>NC_140580.1:250417457-252817457 GCF_964204655.1 Triturus cristatus | reverse complement strand
ACAATCAGGTGAGAGAATGGGTAGCAGTGCAAATAGTACTAACAAGTTTTTTTTAAAAGCAGAGATTCAGAGTGATTAAAAGTAGCGCTCCCGGCTGTGCCTCAGGAGAAGGTTCTAACCAGAGCTCAGACGCCGCTCTGTTTATGTAGGTGAAGGGGGCGTGGCCTCGAGCGAGTGGGCGTGGCCAAAGACCGGCTCACAGGCTGCTGGCGCTGACGCCGATGATTAGGGCGTTCCCTCAGCAGCTTAGCGCTGCTGCGTGGGTGAGTGACGAAACGATCGTGGTCTCCCTGAGAACAATCAGGTGAGAGAATGGGTAGCAGTGCAAATAGTACAAACAAGTTTTTTTTAAAAGCAGAGATTCAGAGTGATTAAAAGGAGCGCTCCCGGCTGTGCCTCAGGAGAAGGTTCTCATTTTAAATCTGGATAGTAAGCACCCAAATGGACTAAATAGCTCGGAGGAGCTACACGCCAGTCTATAACAGTCACGCTCATGCTAAGGTATCCAATTCTATCATATACATACATGTATATATAAAAAATCTTTTCCTTGCTGTAACCCGATTCCAATCTGGGACTGGGAACTAGATTAACTTGAACCAATGGCCAGCACTAATTTTAAGCTCCAGCAGTATTTTACTATTTATATATATTGGCCGATATTATAGTAACTACTGAGCTACTATGATATCCAAACTTGCTTCCTTTCCTATATACATATTTATATTTACTACCAAGCACTTATCACTTTTTTATTTAGTAGTTTTAAATTGAAGCACATTTTGCACATCCATATAGGTATTAATTAATACAAAAACCAACAAAAATTAGAAAACTATAAAAATCGCAGTGGGCAGGGCCTTGCCGGGCATCCTCTTCCAGTAGGCAACCTGATCTGTCTTTTCTTAGCTTTTTCCGTTTATGATAATGAACCTCAGTGAACTATTGTTCCTAATATGCCAACTCCAACTAATCAACGGAGGTAAATTTAGTCCCAACTATGTAAGCGTTAGGGAACAAACCAACTGTTCAATAACAAACACTGAAAAAGAGTAGGGTTACTACAATACACGCATAAAATAAACCCATTACTATTAATTGTTGTGCAAGACCCTAGGAAGGATTTATCCTCTTATTCTCTGTAGTAATCAGTTGGGTAGGTGTCTGGTGAGTTTACCAATTTATGTTAAACGATGATTTTTTTACATTCTGGCATACAGGACTATTTTTATGATTGTATTTATGAAAAATTGTGTAGTATTATCTAATCTTTTACTCAGAATTTTATACATTTGTGGGATGTTTTATGTATTTATATATTTATACATGATTTTATCTTGGTTATTTTGACGCAGGAAATGTTTTTATAAATTTATGGACTATTCTATTTATATATTTATTTCTGACTAATGAAATACGATCTGTTCATTTGAATATGACGCAAGGTACATAATCACAATCATATATGAAACTTTATATTTAAATGACGATATTGCTTTAGATGAAGGTTCTGCATAGATATTTATATCTGTATACATGAGGCACAGGGATGTCTAAACAATTAGGAAATAGCAAACAATGAAAAGACAAAACTGCAAAGAACAAACAAACATGTTGAAATTAAAGTTAATTTTATAAAAAAACTGTTGAAACATACGGTGCCCTACCCCCTTAAAAGTGCAACACAATTGGTGGTTCAGCGTCATGTGATCAAGTCCCCATGCAGGGATGACACGCGTAATGGCTGCTGTGTTGTTGTTGATGTAACCCAAAGGACAATAAACCTATCGGTATTTGAAGGATTGTGGTCCGTGCTCTTTTTGCCGTGGCTGGTGGAAGAATCGCGGAGTGGAAGAGTGCTTGACGATATATTCACTGAAAGAACCATAGGTTTCAGGCATGTTATAGTTAGGAATTAGCATTTAAAAAACCTTAGAAGTTCACTGAAGAAACCATAGGTTTCAGGGGCGTTATAGTTAGCTGGACTTTTCACTCGTACAAAACCATTGAAATTCCCCCGTTCTAGTTAGTTCAGCTAACTATAACTCGTGCAACTTACAACTGGCCAGGGGGCGCGTTTGCAAAGTGCTGCAAGGAGGGGGCGTGGCCTCCGGCGCGATGCCGGTCTTTTATTTACTTTATTTTTTTAAGAAGGAGGGCTGTGTGGCCCCCCCTTCTTTTTCTAATTTATTGGCCCTGGGGACCACATCCCCAGGGCTTGCACCCTAATTTGTTTTGTTGAAAAAAATAAATTTGGAAGGGGGCCGTGTGGCCCCCCTCCCAAGGCCTTAATTGGCCCTGGGGACCCCAACCCCCGGGTCATGGCCTTTTTAAAAAAAAAAAAAAAATCTTTAGGAGGGGGGCTGCATTGCCCCCGTCCTCAGGCCACTTATGGCCCCGGGGACCCCATCCCCCGGGCCGTCCTTTGTTTTTTATTTATTTTTTAAATATATTAATAGAAACACCTAGGTACATACGCTTTGTCCAGCATGTCCTATCACCATGACGATTTGCGTGATATTCATTAAAAGGCGACTATGCATACAATGAATCCACGTGGAATGTATTTACACCGCTAGTGAAGCTCTGACGTGTCTGACGCCCTACCGTGCCTAATCCCGGCGCCCCCGCCGGTGGGTAGTCTCCAAGTAGACACCCTTGTCGTTTACTTATACAAACATGGGTAGCTATTGACGGGCACATTTAATACGCACACCAAGCCATTCAAAGGGGATTCGAGAAAAATTCGACCAAACTATGCAAGAAACCCCCCTCACGGTTAATAAAACACACATCCGCCGCCGGATGTGTAATTCTTTTTATTTTACTCTCTGGAAAGGAGACGAACCTCACTTGAGAGTCACAGCGTGCTCCTGGCTGAGCCCAATGCTGTGTTACACCCACCAGTGTCCGCCGAGTGCCACACACCTCTGTGTTGTATTCCACCAGCTAGTGCGTATGCTATGACACTCTCTAGCCCATGTGCACTGTAACACCACCCCGTGAATATGTCATGCCACACTTGCCTTCGCACGGGTTATATTGCCCCATCTAACGGGCCTTCCTCGATGGCTATGTTATAACGCACAGCGCTATGCCATACATATTGCAATCTGGGATCCATATCTTTGTCACAGTGCATATGCAACGTTACACTCCCCAGCACAAATTTTATATTACAACTTTAGAGACTAGTTTAGACACTGCCCTGTGCATATTACACTCCAAGGCGCATATCACGCGCTAGTGCCTGTGCTATCTCGCGCTCTCCAATGAATCTGTCATTGCGCACAATGTATTGCATATTATATTTCACGCCTGGTTCATCTTATGTCACACTTTTTGGTGCATAGTTTATACCATACACTATATCTAGTTTTCATTTTCAATCGTGCTCTCAGGACTATGTTCTATATAACACTGCGTCCACCTACCCTTTTCACGGGCATTACATTTTGCGATGGGTGGAGGGTCAGGGGGTGTTTCTGCCAAGTGAGCCCGGAGTCGGTCACAAACGTCCTCTTCTTCCTGAATAAAAGTGAGATTATGCTGCATATTTTAAGTAGTTCGCACAGACACACGTTTTAAAAACAATAAAGTTCCTAATACCCACCTTCTCTGAACAGTTAGCTTGCTGCCCCATCTTCCTCCTTCCTATCCTCTGTTATCTGAATCCATGGACTAGCCTCCTCCCTCCTGCCATGCATGGTCTGATGTGCTGCCCTCCATTTAGCATGATGTACCAGTCCACTCCTCCTGCCCTCCATTGCCCAATTCTATGGCCCATCATTGACCTCCTGCTTAGCCTCTGTGCTTAGCTTCCTGCCCCTATTCTCCTTCCCCTATTCTCCTTCCCCCTGCCCTCCGATGTCTTTGTGCATGCCCCTGCTCCATCCTTTTTGCCCATCATGTTCCATGGACCTGCCACTCCTATCTACTGAGTGTTCTGTTGAGCTGCCACTCCCCTCCCACCTGCCTAGCATTGTCAGATGACTGTAACCTGTCCCTGCCACCTCCACCCTGCCTGTCCACATGCCATGCCCCTATCCCCTTCCTCCTGTCCTCCATGGTCCATTTTACTGCCACACACTTCTGCCCTCCCTGGTCTGTTGTGCTGCAACTGCTCCTCCTGCCTGCCCCGTGCGGTCTGTTGTGAGGCCCCTTCCCCTTTAACTCTCTTGTCTGCCCAGTTCCTGACCCTCCTTTCTATCCTCCATGGTCCTTTGTGCATGCCCCTGCACCCTCCTTCTTGCCCATCATAGCCATTGTGCTGCCACTAACCCTCCCGCTTGCCATGCATGGTCTTCTGTGCTGCCATGGCCCCTCCCACCTTCCCTGTGTGGTCAGCTAGCTGCCCCTGACCCCCTCCCACCTTCCCTCCATGGTCTGTGTGTATGCCATCATAGTCTCACTGTTGCACTCCATGGTGTGTCTTGTTTCTAGTGCCCATCCTGCCTGACCTCCATGGTCATCTTGCTGCTACTGCCCTGCCCCCTTGCCCCCAATCCTCGGTTTCCATGTGCAGACCCCTATTCCCTCCCTCCTGGCTTGTCTGTTCCATTGGAATGCCCCTGGTCCGTCCCCCCTGCCCTTTATGGTCTGTTATGCTGCAGCTTTCTCTCCTGTTTGTCCATTATGGTCAGCTAGCTACCATTGCCTCTTTCCCCTCTGTTCTCTGTTGTCCATGTGCATGGTCCTGTCCCCTCCCTATTGCTTTCTATGGATTGTTGTGCTGCACTCCCGTCCCGCATGCCCTGTGTGGTGTATTGTGCTGCTGCAAACCCTGATGCCTGCCCTGTAGGGTCAGTTTGGTGCACCTCTCCATGTCCCTCCTGTCCTCTGTTATCCGAGTCCATGTCCCTACCCCAATTCCTCCTGCCTACCATGATCCAATGTACCATACTTGCGAACATTTTGAACTTGGTAAGAGGGAGATTTTGAAAAAAAACTGGGATATTGATTTTCCCCTTTGAGTTACATTGTAAAAGAGGAGATTGTAGACAGGAGACAAATCAAATAAAGCCCATTTGAGCTTAAAAACATTGGACGTTTCCTGGCTGAAACGGGTCTGTTGGCATGTATGGTTGTACTACCACTGCCTCTTCCTTCTGCCCACAATGGTCTATTATATTGCCATAGCCTCTCTTGCCAGTCCTGTATTGTTGGTTTGTTGCCCCTGCCCTCCATAGTCAGTTGTGCTGCCACTGCCCTTCCTGCCTGCCCGGTGTGGTCAAATTGTTGCCTCTGCACTCTCCTACCTGCCTTCAATTTTCAGAGTTTGTGCCCCTGGCCTCTGCCTCTCAACAGTATCCCAATGAACAACTAGATTGCTAACATTCTATATTTATTACAAAAGTGTGGAACGCCTGACGTCATCTTGATGTAATCAAAACTGTAATACCTAGAGCATTTCCTTTAGAAATTACATATATAAGAGGGTCTTATTTGCATCAAAATTATGGTTAGTGCTCTAAAAAACTAAAATGAGGACATATTTTCTGAGTTTTCAAATAGCGACAAAGAGCTTTTAAATTATTTGTAATCTTTGTTTTTTAGGTCGAGGACTACCGGTCTGCCGAAGGCAGAACCGGAAGTCGGAAGATTTAATGTTTTCTAGAGTGGCTATTTAGCCCGCCTCTCTTTTAGCTTCTCCTCCATTGGCTGGCTTCCTAAACGGAGGCCAGCTATTGGAGGAGAGAGCCGTCCCTCCAAATAGGCTCCGTCTTTTTCAGATTCGGGGGCGTGTTCCTTGCTGTTCTTTCCACTTTTTAGCCACGCCCTTTTAGAACAGCAGGAACACTCCCCCGAATCCGAAAAAGTTACGATTCTTCCATCCGCCATTTTATTGCTGTCCTCTGGCCGTGAGGATCTTCGTGCTGTTGTGCGTATAGTTAAGGCATTTCGCCTGTTTGTTCGTCCTTGCTCTTTTTTTTTTTCCAGTCGCCTTTAGCAAAGTCAGCCGTGTCAAAGTCAGCCGTGTGTTTACTTTCGGGCCGTGAGGATCTTCGTGCTGTTGAGCGCGTGCACAAAAGGCTCTTATCTACAATTCGGTGATCGATTGGCGAAATTATAGCAATCTGTGCTCCATCTAATGAGGAAGCCGCTTGCACGTCCCCTTAATGCGCCTGTCAGCGGCGGCATGGTCGCTGCATCCGAAACCACTACGTTGTTAAATGTATTTTCTTCCGAAATGGCACCTAAAAGATTTCAGAAACAGAAGTTCCGAATAAAAACGAGCGCGCACGGAGGGGGCCTTCTCCAGAAGAGAAAAAGTGCACAAAAAGAATACATTTTCAGCTCCCGGGAAGAGGCTGAGTATAATCGACGGATGGCCCCTCCTCTCATCCCACTGAGATCTCGTCTGCTCTAGCTGCAAACAAGGAATGGCGCGTGCCTGGCACCCAGGCATGAGATGCCGCGGCGTACTGGGCATTAAAAGGTCTTCAAAAACAATTGGTTGGAAATTTGGAATTTTGTGCACTGTTCCGAGAGCGGCGATGTTATTATGCTGCCTAGCTCTCACACAGACCCACACAAACAACAAAACAGTCCACTGCTTGGAGAGCTCGTCTCGGGGGGCTGCCTCTCGCCCATGCAATACCGCACAATATCCAGCAGGGGGAAGCAGTGTAGTAGTAGTTCTCATCCGAGCCCTCAGGCCAATCCCATGGCACGTTACACACTCTTACTTTAAGGCAAGTTTGTAACTCTTCATTTTGATATTAAGTTGCTTAAAAACCAACAGTAGGGTAGCTAATAATTTTGAGCTAATGGGTGTGCGCCAATTTATAGAAAATCGTTCGTCAGAATCCAGAAACAGTTGCTTACAGACGTTGGTATTTATGAACTGGGTTTAGGCATGAGTGTTTACATAGCGCCGGACTATGATTTGAATGGCTTCTAAGCGCTGCCGTCAGGTTCAGATGCTCCGGGGGGCCTTGCGCAATTGTGGGAAGAAAGGTGCAGGAAATGAAATTGCCCAACACGTCAGTCGCTTTTTTTCACACACTCAGAGGTGAGAGATGGATTGCAGCTGGGTTTGATACACCCCCTCCCCCCTCCCCACCAGACACATGCGCACGCACATCCAGACCTGGGCATTTCTTTCACTGGATCCAGGGACCTTACTTCAATTGATCCAACCGAACGCAGCAGAACCACAACTCCCAGAATGCACAGTGCTGGTAAACAAACGTCACTTAGCACTGCGTCCTGGTGACCCGGGGCCGTCCGGTCCTTATCAGCAGCAGGGGGCTGTAATGTTTCAACCCCCTGGGCTGTCAATACCACCTTTTGGGAAAAGCAGACGTCTTTTGTGGCCATGTATTTCCGGTCGTAGACTGTGTTATTACACAGAGAGCGTCTGGTATAGCACCTCTGCTGTTTCTAGGTGCTACAAACAGCTGGTGTCACTATCACCCAGAGCGATGGTGCTCAATATACTGACCCCGGCAGGAGGAGGGCTGGGAGTTGATCCTGAAGTGTGACCTGCAGTGACCGCAGATGTCAGCAGCGAGCTCCGAGCCGCCGCGCCCTCACCTCACGATGGGCAGGTACAAGCAGCCAGGGAGCCTCGGGACTGGCTCCTTCCCAGGTCTGGCTCAGGGCCACTCCCTCCCCACAGGAGGCATAAAGACTGGGCCGAGGCTCCCCACCAGACACATGCGCACGCACATCCAGACCAGGGCATTTCTTTATTAACTCACTTTAATATCGAAACCAAAACTCGAGCTTCCAGCAACTGGAGGTCTCCCATCCAAGTACTAGCCAGGCCCAGGCCTGCTTAGCTCCGAGATCAGGCGAATGCAGGGTGGTAAGGCCCTGGCCTGTAAAGCAGATTAATTACTTGCTTCAGCATCTGCAGGCGCAGTGCCGACATGCCAGAGTTGCCTTTTCACAGGTCTGGCGGCATGGCCCATCGCCGGGATTCCATCACATCCTCTCCCAACGGCGCACCACAGCCGAACCCGCTGGGCCGTGGTACACTTTGCTGTTAACGGTTGCCTGTAAATGATCTGGTTTAATTTGAAGCTGTATGCAGCTCCGCATATGCCTCATAATGTATGTTGGGTGGCTCTGTATTTGTATGTGGGTGACTGTGTATGTGTGTGGCTTTGTATCTGTATGGCTCTGTATATGTGTGTGAGTAGCTCTGTATGTGTGTATGGGTGGCTCTGTATGTGTAGATCAATGACATAGTGTATGTCTACATCTATGTGACTAGGTCTATATGTCTATGTAGTTGATTCTCTCTCTAAAACTACCTCACTATCTCTCTACCTCTCTCTCTCTCACTACCTCACTCTCTCACTACCTCTCTCTCTCTCTCTCTCTCTCTCTCTCTCTCTCTCTCTCTCTCTCTCTCGCTCTCTCTCTCTCTCTCTCTCGCTCTCTCTCTCGCTCTCTCTCTCGCTCTCTCTCTCGCTCTCTCTCTCTCTCGCTCTCGCTCTCTCTCTCGCTCTCTCTCTCGCTCTCTCTCTCTCTCGCTCTCGCTCTCTCTCTCGCTCTCTCTCTCTCTCGCTCTCGCTCTCTCTCTCGCTCTCTCTCTCGCTCTCTCTCTCGCTCTCTCTCTCGCTCTCTCTCTCGCTCTCTCTCTCGCTCTCTCTCTCGCTCTCTCTCTCGCTCTCTCTCTCGCTCTCTCTCTCGCTCTCTCTCTCGCTCTCTCTCTCGCTCTCTCTCTCGCTCTCTCTCTCGCTCTCTCTCTCGCTCTCTCCCTCACTCGCTCTCTGCTAATGCAATAGGTATCACATATGCAAAAAAAGCTAATGCCAATAGAAATGACAATGCCATTTATTTAGGGATACAAAAATGATACAAAAATAATGAGCAATACCAATAGCTCTACCTATAATATTGCCGAGACCATTGCATTGTAAATGCTTGTTTATCCAGTTGACCACTTGATTAAATGTTGCACTTAGGGGAGAGGATGTGGTGTTACTTCCAGAGCTGCAGACTTTGCAACTGGGGAACCAGGTTGGAGTTTCTACTTCAGCTCAACATTCTGTGATTCTGGTCAAATCACTTAATCTCCCCATGTCTACAACCAACATTAATTCGATCTTGTGTGATGTAACCAATGCTCATGTAAAGCACTCCAATACCTGACAAGTCTGCACTATATAAAACTGCAAATACACAAAAAATAAGTGTTTTGCACACTTTTGTCATTGGGCTACATCTTCGTGATATTTGTGCTGCATTTGGGCTCTTTTGTCTCTGGTGGCCATCTTGGGATATTTATTTGTTATGAAGTTTCCTAATTTCCTCAATTACTGCAGTCTCCTCAGTAGGAAATGCTTTCAGTTTTTTACTTTGATTCCATCAAGAAGGTATTCAGATATGTCACACATTTGCCATAAATTCTGAATGTTAGCACTCTAGTTGCTCATTAGATCACTGTAGTAAAGCTACTGCTCACCACGGAAGTCTGCTGCTGGTATTAAAAGTGCATGTTTCAGTCTGCATATCAGAATTTTTTTATGAAATAGAAGAGGATTTGAGAAGTCATTCAAAATGTGCCCTAATTTTTCTTTCTTCAGCACTAATCCTAATTTCTATGGCAAAATGAACTCCCTCATTTTGTTCCTTTGTAAATTAAATGTTTTAAGTATTACCACTTTATTCCAATCAAGATGGCTTCAGGTGTGCAATACGTTTGTCATAAGTAGGACTGTTAGCGCTCTAGTTGTTCTTTAGAACACTCTGGCAAGCTGCAGTAGAACACAAAGGAATCAACTGACAGTCTCTGCCCTTGTTGGATGTACATGTTTTACTGAGAATGTCAGACTTCATTCTCACATGACTGAGAAAGATAATGTGAATTTACAGAAAATATGCTCTCAGTTTAGCTTATAGATCACCTTCCAAACCTCTGTGGGAAAAGCATGAGACAATAGTTTTCTCTCAAACATGATTCATGATATCACAACAGAAGGCTTTTTCACATGGTAAAATCTCCTTAGAACACACCACAATTCCTAAAATGAGTATGGTACCATCAACAAATGATTTATAATGTAACTAAAGTCTTAAAACCTTCTATTAACTGCAATGCTATTTAATGAGGTGCTATCATGTATATTGGTCCCAAGATGGCTGCCAACACTTCTTGGATGAAGTACTGACGGCCAATCAGATCTCACGATGAGATGTGTGGTTAGGCTCCGCCCAGATATAATCTATCTTTTTAACTCTAATTTTCTCAGGAACTACTGAACGGATTTACACCATTTAAGCAAAAGGCACGAGTCAGAACTGAGGACTACCTCTTTGCCAAATTTGGTGTAATTCCGTTCAGCAGTTTGGGCTGTAGCTGCATCAACAGGTCCTATGGGAAAATGCATGGGGAAAATGAGTTTTGGGACCCCCCTATTTTCTCAACCCCCGCTTGACGAATCACCGTGAAATTTTCAGGATAGGAGCGGACCGGAGCTGGCCAAAAGTTTGGAAAATTTCGCTAAGATTAGTCAATCGGCGCCAACGTTATACCAAATAGAAGGTTGCGGATTTCCTATGGAAAATAGGTCCTAACTATAACTACCTACTGGCGACTGCCAGTAGGTTATATCCTATATCGCTGTATGGGGTGCATGCACCACCTTACCCAGGTTGCAGTAGCAGACCTGTGGTGTCATTTTGGGTGGCTTCCCAGGGGTGGCATAATACATGCTTCAGCCTCTGGGGTACCTATGCCATGGGTACATAGTGTACCATATACTAGGGACTTATAAGGGCACCTCAGATCCAATCTGTAATGTACCTAAAGTACATGGAATCAATTTAGAGAGGAAGCATCTAGGCTGGAGCCCTGAATAGCAGGGTCCACGCCAGAGTAAAGTCGGAAAACAGTGAAACACCAGCAAAAAGTGGGGGGTAAACATGTGAAGCAGATCCTACTCTCCTACACAGCCAGAGAATGAACTGAATGAAATTTTATCCTGGCTTTTGTACCAGACTTTTGCATGTTCCTGATGAGAATACAGCAGTTGGTTTCTTCCCTCCGGAAATGCTTTTATGAGGTCTCCCTTTGTGATCAGTGTTTTAAGAACTAATCCAGAGACAAGCTAGTGAACATGGTTTTCCAGTAGCCCTCTAGCAACAGTGCTGGGGTATAAGGGAAGACTTCCAGACCTCTTCATTCTACACGTCACCAGTTTTTTTTTCTTTCTTTTCTCTCATGCCTTCTTTTATTTGGCGATAGAAGGGTATCTGTACAGACATCTAGCGTACCATCTTCTAGAGATGGAGACTGCAAGTATGCAAAGGTATGCGTCAATAAAAAGAAAACCAAGTTCAGTACAGAGAAAACCTAGGGTCTTTATTTATTCAAGAAAAACTCTTCATCCAGCAGAGAAATACCTACATTTAATAAAAGTTGCGGTTGAGAACCATTGTTGGCTCAGTGTGACTGACCAAAAATGATGGCAATCTGTGACTTGTATACTTGCTTTACTTATTAAGTGAAAAAGTCATGGTGGTTGAAAAGTTTGAACTCAGAAACCCAATTCCTCTCTGCACCATGGACTATAGGGATTTGGCATGATTACTATTCCCCCACTGGAGCAAACCCATAGCCAAGAAAGAAAAAAAACAGACAAAAGAAGTTAGTTTATATTTAATGCCTGGCTTTTAAAAAAAAAAATTTCTTCAACATTTTGTCAGATATGGTATAGCATTGTCAGGATTTCCGATTAGTCTCATTTATGTGTTAAGCCGCTGAATGTAGCTGCTGGAGGCCAAAAAGAATGTGCTTCTCTTGTGAACAGGCAACATTAAAACTTCCTGTCCTCGATGCCACTCTATGGATCCCAGGCTTCAGGAGAAACAAATGTATTACCCGTACAAAAGTTATGTCTCCAAAGCAAAAATAAAGTACATGCCTATTAAGAAATTATGCGTCAGATAAACAAAACTAGATTGGCGAAGGCACACGTTTATGTAGTGCCTATCTAATGCAGTGTGCCGCACTGAGTAAACTGCTTTACAGAATCTTATTCAAAAAGAATAAAAACAGTTTGAATTTGTGTATTAGGGTAAAATGGCCATTTCTTTTTACGGCATGCCTAAGAGTCCAACAGCATGCATGTGCTGCTTATAATGCTGTAGTAAGTAGACCAGCAGAGCTGCTCAAATTCAACCATGCATAATCTTCAGAATGTGGTGTGCTCAAAAAGGCTATTGCTGCTCATTCAGTCAAGGACTACTCACTGTACCAGTTGACGGCTCAGAGATAGAGATGTTGTTGGGGGTGGTTGCATGTGATACAGGCCTAAGCCTCATCCGTGCATGCTATCCACAAGTTTACACACACTTTCTTGATGTGTCTAACTGCTGACAGCAAATCTTGTCATTGCAGTTTCTACTTTGGCTTTGTTTTTAAAAGAGCACTGCTGTGTCAAACTATTTTCTGGATGTTGGACTTGGCCCTTTTGGCAGGGTCACCCCTAAACTTTTTGCCTGTCTCCTAGCCTTTTTTCTGTGTAGTGTTGGTGGTTTTAGGCCTCTGTCTGGGCACTTTAGCACTGTGGCCCAGTGTAAAGTGCGTGCGCGCTCTGAGTGCGTGTGGTGAGATTGGTCTGCTCTCCCATAGGAATGCATGGGGGATAAGTGTGTCCATGGTTATTCCTGGTATGAGAGGAGTGCAGGGCCGAGTTTAATATGTATGAGTTCGTGAGAATAAATGCTGCGCACTGGTGTGCGCAGATTTATGGTGACTGGTGGAGAAGTGCCACTTTTAGAAGTTGGCATTTCTGGGTGCTATGTGTCTGCCTGCCTGATGTGGAGTGCATGTCTGGCTTGTGAGTGACAGGAGCTGAGGGGTGTGGGTGGCTCCAGGAGACTGGGTGAGTCAGCCCAGTGGTGAATAGAGAGATCTACATCTAGATGGGAGGAAGGAGTTGCACCTGGGACCTGAATAGTGCTGTGCCTTCCCTCCACAATGGTGGCTCCCCCCCCTATGGTGCATCTGAGCACTGAGCCCCCACCGGACAAAGGGGAGAGGAGTTGAGCAAAACAAAGTGCTCCAAATCCCCCCTAAACCAGTTTCATCTGGTTTTCCCCCCAGCCCTGTGCCTACACACAAAGGAAATGTCCTATAAAAGAAGGGGCTGTGACCCCATGAAGATGTTCTGCTTGTGCTGTTCTTTTGACTTGAGGGGGGCCTGCTGCTGCCGGGCTCCAGGAGGAACCGCCACAAGGGGCTGCCACCCTGCTGGAGGGCCCTGTGACGTGGCCTACCTGGGCCCAGCCTGTACCCCTTAACTCTACAGGACTTTATGGGACTTTCAAGCCTCGCGCCTTGAAAGCGCTTCATTTTCATTCCAGAGCGCTTTTCTTATCCAAGGAGTGCGTGGGCTCCGCTGAGCTGCCTCATCTATAGAGGGAATCCTGACGTAGGGATTCCCCCGCAATTGCCATTCATCAAGCAGGTGCCCACCCGCATCTGTGCGCTTTAAAGTCAGAGTGGCAGCCCACCCTGCGTTTCTGCCACATTTCTGCTCATTCAGGTATAGCGGGAGCCCACCCCGCATTCGTGTATCTTTGGCAGCGGGAGCCTACCCCGCTTTTGCCAGAGAAGAGAGATCACCCTGAGGATCACTGCCGCGCTGCCCGCGGCGACCTGAAAGTAAATGAGATCCTGCCTGGATGTGGGTGGGGCCGACTCTGGACGTGCTGTGGATCGCGGGGCTCCCGTGAGCAGGGAGAGCCCGCGCAGGAAGAGGAGGCAGCGGTACGGCGTGATGGACCGGGGCAGTCGTTGAGGTCGCGGGGCTCCCATGCACGGAGGAGAGCCCCACCAGTGCTGCAGCAGTCTACCCGCAGAGGCAGAGGGGGCCCGAGGCACATTGTTGGTGCCTGCCCCTGCCGCAGAGGAAGACGTGCTGCCGCCGGAGCCTCTCTAGCAGAGAAGCTCAACAGTACTGCCACAGATCACCGGCGACGCAAGGAGACCGGTGAGTGAGCCTAAGTGCCAGTGTTTGGGGTAATCTTCACAGCGGCACCGCAGTCGTGGGCCACTGCAACGCTTTGGCCATTTCCTGGTTTATTTCTGAATCCCGGAGGGGACTCCAACGTACCCATTGTCGGGGCTGATTCCAGCTGCACCGCACCAGCGCGGGCAGCTGCAACGTTTTGGCGGCATTCTCCTCAGTCCCTGAATTCCCGGCGGAGCCCCGCTGGGGCCCCCGGGGTGAGTAGGCGCAATTAAGTGCCAGTGCCTGTACCTTTGGTGTTGACCTCAGCTGCCCCATTTGGCAGCGGGCAGCTGCAACCTTGGGACATTTTCATTTGGAGTCCCAGAGAAGGGCCCAGGGGGTACCTCTGTGCCTGTGCTCATTTACACAGCTGCCCAGCGATTAGTGGGCAGCTGCCACGTTTAGGTTGTGAAATTGCGCACTCTTACTTCGCTGCATGTGCAGCCAGCCCTGACTTTTTCGGGACATAGGGCCTTTTGAGCCAGTTGGCCTGGGGCCAGTTCCAGTGTGTGGTGCCCCTGATTGGGGCACACTATGTAAATAAATGAAATGGGCATTTGTAAAGCGCATGGCTACCCGGAGGCCTCCCAGCGCTAGGCAGGACTACTGAGCGAGTGGACAGACAGAATGAATTAATTAAGGGAATAGAAAGGTTTTGAGCTGTTTCCTGAAGGTGCGGTGACTAGGTTCATTTCGGAGATGGAGTGGCAGGGCGTTCCAAAGTCTGCCTGCATTCAATGAAAAGAGTCTGCTGCCACTTCTAGCTCGTTTGATTCTGGGGGTAGCGATGAGATGGAGGTCATCCGAGCGAAGCTTTCTCCTGGCTTTGTATGGCTGAATTATGGCTGAAATCAGGGGAGGGCCTGTCCTTTGAAGGGATTTATGAACAATGCAGAGTGATTTAAAACTGATTCGCTCTTTTACTGGAAGCCAGTGAAGGAGACAGAGGGCAGGTTTTGCAGAGACTGATTTGGACGTTCCCGTCAACAATCTGGCTGCATAGCTCTGGATGACCTGTAGTTTATGGATTACCGAGGTGGGGGATCCCAAGTAGAGAGCATTGCCATAGCCCGGTCTGGAGAGCAGAATAGACTGGACCATGGTTTTCTTAGCTTGGGGAGGGAGCAAAGGGAGCACTTTCCTTGCTGTTCTGATCAGGCCGAAGCAGGTTGCCACTGTCTTACTGGCTTGCACTTGGAAAGTGAGGTTGTGGTCTAGTCAGATGCCCAGGCTCTTTATTTTGAGTTTAGGGGTTGGAACTGGACCCATGCATGCTGGCCAGATGGTTCTGAGTGCCGTATTGTCAAAGTTGCCCAGGGTCATGACCTCTGTCTTTCCTCCATTTAGTTTCAGGTGGGAGAACCCCATCCAATTTACCACTTCCGTGAGACAAGCTTTCAGGGTTTTTGAGTATGGTATGGACTGGTTTAGAGCTACGACCAATTTGGTGTCGTCGGCATAGGTGACCATAAGGATCCCGAAAGGGGCCACAATTGATGCCATAGGAACCATGTACGCGTTGAAAAGCGTCGGGTTCAGCGACGAACCCTGTGGTACGCCACACCTGGAGAGGCCGGGGTTTGGAGCACGTGCCTTCTTCAAAAACCTGGAATGTACGACCCTCCAGGAAGGAGTATAGCCATCTCAGGGCTGTTACGGCTACTCCCAACTTGCCAAGACGATGGATCCGGACCTGGTGATTCACCGTGTCAAAGGCTGCACTCAAGTCTAATAGGATGATGGCCGCCGCGCCTCCTGCATCTAAAAGTTTCCTGCTATCTTCGACAACTGCCAGCAATGCAGTCTCCGTGCTCTGCCTAGGCCGGAAGCCAGTTTGGGAAGGATGTAGCTGTTTGGAGCTTTCCAGGAACTCGGAGAGGGTGTGATTTACGTACTTCTCCGTGATTTTTGAGATTCCAGGTAGAAGGGAGATAGGGCAATAGTTGCCCAAATCTGCGGGATCGAGGTGTGGTTTTTTTGAGAAGGGTCTTAACCATTGCTTCCTTCCAAAGTGGGGGGACTACTCCCGTGCAAAGAGAGGCATTGATAGTTGGGGTGATTGTAGGACCGACGTTAAAAGCAACTTTGGTTAGGATGTTCATAGGCGCCGGATCTCTTGGTGAGCCAATTTTTACTATGGGCAGAAGCGTCAGGAGTGTTTCCAGGGAGAGAGGGGGAAAACGTTCCAGGCGCCGAGTGGTGGAGGGGGGGTCTGCTGGGGAGCACGTCGCTGGAGGGTCAATTGAAGGGAGGGTTTTTAAAATGTTCTGGATTTTGTTATCAAAGAACTCGGCCTGGTTTTCGCAAAGAGTTCCGTGGGGTCTGTCGGGATGGGGGGGGGGATGGACATTTGAGAAGTCTATTTATAATGGCAAAGGTCTCTCTGGGGGAATTAGCAGCTTGCCGGGTTTTTGCCTCGTAATAGAATGCCTGAACTTTCCTCGATTCCTTTCTGTAGTTGCGTATAGTTTCCCTGTAAACGAACTTGCTTTCAGCCGTGAAGTCTTTCCTCCATCTTCTTTCTAAGATTTTGCAACTCTGTTTCAAGTTGCGCAGTTCAGCTGAGTACCAAGGCGATCTGATGGAGCCGTGCTTTTTGGTAATCCGGACCTTGGGGAGGGCGAGGTTCAGTGTGTCATCTATCCAACTGCAGAAATTATTATACATTGCCACCGGGCAGGAAGTAGACTGGGGTATGTTCTTTCCGAGTTCATGGATCCAATTCTCCTGGGGAAGCTTGGACCAGGGGCAGATAAGGATCTGAGGGGGAGGGACTGGGGGAGTACGAGTTTGGGGGTACCAGTAGAGAGGCACCAGATGGTGGTCGGACCAGGGGATAGGGTCCTTCCCCTGGAGAGTCTCCAGATTAGAGAACACTGGGTCAAGACAGTGTTCCTGCGAGTGTGTAGGCAGGAGAACTTTTTGCACCAACTGGATGGAAGCAAGGTCCTTTGCTAGTTCAACTGCTACTGTAGACCTAAAATCGTCGAAATGAAGATTAAGATCGCCAAGAAGCATGACGTTCGTAGAGGTACTAGCAAAATTGATGGCAGTTTCTACCAGGGAGTTATAAAAAGCGCCTACTGCCCCCAGGGGGTGGCAGATCAGAATGCCAGAGTGAGAGAAGTGGGGAGATTTGTAAGGAGAAGTGGACATTCTCGCAGTCCTGGAGAGGACTGCCGAGTAGGCGGCAGGTGAGGTGGTCCTTATAGACCATCGCGATTCCCCCACCTTTGCCTAGGGATCTATCTACTCTCTGGATCACATACCCCTTTGGCAGTGATTGTACTATATCTGGATCGGAGCTGGCGCTGAGCCATGTTTCAGTTAAAAAGAGCACCTCGGGGGAGGAGTCTTGTAAAAAGAGCGAAATTTCCATGGAGTGCTTGGGGAGGGATCTGCAGTTTAGCAGAAAGAAATTAACCTCTTCGGTGCCCGTGACGAGCTGGACTCGTCATGGGCCGCGGTGGCGCTGTGCCCATGACGAGTCCAGCTCGTCACAAACCCCGCCCGCTAATGCAACGGCCGGCACAGGGCGGGGAAAGGGGCGGGCACCGAAGGGGTTAAAAACCGGACTAGAGGAGGGGTGAGGGGAGGGGGGGGGGATGGATGTGGGGAATGAATGTGAAGGGGCAGTGAGGGCATTTTGGTTTGGGGCTATCTAATCGTAATGAATGGAGGCAGTTGGCCCTATGGATTTTATTGAGCTGCAGCAGTTGCAATTGCAATCATGTTATACTGATTATTGCCCAATGTATTTATGACTGTGATGCCTATTGCGCAATGCGTTCTCCTAATCTGTTTTATGCCTCATGATTCTTACATAATGTACGTTTGAGGTTGGTGCAGTGCGTTCTCCTAATATGTTTTCTCCCCAATAGGATAATGCTGAGGTCATTGTTGTGCTCTAACTTTGTCTTACTTTTACTATTTCTACTAAGTGATGATTCTGACAGTGGTCCATATGGCCCTGTCATGTGTATATAATCCCCTGTAAATATTGCCCAGTGCCAGTTGGCACAGTGTATATTGTGTGATTACCATCTAATGTGTTTTATGATAATACAAAGACTATTTTTGATATAACCTTGTGTGGAGTTCCTTTTGTGATGTGTGTGTGTGTGTGTGTGTGTGTGTGTGTGTGTGTGTGTGTGTGTGTGTGTGTGTGTGTGTGGTGTGTGTGGTGTGTGTGGTGTGTGTGGTGTGTGTGGTGTGTGTGGTGTGTGTGGTGTGTGGTGGGTGTGTGTGTGTGTGTTGCGCAAACGCTTTACACATTACCTCCGGGATAAGCCTCAGTGCTCGTGCCAAGCTACCAAGGTGGTGAGCAGGGGTTAACTTTGGCGTGTAACTCCCTTGCCCTGACTAGAGTAGTAGTCTCTGCCTGGCTTTGGCGCAAGCCCTAGCCAACCAGAGATCCCCTTTCTAACACTGGACATCTGAAGTATTGGTCATGGCAGCATCTGTATTGCCCATTGTGTAAAGCATCAATGCCATGCCAAAATCCACATATTCATAGCATGTGTTGGCCGTAGATACATATTCTTAGCATATCCTGCCATCTAGTGTAGGTCTCTGACATTTGCAAGTTGTTTCAATCCACTCGGACCTGGCCTTAGACGCACCATACTTTTCTAGACAATGAGTCCAACAATGAAAACTCCATGCACTTCACAACGAGGGATGGAAAGGGGGGGTGTGGCCAGCAGCTGATGTTGTAGCTGCCTTCCTCGAGAGGCTCCTGCTGGCAGCGATCCCTGTTCAGTGCCATCCTGTTGATAGACACCGGTGGGGGGGTCCATCTACACCCCCCATGACCCCCAGACTATTGGGAGCCTGGAATGCCTGACACTTCGTACAGCGACCGTCTTGGAAGCTTGAAAATTGCTTACGTGGGATACTCTCGATCTGAGACCAAAATGCGTCTGCCCTGGAATAACTAGCCCCGAAGCAATTCTGACTGGAGAAGGACTGAAGCAACGCGGCCTGGAGAACACGCAAAGGTGGATCGCCCTCGTCATTTCATCAGACGAGTTAGCGGTGTTGCAGACAGGCTCCGCTTTAACCCCTGTTGTGCGTCCTCAGAGGGGTAATCGGTGTGAAGGGCGTTAGGTGCCAAGGAAGAGGAGCGAGCAGCCTGCTGTCTAGTCGGAGAACCGAGTACCCCGGTCCCCTTGGAAAAAGAATACAGCACTTGCGGATGATCCAAGCGACCTCCACCTGTAGAAAGGCCCAGAGGTTGGAGAGTGGTGAGAAGTCGCTCAGCAGCAATAATGGTCGGCCACTTCGTCTGGGGGCCCCTGTTTCGAGATGGAGGAGCCCGCAGCGAGCGACTGGGAGGCCCAGTGGCTCCTGTAGACTAACAGGCAGCAGACCGGAGCGTATGAAAACCGGCAGGACCCCAGACAGTTGGAACCCCTACCAGAAGAGGTACAGAGGTTGCTGAGAGCAGCCAGGGTGGTCCGGGGAGCCATCCAACCCAGCACAAATAGGAGGGGGTGGCTGAGTAAGAACCGACCCTGCCCGCCAGACAGCAGTGAACGGGGCAGAGGTAGGAGGATGACTAAGTACCCCCCCCCCCCCCCCCCCCCCCCCCCGCAACATCGCCCAGGAAGGTGCAGCTAAAATCAACAGATAGCACAGAGAGTGAAGGGGCCATCTGGGACCCATAAAGGGGCCCCCAGAGGGACTCGCCCACCCGGAGCTATAGACTGTCGCTTCATTTGGATAGCGAAGTGCATC
This sequence comes from Triturus cristatus, assembly GCF_964204655.1. Lineage (NCBI taxonomy): Eukaryota > Metazoa > Chordata > Amphibia > Caudata > Salamandridae > Triturus > Triturus cristatus. The sequence goes on along the minus strand of NC_140580.1, from coordinate 252,797,742 downwards.
ATGTAGCCCAAGTATAAAACTTGGCCGGCCTGGTTTTTTGCACACCCTAAGAGCGACTATACCCCCCAAGATAGAGAGGTTGAAGCTCTCTTGGGGTCCAGAATAAGAAGGGGGGGGTAAAACGTAGACCCTCCCACCTGGATAATGCGCCTGATCACTCTGAGAAGGTGATATAATACACAGAGAAGTGGCGATCAATACTGTGAATGGCATGAAGTCCCGGGGGATGACCTCAAGTGGACAAACACAACATCCTCTGGCAAAACCCCTCCGGAACAGAAGTGGACTGCCAGGACTGAGACCTTTGGGGTGCCTACCCGATACACCAGGTGAAAAGATGGGGCAAAAAAAAGAGGGAGGTAGGTGTTGACAAACGCCAGTTGATGAAACTTCAATCCCTACAGAATGCGGCGGCACGTCCCCTGTTTAATATCCCAAAATATAGCCCTATCTCGGGCTCAATCAGAGCCCTGCACTGGCTCCCAGTTAAGTAGAGAACTCAGTTTAAGGCACTGTGCTTGCTTCATAAAGCCCTTTATGGGGGTGGGAGTGCAGTGGCTACCACAACATATTACAATGGCATACCCCCCCTCAGTTTGCTAACATCTGTCAATAAAGCCCTGGCTCATGTTCCCAGAGTCAAGAGGACCAGATGGGGTGGCAGATGTCTATCTTTACTGGCTTCTAAGCTCTGGAATGAACTTCCACTCAACATTAGACTGTTATCCTCCAGATCACAGTTTAGGAGTCAAATTAAAACTTGGCTTTTCCCTCCCCAATAGTGATCTAGCACATCTTAACTTTGCCACCGTCCTGCTCTCCACAGCGCCAAGACGCCTCGGCATTCGTGTGCTTTATAAACCTTTTACTTGCATAACGTAGATCAGGGGACGTTCTTGACTAAGATCACGGGTACCCTAGCGACATATCTCCCACACTCTGTCATCATTGGAGGAGACTTAAATTGTATAGCTGACACCCGTAAGGATCGCTCGCACCTGCCTCTGAGGGACGCTCCAATAAATAGAGCAGGACAGATTGGGCTTGATAGACTCCTGTAGATGCCTGAACCCGGAGGGCAGGGATTATTCTTTTTACTCCCCGGTACATGACTTGCATGTTCGGTTAGACAAGTTCTTGTGTTGCGCAGATAAACATACCCAGATCCAGACAATAGAATATTTATCAAGTACTTTGTTTGACCACAACCCAACCCTCTTACATCTGCGGTGGGGACCACTGCGCCAAAGAATAACATGGCGCTTCAAGTCCAAGGCATTAGAAGACCAAGTGTTCCTTGATAAAGAGAGTGTATTGTGAATTACTTTAACACAAAGACAAACATGACTAACTCCCAATTGCCAGAATGGGACGCATTTAAGGTAGTGCTCAGGGGTAAATGCATGGCACTCCCTTGAGGCTGACCTGGAGTCCGCGGACAGTGCATTGCGTGCACTAGAGATATGTCCAGGGCACCCAGAGTTTGGGCAGGCCCTACTAGATGCCAAGGAGGAAGTGGCCAAACGCAGAGAGAGGCTGCGTAGCCATGATTATAAGCAGTATATTGAACACACACATGTGGAGGGGGACTGAACCGGTTCACTGCTGGCTTGGTTGGCCAACCCGGCCTGGAGAGGCTCCCCGATCCTAGCTATTGGGGGGTTGCTGATGGACATATATTATATTGGCGAGAAGACATAAATAGGATTTTCCTGGAGTATTATACTGACTTATACAGATCCCGTTAGAGACAGGGAGACAACACCATCAGAGAATACCGGACTGCTATCCCGCTCCCCACTCTGGAGTCTCATGATTTGGGAGCCCCCATAGATGTATAGGAAATTAGCAGTGATTGAGAGTTTCGCTGGCGGCAAAACTCCCGGAACAGATGGGATGCCCATAGAGCTTTGCGTGGCCTATGTTGAAGAATTGGCTTCTAAACTAGTGGAATTATGAGGCAGCTCTGGAGGAGGGCCAACTCCCAAGTTCCACCCGGGAGGCACTGATTGTCCCGTTGCTCAAACCTGGCAAGACCCCAACTGAATGCGAAGCTTATAGACCGCTATCAATGCTAAATCTAGATTTTAAAATATTAAGTAAGATATTGGCCACAAGGCTCCAATCATTGACTGGCCTCATACATCAGGGCCAGGCAGGATTCATCCCTGGGCGCAATACGGCTTTTCACATCAGGCAACTCGCTGCACTTATGACAAAAGGGGATGAAAGGATGGGTGGTCTTTGCGATAGATATGGAAAAGGCTTTTGACAGTCTTGAATGGGAGTTCCTATATGGAGTCTTAGATAAATGGGGATGGGACCGGGCTTCTCCAATTGGGTTAGATTACTGTACACGAGCCCGGTGGCGAGGATTAGATCTGGATGGACGATATCAGAGCTGCGACAGGGGACAAGGCAGGAATGACCCCTCTCGCCATTCTGTTTGCTCTTGCCATGGAACCTCTGGCCTGCACAGGAGCTAGATATCCGGGGTTTCGCCTAGGGAATAATACACTTTACATTGCCATCTATGCAGATGATCTCCTGCTCTTCCTTGGAAACATAGACCAGGGTTTACCAGGGGCGAAGGCACTGATGGAGTTTGAAGAGATGTCCAGATTGAAAATTATCAGAAATCCAAACTGTTCCAGCTAACACTCAACATGGCACCCTCGGTGGAATTGGGTGCTCTGAAATGGGAGCCCCACTGCCTAGAATACCTAGGCGTAAAAATATATAATTCCCAAGCAGAAATATTCTAGGGTAATTTAGGCACGCCCTGAGATCTTTCAAGACCAACCTGGAATTCTGGAAGGGCCGCCCACTATCTTTGGCGGGGAAAGTGGCCCTCCTAAAGATGGTAGTGTTACCACGACTATTATACTTCTTTACAGTACTCCCAATATGGATCCCCCTGAAATAGCATACAGACTTAAATTCCATACTGACATCCTTTCTGTGGGGTACGGGTTGCAGGCAAGTAGCTCGGAGTACAATGCATTGCTCAACCCACGAGGGTGGACTAGGTGTTCCTGACTTTGAGAGCTACTACCTAGCTTCTCAATTGCACTGGATGGCGAGATGGGTGGGAGACCTTCATTCCCAGGCACAGGAGGCCGACCTTGCTTACGCCAAGCTTGGAAATATTGTGGAAGCTGGAATTGGGTATTGATAAGAATATAGCTGAAGACTCTGCTGCGATGTCGTTGGTTAGGCGCTGTTTTAGATGAGCTCTCCAAAAGACACATACTCTATTCCCATACTTGCCTGATTTACCCATAACCATACTGAGAGCGCTCCCTCGTGGGGCTTCTTAGGTAGGCCTTGAGGACTGGGAGGAGGCAGGGGCGGCAAGACCAGGGGCCTTCTACAATGGTGGGGAGCTCATGCCATTCAAAGACTTTAGAGAAGGGGTATGGTCTGCCTCAAGGGCACTTTTTACTACATACAGGGATTGTGGCGGTGATTGGGGCACATTGGAGATTGGGACCAGCTAAGCCCCCATAGCATGCAACCTGCAGCTACATGGGTACAGGGGAAGTCAGAATTAAAGCAGTCGCATGCCTATACCGAGCCCTGAGCAAAGGACACAATACAACCACTGACCAAGTTACGGTCGCATGCCTATACCGAGCCCTGAGCAAAGGACACAATACAACCACTGACCGAGTTACGAGATAACTGGTCGGAGCATCTGAATGTCTCCCTGGAAGACAAATCTTGCTAGGTATCCCAAGGTCCTTGAGAAATGCCATATTCCGTCTCATTAATCTCTTCATATTGCACAGGGCATACCTTACTCCGGGGCGGATCAATAGATTTTTTTCAAAGAGACAATGCAAAATGCCCGATATGCGGAGAGGTTAGGGTGGAATTACTACATATGCAGTGGACATGCCCTGAACTGCAAACTTACTGGACAGCAATAACAGCCACCATAGGGGAGGGACTGGAGCGCCCAGTCCCCAACACCCCTGCAGAGTGCCTCCTGGGATTATTTCCACATAATACCAAGCTATGGGTCACTAGTAGGTTTCAAGACTTGGCCCTGGTCATAGCCAATCGGGAGGTCACGGGACACTGCAAAACTTCTCTCAGGCCTAATGCCATCACATGGAAGGCTGAATTAGAGAAATGGGTGGCCTGTGAAGGGAGGGTACACCTCAAATACCAAAAGAGGTATCAGGGCAATGGAACAAGCTAGGGCTTGTAAAGCACTGGTCAATAGTCTAAAGGAGCCTGAGGTAACATTTGAGGAAGCATCCTCAGCAGGGGTTCCCCACAGGGAAGCCCAGAGCACTGGGAGAGGGTAGGGGGGGGATGCAGGACATACTTGAGGAAGTAAGGACTCCTCATACCTTCAGGTTGATACGAGAGGAATAGAAGGCTGGGAATGAGGGCCGAAGTGGGAGCTGGATATCACCATATGTTATGTTTAGGTGTCTGGCTGATGGAGATCTGTGATGAGGGGTTGGTACATTGGAGTTGGGAGGTAGGATAGATAAGGGGGAGAAGACGCTAATGCCAGAAATACACTGACCTTCCACTTATGGAACTGAATCAGGAGAGAAGTGAATAAGTAGGATATGGAAAAGTTATTGAAAGTGCAATGGAAATGTGATTACTACATGCTTCATCAAATCCCCAATTTTTTTTGTTTAAACGAGGGATAGAAAAGACTTAAGTGCCACACCAAATACAGGGCATGTAATCTTGGTTTGTCCCCATAACAGGACAAAGGGTTGTGTGAGGCGTGTTTGGCTTTCTGCTCCAAGAAGATGCTTCAGCAGCAAAAAGAAGTCATTGGAGCCACTCCACCATGCGGAGGCGTACTGAAGATGTGCCTGACATTTTCAGGGAACCTTTGATCCAGCTAGAACAAGACGCCAAAGACACCGATGCACAGATGGTGACAATGGACATCACCATAATGCTGGCTAGCTGTGGCGACATCTGACTCCGAGCCTGATCTATCCACACAAGGGCATGTGAGTACATTTGCAAAAGCCTCCCATACCCTGAGAGACTGCTAAGGCAGCTTCCGGTCCCCCCATTGCCCTTGGACCATGGTGGTCGCTGCAAACAGGCTGCGGAGCACACCCAAGTCACTCCACCTGCAAAATACTCAACACACCAGTGCTTAATTTGTGCCAGTGCTTAGCACCGGAACTTATTTCTCAGGGCCGTAACATGTGTGAAAAAAAATGAAATAAAAAGAAAGGGAATGCCCTTGCTGTCGGCGCACCAAGGTGGCCTGTGAGCAGCACTGCCACCTCAGGCAATACCTCGCTGCAGAAGTATCCAAGCGAGGGTGTTCACAGCACAAGCCTTGCCATTGCACCCGGGCAGACACTCAGCTGGAGCACATCGACCCACAGGCACAGCTGCACCCCCATTAGTGTCTGGTGCGCAGTGCCTTGCACACGTCCTCCGGAGCTCACCAACAAGGTGCCTCGTGTGTTGTCATAGGCGCGTGAGCATTAGCCTGCGGGCTACACAGGGTCCTCTTCCCGGGCCCCGCACAAGCAATTCCTGAGCAAGCAACCCAATACACACAGTGGTGAACGTTCACCCACCTTCCCAGCCAAACCACTACCATTTAAAAGGAGTTATCAAGTAATAACTCCAGAATAACCCCCGCTGGTTTATCCATCCAACACAAGCCACCCCTGTCTGACAAAGTGGATGAGCTGCCCCCATAACACTTGTAGGGGTGAGTGAGGTTCCCCGCCTGCACTTTAACCCTGCACAGGTTGACGCTAGAAAGAACCGAGGCGAAGGAAGCGGCTAAGTGCTCCAGGAGGAAAGAGGAAGCAGACCCGATCCAGACAGGATAACCGTGGCAGAGTAAGAGTGAGTGGCAGGTCTTTCTCTAACTGGTCTAAATACGGATGAGTTTGTCAAGTTAAGTAAAAGAAAACCGCAGTGGCCAGAAAAGAGCTCAAAGTGCTTAATTTGTGCCGGTGCTTTGCTTCGTAACTTATTTATCAAGGCAGGTCTACACCACAAGATGTGACATAAAAATTATAATAAGTACAGCTGTTCACAAGTTCCGCACTCTCACTCTGTCTCCCCGGTGAAGAGCTGAGCGGAGTGCAGATTATAAACCATGCCTTCATTCAGTGATGGCAGTGGGCGGGCCACTGATTGGGGTGATTTTGATCCTGTGTGGCTGCGGTAGCAGCGTGGTTACATACGTGAGTAATCTTTTGAAAATTACTTGCTGCCAGCCCACCAAATCCTCATTAAGAGGCACACACTAACGACGCACTGGTGGCAGTATAGTTTGAAGCAGCAGCGTGTCATGTGCAGCAGCAGGCCTCAGGTAGGCATTTCTTCCATATCCAAATTGATACAGATTTATGACTTTCTAGAATTAATAAAATGTTCAAGAAATAGGTTTGTGAAGCTGCAAGAGCCACAGGACTCCAGGCGCCCGCCTCGACATTTTGTAGCAATTCGGTTTTTTTGTGCTGGTCATAGACATTACTTGGCACCCCTTAAAAGTCTGTGGCGTGAAGCCGCATCTGGCTGGTTAAGCCTGGAATCCTGGTTGAGCAGGGTTCAACTAGCCTCAGTGCCGAGAACCACATTAAGAGGCTGACATGCACCGATGCAGGGCTCGAGTCGGGGTACCAGGCGGGTGGACGGCGTCCCCCCCCACTTATTTTACCGGGTTTTTACCGGGTGGACACCGTCCACCCTGCCCAAAAGATGGAGCCGGTACCCGAGCCTGCGCGCGCGCTCAGCATTCACCAAACCTAACCTTCTATTGTCGAGAGAGGGCGAACAGAGCTCTTTAAGTTGTTTCACGTTGATGGAGCCGTTCAGTATGACAGACGGGCGCTCGTGGCCGTATATTAGAAAAGGTCAGTATGTGTTTATGCATTTCAGACGGAGACCGGCAAATTTACTGTGGGCAATAAATACGCACCGAACAAGCGCATCTTTAATTTCCCCACTCCTTTGAGTGTCAATATGGTGACTAATTCCAACGTAAACATTCTCCTTTGCCCTTTGAACCTGCCCCCATCGCCTTCTAACCTTTGTTAATTAGTGGGGACTCCATCTCGTGACGTCACTTCCGGTTGTGAGGTCACTTCCGGTGACACCACCTAACTTGGAGCGTCCCCCCACTTCTTTTTAGGTCGAGGACTACCGGTCTGCCGAAGGCAGAACCGGAAGTCGGAAGATTTAATGTTTTCTAGAGTGGCTATTTAGCCCGCCTCTCTTTTAGCTTCTCCTCCATTGGCTGGCTTCCTAAACAGAGGCCAGCTATTGGAGGAGAGAGCCGTCCCTCCAAATAGGCTCCGTCTTTTTCAGATTCGGGGGCGTGTTTTTTGGTGTTCTTTCCACTTTTTAGCAACGCCCTTTTTAGGCGTGTTTTTCTCACCTCCTGCCAATGGCAAGAGGAGAGAAAAAGAAACACGCCCCCGAATCTGAAACCGCCACTGCGTTTCTCCGAGGCATTTCTGCTTTGCCTCGGAGAAAGGCAGTGGTGTGCTTGCCTTTTGCTCTGCCTTATTCCTGTGGTCCCAGCGTGTCCAGCGTTCCCAGCGTGTATAGATCATCTCGGGGGGCTTCAGAGCGCGTCTCCCTATGCGTGCATGCCATGGTCTTTGTAGGTGTAATGCTGCAGCCCCCGCATTCATTTTGGGCAGCCCCGCAGGCACCCCCAGGGAACCTTGCCGCCAGCTCAGTCTGGATATGTGTGCTGCATTGAATCAATCCATACCCTACTCCCACCGCAGCCTCGCGGAAGAAACATGGCAGACCCTCGCGTTTCTTTCTTGTACTTTATTTTATTTAGATAAAACAGAACCTATAGAATATATTACATCTACTTATAGGAAATTCTTTCAAACTAAAGCGGCCTGCTAATATAACAATATGAGTTGTATACGATATATATTCTATATATATATCTCGTGTGATCGTTTTCATGAAGCATACGCAAATGAAATGGCATCTTTTGCATGTGCAGTTACTGTGAAATTTACCATAAATGAAGATGCAGGTGATATATGTTATGACTTGCATATCGAAAGGACCTATTTCCTCAGACCTTGATTAAGAGCAAAAGAAAAAGAGAGAGATTGCGCGTAGGAAAGAGGTGAGAAAGGCGGATCGCGTCCTGTTTTCCTGTAATTAAAGAAAACGCGCCTTTTAATAACCTTGGATGCCAGGCGGTCGTATTTCACGCGCCTCGGCTCCCCTCGCTGCCTCCCTCGGGCAGGAGCTTGTACACCAATGTGAGTTTTGGGTCGGAGACGGCACCGCCTGCTCGAGAGATATGGTTTTTGCACATAAATCTCTGATCTTTGCCTGAATGGCTTCAGCCCCTCATTTCAGATGAAGGTTACGTGCGATATTTACGGCTGGCTCGCCCTCTCATTCTATCATTGCACATCCCCCTGCCCCCACCGTGTGCAGGAGGGCGGTGGGGGAGGGGGTGCTGCTTCAGTTTGTCCTAACGCTGCCAGCCGAGCCGGGTTCCTCCTCATATGGCGAGGCACGAGTGACATAAACCCCAGCCTGTCCAAACACTGTCTTTGATTTGCCAGGAGAGCAGTTGGTCACAAATGTTTTTTTTTCCAGGCTTAACCCTGGCGAGAAGAGGCGGCGAGGGAAGGTATTCGCCTTCTCCCGGACCGGCGCACCCTGCGGTCTCCACCCACGTTCCGGGCTCCGGACCAGGGACCCTTTCATACGATAACTCGACGACCCCCACATCAGCTACCCCCTCACTGTGTGAGCGGGGCGGCGTTGGGTCTATGGGTGCGTTTCTCTCATTCTGCATCTAAATGTTTCCCTGTGTGTGCCTACATGAGGATCTTTGTGCTTTTCTCTTTCTGTACCTGATTATTGTGCGTGTGCGTTTGTTTTTGTGTGACTTCGTTTCTCTCTCTCTGAATGTGTTTGTATGACTGCGTGCATTGTTCTCTCTCTGAGTCTGAATGTTTGCGTGTTTGTTCGTTTACATGCGTGCCTGCGTTTTTCTCTCTCTATCTGAATGTTTGTTAGTTTACGTGTGAATGTGTTTGTTTTTCTCTCTCTCTGTTTGAATGTTTGTTAGTTTACACATGTGACAGTGTGCCCTCCCCTCCCTCTGTATTTTAATGTTTCTGTGTGTGTCTGTTTACATGTGTATTTCTCCCGCTCGGTATCTGAATGTTTCTTTGTGTATTCAAGTTTGTATGTCTGTCTATGTGTGTCTTACTGAAACCCTGTAGGTAAACGAAATTAACAGTAGGCGCCAGTACAGTGCGCGCGCACAGGTTCACTTGAACGCGCGAAGCGCCAAAAGATCCGATACTGATTTCTGAGGCCACACAAGGCTCTGGGAGGGGTGGCTTATTTACAAGCCCTTTCCGACGCCGGGGCGTCACTTTTTCGAGATGTTTTAATCCGTTTTCGCCGCATCTGAAAACATACAAACGGGAATGTAAAACTAATTTTAAATGTCATTCTTTCTTTATCCGAGGTAGATGAGGCGAGCGGGGTTACACAGAGGAGCAGTGATATGAGAAACCGGCCCGGTGGACAGAATGACGGGCCTCATGGCGCATCTTGCAGGGGTCACAACTCATCCAGCTCAATGCATTGTGGGACTTGTTGTCCTATCGGGAGTACTGGCCAGTAACACCTGGCAATAGGCCTCTCAAAAGAATTCTATGACCTGCAGTCCTACACTTACGCTCTGAGGCTGAAACGTGTAGTTCCCAGAGCACAAGTATCAAGGGCCGGTTTTGCTGGACTTACAGCCACTCAAAATATCTGTATTTTCCGAAGTTCTTCCTTCAATTTCACTCCCTGCACCAGGACATGGCGCACTCAATCGTACAACCAGTTAGCCCCGAGGCCGTTGGGTGCCCGCTTACTCGCAGGGAGGGATGCCTGCACACACGGTCAGAGGCAGGTACCACTGCCCGCCCAGCGCCTTTTCCTCATTTCAACAGCTTCGAGCACCAGGTATGGGGCAGGAGGTGATATGTTTTCTAAAACCGGCTCCCAGAGGTGGAGAACGACTTTGCAGATATGCTCTGCAGCACACTTCAACGAGTGGGAAATCAATATAACAGTCCTACTTCAAACAGTGGAGAACCAGGGCGATAGACTTATTTGCAACATAACACAAATGCCAAAACATCGCCTACGGGTTTCCTCACCCCCAATCCAAGGCAATGCCCTACGGATAAACTGGTCAGGAATACTTGCTTATGCTTTTTATAATAAACTTTATTGATATTTTCATCAAAACAATGAGACCTGACTTCTTACATCGAAATGACAGGCTTCAACCTGAAGCAGTTGAACACAATATAGATCTATATACAATCAGTTATAGCTGTAATTCGCATGTATTGTCTTCTCTCAGCCCATACTTCTAGGGTGTCAACAGTTGGAGTAACCTGTATCACTGGGTAAGCAAATCATAACCTAAACATTAATTTCAAGACCGTGGTCTGTAATGTCCCCACCATATCAAATAGCTTTTCTACCTTTTCCGCTAATTCCATACATGGTACAAAAGCTATCACAAACATCCTTCACACTAATCCTAATAGCCCCAACATGGACACGTCAAGCATGGTTCAAAACCCTGCTACAACTACCAGTAGTGCCACACAAGAAGTTACCTCTTTAGCCACATTTTCTAAGTCCTGATCAAGGGAGATGAATGCATACAAATCCCAAACCGCTCAATCTAGCAATCTGGCTCTTTAGAATCTAGAATTTGGACACCTCAATATACTACAGGCATGTATGGATATTCTCACACAAGCACACAGACCAACTACACGAACATGCTATGCAGCAGAATGGAAAAGATTTATACATTATGGTCTAAATAAACAAATCCAACTTCTATCACTAACAGTGCAAGAATTTATTGGTTATCTCTTCCATCTACAGCAAGCAGAACTTGATTGTACATCAATTAGGTTACACATGGCAGCCATAGCAGTTTCACAGCTCCGGAAACTGAAACTCTGCTCTCAAGGCAGTGGGGCAAGCAAGACGGCAGGCAGCAGGAGGAGCTGAAACGGGGCGGCTGGTCTAAATTTCAGGGATAGAGGCTTTCTGCCTTGCCTCACCAGTCGCATCTGCCGCATCAATTCACTGCTCGCCACTCCCGCCGCCTCCCCACTGGGCGTCACCGCATCTAGCCGTACTGCCATTTGGAGCAGCAAGCTTTGTGCAATTCCCTCAGCGCTGCAGGTAAGGCTCAGAGTTGCTGAGGTCTTTAGGACAGCCAGCAGTAGGCTGGTGTGTCTTGCTGTCTCCCAAGAAGACCCTGCCCTGCGTGTGCGACTGGGGCAGCGACAGCACCATAGCCAGATAGCTATACAACCCCACACATGCTGTCTGCCATTTAGACCCCTTCACCTTCAAACCTAAGAGAGGGGGGGTAAGTGGGGGTGTGGGGTAGGGTGCAGGGGAAAAACAAGCTAAATCTATCCAAAGAAAGGCGGGAAGGGAAAAAAATACCCAAATCGAGAGAGAGAAAAGAGCAAGGCAAAATAATTAAAGTCAAAAGACTAAAGGGGGGGAAAAAGTGCAAACCACATGGAGTAATTTGACAAGGCCACGCGAGCTTTGAGTAACAAGCACGTACAAAATATCGGTTGGGCCAAAAGGAAAGCGGAAAACTACTAGCCGCTTCACTTGCCAAGCGGGAACGAAAAAGAAAGAAAAAAAAGCACCAGCCTCAAGTGCCTAGCCCTCCAGGCCCCACAGTAGCTAACACCAAGTAGAACAAAGTAGATGCAAGGGGTGGTGGCAGGGACCATTTGTGCTTGAGGTCCTCTGTATACCCTCAACAAATACGCTCTCAGCAGGGGGTTCTGCAGCGACTGAACCAGGCTTGCTAGGGAGAGGTCCAGACTCAGAACTCTAAGGAAAACAGACCTGTCTACGGCTTTGCTTCCTCCTTGCACAGCTCCTCCACGTAGTTGCTCCCAATCGGGGCTGACACCGAAACCAGACTCAGCAACTTGTGCACCAAGGTGCAATCAAAGAAGGTAGCAAACATTACACAAAACAGACAAGCAGTCAAGCAAGGCAATAGATATCATCAGCATGAGGTCGGGAAGAGTGAGAGGGACCCTCACAAGGCCCAAGAAAACCAAAAAGAAAGGCAGTCCCAATCACAGCAACAGAATTACAGCCACCATCAAAGATATATCAGCAACCATTTCAACAATCGCAGCAAAGACAGCAGTAACAATAGTAGCCCAGCAGGAACAAAGAAGCCGTTAAAAACACAGTTGGAAACAGAAATCCAAAAATTAGCAAACCAGAAGAAATCCTCACCATCGATGGGATGACCCAGGGTGAAAACTCATGAACACATAAACCAAAAATTAACACCCAGTTTGCGTTCCTGAAAAATCCTCGCAAAGCAATCTACTCAAAGAGCGAGGGCATCAAGGGTCTCCAAACCTCCTTCAGCGAGGGGGTTCTGAACACTACTTGGGGGCACCAACTTCATTATCTGGAGGGGGTTCCCAAACTGCGGCCGGTCCAACAGACCAAAAAACTATATTATTAAACCGGAATAATAGCCCAAATGAAAATAGGGATCAAGGGGACTTCTCCCATAGGAGTATTAGAAGTTCACCAAGAGGCACTTCGATAATTAAGGACTTCCCCGGTCGAATAACACCCAACTAGCACCGGAACATTTAGCATGCCTAAACATAGGAAAAAACAATGAATCTAAAGGCTCACATGCGCCTTCACCTACTCGAGCCTCGGGGATCTGGTAGAATGCCCGCACACACCACAACCAAAAAACAATTCTCCTTCAAAATCAACAAACGTACAACCCGCCACCCCGACCGCCTTTAACCCACTGTTGCATAATCTCTACTCTACCCACTTCGCTCACCGACTAAGCGAAGATTCCAAGGAACTGATTGTGACATGTCTTTTCTCGCATCTCAGAAATGGGAGGATGGGTGCTTCATATACTTTAAAGCCCACCTAAAGTGGCATCAACCAGCGGAAGCAGCTTGGAGAGAATTCATCCCTCAGAAACCATCTGGGCAACCCTATTAAGCACCATGCAGCTTCCAGCCACCGCCCTCCAATAACAATCCGATGAGCTGGACATGCAGCTTACGGTCCTCAACACTTTAGCAGACTTCACCTCTGGGATAGACGAGAAGCTTGCAGACCTTAATGGTCTCATCAAGCATGGGCAAGCAGCCTCCCGAGCCACCCTAATTGCACATCCCGAGTGCACATGTGCACCAATTCTTGAGAAATTAATCACCCTGCCAACTAATCTAGAAAACCTATTAATAGACCTAAAAACAAACATCAAACCCTATAGCACCATCGATACCAAAAAGGCACATAGGGACCCAGAAGGAAGTGCTATAGGCCAGGACAGAAGGACAGGCAGGACCCACAATTAAAGTTACCCCCCTTGAGCCAAAACCAATCAACAGAGGTGCCCATTGCACACATTTCAAGTAATACAAATACTAAGAATGCACAAGCTCGCCGCAAACAAAGAAGAAAAGGTAGGAATAGGAAGTCGGAGATCACGGGCTACTTCAGGGTAAGCTCCCGCTCAAACGGTCTCAAGGACCCTAAGGAGACGACACATCACCTGGTCTCACCACAGCAACAAGTCTCTATGACCTTTAGAGAGAGGACAACTCTGTGGGCACATTCATACAAGTCAAGCACCACATCAGCAAATTCAGGCGTCGCTGAGGTTCTGGATGCTAAGAAACTAAACAACGCACCTGGAAGGGCAGCTAGGGAAGCGCTACAAGATTCATACAGCAGGATACCCCCTATGACTGCAGAATGCCATGCTTTAGAGCAAGGTGCGGATTCCCAGATGTCTGAGGAAGGAAAAGACCACCAGAATCAAATAGCTACCAACTCACAAGAATCCTGCACACTTATTCTTCAACACAATCCATATCAGCTCAATCAAGTGGAAAGCCAGTTAATGGTACAAGAGTTTCTGCGCAAAAGCACCCAATAGAGCTTGCCCAAATCAGAAGCAAACTGGCTGATGGTCTGAAACTTACCGACCCCCAAGGAACTAGTATTGCCAACCCCCACTGTAGGAGAGTAGGATCTGCTCCTTATGGTTACCCCCACTTTTTGCTGATGTATCACGGTTTTCGACTTAGACTGGGGTCCTGAATAGCAGGATCCCAGTCGGTATATCTGCTTTCTCCTCTAAATTGATTGCATGTACTTTAGTTACACTCCAGATTGGATACTGGGGTACCCTTATCAGTCCCTAGTATATGGTACACCATGTGCCCAGGGCATAGGTGCCCCAGAGGCCTCCCAGGGGCTGCAGCATGTATTATGCCACCCCTGAGAGACCATTTAAAATGGCACCACAGGTCTGCTACTGCAGCCTGTGTGAGGTGGTGCATGCACCCCTTACTTAGATATAGGTTCACTATATCTATTCTAAATCACTGCACATATAAACCTATCAGTCACCCCTATGGCAGGCCTTATGAATCCTGAAGGCAGGGTGCTGGGTTTTATGGGAGAGGGTGCCCCTGCATGAGCAGAGCCCCTCTGCAGCTTTCGGAACCTATTTTCCGGGGTTGTTTTTGATGCAGCCAACCATATATATTTAAGTGCATTATAACCTCGCAGTAAGTGCTAACTTTAAAACGGCTGCTTAGAAACATGTTGTGTTTGGTGTCAAACACCTTGGAATCATACCTTCCCACCAGTAACTGGCGGGGGAGGTATGATTCCACCCTTCTAGAGGGACTTATGTGAAACACCGGTACACCCGGTACCAGCTTTCTCGACCTGGGCATCGCAAAATGGATGCTGCCAGCCACAGACACGAGTCTGCCCTCCTGCTGCTGAGCTGAGCTCGAGCAGGGGAAGGCTTGACAATAGGTTTCCTGTCACAGGGAGGTGTGACCACCTCTGACAGGATTTAGTGTATTGGGGCTGGGTGGGTGCACCCAGAGTGCCTGAAATCTGCACTGGGGGCACGTTTGGTGTCCCTGTGCATAGTCCAGCTCAAACCGGTTTCAGGAGCCATTTGCTCCTGCTCTGGCGCGAAACTGGCCAAAGGACATGGGTGTTGCCACCCCTCTGTCCTGACCTTCCCATAGGTGGGTCCCCAGAGTTTGTCTAACCCCTTCCTTGAGGATAAAGTAGGAACCCTGGGGGGGTGGCCAAGATGGCAGCGGAGAAACACCGACTTCTCGGAGCTCCACTCGCCGAGGCTGTAATCTGGCAATCCTCGGCGATTTTGAGACCTGCATTTAAGCCCTGGGGGTCCCGCAGCAAGTGCCGTACTCTTGACGACGTGGGGGTGCCCAGCAATCCCTTCGGCGGTGCGGCGATCGGCCGCGCCGACTTATAGCGGACGTGAGCACCCGGGCCAGAGACGGCCCAGTTGTCGGCGGAGGTGGCAGAGGCCCGCCGGAGCTGAAAGCGGGCACTCAGGGGTCCGTAGACCCTGTGGAGGACTTCCGGCTGCGGCGAGGCCTGGTGGGGCCCAACTGGACATGGAGCCGAGGTGGAGCCCAACTGGACGTGGAGCTGAGGTGGAGTGGCCCGGCCCTATACGGTGAGGCTGCGTGGTGAGGGGGAAGCGGGACTCATCTGCTGGCGACCTCCCGGACAAAGCGCTTCCCCGCATCCTTCCTGCTGTGCATTGCCGGGCGGCCGGTGCCCCCGGCCTCTTGTGGTGAGCTCCGGCGGAGGTCCCCCGTGTGGCTGCAGCGTGGACGGTGACAGGCGCCATTTCTCACGAGGCGGTTGGAGCGTGCCCTTTCTCCTGGTGCTCCTTAGACTCCCGGGCAGCGGCTAGAGCAGGATGGCGACTTGCCCATGTGGAGCCTCAGGGAGCGGAGTGGAGCCCGGTAAGGGGATTGCCAGTGCCTGGGGCCTTGGGTGGCAGTGGTGAGCGGCCGGTGCACGGCGGTGCGAGACTTTGCAGTGGGACTGGCCCCTGGTGGAGCACACTGGGACCTCTGCCCGCGTGAAGGGCGTGGGAGCCGTTGAGCCTCGGTGGTAGGGGCTGGGGAGTGACCCCCTGCCTATTTTGTTGGATGCTGAGATCCGGCTCTGGTGCCCCGTCCCCCCTGCTGCTGCGGCCGCACGCTGCGCCCATTGGACTGCTGTCATGGCCACACAGAAGTCCCGGAAAGACACTGCGCATAAGGACCATCCATCAAGGACCTGCTCCAGAAATCTGGAGGGAGGAGGACGGGTGAGACGGGAGCCGAGCTGGAGGGTGGATGCCCGGCAGACCCGATCCCCAAAGACTTTTTGGAGAAGCTGTTTGGCACCCTCCGTGAGGACTTCGCAAACCTGCGGCAGGAGATGGCTTCCGACATCCAACCGTTCTGGTCAGACCTCACCGAGGTGGGGGATAGGGTGGACACCCTGGAACGTAATGGGGAGTGCCGCGAGGAGGAACTTGCCACACAAGCCCGAGAGCTAATAGACCTGCGAGAGCGTAACAAGGAGCTATACCTCAAACTGGAAGATCTTGAGACCCGCTCGAGGCGCTCTAACGTCCGGCTCAAGTGCGTACCACTTCAGGCGGATGGAGGCAAGTTGGAGGAGTGGGTCATCCGGTTCTTCAAACACCTGGTTCCGGCGCTCAAGGACACAGATGGTGCTGGACCGCACACACCGAGCTGGGCACCCTGCCTATGGTCCGGGCCAGCCTCAGGATATCCTGACCTGTCTACATTCCTACTGCCAGAAAGAGCTTATCATGGCAGCCACGCGCGATCGTGCCAAGGTGGAGTTCGAGGGGCTTCAAGTGGGGGTCTTCCAGGACCGCTCCCCTCTTACCCTCCAGCGACGCAGAGATCTGCAACCGGTAACAGCCTTCTTCCGGGACAAGGGGATTCGCTACCGATGGGGCCACCCATTCCACCTCTCCTTTTATCTGGCAAAACAAAACCCATGGTGTCCGCAACTTACAGGAAGCGAGAGAGGTGCTGGGCGAGGCCCTGGCCATGATGGTAAATCCCGAGGAGGCGGAGGGGGGGGGGGGGTCACCCAGAGGCGAGACCCCCCTCATATCAACAGGAGGCGAGGAGCCCAGCTGCGACCGGAGGAGCAACGTCAACAGGAACAGGAAGTAGTGCTGCGACAACGGCAGAGTCGCGAGGGCATGGATGATGGCGGTGACTGATGGACCCCTGGGAACTTTTATTCGAGCCACGCTAGCAGAAAATTTGGTCCGACTTCATATGACAGGCGATCGGTCTTGGTGAGGGGAGCCCCATCCCCGGATAGTCTATGCCGGGCCGTCCGACTCATGGACCCTTGCAAATTTGTGCCTACAAGTTCCATTGTAAATTGCCTTTTGATCTTTTCTCATGTTTATCTTTCACTCCTTTCAACCTCTTCTCCTTTCTTTCTCTCCTCTGTCTCTTTTCTTCACCCCGAAGGGATGTGCCACCGGGCTGCAGTCAGGTAGGGAGCAACATTGTCTTGGGTGGTGGGGACCGGCGAGTGGGTGCAGGCCATGGGACGCCACATCTGGGAGGAGGGCGAGACCACCAGGTTCGATGGGGCAGTACGACCCGTGGGTCCTGGATGTATTTGGAGGTTGGTTGGATCTCGGGCCCACCTCTCTACGTTCACGCGGGGTCAGTGGGAATGCTTCACCTGGACCTTACTCGCCGCTCTTATGGGGGAAGGGGGGGAGCGGAGGGGGTGGCTCCTGCGGGCGGGCTGCTGGGGAGGGAGGGGGCTGCCCTATATGTGCTGCTTACCCTGGGGGGGGGGGGTAGGCTTGCATATGCGGACACCATTTTATCTCTACCATGCCCGTCCTTAAAGTAATGATTATGAGCTTCAATGTGAGGGGTCTTAACTCTCCTGTCAAACGGCGTGCGCTGCTTGCCCTGTTGAGAGATGCTGGATGTGATATTTGCCTCCTACAGGAGACTCACTTGCTGCAGGCGGACTGGAAGAGGCTCATAACCCAATGGTTTGATAGACAATGCTTTTCTTTGGGTCTGGGGAAGAAGGCTGGAGTGGCAATTTTACTGGCCACGCACTTCCAGGGGAAAGTTGTGGGTACCCATGCGGAGGTGGGCGTGCGCCTCTTGGCATTACGGGTGCTAATGGGGGGAGCGCACTTACACGATTGCTTCAATCTACAGCCCTAACGAACGGCAGGAAGTCTTCCTGTGAGACACGATTAGCTCTATTCTGGCATCCCCTGATGAAGACCTTATCATTGGGGGCGACTTTAACTTAGTCCCTGTGGCGAAGCTAGACAGGTCAACTCTTAGGGTAGGCCATTCTGGCTCGATTTCCGATACCATGCTCAAGAGACTGGGGGAGGCCGGCCTGGTGGATGCGTGGCGTCATCACTTTCCGACAGCGCGGGAGTACACCTTTTTCTCTGCGGCTCACCAAACGTACACCTGCATTAATCTCGTTTGGACCTCGCCCAGGGATACGGCATCTATTGTGAAGGTGGCTATAGGGGCGGCGGCTTTCTCGGACCACTCGCCGGTGATCCTGAGGCTACTACTTCCAGGGGGTTCCTCCAAGCAGAGCTCTTGGAGGCTGAACCGCAAATTGCAGAGACCGGTGTGCCAGGGTTCTGTCGTGGCCTGAGGGGTTGTCGGAGGCCTCTATAATAACTGGTTGTCCTTTTCTCTGTGGTGTCTGAGGTGGAGTTTGACCGTGGGTGCATTTGAAATGGACACCGACACTCTTTCTTGTTTGTTGGTCGTGCTTGACCCCCCCCATGCTTGCAGCCTCACCACCCCAGAGTGCCTCTGGAGCTCCTTTGAGACGGTGAGACGGCCATCATGGTCACCGCGAAGGGATCCAAACAGACCCACATGTTAAAGCTGGCAAAATGTTCGCATTCCAAGGCGGATGCCACAGAGGAGAAAGTTGCAGCGCAGGATGCAAAGGAACAGGCGGAGGATGGAACCCCAACCCATTTGGATGTTATGGAATCCATACAGGGGGTCCGCTCGGCGCTAGAACACAAGATAGACACGGTGACGGCCGAGGTCACCCTCATGCATGCCGACTTACTCAACCTGGGGGACAGGGTCAAGGCGACCGAAGACTTTGTGTCAACCCTCCACAAATCAATAGAAACAACTGTCAAACGGCTCCAAGTGCAAACTTCAGACCTAGAAGCAAAGTTTGAAGACTACGAGGGGCGTGCATGCAGAAACAATGTGTGTATTTTGGGGGGTTCCGGAGAGAGCAGAGTGGTACGCTACGGACCTCTTTGTGGAGGAATTTATTCAGAAACATCTACGGCCCCGGACTCTGTCCCAATATTTCTCTGTCGAACGTGCTCTGAGTGCCTGGAGGCACCCCAAAACCAAGCGCCCCCCCCACGTCCTATCCTGGCGAGAATATTTAATTTTCGCGATATAGACATTATTCTTCAAACGGCACGCGCAGCCCCACTGCTCAAGTTCGAAAACTCGACTATTGCGTTCTTTCCAGACTTCACATTGAACGTGCAGAAGATGCGTAGATCGTTTCTGGAAGTGAAGAGGGCACTCCGCGACAAGAACTTGAAATACGCTATGCTTTTTCCTGCCAAGCTGAGGGTGCTGGCGGAGTGGAAGTCGTGGTTCTTTCACACCCCAGAGGAAACCTGGGACTGGCTGGAGGGTTGGAGAACCCCTGGCACACAGACATCACTCTCCTAGCCGTTTCCAGCAACAAGATAGCAGCAACGAAAGATCCAATGGTGACGAAGGCGTTTAACCAGTTCTACCAGTTGCGTCTGGCGGCTGACCTGCCGACCTTCTAAGGACTGCGGAGCGGCATCGTATGCAAGAGAGGTGCTGAAAGGTGATCGGTCATGGCGAGGACTGGGTGAATATGTTAGGCGGAAGTCTGAACTTATGCTGGTTATACTAAGTATGCATTATTTGTGGGGACTGGCCAGCAGTGACTAGGTTGTGTGGCCTTACTTCACTTGCTGTGGTTAAAAATGGGACTATTAATAGATGTTTTCTATGACACTCCATTGATATGGTCTAAAATTTGTATCATGTTACACTACGGGCTCGTATAGCTTGGTATAAGGGGGAACCTTATACCTCTCTGAAGAGCTCTAATTAGAGCGAAACACTGTGTCAAATGCAATGTAAAAAACCATATTTTTTAACACATATATATGTAGCGAGCACTCGGGCAGTGTGTTACCTTACTGCTCAATCATTGCGCTAGAGGACAATTGAAAGCCGAGTTTAATCGAACAAAAACGTTTTAATAACTGGATTGTGTTAATTTGTAATACTTGTGTTTTTAAACGTAGTAATTTGCAGTCAGCACACTTGTTACTTACCCGCATTTTCTCCAGCACACACGCGCTCGATACCTGCCGATTCAGGGCAAGGCACCGAGCACCAGGGATTTAGTGGCGGCCATCTTAGGGCGGGACAGAGCGGTGAGAGCGCTCTAGGCTCAGTGATAAAAAGAAACAGTCTTCTCCGCGATAGCGGACGCGTTTTAGCGGACGCGCCTCGTCTTCGCCGGAGTCCAGCCAGAGTCAGCCCGTCTGTGCCAAGCCGGGACATAGGGCACAATACTCTGCCCCTTCACTATGTTAACAGGTGCCAAACTTAGGGCGTTACACCCCAATAACCATGATAACTGCATAACCCTGAACCCGTTATTAGCTGGCTTACAAACATGCCCTGAATGTACCCTTTCTTTGACTAACTATCAGCCCTATTCTGAAACCCCCCAGGGTACTGTTATCAAACCTTACCAGCAGGGAGAGAGTCCTAACAATTTTATATTCTACTTGGTAAACTGTCGTTCACTACCACAACACAAATTAGATATTTTTCATCTTTTAATGGAAAAAAAGCCCATCGCCATATTCTTAACCGAGACTTGGCTTCATGACGGATCAGGTCCAGACGTTGCAACTGCCCTCCCCTCGAGCTATGCTATTGTAAGGAGGGATCGGGTAGGCCAAACAGGAGGGGGTATTGCCATTATTCACAGTAGAGATTTTGTGTGCAACTTTGAACCTGCAGACATTCCTAACTGCGAAGCGGCATCATTTAAAATTACCCTCAGTCCCAATTTTACCTTCTCTGGCGTACTGATCTATCGACCGCCAGTAAATAATCCCTCTTGGTCAGATAATTTGGTAAACTTTATCCTACCCCAACATCTAAATGCTCAAAACTTTACTGTACTTGGAGATTTGAATCTTCATTTAGAAGATGACAACAACAAGACCTGCAAAAACTTAATAGACGACTTTATGGTTTTAGATATGACTTTACGTAATAGGGGTCCAACTCACAAAGCTGGACACTTGTTAGACCCTATTATATCAAATATGAAAGAACTCTCATGGCTTAACACTACTCCTGTTCTCTGGTCAGATCATTTCCTATTACGTTTCGCTATCTCACTTAAACCTACCAAATGTCCTGTTACGACTCCTTCAGAATCTTTTAGGAGAAATTGGAAATCTCTAAATTTGGAGGATCTCAACAATGCTTTGAGGAAAGATCACCCATGCTTAGATGGAGATATGGAAAGCATAGCAGAGACTACACAAACATGGTTAAATGGTGCAGCGGATACCTGCCTGCCCCTATCCCGTTGCAAAGGAAAAACACATCGCCCTCCCGCCCCCTGGTACACAGAAGCTCTTAAAGAAAAATCCACATGTAAGACCCTGGAGAGGCAGTGGCGTAAAAACTATGAACTCCATCAAAAAGAAGTTTACCGAAAGGCCAGAAATAGCTATCATTCAGCATGCATGAAAGCTAAAGCATGCTATGTTACTACTAGCATTAACATGGCCGTAAATAAATCCCAGACTCTCTTCAATACTGTAAAAGAGCTGGCTGGTGAGAATTCAAGAGCGGAACCTACCCCTCTCAATACCCAGCAGTGCCAGGACTTGGCTTCGTTTTTCACCGATAAGATTGAGAACATTGTCTCTAATATCAAAAGGGACAGCACGATCACACATAAACAATATAACATCCCCCAAGTCCCTAGAGGAAATTGTCATCTTGAAGCCTGGCCTCCCATTAATCTGGATACACTGAAGGAATTATTAAAATCGATCAAATCGGGTTCCCCACGTGACCCTATTCCTATCAGTATCTTAAGTAAATTAGAGGACTCTGCCATGATCTCCATAGCTGAGATACTGAACGCCTCCATTGAGCAGGCCACAGTTCCTGCTCTATGGAAACATGCTATGGTCAGTCCTCTACTTAAAAAGCCGGCCGCAGACCCTATGATATTGGCCAATTATCATCCAATTTCATTACTGCCTGCCTTTTCAAAAATTTTGGAGAGGCACATCCATAAGGCACTTTCAACCTATGTGGAAAATAACGAGCTTCTTCATTCGTCCCCATCTGGGTTTAGGAGTGGTTATTCCACCGAGACGGCCCTGCTCGGGGTCACAGAAAAGATCAGGGAGCTCATGGATGACGGCCAAACGGTAGCATTGGTCTTGTTGGATCTAAGTGCGGCCTTCGACACCATTTCTCACTCCATACTGCTTGACAGGTTGGGGGAGAATGGTGTTGAAGGCAAAGCACTGGAGTGGATTAGATCATACTTATCCCTCCGCACTTTCCAGATCTCCTCTTCGGAGGCATGCTCTGAGGTATTCCACTCTCCTCATGGTGTGCCACAGGGATCGATCCTGAGCCCTTTGTTTTTTAATTTGTACCTACGACCATTGGCCAATCTTGCAGAAAATTTTGGTCTTATTTTAATGACTTATGCAGATGATTCTCAAATCCTGTTTTCACTTTCCAAATCTGACTCATCTGCTCCATCTGCATTAAAAATAGGCCTTCAGGAAATATTTAGTTGGATGTCAGCTAATCAACTTAAATTAAATGGGGAGAAAACAGAGGTCCTCCTCTTAGGGAATAGTAAAGATCTCTGGAGTGATCCCCATTGGCCATCGTCATTAGGTAAACTTCCACCTCCAGCCTCTCAGGTCAGAAACCTTGGGGTCATCATAGATGACAGTCTATCTATGACTCAGCAAGCCAACAAAGTGGCAGGCATATGTTTTACGATTCTTAAATGGCTTCGCAAAATTGTCTGGATGTTACCACCTACTACCCAGAAGACCGTAGTCAATGCCTTAGTGACATCTCGGCTTGATTACGGTAACATCTTGTACCTGGGCTCAAACAAAGCAGTAATAAGACGTCTGCAACTGGTGCAAAACGCTGCTGCCAGACTGCTTTGCAGAATCCCTAGATCCGCTAGGATCACCAAACATCTTAGGGACCTGCATTGGCTCAGGGTTGAAAACCGGATTCGTTTCAAAACCCTGACCTACCTATTTAAAATCAAAGCTGGCACTGCCCCCAAATACCTACAGGACCTTGCTAAGCCCTACCTCCCCAATCGCAGTCTTCGTTCTTGCACTGCTGCGAACTTTGCGGTACCGAGGTTCAAATGGGCTAGAATAGACGGGAGATCATTTTCCTATTTGGGCCCAACTCTGTGGAACACATTACCCATTCATATACGCAAGGAGGAAAGCTATATGAATTTTAGAAAAAGTGTAAAAACCTGGTTGTTCAACAAATAAGTGCTTTAAATGCTCTCTATCCAGTTGTGTTTTGCTGGTCCGGCGCCGGGAAACCCTTTGTGGGTAGCTGTGCGCCTTACAAGTGTTATAAAATAAATAAATAAATAAAATAAACCGGGGCTCTCTAGTTAGGGTAGTTACGGCTGTGTAGCTTTCCCCTTCACACAGTATACTAGTTCAGGGTACAGAGGCACTCTGCAAAATTGGGGGGTGGGTAGTTCTACATCCACGTTGCAGGGAGCCAGGGTGGGGAGGGATCCAGGGTGTTTCAAGGGGTATAGTTGTGGTTTGATTCTGTTTTTCTGGTGCAATCTTGCATGCGGTGCCCTTTTTAGTGCAGTGTGGATGGATAGCAATGCAGAAGATTGATTGTCAAGGTTCAGGCTCAGAGTGTCTCCAATGTGGTCGCTGGGTGGGGGTGGCACGGACAACCCTCGATTTGACTTTTCCAAGGCCCCTGTTGGGGGATGGCTCTCTATACAGTGTTTAAATGGGTAACGATCATTAAGAAGCTGTATCGCTGGGCCGTTTTAAATTACTCTTGGAATGTAAACGGCTTAGGTGATCGAGTTAAACGTGGGATAGTCCTGCAATATTTGAAACAGCTGTCCCCGGATGTGACCCTGTTTCAAGAAACTCGTATACAAGGATCCACCTACTGTGCTCTTAATAGAGGGGGATACAAACTGGTGGCCCACTCGGGCTACAGTAGCGGGTCCAGAGGAGTTTTGGTTCTAATGCGTAACTCCTTCCCCTTCCAGATTCACAAGGTCCCTAAATGTGACATCCCTATATGTGCCACCCTGACTTCACTCCATGACCTTGGTTCACATATATTAAACCTGCCTGAGGGTGACCTACTGTGGGGCGGCGATTGTAATGCAGCTCTTAATGGCGACCTAGACTGATATCCGCCCAGACTGGGGGGGAAACTGCTGACTGATTTCCTCTGAGCTTTGGGCCTAATAGATATCTGGAGAATATGCAACCCCTCGGCCAAACAATACACATTCCTCTCTGGGGTCCACGATTGCATGTCACGCATAGATTATATTTTTGTATAAAGCCACCCAGCTCCCCAAGTTTGGAGAGCTCTTCTTCCTTACCAGGGGTATCTCTGAGCATTTCCCACTGGTGGCATATCATAGAGGTGCCCCCCCTCCCACATGCCACAAAATGGTCCTTAACCCTTAGTGCCTCAAGGTACCGGCTATTAGAGATCAACTCACCGCGACCACCAATAGTTATTTAGCAGAGAATGATGGCTCGGTGGATTCAGATGTAGTATTGTGGGAAGCGTACAAAACGGTGGTTCAGGTTGGCGGGGTGGCAACAATAGCGGGGCATAGGAAGGAAAAGCGTAGGCAGCTAGAGGAGATAGAATGTGAGATTACCCTTCTTGAAAGTGGCCTCGTTACATCAGACACTCCAGACAGCACACAAACTGCTCATGAAACAAAGCGAATACAGAAACATCGCTATAGATGCAGCCAGGGCCCACTATCGGGCCACTCAACACTGTGCTTATGACATTGGCAATAAGGCTAGTAAACTGTTAGCCTTGTTGGACAAGCTGGACATAGCCAGTAGATGGGTGGCAGAGATTGTATGCCAAGGTGGTACGAAACAACAGGATAGGTGTGGGATTACGGGGGCATTTGCGGTCCATTTTGAGCAGGTGTATACCTCCACTCAGGCCTCTACTCATACAGATGCAAAAGAACTACTAGCTACCCTGAAACTACCCGTTTTGGAGCCCCAGTCCGTTAAAGACCTGGACTCTGACTTGACGGCCGATGAAGTGTCCAATGCCATTGGCGCCTTGCAGTCCGGAAAAGCCATGGGCCCTAGTGGCCTTCCAATTGAACTTTACAAATCAAATGCTTCCACGATTGCCTCATACGAATGTACGAGGGAAGTGTGCACAATGGTATTTTGCCCGAAAAGCAGAGATTGGCCAATATTGTCGTTATACACAAAAAGGGTAAACCTCCGGAGCAATGCAGCTCATACAGGCCTATTTCCCTGCTAGACCCATAAGTCAAAATACTAGCCAAAATCTTGGCACGCCGTCTCTCCCTGTTTCTCCATAAACTGATCCATCCGGACCAATCGGGCTTTATGCCAACTAGAAACACTGCTCTAAACCTTCGCCTTTACGGGGTCCTGGGTAGAACAGTTACAATTCAGGAAGACTCAGTAATTTTGTCTTTGGACGCCAAGATGGCATTCGACATGATCGAATAGCCCTTCTTATTTGTCGCACTGGAGAGATACAGATTTGGAGACAGGTTCTTGTCCTGGAGGCGACTTCTTTACTCGAAGCCGCTGGCCTGAATCACGGTTAATGGGGATCGATCAACAACGTTTGCATTACAGAAGGGAAAGAGGCAGGGTTGCCCCCTGTCCCCCCTTGCTTTTTGCATTGGCTCTGGAGCCCCTGGCAATATCGATCAGGGGGGACCCCCTCATTAGAAGCCTCAACTGGTCGGTTGACTGGATGGACAAGAACTCCCTCTATGCCAACCATATTCTGCTTTATCTGGCCAGGCCCCGTTTCTCTATTCACCGTGTCCTACATATATTCGCCCCATTCCGGAAATACTCTGGCTATACAATTAACTGGGATAAATCCCTGGTTTACGTTCTGAGCGGGGAACGCCCGGTCCTCCCTACGGGCTGCAAGGCCAAGATAGTTAGACTGCTTTGTGTACTTTGGTATATACTGAACTGTGAACCCAACAGTATTTCACGACCGCAACCTGGTTTCTCCTCTGCCCAGTTTCCTAGCTGACGTGCAACACTGGAAGATACTGCCCCTCACCTTATTGGGCATTGCCTGCCTCTACAAAATGATGGCGCTACCCTGATTTCTCTATGCCCTATAGAATACACCCTATTTGGTCCTGCCACAAAACTTTAACGCTATTGAGTCAGCGGTACGCGCCTTGCTTTGGAATGATGGTACCCCTCAAATAGCGTTGGCCAAACTCACAAAAAGTTGGTGCCATGGTGGTATAGCCCTGCCAGCAATTAAAAGTTATTACTCGGTCTCCACTAATAGTTCTCAATCATTGGGTGCATCGCCCAGGGACCGAGCCTGCTTATAGGATGGACAGACACAATATGCTTCCCGGCAATTATCCCAGGGCATTGTATGGAGGGAAGAAGTATGTACCAAAATGCACTCCTACCTCCACCACAAGCAACCGCCGCCCTGGGGTGGAAGGATAAAATCACACAGGTCACCCTATTGCTCAACACGTCCCAGTTGGGAATGTTATTGTCACAAACCGGATTTGACAAATGGGACTTGATAGGTCTCACGAGGGTGGGCGACGTTGGGGCGGCGGCAAGGTGATCCCGTTCAGTGATCTTCAACAGTATTATCAACTACACAGCAGAGAAACATTTAGATACCTTCAAGCCCGCAGTGCATTACAAAGCGCTATACCCAAAGATACGGATCTACTGGTCTCCTTGCCCCAGAGGACAGATTGCTAGATGATTACCTCCAAGAAAAAGCCATTTCGTTGACCTATCGTAAAATACTAAACACATCGGACACTCTGCGGAAGACTCGTGCAAAATGGGTGGATGACGTTGGGGACATTAGCGATGAAGATTGGCAGGAGGCTCTGGCATCCCCTCGCAAGGTGGCGATTCGATCCAGTTTTAAATGTATCCAACTTAAATTACTGCATAGAGCCTACTACACCAGCTCGGTACTTGTCAAATGGGTATTTTGGGCTGCTCAGCCTGTCCCAGAGGGTGTGGTCAACCTGACACCTATCTGCACCAGTGGTGGGATTGCCCGGTTCTTCAGACATACTGGGAAAAGGTCACATCAGCGATGTTATCTGTTTGTCATAAAGCTTTGGAGGTTTCACCCCCCCTTATGTCTTCTTAACATTTGGGAGGGCATCGACTTGACGAGAGCTGAGAGAATTTGGATTTCCCTGGGTTGTATGGTGGCGAAGCGGAACGTAGCCAGGACATGGAAGGGGGTGCTAAGCCATGGTTCGGGGATTAGGAGTCGGATATGGACTGGTGAATGCAAGCGGAGAGGGTCATATACGAAGACAGAGGCTGCCCACAAAAATGGATGAGAATCTAGGGTAATTGGAGTATGAGCAGGGGGATGATCTGTACACCATTCAGTGACGCTCCCCCACTTTCAGCTGACCAGGAAGCTGAGTAATGTGTTGCTTAAGATGTAATGTATATAACACGTGACTGCATTGTTAATCCTATAGATTGTTGTGATAATCGCTGTATTTCTGCAATGGGATGGTTGGAAAAGATAGAGACTGCACTGCACTTTACTATTCTTTGTCTGTATTTCTTTGTTTTTGTTTCTGTAATAAAACGATGCATAAAAAAAAAAGCAGGATACCGACTTCTCCAACACTGCAATACATATAGATTGCTGCACTCCAAACACGGGGGACCCTAAGAACTACAACAAAAATTTTTACATCGCTCTACTGACCATTTGATTTACAGCCCCCTGTCGGCAGCAGTATACCAATTAATGGGGACTGTCAAGAAGTAATTATATGCTCAACATACATGGGGAAAATAAATCCCATTTTTACCTTGTAAGCTGCCAAATGCTGTTTTCTCAGATTACTGACTTTATTGCACGAACGCTGTCACTTTAATATGGGCACACAGGAAAAATGCAAATGATCCTTTTAGTATCCTTTTTTTCTTCTCTACACAGTTTATCTTTTTATGTATAATGTAACCAAGATTGCAAAGATGTTAATTAATCATGCAAATAAAGACTGCTCCTACTACTTCATGGTGGCCTTGGCTGATTATATGCAATACAGAAAACAGATGTTACTTTTTAAAGTTCCAGCAATTAAAGCCTTTATTGAAGGACTAAAAAGAGTTATTCCTCCCCACCAGCACTTGTCTGGAATCTTAACATTGTTCTCACTAGACTCATGGGTCCACCCTTTGAGCCACTTCATTCCTGTGAACTTGAGCTCCTCACATGGAAAGTGACGTTTTTAGTGGCTATCACTTCTCTAAGAAGAATAAGTGAAATCCAGGCATTTTCATTAGAAGAACCATTCTTCCAAATATTTCCAACAGAGTTAGTACTTCATATTAACCCAAAATAACTACCAAAGCTAGTGTCCGCTTTTTACTACCTGTTTTCGTCCCTAAACCTGATTAAATAGCAGAAAGAGCCCTACATAAACTAGATGTTAAAATTACATTAATGTTCTACATCGAGAGAACCAAGTCTTTTAGAAAAACTTTTATTCTTTGTTGCATTTGCAAAGGTGCGGCAAGGTTCTCCCATATCCAAGGCATGGATAGCCAATGGATAGTTACATGTATTCTGGTTTGCTACATCAAAGCAAAAAAGGATACTGACATTACTTCCAAGACCTCACCCACACTCAAAAAAAGGAGCCTCAATTGCCTTTTTAAGAAACATCCCATCAGCGGATATCTGTAGAGTAGCTACGTGGAATAATTCACTTACATTCACAAAACATTGTTGTGTTGATGTCTTAGCTAATCAACAAACTTGAATGGGGCAAGCTGTATTAAGAACACTTTTTCAAACCTCTACATCAACCAGTGGCTGACCACCTCATAGGAGCGCACTGCTTTACCTTTGATGCTAAGCCTATGTATCTACGGCCAACACGAGCTATGAATGGAATGTTACTTACCCTGTAAGCATCTTATTTGTAGCGTGTAGTGCTGTAGATTCATATGCACCCACCCTCCTCCCCAGTAGCTATTGGTTCACATGTTATCTATCTAACATGTTATTTGCTACACTACTATTCACTTGCATGTTTATCGTTTCTCTCACTATATTGCTCCAATCCTAAAGCTCATCTGATGAGCCAAAAACAGTCCAACAAAGAAGCCAAGGAACATGCGCAATGCACACTAGAGAAGGAGTTGCTATACCTGATGACTTTAAGACTTCTTCAAAGAAAAACAACTTGAAAACGTCCGAGCCCAACACTCGATGGCAGGATATTCTCAGCATAAGACTCTATGGCACTACACCCTACAAATAGATGCTTACAGGGTAAGTAACCTATTCCTTCATTGGATCTATCATGTATTTACCTGCTTGAATCATTCTTAGTCAGTCTGTGAATCCCTGGTAATGGTAAATGTCAGTAAATAGTGCTAGAATGTCCTTAGGCTTCAACAGCAGTGTTTGCCTTGCATCCACTAGCACCAGGGTAGGACCTTTCTCCTGCAGCCATTGTGATTTCACCTACAACACCTCAGACTCCAATACCACCCCCACCAAACAAGTGACGCACTCCACCATCCCACAGAAACTGTCTGCTATGCTCTTCAACATCCAATCCCTCGGGAAGCATTCCACTGAAGTCTGTGACCTCCTTAACAGCATTACACCAGACCTTCTTTTCCTGACCAAAACATGGCTCAACCCAGCCTCCAGTCCGAACATTGCCGCAGCCATCCCTCCCCCCTACAGAATCATACACCAGGACTAAACCCACAAACCAGGCGGAGGACTTGTGATCATCTACAAAAACCGGATTTACTGCACCACCTCCATGGACTCTGACACCAAACTCTTGGAATTCTTCCACTTTAAAATACTGACTTCAATGCCACCCTTAAGGGAACCCTAGTCTACCATCGCCCGGGCCCCTGAGCGGTATTCTACAACTACATTTCTGACTTCATTTCACCCCTCTCCATCAGATCAACCAACTACATCTTCCTCGGGAGCCTCAATTTCTACTTGGAAGACACCGCAGACTCTAACTCCATGGTCCACCTCGGCAACCTCGGACTCACCCAGCTCGTCCAAAAACCAACCCACACA
This sequence comes from Triturus cristatus, assembly GCF_964204655.1. NCBI lineage: Eukaryota > Metazoa > Chordata > Amphibia > Caudata > Salamandridae > Triturus > Triturus cristatus. The sequence continues at coordinate 252,767,311 of NC_140580.1, read as the reverse complement.
CTTGACCCTATTTTCACCTCCCAAAAACAGGATCACATCCACCCACACTACTCCGCTCTTATGGTCCAACCGCTACATCATACATTTCAAGATGCCACCCCACCAGAAAAATCTAAAGCACCATTCAAGATACTGGGGCAAAATATCAAAAGAAAACTGGACCAAGACGCTACAGGACCACAACGGGAGCCTGTGTTGACATCAAGCTCTTTCATAAATGGCTTGCCGACTAGGCTAACCACACTGCTTCCACCAGAAACAAGATCTACAAACAACCCAGTTGGTACATGAACGACCTCGGGTAGTCCAAGCGCCACTGCAAATAACTTGAGAGAAAATGGAGACCCAACAAAAGCACCACCATAAGATCCACATGCAAAGCTGTTCTCAACCTCTATCACTAACTGCTACGAGTCGCAAAAAAAACAGGCCAGAACTTTCATACTCTTAGCCAGCTCCAGCAACTGCAAAGAACTCCTCCTCGAGGAGTTCTCCAATCCCACAACTGCCAGCAACCTCATCCATCCCAAGCGCTCTACAACGACCTCTCAAATCTCCTTGAACAGAAGATTGCCAAGATCTACAAGACATTCGACCTACAGCAAACCGATACAAACTCCCCGACCAGCCAGATAACCTCCTTCATTGCCAAACAGCAGATAAGCAACTGGAAAGTCTTTCGGACAAAGAAACAACCGACCTGATGAATACCATCCACTCGGGACCCCTCTCAGAACCTACGCCTTCACTTCATATACAACTTTGGAAGAACCATTGTCTCTCCCACGCTGACCACTATCAACTCCTCCATAACCACCGCCACCTTCCTGTCTTTCTGGAAAAATACAGTAGTCCACACCTTATTGAAGAAGCCAACTGCAGACTCGCAACACCCTCAGAAGCTACAGACCCATCTAGCTCCTGCATTTTCCTTCCAAGGTCTGGAGAAAGCCTACCTAGAACTCCAACTCCTAGACCGCTCTCCATCCCGCACTGCACCAACCACAGCACAGAGACCGCCCTTATTACGGCCACAGATGACCTCCGAAGAATCCTCAACTGAGGAGAAATGGGCGCACTCCTCCTTCCTGACCTCTCCACAGCTTTCGATACAGTCTTCCACAAGTCACTCGTTGGAAAGCTTCAGCACTTCAGTGTGTCTGGCCCAGCCCTTAAGTAGATATCCTCTTTCCTCACGGAAAGAACTTAACGAGTTCGACTTCCACCCTACACCTCAGAACCCAAGAAACTCCTCTGTTGAGTCCCTCAAGGATCGTCGCCCAATCCAACACTGTTCAACATCTACATGACTCCCTTCACGGACATCAACATAATATCCTATACCAAAACCCATAGCTCAATCTCCCTTACCGACTCAACCAGCACCTCCAAAGCAAACTTCGCGAACTTCATGAGCAACGTAGCTGCTTGGATGAAAAACCACTGCCTCTAGCTCAACACAAAAAATAACAAAGTCCTAATCACGTGCAACAGCCACTCCCCCAGGGATGCCTCTGAGTGGCCCTCCAAACTTGGCCTCCCACCACCCCTGCAGACCATGCCAAAAACCTCCGGATCATCGTGGACACCAACCTTTCCATGAGCAGACAGATCAACGCTGTCTTCTCATGCTTCCACATCCTGCAAATGCTACACAATATTTTCAAGTGGATCCCACTGAACACCAGACGAACGGTCACCCAAGGTCTTATCACAAGTATACTTGATTACGGAAATGGCCTCTACATCGGAATCCCAGCCCAGGTCCTACACTGACTCCAGATCACCCAGTACGCTGCCAGACTCATCCTGAACATCCAGAAATAACCACACCACAACAATCTCCACTTGCTCCCAGTCAAGAAAAGATTCAAGTTCAAGCTACTCACCCATTCCTACAAAGCTCTCCACAACACTGGTTCAGCTTACCTCAACCATCACCTCAACTTCTACCGACCTACCAGACACCTCCGATATGCTTACCAGGCAAGAGCACACCTCCCTCACATCAAGAAGTCCAGAAGCAGACAACACTCCTCATAGCCAAGACCTGAAATGACCTCCTGAAACACCTTAAAACCTCCCTTTACCCCATGGACTTCCGAACGAACCTCAAGACCTGGCTCTTTCGGACGAAACAGGCATGATCTCCACCCCTCATTCAGGCCTACCTTACTCACTACCTGGATACCCTCACGGGTGATTAGCTGTGTTCTACAAATTCACATAACATGTTTAGTAGCACGTCCGCCTCTTTCAAAGAAACCCTAACTTCTGCCAGTGAGGTGCAATTGTCAGCTCTTGCCCCCCCACCCTTCCCCCCCCTATGGCCAGCATAGATCACAGTTTTACTGAACATCATATGTGAGGGAGTCCAGTTAGATCTCTGCTGTAACCTTTCAGTGACCTTATATTGCTGCCTTTTCTGGTCTGCCCTGGGCCTGAACGAGCCCGGTCTTGAGCTTTTAGCCTACAATAAGTTGTTTTTAGGAAACAAAATATATTCTCTGGACCACACAGACCTTGTCAGTTACTTTCACCAACTGTCACAATGACTGACCGAGAAGGAAACACTTTTTTTAAGGCCTACAATACCTGTGGCCTCAAAAGATCTATTTTGATGACTCTGATGACAAATGTCTTCATTGCCTTGATCCTAAGCAAAAGCCTTTATTCGGTGATAATTGTAATACTTTTATTACAAAAACCATGAAGGACAAAGAAAGGACATTGTTGCATTATTCATTGGAGGAGAAGAAATAGCCTCCTTCTAAGGAGAATGTATCCCTGTCAGGCGATGATTCATTGAAAAGTGCTATTCCAAGCACTTCCACAAAGGAGATACATAAGATGTGGTCTTTACTGAGCTGGATCTACAGCCTAAACCGCCTGCTGCCATCTACTCGCATAAAAGAACTCTGCTTTCCTCAGAGAAATGCACGAAACCTCATGAACGCAAGTCTGCGCAAAAACCTACCTCTGAGACTCCAAATTGATTTCCTGTCTCTGCTAGTGACTTCTCCATTGTTGACAGAGAAGAAAGATCCTCCATCAACAATGTTTCCATTGACACCTATGACAGTCACTGACGACAAAGCTGCTGAGGCCGCCTTCGATGTTGATAGAAGCATCTTCAATGTTGAGTAGATGGTTGAACCATAGTGAATGAAATAATCATTGTTTATCACAACACCAAAGATGTTACTTACTGACGTCCATTCCATCAGTTTTCCCTACGCTGATCACCTTATCACTTATCAAGTGATGACGAATCTTCAAAACTAAATCTAGACTCTGAATTTAAAGGTGAATGAAGTCACCAAGATGCCTTAAAGACGGATTACAGTCCCATGCTCTTAAATGTCTACTATATACCAGAGTTTGAAGCTTGATGCCATAAATGAGGATGATACTTACCATGTGCGTGATTATCGGTCACAGGATTTTGAACCATGCCATCTTGGACACCTTATAACTGACCTTGTGCATATTCTGAAACTGAAATGCTTCAGGTGCCTGTGGTATGTTTGACTACAATGCAACAGATGATGGACATTTTTCAAAGATTACTTCACTCCAACCTCATCTCGCCCACTCCACCTCTGCCACCACCACCTCCAACACCGGTTAATGCCACGTTCCTGCCACCTCTTACATCTTCAAGATAGGTTTCCAAAAACAGGGACACTTAACTTGGTACCACCAACTGCAGAAGATATGGGAGATGGAGATTCTTCAGAGTCACTTTATTCTTTTTTTTTTTTTTTTTTTTTTTGTTTTTAAAAGTTTTTATTGAACAATAATTCGGTTACAAGCACGGGCCTACAACCACCAGGGCCGGCCGCTAAGTACAGAATGAAATATACATTTATCAAAGCTGCAGTCGGTTCCCGGGGCTCGGCCCCTTAGTGACTCCGGATAGTTCTAAAGGAACAGGAGACTTAAATCCAACAAACACAAAAAACTAAAAGAAAAACAAAAGGCGAGGCATAAAGACAAACAGCGCAGGTCAGGCGTCCTCCGGGGAACCCCAGTTCAGACCATTAAGCAGCACGCGAAAGGAAGGAGTACCGGGAGGCTGGGGACGGGGGGGGGGGCCAAGGGAAATGAACGTCCATATGTAGTCATCCCAAAAGGTGCCCGGAACCGTCAAGGGTCAGGGGGACATGGCGATATCGGTGTCCACCAGAAGGGGCGTACAGATACCCCCGCGATATGCATTCCATTGCCCCCAGATTCTGCCCCATGCCCCCGGCTTACCATGGGCAACATACACAGTCTTCTCCCTGAACATACACCAGTCCATATTCTCCTTCCATACTGACACGGTGGGCGGCCGCTGGGCACCCCAAAGCTGCGCTATATCTCTCTTGGCAATCATGTTCCCCAGGGCCGCCCACCGAGTCTGAGCCGCGCTATAATCATTGGGCTCCCACACATTCAGGACACAGCGACGCACCTCCGGCAGCAGCACAACCCCAGTGACCTGTCCCATAACCGTATGTACCCGGCGCCAGTAGTCCGCCACCTCGCGGCACTCCCACAGGATATGGAGAAAGGTGGCGCTGAGCCCACAACCCCGCTTACAGAGCCCATCGTCGGAATACCCCATCGAGACCAAGCGAGGACCCGTCACATACACCCGGTGAAGAATCTTAAGCTGTACCAACCGGAGACGGGCTGGAATGGCGACCTCCTTGGGGGACGACAGTGCAGACTGCCAGTCCTCGTCGTCCAATTCCACCCCATCCCCCGTCCAAGCCTCCCGAAGGCGCACCAAGAGGTCAGCCCGATGATTAATCAGTTTCTTATAAATTAAAGAAATAGTACTGTCGGGGACATGTCCGTCAAGTATGCGGTCCTCGAGGGGCGAGGAAACCGGGATCTTGGTCCCCTCTCCAAAGACCGAGAGCAGGGCGTGTCGAACCTGGGCATAGCGGAAGAACTCCCTGTCCGTAAGCTCATATTCGGCCTGAAGAGCCGCGAAAGTCTTAACCGCGCCCTTATGCCACAGGTCTCCCACTTTGCTGATACCAATCGTGTCCCACTGGTCAAACCCCTTCGTAGTCCAGAGGCTCCCCAGGCGATCGGAGGCAAACAAAGGAGTAGCACATGTCAGTCGCTCACTCCAGCCCGTGGCCGCAGTGGCAGCCCTCCAGGTCCGCACCGCAATCTTAGTAGGACCCGTAAGGGTCCGGCCAGCCGAGCGGGAGTAAAGCGCCCTGTTATAGTCCCCGCCGGGAAGCAGGAACTTGTCCATCTCATACGCAGGATTCAGGCCAGGCGCATACGTGGCATGGTTGATGGCCGAAAGCTGCGCGGCCCAATAATACCTGCGAATGTCGGGAAGCGCGATGCCCCCGTCGTACCAGGGGAGAGTAAGCTTAGCAAGAGCAATACGCGCCCGCCCGTCCCACACCAGTCTCCTCTGCAGGCTCTCTACCTCCCGAAAGTAAGCCACTGGGATGACGTCTAAGGAATTCTGGAGTGCATAGAGGAACCTGGGAAGGGACATCATTTTGAACAGCGCGGCCCGACCCAGCGGGGACAGGGGCAGCCTGCACCACCGGGCCGTGTCCTCCCGCAATCGCCGAAGCGGACGCAGGAGATTCTGCTCATAGCGAGCCACCGGGTCCAGCGAAACGTATATCCCCAGGTACTTAAAGCCGCTCAGAGATACCTGGATCGGAAGCCGAGGCGGCAGGAGAGGAGGACCACCGGAGATCGGATAGACGCAGGATTTAGACCAATTGATCGTGAGACCAGAATTATTCCCAAAGGAAGTCAGAACGTCAAAGAGGACGTTGAGCGACTGCCGCGGTGAGGTGAGATATAGGAGAATATCGTCCGCATACAGCGAAACCCGATCTTCAAAGCCCGGGGCCCCCCGGATCCCTCTAAGCGAGGGCTCCCAGCGGAGCCAAGCCGCGAGTGGCTCCAGGGCGAGAGCAAAGAGCAAAGGGGACAACGGGCATCCCTGCCTCGTGCCCCTGCCGAGGGCAAAGGGCCGAGAGACCCGCCCATTCACCACCACCTGAGCCATGGGTCCCGTGTAAAGAAGCTTCACCCAGCCAATAAATCCTTCCCCAAAGCCAAATTTAGCCAAGACAGCCCAGAGGAATGGCCACTCGATGGTGTCAAAAGCCATCGTGGCATCCAAAGAAACCAGCACGGCCGGTTCGGAGAGGAGCTCCGCCCTGGCAAGGGCGCCGTGAAGACGCCGCAAGTTAAGAGCGGTGTTACGATGCGGGATGAATCCGCATTGGTCCGGATGAATAAGATCGCACACGACGCTCAACAGACGATTGGCAAGGACTTTCGCCAGGATCTTAGGCTCCGCATTTAGCAGTGAAATAGGCCGGTAAGAAGTACAGCGGTCTCGCGGCTTGTCCTCCTTGGGGATAACGACTATCGTGGCCAAACGCTGGTCGGCCGGGAGGGAACCCGCCGCCAGAGACTCACGGAACATGCGACTGAGGAAGGGCGCAAGCTTGTCAGGGCGCAATTTATATAGCTCAATGGGCAGACCGTTGGGACCCATAGCCTTGCCCGAGCGAAGGGAGCGGATCGCGGTCGCTATTTCATCCGCCGACAAGGGGGCGTCCAGCCGCTCACGGTCCTCAACGGACAGGCCGGGCAAGGCGATATCCCTCAGTAGAAGGCGAGAGTCGTCCTCATCCCTGTCAGTCACTGGGGAGTACACAGCCCGGAGGTGGTCGGCAAAACATTCCACAATCTCGTCAGGCTCCGTCACACACACACCATCCGCAGCACGCAACTCCGGGACCACACGATTCACTCTCTCCTTCCTGTCCAGCCACGCGATCAACTTTCCCGCCTTGTCCCCGGCATCGTACAGTCGACCCTGCTGCTCCCTATACATAGTTTTGGCCGCGTCAGTGACCAGGGACCTATATTCAAACTGTTTCAGGCTGATGGCATGGAGCCCGTCCGGAGTGACATTCGCCTCCAAGGCCGACTCCAGCCCCAAGATGTCAGTCTCCAGCCTCACCACTGCCTCACTCTTGACCCTCTTAGCCACCACTATCTGGGAAAGGGCGTGTCCGCGGATCACGGTTTTAAAGGCTTCCCACAGGGACATTGCAGACGACACCGACCCCTCGTTATCCAGGAAGTATTGGTCCATAGCCTTAACCAGGCTGTCACGAGTCGTAGGGTCTCGCAGGTACCATGGGTTAATGGGAGCGATCCGCCCCGCAGACCGCGGCCCGGTGTCAAAAAGAAGCCACAGCGGAGAATGGTCGGAGATACCCCGCGCCAGGTGCCTGACCTCTCGAATCCGACCAGTCTGCGCCGCGGGCATAAGGAAGTAGTCTAACCTAGAGAGACTCCCATGCGCCCCCGAGTGAAAGGTGAATTGACATTGGGTCGGATGCATTAATCTCCAACTATCCACCAGGCCGAAGGTCTCCAGCATCCCACCCAGCCATGCCTGGGCAGCGGGGAGGGTCCTTGGTGGGTGACGATCCAGTTCACCCGAAACCACATGAGCAGGAGGCTGTCCGGAAGGTCAAGCAGCATTCGACCCAAGTCAGTGAAGGTGGAGTTCTGGAGGCCCGGGGGGACGTAAACTGAAACCAGGGCAAGGGGCTGCCCCTCCCACCTCCCAATCAAACACACATAGCGCCCTCTGTCATCCGAGACTATCTTAGTGATCTCCACCGGAAGTGAGGTTCGCAGGAGAATGCCCACCCCCCTGGAACCAGTTGTGAAACCAGAATGGGCCACGAGGCGGTATCCCCCCCTGTTCATTGCATGACAAACATTGCCAACCAGATGCGTCTCCTGGAGAAACACCACATCAGGAGTCAAACGACGCAAATATTGCAGTACTACACCCCGCTTGATACGGTCCCCCAACCCATTGACGTTCCATGACATAAGCCTCAACCCGTCCCCCCCCCATCCCCCCCAATAGATCAAGGGTCCCCCAGCCTGCAGCACAGTTCCCAAATGTGGACAAAAATCAGTACCTCGCCCTGTAAACAAAAAACACACAGCAAAACAACCCCTCCTCCCCCCCCAACCCCACCCCAGGACCAACTCCCCCCACCCTGCACCCCTGCGGGCCAAAAAACCCCCCCAACTTGCAGTGTGCCTGTCGCCCCTCTAACCCCATTCTACGAAAAGACCCCAGAGGAGGTAAGGGACCCGTCCCCGCCCGCCCCCCTCACTGGTCCTGGTAAAACACAATATGCAAATGAAATAAGACCCGACTGTACAGTGCAAAACGGCAAAATCAAGGACCAAAAGTCACTCTAAAGGGGACCCGTCACCCGCGGTGCCCGCAGAGGGTCCGGGACGGCCACCTCCGTCCGGCAGAGAGTCCAGCCAGTCACTTGCAGCCACAGGAGAGTCAAAAAAGGCTGTCCGATCCCCATGTTCCACTCGGAGTTTTGCAGGGTAGAGCATCGAATACTTTAGGCCCAGCTCGCGGAGACGACGCTTCACCCCTTGGAATCCCATCCGTTGTTTCTGGACCAGTTGCGTGAAGTCCGGATAAAAATTGATGGTCGAGTTCTCATGACGAACCGGGCCGTGGGCCCGTGAGGCCTGCAGAATAGCGTCGCGGTCCCTGTAGTAGAACAGTTTGGCCACGATAGGCCTCGGGGGGGCCCCCGGCCGTGGCCGACCGCCCGGAACTCGATGGGCCCGCTCCACGGCAAAGAACTTACTTAGGCCAGCCGGGGACAACTGTTTCAGGATAAGTTCCTCGACCACGAGGTCAACCGGGCGGCCGTCGGAGGACTCCGGTACACCTATGACGCGGATGTTGTTGCGTCGGGCCCGTCCCTCGAAGTCCTCAAGCCGCCGGGCCATATGATCGTTGACCACCCTGATGTCTCCAAGCGCGGCCCGCAGATCCGACACCTCCGCACCGAGGGTGGAGGTCCGTGTGTCGAGAGCCTGGACCCTCTCGTTAGTTTTGGCGAGGTCGGCCCGGATCAGGGTGACATCAATCGCGACAGTGTCAATCTTACGGGCCAGGGCCTCATATTGCGTCGCGATGGAGAGTCACTTTATTCTTACCTGGAAGAAGGTGAATTACCTCATAAGGGTACTTGAGTTGAATGATTGTGGCAACTAAAGAGGGTGACAAGCCCCTCATTCAGCTGGATGGTCCTTCAGACGACCTAGCTAGATTACATGCATTAATAGAGAGAGCGGCTTTAAAATTCAACTTGCATATTTTCTCTGAGACAGAAATGCTTCTTACAGGCCATCCTAAGCTAGATTTTGTGGTGGCCTCAGCTTCTGAACGAAGCTGAAAAAGCCCAGTCACCTCCGCGTCTCTTGATAGAGATGGAAAACATATTGATAATTTTGGCCATAGAGTAGGTCAATGGTGGCTACTTCTATCAAGGCCACAAATGCTTTAGTGGTTGTGGGCCATTAGTCACCAGATGTGGCATGACCTCTTGATGCTAATTGACCTCATTGCGGGAGGATAAGAGGTACATGGCCAGGTATGTTAAAGAAGGTGCAACAACATCCTTGGCTGTCGCTGACACATAAATGGACTTTTCCAATATAGAGTTTCATCAGTTAGCAAGAGCAGGTGTTTGCGACTGCAAGATTGGCTGCTGTCTACTTTCGTCCATCCAGAAGTCCAAGCGAAAGTTTGATTGTCACTTTATTTGGCAAACATGATACAGCGCAATTGCTGGCAGCTCTCAGTTCTGCCGTTCCAGTTTCACACCTTTTACTGGCTCAAGAAGGTCTCAAACTTAGTGTCAATTTTCATCAGTAAAGGGGGCAAAACCACCCATATTGTTGCTCAAGACAAACTAGGTATGATCGGGGTTCTACATCCAGCAGAAATAGGCAGTGCTATGGCAGATATTCTGGATGAAAAAGGAGCGCCTCTCATTTGCGCTCCCAAAACAACCACAAACATGCTTGACTTCTTACAGCTGCATTCCCCTCCCCATGCGCCTCCCCATCTGAAGGTAGAAGGAAGAATTCCCCTTTTTCACTCATGGGTGTTCATAACACTTGACCAGTGAGTGAGACAGATTGTTCACTCAAGTCATACTTTATAATGTCTTCAAAAACCACCAAGGAAGGAACACCATCTATTGCTTTTGGGAGCTACACCAGCAAATTCTCCTCAAGAAGCAATCTAAGCAGTCCCAAAGAAACCGATTCTCTTCCAATCAATCAATCAATCCAACAAGCTTTATTCGACTTGTATGTTATAAAAGCACGATACATACAATACAAACATGCAATTTTGAAACCAGAATCGGATGCTTCAGATCTTGGATCGGAATAATAAAACGGGATAAAACTGTTTAAAACAGCTAGAAAGATACTAAAACCTATAAAAACAATTGCAATTCATTATATTAGTTGATACTGGGCTACAGAGGTTAAATCACGAGCGTTAAACACGTATTCACATATTTCAGATGTACCAGTTCAGATTAGAATTACAGATGAAAACCTTCAATGTGCATGGAGTGCCTGTGATAGACCAAGACCATCCCAGAAATGTCGCTACTCCAATGACAATGGGTGATGAGGTGTTTGTGCGCAGTATTCTTTGCACGTCACCACTCCTGGCACTACAAATTGGCGTCCGCCACAATCGACGAGGGGCATCATATGCAGGGCAGATAAACAGGTGGGCTAGTGACTCCAGTTGTGCCTTACAGGCGGGACACGTGCTATCGCCCAGAGTGACCCATCTTGCTGTATAGGATCTTATTGGTAGTGAATCTACCCTAAACTGGAAATATAACTTCCGATGGTGCGGTTTGGTTTTATGTCCCAATACTGTTCCATGCTTGGGGATGATTTAACTTCTAGGAATCTTCCCGTGAGTGAGGACGTGTCAGTTTCTAGAAGTATTTCGGGTCACCAGGTCCCAATGTTTCTTTTAGGATTTCCTTGGAGGGGAAGAGGGCGCATGAAGGATTTTCCCACAATGTAGCCATGCCCATGCTTACTAGGGAGGCTCTAACCTCCCTTAACCATTTGATTTTATGGATTCTATTCCGTGTTCTTTCTGGTAAAGAAGAAAGGCCAATAAAGATCTATCATGGGCCTCAGAACAACAGGTTTCTCAGAAAACTACCTTCCGCATGAGCATGTTCCAGTAGGTCCAGGAGAATTGACTACATGATGTGCCCGTCAGCAGCAGTTCCTCCGCAATGGCGCAGGAGCATCTCTCCACTGGCTCACAGCCAGCAATTGAAAAATAAAACTATCTTAGTATAGTTTTATTTTTTCATTTGTCTGCTTTGAGCCAGCTTGTGCAGGAAGGGGTTGAGCCGGGGCATGAGGGGGCGGAGGAGTGCTATGTGCACTTTGAAGTGCGCATGTGTGCTTGGCTGGTCGTCTCAGGCCGGCAAAACACACATGCCCACTTGGCTGTTCAATACAGCCGTGCTTTAGAACCCCACAGGCTCCCTGTCCTGAGCGGAGCATCTTTTCAGCCCGCTCGGGCCAATCCCCGCACTGCTCTTACATGAGCCCCTGTTGCTTCTTACCTCAGACGTTTGGGTTACCAAGTGTACCCTTACTTGGATGACGGGGTGGTCAAGGCTCCCTCAACAGAAAAAGCAAACACTTTGTTGTTTGCCTCACATCGTGTTTTTTTTTTAAATGAGGTGTAAAGAAATGCCTCATTTCACATGATCACCCCCAAGTTTTTAGATTGATGCTGCTGATTGTTTGACTCTGAAAGTGCACAGAGTCCGTCCAAATAGGCCTTAGCCAGTGCAATGACCCTTAAGTTTAATTGGCTCACCGACAATTGGAATAAGTTAACTTACTTAAGTCCCTGATACTGTTATGTTTCGTGGGGTACCCCAATATAGGCTTTAGTCCCTTAACCCGTCGCCTACATTTACAGTACCATTTTACTACATAACTGGCTTTGGTATTGACCTTTTACCTAGTTAAGCACTGCATAAATGTGTGGTTTTCCCCAAAAACTAGCCTCATTAATTATGCATGAGGATTTTCAGAATCACAGCAGGATTACCATCTTCTGCATAATAACTATGTAGAAGGGGCATCCCTTCCATCATCCTTGGCCGACATGACACATCATGGTAGAACCCCCTGAGGGTACCTTTTGGGTATATATACACCATATCTTTGCAGGGCAGGCAGAGTAGAAAGATTTCCATGCTGACACACCGACACGCGACGCTGAGGTTCCTGCATGCAGACACTCCAGCACGTAGTGGTCTGACATCCCCCACGGGGTGTCCATCTCGAGACCAAGATGAGGTCCTTCATTCTCTCGCACCAGGTAATTGAGTTGACCTCATCCCAGAGGGATTCTTGGCTCTACACCTACATACAAGATAGGTACACTTGGGTGCATCGTAGGAGTGCGCTTTATTATTGTCATGCATTTACATACTTGCATATATTCATTGTTTTAGCACTATGGTAGAAATCCATCAACTATTTACTCTGTTGGTGATTATAATCATTTTTAGCTGTTTCTGTCTTATGGTTGTTTCAGCACACTTATTTTACACTATAATGACGCTGTTTCAATAAATACTTAGTGGAAAACGTACTCACCGTTTATTCTGTGTTTCTCTGAGACAAAGTGAGCGAGTGACTGAGCGACAAGTACTGTACTGTTTCCATGATCCCTGATGGGACAGGGTTGTCATGTTCAATAGTTGCCAGGAATTATTCTCTCCTTTGTAAGAGAAGTTTACAGTGGCACTGTAAACTAGCTGGTAAACAGGCGAACCTATACAGTGGGGGTGTCTGGAATCCGTCTGAATGCCAATCCCACAGTTTGTTGTCTAAATGCGCAGATCCTATATAGATTTATGAAATTGCGCCACCAACGTTGGTTTGGTTCTTATTTAACAAAAAAATCTGAGTAGTTCAGTCGTGCTTTCTCAGAGACCCCCTACTCACAGATTATCCAGAGATGTCTGGAGTGGGGAAGGAAAAATCCGACACAGCCGAGTAGGCAGATCCTATGTATTGGCTGTAGGTTTATTCAAGCTTGAAGGATAAATAGTTCCCTATTGTGCATAAAACCTTCTCAGTTTCCTTAAAACTCTCATCAATGACTGAAGAAGATGACCGTGCAGCCACATTATGTGTGACTGCAATGGGGGAATAGGGACGGGAAGATGCTATAAACATTTCAGAGAATGTTAGAACTGCCCTTACTTTAAAATTAGCGGACTATGGAGTCACAGCTAGAGGTGAGACAGTAACTTTCGTTTCATTTCTACACTGAAGATGAAATACCAGAGGAATACTTTGATTATGAGGACATTGAAGTTTCACTCACCTATCAGGAGCATATAAACTGGTTTAAAGGCACCCTCCCACACACAACAGATAAAGTAAGACTTCGGTCAGCTCAGCAGAGACTGAGCGACTTGGCCAGTCCTAGCGGCGTACACACCGCATCCAGACATTGACACAATGCCAGTAGCAGACTTATGTCCACTACACAAAGAAGTAATAAAGCTTTACAGAAACTTAATTCCGTTCATTATGAGAACGCTCACACTTCAACCAGCAAGGGTTACATCAGCAGATCAAATACAAGGAAATGCAACTAAAATAACTCTACAAACACTGAATGCAGTTATGGGTAAAATGCCCACTAAACGCAAACAAAAGCCATTCTGGATAGCTCAGAAAATCACACAGTGAGTGACGATGTTCCCAAACACAAGCCCTCGAGAAAAGCACAGAATGCTAACAATCTGCTTACCAATGGGTTATTTCCCCCGATAGAGGATTGTGCCTCTTGGGGTTCTATTTTCGCTGGCATTTATACCAGAACACATGGTATCCCTGCAATAGCAGTAATGCAAGACGTATGAGACCGCTGCAGAAAGAGTATGGAGCAGAACCTGTTCTGAACTTGGGGATGAAATTGTTAGGAAATTTAGCCCAGGTATCAACTTTTATGTTGGCTAACATAAAAGGGAAGGCAGCAGGAGGGGCAATACGCCAAAGCCTGAGGGATTCTACTCCTATACAACAGGAGCATGAATTACCTTAAATTATCGAAGATACAAACGCCAAATTAGGTAGAGATAATTTGTGAGCTAGAGCAACAAAACCTCAACTCATGGGTGTTCCTGAACAGGATAACACCAAGCAAGGACCTGATTCTTCTAAAAACAAAAATGGGACAATAAACAAAAGAATAGAGACAATAGATCACAATCAAGGGGTGGATCTCCTCAACAGGAACTCTCCGAAAGGAGGTACAACCGTAGGAATCGTGATGACATTAAAAAAAAAAAAACATGACCGGTATCAGGTTACTGATACACGTTCCTTTCGTTCTTTTCAGGGTTCATCAACAAACTCAGAGGGAAGGACAGTCAGAACAGACCATAAGAACTGACACAGTCCAGAGATACACACCGTACTTTGGACTATAATTCCAAGAAAGAGGATAAACCAAAATCAAAACCTCAATTTAAAAAGAAGGTAGCAGACCTTGAAATTAGAAATGCCAAGGATACCGAGGACTCCACTTCTGAATGGGCTCTGACGATGCTAGACAGCACAGCAGAAGTAACAATAGCTCGCTAGAACTTGATGGAATATCTGGTGACAGCGGTGTTGATTGAACATATCCTTGTGGAGACACCTGATATTAGGGTAAGTGTCCCACACCTATTATACGAAATAACATTCCAAATGGAGGGGGACAAACCCAGATAAATTAAAGGCCTCTTTTGGGAGAACCTGACCTTAGGATATGACATCCTTTTGGCTGAAAAAGATTGACACCCGGAGTTTGTTATGGATTGCCCAAAAGGGGAAACAGTAATTTTACCAGCTTTCTCTGACTTCATTCCAGAATCACTGAAACATTCATACACGCAGGAGTGGGAGGTAGCATTATCTCCTGCATTATACTGCAATCATGTAAAGTGGGATGCTAAGTCACTTCACCATGTAATACCAGTAAAAAGTACTCCAACTCCACAGAGACGGTACTCAATAAAACCAGAAGCAAAAAAAACTGTCAGGGAGATCTTAGATCAACTTGAATACCAAGGTGTAATTGAGGATTGCACCTCCTCATTGAATAATCCTTTATTTCCCGTAATGAAACCAGGTAATTCATATCATCTAGTTTTAGACTACAGACCTTTGAATACATGCACAGAGACATTTTCAGTATAGAATGCACACAGTGGCGCATTAATGAATAACATTGTGCGGAAGAAATACAAAACACAAGATATCTCAAATGTTTTTTTCTGCCAAAATATAGTGCCTGAACGCAGACATCTGACAGCATTTGAGCCCTAAGCTCTCAGCGTCAATTCTGTTGACTGCCCCAAGGATATAAGAATAGCCCCGGGTTGTTTTCAGCTAGGGTAAGTTGCTT
Organism: Triturus cristatus; assembly: GCF_964204655.1. Lineage (NCBI taxonomy): Eukaryota > Metazoa > Chordata > Amphibia > Caudata > Salamandridae > Triturus > Triturus cristatus. The sequence continues at coordinate 252,751,932 of NC_140580.1, read as the reverse complement.
CAAAATTTTGATGAGGAGGCATTGTCCTATGTTGATGGTATTTATTTGACTAATGATGATTTATTGGATCATTTGACCAGGGTGAGCAACATCATTTTGGGGATTCACCTCGGATTGCTACAAATGTAACTTTAAAAAATCAAACATAGCCCACCTCAGTGTCCTAGTTTTGGGATACGAGTTATCAAGTGAAGGGAAAAGCCTTGCAGCTAATTTTTTAGACAAATGTGCGCTGCTCCAACCTCCAAAGACTGAAACATTTACAATCCATTTTAGGATTTCTAGGTTTTGGCAGAACATACGTTCTGGATTACGCAGAGAGTAAAACCTTTCTACGATTTAATCAGACCTGATTTTTCAATGAGACATTGGACACAGGAACACACGGAAATCCTATGTTCCTTACACGCTGACATTATAGCTTCAAAATGCACACGTGTAAATACCACAAATCCGGTGATCAGTGTAATAGCGGAACAATCAGGATACACATACCTAACCTTCAATGAAGGCGAAACTGTACCCATAGCATGCAAATCCCATTTGTACACAAACGCTGAAATGCACTTTGCTTCTACAGAAAAAATTCTGACAGCAGTACAGACTGCTGTAGTGAGAGAGTACTGGCTCTGGGGAAACAAGTAATTGTCGTATCTCCGGTACCGACCTTAGAGGCTGTTACAAAAGCAAGCGTTCCAAATGCAAAAGCTTTACATCCGCGATGGATACAATGAGCTAATTCTCTCACTGCAACAGATGTAGACTACAAATTTGATTCCAAATTAAAAACACAAGCATTTCTGCAGTAGGAACAAGAATACCCTCTTCCGAATGAAATAATGCCTCTAGATCAGTATGAATATATTATTTACACTAACGGTTCTGCTCAGACTGCCATAAGTAGTAAGCAGCAATACAGGGCAACTTGTGCGATTGTAAAAGGACCTATGCTGGAAGGCAAGTTCTATCCTAGCAAAACAAGAACACAGTCTCTCGGAGACTGCACAGCTCAGCTGGCAGAATTAAATGCTCTACTACTGGCACTAATAAATACAGATCGGGAATTCCCCACACTTATAGCGTGCGATTCATTTTATCTCTTCTGGTAAACCACCATTACAGTTGGAGCGTGCACATTGCCCGTTATGTACATAAGGACCATCATGCCAGATTTCATATTGAAGTTGTGTAGAACACCATTATGCCAGAAAACAAATTGTCTTGACATGTAAAGCCCCATTTCGTTAGAAGATTTTTTGTAGCATATTATGAATCAATACCTCTACGCTCTCCCTTCTCTCCTTGTTTATGCTCAGGGCCTCCGCTACAATAAATTTTGCAGGCTGTAGATGCACACACCAATTACCGTAAAGAGCACTAGCTGCTCTGTTTCCATTTTCATTCTTTGTATTGCATTGCAATTATTAATTTTTTTTTACACTCCTACAAAGATGCATATCAGGCCTAATGCTCCATGTTTCCTCTACAGAGAACCTGCATAGGAAAATCCCTGTGCACAAGTGCATGTGTTGCAGCACTGTTTTACCTTGTGGTCTGGAAAAGCAATCTATGGTGCTACATTAAGTCACTGAAGCAAGCATATCGGTTTCCAGAAGCCTGCCAGTGGAAGGGGTCCAAAACCACTTTCATGATTGGATCATAGCAGCCAGTCTAGTTTTCAAAGCATCTCCTGTTTATACCAGTCTGGGGGGAAATGCAAAAATGGTTGACTGACCAGTCTGCCACTACTTCATTAGATGCTGCTTTGTTTTTGTAAATATAATAAAAAATGTTACATTCAGGTCATTAGCAAATGCCATCCCCTAGTGAATGCACGGCATCTTTTACTTTACAGAATCGTATAAAGGCAAATTTTTATCAACTGTTACCATATATATCAAGCTTGATTGCAGGATCAATGCTTATTGGTTATACTAATGCAAACTTTAAATCCTTTCATTGCAGGTTTGAGAGGGTCCACACCCATACTCTTTATTATTTAGCCCAAGTATACAAACACTTGGAGTTGAACGAGAAGTCAGCTCAGTACTGTCACACCACTCTTCAGCGCCAACTGGAATTCACCACCTATAATCCACTGGAATGGGCAATCAATGCTGCAACACTTTCACAGTATTATCTTCCTAAGGTAAAAATCTAGCTATGTTTAATAGTTACTGTTAACCTGCAATTCTGTCAGAATTACCCTCTTGAGTTTTGTGTATATTATGTTATATTGTGCTGTAAAGGCTTTGGGTTCATGATGCCAGTAAATACACACTTGAAAACGTTATGCCAGGTTTTGCAGATATGTTGGACCTGAGCAGAAAAATATTTTCCGATTTGCTCACCTTAAAGACATTCAAATGTAGTGTACAGTAAGGTGAAGCATTCTGATAAAACTCAGTATTTCAGATTTTGCCATTTCAGCAGTTTTCTTCTTTTTCTGTCCCTGTTATTGGGCCCAAGAGCTCTTCTACTCAGAGATGCTGAATTGGTCTGGGTCAGGACACGCTTTTGGAGCTACATGCACTATGACACTTCTCTCTCACTCTTCTACCATTGTAGTTGAACACTGTGCCACTAAGCAGAATATGGATGTTATTATCTGTTGGGACATGAAAGGCGCCTACATGGTATGGGTTGTGCACCTCTGCTGTGAGTGCTCCAGCTGCGTCAATACTTGGATCCTTGGTACCAATTTTCTAAATGAGCTAAAAAGAATCATTCATGTGCACCATGGCTTGGGCCTGTCTCACAGATTGCTGTCTTTTTAGAGTGGGAAATACATGCAAAGCATTACACTGTTAGTGGTAAAGGGCTACTGCCCTTACCCATAGTTCAGTAGAATGAGTGCAGTGTTGGCAGCATATTATTTTTTATTTTTTTATTTGTAACCGTGATCAGTAAAGTGAACAGGCCTTTTTAGCTATGTCACTGAAGTGGGGTCTAAGAGCCCACTTGTGCAAACGTCTGCTGCTGTGTACCTAACGTGCCCTAACCCCTACATAATTTTAGTATGTAGTGGTATACAGCAGGTGTGTGATTGTGTGTGTTGTAATGTATGAGTGCCTGTCTATAGGACAGTACATGGAGGCCTGTAAGTTCCAAATTGAAAGCCCAGTGCTATGGAAAATGTATGTGGAGGAGCCATACCAGACATATCTGTGGACTGCCTGCATTTGTGAGAGGAGGAATGAAGAGCCAAGCGCTTGCCTTGCACTTCAAAAGGGTTCTTTGATTCAGAAAAGGTCGCTGGTTTGTGGGCTTGGGCACGTTTCGGGAACCAGATGGAGTGCTAAAAAGGGAATTACAATGAATAGGCTGGGAGCCTTGGTAACCCTTTGATAGGCATATATCGGTGAAGCAGGCGTCCAGGTTTGATCCTCTAGTCACGCCCATGGCTTGTGTGTGGTGCTATCATGTTTGGGGTCACTCCTGATATGACAGACTGCATCCTGGACAAAGGACAGGACAGAGGAGTAGTGGGCACTTCAAAAGGGGTACCTTCTCAAGTGAAATGGGAGAAACTTCTAGAGTTACCCTCCCCACATCTGGTTCTGGAATTTCCTTTCTCACCTGCTTCGAGATCTAGGTTGACAAAGGACTGGTGTTTAGACCGCTCCTTTGAAATGCAGGTGGTACGGGGAATAGCTCAACCCCATGTCCTAGCAGGCTGGCCCATCGAGTCAAAATCTAGTCCTCCTTTATCTCCCTGTCTGGTAGGAATACGCAAAGGCCAAATGCCATGCTAATCAGGCATTTGACGCAGGCTGCAGGCATAAAATGGTTAGGACAAGAAAATGCCAATTTTTGAAACATGTCATTTTCAGAATTGTGACTTGAATCTGACTTTACCCATAAAGAAGATTTTAAATTCCATTTCTTTTTAGACCAAACATGATATTTCTACCTGCTCCCAATCAAAAGTTATCACTTATTAAATGTAATAAGGTAACCCAATGTTATTGTATGAGAGAGGTAGGCCTCACAGTAGTGAAAAAAATCATTTGGGAGTTTTGCACTACCAAGCCATGTAAAAATACATGTCCAACGTTTTAAATACATTGCACTCCTGCCTATAGGATGTTTTCGGCCTAACTTAGGGGTGATTTATATGTATTAAAAAGGGACGCTTGGGCCTGACAAAAGGTTTATTTTGCCAGGAAGAATTGGTAGTTTAAACCTGCATTCACAGGCCGCAGCGGCAGACCTGAGACATATTTTAAAGGGCTACTTAAGTGGGCTTCATATCAAGTGCTGTAGGCCCACTAGTAACATTTAATTTATAGGCCCTGGGTACTTGTAGTACCACTGTGCTAGGGACTTATAAGTAAATTTCATGTTAGAAATGTGGTCTCTAGTTGGAAATGGTTTGCACCTTTGTCCAAATTGGGGCACTTCCATCTAGTCAGGATAAAGGGGACACACTCCTAAAATAAACCCCTGCTCGCCCCCTTGGTAGCTTGGCACGAGCAGTCAGGCTTATCTCTGAGCAGTGTGTAAAGCATTTGCACATAACCAACTAATATAGTGAAAACACTACAAAAGGACACCACACCCGTTTTAGAAAAATAACCAATATTTATCTGTGCAAACAAGACTAAAACGATAAAAGACCAACATACAGTAATCAGAAATAGGCATTTTGCAAGTATGATTTAAAAAAGCAGTTCCTTGAAGCTAGCAGCTCCGTCTGGGGCTACAGCGGTACTGAAAACAGAATCCACTAGTACTGTTCAAATGCATCGTTGTGGACCGGTGTTGGTGTCATCAGACTTGTAAACAGTACCTTTTAGTTGCGGCCGACTGTGTCTGAGCGGGCCGGTCGTCACCACTTTAGAAAGAAACCACGATCGGGACACGGCGCCAAAATCCGGGAGGCTTATCATAGCTTTCGACGCCTTACTTAAAACCGTCAATGCCCTGGCTCTCCACTCGAAAAATTATTTATTATACAAACCTACGACAAATATATGCAGTAGGATTGAGATATATTTGTGAAAATTGCTATCAACACCTCTTGAAGGACTAATACAGGAATACACCTTACTCAAGTGAATCTTTTCTGTATAACCGATTTATTCTTTGGCGGTTGACATACATTTTATGGTCCCTTGCTATTTGATATACGGAATACTCTTTATATCGAGGAGAGCATTTTGAACTGCCTTTTATGGATTTTTAAAGCCTTGAAGTTACTAATGTAACGAAACACGTGTCAGCTGTTTCCATCTAAGACATTACCTGTAACTGTTGACCATATTGTGTTGCAAAATATCACCACAACTAGTAATGTAACAATATTAGTATATTAAACATTTTCTTTTTTCTCAAATCGACTTATTGGATTACTTGCCTGTGAATTGCTATATAGATATCTATACGGTAGGTAAGGTAAGGTAATACTTTATTGTACAGTTAATAAAAACCATTACAATCCAACATCAATAAAAATGGTTTCGTGTGTCTGTAGCAACATAGAAGAATATATGAATACTGTGGTAAGATATAAAAAGCTGCAATTAAAAAAATTAAAAAAAAAAAAAAAAAAAATTACTAAGTCTAAAACTATAAAACTATAGCGAGAAGGGAGATTGGCCCGCTGCTAAGTCAGTTCTATCTTTACCATTGTGGAGGTTTAAGTAATTGAGCTGACCTGCTTTCCTCTTCAAGATGCATTTAGTTGTTGCAATTCATAATCCAGATGAGTAGCAAGACATTCTCATCCCCATATGCTTGTTCTTTGTAGCGTTAAGTTCCGGTGGACTCCTAGATACCAGATGGGCCCCCATTATTATCCGAGTTTTGTATTTTTTTATTTTTTTTAGCCCTGAGGATGCAAATGATGCACTGGGTTCCATCAATTTAGATGTTTCGGTTTATTCTTTAATTTTATTAAGGCGGACTTCTGCAGCTTCAATATATTTTACTAATCGGCAGCTCAGGTGAACTTCGTCACCTGAAAAGCATGCCAGGACAGCTTGCCTGCATGACCTAATTCGTTTTTTGTTAAATAGTGGTCTCAGAAGGTTCCGGCGGTCTTGCAACAGGTCCTTACGGATGGTAATAAGGTGTATGATGTTATCTTCGTCATTCCCACAAAGGCGGCACTTTGCTGGCATTGAGGGACGTAGCCAAGGGGCCATATGGTCTGCAGAAGGCAATAGTCCTAGGCGATATTTCAGAAATTTCTCCTTTTGTGTTTTTGGTAAAGCTAGTCTGAAGATATAATTGTGGCCTGAGCTTGGAGTAAGATTGTATGGTTAGCCACCCATGACCTCGCTCCGTCAATAAGGCTTTTTCCTGCAGGAGAGATTCTTTTCTAACGCTGTTGTTTACTGCTTTTTTTAAAACCCGCCAGAGGCCCTTGTAGATCCCACAATCGACGCACCCCCAGATGCTTTATTGCGTCCTCCAGGAAAAGCCTTGCGGGACAATTTTCTTTGGTTTGCAGTTCCTTCCAGAGGATAGCGTTCAGTGTGTTTGCTTCCCCCCTGCTTATTTTATACAAGCTTTTTAAGTATACACCTTTACGTGCCAGCTCTTCCTTTACCAGCCCAAATTCAAGTCTAATCTGCGCGGGTGAAGTGTACCTTGGCAAGCCAAAGATCATGCGCATGGCTCTTGTTACTGTTCCGTCTACCGTTTTGGCGTCCCTGCCTCTCATCGCTTCGCTTCCATAGGTGATAGATGGAATCAGTTTTGCCTGTATCACCTTTATTAAAGGAACGATATCTGGTCCCGTGAATTTATTTTTTAAATTTCTTAGGGATACCGCTCTCATTAATCCTCTCTTTTTTATCTCCTAGCATTGTGGCTTGAAGCTGCCGCTGGGGTCTAGGATGACCCCCAGGGATCTATATTTTCTTGTAACGTCCAGCTTCCTTGAGTCCAGGAACCAACTAGTTGATATTTTCTTTTTGCTGTTAGTTATGCACATGACTTTAGTTTTTTCTTGATTGATACTGAGTTTGTTTGTTTTGGAGTATTGCGAGGTAATGTCTAACAGTCGCTGTAAGCCTATCGGGGTCCAGCTAATCAGCACCAAGTCATCCGCGTAGAATAGATTAGACAGCTGAGTGCCGCCTAACTTGGGTGCATGAGAGTTGCTTTCATTCAGCAGGATTGCCAGTTCAGCCATAAAGAGATTGAATAGTGTTGGTGCGAGCACACATCCTTGTTTTACCCCTGTGCTTGTGGAGATCTACTTGGATAAGAATTCCCCTGTACCTAGATTGACCTGAACCCAGGTATTGCTGTGCAGGAGAATTAGTTGATTCAACAGCAATGATGGTATTTTCATTTTCTTTAATTTTTGCCACAACATGTTTCTGTTAACAGGGGCCTGAAAACAAAGGAGGGAACAGGAAGATCGGTAAGTGTGGTTCGATATAGGTTCTGAAGGCGGAACATCAAACTGGGATGGCAGCGCTTCTTCACAGGGGACAAACCCTACGTCCTGTGTATAGTATTGTAACTAGGTTAAAGGTCGGTCCTTCAAATCCGTTATGTATATAATATAGGAGAGAATGTAGGTGAAGGGTTATGATGTGACCTGGACCTATATGGTGGTCCCTATATGGAATATAACAGATGGCGAGCTCTGAAGAGTGGGCTTCACCTTGCCTCCCCCACCTGAGGGGTGGGGTTGGCAGAGGTGGGAATACCTTCTGGACTGTCCAGATTTTCCTGCCTGTCTTCCCACCGAAAAGGGGGTGAAGACCGTAAGGGGGGTCTGCTCCTGATAACAGAAGAGGCAGGGGGTCACGTTGCAAAGGCAGCAAGTCCTTTGAAGCTTCCCTGCCACAGATGCCACTTATTGACCTGGGGGAGGTGTGAACACCTCCACCCAGGATAGGCTTTGTTTCTGGGTCCTGGGAGCGATGGCTCCCACCCCAGGGGCCCGGAAACCGATCTTGTGGTGGCAGGCACAGGAACCCGACTGTCGTTGATTTGGTTTAGGAGTCACTGGAATCATTGTAGGTTTATTATTCTGAGATGTTTGATCCAAACATCCCAGAATTCAGTAAAGCCATTATAGTGCTAGGAAACTGGTAATGACAAGTTTCCAGACCATATACTTAGTATGGTTTCACTGTGCACTTCTATATCTAAGAATGGTCTTCTATAGTGGCCTGTCTGCTCATGCAGATAGGTCCTCACATGAGGTATAGTACACCCTGACTAAATGGTGACTTACCTAGGCCTCATTCAGTGTTTAACTGCACTAAAACGTGCAGACGTGAATGGCAGTGGTGTATGTTTGTGGTGAGAGGTCGGCGTGTTGCTTAATGCATGCTGCAGCCCTCAGAGGCCTTTCCCTGGCTACCAAGCCCTTGGTACCATAGATACCCCTTACAAGGGAGACAGGTAGGCCAGAGTTGTGCCAGTTGTAAAAACAATGGTACAGGTTAGGGAAAGAACACAGCCTCTGGAACCTGGTTGGCAGGGACCTAGGCCACACACTCAGTCAAAGTGTATCCGGTATCTGGCAAAACGTTAGGGGAAACCATGCATAAAGGACACTTTCCTGCATAGGTATTCAGAGGCAATCCTTCTTAGGACTGCAACTGTTCCTGCAGTAGCAAAGGCCCTCCTTGTAATCTTCACTAGGGTTGGGTTTGCCAAAGTGGCCTCCGATACGGAAACCAATTTCATATCTGCATACCTCAGGACTATGTGGAATGAATGTGGTGTGAGTTACAAATTCACTACGCCCCATCACCCCTAGACCAGGAGACATTCACAAGACAATTAAGGGCATGTTTGTGGGGCTCCCAGACAAACTTAGAAGAAGATGGGATGTCTTACTGCCATGCCTCCTGTTTACATACAGGGAGGTTCCTCAGAAGGGAGTTGTATTCAGCCCCTTTGAACGTCTGTTTGGACACCCTGTAAGGAGTCCTCGGAGTCCAGTGAGGGAACGTTGGGAGAAAAATCTCAAGCAACCCAAACAGGACATAGTAGACTGTGCTTGACCTATGCTCACGCATGGCTGAGTACATAAGAAAGCAAACCAGAATCTTCATGCTAGCCAGGAGTTTGTAAAGCACTGGTGAGACCAGAAGGCAGCCACGGTTGAAAATGAACCAGGACATTTGGAGTGGGTGTTGGAGCCTGTGGCTCCCAGGGCCCTCCAGGACAAGTGGATTGGGCCCAATCCAATTGTCAAAGAAGGGAGAAGTCACCTACTTGGTTGACTTGGCACCCCTAGAAGTCCTTGCAGAGTACTTAATGTAAATCGCCGTAATTCACGGTAAGCAGTCAAAATATCGAAAATAAAATTTCGACCTACACTAATATCGAGTTTTAAATATCGAAGGGACAGAATATCGATGTCAATAATATCTATGGACAGAATATCGACCCTAAGGTAAGTATTTTTATATCGATGTTAGTAATATCGAAGTTAGTAATATCGAAGTTAGTAATATCGATATCAAATATATCGATGTTACTAATATTGATGTTACTAATATCAATATTTATATTATTATGTATTTTAATATGTATTTAATATGCATGTGTTATATGTTTTTTGTTAAGTGTTTTACTGGTTTTAAAATATATGTATACAATTTTTATATGTTAATAATGGTTTTTTAAGTCAATTTTGTGTTTAAGTACTGTAGTGGGTTGTGGGTTTATAGGGGAATAGGGTGGGAAGTAATTTAATTATATGAAATTAATTATACATTTTTAGGAATTATAAATTAATTTTAATTAATTTTTGCGTTTAAGTTCTGTAACGGGTTGTGGGTTTATAGGGGAATAGGGTGGGAAGTAATTTAATTGTAATTAAGTAATAATTTATTTTCATTTATTGGTATTGATAATTATATTATTGTTAATTAAGTATTAATTGGTAATTTTTATTAATTGATAATTAGTTTTTATTGATTAATTGATAATTATGTTAAGTGTATTATTTTATTATTGGAGTCTGTTGTGCGTTTATAGGGGAATAGTCTTGGAAGTAATTGAAATCTTAAGTAATTATTAAATTTGTTGGGTGTTGATAATTAATTAATTGGTCATTAATTATTAATTGGTAAATATTTTACATTATAAAATTTTGGTTATGAAAAATAATTTGTTGTTGATCAATCATTAATTGTGAATTAAATATGATTAAATATTATGTATTGATATTTCTAATTAATATATGAATAAGTAATTATTAATTGGTAATTAATGTTTCATTATTATTTTGTGGTATAATTTTTGTTAATTGTTCAATATTTTTAATTGGTAATTACTTTTTAATAATTCATATGTTTTTGGTTATGAAAAATATTTTAGTTTAATATTTGGTAATTAATATTTATTAATTATTTGTTATTGGTATTTATTATTAATTTATTGTTAATTATGAATTGGTAATTATGTTTGTAATTATTTATTGGTATTTGTAAATTTTGAGTTATTTAATAATTAAATCACTAATTATTTTAAATAATTATTTTATTTATAAGTATGTTATTTTTACCTTCTACGCTATCCAACACTTTCCCTACTGTTGCACTCTCTGGAGTTGGATAGCGTAGGGGTAAAAATGACTATTCCCACTCAAGAGAGTGCAACATTAGGGAAAGTGTTGGATAGCGTAGGGGTAAAAATTACTATTCCAACACTTTCCCTAATGTTGCACTCTCTGGAGTGGGAATAGTAATTTTTACCCCTACGCTATCCAACACTTTCCCTACTGTTGCACTCTCTGGAGTGGGAATAGTCATTTTTACCCCTACGCTATCCAACACTTTCCCTACTGTTGCACTCTCTGGAGTGGGAATAGTCATTTTTACCCCTACGCTATCCAACACTTTCCCTACTGTTGCACTCTCTGGAGTGGGAATAGTAATTTTTACCCCTACGCTATCCAACACTTTCTCTACTGTTGCACTCTCTGGAGTTGGAATAGTAATTTTTCCCCCTACGCTATCCAACACTTTCCCTACTGTTGCACTCTCTCGAGTGGGAATAGTAATTTTTACCCCTACGCTATCCAACACTTTCCCTACTGTTGTACTCTCTGGAGTGGGAATAGTAATTTTTACCCCTACGCTATCCAACACTTTCTCTACTGTTGCACTCTCTGGAGTTGGAATAGTAATTTTTCCCCCTACGCTATCCAACATTTTCCTTACTGTTTTTTTTGGAGCTGGAGTAGTAGTTTTATTGTCTGTGCTATTTAATATTTTTTTGTATTATTTTAGCTAATGTAATATATAATTAATTTTAACCATATTCAAATTAAATGTAATTTTTTAAATGTGTTATATATAATTATTTAATTTGTATTCATTTTATTGTTTTATGTGTATGATGTATTTGTAATTTATAATAATTTTTAATAAATTCTAAGTTATTAAAACTGATTAAGTATATATATATTATATGTATATGTTTAATGTTTTATTAACTTATATATATCCATTATTAATTTTAAACATTATAAAATATATTTGATTATGTTTATTTTATTTATAAGTATTATTTGGTTTATTTTACATTTTTTTTTTTTAAACAAAAAAATACCCTATATTTTTAAAAACGATATTTTTGACATTCTATATTTTATTTTCGATATTTTTGTACTTACCATGTTGTAGATAGGATGTCGATATTCTTTTTTTAAAAACAAATTTTATTAAATGATTGCATTACAGTTGCTGAGCCCTGACCTCCAGGTACATCAGCCAGGCGGATGTATCACAATAACAGCACAATCCATTTTGTTTTACTGTTAAACGAAGAACATACTACACCTACTTTCAAACCTGAACTATCCCCCCACCCTCCTCTCCCCCTCCCAACCCCCTGCCCCCTCCTCCCGGTTCCCACCCCCCCCCATCACATGGTCACTATTACAGTCCCCCCCTCCCATCCTTCGGCCCCCATCCGTAACGTGGCGTGTTCCTGACCTGCCCTGTCTCCTCAGAATTCCTGCCCTGGGTCTTGGTCCCCTGGCGGCTCCAACCAAATGCCTCTGAAGTTTGCCCACCGCTGCCAGATTTTAAAATGTTTACGCGGGCATCCCCGAGCTACGAAGATCGGTTGCTCCATGCCCATACAAAAATCAAGTCCCCTTTTCCAGGCTAGCACCGAAGGGGGCCGCGGGTTCTTCCAGGCCTGTGCAATGTCTCTCTTGGCCAGGGTAAGACCCAGTAGCAGCAAGTGTCGCTTATGGATATTACCCCCAATTCCCTCCATGACGTGCAGGAGTCCCAACCTTGGCGTACGAGGGAGCTCCCATCCCAGGACTTCCGACAGGCTATCCCATACCCCCTTCCAGAAGCGAGATAAGGACCCACAGCTCCACACCGTGTGTAGAAGTGTCCCAACTTCCGATCCACATCGAAGACAATCTGGGGAGGCGATCAGACCCGCCCGCCACAGCCGCTGTCTAGTATAGTATGTGCGGTGCAGGTACTTGAATTGAATGAGACGCAGCCGCATTGCAATGGCCGCCTCCCTAGGGGCCGCTAACGCCTCCCTCCAGTCATCCTCGTCTAGATCTCCCACATCCCTTACCCACGCATCCCGTAATTTCTGTAGCGAGGGGGAGCAATGAACGACCAGCGACTGGTAAATGCGTGAAATGGATGTCGATATTCTTGACATCGATATTTTTGCTCCGATATTTTTGTAGGTCGATTTTTTGACCTTCGATATTTTGTCAGTGATCCGTAATTCACACCAGGACAGAGCTGACATGACCATACTCGTGGTCACTGGGGAAGATCAAGAGGAAGAAAGTGAATCTCTCCCTTATTTATCGTCCACAAATCCACAGGATGGTACAGTGGAGGGTGTTGAACTCTTGACACACTTAGGTGCCGATTCGGATCCTGGAAAAATATCCCCCGTCCGAATTGAATCTGGACTTTTTTCCGTCCGAATCGTACAAGTAGCGTACAAACTGCCAAGTACGATTCGCATGGGAAAAACTCCATACGAATCACATCCGGAAAATTTCCCCACACGTCCTCAGGTCGGAAATTGTGTCCGACACATCCCCGGACGATTTACCGTACGATTCGGAAAAATGAAGTCCGACCACGCAAGTACGATCACTCCCGTCCTTTCGATTTCACAACTGTATGGAAAAAACACCGTACGGACCGAACTCCCATAGCAACCATGGAGACACGTGCCCGCACACGCGCCGAACACCCCACCACAGACCCCGCATGTACGCGCAAAATGCCCCCCGGCTGCGGATGTACGCGCCGAACCCCCAACAGTGTATGCATGGAGCTTACCCCCACCCATGTATGCATGGAGCGTACCAACTCCCCACCCGTGTATGTACGGACCGTACCCCCACCCCACCAGTGTATGTACGGACCGTACCCCCACCCCACCAGTGTATGTACGGACCGTACCCCCACCCCACCAGTGTATGTACGGACCGTACCCCCACCCCACCAGTGTATGTACGGACCGTACCCCCACCCCACCAGTGTATGTATGGACCGTACCCCCACCCCACCCATGTATGTACGGACCGTACCCCCACCCCACCAGTGTATGTACGGAACGTACCCCCACTCCACCCGTGTATGTACGGAACGTACCCCCACCCCACCCGTGTATGTACGGACCGTACCCCCACCCGTGTATGTACGGACCGTACCCCCCACCCGTGTATGTACCGACCGTACCCCCACCCATGTATGTACGGACCGTACCCCCACCCAACCCGTGTATATACGGACCGTACCCCCACCCCACCCGTGTATGTACGGACCGTACCCCCACCCGTGTATGCATGGAGCATACCAACTCTCCACCCGTGTATGTACGGACCGTACCCCCACCCGTGTATGCATGGAGCGTACCAACTCCCCACCCGTGTATTTACAGACCGTACCCCCACCCCACCCGTGTATGTACAGACCGTACTCCCACCCGTGTATGTACGGACCGTACCCCCACCCCACCAGTTTATGTACGGAGCGTACCCCCACACGTGTATGTACGGAGCGTACCCCCACACGTGTATGTACGGAGCGTACCCCCACACGTGTATGTACGGACCGTACCCCCACACGTGTATGCATGGAGCGTACCAACTCCCCACCTGTGTATGTACGGACCGTACCCCCATCCCACCAGTTTATGTACAGAGCGTACCCACACCCGTGTATGAATGGAGCATACCCACACACCACCAGTGTATGTACGGAGCGTACCCACACCCGTGTATGAATGGAGCATACCCCCACCCGTGTATGTACGGACCGTACCCCCACCTCACCAGTGTATGTACGGACCGTACCCCCACCCCACCAGTGTATGTACGGACCGTACCCCCACCCGTGTATGCATGCAGCGTACCAACTCCCCACCAGTGTATGTACGGACCGTACCCCCACCCCACCAGTGTATGTACGGACCGTACCCCCACCCGTGTATGCATGCAGCGTACCCACACACCACCAGTGTATGTACGGAGCGTACCCACACCCGTGTATGAATGGAACGTACCCCCACCCGTGTATGAATGGAGCGTACCCCCACCCCACCAGTGTATGTACGGACCGTACCCCCACCCCACCAGTGTATGTACGGACCGTACCCCCACCCGTGTATGCATGCAGCGTGCCAACTCCCCACCAGTGTATGTACGGACCGTACCCCCACCCCACCAGTGTATGTACGGACCGTACCCCCACCCGTGTATGCATGCAGCGTACCAACTCCCCACCCGTGTATGTACGGACCCTACACCCAGCCCCCCCTGTATGTACGGTGCGAAACACCAGCACCGATGGACTGTGCGGACCAACACCCTGCTCGTGTTCGTACGCACCCTTCCCCAGGCCCACACACCAGCACCCTCACCCAACATCGGGCATGTACGAGTCGTACTAAGCCATAGCAAAGGACAGCACTGTACAACAACATGGCCCATGTACGCACCGTACAGACGCTAAAAACACTCCTACTGAACCAGGACAAACAAAAAAAACACAAGGAGAGTCAATTCGAGGCACACAAGACCACAAAACATATCCAACAAGGCCAAATACATCCTATACACTGACCTGCAACTGACAAACAGATAAACAGAGGCCCAAACCACTACCACTCCTTATAACACACCCACCCAAAGTTCAAACACAGCCACACCCACAAATGGACCAATAAAAAGGCCCAACACACACAAACCATGATCCTTTGCAACAGATCCACTGCTGCCAGACCCCAGAGACAACGCACTGCACCATACTTCAACGATCAATACACCTTACACTTGCACTCCTTCACACAACCACCATCACAAACACACCCTCATCACATTCACACACACACACACACACACACCTGCACACCCCCAACCATCCACAACCACACCCATCCACACGCCCACCCCCACAACCCTCCACACCCACACCATGCCCACCAACAAGAATCCAAAGTTCACAAAGGACGAGCTGGAGTCCCTTGTCGACGAAATCATCAGTCGAGCCACAGCTCTTTGGAACATTGGTCAGACGGACCAGCATATCAGAAAAATCTGCCATGTGGGAGAGGATAGTCAATTCCGTGAATGCTGTTGGGGCCACCAGAAGGACCAGGCATGAGTGCCAAGCCAGGTGGTACGATCTGCGGAGGACGGTCCGCCGCAAAATGACGGACGAGCACAACCAGGCCAACATCACTGGAGGAGGTCCGGCCCGCAGACCGGTACACTACCATCCGTGGGATGAGAAGGTGATGGCCACGCTGCCGCCGTTGGGAGTAGACGGACTAGAAGGAGTCCGAGAGCCTTGTGAGTACACAAACAACTCACCTCACATGGGGGGAACGCCATATACAACCCAAATACCAATCATGCATGCAACCCCCCCAAAGCCAGCACCGGACACAACCACACTCCAAAACCACACACATGCCACTAGCGCCTCCATGCCCCATGCCCCAAGCAAGGCCATGCCAAGTCACAGGCCACACAAAACACCAACACAAGACAGGATGTCCCCGATGCCGGGAGGGTGGGCCTCAAAACTAACATAGAGCAACTCTGAAGCACACAAGAATGCCCTCAGCCCATATGGCTTAGGGCACAGCCATACAGTGTGTCCCCACACAGTACTGTTTTGCCTGCTAATGGTGGCCGCGTTGCAGGACGACATGGGTATGAAGGCACAATTTGCACATAACAGCAGCCAATGAAGACGCAGCACACTGAAAGAGTGTCAGCACACACCGCCACAGCAGCAGCGCAGACTCAGACACTCCGCCCAATGAGTGCCGGCAGAGAAGAAACAAACCCATATGAACAAGCCAATGGCCTTTGCAAGACCTGCAAACTGTGTGTGCCCAGGAAGCTGGGCTGAGGTGACAGAGGGTGACACACAGAGGGAGGGAGAGGGGCAGAGAGAGGGACAGAGACAGAGGTGGACACAGGGAGACAGACAGAGGGAGGGAGGAGGCTGACAGAGGGAGGGAGAAGGGGAGATAGAGGGAGACGCACAGAGGGAGGAGGCTGACAGAGGGAGGGAGAAAGGGAGATAGAGGGAGACGGACAGAGGGAGGGAGGAGGCTGACAGAGGGAGGGAGAAAGGGAGATAGAGGGAGACGGACAGAGGGAGGAGGCTGATAGAGGGAGGGAGAAAGGGAGATAGAGGGAGACGGACAGAGGGAGGAGGCTGATAGAGGGAGGGAGAAAGGGAGACAGACAGAGGGAGGGAGAAAGGGAGACAGAGGTGGACACAGGGAGACAGACAGAGGGAGGGAGGAGGCTGACAGAGGGAGGGAGAAGGGGAGACAGAGGGAGACGCACAGAGGGAGGAGGCTGACAGAGGGAGGGAGAAAGGGAGATAGAGGGAGACGCACAGAGGGAGGAGGCTGACAGAGGGAGGGAGAAAGGGAGATAGAGGGAGACGGACAGAGGGAGGAGGCTGATAGAGGGAGGGAGAAAGGGAGACGGACAGAGGGAGGGGGAAAGGGAGACCGAGGGAGACGCACAGAGGGAGGAGGCTGACAGAGGGAGGGAGAAAGGGAGACAGAGGGAGACCAAATCACCCTTGGGTGGTGTGGCCATGTCCGCTCGTCAGCAGGTGGACTGTGTGCATGTAGACAAGGTTTGGCAGTGCCTTAACCCCCCCTTCAACCTTTGATAAACACTAGGCCATGTGTCAATCTGTGCACGAGTACATCCGTGCTGCAGGCACAAACAGAACCTTACACCCAGTATACCTACCCACTGTGTTCGTCAGAACCCTGTCACAAATTGTTAAGTTACCTACCTGCATTCTCAAATAGCATGGAATAAACACCATTCGGCCACGTACAGTGCAACACGTAAGGCGGCTCTGCATGGTTTGCTACGCCCGCTCACTACACTGCTGACTGCGTTCCCAAAATATGCATCAACTAAGATTGTGTCACACATGGGTAAAGTGTCGAAAGCTGTGGCCAAGGGACATACCCATGCACAAGTGCACTGTGTGAGGAATGCTAGCCAAATCCAACCACCCAGAGGAACTGTGCCAAATCAAAAAAGAATGAAACGTGGATGTCGCATGTAACACAATTAACACTGTCTCTCTCACACACAGGTCAACGTCATCGATCTCCCCCCAACACTGGGGGGGAAGACTCACAGGACCAGGCTCTGCGTGAAGAGGACCCCACCGGCAGCGACGACTCTCACCACTCCGTGGATGACCCAGACCAACCTGGCCCCTCTGGTGTCCAACCACCTGCAGCACCTACGTCTGGTACAACTGTGCCAACCACCACCCCATTCCTGCCACATCCCAGGAGAAACCCAGGAGCCCTGCCCGCACACAACAACACAGCCAGTCTGTCCAGGAGGGACAAGGTTCTCCGGGCACCGAGGAGGAGGCAGGCGACACTGCAAATGCCATCCCTCAGGGGTCCCGGAGACCCGATGTCCCCACAACGGCAGGCCAGGCGCAAGTGGGCAGGGGTGGTGGGAGTGGAGGACGGCGGAGGCGCGAACCTGCCCAGTTGGCTCAGGACCCGGCTATGGCACACGTCAGAAACATCCTGGACGCATACCGGCGTGACTCCAGAGGCATCGCCCAGGTAGTGGGGACCCTCAATGAGATGAAGACCCTGCAGGTTGAGCATCATGCCAGGATGGAGGCAAGACTGGCAGAGCTCCTGGCGGTGCACAGGGACGTGAGCCAATCCCTCCGTCAGATCGCCCAAAGCCTGGCAAACCCTCCCTGTGCCACCAGGCGTAGAGCAGCACCAGACACAGGGAAGGAGGAGGAGGAGGAGGAGGAGGAGGATTCATCTGACGGAGCGTCCCTTGCATCGTCAAGGCAGGCTTCTGAGGGTCCCCGCAGGAAGGTGGGTCGTCCACGAAAAAGACTGTGAGAGTCAGCTGAACATCACCATCTCCCAGGTCACCTGGCCTGGCACCTGGCCCTCTGGCCCAACAGCAGCACAGCAGCAAAGGACATTCTCTGCCACATGGCCTTGCTGGTCACTGTCTGACCAATGTTGACAAAGACTGTGGCACAGACTCTGATGACTTTCAATGGCAAGGACACCAACTCCCCCTGTGAACTTTGGATTCTACACTCCCGCCAAGCACCTCTTGTCACCCCCCCCCCAAACACGTACCCCAGCACTAATAAAATTCATCACAATCACAAGATGATGCCGTCATTTTGCATTATTCCACTACATGTGTGTGTTGTAAAGTCAAACCATGCCTGATTTCTGAATTAACTCCAAACATCCATACCCTGGGGTCTGAGTCTGGCACAGGACACACATGGGTCACAACGTACCATCCAAGACAGACATGGAGCACCATACTCACCCGTGATGGGCCCAACCAGCTGAGGGGGTGCCCGCACAACTGTGCCTACAGACCTATTTAGAAGAGCAACAGTCATGCGCAGAGGTCAGGGATCATGTGGAGTGTCCTGGGGTGGGAGTCCCAGGTATGTGTAGACACGTGGCAGAACCATGTCCTACATGCTTGAGTCAGGTGGATGTGGAGAATGGTGGGCCAGCCAAGGTTGGATGCATGGAGATGGCACAATTGGGTGTTGGATCACAGTGCCACAAGGTTGTGTTGTGGTTGTGGGCTGCATCCTTCCTGAGTGTGTGCGTGGATTGACAAGGTCATCCTGCAGCTGGCAGTGATCCACTCCCCCCATCTCTGTTGGACGTTGATGTGGCCTGGTCGCCGGATGTAGTAGCAGAGCTGTGCAGATGCACCCTGGATGTGGACAAGTATCATGGGATTTCTAACGCACATGTCCGTAGAGTGCAGGGTAGGATTAGACACGGATGTCATAGTTGACCTGGGGGATGATCTCCATCTTGCCTTGAGGTGGATGGAACTGGGGATCTTGTGCATAATGCAGAGTGTGCTGCCGCATGAGGCACAGATGCTGCTGATCAGCATAGCACATGTCATCAAGCAATCCATGATGAACACCAGCTCGTTTGCGTGGACACTGGGTGCCCTTGCAGCAGGGCCTGCAGCAGCATGCGCCATGTCAAGGAAACAATGCCACAAGTAGCACACAAAGACCAGGATCTGAGGCACAATACAGAATCTAATCCCTGACAAACAGCTTGCATCTTGCTACTCTACACATAGACTCATATGCACCATCTCTGAGAACAATGCCAGACATGCCGCATGCACAGTGGCAACAGACCACCATTGACAGAGATGAGGCACCTTGGAGGCAGAGGGACACCTTTATTACTCATGTGTGTCGGAATGCTAATGCAACTGTCAACACATACACAGGTCATGTGGATGAACACGTGGGACCAATACTGGCACCCCCCTTACCACTACAGATGCTGGAAATCCATGACACTGGCACACAAGTGACGGGTTACAGCTAAACACCCCCTGCTGCTCACAGAGAGCCTGCTATACGCCATTGAGCCCCTAATGTGGAATTCACACACCATGTCAACCCGGTGCAACCCGTATGTTTCCGAGGCCAGTGTTACACACATTGATGGCTCCATCACAATCCCATTACAGATGACGGTCACCAAGTCTGACCATCAATTCAGGTGAATTCTGCTCCAGGTCATGTGCTCCATGGTGATTCTACATGTATGTAAAGTATCCAAACATGAACAGGAGCAGTGCACACACATTCAAAACAAATACCACTCCCAAAAAGCCGTGCTGCATCCCTTACCCGAAGGAGACTTTCGAACTTGTCCGTGCATGTAACGCTGATTCAGCACATGTTGCTGTGTTCATGAGGAATATCAGGAGCACAACAATGCCACCAGCAGACAGCATACGCAAGTACCTGTGGATGGGAGACACACCAGAAGTCAGCCAAAAGAAGCACATCCGCATGCATGTGCATGTACTCGACACGTATTAGGTTGTCAACATGCGAGGTGACAATGATGACTCTGGAAAAACATTTTTCTATTGCACCATCACTCGAGTGACACATCCAAACACACCTCTGACTCACTTGGAAGACATGCAGATGGACACACACATTGCAACACATGCCACACACAGCCCAATGCGTGCACACTCAGACACTGGAACTCACCACTAAGCAAAGAAGTCGCGTATGAGCCGACTCCGCATGTCCTCTACCGCCTCCTCCTCCTCCACATCACTTGCCTCGTGCCCAAGCCCTTCATCCTCCACGGGTGGATGGTCCTGCTCATCTGGATCCAGGATGAGTGGCACAGCTTTCTCCACTGCCATGTTGTGCAGCATACAGCACACGAGGAGTATCTTGCAGACCTTCACCGGTGCACCGGTCTTGTGGAGGCAACGGAATCGGCTCTTCAGGAGGCCAAACGTCCTCTCTATCACTCGCCTGGTCCGCCCATGGGCGTTGTTGTAGCGGTGATCGGCAGCCGTGCTGGGGTTGCGGAGAGGTGTGATCAGCCATGGCATGTTGGGATAGCCAGCGTCCCCTACATGGAAACCTCATGGACAAGAGTGGGTCAGGAGGAGCAGTAAGACAGGAAGATGACGTTAAATACAGGACTGCCAGAGTATACCCACCAACAATACATGCTCGTTCGTTGCGCAGCTGCAGCATCATTTCAGGCACCCTGCTACGCCTCATGATGTACGCATCATGTGCTGATCCTGGAAAACGAGCACAGACATGTGAAATCACCATGTTGGCAAGACACACCGCAAGGGCATTAATGGAGTGGTAATGCTTGCGGTTACGGAAGGCTACCTCCTGTGCCTGTGGTGGTACCAAAGCCACATGAGTTCCATCTATGGACCCAATGACATGGGGCATCCCTCCCAGGGCATAGAACTCACGCTTGACAGCTGTCAACTGCTCAGGAGTTGGGAATTTAATGAACTCATCCAGGTGCTCCAACATGGCCTCTAAAAAATCATGCAGAACACGGCTGAACATGGTTTGGGACATCCCACCGACATGGGCAATGGTATGTTGAAAGGTACCCGTGGCCAAGAAATGTAGGGCTGCCATCACCTTCATCTTGGGTGTCAGTGCAGTAGGATACCTGTGTAGCGGTTGGAGGTGTGTTGCCAGCCGTGTCGTCGGGTCCTCAATCAGGCGTTGGGGGAAGCGGTAGCGGCGTATACAGTCATTTTCCCGCATGTCAGCCAAGTCCGGAATTAGTCGAAGGAGAGGCGGAGCCCTGCAGTGAATTAGAAGGGACAACGAAGAGTGAGTACAGTACACCACCAATGTCAATGTACAGAGCACATGCTCAACAGGCAATACACATATGCTACATACAGAGTCAGGTCTGTGCAATATGCCCTGGACACGTATGCCAGGCATGTGACACTCCTACCAAGAGCCAGCTACAAACGTTGATTCTCAACCTCAATATGCCATGCCATGAAACTAGCTGTGGGCCAGTGTAAGTGAGCAGGCAGACGCATTACAGGAGTTACAGACATCAAAATATGTGCAGAAGAAGGATGTTTATTGTACAGACAGGTTGCGGAACACTAGAGGCACAGGTCACATGTCATAGAATAAGGACACACCACACACCTTGCCATGAAGGATTACATGTCAAGACTGATCACACATACATTGTGAGTATGCAGATATGTCCGTGTTTTGGAACTCCGTGTCGATGCATACATACACACCTAACGTCGGATTACACATGTGTGCTGGTGTGCGTAACAGTGTGCCATGCCCATCTACACACAGACACATGTTGGTTGCAGCAACAGCAGATGCATTTGACTAAACACCTACAGCAAACCTATGGGAACACATGACACACACATGACATAGCTACAGCGTGCAACGCGGGCATTCACTTGTCAGGGGTAACATTCCGTGTACCTGGCATCAGGGGACATTTGCGGGTGTCGGTGACTGTGCCATGCCAGTGACGCGTGGCCCACCAAGTCAGTACTACATGCACACATGTCAAAGGAGTGCAGGGGATGTGTGGCACATAGGGCACCATCACACGTGACATGTGTACACAGCCCATTATACTGTAATTAGCTTCACACCTCAGGAGTATGGTGCCACATCACAGCCTGACCCACCTGTGCCCGACACATGTAGTACTGCACAGACGATGCCTTGATCTCCAGCCTTGGCCATGTATGACAGCTCAATTCATTCCTGTGTGCCGCCTGTCACCACTGTCAGGTGTGAATCCCACCGTACATACGCTCCGAGGGCGTGTGTGGGGTCCCTATCACTATGGTGGTGCTGGCGTATGCGTACGCCATAGTGATATGGACCGTACACGCGTGTACGGTCCGGACTACTATGGCGTACACGAACGCGAGCACCCCCATAGTGATAGGGACCGTACACAAGCGTGTGTACGGTCCGGACTACTAAGGCGTACACGTACGTGAGCAACCCCATAGTGATAGGGACCGTACACACGCGTGTGTACGGTCCGGACTACTATGGCATACACGTACGCGAGCACCCCCATAGTGATAGGGACCGTACACACGCGTGTGTACGGTCCGGACTACTATGGCGTACACGTACGCGAGCACCCCCATAGTAGTCCGGACCGTACACACGCGTGTGTACGGTCCCTATCACTATGGCGTACGCATACGCCAGCACCACCATAGTGATAGGGACCGTACACACGCGTGTACGGTCCGTTGAAATGCATTTGGGGTGCCCTAGGGCTGTGGGACGCACCGTACCTGTGTTGTGACATAGGATTGCCATAGGGGACACGTGAGGGACAAGTATAGGGGCCTAAATGCATGCTGGTTGTCATGGAGACCGAGTTTCAGGTTTGAATTTTGCATCATGTGGCCAGCAGAAGTCGGTTGGAGACCATTTACTTTGTTGCAATGTGGTTGGTGACATTACATCATGCTCAATTTTAAAACCATGCATAGCCTGCCACTGGGGTAGTTTTATTTTTTTATTTTTTTTTTTTTTGGAAAACCTTTATTTAACAGTATGTGCAGACAAATACGGGCCTACAACCCTCAGGCCGGCCTCGACAATAAAGGGCACATCAGCAAGCAATTATACAACTCAGCAGCATATCAGTACAAGCACGAATAGACCCGGTCACGTTACACACAATTGTGCCGCCGAGCGCCAGGATGATGAGGTTTAATTTTTATAAAG
Source organism: Triturus cristatus (assembly GCF_964204655.1). Classification (NCBI taxonomy): domain Eukaryota; kingdom Metazoa; phylum Chordata; class Amphibia; order Caudata; family Salamandridae; genus Triturus; species Triturus cristatus. The sequence continues at coordinate 252,728,347 of NC_140580.1, read as the reverse complement.
TTTTGAAATAAGTCCATAGCAACTGGTCTGGAAGGATCCGAATCAAAGCAATGCAGTTAGGACTATAGTGGGCAACGATCATCAGAAGAGTCAGCAAGCATTATCCGTAAGGTAATCAATCGCACTCAATGAAATCAGGATAGAAAAGAAGCATATCACATGACGATCCCCAAGCACTACCCACGCGTTCCCAATCCTCCCATCTACCCAAGAAAGAAGAAAGGAAAGAGCAAGCGAGAAAGGTAAAGAGTAGAAAGGGAGAAGAGAAAAAGAGAAAAGAAAGAAAGAAAAAGGAGGCCCATAGAAAAAAAAAAACCCAACAAGGAACTAAACCCCCCACCCTACACGCATGCAGAGGCTACGGCCTACCCCCCCTAGCAGTGTGTCTGTCGCCCCGAAAGAGTACCCGAAATGTAGGAGAAGAGAAAGAGAAGAAAAAGAAAAAGAATGTCACGGTTGATCGGAGGAGGGCCAAGGATCTATTCAATGCAAGCAAAATCGATTATCCGCGGTCACCCAACCCCAGGCCCCGACCTGACACCCATGCTACATGTACCTCCAACAGTCACAAGTCCCAGTCCCAGCCATATACGTATCAATGTGCAACAAGAAAAACCCCCTTCCTCAGCCTTGGCCCCTTCGAATCTGCAGTCCAACAGAATCCAATTGCAGTACGGCCAACCTGGACGGGATGGGCCACCATGGAGTCCGTTGCAGAAGTCGAGGTGTAAAAGACAAGTCAAACTGGAGTGAAGCTCGATAGTAACGGACCACAGAATGCGCCACTGCCATGCCGTGGCTAGTACAACAGGGAGCAGGACGATGCATAAGTTCCAGAGTAGCGGCCGGCCGATGTACAGGAAGCAAGTCCAGGAGGACGCTCAGAGACGTGGCACCAAAGGACAAAAGAGATGGGCAAAACGGCGTCTGAGACACAAGCTCCGGCCATACCAAGGGAGCAGTATTGTCAGACTCCTCCAGGGCAGAGCCGAAGAGTACCGCAGCGGGCACTGGGACACGTCCCCCCGTCACTGCCACATACCTCAACTCGGGTGATCCACCGACAGTCGACTGAAGATGTGGCTTAGCATGCCGCACTGGAGAATCCTCATGGCCAGCTGAAAAAGTCCAATCAAACCGGTCCTCCAAACCAGTGGCAGAGTCGTGGAAGGCCAACCGCAGGTCCTCCAGTGCTGCCAGGATGTCGCGAAGCCCCAGCGGTGGATCAAGGATGGAGGGTGCTGTTGCGTCCGCCATCTTAGGCAAGCAACCATCGAGCGCCCCGGGAAGCAAGCCCCCCTCACCAGCCATCGGTATCTGGAAAGTGATGAGCTCTCTGCGGGGCCCTGGTGGTGCCGGAAACGTGGAGGCAGCCGGTCGTGGAGAGGCTTCAGGGACAGGGGAATCTGTGGTGCAGGGAAACCCACCGGCAAGACCAGGGTTTCCGATGCGGAAGATGGCGTCCGCTGCTGTAGGCTGCAACAAAGAAGCGATCCCGGCCCTCTCCCAGCTGGGCCGGGATACAGTATACGAGAGCCGGATACAATGTTGCGAGCGGGGCGCGCTGGGCAGCCGAGCCTGGAAAAGGCTGCTGTGAGAATCCCAGCGCCGCGCTCCAGGTCCGGTGCACCGGCTCCTCCCTCTCCACAGCGGCCGCTGCTATCGTTGTCGCCGCCGGCCGTCCCCACTAAACAATGGCCCGGCTGCGACCGCTTGGAAGGCCGGAATGGAAACCGGGGCTCAACTCCGCCGGGGCAGCTCCGTTCTCGACCGGAGTCACAGTAACGTGGTCAGGAACGTGGCGCAGGTAAGCGTAGGGCTCGGAGGCGCAGGATTCTTGCCAGGATATCGACGAAGGGCGCAAGGGTCGGCGGAGCCGAAGAGCTAGGCAGCCATCTCGGCTGCAGGCTAGGCTCCTCCCCCACTGGGGTAGTTTTAAATTGATTGGAGGACACGTATGATGCAAATGTGACTGAGCCAATCACTCTGTACTCCTGTAAATGAAACAGGCCAGCAAGGAAGATATAAGGCAGCCAGGTCCCTTGAGAGAGCACTTGCCTGCACATCCCTTCATTCCACAACACTGCTGCTGCTTGTCATTCCTCTGGCACCATGTCCATGTCTGTGGAGAGGGCCCAGCCATTCACCATGGAGGAGAATATGGCGTTGCTGGATGTGATCCTCCCACAGTACACCATGCTGTATGGTCGACCAGGGGAGCAGGTGAGTGCAGACCCCGCTAGCTTAAACTGTGCCCCTCATTTTTACTGTGACTTCTGGAATTGTGTCCAGGTGTGACAGACATGCAGGGTTCTTCATAGTGGTTCCCAGGGGGGGGGGGGAGGGAAGGGCTCATGTCTCCTATGCAGAGCATGCTGTAGTTCCTGTGTGCACAACGCACTAGCATGGTGCTTACTGTGACGATCACTGCATGGTGCATGCCGCTTTCAGCCTGCCTAATCCTCCTGGAAATGTTGTTCCTACAGTCCTGATGGGAGTCTGTGCTCCCCCCAGGGTGACATGTGCCAGGACCCACAGATGTGTGTCTGTTCAGTGTACCTGTGGTGAGAGTGTCCAAATGATGTGTTCGTCCCCTGGACATTGGTGTGTGTGTGTGAGTCCCCTGTCATGTGGGTGTGTGCATATGTGGAGTGTTGCACCCCAGCTGCATGTGGGATGGATACACCCTGGCCATCTGATGTGAGCAGGGAGCTGTGCTGGATGTCTGCCGTGCTGAGACAGCCCCACATCTGTGACACCCCCAGTCTAGTGGCACATGTGCAGAGTGAGGTTTGTAGCGGCAGTTGCCAATGCCAGGTGATTGTTCAGTGCCTGTGTGTGTCTGTGTACTCTGCTGAGGTGGCGTAAGTGGGCTGGGGCATGTGACTGCTTATGGGTACTGTTCAGATTCCTGTTGTAGCTTGGGATGCACAGTGTGAGCCTGCATCATTGATTGTGTTGCACCCCTCATGCCACCTGTGTACTTTCAATGGCACCTACTGCATTTGCCCATTCCCAGGAGGATGATGTCACTATGACAAAGGTGCAATGAGTTGGCTGCATACTATGGCCAGTTCAAACATGCATGATTTGTAATATGTGTGTCTCTGTATCATTGATAAGGTGGATTGATGTATTGTCACTTTTGCATCCTCACAGGTAGGCGTCTGTGCCAAGGGGGAGATCTGGAAGCAAGCCGTCAGTGCCGTGAGGAGGATGGATGGTCGGAAGCGGCGCCTAGCCCAGGTGAGGAAACGCTGGCAGGACATCCGGTGCTGGACGAGGAGGATCGCACGGGTCCTGCTGGGGGACTCACCTGAGAGCCACAAAAACCGTGGGCGCCGCCGTCTGACCCACATCCATAAGCGTGTGCTGGCGGTGGTCTTCCCTGACTTGGATAGGCGCCTAGCGGAGAAGCAGCGGCAGGAAGGGGGTAGGTACATGTGTGTTTGTTGTGTGTGACCAGCTTTTGGAAGTGTGCAGTTGCATGGATACACTGCCAGGGTTTAAATGTGCAGTGCATATCCTGTTCCCCAAAGTAAAGCGGTGCTGTTCTTCCTCCCTTCCCCTCCTTGCCATGTGTTCCCTGGTCTGTGTGTAGTCACTCTTGCACAAGGTCATCTAGGCTGGCCTTAACTCCAAGTACCCAATGCTTGCAGCATCATGTGTGGGGGTGGTGTGTAACGTGTTTTTGCACGTTGCCTGTGCCCTGGCCAGTTCAGTCATTGTGGGGTCCATGTTAGTTGGCACTGATGCTGAGTCCCGACATGGGAGTATGTGTTTCATGTGTACTGCCTTACTGCCTGCATGTCGAATGTTGTGCCCTCTGACATGATGTGCTTGAGTGTGAGATGTGCATAGTGCAGGGATGGTGGCTTGTGTTCCAGTCATATCCATCCAGGGCCATGGGGTAGTGTGGCCACTACAGTCCCCTGGGGCACCTTTTCCTAGGTATCATGTGTGTCATCAGACAATGTGGACATTCTCTGTGTCTTCAGCATAGTTTGGGCCCTGTGGCATAGTACCATGGCCTCATTTGTATTCACGTATACTGTGCTACATGTGTCCACTGTACAGGGTGACCTAAATTAGCTGGTGCATACTCACAGGGGCCAGTGCCTGTGTGTCTTGGTACAACTATCTGATGATGGTTGTTTGTTAGTGATATGTGTGGACAGGCGCACCAGGGGTAGTTTGTGTGCGATCAGGATTAATTGCAGGCCATGTGTTTTCATCCCAGACTAAGAGGTGTAAGTACTTCCTCTGTCTCAATCACATTGTCTCAGGTAGGGGGGGGGGTTGGTGCGGGCAAGGCCTACATGTCCAAACCTGAAGTCTCCTTGCTCGGTCTGGCCAGTGTGTGATGTTTGTGTGGCCAAATACTCAAGGTGCAGTGCCCCAGTCATGTTGGCCATGGTTTTCAGTATTACCTTTGCAGCATGTCCCAAGAGTTGCTAGACATGGTTCCTGCTCATCCCTTTCTTGGCTACGCTGTGTGTCGCTGATGCTGTGCTAGATTGTTCCCAGAGCCTGGCTCCTCTATACAATTTGATATCAAGTTATTTGCTATTGTGTCATGCTCTCCATATTTTAACAGTGGCGTGGTGGGTCAACAAACTGTGTATTGCAGGGACTACATATGTACCTTGTATTGTAGATGTTACTCTTCTAGCTTTTCAGGCTATGCACTGTGACCTATGTAGAGTTGACTCATGTGACATATGTATACAGGTGTCTGATTTCTCCTGTCTCTTCACCTTGCCCACAGCATCGTCGGGGGACTACGAGGGAGACACTGGCACGGACCGTGAGGAGGGAGCGAGCACCAGTGCCAGCAGTGCAGAGTTGTCTGGCACATCGAGTGGCACGGAGGCCGACGGGAGTGCAACGGAGGACCTGTCCAGTCAAACCACCACCGACTATGACGCAGACGGGCCCGAGGCTGAGCACTCCGAGGGGGCGGAGGCTGCTCCCACAGCTGACACCAGCACTCCATCACTACAAGCCCCCTCCATTCCGATCACCGGCCTCCCACTTGCTCGTGTCCCTTCCCGCCGTGCTAGGTCACCACGTGTCTCCTAATTGCCAGGCACCGCACCCCCTGCCCCTGTCTCCACTGCTGCCACCAATGCAGAGTCTGTGGACATCCTGCGGCAGTTGCAGGTTGGTCAGACTGCGATGCTTAATGTCCTCCATGGCCACAGCCAAGTGCTCAACCAGATGGAGGCATACATGGAGGGCATTTCAGCTGCGCAGTCTGACCAACGCAACTTGCTGAGGTCCATAGACTCGACACTGACTGCAGCATTCGGTCTCCTGCAGCGCTACGTCCCCCCCCCCCCCCCCTACCCCTGCAGCATCCACACTTCCCACTCCCATGCCAGTTCAAAGCACACCCAGACGTAGCCATGCACGCACACCACCAGACACAGGCACCACACCACCAGGGAAGGCAAAGCGCACACCTCCTGGCACGCACACACAGGGTGAAGTAGGCTCACCCACTGGGTCGAGGGGGGAAACGGAAGACACGCAGCCAGAGTGGGAGTCCACATTCCTCACGACCACCACCCTCCAAATCCACTCCCCTCAGCTCTCCTGGCCAGGATTCCACCAAAGACTCCTTCATTTTTTTTGTCAAACCATTTTTATTGCAGGTCCCAATATACTGTATAACACTCAGGATAAATGCCATTAACGCAGATTTCTCGCCCCCCTTAGTCCTACATCCGTGCGGTACACACAGCCGTACTGCCCACATCCCGGTGGCCGGGCGGCGCCACTTAGCCATATGTTACATCTTTACATTTCTTACAAGTACGGTCGTCTAGTGGGGAAATCCGCTGCCTGCTTTTAAAGTTAACCCCCCTCACCCCCAAGATTCTCATGGATCTCGCATTCTTCTTCTATTAAATTTGGACTTGCAATCCCTCCCTCGGTCCTCCCCCCCCCCCCCCCCCCCCGTGTCCCCCCCATAGCGCCCAGCCAGGAAGAGTCTGTATGTGTGGTGGTTAGCAGGAGAGTTCCATTAATTACTAAGCGTGTGTGACTGGCAGGGGAGCCGGTACCACGACTGCATCGACTGCATCATCCGATTCCTCGTCTTCCTCCTCCATAGTTAGGCTGTCACGCAAGGCCTGCACTAAAATTTCCCATTCCATCGCCGCTTCCTGAGCTCGCTCATCTGGTTTGCGGCGGGCTAGTTGATATCTGAGTGTGCTCTCACTAGCCGCCCATTTTAGGAATTCGTTCAGCCATCTCCGGTGTGTTGGACCTACCTTCGACTTCCACCCCTTAGTCACCTCCCTCTTTGCCAATATTAGGCCCATGTCTATAAACTTGCTGGATATTTTATTCTTGGGCGTGTGCGGGAACCAGTGGAGTACACTAACGGCCTCGTCGTACTGTAAGACCAAAGACTCCTTCATGGCCGCTCTGTCCCTGAGCCCCAAAGGGACACCACCCCGCAAGCGGTCAAAGGAGTCCCCGGTCAGGGTGGTTGAGTCCCCCCCTGTCCACACCCTCCCCGGGTAGCGCTGCAACCCATCCCTGCGACCCCCCCCCCCCCCCCCCCCCTCCTTGGGGCCTGTGGTTCCTTCGGGTGCAGGTGAGACGCTGGGCGACCTGGCAGTAGTGTGCAGCGCCGTGCTCCAATCCACCTTTGGCGCTGCCCCACCCCCTGTGTTGGAGTCGTCCGTCCCTGCACCCACAACACCTACCCTTGCCCCTCCTGTCCCTGCGGTGCCTGGTCCTTCCCCCCCACATGATGCCCCCCCCCCTGTGGATGACAAGGTACTCTGAACTGTGCAGGCAAGCTAGGGGACACGCATCCCAATGTGTCCCCCACCTGGATTGGAACTATGGACTGCCCTATGGGCCTTGTGCATTTTGAACTCTTCGTACAATTCATTTTAGAACATTGCTGAATAAAGCGATTTTATTTTCCTTGGCACACTACTGCTTTTCTGGCATTGCTGTTGGTGGTGCTGCTCCATGATTTGGGGTGGCGATAATGTGTTAGGTGTCTGGGATATGTTGTAGTGTGCTGTTCGTGGGGTGGACCCTGTTATCTGTGTGCCATCACACGGTATTTGCTATCAAACTTTGCTCATGTAAGCTGTTACTGCATGGTGACATTGTCCCAAGGTGTGTACCTTCCTCTGTGGACCCTGACATCTTCCCTGCAGGGTGTTGTGAAGACATTTGTGCAGTGCTGTGTCTACATTTGCTGGGTGTGTGACGGACCCCTTCAACTTTGACCATGCATGCTGGCAAACGTCTCCACCTGCATCATTTGTGTCATCCTTGGGGGTCACTGTACTTGTGAGTGGAGTATATTGAAAGGACTTCATGTGTACATGTTCCCTTTTCCGCACTATGCATGTGTGTACTCCCAGCCTCGCACACACATGTGTTTCGTGTTCTGCTGGGTCTTTGAGCACCTGACTGACAATTGTGGCCATTGTATCTGTGTGTACTCAACCCCTTTCTTTCCATGGGCACAGCTGGGGGGACTCTGCACACACCCCTCCTGTGTCTGGGCACTGCTGGGAGTGATAGGCACACACCCCTCCTATGTCTGGGCACTGCTGGGAGGACTCTGCACACACCTCTCCTGTGTCTGGGCACTGCTGGGAGGACTCTGCACACACCCCTCCTGTGTCTGGGCACTGCTGGGAGGACTCTGCACACACCCCTCATGTGTCTGGGCACTGCTGGGAGGACTCTGCACACACCCCTCCTGTGTCTGGGCACTGCTGGGAGTGATAGGCACACACCCCTCCTATGTCTGGGCACTGCTGGGAGGACTCTGCACACACCCCTCCTATGTTTGGGCACTGCTGGGAGTGATAGGCACACACCCCTCGATGTCTGGGCACTGCTGGGAGTGATAGGCACACACCCCTCCTATGTCTGGGCACTGCTGGGAGTGATAGGCACACACCCCTCCTATGTCTGCGCACTGCTGGGAGTGATAGGCACACGCCCCTCCTGTGTCTGGGCACTGCTGGGAGGACTCTGCACACGCCCCTCCTGTGTCTGGGCACTGCTGGGAGGACTCTACACACACCCCTCCTGTGTCTGGGCACTGCTGGGAGTGATAGGCACACACCCCTCCTATGTCTGGGCACTGCTGGGAGGACTCTGCACACACCCCTCCTGTGTCTGGGCACTGCTGGGAGGACTCTGCACACACCCCTCCTGTGTCTGGGCACTGCTGGGAGGACTCTGCACACACCCCTCCTGTGTCTGGGCACTGCTGGGAGGACTCTGCACACACCCCTCCTGTGTCTGGGCACTGCTGGGAGGACTCTGCACACACCCCTCCTGTGTCTGGGCACTGCTGGGAGGACTCTGCACACACCCCTCCTATGTCTGGGCACTGCTGGGACAGATAGGCACACACCCCTCCTATGTCTGGGCACTGCTGGGAGGACTCTGCACACACCCCTCCTATGTCTGGGCACTGCTGGGAGTGATAGGCACACACCCCTCCTATGTCTGGGCACTGCTGGGAGGACTCTGCACACACCCCTCCTGTGTCTGGGCACTGCTGGGAGGACTCTGCACACATCCCTCCTATGTCTGGGCACTGCTGGGAGTGATAGGCACTCACCCCTCCTATGTCTGGGCACTGCTGGGAGGACTCTACACACACCCCTCCTATGTCTGGGCACTGCTGGGAGTGATAGGCACACACCCCTCCTATGTCTGGGCACTGCTGGGAGTGATAGGCACACACCCCTCCTGTGTCTGGGCACTGCTGGGAGGACTCTGCACACACCCCTCCTGTGTCTGGGCACTGCTGGGAGGACTCTGCACACACCCCTCCTGTGTCTGGGCACTGCTGGGAGTGATAGGCACACACCCCTCCTGTGTCTGGGCACTGCTGGGAGGACTCTGCACACACCCCTCCTGTGTCTGGGCACTGCTGGGAGGACTCTACACACACCCCACCTGTGTCTGGGCACTGCTGGGAGTGATAGGCACCCCCCCCTATGTCTGGGCACTGCTGGGAGGACTCTGCACACACCCCTCCTGTGTCTGGGCACTGCTGGGAGGACTCTACACACACCCCTCCTGTGTCTGGGCACTGCTGGGAGTGATAGGCACACACCCCTCCTATGTCTGGGCACTGCTGGGAGGACTCTGCACACACCCCTCCTGTGTCTGGGCACTGCTGGGAGGACTCTACACACACCCCTCCTGTGTCTGGGCACTGCTGGGAGTGATAGGCACACCCCCCCATGTCTGGGCACTGCTGGGAGGACTCTACACACAACCCTCCTGTGTCTGGGCACTGCTGGGAGGACTCTGCACACACCCCTCCTGTGTCTGGGCACTGCTGGGAGGACTCTGCACACACCCCTCCTGTGTCTGGGCACTGCTGGGAGGACTCTGCACACACCCCTCCTGTGTCTGGGCACTGCTGGGAGGACTCTGCACACACCCCTCCTGTGTCTGGGCACTGCTGGGAGGACTCTGCACACACCCCTCCTGTGTCTGGGCACTGCTGGGAGGACTCTGCACACACCCCTCCTATGTCTGGGCACTGCTGGGAGTGATAGGCACACACCCCTCCTATGTCTGGGCATTGCTGGGAGGACTCTGCACACACCCCTCCTATGTCTGGGCACTGCTGGGAGTGATAGGCACACACCCCTCCTATGTCTGGGCATTGCTGGGAGGACTCTGCACACACCCCTCCTGTGTCTGGGCACTGCTGGGAGTGATAGGCACACACCCCTCCTATGTCTGGGCATTGCTGGGAGGACTCTGCACACACCCCTCCTGTGTCTGGGCACTGCTGGGAGGACTCTACACACACCCCACCTGTGTCTGGGCACTGCTGGGAGTGATAGGCACACCCCCCCCTATGTCTGGGCACTGCTGGGAGGACTCTGCACACACCCCTCCTGTGTCTGGGCACTGCTGGGAGTGATAAGCACACCCCTCCTATGTCTGGGCACTGCTGGGAGGACTCTGCGCACACCCCTCCTGTGTCTGGGCACTGCTGGGAGGACTCTGCGCACACCCCTCCTGTGTCTGGGCACTGCTGGGAGTGATAGGCACACACCCCTCCTATGTCTGGGCACTGCTGGTAGGACTCTGCACACACCCCTCCTGTGTCTGGGCACTGCTGGGAGGACTCTACACACACCCCTCATGTGTCTGGGCACTGCTGGGAGTGATAGGCACACCCCCCCCCCCCCCTATGTCTGGGCACTGCCGGGAGGACTCTGCACACAACCCTCCAATGTCTGGGCACTGCTGGGAGGACTCTACACACACCCCACCTGTGTCTGGGCACTGCTGGGAGTGATAAGCACACACCCCTCCTATGTCTGGGCACTGCTGGGAGGACTCTGCGCACACCCCTCCTGTGTCTGGGCACTGCTGGGAGGACTCTGCGCACACCCCTCCTGTGTCTGGGCACTGCTGGGAGTGATAGGCACACACCCCTCCTATGTCTGGGCACTGCTGGTAGGACTCTGCACACACCCCTCCTGTGTCTGGGCACTGCTGGGAGGACTCTACACACACCCCTCCTGTGTCTGGGCACTGCTGGGAGTGATAGGCACCCCCCCCCCCCTATGTCTGGGCACTGCTGGGAGGACTCTGCACACAACCCTCCAATGTCTGGGCACTGCTGGCAGGACTCTGCACACACCCCTCCTGTGTCTGGGCACTGCTGGGAGTGATAGGCACACACCCCTCCTATGTCTGGGCACTGCTGGGAGGACTCTGCACACACCCCTCCTGTGTCTGGGCACTGCTGGGAGGACTCTGCACACACCCCTCCTGTGTCTGGGCACTGCTGGGAGGACTCTGCACACACCCCTCCTGTGTCTGGGCACTGCTGGGAGTGATAAGCACACACCCCTCCTATGTCTGGGCACTGCTGGGAGGACTCTGCGCACACCCCTCCTGTGTCTGGGCACTGCTGGGAGGACTCTGCGCACACCCCTCCTGTGTCTGGGGACTGCTGGGAGTGATAGGCGCACACCCCTCCTATGTCTGGGCACTGCTGGGAGGACTCTGCACACACCCCTCCTGTGTCTGGGCACTGCTGGGAGTGATAGGCACACACCCCTCCTATGTCTAAGCACTGCTGGGAGGACTCTGCACACACCCCTCCTATGTCTGGGCACTGCTGGGAGGACTCTGCACACACCCCTCCTGTGTCTGGGCACTGCTGGGAGGACTCTGCACACACCCCTCCTGTGTCTGGGCACTGCTGGGAGTGATAGGCACACACCCCTCCTATGTCTGGGCACTGCTGGGAGTGATAGGCACACACCCCTCCTATGTCTAGGCACTGCTGGGAGGACTCTGCACACACCCCTCCTATGTCTGGGCACTGCTGGGAGGACTCTGCACACACCCCTCCTGTGTCTGGGCACTGCTGGGAGGACTCTGCACACACCCCTCCTGTGTCTGGGCACTGCTGGGAGTGATAGGCACACACCCCTCCTATGTCTGGGCACTGCTGGGAGGACTCTGCACACACCCCTCCTGTGTCTGGGCACTGCTGGGAGGACTCTGCACACACCCCTCCTGTGTCTGGGCACTGCTGGGAGGACTCTGCACACACCCCTTCTATGTCTGGGCATGTACGGTCGGGACATACATGGGTGTGGGTACGCTCCATTCATACACGGGTGTGGGTACGCTCCATACATACACTGGTGGGGTGGGTGTAGGGTCCGTACATACACTGGTGGGGTGGGGGTACGGTCCGTACATACACTGGTGGGGTGGGGGTACGCTCCATTCATACACGGGTGGGGGTACGCTCCATTCATACACGGGTGTGGGTACGCTCCGTTCATACACTGGTGGTGTGTGGGTACGCTCCATTCATACACGGGTGTGGGTACGGTCCGTACATACACTGGTGGGGTGGGGGTACGGTCCGTACATACACGGGTGGGGAGTTGGTACGCTGCATGCATACACGGGTGGGGGTACGGTCCGTACATACACTGGTGGGGTGGGGGTACGGTCCGTACATACACGGGTGGGGAGTTGGTACGCTGCATGCATACACGGGTGGGGGTACGGTCCGTACATACACTGGTGGGGTGGGGGTATGCTCCATTCATACACGGGTGGGGGTACGCTCCGTACATTCCCGTACCCACGGTTTGCAGGCCTGGGTACGTACCGTCCCCAGGCCTTAAGAGCGTGGGTACGGGCCGTACCACGCCCACCACTACGTCACCCCGACAATGGCGGTACGGCCCGTACCCACGTAATAAAGGCCTGGGTACGGGCCGTACCAGCATTGTTGGGGTGATGTGGGGGTACGCGTGGTACGACCCGTACCAACGCTCTGAGGGCCTGGGTACGGTGCAGACCCCCAATGGGGTGCCGTAGGGGTACGCACTGTCCCCAGCCCTTCAGAGCGTGGGTACGGGTCGTACCACGCGTACCCCTACATCACCCCAACAATGCTGGTACGGCCCGTCCCCAGGCCTTTATTACGTGGGTACGGGCCGTACTGCCATTGTTGGGGTGACGTAGTGGTGGGCGTGGTACGGCCCGTACCCACGCTCTTAAGGCCTGGGGACGGTACGTACCGGTATTGTTGTGTTGCCGGTTCGCGTCAACATCCACTTCCGTTGTGGCGGACGCTTGCGTTGCTGGGCACGCCCCCACCCCCTCGAGGTGACCAGGTCCTGCAGGTCAGGTATGTCCAGGGCATGTGTGATTTGTGACTTGTGTGGGGGTTATGTGTCCTGCCCCTGCCCCCCCCTTTGCCCCTGGGTGTTATTCTGACCTTCTGCGGCGTCTGCGTCGGTGCCTGTAGAGCAGGTGGACTGCTATGGGGGCTGGGATGACACGTAGGTTCGGGTCCATGGCTGTCCGTCGCGTACAGGTGCTCCTTGTGCGCGGCTTCCTGATTTCCCGGCAGTTTTTGGCAGCCGGAAAATATAATCCGTGCGGGGTGACGTCGGTGCGAATCGTACTTCCTGGTTCGTGAACTGCAGCCTGAATGCGTCCCGACGTCACGTCGTAGCATTCCCGGATCACATTCGTATGTATATTTTCGTCGGTCGATGTTTTTTACGATTCGTACGGAAATGGTGTTTCCGTGGGAATCTTACTTCCATGTTTGTAATGTTTATTTCCCGGGTACGAGTCGGACGGAGAAAACGCTCCGACCGACGGTTCGTACCCGGTTTCTCCAGGATCCGAATCGGCACCTAACTGTACAGCAGCAGGCTGACTGCAGACCAGTTCTCCGCCAATTTGAAGAGCTCTTTTCCTTGACCCCTGGTCATACAACTGGTTTGCCCATGATGAGGACACAGGTGGCAGCCTCCCTGTCAAGAACAAAATCTATAGACTGTCTGATCAAGTCAAGGCATGCATCAAAACTGAAGTCAGTCAGATGCTGGAACTTTGGGTAAATGAACCCTCTGGCAGTCCCTGGGCTATCCCAATGATACTGCCCCCCCAAGCCTCATTCCAAGGGGGACAGGGGGGAAATGAAACTTGTGTACAGAGGCTTGAATGCAGTGACCAAGATTGATGCCCACCCCATTACAAGAGCAGATGAGCTCATTGATAAGCTATGGGCAATCATATTTCTCAGTACCTTTGATTTGACATTAGGGTGCTGGCAGATGGAACTGATCCAGGGAGCCAAGGAGAGATCTGTATTCTCTACCCCAGAAGGCCACCTTCAATTCAAAGTGATGTCTTTTGGATGAAAGATTGCACCTGCCACTTTTCAAAGGTTGGTGAATAGAGTTTTTTCAGGCCTGGATGATTTCAGTGCAGCATATCTGAACGTTATAGCTTCCTTTAGCTCCACCTGGGAGGATCACTTGGTCTTCCTGAGAGACGTTTTGCTGGCCCTGCAATAGGCAGGCCTCATATAGAGGCCAGTAAGTGCCAAATAGGGCGGAGGTTTGTTGTCTATTTGGGCCACCTTGTAGGTTGAGGCCAAGTTAAACCTCTTCAACCGAAGATCCAAACCAGGATGGAGTTTGTAGTGAAACACAGACCAGGGACTGACCATGCCAATGCAGATGGCCATTCCAGGTTCTTCCACTTCGACAATGAGATTTACTAAGACAGAGGTTAGTGTTCGTCACCTTTCGTCGGGGGGGTCATGTTGTAAAGTGCCCTTTTAGATGGTTATCCTCCCCTTTTTGCTGCTATATGCTGTGCTAATTTATCTGAAAGTGTGGTGAGTCCTGCTAACCAGGCCCAGCACCAGTGCTTTTTCCCTTAATCTGTAACTGTAAATGGGCAAGTATTTTTACATCCCTGTAAGGCCCTAATATATGGTACCAGTGGTACCCAGGGCACAGATGTAAAAAGGGTACCAGGGCTGCAGCACTTATTGTGCCACCCTGAGTGACCTGAGTAAAACTGAAGTCTGCAGGTCTGCCATGTCAGCCCTGCACGAGCAGCTTGCCTGCTAGAGTATGACTCTGCACACAGGGTCCCGTCACTGCATTTAATATATATCCGTCACCCCTAAGGTAGGCCACCTATACCCTAGGAAACATGTTGTATTACATTATGTGTTTGAATATATGTGCAAGTATATTTTGCCCTGTGGTAATATTCTAAACCTAATTCTACCACAAGTGATTGGTGGTCCATTAAATAACATGGCTGGCATATGGCATTACTTAAATGTCCCGCTTCATGATGGCTTGGCAGATTTCTTTTGTGTTTGTGTCAAACCCCATGCTTTTTAACCCCTGACACAATGATGGTGTTGGGGTTTAACCAGCATGTACCTAGGTGGCACTTTAGACAGTGTCTACCAAGTTAACAGTGTTCTCGTGCCTTGGCAGGATTTTTAGAAGGTTTGCTTTCAAGACAGAAGTCGGACCTCATGCTGAGGAGTGTGTGCCGCTCCCAGAGACCAAGACCTGTGTAAACAGGAGGTGACACCTCTGCCCACACAGGATGGCTGGTAATTAGTCTGGTGCGGCGGTGAGCCTCAAAGGCTTCACTGGTGCCACTGGACAAAGGAACTTGTCCCCCACTCGGAAACAAAGCCTCCCCCTGCTCTGTTTTTCGTAGGCAGGTGGGAAATGAGCTATGCAGGAGGCGTCCACCTCCACAAGGCTGACCACAACTCTAGGATGTTGCAGCAGAGGTGTATAGCCGCGGATGGTTTTGTCCATCTTGAATTTAGGCTAGAAATCAGTTTTTGACTATTTTTAGTGATATACACCCACAGGATGTCATCACTGCTGGAGTGGATTAGCCACAGTACTAGATGCCCATTGGCTACTAGTCCTCACACCCACTAACACCTACTAAATCCAGGATTTAAGGGGCACCCCAGGCAGCAGAATCTAAGATTTGATGTTATACCAAGAAGAGACCCATTTCCACCACAAGGCAGGGCTCCACAAAGAGAGGCGCTAAGCTCTGTACCTGTGGAAGCCACCCTGCACCTGCTGGATTTCGACTATCCAGGCAGGAGGCCGGTTCCAAAAGGAAGGTGAACCCCTCTGCAAACTCTAGACTTCACAAGAACTCTCTTGAGCTAGAGGAACTAGCCCCCTGCAGTCGCCAGGCAGAAAACGTGAAGTCCTTTACCTTGAATTCCTGTTTCCTAAACTCTCTGGCGTGACTGCTCACAATTCTTGGACAAATGGCTTCTGTGAACTGTAGTCCCGACGCTCAGCAAGGCTCAGCTTTCTACAGTGTTCCTCTGGACAAAAATGTCCTCAACCGATGTGCTTGCAGGTACCAAGGCTTATTGGTGGTCGGTCCGACTACAACCTGCTTTATTCGACGCATCAAGAGAAGAGAATCACATGCACGATTGACCAACCACCCCTGTGGCTCAATCGTAAAGATCTTGCTTTTGTTTACACCCTCTTTTGGCACTCCTGACAGCTCCTCTTTCTGCAGATCCAGTTCAGCACCATGGATAGCCAAGAGCACCTCTGCACCAGAGTCCCCCCGAGCCAGGTAGAATTAATCTGCCTGAAGTCTCCTGGCCCAGGGCTAGCTCCTTCCTTAAGTTCCAAAGGATATTGCTCAACTCGCTCGGCAAGTACCTTTTTGCTAAGGTAACCTATCCAATACTGCAAGCCTGATTGACAGCTAAAGTGCACCTATGCACCCAGCTCCCCTGAGCCAGGTAAATTTGTGCTAGCTGTTGTCAACTGGTCTAGGGACTCACTAGACCTTAACTCAGTGTGTGTTCAACGGAACCCACTCAAAGTACCAGATTGCATTTATATGTTTTTCCCTTTGACTGCAATGTTCATGTCTTCACATTGAAAACTACTGATTTATTTAATGCTTTAAAATTCATCACCCCGGTTATACTGTATGTATAGATTTCCTTTTAATGTCTAAAAATATATAAAAAACAGAGCTATTTTCATAAATTGGTGCCGGATTGCTCTCGAGTCATGTCAATTTCTTATCATCCATTTTGGTGATGTGACATGCTTAACACATGTTCCTCCAAGTAGCTTGCCTGCTCTTTGCCACTCTACCAGGAGTGAGAGAAGGTGTTCTGAAAGAGTACCCGGGGTCCATCTTTGTGTATTGTGCTAGTATTATATGGTAAGGCACGCCTGCCATACCACATAATTCTTTCATCTTGCAACAGGCACTACTGCGGTCATCGTCAACACTTCATGATAAGTCTGCTCTACTGCACTATCTCCTTCAGCGCCTGAATCATTCCCTGCTGTTGTAGGGGTTATGCTTGCTACTATGTCTGTATACGGAGTAGTTCTAAAATTCAAAAGCTCACACATAAATTTATCATAATCAGCATTTTCATCTTTTTTGTTTTTTTTGTAAATCCTGTTCCACCTAAGTAACTATAGCATGGAATGTTTTTACGCACTCAGTCATTTCCTCTCTCTAGCATTTCTCCTGCCGATTCAATCAAGCCAATGTCTAAATGAATTCCTCAATTCCTTTTGCTGCTGTCTTTCTTTCTCTATAAATTTGCGTTTCCCATTTATTAAGCGCCTCAAACTGTGTAGGTTTCGGCGTCGGTCTCATAACGTACATGGTTTGTCTCAAGAAATTTAACGATAAAGCTACCCTCTAATGGAAATTGTTAAGCTTCATCATGTGCAATATATTTGATCCAATCGGAAATTGAGGTACATGTATAGTCCCCGGCCTCTTTAATCATTTCATAGGCTGGTATTCCTTCTGCTGGCTTTTTCTCTCCTTCCCTAATTATTTCAGTAACCTTAGGCTGTATCAACAAACTTCCACTTTTTTACACCCAATAAAAATTCAAGATTAACCTTAAACTAAAAAACAACAAACGATGTAGCGAACAACCAGTTGCAGCGCAGCTCTGTTAAATGTCAACCTATGAAAGCGTGGTTTCATCAGCAACCAACCAATCAGAGCTCTGCTTTGTGATGACGTATCACCAACCCCAGCCCGGCTACATGACTTTTTAACCAATCATAACTCGACATATCTGTGAACAGGAAAACAATCCCAAAACCTCTTTAGAACCAAATAACTGAACCCTTGTCTCTTTACCCTAGAAAAGTAGGAAAAGTCAAAACAAGTAAAATATTTGGGTTGCAAATCTTAAAACTTCAGAAATAAGAATAAAACTAGAAACCAAGAACAGGAATTGGAAATTCCCACAGTTCATACTAGGTAGACCTCTGTCCATTGGCAATCTACCCTAGTCAGTGCGCTTGCTCCAATGCACTCAAGAGCATGTTACACCAACTAAAATTAAACCTACAGCTTAGGAATTGGTTTGTTCAGAATCCCTACATCTTGCCCTACACACCACAATTAGACAAATACTCAAAATGTATCTCTATCTTGGATTTTCTGACTAATCCGATAACCAAACCAACTCAGTCAGTAGGTCCTCTAATGCATTTACAAATTTGAATACTACATCAACACAACAATTGATCCACCAATTGAATCGACAATTGCATAGCCACACAACTCCACAAAGAAACAGAAATGCATCAGAATCTCATACATCGGGAAAACGGAAGATGGCGGCCGACTGACAGCACCGTTGTGATCCACTCTGAGTGCTACCCCGCAACTAATCTATTCATGGCTCAAGAGATGGGGTAAAAAAGACGAAAAAGAGCCTACCCCCGACGTGAGGAAGCTGCTGGGAATGCTCCGCAGGAGAGCCTCCAGATATCCGCTGTTTTACAATTTTACTGGCGCTCCGAGATCGGAACTTCAACATTCATTCCGCGAGGACGTTCGAGTTGCTCCAGCATCCCGGATTCGCGCTGGCCTGCGCGCGTTCCGTTTGGCTCCGGCTCCGGCAGTCTCTCTGAGCAAGCGGAGACACAGCGCTGTTCGTGGAGGGAGCTGCACGGCTTGCTCACACACAGCGGATCGAAGGACCCTTTCCTCCGAAGCGTGCAATAAAGATCCTGGGCAGATCGGTTTGGTTGTGCTTCAGCTCTTCCTTTGCGGTTGTAGCCTACAGACGACCATGACAGGGAAGGGACTGCGAGGAGGCAAAACAAAGAACTTAACCTCTCAGGTGAGCACCGGGCAGGCCGCAACTCGGCAGAAAAAGGCGGATGCCCTGGGAGGCATAAATAAAGGTGGGGGAGAGAGAGGGGAGAATGGAGAGATAATGGATGGCTCTGTAAGAAAATGCAATGAAAGTGAATCTAGTAAGACAGCCACCATTAAAAAAAAAAAATCCCCGCACGTCCGATAAAAGATGATGGCAATTTGCAGCCCTTAATCACTACTAGTTTTGGTATTGCAGCAAGGGCAGAGAACTCTATTACAAAATGCCCAGCTGGGAATAAGGAAGGGACTGAGGCAATACCAGGGATGAGTGAAAATGGGCAAAGAGAAAATCAACAATTTCCCTTAACAAAAGCTCCAAACGATTCTCAAACTCAATCCCAAGGCGGCGCATTGCCCATCGTGGCCAAAGCTTTACCAATACAGACAGAAGGGTGCTTGATACAGGATAATGATTCTCCTCGGTGCGATAACAACAAGATAAATGGCAGTTTAAACCCCCTTGCAGATCTTTTTAATACATCTATCTCGGGACAAGCCAGTAGCTATGACCGACAAGAACACATCCTGAAAACGCCAGACAACCAGGATAAATTTTTCTCTCTTACTGAGGAATCTGAATTATCCGATATAAGTATCTCGGTGTCAAGTTGGGAGGAGAGAGCTAAGGGGTATAGCAGTCCAATTACTGACTCTTCAAAGCATAAACATACCTCAAAAAAATATAAAAGGGGGGGGAAAAAAAATCGTGTCCAGCTTAAAAAAAACAGTGATTCTACTGATAAGGAAGATGAAATAGATTTGAACTGGGACTATGAAGACACCCCTCTTACTCTCTCCCCAAAATGCGTCTCAACCTCCGGGAATCAAACACTTATGGAGAACACCAAAGTGGATGAACACGGTGAACACGGTGAACAGCACAAAGAGCTAGCATTAACTGACATTTTGCAATCCATTAAGAGCTTCCAAGCAGAGGCTAAAAGTGATAGTCGTAGATCTCGCCTGGCGGCAAAAAAATTACAGGGAGCTGTCCGGAAAGTAGGAAAGACTTGTGCCGAAATTGCTGACCGTATGGCTACGGTGGAAGTAAGAACTGAACAGTTGGAAAAAGACTTCACCACGTTAAAAATTCAGAGCGATGAACATGATGGTATTTTCAAAGACTTGATGTGGAAAGCCGAGGAGCAGGAAAATCGGCAGAGGCGTAACAATCTTCGCTTTCTGGGGATTCCAGAAGGTATTGAAAAGGATGACTCAAGGAGATTTATGATTTCATTCCTTAAGGGGGCTTTTCCAGAATTACAAGATTGGGATTGGAATAAGGAAGTTCAGAGAGCTCATAGGTTTCCTTTATTCCCTAGTAAGCGCACCCCGACAGCTCAGCAACATCCAAGAGCTATGCTGCTATTTTTTGGCAATTTTTTGCTTCGACAAGCTCTTTATGATTTGGCCAGGCCCACCAATAAACGCTCCTTCGAAGGAATAACTTTTTTTACTCGCCCCGATTTTGCACATGCCACGGTGGAGCGCAGGTGGAGACTTCGACAGCTCTTTGATCCTTTTCAGAAGCTGGGGGCAACGGTATACCTCCAGAACCCAGCCAGACTCAAAATTGTCTATCAAGGGACTACTAGAAGTTTTATATCAGAGATACAGGCTAAAAACTATCTGGAGGATATTGTAGGGCGCAAACAATGAATTTAATTGTAATTGTAATTGAGCTAGCTCTGTCAAGGGTTATATGGGTTATATGGATGTTCGGGGAGGGGGTGATTTGGATTGCTTAAAGTTGCCATGACGGGGTAAAAAAAAAAAAAAAAACATTTTTTAAAAAAGAGAATTACCATAGCCCCTCTTTCACTGTGGGGTGGACACTCAGCGGATTCATGAGGGTTCGGATGACAGACGTCAAACGCCTGGCCCCCAGATGGCCAGGCAACTTCCATGAATGGTGGAGGGTGGGGGGGGGGGACAAGGGGAGGGTGGTGGGGATTGGCTGGGTCAGACAGATTAGTCAGGTGGTTAGGATTATTGAGAGAAAATATACCAGACAATATGGAAGGGCAAAGACAACACAATAAGCAGGTTCTCGACAAACTAGGCGTAATTTATAGCTTACTCTACCTAAAATTATGGGGATGTTAAAAATATTATCCCTAAATATTTGTGGACTAAATGACATTAAAAAAAGACAGACAGTTGCAATAGGATTACGAACCTGGGGGGCAAATATTGTGTGCCTCCAAGAAACTCACATTGAGGGTTCCCAGAGCCATATTTTAAATACACTGGGGTATCGGTTGGTGTGTGCAACATCACAGGGGGCACGGGTTCGGGGGGTTGCAATCTTAGCAAAAGGTAGTGGGTTTGTCTTTTATCATTCTAAAACTGATAAATTCGGCCGATGGGCTATTACGGAATGCCAATATGCAAAACGACAGAAGCTAACACTGTGTGCCTTATATGGGGCTAATAGTGATGACCCTGCCGTATTTGATGAAATTTCCAACGAGCTTGCACATTGGCCCTTACCCGTAATAGTCTGTGGAGATTTTAATATTAATCTCCCATCAGATTGGTCCTTGAAAAGGGACTGGATCTATAAAGGCCGCAAACCCAAAGTATTTAGGTCTCTGAAGAATATGTGCGATATACATGGATTAGTGGATGGCTGGCAAAAATCTAATTTATGCGACCCAGGGTATACGTTTTTTTCTAATCCACACTCTACACATGTTAGAATAGATTATATATTCACGTCAAACTCACTCAAATCTAAGTGTCAAATAGAGAAGCTGCCTCGAATATTATCAAATCATAACCCCTTAGTTTGTACCCTAGAAATAGTATCTGAAAATGTAGAACCAACACCCTGGACTTTTGAACGCTCCCTGCTGTTGGATCTTAATTACTGTGCCCATATTAGAAGATGGATTCCCAACTTTTTAACTGATAATATTGGTAGCGCCTCAATTGAAGTAGTTTGGGACACTTTGAAGGCAGGGATTCGGGGAGAGACACTACAATATTCATTAAGGGCTAATAAGCTAGAAAGAGAAAGTATGCGGGGTTTACAGGAAAATCTTGGGTTGGCTGAAGAGGAGCTGATAAATGTAACAAATGGGATTAGAAAAGAAGGAGAAATTACTAAAATTCAAAACCAGGTCGCAATCGCAAAAGCAGCAATCACAAATATCTTTATTGACAAAGCTGTTAAAAAAGCAACTGCACGAAATGAATTGGTCTATGAAGTTAACGAACAAGTGGGTCATCAGTTAGCCGTACGAATGCGACAACAAACCCCTTCCAATTTGATATGCGATATCCATGATCCCGTCAAGGGCAATATTTCAGATCCAGAACTTATCAGAGAAGCTTTTTGGCGATTTTATCAAGACCTGTATACTGAAGATGGTAGGGGGGGCTTATCCGAGGTTGATAGTTACCTAGACGGTGGCAACTATGAAAAGTTTGAAGAGGAAGACCAGAACATTTTGGAGGAAACACCTAATCTAGATGAAATCTTAACTACTATTAAAAATCTCCCGAAGGGGAAAGCTACGGGATTGGATGGCATCCCCTCCGAATTCTATTTAACATTTTTAGAGCAAATTAAACAAGTTTTTTTAGAATTAATCATATATATTTTTAAAGGTGGCCAACCTCCAAACTCTTGGTCTAGGGCAAAAATAATTATTTTCCCTAAAAAGAACAAACCCCCAGAACAACTCGGTTCTTACCGCCCTATTACTCTTATTAATGCTGATTCCAAAATGTATTCAAAAATACTAGCTAATAGGATAGCCCCCATTATGCATAATGTGGTAGCTAAATGTCAACACGGCTTTATCCCGGGGAGGTCAACCATTAACCATATTCAGAGAGTAATCACCCTATTTGATGGTACGGAGGTTGCAGGAGACCCTATGGCACTGATCCTTCTCGATGCTGAGAAGGCGTTCGATAGGGTCTCCTGGCAATTTTTGTGGAGATCTATGCTTAAGGTTGGGATCAGGGAAGGTTTTATACAGGCAGTTCAAAAATTATATATCAATCCCAGAGCTGTGGTATTTGTAAATGGAACGTTAACTAAAGAATTAATAATCTCTCGAGGAACACGCCAGGGCTGTCCATGTTCTCCATTGCTTTTTGCAATTTACATTGACCCCTTAATCCGAAGTTTGGAAAGAAATAGGGAAATAAGACCTATTGTATTGCAATCATTTCCAACCAAAACATTAGCATATGCTGACGATATAGCTATTGTCACCGCCGACCCCATCATGGCTATGTCTGTCATTGAGAGCGAAGCTAGTAAATTTGGCCTAGTTTCTGGCTATACACTCAATCGCGGGAAGACACAGATCGTATTAAATAAAAAAAGCAATATGGTTGATCCTCGCGTGGTGGAAAAAGCTACATACCTGGGAATCACCATCTCCTCTAATCTTGATGATATGGTTGATATAAACCTAAAACCGATTATGGGCTCAATGCAAAAAGATTTACGTCGATTAGATAATCTACACCTGTCTATAATTGGAAGAGTGAATGCAGTGAAGATGGTGTACTTCCCGAAAATATTGTATTTGTTCAGAGCAATCTGCCTTGAATTCAATAGTTACTGGTTTAAATCTATGGAACGTATGTTCTCTAATTTTATCTGGGCATATTCTCAACCTCGACGTGCTTACAGTTTCCTTACTCTCCCCAACGACAGAGGAGGTCTAGCTCTCCCTAACTTAAAAGCCTATTATTGGGCATCGGTTCTACTCTATAGTAGTGAGCTATTACAAAATACGGGGGTTGAAGCAATGTATAAAGATAGTACACCGTCTATCTTCCAATTAATTCTTGGCAATAAAAGTAGAGGGTATCTATGGAGATATCTACATGATAATTATCATAAAAAGGTCAAATTTAAAACCATCTACAGCGGGTTTAAGGCTTGGAAGGCGGTGAGGAAAATGTTAGGCTTAGGGCAAGTGTCATACTATACACCCCTGCTGGATAATCCAACTCTTCCGGGGGCTATTTTTAGAGATAATTGTATAGATAGATGGAACAAAGCAGGAATTGTACAATTAGGATGTCTTTCCTGCCCATCTGGGATTAAATCTTTCGAAACCCTGAAGAATGAATATCATTTGGATTGGCGTGATTTTTTTAAATTTCTACAAATCAGGGATTTTCTTACACACAAATTAAGGGGGAAGCCTTTAGGTCAAGAAATATCTGTAGTGGAAATAGCTATACATAATAGGAATCGCACTATAGGAGATGTTTACTCTTCTCTTATTTCCATGTTTTCGGATGATTTGGAGAAAATCTCACAGAAGTGGCAGGATAAGCTAGAAATATCTGCCGATGGTTTTAACCATGCCTATCTCCTCTCGCATACTATACTCATTTCAACCAAACTTCAGGCTCAGTTTTACAAAACCTGCTTTTTTCTATACTATACCCCAGATAAAATAGCTAAATGGGGGAGCGGCAAGGGAACCTGCTGCCCCAGATGTATGATGTCCAACGCTGATTCTATTCATATTTTTGCTACCTGCATTGGATTAACAACACTAAAACAAGACATAGAGAAATTTTTGACTATTATATTACATAGAGAGATAACATTAACTAGTGCAATAATGTTATTAGGGGCCGATGACCCTGATAACCTTGGGCCCGGCAATGAGCTTAGTTTTATCGCAATGGCGGTTTTAAGACTGTGCATAGCTTCCGCTTGGCTGGACCCTATAGCACCGTCTTTCCAACAGTGGTTAGCCAGGCTTCTAGCTATGTCTAATTTGGAGGTTGCCATATATAAGCGTAAGGGCAAGCTACGGCGCAAGCGGGGTTTGAGTATTTGGACTCCACTTTTGCAATGGAGCTTAGCTCACGATTAACCGCGAAAAATTCTGTTACTTTTTTTTCCTTTGCTTTTTTTTTTTTTTTTTTTTGTTTTTTGTTTTTTCTCTCTCCTTAACTGTATGATAAATAAGAATGTGTTGCTGATTCCTTTCTATCTATGTATTTGTGTCTTTACAAACATAAGGAATTTGCCTGTATATCTGTCTGACTCCGGAGGGTGGGAGGGCGGGGTGATAACTGTTGGAAATTTTTGAATAAAGATAATTAAAAAAAAAAAGAATCTCATACATCAATGCACACTCCCTAAATCAATTCTCCCTATTCATACTTGCACTAAAAATTGTTCAGGATCACAGAGCCTATGACTTCTCGAGAGTCTTTAGCATCAGAACTCTTAGCAAAGTTCCAGAAACTCCTTGAAATTCTCGGAAAATCGTAGAAAGTCCCTGGGGAATCCCTACTAAGAGGGAGGTGCTCTTATGCAACCATTCTCTGCTACCAAAAATTGAAGTTGCCCAAATCCCAATAATTCACCAAACCCCGACAGTTTGAACAACTCAAAATGTATCTCTGGTAGTTCAGCTCTAGCACTGTTGTGCTTGCGATAAGTCACCACCCTCCACAACATCAGACCCAAAAATGTTGTAGTGTAAAATTAATTAGTGACTGGGACCACTCAATAACTGAGTTCTAGATTGATACAAATTTGAATTTTATTACAGAAATCTCAAAATAAGCAATACAGAGAAATGCCAAAAATGCCATGAAGGCTCAGATATAGATTACATATCAGAAATCAAAATCTTCTATATCCTTTTTTAAGCAGTGAAGGTTCTTAACATTTTTTTTTAACAACACTTTTTATTAATCAAGAAGGCAAGGACTGCAGGCCCCTGTAGAACCAGGGGATCTGCCACATAGTAAATAGCAACAGCTCTTGATATTTTTACATAACAAGGAACATTGAAGAGCTATTCATACATCATTTGTCAAGAAAAAACCCCCCTCCCTTCCCAACACCCGCCCCCCCCCGACCACACCACCACCAGAGTCCACCAGCACTATCTCTATACAATAGATACTCAGCGCCACCCCTGACACTCAAATAGGCCCCAAGTCTCCATCAGGAGGGACCGGGTCAAGGAGAATGCCCCTATAATCAGCCCACCGCTTCCAGATCTTGAAGTGTTTCCGAGGACACCCACGCGCCTTAAAGATCGGCAACTCCAGGCCCATATTGAAATCTAAACCTCGTTTCCAAACATTAAGAGAGGGAGCCGCCGGGGCCTTCCATGCCCGGGCGAGATCCCGCTTGGCTGTCGTTAGGCCCAGGAGCAGCAAGTGGCGTTTATAGATATTGCCCCCAATATCGGCCATTGTTGGACCCGGCCTCGTGGAATGGCCCTCCGTGCCCCCGCACCACCGAAACCTGGTACATACAGCCCAAGCCCCCGGCCCAGCCGAACCTCCCCACCAGGACACACGCACCGACCCGGACATCCCCGTCCCTGGCCTCTCCCCTTTCGGCCACCCCGGGCCCGCGTGCCCACTTCATGCACCAAGATGGCCGCCCGGCCCCAGCGCGACCCGGGCATAGAGGCGCCACTCCGGCTGGAGGACATCCCGCTTCCAGGGGATGAGAGAGGGAGGAGCAGTTTCTATCGCACCTCTGAACTCCCCCGGGACGATGGGTTTCGATCGGCCCTCCGGCCTCCCTGAGGGCTGGCTCCACGCCTGCTGGGTGTCTGGGACTCCTCCCGACCCGGCCCTGAAAGAATCAAAAGACTATAGCAGGAAATCCCGACAAGCGACCCCCAGGTGACAAGACCCCTGCCTGCACAGACTCCGGACATCAAAGAGGGGTCGAACTATAACAAGGGGTGCTCTGGGGCTGTCCGGCAGATTGGACGCTGGAACAACGAGAGCCTGCTGACGTGGTCGCGGCTCCTGGAACTGGAACTCACCTGAGCCCTGCTGAGTGCCTCGCGGCTCCCTGAAGATCGTAAGACCTCCGAACTTGTACCTGAGCCCTGCTGAGTGACTCGCGGCTCCCTGAAGATCGTAAGACCTCCGAACTTGTACCTGAGCCCTGCTGAGTGACTCGCGGCTCCCTGAAGATCGTAAGACCTCCGAACTTGTACCTGAGCCCTGCTGAGTGACTCGCGGCTCCCTGAAGATCGTAAGACCTCCGAACTTGTACCTGAGCCCGCTGAGTGACTCGCGGCTTCCACAGACTCCACCGGTCCCGCCGGACCCCACGACAACCAGCCTACCCCCCAGCTCGAGGATTGTGAGCTGTGCGCCGGGTACGTCCCTCCTTTGAACCGTTACCAGAGACAGTCCCGCTACCCCCTACCTTTCCGAGACTCTTGAGCCCGTGCTCACCTTGTACATATTTGCAGTGATACCTGTTTGATAAAGCTTGTTCTGAGAATACCCAGTGTGGTCCCTCTGTGTCGTGTGGTGCCAGAAGTACGATCCTAGTTGCGAGAGTCCTCCCCCTGGGGAATCTCCCGCCAGTGCCCGGCTACGATACTTTGAGGGTGGGTCTCAGGGTAGTCAGGACCCCTTTCCGGGCTCCTCTGAGGTCGCCGTCTAACATTGGTGGCAAGCGACGGGATTCGGGCCCATCACCTAGAGATCGTACAGTAAACGACGGACGCACGACCAACAAAGATGGCAGAAGGAAGCGCCACGAGCTCCGCAGAAACCAACGCCAACAGAGTGTTCCAGGTGGAGCATCTGGAAGAATACACACACAAAGAGCTAAAACAATTTTGCAAAGAACTTAAAATCGCTACCACTGGCCTCAACACTAAGGAAGACTTGCAGAAAGCACTGAAAACTTGGGTGGAGACCGGGGCCTCCCGCCCGGAAGGCACGGGGGAGCGCCCCGACGAAGCCGAACCCCCCCAAAGTGAAAGCAGTAGCAATCAGGTGCGAGGCATCGTACCAGACGGGGGCCTATCCCCGGAAGAGCTCGCGGACAGAGAGAGAAGCCGCAGTCATGAACTCGAGTTAGCCAAACTCAAAATCGAGGGCGAATTGAAGTTAGCAGAGAAGAAGCTAGCAGTAGAGCAAATGCGTGTACAAGGCGAACTGGAAGAAAAGAAGCTCCAACGGGAGCACGAAGGAAGAAAGCTCCAACTGGAGCACGAACGGAGCTTAAAGGAACTCGAGCTCAAGGCCCGAAATGAGGACGGGAGGCCCTCGGGGAACCGAGAGACGGCCCCCCCAGCGGAACAGAAGGTCCACATCCCCAAGGATGTGGTCAAAGAATATTATAAAAACGATGACATTCAGCAATGGTTTCGGGCCTACGAGGTCGCCATGACCTCCCATCGGATTCCACAGAAGGACTGGGGGGCGGGGTTGTGGGGACGGTTTCTGAGCGAAGGAAGGGACACCCTGCTCGACCTACCCCTCTCCCTGCAGACCTCCTACAGCCACATGAAAGAGGCTCTCCTCACAAGATACGGCCTCACCCCAGAGATGTACCGCCAACGGTTCCGGGACTGCAGGAAGATCCCGGGCACCACCTGGGTGGAGTATGTAAACTTTTTTAGTCGGGCCTTCGATGGGTGGGTCAAGGGCAGCAAAGTCACCACCCTTGCCGAACTCACTGACCTCATGTTATGGGAACATCTGGCTGCGAACTGCTTCGTAGAGCTACGTCAACATCTGCTGGATAGCAAGCTCACAGATCCCCGGAAGCTGGCCGTGGAGGCCGACCGCTGGACCAACACCCGGGTCTCCCGGGGCATGGTAGGAGAGTACCCCCGAACCAGTCAGGGACCACCCCGCCAGAGAGGGGGAGGGAACCAGGGAGGGCCGAGGGAGTCCCAGCCTAGCCCCCCGAAGACACCACCTCCACCTTTCCCGGCGCCCCCCCCACCAGTAACAGGGCCCCCTGGGAGACGGGGACACCGGGTGACCGTCACATGTTTCCGCTGCCAGAAACCCGGGCACTACGCCAATGACCCAGAGTGCCCCATGGCCACCCAAGTCACCCCTGCGAGACAGATAGCCAACGTAGCCCTAGGGGAGGAGGTTGAGGAAGCCGAGGAGTGGGAACCAGCCGCGATGGCCCTAGTATCCCTGGGAGATAGGGAAATGATCCCTGGTAGCCTCCTACCGTCCAACACACAGAAATATGGGCAGCTCGTCAAGATCAATGGCCACCAGGTAGAGGCCCTGCGGGACACCGGGGCCAGTATCACCGGTGTCCTCAGGCACCTAGTTCCCGAGGAGCAGATCCTCCCCAATGTCTTTTGCCCCGTGATATCTGCAGACAATAGGGAAAGTATGTGTCAGGTGGCCCTGGTGCCATTTGAGTGGGGAGGGGTGATAGGTAAACTCAAGGTGGCCGTAAGAACCTCCCAGCCGGTCGACTGCCTCTTAGGGAACGACCTGGAGAGTTCTCCCTGGAAGCACGTAGAGCGCAAGGCCCACCTAGGAATGATGGGACTCCCCGAGTGGGTGTGTGCCACCACCTGATCTATGACAGCCCGACTCACTCCCCGGAGAGAGATCGAGAGCACCCCGGTCGAAGTAGCCAGCACCGTCCCCGCCGAGGGTCCTCCTGTTCCCCCATCGGAAGGGTCCGTCGCCAGCGACGAACCCGCACCATCCGACCCCGCCCCGGTCCCCGAGTTGGGGGATCTACCCGAGTTGGCCCATTGGCGCCACGAGGGCGGGCCCACCCGAGAAGAATTTTGCCAGGAGCAAGCCACCTGTCCTTCCCTGGTCGGGCTGCGGCGCCAGGCCGAGGGCCAAGCCGCAGGTGACCAGACCGGAACGCACCGAATCTATTGGGAGAATAACGTCCTGTATAGTGAGCAGAAATCAGTGGAGCTGGGATCCGGACGGGTACTGGTGGTACCTCTCCGCTTCCGGGATTTCCTCCTGGGCTTAGCCCACGATGTCCCCCTCGCCGGTCACCTGGGTCAGGACAAGACCTACAGCCGTCTCGTGACCCATTTTTATTGGCCTAAGATGAAAGCAGCGGTAGAGGCCCACTGCAAGTCCTGCCCCACGTGCCAAGCCAGTGGGAAGAGTGGGGGGAAGCGCAAGGCTCCCCTCCAACCCTTCCCGGTCGTCAGTACCCCCTTCGAACGAGTCGGGATCGACATCGTGGGGCCACTGGACCCCCCCCACCTCCCAAGGTCACCGTTTCATCTTGGTCCTAGTGGACCACGCCACCCGCTACCCAGAGGCTATTCCCCTACGCACCATTACGGCCCCCGTGGTGGGCCGGGCCCTGATGGGGATCTTCTCCAGGGTGGGTTTCCCCCGCGAGGTCGTGAGCGATCGCGGCACTAATTTTATATCCAGGTATATGACGTCCCTGTGGCAACAATGTGGGGTGTCCTATAAGTTCACCACCCCGTACCATCCCCAAGGGAACGGCCTAGTAGAGAGGTTTAATAGGACTTTGAAAGGGATGATCGCTGGCCTAGAAGAGCCCCTCCGGCGTAAGTGGGACGTCCTGCTCCCCTGCCTCTTGTTCGCTTACCGGGAGGTCCCCCAGAAGTCCTTAGGGTTCAGCCCGTTTGAATTACTCTATGGGCACCCCGTCCGAGGTCCCCTCAGTTTAGTTAAGGAAGGGTGGGAGGCAGCACCCCAGACCACCCCCCGAGATGTGTTCCAATATGTCCTGGCCCTCCGGAACCAGACCAGGAGGTTCCGAGAACTGGCCGAGGCCAACCTGGAGGCGAGTCAAGAAGAAATGAAGCGCTGGTACGACCAGAATGCTACTCTGGTCGAGTTCCAGCCGGGCCAGCAGGTGTGGGTCATGGCCCCCGTGAAGCCTGGCGCTCTCCAGGACCGATGGACTGGGCCCTACAAAGTGGTCGAGAAGAAGAGCCAAGTCACCTACTTGGTGGACGTCCAGTCGCCTCGGGATCCCCTCCGGGTCCTGCACGTGAACCGCCTCAAGCCTCACTTCCAGCGGACAGAACTGAGCCTCCTGCTGGCCACCGATGACGGGGCCGAAGATGAGTCGGATCCCCTCCCGGACCTCCTGTGTATCAAGGAGCAGGATGGCTCCGTGGAAGGAGTGAACCTCTCCCCAGCCCTCACTGCCCAGCAACAAGCGGACTGCCGCCAGCTCCTAAGACAATTTTCTGACCTCTTCTCCCTGACCCCCCGGGTCACCAACTGGTGTGTTCATGATGTGGACACCGGGGACAGCCCGCCGGTGAGACACCGAGCCTACCGGGTTCCTGACCGGGTCCGGTCCTGCATTCAAGCGGAAGTCTCGAAGATGTTGACCCTGGGGGTGATCGAGCCCTCTGACAGTCCCTGGGCCAGCCCCGTGGTCCTGGTCCCGAAGGCAGCGGCCCCCGGTGTCGCCCCCGAGCTCCGATTCTGCGTGGACTACCGGGGGCTCAATGACGTTACCCGAGCCGATGCCCACCCCATTCCACGAGCCGACGAACTCATTGACCGACTAGGGGCAGCCCGGTTCCTCAGCACATTCGACCTCACCTGCGGATACTGGCAGATTGCGCTCACCGAAGGGGCCAAAGAGCGGTCCGCTTTCTCCACCCCCGATGGGCACTACCGCTTCCGCGTAATGCCCTTCGGGATGAAAAATGCCCCGGCCACTTTCCAGCGACTGGTGAATAGAGTCCTGGCCGGGCTAGAACAGTTCAGCGCGGCATACCTGGACGACATCGCTGTCTTCAGTTCAGAGTGGAGTGAGCACCTCCAGCACCTCCGAAGGGTGCTAATCGCCCTGCGCCAGGCAGGCCTCACAGTAAAAGCCAGCAAGTGCCAGATCGGGCAAGGATCCGTGGTCTACTTGGGGCACCAGGTCGGGAGTGGCCAGGTCGCCCCGCTACAGCCAAAGATCGACGCCATCCTGGCCTGGGAACCACCCATCACCCAGACGGAGGTCCGAGCCTTTCTGGGACTCACGGGCTACTACCGAAGATTCATTCGGGGATATGGCAGCCTTGCCGGCTCTCTCACAGAACTCACGTCTAAAAAACAGCCAAAGAAAGTGCAGTGGACGGCTGCCTGCCTGGAAGCTTTCGATGCCCTAAAAAGGGCCATGTGTACTGCCCCCGTCCTCCAGGCTCCCGACTACGCCAAGGAGTTCATAGTCCAAACCGATGCCTCCGAGCATGGCATTGGGGCCGTCCTGTCCCAAGTAAATGACCAAGGCCTAGACCAGCCCGTCGCCTTCCTCAGTCGGCGGCTGTTGCCCCGAGAACAAAGATGGAGCACCATAGAGCGCGAAGCCTTTGCAGTGGTCTGGGCACTCAAAAAGCTACGACCCTACCTGTTTGGCACCCATTTCAGAGTCCAAACTGACCATCGGCCCTTACGCTGGCTCATGCAGATGCGAGGAGAAAACCCCAAGCTACTGCGGTGGTCAATCTCCCTCCAGGGGATGGATTTCACCGTGGAACACCGCCCTGGTACGGACCACGCCAATGCTGACGGCCTCTCCCGGTTCTTCCGCCTCAGCGAAGAGAACCCCCCAAGCTGATGGGCAGTTCTCTCCGGCTTTCAGCTGGGGGGGACGCGTGTTGGACCCGGCCTCGTAGAATGGCCCTCCGTGCCCCCGCACCACCGAAACCTGGTACATACAGCCCAAGCCCCCGGCCCAGCCGAACCTCCCCACCAGGACACACGCACCGACCCGGACATCCCCGTCCCTGGCCTCTCCCCTTTCGGCCACCCCGGGCCCGCGTGCCCACTTCATGCACCAAGATGGCCGCCCGGCCCCAGCGCGACCCGGGCATAGAGGCGCCACTCCGGCTGGAGGACATCCCGCTTCCAGGGGATGAGAGAGGGAGGAGCAGTTTCTATCGCACCTCTGAACTCCCCCGGGACGATGGGTTTCGATCGGCCCTCCGGCCTCCCTGAGGGCTGGCTCCACGCCTGCTGGGTGTCTGGGACTCCTCCCGACCCGGCCCTGAAAGAATCAAAAGACTATAGCAGGAAATCCCGACAAGCGACCCCCAGGTGACAAGACCCCTGCCTGCACAGACTCCGGACATCAAAGAGGGGTCGAACTATAACAAGGGGTGCTCTGGGGCTGTCCGGCAGATTGGACGCTGGAACAACGAGAGCCTGCTGACGTGGTCGCGGCTCCTGGAACTGGAACTCACCTGAGCCCTGCTGAGTGACTCGCGGCTCCCTGAAGATCGTAAGACCTCCGAACTTGTACCTGAGCCCTGCTGAGTGACTCGCGGCTCCCTGAAGATCGTAAGACCTCCGAACTTGTACCTGAGCCCTGCTGAGTGACTCGCGGCTCCCTGAAGATCGTAAGACCTCCGAACTTGTACCTGAGCCCTGCTGAGTGACTCGCGGCTCCCTGAAGATCGTAAGACCTCCGAACTTGTACCTGAGCCCGCTGAGTGACTCGCGGCTTCCACAGACTCCACCGGTCCCGCCGGACCCCACGACAACCAGCCTACCCCCCAGCTCGAGGATTGTGAGCTGTGCGCCGGGTACGTCCCTCCTTTGAACCGTTACCAGAGACAGTCCCGCTACCCCCTACCTTTCCGAGACTCTTGAGCCCGTGCTCACCTTGTACATATTTGCAGTGATACCTGTTTGATAAAGCTTGTTCTGAG
Organism: Triturus cristatus; assembly: GCF_964204655.1. Taxonomy (NCBI): domain Eukaryota; kingdom Metazoa; phylum Chordata; class Amphibia; order Caudata; family Salamandridae; genus Triturus; species Triturus cristatus. Next base: position 252,695,381 of record NC_140580.1, on the reverse strand, counting down.
AATACCCAGTGTGGTCCCTCTGTGTCGTGTGGTGCCAGAAGTACGATCCTAGTTGCGAGAGTCCTCCCCCTGGGGAATCTCCCGCCAGTGCCCGGCTACGATACTTTGAGGGTGGGTCTCAGGGTAGTCAGGACCCCTTTCCGGGCTCCTCTGAGGTCGCCGTCTAACAGCCATAATATGGAGCAACACCAATTTGGGGTCGACTGGGAGATCCCAGCCCAACACCTCCGACAGGCACCCTAACACTCCCCCCCCCCCCGTCCCCCCCCCCCCAAAACCGGCGCACTGCAGGGCAGTGCCAGACCGTGTGCACCAAAGACCCCACCTCTCGCCCACACCTAAGGCAGTCCGGGGAGGCTATAAGACCCGCCCGCCACAGCCGCTGCCGTGTGTAATCTGTCCTGTGGAGATACCGGAATTGGATGAGTCGCAGTCGGATCGCTATACTAGCTTCGCGGGGGGAAGCCAGGGCCTCCCTCCAATCCGTCTCATCCAACGGCCCCACATCCGTCTCCCACCGCTCACGCAGACCCTGCAGGGACGGAGCACTATGAATCACCATAGATTGATAGATTTTAGAGACTTTCTTCTCTTGGTGATCCCCCATAAACACCTTAGCCTCAAGGGGACTGAATTCAGGGATAGACTGCATACCCTCCAGGCTAGGGGCGAGGGCGTGGCGCAGCTGGAGGTATTTAAAGAACTGCGTCTGTGGCATTTGATACTCATGCTGTAGGTCCCCGAAGGATTTCATCACACCGCCCTTAACCACCGATCCCAACGTGGAGATACCAATCCTGTCCCAACCCCTAAATCCAGAGAGGGTCGCCAACTGAGGGAGCAGCCCGTTCTGCCACAACGGGGTCTCCCGGGTAAGCCTACCCCACCAGCCAATATGACGTAGAGCCCGACGCCACACCCGGAACACCACCTGAGTGACCGGTGGCAGTGCCTCTCGCAACGCAGTCGCGTAAAGTAGGGTATGTACCGTATGGGGGTCCATGAGACGCCTCTCCACCGCATACGCCGGGTCCCCCCTATCACCATACCACCATTCGTTCAGGACCAATAAATGGGAGGCGTAATAATAGAATAAGAGGTCAGAGGTAGCCGGTCCCCCGTCATATACCGGCAGAAAGCAAACCCGCAGCGACACCCTGGCCAGGCCCCCTTCCCACAGAAAGTGACTCAGCACCGCATTAACCTTCCGAAACCAACTGGGAGGAATCTCATATGGGTGATTTTGGAGCTGGTAAAGAAGTCGAGGCAGTGCCACCATCTTAAAGATAGCAGAGCGGCCACAGATAGTGAGAGGCATACGCGCCCAGAGCTTAACATCTCGACATACTTTATCCCACACCGGCACCACGTTGCGCTCCCAGGCGATCGTCTGCACATCGGTCAAAAAGACCCCCAGATATTGCAGCCCCCCTGCCGCAAGACGCAATGACGCCGTCCACTCACCCCGTACGTCCCGGCCGCCCAGCACCCAAAGGGTGGATTTCCTCGGGTTCATGTATAATCGCGACGTCTCCCCAAAGACCTGCATTATGCGGAGCAGCCGCGGTCCCGTTTTATCCAGATCCGAAAGGAAGAACAACACGTCGTCGGCATAGAGGGCAATGCGATCCGAAAGGCCATGATTCCACTCAAACCCTGTATATTGTAAGTCAATCCAAACCCAGGCGGCCAGCGGTTCCATGGCTAAGGCAAAGAGGTATGGCGACAACGGACAGCCCTGTCGCGTCCCCCGATGCACTGGGAATCGCGCCGAGGTCGCCCCTGCCACCCGAACCGAGGCCGTAAGATCCGTATACAGAAGCGTTAAATAGGATAGGAAGCGTGGCCCCAGGTTCAGACGCTGCAGCAAGGCAAAGAGATAGCGCCAACTAAGAGAGTCAAAAGCTCTATCTATGTCGGCCAAAAGGAGAGCTGCCCGAGCCTCTCGCCGCCGGACTGCAGCAATCGCCACATGCGCACGCCGGATATTGTGACGCGTTGCCCTATGCGGCATAAACCCGGCCTGGTCCGGGTGGACCAGGGTATGGATATATGGCAAGAGCCTGTTGGCCAGGGCCTTGGCAAGAATCTTCGCCTCCACATTTAGGAGGGAAATAGGCCGATAGGAGGCATGTTGTTCAGGAGGGCGGCCCGGCTTATGGAATACGACAATCTCTGCATGCCGCCAGTCGGCCGGCAAAACCCCCCGCTCACAGGCATCCTCCACCACCGCATGATAATGGGGCCCTAGTTGCAGAAAGTATTTTCTGAAGAACTCACTCGGGAACCCGTTCGGTCCCGGGGCCTTCCCTAGGGACAAGCTCCCCAATGCCGTCCCCAACTCATCCACCGTCAGCGGTCGGTCCAAATCTGCACGCGCCTCATCCGAAAGGGCTCTAGGGGGAAGATCATCGAGGAACCGATCTATAAGCCCCCCGGATAGGGTCTCCCGCGAGCAATACAACTCTGCATAGTATGTTACGAAGCTTGCCGCCTAGGCGCTAGGGTCTGTCAGCACGCGCCCCTCTCCATCAGTGATCCCCGGGAGGGCCTGAGATTGATGCTGCCCCTGATACAGCCTATAAAGCATGGTCCCTGATTTGTCGCCCCACTGATAAACCCGGCTCCTCGTAGCTAACCAAGTCTGCCTCGCCTCATCCATCAAAAGCGAGGCGTATGTTTGCTGGGCATATTGCAACTGACGCCGTGCGGCACCACCTGACTCCCCTCGGCTTCGATTCTCAAGGTTCCTAATCTCGCCCTCTGCCCGGACCAACCCCGCATCGCGCGCTCGGCGGGCCGCCACACTATAGGAGATGTCAACCCCACGCAGCGTAGGTTTCCAAGCTTCCCATAGGATATCAACCCCCGACACCGAGCCCACATTCCGAGCCCAGTACAGATCCAGAGCCTCCGTCATGCGGGCACAGTAGTCTTCCTGCTGAAGATGCCAACCCGAAAGGCGCCAGCGAAATTGCCCACTGACCCCCCTGAGCCGCAGACGAAGCGAGACCGGGGAATGATCCGAAAACCACGTGGGAGGATATCCGCCTCCACCTCCCGTGCCACCGCGGCCCCCGAAAGGAAAATGTAATCTAGCCGAGAAAACGACCCATTTTTTTTGCAAAAACAATTTTTATTGCGTTTTTCAGGTACAATTACCTTCCGTTAATTACCATCGTGCCGAGGGACATATCCGACTTCCAGAAATCAATGTGGTATAAGATCTAAGTCGCTGCCATCCAGATATTCCTTATCCATCAGCACTCCTATATGCATTTACACCCCCCCCCCCCCCCATGTCAGTGTGCCATAATGCAAGGTATAAGGATGATTCTCTCTTTTTAAGTTGCTGTGGTGTTGGTCGTGGGCTACTCCCCACTTCAATAATCAGATCCAGTTCTGTAAGGATAAGTGATGTACTCGTTCCATCGCTTGTGTTCTACCTGGTACATCTCTATTACTGCGCTTCCGCAGGTTGCTCCACTGTATCATCGTTCTCAACTTCATCCGTTCCCCACCCTTGGAGCTCAACCACTAGTGCCTCCCATGTACGTGCCATGTCCAGCGCCTTTTCATCGTTCCCCCGCAATGCTAACTGTAGCCTGAACATGCCCTCACTACATGCCCACTTGGTGAAAGTCGCTCTCCATCTCGCAAAGCTGGGACCAACTCTCGATTTCCAGTGCAGGGTGATTTCTCTTTTGGCCATAACGAGCCCTAAATCGCAAAACTTGCTCGTAATTTTTGTGCGCGGAGTGTGGGGAAACCATAGCAGCAGACAAACTCCCAGTTCCACCTCCAGGTCCCGCCCCGTCACCTGGTTTAAGCAATCCATAACCTCTTCCCAGTAGCGACTTAGTGACCCACAGGACCAGAACATGTGTTTGAAGTCAGCCCCCTCCTCCCCACAGAGAGGGCATTGCGGTGTAGGGCCCCCGAAATACTGAAATAATTTAGCTGGCGTCAGGTATGCCCTATGCAAGATGAAGTACTGCACCAATTGAAACTGGGCTTTACGTGTGCTCTTCCAGGCCCGTCTCTGTAGCTTGGGCCACGTCAGTGCGGGGATAGGTTTCCCAATATCCATTTCCCATTTGTCCTTTAGGGCGTTCAAAGGGGCTAGATGTTCCATCGCCAGTCTCTGGTATAGGCACGTAATGGTCTTAGTTGTGCCCGCTGCCATGACCACATATTGACATCCTGCAGCCGTCTGGGGTTCTGACAGTCCCGCGTTCCAGTGCCTCTGGAGACCTGCCACCAGGGCTGGGTGGATTAGATAGCCTCCCCTCGGGATCCCAAAGGAGTCCTGTAGCCCCTGGAATGGCTGAAGCACTCCATTTAGGTACAGGTCCCCCACCATCTGCACCCCGAGGTCTTCCCAGTTAACCAATCCCGACCAATCCCCTCCATGCGGGAGGGCCGTGCACATGCCTAATGGGATCTCTGGGGCGTAAGGGTGAGCAATGCCGGCCTTCCGTAGGCTTCGGTTCCAACACAGCCGGAGCGTTCGCTCTTCAAGAGTTAATTGTGACAAATCGAGTCGTTGTTGGAAGACAATAAAGGAAAGCACATGGCGCGGGATCAGTCTGCCCTGTGGGCCTTCCGGGCCTCTAAACTCCCTAGCCACCGCCAGCGTGAGCCATTGTAACTGGGCAGCCAGATAATACCACTCTAAGTCGGGTACTGCCAGCCCACCCTCAGCTCTGGGCCGTCTTAGGGTGGCCAGCGCCACCCGCCTCCTGCCAGTTCCCCAGACAAAGCCCGTGACCATGGCCGTGAGCTTGCGGAATAGCGACGCCGGTACCCAAATAGGGAGCATACGGAATAAATACAACAGGCGTGGGAGCGCCACCATCTTCAGTAACGCCACCCTCCCCGCCACCGAGAGCGGAAGGGTGCTCCAGAATCCGATACTGCCAACCAGGCCCCTGATTGCCCTACCCACGTTCCCTTCCAACAGGTCGTGCTGGGTGTGATAAATATGCACTCCCAGATACGGCAGACACCTGTCCTCCCAGCGTATTGCTCCCAGGGAGGGGGGAGTCCGCCCCTGCTGTGTTATGGGGTACACACAAGTCTTGCCCCAGTTAACTTTCAGGCCCGACAAGTGACCAAAGTCCTTCAGTAGAGCCTTGGCGCCCCGGAGGGCCCCCTCCGCGTCAGCCAGGAATAGCAATAAATCATCCGCGTAAAGGGAAATATAATGGGTTTCCCCCCTTAATATTAGTCCGGCATAGGCGCGTCCCGTTCTTGCATGAGACGCCAGGGGCTCGACAGCCAAGGCAAACAACAAGGGAGATAACGAGCAGCCCTGTCTTGTTCCCCGTCGCACTGGATAGGGAGCTGATATTGTGGTCCCCGTCCGCACCCTGGCCACCGAGTTGGTGTATAACAATCTTGTCCATCGCACGAACCCATCCCCCAGACCGAACTCCTGCAGGACCCTAACCAAGTAAGGCCACTCCACACTATCAAAGGCTTTTTCCATATCTACAGATAGTGTCAAAGCGGCAGGGTATTCAGTGCAGTCCACCTCCATAACCCGCAGCAGGTGCCGGATACACGTCGACGTATTACGTCGAGGGATGAACCCAGCCTGGTCGGGGTGTATCAGAGTGGTCATATGAGCCAACAGCCGCGTGGCTAAAATTTTGCTCAAGATCTTATAGTCCACTGTTAGCATGGAGAGTGGGCGGTAGGCCGTCCTGGCACCCGGGTCCCCTCCTTTTTTCAGGAGAGGTATAACCAGTGCCTCGCCCGTGGAAGCGGGCAATTGTCCTTCCTTCCAGGCCTCCCTGTAAACGGATTGTAATTGCGGGGCAAGCAATTCCACATAGGCCAAAGTCGAGAAAACGGCCCATGAACGGCAGAGAGGTAGGTATACGCCCGTGTATTCCCATGAAGCCGCCGCCACGCATCCACCCAGTGAAGACCGTCGGCCAACGCCTGAAGTTTGGTTGGGCGATCGTCCCCTCGAGCACCACTCCCTGAACAGCGATCCCGTGACACCACCATAACATCATTCCAGTCACCGCCCACTATACCTGCTGCCAACGGCATCTCTGCCCATACAGTCATGATCCTTTCAGCCAGGGTCCATGATAATGGGGGTCGGACATAGACACTCCCGAGAATCACTACTTCCGCCCCAATCTTTCCTTGAACAAAGATATACCGCCCTTGTGTATCCGCCCATAAGCGCGTGTGTGTATATCGGACCCGCTTGTGAATGAGTATGGCCACACCACGGGAACCCCTGGTGAACCCAGAATGAAAGACCTGCAGGTACCCGTACCTCTGAAGACAGGGAGCCTTAGAACCCAGGAGATGTGTTTCTTGCAAGAACAATACATCCGCCGACGCCCGCTTGGCATACTGCAGGACTGCCCCCTGTTTAATCTTGTCAAGCAGGCCTCTAACGTTCCAGCGCAAGACTCGGAGTACCGCAAGTCTCCCATCGACCCTAGTAGCTGAATCTGCCATAAGCAGTCAAGGTAGTCCACTGAGTCCCATCCAGAAGCATCCCAATACCATTCATCCCTGGCAGCTCCAACTGGTGTGTGCGGTCCAACAAACCCCATAACCCCAGCAACAACCATACCAACCCCCCCCCCCCAAACCCCCCACCTCATACCTCAAAACCACTGAAGTACCTGTCGCGGTGGAGAGCATCGCCAGACCCCAACCTTGGATCTTCGACCCCCCACCAATGGATCCCCAAACACAACCCCACCAACAAGTCGCAGGTGACTACCCCGCTCGCACGATGCTACAGCGGCACTTGCCCGCTACGTACTCACCCAACCCAGGACCCCCCCCCCTCTCCACACACATCATCAATTACAACACAGAGTCTACAATGCAATAGAGTCCCCGCCAGTACGGCCACTGCGATCAAGGAGTGGAAGGTGGATGCCCAGCAGCTCCCCCAGCTCCAGGCCGCACTCCACCAGATCTGGAGCGGCGGCACGACCTGGACCGCCGGACCAGTCTCGTCTTCTGCCGGCAGCCAGTCTTAGATGCCTCATCATGTGAGGAAGTAGAGTCTCTGCCGGGGGGAGTGTGACAACGAAGTTGCACAGTTTCATCCGTCCATTTAAACACCTCCTCGGGCGTGTCAAAGAACAAGGTCCGGGATTTGTATATCACACGCAACCGAGCCGTGAACAGCAAGGTGTAGGAGAGCTGGAGTTCCCGCAGCCGGGCCTTAGCCGCCAGGAAGGATTGACGCTGCTGTTGGACCAACCTCGTATAGTCCGGGAAGATAAGAATGCGGGAATTTTCAAATTGAAGTGGTTCCTTTGCCCTGGCTTTTCGAAGGATGACGTCTCGGTCATGGTAATTAAGGACCCTGGCGATCACCGGTCGCGGTCGGGCACCCACGGCGGGTTTTGGACCAGCGCTCTATGCGCCCGCTCCACCACGAAGCAGCCGGAAAGAGCGTCTGGGGGAGCCAGGACACCAGCCACTCCGTCAGAAAGCGCTCCATGTTGGTACCTTCGCATCCTTCCGGAAATCCTACGAAGCACAGGTTGTTGCGGCGAGCCCTCCCTTCCGCATCTTCGACTCGGCCCACTAAGTTCTTATGGGAAGATTCCAGGGCCGCCATCTGTTTGTTGAGCGTCGCCACGTCGTCCTCCACACCCGAAACCCTAGTCTCGCCCTCCGTGATGCGGGCCACAGCGTTCTGCAAGTCCTGTCGCAGCAATGTTACGTCGGAGCCCACCGCACCAATCTTCGCATCCAACATGTCCCTGGACTGGGTAATGGCCGCCAGCAGGGCCGCGTTGTCCGGAGCCGCCGAGGCCGCACCCCCGGCCGGGCCCGGGCCTGTAAACTTGTCGATAGGCCCCTGTTTGGCCAGCGACCCACCAGCTCTATCCTTGGTCATGCTGCGATCGGCTCGCACCCACGGCACCTGAGCGCACACCTGGGGGCCCCCGGCCACAGAGTCCGGACCAAGACCAGGAGCTGGTAGCCCCCACTCCAGGCGCACAGAGGCGTCAGCCAGGTCCCCAAACCACAGCCGAGAAAGGAGGCCCCCGGCGGGGCAAAGGAAGGCCAAAACAGACTGCAGTCCCCGGAGCATGGCTCACCTCCCGCAGCGCACCGCCGGCCCCTCTGCCACCACGCACCACCAGCAAAACCCTCCTCGACCGCCGCGACCCGAAATGGCCGCCGAGCACCCGGACTCTCACACCAAGCACTTCTAGGAGGGCGGCAATCGGAAGGGGGGGAAGAAAGTCAGTTCAGTGCCTCCGATGCGGGCCCCGTACCGCTACACCATCCTGGGCCCGACCCCACCAGCCTCGATGCTCAGAGCCGCCGCCATGAACCCCCTCCACCACCACGTGGCCCGAAATGGCCGCCGAGCCCCGGCCCACCAACCGCTGCAGGCACAAGAAGAGAGGTGCGCCTCATGGGGGGTGGGGGGGCAAAGAAGGGACTGCCCGCCGTCAAAGGCCACTCACCGCCACTCCCTCGGCACTGCTCTCCGCTCCCCCGCCGGGGTATCCGCTGGGCAGCGCCGCTCCCGCAGTCGTCCGGATCCACTCCCAGGGAGCCCCGACCTCCGGGCTCCCAGTGCACCTCCACGAGGATCCACCGAAGCCAGTGCTCGCCGCCCCCGTCCGGCGGATGGCTCCCGGCTCTCTGCGTCCGCCGCTCCGTCCGACGGGACGACCTCCTCTGCGGCCCAAATCGACGCCGCAGCTTCTGAGGCGCGGCAGGGCCAGGCCCCGCTCTCCCTCTCCGGCGCTGTCCCACAGACTCCGGGAGACGCCGGGGTGCCACCGGATGCTGCCACCAAAGGCCACAGGGGAGAGCCCTGGGTCGGGCAAAAGGATCAATTGCAGGATAATTATCGGCGGGCTGGACGGAGCCGAGCTAAGGCGCGTCCGCCATGCTAGCCTGCCAAGCCACGCCCCCCCGGTTCTTAAAATTTTAAGTGTCAAAACACATAAAGAGTACTGACAGCATTCCAATAGGAGATGAAACATCTCAAGTAAATTGGACAAAGACTCAGGATAAACATTGAGAAGTCATTCCCCGAGCACCCATAACCAGGGGTATTTATACACATTTTAATCATAACAATTAACTGAACTGCAGATTCAGCATGCCATGATCATTGTTAGATAATTTTGGTCAAATCAGAAATAAACATGTAATTGAAGATTTTCATGACACTAACCCAGTTCTAAGGTCAACATTCCTTTTGTTCGCTTCCATAGTAAAAGTAATCCATAGATGCAAAATACTATATGAAACATTCTCAAACAAAGGCTCATACATTAGTTTGTTAGCAGGCCTACATCCCAACTTCCAGCTGAAGTGTCCTTTAGAAAGATACATCAGGAACACAGTGGAGACTTTCATTCACAGTACATCATGTTCTCTAAGGAAAATAACTAATTTATGTCAGTGTGCCGGCTGTGAGGAGACTAGACTTACAGGTGGATATTGATTGGGAGTGGGTATAAGCAGGAGCAGGTTGAGCAGGACACCAGAAACTGCATCCATTTTCATAAAATGGCGTCACTAATGAAAATGTGGCATAACTAAACTAGATAAATAATCACACTTCTAAACTCATGCTTATACTCAAATCGTTTTAAGCTCAGCATCATATTTCATCGGTTAAGGCTATTTTTATCACAATTATTAGTACGCACAAATTGTCACCCAAAATTACACATTAGAAAAAAATGTCAAAAGAGTTACTCTGGTATACTGGGATCAGGCAGCAAGGCAGGCGTAAAGCAGAAGGGCAGTCTCCTGAGGGTACAAGCCAGGCTTCAAGCAGCAGGGCAGTCCTCTGGCAAAAGCAGAGCAGTCCTCTGAAGTACAAGGAAGGCCTCAAGGAGCAGGGCAGTCCTCTTGGGTATTAGACAGCTCTTCTGGAAGTCCTCTGCAGGGCCAGGAGTGAAATGAATAGTGGGTCTGGGGAACTTATTTTTATACCTTTTGCCAGCTTTTAAGTTTTAGGTAGAAGAAACTTCTAGAGTCCCCCACCCTCCCCCCAGATTGTTCTGAAATTTCCTTCCTCTTTCCGGGCTTCAAATGGTGGGGGGGGGGGGGGGGGGGGGAGGCTAGTGTAGGTTCTTCGTGTGCACATTTAGGCAGGATACCCCATCCTGCCAACAGCTAGTCCCCCTTTGTCTCACTGTCTGGGAGGAATAAACTGAGGCCAACTTCCATGCTAATCAGTCATGTGACACAGGCTGCAGGCACAAAATGGTTAGGAAACGAAAATGCCAATTTTCTAAAAACAATTTCAGATAGTGACTTTAAAATCAGACTTTACTGTTAAAAAGGGTTTTAGATTACGATTATTTTAAGGCCAAAAAATGACATTTCTACTTGTTCCCAATCAAAAATGATTATTTATTAAATGTAATAAAGTAATCCAATGTTATGTTATGAGATAGGTAGGCCTTTCAGCAGTAAAAAGCAAATTACGTTTTTCATACTAGAACATGTAAAACTTCAAAGTACAGGTCCAGCGTTTTAATTACACTGCAGTCTAGGGTCTACCTTAGGGGTGACTCAGATATATTTAAAAGGAAGGTTTAGACTCAAAGGGGTTTGTTAGACCTGTTAGCCTTAGGGTGGTCTTCCTCCCAAACGTTTTGCCTTCACCCCTCCTATTTTTCCTGGGAAAAGGATTCTGTGCACTTTACCACTGCTAACCAGTGCTAAAGTGCATGTGCTCTCTCCTTAAAACAGAGTTATATTGGCTTATCCCAAATTGGCATATTTAATTTACTTGTAATTCCCTAGTAAAGTGGGTCTACATATGCCCAGTGCCTGTAAATTAAATGTTCCTAGTGGACCTGCAGCACAGATTGTGCCACTCACTTAAGTAGCCCTTTAAACATGTTTCAGGTCTGCCATTGCAGCCTGCGTGCAGTGTTAAACTGCCATTTCACCCCCTTAAACCTTCCTTTTCAATACATAGAAGTCCACCCCTAGGATAGGCCCTGGACAGCCCAGAGGGCAGGGTGCACTGTATTTAAAACATTGGACATGTATTTTGAAGTTTTGCATGTCCTGGAAGCAAAGAACTCTTAAATTAATGTTTTACTATTGCAAGGCCTACCTTTTGCATAGGATAAAATTGAATTTAAAACTTGATAAATTTAATAAGCTGTAACTTCAAAATGGGAACAGGTACACAGTTCATGTTTGGTGTCTATGGAATTGTAATGAAAACTCCTCTTATGGTGAAACCAGTTTTTAAATTACACTTTGGAAGCTGCCACTTTTAGACATTTTACATTTTCCTGCCTTATCCATTTAATGCCTGCAGGCTAGCTCTGGGCCACATGACTGGATGTAGATGACAGTTGGGCTTTGTGTATTCCTCCTACATAGCCACACACAATAGAGGGCCTAGGTCCCTGTATGGGCCATCACTGACATGATGGGAGGGCGGAGCTGGGCTCAGCCCTAATTGCACTTGAATAGGCTTTTGTCCTGCTTCCACACAAAGGGCTGCATACCCCTTGTAGTTAGTCCGGAGCCAGGCAAAGAGGACAGGAGGTCTGTGGCTTCAATGGGAAATCTCTAGAAGCTTCTCCCATGTCAAAGGAAGGCCCAGGCTCAGACACCAACTCTTAAGTACACTTCTTGACCTGTGGATACAGTGCCAGGAAGATGGAGTGCTGTGCTACTGAAAGGATTGCCACACTGTTGGACCGCTGCCCTGCTGTACTGAACTGCAGCCCTCTTGCCTGGGGGAGAAGAACTGAACCTGCATCTGTTGAACCTAGGACATCAGAGTGACTCCTGGGGCTCGTTGGCTGACCTCCTGACTAGAGCCTCAGTAACAGAAGGCTCCAACAACCTTGAACACAGCCCGTGGACTCTGCCATCTTTGAGTCCTACCCTGCCAAGTGGTGCCACCCCTGTGCTGGACCCTTGAAAGTGAGCCTGAAGGTGCTCTGTCCCCCCATCTGTGGGTCTGGCAGAACGGATGCATCTCCTCTGCTGCACTACGCAACCCTGAGCAGAATCGACGTATCGCCTCTGCTGCAAGATTTTTCTCAGTGCAAGAACTCCACATCGACCTTGTAACCTGCATTAGACTCGCCACTTTGCAAAGCTTCTCCGACACAGGCCCTCGCATCGCAAATTTCTCGTTGACAGGAGCCTCAGAGGTGACGCAGGTCCTCACATCGCAGCCTTGCATCCTCGGAACAGACGCATCACCCCAACTTTGTGGTGCTTCGTCGTCTCCGGACTTTGCATCGCAAACCCTCATCAAAGGGATCCTCAATGATGATGTAGGACCTCACATTGCAGCTTCCCAGCTCCTCAGAACAGACTCATCTCTTCAGGTTCATGACAGTTTTGACACGGAACCTCACAATGTTCTACAGCTAGTATTTAAAGTACTTTGTTCAGCAGGCCTAACTGGGTCCCAGAAGCTGGCCGGTGCTACATTGCGATCAACCTGAAGTTGGAAATTTGACTTGCTCCGGCAATGACCAGATATCTACAGTGAACACTTTGGTTTTTTTGGCTCTATTTTCACAGGTTCCACTAGTTTGATTTTTGTCATTTTGATCTTGTTTTATTTATTAAAGATTAATCTATTTTTCCACTTAAGTTATCATGCCAAATTTGCATCCTTTTTCTCAAACGTTCTGGGGATTCTAAATGTAGTCTTGTGGAGGGGGTTGGCGTCCCTTAGATCCCTCCCATTGAGGTAGCCATAGATTAGGTTATTGCTATAAGACACTTTATTGCAGATAAGGTTACAGGAGGTACACAGTTCGCCAGACTTAAGGAAATGTAGCAGCCTTCACCCATGTCCTGCCGGTGAGGTGCCTAGGGTGAGAGAGGCAAGTGACTGTTTTAAGTACCGCTCTTTAATCCTGTCCACCACCCTTTAAAGGAAAAGAAACGTGCTAATGGCACTTGCCTGTAACCACGACCCTCCGGGGTTGTAGTGAAAGGAGATCCAGCCTCCTCACTCGCCTCTGGAGTACTGGTCTTGATCGCAGTGTTTTGAGAGCGCCCTTCCGGACAGCTGCTGGTTTCCTCCTCCTCCCACTCTCTGGGGGCCGATTGCTCCCCGACTCTGCAGTTCTTCCCCTCGCTGCTCCCTCTGTTCTCCGCCTCGCTGCTCCCTCCGTTCTCCGCCTCGCTGCTCCCTCCGTTTTCCACCTCTAGTCGCCGAACGCCTGAGTCTTCTCTCGGAGTTTCTTTTTGTGTCGAACAGGCAGGCCTTAGGGGCCCTGCGCTGAGCTGGATCCGTTCATTTATCACTGACCGCACTCAATCGGTCAGATTGGGCTCCTTCACAGCTCCCACCATACCTACCATCTGTGGAGTACCCCAGGGCTCCTCGTTGTCTCCCTTGCTTTTTAATTTGTATCTACGCCCTCTTTTGTACTCCCTCAGGCACGCTAAGGTCACCATTTTTAACTACGCCGATGATTTGCAGCTCATCTTTTCTCTGAACACCAAGGACTCTGTGGTAGAATTTCAAAACACCATGTCCCACATTTTGAGTTGGATGAGCTGCAATCACTTGAAACTTAACCCAGGCAAGACCGAATTGGTCTTGCCTGGACAGAGCACCCTCAGCTGGAACCCCAGTTTCTGGCCCTCCTGTATGGGTGCCCCCCCATCCAAATCATCCTCGGTTAAGAGTCTTGGTATTTTCATTAGTGAGGATCTCTCCCTGAAAAAACAGGTCGGAGCTGTTGTTTCCTCTAGTTTCTTTCAGCTGAAGAAAATAAAAAAAATCGCCCGCTTCTTCTCCCAAGCTGCCCTCACTCAGATCGTCATCTCCCTTGTTTTGTCCAGACTGGACTTTTCCAACAGTCTTTACCTCGGGCTCCATACTGGAGAGCTAAAACGCCTCCAGCTGGTTCAAAACCAGGCAGCCAGACTTCTCTTGAACATCCCTAGAAGGCAATCAGTCAGATCTGGCTTGAAACAGCTGCATTGGCTCCCGGTTGAGCAACGCGTGACCTTCAAAGCTGGGTGTATTCTCTTCAAGTCTCTACATGACATTGGCCCTATTTTTATCAGAGACCTATTTAAAAAATACAGCCCCTCCCGTAACCTCCGGTCTGTTCATAAAGCCCTTCTGACTATTCCCTCGTATAAGAAGAAGCGTCTCGGAGGCAGCTGCTTTGACCATCTTGCAGCCGCCTTCTGGAACTCTCTTCCTCTTCATCTTAAACTTAGTGACAACATCCTCAGCTTCAGACATTCTCTGAAGACCTGGCTCTTCTCCCAGGCGCATCACTAGCTGTTTTTTTTCCTCACCAACCGATGGCTTCGCCTGTTCCTTCCTACAGCGCCATGAAGCCTCCGGGCGTACGAGCGCTTAAGAAATTTCATATAACATTAACATTAACATTTCTTCCCCCTCGCCAGCCGCGTCCTCGTTGGGGTGTGTGTCGGCGACTAGAACGCTGCCCTCACTTCCGGTTCGGTCGAGCGCCGCTGCCATCTTGGAAGTCCCGGGCGTGGCAGTGATTTCCTCACACTAAATGTACGTAGCTTTTGTAGATTCCCCTGGATTGGACTAAGAAAATAGGTAAGATATAGCTAATTTGAGGATGGGGATAGAAAAAAAGTGTCTTTCTTTTCCTTAAAAATGGCATCAACGAAAGGTTTGCTGTGTTATCTTCTCTGCTTTCTCGAACATGTAGAGCTGAATAGAAAAATAAATACCTTTTTTTTACCGCAGTTTTGGTATTTTTCAAAGAAGTAGCACATTTTATATAATGTTTGTACTTTCAACCAACTTCCAGTTTGTGGTGGAAACTGGGGTGAAACCCATGGGTGATCCTGGAAAGCTATAGATTTCTATAAAGCACACAACATTCGGAGTTCAGCAAGAAATAATTTGTGGAGCTCCCTCAAGGTTTTCCACAAAAAACTAACTGTTAAAATAAAAAAAATATTGAAAATAAATAGGAAAGGACGCCCATTTGTGACAACATGGTCGTTTGTAACTTCTTGTCACAATGGCTGATTTACAAAAGCAATATACTATTATGTCTGCTAAACCCTTCTGGTTGCGGGGATATATAAGGTTTGTAGGCTTCCCAATAACCTGGAGGTACCCAGAGCAAACAACTGAACTGTACCATACAAGTATTTTTCATTGTGCACCTAGTATAGAGCTATTCATATAGTAAAATATAAAGAGTGACACATGGGTATCAAGGCAACCTATGTTTTTCTAAAATGGACACCAGATACAGAATTTCTCTTACAGGCCATTCTTTTTTTTTCTTTTACCCTTTTTCATGAGGTCCTATTTCAACATCACTTTTTCGTGCCAGAATAAACATTTCCTTTGACTCTGTCATGCAGTGATCCTTTCCTTGATAACAACACTCCTCCGTCTTTTGAAAAATATATGTTGTAGTAATACCTTTATGACACAATGGTTTCATGTTGCTTGGTTCATATAGCCTTGAAGAAGCTCTAGGCGTGCATGCCTTTACAGGATGAAACATGTGTTGGCTTTAAAGTTCATAACAATGTAATTTTGGAAAAATAATAAAAACACTGAACCAGGACCACACTTGCGCACGAGCTGAATCCTTTCTTTATTAATATGCTCCAAACCAACATTGCCAAGATAATCTTGGGAAGAACCAAATACCAATAAAATCATTTGAGGACGCGTTCATTTTCTCTTTGCATCAAGTTCTAATAAGAGGTGTAGTTGGCCCTACCCTCCCATGAGTGCCTCCAGATCCTCCGCACCAAAAGCAAGCATGCAAAAATGGGCATTGATTGGAGGGCCTTGAGTGTGTCGGGCCTTTACGTTTTTAGGTCTCGCTGGCCCAGCGCATGCGCTGGTCTGGCGAGACATTTTGTGAGGGCTCCAAAAAGTGCTACCAGGCCAGCCTAGACCTACAGTGCATGTGCGCGGGCGCGCGCGTCGCGCTTTACCGCGATTGCTTTCACTTTCGCGGCCGGCCGCTTTGATGTTTGATCGCGATCACTTTCGCGGCCGCACGGCTGCTTTGATGTTCTCCGATAGGCTTCAATAGATTGCAGCAGTTAAAACAAGCATTGGCATAGCCAATAGGTCTCGCTTTTGGGACCTTATAAGTGTTTAGTTATGCAACTGTTGCATGGTTAAACACTTATAAGGTCCCAAAGGCGAGACCTATTGGCTATGCCAATGCTTGTTTTCTATTATATACACACACGCCTGCGCCAGCTAAACCCCACAAAGCAATGACTGGCTTTCGTAATCGTCAAGAACTCAGGAACAGTAGACTAGATGAAGTCTTTAAAATGACACGCACCGACACCAGCAAACCAAAATCTTTCTCAGTAAAGAGCACTATTCAATCCTTAGAAAAAGCTATAAAAAAAGGAAACTTCTAAATTTTGGAAAAGCTTCTCTCAAAAACTACCTGGAGAGAGACCGAATCCCAAGGGGTCTTATAATACTAATCTTCCCCCCAGTGGAAACAACATCACACGAAATAATCAAACAATGGGAAGATAATCTTATGACCATATCCAACAACATGATTACACACATTATAGCTATTGCACATGAGGAGTATGAGAAATTTAGAGATGAAGTTGACGCTATCACTAAAAGAATTGAAGATGCAAAATAGGGTGACATAGCAACTAAGAATTATGAGATTTTCAACACAATTCTAGATTAATATGAGGATGATATCGAGCAGAAAAATAGAAAATTCAGAGGAGATCAAAATGACTGCCAGCTCAGAAGAATATACACCTTCGCCAATAATTATGTTAATATAAAGCCTGGAACCTCCCAACCTGATCCCTCAGAAATCCCAGGAACATCTGACTTGGAATCACGAAGTGTGGATTTTGTGGACCCCACAAAAAGAAGTGGGGTGCATTTTTATGAGGAAGTAAGATAACACCAGGTAGGCAATACAGTAATGATATCAGAACAATACCGCCAAGTACTAAAACAAACCATCAACTCCAGGTGTACAAACACGAGCCAGAAAGAAGGAGCAAGCCAAAGAAAAGGTAACACAGAACAACCATTGGTCAGCTTATTCTCCATACCTATAAAGGACAACAAAATGAAGGTATTAAATAAGAGCCTCTCGTTTTACCCTGCAGCCAACTGGGACATAGTACAGACCAAAATTGACCTTTTCAAATTCATATGAAAACTGAATCTATCAGCAGTTGTTTTTTAATGATAAACCAACCAGATAAAGAGCTACACAATTTCAATCCATAAAAAGTGAACTTACGGTCCAGGACCTGGAAGAGATACATTTATTGACTCATTTATCTGAGATGAAAGACATTCCTGATATATGCTCAACAGATGAAGAATTAGAAGCAGACATCTCGCACTCTTGAGAAAGCAAATTTAAACCTAAATTGAGCTTCACACCAAACCGGTCTTCAGGGAACTCTATTGACCTGTTTTATACACGATGATAAATGACCTGGACTAGGAAAATCAAAAATATATCTCCAGACTCTAATATCTACGCAAAAATATAACCAAGGGAGAAGAAAATGCAATAAACAGCGTACAGCATAACACAGAACTGATAATCAAAGAAGCAGATAAGGGTGGAAATATAGTAATCCTTAACAAGGATCAATCAATCAGGGGGTTTGTTGAGCATGCTACTCACCCGTGAGGGTCTCAAGGCGCTGAGTGGAGTGGGTGGGGGGGGGGTTCGCAACTCCATTAGCCGAAGAGCCAGGTCTTGAGGGCCTTCCTGAAGGTGTTCAGGGAGGGGGCGAGTCTGATGTCTGCCGGGAGCTCGTTCCAGGTTTTGCCCGCAATGTGAGAGAAGGATCTTCCACCTGCTCTGACTGCGGATGCTTGGGGTTTCGTCCAGTGCGAGGTTGGAAGATCGGAGGTTTCTTTTAGGTACATGGAAGTTGATTCTGTCGTTGAGGTATTTGGGTCCAGTGTTGTGCAGGCATTTGTAGGCGTGGGTGAGGATTTTGAAGGTTACTCCTTTTTCCACGGGGAGCCAGTGGAACATTCAAAGGTGTTGGCTGATGTGTTCATGCCGGGGGATGCCGAGGACGAGTCGGTCGGCGGTGTTCTGTATCACCTGGAGTTTTTGGAGTAGGGTCTTGTTCATGCCGGCGTGTAGAGCGTTACCATAGTCCAGTCTGTTGGTGATGAGTGCGTGGGTGATTGTCTTCCTTGACTCCGGGGATCCATTTGAAAGTCTTGCGGAGGATGCGGATGGTGTTGAAGCAGCTGGAGGCAATGGCGTTGACCTGTCGGTTCATGGTGAGGGATGAGTCGAGTACGAGGCCGAGGTTTTTGGTGATGTCCGAGGGGGTAGGTGAGCTTCCTAGGGCTGTCGGCCACCAGGTGTTGTCCCATGCTGAAGGGGTGGTTCCGAGTACGAGGACTTCTGTCTTCTCGGCGTTGAACTTGAGGCAGCTGTTGGTCATCCATACGGCGACCTCCTGCATTCCTTTCTGGAAGTTGAGTCTGGCGGTGGCATGGTCTTTGGTGAGGGAGAGGATGAGTTGGGTGTCGTCAACATAGGAGACTATGTTGAGACCGGGTTGTCGGACAATGGCAGCGAGGGGGGCCATGTCGATGTTGAAGAGGGTCGGGCTCAGCGATGATCCCTGTGGGGCTCCGCAGGTGATTTCCGAGGGATCTAAGAGGAAAGGGGCAGTCTAATTCTAATTCTTAGGCTTCTTCCAGTTAGGATAGATCCGATCCAGTCTAGGGCTGTTCCGTGTAGTCTGGGTACGAGTGTGCGGTGGGAGTCTGTGTCGAAGGCTGCTGATAGGTCAAGTGAAGGCTGCGGAGTGGCCTTGGTCCAGGAGGGTGCGGATGTCATCTGTGGCCGCGAGTAGGGCAGTCTCTGTGCTGTGGTTGCTTTGGAAGCCGGATTGGGATGGGTCGAGGATGGCATTGTCTTCGATGAATCGTGTCAGCTCCTTGTTGACTGTTTTCTCCGCCACTTTGGCCGCGTAGGGGGAGGAGCGAAATGGGCCAGTAGTTTTTGAGGTCCGTGGGGTCAGCTGTCTGCTTCTTGAGCTGGGGTCTGACTTCTGCGCGTTTCCAGTCATCTGGGAAGGTGCCTGTTACGAGGGTGGTGTTGATGGCATGGTGTAGTTCGGGTGTGATGGTGGTGGTGGCTCTGTGGTAGATGTGTGAGGGGCAGGGGTCGGTGGGGGCCCCCAAGTGCCAATGGTGCTATTTCAGATCTGTGTCCTTATATACATTTGAATGCCTTGACCATTAGTAAAATGTTTACAATGAATATGAAATTATGGAGACAACAAAGGTGTGATAGATCCTCCTGTAGTAGTGATCAATATGGTTACCTGCCAAAGATGGTGTCCACTGTCTTGTACCTAAACCGCACCTTGCTTCTAATCGCAATTAACAAAGGACTAAGGGCCGAGTTGCAATAAAATAGCACCCATATGGGATGCCAATCTGTTTATGAACACGAGACCGCAGAGACCGACTCGGGAGCACTGACGCTCAACAGGTGAGCTTCAGCCACAACCTTGAAGCACTTTGTCCGTTTAAATTAACTAAGCACGCTCAGTATTTGTGGGCGCATGCTGTAGCTTTTACTCAGACTGTTTTTGGTTGGTACGTGGTTATGCGTTCAGTGCTAAATACATTCAGCAGCACCACCTTGTGTGCGAGCGCTGACATATGCTAATGCAAAGACTGATTCAGGAGCATTGACACTTAATGGTCATCCTCAGTTACAATCTTATAGTACTGGCCCTGTTTCAATTAACTTAACTCATAATTCTTAACGGGCGCATGTTTTAGCCTTTTACTTAAAGCGTTGATTCTGTAAACGGGGTCATGCGCTCAGCCCAAGCTGCATATGGTACCACCTACGAGCGCTAAAACTAGTTACATGCTTAGCCAAGCCCGCCGACCTCTTGAGGGATATTGATGATCTTAGACCGCTTTTATCTGGAACCAGTGCTTTAAATGGGCCGGTACTCACCGGTACGGAGTACCGGCACTTTTATATTTTCTCCCCTTGAGTACCGGGACCTTTCCGCGGGAAAGGAGAGTACCGGTACTCATAACGGCCCAGTTTTGATGCGGTTGGTGCTGCGCTCCATCCTTGGCAGGTCTTTCTGCACGGCCTACAATGGGTTAAAGCGCCGTTCAAACCAAGTTGAAGCCTGGGCTGCGCTGGTTGAAAAGCGCCAGCAGAGCAGCTCGCCTTCTGTAGAACACAGAGCTGCGTGTGCATCTCTGGAGTGAAAGGTCGAGTATCCCTGCAGGGTCCCTTTCAGAGGGGGTCTGAAGGTGACAAAAAAACCTGATTGGCACGAGCGTGGGCCACATTGTTCAGGGACACAGTTTGTTAGTATACCCATTGTTTTAATCCCGCGCAAATCTTCGTCCATCAACAATTTAAATGAGAGGGATTTGCATGAAACAAAATCCCGGCCCTCTAGATTACATCAATGCATTCATGCTTTTAAAAAAAAAAACTGCAGCACTAGTACTGATTCGTCAGTATGCCATTTATTGGAACACAGCCCGCCCCCAATCCACGACTTTTTTTTTGGGAGTACCTGCACTTATTTTTTTCCATTTAAAGCACTGTCTGGAACGTAGCTATGCTAGGGTGACCAGGCATCCCAGATTTGCCCGGACAATCCCTGTTTTTCGGCAGCTGTCCCAGCAGATTTCAGTAAATTAAGCTCATGTCCCGGTGTTTTGAGCGGGTCGGCTGAAAAGGGTGGGAGGTATTTATTTGTTTCTCAAAGCAGGGATAGTTAGCAGCTGTTATAGGAAAGCAATTTAGTTGGTATGCAACTGGCTTTAAAATGGCATTTTATGTATTTCCTTTCTGCCTTTTCTGTAATTTTCTTCTAAGGAGCACTGTCATTCTGTGCACTGTGTTGAAGTAAAATTGTAGTCCTTCTTCTAATTTTGGGAAATGTCCCTGTTTTTTGCTTTAAAATTCTGGTCACCCTAAGCTATGCGTGTACTGCCAATCAAGCTCAGCACTTCTATCGACATTGATGATAACTATTCTTTTAAATTCTGATTAAACTGACAACCTCTGCATTTAGTAGCATTTATTAGGCCGCTTCTATTTGGAACAGAGTTACGGGTCCAGTGCCATTGAAGCCTGGTAATTATTTTGTCTATGGGCGCTGACACCAGTGATTTTCTAATGCTAAGGTACATTTCCACTTGAGGGACACCAATTTTAATTATACCGTTCTGAAGCGATCAGAATGTGACTGCAATAACAATGACCTTGATTGGATGTACACACACTGTTCTGTTTAGAACATAGTCTCGCAAAGTATTCTCATTAGTCTTACACATCTTTAATTTACGGGCAATGACACTGAGGGCTTTCCCTATGCACTAATTCAATTGTACACATTCTGGATACAAACACCGTCATCTTTTAAATGTCCAGAACACGGTTAAGTTATAATCCGCGCATATGATGCTCAAATTGAACTCAAAACCGCACATGTCATGTTGGGCGTACCTCAGAACTTTGGAAATATCTCAATTAATCTTAGAGAAGATAACCAGATAGGAGGCAAAGTAATGTGGCCTTAATTGCTCTTTCACATTTGGCACATACAACTGTGACCTCACTTTCAGGAAGCTTTACTTAAGAAAACTGTGATTACAGATACCTTACTTGTCATTCTATCTATCTGTGGAGAACCCAGGTAAAAATCAGTTTTGAGAATACTTACTTTTTGCCAGTGCCTATTAATATACAGATTTAAAAAAACACACACTGGCAGCTCCTTTATATCACAAGTAATCCTTCTCTAATATAAAACCACCATTTTATTTTCTCTTATCCTAAGCATGGGGCGTTCTTTTTCCCCCTTTTTCATGAGGTCTTTTTTCAACATCACTTTTTCACGCCGGAATAAGAATTTCCTTTGAATCAGTCACAGTGATCCTTTCATTTGTATCAACACTCCTCAATCTTTTGAAAAAATATATTTAGCCATAATATCTTTAAGACAAAATGGTTTCATGTTTTATTGGTTTCATATAGCCTTGAAAAAGCCCTAGGCTTGCATGCCTTAACAGGGCAATACAAGTGTTTGCTATAACATATATAATGTAATTTTGAGACAATTTTGCATTGTCTGAATCCTTTCTTTATTAATTTACTCCAAACCAACATCGCCAAGATAATCTTGGGAAGAACCAAATGACAAAATCTTTGGAGGACACACTTGTTTTCTCTTTGCAAAGAGTTTAGGAGCAGTGGTTATTTGTACATCTCTGAATTTGTGGGTACCCATACCAGCATGTGAGTCAGGGCATTTTTCAAAATGTTGACTTTCTTACACACTGGATTACATTTGGAAGGCTCAAATGCAGAAAAAAACAATTGATAATAACAAATGTTCTATTCTGTATTCCCACATGTCTCCCAATAATAATGGTACCTCACTTGTGTGGGTAGTCTTAGGGCCCACGACAGGAAAGGCCCCTAAGTACAATGTTCAAACATCAACATTTCCTGTCACAAAATGTATCTGATTTGGCAATGGGGGTAGCAACTTTTTTTTTTTGGGGGGGCGGGTCGAAATCGAATGCCACCCAGGGAAACCTACTAAACCCAGACATCTCTGAAAACTGAACAACAAACGGAGTCAGTGGTGATGTGCCTGGCATAGATACCACAAGATTTTCTTTACCCACAGTGACATGAAAGCCTTAAACTTTGCCTAAAATTGCACATTTTCCTTATATTTCTGTGATGTAAACTTCCAGAATCATCAGGAACCTATATGTTCGAGGCATACGAGCTGCAGATTACACACTGTGCATAGATCGCCATCTGGTGTTGGGCGCGAATGTTTGTTTGCAGTTGTTTTTCTCTTGGAAAGTCTTTGGAAGTCACGAGGTATGTGACTCCTCCTTTTGATCCTATTGCGCATGGGCTTCGGCTCCATCCTCGGATTGTTTTTTTCCGCCATCGGGCTCGGATGTGTTCTTCGCGCTCCAGTTCGGAACCGTTCCAGTTTTCCTGTTCGGCGCGCAATCCTTCCCATTTCGACGGTATTGTCTAGATCGCGTTCTCCACACTTGATGCGGCTCTCAACACTCGAAGTCTTCGATTCCGGTCGTCGACGAAGGCCTTTGGGCCTACCTGGGCCTCCTGTCCTGGCTGATGGAAAGGACACCATTTAAAAAGTGTCCTCTAGGTGGGTCGAAGTTTTCCCACACCGATCTACATGAGGTGTGCAACTTCTGCCTCTCTCCGGAACACGAGGCAAGGGACTGTCCAGCTTGCGACTCCTTCCGATCGAAGAAGGCGATTCGGGACCGACTAGCAAGGAGAACAATGGCTCACTCGTCGACTTCGATCCCCGACGACATCTTCGAAGAATGCATCGATGTTCCGGAACAGCACACCGGAGAAGGCCTTGTCAGCGCCTCCGAAGCTGACGACTCCGACGTCTAGGACATCACTCTGGTACAGAGGGGCGTGAGTACAGATGTCGACCCTGAACCCAAACCCCCTCCAAGCCATTGAAAAAGGCTTCGGTCACGCCTTCGCCTTCGGGCCTAGGTTTGCACCGAGAGACTGCTTCCCATACCTCGTTTCCGGGCCCGGTTAAGAAGCCCACCAACCCTTCAGGCGGCTCGGGCTCGAGCCAGCCTACCCTTGGTGCCGAAAAAATCTCCTTCGACACCGGCACCGAAAAAGAAAACGGCCCTTTACTCGTCCGCGCCAAGCTCGACACCGAAGCACTGGGTGCCGAAGACCGGCACCGGCTCCTCGGCACCGAGAACCTCCTCGGAGCCAAGAAAGAAACCGAAGAGCCTCGACTCCCAAGCCTCGAAGCGGAAACCCACCTCGGAACCGAGGAAGACAAAAGACATTTCTAAACCCCACGGTTCCAAACAAAGAACCAGTGCCGAATCGACGCTTAAAAAACCCACGGCTCCGACACCATCTGCACCGACGGATCTGCCCCTTACAGACAAACTGTTTCGACCCGATCCTTACCAAAAAACCCTCGTAAAAGATCCAAAGACTGGGCATTTGACGATTAGCACCAGAAAAAGACAACTGGACAAGCCTGCACCAGCTCCACCACCAAAAAGGAGAGACTTTGCCACCTCCCCTTTGAGGATTCCTCCTCCTCCTCCTCCTCCTCCTCCTCCTCCTCCTCCACCACCCCATCATTCTCCCACACCATCTCCAGATGAGGATGATGATGACATTTGCTACGACACAGGGGACGGAGCGGACGACCAACCAACAGGGGACCCTACTCCTACGGGCTCCCTAGACCCATGGGACGACTACAACAGCCCAGACGTCCCTAACGTCCCGCAGGACGATCTTAACCCTTCCAGACGCTCGCCCCCAGAGGACACAATGGGCTTTAATCAGCTACTCCATAGGGCTGCCCACTACCACGGGGTTGACCTCCACACAGACCCCGTATAGGAGGATTTCCTCTTGGACACATTTGACACTGCGCAGAGGTCCACCTCAATTCTGCCCATGCTTAAGGGGGTTATTAAGCACGCACCAGAGGTCTTTAAAGACCCAGTTAGGGCCAGGGTCATCAACCCTCGCATTGAGAAGAAATATAAGGCCGCCCCAACAGATCCAACCTACATTAGAGGCCCCGCACCACTAGACTCCCTGATAGTCTCCAATGCGAGGAAATGTGCCAATTCCCAGGCATCAGGTGAGGCTCCACCACCAGATAAGGAGTCTAAACTCCTGGACGCCTCTGGCAACGGACGGCGTCCCAGGCTGCCAACATATGGCGTATTGCTAACACCCAAGCGCTCCTAGCCAAATATGACAGGGCACATTATGACGAGCTGGAGTCCATAATGCAACACCTCCCTGACAAATACAAACATAGGGCCAACAAACTAATTCAAGAGGATAAAACCATCACTAATACCTCCATCCGTTGTGCCTTTGATGCAGCTGACACCGCCTCCAGGGCAATAAATACCAGCGTCTTTCTGCGTAGGCATGCCTGGCTACGCATTTCAGGGTTGAAACCTGAGGTTCAGAGTTCCATCCTCAACCACCCCTTCGATGAGAAACACCTGTTTGGCCCTAATGTCGACGTAGCCCTAGAAAAAATGAAAAAGGACACAGACACGGCAAAATCTATGGGAGCCTTGCAGTCGCAAGCTCCCAGGCGCTCCTTTCGCCGTTCCTCCTTTAGAAGCACCACCAGAGGCTACTCCTCCGACAGCGCCTCCACTTCCTACAAGGACCCTACCCAATCCACCTTCTCTAGGGGTTACCAAAGAGGCGGTTACAGGGGTAACAACAGCAAAGGCAGAGGCAAACCTAACACTTCCCGCTCTGCCTCCACACCCACCCAGTGACTTCCCTCGAATTCCCCCCAGACTATTCCACTCCAGTCAGGGACAGACTCCACAATTTCCTTCCTGTCTGGGCTACCATCACCTCAGACAAATGGGTGCATCAGATAATTCAATCAGGCTACTGTCTAGAACTAACATCTACCCCCCCAACCATTCCACCCAAACAGCGCCCAATGTCACAGGAACATTTGTCACTTTTAAAGTAGGAGGTGATCTCCCTCCTACAAAAAAGTGCAATAGAACCAGTTCCCACCCACCAACAAAACACAGGAGTTTACTCCCTATATTTTCTCATACCAAAAAAGGACGGATCTCTCAGATCCAGTCTGGACCTCAGACCCCTAAACCAATACATACACTCAGACCACTTTCATATGGTCACACTCCAGCAGGTACTTCCTCTGCTCTCCCAGAACGACTACCTTGCCACCCTAGACCTCAAGGACGCCTATTTCCACATTCCCGTTCACAACGCTCACAGGAAGTTTCTCAGATTCGTTGTGGACGGTCAGCACTACCAGTTCAAAGTACTCCCATTCGGAGTCACCACAGCGACAAGGGTGTTTATCAAGTGCCTAGCAGTAGTCGCAGCACACCTAAGATAACACATCCACGTCTTCCTATACCTAGACGACTGGCTCATAAAAGCCAGCTCATACAACCAGTGTGTACAACACACTCATGCCACTATCCAACTACTTCACGACCTGGGCTTCACAGTAAACCATGCCAAGTCCCATCTGCATCCG
This sequence comes from Triturus cristatus, assembly GCF_964204655.1. Classification (NCBI taxonomy): domain Eukaryota; kingdom Metazoa; phylum Chordata; class Amphibia; order Caudata; family Salamandridae; genus Triturus; species Triturus cristatus. The sequence goes on along the minus strand of NC_140580.1, from coordinate 252,669,281 downwards.
TCCCACGTACAACAATACCTCGGTGCCACCATAGACACCTCAGGAGCGCTAGCCTACCCCAGTCCTGCCAGGATAGCAAGCATACATGCTCTAAGCACCAAATTTCAACCACAACACTCTCTTCCAGCCGAGTGTTCATGCAACTTATAGGGATGATGGCTTCTTGCATATTCATAGTACCTCATGCAAGACTCAAGATGCATCCTCTCCAAGAGTGCTTAGCACGCCAATGGAACCAGGCTCAGGGACAATTATCAGATCTGTTGTTGGTAGACGGTTGTGCCCATCGCTCTCTGCAGTGGTGGACCACCAAAAACCTTTCCAACGGGCGACTGTTCCTAGAGCCGGTTCCTCAGATAGTTCCAACTGTGGACACATCATTCTCCGGCTGGGGAGCTCGCCTACTACATCACACCATGCAGGGCAGGTGGACACCTCAACAAAAGTTACTCCACATCAACCATCTGGAGTTACTGGCCATATTCCTAGCCCTAAAAGCCTTTCAAACACAAGTCTCAGGCAAGGCTGTCTTAGTCCGCACGGACAACATGACCGCCATGTACTACATCCAAAAACAGGGCGGCACACATTCTCTGCAGCTCTCTCAGCTAGCACAGAGCATATGGAGGTGGGCCATACCTCAAAACATTGTTCTCCTAGTCCAACCTGTCCCAAGAGTCCAAAACACCATTGCAGATCTGTTGAGCCGTCAAACACAACAGATCCACAAGTGGGAACTTCATCCACAAGTTCTTCAACCATTCTTTCAAATGTGGGGGCAACCACAGATAGACCTCTTCGCCACCCACAAAAACGCCAAATGCCCAAGCTTCGCCGTCAGATATCCACACCCATTGTCCAAAGGCAATGCGATATGGATGAACTGGTCAGGCAGATTTGCGTACAGTTTTCCGCCTCTCCCACTCATTCCATTAGTGGTGCGCAAACTACAGCAACATTCCCTAACTCTCACCCTAGTTGCTCCGACTTGGGCCAGACAACCGTGCTACACCACATTGCTGGAACTCTCCGTAGTCCGCACCAAAAGTTACACACCTCTTCACGCCTCTTAATCCAGAACCATGGAGAGATCAGACACCCAGACCCAGCTCAGCTCAACCTTGCGATCTGGCTCCTGAAATCCTAGAATTTGGGTACCTTAGTCTTCCCCCTGACTGTATGAACGTCATTAAAGAAGCTAGACGACCTACCACTAGAGCTTGCTACGCAGCCAAGTGGAAACGTTTTGTGACCTATTGTCACAACAATAACATCAATCCCTTAGATGTGTCTATCCAACACATCATAGGCTACTTACTACACCTACAAAGATGCAACCTAGCCTACACGTCTATTAGACTACACCTTGCTGCCATAGCAGCATATCTACAAAATAGACTGCATCTATCACTCTTCAGAGTACCTGCCACAAAAGCCTTCATGGAAGGCCTTAAGAGAATAATTCCCCCCAGAGTGCCACCCTCACCTGTGTGGAACTTAAACATGGTTCTCACCAGACTAATGGGGCCGCCATTTGAACCTCTACATATGTGAGCTTCAGTTTTTAACATGGAAAACGGCTTTCCTTGTAGCCATTACTTCGCTCAGAAGGGTCAGTGAGATACAAGCACTCACCATTCAAGAACCCTTTCTGCAAGTGCATCATAATAAGGTGGTTCTCTGCACTAATCCAAAATTCCTTCCTAAAGTCATTTCTCCCTGTCACCTCAATCAATCTGTGGAACTGCCCGTATTCTTCTCCCAGCCACAAACCATTGCAGAAAGAGCTGTACACACCCTAGCTTTACTCTACTACATCGAGAGAACACAACCTTTTCGTAAGACCAAACAACTGTTAATCTGGGATAGCTAGGTGGATTGTTAAATGCATACGGATTTGCTACCACAAAGCAAAACGAACGCTATCTGTTCCCCCTAAAGCCCACCCTACACGTAAGATAGGGGATTCCATGGCATTTTTAGGGAACATCCCCTTAGATAATATCTGCAGAGCAGCTACATGGTCTACACCGCACACTTTCACTAAACACTATTGTGTAGATGTGCAAACTCAGCAACAAGCTAGTGTGGGCCAGGCTGTCCTCAAAACATTGTTTCAAACAACTGCAACAGATACTGGTGGTCACTGCTAGGAGCGAGTACTGCTATATAATCTATGCACAGTGTGTAATCTGCAGCTCTACATGCCAAAAACAGATGCAAAATGGTAAGTAACATATTCCTTCTACCACCCAGCATTCCTCCTCTTGTCCAGATAAAAATGCTACCCCACATGTGTGGCTGGGCATAGTCCCCACGACAGGCACACATTAAACCAAGATCAGTGGGAGTTTCACAAAGCAACTCTCATTGACCTTGGTTTGATTTGTGCGGATCAGCTCATTTCACTTTCACATGTTATGATGTCAGCAAGCCATACGCGCTGATCATCATTAGAAAAATGTTTTAAATGCGTCGGGTTGCTGTGGGTATTAAAAAACAGGAAATCCCTCTGGTGCTTGTACCGGAGGGATTTGCTGCCGCAAGTGCTAGGGCGTGCTTGAGCCATCCATAGTACCTGAACATTCGCCTGAGACATGTTTTAAAGGGCTACTTGAGTGGGTGGCACAATAAGTGTTGTAGGCCCACTAATAGCATTTATTTTACAGTCCATGGTACATGTTATACCACTTTACAAGGTACTTCTAAGTGGGTATAAGCCAATTTTTCCATGTTTAGAGTATTGAGCACAAGCACTGGTTATCAGTGGTAATGTGCACAGAGTCCTAATGCCAACAAAATGAAATTCCTAAAATACGAGGGGTGAAGTCCAAGAGTTTTGGGGTGACCCTACAGAGAGTCAAGTCGAACATGTGGCATTTGGGGATTGTATCAGGTCAGGGATAATAGTCAAACTGTTTATGTGCCTCTATTGAGTTGTGCTAGAAATTAAAATGGTTATAAAATACAAAATGTGAGATGTTACTAAAAAAAAAAAGGACAGTGTAGTATAGATAGTGACCTTTGAATCTTCTCCTTTCAACCTTTTATTTTCATGTTTTTCTTGGTTTGCGATTTCTTGGCTCTACTGTTGATCAGATTTTATTACATGATTGGTTAAATTGTCCCATTTGTATTCTGGTTATAGTGGTTGGTCATCAATTGTTCCCGTTGGTAATCTGTAACTGAAATGACTACCGCTTGTACTTGAACACCAATGTAGCATTTTTGATCTGGTTACTTTGTTGATCCATTGACATTTTAATTTAATGGTTTATTATGTTTTTTGTTTAGGAAGTGTGTGCTTGTATGATGCCTTGCCCTGTCATAAGGACCAGTGCAGATCACTAATCACCCTTGCCTGTTCTCTAGTTTTACTTTGCTGTCATACTATGCTGTAAGGTTTATGGATTCATTGCTCACAAATTAATGTATGGGCTTTCTTAAGGACACAACCAAAATTCTGTCTCTCTATCAAATGTATCTACTATACTGTTTTTGCTGTGCTTGCTTTTCAAATTCTTTTGTTAAAACACAAACCCCATTTTCTGACTCCTTTTCATAATAATGTTCTGTTCGAGGCATATGAGCTTTGGATTGCATACTTTTGCAGAGATCGGCATCTGGTGTTGGGCTCGGATGTTTGCACTTTGTTATTGTAGAAGTCTTTGTAGTCACAAGATAGGTGACTGCTCCTTTGGTTAGTAGTGCGCATGGGCATCGACTCCATCCATAGATTCGTTTTTTTCCGCCATCGGGTTCGGATGTAATTTGCTGCGCTCTGGGTCGTCGTCATTTTGATTCCCCCTCGACGCGCAAAACTCTCACTGATCGACGGTATTGTTTCGAGCGCGATCTCTCGACTCGTATCCAGATCCAAAGAATTTTCGAGTCCGGTCGTCGAAGTAGGCCGTTGAGCCAATCGGTGCCATCAACAGCATATGGAAAGGACTCTATTTAAAAAATGCAAGTGTGGGGCTAAATTTCCACACACAGATCTCCACGAGGTCTGCAACCTTTCTCTCGCCAGAACATAAGTCGACACTGCCAGGCCTGTGACTCTTTCAGGTCTAAGAAGACTATACGTGATCGCTGGGCTCGATGTCAGGAAATGTCCAGACCAACAGTTTCGGCCACGGAAGACATCTTGGAGGCAGGCACTGAAGATCCGGACACCGGAGATGAACAAGCCAGCATCTCCGAAGCCGACGATTCAGACTCTGAAGACCAGTCGATTACTCCAGGTCAACGAACCGTGAGTACTGACGTCGACGCCCTGGCCCCGAAAAAACACAAGGCTCCGGTAACCTCTTCACCTTCGGGTCTTGGTCGACACTGAGGAAATATGAATTTTGTGATCAGTTATGTCCCCTATCGTAGACCCCAACGGCTCCATGTGCATGCTATAAGTACATGTATGTTCCCTCCAGTTCCAGTTTTGAAGACGCAAATATATGTGCGTCCACCGTCAACATGTCCTCTTTCAGATCCGCCATGAATGGGTCAGATATTCCATTCCTAAGTATGAAAGGCCACCGACTTTATGTGGTTCACTTTCCACATTTTACAGATTCAGGCGAGTAGGCCCAGAATTCTGTCATCAAGCCTTTTCCTGCCTTCTGCCTCTGAAAGCTCCAGTCTGAGCCCGCATCTGTATCCATGAACTTTGTCCTACTCCCTGCGCGGCTAACGGTGCCTGATCCAGCCTGTTGCCTGCCAAAAACTGTATTTCACCTTCAAGATTATCTGCTTCGCTCCTCATCCGATGCATTCCTGTCTAGTAGTTTAGGTAAACATTCCTCCAGCTACCGTGCAAAGGGCCAGGCCTCGCTGTCCTCATGCAAGTAAATCATAGCCCCTGTTACCATGGAATATTCCTACCCCCTCGCATCTCATGTAGACACTTAGACGCTTGTACGCGCACTAACAGTCAGTACAGAATAGATTCTATCCTAGAGACCTTTCCTTTTGGATAACACAGTTCTTTAAACATAGGATATTAGATATGATTTGGGATTAGGTTGACATGACCCCCCAGACTTCTGTCTCCACATGTAGAGCTAAATGTCAAGTCCCCTTCACCCTCTAGTTGCACGTCAATCACACGTCATGCGGCTGCGCGCGCATCTCTGCCAAATATTTCTGCTGACATTGCAGGATTCTCTTATGGATCCACCCACTTGTGACATCATGTATGATGACGTTTATTAAATTACACCCATATGTCCGCCTCTATTAGTTACGTATGCACATTTTATCTGTATTATCAGCTGTTACGCCTCCTGCATCTGTTTCACTGTAATGCATTTCCTATAAAACTGATTATCTGTCAATAATGTATGCCCCTTCCTTCCTGAACTTTCGTGGTGATGGAATAGAAGCCTGCAATTCGAATTGTATTTCCTTTGTCAAGGAATAAAAGCCTTTTAGAACCTCTAATACCACGGATTCTGCCTCTTATATTTACTGAGTTATTCTTACTAGACTTTACCGCATAAAAAATAGTACCGGTAATGAAATATTTACCACAACACCGAGACAAGACTTCTGAAGCCTCTGCTCGAAAGCCCGCAAAGCCTTCAGGCAGCTCGGGATCGAGCCAGCCACACCACGGTGCTGAAAAGCCATCTTCGGCACCGAAACATAAACCCAAGGTCCCGACGACCCCAGAATCTTCGGCACCGAAACCAAAAGTAACAAACACTTCAGCACCGAAGCAAATTCAATCCTAGTCCTTGGAGCCGAAAAAACCAACTAAATCTTCGGAGTCAAACTCCAACCAAGCAAAAGGAGACACAAACCCCTCCTCAAGTTAAGGAAGACAGGCCAAAACAGCACTCTGAGCCGAAATCCTCGGCCCCGAAAAAAGACAGCGGATCCAAAGTACTTTTCCAGCCAGATTCACCGGATCCTAAGCAAAGAACACTCCATATTGATCCCATTACTAGCCAAGTCACCTCCATACCACCTAAGAAGAGAACATTGGACACCTCAGAAACACCTGAGTACCCTCCAAGAAATAGACTCCTCAACCTCACCTATGAGGCCTTTCTCTCTACCGCCACAACCCACAAACATTATACTCTCTCCAGCACACTCTCTAGTGCCTCCTCTTTCACCTGCACCACAAGAAGATGGTGAGGATGTAGGGGGTGAAGATGAGGGCATAGACCCACATCACACAGACACTGATGATGACACACACAGTACCCCACCTAATGATTCTTGGGATGATTACAATGTCCCAGATGTGCCTGAGCCAGATTTATTTCCCTCCAGACCATCCCCCCCAGATGATAATGTAGGGTTTGCACAACTGATAAATAGAGCTGCGCAATACCACGGGATTCAACGCCATTCAGACCCTCTAGAGGAGGATTTTTTATTAGAGACCTTCTCCCAGCCACAAAAAACGACAAATGCTCTCCCTATGCTCAAGGGGATGATTAAACATGTCTCTGAGGTTTTTAAAGATCCTGTCAGGGCTAGGGTGCTTAATTCTAGGATTGAGAAAAAATACAAGCCAGCTCCAAGCGATCCTGCTTATATCAAAGGTCAACTCCCTCTCGACTCATTAGTAGTGGCAAACGCCCGCAAGCGGGCAAATTCCAAAACCACAGGTGATGCCCCTCCGCCAGACAAAGAATCGAAGCTACTAGATGCATCAGGTAAAAGGGTTGCGTCCCAGGCAGCAAACTTCTGGAGCATTGCTAACTCTCAAGCTTTACTTGCGAGGTAGACAGGGCTCACTCGTGAGCTTGAAAAACTCATGCAACATCTTCCAGATGAGTACAAGACCAAAGCAAAATGATCTCATACAAGAGGGAAAGTTAATCACGAACACCTCAATAAAATGTGCCCTGGATGCTGCAGATACAGCATCCCGCGCAATTAATACAAGCGTGTTACTACATAGACATGCCTGGCTGCGCATATCTGGTTTTAACCCCTTCAGTGCCCATGACGAGATAGTCTCGTCATGGAGCGCGGTTGCGCTGTGCCCATGACGAGACTATCTCGTCATGAACCCCGCCCGCTAATGCAACGCCCGGCACAGGGCGTGGAAAGGGCGGGGCACTGAAGAGGTTAAGCAAGAGGTGCAGTATACCATCCTCAATCAACCCTTAGATCAGGAACACTTGTTTGGACCCACTGAGGACACATCTTTAGAAAAGATGAAAAAGGACACAGACAGCCAAATCCTTGGGGGCTCTACAAGCAACAACTAGTAGAGGTTATTTTCGTCGCTCCTCTTATAGAGGCGCCTCGAAGACCACTAGTACAGACACCTCTTCCACTTATAAAAGCCCCACTCAAACTTCCCCTAACAGAGGTTACTTTAGAGGGAATTTCAGAGGCAACAACAACAGAGGGAGAGGGCGTGGTTCTAATACCCGCAGCTCCCCACCTCAAAACAGTGACTTCCCTCCACTCGCCCCAGACCATTCCACTCCAGTCGGGTGGAAGACTACCACAGTTCCTATATGTATGGAATTCCATCACCACAGACAGGTGGGTAAGACAAATTATCCAGTAGGGTTACTACCTTAACTCAATTCTACTCCACCCCATATACCTCCCAAACAACGTCCAATGTGCACAGAACATCTTGCGCTTCTAAAGCAGGAGGTTCTCTCTCTCTTGCAAAAACATGCAATAGAACCGGTTCCCATACATCAAAACACAGGGATTTACTCCCTTTATTTCCTCATTCCAAAAATGGACCGCACTCTCAGGCCAATATTAGACTTCAGACCGCTAAACCTGTGCATACAATCTGACCACTTCCATATGGTCACTCTACAACAGGTCCTCCCCTGCTTCAACAAGGCGATTTCCTTGCCACTCTAGATCTCAAGGACGCCTACTTCCACATTCCTATTCACCCCGCTCACAGGAAATACCTACGATTTGCTGTGGATGGACAACATTACCAGTTCAAAGTCCTACCATTCGGAGTCACAACAGCACCCAGAGTCTTTACAAAATGCCTCGCGGTGGTAGCAGCCCACTTAAGAAAACACGTTCATGTGTTTCCTTACCTAGACGACTGGTTATAAAAGCCAAGTCACGCAACCAGTGTGTACAAGACACTCACAACACAATACAGCTGCTACACAACTTGGGATTCACAATAAATCTCACCAAGTCGCATCTACACTCGTCCCACACCCAACAGTATCTAGGTGTGACAATAGATACTTCCAAAGCCCTTGCATACCCCATCCCAACCAGGATAGCCAGTATGCAAGCCCTCATAACAAAACTTCAGCCACAACACTCACTACCAGCTCGAGTGTTCATGCAGCTCATAGGGATGATGGCCTCTTGCATCTTAATCGTTCCTTACGCAAGACTCCAGATGCGTCCATTACAGGATTGCCTAGCACAACAATGGAACCAGGCTCAGTGTCAACTTTCAGATCTGGTGTTGGTAGACAGCCGCACATATCGCTCTCTGCAATGGTGGAACACTCAAAATCTTTCCAAAGGGCGGACGTTCTTGGACCCGGTTCCACAAATAGTGTTGACAGCGGACGCATCGCTCACCGGCTGGGGAGCTCATCTCTTAAACCACACTATCCAGGGTATGTGGACCCCTCAACAAAAACTCCTCCACATCAATCACCTGGAGTTATTGGTCATATTTCTCGCCCTAAAGTCATTCCAGAAACATCTCATAGGCAAAGCTGTCCTCCTCCGAACAGACATGACAGCAATGTACTATATACAAAAACAGGGTGGAACACACACTCTGCAGCTGTCACACCTAGCACAAAGCATTTGGAGATGGGCCATTCCTCAAAAGATATAACTCTTAGCAGAGCATCTACCTGGGATTCACAATCAAATTCCGGATCTGCTCAGACGTCAACAACAACAAATTCACGAATGGGAACTTCATCCGCAAGTTCTTCATCCATTTTTTCAGATGTGGGGCCACCCAGACATAGATCTCTTTGCCACACATCTAAACACAAAATGCCCAAACTTTGCCTCCAGGTATCTACACCCATTGTCCAAAGGCAATGCGATATGGATGAATTGGTCAGGCAGATTTGCGTACGCTTTCCCGCCTCTTCCACTCATTCCATTACTGGTGCGCAAACTCAAACAGTCTCTTACAATGATCCTAGTCGCGCCAACATGGGCCCGACAACCATGGTTCACAACACTACTGGAACTCTCAGTAGTCCCACACCTAAAGTTGCACCTTCCCCAAAGCTTCTCACGCAGTACCATGGAGAGATAAGACATCCTGAACCAGCGCAACTGAACCTAGCGATCTGGCTCCTGAAATCTTAAAGTTTGGTTACCTCAATCTCCCACCAGACTGCATGAACGTTATTAGAGAAGCTAGACATCCTACCACTAGAGCATGCTATGCAGCTAAATGGAAAAGATTTGTTGTTTACTGAAATAACAACACAATCAATCCACTAGATGCTTCAACTCAAAATATTATCTTATCTCCTGCATCTACAAAGATGTAATCTGGCATACACATCCATACGATTACATCTTGCTGCTATAGCAGCTTACTTGCAGAACAGACCACACTTGTCGTTGTTTAGGGTACCTCCCATCAAAGCTTTCATGAAAGGCCTTAGAAGTATAATCCCACCCAGAATTCCACCCTCTCCAGTATACAATCTATACATTGTCCTTACTAGGCTCATGGGTCCCCCATTTGAACCTTTTCATGAATGTGAGTTACAGTTCCTTACATGGAAAGTAGCTTTCCTTTTGGCCATCACATCTCTCAGAAGAGTGGGTGAACTCCATGCATTAACCATACAAGAACCATTTTTGCAAATACATCACAACGTGGTTCTTAGGACAAACCCTAAATTCTTACCTAAAGTAATTTCGGCCTTTCACCTTAACCAGTCTGTTGAGCTCCCAGTCTTTTTTCCTCAACCAGACTCAGTAGCCGAACGAGCTCTTCATACGCTTGACGTCAAAAGAGCTATCCTTTATTACATTGAAAGGACAAACAATTTCAGGAAAACTAAACAACTTTTTGTAGCTTTCTCACCACCACCAACACATAAGGGCAATCCAATATCAAAAGCTGGAATAGCCAGGTGGATCGTTAAATGTACTCAAATATACTACCAAAAAGCAAAGCGTATATTATCCATTCCCCCTAGAGCGCATTCCACACGTAAATTAGGGGCATCTATGGCATTCTTAGGAAACATCGCCATGGATGAAATTTGCAAAGCCGCAACATGGGCTACACCGCACACTTTCACAAAACACTACTGTGTAGATGTGCATGCAAAACAACAAGCTAGTGTGGGCCAGGCTGTACTAAGAACACTTTTTCAAACTACTGCAACGCATACAGGTAGCCACCGCTAACAGGGGAACTGCTGTATAGTCTATGCAAAAGTATGCGATCTACAGCTCATTATGCCTCAAACGGAAGATGCTAAATGCTACTTACCAGTATGTATCTGTTCTTGGTATGTAGAGCTGTAGATCCGGATACGCCCTCCCGCCTCCCCGGACACCTATGTGTGTTGCAGTGCTATCTTACTTAGATACATTACACATGGACATCTTTCTATTTCTAACTATCTCCATCATCACCCTTCATGGCAAAACAATCTAAGGATGGAGTCGAAGCCCTTGCGTACTACTAACCAAAGGAGGAGTCGCCTATCTCGTAACTACAAAGACTTCTACAATAACAAAGTGCAAACATCCGAGCCCAACACCAGATGGCGATGTATGCAAAAGTATGCGGATCTACAGCTATACATGCCAAAAAAAGATGCATACTGGTAAGTAGCATTTTCCTTTAGGGTCCTGCTTCACTTTTCTAATGCTATCTTGTTTACCCAATGAACCCTATCTCAAGCTTCCATTTTTTGGAACCCCATGAGATTACTTAATTAGGGGAGTTTCTCTGTAGGGCAGCAGAAGACCAACAAAGTTGCTCAACTATTATGAAACGCATTCCCTAAATTAAAACAGGACCTTTAGCTCTGCTTGTTTTTTTGGCATATTTCAACTGTCATGGTTTTCAGCTGTTGTGTTGATGTGCTTCTGATCTGCATTGGATTGTTTAAGCAGCATTTTATAAATGAAAAAAATAACTTTTTTTTTTTTTTTTACTAGCAATTGTACATGGAATCGAGACATTGCTTAGCAGCTGCTAATGTTGTTTTACTTCAGGCTGACCATAGAGTGCCTGCGGAATCTGTGGAAGAAGGTACGTTTTTTCAACTAAATAACAAGAAAGTGAAACCATAGCAGAACAGAACTGATTTAAAAACGTGTAGGGTACTCTATTGCTAATCTTTTAGCACAGGTACATCATACTTGTAATTTTAGGCCAGCCTTTGCACTCATTTGATGTCGTGCTTAATACCAGAAGGGGCGGAATGAATTGCCTATGGGGCTGGAAACACTCCTCTGTACCTAGGAAGTTTTCCACCCCTATCACCCGCCCCCAGTAGCACCTCTTCAATGCTCTCCACCCACCAAATAAATTCTGATATTAGGCTCAAGAGTGGGTAAGCCGACTGGTTAGTATTTAGGTCCATTCCTGCTTGCCACTCCTGTTTTTTGGGCACTCTTCTGGAACTCCCACACGTTCGCTATATCTATTTTTGTGAATATCCTACCGAGCATGCAGAGTATAAGGTTGGCCAGTGAGATATCTACATCACTGGGCATTCCCAATAATGTGAATTGACCCTGATTTCTGTTGCACCCCCAGTTCGTTTGCATGAGGTACCTTCTTACGTTGTGTATCTAAGGCTATTTGGTGTCCCAACCCATACTATTAACCCATAGACCTTAAACTCCTAACCATGAAGTTCTATACCTTTAATTCTCATCCATACCCCAACTCCTAATATATGAATGCCTCACCCTTATGTGTCATACCACAAACCCTGCATCTTTAGCCCCTATACCCACCCCTTTAACCATTACACTCTCTATCCTTGAGCCTAAACTCTTTACTATTTTCACACTGTCCTTGTTTTAATATATTTTGGGAACAAACACTTTGGGAGATGTTCAGTATTGATTTATTTTAGAACTAATAAATGAGAAGTGTTATTTTTTAGATGTTTTCAAACCATTGTGGCAATAATGATGCTTGAAGTTTTTTTTTGTAGGTACTGTGGCTCTTTGATTTACATGATTTTTATAAAGATGCTGATACACTTAACAGGTTTTTCAGAACCCTTTTTGAACCGGTACTTGTATTCTATAACAAGTCATCCATGGATGATTCATTAAGAGGTTTAAAATTGAGATACTTGCCACTATTTGCGCTAGAACAATGTTTCTTTATTAACTGGTCCTGATGGCTGGTACTGCTGATTATCTTTTCTGAGTACTTGGAGTTTTCTGAATATCTTAGCCCGCATAACTTACTTTCATATTAGATTGTGTTATTTGGTGCAAATGTTCACTAAATGTTTGTAGCATAAGTGACCGTAGATACACATGCTCTGCATGCTCCTGCTACCTAGTGTTGGGTTCAGACGTTTGCAAAATGTTTTTCTTTGAAGATGTAATTTGAGTCACGAGGTATAATGACTCTACCCTTAGTTTGACAGTCAAAGAGAGTCCGTCCATGTTGTTTGGTCTATCATTCCACTCTTTCTTTTAGATAGACAACAGTTTTCTTAAAATAACCCTCACCCACCAAGATGTCCCTTGGCCGCATGCTTCATCATAGGGTTCTTCCCGTCCCGCTGCTGAACAGGCGTGCTGCTACCAACTAATACACAGGAGCACTTTTGATCATATACTATGAAGAGGTGGGAGATATAAGAGTGGGAGGGTCTTATCTAATGAAACACTAGAGATAGAAATACCTAGCTAAATAGTAAAAAATGATTTATTCTGGCTTCTAGCTGGTATGGTTAAAAGAGGAATTGAAAGACATACTTTTATGTGTATGTATTTCAAAGGTCTACATGTTTCAAGCCATTACCCCAAGGCTTTTCGTCAGGACCACCATATGATCCCTAGTACCACTCCTAATGGTGAACGACTCATGTGAGTATCCTTAATGAGTAAAAATAAATATATACACAATATAATACCCAATCAGTAGTGTTTCTTTTAGATATGTATCTGGCCACAATTTGGCCTCATGAGCTCAGGTAGGGGAAGGGACGCTTATAGTAAAACCTTCTTCAAAGCTACTCCTTTACCAGTGGAGATAGCCTGCCCATGGCTCCGACGATGTCCCATAGTTGGCAATGCTCATGGGCACCAGCTCTATTGTTAAGTTGTTTATTTCCCCCCCCCCCCCACCCCCCCCCCCCCCCCCCCATCAGGTTCAGATGTGTACCGATCAGGTTTGTGTTGAGCACCAAACAGAATTTACCGCCAGACCCACTCGATTGCTTAGCTCACGTACTTATGGAAGAACTCAACAGATCCTTGTTCCCTTTTCTTTTTTGTCTCTACTCTGTGACCCATGAAAACTAGACTCCCCTCAGTGTCTTTTTGCAAGGGCATCCGCCCCTTCCCGGGTAAGAAATGAAAGGATGGCCTTCTAAAACTTCCCCCAGTAGCATTCCAAGTTCCCCTGGACCGACCATCAAGTCTGCAGTCTCTTCATCTTCTCTGAGCATAACGTCACCATGTGCCAGTAGTGCCTCTGCTGAAGTGGGCCCACCGTAGACTGCAAAGGCAGGTGTCCAGCGACACTCCTGATACCTTCAGAGAGTTCCACGTCGAGACGGAGGAGGAAGCCGGTCACTCAGATGCCCTGCTGGTCCAATCCAGTTCGGAGGCAAGATCACCACCCCCCATTAAAAGGGAAAACAACTGCAAAATCTTAAGGCTTCCCAATCGCTGAAGACTTTCTCTGTGTGTCTGGTCGGCACCCACACACAATGTACAGGCAGAGCACTGCCCTAGTGGGAGTCTGGCTTTGATCCCAGTCTCAACTGCCTTCAGACCATGGTTCACACCGACCCAATTCTTCACACCAACAACTCTCCCTTCTCTTGCCAAAAAGACCCTGCATAAGTTTCAGGCCCCTAAGGAGCCAGCAGGGCCCTTGGCTCCCGCAGTGAAGCAGACACCAATCTGCGCCATAGTCCCCTTCATCGCCGAAAACAGCCTCCACAACTCAGTCGGCCTCCAGCTCCGAACATTAAGAGCAACCTGTTCTCCAACGCCTGCAGAGGAGTTAGATGCTCCACAGATGCGTCTGTTTATTCACTCTCAGATCAGCAAAATCTCCACAAAGCTGCCTCTGAAGCCACAAGAGACTTTTCCAAGGAAGAGGAAATGGACTTTCAAGGAGCAGATTGCCTTAGAGCCTCCTCGAAATCATAAGCGATATAAGGACAGGGGCACTAGGCCCCTCCCTGCTCGACCTTCTCCTCCACCTGCCCTTCCTTCTTCATAGTCACCAAAGGTGTCACTACACCCCTCCTACAGAGAGGGCAGCCTACTTCATCCAGCGGATCCCTATAATGCACCCGATGACCCTGAGCCCAGTGATGACCCGTGGAGCAACTAGGATGTTGATCCCCGGGTGATACAGACCTGGATCTGTAACCAGCAAAGTTTTCCCACGATGATACATACCATAAGGTTTATATATAGGGCAGCAAAATATAGTTATGCATGTTGTCCAGGAAGACATTGCCTTCCTACTTGAAACATTTTCCAAGACCCAGCATACCCTTCAGGACTTCCCTAGACTTAAGGGTTTGCACTAGAATGGCTCTGAAATCTTGACGGGCAAGGGTTATTCTACCTAGGGTTGGTATAATTATATAGCCAAAGCACTCCTCTGATTCAACTTATTTCAGAGAACAAAAGCGCACTCACAGCAGTGTGCAATAAACAGTTTATTGCGTGAAGAACATATACAAGTCCAGCAGATGGATGATAACACCCATTGCGTTTTGTCGTTCCAGACGCCTTGCTCATGAATGGGTGGCTGTTTGTTTTTAACCTTATCTTATAACATTTGAAATCATTAAAATAAACAAAAGACAAGCATGTCTTACATGTAGGCAAATACTGTGGTGGCCATTTTGAAGTTCGACAATTATACCATAATCTGGTATAATTTGAAAGTAACTCTAGATTGTAACCAAGTTAAATAATGCTCATGATGATTACCCAATCATATGATATACACTGAACATCAAAATAATGAAAAGGTAAAAAATAGAGATAAATAACAATCCTGTCATATTTGTGTTGCACTCGAAATATGAAGTTTGTAAATGCCAGCATTATGCCTAATACGTAGGATTGAGCATGTTCATAATTCTCACGTTCGAGGCATGTGAGCTGTTGATCACATGCTATGCTATGCATAGATCACCATCTAGTGTTGGGCCCGGATGTTTGCAGTTTGTTTTTCTTCAAAGAAGTCTTCCTAGTCACGAGGTAGGTGACTCCTCCTTTCGGTGATAGTGAGCATGGTCATCGACTACATCTTCAGATTGTTTTTTTTCCATCATCGGGTTTGGATGTTACTCGCTGCGCTCTGGTTCGATGCCGATCCTTTGGTTTCCCTCTGTGCGTAGAACACTCATCCTTGACGGTATTGTTTCCGACCGCGTAGTCCATTCTTCGTGTATTGTGTTTATTGACAAAAACCCTATTTCGATCGGAGAGCTCGTGGTGGGCCTCTGTGCCATGCAAAATACCCGCACACTGACTCACACGAAGTGTGCAACCTGTGTTTGTCACCAGAACACAGTGAACAGGATTGCGACATGTGCCGAGCTTTGCGCTCCAAAAAGATTCTTCGCGGCTGTCAGGCTCGACGACGTGCATAGCCAACACACAGTCTCCATTCCGGACCTCTTCGGACCGGAGTCTGATGAAGCCGGCAACGCTATCGGAGCCGAGGAGGAACAGGAGCAGATCTCCCTTTCCGAGGACGGCTCCGACCAGGGTGAAGACATCCGGTGTGGACAACGTACTGTAAGTACAGTCTCTACCTCGCCCCACTTACCAAGTCAACCTAAAAATAAGGCTCCGGACCAACCCACGCCCTCGAACCCCTGTCGGCACTGAGACCAAGCTTCCGCTGCCCCTCCTTCAGGCTCTGCACCGAAGCCTACCAAAAAGCCTTCCGGCTCCGAAAAGCCTCGTTCCAAATCGGGCACCGAGCCAAAGCCTTCGGGATCGAAGTCCAAGCCCGGCTCCGAACCTCATCACTCGGCACCAAAAACCACTTCAGATCCTAAAACACCAGGCCCGAAGCCGTCGGCACAGTAAACTTCGGCACCGAAACAGCCTGATGTACCGAAATCACCTAAAAACACAGTTTCGACGATCTGCTCGATAAACCGGACCCGAAACAGAAACTAATATCCATCCTAAAACTGGACACATTACCACCAAAGTTACTCTAAAGAGAAGGACTGATACTGAAGAGGAATATCACATTCCTTTCAAGAAGAGAACTGTTGGAACTAACCCTTCCCCTCCTCCTCCTCTTCCAGCACCACCTTCTCCTCAGTCTCTACATGTGCCAACTTCACCTGAGCACTCACCACCACATACACCTAACAATCAGGATGATGGGGACGGTAATGATGATAATCATCCAGGACCTATAGATCAGTAGGACTACTATAACATTGACTCGCCCACAAACAACGATCCTGACTTATACCCTACCAAGCCCTCTCCACCAGATGACAGTGTAGGCTCTATTGAACTGCTAGGCAGGGCTGCCAATTACCATGGGGTGCAGCTCCACAAAGAATCCCTTGAAGAGGATTTCCTTTTTGAAACACTCAATAGTACACAAAGGTCAACACATACGTTACCCATGCTGGAAGGGATGATCAGGCATGTAGACAACATATTTAACAGTCCTGTTAGGGCACGTATCGTTACCCCTAGGGTGGATAAAAAGTATAAGCCTGCACCATCTGACCCAGTATACATAATGACAATTACCTTTTAGATTCATTGGTAGTTTCAAATGTGTGCAAAAGGGCAAACTCCCAAACTACTGGAGACGCTCCACCCCCAGATAAGGAGTCAAAGCTTCTCGATGCTTCAGGGAAAAGAGTAGCCTCCCAGGCAGCAACTTCTGGTGCATATCTAATACACAAGCCCTCCGCATCGTTAAAGAACTCTCCAACCCCAGCGCCAACACCAACGACATCCCGCCCTCACAGGAACTGTGCCATGTTCTTCCACCGCGAGATCGCTGACATCCACAACAGTTTCAACACCACGACCGACCCGACCACGCCAGACTCCACCACTCCTCCGAACACCAACAACGCCAACCGCCTTACCACCTGGTCCAACGTCAGCAACGACGAGACACGCAAGGTCATGAACTCCATCCACTCAGGATCTCCGACAGACCCGTGCCCACACCACATATTCAACAAGGCAGACGCAGGCATTGCCCCCCAACTACAGAAGGTCATCAACATCTCCTTCGAAACAGCGACATTCCCGGTAAGATGGAAGCACGCCGAAATCAACGCCCTCCTCAAGAAGCCAAGGGTGGACCCCAAGGACCTCAAGAACTTCCGGCCCATCTCCCTGCTCCCGTTCCCAGCGAAGGTCATCGAGAAAATCGCCAATTAGACAACGGCGAAACATAAGCCCTCATCCTCCTGGACCTCTCGGCCGCCTTCGACACGGTCTGCCATCGCACTCTAAAACACGCCTCCAAGAAGCCGGTATCCAAGAGAAGGCCCTCGACTGGACCACATCCTTCCTCTCCGGCAGATCCCAGAGTGTCCGCCTCCCACCCTTCCGATCCGAAGCCACCGACATCATCTGCGGCGTCCCCCAGGGCTCCTCCCTCAGCCCAACGCTGTTCAACATCTACATGGCCCCCCTCGCACAAGTGGCCCGCCATCACAACCTCAACATCATCTCCGACGACACTCAGCTCATCCTCTCCCTCACCAAGGACCCACGCACCGCCAAAACCAACATCCACGACGGAATGAAGGCCATCGCCGACTGGATGAGGAGCCGCCGGCTGAAACTGAACTCGGACAAGACGCAGGTCCTCATCCTTAGACCCAACCCCTCGGCTGGGACGACTCCTGGTGGCCGACCACTCTGGGGACAGCACCGACACCCACCGACCACGCACGCAATCTAGGATTCATCCTAGACTCCTCCCTCTCCATGTCCAAACAGGTCAACGCCGTCTCCTTCTCCTGCTACAACACCCTCCGCACGCTTCGCAGGATCTACAAGTGGAACCCGACCGAAACAAGAAGAACGGTGACACAGGCCCTCGTCAGCAGCAGGCTGGACTACGGCAATGCACTCTACGCCGGAATCCCAGCCAAACACCTACGACGACTACAGCGCATCCAAAATGCCTCCGCCAGACTCATCGTCAACGTCCCCCGCCGCAGCCACATCACCCCCCACCTGACAAAACTACACTGGCTCCCCGTCGACAAGAGGATCACCTTCAAACTCCACACCCACGCACACAAAGCACTCCACGACACCGGACCAGCCTACCTGAACGCCGTCCCCCGCATCCAACGAACAACCTTCGTCGGCAGATCCTTCCCCTACCTCACCGCCAAGACCTGGAACACCCTACCTACCCACCTACGGCAGACCGAAGAACTACTCGCCTTCAGAAGACTCCTCAAAACCTGGCTCTTCGAGCAGTAGCGAAACTCCCCCCCCCCCCCCCCCCCCCCCCAGCGCCTTGAGACCCTCACGGGTGAGTAGCGCGCTTTGCAAATACTATGATTGATTGATTGATTGATTATTAGCCAGATACGACCGTGCGCATTGGAATGAGCTGGAACATCTCATCCAATTTCTCCCCCAAGAACATAAATCTAAAGCACAAGACTTAGTACTGGGGGGGATGGGGGGCAACTTATTTCCAACAATCAAATCGGGTGTTCCCTAGATGCTGCTGACACATCTGGCAGAGTGGTAAATACTAGTGTCCTTTTAAGAAGACACGCCTGGCTACGTATATCTGGGTTCAAACCGGAGGTTCAGACCTCCATAGTAAACACACCCTTTGATGAACAACACCCCTTTGGCCCAGTGGTAGATTCTTCACTGGAAAAGATGAAGGACACTGAAGTGGCCAAATCAATAGGAGCACTTCAATCCACACAAGGCCGTGGTTCCTTTCGGTGCTCCTTCTATAGAGCTGGGTCCACAAATACTTCCTCGGAAACTGCATCCACCTATAAGGCCAATAACCAACCCTCTGGCTCTAAAAATTACTTCAGAGGGGGTTACAGAGGAAACAACGGCAAAGGCAGAGGTAAAGGTTCTAATACAAGCACCCCCCCCCTCCAATACAAAACAGTGACTTGCCCATACTTTCCCAGACCACTTACACCTGTCGGGGGAAGACTGTCACAATTCCTACCAAAGTGGCAGCCAGTAACAGACAAGTGGGTTCTACAGATTATCCGTTCTGGTTACTGCCTGAATTTCATCAGCACTCCTCCAAACATTCCCCCAAAGTCACACAAACTTTCACCGGATCACCTACACCCCTTCAAACAAGAGGTACAGTCTCTACTACTAAAAGGAGCTATAGAGCCCGTACCACCACAACATCAAGGGTCTGGAGCGTACTCCTTTTACTTCCTTATTCCCAAAAAGGACGGCTCTCTCAGGCCGATATTAGATTTCAGAGAAATATATTTTTATATACAGTCAGACCATTTTCACATGGTAACACTTCAACAGGTACTACCTCTTTTGCAAAAGGGCGACTTTCTGTCTACTCTAGACTTAAAGGACGCCTACTTTTCATATCCACCCAGCTCACCGCAAATTTCTCAGGTTTGTGGTAGCAAGTCAACATTACAAATTCAAGGTACTTGGGCAAGATGGCGTTCGAGTAACATCCTCCCTGCGATGCTCCGCTGAGTGAAAAACCCCTATCACTGCTAAACCTGTCGTGGATGCCTTCTACGCTCCTACGATAAATATGCTGTTTCCTGTAAACCTAATACAATGCACCTGAAAAATATTCCAAGGACGGTAAAAGTTTTCATCATTTGCACGCAGAGACTAGTGCTCTCACCTCCTTCCAACCTCGAGGGCGCCTGCACGGCTCTGGCTTCTCAGATTACTCCTGACCTGCATGATCTCCCATCGGTTTGATCGGAATGCAGGAGCTCAGCAAGGACATTGAGCACGCTCTCTGCTAAACGGGAAGCCACAAAGATTTCACAGTGCTTGGGACAGGTCTGCAATTTTCGGAAAACTGAAATCACAACAGTGATACTTTGTTGCAGCGTCTGGAATCACCACAAACAAGTAAGGATGGCTAGTAGGGGGACTAAAAATATCAAAGGGAAAAATGTTTCTGCGCCCAGTGCCCAGTGACAAGCAGCCTCACATACCATTACAGCGCTGTCAGCTACCCGGCAAAAAAGGTTGGAAACACTGGGTGCCAGAAGCAAAGCCGGGGGAGAGAAAGGGGGAGTGCGTTGATAAAAGCAGTACAATGGAAAACAAGCCAGAAAATACAGAGACTGTTAAAAAAGGCCCAGCTAAACCACACAGAGAGACCAGCTATTCTTAAATGCTGATTACTAGCACTTTTGGAACAACGGAAGGGCCTGGCACTATGCTTAAGTCTGTAGAAGGAGCGCCAAGTCTGACAACAGAAAAGCTGGGGCAGGTTGGAGGAGCACTGACTGACTCAAGCTCGCCAGCTGCATTATATGTAATAGGGCCACCAGGTACCCCCTTCCCTATAGATCAGGGGGAGAAAGCAGTCCCTGAGGTCCATTCTACACCTGTGAGCCACCCGGATGAGGACTGCTTGGAGGGCAAAGCGATAAGTTTTAGCGGAAAAAGCAGTAGCTCAAATGATTGTGTGAATATCTCTGGTGGAATTGTAGAACCCGCAGTAACTCGGCAAGCAGCTCTTTTCTCAGCCATTCATTCAAAACACCGGAGAATCAAGACAAATACTATTCATTAACGGATGAATCAGAGCTGTCCGACACAAGCATCTCAGTGTCAAGCGACGAGGACGGTCCCAAATGGTACAGTAGCTCTAACACGGATCCTCAGAAAAGCAAGCATGGGCAGAAAAAACTGCAAAAAAAAGAAAGATGGGGATCGCCCAAAAAGAAAGAAACTTGATATCCCAGACAAAGAAAGTGGTGCAGATCTGAGGTGGGATTATTCTGATACTCAATTTATAGTATTATCTCTCTATGGTTGCCTCAGGTGGTAATAGAACAATAACAGGTAGTCTAGACGGAGACTATGAAGGACCAAAGAGCGACCCTGAGCTGGAGGTTGTTCTTCAATCTATCAAAAGCTTCCAGGAGGAACCCAAGGCTGACCGCTGTAGATCACGCCTGGCTGCCAAGAAACTACAAGGGGCTGTCAGAAGGGTTGGTAAAACCTGCGCTGAAATTGCAGATCGGATGGCTTCTGTGGAGGAAAGGCCGGAGCATTTAGCGAAAGATGTAGCCTCGCTTAAAACCCAAAGAGACAAACACGAGAGTGTGGTCAAAGATCTCATGTGGAAGATAGAGGAGCAGGAAAATAGGCAGCGGCGTAACAATCTCCGCTTCCTAGGATTCCTGAAGGAGTGGAAAAGGAAGACCCCAGAGTCTTCATGATCTCACTCCTTAAAGGGGCTTTTCCAGAGCTACACTCCTGGGATTGGGACAAAGAAGTTCAGAGCGCATAGATTTCCTCTATCTCTTGCCAAACATACCCCATCAGCGCAGCAACATCCTCGTGCCATGCTGCTGTTTTTTGGCATCTTTCTCCTCCGTCAAGCTCTATATGATCGGGCAAGGCCCACGAATCGAAGATCCTTTGATGGAATAACTTTTTTCACTAGACCTGACTTTGCACATGCCACAGTGGAACGCAGATGGAGGCTCAGGCAGCTCTTTGCGCCTTTTCAAAAACTGGTAGCCGATGTTTAACTTCAGAATCCTGCCAGATTTAAAATTCTATCTAAAGGGTCCACTTGTAGCTTTGTTGTGGAGATCCAAGCTGAAAAATACTTGGAGGAAGTCTCTGGAAATAAATAAGGATAACAGTAATATGTTGATTGTAAAAACACTAAGGAATCTATCCTGTTTTTAGGGAAAGCCATGCATTTGCTTGTGTGCAGAAAGTGGCTACTAATGATGTTGCTAATTCTTTTTTTTTTTTTTTTTGTGTGTTTTCCGTTTTTCTTTTCTCTTCTCTTTTTCCTTTTCTTGTTTAGGCACACTTGGGTTAAATTTGGCTCTTTCTGGGGGTTTGATTATATAGATATGCGCAGGGGATCCCTAGTCCGGCCCAGAGGGGGGTCTCCGGGCGGGCTGACCTGCACACTGCAGCGACCCTCATCCGAGGCTCAGTGGGGTCGGGGCAAGCTTGGTACTGCAGGGGTGGCTGCGGCATCTGTAGACCCGCGCCGAGTGGTTGTGGACTAGGCTTTCTGGCTGATCTGGTGCCATTTCGACAAGTAGCCAACGCTGATCCATAGAGGGCTGGCTGGAGTCCAGTCGTATGTGCTGGGGCATGGGTCGTAGGGACCCGAAGCAGAAAACGCTGTCGTTCGAAAAGCTGGCTGAGCAATCATCGGAGAGGCCCCCCGACATGGCGGCACAGGGCGGGGGCATGCCCGGTGGGTCGGCGGCTCGTGCCCCATCGCCAGACTGGTTGCAAGAGATGAGAGCTGGGATTAGATCCATAGACAGTCGCTTTGACTCCTTGGACAAAACGCTGGAGGCAATGGTTGCCAAGATTCAGGCCCATGATCGGCGACTGGATGAAGCGGAGGCCAGAATTTCAGCCATTGAGGATGGCGCTGCGCAGGAAACCAAGCGAATAGATAGAATGGAACGCATATTGAAAGAAGTGGCCATTAAGAACGAGGACCTAGAATCGCGCAATCGTCGCAACAATGTACGTATTACTGGGGTCCCGGAGTCCACAGCGACGGGCCGGCTGGACGTGTTTGTGGAAAAACTGTTGACTGACATCTTTGGGAGAGACTCCTTCACATCGGGCTTTGTGGTTGAGAGGGCACATCGCTCCCTGGGGCCACAGCCTCAACCGGGGCTCCCGCCTCGCCCGCTGATAGCCCGCATCATGAACTTCCGGGACCGGGACACTGCTCTACGTCTAGCCAGGGAGAAGGGAGAAATATCTTGGCAAGGTTCAAAGCTCTCATTCTACCCTGACTTCACTGCTATGGTTCAAGAGGCCCGTCGGAAATACGCGGGAGCGAAGGCTGCGCTCCGCAATCTCGGCCTGAAATACGGCATGCTCTACCCGGCGCGGCTGCGGGTTAGGTTATTTGACAATCCTACTGAGGTGCAGGACTTCTGTCATGCATACAGGCCGAATAAAAGCCCTCTACGGGGTGGTGGCGGTGGTCAGTCCCCCCCACACAGTGGATTGGCGGCCAGCCAGGATTTGTTCACGGGCTCTGGGGTTGGGTGAGGCGGCACCTATGTCTGAGCTTTGTTTATCTCATTTATTGCAGTATGGGGACTATGGATGATTTTTGTTAAACTGTTCTGCATTGCTGGGTTGATGTCAGCTCGTTGCCACCCCCCCTTGGTGGAAACCGCTGGGAATCATTTTGGCCATGATGCTCCGTTTGTTACTGTTTGACTGCAACTGTCGAGTCTGTTTGGAGCTCCTTTTTTTGTTTGCAGGTTTGGGATCGCCTCACGTTTTTGTGGTATGGCTGGGCGGGGGAGGTGGGTTGGGGCAGGTTGTTTAGATCTTAAACATTTATTGGTGTGAACTGAACTTGACGCTAAATGTTTGTGCTGATTTCCCTTGGGTCCCACTGCTTTGTCTGATGTTTAGATGGCTTGTATAGGCTTGACTGAGAACCCCATAAACTTATCATTAATGTCTTGGAACGTCAGGGGCCTTAATAATCAACGCAAATGCAGACAAGTGATACATTATCTGAATCGACATCAAGTGGATGTTGCCTTTATCCAAGAGACGCAATTACACTCCACAAATAACGCCCGATTTGCGGCGTCCTGGGGCACACACAGGTACTTTGTCAATTTTAGTAACTATGCTAGAGGTGCGGCAGTGCTGATTCACAAGAGAGTCCAGTTTCATTGCCAGCAGTTTATTGTGGACAGGGAAGGGCGCTGCTGCATAGTGAGAGGGGTGATGATGGGACACGGGATCATCCTGGTGTGTGTGTATGCTCCCAACACTGACTCCCCGGACTTCTTCCACGCGCTTGCCGCCCGGCTCGCAACCCTGGAGCCGGCTATGCTCCTGATGGGCGACTTCAACCTATTGCTAGATGTGGGTTTGGACAGTACCTCAGAGGCCGCTGACTCTAAGCCCAGGGCGCGGCGCGCCCTCAGAACTCTGTCGCCAATTTGCCCTGATTGACATATGGCGCAAACGCAACCCAGACACCACCAACTACACACCTTTTTCTGGCCAACACAACACCTGGACTAGGATTGACTACTGGCTTCTTTCCCCGGGTCTATCCCCCTGGTTCTGGACTTTGAAGACTTTCCCTAGAACATATTCAGACCACTCTCCGGTTTTACTGTTTGGATGTTCCTCGCCCTGAAGGTTGTGAGCCAAAATGGCGATTTCCTAGTAGGGCGCTATTGGACGACCTATTCTGTCACGAGGTCACTGAGGCGATTGAGGACTATTTTGCGCTCAACTCGGTGGATTCTTGGGCCATGCTCTGGGAGGGGTTTAAGGCATACATTAGGGGGGTTTGCATAGCGAAGCATGCTGGGGTCTTAAAGGCGTTGCGCACGACGCTCACTCGGCTGGAGGTGCAGTTAGAATCGATAGAGGCGGAGGCGAGACATGAAGCGTCAGAAGACGTGTTTGCTAGGCGGCTGCGCCTCCTGTCCGACTACAGGGAGGCCGCGGATAGAGAGATCCTATACCTAGGCAAATACCACACTGCACGTCGTTACGGTGAGGGAGACCGGCCGGGGCGCACGTTGGTGCAGGCTTTGCGACCGCCGTACAGTAAGTCCTTCATAGCTGAGGTTCGGGGAGAAGACGGAGTGCTCCGTACGACACCCTCTGAGATTAGGGATGAGTTCCTGGCCTACTTCTCGGCACTATATACGACCAGACAGAGTGATAACTCTTCGTCGCGGGACGACTACTTATCTGAAATTGCGCTAGTGTTTCTGGAAAAGGGCATGCAGGAATTCATGGCGGAACCCATAACGGTGACTGAGGTTCGAGGGGCGATTAAAGTATTGTGGAGCTCCTCGGCCCCGGGCCTTGACGGCTTGTCAGGTGTTTTTATAAGGCATTTTCGGATCTGCTGGCACCCAAACTTATCGAGGTGTACGCTGAGGCCTTGGAGCAAGAGACACTCCCGCCCACTCTTAGCGAGGCAGTCATTGTTCTGCTTCCAAAACCAAACAAAGACCCGGCGTTATGCGGGTCATACAGGCCCCTTTCACTATTAAATATTGATTATAAGATTCTCGCCAAAATAGTGGCCAACAGCCTGTCACAATTGATGGAGTTTATTATTTCGCCTGCTCAATCTGGCTTCGTACCCCATCGCTCGACTTCATTGAACTTGCGGACTTTATTTACAGTATTGCATAGAATAAACCCTGACACACCCGCGGCGGCTATTCTCCTCGACACCGATAAAGCCTTTGACTCATTAGAATGGCCTTTTTTCCTATCCGTAATGCAGCGAATGGGCATGCTGGCTGGCTTTATGGCCACCGCGCGGCTCTTATATAGTCGTCCCACGGCGCGACTACGTATTAATGGCACCTTGTCGCGCCCGTTTGCTCTTACACGCGGCACACGTCAGGGCTGTCCGCTATCTCCGCTACTGTTCATTCTCTCCATGGACCCACTAATCCGGCACTTTCAGGAGCGACATCTTCACAGAGGTCTCCAGTTCCGGACTGGTCCCCTGTTGGTCTCCCTCTATGCCGACGACACCATACTGTATGTCAGAGAGCCTCAGCTGAACCTGGCTCCCCTGCTATGTGAAATACTTCGCTTTGGGCGCAACTCAGGGTTGGGTATCAACTGGCATAAGTCTATAATTTTCCCATTGACTAGCGGCACCTCCCCTTGGCAATGTGAGTTTCCGCTGGAGTGGTGCTCTGACTCGGTAAGATATTTGGACATACACATACACCAGAGCACGGACGAAATTATCCGTCTTAATTATGGATGCGCGATTGCAAAGCTTGAATCGCAGGTGGACAGATGGCTGCGGCTTCCGCTTTCCATGGCGGCTAGAATCGCCATTATAAAATTGATAGTGCTCCCTAAATTTTTTTACCTTTTTAATAATATCCCCATTCCCCTCACCCAAAACTTTTTTGCCTCCTTGCGGTCCCAGTTGATTAGATTGGTCTGGGGAGGAAAACACCCCCGGATCCGCTGGAAGATTCTCATGCTTCCGCACGACAGAGGCGGCTTTGGAGTACCGGATTTGTATTTATATTATCTGATTGCTCAGTGTGCCCATGCCTATGCCTGGTATCACCCTGACGCGCGGATTCCATTTCTTCGTCCGGAGGTGGATTTTGTGCTCCCGGGTCGCTTGTCCGCGGTATTGCCCAGGGGCGTGCTTAGAAGTCCAGTGGATATTCAAACGGTGTCCACCACCAGCTGGGCCTGGAGTAGGCTATTGCGCTACTTGGAACAGCCCATTTTATACTCCTCGTCCCTCCCGTTGCCGAATGAGGGATGGCTACTGGTCACTGGCGAGAAACTTGTGCAACGCACTTTAACGAAGTTTAACCTCACCAAGATTGGTGAGTTATACCCAGGCTGGCACATATTCTCGGTATCGGAAGAGGCACGCTTCAGTGATGCCACTTTCATGGATAAATTCATCCTCAACCGGCTTTATTTTACAGTCAGGTCGGAACTTAAGGGATTCCCCCTCGAGCCGGCTTCCTTCGAGCCACTTACTCTCCTCATTGACAAGGATACAGGTGCACATATTGTTTCTAAACTGTACAGGCTATGTGTGGCACAGATTCCCTGCTCGGATGACAAGCTACGTATGGCCTGGGAGGGTGACTTGGGTAGGCCTATTACGGAAGAGCAGTGGTCCGCCTGCTGCAAAGTCACAAATAGGATATCGCTCAAAAGCCGCCACAAACTTCTACACTATAAATGTTTCCGCAGAAGCTAGATGACACCGGACAAACTCCATTCCCTTGATCCCAGGCGTCCCCACACGTGCTGGAAGTGTGCCTCACCTCATGCTGATTTTGCCCATATGACCTGGACCTGTCCGAGACTGCAACCATACTGGACACAGGTACACAAAATCCTGGGGGAGATGTTGGGGCTCACACTGGTTCCTACCCCGGAGGTGGCGTTGCTGGGATACACGGTGTAGGAGAGTGGAATCTGACTAATGGTTGCCCCCAACTTTTTGCCTGGTATTTAAGTGGTTTTTGACTAGTCTGGCTGGGATCCTGCTATCCAGGACCCCAGCCTATCTGCTTTCTCCCTAAAACTGTTGTGAGTACTCTAGGTACAAACATAATTGGATGCTGGGCATGCCCTACCAGTCCCTTGTAGATGGTACCCTAGGTACCCAGGGCATGGGCCCCCCAGTAGGCCTACCAGGGCTGCAGCACTTATTGTGCCACCCTGGGACAGCCACCCAAACTGACACCACCAGGCCACTACTGTAGCCTGGGTAAGGTGGTGCTAGCACCCCTTACAGGGACGTAGGTACCCTATGTCCCATACCATACAACACATATACTCTCATAGGTCACCCCTATGGCGGGCCCTGGTAATCCTACAGGGCTGGGTGCTGAGGTATGTGTGAGGGGGGACCCCTACGTGAGTAGGACCTCTCTGCAACCTTCGTAAAAACGTTACTGGGTTGTTTGTAGTGTAGCCATACCATATACTCTTAACCGCATTATAAGTTATTGCGTCATCGCTGTAACTTAGGAGTGGCTACACAGAACCATATCGTGTTTGGTGTCAAACATGAAGGAATCATACCCCCAGTCCAGCCATGGGCATGGGGGCACGATTCCCCCTTGCTAGGAGGGTGATATGGGAAAAGCGGTAGAATTTGGAAACCAATTTAAAAGTGCACATGTACCACAAAATGGCTACTGTTCGCCACCTACATGACTCTGGCTGGCTGTTGCTGGGGAAAACCCCAGCCTCGCCATCTGGACAATAGGGCTCCTGTGGCAGGGAGGTGCCAGCACCTCCCCAGACAGGATATGTGGATTGGAACAGGGTGGGTGCACCAAATGTCCTTTCAGAGTTGCACGTAGGCAGCTGCAGAGCCCCAATTCTGCATACACCGCCTGGAACCGGTTCAGGGGCGTCCTGCCCCTCGCCCAGGCGGGAAACACACAAAGGGGAGTGGGTGTAGCCACCCTTTCCCGCCTCTACTCTGATTGGTAGGCTCTCTTTTGGACCATCCCCTAATCTTGGGGATATATGGGAATAACTTTGCCCTAGAGCCTTAGATTCGTACAGGACTTCACAGAACTGACCTTCGACGAGCTGCTGCCCAGCTGACTGAAGAAATCTCCCTTGGGATAAAGGAGTTATCCCCCTGCTTGGCAGGCACCTAAAAGACTACAAGATACCCGGTTGGAACTTCGTTGCTCTCACGACCTTCGACGCCTTCCAGCAACCTCGAGGTGGGTCTCCAGTGCATCCCAGCGTCCTGTGAGTGTGCCCAGCAAGTCTGAGCACCCTGGACCACGTGGGTGTCGAGATCCCCGCATACCCCGAGACACCGGCCACCTCTTGTCCAGCACACGACCCCGACCAGTGGGGAAGTTGTGCTTTGGTCCATTCTTGAGCCAACCATCAAGCAGCATTTGTGCCGACTCTCAGCTCCCTGGCCCGCTCCGGTGGCCCGTGGGAGCCCTTTTACGCACTCCATTTTGCTGCCTTCCGCGGTCCCTTGTCTCTCGACTTGTGGGCCCTGACGGAGGACAATCTTCTTTTCTAAGAGTTCCCCTGGTTGCTCCAGGCCTGCTCTACGCTCCCTGCAAAGGAGAGCACCCTCAGACCACGTGGGTCTGCACCAGCAGCTGCTTTGTTCATCTTGCGTGGGTTGCGGTTGCCAATGCTTAGTGGATCCAATCGGGACACTAACACCGCAGCGACCCTCAGCCGACGTGGGACAGTCGCCCTCCAGAAGCTGGCCTTCCTTGAAGCCTCCCGGAGCCCGTGACTGCAGAGCCCAGCTGTACCTTCCACACCTGAAGCACCCGACATCCACGAGCTCCTTCCTGTGAGCTCCCTGGTCACTGTGCTGTGACCCAGACTCTGTCCCCTCTGCTTTCAGGTTCATCTTTGTCTTTTCTTCAACTTCAATCTTCACGACTTCAGCGACACTTCCAGCTAGCAGCAGTTTGGACTCCTTTTCCATAGAAAATCAGCCCGCGACCCGACACCAGAATCGACCTATGCACCTGGCTTCCCTGGGGCAGGTAACAGTGGTACTTCGGTACTCCCGTGGTGGTGGGCTCTCCAAAGCCTTAAGTCTCAAGCCTTAACTTTGTACTGTTGTTAGAAGTGTCCTTAAACCTTAAATATTCAACCGCGACATTCTCCATAGGCTAACATTGCGATCCCGACAGCAGCTTCTCGCACTGCACACGCCTCCCGTGGGTCCCCTTCCTCTTAACTGTGGGTGGATTCTTAAGGGGCCAGCGATCCTGAATGCCCTAGGCATTGCCTGTAGAATTGTCGTGGTTCTTATACCACTATTTTAGTATATGGTTTGGTCCCCCCCTGGGGCCCATTGATTTCTGTGCTATTTATTGTGTTTATAAATGCTTGTTTGACGTGTAACTTTGCCACTAGCCACATAAAGTGACTGTGGGATTCTGTCTAGAATAAATACATATATTTTATATATATACCTGTGTGGGCTACTCTTTCATTTGGTTATTCAAGAGGTTATTATGGTAAAACAATAAGCTTAACACTCCTTCAAGACTTAGCCTGAAGGCTGCTCTCCACAGCTACCACTAGGATAGCTTTCTTTAAAGGTTGTCTTAAACCTATCATCAATAGGAGTCGAATTGGACTGGTACAAGGTGTCCCTATAACTAGGAACAGCATATGCCAGGCCAACTTCTCACACACGGTCAACTTTCCCAAGTCAGTTAGGAGGCTTGCGTCTCTGGGCTTTCTGTTAGCGAAACGGGAAATAGCTAGGCGCTGGGGTAGCAGGACGGCTCCCACGGCTAAAGCGTGGCTCACGGCCATGGCGTACTGTAGCCTAAACAGCGAGGTTTACTCCAGTCTACTTCCCAGCATAGCCCGGCCCAAAGACATCTGGGGCCCATACAAAACATACATCGCGAATCTGCCGAGCTCCACCCAATCCCACTCCAACTCCGGAATAGTGCCCACAGGGGTAGGTTAGGACTTGCAGTGGAGAAGCGGTGCGATCGGGTGGGCCTTGGGGTGGATGTGAAACTACGGGTTCCTTCACTTCACGTATAGAAATATGGATAGCGCATGGGTTTGATATGGCAAATCTGAATGTTGGGCTCCAATGAAATAGATGGGTATGGGGAGGGTCAGTGCTGCATTGTTTTCTCACATGGGTTCTGACGGATTGTATTGCTGTAATGAAGAACGAGATGTTGCTGCCTGGAGCCAGGCTCTAGTATTGTTCAAGGACAGGGGGACATTATTATCGAAATGTATTTTTCACACTCCAGATAATTGTAATCGGTGCAGAGATCTCTTTATTGTTTACAAAACATAAAGTTTCAACAACAAAAAAAACTTACGCACTGGCCACTTCCCTTAATGATCTGCGGGGATTTTAACATTAATCTTCCTAATGACTGGTCTTTGAAAGAGGATTGGCAATATGCTGGCCGTAAACCTAAAGTTTTTAGGGCCTTGAAGACTATGTGTCAGACACATGGGCTAGTGGATGGTTGGCAGACCTTAAACCCCAATGACCAAGGGTATACTTTTTTTTTTCCAACCCCCATCTTACGTATGTAAGAATTGATTATATACTTATCTCTAACTCACTGAAATCGAAATGGCAATTGGAGAAGTTACCACGTGTCCTTTCGGATCACAATCCACTAATTTGCACGTTACAAGTAAGTATGGGGGACCTACCACCAAGGTCCTGGACATTCGAGAAATCCCTGCTATTAGATGATAAGTATTGTGCACACATGAGAGAATGGATCCCAAGCTTTTTAGCAGATAATCTAGGAAGCGCGTCAATTGAGGTTGTCTGGGATGCCTTGAAAGCAGTAGCTGATGGGGAAACACTGAAATTCTCTCTAAATGCCAACAAACGGGCTAGGGAATCTTTGAAGCTACTGCAGGAGAACTTAAGGCTGGCAGAAGAAGAATTGGTAAAGGTGACAACAGGAAATAAAGGGACAGACGAACTGACAATAATACAAAGTCAAGTTGATGTTGCTAAGGCGGCAATTACCAACACCTGTACTGACAAAGCGGTTATAAAAGCCATGTCACAGAAGGAAAAGGTATACGAGATGAATGAACAAATAGGCCACCAATTAGCCGTACATACAAGGCAACAGACCTCTGTAAATCTGATATGAGAGTTATGTGATCCTCTGCTAGGAAAAATAACCGGACCCGAACTTATAAGTGATGCCTTCTGGCGCTTCTGTCGGGACCTATATACGACAGGGGTAGGTGGTGACCCATTAGATATCTAAAGGTATTTAGATAAGGTGGACAATGAAAAATTTGACGATGTAGACCAGCAAACCTTAGAGGAAACGCCGGATACTGAAGAGGTTTTAACAATAATTAAAAGCTTGGCAAAAGGGAAAGCAACAGGAATGGATTGCATCCCATCTGAATTTTCTGTCACCTTTTTGGATCAAATTAGTTGTATTTTTACAGATCTTATTATACATATTTTTAAGGGTGGTCAGCCTCCAAGCTCTTGGTCTAGGGCTAAGATAGTTATTTCCCCCCCCCCCCAAAAAGCCTAATGATCAATTAGGCTCATACCGACCAATTACTCTTATAAATGCTGACTCAAAGATTTATAAAAAAATTCTGGCCAATAGAATTGCACCCATTATTCATAAAGTAGTAGTCAAGAGCCAACAGCCAGTGCAAACTCTGGAGGTGTTTGCCCACGGACTGGAATTTGGGAATCCCCAGGAGGATTCTTGCAGCTGCATTTTCCATCATCTGGAGCCTTCATATTTGCTTTATGGGTATACCAAGATATAGTCCATTTCTGTAATCGAGTTTGGACAGGATTAAGCATGTAACTACAGTTTTCTTGCTTTCTGTTCGAATCATTGGCAGGAGTTTCTTGATTGCTTTAAGGATGAAGAAACTGGATGTTGTAACTGTCTTGACTTGAGCTTCAAGGTCCAGTTTTTGGTCTATCATCACACCTAAATTTTTTTGCTTTGGAGAATGGGATTGGTGCTGTTCCCAGATCATCTGGCCATCAGATCTGTGACCCGGAGGGGTGGGTTACCAGACAAAATCACCTCAGTTTTTCCGGAACT
The DNA here is from genome assembly GCF_964204655.1 of Triturus cristatus. NCBI lineage: Eukaryota > Metazoa > Chordata > Amphibia > Caudata > Salamandridae > Triturus > Triturus cristatus. Next base: position 252,636,810 of record NC_140580.1, on the reverse strand, counting down.
GAGCTTTAGATAGTGCGAGCTCATCCATGAGCTGACTGCTGTCATACACTCCCTAAAACTTTGTACTGGAGGTTGGGTATTTTTACTGATGGATACAACAATTTGGGTATCATCTGCATAGGATGTTATTTCCATCCCAAAGGATCTCATTACTAGTGCCAGCTCAGAGACATATACATTAAAAAGTGTGAGACTCAAGGAGGAACCCAGCAGGACAAGAGCCGCAGCACCCCCTGCATTCATTGCTGCTCTTATTTCCTTGGTGGCTTTTATAAGCGCTGTTTCGGTGCTGTGTTCAGTCCTGAATCCGAATTTTGATTCATTTAGCAGGTTGTGTTCTGATGAATGAAGTATGAAGGTATGAAGTGAGCTGGTTATTCATAACCTTTTCAATCAGTTTGGCTGGAACTGGGAGGCGTGAGGTAGGCCTGTAGTTGCCCGGGTCAAGTGCATCTAAGTTGAATTTTTTCAGAAGGAGTAGAATCGAGGCCCTTATCCAGATAGAGGGAAAATGGAGGTAAGACTTAGACCCAGAATCTCCGGGACTTGTTTAAATATCATGGGAGGGAGAGGATCATGGGGAGAGCCCGATTTTATTTTAGAGATGTGGAGGATTATCTCATCAGCAGTTACCGCTCTGAATTCTGTGAAGGTGGGGGCTTTGCAATTTTGTAGGCTTCTGGTGTAGTCTGAGTTAGACTTTGCCCCTTTGTTGAAGGTGGTGAAGATTTGCTCCACTTTAGTTTGAAAGTGCTGTGCGAGTGCATTGCAGAATTCTTGAGTGGTCATTTCCTTTTCTTTCGGGGGGAGTAGACAATTTAGTTATTACCTGAAAGAGCTCTTTGGAGGAGCTTTCTGCCTCCTTGATTTGATTGGAGGAATAGGAACTTTTTTTTTTAGAAATGATCAGTTTTTTTGTAATCCGCAAGTAAGATTTTGTATTTTACGTGTTTTGTGTTCCTTGTAGTTACTTCTCCAGCATCTCTCCTGTCTTCTGCACTCTTGTTTTTTTTGTCTGAGAGTGTCAGAAAACCAGGTTGCTGAGGGAGTGGTCCTGATGCTAGAAGACTTTTTAAGGGGAACAATCTTATTGCAGTTGTAGTGAGCCATTGGTTAAAGTGGATAGAGGCATATTGTGCTAATTGTGGTGGTTTAGTTAATGAACTTGTGAGCTGGATGTTAACCTGGTTATTGTTAACCTGTTTCCAATTCCGTTAAAATCCAGCTGTCTGTTTGGGTAGGTTGGCCCTTGTCTGAGTTATTAAGCTCAAAGATAATGGCGCTGTCGTCTGTCCAGCTAAGTGGTAGAATCTCCTTAACCTCGAGTGCGTCATAGTTTGTAAAAATACCGTCCAAGATATGGCCAGCCTGGTGTGTGGGGCCCTTAACCCTTTGATTTAGCCCTGCAAATGTCATGGTATCAAGTAGGGACGTGGTGCTTGAGTCCATAATCTCATCCAGGTGGAAATTAATGTCACCTAAGATAGCAAAATTGTTCTCCAGAGCACAGGTCTCCAGAAGTGTATTGACAAATACCAGAAACAAGTTTTTTTGTTCCCCAGGGGGGCGGCATAGTAGTAGTACCTTGAAAGAAAGCCGATTGACTTGAATGATAGGGCCTCACAGTCTGAGGAGGGAATGGTCTCAAAGGAGGCTACATATGTGTCTTGATAAATAATAGCAAGACCACCCCCTTTTTTGTGTTTCCTATCTTGCCTGAATACTGTGTAGCCAGATGGCACCGCCGTGCAGAAATCTGGACCTGAACCCTGATCGGCCCAGGTTTCAGTAATAGAGAGCAAATCTAGGCTCTGAGCGTCAAGTAGCTCTGCAATGTCTAATTTATGTTTTGGCAGGGATCTTGCAATTTATAAGTGCTCCTCGGGGTATTATCTTAGGCTTGGAGCTGACATTTGCAAGGGGCCAACTATTCGAGTACTGTTCACATGCTGTTGTGCTGAGTTTTAATAGAAAACCGCAATTGGCACATTTGAGCGGCTTATATGTGTGGCAATTATCTGGGATAAAACATGTGCATTTTACGGCGTTAGAAACAGAAGTTATTTAATATCCGTAGACTACTGCCAAAAACACATAGGTGTTTAGTTTGGTGGCTAGGAGATCCAGCGTCTCTGGCGCTGGGCACAGTCCAGGCGCAGACGTGCTTGCCTTTGGTGCGCCCTTGGCGCGTCCGGCTTGGCATACCGTTTATGTAGGGCTTGACCACTAGCATGTCACCCTACCAGCCGGAAGTGAGTGCGGCCAGTGGGGGTGGAGTTGCGTCCCCCCGCTCAATCGGCAACAGCTGCCGTGGCGGACCGAGGACGCAATCCAACGTGACCAGTACCAAGTGCAAAGTGCGGTAACATTTAAAGTATTTAAAAGAGTTCCCAAGTTAAAATTAAATTCAAGATAAAAACGAGCAAGCAATCTGGCAGCAGAAAGAAAGCTTTAGGTAGCCCTCCGCGCGCTCGTGAGGCTTCTGGTTCGCTATACTATAGTGGTCATGGAGTGCAGTAGAGTGCAGTAGAGTAATATACAGTTGAATAAAGTGTCATAAATTGGATACCTTGTTGTACAGTAGGGTGTAGTGGGGTGTCGTACAGTTTTGGAAAGTGATGTAGAGTAGAGTGCCATACAGTCTAGTTCATTTTTGTTGAGTGGTGTACAGTGCAGTCTTGTAGAATGGTACAGTTGATTGGCATACAGAGTTATAGAGTACAGTGCACAGTGGTACTGTGTCAGAGTAGAGTGGAGTAAAGTGGGGGTGCAGTGGCATACAAAAAGTTGTGTACAGTGTTTTATAGTAGACTTGTGTTGTACAGTGGCATATAGTTTAGTACAGTGGAGTGAAGGGGTATAGATAGGAGTAATGTGTTGAAGCGTGGAGTTGCATAGAGTACAGTACTGTGTGAAACAATGGAGCTGCGTAGAGTGGATTGTTGTTTAGTAGCGTAGAGTGAGGTTAAGTGTCGTACAGTGGAGTAGAGTGGAATGGTGTAGTGTGCTGAGTAAAGCACGATAGAATGCATTGGTGTGTTGTACAGTGGCGAGGAGTGTACAGGCATAGCGTTGGTAGCAAACTGTTATAAGTTGGAGTGGGGTCTCATACAGTGGAGTGATGTCTTGTGTAGTGAAATACAGTGTTACACATTGGAGTGTACGGGCATAGTATGAGGTATAGAGTTGGATAGTGGAGTGTGCGGGGATAGAGTGGGGTAAAATGCCGTAGAGTGCCATGAAGTGTGGTAGACTTTTATTGAGTGGAGTTTTATAGAGTGGAGGAGAGTCTCATGCAATAGAGCAGCATAGAGTACAGTGGCGTAGAGAGGATTACCGTAAAGTGGGGTGGCGTACGTTGAAGAGGCATAGTGTAGAGTTGAAGAAACTGTTATAAATTGACAGAGTGGAGTGCTGTGTTATACAAGGTTGGAAAATGTCGTAAAGTGTTGTATAATAGAGTGTACGGGCATAGAGTTGAGTGAGTTTGGACAGTGAAATGAACAGGGAAGAATGGAGTAGAGTGGCATAGAGTGTAGGAGAGTTTTGTAGAGTGGAGTTATATATAGAGTGGTGGAGAGTACACTGGAGTGGTGTGAAGTGCCATAAAGTGGAATAGCGTACAGTGGAGATCCTAATCCAAACAGACAACACGACCACCATGTATTACCTCAACAAACGGGGTGGTACGCGCTCTCGCCCGCTCTCCCTGGAAGCTCAAACGATATGGCACTGGCTTCTAGCCCGAGGCCTTTCCATCACAGCGGTGCATCTTCCAGGGGAGCGAAACGTGCGAGCGGACGCACTCAGTCGACACTTCGAAGATCAGCCAGACTGGGTGCTAAACGACGAGGTAGTGGCAGATATTTTCCATCAGTGGGGGCAACCTTCCATAGATTTGTTTGCAGACGACCAAAACAAAAAATACCACCTTCGCATCCAGGTTCCACCTTCCATGGACGAGGGGGAATGCTCTTTTGATGGATTGGTCCGGAATATTTGCATACGCCTTTCCTCACCTGTCTCAGGATCCCGAAGGTGGTATCCAAACTCATCCGATCCAACATGAAGATGATCTTGATAGCTCCGGACTGGCCTCGTCAGTGGTGGTACCCAGACCTGTTACAGTTGTCGGTGCTCCCCCACAGGAGACTACCTTACAGATCGGACCTGCTGACCAAGATGGACGGGAAGATTCTACATCCCAACCTTCCCTCACTGAACTTGGCAGCATGGCTCCTGAGGTCCTGCAATATGGACACTTGAATTTACCGCAGGACTGTATGCACATCCTGAAAGAGGCAAAGAGACCTTCCACGAGGGCGTCATACTCCTTTAAGTGGAAAAGATTCTACTCGTGGAGCGCTCGTAATCATTTTAATCCTACTACAGGGCAGGAGGAGGTAATTCTTCCTTACCTCCTGTACTTGGCCAAATCAGGTTTAAAGTATTCCTCGATCAGGGTACACTTAGCCGCCATTACGGCCTACAGAAAGTCTCCAAACCAGCCTTCCTTTTTTCAGCTACAGGTGGTCAAGGATTTCCTACAGGGGTTGAAGAAAGTGTATCCCCCTATTCGGCCTCCTTCTCCTCCTTGGGAGTTGAATCTAGTCCTCTCTAGATGGTTGGGTCCTCCTTTTGAGCCCATCCATAAAGCCACGTTGCAGCATTTGACATGGAAGACCGCTTTCTTAGTGGCGATAACATCAGCGCGTAGAGTAAGTGAAATCCAAGCGCTGTCTGCCAAAGAACCATATACTATTTTTCATAACAACAGAGTAGTGTTAAGGACTCACCCTGCTTTTCTAACAAAAGTTGTATCTGATTTTCATGTTAACCAGTCAATCTCCCTACCATCCTTTTTTCCCAATCCCGCAACTCCTGCGGAGAGATCTTAAGAGAGTGCTCAAGTTCTATTTGGAGGGAACGAAAGGCATAAGAAAATCAGATCAATTGTTTCTGAATTATGGTTCCATGAGGACAGGCTTTCCAGCTTCAAAAAGGTCCATTTCGAGATGGATCGTGTCCTGTATAAATTTGGCTTACCAGTTGGCAAATAAACCCCTATTGTTGTCGCCTAAAGCACACTCCACTAGGGGGAAAGCGGCTACAATAGCTTTCTTGCATGATGTTCCAATGGCAGAGATTTGCAAGGCAGCAACCTGGAGATCGGTACACACGTTCACAAGGCATTATTGTCTTGAATCCGATTCCAGAACGGATACTCAAGTAGGCCAAGCCTCCTTGAGGAATCTATTCAGATAATAAAATATCTGGGTTTTCAAGTTTAGTTATCTGAACTTGATTATTAATTATTTTTTTCCTTTGCCCGCAGGTGGAAGAGGTGAGGCTTGCTATTCTATTCTAGTGCTTATGACTATTGATGAGGATCCCCTGGAAGAGAAGGATTAGTTACTTACCTGTAATCCTAGTTCTCTTCCAGGGGTATCCTCATCAAAGTCATAAGCAACCCTCCCGCCTCCCCGGGCAAAGGAATCTTGTTTTTTAAGGAATTGTCAACTCTTTGTGTAATGGCTTTTGAGTCACCGCAAAGAACAACTGACCTAACTGTCACCCCTGAGGCATGATGGGAAGCTAGGTGTCACGGCTGCCTTAAAGGCACAGTGTCAGTTTATTTCTATGTTACTAGGAGTTCGCTTTTCAGCCTTTTCTAGGCTATATTTTCTGCAATGCAGCCTGTGAGCTGTCAATGCTTTCAGTCCTATCTGAGAGATTGTGCTAAGTGCTAAGCATTAAAACAGTTTTCAAACATGCTTTGCTGTTGTTTTTCCCTGTTTTTAATATATTGTTTATGATATACAAGGTAATCCTTACAACATTATTCAGCTCTAGTTATGAAAGGCTGCATTTGCTTTTTTATTTTTTATATATATATATATATATATATATATATATATATATTGGTTACATATATGATTGTGTTTCCGGGGTCCCGCGCATGGGCGGGAATATTCTAGTGCTTATGACTTTGATGAGGATACCCCTGGAAGAGAACTAGGATTACAGGTAAGTAACTAATCCTTCTGGTATAATCCAGATTCTAGGCTGCAATACCTGAATACTGAAAATTCACAGGTTCGCCCCGGCTATTTGTCGACAATGCTCCAGCGCAGAGACCCAGGGTTATCCTCCGAAATCCAAACTCTCCATACCATTTCCTGTGCTTGGGAGAAACTGCGTTGGTACGTGAATGTGGACTATCTTTACTCTCCACAACTACCATTACGCGACAATCCATGGATCCCCCCCACACTTGAGACCCTGACTAAGCAGACATTATCCCGGTGTGAATTACACATTATAGTAGATCTTTTACAAAATGCCGAATTTCAAGCTGTATTAAGCCTGGCAGAGAGATACACTGTGTCCCCGATGGATAGGTTCCTTTTGCATAGAACACGGGGTCCCATACAAGCTGCAATGGGTTCCTCGACTTTAGAACCGGGAGATTTCCTCCAGCTCTCTTATTATCACATCAGCTAATAAATCCTATTTAGTGTTCCGTCTGTTTCTATTAGCTCAGACACTCTGACCCCCTGTGGTCGGGAAGGCCGACGCGGCATGGGAGAGGGATTTGGGCCAACCTGTGACTGACAAGATTTGGATTTTTGGCTGTGAACAGACTCTAAGTCCCTAACCACTACAGGCACAAACTTCTCCACTTTAAGTGTTTACACAGGGCTCACATCACACCAACACTCCTTCAATCAATCAATCAATCAATCAATTGCATTTATAAAGCGCGCTACTCACCCGTAAGGGTCTCAAGGCGCTGGGGGGGGGGGGGGGGGTCAGTGCTCGAAGAGCCAGGTCTTGAGCTGCCTTCTGAAGGGGAGGTGGTCTTGTATGGCGCGAAGGTGGCTGGGAAGAGAGTTCCGGGTCTTCGCTGCTAGGTAAGAGAAAGACCTGCCTCCGGCGGTGGCTTTGCGAATGCGAGGTACGGCTGCCAGGGCTTGTCCGCTCGAGCGTAGGGTGCGAGGAGGAGTGTAGAAGGATACGCGGTGGTTGATGAGTTTTGGTCCGAGGTTGTGCAGGGCTTTGTGTGCTTGGGTGAGGAGTCTGAGGGTGATCCTCTTGTTGACTGGGAGCCAGTGGAGTTTCTTCAGGTGTCCGGAGATGTGGTGGTGGCGGGGTATGTTCAGGATGAGTCGTGCGGCCGCGTTCTGGATTCGTTGAAGTTTCCTCTGCAGCTTGGTGGTGATGCCGGCGTACAGAGTGTCACCAGGAGTCGTCCCAGGCTGTGGGTGTAGGGTCGAGGATGAGGACCTCCGTCTTCTCTGTGTTCAGTTTAAGCCGGCTGTCTGTCATCCAGTTCGCTACTTCCTTCATGCCTTCGTGTAGTCTGGTTCTTGCTGAGGTGGGGTTGTTGGTGAGGGATAGGATGAGCTGGGTGTCGTCTGCGTAGGATATGAGGTTGAGTCCGTGTTTACGTGCGATGTTCGCCAGGGGGGTCATGTAGATGTTGAAGAGGGTGGGGCTGAGGGAGGATCCTTGGGGGACGCCGCAGATGATCTCCGTAGCTGTGGATCTGAAGGGGAAAGGGGGACTCTGAGTTTTTCCGGAGAGGAAGGAGATGATCCATTCCAGGGCCTTGCCTCTGATGCCGGCGTTGTTGAGGCGACGTGTCAGGGTACGGTGGCAGACCGTGTCGAATGCTGCAGAGAGGTCCAGGAGTATGAGGGCCACGGTTTCTCCTTTGTCGGTCAGGGATCTGATGTCGTCCGTGGCTGCGATGAGGGCAGTCTCGGTGCTGTGGTTAGCTCTGAAGCCGAACTGTGAGGGGTCGAGTGAGTCGTTGGTTTCCAGGGCGGTGGTGAGTTGAGCGTTGACGATTTTGTCAATCACTTGCCAAGATGGACCCTTGTAGATCCCACAATTGCCGCAGATGCACAACTGATAACGCCGATTTTATACATTTGGCATGGTATTGCCCATTGGTTCAGGTTTTTTGGAGGCGAAGTGTTTCTCTATCTCACTTCCGTGACTGAAACTGACCTGGCCCCCTCCCCGTTACTGGCATTGTTGAGATATGTCCAACCTTTGGACGCTGGAATAGGACGCTTCACTGCCATTGCCCTACTCCTTGCAAAGAGACAGGTGTCCAAGAACTGGGCCGCCTCCACGGCCTCTGCAATTAAGGCTTGTCTGAGAGACGTAATCTGTTGCGATATGACCAGTGATACATATGCAACACTGCTGCCTCTCTGTTCTAGGCCCAAGAATATATGGCAACCCCTTCGCTCTTATTTATTGCTCCATCCTGAGGTCACAGATTGAGTGAGTCCGTCACTGGTCACCCTAGTGACCACTTGTGCAGTACTGAGAGGGGATTTCTGGGAATCGTCAAACGCTGGTATACACCGGTCGCCTACTGGGACTTACTAAGGATAGACTATTGTTTCTACTGCTGTGGAATCTGCATATGTGAATTGGTCTCGCTACCCCCACTCATTATCTTTATTTGTTTTGTTGTTGCTCTATTTGCTGATGACTCTGCAGCTGGACAAGTAAAGATTTCCAGTGGTATTGCCCGGATCCACAATGCAGACTCTCTAATGACATTATTGGCAGGGATTGACTTGCACCCTATTCATACCCTGTCTCTTTTCTCTTTTGATATCTATGTGTAACCTTGTAAGGCTGAATACGTTGTATTATGTTGTTTCTCTTCACTGTTTACTTAATCATATGCTGCTATTCTACTCCTTTGTATTTAATGTCCAGTATGGTGTTGCGGGGATTCTGCTCATGCACAGAACTATGCACAGGAAACCAGGACATCAGTGAATTGTGGTGTACCAAAAAACTCACCTTAGTACCCAGAACCCCTATCCGACTAGCATCAGTGTCTCATTCGTTCTCCGTACTACAGCGAAGCTAGCAATGATTAGACAACCCAGAACAAGCAACTTAGGGTACTCTGAGGAACGGTGGGAATCAAGAACACGCTTTCGTTTTTAGTCTCATACCTGTCCACAACGTGAGTAATCCGAAACACAGAAAAGTTTAAAATGTTTATATTGAACTACGTGCTCTAAGATGCAGTATTTTGGCTAACATAAGCAGGCAAATGATTAGAAATAAAACAATTAGCATTGTTAAAATTACATAAAACACAAAGGGAGAAATCATGTTATAATGATAATGGAAACAAGACTCCTAGCACCTTGTGTGCCACCCTCCACTGGCTAGGAGCTAGGTTTTATAATAATAGAAGGTCTCTAGGTTTAAACGGGAAACGCCATACCTCCAAGATCAGATGAGGTGAATCACATCACAGGATCAGCAACGCTCTCTGTAGATGGAAAAGTTTTTTCCAAGTGCCAGGATCATGCATTCAATGCAATATTAAAGGCACCTGAGTTTCAAATATTTGCAGCTGTGTGCGTGTTGTGTCTAGAGCGTGGGCCGATCAACGTAGATCAACAGCATACATTGTATTTGACCTTGAAGGCTTGTGCACACAGTGTGCAGACTGAGGTCGCGGTGTAAGTCTAGGGATGTGAAAAACCGACCGTTCTCATGTGAAGAAAGCAAGCAGTTTAACTTACAACAGATACCTGTAGTGTTGTGTGCAAAAGTGGCAAGATGGCGTTTAACTTATAATTAAAGCTCCCTGTTTTCCGTTTTTACTGATTTTTACAGATAAATACAGACAGAAAACATTTATTTTCTTGTCTGTATTTATTTTTAAATGCGGATAAAAACAGAAATTGGGATTGCTTTTTGAGTAATTCTAAATACTGTCTGCCTTGACTGCCAGGCCAATAGTTGTATGAATTGATAGGCGAGGGGGTTAAAAATGAAAGGAGTTTAGTATAGAGGCTTTAACACCAGTAGATATGCACAAGGTTGATACTGAAATGTGCATATTTTCATATAAGTGCATTGATTTATCTTCTGCGGGTGTTCATATCCCTGAAATCTGGCAGGCATTCAAGCATGTGTATATTTATTGGTTAAATAAATGTGGAAATATACTAATTTCAGCTTCATTTTCCCACAAAATCTCAAATGAATACAGATAAATACAGATAAAATTAGCAATAAATAAATATGGATAAATACAGACGGAAATGCCCAAAAAATAAATACCATAAAACCGGGAGTCCTACTTATAATGCGCTTATGCTAACATAGCAATGTATGCAGGCAGAACCCTGTCTTCACTACACCCTCCCCTGATTGGACCACAAACAAAAAAGGAAGCAATTTAGGAACGCCGAGTTCAAGTTCGAATGCGACAGAACCAAGTTCATATTTTGTCAAACCAGATAATTTGGAAGAGATAAGTTCGAAGTTATGATAAAAAATAAAAGTGTCCACAAAGGGGCGGTACAACGTCCATCATTAAAAAAGGAGAGTAAAAACAGCAAATAATTGTAAGAACCGTATGCTTTGAAGACGGAAAAGTGCCAATTTAATCCGCCAGCGTATAGGCACAATATGTTGCAACAGCCTCTAAGAGGAAGTCGTTGTTATCATCAGTAAAGGATTCAGCCATCCAATTTAATAAAGTAAACGAACATACATGTTCTTCGATAGCAGGAGCCTCTAGCACCATCAGAGGACAAGTTGCGTGTTCTTCGAGGTAACTTTGTGCCAGGAAGTGATGTGCCGCTGCACATATATCCTAATTCCCTAGAACTCCATGCGCAGCCACGCAGGCCATAATCCAGATACAAGAAAAGTCCAACTCATGAGCCACTAAGGGACTCATCAGTCGATCATAATCCGGGGCAGGAGACGCCGTATTGGCGAGACACAAATCCACAGCCCATTCAAATGAACAATCCAGGCAATGGAAAACAAGTTGCATGCAAGTAAAGTATGAGACCCAGAAGGACAATCCATAGGCTACACTCAAAGTGGCCATAGGTAGCGTTCCATAGTATTCAAGCATCCGGTTGCGAAGCTGGAACAGCCGGGGTCAGGCTGTCTTGTGACACAGATTGTGCAGCCATTTCTGAGTAAACAAATCAACTGCTGCACACCGCCAGCCAAGGCGAGAATTAATGGTAACCCGCCAAAGATGCTGGAAAAAATAGAATGAAAAAATGCCGGTATCGCCCCAAATATTGTTTGGAACGAGGTCACAAGGCCGGAGCCCACAACTTTGAAAAAATGCACCAAGCCAGTTGTTGACGAGGTATTGAATATAGTGTGAATCAGAGCGCCGAAATGAAGAGGGAGATCAGTATTCGAAAGCACATGCACCTCGGTGCGGGTGTTAGCTACGTGAAGGACAAATGTTTTACTAGAGGAAGTTACGGCGACTTGTTTTTGGGACAATAAAGCCCTTATTCCTCTCATCTTGTTGAACTCTGCTTTCAAGGTTGGTATGCAAGGCCAGATGAATGTCGAGTCTCCCATGTGGGGTCGGGAAAAGCACATTTTTACATCAAACTACACATTGGGAGACCGTTACAATGTACGGAATCCCTGCTAGCATCCCGCAGCACGCTTCATTATTTAAAAGCAAATAACTACCGTTTGCTAGTAACGTGAAAGTGGGTGTTATTGCTGGCACTGGACTGCCCTTTAAAATGCAAGCTAAATTCGGGGCGTGGGTGTTACACGCGCCGTGTAATTGTATATTTTTGCACACTAGTGAGTGATCAGGTGTAGAAGTGCACTCTTCTCCCTTCAAATAAACCTCTTTCCCCTCTCTCAGGCACCTGTATGTGACCAAACTTCATGGAGAAAAGCGCTACCCAACGGTTCATATCTTCTTAAGGCATAGTGTTTCATACATGAACTGAACTTAAACAAAGGGAAAGGTAGTGTTATCAACCCATGAATAAGCCATACAGCCGAGTTAGATTCGGCCACTGGTAAAGGTTCCAACTTTTCAATGTGTAAAAGCGAATATGTTGCATCCTTCATGGACATGAACTGTTGTTTTTCAGTCAGATTATACGGTATAAACAAAGATGATGTATTCATGTAGTCCCAAGGAACTTTCCCAGATTTCAATGTTTGTAAAGTCCACGCAAACTGCATTATGGAACGCAATTGATTTTGACCATGGTATAAAACAGACATTTCATCCTGTACAATATCCACAACAGATTAAACAATATTATCTAAGGTGTAACTTCTGGAAGAAAGAGTATTAATGCTATTATCAACGATAGCAAGCACTTTTTCTAAATTATCTTGATCAATAACCCTCAATCTAGAAGCAGCTTCAATTTGAGATAATTTCCAAACCTCGTTGTAAATAGCATATACCCATCTTTTGGACCTGCCTCCTACAGGGCCTTTAACAAAGTCATTCAAATCAACATAGTCAGTCAATTGGGACAAATTAAGTTTAACTGAAGCTAAGGTGGAATGTTTAAGCCAGTTGTGACATAATTTGCCTACTGAATAGGTAGTAACAGAATGGGAGTTTTCAAAACGGGGGTCCAACCTAACCTGTGTATAGCCTAGGGCCAGACCCAGAAAACGATGTTGGCATGAATCTGAACTTTTTTTGCCATAATAACCATCCTTGGGGATCCAAGCTGGAAATATTGAAAAAGGTATTAATAATTAGGGACTGCAATTCATCAAGGGACATATCTGTGTGATTGTCCCAGGTAGGATAAGCACCCAGATCAGGAATGGTAGGGGCATTCATTTTTTTAGAAGTAGCCAATCCAAAGCAATAGAATGCTCGCAAAGCTTGCGGTGCACACCTGGGGAGATCTGTACCACCAGGGGAGTTTCCGCACGGCTACACACTTCTTTAGAGACGCCGCTCCTTCCGTTATGGATACCTTTCTCTACATTCGGCTCCGGCAAAATATCAAGGCAGTCACCCCCGACTTTCCCAGCGAGCCTGACACTATGGCGCCCCTCCATGCCCTACTGCAGAAGGGGATCCCGACACATGTGGTTTCCATGTTATATACCCACGCTCAGGCTAACTCGTCCCCCCCCACACTCCGAGCGCGTAATGACTGGGATTGCGATTTGGGGGAGCCACTTTCGGACGCCCAGTGGGAGGAGAGCTGCTCCCATACCAGCGCGGTGACGGGAAATGCCCGCCTCCGCCTGGTTCATTTTAAATTTCTGCATCGCCTCTACTTTACACCCGCTAAACTGCACCGCTTCGGACTCCGGGACAATGATTGCTGCTTGCGTTGCAGACGGCCGGGGGCGGACTTCATGCACCTGGCGTGGTCCTGCCGGGCAGTTGCCACCTATTGGGGGGAGGTGTTCACAGCCCTCACTGCAATGATTGGGGTAAGCATTGCTCCTTGTCCTAAGATTGCCCTGCTGGGCCACTCCAGCCACGCGGTTAAGACGCACCGGAAATTCTTCGCGATGGGCCTTCTGCTGGCAAAGCGACATGTCGCTTGCAGGTGGGGGCGGGGGCGAGCGCCTAAGTTCAAAACCTGGCTGGATACGATGACAACTTGGCAGGAACAACTGCACAACTATTCAGATCTTCTGCCTCACAAATCGCGCCCCAAGGACCTTTGGGGTCCCCTCACTGCGTATCTGCTAAAAATACAGTTCCCAGACGAGCCCACGACAGGCGCGAGTCGGGATGAGCCAGTGGAGGGTCGTCCTACCTCACCTGCTCCGGCACCCACTCCGCTACCAGCTGACACTGGCTTGGACCCCTCCCCTCCCGCACTCCCTTAGTTCCCCATGCATGCTACGCAGGCGCTCTTGCTACACTCAGCTGGCTTCACACGTCCCGGGGAATCACCTAGCACTCCCGGGTTATGTGGGCGGAGGGAGCCGCGAGCTTATAGTGACCCCCCCCCACTACGGCATAGCATTCACGACACTACAGGATGCCGCATCATGTCATGCTCTCTAATATGACCATTGCCATGCCCTCCCAGCTAACTGGACAGCGCCTTGGGGCGCGGGACGTCGGCTCTCTGGTTGATGCCTGCGCGCCATGGCATGATGCGCGACCTGCACAACCAGGCGACACACTGCCATGGATGCCTAGGGCTGGGAGTTCTGGATCCTTGCTGGAAGAGCACAGTTTATGAAGCACTTGTTTGGTTCCGTTATTAAAGTTGAATGAAACCTCATGTTCCTCCTATTGGATCACCTCAGGCAGCTCCGATTGTCCACTACTACACGCCCACACAGTTCTAGTTCCTATGCTACGCGGCCGGCCCGTCTGGGTTGTAGGCGACATGCTGTGTAAACCAAAGATTGCTTTTCAAAATGTGTTCAATGATGCCCCCCCCACTGCATGTTGTCGCTGCCGGCCTGATCACTCAGGATGTAGGCGTACAGCTGTGTACTATTTCTTCATGCTCAATAAAGGTTTTAAAAAAAAAAAAAAAAAAAAAAAAAGTAGCCAATCCAAAGCAAGTGGTTTGAAAAATAGTAGAATTCAAAAACATGTGGTTCGGGATGAGGCATGCACGATGTAAAGCCTCGGTGCCCCTCACCTGCCACGCTTTAGAACCCGAAACAGATTTAAGATCAATTGTATCTTTCCACACCTCATAGCCCCCTATAGCTAATTGATCCATAAAATGCTTGGAATACAGTAATTTAGTGTTTGTGAGTCTGACTTTAGAAGTGAACTGAGTATTCATTTTGAAATAAAAGGCTTCAGGATTGGATCGACTAAAATCGGTAAAATATGTACAGTTTTCGAACTACCTTCAATGGGAGCTGGGCTATGTTCCCATTGTGTATAATCACATTTCTAAATGTATTTGTTTTATGCAGGAAATGATTGCTATAGTGTTGATAACAAAATAACTCTGCATAATTTGCTGAGTCCAAGTACAAATCTTCAGCATCAAATGCAGCATAATATTTCAAATCAGAAAAAAGAGCCTCAACGGCTTGGACATCCCAATCACCAGAGCGTATGTTTTGATTCACAACGTCCCCCATAGAAACACGAAGTACATTGGGAATCACCTCTGTTGGGCCATGAATTAGAAATTTTACAGCATCCCATACAATCCCATCTAACATAGGCCAGGCAGTGATATTGACAAAAGTCTGGTCCCTCTTCATGATGTGTGATGAGGAGTGGGGTGCCAAAGTTCCATCAATTAATCTAATTGCAGATCTTTCGGTAAGATAATGTCCATTTACTAGACGAAAAAAGACCACCACAAATGCAATCGACATGAACAAAAAAATGGAGATGAGCACCTACCCAAATGTAAGTCCAAGAGGGAATCAAAACATTTCTTTTAAACCAAACAGCAAAAATAGACATTTTCGATGGGGCACTCGATGTGGTAGAGTTAGTGTCAAATGAAAAACGTGACTGGTCAACTGCACTTATCTGCACACCAGGCAACAACACATCTGTGGGATAGGTATACTCAGTATCTTCATGGGTACCACCACCCGGTGGATTCAATCATGAATTGGTAACTGAATGCATCTCGATGGCAATGTCAGGCCTGTTCGTTTTCGCCGAGGCCAAAACAGAATTTCTCAGCATTGCTGGACAAGAGACCGCTGGAGTAATACTAAGAAGAATCCGCCACTCTTTGTAGTTTGACATTGTCAATGGAGATGTACCTGTTATCCTTGCGACCAGGAAGTGGAGGTAAAATTACTGTTCTTGTACCCTGCACACCAAGCACTGGAACAGGTGCACAATAAGAGGGGCCAAACTCCTTCTTGTTCTCCACCTTCTCTCGGACCAGGTCACCAACTCGAGGTAACCAGCCAACTACCGGAATCTAAAGTGCAGCATCTGTTGTGGGGGGCACATGATCCTTTGCAAGACTGTCTTGAGTCTCTTGTAGGTTCTGTAACACAGCAGAATGATCATCTACGTCAAAGGGTGCGGCCGACGCCGCCATGTCTAGATAATTAAGGTCCGGGACAAACAATTTTATGCCAAAGAGCATTTCGTATGGGGTCCGCCCACCCAGAGACCTACTAGGGAGATTATCAAGTGCACGTTGTACGCTATACAAATGGGCCAACCAGTTTTTGCCAGTACCTATAACCCTAGCTGTCAAGGATTGCTTTAAGTCATGGTTCATTCGCTCCACAACAGAATTGCCCTCAGGCCGGTATGGAGACAAAAATTTGACCTGGACCCCCAAAGACCTCATGGCTTCTTTGTACGCCTTAGAGGTGAATGCCGGACCCTGGTCAGAATGGAGGGTGCCACGTGCATCAATTCCCACAAAGACACGCAAATCCCTGATGACAGTTCGAGCATTAGCACTTCTTTGTGGTCAAACCCATAGAAAGCGTGTTCACGAATCCACTGCAACTAAGATTAACTTATATGCAGTATCAGAGGAGAAAGGACCGCAGTGATCTAAATAAACGCACCCAAGTGGTTTATTAGATATGTACAACTGTGTTTGAGGTGGACGCGCAGCAGTTGAAGGTTTAATCTGCTGCCAAATGTCACAAGTAAGGACATAATCACAAGTCTGTTTATACAATCCGCGCCACCAGTAACGTTGCTGCAAGATAGTGGCAGTCGCTGAAATGCCTGCATGAGCCGAGGCCATGCCTTCGTGAGCGGCTGTTATCAAGGAAAGCCTGCGGTCCGCGTTGTGAATCAATCTGTCACCAACGTTGGTAATTCTCACATTATCAGGACTTAAATGATAAGAGTATTTAGAAGGGAAACCTCTAGGGTAATTATCTCTCTTCTCGGTTGCAGCAATAGCTGCCAGGATGTCATCATCAATCTTACTTTTGGATCTTGTAACTGCTGCTACTAAATATGTTGCCACTGCTGTTTTTGCTGCTTCGTCAGCTAAACTGTTACCAACAGCGTGTACTCTTACGCGCTGGTGACCAAGAGTATGAATTACATTCACGAGAGGCAGACATTCTTTAAGTTCTGCAACTCGAACCCAAAGCATTTTATGTTTGATTGTGCTACCTTTGGAATCACGATATACATTTTGAGTCCAAAAGAATAAATTGTCGTTGAAAGACTGAACACAGTAGTAAGAGTCACTTACAATAAGAGTAGTCACACGGGGATCAGCAAACTCTAGTGCAAACACCAGGGCACGTAGCTCTGCCAACTGCGCGGAACAGTCCCCTAATGTCTGCGTGTGCACGACATCGGACTTGAATTCTCCATTCACAATGGTACCAGCCACTATTGCGCAGGCCGCTGAATAAGAATGTTTAGATCCAGTCGCCGGTTGCGCCGAACCGTAAGTGTAAATGATACAATGGTAATCCTCAAGCGGGCTCCTCCTGAGTTTGCAATGAGGAATCAAAGATAAACGTGACATCTGGAGACGTCAAGGAAGTGGCCCATTGTATCCAACGTTGATGCAAAGCTTTAGAATTCGGTACACTGGCTCTCTTCACTGCCTCAAGGGCAGGATACGGGGTAACCACCAACATGTGTTTCCTCTGCGACAGCGCTCTCTCTTTTAGAATCGCCATCTGCACAGCAGTTAATACTTTTTCGACAGAAGAAAAGCGCATTTCAGCCGAAGTGTACAAGTGTGACTTGTAAGCAATAGGAACTGTGTCTCCCTCATTAAACGTCAAATTCGTGAAACCCACTGCGCCTGGCACAATTCTTATTGCCAGGTTTGTGTGGTTGTCATGTATCAGTAAGTATTTAGATTCAGGAAGATCAGACTGCAAGGATTGCAGTATAGCTGAATGTTCTGGAAGCCAGCAAGATTTGGTAAAAATAGGTTGTATCAAGGCATATAGCGGCTTGATACGCTGGGCATAATCGGGAATGTAAGTGCACCCGAAGTTCAAAAAACCCAGCTAAGATTGTAGCTTTTTCAGAGTTGTTGGAGCGCGCAAACATGCACATTTCTCCAGGAAGTGAGGTGCTAAACCTCGTCCTTCGTTGTTGAGCTCATAGCCCAAAAACAACACTGTGTACTCTGCAATGTGTGATTTCGCAAAGTTAAATTTGTAACCGAAGTCCGCAAACATGACAATGATGCGGTCAACGCAACACAGATGCGGCCATAATTCATCGTCTGTGAGATGAATATCATCAACGTAGGAGTACGCATCAGAGTCAATGCTCTCTAACAGAGACAACACGTGCGGCAAAGACACCCGGGCTGTTTTTATAGCCCATGGCTAATGTTTTGAACTGTTTTTGTTTACCGCCAGAAGTAAAGGCTGTCCATTGACTACTAATAGAGGACAGGTTATGACTATAAAAGCGATTGGAAATGTCAAGTGTGGTCTTAATAGCGTAAGAGACTAGAGCAAAGGGCACTAGACAGGAACTGCACTACCCTTGACACTCAAAAATGAGTAAGGAACAAATTAAACAACATTTATCTGTATAACAAGACAGTTAGCTGTATTCATCATCAGACCATCAAAAGCCGTTTATAAATGTGAGAGACAAGTCATAGCTTCTTCTTGTTGAAGTGTTGTTTATTCACACTTCTACCATGATGAAAAAAAAGAGTTCATGTTTACAAAGTCCTATAATACATAGAATATAGCTTGATCTTCCCAATGCATTTTGGGCGTAGTGTTCGCCCTTCTTCAGGGGATGTCTAAGGGTGAAACATCAATATATTACATTCAATGTTATTAAACAGATCACAAAGAAGAAAATTTGGAAGGCAATTCTGGCGTCACACGGACATTCAGACAGGATGAAAGATTAAAGATTGAGGCCACTGAGTTACGTCACCAAGAAGTCGATAAAGAATCTGATGAACATATGAGGAGGGGAGGGGTGGTCCAAGGCAAGAGAGCACAAAAGTGAAAGCGGAGGAGGGAGAAAATCACCATGTGCAGATGAGTTATCAAGCGTGAAGAAATAGAACCAGAACCAGAACCAGTCCAGAAGCAAAAAAACTAAACTACCTGAAAAAGCTAATATGGCTGGATTCTATTCGGAAATGTGAGCAAAGAGATGAAATAATCTGCAAGAGATAAGAAAAACTGAACCTGTCCCTTAAATATTGCAAAATGGATAAGTGAAACAAATTGATTCATCCGACACTGGTAGAGCATAGTGAAAGGGCTTACCGAGCGTTCTATGAACCCTAGCGGACACTGGAAAACAGTCGTAGACTGTGTGTGCAGACGCGAAGGCGAGGCGATGTGGTGAGGGAGAAAGGAGCCTGCGGGAAATGAATGCGGGGAGTTAAACACAACACGGTGTAGTGGGAACGAAAAGATCAGTAAATAAAAAGATGTAGAACAGGGTACCTGGGGGATTCTATCAGTTTCCGCACAGTTGGTCCGTAGGTTATCGGAGCAGCAAAAGTCCCGCCCGTGGATACCGGAGAAGTCCGGGTTGTGTTCACGAGAGGAAGTCACAATGTATGAAAATGAAGAGGGACTTATAACGAGTGAGACCAGAGGTGGCCATCTTGTATTGGGAAGTGTGCTCTATCTGATAGAGAGCGGGTCAGAAAGTGAAAAAGGACAATGTTGAGAAAGCGTGAAGAGACAAGATGTGGACACCAGAGAAATGCACAGAAAGTGAAAACGCACCTGTGATCGAAATTGTCAACGTGGAAAAGTGCACACGCAAACTTTAAGTAAAATGAACAACGTCCTGCCTATTTACAATCTAATAAATAATAATGATCCCTAAGTGACATCCTGCCTATTTACAGTGTTAATCGGAGGAAAGTACTAACAATATGTCTAACGGTAAGAGCATCACAAATGGCTTCCTGCCTATTTACAATGTTGGTTGAAGAAGAGTTCTGACAATATGTCTAACAGTGAGAACATCACGCATATACAATATACTACTGTAGTAGATACATGAGTGAATGAAAATGTCATTGTTAACAGATAACAGAGGTGATGTTGGCGAGTCTCCTACTGTGACATAATATATTACCAATAATGAGAGATAATGTCCTTACTATAACAAAATGTGAATGTAAGTGATTAGGGTGAAGGAGTGTGATGTGCTATGTGTGGCATGAGACCCAAAGCTGTTAGAAGTGAAATAAAATAATAGTGGAGACAGTAGTGAAAAATACCAAACTCAAGCATAAAGCAGAGTTAGTTTGTGCGATAATGCTCTGATGCAAATAGGGACGACCATGTCCCCCCCCTTTTTTTTGGTGTAAAGATGGTGGTGCTTACAGAAAGCATGTGAATTCAAATTTATCATTGAGACCCTTGGGACTCAAGGTATTGAGATACCGAATCCAAAAGGACTCCCTTTGAACAATAAATTTGCTCATGTCGCGATCATTACAGGATTTGATAACTTCAATCACACTAAATTTGAGTTGAGCAATCGTGTGGTGTGAATCGCACCAATGACTAGCAAGTGGTGAGGATGTAGATCTAGTACGAATGCGACTTTTATGTTCCGTAATAAGAGTACGTAAAGATCTCTCAGTTTTGCCTACATAATATAGGCCACAAGGGCATCGAATGATGTATATGACATTTGAAGTGTTACAATTAGCAGTAAAGTGAAATTTGACCGGCTTACCCGACCAGGGGTGAGCCAGAGAAACACCTGTAATTACGTTATTACAGTGAGAGCAATTGTAACATTTAGTCATACCTTTGGGTGCCAGATCAATGATAGGTTCTCGTTTTTTGAGAAGTTCCTTCAAGTTGTTGGAGCGTTTGTATGCAAAAAGCGGTGGATTTGTGAACAGATTCCCAAAATCTGGTTCAGTCTGCAATATATCCCATCTGGTAAGGATGGTTTTTTTGATGGCAGGAGAGAGGGTCGAGAACTTGGATACATAAACTTCCCTAGTTTGAGTCGGTTTTATGCGTTTCTCAAGGAGTGTTGATCTAGATACCTGATTCAGACGTTCAACTGAAGATTCAATGAGTTTTTTAGGGTAACCACGTGCCAAGAACTGAGTTTTAGTATCTTCAAGGGTGGTGTGAAGTTGTGCGCTATCAGAGGTGATGCGCTTAATTCTCAAAACTTGAGAATAAGGAAGATGTCTTTTCAGAGATTGCGGATGGAAACTGTCGTAAAGAAGCGTGTTGTTGCGGTCTGTAGGTTTTTTAAACAAAGAAGTGACCATGTGGTTGGATGATAGTTCTATGTGTACATCAAGGTACGAGATTGAATGTTTGTCCAATGTATATGTGAACTGGATTCTGGGATTGAAATCATTGAGAGCTATAAGTTTTGATTCCAAAACCTGTCTGTTACCTTGCCACATAATAAAAATATCGTCGATATATCGGCGATATATGATGAGGTTGTCTGTCCATTCCCTGTCATTAAGGATGTTCTCCTGTTCAAATTTCATCATATAGATATTTGCGTAGCTGGGAGCTCCCGCAAAACCCATAGATGTTCCGTGAGTTTGTAGGAAAAATCTGTCTTTCCATTTAAAGTAACTGTGGAATAAACAAAAGTGTAAAAGTTCTAAAAGAAAAATTTTGTTGGCATGGATGGTGTCCATTTGGAGAAGTGCCCACTCAATTGCTTCAATACCCTCAGAGTGTGGGATTGAGGTGTATAAGGCAACATCAACTGTCAGTAACCATATGTCATCGTAACTCTGAAGATTGAGATTGTTGAGCATTTTCAGAAAGTGTGTGGTGTCTTGAACGTATGTTGAACCTGCCTGAACAAATGGTTGCAAAAAGTAATCTAGATATTGACCAATAGGGTCATGAATGGAATCCCACCCTGATACTATTGATCGAAATGGTAGATTGGTAAGGCGTTTGTGTATCTTGGGGAGTGCGTAGATGACTGGTCTACGCGGATGTTTATTATACAAAAAGTCGTATGTTTTAGTATTAATCCACTCCATATCTTTAGCATGTTTAAGGATGGTGCTCAAAATGTCTTGAAACTCGGCTGTTGGGTCCGATTGTGTGGTCTTAAACCATTTTCTCACGAGACTATCAACCAAAGCAGAACTGTGGGTATTCTGTACCGCGCACGTCCGACAATGAGTGTTCAAATGCCGATAATCCAAAACTAGGCGGTACGACCCATCAGGTTTGGTTACAGTGAAAAGACGATTATTCATGGGTGACACACATGTTTCAATTACACCTTGATATTCCAGTTGTTAACCCCTTGCATGCTTCTGACGGAACCACTCCGTCATGAGCCACGGGCACCGTGTGCTCATGACGGAGTGGTTCCGTCATGCTGCGGCCTTTGGCGGCCGCTCCTCCCACGCAGCGCTGTTTCCCCGCCTGTGCGGGCGATCAGCGCAAGTGGGTGGAGTCATGACGGAACCACGCCGTCATGAGCACAGCTCGCCCGTGACTCATGACGGCGTGGTTCCGTCATGAGCATGGCGGCGCCGCGCTCACCCCAAACCCCCCCAGCGCTGCGGCGGAATTCGCGCCGCAGCGAAGGGGTTAAAGGATGTCTGCAACGGGAGCTTTTGCTTCTCGCTGCATGGGATATTGGGGTTGTGGCTGTGGCATTGACTGCAATAGAATCTCATGGCTGGACGAGAGTTTATCCCATCCGACCTGAGTACGGTACAATGCCGGTGCAAGCACCTGAGCCCACTCTTCTGCAAAGCTCTGCGCCTGCTCCTTTGGCACAGTGTGTGCGAAACTAGGGAAGATTACCTCCTCCCCTCTCGGAGCGGCCAAAACGAAAGGTGGGGGCCAGTCAGCCTCCGCTAACAAAATGTCATATGTAGAGGTCAGATTTTCCCCAAAAATCTCTTATTATACGTTGATGTCACCTTCAATTAAAAGTACTATTTCATATAGTCTGTCAGGGGGAGCACCTCTAGTGTCAGCAGTTTCTACAGTAATAAACAGGTCAGTTGCTGTCGCCTTCAGATACGGACGCAGTGCTTGCCGCACTATTGTAACCTCCGCTACGCTGTCTAGCAGCGTTAGCGCCCATGTCCGGTTCCGAAGCTGTGTTCTCACTATCTGTGGCATACCTTGCAGTTAATGCAGCGCAACTTTTTTTTTTCTGAAACGGAGGGCGTTGACGTGGAAATTCGTCCTGCTTGCCTTTACCATCAGCCGGACGGGGCTGCTCACGTCCTTGCGGGGCACCCCGACCTCTGCTGCGTTCTCCTCCACCGGCTTGTGAGACCGATGTTTCCTGTGAAGAACGAGGAGAACGTTGATCAGGAACCTGAAATCTTTCAGGAGACCTAATTCTCACGCGATCGCACAACTCCTATGTGCGTTCAGTAGACACTGGTACTGGCGATGCAGGACGTGACCCTTGTTTCTGTTGCTGCTTCCCCTGTTTTTTATTTTTCCAATTTGTTTAGGAAAAATTGGACGGTCGTCTTAAGTAGATTTAAACGTCTGAGTTTGCGGTTGAGTTGCTATTTTAGCAAAAGGCTTAACACCCAAACTATTGCGGCCAATGGTCTTGTAAGCCTCCACAATAATGTTCGGTAACTGCCGGGGTTCATCGGCGGCGAGGCGCAACTCATTAGACACTTGAAAGTTAACCGCATTTCCCTTGACGTTAGCAAGGATGAGATCAGCAACTACATCAAACACTCCGACAAGCCTCATTCCCGACTCGACCGCCGCCTCCGGACTGTGCTTATCCTGAACACGCTTAATCACGGAGGGCAGAACAGTCGTAGACGGCGTGCCGAAGCACTTTGCATAGACTGCTGCAAATACTTTACCCCAGTTCTCACAATCCGTCACCTCAGGTACTAAGTCTTTCTGCTAACTAATCGTCAGAATCCTGTGTTTTTCCACAGGAGTCGTATTAGGTAATACTGCTTCCAGCTGGTCAAATTTCTCAGCAAGCCAATAAGGCATATCGTCCTTATTCTGGGGGCGCTTGCCCATTACCGAATTAACCATGACGGGACTAATAGAAATCCCGGCCGGTCCAACCGGTTGTGTTGCAATCCCAGGTGCCCCCACCTCGAGGTTGCGTGAGACGTATTGCACTAAAGCCCTGTGTACCGCTATCAAGGCAATATGTAGCTGACGTATGTCGTCCACTGGGGCTTGCAAATAACGTGGATGTGGTGTGAACCCGGCCAAGACTGGCCAAGTGGCCCCAGGGATAGACAAGGGGCCTAACCGAACCGGAGTTATGGCGTGGAGGATGGTGCCATTAAACCAAATACGATGCCTCCATGCCGAAATCGTAATCTCCTGTGACCAATACGGTGCGTAATTCGCAGGTATCGCAGTAGGAGTGTAAGTATGGAATGTTTCAGCATCCGCATTTACTGCAGGAAACCTAACCCAAGAGTAAAAAAGCTCAAAGGGGAACGCTGCATCCGCACTCACCACAAAGATTACTGACATACCATCATCAGGCACCCCAAACTGTGTCAAATGACATTGGAGCTCTGCGCGACTATGCGGAGCTATATTACTATCACACATAAGGACAAAACAATCTATATGAAAATGTAGCACAAAAGGGGCAGTAATTCAAAATGCAAACCTTTTTTTAATTGTCAAGCTTATCCATATAGGTAGGTTAATCCGTCACTACTGTCAACCGGAAACAGGAGTGAGGGTGTCGTGGACAAATATAAGCACTACTACTAAAGCGTCTCGAATACAATACCAAACGTAAGGTGCTCATGCACAGAACTATGCACAGGAAACCAGGACCTCAGTGAATTGTGGTGTACCAAAAAACTCACCTCAGTACCCAGAACCCCTATCCGACTAGCATCCGTGTCCCATTTGTTCTCCGTACTACAGCAAAGCTACCAATGATTAGACAACCCAGAACAAGCGACTTAGGGTACTCTCAGGAACAGTGGGAATCAAAAGCACTCTTTCGGTTTTAGGCTCATACCAGTCCACAACGTGAGTAATCCGAGACACGGAAAAGTTTAAAATGTTTATTTTGAACTACGTGCTCTACGATGCAGTATTTTGGCTAACATAAGCAGGCAAATGATTAGAAATAAAACAATCAGCATTGTTACAATATAATGATAGTGGAAACAGGTCTTATAGCGCCTTGTGTACCACCCTCCCCTGGCTGGGAGCTAGGTTTTATAATAATAGAAGGTCTCTAGGTTTAAACGGGGAACCCCATACCTCCAAGATCAGATGAGGTGAATCACATCACAGTATCCGCAACGCTCTCTGTAGATGGAAAAGTTTTCTCCAAGTGCCAGGATCATGCATGCAATGCAATATTAAAGGCACCAGAGTTTCAGATATTTGCAGCTGTGTGCGTGTTGTGTCTAGAGCGTGGGCCGATCAACCTGGATCAACAGCATACATTGTTATTTGACCTTGAAGTCTTCTGCACACAGTGTGCAGACTGAGGTCGCGGTGTAAGTCTTGGGATGTGAAAAACAGCCCGTTCTCGTGTGAAGAAAGCAAGCAGTTTAACTTACAACAACAGATACCTGTAGTGTCGTGTGCAAAAGTGGCAAGATGGCGTTTAACTTCTAATACGCTTATGCTAACATGGCAATGTGTGCAAGCAGAACCCTGCCTTCACTACAATGGCTATAGCTATATATCTATATGTTAGCTTAATTGTTGACAATTGCAATAAATACATTTAAAAAAACAAAAAAACTCTGGTCCTGTCATCTGTTTGGGGTTCCCTAGTTAAAGATATTGATGCCCAGAACAGTTTACGTCCGGGTTCTCCAATGTTGGTCCTGGAGGCCTGGATCCATGGCATATTTTTAAGATTACTACATTTATCTAACTGTGGATATGCTAAAAATCTGACATGAATCTGGCCATCCAGGACCAACATTGGGGAACCCTGGTTTAAGTTATCTTATGATCTCGACCGCAGATTTACCCTCATCATGCAAAAAAACTTCAGCAGGAGCTATGTTCTCACTGTTAGTGCAGGAGGCAATAGGTTAAGCATGATGATTCAAGTATGGGCGCCATTGCCAAAGAAAACATTGTTCGCAAAATGCATCAGCAGAAAAAGTATGCTTTTGATTAGGGGCATTCGATAAAAAAACTATTTCAGGCAAGTAGTTAGTTTTCTTGAATATGACTCTTCCACATGAGGTAGTAACAGTAAGTGCAAAAACAACAGTGGATGGACAGAATGCAGAACAATGTCTTATATTCACCCCAGTACAGAGATCTGGGCCTAAATCCATCGTTTTTTTGCTCACCATGCCATTCCAGTTTGAACCCAGCCATATGCAAATCAGTCTTGACCCTGTGCCTCATGGGAACAGTCCAGCCCGAACTGCCAAGCCAGGTCCTCCCTGGACTGGAAACAAGCATCCTAGGACCGGTTTCGGGGTTTCACCCCTCTTCAGCCAGGATAGCTTGATTCCAGTGGCATGGAGAGCACGGGACTCACGTCTGAGCATACCCGACCCACTCGGGGTGACAAATGCAAAAACAACAGTGGATGGACAGAATGCAGAACAGTAAGTACCATGTTATCTGACCTTTAAGAGCTATAGTTGAGTTCTTTCAATACAACAGAAAAGCATGTAGGGGAAAAATAAGAGGCAAAGAATCACTAAAAAGGGCTTCAGGTGGCTCTTATTTTCAGCCTTGTCTAATGCTTACTTAAAGTTGTGTTAGCTTTCATTTAGTATGTAAACTCTTATTTGATTGTTTGCCCGAATACATCCTTCAAAGCTCTTACACTATTGAACTTCGAGGACCCTATGATGCGTCTGCAAGCTGAGCTCATTCATTTATAACAGATGTAAATCATCAGAGAAACAGAGTGACAGAATAAAACCCCAAGAGACCAAGGAGTAAGAGAATGTTACACCATCTATTATTGATAGTGGGGAATGGATATTGTCCCTGCAAAATGATCCATATCCAAGTGGGATATCTATAAGCAGATGGGTTAATGCCACCTGTAGTTGTGTACATCACCGAATTAGTAGCTTTGTTTCCTTAAAAGCCAGCAAATGAGGTATGTTCTGTAATGGTTCAGCATTGGTATGGGTTGTAGGATCATTAACATCTTATTGGAACGAAAAATGCCCATGCTACTGTGGTAAATATTTCATTACCGGTACTATTTTTTATGCGGTAAAGTCTATTAAGAATAACTCAGTAAATATAAGAGGCAGAATCCGTGGTATTAGAGGTTTTAAAAGGCTTTATTCCTATACAAAGGAATACAATTCGAATTGTAGGCTTTCTATTCCATCACCACGAAAGTTCAGGAAGGAAGGGCATACATTATTGACAGATAGGCAGTTTTATAGAAAATACATTACAGTGAAACAGATGCAAGAGGCGTAACAGCTGATAGTACAGATAAAAGGTGCATACGTAACTAATAGAGGCGGATGTACGGGCGTAATTTAATAAACGTCATCATACATGATGTCACAGGTGGGTGGATCCATAAGAGAATCCTGCAATGTCAGCAGAAATATTTGGCAGAGATGCGCGCGCAGCCGCATGACGTGTGATTGACGTGCAACTAGAGGGTGAAGGGGACTCGACATTTAGCTCTACATGTGGAGACAGAAGTCTGGGGGTCATGTCAACCTAATCCCAAATCATATCTAATATCCTATGTTTAAAGAACTGTGTTATCCAAAAGGAGAGGTCTCTAGGATAGAATCTATTCTATACTGACTGTTAGTGCGTGTACAAGCGTCTAAGTGTCTACACTAGATGCGAGGGGGTAGGAATATTCCATGGTAACGGGGCTATGAATTACTTGCATGAGGACAGCGAGGCCTGGCCCTTTGCACGGTAGCTGGAGGAATGTTTACCTAAACTACTAGACAGGAATGCATCGGATGAGGAGCGGAGTAGATAATCTTGAAGGTGAAATACAGTTCTTGGCAGGCGACAGGCTGGATCAGGCACCGTTAGCCGCGCAGGGAGTAGGACAAAGTTCATGGATACAGATGCAGGCTCAGACTGAAGCTTTCAGAGGCAGAAGGCAGGAAAAGGCTTGATGACAGAATTCGGGCCTACTCGCCTGAATCTGTAAAATGTGGAAAGTGAACCACATAAAGTCGGTGGCCTTTCATACTTAGGAATGGAATATCTGACCCATTCATGGCGGATCTGAAAGAGGACATGTTGACAGTGGACGCACATATATTTGCGTCTTCAAAACTGGAGCAGGAGGGAACATACATGTACTTATAGCATGCACATGGAGCCGTTGGGGTCTACGATAGGGGACATAACTGATCACAAGATTCATATTTCCTCATTCCCTCCTTGTCCCCTACGGACCCTCAGGAGATATCGATCTTCATCAATCCATCGATCTGTTCATATAGCATCATTTGTTCTTCTTTCTTCTTCCGGGATTTTGAACGAGAACTTGGATGTGGGATACACGAGGTGGCACACAGACCACAAATCGCTGGCCCACATTGTAGACATAAGCAGCAACTGAATAGTATGAGAAAGCCAAATACCTAGGAAGGATAGGATTCTCCATCCCCAGGCTGACAACACGCCCCAGAACCAACCGGACCAAGTCCAGGTGCCTGGACTCTGGTGGATCTGGCTTACAATCTTATGAAGGCGAGTTATGGCTTTATATACTGACGGCGAATTTTCTGGTATGAAAATGCAGCAACTTGATCCGATGACCCTACAAGCTCCGCCCCTATCGGCCAGGATGACGTCAAGGACAAGACGATTTTGAAGCACAACAATCCGCATAGCAGACTGCTCTTCTGTTAAATTGCCTAAGGCGGAAATAGTTTCGTTCACTACTGCTTCAAGGGTTCTGGTTAATCTACGTATCAGTTTACTATTAGTGACTGTACCTATATAGGGAAAGAAACCTTTATTGAAATCTGTGTATTTTTCCCATGCTGTTTCAGTGTAATCGACAATTGGGAGATCTCTCTGCTGTCTATTGTGTACTAAATGGGTATTTCTATGATAATCAGGAGGAGCTAGGAAAACAGGTGGCAGAAGGAATGCTATGTAACAGGTACCATCCCAATCTAGAGGTAGACGTATATATGCGGTCTGGCCACATATAAAGTAGGAGTGGCGAGAAGCTCTGAATGTAGACTTGCCTTGATCACTGAATTTTATTACAGTGGTGCATTTACTATGGCCCATGTGTATGGAACCATTATTTCTTACACATAATTCCCCTTTTACTGGGAATACTGACATGGCGGGCAAGATTGGTGTAGCTTCAGATTCAACGTTCAGGATCATAAGGTTAAGTGTAAAATTACCTAATCCATATACTTCATTTTCTAGATCAGTTCCTGTTCTTCTGGGAAGTCCCTCCTTGTTAGGGTAGCAGACTTTAAGCAAAACTAAGTTCAGGTTTCCCCATACCCAGTTGTCTTGATAAACTGCGGAATTTGAATCTAGGGAATTAATCAAACTAAACCATGCTCCACAGGAGCCATTGTGTGTGAACGGATAGGGAAAGAGGGGCAAAACTCCCTTATAGTTCTGATAGGGAGGGAGTCGGCCACATATCCAACAATTTGTGGCATTGCTGGTTTGATGGGAATGATGTAACATACTAATGAATGTGTTGTTGCGCAGCGCAAATCTATAGGACAACTCATGTGGAGGTAATTCGCTAAAAGAATGTTCTGCAGTTACATTGTAAGCACGCTTAAGAATAGGGTAATACATGTGCAATAGTATGCTGACAATGATGATCAGAAGACTTAGAAAAAACAAAATTAATAATGTTACTGTGCAGTGACTACGAAATGATTTACAATATGCATGCTTCTTAAGCTGCATCTGATGATTTCTTTCTCTATTCCGGTCTAGAGGATACATGTCAGAGACAAATTCAACCGATTCACCTTGGAGAGGACTTAAACAATCAAATTGTCTGACTTACTAGACCTTAATTTTAGTTTGTAAAGTTCTGGTTTTGACTGCTCAACCAAGGGGAGCTTTGAGTCTGTCTGTGAGGGAATACAGTGTTGAGTATTCACACTGGATGGTAGTCCATAAAATTTCTTGATATGACTCGAGTGCAACCACCCTTTCCGTCCCTCGATCTTCACGGCTGTCCTTGTAGTCAGTAGAACCAACTTTGTCGACTTCCACCTAGGCTCCAGTTGGGTCTTCCGGTCAAAATTCCTGACCAGAACCAGGTCACCAGGAACCACGTCATGGGGCTTCACCTCAGTATTATCGGGAAAAGCTGCGGTTACCTGTGAACGACAAGATTGTAGTGCAGACATCAAGGAAGCCAGGTAATCTGTCAGCATATTACAGTCAACATCAGTGATTTTGCGAGGTATAGGCGTCCCCCACATATTTGGTGGTCTACCGAAGATCACCTCATACGGGGATAGCCCTGTTCGAGAATGTGCTACCATTCTCATGTAAAAGAGCGCAACTGGTAAGGCTACTATCCAATCAACACCTTTTTCCCTACATATTTTGGACAATCTAATTTTCGGAGTTTGATTATGGCGTTCCACGAGACCTGCTGCCTCGGGATGTCGGACACAGTGGAATTTCCATTGGTAGCCTAACAGAAGGGAAACGTGTTTCATTAGTTCGGATGAGAACGGCTGGCCGTTATCTGAGTAGACAACACGTGGTAAACCGTACCGTGGGAAGAATTCTCGAACTAACTGTTTGGCAGTAGTCGGGGCAGTGTAATCTGAAACCGGGTATGCTTCTGTCCAACGGGAAAGAGCACAGACAACTACGAGAACATATTTGAATCCTCGACATCGTTCCATCTGGATATAATCCATCTGGAGGACTTCAAAAGCATGATCGGGAGGTTGAAATCCACCCTGCTCTACGGGGATGCTTTTACCTGGATTAAACTGACAACATATCATACAGGTACGAACTTTTTGTTTAGCTGCTGCTCGCAAGTGTTTGTTGAACCAAATGTGTTGAATACTGTCTAGCATAGCTTTTTCTCCTAGGTGCGCTGGACTATGTATTGTGTTAATGATGACTTGAACCATGGAGTCGGGAAGAAACCATATAGATTTTTCCTTCGTCATCCATCCTTGATCTGTTTGGATCCCTCCTAATTCAGTCCATTTCTTTATTTCTTCTGGTGTAGCATGTGTCTGTATGTCAATTACATCAAGGGCGGGATCCTTAACTGTCATGCAATGTGTTGGTGTCGGAACTATTGTCTTTGTCATGTCAGTTGTGTGAGTCTGATTCTGAGCAGTCTGTTTAGCTGTTCTGTCAGCTAGGTCATTACCCTGAGAAATGATATCGGTAACCTTTGTGTGGGCTTTGCATTTCATAATCGATATTGCAGTAGGTAGATGAATCGCGTCTAATAGGGCTTGAATGAGGGGTCCGTGTTGGATGTGGGCTCCGTGAGAAGTTAAGTAACCTCTCTCTCGCCACAGTACGCCGAAGTCATGGACGACTCCGAATGCATAACGTGAATCGGTGTATATGTTGACTTTCTTATTTTTGGCTTGAATACAGGCTTGTGTCAGAGCGATGAGCTCTGCTGCTTGAGCTGACAAAGTGTTAATACAATTTGTTTCAATGACTTCAGTGTCTGTTGTAACTGCGTAAGCGGCCACTAACTCTCCTGTACTTGTTCTCATACATGACCCATCTACATACAATGTCAAGTCTGGATCTGACAAAGGGATATCTGTCAAGTCTTGTCTGGGTTTCGTCGTGATAGTAATGACTTCGACACAATCATGTGCCAATGGATCTGTTCCGCCAACTGGTAACAGTGTGGCAGGATTTAACGTATTACAACGTCTGATTTCTATATGTGGCTGAAACAATGTTAATTCGTAACCGGTGAGTCTCGCTATAGTCAAGTGTTGTGTTTGTGTGCGGTTCAAGAGAACCTCTACTGCGTGTGGTACTTGTACTGTCAATTGGTGTCCTAACACTATGGCATCGCTTTGTCTAATTGCTAAAGCTGTTGCTGCCACTGATTTCAGGCACGCAGGAAGTGCCTGAGCTACTGGATCTAATGTACTAGAGAAATAAGCACATGGTTTGTGTGATCCTGCTTGTTCCTGAGTGAGTACTGACGAGGCAGTACCTTCGCGTTCTGTAACAAAGAGTGTAAACTGTTTACTGTAACATGGTGTTGCTAGGACAGGTGCTTGGCATAAAGCTTTCTTTAAGCTTTCAAAGGCGTGTGTATGTTCTTGAGTCCAAGGGAGGACAGTCGATGTGGCTGCCTCCTGTGTTGTCAACTGGATGAGTGGTTTTGCTAGAAATGCATATTGAGGGATCCACTGCCTACAGTATGAAGTGAGGCCTATAAAAGCCCGCACCTCCTTTTGTGTCTTGGGTGGCGGCATGTTAGCAATTAACTGGATGCGGTCGGGTGTAAGCTGCCTTCCCTCCTTGGACAGCGAGTGCCCAAGGTAAACAACTCGCTGGACACAGAATTGCAGCTTAGAAGGGGACACCTTGTGCCCCTTGTCGGCCAAAAATTTCAAAACCGTCAGTGACGCTGTCTCACATTCAGGTTCGCTTCGGGCGGTGATCAGCAGATCGACATATTGAAGCAAGGCAGTGTTAGTTGGCATGTGGATACTGTCAAGTTCTCGTTTCAGTGCTTGGCTATAGATGCTGGGGCTTTCTGTAAACCCTTGAGGTGCGCGTGTGAATTTAAAACTTCGTCCATTTAAACTGAATCCGAACAGATATTGACTTTCCGGATCGATTGGGACACTAAAGAAAGCATTCTTGAGATCAATTACAGTGAAGAACGTTGCTTCTGAGTCAATAGCTGTTAGTAATGAAGAGATATCTGGGACCACAGGGTATTGTGGTACAATACATTTATTTAATTCGCGCAGATCAATAACTAATCGATATACTGGTGGTGCTTTTGGATCCGTTCTTTTAAGAATCGGAATTATCGGGGAATTACATACATTGGAGTCGGTTTCGACAACCACTCCTTGTGCAATGAGCTCGTCAATGATTTGCAGTAAAGCCACTACAGCATCTGGTGGTAACTTGTATTGTCGCATTCGTGGTAGTACTATTCCTGTTTTCAGTGTAACTCGATATGGTGTAATGTTCATGCAACCAACATCAGTGGGGCCTTGTGCCCATAAATGTGTAGGTAAATTCTGCAGTTGGTGATCCATGTCTCTGGACACGTAGTGACCTTTAAAGTCACGTAAAAATAGTCGTACTCCTTCCGGGGAACAACATATTATGGCTCCTAGAGCTTTCAATGTTTTTATGCCTAACAAGTTTTCTGGACATGATTTAGTAAGCAATAAATCTGTAGTACGTGTCAAGGGACCGACTGTAAGTGGAAGAGGTTGTGTTACGTCATTAATTATAGGTTTTCCTGAGAATCCAAGGGAAATATTTTGTGAGCCTGAGAGGGGTGCCCCTGGAACTTCACTTCGTCTTATAGTTGTTCTGCTCGCCCCTGTATCAAGTAAAAACTTTCTGTCTTCCCCTAATAGTTCACTATGTACATAAGGTCCCTCTTGGTCTACAGGAACCTCAATAAGGGGTAAGCCAACTTCCCTCTCTAGGCTATTTCATGTAAATCGCTGATAATCGGGATAATCTGCTTGTGCATACTGATACATCTGTTGTGTTGTTGCTTGTGTTGCAGCAATAGGCTGCGCTTGTGGTGGTGCTACGATCTGTTGGGGAGCTGCCTGTTGTGGAGCTAGTTGTTGCGGAGCTAACCTAGGTTGTGCATGCTGAGGGATTTGTTGTTGATTCTGATCCTGTCTAGGTGGACGTGGTCTCTCCTGCGTTCTACCTGTGGCAATATTATGTTTCAGGACTGGACAATCGTGTATATAATGACCTTGTTGTTTACAATAGTTGCATGTCCCTTTCGTTGGACCTGCGGAATCACCCTTTTGATGACCATCGGCTGGAACTGACTGTGCAACAAGCATTTTCATTTTTGTATCTTTCATACGTCTTTGTTCTTGTTCTTCTCTAATTCTATTGTGGTGATATTGTAACATCTGTAACATCTGTGATGGGGTATTACCTTGCCAGGTACTTTCGAACTTCAATACTCTATTCTTGACTTGCAGCAGAGAATTTTCAACTAATTTTGTCACAAACAGATGTGGATATGACTCACTACTGGCTTTTATGCCACTATTTATACTAAAACATTTTTCAAATCGAGAATAGAAATCACTAGTGTCTTCATCTGGCTTTTGTTTACAGGCTGAGATTGCACCCCAGTCTTCCTTTTTCGTAGTTAATAAACGTGGCAGTACCTGTATTAGTAATCCTGCTAGTGCTGTAGTCTTTTCCCCAAGCCCTGCTCCTGCAGCTCGGGCCCTTTCTTCGTTTTCCAATGCTGTCCAATCTATCTTTTGGTCTCCCACCTCCCATTCCTTTTCTTTGAGTTTCTCATAAACACCGGCGGGTAATAGGACTTTTAATATTTTCATAATGTCGGGGTAGGTATACTCTCCCATGAGTAACATGTCTTTTATCTCACGGTGGAAACCTGCTGGGTCCTTGTCATGGCTGGGTACTACTTTCTTCATTTCTAATAATTCCAGTTTAGTTATAGGCGTGTACACAAACACGCGTGTAAAGTTATTACCGTCACCTCTGATTGGGTGCACTTCGCGTAACGGGTTCTGTCTATCTATGTGATACATTCTTCTTCCCATGATGGGAACTGGAACGTGTTCTGGGCATACGAAATTTAAATATTGGTTTCGGGATTCTAGAATTTCTTTAATCAAATCAGTACCTGACCCTCTCCATGTATTCGTGAGTAGTTCTGTCAATATGTCAGGTAAAGGTCCTGGATCGGAGTGTTGGCTTTTATATAATATAAGGAGGTGTTGAATCATGTATATACTAGCTAAACGCTGTTCGTATGGGTCAAGATTCAGAAACGTGTGTGCAAGTACATCATCATTGTATTCGCCGGGACTGTCAGCCCATTGTACTGCTGACCTGGCTAATTCTTGTTCGTCCATGGAATCGAGCATGTGGTATCCCCTTCGATCTCGGAGTAATTTATCAGCGGCTTGGAATAGGTGTTCAGGGGATTTTGTATTTAACATAGGGTTTGGAAAATGTCTATTATATTCTGGACGTATTGGACGCATCGGGTCGTTAAAACCTCTGCTATTATTATGGGGTCTTCCTCTACCTACATAAGCTATCGTTTCTAATTGCTCTGATTCTTGCTCCTCCTCTTCTTCTGATTCTACTCTGTCTGTTTCTCGTCTTTCTTTATGTATTCGTTCTACTTCCTTGCGGATCTTTCGACACATGGCGATTATACACGCCTGTCTATCCTGTTTCTCTTCTGATATGTTCTGACCCCATTTGGCAAGTCTTTGCATGGTATCGTGATCTGCCCCAGGCCTGTCTTGATTCCTAATTACACAATTTATGAAAAAACGTAGTAGTTGTCTTTGGACATCCACTTTCTGGTATTCCATAGCTTCGTTAATACTTTCTTGACCTCGCCCTGTTTGGACAAAGCGATATATTTCGTCTAGGTGTTCACCCATTCCTGGTATCGTCATTAAATATAATGTAGCTCGTCTTATACGTAGTGATGATATGAGCAATTTATCCTGTCTACCTGGTACTGGGTCGTATCTACAATCCACAAGCTGTTCTTTAAACATGTCGGATGTCGCTAGTTGGGGTGTACGTTGGAGTGCTAAATCTCTAAGGGTCTGTTTATTTCGCGGCGGGGTGGCAAACATGTCTGTCGTACCTCCTATAGCACCATCTGAGGTGCTAGGCACGAAAGGATTCGTTGGGCGTAGGATAGAGATTGTAGATGCGGGAAAAACTGTAGAAACGGACGGGCCTGTTGGAACTTGTGTAGGAGTTTGTAGTTGCGGGGATACAGACGAATGCTCTTGGTGTTGAACACCATCGGCAAGCGGTGTGGGTGGTATGGCATTAGCATACTCGGGAGCTGCGTCATCTAAATAGGAGGAAAGGAAAACGTCCTTTGCTGTTTTGGGATGTGTTTTGGGATGTGCTTTTATCGGGAGCAATGGAGGAGTTAAGTCTTTTGGTATTTCCGGGGTAGCCTTAGGTAACCCTTCGGCCAGAAGAGGATACATACCATTCATAAGAGTGTTTCTTTGTCTATCTACTTGTTCTGATTTTACTCGGGTACCTTCCTCAAGTAATAGATTTTCTCGGGTTTTATTTGAATTCTCTTTACCTTTCTCTTCCTGTCTGAGTGCTTTTTCTGTACGTCTATATGATTCTTTACGCCATAATTCAATGGCATCCTTCTGTGACTGTCTGGCTTTCTTTTTCCATAATTCTTCTTCTACTCTCATGATGCAATCTGCATCCCAGGTCCCCGCTGCGGGCCATCTCTGACTCTCTGGTAATTCTTTGGTGTAGTCCACCCATAAATCAAGAAATAATACGGCATCTAGGCCATGCTTATGATACATAAAGTACCCTGGAGTGTCCCTAGGTGGGATGGGAACAGCTTCTTCGAGTACACCTTTTCTAGTTTTGATCTGTCTTAGTTTCGAAAAGAGCGGCATTTTTAGACCTTATTACTAGAACACACTTTATACAAGAAAACACAATAATGAACAGTCATTCACACCACAATATATAGAACGTATTTAAAATATTTAACACTTAACAGTTTTACGAACAATGATAACTAATAGAAAACTAGTTACTGACATAGTACTGACACTAGATAGTACTTATTTATATGCAAGACATACTGTATATACTGCTAAACAGTACAGATACACTGCTAAAACAGTGCAGACCGGATTTGTGTACCCAAACCCGTCTTGACCGGCACAGACTATGTGCACGTTAAATGCCTCCCCGGTAATGGTACTCACCGGGTAGCTCGGAACGGAAGGCCTCGGAACGGAACTGAAACTGGACCGGACTGGACTCGACTCGACTGGACTCGGAACTTCGGAACCTGGTGGGCCTCTGTATACCTCGGATCTTGCTCTCTCAGCTAGGCTCTGGTCGGGATACTTCGCACTTCTCACCGCCTCGTCTGGGTGTTGATCGCAGCCTCAGTCGTCCCCGCTTGGCCGGAGGGAGATACAGGAAATCCTGCAGGTACGCGTTTTTGTCCGTTCAGCTGTGGCAGGAGACCGGGCCTGCAACGCACCGCCGGCGCGTGAGATGAGAAAGTGTCCCTGTTCGGGCGCCAATTTATGTGGTAAATATTTCATTACCGGTACTATTTTTTATGCGGTAAAGTCTATTAAGAATAACTCAGTAAATATAAGAGGCAGAATCCGTGGTATTAGAGGTTTTAAAAGGCTTTATTCCTATACAAAGGAATACAATTCGAATTGTAGGCTTTCTATTCCATCACCACGAAAGTTCAGGAAGGAAGGGCATACATTATTGACAGATAGGCAGTTTTATAGAAAATACATTACAGTGAAACAGATGCAAGAGGCGTAACAGCTGATAGTACAGATAAAAGGTGCATACGTAACTAATAGAGGCGGATGTACGGGCGTAATTTAATAAACGTCATCATACATGATGTCACAGGTGGGTGGATCCATAAGAGAATCCTGCAATGTCAGCAGAAATATTTGGCAGAGATGCGCGCGCAGCCGCATGACGTGTGATTGACGTGCAACTAGAGGGTGAAGGGGACTCGACATTTAGCTCTACATGTGGAGACAGAAGTCTGGGGGTCATGTCAACCTAATCCCAAATCATATCTAATATCCTATGTTTAAAGAACTGTGTTATCCAAAAGGAGAGGTCTCTAGGATAGAATCTATTCTATACTGACTGTTAGTGCGTGTACAAGCGTCTAAGTGTCTACACTAGATGCGAGGGGGTAGGAATATTCCATGGTAACGGGGCTATGAATTACTTGCATGAGGACAGCGAGGCCTGGCCCTTTGCACGGTAGCTGGAGGAATGTTTACCTAAACTACTAGACAGGAATGCATCGGATGAGGAGCGGAGTAGATAATCTTGAAGGTGAAATACAGTTCTTGGCAGGCGACAGGCTGGATCAGGCACCGTTAGCCGCGCAGGGAGTAGGACAAAGTTCATGGATACAGATGCAGGCTCAGACTGAAGCTTTCAGAGGCAGAAGGCAGGAAAAGGCTTGATGACAGAATTCGGGCCTACTCGCCTGAATCTGTAAAATGTGGAAAGTGAACCACATAAAGTCGGTGGCCTTTCATACTTAGGAA
The DNA here is from genome assembly GCF_964204655.1 of Triturus cristatus. Classification (NCBI taxonomy): domain Eukaryota; kingdom Metazoa; phylum Chordata; class Amphibia; order Caudata; family Salamandridae; genus Triturus; species Triturus cristatus. The sequence goes on along the minus strand of NC_140580.1, from coordinate 252,598,888 downwards.
TGGAATATCTGACCCATTCATGGCGGATCTGAAAGAAGACATGTTGACGGTGGACGCACATATATTTGCGTCTTCAAAACTGGAGCAGGAGGGAACATACATGTACTTATAGCATGCACATGGAGCCGTTGGGGTCTACGATAGGGGACATAACTGATCACAAGATTCATATTTCCTCACTACTGTCATGGAAAGTTTCAGTTCTATTAAGGACACAGAGGCGAGGATTTGGCGGAAAACTTTTCACTTTTATTTTACAGCAGCCATCACTAAAACACTATAAACTCTTTCCCATGAACACTTGGGAAGAGAATATATAACTCATAACTAATCGCAACAAAGGATTGTTCCCCATAGTCCCTTGTCTATTGTTATGCACCCTCTTTCTTCATGCGACAGGTGCCAAATTCTTCCTCCAGGTTAGTCCTGTTTTAGATGTTTCATTCCCTACAGGAAAGAACCTACATCACTAAACCAGTACTGTTGAATCGTACTCAAAAGCATGAACAGCCTGCACAAGAGAAAACAAACTTCAGAATACTTTTAAAGACTGCACAATATATAAATATGACAGTCCAGTTTCAGAGATCATTGAATTATAATTACCTACCTGCTACAAAAGAGTAATACTAACCCGAGAGCAGGAAAAGGTATGACTTCAGCTCAGTGGGTGGGATAATCCTTGCTTCGGTGCCCTTAATAGAATGGAAACCTTTCTTTAAGATAGCTAGGAAATTTTTCATTCAATCTCCAGATCGGGGGCGAGGATTAAGCTGGTTCAGAGCCTAATAAGCACCAGCGTAGCCACATTGGATGCTGGTTTGAAGTAAAACCTCTTGGTTGACTCTGATGACCAGTTCTCTGCAGTAATGATATACTTTAAATGTGTACCTAGAGCGAATGCCTAAGAAGCCATGGCGCCCCTTGCAGAAAGTGTTAAAAATCTTTGTATGCGCTGTAACTTCTTGCATCACCCACTGGACCCATCTGGCAATTGTGGGTAAAGCCACCACATTGTGGTGTTTGCAAATGGCAAAAAGCACCTGTCATGTTGTCATATGCCTTTATGCATCTCACTACTCACAACTTTGGTAAGTCCTTGAAAAGAAGGGTACAACACAATCTTAGAATTGCATTTTGTTCCTATAGAAATGTAAAAGGTAACCCCATCTGGGGTAATTACTGTAGGAGGGGGGTGGGCGCACACTGCCTCACACTCCAGCACTCAGTTTGCCCTGATGCATCATAATGAATGCAGTGCATGATAACACTTTCTTCTGTGTCGGGCTTTAGTTTTTCACCCTTGTTGGTGCAGCCAGTGCGGTGTGTCTCTAGACACGTGTTTCAGGATAATTGTCCTTCTTCAGTAGAGAGCAACACTTTTTTTGGGGGGTGCTGGAGATGCTGCCCAAAGTCTTCTCAGGTCTCAGTACCACTTTTCAAGGTGCATCAACCAGAGCTCGTCGCCTTGTTAGCTCAAGGAAGCCTTTTCAAATAGGAGGGGGGTGGGCCACACTGCCTCACACTCCAGCACTCAGTTTGTCCCCAGTAATTACTGTACCTTTTACATCAATAGCTCTGACATCAGAAACATGTCTGCAAGAAATCAAACACAAAATCATTGCTAATTTTCCGAACAGCTCCTTCCTGGAGAGGTACTCCTTAATCTCCCATGAGAGAAAGATTTAACACCCTTTTCCCATCCCATAGGGAAGAGTAAATTGGTTCTGGTGGAAGAGAAAGATGGATACCCCCTCAACAACTTACTAACCAGGGTATGATCCCCTACTGGGAGAATCTTGATGGTAGTGTATTCCCCCGAAAAGCCAACCCGAAAGTGCTGTATTTACTTGATCCCATACCTCTGGTATCTTACTACATCAACTGTACTCAGCAAAACGTAGTGGATGTTTAGCTTTTTGTGAGATTTGTCTAAGCAAGAGAGTCTTGAGGGTGACCAAACGCACCGTTACATGTTGGGTTGCCCTATGAAACAAGGTATGTTACACCTTTACCAAGGGAGACCCTTCATAGGACTTTCGCGCTAACTCCTCTAGGACCTGGCTGCCTTCACCGCTTTCACCAGAGGCGTTTAGGTGACTCACGTGGTGATCCGTGCATATTTTTGCTAAACAATATTGCCTCACAGCCCAGGTATACAAATATGGATACATTGCAAGGGCTGCGCTACACAACTTCCTTGATTGATTAGCACTACTCACACCCTTGTCCCGACAGTTCTTGTTCCGAGGTACATTCTAAGGGTAAAGAATCGGCAGGAAAATGTATCCATCAGAAATAAGTGACTTGCCTTCATTGATGACATTTCTGTTGATTACATAATCTTCCTGCAGTTTCTTCACAATCCTTACTCTTCCCCCTCATGAGTCAGTGCCCTGTATTATAAGATTCCAAGGTATGCAAATGTGTTAAGTGCTATTATTGTCAATACTTTTCCAGTTACTCACCGCACACTTCGCTGGCAACGTGGAAAAAGTATCCAAAACTGACATCGGTGGGCAGGTTACTGTTTATTATACAGTGATGGCATGCCTGGTGGGTAGAGTAGTGACTGAAACCACATGGTGCCACTTGGTTGCGCTTGAAAGCTTCTACCTGGGGAAGAGCTTTTCCAGACCAGTCTGGCATCTGGGGAATATTCTAAAGGTGAGTGATCTCTTATGTGGCCACCAGAAATGTCACTACTAAAGCTAAATACCTTATACATTAGTTCCCTTAAAGGGGTCAAGACACAATCCAGCCCGTTATCCTTAAATTCTTTTAATCACACATAAAGCTCAATTCTACAATTTTGTCACCTCTGATTCAGAAGAGGCTGGAAGAAGTGAAAGTTTACCGGAGGTTCTGGTAGGTTTTATAATTTGCACCTGTACTTTAGAGCATTATCTTATTTTGGGTTTGGTTCCTGTGAAGTATGTTATCCTGCAGCCCATATATTCCAGGCTTTTATGACCAGCAGGTGTTCAAATCTATATGCCAGAAAATGCTTTGACCTTTCCTGGTGATCTAGTGTTTTGCAGAACCTTTGTTGGAGGGAATAAAGACCCGATGCAGTGATAATAAGGCCAAGGTTTGTTTTTGACTAAATTGTCAATTATTGCTTCCCTTTTCAATGTCGCAGTAGGTTCAACAAGATCCTGTTGTTGCCATTAGCTTTTAATGTGTGACAGAATTACTCCCCCTTAGTCATACATGAAGCAGAGTGAGAAATAACATTTCTGAGGAGTGTGTCCCCGCGCTTCTTTACATGGACAGTGCAGTTCTTATTGCATGAACCCTGCTGTCCCTGTACAAGATTATCTGATACAGACATTTAGCTGCAGATTCCTTAACATTGAATTCTCCCCAAGCGCCAGACTGGATCCGGACATTTTTCAGCAGTACCTTCGCGCGCCGGATGGACGGCGTCCTACGGCTCTGCGGTGATGACGTCAGTGGAGCCATATAAGTCCCCTCCGGCGCCCGGACGTCCGTTTCTTCTTATCCTTGCGCAACGCGGATCCGGAGAAGCGTTTCCTCAAGCCTTCTGTTTTTGGCCTACTTTGATGCCTTTTTGCGTCTGGAAACAGTGTGCCTATGCCTTTGGGTTTTAAGACGTGCGAGACCTGTACTCAACAGATGTCGGCTACGTATCCACATTCCATCTGTATGTGGTGTTTAGAAGAGCACCACTACTTCTAGGAGTGCGATGCCTGTAAGAGTCCTTGCTGGAAAGGCGAATGAAGTTGCTGACGACGTGGCTCTCCCGATCGGAGTCTAGGTGACATCGATCTCCTTGCCGCACTTAAGTGCCTGTGCCGGGTCGTTCGTCCAAATCGCGGAAATCCCATTGGAAGGGATAGAGTTCACGGAGGTCTTCTGCCTCACGAAGTTGTGACATCGTTGCTAGTTCCTCCTGTTCCTTACTGCAGGAGTTAGCAAAGGAGCCGTGGTGACTATGACCCAGATGCAGGCATATTTTCACGCTCTGCAATCCTTTTTTGGGTCTACACCTCCCCCTGGTGCGCCGTTGGGCCCCAAGGAGGTTGACGGGACTCTGATCTGGAGCACGCCGGCAGGTTCGCCCTCGTCTTCGGTCGAGGACCTCAACTCCGTACCTCGAGCCATTACGACGTCAGGACACAGTCCGGTGCTGCTTCTCTAAGTGACGTCGGATGAGGTGGTCACGACGCAGCCATGATGCCGGTCGATGCCGGAGACCCCATTCATGGTGCATGTCGATAAGACGCCATCCCAAAGTCTATCAGCACCGGAGACGCCGATTATAGCCAATGCAGTTCCTGCACCTTCTCCTTTACAAATTGAGGATGAAGTGGGTTATGTTGCTATTCCTCCAGTATTGCAAGAAGACTCTGCAGACACTGGTGACGTCGACCGCTTGGTTGGTCTTGGTCAGCCTCAGGTAGGAGGTTCTTTAGTGACATTTGGTGGAAATAGTAGTCTGCAACCATTTACTAATTATGATCTGCTTTCTCTGAAATGAATGGCGAAGAAGGCTAGTGCAGCTTTCGCTGAGACTAGTAAAAGAGCTGCTGGAATATTAAATTGCAGCTTCCATTGGTGACTTTGTCATCTGATCCATTATTAAATCTGCTTCATTAAGGTGTCACAGGTGTTGAACCTTTATTACCTTATGGAGAGTCTCTGTATGACATTCTCCTAGGTACTTGGGCAAGGCCGATGTCTGGTATTTCTATTGATTGTGCCACATAGTCATCTTCTTGCTCCAGACAACCCTGCTTCTCTATCTCGACACCCTACTGTTAAAGGGTTTTTTGTGCAAACTGCTACAGCTGCGCCAAGTTTGGAGGTTTTGCCTTTGCTTCTGCCAGGTAGAGAGTCTAGGTGGCTGGAGATGTGTGGCTGAAATATCTTTGCATCGACTAGTTTGGCCTTGAGGTCGTTGAACACATCTTGTGTCTTTGGAAGGGCTTCCTATAGTTTGTGGGACTCTGTCAACCAACTGCTTCCTTCCCTTCCCGAAGGGGTCGGGGCTAAACTCTGTTGGTGCAGGATGGCCGTGAGTTGGCAAAGTTTGGTATTAAATCGGCGATAGACACAACAGATTCTATATTCAGAGCTATGGCTCGAACAGTTGCTCTCCGTAGACACCCTTGGTTGCTCGAGTCGAGATTTCCTGATAATGTTCGGGAGAGTTTGAAAGAATTGCCCTTTGATGGAGCCTGTTTATTTGACAGCCATGCTGATTCTGCGGTACAACGCCTCATTGCTGGCCATTTGTAATTTGACCTCATCAGGTCTTTTTTTTTATTTCTTTTGTATCCAAGGCTGTGGTTCTTATGTTTAAGGAATATCTACCCCTCTGTTATGTCATGTAGTGTTGAAGAGTTTAGCACTACTTTTTGCAAATAATGAGAAGATTTGTCTCCGAATATGACTTTTTTAATCTCCGGATGGTATTTACAGTTGTGAAGCTGGTTATTTAGTCCACATTTTACTCTGATGAAGAGCTTGGTCTCAAGAGGTTATACCCCATATTGGGTTTGAGACTTACTCTGTGTGGAGTATTGGGTTGATATTATATAGCTCTTCAGAAATACTACTTTTGTAGTCTATTTCTATACTATAAATCTCACTGATATACAGCTTAGTCCATATTGAACTTCGTTTTATGTTCTCTTAAGGATTATGGTAGTGAGCTAATAACTGCTCTTTTCCTCTTGTGACTCACTCTCAACGGGTTCTGTTACATTTACACGCTTTTATGTTTTTTTCCTTAACCAGTGTATTCAGTGTAGGTTATTTTCTTTTCTTGAGTGGACTACTTATTTATTACGAGTGCTTCAATTGTTTTGAAATGATTGAGCAAGTTGGAGTGTTGCTCTAGTTCAGAGTATATCCTTTGCATGCATTTGGATGCGATTTGCTTGTGAGTTCTTCCTTTAGGGTAAAGGAACAGTGCCTAGTGTAGACATGAATATTTCCTCTAATGCAGGCAATCCCTATCCCTGCTCCACTTTGTGGTGCGGTACATTGGCAGCCAAAGGTTTGTGATGCACAGGTTGGTCCAACTTGTCTCAGGACCAACGTTTATTTGGTTGGCAATCATCCATGAAAGTCTTAGAGACTATTTTATAATAGGCTTTTCTTTTTCCTATGATGTTCTTGATAAATGTGGCTCTGTCTGATCAACATTGCCTGTCTTATGGAGGATGTACTTTTTACTTCAACATTTCTCATCTTGTGAGGAATCATGACTGTTTTTAGGTCTCGCCTAGCGAACGCAGCGCATGCGCTGCTTCGCCTTGGCAAGACTATTAATATTGTCTGGGCAGGAGTACGTCTTTAAGGAGGGTGGAAACGGAGAACAGACTCACCCAAAATTGTTTGCGATGCAGGGGAATGAGTTTCTGTAATTGAGAGGAATTTGCGCATGCGTAAATGTACGTTACCTATATTTGTTTCCAAAAATACCCATATACGCATGTGAGAAAGTTGAGATTTACAAAGAATTCCACAACTGGCCTCACGAAAGTGTGATTGTCATCATGGTTTCCTGGCAGTACTCCTACAATCCTCTGCCAATTCCAAAATGTCAGGAAATTTACTCCTGGGTGACTTTTCTTCAGAATCGACCCTATATCTGTTGCAACCAGGTCAGCAGAGCCGTTGTAGAGCCAGAGAACCAGGCCAGCAGAGCTGCTGTGGAGCCAGAGAACCAGGCCAGCAGAGCTGCTGTGGAGCCAGAGAACCAGGCCAGCAGAGCTGCTGTGGAGCCAGAGAACCAGGCCAGCAGAGCTGCTGTGGAGCCAGAGAAACCAGGCCAGCAGAGCTGCTGTGGAGCCAGAGAAACCAGGTCAACAGAGCTGCTTTAGAGCCAGAGAACCAGGTCAACAGAGCTGCTTTAGAGCCAGAGAACCAGGTCAGCAGAGCTGCTCTAGAGCCAGAAAATCAGGTCAACAGAGTCGTTGTAGAGCCAGACAATCAGGTCAGCAGAGCTGCTCTAGAGCCAGAGAACCAGGTCAGCAGAGCTGCTTTAGAGCCAGAGAACCAGTTCAGCAGAGCTGCTCTAGAGCCAGAAAATCAGGTCAGCAGAGCTGCTGTAGAGCCATGGAACCAGGTCAGCAGAGCCGTTGTAGAGCCAGACAATCAGGTCAGCAGAGCTGCTCTAGAGCCAGAGAACCAGGTCAGCAAAGCTGCTGTAGAGCCAGAAAACCAGGTCAGCAGAGCTGTAGAGCCACAGAAGCAGAGCTGCTTTAGAGCCAGACAACCAAGTCAGCAGAGTCGCTGTAGTGCCAGAGAACCAGGTCAGCAGAGTCGCTGTAGTGCCAGAGAACCAGGTCAGCAGAGTCACTGTAGAGCCAGAGAGCCAGGTCAGCAGAGCTGCTATAGAGCCAGAGAACCCTGGTTGTAATTAAGTACTAGATGCCGTATATACATTCACACTAGGATGTTTTTCTTTTCTTTACTTCTCTTTTATTTTTTATTTTTTCTCAACCTTTCATAAACTTAGATGCCGTATCACTTGCAGTTAGCATGAATTTAGTTGAATTTATGCGGCATTGTGGTGCGGTCTGATGTTTAGGATCACTTTTTCCAACTGTGTCTATGTCTTGATTGTGCTACTTCTCGGCTACATTCTGATGGGGCTCTGAGGGTTATACACCTTGGCTTTAAACTGTTTGCCAACAACGTATGTGCCCTGACTGAGGATTTCCACTGCCACAGGACATTAAGGCCCAGGGGGATTTTTTTAATGATGTATTAAATTCCTTGCTAATACCAGATGTTTCTGGCTGTAGGTCCAGGTGTCTCGCGGATTCAGCTGCTCCTGGTTTCACAACCGTTTTTCAGTTGGAAGTATTCAAGCTTTACTGGACACCAAAAGGCGGCAACACTGCTTAAGAGCAGGATTTTCTCTGAGATATATGTGTGCGCATATAGTGTGCGGCAATCGACTGGCATCTTTAAAGCATTCTGGCAACGACATTGGGGTTTATTTACAAGCCCCTTGCGCTGCCACTGCGTCACTTTTTCCCACACAAAAAGTGAAGCACCGGCGGTGCAAGGGACTTGTAAATAAGCCCCATGGTGCCCATTCGTACGCAATAAAACAGTTACGTAACCTTCACACCACGGAAAAGGTGAAATAAAGCACCAGTTTCTAAAGTTATTGCTCTTTCCACAGTTACTGGTAACTCAAGTCTCCTGTCTGATGTCTACTAAATTTATTGTAATTTAAAACTTCAGGAAACAAAATGCAAAGTTGTGTGAGCTATTAGCCTTACACTGGCTGAACAACTGCCTCCTACCATAGGACTGTTACGAGTGTCTGCAAATCTAAGATTGTATTTTGGGAAGTAGATGATGCATCGCATGCCTGCAACATAAAACAAGCATTTGCAATGCAATAGGGCTGGCATCTCTAAAAGTTTGAGCTATTAGTGTTGCAAATAATAATGTTTGCTAGTTTTTGTATTTTTCTGTTAAAAAATATTCCAGCAGTAGCATAAGTAATGAAATAAAATCCACGTAGACCACCAGTACCACCACCACCAGTACCAATACCAGCATCACTACCACCACCGCTACAACCACCACAAGTACCATAACCACCACTACAGTTATTACTATTACTACTCTGTGGTGATAGTAATAATAATAGTGGTAGTTATGGTACTGATGGAAAATTACTATTATAAATTACAATACCTGTTAATTTTTCAAAAGGCATTGCCATTTACAATACCGGTAGATCTAAAACTCGCAGTTGCGAGACCTATTGCATTGTAAATGCTTGTTTCTTGTGGTGTCAGTTCTTTAAGTCACCTTTTGACAGACAGCATTTTCTTATGGCAAGTCATCTACGGTGTTGTATTGCTGTTGTAGTACCCCTTTTCTGTCTGGGTTGTGTATTTTTGCTGAACCTCTCATTTCAGAGTGTTTTTTTGATATACGATGTATACATGATAAAATGTGCTGCTGTGTTTTATGTATTGTCTTGTATCACGGGTGTCTTATATGCCTGTTGTTGACAATGATTTAATTTATAAGATATTTTGGAACTGCACTTTAAGGTGCGTTACCTTTTTTCAATATTATTGAAAGCACTTTTGGTACTAGCTTCTCAGTTCTAGTTATACTTATTGTTTTAAAAAAAAAAAAGTAAAGGGGTTTTAATCAAGTATGCAGTTGATTCTCTTTTCTCGCTTGCCTGTGTGTTTGAGCTTATTCAGGGCTCGAAATTGTGTTCAGTCTCTCGGACTATGGCACTGAAGGCTGTACGGAGGCAAGCTTTATACCTTCTTCGTTCTGTGAATTGCTGGGTCAATCGGAGTATCTGGTGACGCATTTATGTTTGTATATATATTTATGTCTATATATGAAGCTTTGTGGTAAGATGTTATGCAATTGATGCATAGGATGAATATGAATGTTTATTTTGTCCAAACTAAATTATATATAAACCAAGGAGCTGTTGTCATCTTTCCCTTGAGTAAATGCGTTCTGAAAGTCCGGTTATAGATTTTATCAGGGCACAGGGGAACAGGGGTTAATGTTAATGTCTGTCTTCTGACGGATGGTTCTTCAGAGGTTTTCAACCCTTTTCCTCTCTAAGACCTGTAAGGTTGAGGCCCATGATCTGCCCCGGGTGGGGAGGGGGGTGTGGGGGGTTGGCTTTTTTATGCGTGGGGGCTGCCCAGAATGGGCATGCCAATGCCCCCAACCCCTAAAAACATAGCCACAGTCTTTCTGCCCCCCTTGGGGGCATATTGGGGCAACCCCACCCCTGCCTGATTCCCCCCCAGGGCGTCTGAAAGCCCACTAGGCACAGACTTGTTTTTAGCAATGTGCCTACCTGTGGATTTTGGGCCCTAGCGTAGCCGGCACATAGGGAAACCTAGCAAACCTGTATATTTCTGTGATGGAACGCTCTGGGATCTGCGTGGATCCACAAAATTCCACCCACCCCGCATTCCTCAAAGTCTTCTGAGAAAAATGGAACCTCACTTGTGTGTGTAGGCCTAGTGCCTGGAAACGGCCCAAAACGCAACGTGGACACACCACATTTTCACAGTGAAAACTGTCCCTTTTTTTTGCATAGTGTCTAGCTATAGATTTTGAACTCTAGCTCTGCCGGCACCTAGGGAAACTTAGCAAACCTATACATTTTTTAAACCTAGACACCCAGGAATATCCAGGATGGGGTGACTTGACTGGCTCTCACCACGTTCTGTTACCCAGATTCCATTGCAAAAATCCACATTTTCCTCACATTTCTGTGTGGGAAAGTTCTGGAATCTGTATGGATCCACAAATTTCCTTCTACTCAGCATTCCCCCAGGTCTCCCGATAAAAATTAGTGCCTCACTTATGTGGGTGGGTCAGGTACCCGCAACAGGCAAGGGCCCAAAACCTATTGAGACAACATCAAATTTACCTGTCATAAAACAAACTGGTTTTGCAAGGGAGGTCTCGTGAGTTTTTGGCCCCAAGCTCGGCGGCCACCTAGGGAAACCTACCAAACCCACACATTTCTGAAAACTAGACACCCGGGGGAGGTCGGCAAGGTATGGCTTGCGTGGGTACCCCAACATTTCCCTACCCAGAATCCCCTGCAAACCTCAAATTTTGTCTGAAAAATCAATTTTTTTTCACATTTCTGTGTGGGTAGGCTGTAGGATCACCGGGCTGACACAAATTTCCTACCACCCAGCGTTCCTCCAGGTCTCCCGATAAAAATGGTACCTCACTTGTGTGGGTAGGCATAGTGGCTGCAACAGGAAATGGCCCAAGTCGTACTGTGGACACTTCAAAATTACCTATAACAAAACTACCTGGTTGGGGGGGCACCTGGGGTTTTGGCCCCGGACTCGCCGCCATCTAGGGAAATCTACCAAACCCACACAGTTCTGAAAACTAGACACCCTGGGGAGTCCAATGAGTTATGGCTAGCATGGATCCCCCAACGTTTTCCTACCCAGAATCCCCTGCAAACCTCAAATTTTGCCAAAACCCCCCCACATTTTCCATATATTTGTGCATGGAATCACCGTGGCGGCACAAATGGCCTACCCCACAGCGTTCTCCTTAGTGTCCCGAGTAAAATGATACCACACTTGTGTGGTGGGTGTCCAATGCAGAATTGGCTAAAAACTTTTTTATTTTATTTAATGTAGCGGTTAGAATTCTCGGTGCTACACCCTTATTCCCTATGTTTTGGGCTCTTCCCAGTCACAGGCCCTTGCCCCACCCACACAAGTGAGGCATCATTTTACTCGGAAGACCGGGGGGAACACTGTGGGATAGGATATTTGTGCCGGCATGGTGATTCCACCCACAAATGTGAGGAAAATGTGTGTTCGAGGCATATGAGCTGTAGATTACACTATGCATAGATCGCCATCTGGTGTTGGGCCTGGATGTTTGCACTTGTTTTGTCCTTGAAAGTCTTTGGAAGTCACGAGCTAGGTGACTCCTCCTTTGGATCATAGTGCACATGGGCATCGGCTCCATCCTCAGATTTTTTTTTCCGCCATCGGGCTCGGATATGTTTCTCGCGCTCCAGTTCGGAACCATTACCGTTTTTTTCCTTCGACGCGCAATCCTTTCCTTTTCGACGGTATTGTCTCGATCGCGTTTTCCCAGTCTACGCGACTCAACAACTTCGAAGTCTTCGATTCCGGTCGTCGACTAAGGCCTTCGGGCCTACCTGGGCCTTATCATCTGGCTCATGGAAAGGACGCCATTCAAAAAGTGTCCTCAATGTGGGTCGAAGTTTCCCCACACCGATCTGCATGAGGTGTGCAACCTCTGCCTCTCACCGAAGCACGAGGCCAGAGACTGTCCAGCTTGCGCCTCTTTCCGCTCCAAGAAGAAGATTCGGGACAGACTAGCTAGAAGAACCATGGCTCGCTCGTCCGCCATCGGGCTCGGATATGTTTCTCGCACTCCAGTTCGGAACCGTTACCGTTTTTTTATTTCGATGCGCAATCCTTCCCTTTTCGACGGTATTGTCTCGATCGCGTTTTCCCAATCAACGCGACTCAACAACTTCGAAGTCTTCGATTCCGGTCTTCGACAAAGGCCTTCGGGCCTACCTGGGCCTTATCATCTGGCTCATGGAAAGGACGCCTTTCAAAAAGTGTCCTCAATGTGGGTCGAAGTTTCCCCACACCGATCTGCATGAGGTGTGCAACCTCTACCTCTCACCGGAGCACGAGGCCAGAGACTGTCCAGCTTGCGCCTCTTTCCGCTCCAAGAAGACGATTCGGGACAGACTAGCTAGAAGAACCATGGCTCGCTCGTCTTCGATCCCCGACGACATCTTCCAAGAGGGTGTCTGTGCCAGAGCAGGGGCGGATCGAAGGAGAGCACGTCAGAACCACTACCTAGTCGGCGCCGAAAAAGCCTACGGAACCAACACCATCAGCACCGAAGGATCTGCCTCCCACAGAAGAACTGTTTCGCCCAGATCCTACCCAAAAAACTCTTGTAAAGGATCCTAAGACTGGTCACTTGATGCTTAGCTTCAAGAAGCGACCACTAGATACGCCTGCACTGGCTCCACCACTTAAAAAGAGAGATTTTGCTACATCTCCATTAAGGATCCCTTATCCTCTTCCTCCTCACCCACCACACCGCTCTCCTACACCATCCCCTACTCCAGTCGATGATGATGACGATGATAACACCTCGGATGATGCAGGGGGAGGTGCGGACGATCAACCACTGAGGGACCCTAGTCCTACTGGCTCCCCAGACCCCTGGGATGATTATAGCATCCCAGACGTCCCTTACATCCCACAAGAGGACATCTATCCTTCCAGGCCTTCCCCCCCAGAGGACACTATCGGCTTTAACCAGCTCCTCCACAGAGCTGCCCAGTACCACGGGGTTGACCTACACACAGACCCCGTGGAGGAAGATTTTCTCATGGACCCTTTTGACACCATTCAAAAGTCCACCTCAATTTTACCCATGCTTAAGGAGGTCATTAAGCATGCACCAGAGGTCTTTAAAGACCTGGTCAGGGCTTGAGTTATCAACCCTAGGATCGAAAACAAATAGAAGGCCACCCCTACTGATCCAGCCTACATTAAAGGCCCGCACCACTAGACTCCCTTGTAGTCTCCAATGCGCGAAAAAGAGCCAATTCCCAATCATCAGGTGACGCACCACCACCAGATAAGGAGTCTAAACTCCTGGACGCCTCTAGCAAACGAACGGTGTCACAGGCGGCAAACATATGGCGCATTGCCAATACTCGAGCGCTGTTAGCTAGGTATGACCGGGCACATTATGATGAGCTTGAGTCCATAATGCAGCACCTCCCAGACAGGTATAAAAATAGGGCCAATGAACTCATACAAGAAGGTAAAACCATTACTAACACCTCCATCTGTTGTGTCTTAGATGTAGCAGATACCGCCTCAAGGGCAATAAACACCAGTGTCCTTCTGCGTAGGCATGCCTGGCTACGCATTTCAGGTTTCAAACCTGAAGTCCAGAGTTCCATTCTCAATCAGCCATTCGATGAGCCGCACCTATTTGGCCCTAATGTTGACGTGTCCCTTGAAAAAAGTGAAGAAGGATACCGACACAGCTAAATCTATGGGAGGCTTCCAGTCGCAAGCTCCCAGAAGTTCCTTTCGTCGTTCATCGTTCAGGAGCACCCCCAGAGGGTACTCCTCAGATAGCCCCTCCACTTCTTACAAGGCTCCCACCCAATCCACCTTTACTATTGGTTACCAAAGAGGTGTTTACAGGGGAAACAACAACAAAGGCAGAGGCAAAACCAACAACTCCCCCTCTGCCCCCACCCAATGACTTAAACTCCACTTCCCCCAGACCACTCCAGTCGGGAGAAGACTCCAACAATTCCTTCCTGTCTGGACCAACATCACCTCAGACATGTGGGTGCAACACATAATTCAATCAAAAATCCGATTGGCCACACTCTGCTAGTCCTACCAGCGTGTTACCCCAAAGAATTGTGGTCCATGAAGTAGCGTCGGCGGGTACGTCTATGCCAAAAGTTTAAAATGAAAATGAATGTCGCGTTAGCCATCCCTGGACACGTGTTTTGAGGTAGTTGCCTCTCGTCAGCAGGGAGTAGGTATGTGTGTAGGGTTGCTGCGTAGGCTGCCAAAAAATATTCTCAGGTAAAGTACCACTCAAGGCGCGCAGGTGCGTAGCCATGGGCTCGTCAGCCCCACCGGCTCAAGGGAGCCTGAATATAAACAAAAATCCGATTGGCCGCACTCTGCTAGTCCTACCAGCGTGTTACCCCAAAGAATTGTGGTCCATGAAGTAGCGTCGGCGGGTACGCCTATGCCAAAAGTTTAAAATGAAAATGAATGTCGCGTTAGCCATCCCTGGACACGTGTTTCGAGGTAGTTGCCTCTCGTCAGCAGGGAGTAGGTATGTGTGTAGGGTTGCCGCGTAGGCTGCCAAAAAATATTCTCAGGTAAAGTACCACTCAAGAACACACCAGAAATTGCGGAGCAGTCCGAATAACTACCCGGGCTGCAATCACCAGGGGAATGTTCAGAAAGCTGAGCGCCACGAAAGCAACAGTACGTCAAGAAATCCCACTAATGGCGTCTTAGTATTTGAGTATTGCAAAAAGGTGCGCGTGAAGCTTCAGCTCCACAGACTTATAACAGCTATGCTACATCAGGAATAAAGACTATCTTCAATCTATGTGCTGTGACACACGTCTTCTCTCTGAGGAAAAGACCCGGTATTTGAACGCACAAACGGTGCTAGGAGCGAGCCCTGGAGTTGTGTGCGCGCGCAAAAAAAAAGCATTGGCCGCGCGACGTGGGTAGCTCGTAATAAGAGAAGCCGACGAGGAGGGAGTGGGAGAAGGGAGGGGGTAGGGGAGGGGATTCATGCGCTGTAAGGTTTACGAGCCATTACAGAAACCCAGATGGCAGGTGTGCACCTTCACACGCGCGCACATGCATGCTTGAGGCCAGCAAAAGCCTGTGGGTAGCACTTTGAAAACCCGCTTACTATATGTCTCGCAGTTCAGCGCATGCGCTGGTTCAGGCGAGACCTAAAAATGACCTATAATTCTCATGCTAGTATGGGTATTCACAATTTTGGAAATGTGCAAATATCTACTGTTTCCAAACTCTATATTCTGTTACAATTTCAGAAATACATAGGTGTCTTACTCACCGATATTTTCCATGCATATATTTTACCAAATTAATTGCTATATACCCGGTACATAATCAAAAACCATTGCAAGACACTGCTCAGTTATTGGCTCTGGGTTCGTCTGGTTCTTGGTGAACCTACAAGTACTATATATCCCCACAACCAGAAAGGTCCAGCGGATGTAACGGTATATTGCTTTCAAACAGCTGTCATAATTAGAAGAAGTTACAG
This sequence comes from Triturus cristatus, assembly GCF_964204655.1. Taxonomy (NCBI): domain Eukaryota; kingdom Metazoa; phylum Chordata; class Amphibia; order Caudata; family Salamandridae; genus Triturus; species Triturus cristatus. Next base: position 252,583,504 of record NC_140580.1, on the reverse strand, counting down.
GTGAAAACGTTGACACACATGGCTGTGTTTTTTCAATTAATTTTCAATTTTTTCTATATTCAACGGTTAGTTTCTATAAAGAAACCTTGAAGGATGTACACAAATGACCCTTTGCTGAATTCAGATTTGTCTACTTTTCTAAAATGTATAGCTTTCCAGGAACCATTATTGTTTTCATACCCATTTCTACCATTAACTGGAAAGAGTTTGAATGCACAAAAAATAGCAAAAATAGGCTGTGTCCCAGAAAAATTCCAAAACCTTGTGAAAAATGTTGGTTTTCTGACAAAAGTCTGCTTGTCCCTGAAAGCTGGGAAGATGGTGATTTCAGCACTACAACCCCTTTTTTTATACCATTTGCAGGGAAAAAACCAGACGCTTTCACCTGTAGCCCTTTTTCCCCATTTTTCAAAAAAAAAACTTTTTAAAAAATGTAGCTGTATTTTGGCAAATTTCTGGGTCCCATCCAGGGTAATCCACAAACCTTGGGTACCTTTGAATCCCCATGATGTGTTGGAAAAAAAGGAAGCTGATTTGGCATGGATACCTTATGTGGTCAAAAATGTACAGGGGCCTAAGCGCAAACTACCCCAAATAGCCAAAAAAAAGACTTAGCACGGGGGGGGGGGGGGGGGGGGGAGGCCTAGCAGTGAAGGGGTTAATAGTCAAGCTCTTGTTCTGCTATTCCTACTTACATTTGGTCAGTTGTTACTTTTGACCCGCTCGTTCTCTTGAGAACTTTTGTAGGATTCGTTTGCAGACCCTCCTCCAGTGGGGTATAGCTATGGCTTTTAATTCAAAGTTAAGAATCTGCGGCTAGATGTTTCTATCAGATGTAAAAGTTACTTACCTTCAGTAACACTGTCTGGTAGAGACACGGTCTAGCCGCAGATTCCTTAACGCCCTGCCCATCCTCCCTGCTCTGCGAATGACCTTTGAGGTAAAAGTTATTCCCTTTCAGGACTGGGTTTATATACCAGTGATCACTATCTCAATCTATGTTGGGGCTAAACAAACCGTTTGCCTTGGCCACCTAGTTTTTGTTTAGCTGTTGCAACTCTATCCATTTCCTAATGTGTGTGGTTGGTAGAGTGAGGTTGGGTTTTCTACTTCACCCTGGATGACACACCAGTGAGTAGTATTAATGTATTTGTTCTTTCTATGAAAGTCTTCTTGGTATCATCATACCTTGACATTGGTGTGTCAATAGATCACGTAATGGTGTGGTTCAACAAACAGCCTGTTGTTGTAGGTTGTTTGGATATTGCCATGCCGTTCATTAACATTGATGAATGGTCTATAGAGTGTATGGTTTCTTCCCTCATATGAGTGTTATTCACCAGGGCGCAGGGTTTCCTGTAGCCTGGTGTTTTGTTGATTTTATTGGGGGCTTCTTTAAATCCAAGTCTGGTATTAACATACCATTTGATGTTACTTCTTTATTAATGTTTCAAAGATTTTTGGTGTTTTTGGCACACTGTTTCCACAACCAGTTTCTGTAATGGCTCCGTGTTCTAGCACGGAAGGTTTCACAGAAGAAACTGATGTCTGCGTGCCAAAGGGGACCTATATGGCTCCACTGACGTCGTATCCGGAGACAACATCACTTTGGAGCTGTACGATGCCGCCCCTCGGCACGTGGAGGTACTGCCAAAAGATTTCTGGATCCAGTCTGGCACCTGGAGAGAATTCCAAGTTAAGGAATCTGCGGCTAGACTGTGTCTCTACCAGATATAGCGTTACTATAGGCCCTTGATGCTTAATGTAGGTGAAGCCCATAAAGCCAAAACGTATTTAGCTCGTGCTTGTGGCGGCATCCACCTTGCGGGAGCAAGCAGGGGCACGCCCACAAGCACGAGTGCTTCCAAAAAGAACCGACTGCTCACGCACGCATGCACCACCCCCGGGCCAGCAAACACACGATTACAGTGCCAGCAGTGTGTTTTGCTTTTACTGTGACAAGCACGTGTGTGGTTCAAAATAGCCGTGCACGAGTGAATAACTAATGCTGCTATCATTTACTTTGTGTTTTGCTCTATCTTGCTTTCTTTTTTTTAATCATTCACTCTGTTTTGCTTTTACCTTTTCTCACTATTTGTCACCACGTCCACCACCACTACCACGTCCACCACCACTTCCTCCACCACCATGTCCACCACCACGTCCACCACTAGCACCACCACGTCAACCACGCCCACGCCTACCACCACCACATCCACCACCTGCACCACCACCACATCACCACCTGCACCACCATGTGCACCACCGCCACGCCCACCACCACTGCCGTGCCCACCACCGCCACGTCCACCGCCACGTCCACCGCCACGTCCACCGCCACGTCCACCACCACGTCCACCACCACGTCCACCACCACATTGTCCACCACCACATCCACCACCACATTGTCCACCACCACATTGTCCACCACCACATTGTCCACCACCATCACCACGTCCACCATACCACGTCCACCACCACCACGTCCACCACCACCATCACCACGTCCACCACACTCACCACCACTTTGTCCACCACCACCACCACGTCCACCACCATATCCACCACCACATCCACCACCACGTCCACCACCATGTCCACCACCACCGCGTCCACCACCACATCATCCACCACCACTACTTCCCCCACCACCATGTCCACCACCACCACAACGTCCACCACCACCATGTCCACCACCACCACCACGTCCACCACCACCACCGCGTCCACCACCACCATGTCCACCACCACCACCACGTCCACCACCACCACCGCGTCCACCACCACCATCGCGTCCACCACCACCACGTCCACCTCCACCACATCCACCATGTCTTCGTCCACCACCACGTCCACCACCACCTCGTTGTCCACCACCACCACGTGGTCCACCACCACCATGTCCACCACCACCACATCCACCACCACGTCCACCACCACCACCACCATGTCCAGCAACACCACCATGTCCAGCTCCATCATCATGTCCAGCACCATCACATCCACCACCACGTCCTACACCACCACCATTTACACCACCACCACGTCCACCACATCCATCACCACCACGTACACCACCACCATGTCCACCACCAAGGCCACCCCCACCACCAAGGCCACCCCCACCCCCACGTCCACCACCCCCACGTCCACCACCCCCACGTCCACCACCCCCACGTCCACCACCCCCACGTCCACCACCCCCACGTCCACCACCCCCACGTCCAATACCACCACGTCCACCACCAAGGCCACCACCACCACGTCCACCACCAAGGCCACCACCACACCCACCACCACGTCCACCACGTCCACCACCCCACCCACCACCACCACACCCACCACCACCACACCCACCACCACCACATCCACCACCACCACATCCACCACATCCACAACCACCACTGTGCCCACCACCACCACGTCCACCACCACCACGTCTACCACCACATCCACCACCACCACCTCCACCACGTCCACCACCACGTCCACCAACACCACATCCACCACCACGTCCACCACCAAGGCCCCACCATGTCCACCACCACCACGGTCACCACCACACCCACCACCACGTCCACCACCACCCCATCCACCACCACCACATCCACCACCACCACATCCACATCCACCACATCCACAACCACCACCACATCCACCACCACATCCACCACCATGTCCACCACACCATGTCCACCACCATGTCCACCACCACACCCACCACCACCACACCCACCACCACCACATCCACCACATCCACAACCACCACCGTGCCCACCACCACCACGTCCACCACCACCACGTCCACCACCACATCCACCACGTCCACCACCACGTCCACCACCACGTCCACCAACACCACATCCACCACCACGTCCACCACCAAGGCCCCACCATGTCCACCACCACCACGGTCACCACCACACCCACCACCCCGTCCACCACCACCCCATCCACCACCACCACCACCACATCCACAACCACCACATCCACAACCACCACATCCACCACCACATCCACCACCACATCCACCACCACGTCCACCACACCACGTCCACCACACCACGTCCACCACACCATGCCCACCACCACCATGCCCACCACCACCATGCCCACCACCACCATGCCCACCACCACCATGCCCACCACCACTGTGCCCACCACCACTGTGCCCACCACCAAAGCCACCACCACCACATTTACCACCACCCCATCCACCACCACATCCACAACCACATCCACCACGTCCACCACACCATGTCCACCACCATGTCCACCACCATGTCCACCACCATGTCCACCACCATGTCCACCACCATGTCCACCACCATGTCCACCACCATGTCCACCACCATGTCCACCACCATGTCCACCACCATGTCCACCACCATGTCCACCACCATGCCCACCACCATGCCCACCACCATGCCCACCACCATGCCCACCACCACTACGTCCACCACCACCACATCTACCACCACCACATCTACCACCACCACATCCACCACCACCACATCCACCACCACCACATCCACCACCACCACACCCACCACCACACCCACCACCACCACATCCACCACCACATCCACCAGCACCACGTCCACCAGCACGTTCACAACCACCACCACGTCCACAACCAACACCACGTCCACCACCACCATGGCCACCACCACCGTGCCCACCACCACCACGTCCACCCCCAAAGCCACCACACGTCCACCACCACCATGTCCACCACCACATCCACCACGTCCACCACGTCCATGTCCACCACCAAGGCCACCACCACCACGTCCACCACAAAGGCCACCACCACCGCGTCTGCCACCACCACGTCCACATCCTCCACCACCACCACACCCACCACGTCCACCACCACATCCACCACCACTTCCACCAGCACGTCCACAACCACCACCACCACGTCCACCACCACCTCATCCACCACCACCACCCGTGACAGGTAAAGTGTCACTGGAGGGCAGGGGTAATAGGAGTGTCAGCCCCGGCAGTACATGGGACATTTAAGGATGCATTGGGTGCAAGAAGACGGGAATAGGGGCTAGAAGTATTACACCAGACCCAAGATACATTTTCAAGAGGCGCAATGTCACAGGGGCTTTCGTAAAAGCATTCGCAGCATCTCTACCTCACAGTGGCATACCTGCACGAGCCACTCACTCAAAACCAGCATTAGCATAGCCAATAGGTCTCGCCTTTGGGACCTTAAAAGTGTTTAGCCATGCAACACTTGACGTTGTTGCACCAAGGATATTGTGCTGGATAACTAAACACTTGTAAGATCCCAAAGGCGAGACCTATTGGCTATGCCAATGCTTGTTTTTAATTGTATTAGTGAGTTCTGAAACTCCTTTTACCATTGATGGGCACACACAGAGGCGGCTCCTCCACTAGGGTGGAGGAGCATCGACCCACTGCTTCTCGCAGTGCAAGAAGCAGAAACTTAAAATTGTAAAACTACCATTTTATGTTTATGCTTCTCGCACTAAGAGAAAGCAGAAGGGTTTGTTTGGGGTCGGGCAATGGGCGGGTCTGCTCTGGTTTGCCCACTGCTGAGGGCGCTGACTGTTTGGTCGGCCCTTTGGGGCCGCCCAAACCAGTCTTGCGCATTCTCCCTTACATGGACAAAATGTCTTCCCCGTTAGCCCCTGGCTGGTCGGCTTTCTGACCAATCACAACGCTGCTTGAGCAGCATTGTGATTGGCTTAGGGGAGGGAAGGAGCCTGGCTGCCTCCTTCTGCTTCCTGTTCCTGGAGAGCAGGAGAGCAGAGAAGAGCAGAGAAGACACGGGACCCGGCCAGGTAAGTTTAATTCTATTTTTTTTGTTGTGGTTTTTATTAAATTAACCTCCACTGTCCCCCCCCCCCCCCCCCATCCCCTCCCCTCCCCATTATGGCGCTCCCAAGCAGATAAGACCTGGCTCTCGCTAGAGATGTTTTAAGCTCAGCTCGCACATATTTATCTTCCAGGATGCTAAAGATACCGCTCTGCCTTGTACATGTCCCTAGCAGGCCTAAATACACTTTTCCGATTATTTTGAAACGAGCACATCTCGTGATAAAATATGTAAATTGCAAGAATTAGCATTTGCATAGCATAATAATTATTCTGTTGCACCATCACTAAAGGTTTTACATATTATAAATCACATTAATACTTTTATATGAATTATTGATGTGCTATCAAACTAAAACAAAGCAAACTTTATATGTTGTACATGTGCAATCAATACTAAAAATGCACCACGCGTCTATAAATTAATAATCTGTATTTGGACACTTGAATATACGAATATAGGAAATGCAATGGGGGGGCACATATTCAGAATACGCAAAGCTCACATCAAAGTAACTATAAACAGAATTCTAGTGTAAGGAAGGGCACTGTCTGAGGAAAATCTTTCTCATTCACCATTAGAGTGAGTAAAAACATACTATTAGTTTACATTCCAGCAGTGTGTTGGTTGCAATGTATGGAAAAAGCAAGAGGGTAATTGGTACAGGTAGCAACAGGTGTATTTGTTTGAGGTCATGCTGAAGAAATTTCCTTTACAGGTATATTTAAGGGTCCATCATATTATTTGGCATTTAATTTCCTCCTGCATCCCGGTGGGATCGTGAGGATGGGAAGATGATGTGGTAATGGTGAAAGACTATTTTAAATTGCAGTTATCTAGCTAAGATGCTTTCTTTAGCAGTATGCAGTTTATGGATCAATTCTGTTTTTATTAATTTATATATATTAATTTATATTGTGAGCAGAGGGAAATGAGTAGTGGGAATATACAACAAAACCTTGACGCTTACAACCCAGAAGCCAGTGGTGATAGCCATAGAAAGAGAATGAGGACGCAGGGTGAAAGAAGCAACTTAAAACACCCCCACACCCATAACAAAATTAATAACATTCCTCCCTGTTGGCACTCTCCTGGTGTGTGATAGTAGAGCCGGTGTTCCCTCATAGTACGAAGTTGGTGCTGACGTTGGTTATCCCGGTGTAGTCCTATGGGGTGCTACTTGTGTGGCCTCTTCCGGGGTGGGTGGGAGTAAGTGGAGCAGATTGAGATTCTTGGGCCAAGTCAGTTCATTGAACTCTGTTGCGAGATTGTTTAGGAGGGGTGCCCCCATCTTGCTATACAAGTCTCCAGTGTGTGGGTTGCGGTAAAGGAGAGCTTCTCCATGCCTAGTAAGTACCACAGTCTATGAATCCAGGCGGGGTAGTCTGAGACCCTGTAAGGGATTTCAGTGGGAATGTGATGGGGTTTGGCAGGCCCAGTATTGTGTACGTTGGGAAGTTCAGGATCTGGGCATTAAAGGCTCAGTCTAAATCATCTAGAACCCTTGCCCAGTAGCGGGCTAGTTTAGGGAAGTTCCACAGTAAGTGGAGTAGTGTGCCAGTGCCCTGCAGTCACTCTTTACTGCGTTCAGGGTTCCTTCTTTATATCCATGCGGGGTCATATACCAATATGTAGTGATCCTAACGGCAGCCTCACTACCTGTTGCACTGTGGGATGTGTGTTGGGCTCTCTAGTGAATATGCACCTAGTCTTTTGGTGTCAGTGTTCTCCCAGTTTCGAGTTTCTAGTCTGTCCGTCCCCCCCCCGGTTCTACCTTCTAAAGGTAATTGTGCCAGAAGAGCATACAGCTCTGAGATAAGACGTTTGTCGTTCCCCTTTGTGAGGGACCACTTCTCAAAGATTGTCAAGTGTCTGCTGGCCTGTGGCTTAATCGAAGAGTACGTCATGCAGTGTTGGATCTGCATATAGGTTATGCAGTCTGATGTTTGAAGGGCATAGTCTTTTTTTAAGGCTATTAAACTGGATGATCCCATCCCTACCAAACAGGCATCAAAACGGTGTGCAGCTCCCAGATCAACAAAGCACGTGGTCCACCTGCAGGCCTGGGGAGGGAAGTCTGGTTTTGTAAAGATGGGGGTCACTGGGGAAAGTTCCTTAACTTGCTGTGAAATTGATAGCTATATAGGCTGGAGATCCGAGATGGAGGTTTTAACAACTTTGACTCTGTCTGCTAACTTTTGGTGTTCTGTTCTCAGCAGACCTAGTCCCATTAATACCGTGCTAATGTCTAGGTACAGTGTGGCCTTGGTGTCTACTATTGCTTCTAGTATTTTACTTAGTTGCGACTGGACATGGTCCTCCGTGGTCTCGGGGCTTGACTTCCCTTACGTCTGGATGCGCAACGCATTGTCTCTCTCAGGGTGTATTTCCCCACAATTATCGATCTCTGCAGGCCAGGTAGCTCCGTTCTGGCAGTGGGCCAAACTGTCTGTCAGTTGCCTGCCCAGGTTGGGTCCAGATATAGGGTGGACCCCGCAAGGCCAGCTCAAGGACAGTTCAATCTCTCTTGTGTATCCCCAACCCACGAGGCGAGCCACCAAATAAAGCACGGGGCGGGGCATCCGCAACTGCCTCAACTGGGGTGTTGATGAAGTGTCTTAATGTCAGGCCTTATGGTTGAGGTTCACTTCACTCCTGTCCTTTCCTCAGCACTAGGAGGCAGTGGCGGTTTTTCCCCAAGGGCGTCGGGGCTCCGCCCCCATTACCAAAGTGGCGTGCTCAATGCTCATCATATATTTTATTTAATTAAAAGAAAATCTGTTTTGGTTTTACTTTTTTTATATCTTCTTCTATCTTATAATAGTCTACATATTGCCGCCGTGACAGTGGCCGTTCGTCTCTGGAGGCATGTCACGTGACTCTCCACTTGCATGCTCCCCCTTGCGGGCACAAAGAAGCCTAAGTCTAAGTGTTTGCCGGGCTGACAACCTCACAGCCCTGAAGGCTGTGATGTCATCAGCTCGGCAAAAACCTAGCTCCAGGGCCCAGTCACCACCCCCTGATGGTGTGGAGGCAAAGTTAGCCCCGGGCGTTTCAAGTCCAAGCCCGGTATCGTTAACCCTCCACGTCAATCCAAGAGTGGAGAGCTTTCCCAACTCATTACAGGACGTGGTGGGGGCATGGTGGGACCCACCCTGTGACGAGTTGAGAAAGGAAGGGGTGTGGCAGGCGGGAAGCTGAGGGTTTGAGTCTGCGCAGACTCAACCCTTTCTGCTGTGTGACTGAACTCTGGGGTCACAGTGGAACTTTCTGGAAGGAGGAAGCTTTAGCCTTAGCCACTGCGTCAGGGTCGGACACAGACTGCAGTACCCCGACTGAGACAGTCACACATAATTTCTGTGCACTGTCAGCAGCACTGACTCCGAGTCTCCGACTCGACTGAACTCAGGAGTCGGCACCGTCAGCACGGCTGTTGCCAGCAGCCCAGGTACGGCCCAGGCGGGCATTTTTCAAAGTTATGCCTGGGCTAGAGCAGTAGAGCCAGAGGGATGCCACAGTCAATGCAAGCTTTTGCATGTTTGTAAGTAAAGTTTGTAACATATCGAATGCTTCTGGGTGGCTGAGAGCACGGCACCCGACGAGGCACCGTGTGGACTGAGTGTGTCCAAAGCCCAGTGTACTGTGAGTAACATGGAGGCTGCTTCCACTGGACCCATTCCTGATTCCCCAAATCCGGCAGAAGTGAATCTGTGCATGTTAACTATTACCCTACCTGGGTCGCATTTGTTTAATACGATGGCAATGCAGTATCATTTTTTTTAAAAAGGGCATTCTTCAAACAAATAAAACAGACCGAATAATGCAAAACAGACTGTATAGTCAGCTGACAGATCGACCGTTGTGCATTTACGACTCTCTTGTCAAAAGCTGAGGTGTGAAGAAGTAGGATACACCAATAGTAGACTATATATCTTCTTTATTCGAGTATACATTATCCAAGGTCTCATCCGCAGGACATCAGGCATCAACTGCCTTCAGGTGTTCATCTCCCCAGCTCCGTGTCATCACGTTCTGTTCTACAGTTAACATTCTATTTCAATACCGCGTCCAATTAATAACATTACTATGCTTGCCCAGAATTAAAGAATACCACACACCTTCCCCCGAACCAAAATAAAAAAAAAACAGTTATGAAAACAGGGCAACATTGAAACCAGAACTAAGATTACAGTCATTTTAACACATAATCATGTAAAGCTGCTGGAACTCTGACTACACGAGAGCTCCTACGCAGAGAGGCATTCTGAACAGTTTTGCTGGACTGAATAACAGAATCAGGCACGTTGCTATTACACTTGGACACAGTAACAGGAATATGTGAAATCCTATTTAAATTCCATATGCGCCCATCATTCAATTTAACCGCATTTTAAAAAAGTTTGACAACTTTGAAAGGAGAAGAGAACTTTGATCCAGAGGATTTGTGAGGAAGACGTACCCTAACACAATCTCCAACATGCACACTTGTGTGAGCAACAGCATGTCTAGCGTCAAAATTAATTTTCCTTTGAGTAGACTTGACATGTTGTTTGGTCAACAACTGTGCATCACTAGGATTTCTAGCCTCAACACCTTTTTCCCTCATCCATGACTGAAACAAATAACTGTTCGGAGTGCGGCCTCTAAATAGCTCAAAGGGAATTCCAACCGTGGTGGAGTGGGGTGTGATTCTGTAGACCCTGACTCTCTCATGTATTTCAGCTACCCAGTCTTTACCCTGTACTTTAGCTAACTGGATAGATTCCTTCGGCACACGATTGAACCTCTCCACCATTCCATTACTTTCAGGGTGATAGAGAGAGCAACGTTTGTGCTTAATCCCTTTCTTGATTAGAAACTCCCCCATTTCATTTGAGACAAACTGGACTCCATTGTCCGTCAGCAGAGATTCTGGAAACCCTTCTCTACAGAAAACATCTTCTAAGAATATTGTGATGTCTCTAGTTTGTATATTCTGCGTGACTATTATCTCTGGCCATCTTGAATACATGTCTATAACTAGGACATAAAACTGCCCACTCTTACTGCAAACAGGTCCTAAAATGTCTAGAGCTACATCTTGCCAGCAATGTGTAGGCGCTTCAAGAATGACCATGGGTTGTACTCTTGTTTTACTTATTTTGTCAGAAGCGTTACAATCCATACAGTCTCTTATCAAACGTTCAACAAGAATATCAATACCAGGCCACCAGAAATGTAAACGCACCCTTTCCTTGGTCTTAGATACACCCTGATGTCCTTGATGAGCCAATTGAACAATTTTTGTTCTGACAGAAGGCGGAGGAATCAACCTCGTCCCTCTCCATAGCAATCCTTCTCTCACAGAAAGCTCATCTCTCACATTCCAATATTTTCGAGCATTCTCGCTCGAGTTTCTTAGACAAGACCAACCTTTCAGCATTAGATTATAGATCTCTTGCAAGTCTTAAGTCCTTACCCATAGCATCTCTCCAATCTTTCTCATTAACAACACTCTCCACAATTTCACACACCTTGAACTCATCAACGTCCCATGAGTCTTCAGCGTCCAGAGCACCTTCTACATTTTGTTCGGGAACAACGCCAGGTATATATTTCATCACAAAATCAAAATCTTGCAATGCAATCACCCACCTGCATATACGTGAAGAGATCACATCAAGGCTCTTTTTACAAAACACATCCTTTAACGGTTTGTGATCAGAGTGAACTATAAACGAATTACCCCAAAGAATTTTTTTTAATTTCTTGATGGCCCATTATATGCACAGTGCTTCCTTCTCAATCACAGAAAAAAGAAGTTCTGGACCTACAAGAGCTCTGGAAAGAAAAAGTATAGTGACTTCCTTTCCATTCCTGACCTGCTTAAGAACGGCGCCCAAGCCGCGTGAGCTTGCGTCAGTAACAAGTATAGAGTTTGATGAGATATCAAAGCTCTGAAGAGAGGGTGCAGAATTAAGAGCTACTTTTACATCGTCAAATTCTAGTTGACACTGGGAAGACCAGATGAATTTTGCTCCCTTTTTTAAGAGAGATCTCAAATTGTGGGTACGGCAAGCAAAATGAGGAACAAATTTATTGTAATACTCTGCCATACCTAAAAAGGTGACAAGTTATTATGGGGTGTTATTGTTTTCCACACAAGCGGACACCGCGCCACGACCAACCTGGGCTCCTGGGCTCCTGGATTGCCGCAACGCTGCATTTTGGACGGGGCACCTACGCTGTGAGTCTCCCCCGCCGCCTCCACGACACCGCAGGCCGCTGTTGGGGGAGACTACAGCTCCTGTGAGCCATCACTGCCCCGCCCCCTTCCTGTTGTCAGCGCGCCCGGAGGCGCTTTAAAACTCACGGCTCCCTCGGTGGAGCGGGGGGTGTTATTGTGTTCCACACAAGCGGACACCGCGCCACGACCAACCTGGGCTCCTGGGCTCCTGGATTGCCGCAACGCTGCATTTTGGACGGGGCACCTACGCTGTGAGTCTCCCCCGCCGCCTCCACGACACCGCAGGCCGCTGTTGGGGGAGACTACAGCTCCCGTGAGCCATCACTGCCCCGCCCCCTTCCTGTTGTCAGCGTGCCCGGAGGCGCTTTAAAACTCACGGCTCCCTCGGTGGAGCGGGGGGGTGTTATTGTGTTCCACACAAGCGGACACCGCGCCACGACCAACCTGGGCTCCTGGATTGCCGCAACGCTGCATTTTGGACGGGGCACCTACGCTGTGAGTCTCCCCCGCTGCCTCCACGACACCGCAGGCCGCTGTTGGGGGAGACTACAGCTCCCGTGAGCCATCACTGCCCCGCCCACTTCCTGTTGTCAGCGCGCCCGGAGGCGCTTTAAAACTCACGGCTCCCTCCGCGTCGCGGGACGCGCGCGGGCGGCGCCGGGCTAAGCCCGGGCAAAGGGCGGGCCCTCTGAGGCCCTCAGAGGTCAACAGTGGTCGGGCGGGCCACCCATCTAAGCTGTAGACAGGTGAGAGAAGCGATATGTCTACCAGGGGGAAGCGCTCTGCTATTCAAATTGGTAGACCGGACGTGGCACATCCGATTACACCGCTATCATTAGAAAGTATGCTGGATAATGCTTTCAACATGGTTGCCAATGAAATTGCGAGCACAGAGAGACGGATGTCATTGGAGCTCTTACGTGCACACCCTGAGCCCCGGGACTCAAGTATAGCACACATCATGCCCTTATCCCCAACCGTTACAGTGTCTAAGTACAATGTGCCCCACCAACCATCTATTACCCTTGGGGAGGAAAGTGACACTATTATTCTTGAGTCCCAGCTCGACATTACTGAATACGTCCCTATCCCTCATGTATCCCCGAAAGCTAAACCCGCTGGAGGAAAAAGGAAAAGAGGCCCCCCAAAATCCTCAACTAATAAAAGGAAACCAGCTTTGTATAACAAGGGCCAACCCACACCACAGAGTATGTGGACTAGAGGGAAGCAAAAAATAACAGGGGCCAGTAGTGTTACGATTGAACAAGCGCAATTGGCCGAAGAACTCCTGGATATTACTCCTCCCAGAAATGGTATAAACTGCATATGCTCACAGACTGAGCCTGTTAGTGAAAGTATTACTGCAATGAAATCAAATGCGAATTTTATGGAAACCATTGTAGATACCGTTTTTAAACTGTTAGAATGTCAAATGATCAAACAGTTTAATAATATTTTTAAAAGATTAGACCGCATTGAAACCTTGATAAAGAATGAAGATGTTAAGAGGAAGGGGGCTATTAGTCTTGACTTAATAAGGGGTGAGCGCTTTTTGAAAGATTTAGAAATTGCTAATAAGGGCATTTTGAGTGAGGGGCAAAATGCTTCCAGAAAAGCTACTATTGCTAACACTGCATCGAAAGGCGCCAATGAAGGGAGAAATTACACTTCAAAAACCCCCCAGCACACCCTGACTACAGTCACAGAACCAATATGCCCCATTACTATAGCCACCAATACGTTAAAGGATGCTCCCACCCTGCATGCCACAGGGAGGAAGGCACCTATTAACACCGCATTAGATAAGGGCCAAACAACTATTACAAGGCCAACAATGCACTCAGGGCCTGTCCTCCATTTGCCTCCCGACGCCTGCCCCTAGGTAATAATTCTGGCAGGCGTACCTCAGTTAAGGGAGGGACAGAGCGAGTCATGGATGCAGCTAAACAACAAGTGTATAGACTGGCTATCTAAACACAAAGGGGTTGGACCTAATATGAGAGAAATTTTGACCACTCGACGGGTGAGCTGGGTTGGGCCACTACCCAAGAATATAGAAGGGGATTGTATTGTCATCAATTTTAGAAATCCCTCTACAGTTAAATTTATCCTTGGTAGTACTAATATGTGTTTTTCCCCCCCTACTGACATAACCTCTATGCCATTGGGATACTTTTATAGACCCCATCATAGACCACCCAGCCCCATTTTTTCACCTTTCCCCCTACATAATAGGTACAGTGCACTGTCTGATCTGGGCACTTTGGACTGACCATCAACCATCTCGTCAGATTCAGCAATCAGGAATCACTCTAATACACCCGGCCCAGCAGGGGATTCACTTATTGATCCAACTACAGTGATTGCTAACGATGCTAAGGTGCCCAAGGGCAATAGCTATGTTTTTACCCCGGTACCATCTACTAACAATCTGGCAATCCTGAGCTGGAATGTAGCAGGTTTAAATGCTAAAGTCACAAATGGGGACTGGGTGGACTGGGTTTCTAAAATTGATATCTTGATGTTTCAAGAAACTTGGTGCACCACTCCTCTACTTTTTGATGGTTTGTTGTTTTAACCAAATCGTTCCAACACCTGCTATGGGTAGACCTAGCGGGGGATTATCAATATGGGTCAAAATAGGTGCAGATGTCAAAATTGAACCACTGGAAACGCACAATAGAAACTTCCAGGCATTGCTTTATATTAGTAGTGTTAGAATATGTTTAATACATTTTTATAACAATGATTTTAAAACACATCCCAATATGAATTTTATAAGGCTGTTTAATTTTATCGACGATATTATAGAAGGACAAAAGTGTGGCAAACTTGATGGGATATGTGTAGGAGGTGATTTTAATGCACACATTCACCGTCAAACTCCTCCCTGTAAAAGAGGTGAAGAATTATCCAACCTTCTGGCCACAAGGGACCTAATTAACGTTATGGAAAAAGCAAATACTATGGAAAATAATTGCCCCGTGGCTACTTATATTGGGCATGGGAGTGCTTCCACAATTGATTATGTATTTATGACCCCTACGCTTATGGACCTTTTATTAGAGGCCACAGTAGTTAGGTCTATATATAGCGACCATTACCCTATCCTATCCACTCTTAAACTTCCTTACAAAAAGCTGAAGCGGATAGAAATAGGGGCAAGAAACCTAGTCGCGTCGACGGACAAGCTAAGGGTGGTCTGGAAGGGGATTGACAATAAGGGGGTGTTAGCCCGAGTTGTAAAATCCTATCCTGGATTAGTATTCACCTGCCTATCCTCCGACTGCCCTGACTATGCGATTGTGGAAGCATTCACGGAACTGTGTAAGACCATAAAGAAGGAGATATCAAAGCCAGTTTTAATTAATACTAACATTAACCCTAGATGGTTTGATAACTCCTGCTCTAGAGCAAATAGAGATTTGAGAGCCGCCCTAAAGTCTGACCCACCAGATCAGTCTTTGGTGAGGACCCTGAGGTCTAGTTACAAACGTACTTTAAGAACACGATCCGAAGAGCTTTTAAAAACTCATTGGGAATCACTCGTACGAACTGCAGCAACAAAGGATGTTGCTGGGTTTTGGAGCGAGGTCAAGAACCTGAAATCACTTGGCTCCAATATCACTCCCATAACTTGTAGCATACCAGGGGACGTATGGGTGAAGCACTTTACAAATATTTACATAGCATCGACTCCTCCCATTGAAAACTGTCAATCATCTAAATCTCCGCACATTTCAATAACGGAAGTAGAGGATGCAATTCTTCAAAGCGCAGGAAATAAAGCGCCAGGGCCTGATGGAGTATCTATTGACTTAATAAAATCAGAGCCTGACCTATGGTCCCCACTCTTGTGTAATGTTTTTAATAACCTATCCACTACCTCATTGCCCGATTCCTGGTCCAATAGCACCATCGTACCTATTTTTAAAAAAGGGGACAGACTTGATCCTGGGAGTTATCGCCCGATATCATTAATTGACAATACACTGAAGATTTTGGGCAGGGTCATTTTTAATAAGATCAGCACTTGGGCCGAAGAAAATAAAATTTTACACCCATGTCAGTTAGGTTTTAGAAGCAATGTAGGGACGGTTGAGCAGTGCTTGAACCTAAACTTAGTTTTAG
The DNA here is from genome assembly GCF_964204655.1 of Triturus cristatus. Taxonomy (NCBI): domain Eukaryota; kingdom Metazoa; phylum Chordata; class Amphibia; order Caudata; family Salamandridae; genus Triturus; species Triturus cristatus. The sequence continues at coordinate 252,567,290 of NC_140580.1, read as the reverse complement.
ATAAATATATTATAGCTAAAAAATCCCCACTTTACCTAGGTTTTATGGATCTAAGCTCTGCTTTCGATTTTGTCAACCGATCCCGCCTATGGACAGCCTTGCTGAGATATGGTTTGGATGAACCTCTGGTCCAATTCCTGGCCCATTTACACAGTGATTTAAAAGCCTGTGTTCGTATTAATAACAATGGTGAAGTTTCGGGCGAGATTTTAATCGGCAGGGGTGTAAGACAAGGTTGTGTCTTGGCTCCCCTGCTTTTTATCTTCTATATAAATGAATTAAGCACATCCTTGGATAAATTGACTACTGATGTCCCGCTCGTCAACGGCAAACCCCTCCCTGTATTGCTTTATGCCGACGATGCGGTACTATTAGGTCGTACACCTAATGCACTCCGCACTTTAATTTCAGGCTTTGTCTCCTATATGGCCGACCTTGACCTATGTACAAATTTAAAAAAATCTTATATAATGTCTTGTGGGCCAAAGAAACATAAAATCCGCCATATTATGTCAGGGAACAATGTTTTAAATAGCACTAGCACTTTTCCTTACTTAGGTCTGTTGTTTTCCGATTTCGGATCCTGGCAACCTCACGTTGCCAGAGGGAGGAACAAACTGGGCAAAGCCATTAACTCTATAATCACTTTACGCCAACCAAAGCATACTGAAGTCATTCTATCACTTTTACAAATCTATAAAACCCAGTGCGTCCCTACAGGAACTTACGGTGCCGAGGTGTGGGGATACTCGAGTTGCACGAACATTCAGACAGAAGAAAATAAATTCTGTAGGAAGGTACTGGGGGGAGTTATTTCGGCACCATCATACGTGTGCCATAGAGAATTGAATCTCCCATATATAGAGGACTTTATAAAATCTAGACCCGCTTTGTTCTGGTTAAAAATCTGGCGTAACCCAGCCGCCTCACTGACCCGTGACATAATTTTAGATTGCCTAACAAGTGAGCGGGCAAAATATATTCCCTGGCTTAACGCGGTACAGATGAGCCTTTTAAGCGTAGAAATGGGGCATCTTTTCTCAGCACCCGAAGCAATTGACTCATCACATAAGACTATAGTGAAAAGGGCCTTATTTGATCTGTATCGAGTGAACAGAGAAAAAATTGAATTTATAAAGCCAGCAATTCTTGGGTACATACCCTTACAAGTATTATGTACTAGGCCATTTAACATGCCCCAAGGCTATCTACGCAAGAAACTGGGCAGATGGAATCGGAGTTTGCTGTTTAGATTTAGGCACGGGAGTGTGGTAAACTTACTCTGCTTCCCCTTAGGTTACACCCATAATTTGGGAAACTTATCTTGCCCATGTAACCAGGGTGGAAAGCAAAGTCTGCTGCATTTCACACTGTTCTGTGGCTTCTATGTAAAATATACCAAACACTTTCTAATCCCCTATTTGAGAGCCAATGCCCTGACGGATTTTAATGAGGCTTTTAGAGTTCTACGGATGCTAAGTACTGACGATGTAATTTACAGAGTTAATCACTTTCTTCAAATTGCTGTCCGTTCCCGTGCCTCAATGAACACGACCTGAAGTGTGTTCTTTATTCTGCTCACTCAACATACTGTATTTTGCACAATGGTTGTTCATTTACCTCAATGAATCTGGCTTGATAGCCTGTTCATTATTTGCATATTGTATTTTTGTACATTGGGTGTACTATTAGATATGCTGTTTTATAAGATCTGTTTTCATTAATGTATCCGGTTGTTTTATTACTTGCACATTGCATATTTGCACATTGGATGTACTTTTAGTCATGCTGTGTTTTTAAGACTTGTTTTATTGTTCATTGGGATGACTTTTTACGTATTTTAATGGACGCATCTTTTAGAGCTTTCTGACGCAAACTAAATGAACATGTTAGATCTAGAACTATCTTTGCACTATTTGCACATTGATATTTGCACTTATTTGACTGTGTATAAGAATGCCTGACGTAATTTGTATGTACTTTTATGGATGTTTTTGAATATATCCGAATAAAGATCATTTGAATTGAATTGAATTGAATTGAGGTGACAAGTTCATCTCTTGATTGTGGAACAGGAAGCTCACTTATTGTCCTAACAAGACTCTCCTTAGGTTTGACTCCATCCGTTGTCAAACAGTGCCCTAGATAATCAATCTCTGTGAGATTAAACTTGCATTTATTCTCTCTCAAAGTCAAACCCCTTCCAGCAAAGCGTTCCAGAACAGCTCTCAGTCCATGTTCCTCTTGTGAAGATCCATGAACTAATACATCATCCTGATATATTTTGACCCCATGAATCCCATTCAAAACATCTTCCATGACCCTTTGAAACACAGATGCTGCGGAAATTAATCCAAATGGCAGCCTAGTGAACTTATAAGTTCCGAATGGAGTTACAAAAGACGTAAGATTCATGGAAGCCTCATCAATTTTAACTTGGTGATAAGCTGCCCTTAAATCCAAAGACGAGAATACACATTCATCACCGAGCTGGGTTAACATTGTAGTGATGTTAGGCAGAGGATATTTGTCCGCTACGACCTCCCGGTTAAGGGCACGAAGGTCCACACATAAGCGCACCTCTCCAGAAGCTTTCCGTGCCAAAACCACTGGAGCCAACCATTCACATCCCTCCGTTTCCACAACAATAACTTCACTTTTTAACTTCTCTAATTCAAGACGCATCGGCTCATGCATTGACAAAGGTACGTTACGTACTTTACAAGTAACAGGAACAGCATCCGGTTTTAGTGTTATATTGTGAGTATAACCAGAGAGACAACCCAATTTATCACTGAATACTTGTTTAAATTCATAACGCCATACAGTACTTGGGTTACCACTGCATGACACGGAGTTCAAAGTACTGGGATTATGTGAAGAATCTCTAACGGGAGTACTTGAAGTGGGCACTAGGTCTCTGAGAATAATGCAGGGATCACCGCCAGGGACTAATGATAAACCTAAATCAGCTTGCTGAAACCAACTGATTATACTATCGCCTCTGCAGGAGATGTAAATTTTGCCGGCAGTCAATCTCCCTTTATATTCAAGATCTCCTAAGAAGTACCCAAATATTTTATTGGTTGCCCACCATACGCCAGTGGTTTAATATCTGGCTTGAATACCTTGACTTTACCAAGCAGTTCTTTATCAAAGAAAACTTTAGGTATAAGAGAAATCTTGGCTCCCGAATCAAAAAGCATTTTGATATTACAATTGTTGACTTTCACTTCATCTATGGGACCCTTACACTTTTTGTCACAACTGAGTGAGTAAACTTCACCACAATCTAGCTCATTACAGTCAGAGTCACTTACTTCTTCAACTATTATTTCTTTAACACGTCTACCCTTTTTGTTCTTTTGTGATCTGCACGCTTTCGTAAAATGGCCAATCTTCCCACAATTAAGACATTTGGACATAATTGCAGGGCATGATTTGTCATTAGCTAGATGATCAAAAGCATTACAACGGTAACATTTAAGTTTGACAACGCTTTTTGACTTAGACAAAATAGAAGAAGAAGTGGAATCACGTTGTGACCAAACCGGTTTAGACGAAGACTTGGTGTGAGACTGTTTCTTACTGACATAGAGTACTTTTTCTTCAGAAGCATTTTTTTCTTTCTTCTTTATCGTCTCCACACACACGAGTGAGTGTTCTATTCTTTTTGCAATAGCAATTACTTCATCCAAATCGGGATCATCCTTTTGCCATAGTTCATCTTTTATTTTCTCTGTTACAACCGAGCATGAGCTGATCACGTATTCGCTCATCCAGAGACTTCAAATTTGCATGTAGCTCCCAATTTGCGTAAAGCAGTGACATAGGTTTCAACAGATTCCTCATCTTTTTGTGTGCACCTGCCAAAATGATATCGTTCCAAAATTGTGCTTACTTTGGGAAGATAATGTTCATCAAGTTTCTTGATATTTATCTCAAATTCATTTAGATTATCCGACTCTTCCTCATTTAATTCAGGTAGATGTTCAAACACATCTTGCCCCTCTGAACCAAGACAATGTAGTAAAAGCGCGGACTTCCTTTCTGCACTAAGTGATACACCACACACTCTTGCATAGTTCAAGAAAACTTTCTTCCATTTTGCCCAACGGATAGGTGGATCACCACGGCTGGAGAGAAAGAATGGAGCGGATGTGACGTTTTGCATTTCTTAACTTTTGTAAAATATCTTTAAAGCTAAATCTAGAGAAGAAAGTAGTTAGTTACAAATGTTATTAGACAAGCAGGTATTGTGTAATTATAACATTAACGTAACGTTATTAATAACGCAAATTTACAAGTGAGTGAATGAAACACAATTCATAGTGTAGGTGTTGCACGTATCTGCAAAATATCTTCAAGGGATATATTTTGAAAAAGAAAGAAAATAATAAGAAACAAAAATTGTCATCAAACATCAAAGCAGTGCACCTCAGTAAGTAAACTGTATTAATTTAACTGTGACACACAATTTCTTTTCTCGCGTGCAATCGTAGTTACATCATGGAATGATGTGCCATTCCAAGAGTAATACCTGTGCACATCAATGTGATGAAGCCATATGTCATTCCTCTTGTTTTATTTTTGCATATTTTCCTTTGACGTATCTATTATGTACACAGGTGCGCAAGAGCTGTGCACATCAGTGTAGTTATCAAGAAATATTTGTATCCAGTTGTGCAAGGCTGTGCACATCAGCGTAGGTACGAGGTTATTTATTCAATTTTGAACGTGTTTCTGATCTGCTGTGTGTGTCAGCGAAGAGACACACAGCGAAGATAAACTTGTAGGCAGATTCCGTTTAAGAGAAACAAAGCGCGTTGATCGTAGTGCTCAAAGCGGAACTAAAACAAATCTTATTTACGTAGTTCAATCGGGATGCAGCGTGAGTTTGTGGTTGCCAAGTAATCTACGTGTGTCGCTTGGAGACGCGTGACGTGAGTCACGCCGTTTGTTTCTAATACTTAAACGTGAGCGTTGTCAAGGATGCATTGATGGTAGTCAAGTGACGCGCGCCGTAGTTCCCGCGTGACGTCTTTTTTTTTTTTTTCGTAATGGAAATCCTCAAAGCGAAGCGCGAGCAAACATCAAAAGGTAACGGATAAATTTTAAAATATACTTTTAAGTTGCTCTCATCATCGACTTGAATTACGGTGAAACGCTTCCCCAAACAACGAAAATGCTCACATACAAAAGGATATTTAATCGCTTTTAACAAATACCCGGAGTGTAAATCAATGTCATGAGCTCGCGTGAAAGTTAATTAATTTTTACATGCTAAGAGATAACTTGGTTTCATAGTTCCTTTTGAAAAGTCTTCTCAGAAGTATTTCAGAGTAAGAAAAAATACCTTAGAGAGTCCAAACAAGGTTGAATCGCGTTGAGACCTTGAAATACTTTCAGTCAGCTTGTGGAAATTTAGCTTGTAACTGAACATTATCTGCGCCATCTTGCCTCTCCCCAGCGCCATGCACAGCGAACGCACGGCCACCATTTTAGGCACCTCACTCTCTCCCCGCTCATTGTCGATCGCCAGCGCGTTCCCCTGGCGCTGCAAGCATCCCCCGCGCGCCGGCCACCCCCGCTCTCTTATACACGGGCCCTAAACCCCTCTCCTTCTGCGCGACCCTGCCATGGAACCACATCCTACGCCTGACCGACATCCCATATATGGTCACGCATCTCTTTGATAACCCCTTCCTCTGCGCTCCATTGTCCGAACTGATCCCAGGCCATCACCTAGCCCTGCGGATGCAGTTTATTGCCCCTACTGTAAGGGAAACACCCCACATCAAAGGGATACAGTGGATCAAAGCCCCTACCCCCTGAGACCCGGCCGGTTGCACACACCCCCGGGAATTGGCGGAATGTCCAGCTGCGTGATAGCCATCTCCTACTGTAGATAGGGTAGGGACTTCCACTGTAGATATGTGTGGGAACGAGTTCGAAGTGGGGATTCCGAAGACGTTCTTTTATACATCAAAGTAATCTCAGGAATGTGCCATGTACAATAAAACCTGCAATAAAGTCATAAACCTGTGTATAAGAGGCCAGGCCTCAGAGATGCAGTTAGAGCACCTCGTGACGATACCTTGCTGTCTGATCTGATGTGTTCTGCTCCGACGGAATAAAACTTTGTTTCCTGCCTTCCAGTCTCCGGCGCCTGCCTCTTTCATTGGTAAATTATCGAATGGTATGAGAGGCGATTACCGCCGGGCAATACTTGAAGGGTTATCAACTGAAACTGCCGCTACCATTTAACAATTGGCGTCCCAAGCGTGGGGCCCATCAGAGACACGTGGATCCAGTGGGAGAGGTCCTGACGACAGAGTGAACGACTGCAACGATCGGGAGAGCTCCTGCCCAATAGACCCTCGTCTGGCAGCCGATCATCCGAACTTCACTGGTTCCGAGCAGACCTCTCTCGAGTGATCTACGCGGCAAATACGGAGAGTAGAGGACGATCGGGCGCTGGAGGCAGAAGACGAGAAACTGTCCACGCGGTCCGGGTAAGGTCGTGATACACGACAAATTGCGAAATAATTGATTGATTGTTTGAAGTTTTGAAATACTAGTATTGCTCATTGATTGTTCTCTTTGAGATATTCGCTGTCTACAAACGGGGAGGAATAGAAATACTCTCTCTCTCTCTCTCTCTCTCTCCCTTTGCAGATAGTGAAGGGTAGGTAACGCAGACTTTTGTCCCCGTTGAAACCCGTCGTGCCTATCTTTATCTCCCCACTGATTGATTGTCCGAACATTGATTGTTTTGAAGAATAGTGCTCTCTGAGATATTCTCTGTTTGCAAATAACGTAGAATAGAAATATTCTGTCTAGTCTTTGCAAATAGTTAAGGGTAGGTAACGCAGACTTTTGTCCCCGTTGTAACCCGTCGTGCCTATCTTTATCTCCCCATTGATTGAATGATTGATTGTCCGAACACTAGTTGTTCGATATTGGTTCTTTGGAGGTATTCTCTGCTTACAAATAACGAGGAATAGAGATATTCTGTCTAGTCTTTGCAAGCAGTGAAAAGATAGGTAGTGCTGACTTTTGTCCCCATTGAAACCCGTCATGCCTATCTTCTCCCCACTGATTGGTAGTTGGTTCTGCCCGGACCGCTTATTAGAGGTGGACCATCCGGCTCCACTGGAAGGCACCCCTAATAAGGACATGTTCACTAAATATGGACTAGTCGCCGTAGCTTATAGCAAGCTATGGCATAAATATACAAGGAAGGACCCCGAGAGTCAGTGGCCACTGATGGGATCCTTCGACGACCATAAGATAGAAGTGCTAGAAATGGCTCTGCGTAGCAATAAGACGACGCCTACTATGCTTGACAGTATCGGCATGTGGCGCAAAGAAGCAACGCAACGGAAAAAGAGGGAAGAAGTAAAGGCAGAAAAGGAATTACGAAAGGCAGCTCACCTTGCCGCTAGAAAGTTAGAAGAAGAAATAAAGGAGAGAAGGGAAACTTAACTAAGACAGGAGCCCGAAACATCAGGCCAGTACGCTGTTAGGACCCCCTCTATGCTCTACCCTGAGTTGTCCTCTAAGCAACGAACGAATGACGAAATACTATTAGGTCCCCCAATCATTTACATGCCACCTCCATACGCACCCTCCCAATCGGTAGTGCAACACCCGCAACCCCCAAACACGAGCGAAAGCAGTACAGGGGCCTCGGTCCTCACGGCCTCCGCGCCGGCCGAGCCTCTTGTACTGAACACAACGTCTGCAATGACGTTGGATGACCCTGAGATAAGAAAGAAAGATTCCGCCAGAATGAATCGACTAACAAAGGATGAACGAGCAGGAATCGACAAGATAGTAGGGACACTGGTGGAGCGAAAGGAAAGTGAGGAGTATATAACAGATGTGTATAACTCGTATGCAGACAGCCGCAGACGACACTTTGTCATACGACTTTGTTACCACGCCCTGAATGCATATGAGGACAGGTACCGCGATAAAGGTCCCGAAGGCTTAGCGGCCCTATATAGGAAGGTAGACATTGGGGAAGAAGGAGAGGGCGATGTGACGAACCTCTTCACTCGTACACTCGAGGTCTATCGACACCTTAAAGAACACAGGCAGACGACCAAAACAGAAACCCCCATTGCAGCTAAGCCCCAGGAAGGAAGGACTGATACCATGATGCCCATCAAAGAGGCCGCCCCCTACTGGGTCCCCCCACGAGGTCAGGGAACGCATGACGACATCAACCACCAAGATGCGAAGGGGAGGGTTGTATATAATTGGGTCTACCAGCCATGGGACCGACAAGATATTTTGACCTTTAGAAAAACTCTACCCGACTTAAGAAAGAACCCGACTGCCTTCTACACCGAACTAGGTACAGCCTTAGGCTCAACAATAATGACTTTAGCAGATATCGACTTGTTCTTCGGATTATGTCTGCCGGCTGATGTGTGGAAACAAATCCGGAAAGTTGACCACGCTGAGCCATTCGGATATACCTGGGTACAACTCGATACCATAGATAAACAGCGAGAACCAGGACAGAAACCCCCGAAAGCCATATTGGAGCTCCCAGACAAGATTGTACATAAGTTGAAGACTCTAATCCCAGAAAGAAAGGTAGATTGGTCGATGGTGACGGCTTGTCGCCAGAAACCACAGGAGGATGTGTCTGAATACTTCTCTCGGTTCGAGACTGTGTTTTCCGATTATAGTGGCCAGGACATGACCACTGCAACCGGACATCACCTCTTTGTCCAGAATTGTGTGAAGGGTCTGTCACAAGAAGTTTCCCAGAAGCTGCAGACCAGCGAGAGTAGTTGGGCAGCCTCCAAACCCGCAGCTATCCTCCAGACGGCCCAATACTACGAAAACCAAAAGAATGAGAACGATAGGGCGTCAGAAAGGAAGAAAAAGGAGCTGAAGGAGAGGGTAATGATAGCACAGTTGCAAGGGGTGACCATAGGAAGAGAACCCCCGAAAGGGAATTACCAACCAACCGCCCCTAGAAAGCTACCCCCTAGAGACCATACCCCTGCACCCTACAACGGACGGAGAGACTTAGATGGGAATCAATGTGCGTTCTGTAGAGGGTTCGGACACTGGAAATCCCAGTGCCCGGTCCTCCTGGAAATGAACAAAAATAGGGACCCCAGAGACACAGCATATGACCCCAGAAATAGAGGACAGGGACGAGGGTACACGAACGATGCCATCAACGACAGGCCAGGCAGACCAAACACCTTTGATCGCCCCCGACAAAACCAGTGTCAACAGTCCGACTATGAAAGCACCCATGACTTCGCATAGGACCGCCAGGGGCAAGGGAGGGATCCAGTCGAACTCCGTGTTGACCAGCAAGGTCCTTACGTCACTGCTAAGGTCTTGGGCACAAAATCTCCATTCCTGGTAGACACTGGGGCGACACGTAGTGCGTTATCTAAACGACTGATTCCTAGGGCACCCTTGTCTGGCTCACATGTAACCTCAATAGGCTTCGATGGAACGCCCTCCACTAACCCCTTATCAGCACCAATCTCCTTTGACTTAGAAGATAACACCACTGACACGACCTTTCTGCTCTCCTCCAACACCCCCGATGCTATTATGGGACTTGATTTGCTAAAACATTTTCGAGCTACCATCAGATGCTCCCCAGACGGAGTTCGAGTCATCCTACACGATAACTCTGATCTGTCCAGACCCTGTCACCCACGGCGTAAGCTCTCTATAACCGATGCTGACATGTCCCTACTCGACACATTACCTTCACACCTATGGGCTAAAACCGACTCAGACGTAGGGCGCATGGTGATCGACCCGGTACACATAACCGTCCGACCGGACGCAGTGCTCCCAAAGCTTCCACAGTATTGGATATCGCCCGAAGGCGAGAAGGCATTGGTGGAAATCATCGAGTCCCTAGTCGAGGCAGGAGTGGTAGAAGAAGTAGTCAGTAATGTTTGCAACAGCCCTATCCTACCCATTGTAAAGAAGCAAGGCGAGGGAGATGAGAAAGCCTACCGTTTCATTGTTGACTTGCGAGAGGTTAACAAAGTAGTCATACCCCAGTACCCCGTGGTCTCAGACATCACCACCATCCTCACCCCGATTCCATCCACTGCCACCACCTTTACTGTTATTGATCTCAAGAACGCATTCTTTTCCATCCCCATCCACCCAGACAGCCGCTACCTGTTCGGCTTCACTTTAAAAGCCCGTTCGTACAGATTCTGCAGGGCACCCCAAGGCTACACTGAGAGTCCCAGTATTTATAGCCAAGCCCTCAAGAGGCAACTAGATGCAGTCCAACTACCCGATGGAGTGGTGTTGATACAGTACGTCGATGACATTCTTTTGGCGGCCGACACCACTCCACTTGCCGTCACAGCCACCATTCACCTCCTCCGCTTCCTCGCGGAGAACGGTCACAAGGTCTCCAGGAAGAAATTGCAATTCTGCCAAACACAAGTAACATATCTATGCCACCTACTATCCAAAGACAGGAGAAAACTTACCCCTGACCGAATTCAGACCATCCTAGAAACCCCTGTTCCCAAGACTCAGAAGCAAGTACGGTCCCTAGTAGGCCTCACCTCCTTTTGTCGACAATGGTTGCCAAATTTCAGTCTTATCATAAAGCCTCTGCTTTCCCTGCTGGCTAAAGATGTCCCCTTCCCCCTCCCCTGGACACCCGAATGTCAATCCTCCTTCAAAGAATTACGAGACGCCCTCTGCTCGGCCCCAGTCCTAGGAACCCCAGACTACACTAAACCTTTCTCCCTCTACACCCACGAAAGGGAGGGATGTGCGTTGTCTGTCCTAACCCAGTCCATAGGCCCTAAGCAACGCCCTTGTGCCTACTTCTCTGCCACTCTTGACCCTGTAGCCAGAGCTTTGCCCGCCTGCCTTCGAGCAGTAGCCGCCGCTGCTATCTCTATCCGGCAAAGCGAGGGGATCGTGCTCTCAAACCCCCTCACAGTATTGGTACCCCATGCGGTTGACACCCTCCTGAACCAAACCAAGACTCAACACCTGACTAGCGCACGACTGACTGGTTATGAACTGACTCTGCTTGCACCCCACATCACATTGAAACGATGCACCACTCTGAATCCAGCTACTCTACTGCCTCTCCCTGACGCTGACCCCAATGCGTCCCCTATACATGACTGCGTGACCCTCACCGACGAACAAACCAAGAGTAGGGTTGACCTCCGGGATACTGCCTTCCCGGACCCTGACGGAGAACTGTGGGTGGATGGCTCATGCATCAAGCTCCCCGATGGCACCACCTCAGCTGCCTATGCAGTCACCACAGCCCGAACAGTTGTTGAGACAGCCCGCATCACACAGCGATCCGCACAGGCGGCGGAACTAATTGCTCTCACACGAGCCTGCATCCTGGCAGCAGGGACAACCGCAAACATTTACACAGACAGTCAGTACGCCTTCGGGGTAGTTCACCACTTTGGGCTCTTATGGAAAGAGAGGGGATTCTTGACTTCTCATGGCACACCCATCCTGCATGGAAATCTAGTCTCTGCCCTGACCGAAGCAGTCCTCCTCCCCACACGGTTAGCTGTGATCAAATGCCAGGCACACAAGAAGGTGACAGACATTATAGGACAGGGAAATGCACTGGCTGACATTACTGCCCGAACCACAGCCGAGAATAGGTCCACGACCCGTATGTACGTGACCAGGTCACAAACTGAGAAATGGAAGGATGCTAGGGAAACGATTAGGGATATCCAACTAGCCAGCACACCGCACGAATTAACTGAATGGGCCCGGGTGGGATTGAAAGACGATGACGGTTGCTGGCGAACTAAAGACTTGAACAAATGGTTGCTACCAGACTCATACTTGATCCCCATGCTGACCATGGCACACTCCCCCCGCACACATAGGGTCTGCCCCCATGATCGAACTCATCTCCAAAGTCTGGCACAACGACAAAATCCCAGAATCAGCCAAACGTCTGGTCCAACAATGCCTAGTATGCCTCCAACACAACCCTGGGAAAGGAACTGCTGTACCCCGGGGAGGGTTTGGGGTCCCCAATCACCCCTTTGAAGTCCTACAAATGGACTATTTTCAGTTAGAAAGGTGCCAAGGTTTGAAGTACGTACTTGTCGTTGTGTGTGCCTTCAGCAAGTGGGTGGAAGCCTACCCAACCCATGACAACACCGCTATGACTACCGCAAAAGTACTACTGAAGGAGTTCTTCCCCCGATACGGCCTTTGTCGAATTTTGTGGAGCGACAACGGCCCCCACTTCGTAGCCGAAGTTATCCAACTCATCTTAAAAGGGTTGGGTGTAAAACAGAAATTCCATGCGGTCTTCCATCCCCAATCTGCAGGCTTGGTTGAGCGACACAACGCCACATTGAAGCTTAAGATAGCAAAAATAGTCGCAACCACAGGACTGAGATGGCCAGACGCTCTCCCGCTAGCATTGCTATCAATGCGTTCCACCCCCACTAAACACCACTTAACCCCCTACGAGGTCGTTTTCGGGCGGCCCATGAACCTTTGGGCTGCTCCAAAGCCAACATCCATCCACGACGTCCCGGACGTCCTCATGTCTGACTATTTGTATAACCTAACTAAAACGTTGTCTGTTATCCATCAGCAGGTGCTGCACGCCATTCCCGATGTTTCCAGGGGCCCCGGACACGACATCCAACCCGGTGACTTCGTCTTAGTGCGTAACTTCCAGCGCACCAAGAGTCTGGAGCCCCGGTGGACGGGCCCCCTGCAAGTCCTGATCACCACCCGAACAGCTCTTCGAGTGGAGGGGAAACGCAATTGGCTGCATGCACACCACTGCAAGAAGGTATCACCGACCCTGACAACCACGGACAACATCACCACCCAAGAAGAACTTCTGGACAAAGACCGACCATCCCTGAGCCGCTGCCCAGATACAGAGACTCTTGAGTTGGTAAGATATCCCGATCCCACCGTGCCATCCAAGGAAGGGTATAACTTGCGACGAAAGGAGAGAACTTCGGCTAAACAGACCACAGGCTAAGTGGAAATCTCAGAGCGGTAGCCTAGTCACCTCAAAGGCCACCAGGAGAGAAACTAAACAAAGTCTGTGGTTCTGCCCGCTACCGAGTCTCTTGAAGGTGATGGAAGCGCCCGACATGAAGATGATGGAAGCAACCGAACGTCCGAAGATCCACTACAAAAACCCAAAGACTGACCGAATGCACAGCTCAAAGACTATTGCACTTTTCATTACCCTTCTCTTTTGCCTTCTCCTCGTGGTCACCTTCTGGATCATGGAGGAGAGCACACCCGCTCATAAGACATTGCTGACCACCGTTCAACCTACCACCATGAAAGAACACCATCTGATCTCACTTTCACCCCAACTCCGAGAGAGGCGTAAGGAGTTCTGGAATAACTCTTTTGTGCAGTTGCTCCACCAACACAATCTTGCTGCCAACGCCACTAATTGCTGGATCTGTGGATTGCTACCACATGCCACTGGACACTCTATCCCTTTCATCCCTTCACCTTTTTCTGTCCATGGCTCCTGCCTCGCCTGGTTAATCCTCCTGCAGGAAAGCTACAAGGACAATGCCACCTCCAGCAGAACCATGTCACACTTTTACCATGGGTTCTGGCTGAACAAAACTGGAAGAACTTCTGCCCCCTTCTGTCCTCTGAGATCAAACACTTCCTTTCACATGGACATCCCTGCCAAAGAACGAGTTGAAATGCAAGTGTTCAACAACCCAGCCAGACCCACCTTCTCTTACCTCCGGAAACGAACGGCCGCCACCCTGACAGTGGCCCTATCCGTCGTCAACATCACTGGATTTGTATGCCTCGAAGGCCTGGGGGCGCAGCCGGTGGGCCACAGCTCCTGCCTCATCACCCGAACATTGGACTCAGTTGATCCGCCTTCCTTTGTTGCCTCCCCGAATATGTACTTCGTCTGTGGTACTAAGGCCTACACCTGGCTTCCGAAAGGTTGGCGAGGCACCTGCTACATCGCCTTTGTCCTTCCTCCGACATATGTGGCTCCAGCAAACCATCACCGACAGAAACGTGCCAAAGACATTGTGCAAGCCGACTCCGCCGGAGCGCAGTTCATGGACGCAGTAAAAGGTCTTGTTCCACTCTGGGGTCCAATGGCAAACAGCCGTGCCATCCGCCACTTAACCCAGGCAGTCGAAACGGCGATGAACATTACGGCCGGCATCCTCGCCAACAACACCGCCGAGCTCCAGGCCGTCCGCCTAGTGGCTCTTCAGAACCGCCTCGTTCTAGATGTGGTTCTGGCTGATCGCGGAGGAGCATGCCGCATCATTGGGTCCAGCTGTTGTACCTACGTACCGGATAACTCACCCTCAGTCTACAAAGCAATTGAACACCTCCACAGACTATCCGCAGAGGTCCATAAAGAGCAAGAAGAATGGTCACTGGGGAGTTGGTTTTGGGACACTATTAAAAGTTGGGGATGGAGGCTGTTTTCATTTATCCTAATACCGATTGTGATACTATGTGGATGTTGCTTGGGGATTCAGTGTCTGCCACTGTTCGCTTTTTATGAACTGCATCTGCCCTAAGACTTTGAACTTTGAAACAGAGCGAATGAAAGCTCTGTATGAGGTGGAAATTCGTAGTATTATGGGGATAGACCCGAACTAGACAAGCTGGCGAGATATGTTAAAAGGGAGGACTGTGGAAATTTAGCTTGTAACTGAACATTATCTGCGCCATCTTGCCTCTCCCCAGCGCCATGCACAGCGAACGCACTCCCACCGTTTTAGGCACCTCACTCTCTCCCCGCTCATTGTCGATCGCCAGCGCGTTCCCCTGGCGCTGCAAGCATCCCCCGCGCGCCGGCCACCCCCGCTCTCTCATACACGGGCCATAAACCCTCTCCTTCTGCGCGACCCTGCCATGGAACCACATCCTACGCCTGACCGACATCCCATATATGGTCACACATCTCTTTGATAACCCCTTCCTCTGCGCTCCATTGTCCGAACTGATCCCAGGCCATCACCTAGCCCTGCGGATGCAGTTTATTGCCCCTACTGTAAGGGAAACACCCCACATCAAAGGGATACAGTGGATCAAAGCCCCTACCCCCTGAGACCCGGCCGGTTGCACACACCCCCGGGAATTGGCGGAATGTCCAGCTGCGTGATAGCCATCTCCTACTGTAGATGGGGTAGGGACTTCCACTGTAGATATGTGTGGGAACGAGTTCGAAGTGGGGATTCCGAAGACGTTCTTTTATACATCAAAGTAGTCTCAAGAATGTGCCATGTACAATAAAACCTGCAATAAAGTCATAAACCTGTGTATAAGAGGCCAGGCCTCAGAGATGCAGTTAGAGCACCTCGTGACAATACCTTGCTGTCTGATCTGATGTGTTCTGCTCCGATGGAATAAAACTTTGTTTCCTGCCTTCCAGTCTCCGGCGCCTGCCTCTTTCATTGGTAAATTATCGAATGGTATGAGAGGCGATTACCGCCGGGCAATACTTGAAGGGTTATCAACTGAAACTGCCGCTACCATTTAACAAGCTGATGTGTATCTTGAGTCCATTGATCCCGTCTATCGTCGCCAGTGTGAAGAAGTAGGATACACCAATAGTAGACTATATATCTTCTTTATTCAAGTATACATTATCCAAGGTCTCATCCGCAGGACATCAGGCATCAACTGCCTTCAGGTGTTCATCTCCCCACCTCCGTGTCATCACGTTCTGTTCTACAGTTAACATTCTATTTCAAGACAGCGTCCAATTAATAACATTACTATGCTTGCCCAGAATTAAAGAATACCACATGAGGCATGAGCGAAACACGCACCAGGATATTAATAAATAATTATTACAGGTCTTCTCTGGAAAATCGCGGCAATCCGTTGTTGCCGCAGGTTGTGGAGATCTCGCGAGTTGTCTGTAAAATAATTACGCTACAATGGCCGGGCTCGGTCCTGCTCAAAATAAACCACTACCAAAATATGACTATGGAGTGAAAATAAACAAGGGCGCAAAGCGGGCCACATAAGCACCTTGCCTCACGCGCACACAATTGGGCAAAATAAACGTAAGTATAGTTCTTAATTTATGACGGAGCTTGTCGGGCACTTTACTGGCATAATATGTGCATTTCCACACACCAAGCCTGTTCTGCGTAGCGGCTATGCAGGTAGGTCTGGGCACATGATGTATTGTAATGGAAGAAAGACAATACATGTATGCGTATTAAGACCACCAAACAAAACACAAACTCTTCGGGTGCAGGGTATCGTTTACCACTCGAAAGCAGAGTGAAGAGCTGTTGGAAAAGAAAGGTAAAAACGGTTTTTCGACCTGCCTGTTTGATTTCTGCTAACGTCGGAGAGCCGAGACAGGCTTAGGTTTTATAAGGAAATGATTAACAAATTACATTTCCGGGGACACTTAACCCCCAGAGATGAAGCTGCATTTGATTTCAGGCATGTGTGGGTTTGCAACTGCAAACGTTGTGTGCATGTTTAAATTTGTATCCGAGGAGTACACACAGCCCTGAGGTGGCACACACACTCTTTGTATTTGATACACTGAACCGCTCACAGGCCACTGCTCCCAGAAATGTTGTGTGCCCCCAACCAGTGGCAAAGTTCAATAAACTGCTTAAACCTTGGCCTCATCACTAAAATCCAGAAAAGGAACACGCAGCTGATTTGTACACCCTGTAGCTATTCGGTGTTGATGCAAATCTGTGTAACCCCCCCCCCCCCCAATCATACAATGTAGATTTTATTCTGCACCGATCATAAAACTTTTTTTATACCCATTCATGGAGACAAGTTCACATTCTGGGCATCCCACCCTCACTCAGTAGTACTCAGTCTGCATGTAATTGAGTGTGGCGCGGAGTCGGTCGCAGCTGCTGCTACAGGCCTCAGTCCCTTGCGCACTCAGTGTTCTTCTGACGTGCGTCCAGTACTGTGTGCTTCGGGATGGCTTTAAAAATGTACCATGGCCGGCAGGTAACGCTGCCACTCGTGACAATCAGGCCCCTTATCACATGATCGCGGGGCCAGAGTGTTGTGGGTCGCTTGTCACTACACTCGGCCAGCAAGCGGCGCTGCATCCCTGCTGGTAGAGTGAAGGAAGGGGTGGGATGTGCTAGTCTGTCAGTCTGACATGAGATTAAAGGATGCTGCTGTGTCCAGTAACTGGAGGGAATACTCTCTATACTATATATAGATTCATCTGGAAATTAATTGGGACGTGCACACCTGTATATTCAGTCAAAGAACATTCTCAACATTCTGCTGAAATGCACCTGATTTCGAATTGCTCACAGGAAAATGAGCTGCATGTGCACAAAGGCTGTAGCATCACTTTGAAGCAGGTGTGACACAAACAGAGGTCACATACGGCTTATTGCACAGACATTACCAACCTCCCACAATTCGTGAAAACCATTTTCAGTAGTGCACAGCCTTAATATCATGTGTAGGAGAGGAGGATCTGCTTCTTATAATTACCCCCACTTTTTGCTGATGTCACTGTTTTCGAATAGTCTGGCTGGGATCCTGCTATCCAGGACCCCAGCCTAGCTGCTTTCTCTTCTAAACTGATTGCATGTACTTTAGCTACACTCCAGATTAGATTATGGGGTACCCTTATAAGTCCCTAGTATATGGTATACTATGTACCCAGGGCATAGGTACCCCAGAGGCCTCCCAGGGGCTGCAGCATGTATTATGTCACCCCTTAGAAACCATTCAAAATGACACCACGGGTCTTCTACAGCAGCCTGTGTAAGGTGGTGCATGCACCCCTTACTTGGATATAGGTTCACTATATCTATCCTATATACTGCACATATAAACCTATCAGTCACCCCTATGGCAGGCCTTATCAATCCTGAAGGCAGGGTGCTGGGTTTTATGTGAGAGGGTGCACCTGCATGAGCAGAGCCTCTGCAGCCTTCGGAACCTATTTTCCGGGATTGTTTGTGATGCAGCCAACCATATATACTTAAGTGCATTATAACCTCGCGGTAAATGCTAACTTTAAAACGGCTGTATGGAAACATGTCGTGTTTGGTGTCAAACACCTTAGAACCATACTGGGTGGGAGGTACGATTCCACCCTCCTAGAGGGACAAATGTGACATACCGGGCTACCCGGTTCCAGCTTTCTCGACCTGGGCATCACAAAATGGATGTTACCAGCCACAGACACAAGTCTGCCCTCCTGCTGCTGAGCCAAGCTCGAGCAGGGGAAGGCTTGACAATAGGTTTCCTGTCACAGGGCGGTGTGACCACCTCCCAGACAGGATTTAGTGTATTGGGACTGGGTGGGTGCACTCAGAGTGCTTTGATGTCTGCACTGGGGGGCACATTTGGTGTCCCTGTGCATAGTCCAGCTCAAACCAGTTGCAGGAGCCATTTGCTCCTGCTCTGGTGCAAAACTGGACGAAGGACATGGGTGTAGCCACCCCTCTGTCCTGACCCTCCCATAGGTGGCTCTCCAGAGTTTGTCCCACCCCTTCCTTGGGTATAAAGTAGGAACCCCTGACTACAGGACTTTAGATTTTACCTGGACTAAACTCTGTTACAGAAACCAAGTACTTTGACGATCTGCATGACGCTGAATGACTGAAGAATCTCCCTTGGAGTAAAGGAGTTACTCCCCTGCAAGGCAGGCACCTAAAATGCAGCTGACCGGTTTGCATCTCCCGAGCTCCTGAGGACTCCGAAGATTTCTGCAACACAGGAGGTGGGTTCCCGTGGTCTTGGAGGTTGATCTGCGCACTCAGCTATTCTGAGGCCCTTATCTCTCGTGGGGACCATGCAACCCGAACCCCTGTGCACTGCGTACATTTGCAGCAGCATATGCTTTTTGGCGAGCCCTGAGGCTGTGCTTTGGGCTACTTGTCCTGACCCTGAGCAGTAATTGCACCGAAGATTTCCGGCCTACACTCCACGAATGTTCCGTGGGCTGGGATTTTGTGGTTCAGCTCGAGGTCCCTTCGCGATCCCTGGTCCGTTGGCCTGTGGGTCTCTGTGAAGGTAACTTTGACTTTCCGTGGGCTTTCCTGGTTGCTCCAGACGTGCCCTGACTCTCCATACTTGAAGAGTCCCCAGGACCTTGCTGGTCCTCACCGAAGCATCTTTCCTCTGCCCGCGTGGGTTGCAGTTGTCAAGGCTTGTTGGTGTTCAATCCGGACACTGACCCCCAAGCACTCGAAATCCTTCGTGGGACAGCTCACCTCCGGACTTTGGTCTTTGTCAATGTCTCCTGGTCCCGGTGGCTGCAGAGTCAAGCTTCACCTCTTCTCACCTGAAACATCCGACATCGGTGGGCATTCGTCTGTCGTGCCCCTGGTCACTGTGAAGTGACCCAGAGTCTGTCCCCTCTGCTTTCAGGTTCTTCTCAGCTCTGATCCAGGCTTGGATAACACCGGACACTTTTCACCTTCCCGGCAGCAGCACTTTTCTGCATCACGCCATTGAAAACTACGAAAGTTTCTGACATCACTTGACCCCTATGCACCCGGCTCCTCTGGAATGGGTAACACGGGTATCTCGGTACTCTCAAGGGTGCTGGCCTTGGAATCTTATATGTTTAACTGGGTTTGCTTAAAGTCCTCTCCAAAGTGTCCTTAATCTTTAAAATTCCAACCGCAACTTTCCCATAGAGTTGTACGGAGCTCGCGTCTGTGTTCTCACATTGCACCCGTCCTCCGTGGGTCCCCGGTGTCACTACCTTGGGTGCTTCCTGGATAAATTCCAGTTACATAAAGAAATGTCAGGTTTTTTTCGCAAACTCAAACTCAAGGCCTTCTTCGAAAACACTTTGGAGCCCACTGCCCCAGTGAAGAGCAATGAGACAGGCCTAAGACCTAAATCAACTTTCGTTCCACCTCCATGTGCCATCCCTGTGGAAATCTCCACCTTTGAACAGGCTGTTACTAATGATATTATCAGCTTACAAAATCTTAACCTTTTATTAACTTCTCCAAAGTTGAAAGAGATGCCCTCTTGTCTCTCCAAGAAAACAACATTGTTATCAAACAAGCCGATAAAGGTGGGGGATTGTGATACAGGACAAATTGGATTACTCTAACGAATGCCATAGACTTCTTAATGATGCCACTAACTACAGACTCCTTTGCGAGGACCCATCTGATCGCCTAAAACTGACTATACAGTGCCTGGTTGACCACGCCGAAAGCCACGGGCATATATCCAAACAGGAAGCCGATTACCTATGCAATACACAGGCGAAGGTCCCGTATTTTTACACCCTCCCTAAAGTGCATAAACCTCTCAGACCCCCTCCCGGGAGACCAATTGTCTCCGGTATTAACTCCCTACTAGAACCTCTATCGAGGTACTGCGACTTCTTTCTGAAACCCATGGTGCAAAAGGCCTCTACTTATATCCGGGATACAAAGCATCTCCTGGGCATTCTCAAAGACATCACCTTTGACCCCACGACGGAACTCCTGGTGGGTCTCGATATTGAGAGCCTCTACACGAGCATCCCCCAAGACGCCACCATCCAAGTTCTTGAGGAGATGCTCTTTGCAAACCCCTGGAGCTACGCTACTCCCAGACACTTTATCATTCAGTGTGCAACCCTAGCGCTGAAAGAAAACGTTTTTGAGTACGAAGGCAAGATATACTTACAAACCAACGGTACCAGCATGGGTAGTATTTTCGCTCCTAGCATGGCGGGTTTATACGTATATCACTTTGAACTTACGCACATCCTGGGCAACACCAATCCATTCAGTTCTAATATTAGACTGTGGCGTCGCTACATCGATGACATCCTCCTCATATGGAGGGGCTCCACAGAGATGTTGCTTGCCTTTACCACCTGGCTCAATGCCCGGGACACCTTCTTAAGGTTCACCCATACAGCCAGTCCTGACTCTTTGGACTTCCTTGACCTGACTATTAGGGGCGAGAACAGCGTTCTCACCACCACCACTTTCCATAAACCCACTGCCAAGAACTCCTTGCTCCTTGCTACACTTCAACAGCTTTCACCCCAGACCGCTGCTGGAAAACCTTCCATTTGGCCAGTTTCTCCGCCTCCGCAGAAACTGTAGCTCTACTACCGATTACAAACACCAAGCGGCTGACCTTTCAGTGAAGCTAGAACAGAGGGGCTACCCACGCAAGGTTCTTGAAACAACGAATAAAAGGGCTCGCAACCAGAACCGCGATTCCCTGTTGAAGACTACACCAAGGCGGATTCCACTGCCCCCCTCACCTGTGTTACCACCTTTAATACTGCCAGCAATCAAGTGATGAAGATCATTAGAAAAAACTGGCTTATCCTGAATACTGGTACTAGAAACTGGGATCCACCTCTATTTGCACACAAACGAGCTACCAGCTTAAAAGATCACCTGGTCTCTACACAGCCTACACTCAAAGAACCTATCCGTAACACTATCTGCGACAGTTGGGGCCTCCCCAAAGTCACTGGCCACTACCCTTGTGGGGATTGCAGCATCTGACTAGACCATCCAAAAACATGGACTTGGAACCAGGCAAGGTGTGGTACCAACAAAAACACACTAACTGCAACTCCACACATGTGGTATACCTGGTTCAATGTCCCTGCAACCTCCGGTACATTGGCATGACTACTCGAAAAGTGAGGCTAAGGATTGTGGAACACCGCAGCACAATTCGTTGCAAAAAAACAATGAGCAAATTGCCCAGCGACTACACTGAACGGGGTCATACCCCCAATGACATGTACTGGACTGTGATTGAACAATTTAACCCTACCCATGATAACATGGCGAAGTTTCTTCTTGACAAGGAGCAACGCTGGGTATACCGCCTGTCCACCCATGTGGAAGGTCTCAATGACCAGATACCTTGGAATACCCTGAATAATTGAGATCGTCCCCCCACACTGGCCCTTCTTCTGTTTTATTTTTGCTTTTATTTTATTTTTATTTTTTTCATTATATTTGGTTTCACTTTTGACTTCTTCTGTGATTTGCAGTTGACATAAGTAACTTCGCGCTACTCCTTACCCACTCTGGAGGCACTGCCCATGAACCACACATACATGCCCCTTTGTCGGTCACGTGCACGATTTACCCCCGGCTATTGGCCTCTCTACTTATGCGCATTATACACTCGCACTTCACTGCCGATGCGCGGTTACACACCTTCTGTGTGACGCGCTGGTCTTATTAGTCTTTTTAGTCTTTCTTTTCTTTTTGCCTGGTATTTTACCGGTCCCTGTGTGTCTGTCTTCTGTTTCCTTCTTTTTTTACAGACACCTGCCTGTTAATTGCCTGCAGCTGCTCCCCACACCTGAGCGCTTTCTTGGCGGGTGTGCTATTTAAGCCTCAGCTTCCTCTGCTCATTTCCAACCACAGAGTCGGAGAGAGGCCACACAGGTTTGCGGCATGAGCTCTGTCAGCTACAAGTAAGTGGGATCTAATCTCTGACTGGCTTTGATTCCTTTGCCGGTTAAGTTTATTTACTTCCCTCTCTTTTGGTCCCTTTCTCTCTCTTTTTTTATCCTGTCCAGATGGTAGCTGTGACAGAATACCCCAACTCCTGACTCGTGGAGCATGTCCCTTTAATCTTTGGTGTAAGCATTCATGGGTTCATTCTAGTTTTTTTGTTCACCATGTTTTTACCATGTCCTTGAGCCACTTGACACATTACCGCATAATTTTAGCATGCACCGCCACTTATAGCACGCTTTTGACGCTGCCTCGCGTGCCGTACCGCTTTGCACCTCCACCGCGGTATACCATGTCACTCATGTTACTTGATATTGCTTGAGGCTAACATTATATGTGGTATGTTTTGTGTATGTTTGTCTTTTCCCTCCCAAAGGATTGGAAATAAGAGGAATACCCCCTCTGCCAGTTAAGGCGCCTTAGCGTGCGCCGCACATAGACTGCTAAACACACTCTGTTAGACCTGTCCTCTCACCTTCCACTTTCTTGGTCCTGATGAAAGCCAGCCCCAGTTTCCAGGCACTGGCTGAAACATGTTGACCCCACTGGATGGTGGCGGCCATTGATACCTCCTTAGCCATCCCCTGCCTCCTTTTAATGCTGCCCATGGCCCATTATTAAATAATTCTAATTGGTTTTTGGGACCAGAGGGACAGCTTTTAAATATACACGCACTACACCATCACTGCACACTCACCTTGACAATAAACCAGCTCCGCCGCAATTGCAGGCGTGGCAGCACACTTGGGGTACATTCGGTACCCCTAGTGGGGGCCGATGATGAAGCATGCCACCAACTAGGTTGGTGGGTGAGGCCTTTCTTAAAAACCTAAATGGTTTCCTTTGACTAAAGAGACTATTCTGTTTCTTCATTTCTACATACACATATCCCCCTCGACCGTGGGGCTAGTTCCTTTTGATTTTCTTAATTTGTACTCAGGGGAATTGAACCAGCTTCCTTTTTTCCTCTCTCTCTCTTTGATTTAAATAATGCTTCCTTGGGGTCCCAGCGATTCTACATGCTCTAGGCATTGTCTAGTCAAGTTGTGGTTGTTATACCACTTTCCTAGTATATGGTTTGGTCTCCCACTGCAGCCCAATGTGTATTGTGCTATTTAACATCGTTCTAGTGATTGTGTGCTTTGTTCTCTAATCTCATAAAGAGGTTAGTAGAGAGTGTTTAGTAATAAATACAAATATTTTATATATTCCTTGTGTGGTTCTCCTTTCATTTGGTAATTCCGGAGGTTCTAATCTGGTAAAACAAGCTGCTTTACATTCCTTTGAGACTTAGCCTGAAGGCTGCTCTCCATAGCTACCACTAGGATAGCTTTCAATAAAGGTTGTCTTTAACCTAATCATCAATAAGGGTTGTTTGGACTGGTACAAGGTGCCCACTTTAACAAGTGGACAGCAAATACCAGGCCAACTTCTCACATCATGTGTCTGAAGATGTCTGAATCAGCTAGGTTTACATGTCTGAGTGCTGTCCATCTTAAACCAGACAGTGAATGATTCATTTCAACATATGTACCATAATGTACCATAGGTGAATTCACTCTTTTACAGCGAATGTGTGATTTGTGCTGTACAAGGTGCTTCCTTTTTTCCTGTTTAGTCTTGCCTATATAGGCTTTCTCACATGGGCTTGCTCTTGTCCCTGTGCATCCGCCTATCTATGATGGCTAAAGTGTTACGAGTGAGTATTGTTTGTCCATCTTCCTGCTTCTCTTTAGTTTTTTGTCCGCAAGGCCCCTCACATGATCCTTATATGTTGACTAATGTTGAGTAACTGTTTAAAGGCTCTCTTGTTCATTGTATTGCATTATGGCCAATATTTCTTACCTAGACTGGTACCAATATGATATATGATATTGTAAGTGATCAAAGTAGGCATTTGACTCTGTTGAGCCATCTTGAATATGACTTTATCTCAAGTTGGCACTGGCTTGAAAATGCACCATTTGCCCACTCATTTTTCAAGATTATCTTGGGGGGGGGGGGGGGGGGCGGAAGGACCTCCCCGAACCCTCCTTAGGTCGTTTGGGCTCGCTCGCCGCGGTGTGCTCCCCCACTCATTTTACACCTCACCACTTTCAAATGTCACCAGCCGCCACTGCTAGGAGGCTCACCATGTCCCCTCCACCTCCAGGCCTCACTGCTGGGTCCTAGGGCCTATGCTTTCTCTCATTGGGATTCAGAGTTGTGTGCTATGGTAGCCAGACACTACCTTGCTTCCCGGACCATGAACTGGGCCGGAGTCTTCCAACCGGGGTAACCAAAACTATCTGGTACTGTCCTCCCCTCCAGTCGCGGGCTGGTAAGGCCCACGAGGACAGCCAAGTCCCAATGCCCAGGGTGCATCACAGCTGATTTGAGCTATATAGGAGGGAGCTGTCAGTTAGTTCAATCCCCTCCCAGGCCAGCGCAGTTCCCGGGCCTCTTTCTCCACGTCAAGGCCCCAATTGCCAATGCTCGCACCACCAGGCCCTGATCTGGACCCTGAATTTGCACCTCGTGGAGCAAAGGTGGGGAGAGATACTTCCTCCCCCAGCCAGCCCTCTCCTGTCTCGGGTCCTACTTACTGGCCTCCCCTGGCTGAGACTCACAGCCAGCCCGTAGTATACTTCTTTCTTTCTTGAGGTAGAGCGGCACGACAAATTTGAGTGCACCGCTGCACACCTCCGTCTCCTACCCACCTCTAGTGGAACTCCAAGACGCCACCACAGGCTGCAGGCAGCGTTGGCTCTGGTCACCTCCCTTGCCAGCACCGATAATTCAGGGCAGTTCCAGTGCTACAGGCGAGTAGGTCTGCTCCGCTCTTTACCCTCATCGCTCTGTCGCGTATCTCTGTGTATATCTCAGGAGGTCACTGTAGGTCGCCAGTCAGCCCTGGGATGGGTCTCAGTGGTGCGGCCGCCATCTTTTGCAGTCAGGCAGAGTCTTGTTAATCTCTAGCCTCCACAGGGACCACAGTGTGTCCGTCCCCGGTGCTACTGTGTGTGGATGTACCCGGTTCTAGGGTGTGACCCGTATGCGATAGGGGGCCACTCCCTACCCAGGAAATGTATAATAAAAGATGGGCCGGCGCAGAGCTGCAGGCTCACGTGTCCACCATCATCCGGCTCCAAGTCACGCCCCCTTGGCTATGGCATTGATGACCTCAGCGATATAGATCGCTCGAGGTGGTCAGCTTGTTTTGGGTTGTTTTGTCGCCCACACTCTCCACGTTGACTGGGATATCATTGCCGTTCAGATCTTTGGCAGAGTAGAAAGCGCAATAGAAATCTCGAAAGGTAGAGGCGACCTGGCTGTCCCCTGTGATTTTCATTGCCCTCTATCTCCAGTAGGAATGTAATTATATTGTGGTGTATTTTCGTGCAAAGTCAATGTGCAAGCATCTTTCCGCCTTTGTTACTGCCAATGTAAAAATGTATTTATGGTGGAAGTGAAGGTGGGTGTACTCCGCTCTATCCAAGTCGAGGGGGCGTAGGTGTGCGCAAGTTTTGTCTTATCAAGCGCCAAACTCTTGGACCCCTGCTGTGTTTGTGGATAGCCTCCAGTCCTCTTGCCTCTTTTACTAGTTGGGACTGTTTCTCCTGGCAGAGCCAATTGTCACTGGCAGACAGAACAATGAATACTCCTCGAGGGCTATCTTTAGCATCTCCCACAGCATAGAGGGCGCTGTCTCGCTATTGCCACACCCTGAGGACCTACTATCCATGAGAACTCTAATGGTCAGAGCGATCGGGGCATGATCTGATAGAGGCATACGATTTATTAATACATCTCCTACAAGGAGCTGTAGCGTGTGGGAACCTAGGAAATAGTCAATAAGTGTATACTTTTTATGTGCTGACGAATAAATGGTGTAGTCTTTACCGTTGGGGTGCCTGCTCCACCAGAGGTCTTTAAGGCCCTTTGTGAAGGCTCCAGTCTGACCATACCCATGGTCTGATCTATGTAGGTCTTTATTCATGACCAGGTTGAGATCACCCCCCACTGAGATAGCGTCCATAGTAAAGTGTTCTTACTGATCGTTAGGCGCGTCAATGAATGCTAGGGTGAGGCTGCCTAGTTGTATGCGATATGCTAGCAGGCGTCCCCTGAATTCCTCTATTTTATGTAAAACCGTCACTCTAAAAGTGTGTAAGAGCATTGCCACCCCTTCCTTTTTTGCCTACCCTGAAGACCAGAATTGAATGGTATACTAACATGATTTCATGCGTGATTTGTCTTTTACCAAGAGGTGTTTCTTGAAAGAGGCATATTTCGCTCTTGCTCCATTCTAGTGTCATACTGTTTATGCTTTCTCAGTAAGACTGACCGTTTTGCACAACATACACATCAAAACTGACTATGTCCATGCACACCATCAGGATATGTTGGCCTTGGTCCTGGCTAGCTCACGGTGCCTTACCTGAATCCCTAATCCGGTAAGGTAACGGGTGGTATTTGCAACCTCAGAACATGACAACCCTGACTCCCCAAGGAAATCATGGAAGCAGATCTAAACCCTTTCAATTAGCAACTCATGCATGCCGATATAGAGGCACAAGAAAGACTCAAATTAGCACTTCAAACATTTATTGAAGCAAAAAGATTCTTGTGTGGAAAACATTTAGGGCCTCATGTAGGTAGCTAAATACCGGTCGGTAACGGCCGAAATTCGGTAAAAAACTCGTTACCGACCGGTATTTAGATAGTTGAGATGTAGGAGGCCAAAAACTCATATTCGGTAAATATGAATCGGTAAATACCGATTCATATTTACCGAATTCTAAAATACCGCTTCAAATTTACCGAATACATATTTTCCGATTCGGTAAATATGAAGTGGTAAATATGAAGTGGTAATACGGAAAAAGATATGTAGGTAAATTCGGTAATTAAGAAATCCTTGAAAATCGGTAAATAAGAGTCGGTAATTAACACTGATAGAAAGCAGGTGGTAATCATCAACAGTGCATATAATCAATCCCAAAATGCAACAGCATGGACAACATGGCCGCTCTGTATGTCATTGCAAGGCGGCTACGTCTACAGGCAGCAGGACTGAGGATATGGAGACGGGAGGAACGCATCTACAGACAGCGTATCACACTCTTCCAACTGACTGACGCAGAGATACATGAAAGGTACAGGCTACACCCCCAAACCATCATGGACCTGATAAGGGACCTGCACCCACTCCTGGACCAGCCAACAAGAAGGGCGCATGCCATACCACCACATGTGCAGGTTCTCTGCAGCCTACACCTACTTGCATCTGGCAGTTACCAGGGGGTGATAGCTGCGGTGGGCGGTGTATCCCAGAGTTGCCTGTCCCGTTTCTTCAGGAAGTTCCTGGATGCCATGATGCAGAGAATGCACCACTACATCAGCTTCCCAAACACACAGGCTGAACTGCAGAAAACTAAAACTGACTTTTCACATGGCACAGTTCCCCCATGTCATTGGCTGTATAGATGGCACACACATCCCAATCTGCCCACCAGCTGCCACTGAGCACATCTACAGGAACAAAGTCCACCCACTCCATCAATGTGCAGGTAATCTGCGATGCAGGGAACATCATCACTGATATCGTTGCCAAATTCCCTGGGAGCACCCGTGACTCCTACATCTTCCAGAACAGTGGGATCTACACGCGACTGCTTGCGGGAGAATTTGGAGAAGGATACCTGCTAGGTAAGTAACAGTGACGCTCCATAGTACTCAGTGCAAATCATAGTGTATTGAGGCATGTGACTGATGTCTCCCTTCTACTCACCTAGGGGACAGTGCATATATCGTGCGGTCATTCATCCTCACTCCCTACCTACACCCATCAACCCAGAGTGAGAGACGATATAATGTGGCACACAAATCTACACGCAATGTGGTGGAGCGCACGTTTGGACTACTGAAGAGCAGGTTTCGCTGCCTCCATAAGAGTGGAGGTGCACGCCAGTACACACCCATCCTCTGCTGCAAGATTATTGCCACTTGTGCAATGCTGCACAACCTTGCCACAAAGAGAGGCACAGAGGTCGAAATGACATATATTGAGGACAATGATGATGAGTCTGCAAAGGCAGAGGCCAACGCAGCAGGAGTGCCAACAGCAACAGATGGAAGAGTGAGACGGGCAGAGATCACATGCAACTATTTCTGAATGAGTAAGGGGACACAGCCAGAAGTTGGATGCTATAACGTAGTTTAATCATGCAGCACTACGCCACGACACAAAGGAAAACGTATTCCAACAACAATGAGAAATAAAATTTTGTTAGTTAAGGGTTACTTCACCCAATTGTGTCATTGTTTTGCCTGACGCTTTAATGTTTGCGCCCACGCGCACCAGTGCGTGATGGAATTGAGGGGGCGTCCTCACTGGCTGGGGTACCAGTGGCACCACGTTGACGCCTGTTGCTCCGACGAGTGTCTGGGACAGGGGGGGTAATGCTGCTCCTGCTGGTCGTGTCTTCTGTGTCACCAGCATCCAAAGCGCCAGTTGTTGCAGACTGGCTGGTGAGCAGCACTTCTAGTGCACTTGTGACCCTAACCATCCCCCTGGACACATCTGTGCTGCAGTGTGCAAGGCCCTCCTGCATCGCCACAGAGCGCCTGCAGAGCAGCGATGTGGCAGTCGCCAGCCGGTTCACCGCCCTCGAGGTCAGATCCTTTCTCTGATGTCCCCTGCGCCGTGCTGCCCTGTCCTCATCGTACTTTGAGCACAGCAGCATGATGGATTGGGACATGTCCCGCATGCCCGCTGCCATATCAGCCATGCCCCCTGCCATGGTGCTGATGCCCTTTTCAATGTTTCCAAAGGTATTGTTGAGGCCACGCATTTGTCGCTGTACGGACACCATTGCCCTTGCCTGGATGCGTTGTATTTTTACCATGGTGCCCTTAAGACCTGAGAACACTCCATGGCCCTGCCCAAGGGGAGGTGGACTCTGCGGCCGAGCCCTGCGGCGCCGTCGGCCAACTGTGTGTTCTCCCTCAGAGTCGGAAGGCACACTGGCATGGGTTACATCCTGGGGTACAGTGGACGTTTCCGGCCCCCTCGAGTCTTTGGACGATGAGTCGGTCACATCCAACCTGGCTGCAGGACGCCTACTCAACCTGTGCAATGCAGGTGGTGAAGATGGTGGTGACACCTGCAGGACTGGGGATGCTGGCAGGAGCGGCGATGCTGGCTGGGGTGGTGTAACTGCCTGTGGTGCTGTTCCCTGGGCAGTACTGGTGGTGGCCTTCTCTGTGCTGGGTTTGTGGTGTGCCCTCTCTTCCTTGTCATGGCCAGTTCTGTGCGCAGTAGTGCCTGTGGACAGAAAAGCAACATCAGCTAAGTGTACCTCAAGCATTGTCTTGATGACATGACAATACATTTTCTGTACAGTATCTCAATGTCCTCTGCCTGCTTCTCGCTACTGTGTGTCTCATGCCCTGTTATTCTGTGCTAATCGTATCCTGTTTGGGCTTTCAGGGACTACATCTCCCATGATGCATTGCAGGCATGCACTAATACCTGTACTGGAGTGGGATTCTCATAGCACATTTGGGGAGTTGGGATAGGGTAAGGGGGGGGCACATTGCTGTGCAAGCGTCTTACCTTGTTTGGAGGTGCCTCTGGCGGAGCTGTCAGCGTCCCCAATCCCCACGATGCTTTCTGGCTCAATCGTTGTCTCCACTAGCTCCTCCAGTTCTGTCAGGGCTGGTGCCCTGTTGCGTCCACCTCCTGTCTGGCTGGCCTCTTTTTTTAATTCTGCCACCTTCCTCTTCGTGATGATACGGATGTCGTACCACCGCTTCTTCAGGACATCGATGTCCCGGGGGGTCACTCCCATGGCATTCACCTGTGCCTGGATTCCAAGCCAGATCTTTCGTTTCTCTGACTCAGGCACTTGCTGTGACAGTTTTCCAAAAAGTTTCTGGTGCTGCTTCACGACCTCCTCCACCAGTACTTGGAGCTCCTTTTGGCTGAATTTCAGCTTTCGCTTCCTCTCCCCTCCTTCCCTCTGTGTCCTGGCTGGCCATTCTTGCAGTCTCCAGGGCTGAAAGAGGCAGTTGCTCTCTTCCTCTCCTCAGCACTCCCAGCCTCTCCAGAGTCTGCTGATTGTGTGCACCTGCCTGGGTGTGGCCACTCCCTGGTTGGGTGGGGTTTAGGTAACACAGGATTGGCTGATTCAAGTCATGTGTTTTTGAACTACCGATTCGGTATTTACCGATTCGGTATTTACCGAATCGGAAAATACCACTTCGGTATTTACCGATTCGGTAAATTCCGATTCATGTTTACCGAATTTTACCGAATCGGTAATGTTTACCGATTGTTGACCTACATATAACTTACCGATTCTTAAATACCGATTCGGTAAAATTCGGTATTTAAGAATCGGTAAAAATTATTTACCTACATATGGCCCTAAGTGCAATAATTAATAGAAGAAAACAAAACAGAATGAGCAGCATTACAAGAATGGTAAAGAAAATTAACAGTTCAACCATTATGCTGTTACATGGATAATATGCTTGCATATAATTTTAATAATGCTCCTACCTAGCGTGCCTTATCCTAGTGTGCCTAGGGTTGGTGAATCTGCCAGAATCCCTTAGGAGATCTAACTCCCCAGTTACCTGTGGCTCTGTTTCATCTGGGGGCCTGTCTTAGTATAGAGCTGGGCAACATCTTTTTCAGGAGGTAAACATGATTCAGCTGGACTGGAAATGCAGCATGGGTCGACCTCAACAGTGTCAGTCTGCTTCAATAGAGGAGTGATGTCATTTATATAATAAACTTCTCCCATGTTACCATGCCGAAGCCCCAGTCAGGACACCATTATTGATTCTATATTTATAGAGCGGTTGCTGAGCGGACAAAAACATTTTGCTCAGTGAACTTAGCCCTTGTATAGAATGTTCAAGGCTCTGATAAGAGGCCTACGTAGAAATATAAATGTAAGCAAAGCCATTTCAGGGAATATTATCCCGTACAGGCTCACAAGCAAATATGTGTCAAATGTCAACATTCAAGAAAGATGTCCACTTTTAACGTGAGCATGTAAAATGGTGGCGTTCTTGCTCGGGCCTAAGTGACCACATAACACTAGGAGCAACAGTATTTCCGCTCTTTGTCTGGTGATTTAAGACCCACACGTTGGGGCGAAGTATTTCTACTTCAGGTATTGGAATGTAGCGGGTCTCCGAGTCTGAGACAGTGTTCTCATATGGGGAGTTGCGGTGTTGGGTGGAAAGTGGTCAGTGTATGTTGTTGCACTGGTAGCATAGCGTTGCAAGTGACCAAGGGATCAAAATGTGATCAAAACTAAGTGTGTGCAGGAGGGAGAAACTAAAACCCAAAAGCAACTGGAACTGCAAACAAGGTCCATATTCAATGGGAAACTAAGTTGCTTCCACAGCGCAAAGCCCGCACAAGGGTGTGTAAGTGCCATATAAATGAAGCAAGGTTTCCTCTGGCTTATTTTACTGGGGTGAAAACCATGACTCACCATCTGGATTCAGTCCTCAGTAGTTAGAAGTGATGCTCTGTTGCATTGCAATTGGTCTCCTCCGACGGTCCAGCACCGCCTGTCGCTCCTAGACAATGGTGCTGGGGTCTGGCCTGGTCCTCCCTACCGGCCCAATACCTTGTTGCCAACGTGATGCTAGTCTTGAGAAGGTGGTAGCCAGAATACTGGGCAATCTCTGGGGCTCATCTTCAGCGACGATCAGTATTTGGTGAGCATCTGTGAGTGATTTAACTTGGTGGAGCTGACGCTCCCAGCAGAACACTATTCGGAATGGCTGGCACTAGCTAAGTGATCTTGTCCTGCAAAAAGCTAGTTATTGGTTAAGTCTTGGCAGGCCTATAGGGTGAGGGCCGAAAGGTCTTGCAACAGCAATATAATTTTCTCTCAAAGGTGAATTGTGTGGCTCTATCTTTCCTGAGAATCTCTTCTTTAAGCTGGAAGTCTTAGTTGTGGGTCAGGATATCTTGCGGGCGTGTGTTTGGGGCCCCAGGGTGACCTACACGATGAACTCTATCTAGCTGGATAAACGAGTCTGTGCCCTTGCCGAGGATTAGTTGGAAGAGAGATTGCACATAAGCTCTGATGTCTGACCCCTCTGCTTGAACTGGAGCTCCTCGGATCCTGATGTTTTTCCTATCGGAGCTGTTTCTAGGTCTTCAGTATGAGCTTGGAGGTCGCTCCTGTAGACCGAGGATTTCTTGTTGGAGATGTTCAGTTTCCTCTCCCTGTGAGATTTCATTGTCCTCTAGGGTTGACACTTTGTCTCCCAGTGCCTCCATTCCTTGTTTGACCTCTCTTAATTCCTTGGAGAGGTCCTGCTTCACCCTTAGGAGCTCTTTCTTAAGAGATTCAAAGAGCACACATAAAGATGCTCTTGTGATTGGTGCATCTTCCCAAGTGGGGTCCTCTGCTGATGCGTACCGTGGGAATGAGCAGTCCCTAGTGAAGGCCTTTCTGGAGCGTGTGAACATGTCGTGCAGATTATGGTCCTTCTTAGTTTTGGAGGTCACCATGTTGGGGGAGAGGGTTGCTGCGGTAGATGGTTAGTACTGCGCCACCCGCTGTCAAGTAGTATGGTCTTACATGGCCCTGCAAGGAGCTGCATCAGCAGTGAGGAAGCCCCCTGCCTGCAGACGGACCCTCTCTACCGTTCTGTCGCAGACTCTCCAAGGGCTCTTTGCCCCCGGCCTACTTTATGCAGCAGGCCCGTTGTGTGCAGAATCGATGAGGACAGGTCACTGCCCTATGCATCTGGGCTGTTGGTGTGGTTGTGCTTCAGGTAATGCTTTAAGGTACAGAAGAAGTTGTTTATGCCTTGGCTGTTTAAAGGCCCTAGTGGGGGCAGGGCCTGATCCTTCGCAAGTAACCTTCAGCGACTACACAGTAATAAATAATAACGTCAGTTTTTTCTATTTCGGTGCCAGCCAGCGCAGGTCCAGAGAGAGCGGTACCTCCAGTCATTTGTTGACTGAAATGTTTGAGCGACTTTTTTGAGTCTACGACTCCTGGTGCACGTGGGATGCCCGG
The DNA here is from genome assembly GCF_964204655.1 of Triturus cristatus. Classification (NCBI taxonomy): domain Eukaryota; kingdom Metazoa; phylum Chordata; class Amphibia; order Caudata; family Salamandridae; genus Triturus; species Triturus cristatus. The sequence goes on along the minus strand of NC_140580.1, from coordinate 252,533,764 downwards.
ATTCAAGGCATGCGGTTCCTGTACCTGACAGATGTCGGTCACGTATCCGCACCGCATGTGCCTCTTTTGCTTGGAGCGTGACCACGACCCCAAGTCGTGTTTCGACTTGGGGTCGAATGTTGATGTTTGTTATTGTCCGCTCCGAAGGCTTTGCGGGAGCGGTCGCGAAAGCTGCTTGAGCGCCGGCAGTCGGCTCTGTGCCATAAGAGGTTCAGGTTGCGAGGGAGGTCGAGGGACCGGTCGTGGAGCCATCACCACTCGTCCAATTCATCGAAGTCTTCGCACTCTGGGTCGGGTAAGTCGAAGCACAAAAAAGTCGAAGAAGCATTGTCGCTCTTCGACTTCTTCCTGTCGGTCGGCTGATGCGACGAGGGATGCAGGTGATGCCCCTCCTGCGGCTCCACGCTTGGAGCCCGAAGAGTCAACTCTGGGCTTCCCTCCCTTCCCGGGAGCTTTGTAAATTTTACGAGGCGATACACGCCCTTTTCAGGCAGCCCGAACCCGCCAGGGCACCTTTGGGCCCCGCTGACTCGGTCGGGGGGCCTAGACCTTCTCCGCCATCGGCTCCGGCCCTGGTGCCGCAGGCCCACCGCGGATCCAGGCCTGGATCTGGAATGACGCCGGTTTACCTCATTACACCTCCACTGGCGCTGCTTCCTCCGGCACCACAGCCGCAACAGACGCTGGTCGTGTCCCCGTCCAGCGTCGACCCCAGCCTCCATACCGATGTGGACCCGGAGCCGGACCGACGTCGCCGGACCTGGTGCCAAAAGGGGGTTTTTGTGCCCCAGTTCACTCCTGGGGACCCTTTTCGGCCAGATTGGCAACCTGAGGATGAGGAGGAGGACTGTTGCGGTCTGTTGTATGCCTTTCCACCTATACCACTTGGGCACGGAGTGCTGAAGATCAGGCCCGACCAGGCTCAAGTCATCCTTGTGGCTCTGGATTTGGCACGAAGAGTCTGGTATCCCGAGCTGCTCAACATGGCCATTGATCCTCCGATCCGACTGCCTCTTCGGAAGGATCTTCTGTCGCAGCAACAGGGGACGGTCCTCCACCCGAACCTGTCCAGCCTCCACCTCCTTGCGTGGCGATTGAGCGGCGGCAGTTGACTTCTTTTGACCTGCCTTTTGAAGTCTGTGATGTAATCTTGGCAGCCAGGCGTCCCTCCACTGAGACAGTATACGCCTGCCGGTGGAACAAGTTTGTGGCATGGTGCACAGCAAAGGCTGTGGATCCCCTTCCTGCCACTCTTTCTGAGGTTCTCTTGTTTCTTCTTTCTTTAGCCCAGCAGGGCTCTGCTCTGGGCACTATCAAGGGCCATCTTTTGGCCATCTCTGCCTTCCTTCGGCTTCCAGATCAGCCTTCTTTTCAAGTCCCCAGTTGTTAATCGTTTCTTGAAAGGCATAACTCATCTCTTTCCTCCTATTCCCTTCGTTATGCCTCAGTGAGACTTGAATCTAGTCCTAACCTATTTAATGTGCGCTCCCTTTGAGCCGCTTCACAACTGTCCTTTGAGGCTTCTGACTCTTAAAACTGCATTCCTGGTAGCCATCACACCTGCCAGAAGAATGAGTGAGCTCCAGGCCCTTTCCTCCAAGCCTACTTTCCTGTCTGTCCATCGGTACAAGGTGGTTCTCAGGACTCCATCATTCCTTCCCAAGGTTGTCACTGCCTTGCACATCAGGCAGACCATCACTATGCCCACCTTCTTTCCACCTACGCATTGTTCGAAAGAGGAGGAGAGGCTCCACCGTCTGGACCCAAAACGTGCGCTTTCTTTCTATCTGGTTTGCGCACAGCAGTTCCGTGTGGATGACCAACTCTTTGTTGGCTTCGTGGGCACCAAGAAAGGTTGGGCTGTACACAAGCGAACCATTTCTCGATGGGTCGTTTTGTGTATTAAGGCATGCTATTCTCTGGCTAAAAAGGAGCCTCCAGTGGGCTGTATGCCCATTCCACCAGGGCGCTGGCAGCCACTACTGCTTTGGAACACATTTACGAAACACTACTCCCTTGACAGTCAAGTCCGGAAAGACTGCTTCTTTGGCCGTTCTGTTCTTCAGGACTTTCTGGTGTGATCTTGGTTCGCAGACTCACCTCCGGGGTTGGTATTGCTGGGTTATCTATTCTAAGGTAAGGAATCTATAACTAACATGTTTCTTTCAGAAGAACCAGTTACTTACCTTCGGTAACGATATATCTGTAAGAAACATTAGTTATAGATTTCTTACCGCCCCACCCATCTTCCCCGTTCTGCGAACTGATTTCTAGGGTTAAGGCTATCCTTTCAGGGCCCTAGTTTTGTGCACCAGTGGTCAGTGTCTGGCATGGCTCTGCCTTTCTGGCGTGGAAAGTAGAGTACAGAACTGACGTCCGCGCGCGAGGGCGGCATCTAAGTAGCTGCTGCGACGTCATCCCGGCAACTACGACGCCAGCGATGGATGCGGAGCCGACCAACGCCACCTTCCGGCGCGCAGAGGTACTGCTGACAAAAAAACTTTCTGGTTCCTGTCTGACACCTGGGGGTAATTCTAAGGTAAGGAATCTATAACTATAACTAATGTTTCTTCCAGATATATTGTTACCGAAGGTAAGTAACTTGTCCGTTTAAGTGCTGAATTATATAAGAAGTGCACAACACTCTACAGAGGTCTTGCACTAGTACTCCTAATTTTTGTAGTGACGTGCCGGATTGTGATATGGTTTCACTGAGCCTCTTCAAAATAGTGGTCTTGTGGAAAGGGGGGGGGGGGGGGGGAAATGTCTGTTTTCGAACAACATGATGATCTTGGGGAGAAGCCAGAGGCAGCTCACCCTTGTGGACTTTGGGCTCCACACACCATGTTTTATTCCCGTCCTTTATTTCAATAGTAAATATTTGAATATAGCAACTGTGAATAATAGAATAATGCAGACATTCATGCAATTGATGGCCAAGCAGCGGCCTAGGGCAGTAAATCTACCTGATGGCAAGTGAAGGTGCCTGTGCCAGCTATGAGGCCGATTATTCAGGGCCTGTGAAATCCCAGCCCTGTCCTCAAGGATTTGCCATGCTTAGAGCTACCTCATTAATGACTCATTACAACAGCATACATACATGTAGCCACAGGTGCTTTAGGCTTAGTGCCTGCAGCCCCCAATGCTATTCTTCAATTATCCTGTCACCTCACCTTCTGCCATCTCATCACAAAGTAGGGTTGGATCAGGAGACTCCCTGACCTCACCCCACCCTCATTGGAAGAGGGATGGGTTGAAAAAGCAAGAGGCCGAAGCTTGTGCATTCACGTGCTGCAGCCTGTGCAGGCTTTAACTTGGTTTCATGTTCCAATGCCTGCCCAAGGGTTTATGGGGCAGCAGATACGGTGCTGAATGCCACTGCCCGCGTCCCACGCAGGGGGACATCAGCAGGGCAGCCCTCTAGTGGCCGCCCGTCGGACCCTTCCCCCCCCCCCCCCCCCCTGCTCCGCCTCTCTAGTGATAGTGAGGCCGCGCCTCGGGGAGGGGAGCCCCCAATGGGTTTTGTCTTGGGGAGGCGCCCCGTTAGTCCTTCGGGCGGTTGGGGGGCCTTACCAACCGGGGGTGTGCCACAACACGTTCCGCCCCCGTTAAAAGGGGCGGGAGTATTAGACAGATCACGTGATCCAAAGGAGGATCTGAAAAAATGTGCCGCACTGTCGGGCATCGACCCACCGTGCGTGCTGGCTCGCAAGGCGGGCGGAGCAGCGAGGGGCTGCTTGCCCTGGATCGCCCATAAGATAACCCACTTATCGTCATACTGATGTTGTATGAAATAAACCTGCCGCAGTTCTTCACCGATAAAGAAAGTGTCAGTGTAATCTTTGGGTGACGTCTGTGCATGCGTGTTGAGTGGAGCGGATGACGGTGTGGTCACTATTAGGCTTGCACAGGCAGCCTAAGGTAGATTAAAAAAAATTGTCAAATGTGTGTGTGCAGGAGAGTCTGAGACCTTGTGAGCATGTGCGTTTGAGTGAGTGAGAATAAGTGAGATGACACAGTGAGTGTAACTGTGAGTGAGAATCGTGGCACGTGGCTACGACGCGCTGTAAGATGGCCGCCTGTCGAAGGGGCTCTGCAGGCCAGGCTTGAACATCCTGCAAATACCATTGTTCACACCTACCAATATTGGCTTAAATCGCTGGCGCTCCAGTGCGTGATGGTGTGGAAGGAGTTCTAACTGCTTCTGACGCGGGGAAGCTGTATAACTGGCGAAGCGGAGCTGAGACCGGGTCAATGCTGGAAATGGCCGCCGTCTGCCTAGTGGTCGCTGCGTAGTTCGAACGGCCTAGGCACTGTGGTGAGATTTGCGGTTGGAGACTATCTGCTTGGCGCCGCGGGCGGTCCCGACTCCTGGTGCTTGGAGCTGCCTGCCGAGAACTCGCTGTGATGGCTGGAGGTGAGACGGCGGGGCGGGCCTGGCCTGGCTTGATACTTGGGGCCTACCTGGGGCCTGCTTGAGACCGAGCTGCTGCGGGGAAGACAGCCGCCTGCCCTGCGGCTGCTGCGTGTCTTGAGTGAGATCCTGCAGCGATCCTTGCTGCGAGGACCTGCCTTGAGGGTGCCGCGGGCGCACTGTAGGTCATTCATCGGTGCGGCCTGCACAAGAGGCGCCAAGACTCCTGGGGACTGGGACTGTGCCTGTGCCGGCGGCCTGTGCCTGCTGTAATCTGTATGCGGGGAAATCTACTGGTTCCTGGAGCCGATCCGATTTGCCTGGCAGCCCCGCTGAGCAGAGACGGGACAGCAGACTACTGCGCTCCTGAGGTAGGTGGGGAGACCGACGTCCTCTGTTGGGTTGAGTACCGGGCCTGCGCTGCTGGGCCTGCCCCCTGGCTGGCATCGTTTGCCTTTCTGGCGGCGGGGCTGTGGTGCAGATCGGCGGTCACTGCCGTGGGCTGTGGTCCCTGCCGGCCACTTACTTGAGGCGGTGAACAGGCAGGACCGCGGTGGGGGAGTGTGGTGGGGGCGACGGCAGGCCATAAGTGGTACCGGACCTCCCGTGGCTTTGACATCTGGGAGGGGTTGAGTGCTGCGTGGCTCGGCGGGGGCCTCCCATGCCTCGCTCCGCGGCCTCCCAGAACAGCTGCTAATCTCTTGGAGGCTGCTGATGGAGCCAGGGCACTGGACGACTGGGCTGTGCGGGAGGCCCGACCCTGAGGGGGGTCACGCTGGGATTACTACACCTGCTATGGCCATACCCCTTTGTGCCTGAGGAGGGTCTACGATGTCGGTGGCCCATTTGGCGCGACGCTGCCTGCCATAGCTGAAGTGTACTGTGGTCCGCCTGACCTGTGCGCTCCTACCCGGGGCCCTCGCGGTAACTGTGCACCTCACTTAGTCACCATTCGCCTCAGCCACTGCATCTCTGCCTCCTGCAGGCTGGGCAGCTGTGGGTTGGGCCCTGGGCTTGGAGGACCCCTGTGTGCTACCGGCTACATCCTTGGCACCTCCCTGGACACATCCCATTTTCGCGTAAGGATCTTGGCCTGCTCAACCTTATCTACCGCTTGCACGCCAATATGGGCAAGACGGATCCATGAACTGAAGATCCCCTTTGAAACTAAGCGCCAGACGCACGCTATCGATCCTCCACCGGAGCATGAGGTGACCTCCGACCTGCAAGATGGTGCAGACTCCTTGGCGGAAGACTTACGTTCAATATTGCTTGAAATGCTATCAAGCTTAAAAACTATAGATGGGAAAATTGAATCTTTGACAGCCAGTCTGGATGCTGTCAAAAAAAATGTTGACACTCACGAAACCGGCCTAGGCGTCCTTGAAAACAAACTTTCGGACACACAGGAATCACACTTTGATGCCAAATCGCAGATCTTAAATATGGAGAGTGTCCTGGAAGTCATCAGAGCTAAGGACGAGGACTTGGAAGCTCGTTCTCATCGAAACAACCTTAGATTCCTTGACTTGCCGGAGTCGATGACCATATCGAAAATGGAACCTTATATAACCAATCTCCTGCAAGAACTGTTTGGCTCGGTCCTCTCACCCATTATGACTGTCGAGCGCGCTCATCGTTCGCTGGAACCAAGACCGGTGCCTGGTGCTCCACCATGACCAATAATGGCGTGCTTCATTAACTATGCAGACAGAGATGCGATACTAAGGGAGGCTAGAGCGAAGAGTCCCATTACCTATAAGGGTAATACCTTATCCTTTTTCCCAGACTACACCCCCAATGTGCAGGCCGCACGCAGAGAATTTCTTCAGACAAAACTTATCCTGCAGTCCTCCTCGATCCCATATGCAATGCTATATCCAGCTATATTGAAGATCATGCACAATGGACGAGCACACTACTTCAGTGCCGATTTAGTATCTGTGAAGTCCGCCAATCAAATTTGTTCATGTAAATCTCAACACAACTCTCCGCGTAACAAGGACACGTCACCGTCTCTAAGTGATAATGATCAAATTTGCATGTTCCAACCATGCTGCACTCACTGTCATGAATACCATCTCTTTGCTGCTTTACTATGGCTAATCTGACTGTTTATTATCTATACGGATATGCATTAGCAGTCAATTGATGTGATGGGCTTAGCAATCTGTTCGTGGTCTCAATATTAATCAAGCTAACTTTCTTCCTGAGTAAGTTTGTTCTTCTTGCTTTGTTACTCTTAGCCTGGCCACCCTGCCAAATGGCGGGGGTATGCCGTTGTGCCTAGTCCCCACCGAGAGATCTCCCATGAGTTTGCATTTAAAATGGGGTTTTGAGAGGTTTCAAGCGTGGGGTAGGGCACACATTCTCGACCTGATTGGAAGGTTGTAGTGGGTGGGCGTTGGGGATCGAGGGTTCACAAACTAAGAGACGGCAATCATTGTTTTATGTTATTCTTAAAGGACATAAAGGGCACTTGTAGCCGGCACAGTAACACTATTTCTAAGAGACGCAATTTGTTGTTCCTAGTATGTTATCTATTGTATTTTCCTTCATTATCCATGTATATCACTCGCTATGTCTGTTACTAAATTCTTAACTTGGAACATACGTGGGCTCAACGACTTCAAAAAGGCACGGCTAATACACTCATACTTATGTAGACACCATATCGAAATTTGTTTTTTGCAAGAGACGCGCTTGCGCTGCAGTAGAGACCCCAAACTGCATCACAAATTCTGGGGGGAAATCTACTCCGCTCATTTTTCCAACTATGCAAGGGGGGTATCTATCTTAATCCAACGAGGACTGGGCTGGACCACCTTCGACACCACCATAGATACAGAGGGACAGTATGTCCTGATTACTGGCAGTCTATTATCCACACGGATTACCCTGGCGGACATGTATGGTCCCAACACGACCCGTGGTTTTTCCTAGACATTTGGGTGAAAATTGTGACAATGGGATGTGATACGGTTGTCTGGGGGGGAAAACTACAATGTGGTGCTTGATAACACCCTGGATAGAGAGGGTGTCGCCCGCAAACCACACCTCAAGGTCATGCAACTAATGAACACTATAATTCTGGAACACGGGCTGCTAGATGCTTGGTGTACATTTAGTCCACTCCTAAGGGAAGGTACTTGCATAACCCCGTACCACAACGCTTGGTCTCGTTTAGATTGGTTACTCACAGCAAACGTGATATCATGGACGCTGGAGGTCCGACATATGCCACGTACTCTTACTGATCACGAGCCTTTACTGCTACAATGGCGCATTCCCATTACACTGCTTCGTGCCTTCAACTGGCGACTTCCCTCACACGCTCTCTTAGACTCTGCGTTTAAGGAAGAAATTGCCCAAGAAATTCATCACTACTTCAGTATTAACGAAGGCTCTGTCGACCCTGCCTCAACCTTATGGGAGGCCTTTAAGGTTGTTATACGTGGCGCATGCATATCCAAGGGAGCGGGCGTCCTTGGCTCCATACGCACCACTTTGACGAAACTTTAGCAAAATATCAAGGACCTAGAAACTCAATACTATTCCACTAACTTGTCCGACAATTTTAGCTTCAATTTGCAGCGCCATTTCCGAATTTGAGGTAGAGGCTGAAAAAGAAACCAGATTTTTGGGCAAGGAGGCGAGAGCCAGGGGGTACGGGGAGGGTGATAGGCCAGGCAGAACACTTGCAAATCTATTGAAACAACGCACTGCACCTACTTATATTTCCGAATTAGCGGATGCAGATGCCCCGCCTATCCGCGGTCAAACCAATACACATGCCCACCTCGCTACTTTTTACGCAACCCTGTACACAGCTACGCAGAGAGCAGTCCTCCCGATCTAATTGAATATCTGGACTCCCTGGAGCTATTATGGTTCAGTCCCGTTCACAGGGAATATCTCGATATTCCCTTCATTGTAGAGGATATAATGCAAGTTATTCAAAGTCTCCCTTCATGCAAAGCTCCGGGGCTAGACGGACTAACCACGCTTTTCTACAAAACCTATGCGGAGGCACTTGCCCCCGCCTTCTTGATGTCTATCAGGAATCATTAGAGGCAGAAGTTCTCCCCTCATCGATGCGAGAGGCCGTTAATATAAATTTATTGAAGCCAGATAAATCACCTACGCGCTGTGATTCGTACAAACCCCTATCACTAATAAATGTGGACACTAAAATACTGGAGAAACTCATCGCCAAGAGGCTACAACCCTTAATGTCACTTATCGCCAGACCGGACCAATCTAGATTTATTCCAGGACGGTCAACTGCACATAATCTGCCATCAAATTGATCCCAAGATCCCAACTGTTGCTTTTTTTTTTTATACACCACTAAGGCATTTGATTCCTTAGAATGGCAATACCTTTTTACCATACTGCCCAGACTAGTTTTTAACACTAATTGTATTAAATTAATCAAGATGCTCTAGACGAGGCCCACTGGTCGCCTACTTGTGAACGGGCTCATATCAGATGCTTTCCCAATTTCCCGTGGTACGCGGCAGGGCTGCCCCCTGTAACCCCTCCTATTTGCTATTGCAATGGAGTCACTGGCAGCCCGGATCCGTCAGCATCATCAAGCACGAGGTTTGGTCTTCACTGACCGCAATCTCACCATATCTATATATGCTGACGACATCACCTTATACGTCAGACGTCCTGATTAAAACCTTAATCCGCTGTTGAGAGAGATGCTCCGCTTCGGAGGGCTATCTGGAATTACCATTAACTGGAGGAAATCTTCCATTTTGCCATTAACGGACGCCCCAGTAGATCGAACCCTAGAATTCTCATTGATGTGGGTGGAAGACTCAGTAAAGTATTTGGGTATATGGCTCAGTAGAGATATGCAACTCATCTGGTCCCTCAATTTCGGGAAACTGCACAATTGGTTCACAGATTGAATCAGGTTCTGGTCTGCCCTGCCCCTGTCGCTGGCTGGCAGCATAGCCATCCTAAAGAGGATCGCACAGGCCCATTTCCTGCACCACTGGATCTACCCTGTTCCTTTTCAACCCCATGTTACGACTGAGAGATATCACTCATCCGATTCCATTACATATGGCCTTATATCACCCCTACCGCAGGACGCCTAGCAAAATCAACACTGTCGAAACAGTGAGATGGGCCTTGGAGGGCTTAAGAAGACGGGCCCGGGTGCCTCTGCTCCATGCACCCTCCATACTGATTGCACAGCATCCACATTTTCCTTTTCTGCAGGATAAGGGCGCCACGACTAGGGCACGGGATATGGGACTCAAAACAATGGGAGACCTTTATCCAAACAACACTTTCCTTGATAGGACAACTGAACACACTGAGAGGTCTGCACCATTTTTGGAGTGGTTGTTATTACATCCGCTCAAAGCCGCCTACAAGTCACTGCATCCCACTTTTCCAGCCCCCCCTACATTGCACTCATTAGAGAATCTGCTTACTTCAGCGTCTTTGAAGAAACTGGTCACTAGACTTTATACTTACACGCACTCGTACACGCAGTGGGCAGATCTGGGGGTGCTCAGACAGTGGCGATTGGACCTCCCAGATCAGCTATCGGACAATCAGTGGGCTTTCTGCTGCACGCAAATGAGACATCTTTCTCCAAATTATAAATTGAGGCTAATCCACTTAAAGTTTCTACACCGGTACTACCGTACTCCCCTACAACTATTTTAATTGAAACTTAGAGCCACCTCAAGTTGCTGGAAGTGCAAGCGGGAGGGAGCTGCCTTTCTGCATGTAGCATGGGAATGCCATGTTATCTCCCAGTATTGGCGGGAGGTGTCGGATACAATTCAGGCTGTTACTGGCCAATCACTTGAATGAGGGACCTATTGGTGATTTGGTAGGGCCCCCTGCTGCCCCTGCTGAGAAGACTACGATATTATGGTAGGATAAGCGGGACTGATAAAGACTGGATGAGGCCGTATCCGAACTATAAGGGTGCACAGATTTGTGCACCGACAGAGCCGGGAGTGGGTCTCCTGATTCCTACTCGTACATCTTCATGTAACTGTTCATAGACATGAATAAACATATAGACTCTCTTGGCTACTTCCTCTCCTACCAGTGGGAGGTTTGAAGACTCTTTTTGCCCCACAAAGGGCAATCCCCACTAAGTTGTTTTTATGTAGGTTATTGGGAACTGGGTCCTCTTACAGATAGTCATGTTTTTGTTACAGGGAATGTTGATACTGGGTTATGTCTTTAGCATGATTTGGATGCTGAAGTGGGCGATGGGAGGGGATTTGTTGTTGATAGGATTGAGTACTGAGCGTACAGCGGCAATATATGGCACTAGCAACAAAATGTTAATGGCATGTCCAGGGATAACTGCATATTTTTATTGAGATGGCAAAGAATATGACATCTAACCAACTTTCGCTTATAACGTGGAAAGTGCGAGGCCTTAATAAGCCTCGTAAGATTTGCCAAATACTGGCTTAATTAGATAGGCACATTGTACAGGTAGCGCTTTTGCAAGAAACACATTTAACTACACAATTGGAGACCACGGTGGGCACGAGATGCCCATTGATAAAAGTGGCCTCTTCTTACTCTGGAGGATGGCTATTGTTGATAAACTGGAGTACCCCATTTGTGCTCAGTCATTCTGAGGTAGACACTCAAGGTAGTGGCACTATTGTGCAGGGCAGATTCAATGACACTCTATTGACCACAGTAAACACGTATGGTCCTAACACAGATGAGCCTGAATTTTTAACTCAAATGGTGGCCAAATCAATCAATCAATCAATCATAACACTTGTATAGCGCGCTACTCACCCGGAAGGGTCTCAAGGCGCTTGGGGGAAGGGGTCCGCTACTGCTTGAACAGCCAGGTCTTGAGTTGTCTCCTGAAGGCGAGGTGGTCCTGGGTCAGCCGAAGGTGGATGGGGAGGGAGTTCCATGTCTTGGCCGCCAGGTAGGAGAAGGATCTACCTCCGGCGGTGGCTCTTCGGATGCGTGGTACGGTGGCGAGAGCGAGGCTGGTAGACCGTAGCTGGCGGGTGGGCGTGTAGAAGGTCAGGCGGTCGTTGAGGTACTTTGGGCCCAGGTCGTGGAGAGACTTGTGTGCGTGGGTGAGGAGCCTGAACGTGATCCTCTTGTTGACGGGGAGCCAGTGCAGGTCCCTCAGGTGGCCGGAGATGTGGCTGCGTCGGGGGATGTCCAGGATGAGTCGGGCGGAGGCGTTCTGGATGCGTTGGAGTCTTTTCTGTAGCTTGGCTGTGGTTCCGGCGTAGAGGGTGTTTCCGTAGTCCAGTCGGCTTGTAGAAGTGGGCCTCAGCTAGGCCTACCAGTGCAAGGGGTTCGCCCTTCTCTGCACAGAGTCCTCAGACCAATAGGAAGAAGTTGGCACAGAAACTGGAATAGAAAATACAAAGTTTAATAAACCTCATGAGGTGGAACTACATTCAAACAGCACCCTTCGGTATTGAGTGAAGTAGCACACTGAACAGAAAGAGCATGGTCCTTGTATACCCACTCAGGGGCTGAAAAAAGGCGGTACAAGTATACATGAGAAGAGTTAAGCACATAGATGGTCATACAGAAATGCACAGTCAACAGTAAAGGAGGAGCTAGCAGTTGCTGACTCTGGTATAAACAACCTGACAGCTGCAGACTAAAAACAGATGCATGGACAGTTAGACTCTTCTGCGCATGTGCAGAGTAGCAGAGTCCAAGTATAGCCAGCCCTTTAAACAGAACACAAGGGTAAACAACAGTGAAGAAGGAAACAGCTCTTGGTGAGCACATGGCAGACAAAATGGCTGCCAGAAATACAAATGGATTCCACAAAATGGACAATATAGCCTCTAAATATGAGATGGATTCCGCTAATGCTAATCCAATCGCCGGAAATTTACAACTGACGACCCTTTTAGCATTAGCTGAAGACATCTGTTCCTCTGGGGTAATCTAAATATGCATCCCGTACATCTATAAGCATTATTTCGGCCACTTCTTTATTCAACATTTGTTGGGCCTTTGTCTCTGCAATATTCCTTTTGGCAGGTATACAGACAGAAATGCAAATAGAGCAAAGCATTGGACCACATTGGATACATACACAGCATGTAAAAAGTATCGAAATAATTATACACAGGATAGTTAGTAACTTCCAGCCCCAAGCAGAAACGAGAGTCCAAAACCATCCAGCCAGAGTCCAAGTACCAGTCTCTGGATGAATTTCTGCAGCAATCTTATGCAGCTTTGATATTGCGTCATATACTGAAGGCGAGTGATCCGGTATGAATACACAACAGCTGCTACCCATGATGCGACATGCACCACCTCAATCAGCCAGAACCACATCTAGGACCATTCGGTTCTGGAGAGCTACAATCCTTGCAATTTGCAGCTCCTCCGTAATGTTCCCAAGTGCCATAGCGGTCTGATTGGTAACAGCTTCCACAACTCTAGTTAATCGTCTTACTTTCCTACTGTTTAATGCAGCACCCACAAAGGAGAACAAACCTAAATTAAAATCGACATATTGTTGCAGAGTGGTATCAGTTTGGTCTACTTCGTCAGTACTTATTGTCCTCTTGTATCTATTTTTAGAGATATCGTTAAATAATTTAAGGTCCCGGTGATATGATGCAGGTGCCAGAAACACAGGGGGCAATAGAAAGGACACATAGCACACGCCTGACCACCCAGCAGGTAATTGATAATATCCGTGGCTACCACAGATAAAATAAGAATTGTGTGAGGCTATGAAAGTGCTATTTATACCTTCAATAGACAGAATTACAGTACATTCGCTTTTCCCCACTGGAATTCTTCCAATACTGCTTACACATAAATCTGCTTTAGCTCTAGTAACAGAAATCACAAATTGTTTATTACTGGTAAAAGTTCTCATATTTGTGAAGATATATGGCGTTGAAATATTGTCCGGTTGATACTCTTCCTATTCCCATTTGGTCCCTTTGGCTTGAGGATAACCATCTTTATCTTGATAGCATACTTTATTGAGGCGAAAAAGAAGCCCGCCTACTGTGCGTCTTCCAGATGCAAACAAAAGCGCATACCAAGCTTGACAAGAACCATTATGAGAAAAGGGAAGAGGAATAAAAGGTGTTCCTCCTTTCTTTTGATGTGCAGGTATCATCCCACCCACCCAACAGTTGGTAGTATTTGTGGCATTATGCCGTATGATGCAACATCTGGATAAAGGTATTATTTAAGTAGGATTGTCGATGCTTCTGCTCATGGTAGGGAAGCGTAAAGTAGTGGGGTTCAACTGATACTGGAGTAGTGGCGGTCAAAAATTCTCGAGCAGGAGCCACTTTCTCAACGAACCAGGTTATTACTGCTACAGCCACCATAGCAACAACAAACCCTACAGCACAAATGATCTTTCTCTTAGCAACAGTTGATCTCATTGTGGACATGATCAGCTTATTGTTGAAAACAATCGTTGGAGCTCTTATCCCTGGGCAGCTGTTGATTTCTTCACCAAGGGTCAAGACGGGTGTCACTACACTATACAGAACTGATCCCCCCCCCTTGCCACATCGGCATTCCGTTTCACTAACCCAGGGAGGTTGCTCAACCAGTCTATTTCGATGATGCAGGCTCTTTCCGTTGTCTCAGTTGGTATCGGGATACTCCAGGAATTGTGTGGTCCGGGAAGACTTCCTCAGGTTCGTCAGGTGATATGGCTTGGCCTTTCTCTGTATCCAGGATGTCCCGATGGTCGATCAAAGCAACAGGATCCACCAAGGTAGACAGCACTTTCTTGCAGTGGGTGGAGTGCACCCAGTTCCTCCTGTTCGTCACTCGAACCGCAGTTCTCGTTGAAAGGAGCACCTGCTCCGGGCCGCGCCACCTCGGTTCCAAGCTGCTCGACCTCTGGAACGATCGGATCATCACCTGGTCTCCAGGCCGAAGTCCATGGCCTTCACCTGCAGACCTATCAGGAAGAGCTTCTCGAACCTGTTGATGAATAGAGACCAAACTGTCAGTCAATTGTGATAGGTAGTCACTCATCAATACACATGGCACATCATGTATGGGACGTGGTTTAGGAATTCCCCAAATGTTCATAGGTCTCCCAAATACCACTTCATAAGGTGTAAGACCAGACCACGAATGTGGCACTGATCTAATGGACAACAGTGCCAAAGGTAATGCGTCTGGCCAATTCAAGGGTGTGAAGGCTAGTATTTTCGCCAGTTTCAATTTAAGTGTGGCGTTATACCTTTCCACTAACCCTGCTGATTGTGGATGGAAAGCAGCGTGGAACTTCTGCTTTATCCCCAACCCCTTCAGGACATATTCGACAACTTGCCCAATAAAATGGGGTCCGTTATCACTCCATAAAAGTTTACAAACACCAAATCTAGGGAAAAATTCCTTCAAAAGCACCTTTGCTGTAGTGAGAGCTGTATTGTCCTTCGTAGGGTATGCCTCTATCCATTTTCTAAAGGCACATACCACTACCAAAACATACTTTAAGTTATTACAGCGCTCAAGCTAGATGTAATCCATTTGCAAAACTTCAAAAGGTGCGGTTGGCGTAGCAAACCCTCCTGTAGGAGTTCGTGTCCCTTTACCAGGATTATGCTGAAGACAAATCAGACAAGACTGCACCATCTTTAGCTGTGCCGGCAGTTTCTGGATGCTCCCAAACTTGCGTGAGCAATTTCATTATCGAGGAGGCTCCAACATGTGCCGGCCCATGTGTCCTATGAATCATAGGTTGTAAATAGGCTGTCGGCAATCTCCACTTGCTCATCTCTTTATTCCTCCAACAGCCCTCATCATCCAATGTTCCCTCCTTAGACCATTGCTCAATTTCTTCTGCAGAAGCAGATCTCTGCTTATCTAGCACTTCCTGTCTGGTATCATGCCAGCGTTCAGCCTGTGACTTCACTACGTACATAGACGTGGTGCTTCGCTGCATGGCAGTTTCACGGGCTGTTTGGTCTGCAAAAGCATTGCCTTGTCCTATCTTATCAATTATTTTCTTATGTGCGCTACATTTAACAATTGCTATCCTCTTCGGGTATGTTAAAGCAGTCAAGAGATTATGTACTAATTCTCCATGCATTATTTGCACCCCGTGGGATGTAAGAAAGCCCCTCTCCTTCCAGAGTAGCCCAAAATCATGAGCCACTCCGAAAGCATAGCGGCTGTCTGTATAAATGTTCACAGATAAGTCAGTACTAAGTTCACACGCTCGTGTCAAAGCTATTAGCTCAGCTGCTTGAGCTGACTTCTGTGGAATACGAGCTGTCTCAACTACCGTCTGAAGTGTTGTAATTGCATATGCAGCTGACGTTGTACCATCTGGTAACTTCAAACAGGACCCATCAACCCATAGTTCCCCATCAACACTTGAAAGGGGCGTGTCTTGCAAATCGACACGACCCTTTGTCTGTTCCTCGGTAAGGAATATACAATCATGAGATTCCTGTGACTGAGACTGAGTCACCGGATATGGCAACAAAGTGGCTGGGTTTAGTATCGCACATCTCTTTAGTGTAATGTGAGGGGCCAGCAATGTCAATTCGTATCATGTCAGACGAGCACTAGTTAAATGCTGCGTCTTTGTCTGATTTAAAAGGGCATCAACCGCATGGGGTACTAGCACCAACAGCTTATGTGACAAAACTATCCCTTCACTCTGACGTATTGACACAGCTGTTGCTGCAACTGAACGGAAGCATCCAGGTAACGCATGAGCAACAGGATCAAGTACTGCTGAAAAATATGCACAGGGACGCTGTTTGTCACCGTGTGTCTGCACTAAAACTGACAATGCGCATCCATCTTTCTCGTGTACATATAATGTAAAAGGCTTCGTATAATCTGGAGTACCTAACACTGGTGCTGAACAAAGAGCTTGTCGTAACTGTCGGAAAGCAGTCTCACATTCATCTGTCCATGGGAGGTGCATTGGAGTATCTTTAGTCAAAAGTGCTAGCAAGGGTTTAACAATGTGCGAAAATCCTAATATCTATTGCCTACAAAAAGAAGTAAGACCAATGAATGCACGGACATCTTTCTGAGTACGGGGCACTGGTGTGTCTAAAATAGCTTGAATGCGATCTGGTGTAAGTGCACGTCCCTCCTTAGACAGAAGGTGACCTAAGTAGGTTACCTTCGGTCTACAATATTGCAATTTCTTTCGTGATACTTTGTGATGATGGGAAGCAAGAAAAGACAGCAAGGACAAAGTACATTTTTCACTCTGCTCAGGGGTGTCGGCTGCCAACAAGATGTCATCGACATATTGTATGAGAGCCACTCCTTCAGGCAAAACAAAAGAATCAAGTTGTCGTTTTAATGCTTGACTGTAAATACTAGGACTCTCAGTATAGCCTTGAGGAACTCTACAGAATCTATATGATCGATTATTCAAAGTGAAACCGAACAAATATCGGCTATCAGGATGAATAGGGATCGAAAAGAAAGCATTCTTCAAGTCTGTCACAGAGAATGTAGTCGCTGTCGGGGGAACCAAAGTAAGAAGTGTTGTTATGTCAGAAACCACGGGGTATTGTGGTACTACAATCTTGTTAACTTCTCGTAAATAAATAATGAATCTGTAAACCCTAGTGTCAGTATCTTTTTTCAGAACAGGAAGAATCGGACTGTTACAAACATTGTAAGGAACTTCCTCAACAACCCCCACTTCAATGAGATCATGGACAATACGTATGAGTGCTTCTTCACCTTCCTGTGAAATTTTATATTGAGGCAAACGTGGCAGCACAGCGCCCTCCTTGACACTAATGTGTACTGGTGGAATAACCATTTGCCCTACATCAGTGTCTGAAGTTGCCCACAATGTACTAGGGAGTGAAGCTAATGCAATATCCTCTTTAACAAGACAAGCTCTCTCCATCACAGGATGGTTGTCATTCAAGATAACACGTACACCTTCTGGAGAACATCGTATCGTAGCCCTGAAATACTTGAGCATATCAAGACCTACAATATTGTCTGGTGTATTTGGGGAAAGCAAAAATGGACACGGAGCAGTAAATTTATCCACATGGAATGCAAGCGGTTGTGACAGTGGGCTAAGGGATGGGGTTCCATCGAAGCCTATCGATCTAACGGTTAAGCCAGACAGGGGAGCCCTTGGAACCAATTGTTTAGACAAGGCGCTACGAGTAGCTCCTGTATCAACCAGAAACTGATCAGTGGAGCCCAAAACATTTGCTGTAACATAGGGACCCCTCTGATCTACTGGAACTTCAACGGATTCCTTACCCCATCCTAGGCAATCCTATGCATGAGCAGAATCTTGAAGATCAGATGGCACATAGTCAGACATTTGATATTGGTTCCTTCTATCAAAAGTGTTAAACCCATCCTGCCCACGTATATTAGCATCAAACCTAGCACGATCACCTGTGCTTCCTCTAGGCCCTGAATATCCTGAACGATTTCTCATTTGTCCCCTACCACGTGGATACTGCTGAGCACGCAGTGCTGGACAATCGGAAGCCCAGTGCCCAAATTTCTTACAGTACGCGCACTGGTCAGCAGACAAATTTGAACGAGTATAAGATGGGAAAGACGAACCATAATATCCACATCCATCACTACCTCTAAAAGGCGGACCATAAGCCTGAGCCAACATAACCTTCGTTTTTAATTCTTTAGTCTTCTTATCCTCATTACCCTTTGCTTCTAATTCCTGGCGTTCATAATACTGATTCAGTAGTCCATCTGGCACTCTTGTAAGCGTGTTCTCTTATTTACTCTTGTTATTTTGTGCTGCTTCCTCCCAGTGTTTTGTCTTGAAACACTGTCTTAAAACAAGTCAAATTGATCGAAAGTGGTGGGTTCTACTTTCGAATTGGTGGCGCGCACTGGTATACTGAGACCTGTATAGGTCTAATTCTTATCAAAACTTTCAAAAGAAATTCTTTCAAAGACGTACTCTTGATTTATCATCCTTATGTTTATTCACAAACATTTTGTTGTATCTCCATTGCAAATTCATTATTTCCTCTGAATTTACTGTCTTATTTACAATTTTACAATCACCCAATGCATTTCGGGTCGATAGGTAGACCCTTCCTCAGGGGTCTGTGATTGGAAAGAAAAAAAGGAAATTTACAGGGCTGTTCAGCCTATTTAATTCTTATATAAGTACAAGAAAACTAGTGCAATACTCTAATTATTTAATGAACAGTCTATAGCTAATACCTCGCTACTCATGGAGGGTAATGCATCTCTAGATTTAATGGTGGAAAAAAGGGCGGTCTTAGAAAAACAGTGTCAATATAAAAGTGAATACAAACAACTTCCTTTGGTTTAACAAAATGGTGACTGTTTTTCGTGTTATCTCAATTCACATTCAAATGATGTATTTAAATCCTTAACATGATTAAGTGACCTCTTATCCAGTGCACTATTGCTAAATACGTCTATTTAGTAAATGATAAATAAAACTAAAAAACCGGTAACCTAGTTGTTCTCTGTTCGCGTGAGTATGTCTGTACTTACTTCCTGGTGTAAAATTGCCGCGTATTCGTCTTCCAATAGAAACCGAGTTAGTGGACGTTCACGTGTCTGTGGTATTTAAGCGTGTCCTGATTGGTTCAAACTTGCTCAAGTCTTCCAATTCGATTGCCTTATGGGAATTCACGTGTTAGTGCTGTTGTAAACATGTAGTGATTGGTTTCCGTCAAAATGACGTGTCTACACTCTCGTAACTCGTCTAAAACTCTTGCGTGTATGAGGATACCACGTATCTATTAACCAATGAGAATAAAGTTTATACGTGTGAACGTAATTCTACTTCTTAATTAAACTCTGATAGGTTCAAACGCGTAGATGTAACGCTATAGAACTGGTTAATTGTGTGATACTATGGTGTTACTAAATATTAAATAGGTGTTGAAACAAATCAATAATGACTACTAACATATGTATAAGACAATACACAAGCACAAACTCACGTTTTGGGTATTAAAAGTAGAACATGAAAAATATCAAGAAGCTTATCATTCTAAAGTGAACAATGCAAACAATGTGAAAAGAAAATTAAATCAACAATGAATGATCCAAACAAGATATCATCTGAAAAACAAGATTTCATGAGTTCAGCCATCTTGAATTGGGATGGTGATATGGTGTTTTAGCAGGAATACAATATTTAATCCTCAACAGGTGCTCAAAGAAAGCATGATAGTTCAATCCTATCATTAATTCCTTTCGGTTGCATGCTGTCCATTTTCCTGATCCAAAAATATTCCGCTCTCAATCTTTGTTTATGGGCATCCATAGTAGGATGTGGTTTTATCACTTCCAGTATCGTGAATCTCAGTTGTGCGATGTTATGACCTGCTTCTGTCCAATGTCTGGACAATGCTGATTTTAAGTTCTTATTTCTGATGTTGCTTTTATGTTCTGTTATTCTTATTTTAATCTTGCGTTGCGTTTGTCCTATGTATAACTTCCCACATGGACATTTAATTCCATAGATTACTCCTTTGGTGTCGCACGTGCTTGAGTGCAATAAAGTAATTCTTTTCCCAGTCGTTGGATGAGTAAAATCTTGGCCAATCATCACATTATTGCAGTGCATGCAATTTTCACATTTCCTCATTCCTTTGTGTGTGATTTGTTTATTTTCCATGTGAGAGCTCTTCGTTAGTTCTTTTAAATTTCTTGATCTTTTGTATGCAAATGTGATTTGATTTGCTACCAGTGGTCGAAGGTCTGGTCCTTCTGTGATAAGAGACCAATGTTTTTTCATAATTGTTGTGATTTGACTAGTTTGCACTGAATGTTTCAATACGCATACTGTGAGTTTTTTGTCTGTTCTTACTTGTTTGTTGAGTAGGGATCCTCTGTTCATAGATAAAACTTTCATTTTAGAATCCTGAAGTATTTGTTTGGGATATCCTCGTTTCATGTATTTTTGGATCTGTTTATCAATTATGGAGGACAAATCATTTAGGGTCTGATGTAATCCTTTTATAACGGATGAATTGAGACAACGGTAGATGTGTCTTCAAAGAGTGGTGGTGAAAGCTGTCAAAGTGGAGACTGCTGTTTCTATCGGTGACTTTAGTATGAACCTTAGTATTGATTAGACCATCTTTTATGGTTATTCTTACATCCAAAAAAGCCAATTAGTTTCTGTCCATTTCGTGGGTAAACTTAATCCTTTCATGCACTTGATTCAGTATTTGAATGTTTCTCACAAGATGTTCTCCAGCTCCCTTCCATAATATGAAAATATCAATTTATCTTTTGAATACCATGATACCACTTGTCCATTGTGAATTGTTCAATATATGATCGTTTTCAAACTTTGCCATAAAGGTATTCGCGTAGGAAGGTGCCCCCGCAAAACCCATCGATGTTCCACTACACTGTTCATAGAATTCATTATTCCATTCTAAGTAACTGTGAAATAATGCAAAGTGAAGTAGTTCCAACAGAAAAGACTTATCTGTTCCTATAACTTTGTTTTCTAATAAGATCCATTCCATGGCTTCTAGCCCTTCATTGTGCGGGATAGAGGTGTACAAAGCTGTTACATCAATTGAACATAACCATAGCTCTTCGTTCATTGGTATTTCAACCATATTCAACAGATTTAAAAATGCGGTCGTGTCCTTAATGTAGGTATTCCATTTTTGTACCAACGGTTGCAAAAACCAATCCAAATATTGTCCTAAAGGTTCTGAAATTGATCCACAGGCGGACGCTATGGGTCTAAACGGTGGTATAGTGGCATGTTTATGTATTTTTGGAAGCATATAAAACTGAGGTCTCCTTGGATATTTGACATTTAGAAATTGGTATGTCTTTGTTGTTATCCATTTCATTTCTAATGCTTTGTCCAAGATTATTTTTAATGTGCTTACAAAGGCATCAGTGGGATCTTGCTCAAGTCTGCGATATGTATTGGCGTCTTGTAGATGTGATCTAACACTCTCTGTGTAAAATTCTGTGTTCATGACTACTAGGGCTCCTCCCTTATCGGCTTTTTGTATAGTAATGTTTGTCATTTCTTTAAGTGATCTCAAGGTGTTCCACTCTTTTTTGGAAAAGTTACTTTTATTTCCTCCTGAGTAATTAATTCTTTTCAGTTCAGTTGTAACAACTCTTTCATAGGCGTCAATGGTTTTGTGTGAAGTAGGGGCACAAAACGTGGAACACCTTGAGATCACTTAAAGAAATGACAAACATTACTATACAAAAAGCCGATAAGGGAGGAGCCCTAGTAGTCATGAACACAGAATTTTACACAGAGAGTGTTAGATCACATCTACAAGACGCCAATACATATCGCAGACTTGAGCAAGATCCCACTGATGCCTTTGTAAGCACATTAAAAATAATCTTGGACAAAGCATTAGAAATGAAATGGATAACAACAAAGACATACCAATTTCTAAATGTCAAATATCCAAGGAGACCTCAGTTTTATATGCTTCCAAAAATACATAAACATGCCACTATACCACCGTTTAGACCCATAGCGTCCGCCTGTGGATCAATTTCAGAACCTTTAGGACAATATTTGGATTGGTTTTTGCAACCGTTGGTACAAAAATGGAATACCTACATTAAGGACACTACCGCATTTTTAAATCTGTTGAATATGGTTGAAATACCAATGAACGAAGAGCTATGGTTATGTTCAATTGATGTAACAGCTTTGTACACCTCTATCCCGCACAATGAAGGGCTAGAAGCCATGGAATGGATCTTATTAGAAAACGAAGTTATAGGAACAGATAAGTCTTTTCTGTTGGAACTACTTCACTTTGCATTATTTCACAGTTACTTAGAATGGAATAATGAATTCTATGAACAGTGTAGTGGAACATCGATGGGTTTTGCGGGGGCACCTTCCTACGCGAATACCTTTATGGCAAAGTTTGAAAACAATCATATATTGAACAATTCACAATGGACAAGTGGTATCATGGTATTCAAAAGATATATTGATGATATTTTCATATTATGGAAGGGAGCTGGAGAACATCTTGTGAGAAACATTCAAATACTGAATCAAGTGCATGAAAGGCTTAAGTTTACCCACAAAATGGACAGAAACGAATTGGCTTTTTTGGATGTAAGAATAACCATAAAAGATGGTCTAATCAATACTAAGGTTCATACTAAAGTCACCGATAGAAACAGCGGTCTCCACTTTGACAGCTTTCACCACCACTCTTTGAAGACACATCTACCGTTGTCTCAATTTATCCGTTATAAAAGGATTACATCAGACCCTAATGATTTGTCCTCCATAATTGATACACAGATCCAAAAATACATGAAACGAGGATATCCCAAAAAAATACTTCCAGATTCTAAAATGAAAGTTTTATCTATGAACAGAGGATCCCTACTCAACAAACATGTAAGAACAGGCAAAAAACTCACAGTATGCGTATTGAAACATTCAGTGCAAACCAGTCAAATCACAACAATTATGAAAAAACATTGATCTCTTATCACAGAAGAACCAGACCTTCGACCACTGGTAGCAAATCAAATCACATTTGCATACAAAAGATCAAGAAATTTAAAAGAACTAATGAAGAGCTCTCACATGGAAAATAAACAAATCACACACAAAGGAATGAGGAAATGTGAAAATTGCATGCACTGCAATAATGTGATGATTGGCCAAGATTTTACTCCTCCAACGACTGGGAAAAGAATTACTTTATTGCACTCAAGCACGTGCGACACCAAAGGAGTAATCTATGGAATTAAATGTCCATGTGGGAAGTTATACATAGGACAAACGCAACGCAAGATTAAAATAAGAATAACAGAACATAAAAGCAACATCAGAAATAAGAACTTAAAATCAGCATTGTCCAGACATTGGACAGAAGCAGGTCATAACATCGCACAACTGAGATTCACGATACTGGAAGTGATAAAACCACATCCTACTATGGATGCCCATAAACAAAGATTGAGAGCGGAATATTTTTGGATCAGGAAAATGGACAGCATGCAACCGAAAGGAATTAATGATAGGATTGAACTATCATGCTTTCTTTGAGCACCTGTTGAGGATTAAATATTGTATTCCTGCTAAAACACCATATCACCATCCCAATTCAAGATGGCTGAACTCATGAAATCTTGTTTTTCAGATATCATCTTGTTTGGATCATTCATTGTTGATTTAATTTTCTTTTCACATTGTTTGCATTGTTCACTTTAGAATGATAAGCTTCTTGATATTTTTCATGTTCTACTTTTAATACCCAAAACGTGAGTTTGTGCTTGTGTATTGTCTTATACATATGTTAGTAGTCATTATTGATTTGTTTCAACACCTATTTAATACTTAGTAACACCGTAGTATCACACGATTAACCAGTTCTATAGCGTTACATCCACGCGTTTGAACCTATCAGAGTTTAATTAAGAAGTAGAATTACGTTCACCCGTATAAACTTTATTCTCATTGGTTAATAGATACGTGGTATCCTCATACACGCAAGAGTTTTAGACGAGTTACGAGAGTGTAGACACGTCATTTTGACGGAAACCAATCACTACATGTTTACAACAGCACTAACACGTGAATTCCCATAAGGCAATCGTATTGGAAGACTTGAGCAAGTTTGAACCAATCAGGACACGCTTAAATAGCACAGACACGTGAACGTCCACTAACTCGGTTTCTATTGGAAGACGAATACGCGGCAATTTTACACCAGGAAGTAAGTACAGATATACTCACGCGAACAGAGAACAACTAGGTTACCGGTTTTTTAGTTTTATTTATCATTTACTAAGTAGACTTATTTAGCAATAGTGCACTGGATAAGAGGTCACTTAATCATGTTAAGGATTTAAATACATCATTTGAATGTGAATTGAGATAACACGAAAAACAGTCACCATTTTGTTAAACCAAAGGAAGTTGTTTGTATTCACTTTTATATTGACACTGTTTTTCTAAGACCGCCCTTTTTTCCACCATTAAATCTAGAGATGCATTACCCTCCATGAGTAGCGAGGTATTAGCTATAGACTGTTCATTAAATAATTAGAGTATTGCACTAGGTTTCTTGTACTTATATAAGAATTAAATAGGCTGAACAGCCCTGTAAATTTCCTTTTTTTCTTTCCAATCACAGACCCCTGAGGAAGGGTCTACCTATCGACCCGAAATGCATTGGGTGATTGTAAAATTGTAAATAAGACAGTAAATTCAGAGGAAATAATGAATTTGCAATGGAGATACAACAAAATGTTTGTGAATAAACATAAGGATGATAAATCAAGAGTACGTCTTTGAAAGAATTTCTTTTGAAAGTTTTGATAAGAATTAGACCTATACAGGTCTCAGTATACCTGTGCGCGCCACCAATTCGAAAGTAGAACCCACCACTTTCGATCAATTTGACTTGTTCATAATACTGAGCCATAGTCAAGAGAGAAACCGGGGAAGAGGTAGTCCATGAACTCTCACTGGCTTTTAGGCGACTAGCTATTCCTGGCAACAGGTTTGCGACATATTTATCGACAAACAGATGTCTGCCTGTGTCATCTGTCAATGACTGGCCACTAAAATCGTGGAATGCTTCTTCAAAGCGTGTAAAGAAATCAGAAACCGATTCATCTGCTTTTTGCTTACAAGATGCTAAAACAGTCCAATCTATCTTTTTAGGGGGAATAATCGTTTTTAACTTAACTAATATAGCTGCGGGAAGATCTAAAATTAACTGACATGGCTTTTGTGCTGGTTCCCTTTCTACATCCATTTGTTCTAAGTCTTTCCATAACGCCCCAAAAGCTGCACGATCATCAATTTTACGAACAGTTCTCCACATATCAGGTGGTAATATCAATCCGAAAAATAAATCAATATCAGGCAAAGTCATAGTGCAAGAGCTAATAGCACCCTCAACTTCCTCATAAAAAGCGGCTGGATTTTTCCGCGGATCAGGCAATGCAGTTTTAAGTGCCATAACATCCGTCCTATTCCAAGGAGTGTAAACCCAATTATAAATAAAATAACCCGTTGCATCAATAGAGGTCTTATCATCACTTGTACCCTGTCCTTTAGGAGGAATATACAAAGGCGCGGCCTCCCGCATAGGTTTCGCATGAACTATCAAAGTCTTATCTGTTCCGGAGATAGAAGCTTGTGCCATGCCAGTCTGAGATGTCTGTGCAGCTACGTCTGCAGCCTTTTTCTCCTCTCGCAAACGGACTGCATCAACACGCAGTTTAACCCAACGACAGATTGTATCATTCACCTGGGGGAAAACAAAAAGACCATCACGCATTTGCTTACAATTAACTGCTACATCATCGGGCTCTAACTCCTCAGAATATTTCCTAAACAGCTCAAGGACCTCTGCGGCAAACACCTCAGTAAAATACAGCTGCTCCCTTTTATGCCACCCTTTCATACTATCTAGAAGTTCAGAGGCAGGGGCAATGCTACGAGCTGCTTTACGAGCAGCAGATCGGAGCTGGGATGAACGCGCAGTGGTCAACATAGAACGAGTTTCTCGTGCCTTATATTCCTCCGAACTAGAGTCCTCATCTGACTCATGAGGGGCAGAAGGAACAGTATACGGAGGTGGAGGACGATCTAATAATAAGGAATCATCTTGTGGTTTATTAAGTATAGGATAAAGGGGCCGCCGAACAGCGTATTGGCCAGTTACCTGTAAATTGAGCTCCCTATCTTCTCTCTCTTTTAACTCTTTTATTTCTTTATTTTTCAACTCTAGTGCTTTCGCATAAATGTTCTTTCGCTGTTCTTTTTCAATCAAGGCTTGTTCACGCTTCACTCGTTCACGCACTTCTTTCTCCCACATTCGTACACAATCAAACATATCTTGCCTAGCCTTTCTCTTAAACATACATTGTTCCACATACTCAATCTTTCGTAAATCAAATGACCCATGCATAGGCCAACACAACTCAGGATCCTTACGAGTGTATTTATTCCATAATGTGCTGTACATTATAGAAGAAAGACCATACTTAATATACATATCCCTATTAGGCGTCCCCTCTGGGGGGGCCGGTTGTGCTTCATCAATTATCAAATTGGTACCACTACAAAAGCAACACATCCTACGAAGTGTGCTAAAAACAGGCATGCCAAAAATAGTGCAGAATATGCAGTATTATAATCAAAGTAGCACTTAAGGTACCTTTAGTACGATGTGCCGTTCAAATCAATTCAGATAGAGAAAATTCTCCTCATTACCTGCCTATATAGGTTGCAACTTATATATATATATCATAACAAACCAAGTTGGCCAACACAAAATGCGCAATCCAAAAGCCACAGTAAGTGTTACTAAACTACCTTACCAATCCCAGGCATCAAAACCAACAGCAAGCGCCGCAGAAGGACACTTACCAATCACTTGGTGTCCAGGTTCCAACTGCCAAGTTCTAAAATCGACCAAATGGTCACTGCACGGCGGATCAACAGAAGAGATCTCAGTCGACACAAGGGTAAACAACAGTGAAGAAGGAAACAGCTCTTGGTGAGCACATGGCAGACAAAATGGCTGTCAGAAATACAAATGGATTCCACAAAATGGACAATATAGCCTCTAAATATGAGATGGATTCCGCTAATGCTAATCCAATCGCTGGCAATTTACAACAGGCTGGTGACGAGGGCTTTGGTGACCGTCTTCCTGGTTTCGGTCGGGATCCATCGGAAGATCTTGCGAAGCATGCGAAGTGTGTGAAAGCATGATGAGGAGACGGCGTTGACTTGTCTGGTCATCGAGAGGGAGGAGTCCAGGATGAAGCCCAGGTTGCGTGCGTGGTCTGTTGGCTTGGGGGCGGTGCCCAGGACTGGGGGCCACCAGGAGTCGTCCCAGGCGGAGGGTGATGGTCCCAGGATGAGGACTTCCGTCTTGTCTGAGTTCAGTTTCAGGCGGCTGTTCTTCATCCACTCGGCGACGTCTTTCATCCCTTCGTGTAGGCTCGTTCTGGCGGTGGCAGGGTCTCTGGTGAGGGAGAGGATCAGTTGGGTGCCGTCGGCGTAGGAGATGATGTTGAGGTTGTGCTGGCGTGCGATGGCTGCAAGAGGTCTCATGTAGACGTTGAAGAGGGTGGGGCTGAGTGATGATCCTTGCGGGACTCCGCAGATGACTTCGGTGGCCTCGGATCGAAACGGGGGGAGGCGGACTCTCTGTGTTCTTCCGGCGAGGAACGAGGTGATCCACTTCAGTGCCTTCTCTTGGATGCCAGTATTGCTGAGGCGTTGGACTAGGGTGCGGTGGTAGACAGTGTCGAATGCTGCGGAGAGGTCCAGGAGGATGAGTGCTGCTGTTTCCCAGTTGTCGAGCAGGGCTCGGATGTCGTCGGTGGCTGCGATGAGGGTGGTCTCTGTGCTGTGGTTGGCTCTGAAACCGGACTGCGAGGGGTCGAGGGATCCGTTCGTCTCGAGGAAGGCGGCAAGCTGTCTGTTGGCGATCTTCTCGATGACTTTGGCAGGAAAAGGGAGGAGCGAGATGGGGCGGAAGTTTTTGAGGTCGGTGGGGTCCGCTGTTGGTTTCTTCAGTAGGGCGCTGAGCTCGGCATGCTTCCAGCTCTCCGGGAACGTGGCAGTGTTGAAGGAGGTGTTGATGACGTCCCGGAGTTGGGGTGCGATGGTGGAGTCTGCCTTGTTGAAGACGTGGTGGGGGCAGGGGTCGGTTGGAGAACCGGAGTGGATGGTGTTCATCGTGCGGGCTGTGTCTTCGGTGGTCACCGTGGTCCAGGTGCGGAGGGTGGCGGTGGGGTGCGTTGTTTCGGTGGTTGGGTGCGAGGATGGTGCGCCAAAACTGTTGTGGATGTCGGCAATCTTGCGGTGGAAGAACGAGGCGAGGGAGTCGCAGAGATCTTGTGACGGGGTGATGTCGTTGTTGCCGGTGCTGGGGTTGGAGAACTCCTTGACGATGCTGAAGAGTTCCTTGCTGTCGTGGGCGTTGTTGTCCAGTCGCTCCTTCAGTGATTTCTTCTTGGTGGTGCGGATGAGCTGGTGGTGCTTGCGGGTGGCGTGTTTGAGGGCGGTTATGTTGTCAGTGGTCTGGTCGATGAGCCAGGCTTTCTCGAGGGTGCGGCAGGTCTTCTTGGAGTCCTTGAGTTCGTCGGTGAACCAGGGGGCTTTCTTGCTTCTGGGTCTGCTGCGAGGGTTCTTCAGTGGTGCGAGGTCGTCGGTGCAGGCGGTCAGCCACTGCGTGAAGTTGCGGGCTGCTTCGTTTGGGTCCGATGTGCTGGCAGGTGGGTTCTGGCTGAGGGAGGTGGTGAGCTGGTCGGCGGTGATTTTGCTCCAGCTCCTGAGAGGAACCTAATGCGGGTGGTGGTGGGTTGTGGTTTTTCTGAAGCCGAAGTGGACGCAGCTGTGGTCGGTCCAGTGGAGTCCGGTGGAGTGGCTGAAGGTGATGTGCTTGCTGGATGAGAAGACTGGATCAAGTGTGTGGCCGGCGTAGTGGGTGGGGGGTGTTGACCAGTTGCTTGAGTCCGAGGTTGGCGAGGTTGTCCAGCAGGGTGACGGTGTTGCGGTCCTTGTTGTTCTCCAGGTGGAAGTTGAGGTCCCTAGGAGGATGTAGTCAGCGGAGGGGAGGGCGTGTGGGCTGATGAAGTCCGTGATGTCTTCGCTGAATTGCGTGCGTGGTCCCGGGGGTCTGTAGATGAGGGTGCCTCTGCGGGTCGTCTTTGGGTCGGTGTGAATCTGGAAGCGGAGGTGTTCGGCGGTGGCAAAGGTGTCGGCGTCGGTCGTGATGCGGATGGTGTTCTTGTGGACGATGGCGATGCCTCCTCCGGTCTGGTTGACGCGGTCCCTCCTGATGATCTTGTATCCATCCGGGATGGCGATGGCGATGTCGGGGGCTGAGGAGGCGTTCATCCATGTTTCGGTGAGGAAGGCGATGTCTGGTGATGTTGTGTCGAGGAGGTTCCAGAGTTCTACGGCGTGTCTATGGACGGAGCGGGTGTTGAGCAGGATGCACTTGAGGTCGCTGCTGGAGTTTGGCTTGGCGGGCGCGGTGCAGGTTCGGAGGCAGGTGAACTTGCAGGTTGTGCAGGTGAAGGGTCCGTGAATGCGTCTCGGGGCGGCCCGGCAGCAGGTGGGGTTACGGCCGGCATTGAGTGCGTTGAGGGCCGCGGCGTCGTAGATCCGTCGGGTGGGCTGGCAACGGCGGGGGCCAGGGGTTCTGGCGCTGGGCGCGGGCCAGGCGCGGACGGGTGCAGACGGGCTTGCCTTTGGCGCGCCTTCGGCGCACAATCGGCGCGCCCGCTGCGCGTGACCGCTGCGCGTACGCGCGGTTGCCATTTATGGCTAAGTGGGAGGGAGGAGCAGCTGGGAGGCGGGAGTGGGGAGGACACAAATCGAAAGGGGGCGTGGCCGCGTGAACGGCGGCGGGGAGCGCGGTGGGCAAGGCACAGGGGGACTACACTAAAGTTAAACAAGGCAATATAAACGCACAGGGGGACAACAGCAGAGACAAAACAGAAGGCAATGAGAACAGCAGAATCACAATAAATTACAATAAATTGCGAACACACGGCGGAGGGGCAGGGAGCAGCGAGGCAGGCAGCTAGGGCGACAAAACAGCACAACGAGGCACAACGAGGCTGCGAGCAGGGGCGAGGGGTACTCACACAGCTGGTGGCCGTGCGGCGCGGGGGTGTCCTGAGAAATTACACTTGCTACCCCCATCGGCAATTATATGTGGCCAGGATTTGAACATCTGCCTAGACCCTACAATGTACAGATCCGGAAACTCTGATAGAACAGCAAAATGGGCTGCATGTATAGTCTGAGACAGCATGGCTGAAAGCAGACTATTTTGTTTTTAAAAAAAATAGCTTTTTGGGTTTTACAAAGGTTCCATGTAGCCATGCAATAATCTTATCATAGAGCAGGATTACAATTGATCTGCTGGGAACATAATTGAGGCAGTAACAAAACATAAGGGTTGCCGGTCAGCTCATTACTCTCAACTGCCGTGCTGTTCCCCCGCAGCCCAGTGTACATACGTTGTATTTTGTCTGATTCTGGGACTGCTAAACTGAACTTCAGTCTCGACCTTAAACTCCCTTACCACAACTTCCCCTCCCCCTCCCCTCCCCCCCAGGCGTGTCACTTGTACTCAGGTCGCTAATTTGCGGTATCCCACCTTTCTAGGTTGGGCTTCAGAATCGACTGGGGTAACAGTTTGGGGAATGTCGATCAGACAGGGCGGCAGTGTGCTGTGCCTGTTAGTGAGTCCCATGGTTCTAAGATTTGCTCAGATGTATGCAGCTTAGTCTACTCCTTTCGGGGGTTCACATATTGAGTACTCCTCCTCATTGTCCTCTGGGATCTTAAGTGCTACAACTAATGTTTCTCAAGCTCTTGCTGCTTCCAGCGCTCTCTCGCTCCCCGTTCTTTGTTATTTGCATCCTGATCGCAACTTCACATTCGGCCCACTTAATCAGTTCTGCTTTCCATCTTGCTATGCTTGGACGCTTCTTCGCTTCCCAGTGCGTTGTGATGTCTCTTTTGGCCAGTAGGAGGCCCATATCTAAGAACTTACTTATGATTTTATTTTTGGATGTATGAGGGAACCAATGTAATATGCAGTATTTCTGAGTCGGCTCTATTTCTCTGTCAATGATGTCGGTCAGCAACGTCGTCGCCTCCCCCCAGTAATTAGTAAGGTGCGGGCAGTCCCAGAACATATGCCTAAAATTTGCTCCTTCTCTGTTGCATCGCTGCTTGGGTCGGGAAATACTTATTAATCTTTTCCGGGGTGAGATATGCTCTATGTAGGATATAAAAATGCCCAACTGGAATCTGGCATTTGTGGTGCTCCTCCAAGCTCTCTCCGCTAATTCCCCCCAGGTTTTCTCTGGGATAGCTTCTTCAAGGTCAGCCTCCCACTTGAGTCGCAACTCCGATAAGGGCAGTAAAGTTTCCCACGTTATGTGCTTGTACAAGTACGTAACTGCCCTGAACGTACCTGCCGCCAAAACTACATGGCAACACAGTGACGTTTTTGGTTCGGTTAGTCCCCCTCCCCAATGTTTTTGTATGACCGCAGTGAGGGCAGAGTACAACAGCAAATCCCCCTGGGTAGGTCATTACGGGCCCGCTGGTCATTTGAACGCGATCATGGCCTCCTCCTCATACAAGTCCCCTATGTTAGCCAACTCTTATTCCGCCCATCTCTGCCAGTTATCCCCATGCGGCAAGGCTGCACACATAAGTAACGGAATTTCCGGGGCATAAGGGCGTCTAATTTTGGCCTGCCGCAAGCTCCTGTTCCGCACATCAGGCTGTGTCGAGCTCCATGGTGAGGCTTGGGATTCGAACAGGAAGCCGCAGTATAATTTGGGATAACGGTCTTAAGGTCACAAAGTCTTCTCTCCGCTCTTCTTCCCTACTGAGACAGTTCGCCACCCATTGTGTGAGCCATTGAAATTGTGCCGCTAAATAGCAGGCCTCAAAATCCGGCAATGCCATTCCTCCATCCGCTCTTGGTCACATGAGAACAGCAAGTGCCACCCTGCATCTGCCATTGCCCCATAGAAAATCCTTGATTATTGACCTGAGGTGGACAAAGTACTTCATCGGTATCCAGACCGGCAAGGTCCCGAAGTAATATAATAACCTCGTTAGGGTCACCATTTTAAGCAGAGCTACTCGGCCGGCTACAGATAGCGGCAAGGAGCCCCAGAAGTCGAAGTTGCTTTTTGCTCCTCTGATGGCCTTCCCTATATTACCCTCTGGGATGTCTTCCAGAGTGTGGTATATTTGCGTACCCAGGAATGACAGGCACCTATCTTCCTATCTCACCCCCTCTGTTTTCTGTGGACCTATCCTGCCCTCTCTTGTAGGGAACAGGCAAGACTTTGCCCAATTCACCATTAGCCCTGCAACACTGCTAAGGCCCTGTAGCAATTATTTCGTGCCCTGAAACGTCTCCCATGATACAGCCAGAAACAGCAAAAGGTCGTCGGCATAGAGGGCAATGTGGTGTATCTGCCCATGAACGTTGAGACCCTGATAATATTGCCCTGATCTAGCTTTCGCTGCTAGCTGCTCCATCACAAGGGCGAACAGTGGGGAGGGAAGGGGTCACGCCTGTCTCATTCCCCGTCCTACGTTGCAGGTGTCCAATATTAGCCCACCAGTTTTAACCTTAGCAGTGGAGTCTGAATACAGGAGAGCTGTGCAGCCCACAAAGTTGTCTCCTAGCCCAAACTTCCGCATCACATGGAACAAGTAAGGCCATTACAGGCTATCAAATGCTTTTTCTATATCAACTGCGAAAATTGTCGCTATATCTTTCCTATATGAGTCAGCCTCCAGCACTCACAAAAGGCGCTGAATGTTAAGCGCTGTGTTTCTGGTGGGGATGAACCCGGATTGGTCTTTGTGTATTAGAGTGGTCATGTGGGGGAGTAAGCGAGCAGCCAATATCCTACTCATATTTTGTTTTAAGTTAAGCATAGAGAGCGGGCGGTATGCTGTTTTATCCCATGGTGAGTTCCCCGGTTTGAGTAGTGGTATGATGATCGCCTCTCTAGTAGATACAGGCAGGTGTCCCACTTGTTTTATGTCGTTGTATAGCTTTACCAGCCTGGGGGTATGCTATGTAAAATTCAATTGGTAGGCCATCCGTGCCTGGTGTTTTATTTCGTGCCATATTCTTAATATCCCCCCTCACTTCCCCAATCTCGACTTCCCGCCCTAGAGTATCTCCGACTTCCTTATGTAGACCTGGTAGTTCCACGTCTCGTATGAACTCTTTCAGATTCTCCTCCGCTGGGACCAACTTACTCTGGTATAGGTCTGTGTAATATGCTTAAAACAAATCATTAATGCCTTGCTGGTCCATACCTCACTGTTCCATCTTGTTCCCTAAGTTCCAGGATTACTGTGCCTCTCCTGGCAGGGTTAGCCAACCAAGCCAGAAAAGCTCCCGACTTGTCCCTCTCCGAGTGAGCACGGGTTATGTATTTTTTGTGATCAAAACAACATAGGCGTTCTACCTGCACTGCCACTGCCTCTCTAGCCTCAAAGGGTTCCCGCTGCTTGTCCGCTTTCTCAGGTCTGTCTTTTTCTAGTTATCTTAGGTGCTGGTCAGCCCTCTGTCCCGAAGTAGCACCTTTCGTGTGCCCATCATCTCTGATATACAGCACCCCCTAATGACTGTTTTAAATGCATTCCACTCCACTAATGTGTTCACTGCAGTGTTAGCATTGTCTTGGAAATAATGAACAATAGCTGTGTCTATCGCTTCCTGTAACACCTGGTCCTCCCTCCAGGGCCTCTAGTCTCAAGCGCCAGGTGGGGATTTTGGGTCGCGTGCGGGACCATTGCAGGCTTATCAACTCAGGATTGTGTTCGTATATCGTCCTATTAAGGTATTCACTGCTGCGAACCCCCTCATGTACATCGGGGGAGCACAGTATGGCATCTAATGGGAAATGCAGTTCATGCAGTGCTGAGAAAAAAAGTAGTAATCCCTGGTCCCAGGGTGTTGTGCTCTCCACGAATCTATCAATCCCCACCCCTGTTGCCAATTGCATCGTGCCTCTGCTAGTTTGTGGGCGGGTGCGTCAGGAAGTGGAGGGTGGGAACTGTCAAGAGTAATATTTGATGTACAGTTAAAGTCGCCTCCCAGTAGGACTGAACCCGTGAGTACAGCGGCCAGTTTCCCACAAAGTGTGAAAAGAAGGTTGGTTGGTCCGAATTAAGCGCATATATGCTACCCAGCACAAGATCCCTGCCGTCTAGTCTCCCAGAAACTACCACATATCTGCCTTCTGGGTCGATAATCTGTTTCGTGCACTGAAAAGGTACACCTGCCCTCACCAAGAATAGGACTCCTCGTGCAAATGCGGAGTAAGTAGTTTAGAATGTTTGACCTCTCGAGCGACGCTGCAACCCCGCACCTTCTTTCGCTATTATGTGGGTTTCCTGAAGTAATGCAATTTGAATGCCTCTACAGACCAGGTATGCATGTATTTTATGACTCCGTACCATTGAGTGCATCCCCCTCACATTCCATGACATACATTTAAAATCTAGTGGGGATTCCATTGCCTTAGGTTCCCTAAAAAAAACCCCTTGTGACAAGCCTGGCCCCCTGTAACATTTCCCAAATTAAAAAAAATAACTTCCCCATCCCCAGGACAGGTACCGGAGAACTAGTTCCCATCCAAACACTGCTTAAGTACTCAAACATCCAGTAGCGGTTACAGGGGTGACCAACTTACAGTTCTGGACCCGGATCTTCATCATGCCGCTTCCCCCATAAATGCACCAAACATTCCACCCCGGACCAGCTATTTGTGGCCTTTAATACCGTACTGCAGACAGTCGGTTCTTTGAGATCACCCTCAAGCACAAGTGTACATCGTGTCCCTGAGGTCCACAGTGTGAAATGCCGCCTCATATTCATCACACACAATCGTCCGCTGTCTGGGGTGTGATCTTTGGCAAATCTGTCCCTGAGGTTTCATTGTCACTGAGATCCGGTGAAGTTTCTGATCTTTTTGCTGTTGGGGCCTGTGCCAAGTAGTACCGGTTACGGCCCTGCGTGTGCTGTAGCATTGGGTGAACACTAACGTGTTGACAGCTCTGTTGCACTGGCGGAGCCCTGTTCTGGGACAAAATTGGTGCCTCATACTCCCGGGGCTCCTCTAGTCCTCTGCAAAATCCAGTACTACACTGTGGGGCGAGGTGAACTTCTCCCGCAGGCTCCTGTCTGGTGGGTTGTTCCTAGTGTGCTGGACCTTCTGTTTCGCAGGTGTCTTCCCAGCTCCCCTCCCAGGGACCGGCCCGCCTTTACACGCAGGACTTAGAGGATCCCTCTTGGGCAGTGCAGGTACACCACACTTGTCCCCGAGCTATTCGGCTTCCTACCGTCACTCTCGATACCCCGGGTTCCTCCGTGAAGCGAGGTGCTCCCTGCTGCTGGATTCCGACCTCTCACCAGCCGCCCGTGACTGCTGTTCATGTTCCTTTATGGCGCAGGCACCATTTTGTCTCCTTTCTCTCGTGTGTGCGCCTCACAGGAGAGTCTTCTTATGCGCCACTGCACTCCTCGGTCCCCTCAACTCACTTGCCGTTCCTCAGGACCCCCTAGGAGGTGGGCTGCATTCCACTGCCAGGCTCTGTACTCTCAACAGCGGTCTGTGGCGGTCGCCCGAATCCCCTCACTGCGTGGGCGCCATCTTTCTGCTGACGGAGCCGAGCCTCCCATCTCCAATTTCAGCTTTTTAATGCTTAGATAGGGTGATCTGGAGCTCACTCCTACATGCTTTCAGCTTCAAGGGCTCTCCGGTGTACAAAACTGTGCCCCCAGCCACGTCCAGGGTGCAGGATAATTGGTTATGGGGGAAGCGGCGGTCTGACCTCCTCAGCTCGCGTTCGTTTCCCATCAGCTGCAAGCCACACCCCCATGGCTGAAAGCGGACTATTGGTCTTGTGGAGCGTGTACAACCGTAAGGGAAGGGACTTAAATGTCGTTGGTACACGGTATGTGGCCCTTTGGCTGCATTACTGGCTGGTCACCCCTGAGATCAATAAATAGATGCATGCCATGTGCTGAAAATGCTCTCTGACCACACTCTGGTGAAATTAACATTGGCAATACCTGCCTCAATGCCCAAGAGTTGTGGCTGGAGATATCCCACGGCCGCGTTATTGGACCAGGTTTTCAGAGTGGACCTACTCACGGCCAAACAGAATTCTTTGAATCTAACACGTGCACAGTATCACAGTGCAGGTGTTTTGTGGAAACCCTTCAAGGTCACTATAAGGGGGATCTGTATTAGCAATCAGGGAGGTATATTGAAAGATATTCATACACAGTTGGAGAAACTGGAGCAGGATATCCGAGACTTAGAAAGACGCTATGAGGGGGAGCCTGCACAACAGATCCTGGTAGAAATTTGGGAAAAAATGTCAGAATATCAAGAAACAGCAGAGGGGGAGATTGAGTATCTAACCAGACGTCAGGAGTCATGTGCCTATGGCGAGGGCGGTGGACACGGCTGCATACTTGCCAATAAACTCAGAATGCCCCGAGCTTCTACACATATAGTACAGTTGAGAGATACTCAAGGGTGACTATGCTACGACACACCCTGTGTCATACACAATTTGCAGGCCTTTTACAAAGACTTATATGACTCGCACTTGACAGTGACAGCAAAGGAAGTTGCAGAGTACCTCGAAAATGTAGCGCTTGCATGGCTGTCCCAGGGCCAACGAGAATATCTGCCTCAACCTATCACGCCAGAAGAGATTCAGGGGCCAATTCACTCGCTACCTAGTGGCAAGGCTCCAGGATAAACAACCTAACTGGTGCATTTTACAAAGAGTTTAATGACCTTTTAGCGCCACATTTACATAAAATGTACTCGGAGGCATATGAAAAGGGCCTGCTACCCCTGTCCTTCAGAGAGGTCCTGCCAATCACCCTACTTTAACCGGACAAGCCACCAGATCAATGTGGCTCATATAGGCAACTCTCCCTAAGAAATATTGATGCCAAATGTGAGAGGCTGGCCTGGTATATGATGTCCACTAATGTAAGTTGACACCCTGCACCAGTCCAGACAACCCTTATGGTGATTTAAATGGTCTTAGACAGCTCTCTAAGTGGTAGCTGTGGAGAGCAGCCTTCAGGCTTAGTCCAGAAGGAGTGTAAAGCAGCTTGTTTTACCAGAATGCAATCTTATAGTATAGATTAAGTGAAAAAGAACCACACAATGTATTTATAAAACTATGTATTTATTATATAACACTCACTAACACATACAAATATACACAAAGATATATGCACAATGCACATAATACTTTGCATAGAAATCACGTAAATAGCAGAGAATACACAGAGTGGGGGGGGGGGGGGCAAACTATAGAAAAGAAAGTGGTATAAGAACCACAAGTCGTGTCAAGACAATGTCCAGAGCAAGTAGAAGTGCTGGGGACCCAAAAAAAACAAACAAGGTGGGTAGATAGGAACCCAACAGAGAGCATGTGTAGTGTGAGAACACAAGCGCATTCTCCGTACAAATCAACGTGTAAGTTGCGGTTGGACCTGGAAGACGAACGCCCACTGATGTCGGGTGTTGCAGGAGAGTTGACGTGACCTTGACTCTGCAGCTGTGAGGACCAGGCGATGCTGAGGAAGACCAGGAGCCGTGCCCGAGCTGTCCCATGTCAGGAGTTGAGGGGTCTGTGTCCGTTGGGAGCATCAACAAGCCTTGGCAGCTGCAACCAACGTAAAAGTCGTAGGTGCAATGTCGGGACCAGCAAGATCCAGGAGACTCACCACAAGCAGGGTAGTTAGGGTAGGCCTGGGCAATCAAGGAAGCCCAAAGAATTCGAAGATGACCTTCAGCAAGACCCACAGGCCGGATGCACTGGAGTCTCATGAGGACCTCAAGCAGCTTACCAAAAGATGGAGACCATGGTGCAAGCAATGCGGTGTGGACAAAGATTTTGGTCACAGAAGATGCATGAGGTTGGGGCTACTTGGAGCCCCAATATCTTGGTGGAAGGAAGCCAAAAACCATTTGCAACAGCAAGTCAATGCAGCCTCAGACTTGGTGAGAGGACAGCGCAGGCCTCTCTGGACGTGGAGAACACCACCTGTGTTTTTGAGCCTTTCAGACTCCATAGGAGCCCAGGATCAGCAGACCGGTCATCTTTGTTGCGGTGCCTGTGAATGCAAGGCAGTGACTCCTTCACACCAAGGGAGATTCCTTCAGGTGTCCTGGATGCCCACAGGCCTTGGAAGGTTCCTGTATGGTGCACAGGGACAGACGATGCAGCAGACTGGAAGAGAGATTAAGTTGAGCCCAAACGAAGTCCAGCGAAGTGTAGGGTGCCCAGACGGTAGAAGTTAAAGTAGTGTCTGACTTTAATCTTGTCCCACGACGAATCTGGGGACCTACACTAAGGTAAGCCCTTAAGTACCCTAAAGAAAGGGTTGGGATGATTGAGGGGACCGTCGCAGGGGAAGGTTTGGACAGGGGTAGGTTACTCCCATGTCCTTTGTCCAGTTTTGCACCAGAGCAGGAGCCAACGGCTCCCAGGACTGGTTTGAACTGGACTATGCATAGAGTGCACCAAAAGTGCCCCTCGTGCAGACTGAGTGGCGCTTGCAAGCGCACCCACCCGGCCCCAATACACTAAATCCTGTCTGGGAGGTGATAACACATTCCTGTGACAGGATGCCTATTGTTCTGGCTTCCCCTGCTCGAGCTTGGCTCAGCAGCAGGAGGGCAGAATCGTGTCTCTGGTCGGCAGCGGCCATGTTGTGCTGTCCGGGTCTAGGGGACTGGCACTGAGAGCACTGAGAGCCTGACGGAAGCCCCTTCCACTGCTTGGAATTATTCCTCCCACACTGTTTACAGTGTGGGGGTATGATACCAAACATGATAGGATTCATTTCAGCCAATTTCGAGATGGTCACCGCGTAATTAAGCGGGCCCCTCTAAATGGCTGATTCACTTACAACCCGGGAGAATAGACTCCGTAGGCAGTAGGGGTGTCCTGCTCATTCAGGGGCACCCTCACACTTGGAACCAAGCCCCCCCGCCCTCAGGATTGTAAAGGCCTGCTATAGGGGTGACTTGTAGGTTTTAAGTGCGATGACCTCCGATATAGGAAACCTATACCTATATCTTTAGTAAGTGGTGCTATCACCAACTTACACATGCTGCAATGGCAGACCTGTAGTTCCATTTTGAATGGTCTCCCATGGGTAGCATAATACATGCTTCAGCCCATGGGGGACCTCTGGGGTACATATGCCCTGGGTACCTTAGTACCATATACTAGGGACTGATACGGGTACCCCAGTATCCAATCTGGGATGTACCCAAGTTCTGACCACAACAATTTAAGGGAGAAAGCAGAGACTGGGATCCTGATTAGCAGGATCCCAGTCAGACTAGTCAGAAAACAGCTTAGCACCAGGCAAAAAGTGGGGGTAACCATAAAAGCAGATCCTACTTTCCTACATCAAAATTGTAGGGAAGATTCTGGCCACTAGGCTCCAACCACTGTTACAAGCGTTAATACTACCGGACCAATCTGGCTTCACACCCACAAGATCCACTACACATAACGTGTGCACCACCTTCGCTCTTTTTCATCAATTAACTCCCTTTATGCGCTCAGCAGCAGTGCTGCTCGACCCAGCTGAAGTTTTTGACACAATGGAGTGATCATTTCTATTTGTGGTATTGCACTGGTTGGGTATGCCTCAAATACTCATAAAATGGATAACGCTGCTATACACTGAGCCAAGCGATAGGTTAAAAATAAACGTCTTGGTGACCCCACCCAGAAGGGGCACACAGCTAGGCTGCCCACTGTCCCCATTATTTATTCTGACGATTGAACCACTAGCGTGCAAAATAAGGCAAAAAGACGCACATTTGGCTCAGAGATTACGACTTCATCTGATAATTTTTTACATATACGCCGATTTATGGTACTGTATGTCCGCAACACATTTAGCCACAGTGATTAGAGAATATATACTCTTTGAGTACTACGCGGGGTTAAGCATCAATTGGACTAAGACAGTTATCCTGTTGTTGACTCCAGCCACACAGCGGTTCCCCATCAAGTTTCCCTTGGATTGGAGTGACGATCCGGTAAAATATCTGGGTGTCTGGGTTCATAAGGACACGGTTATATGAGAAAACTACGGTAGGGCAGTAACGTGATTGGGGGGGGCAGGTCACCAAATGGATTAAACGTCCTTTATCGGTGGCCAATAAGATAGCCCTTTTAAAAGTGATTGTCCTCCCGAGGTTCCTTTACCTTTTCGTTAACATCCCGATTGTGTTCCCCTTAGAATTGCTGAATAGTATAGGCTCGCACTTGATCACACGCACTTGATCACACATATGGGCTGGTAAACAACCTCAGGTCAAAGGAGGGTCCTAACCTTCTCCTAGGCACAGGGAGGATTTGGAGCCCCGAATATTCATCTATACTATCTCTGCGCCCAAGCACATTTTGCACAGTATTGGTATCACTCCCATGTATATATACCACACTTGCTGATTGAGGCCAATGATGCGCACCCCCTCCCACTAACGGCCCTCTTGACCCAAGGGAAAGCGGAGACTTCCTGCTCTGAAAGAGCAGAAGGCCTTCGACACGTGGAAGAAGATCTGGATCCCCCGCTCACGCCAGAGGAATGGGATTTTTGTTGCACACTTACTGGCTTGCTTACCCCCAATTGTAACCTTGGCATACATTTTGAATACCTCTAGCAGACATATTACACCCAGCTAAACTGTCTACATACAGCCTAAGGTCAGATGCGAATACTGATAGGTGTGGAACCAGTACTGGTTGGAAGTCACAAGGGCCCTCACGAATATGATATCTGAAAAGGTTCCACATAGCCCACGAATATACCTTCTGGGATATGTTAAACAGTTGTGACCTACGCATAGAAGATTTGTGGCGATAGTGTTACTACTTGCTAAACAAAGTGTTTATGCACTGGGGACGAGGTCATCTGCCCAAACTGTCACAATGGTTTAAAGATATGGCACGTTGTAAGGATCACCTGGAGCTATATGCCAAGGACTTGCCGGCAGCATCACACCCTAGGCACATCTGGGGTCCTCTCACAGCCTGTTTAATGTCTACATCTACTGACACCTGATTGAAATTGTTCTTAATATGTTGCTACTGTACTTGCTCTTATTATGCTGATACCTAAAGGCAATGGAGAAACAGGGATTGCGTTACAGGTTCCTATTTACATTATGCACTGTTATGTTATGTTATGTTAAGTGGAGTTTATAAAGCGCACTGACACCGAGGGTTTCCTGGCGCTGAGAGACAGAGGTGAGTCTGGGGTCAGAGGAGGCGGGAATTAGCCGGGTAAGGGGAAAAGGAAGGTTTTGAGCAGTTTTCTGAAATGAAGGAGAGAGCTACTGGATTTAATGGTTGGGGGAAGAGGATTCCAAAATTTGGGGACAAGGTAGGCAAACCGACGGCCGCCGAATTTGTTGGTTTTGGTTTTGAGGACAGCGAGGAGGGCTGAGCGAAGATTGCGCGTTGGACGGTGTGGAATGATGAGAGTTGTCAAAGGCAGGGCTGGGGCAGTGGAGGGATTTGAACGTGAGGCAGCCCAACTTGAAGGCCGCCCTTTGTTCTATAGGTAGCCAGTGCAGTTTGTATAGCAGAGGTTTGGCCGACTGCCATTTGGGAGTATTGTGGATGAGACGGGCTGCTTGATTCTGTACGACCTGAAGGCGATGCAGCAAGAATTTCGGGAGACCGTAGTACAAGGAATTGGAAAAGTCCAGGCGGGATAGTACCAAGGAGATGACTACCTGGACCAAAGCAGCTGGTGGTAGTAGGTGACTGACTTTGCGGATTTTGCGAAGCTGGAACATGCATGAGGAGACCACAGCGCCCACGTGAGATCTGAGGGAGAGTTTGGTATCGATGGTCACACCTAGACTTTTTACTGATTTCACAGGGACCGTGGGGGCCTAAGTTATTAGGCCAGAACTGCGGGCCCCAATGAGAGGGGTTAGAACCGGGAAGAAGAAGCTCCGTTTTGCCGGGATTTAATTTTAACTGATTGTAGTCCATCCACTCCTGGATGTGTATCATGGCCGAATGGAAGTTGTTCACAGCGTCCAGGGAGTTGAGTGGGAAGATGATCTGCAGGTCGTCGGCGTAGTTATACACTGTGATGTCCCAGCTATGAAGCGAGCGGAGCAGGGGACGGAGGTAAAGGTTAAATAGTAGGGGTGACAGGGAAGAACCCTGAGGGACTTCACAGGTCGTAGGGGTTTTGGGCGCTGTGTAGGGGCCCAAGCGGACGGCTTGTGTTCTGCCAATCAGAAAGGACTGAGTCCATTTGAGGGCAGGACCCTGGATGCCCGCCCGCTCGACGCGGTGAAGAAGGATGTTGTGATCAACCGTGTCGAACGCGGCGGACAGATCCAGGAGTACGAGGGCCTGGGGGATCCCTGTATCAGCGTTCCTCCTCAGCGTGTCCAAACTGCAAGGATAACAGCCTTGGTGGAATGGGCAGGCCTAAAGCCGGCTTGATTAGGCTCTAGGTGGCAGGAGGTCTCGAACTTGGAAAGACACCGGGTGACGTGGGCCTCCATTAATTTGGAAAAATAAGGTAAAAGCGATATGGGGCGGTAATTAGAAAGTTCCGCCGGGTCCATACCAGGTTTCTTCAAGAGCGGCACTAAAATGGCCTCTTTGAAGGAGCTGGGAACAATACCGGTACTGAGGGAGCCATTCAATAGGGGTAGAATGCAGTCGGGTAGTTTGAGGCAGACGTCCCACAGGACCGAGGGAGGGCAGCAGTCGTTTGGAGAGCCTGATTTTACCCGGGTCGCAAGCTCAGCTAGTGAATTGGAGTCAAGGATGGGGAAGTGAGTGAAGGTCGATGAATTGTACGAAGGGAAGTCTGGGGAAAGTATCGGGGGGAGGGGGGGGGGGAATGGAGTCCTTGATTTTATTGATTTTCTCGATAAAGAAAAGATTAAGAGCGTCACAGGTCTCTTGAGTAGGGATCTGACCCGGGAGAGTTCTACCATCTGAGGTAAGTTCATTCATGATTTTGAAAACCTCCTTTGAATTATTGTTCGCAGAGAGGATTCTGTTAGAAAAATGTTCCGATTTGGCTAAGGAGATTGCGTTTTTGTATTCTCTGCGGGCTGTAGTGTATAGTAATCTATCTGGCTCAGAGTAGTTGCGTCTCCTGTTGAGAATGATATATTACGTAACACTGCCTTACTTCTGATGCCACTGTATAGAGACTGTACTTTGTTTC
The DNA here is from genome assembly GCF_964204655.1 of Triturus cristatus. Classification (NCBI taxonomy): domain Eukaryota; kingdom Metazoa; phylum Chordata; class Amphibia; order Caudata; family Salamandridae; genus Triturus; species Triturus cristatus. The sequence goes on along the minus strand of NC_140580.1, from coordinate 252,490,546 downwards.
TTGAACTGTTTGGAAATGTATAATAGCATTTTTTATTTAAACAAAACAAACAAAAAACATGACAGCACTATCACAGTCCACAGTGTGGTCTTGCACTGAAGTGACTGTTTGTTTTTTCCATAAGTCACAAACCAAGCAGTTGTCAGGATGGAACACTTACAATGTACTTGAAAAAGCGAAAGACCATCTCGCCAATGAGTGATTATACTGGTAAGCAAAGCAACCACTTCTACTAGGTACCACCTGGTAAAAAACATAATCTGGGTTAGAATTGAGGAAGGTCAGTAAGTATGTATGACTCGATTTATACAAACGCATAATCCAACAGCAGCTGAGGACAAATGCTTACTTAAAGGGGACCTGAAGACTCGACCACAGGAGTCCACAAATCCTAGAAAGGGGAGGGGGAGGATCTAATATGCTTAAGTAGCTTCGAGAACTTCCACTAAGCCACTTGCATCATAGAGAACAACGTACGTCCAACCTGGGAGACCAGGTACCAATTGTGCAACATATGCACCTGGTGAAGAGCATGCTTTATTAATTAGTTGTTGCTCCAGTCAGTAACCCATATCAACAGTGTACAAAGACATAACTAGCATAACTTAGATCATCCCGCAAGGGCCTCAACTTGATTTCGAGGGCTGATGAGGACGCCAGCAAATGAAGCATTGGTAGAGGGGGTCCGTCTAAACAGAACAGACTTCCAAATTGCTAAATAGCAATGTGTAGAGAAACAAGCACGGCACCTATGCAGACCTGAGCTGGAACGTACTGGACCGAAAGACAAGGAGTTCAATTGCCACTATACTAGCGGACATCAGTGACACAAGAGGGTTTATCCAGTCACAAAGCAACAAGCACAAACCTGAGGTGCTGTGATTCCAAATTGGAATGCGCCTACTCTAACGAATGTCTGAGAGAGGAATGGACTATCCAATCACGAAACAGCAGGCTTAGAATTCAGGTAAATACAGTCCAGCCGCTGAGGGATTTATCAAGGAAATAAAGAAAACGCTGGAAAGAAACCCACCTGTTTAAATTTTAAGAAAAACACTCCAGAGAAGTCCCATACCTATAGACAATCAAAATATGGACTGCATACCTGAACCAAAGCCCTTTATAAATAGCTAGGGCTATTTTATAGCCAAATGACATCTCGACCGGCTGCCCACATTAAAGGCAGAAACAACGGCCTGGTCTTAAAAAGAAATGCCACACAGCATAAGTGTATAATTGTACAGAGACAGATTAAATAATTTATTCAATTTATAAAGCAGTAAGCTTTGCAAGCGTGAATCTTAACTGCTGCGTATGCCACCACAGTAATAAATTGGAAAGCAGCTATACTAGGGGACTTCTGGGACACAGGTGGATAGGAATACACTTGCCAATCGTAAAGCATCCAAAGCGAATAACATGTTTGAGAAACAAGATTAAGAATTGTAGTAAGTGTGATCTAACCACAGTGGCGGCTGGTCAATTTATAAAGTAGCGAGGCTGTCAAACGAAAGGTCATAAAACTGTAGTTATGACACATACAAACAAACACTTCCACACGCTCACATAAACACATACCCTTGTGCATGCAGGAACATAAGCAGGTTCTCACTCCTACATTCAACGTGAACATTTACCTGGTGTAGTCCTCAGCGCAGTTTCCTCTACACGTCGATTCCCCAACATTCAGAATGAACAAACAAGGCGCCAGAGCAAGGCTTACCCCCTTATGCCCAATCAGAAGTTCAGATAGGAAGGAAGGCTGTCCTTTTTTTAGGTCTCGCCTAGCGATGTAGCGCCATGCGCTGCTCGCGTAGGCGAGATCTATTGTTGCCGACTTGCTTAGCGATGCGTGACAGGATAGGTGCACGCGCTTCAAAGACATCAGCTGTGAATGCATACGGCGGCGTTACCACAACTCGCAGGACAGGAGATCTGCACGCGCACACCTCGTGGCGTCACACCGCCTGCTCGCTCGCTCGCATACAGCGGCGTTAGCACAACTCGGATAACATGAGATGCGCACGGCGTGATCACACCTACTGCTCGCTCGCTCCCTGCCTCCCCTTGTTATAGCTGTAAATGTAACTGGGCGCTCACCACCCCTGTCGGCATTACAATTTAGCCTATGAAGTTCTCCATCAGCTTTTCCCACCCCTGAATGTCACCGATGTACCGCACTGCCCCTCATCCAAACGGGAGCCACATCTACCACCCACTCCCAAAATCACACAACCCCCACGATTTTGAGTTTGGAGGATTCTGGCAGAACCATGCCCTCACAAATGGGAGCCCAAGCTTGATGGGTATCCATGTCTTTGGCAAACAGTCTGTCCCGTCCTCGGCGTCCCAGTTCCCCAACTTCAACGCTACAAGGGCACACTGCGGAAAATCTCGCGAGAAAAGCGGCTGGGAGTCTGGTTCTTGGGTTGAACTAAAGGACGAGTGAGGGTGAAGGTTAATGAAGAAGCCATCTTGAAAGGGAGCTAACTTGTTTGTGTTCAACGTTAAAACCAACATGTGTCACCGGAGTGCGGTTTGGCTTAAAGCTCACGGCTTGAACGCATGTGCTTTTTTTGCCGTAATAAAATAGTAAGTTTGATTTAAACTATTTCAATAATGAAATATTGTTATAAGTAACGTTTGCTTATTTTTGCAGATCATGTTCTAAAAAATATATTTTTTAATCTTGTACAAAATGATAACCTCTGGTGTTATTATGATATTGAAAATCATTCATGCTTTTTTTGTTTTGATATTTACGGTGCAGTGCGTTAAACAATTTTAAGCGTTTTAAGATGGCTTCTGCTTTTTCAAGGTTTGAGAGCTGGTGGCCCCTCGCAGTCTAGCCTGGCTCTGCCTGTGCCGCGGCGGAGCGCCCTGCCCATGAGTGCACACCGCCTTTGTTGGTCTGGTGTACTCAATGCCTTCGGAGTAACCGGAAATCGGCGGTCTTTAGAGAGATACTCCAAAAGTTCCTGCTCGGGTATCACTGTAAGCCATCAGCAGTGCTCGGTGCGAGGCTGCTTGCTTCTCTGTTGCAAGCCCTCCGCCTTGGCTGCAGCTGCTTTGGAGGTCGTTTTATTTGACACATTATATGTACAAAAAATGCTCGCCCACACGTCGCAATGTCGTGCTTTAACTTAAGTTATGTTTAGTTCTTCCTTGTTTAACAAAGCTCCTAAGCTGTTCGCCCCCACCTCAGAGCCATGGCATCCCAGGAATGCCAGCCCCTGCTTTGTGTGAGCAGCGGTGCCGCGAGGGGCCGCTTGCTATTACTCCTACAGCCGGCATCGGTACTGGTTTTCAGTTTTTGGTTAACAATCCAACTCTGATCTGCAAAGAAAAATGAAAGCTCCTTGTCCTTGGCTTTCGATGCATGCCAATGGATTGGTGTGGTTGAGACGGTGATGGCGGACTACTGGTGCGAGAAATGGCGCTGGCTTTCTTTAGCTTGCACCATAGCCAGAGGAACATTTTTCAGATTAAGGAGTGGAGCGCAGAAGACATCGACCTAGATGGAGTCTAGCTGCCCTTGGAGATTACGAGGTGATTTAATTCAGCATCCATTCTGCGATAATTGCATAAAACAACCTTAAACAAGCAAGTGCAGACCCTTAATTGTATTACCCGCACACTGTGATTTTATTGGTTCAGTAATATATTAATGACCATTAAAATGGCATACAGGCCACAAACTGAGCAGCTCTGGCATATCACGTGTTCTCACCTACATCAGTGGCACTCATTTCATTAGTTAAATGTTAGTCTGCCATTTAAATCTGTGGCATACAGTTACACGTGGATCTCTGCGATGATTAGCAGAACCCTCTGAGCTACCTTACCAGTTTATTTTGTTTTATGGACAGCTCACCTCCAGAGTGTCTAGATAGTAAGCGCCATCCCCCCCATTACCGCTTTTATGATGTGACAAGGAAACTGAATTTTTATTTATTTTTTTACATCGCCATGGCGGGCACTCCCAAAGCCTGTGCAAACTTCATTTGTTATTGGGCAGATAAACGAGCATTTGCAATGCAATAGGTCTTGTATCACAGACAGTTTGAGCTATTGGTATTGCAAATAATAATGCAACGCCAATTGCTCAAACTTTCACAATGCGAGACCTATTGCATTGAAAATGCTTGTCCTTTATCATGGCTTCTGATGGGGGCATAAGGGCGCATGACTGACAGTCCACAATTCGGCATGATCTGGCATGCTACACTGCCTAACGCTAGTGCAGCATGTCAGATATGTGTCATGATGGGCTGTAAAAGCCCAAGCCTGACACATGCGCAATACTGCCCCAGGGAGCCCTCTTCTGGAGCAGGGTAATAATGCAGCTTTTTACATGTAAGCAAATGATCGGTGAGATAGTTTGGTTACATATAAAAGCTGTGATATTTTAAGAAATAAGATGCAGGTGCGACATGATTTGGGGGGGGAGGGGGTCACCACCCTTTTGGCCCCTATGGAGAAGCCGCCCCTATCCAACTGATTAGGAGTTGTCAAGAACATACAACACAACAATTGAACATCCGCTCCAAAAACTATTACAGAGAAATACCGTAGATCTAAGCAGTGGCTTAATACCAAAACCCAAAGCTCTTTTTAAATGACTGAAACTTCATCTTAGTCATCGGAATCTTCTGCGAAGTATATAAAACGGGCATCTTGGTCGAAGAGTTACTCTTCGCCCTACGGAAAAGCCCTACACCGCTCCAATTCAGGAGGGACCTCAAGACTTGGCTCTTCGAGTGATCCCAGCACCCTACGGAGCTGCACCTCCCCTCTCACCCTAGTGCCTTGAGACTCTCACGGGTGAGTAGCTGCGCTATACAAACCACTGGTTGATTAATTGATTGACTTTGCCTAAGATTTTCACAGACCCCCTCCCTCTCCTTGGGATTTCCCCCCAGTATTTCAGTGTTGGTTCTTTGTTGGAACCCCTCAGTCAATACATTGATTGTTTCATTGAACCATTTGTTCCTCAAACATCAATTTATCGGAGGGACACAACACAGTCAGTCAGTCAAAAAGTCTTTATTCGGTTTAAGTGCAAACCATAAAAGCATACTACATAACAATAGATAAAAACAGTTGAAGGTACAGGGATCATTTTAAGAAATCGATTGCTCCTAAAAACCTATAAAAAACGGCTAATAGTACAATTAAAAACAATTCCATTTTAAAACGTTTAAAAGAGGACATACATAGTATGATTATACATTCATTTCCTCAAGAATCTAATAACTACAGATAAAAAATTTGCAATATTAAAAGTTTCCCAAACATCAGTTAGCATTTGAAGGTGGAGAAAAGCAGGTCTCACCTGCACAAAGCCTTTGTTTTTTAAAATAGGGAGTAAGAAACGTTTCCTGATATCAATGAAGTGCTCACAGAAAAAAAGGAAATGTATAATATCCTGTGATGAAAAGTTATCACAAAAGCAAGGGCCGAGGTCCTCTACCCTTTTCCATCCTTTCTGTACTCCAAAAAGTAAATGCAGTTGATTTAGTCTAAATCTAGTCAATAAAAAATGGTGATTAGTGTTTGTGACGTATCCTAGATATGGTTCCATGAATGGTGTTGTTTTACATAGCTGGTGAGCCCTTACAGTTACCTTTGACAGCTCACTCCCTTCCCTATCCATGGTAGCTATATGCACAAAAGATTCCTTACACCAATTAATATCACCTTTCACTAGAGCTTCTGGTGACTGGTATAGTTCTGGACGGCCCAACTTTGTTGCCAGTTTCTGAATGTATTTCAGCCAGGGTATACATAACCCATAGTCTAGTGACATACAATCTTTCTTGATCGTACGGTTGAGCAATAGGTCCGGGTTTAACCAAATGCTTATCCATTTCAATAATGGTGCCACAGCAATAGAGTCTTCTACAAAACCAATTCCAAGCTCCTGGTGGGTATTATAATTGGCAGTTGTTTTCGGGACTGATAGGAGGTTTTTTAGGAACCTATCCTCAACTATCTGTATACTTTTTACATTTTTTATGCCCCAAACCTCGGCTCCATACATTGCTAGAGAGAAACATTTGGCTCTATATATTTGAATAAGGGCCTTCATTGGCCTGGCACCTAACTTTCTGGCAAAACCTAATACAGCCAAGGTCGCTCTCATTAAAACGATCTTTTTTGCAGTTATTTGGGTTACCCAGGATCCTTGATCGTCAAAGTACACCCAAATATGGGAATGACGATACCCTAGATAATATATGGCCCTCACATTTAAAAGTTTTGATCTTTGAAGATTTTTGTCCAATGGCCATAACATGCGATTTTGAAAAATTAACACTAAGATCCAGCGCCTTCATAAAACCCGCAAAAGAGTCTAACAGTAATTGAAGACCCACCGCCGTTCTTGCAAGTAAGGCGGCATCGTCCGCGTATAAAAGTGCGGGAATCAGGCATTTCCCAGCACACGGAATATCTTTACATGAGGCGATTAGGGCATTGTCTAGATTATTTATGTATAGGGTAAAGAGCAGGGGTGCCAAAATGCACCCCTGTCTAACTCCATTTGATATGGGTATATCTTCCGTACAATTGCCCTGTTGATCATACCTGACCGTGGCCGATAAATCCCTATGTAGATCAGCTAAAAAGTGGACTATGTTTTTGTCTACTCCATAGGATAGGAGCAGGGACCACAATTTTGACCTATTTACGCGGTCAAAAGCCGATGACAGGTCCATAAAGGCTATCAATAATGCTCCCTTCTTGGCCACCGTATATTTGCCTATTAATAGTTGCAAGTTCAGGCATTGATCTATAGTACCCATCCCTTTTCTGAAGCCGTACTGGGCCATAGAGAGTGTTCCAGATTCCTCTAGCCAACCAGTCAAATGGGCAAGGACCACCCTACCCAGAACTTTCACAGAAGAATCTATTAGGGATATCGGGCGATAGCAGCTCGGGTCACCTCTATCGCCTTTTTTGTATATGGGTATTATGACCGATTTCGCCCAAGTAGAGGGGAGACCCAGATGACAGGCATTAACAAAGACATTGAATAAAATCTTGGACCAAGTTTTTATATCTGATTTAAAAAGGTCTACTGGGACTCCGTCGGGTCCCGGATCCTTATTACTTGTCATTTGCATGATGGCGTGTGTGACTTCCAATTCTGTAAAGGACAGAGTATATTTCTCCGTATTTAAAGTTGGGCCCTCCATCATCCCATCTCCGTCATACACCTGTTTAAAATGACTAAACCATTTATTTTCTTGGATACCACAGTCAAGCTCATTATTGCTTTTGTCCAGAAAAAAAAGCTTATTGACCACAGACCAAAATTTAGCACTATTTTTAATTACATCTATAGATAAAAGTTCATTCCATGCTTCCTCCCTAATTTCATTTTTACGCTTACTTTGAGCCTTTTTATAAACTTTCCTAAGTGCAGCGATTTCCGCTTTGTCAGGTGGCACGGCTTTCAATGCCACCATCAACTTCCGTTGGGCTATTGAGCAATTATGATCAAACCATTTCTCCCCGTTCTTGGGTTGCCCTTCCATACTTTTTTAAGGTCACTATCGACCTGGGAGCAAATTCTGCCGTAGGCTACCAAGAACTCATCGCCTATAATACCTTCTTTCAAACAGGTAGACATTTCGTCCCCAACCTTTCCCATCAAATTTTCATTAAAGTCCTTCGGTACCACTCTGCACCATTTCAGACGACGTGTTTGGTCAATGGGCCTTATGTCCAAAGTTCCAACAGTCTGGGTGTCAGATACTTTTTTCCTTAAATCTTCAGACAAAGTCACCTGGACAGGATTATGATCACCATAAGTAGACCAGCTGACTTTATACTGGCTCACCCTGTTAACTAAATTTATACTCACAAAAATATAATCAATAGTGGACCCCAGGCCACTTCCTTTATATGTGGGGATATCTTCTGTATACTTGACGGGGTAGATCAAATCATTTCCAGCGATGAGGTCCTCTAGGTACAAACCCTGCGGGGTATGTTCAAAATGAATATTTTCTTGGTTTGGTGGACCTAAACTGTCCCAAACAAAGCAATTACCTAAACAACGATGAACGTTAAAATCACCCAGCACAATAACCGAATAAGGATTCCTGTTGTTGACATTATACATTTCCAAGAAATCATATAGACTGACTAAATGTTCATTTGGCGTACTCTTGACAAAAGAATTATAAAAATTAACAATAAGCCAGTTCCGATTTAAGTTAGTTTGGATTTCCACTGCAAGGCAATAAGGCGAACCTGTCTCCACTTTAGTATAGGTTCCCTCAAGTGTCAATGAAATAAGGGTTAAGAGGCCACCCTTTGCCCTCCCCCTACAAGAAGCCACTGCAGCTGACCATAAAGCGGCATACCCGTCCAACAAAAAAGTATTTTCCGTATCCCAGGTCTCTTGTAGCCCAATAATTTCACAACCTAATAAGCAATTCCTCCACAGTGGATCATTTGCTTTACTATTAAGCCCAGCTATATTCCAACTAAGAACCCTCGTACCTGGATGCTGGGGTAACACTCCCACCAAGCCGTCAGTAGAGCCACCATGGCCATTCCCCTCTATAATCATAACATTTAGGGTACCCTCCTCCCCAGTGCACATTTGATTTCCATTTGTCCCCTGATCCTCCTCCATGGTCAGAATAGAAACTTCTATAGTAGGTGTAAGAAGGTCCCGATCAGGATCAAGTCAATCGTTTGAGTCTAAGTCACTCAAAGGTTGATAACGATTGGATGTAGCAACACCATGTACAATCTGCCCTTCAGAACTCATTTCTCTGCCCCTAGATGGATCATTTATGGGCTGCTTTGTCCGATATATGTAAAAGTATCCCAGTGGGCGAAGAGTGATACCCTGGTCAGTATATGGGAGCGAGGAAGCTCTTAACAGGGCATTATTAACTAGGAATGGATTACTAAAGTTTATGATGACACAGTCCCCCTTAATGTTCTTACATGAGCGCCCTATCCATGAAACTCTCCTAGTAGTTAGTGTCTGGTGTGATAACTCTACAGGGAACCCACACTGTTTGTTTAACCACGAAACAGATTTATTTTTTAAGGATTCGTGGGATTCTAGTTTGTTTGACAGATCAGCTTCTAACAGAGGTGGGACATTAGTCAGCACTGCCACAAGTGGGGCACACTCAGGGGGTAAATCTGGTTGTGCACCCACTGTGTGCTTGATCCTAGTTTCCCTCTTACTCTCTGGGCGAGTATCTAGAGGTGTGATTTTATTCACTACTATCAGGGGTACAACATCTGGGGATTCAACTGGGTTTAGTGTTTCCTTAGGGGACTTGTATAGCTCGATGTTTCCCCTTGGGCCCCCAGCTGCAATACTAGCATTTACAGATGAATCACTGCGGGGACCCAGAAGGTTTCGTAAACTTTCAATTTCTGCCGATAGTTCACCAATTTTAGTCACTAAGGGTTCAACTATCTTAAGAATTTTAGCCTCCATGATACCAATCAGACAATCTAATTGTTCAGAGTCTATTTTTGTTGTGGAGTTGTTTAGCGGAACCTCCCTTGAAGTATCCCCATCTATGGGCAAAGGGCCTGTTTTTTTGTGGCTATTTCGACCACCTCCCCTTTTAAGTTGTGTATATTTACGAGGTCTCAACACTCTCTGGGTTGCCGGAACCAAGGGCTTCTCTAATTGAGCCTCATTAGAATCTTTTGGGTCAGCCATATTAGCTTGAATCCGCTCTAATTCAGAAGAAAGAGGAGCTAGTTCTGCCAGGATTGCCGAATCGTGTTCTTCAATACTGCAGCTAGCACCATGAGAGGGCGAGGATAATATAGTGGGCGTACTGACCAGTAAGGGGGAAGTAAGAGTAGAACCCTGTCCTAGTGATTTGCGTCTTTCGCTATTTATTTTGGTAACGACTTTCACCAGATAATTATCAAGTGTTCCGGCAGTGGAAGGTATTTTGCCTAATGTGGGTTTCGACATTTTGACAGATACCTCTGGATATTTAAAAATTAATTAAACAATACCAGGCTGCAATGACGCCTATACGAATAAGAGGTGGCCAAATGAATTAATAAAAGCATCAATCAGTTCCTTGTCCTATGGATCGTCACCTAAGCTCATAGGGCAAAGCAGTTCACCGAGTCCAACAAAAGGGTGATAGGGACAAATACCTGACACCTTAATAACGTGGCCTGTCCCGTCCTCTTCGTGCCTCTGAGGGCCACAGAGGGCCCGCCCTTTGCCCGGGCTTAGCACGGCGCCGCCCGCGCGCGGTCCCGCGACGGGCGGAGTCAGTTTAGTAGCGCCTTCGGGCGCGAAATTGCGGCGATTCCGCTTCCGGGGTGCAAAGGATCCTGGATAGTATAGTCCCGTCTTGCACTCCCCCCACACGGCGGTCGCGATGTCCAGCGACGGCGGGAGGGAGAAACAGAGGCCAGCAGGTGAGGCAGCAGCCCCAAGAACCACAGGAGGCACACAGGTGAGCACCAGAACGCGGGCAAGTGTGGCCAAATCGTGCAAACAACCCCCGCTCTGCCGGGGGCGGAGTCAGTATAGTAGCGCCTTCGGGCGTGAAAATGCGGCGATTCCGCTTCCGGGGTGCAAAGGATCCTGGATAGTATAGTCCCGTCTTGCACTCCCCCCACACGGCGGTCGCGATGTCCAGCGACGGCGGGAGGGAGAAACAGAGGCCAGCAGGTGAGGCAGCAGCCCCAAGAACCACAGGAGGCACACAGGTGAGCACCAGGACGCGGGCAAGTGTGGCCAAATCGTGCAAACAACCCAAGCTGCACCTCCCCTCTCACCCCAGTGCCTTGAGACTCTCACGGGTGAGTAGCTGCGCTATACAAACCACTGGTTGATTAATTGATTGACTTTGCCTAAGATTTTCCCAGACCCCCTCCCTCTCCCTGGGATTTCCCCCCAGTATTTCAGTGTTGGTTCTTTGTTGGAACCCCTCTGTCAATACATTGATTGTTTCATTGAACCATTTGTTGCTCAAACATCAATTTATAGCCGGGACACAACACATTTCATTAACTGTTTCAAAATCATCCCTTCATGGTGTCAATATAAGAGCGCAATCCTAGAGGAAACATTATTATTTTATTCCAAGGTCACAGAATCCCTTAAATCTCCTAGGGAGCTTCTTAATGTAATTAAGTCTCTTTCCGCCCCCTCAGTCACTGTCCTTACTGACATCTCCCAGGACTTCTGTGATAGAATGGCTAGTTTTTTCCATTCTAAGATTTCGGAAATATACTCCTCTTTGGAGACCGTTAACACTGAAACCCCTAAACTAGTCTCTGGCAACTCCCCCCTCGTTCACAATAACTTAGTAACCTCAGCAGAGGCGGGCAATTTACTTGCCTCCCCCCCCCCCCCCCCACTGACAAAAGAGGACACGGACTACCTGCTTGGTGGAATCACGTCTGGCTCCCTGTTGGAGCCCTGTCCACTGAGGGAGATTATTGTTCTGCACCTTACTTCAGTACCTAATGCAGCTATTTCAGCTGGGCAGTACCCTACTGCCTGGAAGACTGCTGTGGTCAAACCTCTTTTAAAAAAACCTTCTCTAGATTCTGCAGAACTCAAAAACTACCGCCCCATTTCCCTATTACCAGTCCCAGCAAAAATTCTGGAGAAACATCTCAATTTGCATTTTAGTTCCTATCAGGGGAAAAATCACCTGCTCGATAGCTCGCTGCATGGTTTTAGAACTGATCATAGCACGGAAACGGCGTTAACCTCAGTACTTAATAACATCCGTGTCCAGGTTGATGCGGGACATATCACGCTATTGATCCTTTTTGACCTTACGGCGGCTTTCAACACCATATCCCCCCTGAGATTGGTGTATCTGCTTAAGGAAGTAGGGGTGGGGGTCGGTGCTCTTAAGCTTCTCACCTCATTTCTTAATGATCAAGCACAAATAGTAACAAGCGTTTGCAATGCAATAGGTCTCGCATTTGCGAGAGTTTAAGTTAATAGTATTTTAAATGACAATCCCTTTTATATTTTAAAACCCAAAACCTAAATAAAAGGCATTGTCGTTTACAATGCCAATAGCTGAAATTTGCGTAAATGTGAGACCTATTGCATTGCAAATGCTTGTTACAAGACCCTCTCAGAAAGCAGCCCACCTGAACAGAACAGCTTCTCGGTGGACTGTATCAACCAGTTACTTTCCGCCAGCACCTGATTTCTCCACACACACAGGTGCACCCCCACACACACACACACACACACACACACACACACACACACACACGTGCACAGGCGCGCACACACACATAGGTGCCAACGCGTGCACACAGACTGTGACACACACACACAGGCGCTCACACACACACACGTGCTCACACACACGTGCTCACACACACACACACACGTGCTCACACACACACACACACACGTGCTCACACACACACATACAGGTGCTCACACACACACATACAGGTGCTCACACACATAGATGCTCACACACATAGATGCTCACACACAAAGGCACACACCATCACACAGGCACACACCATCATACCGTTCCCACTTAGTCCACCAGGACGAAAAACTCATGGATCCAACACCACATACTACAATGCCTTCAACACTTATCGAGCTAAGATGCCTGGACGGGTGTGAGATCTGTTACCCCTACTGAGATCTTTTGGCAGATAGACAACTCGGCGGCAGACACCAGGGGTTAGCTCGAGCTCCACCCCTACAACGGATCACTCGGGGTTATATTATGATAATTTTAATGTACCCCAGTTGCGATAGAGGGCCGCTTACACCCCACCTACCCTGAACCCCTCATCAACTTCCAACATTGGAAAACCCACTCTACAAATCAAACCCCACTCAAGCCACGGGAATATCGAGTCCCCCGCCTCTCGACTGAGAGGGTGTGTCAGCTAAATGCAGACCTCTTCACCTGGCCTTAAAACCATCCTTTGCTCCTCTCTGAACACTCAGCGCCTAAAAGGTTTTGCTTGAGCTCTAAAGGTGCCTCCGGTAGAGAACAGCAGTCCAATACAGTCACACATTAGCAGTCACAAGGCTTTAAAAACATTATATATGATGGCACACGTCAGTATGCAACATGAACAATGAGCAATGACGTTACATTAAATGAAGGTGATGAATTGACTATTTTAGTTATTATGGACAAAGCACTGTCTGGAGCAACTATTTAAATCAAATAATGCTTACAGACTAAAAAAGACTCACTGTGTAACCACCAAAGTAAAAGGATGAGGCGGAAGCCCATCCCGCGTTTCGCTGCCTGCAGCCCGAGCTGTTCTGGAAGCCTGCTCCGGGCCACTCTCAGCGCAACCCGGAAGTCAGGCAACCTTGCCCGGGGCATGGAGCGCGCGGCCGGAAGTGTCTGGGGCTCCCGTGAGCTGAGGGAGCCCGCGTGTTTCAGCCTGCGTGGACAAGCGAGGCGGGAGCCCACCCCGCACTGGCAAGCAGTAGAGGAAGTCCGGCGGGAGCCCACCCCGCCTTCGTGAATGCTGCATGGTGCGGCCGTCGCAGGATTTCAGGCGGGGCTCCTGTGAGCAAGACGGAGCCCCGCGTGTTGCTGCAGTGACCGGGTGAAGAGGCAAGACCAGCCGGGGAGCAGCGTACAGTCCCCACAAGAGCCGGTGAGTGGGGTGAGGCATGCTGTACGTGGTAAGCGCGCCGCGCTTTGACAGGAGATGTGCATGCATATGGCGCCAGCTATACACGTGCAAATCCCCTGTCCTGCAAGTTAATCTAACGCCGTGGTGCGCGTTCACGGGCGCGTTCATAATTGCAGTCCTTCCTGCGCGTGCACATGTCCTGTCTCCCTTCCAAAGCAAGTCCATAACAATAGATCTCGCTAGCGACCGCGCTTTCGCGCTGCGTCGCTAGGTGAGACCTAAAAATGGATCAATATTACTCTGCCCCCAACCAGTTGTTCTGTGGAGTGCCCCGGGGCTCCTCATTGAGTCCCGACTCTCTTTAACATTTATGTTGTCCCTCTGGCCAGGGTCGTTAGATCCTTTCTGCTGATGACACCCAAATCATGGTATCCATCACTAACAGCACAGAGGCTTCTGCCACCAATTTCAAAAACTGCATGCAGGCAGTTTCCTCTTGGATGATGCAGAACTATCTCAGACTCAATGGGGAGAAAACAAAGGTTTTAATCTTTGGACACCAACAACAAGTTTGGTCAAATGATTGGTGGCCTCAGAAGCTTGACCTGTAAAAGCCCACGCCTGACACATGCGCAATACTGCCCCAGGGAGCCCTCTTCTGGAGCAGGGTAACAATGCAGCTTTTTACATGTAAGCAAATGATCAGTGAGATAGTTTCGCTACATATGAAAGCTGTGATATTTTAAGAAATAAGATGCAGGTGCGACATGATTTGGGGGGGGGGAGGGGGTCACCACCCTTTTGGCCCCTATGGAGAAGCCGCCCCTATCCAACTGATTAGGAGTTGTCAAGAACATACAACAATTGGACATCCGCTCCAAAAACTACTACATAGAAATACCGTAGATCTAAGCAGTGGCTTAATACCAAAACCCAAAGCTCTTTTTAAATGACTGAAACTTCATCTTAGTCATCAGAATCTTCTGCGAAGTATATGAAACGGGCATCTTGGTCGAAGAGTTACTCTTCGCCCAAGAGGCAATCATATTATCTATACTCCACCTACGGAAAAGCCCTACACTGCTCCAATTCAGGAGGGACCTCAAGACTTGGCTCCTCGAGTGATCCCAGCACCCTACGGAGCTGCACCTCCCCTCTCACCCCAGTGCCTTGAGACTCTCACGGGTGAGTAGCTGCGCTATACAAACCACTGGTTGATTAATTGATTGACTTTGCCTAAGATTTTCCCAGACCCCCTCCCTGGGATTTCCCCCCAGTATTTCAGTGTTGGTTCTTTGTTGGAACCCCTCTGTCAATACATTGATTGTTTCATTGAACCATTTGTTCCTCAAACATCAATTTATAGCAGGGACACAACACATTTCATTAACTGTTTCAAAATCATCCCTTCATGGAGTCAATATAAGAGCGCAATCCTAGAGGAAATTTTATTTTATTCCAAGGTCACGGAATCCCTTAAATCTCCTAGGGAGCTTCTTAATGTAATTAAGTCTCTTTCCACCCCCTCAGTCACTTTCCTTACTGACATCTCCCAGGACTTCTGTGATAGAATGGCTAGTTTTTTCCATTCTAAGATTTCGGAAATATACTCCTCTTTGGAGACCGTTAACACTGAAACCCCTAAACTAGTCTCTGGCAACTCCCCCCTCGTTCACAATAACTTAGTAACCTCGGCAGAGGCGGGCAATTTACTTGCCCCCCCCCCAGTGACAAAAGAGGACACGGACCACCTGCTTGGTGTAATCACGTCTGGCTCCCCGTTGGAGCCCTGTCCACTGAGGGAGATTATTGTTCTGCACCTTACTTCAGTACCTAATGCAGCTATTTCAGCTGGGCAGTACCCTACTGCCTGGAAGACTGCTGTGGTCAAACCTCTTTTAAAAAAACCTTCTCTAGATTCTGCAGAACTCAAAAACTACCGCCCCATTTCCCTATTACCGGTCCCAGCAAAAATTCTGGAGAAACATCTCAATTTGCATTTTAGTTCCTATCAGGGGAAAAATCACCTGCTCGATAGCTCGCTGCATGGTTTTAGAAGTGATCATAGCACGGAAACGGTGTTAACCTCAGTACTTAATAACATCCGTGTCCAGGTTGATGCGGGACATATCACGCTATTGATCCTTTTTGACCTTACGGCAGCTTTCAACACCATATCCCCCCTGAGATTGGTGGATCTGCTTAAGGAAGTGGGGGTCGGTGCTCTTAAGCTGCTCACCTCATTTCTTAATGATCAAGCACAAATAGTAACAAGCATTTGCAATGCAATAGGTCTCGCATTTGCGAGAGTTTAAGCTAATAGTATTTTAAATGACAATGCCTTTTATACTTTAAAACCCAAAACCTAAATAAAAGGCGTTGTCCTTTACAATGCCAATAGCTGAAATTTGCGTAAATGCGAGACCTATTGCATTGCAAATGCTTGTTACAAGATCCTCTCAGAAAGCAGCCCACCTGAACAGAACAGCTTCTCGGTGGACTGTATCAACCAGTTACTTTCCGCCAGCACCTGACTTTTCCACACACACAGGTGCACACACACACACACACACACACACACACACACACACACACACACACACAGACACGCGCGCACAAGCGCGCACACACACAGGTGCCAACACGTGCACACAGACGACTGCGGCACACACACACAGGCGCTCACACACACACATGCTCATACACACACGTGTGCTCACACACACATACAGGTGCTCACACACCTAGGCGCTCACACACAAAGGCACACACCATCACACAGGCACACACCATCATACCGTTCCCACTTAGTCCACCAGGACGAGAAACTCATGAATCCAACACCACATACTACAATACCTTCAACACTTATCGAGCTAAGATGCCTGGACGGGTGTGAGATCTGTTACCCCTACTGAGATCTTTTGGCAGATAGACAACTGGGTGGCAGACACCAGGGGTTAGCTCGAGCTCCACCCCTACAACGGATCACTCGAGGTTATATTATGATAATTTTAATGTACCCAAGTTGCGATAGAGGGCCGCTTACACCCCACCTACCCTGAACCCCTCATCAACTTCCAACATTGGAAAACCCACTCTACAAATCAAACCCCACTCAAGCCACGGGAATATCGAGTCCCCCGCCTCTCGACTGAGAGGGTGTGTCAGCTAAATGCAGACATCTTCACCTGGCCTTAAAACCATCCTTTGCTCCTCTCTGAACACTCAGCGCCTAAAAGGGTTTGCTTGAGCTCTAAAGGTGCCTCCGGTAGAGGACAGCAGTCCAATACAGTCACACATTAGCAGTCACAAGGTTTTAAAAACATTATATATGATGGCACACGTCAGTATGCGACATGAACAATGAGCAATGACGTTACATTAAATGAAGGTGATGAATTGACTATTTTAGTTATTATGGACAAAGCACTGTCTGGAGCAACTATTTAAATCAAATAATGCTTACAGACTAAAAAAGACTCGCTGTGTAACGACCAAAGTAAAAGGATGAGGCGGAAGCCCACCCCGCGTTTCGCTGCCTGCAGCCCAAGCTGTTCTGGAAGCCTGCTCCGGGACACTCTCAGCGCGACCCGGAAGTCAGGCAACCTTGCCCGGGGCATGGAGCGCGCGGCCGGAAGTGTCTGGGGCTCCCGTGAGCTGAGGGAGCCCGTGTGTTTCAGCCCGCGTGGACAAGTGAGGCAGGAGCCCACCCCGCACTGGCAAGCAGTAGAGGAAGTCCAGCGGGAGCCCACCCCGCCTTCGTGAATGCCGCAGTATAGGAAGTCCGGCGGGAGCCCACCCCGCCTTCGTGAATGCTGCATGGTGCGGCCGTCGCAGGATTTCAGGCGGGGCTCCTGTGAGCAAGACGGAGCCCCGCGTGTTGCTGCAGTGACCGGGTGGTGAGGCAAGACCAGCCGGGGAGCAGCGTACAGTCCCCACAAGAGCCGGTGAGTGGGGTGAGGCATGCTGTACGTGGTAAGCGCGCCGCGCCTGGACAGGAGATGTGCACGCATATGGTGCCAGCTATACACGTGCACAGCCCCTGTCCTGCAAGTTAATCTAACGCTGTGGTGCGCGTTCACGGGCGCGTTCATAATTGCATTCCTTCCTGCGCGTGCACATGTCCTGTCTCCCTTCCAAAGCAAGTCCATAACAATAGATCCCGCTAGGGACCGCGCTTTCGCGCTGCGTCGCTAGGTGAGACCTAAAAATGGATCAATATTACTCTGCCCCCAACCAGTTGTTCTGTGGAGCGCCCCAGGGCTCCTCATTGAGTCCCGACTCTCTTTAACATTTATGTGGTCCCTCTGGCCAGGGTCGTTAGATCCTTTCTGCTGGAGGTGCTGTCCTATGCTGATGAAACCCAAATCATGGTATCCATCACTAACAGCACAGAGGCTTCTGCCACCAATTTCAAAAACTGCATGCAGGCAGTTTCCTCTTGGATGATGCAGAACTATCTCAGACTCAATGGGGAGAAAACAAAGGTTTTAATCTTTGGACACCAACACGAACTTTGGTCAAATGATTGGTGGCCTCAGAAGCTTGGCCCCTGCCCCCGCTGTGTGTCCCAAGGGAAAAATCTTGGGGTTATAGTGGACAACTCTCTCACCTTGGGTGCCCAGGTTAACAGAACTGTGTCCACATGCTTTGGGATCATTAGGATTCTTAGGAAATCTTTTGTTTTCTTTCTCTCACATCTCGAAAGCAGGCAGTCATTACCCTGGTGTTATAGAGACTGGGCTACTGTAATGCCCTCTATTTGGGCATTAACAAGGGGCTTGTTCATCGCCTGCAGATGATGCAGAATGCGGCGGCCAGGCTGGTGATGGACTTACCGAAATCCCATTCGGTCTCAGCTGCTGTCTGTGAGCTGCACTGGCTCCCTCTAAACTAGGGAATGCCATTTAAGGCCCCTTGTCTTACCCAAAAGGCTTTTCATAGTTTAGGTTAAGAAAGCATTAGAGGGCTTATTCGACGATATGCTCCTACCAAACAGTTAAGGTTTACTACTAAAAATCTATTGGTAGTCCCTAGGTTCTAGAAAGTTAGATGGGGCAGAGCCTTCTTCGTGGCTGCTGCTCGGCTCTGGATCTCCCTCCCCTCTTCAATTTCTGGACAGGTGTCCCATTCTCTTTTTCGCAAGGCTTTGAAGACCTGGCTTTTCACCAGTCCATCAGTATGAGCTCGATGCATTTTTTCGTCTGATGGCCCACCCAGCAGTGCCTTGACGCCTTCAGGATAAGTTGCGCTTTATAAGGCTAATATTCATTCATTCATTCATTCATTCATGGCAAATTCTGTTTACTTTGAACTTCATGTCCTTATAGACAAATATCCCTTAACTTGAAGCAATAGGGGTAATAAGGCACCTCCTTGTCCGCCGTCCCACCCCTTTGTGTGTCCTCACAGAATTTATGAATGACTTATGGAGTTTTGCCATGCAAAAAAAAATCTATTTAAAATTCTGTGCTGAATACTACCTGCGCATGGGGGTTCTTTGGAGACTTAGCTATACTATACATGTATGATTTTGAAAAAAGGTTCCTTCCTAATGATCACAGATTTGCTGGCAATATAACAGTTTAAAAACGTACATTGAAGATGTTTTCACGATCTGGTCAGGAACACCTTCTGAACTCAACTGTTTCCGTCAATAGCAGAATGAAAAAAATCCCAACATTCAGTTTACTCTCCCATCAAGCTCTAGGGAAATAATGGTGAAACATGACGAAGGACACATCAATATGTCATTATTCCAAAAGCCTACAGAACAGAATTACACCATACAATATACCAGTTTTCATCCACGCAGCCGAAGGGATAACTTGCCTTATGGGAAGTTCATTCTTATTAGTTGGAATTGCTCTAGGAAAGATGATTTTTCTTAGAGATTCGGATTTTCTCATCTACAGTCTTCTCGAATGAGGTTACCCTAAACGGCTGCCCAATAGAGCACGAAAAAGTACTTTGTATTCACTCTGGGGGACATCATACTATCTCCTTAGGATTGACCTATGTTACTCAATTTTCTCCTGCTAGTAATCAACTTTAAAATGTTGGGTCTCTTCAATTGGAACATTCTTAGATCTGTTGAGACTGACCTTGATGTCCCTGTGCCCTTTCAAGAGAGGTAGGAATTTAAGAGACCATCTAGTTAAGGCAGCACAACCAGTCGATCCTACTCTAAGGAATCAAATTGCTCAGTGTTTGGGTCGCAATCCTATTTTGGCACATTACAAATGTAGAGCATACAGTGTATGTGAATATACATGTGATATTAAAGTATTCCATCACTTAAATGTGCAATTTACTTTGACTTGTCATACTAAATGTAATTCTAAAAATGTTATCTACGCCATATGGTGTCCATGTGGTGAACTTTACATTGGTATGACGACCTAGCACATTTGTTGCAGGATTTTACAACATCAAAGCCGAATACAATGTGGGCTTACCACCGCACCATTGTAAAACATTTTCAGCAAAAGGCCCATTCGAAATCAAAAAATCTAGTTGCAAATCATCGAGGAAGATGGCAAGACTGGAAAAGTGACCAATATTTCTTGAACTCTGGGGCACTTGAATGTAAATGGATCGACCTCGTAACTAGGCTATCACTGACCTCAATATAAATGATGAAACAATACAGATTAATATACTCTGATATTGAAATGATATCCATTGTGGGATGTGTGTGATTGTGTCAGTTCCTACTTTACTGCTATATAAGTATTTTGTGTCGCTTCAATATAATTGTTTAAATTTTTTTCATTGTACATAGATGGGTAATTGTATATCAGAAATGCTTTCTCCCTCTTGGATCTTGGTGTGGTTCTATATCTTTCGCTTTTTTAACCTTGGTTTTGTGGCTTTGATCTCATCCATACTAGTTTTGATCTTGTTAGGGATTAGCCCACTACTGTTGGTTGGGCCTCAGCCCCCTTAATCTCCCCTTTGGCCTGAGGCGCTCCACCAGTCTCGGTACTATGGCTTCCTCATGTTAGGGGCTATTTGTCCTAGAAATTGCGCCATTGCTCCTGCCTTTGATGCAGGTAATTGGACGAGATGTCATCAGGCTACATAATAATTTCAGCTATTTATAAAGGGCTTTGGTGTTTGGTACCCAGCCACTGTTTAGGTCTATGGTATTTCTCTGTAGTCGTTTTTCAAGTTGAAGTTGTTCTATTATTGTATGTTTTTGAGAAGTCCTAATCAGTTGGACTGCGCTAACTACAATTCTTAGCCTTGTTTCACAAATGCGTAATGCGCACTGGGTGCTTTATGATTTAATAGTGTATTTCTATCTACCTGTGTCCCTGGCGTCTGAAAGTATATTGGCTTTCCAATTTACTGCTGTGGCTGTATACGCAGCAGTTCAGGATTGGCCTTGTAGCATTAGCTACTCTGTAAATTGGATAATTTATACCACGTCTCTATACAATTACACTCTAATGCTGCGCAGCATTTGTATTTAAGATGTTGACATTGTTTCTGCCTTTGATGTGGGCAGCTGGTCAAGATGTCATCTGGCCATAAAACAAGACCTAGCTATATATGAAGGGCTTTGTTTCCTGGCTTCCAGCTCATATTTTAATTATCTATGGCACTTCTATGGTGTCATTTTTTAAATTTAAATAAGCCGGTTTCATTCCAGCATCTGCTGTGTCCTTGATAAATCCCACAGCAGCAGGACTGCATTTTCCGTAATTCGTAACCTTGTTGCACAAGCGTGGTTGTCGCACTTGCTGCTTCATGATAGGACAGTCTATCCCTATATCTGATGTCCATTAGTGAAGCCGCATTCCAGTTTGTACCTGCGGTAGCTCAGGTTCACGCTTGCTGCTACTTTATTTATTTATTTATTTTTAATTTATTAATGTTCCACAACAGCCATACAATTACGATTAACAAACATAAAAACCAAGAATAGTTACACATAGCTATCATATGTAACAGAGCTAATCATACTTATTTACTCATCAAAATAATCTTTTAACGGGCGCCAAATAGTAAGACCAAATCGTCTCTTACATGGTTTTTTCAGCATATAGATACTAGTTTCAAGGTTATACAGATTGAATAACTTAGAGCGCCATATATCGAAACTCGGTGCTTGTGGCTGCAACCAAGCTATTGACAAACGTATCACAGCGGCTATAATAAAAAGAAAAAAACAAAACTCAAAAAGGGGATGCCCTTGGGTAGCTTCCGCCCCAATACCCAATAAGATTAAATTCGAAGACAATGAAACAGATTTGCCAAGCACATAACCCAAAAAGTTTGAAATTTGATTTAAAAAAGGTGTTAAAGAAGGACAATCATAAAACACATGAACTATATCAGCTTTGCAAGTTTTACAGCGAAAACATTCACCCGAATTAGAATATAAAGAAGAGCTACCCCATTTCATCATCACCGCCGGGGTGCGGTATAAATTAAAGATAGTTTTGTATAGTTGGGCTTTTAATGACGCTGAGTAAAGGACCATATGAGCCATTTTAATAGATTCTTGAATGTTGGTAGATATAGATAGAAGTCGACATGACCATTTCTCATTAGTTTTGGCAATATCATCGGTGCGATATGCTATAAGCTCCTTGTAAATAATTCCAATACGAGATTGAGATCTAATAGCATCAATAATACGAATGGAAGACAGCGTCGTGGTACGTTTATAAAGAAAATCACGGATCTGTAAATATTTAAAAAATTGATTATTAGGTAACTCAAACTGCTATCTAAGTGTGTTAAAAGAAAGAAAAACACCCTCAGCAGAAACAGTCACCCAGACATGTGATACCTTTAGAGTACCAACATCGTACAACCGAATCCGCGAAGATAGAAGGTAGTAAATAAGGTGCCCTAAGTGGAGTGTATATCATAAATTTGGGTATGTTAGATATTTTCCTAACAGATTTCCACACATTGAAAGCAGAGATAATAGTTTTGAACCGGGTGCGCTTGTAATAGCTACCATCAATATTGGAGATCAAACATTTTTTTGCAATCGAGCCAAGCGTAAGTTGATAAATTGAAGGTGTTTCTGCCACATTAGACATTTCTTCTCCAGTCAAGAGAATACGCATCCTTAAAAGTAAACATGAGGTCTGATATAGAGCAAAATCCGGTACTCCCCACCCACCGCGGGCTAATGGCAGCGTCATAAAGCGTGAAGCTCTGCGAATTCTGCCTGGAGCCCAAAGATATTTTTCACAAACCGATTGTAGTTGACGAATCTGGCGTCCAGGAATCAAAAGGGGAACAACACGAAAAAAGTAAAGTACTCTAGGTAATATAATCATTTTGAGTAGATTAGCTCTGCCAACCAGAGTTAGGTGAAGACTCTGCCATGACTCCAATGCATGTTTAGTTTTGTCCAATATATCCATCCAATTAACACTAACCAAATCCTCCAGCTTAGGCCTGATCTTAATACCCAAGTAAACCACTTCTTCCACAATCCTGCTGTCAAGAGCTATCGTTTGGTCCGTGCACAAACATTGTGTCTTAGCTTTGTTGAGTTTATACCCAGAGTATCTGCCAAAACATTCCGCTAGTTGTTCTATAGTGGGTAAGGCAGTATTTAAATCAGACGTAATAACCGCTATATCATCCGCGTAAGCGAGAACGCTGTACTTCATGCCTTGAGCTATAAAGGGGGGGATCTGTGAATTAAGATCGAGCATTCTAATGAACGGATTAATGTAATAAGCAAAAAGAATAGGGGAACAAGGACAACCTTGTCGGGTCCCTCTGCTGATCTTAACCTCCTCCGATTTGAGGCCCATAGCACATATCCTTGCAGTAGGGGACCGATAAAAGATCTGTAGAGCCCGAAGAAAACCTGGGTTAAATCCTAAGTGTACCATAACCTCCCATAAGAAACTCCAAGACACGCGGTCAAAGGCCTTCTCGGCGTCGAGCAGGACAAGACCCAGAAATCTTGAGTCAACCTGCGCGACGTCGAGAAGTGCGATGACCCTATTAATATGATCGACCGTCCCCCGCCCTGGGACAAAACCATGCTGCTGCGGTGATACCAAACCAGCAACCAACGGGGCCATACGATTTGCTAACAATTTGGCGTATAGTTTGCCGTCGCAGTTAACCAACGATATCGGGCGGTATGAACCTGGTTGATCAGGAGGTTTCCCCTTCTTCGGAAATATAACCACATGGGCAGCATCCCATGACTGGGGTGACAATCCTAATCTAGCCGCTTGGAAAGTATTCAGTAAGTCCTCACGGAGTTCTGGAAAAAAGGTCTTATAAATCTCTGATGGAAGAGAGTCCGGTCCGGCCGCCTTACCCGAGGGCAATTTAAACAGTGCACGCTCGATTTCTTCGGTAGAAAATGGCAAATCCAATCTTTCTGCCACAGCAGGATCAAGCCTATCCCATTCCAGCACTGGTAACCCGAAGTCAGGTGGGAGATCACCAACATCCGGCTGGCTATATAAATCCAAGTAAAATTGATGAAAAACTTTCATTATAGCCAGGGGTTCATGAACTAATACCTGTTGGTCATTGTAGATCGAGTTAATTTTGGATATTTGATTTTTTGCCCGAATCCTTTGAGCTAAGTGTCTCCCTGCAGATTCCCCAAACTCATACAACTTTTTCCTATAAAGATGATATTTAAGCGATATTAGCCATTAAATTCAAAATTTAGGAGCCCTTTAGTAAACATAGTCATGAATACATCAAACAAAAAAACACAGAAAAAAGTCAAACAGTTGTGGAACATATTTTTTCCTTTTATCCCTCCCCTCCCACACCTCAACCCCTTCCTTCCCTCCACCCTACCAAAACCCCCCACCCCACCATCTGCCTTCCCCCCTCCCACCACACCCTCCCAATAATGAGACAATAGGACTACGGTCCTAGTGATGCGGAGCTGGAAACTCACCCGCGCTACCCCTTGCCCAGAAAAAAAAACCATAGCTATAGCTAAGGCACACTTTGCCACCTTAAGCCACGTTATTATCTTCAGCTCACAGGCGCCAACTGTTGCAGATATTCCTTAGCCAATATTTCTGAAAAAAACAACCTGTTTTGGCCCTGAACCACAACCTTTAGCTTTGCGGGGTTCATTAAGAACACCTGCGCACCCTTAGCTTGAAACATAGGTATTAGTTGGCGAAGGTGCCATCTGCGAGAGACTGTTTCGTGAGAGAAATCTGGCCTAACAAAAAAATGAATCCCTTTGGCCAATCTCTTACGGTTTGGGCGCGCCAGATCGTAAACAGCTTCTCTCGCTAAAGAAATTATTGATTGAAATCAAGATGGCACGAGAATATGCAGGTTCCTGTCCTGAGTGGGCAGCTTGTTGTTTTCTAAGGATAGGGAATCGGTGGGCTCTCTGAATCTCTATCCCCCAATCCCACTGGGAGAGCTCCGGGAAAGCCTCTGTAAACAGTTGAATAATAAATTATCTAACATCATCCCGCTGTGCCCCCTCCGGAATACCCAACACTCGTAAATTGTTCCGTCGCATCTGATTTTCAAGATCAGATCATTTCCAAGTGGCGTCATCTTTTTGCTTTTTTAGTGCGGTCACCAAATCTTTCTGCGTTGATAGTTCATCCTCCAGAGCTGAGATGCGGTTTTCAGTCTCATTAACTCTAATACCAATCTCAGCACTTGACTTATTTATGCGTCTTATGGCGTTTTGTCGTTTGCGACAGGCACTCTGTGTTCTGGCATTCTCAAGCCTAGTCTCCGCTCTATGTGAGATCATCGTCTCATAAATCATTTCCAGCGTAATGGGTTTAGGAGGGTCAGATGAGTTAAACGTGGCAGAAATCCCTGGGCCCTCTTCCTGGTCTGGAGTGAGTGGCTTTGCAGTGGAGAATGAATAATCCCATGCCAAGTTCTCCCCTAAGGCATTAGGGGTATTATCAAATATAGTGCCCCCTAGATCCTTCCCCTCGCCACTCAAGATCTTGTTATTTTTCCGAACTGTACCACCAGGGGCCATATTCATATATCCACCTGTTATTCAATCATCCGTTTCTCTGTGCTCGTACTCTGCCCAATCCCTGCTGGTCACATCATCGTCAGATGTGGTAGACTCATCTGATAAAGAGAAAAAGTTATCTAATAAGTCATTATCTAGGTTAGACCCAGCCTGGTCAATACCTAGCCCATCTTGAGTTACCACCATTGCAGGAAATTCAGTAGATTTAGGAGGAAGAACTACAGGTCCCAGCATGCATCCTGATAACCCAGCCACCACATTTGAAGTCTTAACCTCCAAATCCAAAGCGCTTCGTATCGCTGATTGACTACCGTGACTCACCGGCATTGCACTCGTCGTGTCCACCGATTTATCTCCCTCTAGACTAGGGCGGAGGACAGTGTCTGCAGTCTGTTGTATCCCGCTATCAGCAGACTTATTTAAAAGCTGTGCCGAGGCTTTGGTTGCTCACTTAACAGAGGAGCCGTTTGTTTAACAGTGGGCGAAATGATAGAGGGAGAACAATTTTTACCCGCAGGAGTCTTAGAGCTGGACAACAAATTAAGGTCAGAGCTATCATTCAGCCCGGCACCCGGAGCCGTTACCTTCACCTGACTCCCGGCTGCGAAGTCCGCGTTCGCTGCAGATTTGCCGCCGCGGGGCTTAGAGTTCTTTGTCAGGACCTATGGGGCTGCTGTTTTCGGCGGCATTCCTGAAGTGGCTTGAGAGGGCCCGCCAGCCACCAGAGCCAGAGAAACGAACGGACACCAACTCCCCCGATGCGAGGGGAAAAAACGCCAGACTCCACTACGTGCCCAGATCACAGCAGACGCCGCAGTAAGTATATTCATCTCCATAGACTATTTCAGCTGCACACTCGGACACTGCTTCTCTCTCCCCTTGAAGGTTGCGGCATCGTGCCTTACAGATTAATCCTTCTGGGCAAAATCATCTTTGTGGCAATATCAGTGAGGGGAGTCACCGCGGGGAGTGCATAAATCCAGCTCACTCGGCCGAACCACCGGCCGCCATCTTGCCTCTCCTGCTGCTACTTTAATTGGATAAACTATCCCCACCCTCTTAACATCACTAACGTCCGTTAGTATAGCGGTATTTGAACTCGGTGTCTTCCGTTCCAGTTCGTGCCAGCTCTGGTCCTCTTATGTGCTGTGCTCGTTTCTCAACACGCTGCTATTTAACAATTTAGAGGATTTTTCTGTTTAAACAGACCCCATCTCCCAGTGCCTTCAGTTATTGGTGTCCTCATTAGCTCTCGATAGTGAGTAAAGGCCCTTGCGAGTTGATGACTTCTGTGGTCGAGTCTTCTGGTCCCCTTTAAGTACCTGTCCGCAGCTGCTGTTAGATTATACGTTTATATAAAATGAGTCACACATACTTACTAACAATTGTCAGTTCTAATCCAGAGTATGTTTTTGACTAGGTAGTTCTTAGTAAGATTGGTTCCTTGGTTTACCGTTCTAGTCACTCATTGGTGAGATTGTCCTTTGCTTTTGCAAGTACATTGTAAGTTTTCCATCCTGACTTACTTGACTGCTTTGCATGTGGTGAATCTTCTCCTTGTTTGGCTTGTGACTTATGGAAAAAGCATTCACTTCTGTGCAGGACCATGCTGTGGACTGTGATCATGCCGTCATTTTTATATTTATTTTTATAATTTGTATTTATTTTTATTAATTTAATTTACTTCTTTTCTCAAGATAAGCCTGTACACTTGGTGATGGTGTTTCAAGACTCCTTCTCTCGCTCACTTGCATCTTTTGGTGCATCAGACAACTTTTAAATAACTTTTTCATTGTTTTTCCCCCAAAATGTATTTGATACTTTATCCTAATGATAGCCCTGGCCAAGTCTACCCTTGGGCTGAAACGTCAACTTGTATTTACATAATATGGACTGCTGTAAAAGGCCTAATGTTTGTTTTGTCATGTATCTATATAGAATCTAGTCCGTATTTGATCCAAGTCTTAGGTGTTTTTTTGCTAAATACTGACAGCCTATTATTCTGTATAGTACTTATCAGTTTCTTTGCCTTGCACTCTAATGATTATTTTTTGTTTGTTAATTGCGGTTTTGTGGAATTGAATGAAAAATTGTATTATTACTATTTGAGTTGGTTTAATTATTGTTTAATGGACCATTGGCACGTTGGTAGTAGAATCTAAATTAGTTTTTTTTTATTTTCAGTTTTATAGCATGACTATATGAGTGAGATGTGCTTCTGAGTGAACCTCAGTTAATTTTTTTCATATAATTACCCTGGTTCATAGGGTTATTGACTTGAACTGTGATTTGATAATATAATAAATATACTCTTTCCAAAATCTGGATTCCTAACATAGTAATGTTATATCCAACTTTACCAGTAGAGGATTTATCATTACCATTCCAAAGATATAAAACATGACACAACTACTCTTTTCTAATCTGGAATTGCAACTTAAGAGTATTAAGGAATTGCCAATGTTAACCTATGAGAGGAGTAGGCCTCACAGCAGTGAAAAATGAATTTAGCGGTTTGTCATTACCAGGACATGCAAAACTTAAAATGACATGTCTTACCTTTTGCTTACCCAGCACCCTGCCCTATGGGCTACCTCCTGGCTATGTTAGGGGTGACTTGTGTGTAATAAAAGGTCAGTTAAAGGATTGGAAAAGGGTTTTAAATGCTAAGGTGAAGTGGTAGTAAAACCGCACTCAACGGCTCTGCAGTGACAGGCCTGAGACTTGAGGGCTACTTGTGTAGGTGGCACGATCAGTGCTTGCTGACCACTAGGAGTAGTGAATATACAGGCCCTGGGTATATAGTATTCCACTTTTCAAGGGACTTACAGGTAAACTAAATGCCAATCAGGTATACACCATTGTCACCATGTCTAGGGGAGAAGCACATGCACTTTAGCACTGGTTAGCAGTGATAAAGTCCTCAGTTTTAAGTCCAACAAGAAGAGGAGATAAGCAGGCAAAAGGTTTGGGGGAAGACCACCCTAAGGATGACAGGTCTAACATTGGCCCTGAAATACTGTTGATCATTTTTGACACATCGGTCACCCATTGAACACAGCGTAATATTGGAGGCAGCCATGACAAAATACTGCCTAGCATTTGGCGGTAACTGTTGACATACAAGGGCACCCAGTGTACAGTTTTAAAAATAATTTGTTCCGTTCCCTGCACTAGGCTTTGATTTGGCACCCCAGTGGCTTTTGAGCAAATGTATGTGAAAATTGTGTTTAAAATGCGCTATTTGCTCGCCCCTAACTTTTACAAAATTTCTTAGAACCCAGGCTCGCTCGCGGCTTAGGATGTAACTCCCAACATGACTCCTACCTACTGAACAGGGCATCTAGAGCAATTGGCTTAGCTGCCTGTAAAAATGTAAGATTTAATTTGATGGATAGTGGGGACTACCTGTACTTGTGTAAATTGTACATATTGCATTATAAATGATTATATTGATGATCTTTCAGACCTAAAAAAATCATAAAAATTTTACTAGACCTGCAGGTCTAGTGACTTAAATAACTTACTCGACTTAATTGTAATGCTCATGACCTACAAACTGGTTTTAAATGATGTGATCCTGGGCGAGTATTTTAATTCACTGAGCTGCCATTTTCTTCATTATCCCTTATGAGAGCACCTTCAAATATTCGAGTTCAAAATGTCTGCTGTGCAAAAAACTCTTTTGTTTGATTTAATAGACTAAACCTTTGCTCCATGTATAATACATGTTCGAGGCATGTGGGCTGCTGAATTCATATCTGTGCATAGATCGCCGCCTAGTGTTGGGTCCGGATGATTGCACATTGTTGTCCTGGAAGAGTCTTCGAAGTATCACGAGATAGGTGTCTCCTCCCCTGGACCATAGTGCGCATGGGCATCCTCTCCATCCTTAGATTGTTTTTTTTCCGCCATTGGGTTCGGATGTGCTTATCTTAGCTCAAGTTAGGAAATTCAGTTTAAGGCCAAAAGGCCTTTAGTTATCGTCGGTACTGTTCCAGTTCGGTATCGACTAGTTTCTTTAGTGCTTTAGCACCTTCTTCCAGCTTTTCGGATTCGCTTGGTCCGAACATCGAACTTCGAACGACGATGGAATCGAGGACTCCATTCAAACGGTGTCCTTTATGCCACGCGAAATACCCACACATCAACGTCCACCCGGTATGCAACAAATGTCTCTCACCGGATCACGATGAGTCGAAATGTATGGCCTGTGCCCGATTCCATTCGAAGAAGACTCTCCGGAATCGACGGGCGGCAAGATTGGAGGCGCAGCAATCGGCGCCTGCCCCGGCCAACATCTTTAGCACCGAAGACGAGGACGCTGAGAGCGTAGAAGACGTAGACTCCAGCCCCGCTTCCGAACACGACTCCCGATCGGAAGACGACGATGAGGTGATCTTTCAGAGAGAAGAAGTCGTCGAAGAGGTAGGAGACTACGATGAGGCCTTTGGGGCCGAGGAAGATAGCTCCAGCAAGGAGCTAGGCCAACCCGTCGATACGGAGGCCGAAAACATACGTCGTCATAAGGCTCAGGTCGAGGGATCGCCTTCGGGCCTTACCCAAGATCAATCTCACGGTTCTTCGGCCCCGCCTTCAGGCCCGGCCTCGAACATTTTGCAAGAGCCATTATTATCGAAGACGACTGGATTCCCTTCAGCGAAACCGAAACCATCCATCGCACAAGTTCCATCGAAACCGAAAGTGAAACTGGTTGTGATCGGCTCAAAGGCCGCGAAGCCATCCATTCCTTCGACGCCGGCAAAGGTCATCGGCTCTGACCGCGCAAAAAGGGATTTCGGTGCCGAGCTCACCACATCGGCCCCAACCACCAAAGTCAAGGTGGCCACCCCGTCTGCGTCGCCGTCGAAGACGGCGGCGCCTGCAAAGTCATCGACTCCAACGAGCGTCGATAGCTCCCTTCGGATCGATGACCCCATGGCTGCAGAGAAGTCGGGTGCTGCTTCAACGCCTACCTCCAAGGTGCCGACCGGCTCCAAACAGCCATCTGCGTTCACCGTGCAACAGGTCTCGGCATTGTTGCAACGCATCAGAGAACGGGCAGCCCTCCACTCTACGTCGGGTCCCGACACGCACAAGGCTTCGAAAGCACCCTCGGCGCCGACCAACATCACGTTTGGGTTGCCGCCACCCACGGCGCCGAAACTGTTCGAGATTCGGACACGTGTCCGCCAGACACAGTCCCCATCCGCTGGACAAACAGATTTCGAGCCTTCGCAGCCACGATTTATCGACGCCAACACTGGTAGGTTGATGCTCCGCAAGCGGAAAATCACGCCAGAGAGGGGATTGGACTCCTACAAAATTCCTCTCAAACACAAATTGCCAGCAGGGTCAGAGCCAGTGCTTCATGAACACTTTCAACCCTTCCATCAGGATCCACCGTCGTTTTCTCCTACGCCTTCAGAGGCAGACGCAGTAGAGGACTATGTAGGGGATGATACCACCTACCCTGGGGATGTCAATCCTGATGATCACCTGTAAGACATCAGGCATGGGATGACCCCACAGACCAGGGTGCCGCACCAGATACCCATGACACGCAGCTTTATAACATAAAAACATCTCCCACAGAGGACACTGCTGCCTTTAATGCCCTCATAGAACGGGCTGCTGCCAATCATGGAGTAGAACTCCATTCTGACACTGTCGAAGAAGACTTCTTGGTGAACACTTTCGCCTCTTCCGAAAGAACTGTCAAAACTCTGCCCATGTTAAAAGGAGTTCTCATACCTGCCAAAGACATTTTTAAAGAAACAACCAGGGCACGGGTGCTAAACCCCAGGATTGAAAAAAAATACAAGCCTGCACCCTAGACCCTATGTACATTAGGGGTCAGTTACCTTTGGACTCCATGGTGGTTGCTAATGCTCGCAAAAGAGCCCACTCACAAACAGGTGATGCTCCTCCCCCAGACAAGGAGTCCAAAGTGCTGGAGACATCAGGCAAACGGATTGCAGCGCAAGCAGCAAACATCTGGCGCATTGCCAACACACAGGCACTCCTGGCCTGTTATGATAGGTCCCACTACGACACACTAGAATCACTACTCCAACATTTGCCAGATGAATATAAAGAGGCTGCGGAGCTCCTCATTAGAGAGGGACAACTCCTTACCAATGCATCCATCAAGTGCGCACTGGATGCAGCCGACACAGCGGCGAGGGCAATCAACACAAGCGTCATGTTGAGAAGGCATGCATGGTTGAGAATCTCAGGCTTCAAGCCGGAGATTCAGAACAATATTTTAAATCAACCGGTCAACCCAGACTATTTATTTGGCCCTGAAGTTGACACTACCCTCGAGAAAATTAAAAAAGACACTGACACTGCGAAATCAATGGGGGCTCTGCAGACGCAGCAGTTTCGTAGTGGCTCCTTTCGTCGCCCCGGGAATAGAGGAGTAGATAGAAGTCAGGGGTCACAGCAGCAGTACTCTAAAGGGGGCACACAAAGTACCTATGATAAAACCAACAGAGGTGGATATCGTGGCTCCAGCACCAAGGGCAGAGGACGTGGTTACGGCAACACCAGGTCCTCCCCCAAAAACAAACAGTGACGCCCTCTCCCTTCCCCCCGACCACATAACACCTTTCGGGGGGAGACTCCAACGGTTCCTGTCAGCGTGGAAAACTATCACCACAGACAGGTGGGTCAGGGACATTATCCAGCACGGTTACTGTCTCGAATTAACGTCCACTCCACCCAACATACCTCCAAAGCACCGTCCTATGTCCGTAGAGCACTTGGCATTATTGCAGCAGGAAGTGCTAAGTATGCTGCAAAAAGGTGCAATAGAGGTCGTGCCCGTCAACCAGCAGGGGACAGGGGTGTACTCTCTGTACTTCTTAATCCCAAAAAAGGACGGGTCGCTCAGACCTATACTAGACCTCAGACCCCTCAACCGATACATTCTCTCAGAGCATTTCCATATGCTCACCCTACAGCAGGTTCTCCCGCTACTCGGTCAGGGAGACTTCCTAGCCACACTGGACCTAAAAGATGCGTATTTCCACATACCCATACACCCATCACACAGGAAATATCTCAGGTTTACTATTCAGGGACATCACTATCAGTTCAAAGTTCTCCCCTTCGGAGTAACAACAGCACCCAGAGTCTTTACCAAGTGCCTAGCAACAGTGGCTGCACATCTACGGAGACAACACATTCACGTCTTCCCTTACCTGGACGACTGGCTTGTTCAGGCAAAGTCAGCCCAGCAATGTGCCAGCCACATGTCCCTCACCATTCACCTTCTTCACAGTCTGGGATTCTCACTAAATTACCCGAAATCACATCTACAACCCACACACGTACGACAGTACCTGGGCGCGACCATAAACACTCTAGCAGCCACAGCTCAGCCAAATTTAGTGAGGATCAACAGCATGCAAATGCTGATTTCCAAGTTCAAACCCCAACACTCCCTTCCTGCGCGAGTGTTCATGCAGTTGATAGGCATGATGGCCTCCTGCATTTTCATAGTCCCGCATGCGAGACTACATATGCGCCCGCTTCAGGAGTGCTTGGCACGTCAATGGAATCGGGCTCACGGCAATTAAAAGACCTAGTGTTGGTGAGCGGTCGGGCATTCAACTCTCTGCATTGGTGGAATCCACAAAACCTTTGCCAGGGCCGACCGTTCCAAGAGCCTGTTCCACAAATAAGACTGACAGCGGACGCCTCTCTCCAGGGTTGGGGAGCTCATGTACTCACTTACACAGTGCTGGGACTATGGACAACGCAACAAAAGAAGATGCACATCAACGTTCTGGAACTGATGGCAATCTTCCTAGCCATGAAGGCATTCAAAGTACACTTATGCAACAAAGTCGTGTTGATCCGGACGGACAACATGACTGCCATGTACTACATACAGAAGCAGGGAGGAACACACTCTCCACAGTTGTCTCATCTGGCTCAGAGCATGTGCAAGTGGGCCATTCAGAGGAACATATTCCTCATGGCGGAACACCTCCCCGGCAAGGACAACCAGATGGCGGATCTGCTCAGCAGACACAGCCACCAGATGCACGAGTGGGAGCTACATCCGTCAGTTCTCCAACCATACTTCCAACAGTGGGGTCATCCAGAGATAGACCTATTCGCCACAAACGAAAACGCAAAATGCCAAAGCTTTGCCGCCAGGTTCCCACATCCACAATCTCAGGGCAATGCGATATGGATGAACTGGTCCAGCAGATTTGCGTACGCTTTTCCCCCAGCGCCATAAATACCGCTGGTGGCACGCAAACTGCGACAACACTCACTGACACTCATCCTAGTTGCTCCCACATGGGCGCGCGCCATCCATGGTACACCACCTTTCTAGAACTTTCCGTGGTGCCGCATCAAAGGCTGCGGATCAAACCCGCACTTTTAACGCAGAACCATGGCGAAATTCAGCACCCAGATCCGCAACAGCTGAACCTGGCAATCTGGCTCCTGAGGTCTTAGAGTTTGGCTACCTAAACCTGCCACCTGACTGTATGGAGATCATCAAGGAGGCCAGGAGACCCACTACCAGAGCTTGCTATGCGGCTAAATGGAAAAGGTTTGTCATTTACTGCAACAACAATGACATTAACCTGCTGGACGCATCCATTCAGAACATCATCTGTTACCTCTTACACCTATACCGATGCAATCTGGCATACAACTCAATACGTATCCATTTAACCGCGATAGCAGCCTATCTTCAAAACAGGCAGCACCTCTCTTTATTCAGAGTGCCTGCCATCAAAGCCTTCTTGGAGGGACTCAAAAGAGTAATCCCCCCTAAGACACCCACTGGCACCGGTGTGGAACCTCAATTTGGTCCTCACCAGATTAATGGGTCCACCCTTTGAACCTCTCCATTCATGTGAGATTCAATTCCTTACCTGGAAAGTAGCCTTCCTAGTGGCAATCACTTCATTAAGAGGAGTTAGTGAACTCCAGACACTAACCATTCAAGAGCCATTCATACAGGTTCACGCAAACAGGGTTGTACTACGTACCATGCCCAAAGTGATATCGCAGTTCCACATGAATCAAACTGCCTGTTTTCTTTCAAAATCCACAGAATGTCGCAAAGAGAATGCTCCATACACTAGATGTAAAGAGGGCCCTCATGTACTATATAGACAGAACTAAGGACTTTAGGAAAACAAAACAACTTTTCGTTGCCTTTTCTCCACAACACAAGGGCAACGCCATTTCCAAAGCAGGTATAGCCAGATGGATCGTTAAATGTATTCAAATTTGCTATCAAAAGGCTAAACGCACATTAACGATTCCCCCACGAGCCCACTCAACACGTAAGTTAGGGGCGTCCATGGCTTTCCTAGGAAACATTCCTTTACAGGAAATGTGTAGAGCAGCCACATGGTCCACTATACATACATTTACCAAACACTACTGCGTAGATGTACACTCAAAACAGCAGGCAGCTGTAGGACAGGCTGTTCTCAAAACTCTTTTTCAGACTGCTGCAGCTGGCACGGGTAGCCGCTGCTAATGGAGGTACTGCTATGTATTCTATGCACAGATATGAATTCAGCAGCCCACATGCCTCGAACTGAATATGCTACTTACCAGTATGCATCTGTTCTTGGCATGTAGGGCTGCTGCCATTCATATCGCCCACCCTCCTCCCCGGCGCCTGTAGCGGCTGCAGCACTCAGAATTACTGTATAGCATGGTCATCACTTACTGTATCTACTCCATCACTGCCACAATGGCGAAAAACAATCTAAGGATGGAGAGGATGCCCATGCGCACTATGGTCCAGGGGAGGAGTCACCTATCTCGTGATACTTCGAAGACTCTTCCAGGACAACAATGTGCAATCATCCGGACCCAACACTAGGCGGCGATCTATGCACAGATATGAATGTCAGCAGCCCTACATGCCAAGAACAGATGCATACTGGTAAGTAGCATATTCAATCTAGCCACATATAGGATACACATGACCCCCGACTTTCCTCTTAGTTCATTAACAGCATTTTCAGCAGTGCAGAGCCAGGCATGTTTCTCAACTCTGGTTTAAAACCTATCACTTTAAATAAATACATAACTAAAGCATGAAGTGGTAGCACACTGTCATTTGCAATCAGTAGATTTTACATTGAAATGGCCGTAAATTTCCCACTGGCACGCTGTTTTCCTGATAAAACGATGTAGTGTACAAACAATGTTTGGAAATCAAGTTTCTGTAAGTAGTTGTCATTTGTACATCACCAAGTAAGGTGTTCTGATTTGTTTTGCTCCTATTGAAATCTTTGTTTGCATCACACTTTAAAAAAAATTTACATTTGCTTTTGTAATTCCTGATATATTTTGAAATAGAAAGAGAAAAATAAACTCCATTTTCCAAGCAGCAATTAGTAAAAAGACAAACTGACATTTGACCTCTTTCCTTGAACAGACAGCAAATGTGTCAAGATGAAAACAAGATTTAAAGGTATCTTTAATGCTCATTCACTTCCTGAATGAACCGAACACCTGTTCCTTTCCAGAATGTTTGCTCACAGAACTGACCAGTGGGTCCTAGAAATAGCTCGACTTGAGATGTTTTGAGGCCTGTCTTTCAGAAAAACTGATGAAGTAAACATTTATGAATTGCTCCTCATACTAGTTTACAGTGTTTCCCTGGTGTTACTCTTTTGATTTAAAATTTGTGCTAACAGTAAACTTAGCTTATTGGTTGAAAGAGGACTGAAATGCGTATGAGCGCAGTTCCTCCACACATTGAGCAACTCCCACTTTCTGATGGATATTTCTAACTGCAGAGTCCTTAGCTTGTGGATAATCTCCAGGCGTCGGATTGGATCCGGAAATTTCAGAGGAGTTCTCCCTTGCGCAAAGTGCAAAGTGGCCTCGTGCACTGACAGTGCCTTTCTTTATGCAACTTCAGACTAGGGTGACCAACCGTCGGTAAATTTCACAGACCGTCCGTAATTTGGACCTCGCATCCGTTGTACATGAGTATCCCTTTTATGGACGCCTTTTGTCCATAATTTTGGGCCTTGCAGGGAGCAGAGCTGTTCCCCTGTTAGAGGCCTCCGTTCCCTGATGGGGCCGCCTCGCACTCCTCCTCGGAGCACAAGCACAGCCCCACCCGGCCCATTGTCATTCTGTATGCACGATTATTGCCACATACAGAATGACAATGGGCCAATTAGAGCTGTTACAGCATGTTTTGGCCTCCTCCGGCCGTGGTCTAAGGCAGGGCATTCTGTTAGGGTTAGATTGAAGAAATGTACAAAACAAATGTACAAAGTTAAAAAGAAGAGGTTGTAGTTCTTACACAGTCTCATCATTACAGAGATGAAGCATTTTTATTACTATATAAAACAAGGCCATAGTTACGTTTTTTTAAATGTATGTTATGCAACTAACATCCATTGACAAAGCCAAAAGTCATGGCTTGTTGTAGGTCTAAAGTTACTGGATGCAATGATAGATACAGCAAAATACCAGTTGGACGGCATATTATGCTCAGCACATATTTTTAATTTTTTTAAACATCTTTTTTATTAATTATCATTACAGTTACACATATAGTAACGTTTATTGCCAACATCCATATATCCATTATATCATACAGTATCTGGGAGCAGAATATCATCATTACATATTGTTACATTTCTGTCACCACCCCTTCACATTTCCAGCTCCACAGATGGGGATATACACAGATTTCCTCGATATGCATTCCATTTGCCCCATTTCTTATCCCACTTCTTTGGACATCCACGTGCAGTAAAAACTTCCTTCTCCGCTATCATGCACCTGTCTAATTCTGTCGCCCATATCTGTCTAGATGTTAAGTGTGGCACCCCCCATTACGTGCTATTTCACGTTTAACTAGCGTAAATCCTAGTGTAGCCATTTGCTGCCCAATTTCTGTGAGGTCTGTAGCCGCCCATATATTAAGTATGCCTAGTTGTGGTGTGAGAGCTAGTTCCTTTCCAAGAGCTGCCTGGATGTGATTTGTAGCCCCCTCCCATAGGTGCTGTGTCAGGGCACTCCCAGATCATATGGTAAAAGGTAGCTGCTTGTCCACACCCTTTTATGCCACGGTCATCTGATCTGGCGCCTATTTTGGCCATAGTGATCCCTGTCAAGTATGACCTATGCAGAATCCTGAGTTGTATCAATCGGAAGTGGAGGGTGATTGCCGCCTCTTTTTGGGAACATTAAAGCCAGTTGCCAGTCTTCGTCATCAATAGGGCCCAGGTCTCTTTGCCATTTCTCTGAGTGTCTGAAAGATATCGGGTAGATTATTACATATTTTTTTTATAGGTTAACGATACAGCTTTCTAGTGTCGCGGCCCATCTAGCAATCTATCTTCTAGCGGCGATGACTCGGGTGTATCTTTAGGTTGTGGAAAAGCTGTAACAAGGGCATGTTTGATTTGTCAGTACCGAAAGAATTCTACTTGGGCCATTTGACAGTGGCCCTGAAGTTCCTCGAAACTCGGGATAGACCCTTTTTTGATCAGGTCTCCAACCGCTGAGATCCCGATCGTATCCCATCTGTCGAAGACTGGTAGGTGACATAATAGACCTAACTCCTGGGCATACCACAATGGCGTTGCTTTTGTAAGGGTTTTAGCCCATCCCACGCATGAATTCGCCTGATGCCAGATCTCTATGGTGTGTGCGGTTGGCCCAAAATATCTGTTTTTCCTAGGTTTAGAATACAGTGCTCCTAAGTATCCAAACCGGATGGTTTGGTATTTGTCCAATAGATATGCTGGATCGTCTGGAGGGCGGTACAACCAGTGGTTGACCACCACTAATTGCGAGGCCCAATAATACATTTTTAGGTCTGGGAGTGCT
This sequence comes from Triturus cristatus, assembly GCF_964204655.1. NCBI lineage: Eukaryota > Metazoa > Chordata > Amphibia > Caudata > Salamandridae > Triturus > Triturus cristatus. Next base: position 252,452,088 of record NC_140580.1, on the reverse strand, counting down.
ATGCCTCCATCGTACCATCCTTTTGTTAGCTTCTTCGTTGCAACACGGAGAGCCGTTCCATCCCACAACAACGTTCGGACTTCGCTTTCCACCGCTGTGAAATATGTATCTGGGACGCGGTGTGGTCAATTCTGAAGGAACTGCGGGAGCGCCAGCATTTTAAAAAGGGCAGCACGGCCCACCAGGGAGAGAGGTAAAGACCTCCAGTGTTTAACGTCTGCTTGCAGCCGAGCCAATGGGGGGGGCTAAATTTTGATTGTGGAAAAGGGTCGGGTCAGATGTCACATAAATTCCCAGATAGCGGAAGCCATCCTTCGCCACTTCAATCATGCAATTACCTGGGAGACGAGGGAGCGGACCATGGAGGACGAACAATACCGACTTGCTCCAGTTAATCGCTTATCCTGAATACTTCCCAAAATTCGTGAAGATGTTTAGAACCCCACATATGGATTTATATGGGGAGGCAAGATGTAACAATATATCATCCGCATATTAGGATATTCGATCCTCTTGATCTTCTGCCTACTTCAAGCCCCTTATCATGACATCCCGGCGTATCCAAGCGGCCAGTGGTTCTAGCATAAGGGAGAATATTAATGGAGATAGAGGACAGCCCTGTCGGGTGCCTCTTTTTAATGTAAATGCACGGGACGTATAATTGTGTACTCTGATTTGTCTCTGTATGTCTGTATAGAGTAATTTCACCCATCCCACAAATTTCGGACCAAATCCCATCCTCGCCAGTACTTTAAATGGGTATGGCCACACTATAGAGTCGAACGCCATAGAAGCATCCAACGATAGAACCACAGCATCTTCTTCTAGGAATTCCCTACGTGCAAGTACATTATGGAGCCAACGGATATTAAGTGCAGTATTTCTCCCCGGCATAAAGCCCAAATGGTCCGGGTGAACCAAGGAGGAAATAACGGTGACTAGTTTAGTGGCGAGAACTTTCGCGAGGATCTTAGCCTCCACATTGATTCATGAAATCGGCCTATAACAACTATAGTTGTCGGCAGGCTTTCCTGGTTTACGTATCACAAGAATATTGACGAGACGCTGATCTAGGGGCAACCTTCCCAGTTCATAGCTTTCATTATACATAGCCCGTAGGTGTGGGGCTATATGCGAGGCCGTTACTTTTAAGAACTCAATGGGAGTTCCGTTGGGCCCCATTGCTTTCCCAGATTTAATCTGACTGATGGCCTATTGGATCTCCTCAGTTGTTAAATCCCCCTCTAGGTCGTTCTTGTCCGACTCATAAAGCACAGGAATATTGCTATCAGACAGGAGCTGTTGGGAATCCTCCGCTGTATACATTGTAGATGTGAAGTAGATTGTCTCTAAGTGATTCGCATATGCTTCCGCAATGTCCCTGGGGTGGGTAACCATCTCACCATTGGGCAGTGTCAACCGTGACACCCATCTATCCTCCTGTTCTCTGTTTTTTCTAGCCACGCCAGGGTTTTTCCAGCCCTAGTCTATGCTGCACATTGATGTATTTGGCCATCATACTTTCCCTAGTCTTCTTGTTTGAGTGTAAGACGGTGTTGTGTGTCGTCTGACGGCTTACGTGTGTGGTCTAGTTCCAGTTGCTGAAGCTCATCCTCTAACTGAACTAGTAGGCGACGTTTATTATTAATATATCCCATCTTTAAAGATAAGGCCTGACCTTTGAGGACTACTTTATAGGCCTGCCATAGTGTCAGTGCTGGGCTGACCGATCCCAGGTTTTCGTTGAAATAATTGCCAGTTTGCGCACAGAGTTCCTCTTTAATGTCCAGTATTTTCAACAACCATGGGTTGATAACTATAGTGGTGTGTGGTTGCCGTTCCAAGTGCGTGAGTTCTACCCTAACCGGGGAGGGATCTGAGATACCTCTTGGCAAGGCCTGGGGGTGTCGGAAGTTGCCATTGGAGGCAGTGTGTATCAAAAAATAATCGATACGGGATGAGCTGTCTTGTGTTGGAGAAGTAGGTGTAGCGGGTGTTAGCCAGTTGCAATGTACTCCATATATCTGTTAAACCCATAGCTGTGGTGAATTCTTCCATTAGTACATTTCGTCTCGCCCCTGGCCGTCTTGGGTGCCTATCTATATTATCATTCATGGTCATGTTGTAATCTCCTCCGATAAGTAAGGTGCCTACAGGAAGGTCCGTCAATATTTTGCTCAGTTCTTCCAGTGCTTCTTTGCCCAGTGCTGGTGGAAAATACACTGAGATCACATTAAGTGCTCTCCCCTCCCATTGGGCCTCTAGTACAGCAAATCTCCCCCTGGGATCTGCCCACATACGGTGCACAATAAGAGCCAGGTTTTTTCTGACCAGGATACCCGTTCCTCTGGATCCCGTGGTGTAATCAGCATGGACTAGGAGTTTGTACCCCCATCGTGTTAGAGCCTTACTTTTGTTCCCTACCAAGTGGGTCTCTTGCAACAGTACAATGTCAGGAGCCTGTCTTTTCAAGTATTGCTTAACAACTCCACGCTTGATTTTATCCCCCATCCCATTGACATTCCAGGTGAGTACAGATAGTGACAGATCTACTTCACCCCCAGTCATCTAGTAGATTAGGAGTTAGATTGTAGTAGGTCAGTGGAAACGTGTATTCCGGATTACTAGCTAACAGAGCCAGTGAAGCCCCACCTCGGTCTCCTCCCCTAGATCTGGTGTCAGCAAATGTACTGGTACTTGATATGCAATTTCTACTGTGTAAACAAAACATTTTCTGAAAATGTAAACACCCATATCCCCCCCCCCCCCCCCTTTCCACCCCCCCTCCATGCCGGCCTGCCCGTGGATTTAAAACTACCCACTCCCCAACTAGGCAGAGTGCTTCTCTCCCTCCGACAAATACTTAAGGGAGCAGGCTGGTTGTCCCCGCTAACCGCAATCTATGTTGTGCCTTTCATGTTCTGCCGTCCGGCCCCCATGCACTCTAGGTAGGATTCATAGCACGTAGGTCTGTCCGCTTGGGGTTAATAGGTCAAAATTAGACCCATAGGCGTTTCTCACTCCGATTAATTCTTAAAAGCTATCCCACCCCTACTACAGTACTTCCGATTTTGTAGATCTCACACAGTCCCCGCCTTCGGTACATGTTCTGTCTGCGCTCCATCTCTGTCTCATTCACTGCATCGGAAGTATTCACAGACGGGGTCTCTAAATGCCCTCTTTGCGGCCTAAGTCCACCACTCTGGTCCTGTCGCTGGCCTCCCACTCTGCACCATCCCTCCAACCAATCCAATGCGTCTTCCGGTGAAGAATCATGTCTTGCCGTCCGTCTCCACTCTAAGCTTTGCTGGAAAGAGCATGGCGTATTTAACTTTACGGTCTCTGAGCTCTTTTTTCACCGCTTGGAAGCTCCGTCTCTGGGCCTGGGCCTGGACCTTGGCAGTGAAGTCCGGGAAGAATGCGATTTTGTTGTTGTCGATCTTAAGAGGCGGATTGGAGCACGCCGTTTGTAATATGGTGTCACGGTCTCTATAATTAAACACACAAGCGATAAGGGGTCTTGGGGGGGCTCCGGGCTTAGGCCTGCCCCCCGGCACCCGATGCGCTCTTTCAATGGAAAAGTAACTGGACAGTCTCTTGGGCTGTAGGTGTGTCGTTATTAATTCTTCCACATAGAGGTCAGCTGCTGGCGCCTCAGCTCGTTCCGGGACCCCTAATATGCGAATGTTGTTTCATCGGGCCCGTCCTTCGTATTCTTCCAGCTGCTGTGCCATCCGGTCTTGCCGTCTCCGGAGCTCAGTTACCTGCGTTTGGAGCTGTGACGTGTCGGCCTGCAGTGCTGTCGTGACAGTTTTAAGGTCTTTCACCCTGTCACCCATTTTACTAAAATCTGCCCTTATGAGGGACACTTCTATATTGACTGAGTCAAGGGAGGTGTGCACTCCGCTTATAGCCTCCATGATGTCGTGCAGTGTCGGCTCTGACGATTTTTGGGGTGTTTTTTGCGACTCTGGCACTTCCGTCTGTTGCGCCTCGCAGTCTTCGCCGGTTTTATTCCATGCAAACTTGGCAAGTTTGTTGTGCGCATTAGCCTTTGGACCTCTGCTCGTTGCCATGGTTGAGCCTTAGGTTATATGGGAGGGCACTGGTGTCAGAGTGGACCTCGGTATTCCCCGCCGCCTACCCAGCGAGAGCAGCTGTCTCACTGTTGGCCTGTGGGGTTTCCCTAGTGATCAGCACATATTTTTAGCTGAGGTGCTTTAAGCCATGCCCTTAATTACAGCAGACATTCCCCTTCAAGAGACCCCCAGTTTCTTCATCCCAGTTAAAGCCCTGGAAACAACACCATGTCACAGTCACCTCACGTCCTGGCACTGTGCATCCATCATGCATGACTCATGACTTCTAAGTTTTCAGATTGCCTATGTGCAGGGGCATAGTGAACCCTCCTCCACCCCACCCCTTGCTTTAGGAACTACAGCTAGGATGAAGTTCTTGGTGGGCCTCTTTTGCCCACAATTGGATGGGTGGGTGGATGCGTGAAGGGTGGATGGAAGGATGGGTGAAAGCATGGATGAATGATTGACAGAATGCATGGGCGAATGGGTGCATGGATGAGTGGTGAAAAGAAGAATGTAAAGATGGATGAGTAAAAGAATGCAACACATGGGTGACAGGGATCATGGTTTTAAATTAGTTGTCACTCCAGTCAGTAACCAATATAAACAGTGTACAAAGACATAACTAGCATAACTTACCTCAACCCACAAGGGCCTCAACTTGATTTCGAGGGCTGATGAGGACGACAGCAAATGAAGGCATTGGGAGAGGGGGTCAGTCTAAATAGAACAGACCTCCAAATTGCTAAATAGCAATGTTTAGAAAAACAAGCACGGCACCTATGCAGACTTGAGCTGTAGCGTACTGTACCGGAAGACAAGGAATTCAATTGCCGAGTCAGTGACGCAAGAGGGTTTATCCAGTCACAAAGCAACAAGCGTGAATCTGAGCTGCTGTGATTCCAAATTGGAATGCGCCTACTCTAATGAATGTCAGCGAGAGGGATGGACTATCCAATCACGAAACAGCAGGCTTAGAATTATGGTAAATACTGTCCCGCCACTGATGGATTTATCAAGGACATAAAGCAAACGCTGGAACGAAACCCACCTGTTTAAATAAAAAATAAAAACACCCCAGAGAAGTCCCATAGCTACAGACAATCAAAATATGGATACCAGACCAAAGCCCTTTAGAAATAGCTAGGGATATTTTATAGCCAAATGACATCTCAACAGGCTTCCCACATCAAAAGCAGAAACAATGGCCTAGTCTTAAAAAGAAATGCCACACAGCATAAGTGTATAATTGAACAGAGACAGATGGAATAAATTATTCAATTTATAAAGCAGCAAGCTCTACAAGCGTGAATCTGAACTGCTGCGTATGCCACCACAGTAGTAAATTGGAAAGCAGTTATACTAGCGGACTTCTGGGACACAGGTGGATAGGAATACTCTATCCAATCATAAATCACCCAACGCGAATTACATGTTTGTGAAACAGGAATAAACATTGTAGTAAGTGTGATCCAACCACAGTGGCGGCTGGTCAATTTATAAAGTAGTGGGGCTATCAAACGGAAGGTCATAAAACTAGTTTTGACACATACAAACACTTCCACACGCTCACATAAACACACACTCTGGTGCATGCTTGCAGACCGGAACATAAGCAGGTTCTCACTCCTACACACAACGTGAACATTTACCTGGTGTAGTCTTCAGTGCACCGTTTCCTCCACACATTGATTCCCCAACATTCAGAATGAACAAACAAGGCGCCAGGGTGAGACTTACACCCTTATGCCCAATCAGAAGCTCACATAGAAAGGAAGGCTGTCCTTTTTCCTTTAGCATGGCTTCTGATGGGGGCATAAGTGCGCATGACTGACAGGCCCCAATTCGCCATGGTCTGGCATGCTGCACTGCCTGACGCTATTGCAGCATGTCAGATATGTATTGCATCTGTGAAATGATGGGCTGTAAAAGCCCACGCCTGACACATGCGCAATACTGCCCCAGGGAGCCCTCTTCTGGTGCAGGGTAATAATGCAGCGTTTTACTTATAAGCAAATTATCAGTGAGATCGTCTAGTTACATATAAATGTTGTAATATTTTAAAAAATAAGATACAGGTGTGACATGATTTGGGGGCGGGGGAGGGTGTTGTTGCCCTTTTGACCCCTATGGAGAAGCCGCTCTAGTCCAACTGGTTAGGAGTTGTCAAGAACATACAACAATTGAACATCCGCTCCAAAAACTACTACAGAGAAATACCGTAGATCTAAGCAGTGGCTGGATACCAAAAACCAAAGCTTTTTATAAATGACTGAAACTTCATCTTCGTCATCGGAATCTTCTGCGAAGAATAGAAAACGGGCATCTTGGTTGAAGAGTTACTATTCGCCCAAGATGCAATCATATTATCTATACTCCACCTCCGGAAAAGCCCTACACTGCTCCAATTCGGGAGGGACCTCAAAACTTGGCTCTTTGAGTGACCTCAGCACCCAACGCAGCTGCACCCCCCCACCCACCCAGCGCCTTGAGACTCTCACGGGTTAGTAGCTGCGCTATACAAACGATTGATAGATTGACTTGGCCTAAGACATCCCTTCATGGAGTCACAGCAAATTCTGGTTACCTTGGACTTTGTCCTTATATACAAATATCCCTTACCTTGAAGCAATAGGGGTAATAAGGCACCTCCTTGACAGCCGTCCCACTTCTTTGTCTGTCCTCACAGAATTTATGATAGACTTTTTTTTTGCAGGGCAAAACTCCATGAGTTAATTTTAAATTCTGTGCTGAATACTACCTGCGCATGGGGGTTCTTTTGAGCCAAGCTTAGCTATACTATACATGTATGACTTTGAAAAAAGGTTCCTCCCTAATGATCACAGATTTGCAGGCAATTTAACAGTTTAAAGACGCACATTGAAGATGTTTTAATGATCTGTTCGGGACACCTTCAGAACTCCACTGTTTTTTTCAATAGCAGAATGAAAAAAATCCCAACTTTCAGTTTACTCTCTCATCAAGCTCTAGGGAGATAAGTTTCTTAGACCTAATGGTGAAACATGACCAAGGACTCGTCAATATGTATTTATTCCAAAAGCCTAAAGAACAGAATTCCACCATTCAATGGTTTTCATCCACGCAGCCGAAGGGATAACTTGTCTTTTGGGAAGTTCCTTCTTATTCGTCGGAATTGCTTTAGGAAAGATGATTTTTTTTTTTTTAGATTTTCAGATTTTCTCATCTACCGTCTTCTCAAACGAGGCTACCCTAAGCGGCTGCCCAATAAGGCAGGAAAAAGTGCTTGGTATTCACTCTGGGGACATCATACCATCTCCTTAGGATAGAGATTCCCAACAAAGATTGACCTTTGTTACTCAATTTTCTCCTGCTAGTAATCAACTTTAAAAAGTTGGCTCCCTCCAATTGAAACATTATTTGATCTGATGAGACTGACCTTGATGTCCCTATGCCCTTTCAAGAGAGGTAGGAATTTAAGAGACCATCTATTTAAGGCAGCACAACCAATCGATCCTACTCCAAGGAATCAAATTTCTCAGTGTTTGGGGACGCAATCCTGTTTTGGCAAATTACAAATGTAGAGCATACAGTGTATGTGAATATACATGTGATACTAAAGTATTCCATCACTTAAATGTGCAATTTAATTTGACTTGTCATACTAACTGTAATTCTAAAAATGTTATCTACGCCATGTTGTGTCCATGTGGTGAACTTTACATTGGTATGACGACCTAGCACCTTTGTTGCAGGATTTTACAACATCAAAGCTCAATACATTGTGGGATTACCACTGCACCATTAGTCAAACATTTTCTGGAAAAGGCCCCTTTCGGAATACAAAATCTAGTTTCAAATCATCGAGCAAGATGGCAAGACTGGAAAAGTGACAAATATTTCTTGAACTCTGATGCACTTGAATGTAAATGGATCGACCTTGTGAACTAGGCTATCACTGACCTCCAATATGAATGATGAAATAATTCAGATGAATATACTCCACGATATTGAAATTACATCCATTGTGGGATGTGTGTGATTGTGTCAGTTCCTACTTTACTGAGGTATAAGTATTTTGTGTCGCTTAATTATGATTGTTTAAAAAAATTTCATTGTACATAGATGGATAATTGTAGATCAGAAATGCTTTCTCCGTCTTGGATCTTTGTGTGGTTCTATATCTTTCGCATTTTTAACCTTGGTTATGTTGTTTTGATCTCATCCATACTAGTTTTGATATTGTTAGGGATTCACCCCCTACTGTTGGTTGGGTCACAGCCCCCTTAAGCTCCCCTTTGGTCTGAGGTGCTCCACCAGTTTCTGTACTATGACTTCATCATTTAGGGGCCATTTGTCCTTAAGATTGGGCCATTGCTCCTGCCTTTATGCGGGCAATTAGTCGAGATGTCATCAGGCTACATAATAGTTTCATCTATTTGTAAATGGCTTTGGTGTTTGGTATCCAGCCACTGTTTAGGTCACACAGGCACACTGTACAGCTGCAATCCTTCGCGACACTTATGGACGAATTCGACCTCCCCGGAGGACAATTCCTTCTAAACAGACAGCTGCTTGCAGACTGCCGCAAGTTGTGGCACACGATCGACACTGAACCCCCCACACATTGGTAATCCATGTACTATTGCAAATGAGCCGAGGGCGCCACCTACACTTGGCTATATAAAGCCATACAGAGCCTTAAGCCACCCACTCTTGCATCCCTTCGGGAGAAATGGGAAACGGAGTTTCGTAGACCACTTCACGACAATGAATGGACTTGCGCCCTCAAATTCCCCAGAAAAAGTGTCCCGCAACTATCGGTTTAAAAACATACAGCTGCACATTTTGCATCGGGCATACATCACCCCTGAAAAACTACAGCAGTATTTCCCAGAAAGCTCCTTCACATGTCCCAGATGCCCAGAACTCAACGCTTCAACCTTATTGGGACACTATTCACACCACTCTCCGGACAGTAACGGGACTCCCAGACCTGCACACATGGGAGGCTAGCGCTCTTGGCATTTGCAAACATCGCAAGACTATGAAGGTGGAGATGCGCTTTGCGTCCTTGGTGCTTCTACAGGCTAAGCGGTGCATTACTATGCACTGGAAAGCACCGGGGGGTCCCCCTCTAGCGGCATGGGTGGGAGCGGAGGTGGTTAGGGGAGCCCATAAGCACCCTATCTCTATGCCGTGGGCCATGTTACTCCACTCCTTCGTGCAGGAATCATCGACGGCACCGGGGTCTCAGGCTACCCGTTCCCCAGTTACACACACGACACCTGTGGCAACGCGGGCTGATTCTTAAAGGGCCTAGGTGTTCGACAGGTCGCGGCAGACCGCTATGAGTGAGCCATGGATGCATTGCCTGATACGAGACTCTCCTGACCCTCCCCCCCCAACCTGCAGGTGCCTAACTAGACACCATGTCAGGCGGCCATACACAGGCGGCCACCACCAAATGGAGCAATGTCCGACACAGTGTATCCCAGTTCAATTTCCCACGTTCGTTCGAGTTTGTCATTTCTGGCACATAACCCCTACCACATAGGGATAACCATGAGAGTGCACACCACATCCCAGCATACCGCACAGGTCACCTTACTGGAACGCTGACACTGCCTCGTCATTCGTTCCACAGTAACACCACTAAATTGGGACTACGAGGGAGACCATATGACACGATGTTATCCAACATCATGTAAGGATGCAAAATGAATGTGATACATCTTCTTGTATTACTGTCGCTGATATAGATGTAATGTATTTAATCAAAGAAAATGCCAATAAAAATGATTGTTTAAAACAAAAACAAAAAGATTATATTGATGTTCTTTTAGACCTCGAAAAATCATAAAAATGTTACTGGACCTGCAGGTCTAGTGACCATAATAACTTACTCAACTTAATTGTAATGCTCGTTACCCATAACCTGGTTTCAAATGATGTGATCCTGGGCAAGTATTTTAATTCACTGAGCTGCCTTTTTCTTAATTGTCCCTTATGAGAGCACCTTCAGATATGCGAGTTCAAAATGTCAGCTGTGCAAAAAACTTTTTTTTTGATTTAATAGACAACCTTTGCTCCATGTATAATACATATCTAGCCACATATAGGATACACATGACCCCGACTTTCCTCTTAGTTCATTAATAGCATTTTCAGCAGTGCAGAGCCAGGCATGTTCCTCAAATCGCGTTTAAAACCTATCACTTTTAATAAATACATAACTAAAGCATGAAGTGGTAGCACACTGTCATTTGCAATCAGTAGACTTTACATTGAAATGGCCGTAAATTTCCCAATGGCATGCCATTTTCCTGATAAAACTACTAACTGCAGAGTCCTTTGTGTGTCAACAGCGCCTTCTTTAAGAAAGCTGCAGGGGAAAGCACCTTTGTGGGTTCCGTCAGCTTGTGCAACTTTCTGCGAAGCCCCCAAAAGAAAAATCAGATTCCATATTTTAAGTTCCACTTGCTGAAGCACCATAATGCGTTCCCTGTAGTGGGTTAATCACAGCAATCCTCCTTTTAGTTAACCTATGCGTGTTGCTTTACATCTCACAATTTAATTCAGATATGAGATGCTAGTAACAGTCTATCTGAGCAGATCTTCCTGACCACTTCTCTCACCAAACAGGCCTGCTCAGGAACATGAGTTGTAAGCAAAATATCAGACTGGACAACCCAGTGCAGTAACCATATAAATAGATTATTATCATATGAAATACTACAAAAAGACCTGCACCGTTGCTCAAAGCTGCACGCATACCGAAAAATGGTTGTCTCAACCTAATATAAAACTTATTTTGACTTGTACGTAAGTGGTTGTGTATGTACTTATTTTTATACTGTCGCACAACTTCCTCTGATGTGTCTGTAAAACATACCTTTTGTCCCGAAGTTTTGTCCTGAATTTTGACTTTCTGTCCTGAATTTTTGTCCTGAATTTTGACCGTCTGTCCTGAATTTGTACACTTACCGCCCTGAAGTTGGTCACCCTACTTCAGACATGTATCTGGGCTACTCCCTAGTCTTTGACCACATTTTTCAACCAAATGTTATCCAGTGTGCAAGGTGACCATCACCCCTAAAACCACAGTATGTCAGGGCCACCATTTTGAAACGGCTGTCTGCCACTCCCTGCTCTTCAATAGAACACTGTTGTACCCCCAGCACCAACAATTGCCTCCAGTATGTTAGTGCCTGGCCAAGAGTTTATCATAATCCAAGGTTTGCCTCTAGTGTGGCAGCACCAGCATTTTGTCACAGGTTCTCCCGGTGTCAAGGATTAACATCCATATGGCAGCATTAGCATTTTAAGATAGGTGCCCTAATGCCAGAAATGATGTCCACTATGCCAGTGCCCCCATTCTGCTATGGGAATGTAATATGGTAAGAACTACCTGTGGTGTCTTGCTCCTGATCATCATTGGAGCAGAATCTGAGTCTGTTTTCAACGCACCCTAGGTTTTCAGGGCTGTTGGCAACATTGCAGGTAATGGAAGCTTTTTGGGAGGGCATGCTGCATATTTTTGGCATCTTACCCGTTCCTTCTAGTGAGCCTTCGGGCCTCAGAGTTATGCTGGAGCCTCCCTTCAGCATGTATATGCTGTTTCGACCCGTATGAGGTTTAACACTGACTCTAGTGCCTACCTCGACTCCTGCGCTATTTCATGCACCAATCCCACTCGCATAGACGCCAGGTCATGATATGGAGCCTATTGTGTTATCAGACTTTGAACTGAATCTACCATGACCGCGACGGAATTCCAGCACCCACTGGAAGGCAACCTGTTGGCAACCCTTCGGATACGGATTCCTTGTTTTCACCATTTGCTAGAGGCCAAACTTCACATAATCTTTTTGGCACGGATTCTGGCAATTACTTTGATGACAGGGATGTTTAAGTCCCAATATGATGCGGACAACTGGTATCAAGAGCTTCAGGATGCCTGTGGTCTTGACACTTCACCTGATATTGGTCGTGTCATCCCTGGGTCTTGCAACAGATGAAAGCGCCTCTTTGGTTATAGTGATGCATAGGGTCACTAAAGTGCTAGATCTGCAAATTCCAACCATGGAACTGAGAACAAATGTATTGACAAGTTCTACGACCCAACTATGCTCCCACTGAGCCGCTTTTGCCATTTAATGAGGCACTTACTGACACCCTTTTGGACGCCAGATCTAAGTCCTGTCATGGCCGCCTGTTCATTTACAGGTTGCCTGTTCCCATTGCCATGCACCTAGCGATCCTGCCTTCCAAACCAACATTCAACTCCGGAAAAACTGGTGGTACAGGTGTCAACCAGCAGGGTCAACACCAATGCTTTACCTACCACTCTTTCTGATTGGGAGTCTAAAAGGATAAAGACGTTTGGCAAGAAAATTCCATCATCTACGACCCTTGCTCTGAGATCTGTAAATGCCACGCGTCTCCTTTGCCGTCACTCCCATGCCCTTTTAACACAGTGGCTCAAGTCTTACAGGCTGTTTCCGCACGACGTTTAGATGTCCCTTACTCGGGTGATTCAGGACGGCCGCGATGCAGCTGAAGTCGTGATGCGCTCCATACTGGACATGACTAATTGTGCCATGGGTACCAGTGTAGCCTCCGGCACATGACTGAATGAGGTCTACAGGCTTCGCTGGGGACGTCCAGAAATCTTTAATGGATATGTGCTTTGATGATTCTCACTTTTTTGTGGCAAAGCAGACTCTGTCTTAGATCATTTCAAGGATAGCAGAGCCACAGCACGTTCCCTGGGCCTATCTGCTCCAAGGCAGTTTTGCCCTCTCCGTTCCTGCAGTAGAGTGTTTTTCATCCGTCGACGCCAGATTGCTCCTCCAGCACAACAGGCTCTTACAGCTCTTATGTAGCAGAAACGGTGGCTCTAAGACAACCAGGACAGCAGGGACAAAATGCGGCTCCGTTCCCCGCCTCTCCAGTAACTAGAACCGCAAAACAGCTTTATTGTGTCCTTGTTGGCAGACAGACCCCCTTTTGGAGGCAGAATCGGATATTTCCTCAAAGGTTCGAAGGCCATCATAATAGACAAGTGGGTCCTACAGATTGTCCAGCAGGGCAATTTTATTTCATTTTTTTCTACCCTGCCGCCTCTTCCACTGCCTTCAGGGTGGCTGTCTGAGAGCAACTATGTCAGTGCAGAGCCGCTCAACACCACCCAGTGGTGTGCAGGAGAGCTGCTCTGAAAGTTTCCAGATCCAGTCTTACACCATGGGATTATTCACAAGGTGAGGAATCTGCGCTAGATAGAGCATGCACCAGAAATATATAGAGTAGGGCCGGAAAGGCAAGATGGCCGCTGTCAGCTTGTAGGGAGTAGTTGCTCTCTCCCCCCTCTCAGATGAAAACCGAAGAGATGCTGCATCTATGAATATGGAGGTTTTTTTTTTGTGCTTATCTCCAGCAGTGGATTACAGAATGCCTACGGAATTAGCTGAAATATGACTACGCTTAGGAAATTTAAGCTATACGGCTCTGAGAGAAGATATTTGAAATCTCTACAGGCAATAATCTTAACTGCTTTGACGGCTAGGAAACGTTGGGACGGTCCGTTGCAATCTGCGCAAGCTATGGCACCGAAAACACAGAAACCCTCAAAGGAGCAGAAGGGGAAGACTGTAAGGGGAAGAACTGCACCCCGGAGTCTTGATGTGCTAAATGTAAGAGCAAACGCCCCAACAAAGGTTCAAACTAGGAGAGCACTGGAGAGAGCAACGGAGAAAGGTATTGAAGTACGATGTAATATTGAAAATACCGAGGCGAGAGAGAGGTAGAACGGAGATAAGGAAATGAGTAAAGAAAATGAGCTGCCTGCAAGAAACAACAGTCAAGTACAGCAAGGAGATGACCGCTCTCTGAGGGAGGCATCTCTGCGCCAACCTACCTTGATGGAATCCTTTGCTTCCTTTTCTGCTACACCGACACCGACACTGATGCTGGGGTTACAGAAGCCGCCCTCAGCTGCTCCGGATATGGCTGGAGATGCTCGTACGCAGGCAGTAATGCCGATCGGGAGTTCAGAGCGCCTGGTGGCGCAGAGACCGCAGGACAGCACGCAGAGCACAGAGAGCACCACGGTATACGTCCTGGATGAGGAGCTAAGCTATCCGGAAAAACACGGATCTCCCAAGGCTTTGAGAGCTGTATCTCAGGTAGTAGATCCAGACTTACAGGAGTTACAGGAGCGCCAGGATGGGCAGCGGTTGTCAACAAGCTGCAAGGTAGGAGGAAATATTAGAGAGCATGAGGGAGGGCACATACACGCACTGGATAATGAACACGCTACGAGAAGTGATATTATGGAGAATAGTAGTAAGTTAATTGCAGATGTGGTGTGTGACAGGCCCACGCTCCCAAAATCTCAATTGAAGGGGAAAGGCGCTACACTGGCAGAGATGCTTATAGTAAGAGATCCCCCAGCTGTGGGAAATCTGGAATTAAACCGCAATAGTATAGTACCAGTTTCAAAAAGAGGTACTGCGGTAGAAATAGACATTAATTCCCTTATTCCTGGCTCCCCGGGTGATGACGTCTTTTTCTCAGTGAATGATGAGGAGGACGACGAGGATGATCAGGGAGAAGACGAAGACGATTAAGATAATTCAATTTCGGACCTTGGGTCCGATATAGGCCTTCGCTCTCTACCCTCAGAAAGTTTTACAGAAGACTCGGAGTTCGGTTCTGACACTTCAGAGTTAGATGACAATGCAGAAAATAGGAATGCTCCGCAAAGTCGTCTAAAGAGTGTGAAGAAAAGAGTGCGTAGTAGGGTAAAACAACCGCAAAGCCTTCCACAAGCACAAGCGGAGGTCGCGAAGAAATTGGATTGGGACTATTCCACTACCTCTCAGACACATCATGAGCGGGAAGGAATGCCTGCCACAGTCATATTTGCCTCAGCAACAAGATCAAGCACAAGTCCCAGTTCAGCCGCACAATCCTAGTCTTGAACTCTTACTTTCAACACTGAAACAGATGCAGGGCGAGGCGAGGATTGAAAGTCGAAGGGCTAGACAGGCTAATAAAAAGATACAGGGATCACTTCGAAAAGTGAACAAACTTTATGCAGATATGGTAGGAAGGGTTGCGGAGGTAGAGGAAAGAACAGGAAAACTGGAAGAAGAGGTTGCCAAATGGAGATATACTAGGCTTGAACAGGAAAAAACCACAACGGATGTATTATGGAAACTTGAAGCGTTTGAAAATAGACAAAGGCGGAACAACATCAGACTGCTGGGTGTGGGGGAAGGGAGAGAAGGACAAGATATTCGATCATTTGTCATTGATTTGTTCAGAGAGGGACTCACTGAGATAAATAAGTGGGATTGGGAAAAAGAAATTCAACGTGTTCATCGTTTCCCCATTTTTCAGAAACCGGGAAATACAACAATTAAATTTAGAGCGATCCTGATATATGTGGGGAACTTTTTATTAAGGGAGGAAATTATGAGTAAAGCAAAACCTGTGGCTAAGCGCTCTTATCGAGATATAACTTTCTTTGTTCAGCCTGATTTTTGCCACGTTACTGTGGAAAGGAGGTGGCGGATGAGACAGCTAATTGCACCATTTCAGAATGTCGGGTGTGAAGCTTATTTGCTGTTCCCATCCCGTTTGAAAATAGGGCGCAGTGGCCAATTTAAGGTGTTCCACTCTGAAATACAAGCCCAGGAATATCTTAATGAAATTAAATTTTCTAAGGGACAAGAAGGTCAGGCAGCTAGCAGGACTAAATAAAAAAAAAAAGGAAATTAAATATAACTAAAGAGATGAGTTTAAGCTTAGATTAACATTCTATATGCTAATAAATATTGATTGATAAGGCTAGATAAAACCAGCAGCAAAAATCATTGATAATTTATGGGAATAGGAAACGGGGAAGGAAAAGGAGAGAGTGGGGGAGAGGCTGCAAACTGCGAGCCAGCGGACACGCATAGGTCAGGATTGACCTATTTGCCAGTAAGGGGGGGGGTGGGACCTCAGGGTGGGCTCCTTGGGGAGGGGTTGGGGGGTTTTGGGCACAGGGCAGGACACATTGAGAGAATGTATGAGCACAAAAGGTAGGGAAGAAGGTATGCTAGAGATAGATGGTGTGAAAACATGTACGAGTAAAAGAAGAATGAAGACAAGTATTGAAATTGAGGAAGGACCAGAGGAAAACAGCAGGACTTATCGGTTGAGACAAATAGTAGAAATAAGTTAATGGGTACTCGAGTTGTTACATGGAATGTATGCGGATTAAATGACTGTCGGAAGAGTCGGGCAATTGCACAAGTATTAAAAAGGATGAATGTGGACTTTGTTCTACTACAAGAAACAAATATAATGGGGACACAAGGTTATCTTTTGGGACAGTTAGGTTTTCAGGTATTAGCATACTCTAAACAAGGGGTAAAGAATAGAGGGGTGGCTATCTTATCCAGAAAAAAGGATATAATTACAAGGAAAAAATTAGAAGATCAGTGGGGCAGGTGGGTACTGATTGAGTGCCTACTTAGTGGTAAATGGATTACGCTTGGGACGATCTATGGCTCAACTGATGATGACCCAGAGATATTCGAATACCTGGATCTGGAATTAGCCACTTGGGCGCCATGTGTTATCCTAGCCGGGGATTTCAATATCAATGGGTCAAATGGATTGGACCCTGGGCTATATAGGGGCAGGAAAAAGAGAGTATGTCAGGCGTTATCTAGTCTTGCTCAAAATAATGTTCTAACAGATGTATGGGGCAGCTTAAGATCGGACGATGTGGGGTTTACATACTACTCAGCCCCGCACAAGACCTGCGCAAGGCTGGATTACTATTTTGTAACCAATTCATTGATTCCTAGTTTAGAAATTGAAAGATCCCCTAGAGTATTTTCTGACCAGAACCCGCTGATTTTAAATTGGGCTACAACAACTGCTATTCGGAAGGAGAGGGTATGGACGTTTGAAAGAGGGTTATTAAGTGATGAGCAGTATATTCAGCATATGAAACGATGGATAAAGTCCTTCTTTGAGATCCGCTACAGGAATGGTGTGGGATGCCTTTAAGGCTGGAGCCCGGGGAGAGACTCTAAGTTACAGCACGTATAAAAGAAAACAAGAGCGCCTGAGAAATCTAGAAGTAACTAGAGTACTCTTGGATGCTGAGAAGGAGTTGGAGCAATGTACTCTGCTAGGGGTTCCGCCTGAGCAAGCCCTTATTAAGGTCGCCAGGGCAAAGTTGCAAGCAGAAGAGAGTGAGGCAGGAAGAGCTGCTAAGTTATACCTGGCAAATAAAGAGAGATGCCACGAGTTTAGTGAGAGAGTGGGACGTACACTTGCCATCCGAACTAGACAGAAGGTAGCTACAGGGGAAGTTAGAGAAATCAGAGATAACATGGGTATACTACATATAGATACAGAGGAGATTCGTGAAGTATTTAGGGAGTTTTATGCGAATCTATATGATGAACAAAATGCTAAAGAGGAGAAGGCAATGGCTACATATTTACAGGAGATACCATTAACAATATTAAGCGAGGATGATGCTGAGATGCTAGAGATACCCATAGATAAATCAGAAATTACAACTGCCATTCAGAATTTACCCTCTGGCAAAGCAGCAGGCCTGGATCAAATCCCGATCGAATTTTATAAGGTATTTTGGATTGAGATAATTAGTGACTTTCTGGTCACATTACACCAGGCGCAGGCAGGAATGTCTATACCGGCGTCATGGGGAGGAGCAGATATTGTTATAATTTTAAAGAAAGGAAAGCCACCTACTGAACCAGGCTCGTATAGACCGATAACCTTAATGAACGCGGACGCGAAGATATATTCAAAGGTATTAGCTACGAGATTTGCTAATATAATACATACCCTTGTTAGCAATAATCAACACGGATTTATACCTGGTAGGGGCACTACACATCATACGCGGAAGGTTATCACACTATTTGATTTTGGAGAAGTTACAGGAGAACCGATCGCGGCAATGCTTTTAGACGCAGAGAAGGCCTTTGATCGGGTCTCCTGGCACTATCTGTGGTATACCTTAAAGAGAGCAGGGCTTAGGGAAGGATATGTCAGGGCGCTGCAGGCTTTATATATAGCCCCGGTAGCCTCGATTAGAGTAAATGCTGGTTCTACTGCCCCAGTGAAAATAAAACGGGGAACACGACAGGGATGTCCCTGTTCACCGCTATTGTTTGCGATGTACATGGATCCGTTAATACGCAGGCTGGAGATGAACGAAAGAATAGCTCCACTAATTACACGTTTGGGACAGTGTAAGATACTAGCATATGCCGATGACGTTGCGGTCATAACACCAAACCCAACAGAGGCAATAGAACAGATTGAGATCGAGGCTACTAAATTTGGACAGATATCGGGGTACGCATTGAATAGCTCTAAAACACAAATAATTAAGAATCAGTATGTGCACTGCCTGGATCATAGAGTGGTGGACTCAGGTGTTTATTTGGGTGTAACTATCATTTCTGCCCTAGAGACCCTGGTGGAAAAAAATATAGCTCCAATAATTTCTAATGTGAGGAAAGATCTAGATAGGTTACATAACTTACATCTTTCCATTATGGGTCGTACAAATATTATTAAAATGATGGTCCTCCCGAAATTTTTATATATATTTAGGGCAATTCCCCTAATGTTCGAGGATAAATGGTTTAAAATCTTAGAGAATTTGATAAATAGATTTATTTGGGCCAAGGGCAAGACGAGGAGGGCATTGAGATTCATGGCGCTCCCACGACACAGGGGCGGATGGGCGCTACCCGACTTAAAACTTTATTATTGGGCAGCTGCACTGCAGTATATGGCAGGTCTAATTGGGGGGGCAGAATTTGAAGGACAAGGGGTTTTCGGTACAACTGCTATATATGGGTTAGTATTAGGAGTAGAAGCAGAAAATAGTTTTTTTGAAGCAGACTGATTCGAGTTATTTTAAAACGACCAGATTTAAGACAGTCATGGCAGCATTTCGTATCTGGAAGGCATTTACAAAGAAATTTGGTCTTGGGCGGTATAATTGGTATATAAGAATGGGACAGAACCCTTTCCTACCTCAGGATATCTTTTCTGATTCTGTGTTTAAAGAATAGGGAAGGAAGGGAATAAATAAGATTGGTGATATTTTGGTTGGGCAGGGGATAATGCAGTTCTCGGAGATACAATGTAAATATGGATTAGACGCAAGACAATTTTTCAAATATTTACAGGTTAGAAGCTTTATGGCAACAAAGAAGGGAGGGCAGGTAGGATTTAAGAAAAACTCAATTCTGGAGATTATTCAGGGAGGAACTGATTGCACAATTAAAAGACTCTATTCGGAATTGATAGAATCTAAACAGGATGACTTAGAAAAAATAGCGGAAAACTGGGCACATAAGCTGGATGTAGGGAAAGACCCTTTTTTTCTCTCATTAGAATTGGGGCAGACTATATTATGCTCCGCCGCTCTCCAGGCACAACATTATAAAACATTGTATAGACTATATTATACCCCTGCCAGAATAGCGCAATGGGGAGGGACAACAGGTATTAACTGCCCAAAATGCGGAAGCTTGGAGGCTGATATAGTTCACATCTTTGCTACATGTCCGCATATGCAAACAATACAGAAAGATATCGAGGCCTTCTTTACCAGATCATTAGGATTCGAGATTAGTTTAACACTGGTGATTATATTGTTGGGAGTTAACAACGGTAATAGGTTATTCGAATATGATGGGTTTATTTTTATTGCCATGGCAGTACTGAGATTGTGTATTGTTGCGGAATGGCTTGCACCCTTGCCCCCGACCTTTCACCGGTGGTTAGCTAGATTAATAGAGATCTATAATCTGGAGATGGCAATTTATGCAAGGAAGGGGAAAAAGGGAAGACGATTAGGCAGGCAAATTTGGGAGCCATAATTAAATGGAAAGAATGTCATGTGAGCTAATGTACTATGATAATGTGTTTATATTTAGCTGATATTATGTCCTGTATATAATACATGATTGTGTATGAATTGTTTAAGGTCCAAGAAAACAGCATCAATGATGTAAATTGTTGTTGTTTATCTAATGTAATGTGTCCTGTCTTGTGCAAATTATATGGGGAAAAATCCTTAATAAAAAAAAAAAGAAAAAAAAAAAAGAAATATATTTACCTAAGATAAGCAACTTGTTCATCATCTGGTGCAATGAAACTCTTTATAATACCTGCTTTGGTTGCCCATACTTTTAGTCCATGTATCTGTTGAAAGCATTCAATATAAGATACAAATTGTTAACAGTAAAATTATGCGTTTGAAGCGTTTGTAGAATTTGAACTTGTTTTCCTGTTCGGCTATCTCAAACATGTAATTAAAAGAAGAGAGAGCATGGTGGTGAGCACTGGCAGAATATACTTTCTGTGATCGAGGTTTCATGTATTAATTTTTTATCTGGTCTGTTTTTTTGATTGATGCAGAACAAAAACACATGGAAATTCTTGGACGAAGGAAAGCTGAAATCGCTCGATGTTGGATTAAGTACTGTTTGAATCTCTTACAGGATGCTATGAAAAAGCTTGAGGTATTTAATATTATGTTTTTTATAAGGTAATGCCTCATTAGATTTAACCTGTTAAAGCACTTTCATGAAGTTGATTACTATAATTGTACAGTTAAGAAGCATAGTAATTCGTACATGACTTTATGATGGCCAATTTTTCAGAAGACCCTTTTCCTTTTTCATTTCTTTGTGTACAGATTCATAAAGAATTTTCTCCTTAATATGACTGTTTTTTTTTAATTTTTAAAAAGTACTCCTCTACTTTCCCCAGTTTGAATGTTTAGCACTTATGCATGTTTGGCTTGTACGCTTTATGTATGTATTTTTTGTCTTTAAACAGCAAATATAGTAATACAGTGACAGGTACATCTCAGTGTTAATTAAAAGCATACGTTCTGAAATCAGAGCTTACTGGACTCTTAAGATCCCAGCAATCTTAGGAGCACCACAGCAGTTGTGAATTCGAGGCCACGTTGATGGGAGGAGGCTGCTAATCAGTGGCAGAGGGAGCATTGTGTCTGAAATTCTGTGTGTGCTTCCTGGGTAATGTGATATTGTTGAAAGTCTTGCCTTAAACCAAGCTGGCGTGCTGTGGGGAGGCCCAAGATGGCAAGGCAGTTCACATGTGACTTGAACTTCTGGGGTGTGGACCTGGAATCAAAGTCTTAGAATGCCATTGGGAGGGGGAACAGTCAGAACACTGCGTTCTAAACCACGGGTGTTCCGACTCCGCAAGCTTAACCATGCTTGCCTTAACCACGCATGTGCTTGTGCGTGGTTAAGGCAATGTGCAATGTAGCTGCGGGCTGCATTGGACGGAAGCAGGGAGAGATCCGCGGTGAGGTAAGTGGGGCTAGGGGGATGGTTTGGGGTACTTTTGCAGGCTGGTGTGTCGGGGTTGCTTGGTGGGCTGCGGGGTGGGTCAGGGTTGCTTTGTGGGCTGTGGGGTGGGTTGACGTTGTTTCGTGGTTCCATCATACAACCCATCGGGAGCTGTGCTTTTGTTTACAGCAGGAGAACACGATGCAAGGGGGAGCTCTGGACAGTCTCTGTATAGCACCAAAGCATTTTTTCCAGTTCCTGACCGCCCGACTTGGGTCCTTACACATTATGTTGTAAATCTGAACTGGTTTCTTTTCTGACCTGTCTCTTAACCTTGTGGGTGCTATGATTCCCCTCTTTCCTGTTACACCAGTTCCTGCCCCATATCCCCCCCCACCCCCCCCAAAAATGTATCTAGGGAAAATGTACATACTTTTCCCCTTACATATTGGACATTCTAAAGTTAACCAGAATTTGCACAATTCTTTGGAAGAAACCAAGAAAATAGCCAAAATGTACCAACATGTTTTTCTTTATTTCTTTTTTAATATGGCCTCCACAAAATATTTGCTGTGCTAAGATCGAGAGTGAGCAAAGTTGTCAAAAACAAATGTATATTTTTTGACCAAATCTTTGCAATTTTCTAATTGGTATTCAGTGTTTCCTATGTTTGTGGGTTATACCTGCTTGGATTTTGTTTGGGGGTTGAGGAGAGGTGTAAATCTCATGGGTGATCCTGAAAAACAGTACATTTCTGAAAAATAGACAAAATTCTGAATACAGCAAGGCTGTAGATCGCTCGGGAGTTTCCCAAAAAAACTAGTCATTGAAATAAAAATAACAATGAAAGCAAGTGGTGACAAATAGTGAAAGTTGCTAATGTTTTCAGCTCTGATTTTTTGTGCCGACGTCAGAGTTACAACAGTAACTTACTATTACGTCTGTCTGACTTTTCTAATCACAGGGATCTATAATGTTCTCTGATTGTCTGGAAACAGGCAGTACATAGAGCCATCAACCGAGTTGCAGCTTATAATTTATTTTTTTGTATGTGTGTATTGACGGTGCATCAAGTTATACGGTAAAATTTAATGAATGAAAAATGGGTTCAAACCATAGCTGTGCATTTTTGAAAGGTGATGAAGATAGTACGTTTATGAATAGTGGTTATAAGTCCAACTCTGAATTTGTAGTTACTCATAATATCGTATGATTATTAGGGCAGTTTGCAAAATGTGTTGTATTCCATATTAGCTTACATTTGGAAACCAAAAATGGATCGAAATTCAATTGATAACAGCAAATGTTCTACTGTTCGGCGTGCCCACACTTCTCCTGATCAAAACAGTACCCAGTTTCTGTGTATGGGAAAATCACCCACGATAAGGAAGGCCCTTCACCCAGGAAGACCAACCAGCCTCAGAGGTTTCTGAAACCTAGACACCTAGTGAAGACCAGTTTAGATTCCACTACTATTTGCCCAGATTACCCAGCAGACCTCAAACTATGGCTAAAATAACAGTTTTCCGCACGTTTCTGAGAAGGAAGCTACTGTAATCTGCGGGGTTACACAAATGTTCAACCACCCAATGTTTATTCACTCCTCCTGAATTAAACAAAAAAAGGTTATAATCCTCTGCATTTCCGACAACTGACCACCACCCCTCCACCAGTTTGGATTCAACTACTATTTGCCCAGATTACCCAAAAAACCTCAAACTATGGCTAAAATTATAGATTTTCCTCAGGTTTCTGAGAGGGAAGCTTCTGTAATCTACAGGGTTACACAAACGTACTACCACCCAATGTTTATTCACTCCTAATCGTCTGCATTTCTGCCAATTACCCACCACCACTTCCTTCCTGGAATTGTGACTGATAAAATGGTCTCATCAGGAACTGTAGTGATATGTACTTCCTGTCTGTTTGAGACTTTTGCAGCTAGCAGTACATGGCAACGCAAGGCACTGCACAGACCCTTTTGGAGCTTTTTGAAGAGAAGCTCCTGAGGGAATCCATTGCAAGGTCTTCATGTTGTCCCACATGCCAAAACACCAAGGTTGTACAGCTCATTGTGAACAGCTTTATTCCTGTATCTAAATTGTCCACTTAAACATAACTTTTATAGAAGATTTATGGAGCAAGATCACACACAATCTTTTCACTAGTTCTTAATGTGAAAGGATAACTACCAAGATTTAAACTGCAGTCCTCCCAGTAGAACTCAGGCTGTAAGCGGAACCAGTAGAGTCTCTCAAGTTTCCTTGCTTGGTATATACTGCCTGAGCAACAGTCGCTCTTTGTACAGGATCAAAGACTCAGAAGTATATGTTCGAGGCATATGAGCCGCAGATTACACACTGTGCATAGATCGCCATCTGTTGTTTGGCCCGGATGTTTGCACTTGTTTTTGTCTTGGAAAGTCTTTGGAAGTCATAAGGTATGTGACTCCTCCTTTGGATCATAGTGCGCATGGGCATCGGCTCCATCCTCAGATTGTTTTTTTCCGCCATCGGGCTCGTCTGTGATCTCGTGTTCCAGTTTGGAACCGCCAACGTTTTTCTCCTTCGACGCGCAATCCTTCCCATCTCGACGGTATTGTTTTCGATCACGTTTCCAGCCACACGCGACCCTTCAACTTCAAAGTCTTCGATTCTGGTCATCGACAAAGGCCTTCGGGCCTACCCGGTCCTCATCTCCAGCTCATGGAAAGGACGTAATTTAAAAAGTGTCCTCGATGTGGGTCGAAGCTTTCCCCACACCGACCTACATGAGGTGTGCAACCTCTGCCTCTCACCGGAGCACTGTCCAGCTTGTGCCTCCTTCCGCTCCAAAAAGACCATCCGGGACCGACGAGCTCAAAGAACAATGGTGCGCTCATCATCTTCGATCCCCGACAACATCTTTCAAGAGGGCGTCTATGTTCCGGCGCATGGTCGAGTCAAGGAAGCCATCATCAGCGCCTCCGAAGCAGATGATTCCGACGTCGAAGACATCACTCCAGCTCAAAGGGCCGTGAGTACAGGCGTCGACCCCGACCCCCCCTTGACACCATCAAAAAAGCCTTCGGTACCACCTCCACGCCCAGGTGCACACCGAGACACTGCTTCCCATGCCCCGCCTTCGGGCCCGGTAAAGAAGCCTAGTAAGCCTTTAAGCGACTCGGGCTCGAGTCAGCCTACCCTCTGTACCGAAAAGCAACATCTGGCACCGAAGAAAAAAGCGTCTTCGACCTCATCCACGCCGACCGCTGCTCCCACATCGAAGCACTCGGTGTCGAAGGCTAGCACCAGTTCCCAGGCACCGACAACACCCTCGGAGCCGACTAAAAAACGCCCGCCGAAAGGCCCCGATACTTCCAAGCCAAAAACCTCGGAACCGAAAAAACAGCAACCGGTTCCAACTGATAAAGACACTTCAAAACTACACGGTTCCAAGCCTAGAACCGCTACCGAGTCAACACCCAAAAAACTTACGGCACCGAAGCCCTCGTCTCCAAAGGATCTGTCTCCTATAGATGAACTGTTTTGCCCAGATCCTACCCAAACAACTTTAATAAAGGATCCTAAGACTGGTCATTTAATGCTCAGCATCAAGAAAAGACCACTAGAAATGACTGCGCCCGCACCGCCACCAAAGGAGAGAGACTTTGCCACCGCTCCATTGCAGATTCTTTCTCCTCTTCCTCCTCCCCCACCACATCACTCTCCCACACCATCACCTACCCCAATTGATGATAACACCTCAGATGATTCAGGGGGAGGTGCGGACGATCACCCCCTTGGGGACCCTACTCCTACTGGCTCCCTTGACCCCTGGGATGATTACAGTGTCCCAGATGTCCCTTACACCCCACAAGATGATATTTATTCCTCCAGGCCTTCAACCCCCAGAGGACAATATCAGATTCAACCAGCTCCTTCATAGAGTTGCTCAATACCACGGGGTGGCCCTGCATACAGACCCAGTAGAGGAGGGTTTTCTTATGGATACCTTTGATACCACACAAAGGTCCACCTCAACACTGCCCATGCTTAAAGGGGTCATTAAGCACGCACTAGAGATCTTTAAAGACCCTGTCAGGGCTTGAGTCATCAACCCTAGGATCGAAAAAAAAGTAGAAGCCGCCCCTACTGATCCAGCATACTTTAAGGGCCCACACTACTAGACTCCCTAGTAGTCTCTAATGCCAGGAAGAGAGCGAATTCTCAAACGTCAGGTGACGCATCACCACCAGACAAGGAATCAAAACTCCTAGACGCAAACGCACAGCGTCACAGGCAGCAAATCTTTGGCACATTGCTAACACCCAAGCGCTCCTAGCCAGGTATGACAGGGCACATTATGACAAGCTTGAGTCCATAATGCAGCACCTCCCTGACAAATGTAAACCGGGCCAGTGAACTAATCCAAGAGGGTAAGACCATCATTAACACCTCCATTCGCTGTGCCCTAGACGCAGCAGACCCCGCCTCAAGGGCAATCAACACCAGTGTCCTTTTACGCAGGCATGCCTGGTTCCGTATATCAGGTTTTAAGCCCGAAGTACAGAGTTCTATACTCAATCAGCCTTTTGATGAGCAACACCTATTTGGCCCCAATGTAGACGTGTCCCTCGAATAAAATGAAGAAGGATACAGACACCGCCAAATCTATGGGAGCCTTGCAATCGCAAGCTCCCAGACGGTCCTTTCGTCGCTCATCCTTTAGAAGCACCCATCGAGGCTACTCCTCTGATACCCCCTCCACCTCTTACAAAGCTCCCGCACAATCCACCTTTGCTAGAGGTTACCAAAGGGGTGGTTACAGGGGGAATAACAGCAAGGGCAGAGGCAAAAACAACAACTACCGCTCTCCCTCCACTCCTACCCCATGACTTACCTCCACTTCCCCCGACTATTCCACTCCAGTCGGGGGAAGACTCCACCAATTTCTCCCTGCCTGGATAAACATCACTTCAGACAGGTGGGTCCAGGAAATCATTCAATCAGGCTACTGTCTCGAACTAACATCTACCCCCCAAACATACCACCCAAACACTGTCCAATGTCACAAGAACATTTGTTACTATTAAAGCAGGAGGTAATCTCCCTCCTACAAAAAAGTGCAATAGAACCAGTTCCCCTGCACCAACAAAACAAGGGAGTCTGCTCCCTCGATTTCTCATACCAAAAAAGGACAGATCTCTAAGGCCTATTTTAGACCTCAGACCCCTAAACCTATACATACATTCAGACCACTTCCACATGGTCACACTTCAACAGGTCCTCCCTCTGCTTTCCCCGGGCGACTTCCTTGGTACTCTAGACCTCAAGGACGCCTATTTCCACATTCCCATTCACAGCGCTCACAGAAAATACCTCAGATTCGTAGTGGACGGTCAGCACTATCAAATCAAAGTACTCCCATTCGGAGTCACCACAGCACCAAGAGTGTTTACCAAGTGCCTAGCAGTGCTGGCAGCACACCTAAGAAGACAACACATCCATGTCTTACCATATCTAGACGACTGGCTTATAAATGCCAAATCGTACAATCAGTGTGTACAACGCACTTATGCCACTATTCAACAACTTCACGACCTGGGGTTCACAATAAATCACGCCAAGTCCCAGCTGCAACCGTCCCACGCACAACAATACCTCGGTGCCACAATAGACACCTCAAGAGCGTTCGCCTACCCCAGCCCCGCCCGGATAGCGAGCATCCAAGCTCTTCTCACCAGATTCCAACCGCAACACTCTCTTCCAGCTTGAATGTTCATGCATCTAATAGGGATGATGGCATCTTGCATATTCATAGTGCCTCATGCAAGACTCCAGATGCGTCCTCTCCATGAGTGCTTAGCACGCCAATGGAACCAGGCTGAAGGTCAGCTAACAGATCTGGTGTTGGTAGACGGTCGTACACATCGCTCTCTGCAGTGATAGAACACCAAGGACCTTTCCAAAGGGCGACCGTTCCTCGAGCCAGTTCCTCAAATAGTCATGACAGTGGACGCATCGCTCTCCGGCTGGGGAGCTCACCTACTACATCACACCATGCAGGGCAGGTGGACACCTCAACAAAAGTACTGTGCACTGCGTCGGCCTTGCCAGTACACATATTCAGTGACTCGCAGCTCCCAGCACGCATACCCAGTGATAAGAATACTGTTGCGTGCAATAACACTAGGCGTACTGTCATTCCCTCCCTGCGATACAATTACATGATACTGGTGGGTGTATTGACCCCTTCCAACATGGCCGCCGGAACCAACATCAGGGAGAAGGCCATTGCACATGCGCACCACCCGGGTACACTGAGCCATCCCAGACCCGGAAATGTCGCCTCACGCGTAACGGAGCTTAGACACTACATAAGCCACCTCATACCGGCACTGCACGCACCAGCTGGGACCACGGGGACCATAATCAGGTTTACAGCAGAGGACTCTTCTCTACCAAGGCCTTGTACGCTTCCAAACGCTGCATCCTCAGCGAGCCTATCTTTCCCGATCGGGCTTACCGCAGCGCTGTTACTTTTACTTTCAGATTGGATCCGGGATGAGCCTCTCCCCTCGAGCCCCGATTTCTGTTGTAAAGCCCTTAGCATTGTAAATATTATTGGCGCACGTTTTTAACTCTTTATAACTTGAACATCACACCGCACTTCCGGCGTTTTTTCTCATAACAATGTCCTCGTAATCGGGGCAGTTTTTTAGGTGCAATGTAACGCTCCAGTGCATGACATTCCCACAAAAAATGCACGCTGTGCGCCCGAGACCACTAGGCACTCACCCCAGTGGCCCACACGCACAATACAGTGCCACATGCACCTCTATATAGAATCTGCACATAGCGCCCTGCGCCTTTACTGATAGTCATTGTCTACCCATTCACAGGAGCGCAGCTTGAACCACGTCACTCTCTGTGTGTTTTTAACCTAGCAGCATGCCTAGCAGTATCTGCGCATGCCGCAATCTGCATGAGCATATTTACTAGTCACTGTAGTGGCCTTCCACGAGGACAACTGCATAACCATAATATAAGCATTAAGATTGCATTTTATGTTGCGAAACCCTATATGTTTTGTCTTGTCGTCTTATTTCCCGTAGGAATTGTTTGCTATTTTAAAGTGTCTGTGAGTACGCCGACATTTTTTACCACACACCTTAGCGCGTGTGTAGGTACCACATTGGTTTTTCACGTGGCCACATTCACCTTTCGCCACTCACTTATCACCTTTCTGGTCCTGAAGAAAACCCCGTTAATCACACAGCGGGGGCTGAAACATGTAGACCGCCACACATAAGCCAACTTATAGGTAATTAATCCTTAACAGTTGCACCACACATATTTTAACTATATCCTGAGCCGCCAACATAAAAAATAAAAGCAAGGATTCTCGGAGGTATTTTTAACTGTAGAATATCACATCACATCACACTTACGCACCAACACCAGCTCCGCTGTAATCAGGCGTCGCAGCACAACCGGGGGGCACTCGGCCGCCCGGTTGGGACCCCAATGATGAAGCATGACACCAACTAGGTTGGTGTGTGAGGGGTCTTTTAAACAACACCTAATGGGTCCAACCTCATGACACAAAGAGTTATGTTAGTACTGCCGTCGGCAGCGCTGGCAGAGAATGGGTGTTGCAGGCTGCTGTGGCCTTCCGAGAAGGGCCCTGGTACTTAAGATTTTACAAATAAAGCACTGGGCGCCAGCAAAACCTCCACGCTACGGCGCCGTGTTGATGGTGACCTCAGCTAGGCCTACCAGTGCAAGGGGTTCGCCCTTCTCTGCACAGAGTCCTCAGACCAATAGGAAGAAGTTGGCACAGAAACTGGAATAGAAAATACAAAGTTTAATAAACCTCATGAGGTGGAACTACATTCACACAGCACCCTTCGGTGTTGAGTGAAGTAGCACACTGAACAGAAGAAGCATGGTCCTTTTATACCCACACAGGGGCTGAAAAAGGCGGTACAAGTACACATGAGAAGAGTTATGCACTTAGATGGTCATACAGAAACTGCACAGTCAACAAGTAGGAGGAGTAATAAGTTGCTGACATCAGTTAGAACAGCCTGACAGTTCTATACTAGGAACAGGTGCACTCTACTAGCTAAGCACATTTGCGCATGTGCAAGACTCTGGGAGAGGGAAACAGCAAATGTCCAGCACATAGCTAATTAAAATGGCTGCCAAATACAAAATGGCTTTCAGCTCATGCTAAGAGATTAATGCAATCTTCAACAGATGGTCCTTTTAGCATGAGCTAAAGACATTCCCATAATCCAGTAGGAAATATGCATATGTCGCCTGGGCGCTATGCTCCCCTATCTATAGGAAGGACCCCAAAGACGACGTAGGAGTAGTAAGGTTTTATTTCATTTGGTTGTAACAGTTTTCTTTGACACTTCTTCTTTATCCTCTGGTTGTTTTGGTACCCCTCTTCTTCTTGGTCCGCGGAAGGCGGTGTCTGCCCGAAGTCTCCGTGGAATATGTAAAGAAGGGAAAACAATACCAACGTTAGGGGACCTTTCTCGTCCTCTCGGACTCTGATGGGGAAAGGGGAGTGAGGAGTCACCGGGGTTCCAGCACCAAAATAACACTCGTGTGATTAGAAGTCATTAGGTGAGTGAGGGCTCTATGGAAAGAAACGGTCACAGCCCAGGTGCCCTCCCAACAGTGAACAACCTCCCCCAACGCCCTCCCCGTGTGTTTAAGAAGCCCAGGATACGACCCCGTACCTTTCCCAGCCACGCTCCTCCAGGCGCATGGCGGGGCGAGACGTGGTGTAGTTGGCCTCCTGGCTCAGCAACTCCCTCCGCTCCTCTCCCATCCTCCGACTCTCGTGCTCCTCTCTTCTCCGTCGCCTCTCGTGCTCCTCTCTTCTCCGTCTTACTCGTTTCTCTCTCCTCGGCTCCTCCTCGGGCTTTCGCGCTGGTGTCCTGTCCGGCTTCCGTCTTAGCGTCGTCGCTAGTCTCTGATTGGTAGGATATCCGTGACGTCGTCGGGGGCGGTTCTGTGGTTACTCCCAGCCAGTCCACGTTAAAGGGACCGCCAGCATCCTGCATGGAAGGTTTAAAGGAGCCGTCAGCGAGGGATTGAATGGAGGAAGTCTCGGGTTCCGAGACTCGCTGACAGCATATTAATTTTTTTTTCTCATAAATTTATCAATATACTAATTCATTGCTTGGTGGGCATTTCTCATTCTAAATATTGTTAAGCTGGTATGTATAAGGTATAAGCAGGAGTACAAAGGGAACAGAGCATTGGGTCATACAGATAGCAGGAGAGAGTTATTACTATTCTCAGAAACAGAACTATTAGCTTTCTAGTCCTAAGCAAATTCTAGAACCATCCAGTAAAGACATTTTCAAGACATTTTCAAGACTCCTATGCATTTCAGTGACCATCAATTTCAACTTAAAAATATCCAACAGCACATACCTAATAAAAACATTTTCACTAGACTTTTCCAGTGTTTCCTTTATGAGGGCTAGAGTATCAATCAAGATGAACTTTTCTCTCGCAGAATAAACATTATTCCTAATAAAGCAGTGCTCCTCCTCAAAAATGGGACGACCAATGGGGTACATTTTCAACAAAAAAGAAAAAGAAGTCCTTGGGAAATTAAAGCCGCTGTACAACCAACCAGAGGGGAGTCTTCTCCCTGTGTCCGTTTGAGCCTCACAGGCAGGCTCTTGTTGTTCCCACGGTGGAGCTGCACAACTCGCAACTCAGGAATCACGGCCCAGTTTCAAGGGAAAAGTTTCTTCTTTCAGGATAGGGCAATCACCCACCAGGGCAAATGCTCTCAGTGATCCTGTCCAGTGTCTCAGGCAGTGCACCAGTTTTCTTCATTTCAATCTAACAGGCACCAGAGGCACAGCACCTGTACCCTGAACTCAAGTCCTTCCCTAACTCCTGTATTGCTCTGCTGGCACACTGCTCTTTCGTTGGGGCCATAGATTGCATTCAGTGTGCCCAGGTATCTCTTGACCAACAAAGGTGAAGACTTTACAGCCACTTTGGGACCAGGATTCAGAGGCCTGATGCTAGGATCTCTGAAGCAACCCTTGTTTCAAAGGGGGTTACCTCAAGCAAAAACTTTCTCGCCTTCCTGGTCGGTCTGTGACTCTCGGCTGGGCATCAAAAACTTGATCCACGATTTCTCCTTTCTGATTTGTGACCCCGTCTTTCGCCCAAGACAGTGGCAGGGGTACACACTTCACATCCCAGTGCTTCCGGCCTTCTACCTTCACTGAGGTCCTGGTTGCCAGCAATGCCTGTGCTGGTTACCTTCACTTTGACTTCAAGCTGGACTGGTGCTGACTCTCCAAGCTGGATCTGATGTCCGCGCCCCTCTGGCAATGGTTGTAAGGCAGCAAATATCTATTGGTGGACAGAACAAAAGGTCTTTAGACAAGGCACAGAAATAATCTATCAACAGAGAGGATAGTCTCAGAATACTTTGTAGTCTAGGGACGCCCTATATATTAGCAAGGCACCCAAGAACCACTTTCATCTATGTGAGAGTAAAATAAACAACAGCCTGGACCTATTGGCAAGTATAAAAGGAACTCTTTGGTGAACTGACAAGAGTATTACGTCACCCAATCCCAAGCAGCCAAGGAGGTCTGTGTTCATTTACTAAATTCTGAGGAAAAGAGAAAAACAATACAGACATACTCCAAATCCTTACATCTGTATATTCCTATCTTAATCATCTAAAGACCCTCAAGAAAAAAGGAAATGTTCTACACTTTTACTCATAGACTTTGCATTACTTGTACAGGACTGCAGACACTTCTAAAAATGATTTCTCTTAATAAAAGCACCTACATTGTATGCTTAGGACCATGCTCTCATGTTATAGGAGCAACAGGAAAATCTAAAACTGCTAATTTAGCAGGGATTCCTATTACATAAAGAACTAAAAACTTCAACATAATGGGTACATTTTCTCCAGCAGAACATCTTGTGACAAATAGACTCCTATAAAACAATATTTTCCTCAAAAATGTTTGCTAAGGATCACATGGGCATCTTCTCTGCATTCTATTTTTCACAATCCAAACTATGCAACATCAGCTCTAGTAAGGACTGTCAGTTTATTTACACAGACTAGCTAATAAAAACTAGCAATGCCCTTGCAAAACTGTATGTAGCATGAGAATAACAAACAATAGTGGTGTTATCACCTGAGAATTTTAGAACAAAAACTACCCACAGCTAGTTCCCCTTAAAGATCAAATAAGGAAACCACAATCTAGACTACTCATCCTTTCATAATTTCATCAGACAGGATGGGCAGTAACATAGCAAATTTATTTATTCATTTTATTAATGCTAATAATGTTTAAAACAGTATTACTGAATAGCCAATTAAATGTCTCATGGATATTTACAGACAGTTTAGACAGGCTCAAAAGAAATTAGGAAAAAGCGAGAGAAAACATAAATTTGCCTACCCTTAATTTGAAGAGGAGCTAGCCTCCTCCCCCCATTTTGACAGTAGGAAACCTGTAACAGGTTTCATTCTGTCAACACTATCAACCCCAATTTCTAGCAACTGGGCATAAACAAACTCTGAGGAGCTAAATAGCACATTGAGCTAGCTAAAGAACATATTCCTTTAGCAAATGTACAAGTGTGACACGAGGGTACATGAATTCAAACTAAATCCCATGGCTTCCTTATTTCAGCCCTGAAAGCATTAGTGCTATACATATGACAGAGCCATTGTCTTAATAAAAGCTGACATATACCATTATTATTAAATCTGTTCATATGAGTGAACTAAAACTTGCTTTAGCAAAAAAAAGCAAGCAAAACCTCTTTCTGTCCCTGCCCTGCCATTTCGTCCTTCAAATGTCGAAATGTCAAAGCAAATGTTGCGCTGAGCCCTGCTTCTAAATGTAGAACTTCGACCTTTAACCTATTCGCAGCTGTTCTATCTTGAGTGCAAGGTTTTCATGCCGTTTTACAAATTCAAAATGACCCTGGAGGCTGACAGCTCAACAGCAAAACCCACTCCATTCCTGTCTACCAGCAATTCAGAGGTAAGCTTAATAACTTCTGCCAGTTTTTTTTGGACATATTTATATTTGTAAGCAGTGTGCCGAGTGCTTGTATAGCAGTATAGATGTCAGCTATTCATTCTATGCTTACATATGTGCATTTACTGTAGCCTGAGGCAGTTTAAAAGCTGCTCTGATTGGAAAAACCTAATTTAAATAGTGAATGTTACTCAATTTCGACTTTGATGTTTGGGGCACTTAAAAATGAATATCCTACAATGTTTCTGCATAATAGTCATCCCCAGAATGTCCCCTACATATTCCAGAGATGTGGCATCAGAAATGTATAATGTATACCCTTATAAAAATGAGTTTTATACGCCTGGGTAAAGTGACATTTCACATGTAAGTGACCCCCCTATTGCTGTATAGCATGGCTTAAATTCAATTTGGATGCTAGGAGTTCACAGCATCATTACTAGGCATTATAAATATTAAAAAACGAATTTAATGCACCTATTTTATATAACATTTTTTATATAATCAAAAAAATTATTTATTTTTATTTTTTAATAAATCCAATCATTTTGATGAGTCCACATATGAAAAGCAAGCTGCATCCCTTGCCTATCATATTTAAACACATTCATTCATAGCCCTAAGAACAGAAACCGAACTTGAAAGTCTGCGCCACTTTTAAATGAAGGACAGTCATTATTATTTAACATCAAAACCCACTCTTATCCTTATTTAAAAAGGCATTAAGAAAATAAATCCCTACTGTCAATCTGTCCTCTGTTTATCAAAAATAATGAAACTATATTTCTAACTTTTAAAACAGAAGTCTGAAATGCAGGATTTTACACCATGTTTGACTTCAGCTGTTCTCTGTGGCCGGAGTCAGAAATACCCACGTGCTGACACAGCTGCTTGACACGTAAAGGCGTCGAATTCACACGCCTTTCAAGTCAGCCTTTCAAGTCAGCCTTTCAAGTCAGCCTTTCCACAAATCTGTCGTTCTGTAATGTATTCAGGTCTGCAACAACCAACTCAGATAATGTGAATGCCTGTTAATACCTAATAGATAAATGCTGTGACATTTTGTATCTTTATTTTTATCTATTGCAAAACACACAATTTCGTTTTTTGAAGCTTTTTTATTCCAATTAAATGTGGATTCTAATTTTATCTTTAACATTGTGGCAATTTGCACACATGTATAGTGTCCTACTCTGTCAATTTAATGATAGCGTGCAGCTATTTAGCATATATTATATAATTCATTGCTGGATTCTTTTAAAATGTATTTTATTTTAATGATATTTGGCATAACAGAATGACGACAAAAAAAAACATTGAGCCCATTCCAGACATTTTCAAAACTGTGTCATACACATAATACAGGGCACTTAAGGCTAGCCATTCTTGCACCAAGAGTGCAATCGCTACTTACAAGTACCACTAATGACAAACCACAGACATTTAAACACACATTTAACCCACAGATCAACACTTAGGACAGAAACAAAAGACAGCCCACAGACTGTACTTAAACCAAACCATTTGTAAATACTAGTTGTAAGTCATATTCACTAGATTTGGCTGGCAGAACACCAAGAAAAAAAACGCTCTGCATATCACCACTTATGAATGTTACTAAGTGCACAGACCAGGATCCTTTCCATGTACATATTTAGTTCCTCGGGGTACTAGTCACCAAAGAAGAAATACTTTTTTATACCTAAACCTAGTTAAGTA
This sequence comes from Triturus cristatus, assembly GCF_964204655.1. Taxonomy (NCBI): domain Eukaryota; kingdom Metazoa; phylum Chordata; class Amphibia; order Caudata; family Salamandridae; genus Triturus; species Triturus cristatus. Next base: position 252,416,872 of record NC_140580.1, on the reverse strand, counting down.
TCCCCTCTAGGGGAGCCGGCTAATTATATACAAGTTTAAAAATGGTACATCCAAGAAAACAACACATTCATAAATTCACCTGTGGGAAAACAAAAAGACCATCACGCATTTGCTTACAATTAACTGCTTTGTTCTTCAGCTCTAATGCTTTCACATAAATGTTCTTTCGCTGTTCTTTTTCAATCAAGGCTTGCTCACGCTTCATTCGTTCACGCACTTCTTTCTCCCACATTCGTACACAATCAAACATCTCTTGCCTAGTCTTTCGCTTAAACATACATTGTTCCACATACTCAATCTTTCGTAAATCAAATGACCCATACATAGGCCAACGCAACTCAGGATCCTTACGAGTGTATTTATTCCATAATGCGCTGTACATTATAGAAGAAAGACCATACTTAATATACATATCCCTATTAGGCGTCCCCTCTGGGGGGCCGGTTGTGCTTAATCTAGTCTCAAATTGGTACCACTACAAAAGCAACACATCCTATGAAGTGTGCTAAAAACAGGCATGCCAAAAATAGTGCAGAATATGCAGTATTATAATCAAAGTAGCACTTTAAGGTACCTTTAGTACAATGTGCCGTTCAAATCAATTCAAATAGAGAAAATTCTCCTCATTACCTGCCTATATAGATTGCAATCCATATATAAATCTCATAACAAACCAAGTTGGCCAACACCAATTCCAAAATCCAAAAGCCACAGTAAGTGTTACTAAACTACCTTACCAATCCCAGGCATCAAAACCAACAGCAAGCGCCACAGAAGGACACTTACCAATCACTTGGTGTCCAGGTTCCAACTGCCAAGTTCTAAAATCGACCAAATGGTCACTGCACGGCGAATCAACAGAAGAGATCTCAGTCGAGGACCGGCACCGCCTGGATGGTCAGATCAGAAAGAAAGGAAAAACTCCGTGGTTGCCAAGACTCGGGTCTCATCGGGCAGCGATCGCGTCCAGAGCGAGATTCCAATACTTTGTCGCGACCAATCCTTTGGGCATCCGAGTCACCGATGAGCCCCAGTAGTTGGGCGCCAATTTGTTGATGGTGACCTCAGCTAGGCCTACCAGTGCAAGGGGTTCGCCCTTCTCTGCACAGAGTCCTCAGACCAATAGGAAGAAGTTGGCACAGAAACTGGAATAGAAAATACAAAGTTTAATAAACCTCATGAGGTGGAACTACATTCACACAGCACCCTTCGGTGTTGAGTGAAGTAGCACACTGAACAGAAGAAGCATGGTCCTTTTATACCCACACAGGGGCTGAAAAAGGCGGTACAAGTACACATGAGAAGAGTTATGCACATAGATGGTCATACAGAAACTGCACAGTCAACAAGTAGGAGGAGTAATAAGTTGCTGACATCAGTTAGAACAGCCTGACAGTTCTATACTAGGAACAGGTGCACTCTACTAGCTAAGCACATTTGCGCATGTGCAAGACTCTGGGAGAGGGAAACAGCAAATGTCCAGCACATAGCTAACTAAAATGGCTGCCAAATACAAAATGGCTTTCAGCTCATGCTAAGAGATTAATGCAATCTTCAACAGCCGGACAAACATTTGTGCCACACAAGGGACCAATGTTGAACCATACGGAGCCGAAATAGTCTTCAACTTCGACGAAGGGGAAAGAACATGGTCACTCCTCAACACCGAAGACGACCTCTGCTCCTACAATGCTAAAAATAAAGGCGCCTTTCTCTGCAACATAAACAGTGACTGAAAAACAAGCAAAAAAAAACGTAAGCCCATAGTTCCAGCAGAAGAAAGCAGTGTCTTCGAAGGCCTTCAAGACTTCATGTTGAAACGCCGTCAGGCAGTTGAAGACAACAGGCAAGAAAAAAAGTCTAAGCGACAAAGCCAAAACTTGGGTATTACACAGTTGTTGCCAAAGTGGGTGGCAACACAACATAGAGCCACAAGCCCTGTGCCACAAGGCTGCCCAATATCACCATGCACTAGTTCACTATCGCCCCCTCACATTGCAGAGAAAGTAGACAGCCCTGACCATGAGACTTACTACTCAGATTCACAAGGAGAAACACCACAAAGCCCAAACCCATGGGATGACTACTATGAGGTGGTCCTTCCAGATATGGACATAGAACCACCTATCCCAGCCAAGGCATCTCCACCAGATGACACCTCTTCATATCACAGTGTAATAAAGCGGGCAGAAGAGTATCATACATTACCACTGCACAGTACAGAAGAGGGGACAGATTTCCTGGTCGAGACACTCCAGGACAGAGCGCACAGTGCAGTACCTACCAATGATAGGCTCAATGATTAAAGTTTCAAAGGAAAATTTCAAAGACCCAATAAAATCAAGGGTACTCGCACCCAGAATCTAGAGGAAATACAGACCTTTGCCCTCGGATCCTCTCTACATCAGAGGTCACCCTACTGCCGACTCCTTAATGGCAACTACAGCGCACAAAAGAGTTGCATCAAAAAGCACTGGGGATGATCCACCTCCTGATAAGGAAAGTAAGCGCATTGAAGCTGCAGGCAAAAGGGTTGCTACAGGTCATGCCAGTCATTGGAGGATTGCAAACTTGGTGGGCCTCCTATTGCGCTACAACAGAGCTACATGGGACAAAATGTGAGAACTCTTACATAATTTTTCTGAGTAATATAAAAAGAAAGGGGAAGATTTAGTTGCAGAGGGTAGACATGCAATCAATCAAATAAGCTTTATTCGACAATACATTTAATAAAAACGTGGTATATAAAATACTATTAAAAAGAATAAGCAATGACTTTAAAAACATGATCTAATAGTCTTTGGAAAAATCAGTCTAACTAGTACATTGAAAAAAATAAAACAAGCTCATAACAGCAGAATGGGTATTTACAGGTAAGTAGCCAGCACATTTAGTTCTTTAATACAAAGTTCCAAGGTCAGTTGTTCGTGGTCAATAATTGAGATCTTATAGTCCACATCCACCTCAAGAACTTGGCCGTTGGGATAACATAGTGAGGTGATGGACCTCAGGGCCACACTACTTTGTCTAGTACCCAAGTTCCTACAAATGGTAACAAGCCATGCTTTGTGGGGGACAGCATAGGCGGGGCGAACAATACATGGGAGTAAGTTTATTTCTGGTCCATACAGATAGGGCATTTGTTGTCACCTAATGTGGCCCATTTACCGGTAAAAAACTTTAGTGGAAGGCAAGCCACTCTGAATTGAAAATACAGTTTACGATCAAATGGTTTTAAAATTAAATCCCCGTACTGTTCGAGACTCTGCCAAGATAGAAATTCCCCGTTAGTGTTGTCCAGTCACTTTTTCTAATGTTATTTTGTTCAATGAGTTCCCAATTCTTTTCTTGATTGTCTCTTGATGGAAACTGGGTGCTCTGTGGGAATTCACACAATTCCGATAAACCCATGCTGGCCAGTGCCGCTCTGAAATCTCATAACTAACTGATTTTATGGAAATGATCCGCCTCAATAATATCCCTAAACCCATCTGCATAGGTGGCCAGTTCCGGGGTGCACCTGATTCTACGTCAGAATAAAATGGGGCTTAGTCTTGCAAGGTCTACCAGTGCTTTCCTACCTAGGTCATTCAGCAAGGGCAACATAGGGGTACATTGTGGTAGGCTGGTAATAGCTCGAAGGAATCTATTTTCCAATGTGGCTAGCTGTGTGAGATTCTCAAATCCCATAGTTCTGCTGAGGGACCGATCTCACTACTTTCATATCATAAATCTGCAACACCGGATTGACTGGTTTGGGCAGAGATGTTTTAAATTCATTAGTTAAAACACCTGCTAATTGACGATGTTTCAGTGTCATGATTTCAATGGCTTCCATCTCATTTCCTTCTGCAAGGTAATACCTAGGTAGGTAAATGCATCTACCTGTTGTAAAGGGGTCCCATCAAAATGATTCTACCCCTAAATGTCCTATGCTGATTAAATGTCATAAACTTCGTTTTTGCTTCATTGATTTTCAAACCTCGTTAAGCACAGACATTTTCGAAACGGGTCAACGCACGCTGTAAACCACTAGGATTTTTTGCAATAATTAGTGTGTCGTTGGCAAACATTAAAATTGTGATCTTTTTACCTGCTAAAACCGGTGCGTCAGTAGGGATCATAGTTAAAAATTTGGCAGCTCCATTAATAAAAAGGGAAAATAATGTGGGTGCCATCACGCATCCTTGGCGGACTTCCGTCTCTACAGGAAATGGGTCTGTTATGTTTCCCTGTGTATCCCATCGTATTTGTGCAAACCTTTTCTCATGGAGACGGGCAATGAGAGAAAGCAGATACATAGGCATCCCCAGCTCCTGTAGAACCACACAAAGTTTGTTACGTAAGACCAGGTCGAAGGCAGACTTGACATCGACCAACGCAGCATACATGCTGCCCTTGCTAAGAATTACTGTCCGCCAATATATAAAAATACATCGAAAGACCTGGTCTATGGTACTAATGTGTGCTCGAAAAACACGCCTGAATTGGAGTTAAAATGTCATTAGCATCAATCCACTCTTGAGCCTTTGCCAGGACAAGGCAGGCTACCACCTTTTGAACTGAATCAATTAGGCTTATTGGCCTGTAGTTTCCCGGCAAAAACTGAGATGATCTCCGCCCCCCTCCAGGTATTCATTTGCTGTTATGTAAAAAGATGTCTGCGGGAATACTATCAATACCGGGCGCCCTCCCCCCTGCAATAGTGCTAAGGACAGCACTTACATCAGCCAAGTCAATAACTTTTTCAGTTAAATAAGGATGGATGGCGAAGGGCTCTCTAACCTTCAAATCATCATTAGCATATTGTATAGCAAAATGACTAACCCAGGAATCTGGTTCTACATAGTTTTGAGGGAGCAGTGAGACTCCACTCCGAACCCATTTTACCAGGTTCCAGAAATGCTGATAGTCTGTTCCTGGAGCATGCTAATTTTAGATCCTGCCATATTTTCTCGCCCCATGCTTTTTTGGCATTTCCCAGCGCTTTTTTATAAACCCTCCTAGCATTCTGCACCCTACGTTGATCTCCTGACCTAATAGCCCCACCTAAGAATCTACAGGCTCGCTTGCATTCCTGATTATACCAGTTATGGCGGGGCATGGTACCCTTCTCCTTGGCCCTATAAGTTATTTGAAAGTGTAAATGCATCCTAGCAAATAAAGTGCTGTGAAGCGTTATTTCCTTAAGTGGCTGAGACTCAAGAAGGGAAACCTTTATCTCTGCCAACGTCTTCTCGATGTCACTAGAAATAAAGGACAATGTTTCTGGCTTTTCTACGATCATCAGTCATTTAACCCGCCGCATATTATTAGTAGTTTACAAATACCTGGTGGTAAAAAGGTTACGTGTATATATTTTTTCCTGTAGGTTCTTCAACTGAAATATGGAGCATAATGGGTTATGATCACTCTCTACATGGTCTAACACAACCATGTCCTCAAGTGGGTGCCATCATTTTAGATTAATTAAAAGGTAGTCAATACGGCTAGAATAATAGCCATTAGTGAACGTGTTGGCCCCTTGCCTATCAGAAATGGTTCTACCATTTGCAGCCCTTAAACCTTTTTCGAGGCAGATAGCTTTGAGTTGAATTGCTCCCTCTGTCCAACTTTTAATTGGAGATATTTCAAGGCTTGGAATACCCCACTATGAATCTTCCTCCACCACCAGATCATTTTCCTCACTGTCAAGGGGCTAAAAAATAAAATAATAATCCCCCGCTATGGAGGGGCATGGCTAAGAGCGTCAAGATGGCGGTCGCACCTTAGGTGTGCTCCGGACCCCTCAGTCATCCGCTCGACCATCCGACGCCATCGGGAGCCTTTAACACCCTGTGCCCCATGCCTGGGGGCCTCTGCAGCTCCTTTTGAACCATGTGGCGCTGAACTTGGAGCGATCGGGGCTGATCTTGTCACCTGGACCTGTCGGGCCGCGCTCCTCAAGATGGCGGCCGTGGCTGCACTGAATCCAGCTCCTCTGCCTGTACGCTGTCCGTGCCCGCCTGCCTGTGGGGGGGGCTCCTTGCGTGGCGGGTCCTCCCCTCTGTCCTGTGTACTTCATCGCCTCCCCGGCGGGTCCTGCCGGCGCCGTACCAGTGGCCCTGCGCTGCTGAGATGAAACGCTGAAGGCCTGGCGCTGCCGTCCCGTGCTGATCAGCCCCACTGAGGGGGAGCTGGAGTGTGCGTGGTGCCGCGGCTCCGTGAGGGGTCTCGGCGTGCGTGGGCCGCCTGTGGTGCTCCCGAGGGCCCTGAGGAATCCTTCCTGTTGCCTGGCCTGTGGAGTGGTGGGACACCCTCCGCGGAGCGGTGAGCTGGTGCCGGCGAGCCTCTGTTGGTCCTGGGGCTCTCGGCAGCCCTGTCAGCCTTGGATTCCGCCTGTCTGTTGTGGCGCCGCGGCCCGGCGGGGACGCAGCCTGAGGGGGGGTGATCCCCTGTTGCCCCCGTGGCCATGCCCTGAGCTTGTTACGTGCACTATTGGTGGCGGTGTCCTCCCACCACCCCTCTGCTGCCTGGCCCGGTATCACTGGAGTGGCGATATTACACCTGTGGGACTGCTGACCAGGGAGGTGGCCGCTTGACATCTAGAGGGCTACATTGGTAGTCGCCGGTGCTGGAGACTGCCGCAGGGGAGGGCGGCCTTCTGGACGAGGTGCTCTTCTGTCGCGTCCCACCCGCCCCCCCCAGCGCTGGGTGGACGTCGCTGACTCCAGAGGCCCTGCCTGAGCCCAAGTGAGGAGGCCCTGTCCGAGCCCCGCTGGGCCCGGCGGCCCGGACCGCTACTGCTGGTGCTGCTGGTCATTGGCTGCTGGAGGTCGCAATCCTTTGAACAGGCCTGCAGGTAAGGAGTGGGGGCGCGGTGGTGTCTGGTCTGGGGGTGTGGGTCGGCTGTCAATCGGGCAGCAGGTAGGGTGCGAGGGGGGCCTTTGGCTGGTGTGGCTCCTTCCCCCTCTCCTCCTTCCCCCCTCCTCCTCCCCCGCCCCCCGCTCCTGGTGGGCCGCGCAGGACTTGCTAGTGGGGGGAGCTGGCCCCTTTTGACTGGCGATGGTGGCAGCGTAGCCCGCTGGCTTCCCCTCCTGGACCCGGGGCGTGGGTGCAAGCGCTTCGGCCGCCATTTCGGGCGGCGGTGTTCCATGGTGGCTGTAGACAGAGGCCCGGTGGCTCCCGTGGGGCTGCGAATATAGTCACTGAAGTAGGACTTGTGGGTCCCCCAATCACCCTTTGGGCCGCCTACACATCCCAGGGGGCAACTGCGCGCACCAAACCCTCCCTCCCCCCCGTCCGGTGACCCTCCTGAATCTCTATCTCATCTGCTGTGTTTCTTGCCCCAGTGAGCTGTTCTGTGGATCCAGTGGAGGGGGTCCAGCCTGTGGCCCTTGATTGCGACCCTTCCTTCCGGCTCCTCTATGCTGGCTGCGCTTCTTGGGAGGCGGACTGGGCTGTCCCGGGTCGTCACATCGGCTGCCTGCAATTCACGGCTCCCTGGGCCGATTCCGTTGCTTCATCGCCCGTCCAGTGTGGGGCCCCGCCAGGGGTCCTCAGAGCCCGTCCCTCCCCGGGGGTCGAACATGGGTAGAACGGACAGATCAGTGAAGGTCCCTGCCACCCAGGCAAAAATGGACCGCTTCACCACCCGGGGGGGAGGGGGGATCTCCTGGGGGAGTGGCTGGGCAGGAGGCTCCTACGTCCGCTGAACTGGCCGCTATCCTCCAGGCCATTCACAAGTCCCAGACTTCGGTGGAGGGCAAGATTGCAGAAGTGAGAGTGGACCTGACTCTCATCAGGCAGGATCTTCGCAACGCTAACACCTGGATTAAAGAGACTGAGTCCAGGATCTCCTCTGTGGAAGATGACGTGCAACAACTTAAGGAGCAGGTGGCCCGTCTTCACTCTCATACTCAGTAGTTGCACTGCCGGGCGGAGGACGCTGAACACAGGTCCAGACGCAACAACCTCTGCCTGGTGGGCTTTCCGGAGGGAGTGGAGCAGGGACGTACAGTGGACTTCCTGGAGAAGTGGCTGAGGTCGTGGGTCCCAGGGGGATCCCTATCCCCTTGATTTGCAATCAAGCGGGCTCATCGGTCCCTGGCTCCCAAACCAATACCGGGTGCTCCTCCCCGCCAGATCATAATGCGGGTTCTTACCTTCAAGGACCACGACATCATCTTGTCTGAAGCCCGTAAGCAGCAACGGCTCCTCAATGAAAACTGCGCCATTATGATCTTCCCAGACTATACCCATGAGGTCCAGGGCCAGCTTCGCTCTTTTGGAGAGGTCAAGCAGAAGCCGAGGGCGCTTAACATTCAGTATCGGCTCCTCTTCCCGGTTTGCCTGTGGGTGGTATTTGCGAATAAGACACTGTTTTTCGACAGCCCAGCGGAGGTTTGGACATGGGCGACGGAAGAGCGCCCTCTGCGGGCTGCGGGTTGTGCCCTGGGCAGGGGGGATGCGGGGGGTGGGCTCAGCCGCTCCGCCCCCTCTGCTCCTCAGCCTCCACGTAATCGATTCCACAGGCGCTGTGATCGGAGATGGGCCTGCTCGGACTCCCCGCCGGGTCACTCACAACAGCCACCCCAGGTCGAAGAGGGAGCGCCGACTGGGAGGCGCTCTAGTTCCGCTGGACGGCGGAGATGCTGCATCCCGGTCCTCCGCGATTGACCTCCCGAACATGGACCTTTCCTGTAGCCCGATTCTTTTGAGGGACCCTGCTTGAGCCGGTCTCTGCCCGCCGGGCCTTGCTCCGCGACCGGAGATGGCACTCTGACTTAGATCTGTTCCTATCTTCCCGATGGTCTTTGTAAACATGCATCCATTCATGAGGAGGGGTCCTCCACGTTTCCCCATTCCCAAGCGTTTTAGTTCGGTTGTTCGCCCAGTGTACTAGGGTGTTGCTTTTGAGGGATTGACAGATGCTTCTGTTGCTGAAGTGTAGGGTGGGGGTAAAGGGCGGGTTTGGGAAGGTGTTTCCCTGTATGTTATGTTTTTTGTTGGTTCTTGTTTCAGCTGCCACGGAATGACACCTGTTATCGGTGGGAGGGATGGGTGTGCCCCTGTAGCAAGCGAACGCTCCCACCACCGCGGGCCCCCAAGCGCGTTTGTATACCCAAATCCATATACTCGGCCTAGACCAGGAAACGCCTACCATGACAGATAACACTTCCCCCAAGGCGTCTCTCCACGTGTTGTTGTGGAATGTCAATGGCCTGCTGGACCGACACAAACGCACAGCAGTCCTACGGTATGCGCAGCGTCTCCACATAGATATCCTCATGCTTCAAGAAACGCACCTCTTAGGTAACTGCTGCCCCTTCTTAGCTTGCTATGGCTATGATAGGGTATGGCACTCCGGCTTCTCTAGGGGCTCACGAGGAGTTGCCATCCTCTTGAGGCGTACACTGCCCTTTGTCCTCTCCCAGGTGATACATGATCCTCAAGGCTCGTCTGTGACAATTTGTGGATCATTGGCCGGGTCTCCCCTTACTCTCATGTCGGTATATGTCCCCTCCCTCCATGCTCGCGCCCACACTCGCACACACTGCTGCCCTGCTACATAACGTGCCCGCTGGCAATATGGTCATTGCGGGTGACTTTAATGCAGTCTTAGCCCCGGCCCTCGATACAACAGGACCTCCATCTGCCGCCCGGGCGGCGAGTGCGAAACAACTGAAAAACTGGTCTGAGTCCCTGGGGCTCTGCGATGCATGGCGCACATGGCACCCACGCAGCACCCGATTTACACATACCTCCACGGCTCACCACACCCAAGCGTGCATAGATGCGATCTTTGTCCCCGCGCCCGACTGTTCTACGATTCTTGACGTCCAAATCCTGCCCAGAGGCATTTCAGACCATTCCCCAATACTCCTTGGTACAGGGCCCCCCCCTCCCGCGGCCCGCCAAACATGGAGGATGAACGCCTGGTTTCTCCAGGATAAAGACTTCAAGCAGGAGGTGGGGACAGAGCTTAAACATTACTTTGCTACCAACGAGGGCTCGGTAGCCTCCCCGGACACCCTACGGGAGGCAGGGAAAGCGACCATACGAGGTATCGCAAAACGACAGCTTATGCTCCAGAGGCAATCACAGTTGCAGGAGATCTCTTCCAAGGAAGCGCAGGTGCTTCGCTTGGAACAGCTGTTGTCCACGTCAGAGGACGCTGCCCAGACCCGACAATTAGCCCTCATCCGGGATGACATTAAACAACTGCCCTTGGATGCGGCCAAGCTCCTCTGGACGTCCTCGGTAGCAAGAGTTTATGGTTGGGGGGGACGAGAACGGCACGATCTTACACAGATTAGCCACACATCCCAGGGCAAATCGTATCATCCCAGAGGTGGTTGATGCAGCTGGAGCGGTGCAATGTGCTCCAGTAGCAATGGCAGATACCTTTGCTGCATACGACCGGAGGCTGTACACAGCCCACATACCCGAGCTGTCCGTTGCAGCTCTCCTAGCCCAGGGTAGGGTGTGCCTTCCTAGGCTGGAACCAGCCGCTCAAAAGGACCTAGAGCGACCCATCTCCCTGAAAGAAATTGAAGAGGCCATCACCCTGGTTTCCCCGGGTAAGACCTCGGGTCCAGATGGCCTTCTGCAGGAGTACTATGCAGCATACCGAGGCACTCTAGCGCCCCATCTGGCCAGCCTATTCAAGGAAGCCTTAGAGAGAGGTTCCTTTCCGCCAGAAACGGATATTGCCACCATCGTGGTTCTCCCGAAATCCCAGCCTCCCTCTCGAATGTGCGCAGAGTATCACCCCATATCCCTCCTCCACACCGAAATCAAGCTTTATGCTACCATTCTGGCCAAGTGACTGAAACCCTACTTGGCCTTACTGGTGCACCCGCATCAATGTGGGTTGATGCCTCAGCGTGGGACCCGCCACTGCCTCCGCAGGCTGCAACTAGCTCTGGCACACCGGCACCTGCTTACCCCATACTTGGCACTCCTGTCCATAGACTTCGAAAAAGCTTTCGATTCGGTGGATTGGACATGCCTGCAGGGTGTGCTGACCGAGATGGGGTTCGGGCTCCCCTTCCATTCTCTGATCCGAGTCCTGTACGCTCACCCGAGAGCGCGAGTGTTGGTCAACGGGGTACTGTCGGAGGCCTTCCCCCATTGCCAGGGGCACTAGGCAGGGATGTCCCCTTTCTCCTTTGCTATTCGCCCTGGCGATGGAACCCTTAGCGTCCCTGGTGCGGGCTGAAGACCGCCTCCGCGGATGGGAATGGCCCAGTACTGACACGGACAAGATCGCCTTATACGTGGATGATGTCCTTGTCTTCCTATCCGACCCAGCCTTCTCCAGGCCACATTGCCTCCAGATCTTGCACTCTTTCGAGCAGGCTTCAGGGCTGCGGTTAAATCCCAGGAAATAAGTGCTGGTTCCCCTGCATCTCTCTAGAGAGTGCTTTGACTGGCAGTCTACCATACCACTCCGGAGGCAGTCCTTTAAATATCTGGGGATTTGGATTGCCCTGATTCCCGAGCTGGGTTGGTCCCTCAATGTGGCCCTGTTAGTTAAGAAGGCCAAGGATGACCTCCTTAAATGGAAAGCGCTGCCTCTGAACCACCTGGGGAGGGTGGCCCTGTTTAAAATGATGATCCTCCCCAGATTCCTCTACGTCCTGCAGAATACCCCCTTTTCCCAGGACTTGGTTTCGGGAACTGGATAGTCTAATCACCAAGTTTCTCTGGAGCGGAGGACGGGCACGCGTGGCTCTGTCTGTTTGCCAGATTCCCTCCTACGATGGCGGTATGGGGATGTCACACTTGTAGCTGTATTTTTTGGTGGTACGTCTCCTGGTAGTCCACGATTGGTTTAATGGGGGCTGTTCAGACCCAGCCTACAGGCTTGTATTGAGTGACCTGGGGCTTGCGGACATCCAAGCCATGATGTATGGGGAGCCCATTCCAACCCGACTGCCTGATGTGACGCACTCTGTGTTGTTGGCTTGGCGGGCCTCGCTCCGTCACACTGGATGGACGGGGAAGTTGACCCAATGTACTCCCCTCTGGCATGGGGCGTGGCTTCGGGAGGTTAGTGGACTACAGGGGTTTAAAACTTGGGACCTTATTGGCATCTCCAAGCTAGGGATGTATGGGCCAGGGGCCGTATGCTGTCCTTCCAGGAGCTCCAAACTCGCTACTCCTTGCATTCGTACCAGTTTTATAAATATTTGCAGTTTAGACATGCCCTCCACACGCATATTACGAAAGAGATGAGGCTCCCCGAATATAGCCCCACTGAGGCTCAGACGATGCTGGAAGACTTGGGGTGGGGGGCGGGGGGGTCTCCTGCATTTATCGCACCCTAGTTAACACCCCCACATCCCTAGATAGATTGAGGGGTTAATGGGTGGATTGGGTGGGCCAACTTGATGAGGTGGATTGGCGTGATGCCCTCATGGCCCCCAAAACAGTAACCGTCTCCACTAAACTCAAGCTCATTCAGCTCTACTACTTGCATGCTGCGTACCTCACCCCCTTACGCATGTATCGCGCGGGTTTGCGCCCAGATGCGTCATGTGCGAGATGTAACCAAACCCCGGCAGACTTCCTCCACATGGTTTGGTTGTGCCCCCGCTTAGGACAGTTCTAGGGATCTATTGAAGTGGAGCTAACGGAGGTACCGGGCTGGGAGGTCCCTCATGATCCACGTCACTCTTTGCTGGGGATCACCGATGGGCTGGATGGATCCAGGAGTGACAAGTTATATTTTAATATAGCTATGATGGTGGCCAAGCGGGACATAGCGGCGGCCTGGAAAAGCCCTGACCCACCAGCCCTGGAAAGGTGGCGTAGAGGGGTGGATTGGTGCGCGACCCAAGAGAAAGCCCTTTATAAAGCCAAGGGGTCTGTCAAGAAATACCACAGAGTGTGGGGGAAGTGGTTGGGGAATGCGTAGGGTCCTGATTAACTTGGTTCCAAATCCTGTCAATGTAATTTTTATGGGGTTTGTGATTGGGGGTCACGTCGCTTTTGTAAATGGATTCAAATTTGTGATTTCCGTGTATTGGCTGAATTGTTTTATGTGTTTTAAAATCAAAAAAATTTGCCTATCAAAAAAAACATCCCCCGCTATAACAGATGCGGCCCAGGAGAAGTTTTCTAATCGCTCATCTAGGGCCATTATAGTATCAGACTTCCGCCCTCCACTCTGACCTTTCTCATATGTATTATAAATATTGATGTTACCATAGGGGCCAGTCACCAAATGAATGGCAAGGATGTTGTTACTCTGAGTCGGAAGTGCCCATATCTTAAGACTCATGTCCTGGCGAACCCAGATAGTTAGCCCCCCCATGGGCGTCCCTTCCCACAATGAGTTGCAGGGATGTAATAATTTAGATACCCTGGATGATCAAGTGGAACCACTGTCCAGGTTTCCTGGAATATACAAATATCGTACAGTTCAATAAAGTTATTCCAGTCAGGTGAAACACCCTTAGACCTCAACCCAGCGATATTCCATGATAGGAGGGCTATTCTACGTGGTGTCCGGTGGGATCCTAGGGTCATCCTGACACCAGGATCTATGATCCCTTATGTACAACCCGCCTCGTCCCTTACTATAGTGGGGGAGTTCGCCTCTAGAGAAGATTTTACAACTGGGAGGAGTGCAGCGGGCTCAGTGATGGAAACTGACATCACCTGTGCATGACCAGCAGGGGAAGAAGCAGACCTTCGATTTATCTCTCGCAAAGGTGAGACACAAATATGGGAGGATATAGGACAAACTGTATTTGTTTGTAATGCAATTTCTGGAGGATTATATTTCAAGCGAATACTGGTTTTGGTAAGGTGTAGGGTACGTATGTTGAAAGCCACCAGATTCTTGACAAGATCACAATGTGAGAGCGTGTGTGCAATAAAATTAAGGGTGACCCCCAGATGAGAGTATCTTTTGGCCCTTATAATGTTGTTCCTTATTACAGACCAACACCCCCTCACCTGTCGGGTCCATTGGGTGCACTTGTTTATTAGGGATCCCACATCTACATTAGGTAGACTTGGAGAGCGCTTTGGTACGTTTATCATATATACTGTTCTTCTCTTGGCAGGGGCCCTTACAGCACTTCGCGGAGCTTAAGTCATGCGTGCCCGTTGATGAACAGAGCTTGATAAGGGGCCTAATATGGCTGCAGTGGAGTTGGCGGTTTGCTTATGGCCTACCCTGTTAAGATCTGTCCTACTATGTTGTATGAAGTCAGGAGGATCAGCTAGGGTACACATAAATGAAGTTTCCCTACCAGCTGTGTTGCCTTACAAAGCCCCTGTTATGACCAGAACACTGCCTACCATGGTCCGCTCCCCCTTGGTCTTTAGCTATGCACTTTGTGTGGATGTCCAGTTGCTTTTTCATTTGTTGATGAAGAAGATACCTTACTTAGGGAATCAGAGAGACTACTAACAGTTAGTTTAAGAGCTCTGATTTCCTGGACCAGATCTTTATTTGCAGGGTATGCGGTCTTTGAGAGGATTCCTCAGTGGAAATAGCAATCCTATAATTTGACTGCTCATTACTGCTAATTATATGACAAATACTTGAATGTAAGATTGGGCTTGTTACTAATTGGTAATTTCTTGTGTAGCATGTGCTATCTGCCCATATCCTCCCTATGCACATTATTCCCTGGGCTAGTGGGGTTGTCTAGTGGGTCTGCCTGGCCGGAGAGTGGTGAGAATCTATTGCTACAGGGGAAAAACAGCCAAATCATCCGCAATCGCTTCCACTGTAATGTCTCCACACAAGAGTGTTTGCGGTGGTGTATTTGGAGCTTCCAGAGGCTGATTCCTACTAGCTGCCTTCTTAAACATATCTGGTATACCCTCAGTATGTATAGAGCTTCCAGATACCTGCAACTTACTAAGTTTTGGGGGGGAGGATATCGTTGGGGGCTGGATCAAGAAGTCCCTCACACTCAGATAGTAAGCCGTCTATGCGATCCAGTACACCAGCCACAACAGCTGGGCTTAGAATCAATGCTTTTTTTCCGCTTCTTATGAACTTTGCTCGTACCTCCCTCAAAAACTTTGTTTCCCCATTACAATTACAGTGAAATAAGATGAAGAATGAGAAGCTCAGCCAACAAGAACCCTACTAAAGGGCTCAAAGAGTGTTTCAAGAAGGTGCTACCTTGTCACAATACCTTTCCCTTGTTACAGACGTTGTGGAGGTCAGGTTCTAGCCCGCGAGCCTCCCGTGCAGCGGGGCCTCGCGGCTATTTTTATGCGCGTTCTGGCACCAACAATGATGTGGTGGAGGCTGAGGACTGTGGTCTTCTGCCCTGACTCAGTCAGTATCGGGCGGACATTCTTCATAGACATGCATGGCTTTGCATCTCCGGATTTAAACCTGAACTGTAACAACACATCATAAGCCTTATTATTCAATGGACAGCACCTCTTTGGTCCAGAGGGCGATACACAACTTGAACAAATCAACATGGACACAGACCGCAAAATCAGTGGGAGCCTTTCAGTCTACAGCATAGAAACACCAGTCCTTTCGTAGGTACTAAGGAAGAGGCATATCAAAGAAGAGCACCAGAGACCGCAAGTTATCATGCCAGCAGCAATAATACCACCAACAATTGGGGAAAGGATACTACTGAGGTGGTTTCAAACCAAGAGGTAAACTTAGAGGAATACCGGCAAAGGGAGCCTCTACCCTCAAACAGTAAATTCCCAACCATTCCCCCCATCACCTGTTGAGGGAAGTCTACAGCAATTCCATCAGTTGTGGCCAGAGGTAAAGGCGCTCCTTAAAAAAGGTACTGATAAAGAGTTCCAGCAAACAGAAATATCTACAGGACACACAGACCACTATCAATCAATTACACAAATTAGGATTCACAACAAATTCAACAAAATCCCCTTTACTGCCGCACCAAATTTAGCCTTATCTGGAGCAATAGTCAATTTGGTCACAGTAAAGGCTTACCCAAATCCGCAGAGGGTTCTCAATCGCCAGAACCAATTGGTTCTTTTTCAGCCACATTGTTGCCTGCCAGTTAGGATGGTAATGGGTCTCTTGGGAATGATGGCATATTGCATAGCAAGAGTTCCACATGCAAGGCTACATATACGATTTTTACAGGCGCGTCTAGGATCCCAGTGGTCACAAGCAGGGTGCAACTTGGAGGATCTAGTGTTGCTTTCACCCAGGGTCCATCAGGCACTGAAGTAGTGGAATACATCGCTAAGGAGAGGTTTTTTTTTCTTCAATATTTTTATTAATTTTAAAAGGTCAGACATCATACGGTACAAAAACACATAAGGACACTTATCAGTATATTAACCAGCAATAGTGCGCCCATTTAAGACATCGTTTTGAATTAAACATTAGTAATAAATGAAAAACCCAAGTTGCACACCAGATCATTGTTCCATTTGTCCATAAGTTCACTCCAGGCATCCATATCACAGCAGTCCTGCTCCAAGGCGAACGCCAGGCTTTTCCATCATTATCGCGTCGATGGGTGGACTATTGGGACTACATACGATCCATAATGTCCAAAAAATCAAATCAGAACTTATAGCAACAAAAAAAATATATATACCTTACCCCCTCCCCGAACCCTCCCCATGCTCAGATCCTATCCTATTTCAGTATATCCTAACTCCTGTCATGTTCCAGTGTATGCAGTGCGGCGGTAATGTACACCGTTTCATTCTGGCCCGTCAGTGGTTATTGCCAGTATACAACTGCATGATAAGGAATCGGCGGCTTGCGTTACCGGCGTGAGTTTACTCAGTGTAACTCAGTCCCTAAGGAGGGGCGCGGTCATCAGTCATCAACATTCAACGCAGCAAAAGCATTCAAATCGCTAAGGAGAGTTAGTGAAATTCTTGAACTAACTATAGAGGAGCCTTACTTCCTGATTTTCTGAGACGAAGTTCGACTACACACTAACCCAAGGTTTCTGCCAAATGAAATCTCACCTTTTCACTTAAATCAAATCTAGATTTACCCAAGATGCAGCGGGGGGCTGCGGAAGCCTCTGCGAAGGGGTTTTACCCTCGGAGGGAGGGCAGGGTAGCCAGGTGAAAATGGTGAATCGAGGTGAGGGAGGTGAAGAGAGACGGCGTCCTCCGCCTCCTCTTGCTTGCTTGCTCTCACTCGCTCTGACTGCAGAGTGCAGCGCCTGGCTGTCGCGAAAACTTGGAACAGCTCACTGATAGATTTACCGATTTTCTTGCTACCAGAGATGGTAGCAGAAAAGGCACTACATACACCCTATGTTAAAAGGGCCTTCATGTACTATGTGGAAAGAACCAGAACCTTTTGAAAAACAACTATTTGTAGCCATTTCAAACCCAAGGAAGGGTAGTGCCATCTCAAAGGCAGGAGTTGCGAAAGGGTAATGCCGTATCAAAAGCAGGAATCAGTAGGTGGATTGTTAAATACATCCACATTTGCCACATAAAAGAAAAATGGTCCTGCTCACTGCTCCAAGGTCTCACTCTGCAAGAAAAAGGGAGTATCAATGTCCTTATTAGGAAATATCCAGTTGGCAAACACATTTCTAAAGAGTCTACCATGACAAACCCACACACACTCACAAAACACTACTGGGTGAATCTGCACGCCAGACAACAATCTCTATCGGGACAAACTGTTCTACGCACATTATTTCAATCAAATACACCATCTAACACCTTAAGCCACCACAAGAGGGGAACTGCTTTACAGTCTATGCATAGCATGTGTATCTGCAGCAAACACATGCTACGAATGGAGCATTTTACGTACTCTGTAAGTATCTAATCGTAGTGTGTAGTGCTGCAGATTCACATGCACCCTCCCCGGCAGGTATAACATGGCGTCAACTATACACAAAATTGAAGCATGTTCAACAGAAAACACTAACCTAGCATGCTATATCTCCACTCCCCGCATGGCAGAGAAAAAAATATGATCTAACAAAGGAGCTGTTGAACATGCACACTACCTCGAGGAAGCAGAGAGACAATGTGTGACGTCAACAGTAAAAGACTTCCTCGAGGAAAAACAACTTGCAATGTCTGGGCCCAGCACTAGATGGCAGGAGTGTGCATAGCATGTGAATCTGCAGCACTACACCTACGAATAGATGCTTTCAGGGTAAGTAATATACTCCTTCTGAAGATAAGTAACTTTTTTTTAAATAAGCTGAACATGGTAGGAGGAGACGTTATTTATCCATCAGCATAGTTCTCATTTATCCTGTATTGGGGTGTCTTTCATAGATTCACATACCTGAATCATTCCCCGTCGCCGAGTCCCACAGTAAATAAAAAAGTAGTGCCAAAAGTGTTAGTAGTAGTAGGCCCAAAGAAAAGGCTTAAGGCCTAGATCTTAGTAGCCTATCTACCTCATTATGCAAGAAGAACCAAAGAATTGGTACCAACCAATCAGACATCAGCACCCTTCTAGAACCCTCTCAGCAGAGCCAGTTCTCCTCAGATTTTCACCGCACGTTGTGTGGAAGGGAGTCTCCCTGAGTGCCACTCAGTTTTTCAACTTTCTTCAACATGTCTGACAAGAAGGCCTTGTTCAAGTCCTGCAGAACCTGCGCCAGGAAGAGAGTCCATGTTGATGACCAACATGTGGACTGCATCTACTGCCTCTACCCCAAACATGAGGCAAAAGATTGCAAAATTTGCCGCACTTTCCCTACAAAGACTCTTAGGGATAGGGAGGCGTGAGTGCTTTTGTGGCTTAAATCCTCTTCGGCTGAGGAGGATGACTGAGCCTCTATTTCTAGCAAGAGAGCTAGGTCGCATGACAGCTTTTCCAGTGAGGGGAAGAAACGCCATAAATCTTCCCACTCTACTTCTGGCTCTTCTCAGAGGACTCCCATCATTACCTCTGAATCAGGGCACTCTCCTCAGGACTCTGCTCTCAAGGACTCTAAGACGCAAACAGTGAGTAAAAGCCTTTCAAAATCTCTGGCTTTCCCTCCTTCGTCGACTATTTCCGTCACTTCTTCTGCTCCTTCGTTGACGGAAACTATCTCGACGACGTCTATTACCTCTCCTATTCTGTCGACGAGGATTACTATCCTGTCAAAGAAGCCCGTCGTGTCGGGATTGTTGACGAAGTCCTCGTCGACGAAGCCAGCGTCGAAAACCATATCGACGACGATGCCGTCGACGAAGCCTTCATAGTCGACGAGAGTAGTGTCGACGAAGTTCCAGTCCACCCGGTCGACGAGCCTCCCGTCGTCGAAGGTCCCGTCGTCGAAGGTCCCGTCGACGATGATCCCGTCGACGAAAAGCCTGTCGATGTCGAGCCCGTCGACGAAGACACCGTCGACGAAGACACCGTCGACGAAGACACCGTCGACGAAGATACCGTCGACGTCGAGCCCGTCGACGACGATAACTAAAAGCCTGTTGACATCAAATGTTTCCACTGAGAGCCCCTCGACGATGCCAGGAGATTTGCCTGTTCCGTCTACGACACCGGCAATGGCGCCCTCTCATTCTACTCCCATTTCTTCCAGGAGTTTTCAACGTAAAACTTTTCAAAGGCTTGACTATAGCGATATATCACCGCTTACTCCCTCACATCTCCTGGAAACATATGTGCAGGATGAGGATGATGACTATGAGGATGACGAGGACGAAGGGCCCTTTGGAATTGCTCGCCATTCTTCCGAATTGCACATCAAATGTCAAGATGACGATGATGAGGAGGAGGATAATTATCAAGAGCATTACTATCAGTAGGACATTGTCGTCCCGCATCATAAACCTTACTATAAGCAACCTCGTCAGAGAGAGATGTCCCATCTGCCTCCAACTCTGATTCAAGACCTGCAAGCCATGCTTGCAGATTATAGACAGCGTTTTCCCCCGCAGCCAGTCGTTCCGCAGGTTCCACCACCTGCGCCGCTTCCGGATCCTTTGCCCTCACCTGATGCTCCTGTTCCAACGCCTCAACTTCCTGATCCTCCACAGGACCCGCGTCAGGGTCAAGATTCAACCTCTGAGGAAGAATTTGAAGAGGGTGAACTACCAGATCCAGCAGATCCTTGGGATTCATATATAATCCCTATGCCTTCGCCACCCACCCCTCTACCATCTGATTCGCCCCCAGAGGATATAGGGGGATTTCATAATCTTATGCAGCGGGCTGCGGCCAGGTTCCACTTGCCGGTTACCATTGAACAGTCTGACTGTTTTCTCCATGATTTTAAGGAGGAGTCAAGGAAGGTCACGAGAGCTGTCCCCATCATCTACTACATCTGGAAAGAAGGGGTCAAAATTATGAAAAATCCTGCATCTGTGCCAGCGGTGCTTCCGCGAATAGACAAATACCGTGCTCCGGCCAATAGTCCATCCTGTCTCATTGGCCATCCTCTGCCAGATTCGGTCATCTCACAGGCAGCCCAACAAAAATATAAGAATCCGGCAGCACCTATTACTACACCGCCGGACAAGGAAGGGTGTCGTCTGGATTTAATTGGCAAAAAAATTTCCACGATGGCAGCTGCCTCCATCAGAGCAGCTAACTCGCTAGCGATAATAGGGCGTTATGACCGCCAAATGTGGTCAGAAATGGCTAGCTTTATTGAGCTCATTCCGGAGGACAAGAGACAAGACGCTCACAAAGTTTTATTGGAGGGTGAGCGCGCAGCGTCAGACTATCGACCGCGCATTGGATATTGTTAATACCAATTTTCGCCAGCTGGCTGGTGCAGCGGTACTCAGACGCCAGGGTTGGCTTAAGGCCACCACTTTCCGACCAGAAGTCCAGACAAAGATATTGGATATGGCCTATGATGGCGAATCGTTGTTTGGAAAACATATAGATGACGCACTCCAAGCAATAAAGACTGATACCGATACCACAAGATCCTTGGGTTCCTTGCAGTACAAACGCGGTACCTTCAGAGGTGCAAGAGGCCGTGGTTTTTCTTCCAGAGGAGGGTATCAAACCCAGAAGAATAGGTACCATCCTCAATATAGACAATCGTATGTCGTCGTACAGACAATCCAACACGTCTGGTTTCTCTCGTCAAGGCGGACGAAAAAGGTAGCAGAATCGAGGACGAGACACCGCAAGGAAGCAGTGATCTCTGCAGGGCGCCTTCCACTCCCCTTCCCCTCCCTATGGGTGCGAAAATTTCAGCTTTTGTGAACAAGTGGCAGGAAATTACATCGGACCAATGGGTCCTGGACCTGGTAAACAACGGTCATACCTTGGAGTTTGTCACCAAGCCACCCACCACACCACCCAAGGGACCCCCTCCCCCTCGTCTTCACTTATTATTCAAAGAAGCTTTAATGATGCTCCTCAAGAATGCAATCGAGAAGGTTCCCGCACTTCAAAAGGGGACGGGTTTCTATTCCCGCTTTTCTCTCATCAAAAAAAAATCAGGGGAGTGGCGTCCGATCTTAGACCTTCGCAACCTGAACAGATTCCTCAAGAAGCAGGGATTTCGCATGGTCACACTGGCAGAAATTCTAGGTTGTCTCAACGAGGGAGATTTTCTGGCCTCTTTGGATATGGAAGATGCTTACTTTCATATCCCAATACATCCGAAGTATCTTCGCTTCACCATGGCTGGCGCCCATTATCAGTTCAAAGTGCTCCTGTTTGGGCTAAAATCTGCTCCAAGGATCTTCATGAAGTGCCTAGCTCCTGTGGCAGCAGCTTTACGATCTCAGGGAATCCAAGTATTCCCGTATTTGGACGATTGGTTACTCAAAGGCCTTTCGAAAAGCGCAGTCAAGACTGTCTGTTCCACTCTCTGGGGCTTACTGTGAACAGTAGCAAATCTCAGTTACGCCCAATTCAGGTCCTTCCTTTTCTCGGAGCTCTGCTGGATACCGTCCGCTGCAGGGCATTCTTATCTCAAAAAGAAAGTCAGTTTCTGTCCGCATGTTAGCGTCACTCCTAGGGATGTGCTCTTCTGCAATACACCTCGTCCCTATGGCACGACTTCGGATGAGTCCCCTGCAGGATGAGTTACACCTTCAGTGGCAACAGGCTGTGGGTTCCTTCGACGACATCCTCAGGGTCACACCACGCATAAAAAGCGCTCTACGTTGGTGGTCCCAGATACCCAACCTAGCAGAAGGACTCCCTTTCGTTCAAAAGGTTCCAGACTTTGTCCTCACTACGGATGCCTCTATGGAAGGATGGGGAGGTCATCTCCAAGATTTACAGATTCAGGGGAAGTGGTCTCCAGAGTTCAAGCACATCAACAGCCTGGAATTGTGAGCAATTTTCCTGTCTCTGCAAGCTTTCCTTCCAAGGATTGCAGGTTCTTCGATACCGGTTCGGACCGACAATACCACCAGCATGTTTTACGTGAACAAGCAAGGAGGGACAAGATCAGCAACTCTATCCACAGAGGCTCAGGAGTTGTGGGAATGGGTCACACTCCACAACATAACCCTCAGCTCAGAACATGTAAGAGGTCTCTGCAATACATTAGCGGACATGCTCAGCAGGTCCCAATCGGACTGCCATGAATGGGAACTAGAGCAGGCTCAAGTGCTCAGGGTATTCAGAGCTTAGGGCGGTCCGGCACTGGATTTGTTCGCAACAAGAGAAAACAAGAAATGCCGTTAATACGCCAGCAGATACCCTCAACAGGGGTCAAGGGGGAATGCCCTGTCCATGCAATGGTCAGTGATTTGTGCTTACGCTTTTTCCCCCCTGATACCTCGAATACCGAGAGTCATACGCAAAATGAAGTTGGAGGGCTGCCGTCTCATCCTGATTGCACCCAGATGGCCATGTCAGTACTGGTTTCAGGAGCTTCTGCTATTATCCCAGGACCAGCCGATCCGTCGTCTTCTGACGCCCACAATGCTGTCAAGGAACAGAGGTCAGGTACTCCACCCGGACCCTCAGTCCCTACATTTACACGCACGGCTCCTGATTTCTTAGAATTCAAGGACCTGGACATCCCTCAAGACTGTAGGGACATATTGACAAAATCACAAGCTCACAGCACGATAAAAACTTACCGTCTAAAATGGAGACGTTTTTGCTGTTCGTGCGAAGCTAACCACGTTCACCCGGTGGAAGCTCCTGCGGAACAGATCCTCCCTTATTTGTTACATCTGGTAAGATCTGGGCTCTCTTTCGCTTCAGTCAAAGTCCATTTAGCCGCACTTTCCAGATTCAGAAAGGGTGCTCATCGTCCTTCTCTATGTTCATCCTCTTTAATTAAGCAGTTCATGAAAGGACTTTTCCGGGAGTTTCCTCCGGTTAGGTTTCCTCCACCGGAGTGGGAACTCAACACGGTCCTAATGCAATTAATGAAACATCCATTTGAGCCTATCCATAAGGCTGAACTCAAATGCCTTACCTGGAAGGTTGCCTTACTTCTGGCTCTAACGTCAGCTAGAAGGGTGAGTGAGATTCAGGCTTTCACTGTAAAGGAACCATTTCTACACTTCACTCAAGACTACGTGCATCTCCGAACTAATCAGACATTCATCCCTAAAGTACCATCACAGTTTCATCTTAATGAACCTGTGAAGTTAAAAACTTTATTTCCTAACCCATCTACTCCAGTGGAGCGAGCCTTACATTCTCTTGATATCAAGAGATGTCTCAAATTCTACTTCAAAAGACAAAGAACCTTAGGAAGTCTGACCAGTTGTTTGTGACTTATGGCCAAGCTACTCTGGGGAATGCAGTTACAAAATCCACTATTGCCAGATGGATAGCATCAACAATCCATTTCTGCCATGACAAAGCTCACAGGCCATTGCTAAGGAAAGCCAAGGCCCATTCCACAAGAACAGTAGTAGCGTCTACAGCATTGTTTGCTGGGGTGACTCTGGAGAATATCTGCCGTGCTGCGACATCGAAGAATGTCCACACTTTTACGATACATTACTGCTTCCAATCTACGCATCAAGACGATGCAGCGGTCGGACACGCTGTCCTACGACATCTTTTTCTTTGAGGCCGTTTCAGGTACCTTTTTTCTACTTTTCACATGTCATATGTGTCTATATGTATATATATCTTCTATCATGACAATGGCATTTTCTACGATAATGACATGTTTCACTTCGAATGTTATTGCACTACATGTTGCTTTTCCCTGTGTAGCTTGCATGTTTTGAATTTTAAGATTGGTTTTTCTT
The DNA here is from genome assembly GCF_964204655.1 of Triturus cristatus. Classification (NCBI taxonomy): domain Eukaryota; kingdom Metazoa; phylum Chordata; class Amphibia; order Caudata; family Salamandridae; genus Triturus; species Triturus cristatus. Next base: position 252,392,767 of record NC_140580.1, on the reverse strand, counting down.
ATACCTCTTATTAACGAGTTGTGGATGCAACTGGGAGTGTATCAGCACTAGTCTCCCACCATCCGCAAGTGACTGTATACTTGGTATACTGCTTGCTATTTTGATTCAGGCATGTGAATCTATGAAAGATACCCCAATACTGGATAAGAAAACAAGTTACTTACCTGTAACTACAGTTATCCAGTATTGGTATATTTCATAGATTCACATGCACCCACCCTCCTCCCCGTAGAGTCAGTTCTGTATGTTTTGGGACATTTACTTCCCACTTGTGCTAGGAAAATCTAAGGAGAACTGGCTCTGCTGAGAGGGTTCTAGAAGGGTGCTGATGTCTGATTGGTTGGTACCAATTATTTGGTTCTTTTTGCATAATGAGGTAGATAGGCTACAAAGATCTAGGCCATAGGCCTTTTCTTTGGGCCTACTACTACTACTAACACTTTTGGCACTACTTTTTTATTTACCGTGGGATTCCCGCCTCGGTGTCGGGGAATGATTCAGGCATGTGAATCTATGAAAGATACCAATACTGTATAACTGTAGTTACAGGTAAGTAACTTGTTTTCTTATGCACTTAAGCATAGTCTCAGTTACAAGGTTAATTGTTATTTAATGTATGTACACATTCTACATGCTATTTTTACACATCAAGAATGGTATGTTTATGACGCAATTTATTTCTGTACTTGTGACACAAATAAAACTAGCACTACCATTAATATTAGTACTTTTTTCCTTTGATGTACAATATGAAAGACGTTCATGGTAACGAAGTAGATACAAATTTGAAAGTCAATTATGTTTTATCGTTGTAGGACAACATTGGTGAACTTGATGCAGATAGACAGTGCGACCTGAAAGCACGAAGGAAAAGAGAAGAGGATGAAGGGGAAAGAAAAAAGGCAGTGTTGTTTGAATCAAGTGAAATGTATGACTCCGTTTTGGCAGTAGAAGAGAAAGTGCCATGTAGATACCCATTGGATTTTGAAGAAGCAAGAGCACTTTTTTTGGTGGGACAGTATAATGTTAATGAAGCCAAACAGTATTTTCAGTTGGATGGCCATGCAACTGACTATATCGAAATCCTTCAAGACCATAGTGCTCTTTTTAAGGTACTTGCTTTTTTTGAAGAGGATTATGAGAGGCGTTGTAAAATGCATAAACGTAGAATTGATATGCTGGAACCTCTGTGTAAAGAGATAAACCCGCAGTACTACTTGTTGATTCGCAGACAACTTCAGTTTGAATTGGCTGATACATATTATGAAATGATGGATTTGAAAATAGCTATTGGCAACAGGCTGGATGAGCTCGATTGTCACACAATCAAAAAAATTAACACACTTGCACTGTCAGCAATTAAGTACTATGAAATGTTTTTAGACTCATTAAAGAATCCAGATAAGAAGTTTCCTGAAATTCTTGAGGAAGATGTTGTACGCCCCGCATTAGTGGCAAAGTTTCATATTGCACGACTTTATGGCAAACTTATCACCACAGATGGCAAGAAGCAGCTTGAAAATATGCAGACTTCGTTGGAATATTACTCATTTATTCTAAACTATTGTGCGAAAAACGAAGATGCTATTAAGGTTGTAGAAACTGAATTAGAACTTAGTAAGGAAATGGCTGGCCTTCTTCCGACAAAAATGGAGCGATTGAGGGCAAAAATAGCATCTTTCCATTAAATTATCTCACCACTAAAATATTTATCATGAATAGCAATGAGTAATATTAAAATTATTATCTCAAAAAGCGCATTTCACATTTGTGTCTGGCTTTCTTTTCTTCTGAAAAGACGGGAGCTGCGTGTCACAATATGCCTGAATCAGTGTAGCTTCACAAAAAATGTTGGACACTGACTTTTTAATTTATTATGTAACTTAGCTGTTTCAAAATGACAAGCCTCCATCTGTTTTTTATTTCGGTATCGTCAAGTCATTGTAATTATGCTATCTGCGTGCTTCTTGGTAACTGATCTTAACTAAAATAATCCTAATCAAGTATATCAACTTTGCTTTCTTTCTTGCACACTTGTTATAATTGATGGACTAATTTATTCAGTTGTTTATGGTATAAGGATTTATTGAGCGCGAACAGTTTACCCTAAGGTGTCAAGGCGCTAGTCCATGGGAGACATCGGCTAAAGAAGATTTACTTTGGAAACAGGCAAGTTTTTAGTTTTTGTTCTAAATTGAAGGCGGTATATTCCTCAATTAGCGTTGTTACATTTATGTAAAGCAGGGGTCTCCAACCTTTTGTATAATAACTACTACTTATTTTCAATGAAAATTATTGTGAACTACTAATATTATTAGTGTTGTAATAGTAACCACATCAGGCAAGTTTACATTTGTGGCTACTGTATGAAGGGGGAGTATTATGTAGTGATACTTGCCAGGCTTCACTATGCAATACTCTTCCAATACCCCAAAGATGGTACTTGTATTCACAATACTAAATCCTTGGCTCAGTCCTGGTAGAGTGGCAAAAAGCAGTCAGGCTTTACTAGAGGAACATGTGTTAAGTATTTCAGAGTAACAACATGTGCGATAAGTAATTGACACGACTTGAGAGAAATACAACACCAATTTATAAAAATAAAGCGGATTTATATATAAATTTAGACACCAAAACAAAGTCAATCGTATAAGTATAACTGGAGTTATACATTTTAGAAGCAAAATTAAATCACTGCAACACAATACTGCAAAACTTTATCATTCTGGTCAATTGGAAAAAGCACTAGTGACAAGCGGTCACTTGCAAGTCGAGTTGCATGGCACCCAAGGAGGGTAAAGGTGATGCCGAGTCCCAGTACCTAGACCCGACAGTCAGTCCTGGCTGTCCTTGGTGCTGAAGTGGGAGCTGTGGTGGAGCTGGTTTTACAACTTACATGGTGCTAGTGAGGAAATTGGTGCAAAAAGTCGACAAATAAGCCACTGGTGATGTCGGATGAAGGTGTTAGTGTTCCCTCAAGTTACAGGGTCGAGTAAAGGTGGTGGTTGCTGGACTGGCAACCAACAAGCCTTGGCCGCCGTAAGCTCAGCAGAAAGTTATTTCTAAATCTGAAGTGAAAAGGTAGCTGCTTGAAACTTGCTGGAAGTCAGGACTATGTTCCCCATAAATCACTGGACCATCTACTTTTGGGCGATCCCTCAAAGACCCCGATGGCCAGTGATCCGATGGCCAGTGATTCTTTGGTTATGGTACGTTGTTTTTACCTGCGGTGTGCAGGGGACTAATGCCACTAGTCCAGGGGAGTCTGGAGTTGCCTTTGCCTCTCAAAGTGGTCCCTTTGTATGGGGGAACCATTCTTCGGTCAGGGGCGAGCCAGTCTTGCAGCTCTAGGAAGGTTTCCACAAGAGCAGAGTATCATGCCATTGGTTTGTGCAGCTCCTATTGTTGCAGACACTTGTCTCTTCTGTGTCCTTTGTTGCGAATCCGATCAGAACTGCAGTTCAGGTGCCAGGGGTAGTCCTTAAATCCTATATTTATGGGCGTTTAGGGGTGTGGGTGCATCCGCCTCTGAGGTGACCACATCCGGGACTGTGAGTCACCTTTTCTACCCAGAACCCTTTATTCTGCCCTTTCTAAGCTGAGCAGACCAGGCAGCCTACCCAAGAGGTATGGCTAGCCTTCTCTGGGTGTATACGTCCTGAATGGGAAACACATTCCCATGCCTAGCCTTTACCACGCTTGCATTACAACGCGTGCACCTTTACAATGAATAGCCTTCACTACGCAATTTTTGACAACGCATATGTCTTTACCATGCTAGTCTTTAGAAAGAATTAACGTTGTAAAGGTATGCATGGTAAAGGCATATGCTTGGTACCGGTGGTAAGGTCATATGCGTGGTAAAGGTGCCGGTGTGGTTAAGTAAGTACATTTATTATATGCTCAGTTAAAAAAAAAACACCCTTGCATAAAATACGCTGATCCAAAATATTAAAATTTGGGAAACAATAAAAAGTCATCATACATATTCTTAATGTGACAAGCAAATGAGACGCAGGGATCATGATTGCTTAATTGCTTTTGTAAGTTCATCAGGGAGGCACTCCGTAGCTAGTGCTTTTTGGTTCATCTGGATGATTTGGTAGTCTTAAAGGCTATCGCCATCGTTAGAGAAAACAGAGAAACCCTTCCGCTTCCTCTTGAGGGTCTGTGCCATGCCTCAGAAGAATTGCCTATCGTCCAGTTAATGTAAGGGGAATTGGACTTGGGGCGGGTGGAGGGAAGGAGGTACGGATTAGGGCTTCAGACGGGGGGGTTTATTTACAGATTGGGTGCCAGTGGGAGGGAGGTTGCACTGGGGTAGGGTTTTAGAACAGGGGTTGGGTAAATTTAACAAGGACTGGGCAAGGGTGCGGGTCTACCTTTAGGTCTCAGGGCAGGGGTCAGTACAGATTAGGACTTTAGACAGGGGATGGGGTCCTATTTAGGGACTGGGGGCCTGTGGGAGGTCGCGCCGGGGTACGGTTTTAGGCCTCAGGGCAGGGTCTTATTTTAGGGCAGGGGCCGGGTTAATTTAACAAGGGCTGGGCAAGGAGGTTGGGGTGGTTGCGCTGGATTCTACTTTTAGGTCTCCGGGCAGGGGGCGGGTAATTTTTAAAACAACTGGGGGATGGACGGGTTCACGCTGGGGTCTAGCTTTAGGACTTAGGGCAGAGGTTGGGTATTTAGTAAAAGGGATAAGGGCTGGGGAGGTGTGGGGAGCCATGGCCCAGTTTGAGGGCTGAGGGCAGGGGTCAAGGAAAACCTTTACCACGCGTAGGCTTTTAACTTACATGCCTTTACAATGAAATTCGTTGTAAAGACATGCGTGGTAAAGACATAAGTTATAAAAATGCGTGGTAAAGGTTATGCCTGGTAAGGCATTTGCATTGTAACTCATGTGTTGTAAAGGCATGCGTTGCAGCGAAATGCGTTGTTCGGTCATGCAACGCTCCTGAATTCCTAATTTCCCACTTGCCCAGGTGTAAATGTGCCTGGGGCAGGGGGCAGGCTTTTTCTTCCTTTAGGAGGCAGCCTGGTTGCATATCACATGTGGTGAAGGCTTTGAAGGTCCACCACCTTGATGTGCCACTTCACTAGCCATGCTTTCAGGGAGGGAAGTGTGCCCTCTTTCCCTCCCAGGCCATTGTTTCTAACTTTCGGAGCTCACACCACCTGGCAGGGAGGGGTCAGATTCCTGTCTTGGCGGCAGCAGCAGCAGCTGCAGGCTGGCAGCCAGAGCACAGGGAAGGCTGGAGCAACCAGGTGGGCAACCTCTAAGGTAGCCACCTGGGTGCATGTCACATCGACCTCAACACAAGCTTTGTGTCAGAGGTGATCAGACGTGTTGTTCGATAACAAATATGACTTATTACGGCAGTAACATAATGGAGCTAGCGACCTCAAGTTTCCCGGGTGCCAAGCCATGTTATCCTATGGATCGCTGATCACTTACAATATTGCTTAATGGTAAAGTCTACTATAGGGACATATACACTTGCACTTTAATGTCCACACCTTTAATATAATTCACCATGCCTCCTGGGCTCAGGAGGCCTTCCTGAGGGGTGACTGGCATATACGCCCTCTACGCAGGAGCATCGACCAAACTCCTGAAACGACTACAACGGATACAGAACGCCTCTGCTCGCCTTATCCTCGGCACACCCTGCCACAGCCACATCACACCTCACCTGAGAGACCTGCACTGGCTCCCCGTCAACAAGAGGATCACCTTCAAGCTCCTCACCCACGCTCACAAGGCACTCCACAACACCGGACCAACATACCTCAACAGACGTCTCACCTTCTACACCCTGAACAGCCAGCTCCACTCGGCCAACCTCCCCCTCGCCGCCATCCCCCGCATCTGAAGAACAACCACTGGGGGCAGATCGTTCTCCCACCTCGCCACCAAGACCTGGAACACCCTCTCCATCCACCTGCGACAGACTCAGGACCTACTGGCCTTCAGGAAACTTCTCAAGACCTGGCTTTTCGAGCAATAGCAGCATTCCCCCCCCCCCCCCCCCCTCCCTCCCTCCCTCCCCAGCGCCTTGTGACCCTCGCGGGTATGTAGTGCGCTGTATTCATGTAAATGTATTAATTGATTGATATTAAAAATAGTGCATTGACTTTGCCGCACACGGTGAGGGCAAAGTCAAGTTCGAACAGTTTGCACTGCTCCTGCAGTCTGCCATGACAGGACTGCTGTCATTTATTTACTTGGATCATTCAGGGTGGAACAAATGGTGCTTCAGGCCCTGGTGACCGCTTTAAAACCCATGCCCTGGTAACCACTAGGACCATATACTAGAGACGTATAAGGGGGTTAAAGTCCTTGCCAATAGGGGTTGCTAATTTACATGTATTAATTTTAGGGAAAGAGCACTGGCAACTTGCACTGGGGCTGAGCAGCAGGCTACAAATGCTCTTTCAGAGTTATAACCATCAGAATTGGAGGAAAAAGTGGATGGTGACCATACAAAAAGGGCACTTTCCTACAGCCACCATATCCAAGATTACCAGCAGTTATCACCTCAGTGCATCAGGAGGGTTGCCGACAGTAATGTAAACAAGCATTTGCAATGCAATAGTTATTGCATATACACCAGTTTAAGCTATTGGAATTGTAAATGACAATGCCAGTAGCTTAAACTTGCATAAATGCGAGATCTATTGCATTGCAAATGTTTGTTTTACTTTAAAACTGAGAGTGGTGCCGCTTCAAGGACAACGCGCTTGTCTTTTTTTTTTTACTTTAACACTGAGCGTGGTGTCCTTGAAGCGGGCCCCGGACTGAGTGTTAAAGTTAAAAAAGAAAGAAAGAAACCAAGCGTGGTGTCCTTGAAGCGGCGCCGCATTCAGTTTTATAGTAAAAAAATAAAAATAAACAAACAGAGCGCGGTGTCCCTGAAGCGGGCACCGTGCTCACTATGAGAGTTAAATTATTTTTTTTCATTAAACAGAGCACGGTGTCCCAGAAGTGGACACCGCGGTCAACATGAAAAATGAATAAAATTAACATTGAAAATGATCGCGGTGTCCCTAAAGCGGGCGCTGCAATCATTATGCAAATTCCCCAAAAAGAAGCGGCCATTGTCCCCATCGATGCCAACTAATAACAAAAATAGTGCTCACCCCCTAGATAAAGCAGGCCATGTAACAAGCCAAGTAAAAGGTCCAGTCATTATGGACCGTAACAAATGGAGACAAGGAGGTACCAAGGCGGGACTAACAAGCCCATTTACAAATCAGAAGCCACCATTTAAGAAGGACAATGACACAAAGCCAATGACCAATCTGGGCGGAGAGTGGGAGACGCTTCCACAACCTACACTAATACAGCATGCTAGACCTAAAAAGGCTTTGCTAATTTGAAACGCCTATATGTAGGTAATACATGCCATCCACAGCTGTAGTACTCCTTGCACCAAAGTAATCATATTGGTAATGAGGCTCCCACATGATTTATCACTCAAAAATCAGTTTTAAATATATTTGGGAAATTCGAGAATTTTTCTACAACTACTAGCTTCTGAGTTATGAAAATATACACAATCTCTTCTTGGAATACTCAAATTTGTCACACATAAGTTAAATCAACCTAGCAAAATGTTCCATGGACACAGGAGAGCTACTGATGGATGGGATGAGATCTACCAGTAGCTCACAAGGTACTCGTTGGAGAAGTCTGATGTACAGTAAAGAAAGCTCATCTACTTGCTTTATTATAGTATTTGTGTCTTTGTTGCTTGTTGTTTGTTGTTTCTCCTACTCACCTTATGGAGCAAATATGCTGATAACGGCATGGCCAGGATTGCTTTTCAAAAGACATTTCTTTAATAATCGTAGACAGACCTATGCAAGCACGAGTCTTTTGCATGCTCAGACTTTCACTTTAGTGGTGCATTACTACCTGCTTTCATCCAGTTATCTCTTTTCAGCTTGGTGGTAGAGTCTGAAAATGTTCTTCTTGGCCTCACCAATCTCATTGTAGCATGTTTTTATTGGTCATTTTTCCCACTTTGTTTTCCAATATCTGGAACATACATTTCCTCCCTCAATTACATTTTTCATGCCATGCACAATATTGCATTGCGAGATTGAGAAGAACTCCCCTCTCTGTACTGATGGATAATCAGGCCAAGGCCAAATCTATCAAAAGGGCCTATTCCCCTAACCAAAAATAGTTTTTCCAGTAATGGAGATGGTTAGTGTGAGCGCAAAGATTTCACTATTAATACCGGAACACTCTTCAGGCTTTCAACTTTTTTGCAGACGTCACCTTTTTGACAAGTACCAAATGTTTTGGTGATGGCATTTCTGACAGTTCTTACAGAACTTAAGCTGTCGATCCTGGAGAGCAACACAGATCTACAGAGCATCCAATACTGGGTCATTCTTCACCCGTTATTATCATAGATGGTCAAATTACACACGGCCCCTTATGGGATTCTGACTCTAGAAGCGTATTTAAGTCTACTCTATCTTGGGGACCGACCTTCATTCTTTCCATCAAACCAGCAGAGGCCAAAAAGCCTAGTTCTAAGAAATGTAAAAAATGGGATTTCGGGCCAGTCATCTTTGCGCGTTTCTTCATCTCTGTTGAGAAAATGGCCTACAATCTTATACCGTCTCTCCTTATTTTTTTTATACATTTATAAAGTGCAATCTCCTGACGGTGTCTTGGCACTAGACCTCCTACAGACAATAGTCAACTGAAAAAGTTGAGGGCAAATCATTTAATAAAAAAGGTTTGTTTTTAGGGATTTCCTTAAGAGCATCAAGGTATCTTGTAAACAAATTGATAGTGATAGTGTCTTCCATTTCTTAGTACCTGTTACTGAGAATGCTGTCCCCTAATGGAGGCCCACCGAAACTCAGGCATCAACCCCAGAAAAGCATCAAGCTGGGACTATAGAGCACAAATTCATGAGATAATGGATTGAGTTGCTGCATGAATACGGTCTTATGGACAAGACTCTTGGATTTAAAGAGAATTCTCTGCTTGATTGGGAGCCAGTGGAGTGAAGACCACCCTGGTTGCTATATTTTGCACCCATCAGCATCTGGTCAGGAGAATCTTTATACATGGTATTACAGTTGTCCAGTCTAGCTGGAATAAAAGCTCTCAATATTTGAAATTTATGTGAAAAGGTGAAAAACGTGTTTCAGTGCACGTAATTAGTAAATGCACAGACTTACTGCAGAACTGATCTGTTGTTTTTTTACGTAAAATTGGCATCAAACTTAATACCAAGATTTTTTTCATATTGCACAGAAGTTGTTTTATTTCCAAGACTAAGTGGCCAAAAAGACATATGCCACATCACAGAAAGCTTAAAAGATGCACTGCTTATTAGGGTTTGTGAGAGCCTGGTTTCCTCCAGTTTATTGGCCATTTTTGTTGTGCCACCACACGTGAGTTATCGCTTTAGCGTTAGTCACATGTGCATTGCCTCTGGCTTTAAGTGTGCCGATGTGCGGATGCATCGCTGGCATGCCAAAGGCATGCCTAAGGCCAGCCCATCTGCACCTGTCCACGTAGGGACGGCTGCAGGGGCCAGGGATGCAACCTGTTTGGGCCCAGGTAAAGAATGTCTGACCTATTCAAGGCTGGCTCTACTAAATAGTGAACAGGAAGTTAGAAGGGAAGGATGTGATATGGTGGTCCTCTGGAGTGCTGGGCCATGGCGCTGCTCTCACTGTAATTGGTCTATGAGGAGCCTGGAGATTACCACTGAATCAACTCCCAATAGCAGGGGAAAAGAGAATAGAGGAGACATGGTTGGGAAGGGAACATTTCACTGTGCCTTGGTTAATGCCTGCTCCTTGATAAAACACTCCACGAGAATTAATGAGCTGATTGGCACGGGTTATTTAGATTGTTTGTTCATTACAAAGACCAGGGCAAAGGAAGACTCAGGCCCGACTTAGAGGTTGATATTCCCCTGGGGTATGCTATTGCAAGGCTGGGCAGGAGCTCCCGAAGAGGTGGGGGAGTGGCCATAATTTTTAAAGATTTGCTGAATTGTTCCCTAGTGCCAGTTCATACCCCTGAAATTGAGGGATGTGAGGTGGGCAATTTCAAAATTAAAACCAATCTCAGACAAACTCTGGCAGGGCTGCTGGTCTATCGCCCTTCTAGTCCAAATAAGCAGTTCATCCTGAACTGGAACCAGGTGCTCGAACTCTTCATCTCCTGTAGTAATTTTACTGTTTGAGGAGATTTTAATCTCCATTTGGAAGAGAAAGGCGATAAGGATACCAGGGCCTCCTTGATTCTTATGAACAACTTTGGTTTTTCTCAACTGGTTAATTCCAGCACCCACTTAGATGGTCACATGCTGGATGGGATTTTTAGCAAGCAAGATCCCCTGGCAGTGGAAAACTTTCTTCTTTTAAGCTGGTCTTATCACCACATGGTGAAGTTCAGAGTGCACAGGGAGATGGCTGAGAAGAGGACACAGGTCAATTTACGTTGGGTCAGAGAGTGGAAAATCTCAGGAAAGGAATTAGCTGAAGCCCTTACCAAATTCCAGGGAAGTGATGCAGGTAGCATGGGATCTCTAACAGAGACCTAATAGTTGGGTATTATCAGCTATTAAGGAAGTTGCTACTGTTAGAACTAAATCTAATGGTAGACCAAAAACTTCAGCCCCGTGGTTTTCAGATGCACTTAAAGATCTTCAAAGGCAAGATCGGAGTCAGGAACGGAGATGGGAAAATGGCTCCTAATTTGAAAGAGAAGAACAAACATATGGAGTTCATTCGAAAATATACAAGCGCAATTAATTAAGCCAAATCGTCTTTTTATTTCTCAGAAGATACGTTTGGCTATTAATACCCCTAAGGAATTATTGAAGATGGTTAGCAATCGCATGTCTCCCCTGACCCAACAGGCCTTGGAAAATTCCCAAGAGTTTTGCAATAAGGTGGCCGGATACTTTAGGGACAAAATCATGAAGATTTTCAGGAGTCTAAGGATAGGTCTGATGCTGTACCGCTAGACAGTCTCCCAATAGCTGCTTAGCCAGGTTATCTCCCTCGCCTTTGACTAAAATTAAAACCCTCTTGGGGCAAACCACCTCTGGATTGCCGGCTGACGCTTGCTCCCTCTAGGATATGTCAGTTGGCCCCAGATTTAATTGCTGTATACTTGTAGAAAGTCTAATCTCAGGTTCTGGAGTGTACCCTCAGTACTGGAATTAGGCGATTGTCATCCCCCTTAAGAAAAAGTTGAATAGAGATCCGGGAGATTTAAAAAAAAATCTCCACCTGATTTCCCTGCTGCCTGCCCCAGCAGAAATCAACCCGGAATTAGCACAGTTCTTTATTGACTACAAACTCCTGGACCCTTCTCAAAAGCGGTTTTGGAGGAACCAAAGCACTTTAATGTGCTCTACTGACGGCGTCTGATTCGATTTGCCATCAAGTGGATCAGGGTGGTGTGACAATTTTGGTCATGCTCGACCTGTCCGCAGCCTTTGATACCATATCTCCATCTCTGTTGGTGCAAAGGCTGCAACAGGCAGGGCTGAGGGATGTTGCCTTAGACCTGCTGGAATCTTTTCTTACAGATAGGTCCTTGATAGTCAGCTGCAGGTATTTTAGGGATAAACCTTTTCAGATTCCCTTTGGAATTCCACAGGGTTCTTCCCTCAGCCCTACCTTATTTAACCTGTAGTTCACCACTCCGGTGAAACTGGTACATTCCTTCAGTTTCCAGGTGTCATCCAATGAGGATGACACCCAAATGATCATCTCCAAAGATTGGGAAGAGGTGGCAGACAGATTCAGGTCTGTATGGCCAAAGTAAGCATTTGTATGAGGGAGAACTGGCTGAAAATGAGTGGGGATAAGACAGATTGTGGTTTTTGGGGCAGAAAACTTGATCAGACTGATCGTTGGTGGCTGTTAACCAGTGGTACGTTCTCCATCCCAGGGGCCACTGCAAAAAATGTGAGGGTGATCTTTGACAATGTGCTGATGTCTCCCAGGTCAATAGAACTGTGAGCTCTTGTTTTTGGATTAAGATATTGAGGCCATCCGGGTATTAAAGACCAATACCTCAGAGTTGTTTGTGGTGAGCACAGCGAAATTTCTTGGCTGGGTTTGGATTATCAGAGCTAAAAAACAGGTAGAAAGGATTGCTCATCTGAATTGTATTTAAAATATTTTATCTAATGATGGATATTGTATAGTGTTTAAGACTGTTTTATCTACTGTTTTTATACTTTTAAAAAAATATATAGACGGGTTGTCTAAATATAAATGGGATGTTTAACAAGTGTTTTTTAATGTATTGTTTTTATTGTGTGTAAATAAATACTTGTAAACTGGACAGTATATGGTGATTGTAAAGCATGGTCCAAACTGTATGCGCAGATTTTGCTGTCTTTTATGATTTTATTATCGAAATAAAGACCTTAAAACCTGAGTAAAATTATTCCCTTTCTTCCTGGGGAGCTAAGGGTGTCAGTGGTCATTGTGCTCATCACTTCTCGCTTTGACTACTGTAACGCCCTGTATAAGTCCTGTGCCTGGTATTGAAAGCTCTGCATCTGCAGGGCTCATACCATCTTAGGGCTGCCTTCAATTGGTATGCTCCTTGCAGATTTTTGAGATTGGTGGTATTGGGAAAGGTGATTGTTCCAAGGTTCCGGAAAGCTAGATGGGGGAGCGAGCTTTCTTGGTGGCAGCTGCCAGGCTGTGGATCACACTTCCATAAAATATTAGAACTCTAAACTCGTATTTGAGTTTTTGCCGACAGGTGAAAACCTGTTGGTTCTGATACTTTCTCTGCCTGGGTACTTCCTAGTTTACTGTTTCCATTTTACTTGGGATTTTTCCTGTAGTGCCTTACCTAGTTTCAGCGCTTTGATGCCTTTTGGTTTTGTGCTCTACAAATTCCAAAATTACAATATTTCCCTTTTACTCTGGCTTAATTTGAATTTGTTTCTATACATCCAAGTGTTCACGTTTTCAAATCAGTTGAGCATGCCAGTTGTCTTTTGCACAGGAACTATATCACTTTTAAGAAATAATCAGCATGTCGTCTGCATGCATTAGTGCAGGTAAGCCAAAGGACTGAATAAGGATTGCAAGAGGGATCATAGAGAGGGTATACAGTAACAATAAGAGCATGTACCCTTGAGGAACCCCAGGCAATAAGGATTTCTTGTTAGATAAAAGGTTCAAGAAAAACCTGTGCTGATCGGTTAGATAAGACATTCTTAAACCTCAGGAGGGATTGACTATTTGTGTTGAATTGAAAATAATGACTAAAGCCCCCTTTAAAATCCTTTGTGCTAAAGGCAAAACCTTGTCAGAAACCATGATATAAATCACACATGAAACTTTTCTTCTAAAGTATACAAGGTGATGCTACCTTCGTGGCTTGGTGCCTTTCGTTAAATCTCAGCATAGCAATTTAAGGCCCAGAGTTGACCTCCTCAGGAAGCGCTTTCACGCAAACATCAATACCAATTCCTCCACCTCGGAAGTGACCCACAGCAAATAAAAATGTTCAGGGTTATTAATCCTCAGATAGGAATTAATCTAAAACATCTTCAACCTGCAAGATTCTGCAGTGTTTTTTTGTATCCAGTGCTCTGCGACCTCCGAACGTGACACACTCTCACCTGCCTATTGGCCTCTTCATACATTTAGCTCATCCTCAGGCCAGCTGACCTTTCCTTGGCATGAAGCTGTACGTTATGGAGAAAATGATCCTGTCCTGGAATAGGTTCATTTAGATCAAGATCTGTCGTCAGGCTTGGATCGCAAGTATACAGCTCTTAAAGACAAGCTCTTTATAATGCAGGGAAATCTCCAGGACTATCGTCCTGTCTGAACTAGACCAATGCAAGGTCCCTAATTCCATAGCCCCATCAGTGGTAGACCTGACGGCTTGGGAGGCCAATAAGAAAGCTGGCTTGTCCTAGTATCTCATTAACATGAATTACGTTTGGCAGAGATATAGACGTTTTTGCCTCACCAAAAAAGAGTAACAAGAAGACAACAGTTAAGACGTAAATATAGTAGGATGATACCACCCGTAGCCTCAAGTACTTTTGCTTTGCTGCAGTTCATGATGGAAAAATTAGATTTATCATTTTTATTCTTGTAGAAAAATGATCTTTATTCACTTTCCTTTAATAAGCAGGTGTAAAACCACAAACGGCAGCTAGTTACTATTAAGGCCATCAGTGCAGTTTCTCAACCACCTGTTGACTTTCAACCTTCTCATGAGCCTCTTCCACGGAGGGTCATTTCGCTCATTGGACCACCTTTTTCAGGATATACAAACGTCGCCTCTAGACATCGCCTGGTTCCTTCCTGGTTCCCTCCCGGCTCCTGGCTGGTGACCTAGACTCTGTCCCTTCTGCTTGCATGTTCCTTCCTTCTTGATCCCCACCTTGGGATCCACCGGACACTCTTCACTGACTGCCTGTCAGCAACTTTCCTTCAGGCATCCATAGGAGTCCACGACGAAACCCGACGCAAGTTCACACCTATGCACCCGCAGCCCGTGGGCTAGGTAACTTGGGTACTTCGGTGCTCACAAGGGTATTGACTATCCTAAGGTCTAGTTTCCGAGTCTCGACTTCCTAGCTATACCAGAAGTGTCCTAAAACTGCTTATTTCGAACTGCTAGTGATTCTATCGACTTTTACGCATTACGCGTGAGTGTTTCCACTCTGCACCTGAATCCCGTGGGCCTCCCACTTCCTAACTGTTGGTAGTATAGTGTAGCCCCAGCGATTCCCTAGGCCTATCCTGTGTTCGTGACAGTGGTCCTTATACCACTTCCTTAGTATATGGTTTGCGTGGCCCCTAGGGCCTAACTGTATTACTTACCTGTGTGACTTAATGTATGCTTAAATAAGACTGTGTTGTACTTACCTCGAGTCTCATAAAGAGTGCTGAGGGTTTGACTAGAATAAATACATTCTATTTTTATATACATCTGTTGTGGTGTCCTTTCATTTGGTATTCAAGGGATTACATATGGTATAACAGCTGGCTTCACATGCCATACAGAGTTTAGCCTAAGACTGCTCTTGTCCATGCTACCACTAGGATAGCTGGTCTATAAGGTTGACTTTACAACCAATCACCATAAGGGTTGTTTGGACTGATACAAGGTGTACACTAGAATTAGTGACATCATATATCAGGCCAACTTCTCACAGTGCTTACGCCTGATTGGCTAGAGTTTGGACTATAAAACGACAGGGATATGTCAGTAAAGTGATTCTTTTTTCTCAATGCTTTCCTATGTGTCAATGCTATCCTATGGTATTTTCACTTGATATGTTATTTTGAAATGTATATAAAGTTTATTTGGATATGTAGATGCTCTTATGTGGTTTATGTATGTATATATATATAGATGACACTTATTGCTTTTTATATACCGTGGGACTCCCACTTCGACGACGGGGAATATTCAAGCATGTGAATCT
Organism: Triturus cristatus; assembly: GCF_964204655.1. NCBI lineage: Eukaryota > Metazoa > Chordata > Amphibia > Caudata > Salamandridae > Triturus > Triturus cristatus. The sequence goes on along the minus strand of NC_140580.1, from coordinate 252,377,294 downwards.
ATGAAAGACACCAATACTGGAGAACCACAGTTTACAGGTAAGTAACATTTGTTCTTATACAGCACAGGTATCCAAAACCTATAGGAAATTGATCGCCCTCTCGCTCCTGCTGGCTAAGCGGCGAGTGGCCTGTAGGTGGGGTAGGGGGAGGGCACCGAAGTTCAAGGACAGGTTGGCAGACTTACTTTATTGCCAGGAACAGTTGACTGCTTATGCAGAGTTACTTCCTCAGGCCTCTCGGCTGAAAGATATATGGGGGCCGCTTCAGGCCTACGTTATCACCCGCAGCGCAGGTGGGCCGGAGACACCCTGATTGTGATATGGCACATAATAACTGTCTCGGTTTAGAAGTTGTACCAATGGTATGCTGCTGAGCTGTGTCCTACTATGCATTGCTGTGTTATGACTATCCAAGAGGTATCCCCGATGGCCACTGCTGCTTATGTGAAATGACGCGACAATGCAAACGGGTAAATACAATGTTTTATGTTTGAGACCCGTCATATGTGAGGTCAGGCGACTGGGCTGCTGTTACATATGTGCTGTAATGTACCAACAATGATCCGCAAGAGCCATCACTTTATAAGATTTGATTATGTGTTTTATTATGCATGCACATCTAATAAGGATGTATCATTTAATGTGCTGATGTTGCGAAGTAATGTTGAAGTGTACAATGTTTGAGAACTAAGTCACGGTGCGATGCTTGCAAGATGACATGTTGAATTCCATGTACAAAACTAATAAATAAAAGGTTAAAAAAAAAAAAAAACCTTCTCATGAGCCTATCCCCATCTCCAAGAACAATCATGTAGGAAGCTGGCTCTCTATATAGTGCACTAAAATGAAGTACACTGTGCAAAGAGTCCAGTGGATCCCATATTGGTATATAGAGGCAAGAATAGATAATACTAACACTCTATTTGGGGTAGTGTGGCGAGCAGGCTTATCAGAGGGTAGGGCTAAGCATGTCTTGTACTCACTGAGGCAATAAATGAGAAACACACTCAAGAATAAATCTGAGACTAATTTGCAAAAATAATACTGATTTTAAGTTCGGAAATTAGCTCACTGTTGTGTGCAGTTTCACACAATAAAAAGTGTGGAGAAAAGCACAAAAATGCATATAAAATTGTATAGTCAGTTCTAGGATTTCACCTTTGAGGTTTAGGGTGGCAGCAGGCCAAGGTCCAATGTTCCACCAACGTAGGAGAGTTCCGGTCAGCCGGGAGTATGGTCCTGAGGTCGTTGGTAGCTGGTACTCTACGTAGAAGGAGACCACCTCAAAACAGGGTCCACAAGGGGACTTATAGGTAAGTCCGGGGAACCCCAAACGAGGGATCGGTTTGCAAGGGCCTCAGGACCACAGAAGCACAGCTGGTTCTCATCCAGGGGATACTCATCAATAGTCCTAATCTATGAATAATCCCCGCCCACGTGCGAGATCCCGGAGCATATAGAAAATACATATATATATATACATATATATGCATATGTGAAAACATATACATGCAGCCTAAAAATGTTTCAAACATGGCAATGCTGTAAATTACATAGGTTTGCATTGTAGTGCCCCCTAACCCATAAGGAAAAAAGGAAGCACCAAGCCAATTGTCACACAACAATGCTTTATTGCCATAAAGCAAACCTGTAATTGCAGGCACTTGCCTGTAGGCTGCAGTAGAGTATCAAGAAAACTGACACCTTGCCATTAAGGCATTCGAGTAAGGGGACAGTGCCTTTAAGACCTGCAGGAGACCCCTTGCTCCCATGATGCATCACAGGTGACAGGTCAGTTCTTTTTTCCGGCTCCTTCTATGAGGATCCTGGAGCTTGAGCTCTTCAGTTTTTTGACTGAAATTTTGATAATACAGAATTTTTCAGAAAATTCGACATTTTCTCCTGAAAGCGGGTTCTGCTGGTTTCCTGAAGAATGTAAAAAAAATTCCAGTCAGAATGCCTGCTTTATTTAGGAAATGCCCTTCCTGTGGCAATAAGATGGCACTGGCGGATCCACACTCTGTGTGTATTGTGTGTTTACCAACTTCACACAATCCTGACCGATGCCCCCACTGCCAGAAGTTTTCCAGGTGCACTCTGCGCGATAGAGAGCGCATTAAGCTGCGTGCCCAGCTGGAGAAGGAAAGAAGCCGTCGTGAAGGCGACCATTCATCTTTAAAACCACCTTCAGCTAGACCACCGCAGAAACGGCGACATACCACCTCTCCTGACCCCAGGAAGACCAAGGTTCCAGGAGATTTGCCGTCGACGTCGAAGGTACTGTCGAAAAAACAGAAGACGACTTCTGCTTCAAGAGATTCATCTCTACATCGAGATTCTCCACCGCAGAGAAGTAAGTCGCGTCGAGGCGCAGTTCTTTGGGCTCGAAGGCTGTTAGTCCGGTGAGATCTGGACTGTCTCCGTCGACGTCGAGGCTTCCGTCGACGTCGAGACACTCTCCGCCACCCTCGAGGGGATCGGCGTCGAGAGAGGCGACGACTTATGTCTCGCCGCGAGTGGTCCGTTCGACGTCAAGGCATTCGACGTCGATGAGGTCAACCCCCATTCGACGTCATGAAAGGTCGACGACGAAGTCGCCAAGCCGACGTCATGGAAGGTCGACGTCGAAGTCACCGAGTCGACGTCATGGAAGGTTGACGTCGAAGTCATCAGGTCGACGTTGAAGTCGCCAGTTCGACGACAAACACCTGTTCGACGACGAAGATCGACGTCGAGGTCTCCGCAACGACGTAGGCGGTCAGCGTCGAGACCACCGTCGAGGGCGGAGCGCCATTCACAACAATCGGCGCCGATGACACAAACATCATCGACGTCAAGGCGTTCGACGTCGAAGGAAAGAGCAGCAGTGACCGCGGAGAGAAGAGCCAGATCTAGATCTTCAGGAGATCGATCATCATCTCCAGGCCTGCATATCGTGCAGATCTCTCAGGAAAAATCACCTAAGGCAGCGGAGAAGTTTGGACTTTCACCTCGCTGGTTGGAGAATGTAGGTACAGGTGACTGCAGAAGTCCGGGCTCGGACTTTTCCCGCACGTACTCTCCTTCCAGGTTTTCTCCGCGTAGGAGCAGGTCCCCTCCTGGTAGTCCAAAGCCACCTTCTCCACGCCGGTCACGATCCAGGGATCGTCCCTCTTCTCACAGAAGGCCAAGATCTCCTTCCAAACATGGATCACAGTCCAGGGGTCATCACAACGACCGTCCCCACAAGAGGCGACGCACTAGATCACCCACCTGGTCTTCCTCCACAAGGTCCTCGGTCCGGGACTATTCTCCGACCTTGTCTTCTACACCCCCGTCGCGAGTGTCCCCTGTGGATGACATCGCTACTTTCTCTGACGTCCGAGGTAGAGGTGCGCAGAAATTGAATATCACGCTACATACCCCTCTGGCCCCCACGTCAATTATATTTGATATGTTGCATCACCGGTCAGCACCAAGACCTTTGCTGCCACTGGTGCCAGGATTGTTGGAGCCAGCGATAGCCATATTTCTCACTCCTGCTACGCTCTGTGCCTTCAAGAATAGCGAAAAAATATAAGGCTCCTGCTGAGGATCCCTTGTTTCTAAGGGCGGACCCACCAGCGGACTCAGTTATCGTGGCGGCTGCCATGAAGTCCCATTCTGCCTCTGTGTCCTCTTCTGTCCCCCCGGAGAAAGACAGCAAGCAAATGGATTCGTATGGCAGAAAGATGTGCAACACTTCTGCCTCACACATGAAAGTGGCTAGTGCTTCAGCCCTGCTAGGATGGTATGATCGCTCTCTGTGGGATTCCCTTTCCAGATTTGCTGAGAAACTGCCAAGGGAAGACAGGCAGGATTTTAATGAAATTCTCCTGGAAGGTGGGCTCGTAGCCAATCAAATTATCAGTGCGGCTGCGGATGCTTCGGACCTCGCCGCACATGGCTACTCTCATGGCGTATGCTCTCGGCGCTCAGCCTGGCTGCGGCTGACGGGCCTCAAGCCTGATGCGCAGAAAAAAATCCTTAATCTACCTTTTAACGGGTCATCTTTGTTTGGGGCTCACGCTGCCGACCAAATGAACAAAATGAAGGCCGAGTTGGACACTGTAAAAGCTGTTGGGCTGGAAAAGCGCAAGGAATATCGAAAGCGCTTTCGCCAGGGCGACAAGCTGCCTTTCATCAGCGCGTTCAAACACCCCAATGGTCCTCCCAAAATCAGCAGAGGTCCCAGTTTCAACAAAGGGGTCGTGGCAGAGGGAGAGGAAATGCAAAGCAGCAACAGTCCTCCACCAAGCAGCCCTCAAAACAGTGAGATCTTACTTCCTCCGAGGTCGTTCGCCACTCCGGTAGGAGGAAGTATCCGTGTTCACCTGGCAGAGTGGAAAGCAATTACAAAAGACAGATGGGTGCTGAAAATTGTACAGCATGGCTACTTGCTGAGGTTCAAGTCTCCCCCTCTGCATGTACCCCCACGGAGGCAACACCTCCCTCAAATCCAAAATCGGCTTTTACTGGGCGAAGTAGCTACTCTCCTCTCCAAGATCAGCACTATCAGTACAGAGTTCTGCCGTTTGGCCTAAAATCCGTCCCACGGACATTCTCAAAGTGCATGGTGGTGGTAGCTGCCTTCCTCCGCAAACGGAAGATATTCGTCTATCCCTATCTAGATGACTGGCTTCTGTAGAGTTCCACTCCTGTTAGACTCCAGAGCCATCTCTCGTTCTGCCTCAATCTCCTGCAGTCGCTGGGATTACAGGTCAATTACAAAAAGTCGGTCCTCAATCCCACTCAGCGGATTCACTACCTGGGCGCCTCTCAGGACTCCGCAAAGGCAAGCGTGTGTCCTTCGGAGGAGAGGTTATCATCCATGCTTCCGAAATGCCACACACTTCTCAACGCGGCATTTCCCACAGTCAGGCAAGTGTGGTCACTTCTGGGGTCGATGGCTTTGTGCATTTACATTGTGCCCAATGCACGTCTTCACATGCGCCCTCTGCAACAAGAGCTAGAGTATCAGTGGTCGCAGAGGTCCGGCCGCTGGGAAGATCTCATCTCTCTTCACCAAGCTGCCAAAGACTCCATCAGATGGTAGATGAAATGCTCCCATCTACTTCACGGCGTCCCCTTCCATCAGGCGCCTCCGACACAGACCGTGGTCACAGATGCCTCCATGCAGGGCTGGGGTGCTCATATGGACCAGCTTCAGGTACAAGGTCTCTGGTCCAATACCGAACAGAGTTATCACATAAACTTCTTGGAGCTTCGAGCAGTCCATCTAGCTCTCAAATCCCTGTATCCGTCCCTCCAAACCAACTACGTGCAGGTTCAGACAGACAACACAACAACTATGTTCTATCTGAACAAGCAAGGAGGCACCAGATCACGAGTCCTATCTCTGGAAGCTCAGTCCATTTGGCGATGGCTACTAGCGAGAGGCCTTTCGATCATCGCTGTTCACCTGCCAGGGACCCTGAACGTCCAGGCAGACAGCCTCAGCAGAGACTTTGTCGAAGCGCACGACTGGGTGCTCAACGAAGACGTCGCTCAAGAGATCTTCCGGCAGTGGGGATTACCGGACATAGATCTTTTCGCAGACGCGGCAAACAAAAAATGCCCTGTCTTCGCCTCCAGGTTCCCCCAACAGGGATCTCAGGGGAACGCACTTTTGATCAGCTGGTCACGGACATTGCTATACGCTTTTCCTCCTCTCCCTCTCATCCCAGCTGTGATACAGAAATTCTACAGGACCAGAACGCGGATGATCCTGACAGCTCCGGAGTGGCCCCGTCAGTGGTGGTACCCGGATCTACTACAGCTGTCAGAGGTGCCACACCGGAGATTGCCTTGCCTGCCGAACTTACTGACCAAGGACCAGGGGAGAGTGTTCCATCCCAACCTCCCCTCTCTTCGCTTGACGGCATGGCTCCTGAACTCATCCAGTACGGACATTTAGATCTTCCTGCGGACTGCATGAACATTCTGCGAGAAGCAAAGAGGCCCTCCACTAGGAAGTCTTATGCCTTCAAGTGGAAGAGGTTCTACATTTGGTGTAGAGATAACGCCCTTGATCCGATCCGGGGTCAAGAACAGGTTATTCTCCCCTATTTATTACACTTGGCAAAGTCTGGTTTAAAGTATACTTCCATCAGAGTCCACTTAGCTGCTATCACAGCTTATAGAAAATCTCCTACCCAGGCCTCATTCTTCCAGATGCCGGTAGTCAAAGATTTCCTAGAAGGGCTTAAGAAAGTATTTCCACCAGTGAGGTCTCCTTCTCCTCCCTGGGAACTCATCATTGTTCTCTCTAAGTTGATGGGCGCTCCTTTCAAGCCTATTCATAAGGCATCTTTACAGCATCTGACTTGGAAGGCTGCCTTCTTAGTAGCCATCACTTCTGCCCGCAGGGTGAATGAAATTCAGGCCCTCTGCTGCAAGGAATCGTACACTGTTTTCCATGCTAATAGAGTGGTACTACGTACTCATCCGAGCTTCCTGCCCAAGGTGGTCTCGGACTTCCACATTAATCAGGTTATTACGTTACCCACTTTTTTTCCTCAGCCAACCACTCCCCCGGAGAGAGCTTTACATTCTCTAGACCTCCGGAGGGTATTGAAATTTTATCTTGCTGAGACCCTTTCGCTTAGAAAGTCTGACAGGCTCTTTGTTAATTACGGTCCAACGAATACCGGGCTGGCTGCCTCCAAGAGGTCCATTTCTAGATGGATTGTCTCATGTATAGCCTTGTCCTATCAGCTGTCTCACAAGGTGCTACAGGGTAGACCAAGAGCACACTCTACTAGAGGGAAAGCTTCTACTGTAGCTCTTCTTCGCAACGTTCCCATGTCTGAAATTTGCAAAGCGGCTACATGGCGCTCCATACATACTTTTACACGCCATTATTGCCTAGATTCAGACGCACAGGCCGACGCCCAGGTGGGGCAGGCCTCTTTGAGGAATTTGTTTGCATGATTGCTATGCTTATGTGATGTTAATGCATGTTCTAAATGCTATAATGCTCGTCCGCGAGACTTTAGGTATGGGCTTGCTACTCTATTCATAGATTATGACTATTGATGAGTATCCCCTGGATGAGAAGGATTAGTTACTTACCTGTAATCCTAGTTCTCATCCAGGGGTATACTCATCAAAGTCATAAGCGACCCTCCCACCTCCCCGGACGAGCTTTTTCTCCTCAAGGCATTGTTTATTAATTGCAGATCTACTCAGGTGCGAGTGCACCGTCAAAAAGAACTGACCTAACTTTCACCTGTGGTGCATCATGGGAGCAAGGGGTCTCCTGCAGGTCTTAAAGGCACGGTCCCCTTACTCTAATGCCTTAAAGGCAAGGTGTCAGTTTTCTTTGTTTCTTGATACTCTACTGCAGCCTACAGGCAAGTGCCTGCAATTACAGGTTTGCTTTATGGCAATAAAGCATTGTTGTGTGACAATTGGCTTGGTGCTTTCTTTTTTCCTTATGGGTTAGGGGGCACTACAATGCAAACCTATGTAATTTACAGCATTGCCATGTTTGAAACATTTTTAGGCTGCATGTATATGTTTTCACATATGCATATATATGTATATATATGTATTTTCTATATGCTCCGGGTTCCCGCACGTTGGCGGGGATTATTCATAGATCATGACTTTGATGAGTATACCCCTGGATGAGAACTAGGATTACAGGTAAGTAACTAATCCTTTGTCATTACCCAGGCCGGGCAGGATGGGTGCACAGCAAATAGGTCAGTCGGGCTCTGTGCATCATGATGGTCTTCACAGTCAGGGGCAGGCTGGTTGCAGGCACAGTTTCTGGCCAGCTGGTCCACTCATGAAGTGGGTCTCCAGGGTCTCAACTGGTGCTTGCTTCCTGGGCAGTTGGAGTCCGGATTGGACTCTTCGTCTTGGTGTCAGTTGCAGGTGGTTCGGTACCTCAGGTATTGCTGTGGCACGGCTCCAGTAGGTCCTGGTGAACTCCTACTTGGTGGGGGGACAGATCGGACCATCGTAAGCTGATGTACTACTTCTGGTTCGGTTGCTGCATTGGCATTACCCGAAGCGGCAAGTCCGTAAACTGGTCTCTGCGGGTCTGCAGGAGAGTAGTTGCTCTACTCCAAGGGAGTTCTCTGGCATCTGGCGAATGGGTGGGGGTGCTCTGGGGTCTTGGAGGCCTCACAGCAGCAGGACGAGACAGCAGGCAGGGTTTCGTGCCAAAATTCTGCAGCAGGTACTCTGTTCTCAGGTCAGCAGCTCTTCTTTGCACGTTTTCTTCTTATGTCCATCAAATCTGAAGTTCAAAGCCTTGGTGTGCCACCTACATAATACATTTAGGGGCGTTTATAGTGGGTGACAAGTAGTAGCCAATGGGCTACCTACCTTTAGGGTGTCTACACCCTCTGTGGCCTCTTCCTGTGGGAAGGAGCAACCCTGTCTCCGATAGGCTACTTCGCGCCATCCCAAGATGGAGGAATGGGGAAAGTGGGGTCCACATCATCTGCCCCACATTAACGGTGGTGCTGGCTGAATGTGGGTCCACCTCCTAATCTAACTAATTTTCCCACCTGTCCGACCACCAAAAGTGAAGCCGGCCAGGGGGGTTGGTATCCTCCACTAACTGGAGATGCCTTTGTTGCATATCAACGGTGGCATCGCCTTAGAAGCTTCCAGCCATCTGACCTGGGGGAAGGTGTGAAGCACCTTCTGCCCAGAGCAGGCATTGTTCCCGGCCTCTGAGAGCACATGCTCTCACCCCATGAGGTCAAAAACATGTCTGGTGGTGGTAGGCTGGCTAAGACTAGTCAGTGCCCACATCATTTTTGGTAGGTTTTCAGGGGACCCTCAAGTTTACCCTATGTGAATTTATTAATAAATCCAACACTGTCATCAGAGGGGATTTATTAGCATGATCTGTTTGGTACCAAACATCCCTGGGTACAGTGAATCCATCATGGTGCTGGGGTACTCCTAATGACAGGTGTCTAGCCCATGTACTCTGGCTCCCTGCACACTTACAATATCGAAGAATGGACTTAGATATTGTAGGGTCATTTCTGCTCAAGCATATATGACCACGCATGGTATAGTGCACCCTGCCTTAGGGCAATAAGGCCTGCAGTAAGTTGACTTACCTATACCTCATGCAGTGTCTGTGGGTATGGCACACAGGGATGTGTGCCATGTCAACTCTAAGTTTTCTTTGCACCAAGACAAGCAGCCTGCAAGGACCGTTTTTCAGCGTGAATCTTTTCTGGATTCACATGCTGTGCATTATTCCGCTATCTAGTGGCTGGGTCCGCAATTGTAAACTTTGCCCTTTTTTTTTTTATTCTTGGTGGGCGTCGACGTACCTACATTTAGTGTCCTCTTGAGACGTTGTTGTGCTTCCTCTATAAGCTCCTACCTTTGGTCGCCATCTTAGATTCTTTTTTTTCCGCCGTTGGTTCTGGGTCGATATGGAAGAAGCTTCAAGTTGTGGAGTAAAAAATCAGCAAAAAACCATGTCAAAACAGGAAAAATCAACAATACATCAGATAGAGGTACCAGAGAGCTTCGAGAGGGGAAGGAACTACCTCATCGACAACCAGAGAACAATGCACGTGCAGGGGGCTCCCTGTGTGTGGTGACGGGAAAAAACACTGTTCAAATTCTGCAAAAAATGCCATCACAAGTTCGCCCAGAAGGACCAACATCCAGTCTGTAACATCTGCCTGACGATAGATCACGGAAATGAGGACTGTAACGCGTGCATGGCTTGCACCCCAAAAACTCTTAGGGTAAGAGAGAAGCAGAGAAAAGTCAGCTACAACATACAGGGCCAAAATGCAGCACCATCGCTACAGGATCTCGACCTCTCATGCGAGAAAGAGGATAATGTCACAGAAGGAGAGACAGAGACTGACGTCCAAGTGGTGAAGGTCGAAAAGAAGTTTTCTAGAGAGGTAAGAGCCGTCATCTTCTAAGAAACTAGACAAGTCTTGAAAAACAGACTCAAAGTCCTCAAAAGGAGCCTCTGTGCCCAAGCATTCGACGACCACAGCCGTGTCCCGAGAGAAACATACCGTCAGATCCTTGGAAATGGACCCCGTAGTGGGAAAGACCCTCAAAAGATCCAAGACACTGAAAGACTGTCAAGGAAAAGATACATGGACATTGAAACGGGTGAGGTCAAAAGCAGAAAGGTATGTTCTGCCGTTGGCCCCATCCCCAAAAGAGCCTTCAACATCGAAAAGATAGGCCAAAGCTCTCGACGTCGAAAAACGGGTGTTAGAGATTGAAAAGAAAGGGGCTCAAGGCCAAAATGGCGAGTATTTTACAAAAAAAGAAGGAATTCGATGAAAGCCTAAAACAATTTAAAATTCTGCCTAAAAGCTCGACGACACTCGAGAAAAGCATCTAAGACATAGAGCCTTCCTTAACCCCTGAGCCTCAGGAGGAACAGGAAGAACAAACATACATCGGGTCGGAGACCTCAGAGTTTCAAGAGGTACAATGGCAAGACCTTGACATCAATTCACCAGAAGAGGCCATCGACACCTATCCATCGAGGCCTTCTCCACCAGACAATAATGGGATGTATAATCAAGTCATAAAAAGGCTTCAGAAACATATGGAGTCCAACTTAAGGAGGAAAATACTCAAACATGCTTCTTATTCAAGACTCTACTGCCTACATAATCTAGAAACCAATTAATCCCTATGTCACCAAGTATGCTAGATCAGGGGAAAGAAGCTTTCAAAAAACCTGCCAAATGCAAGGTAGTTGCATTTAGAAGGGAGAAGAAAGACAAACACTCCTCCAAGGACCCAAATTACATTAAGGGTTCAGTGCCTGTAGATTCCATCATGATGCCCTCAGCCAGGAAGAGAGCAAATGTGGCAAGTACAATGGGACCACCACCAGATAAAGTAAGCAAAAGATTGGACCTTATGGGCTGAAAGGCCGAGAGAAGTGCGGCAAAACAATGGCGCATCGCAAATTCAAATGCGTTGCTCAACAGCCATCATATCAGCACTGGGAGGAGATAGGAGATCAGATGAAGCACCTACCAGAACAATATCAAAAAGAGCAGCACATCTGGTAGAAGAAGGGAAAAACATAGTCAATTCGTCCTTAAAATCATCCCTGGATGCCGCAGAGACATCAAGGAGGCAAATGATGCTTGGTATCACAGAGAGAAGGCATGCATGGCTATGCATCTCAGGGTTCAAGCCAGAAGTACAAAACATTCTGAATGCACCATTCAATGGGGAACAACTTTTTGGAAGCGTGGTAGGTGACACCCTAAACCAATTAAAGAAAGACATCAAGATCAATGGGGGCTCTACAGGTGCATCACCCCCTCAAGAAGACCTACCGGACAGGGTAATCTACACCCCACAACCTCATATCAAACTTACCAACAAACTTATCAGGGAGGAAACCAATCACAACAGCAGGGACAGCAACATAGTTGGCAGTACCAGCAAGGAAGGCAGTCCTTTTGAGGACGTCCTTGTGGCAGAGGCCAACCGTAAAGAAGGGGAGCTGCCCCTACAACCAAATGACTTTACTTGAGGCACAATACACACCCCAAGTAGACCATGGAGCGTGTCAACAAGGAAGACAAAGTAACTAAATGCAGAATTAATTCAACAGTTACTCCTACATCCTACACCTGTAGAATAAAACATTTCCTTCACAAATGGAAACAAATCACTTCAAACAAATAGATTCTAAAAATAATACAATACGGATAATGCATTGAATTAATTAAAACACCTCCAAACAAAGGTCCAAGGAGGAGGGCGCATTCCAAGGAAAAACACATCGACGCAGAGGTAGAAGAAATGTTGACAAAGAAGCAATCGAGTTAGTGCCAAACGAGGGAAGAAAGGAAATTACTCATAAACATATTTACTAATTCCAAAGATAGATGATATGCCTTATCTTGGATCTAAGGTTTCTGAACAAATGATCAAAACTCAAAGGTTCAAAATGACAACCTTGCAAGAGGAAATATCACAACTGCAGACAGGAGACTACATGGCTACAACAGAAACAAAAAGACCTGACAGTGGAACCTTCCGATTAACAGCACCTAACCTATTTTTACACTCCTTAAGTAATGTCCCTTCTATACTAAGTGGGATATGTGTGCACACTGGGTAGTACCCACCGTCACAATACTTGTTCCAACAGGAACGTAACAATTCAAGACAAAAGCACAGGTGCACCACTCAAAAGAAACTTTTTTTGGGTCTAGGATTCCGTAAGGAGAGCTGTTCCCCGTCCAGTAGAATATTTGTGTCAAGGCGTAGCGCTGTCTATATAGAGGTAACGATCAATTAATAGCTAGAAAAGCATGTCCCACTTTAATGATGTCCAGCTCCGCCAGTATGTATAATATACAGGCTCAGTGTAACTCCTATGCGAGGTTGTCTTTCAAAATATCACACCAAGGCCTTGTGGGTAGGCGAGTGACACCCCCTTAAAAGGGATAGACCCAGTGTAGTAAATAAGACCGCTACACCATAAAATGCATCTGTACCAAGCAGGCGTCCCATTGCAAACAACTTAATAGTTGCAACCCAATAAGGCAGGAAAACAACAGCCAGAGTAGAGCTGTGGCAATTAACACGGGCACTGTGGGACGTGACAGCAAAATGGACGGGCAGAAATTTTATGGAGAGGGTTTGACTCCACCTAATTCTAGTGCCCTGAAGAAGTCCTGCATTGGGACGAAACGCGTAGGCTGTTCTGTGTGTTGAATGTTGTGTTTTATCTACGTGAAATGTAACAATAAAAGAGAAAGAAAAAATTCAAGAATTCTACTTGATATGGACGTTAAAATTGTCCTTTTTGATAAAGTTTCCTTTGAGTGGTGCACCTGTGATTTTGTCTTGAATGGCTACAACAGACTTAAAGACGCCTATTTGCACATCCCCATGAATGCAAAACACAAACAATTCCTAAGGTTTGTGGTCAATTAAGTACACTACCAATTCAAAGTGGTAGCATGTGGTATAAAATCAGCAGCAAGAGTATTCACAAAGTTCCTAGCAGCAGTAGCCGCATACCTCAGAGGACAAGGAATACATGTTTAACCAAACCTAGTTAGTAAGGGCAAACTCATACAAAACCTACAAACCACATTTGCGACAAGTAATAGAGACACTATACCAGCTAGGATTCTCCATTCACTGGGAGAAGTCCTCTCCGGAACCAGAACGGGGAAAGTGTTCTTGAGGGCAAAATAGATTAATTTAAAGAAAATTTTTTCTCCAGCGAGAAGAGAACAGCAGCACTGCTGAAGGAAACACAGTTATACCAGAAGGGGCAAGCTCTGACAGTGGGGAAGCAGCTAGGAATGATGGCTTCCTGCATCCATTTGATACCAAACAAGCAACTACACATGAGACCATTTCAGGAATGGCTACATGTCCAAGGGTTACAAGAAACAGGGAGTTGGGAAGATCTAGTGGTTGTCACGCAGACGATTCAGGAAGAGAAAGGATGGTGGAACAGAGCAAACAGAACACAAGGAAGACCATTTACACAACCAACTGTAACCACAACAACAGATGCCTTCCAGAGGGGATGGAGAGCACACATGAACAACCTCAAAATAAGGGGAGTGTGGAAAGAGCAGGTTGCAATACAGCACATCAACATCCTGGAGTTAAAGACGGTGTTCCTAGTCTTAAAAGCCTTTCAGAAGGAGCTCTTTGGTAAAACAATACTGATATAGACAGAAAACACAACCACCATGTTCTACATAAACAGGGTGGAACCCAATCAATACCACTCTCCACATTAGCTCAACAATTGTGGAATTGGGCAATTCCAAGGAAAATGAACATTGTAGCAATGCAACTTACCCGTAAAGGACAATGTTGAAGCAGACAGACTGAGCAGGCAAGCTTCATTGTCTCATGAATAGGAACCGAATCAGTGGGAACTCAGGACTATTTTTCAGAAATGGGGAGCTCCAGAGATCGATCTCTTTGCAACACCCCAGAACATAAAATGTCAATACTTGGCCTCCAGGCAATACTGCGAACAGTCCAAAGGGAATTTGCTATGGATAAACTGTCCATGGATATTTGCATACACTTTTACCCTGATACCACTGCTTCACAAGGTGATCATCAAATGTAGAACCAGCAGCATGAAGTTGATACTAATTGCTCCACAATGAGCAAGACAAACCTGGTTCTGTGAAATAATGGAGATATCTCAATTTGCCAAAAAAGACAAGACTTGTTAACAATGCAAGAAGGAAGGGTGCTTCACCCAAAATCAGAGTCCTTAAGCCTGGCAGCATAGCTCCTGAAGACTTAGGATTGCCATTGTGTTTTCCAGTAGCTTTAGGTGTCCACACGCTAAGAGAGGCAAGAAGTCCAACTACTAGGAAGTGTTATGTGGCAAAATGGAAACTATATTCACTCAGGTGTCTTAAGGAAGGGCTACTCAAAAAGAACACAAAGAATAAAACGATGGAGGAGGAGCCTAGCGCGCAACCAAGATGGCCGCGTAGGTGCGAGGCTCCCGAGGACCTCCGCGACCTCCTGCATAAATCCTGACAGAATCCTGTCCCAGATGAGGGGACTGTATTTGTGAGCCCGAGCAGAGGTGACGCCCGTTTTCCTTTTTTAAATCGGACCTCGGACACCGGCAGGAGCATCGATTGAGGTTTGCGGCCTTCTCCACGCCGGCCCCCCGTATTGGAGTTGTGGGGCGATCCGGACACAAAGTGAACAACAACAGCGGCGGGCGAGGCTGGGTGGCTCGCGTGCCCCGCACTTTCACTTTCGCTTTTGCGCCCTCCTCGCTGCCAGGCGAGGTTGGGTTGCGGGGCGGTGTGCGGTGCTGTGGCCTCGTTGGGCTGCCCTGCCGGCCCGCCGGCTGCGAACCGTCCTGAGGAGCGGTGGTCGCCCCCCCCCCGGCGCCCTTGAACGGGATTGTCTGCCCCCTTTCTGAGGAGATTGGCTCGATTTGGGGATTGCGACCATGGCCACAAAACAAGATGGCGACCGGGCCAAGGTGAAGTCGACCCGTCGTGGCACGGCCCAACAATCCAATAACATGGACCGCTACACCCTCCAGAAGGGATCTCCAGAGGTGCTGCGTAGGTCCCCCACGGGCCCGACTGATGCTCCTGTTCCGCCCACGGACCTGACCCTCCGGGACGTCATGGGCGCCATCGCCGAGATGAAGGCCTCGGTGGACCAGCGCTTTGACACTCTGGCGCAGAAGATCGACTCGGTCCTCGTGGACGTGGGCCTCGTGAGAGCCGATCTGTCTAAAACGAATGACCGGGTCGATTCTTTGGCCCACTCTACCTCGGGCCTCACAACTGACGTGGCGGCCCTCCAACAGGAGGTGCGCAGGCTTGGCCAGGCGAGCGCCCTGATGAATCGTCGACTGGAGGATTCCGAGGGTCGGGCCCGGAGAAACAACGTCCGCATTATCGGGGTGCCAGAGGGACGAGAGGCGGAGGCAGCGGATCTGTTCGTGGAGGACCTGGTCCTCACCCACCTACAGCCTCGGGGGCTGAGCAAATTCTTTGCAGTGGAGCGGGCCCATAGGGTCCCCGGGGGTAGGCCTAAGATCGGCGCCCCTCCGAGGCCTCTCATCGCCCGGATCTTCAATTTTAGGGACAGAGACGCTATCCTGCAGACTTCTAGGCTCCAAGGGCCAGTCAGACTCGACAACATGGATATTAATTTCTATCCTGACTTTACCCCGGCGGTCCAAAAGCAGAGACTAAGCTTTCTGGGTGTCAAACGTCGCCTACGAGACCTGAATCTCAAACATTCGATGCTTTTTCCAGCTAAGCTGAGGGTGGAGGTAGATGGCCGCACGCACTTTTTTGATCGTCCCGAGGCGGCCGGGGACTGGCTGGACACTTTGCCCGGGGATCGGGGCCGGGGGGGCGGGGGGGGTGCGGTTGGTGGGGAGGGCCCGCCGGGTCAGGCCTAAGGGACTAATGGTAGGCCTTGCTCCGGGCTGTGTTATTGTCACCATTGTCACCATTGACTGTTAGGGTAAGTTCCCCTCCTGTGGAGGTCGTGCGGGGTCTGTTGGGGGATCTCCCTCCTCCTCTGGGGGACTAGTCAGTTTTCTTTCTATGGGGCGACAGGCACACTGCACTTTGGGGGGGCTGTTTGGGCTCATGCAGGGGTGCAGGGTGGGGGGAGTTCTGTTGGGATGGGTGGGTTGGGGTGGGGTGTGGTTCGTTTCTACCGCAAGGCAAGCCCTTTATTGTACTGGTGTTTTTGAGTTGCTCTCGGGGGGACAAATGATGGCTTCTGTATGTGATGGGGGGTAGGGACCTGACTTTGTTGTCCTGGAACGTTAACGGGCTGGGGGATAGGATTAAGCGGGGTGTGGTCCTGCAATATCTGAAACGGATTTCGCCTGATGTGGTCTTTCTGCAGGAGACACACCTTATTGGTAACTCCTTTTGTGCCATGAATCGACGTGGTTATCGTTTGGTGGCCCACTCGGGCTTTACGTCAGGCTCACGAGGGGTGGGCATTATGGTCAAGACCTCGCTCCCGCTAGAAATAGACGAGGTGCGCCATGATGAGAGGGGACGCTCCACTGTTTTGGTGGGGAGAATGGAGGGCAAAGTAGTCGTCTTTGTCTCAGTGTACGTCCCACCGGGGTTACAGTCCACCACCTTTGCGGACCTGGGACGCCTCCTTCTTGACCTTCCGGGGGGGCTTCTGGTGGTTGGGGGGGACTTCAACGCGGTGGTTTCTGGGACTATGGATCGTTATCCCCCTAGGGACCTCCCCCGGGCACAGGCGTGGCTGTCGGGCCTTTTGGACACATTGGGATTGGTGGACTGCTGGCGTTTAAAGCATCCCACTCAGCTGCAGTACACCTTCCATTCGGGTGCCCATGGTAGCCTTTCGCGGCTTGATCATATCCTTGTCCCTGCGGCCTATGCCGGGAGGGTGGGGGAGGTGCGCCATTTGGCGAGGGGCATTTCAGATCACTCCCCGCTCCTGTTGCACTTTGATGTCTTCCCGAGGGGGGAGGGCAGGGTAGCTCCAATCAATGCTTGGTACCTGCGCGACCCCACTATTCGCGCTGACTTGATTAAATCCTTGCAACGGTATTTCGAGGAGAATGTGGGGTCAGTCCTATCGGCTATCTCCCTGTGGGAGGCTTTCAAGACAGTGCTGAGAGGGGAGGCCCTCTCCTTCATTTCCCATGCCCGGAGGCGCGCACAGGAGGAGGTGACCCGGATGGAGGCCGAAATTACTGAATTGGAGGGTGATTTGGGGAGTGGGGTGACTGATGCTGCGCTCCACGTTCTGCACCTTAAGCAGGCGGCCTATAGGGCCCTCGTCACGGAGGCGGCCAGGGGCCTCAGCAGAGAGCAACAGGGGCGATTGTATGATGTGGGTGATAAGGCGGGCAAGTTGATTGCGTGGCTGGATAAGAAGGAGAGAGCGAGTCGTGTGGTCCCGCTGATTGAGAGGACGGATGGTGTGCGTGTCATTGAGCCGGAAGGCATTGTTTCTTGCTTCGCGGATTATTTCCGCGAGGTATATTCCCCGGTTTCTCCCTGCTCGGAGGAGGATTCCCATGCCCTGCTGCGTGACATCGCGCTCCCCTCCCTTTCTGTGGAGGACAGGGAGTTGCTGGATGCCGCCCCCACCTCGGACGAAATCGCCCTCGCCATCCGCTCGGTCGCTTCTGGCAAGGCCATGGGCCCGAACGGCATTCCCATCGAGTTATACAAGCTGCGACCGGATGTACTGGCACCCCACCTCCGCGCAATGTTCCTTGCGGCCCACTCGCGGGGCTCCCTCCCGCCGGACCAGCGTCTGGCTACCATCGTGGTCATCCACAAGGAGGGTAGACCTCGAGATCGGGTCACATCCTATCGGCCTATCTCGCTCTTGAATGCGGAACCTAAAATCCTCGCCAAGGTGCTCGCCAACCGGCTGGTCGGCGTGGTGGGCGACCTGGTCCACCAAGACCAGTCCGGCTTTATCCCCCACCGCAATACGGCTCTTAATCTGCGACGCCTGCATGGCGTGCTAGCGCGTGTTCCGTTCGTGCGGGAGCCGGCCATCTTGGCGTCTTTGGACGCCACTATGGCGTTTGACACACTCGAGTGGCCGTACATCTGGGCGATGCTGGCGAAATTTGGCTTTGGGCCGGGTTTCATCAGCTGGGTCAAATTGTTGTACTCGGACCCACTTGCACAGGTGGTGGTGAATGGTCGAGTCTCGGCCCCATTCGGGCTGGGACGGGGCACGCGACAGGGTTGCCCCCTGTCGCCGCTCCTGTTCGCACTGGCCTTGGAGCCCCTGGCGGAGTGGCTGCGGTGGCACCCTTCTATCCGAGGTCTCCGTTGGACCCCTGAGTATGAGGACCGAGTGTCTCTCTATGCAGACGACATCCTTTTGTACTTAGCCTCCCCGCGCAAATCACTGATTGTCCTGGTTGATGTTCTGCACTCTTTTGGCCGCAATTCAGGCCTTGTCATCAACTGGGCCAAATCCTGTGTCTATGTGCTTTCCGGGGAGGCTCCTGTCCTCCCGCGGGGCTGTCCGATCCAGATTGCCTCGGAGGGATTTCGATACTTGGGTGTCTACATTACGCTGGACCCGGTGGCCCGCTACGAGCGAAATTTGCTTCCCCCCCTCCAGCGCTTGAAGGAGGATGTCGCGCGCTGGAGGCGCTTGCCACTCTCGCCGCTCGGCCGGGCGGCGTTGTTCAAGATGATGTCCCTGCCGCGCTTCCTGTACGCTCTCCAGAACACTATGGACTTGGTCCCAGCGCGCTACTTCCGTGAAGTGGAAGGTTTACAGCGCCGCCTGTTCTGGGATGGGAGGCCGCGTATAGCCTTGGCAAAGTTGACGCTCCCGTGGTACGACGGAGGGATTGCCCTCCCAGATATTAAACGGTATTACTGGGCCTCCCAGTTAGCTGCAATTAATCAGGGCCTCTATGGGCCCGCCCTAAACCCGGCATTTGAAATGGACAAGATGCTCCTACCCGGTGGCGACTACAATCGAGCGCTCTACGCTAGTGTGCCCGATTCCCGCTTGACGGGACCCACGCGTGTCATGGTGCGAGTATGGCACGCGGCTAATGCAGCTATGGGTTGGAAGGACCGTTTGACCCGGGCGTCACCGCTGTATGCGTCTGAGAGGTTGGGCTCTCTGTGGACCTCGAAGGGCTTTGAGCAGTGGGACACTATAGGCATCAGTACAGTGGGGGATCTCTGGACGAGAGGAGGATTTAAAACATTCGAGACGTTGCAGGCGGAGTTTCAGCTGCGGGGCAGTGAATACTTTCGGTACCTGCAGGTCCGTCACGCGCTGGGCTCCGTCTTCCCAGACGTGGCCTCCATCCCGGAGTCCTCCCCCCTGGAGGATCGAGTGCTAGATGGCCATGTTCCGGACAGCACGATCTCCCTCATTTACAAGAAATTGATAAATGATCGTTTGGGCTTACTGACTGGCCTTCGCGAGGCCTGGGTTGCCGATGGGCTGGAGTTGGACGACGAGGACTGGATTTCCGCGGTGGCCTCTCCGAAGGAGGTGGCCATCCCGGCTCGCCTTCGTTTCGTCCAGCTTAAGATACTCCACCGGGTGTACATGACGGGGCCAAGGCTTCTGCGTATGGGCTATGCCGAGGACGGATTGTGTAGGCGTGGGTGTGGTGCTTCAGCGACCTTTTTGCACATTTTGTGGGAATGCCCGAGGGTGGAGCGATTCTGGCGTGGTGTGCATGAGGTCCTGCGAGCGGTTACGCATGTCGCGCTGTTGCCTGAAGCGAGGAGATGTTTGCTGAATGTGTGGGAACCGACCGATTACTCGGTTCCGCAGACGCGATGGGTGACTCTGGGCTATATGGTGGCTAAACGGGACGTTGCACAGCTGTGGGGATCCCAGAGGTCCCCGGCGGTGTCGGCCTGGAAAGAACACATGGATTGGTGCATGTTCCGAGAAAAGGTGGTGTATGTGGCGCGGGGTAAGCCTGGGGCATGGGTGAAGATATGGGGCCCCTGGAACGCCTACCACGGGGATATCTGCGAGCCGCCGTTGTTGCCTCCCGCTTCACCAGCTCCATCCCCCTAGTTTGCTCCCTCCCTCAGTCCCGAGCACAGTATTCTCCCGGTCCTAGACCTGTTTCCCTTCCCCTCTCGGGGGTTTTCAGTGGATGGTTTGGGGTCCCCCATTTGAGGAGCACGTGCTGCCACTTTCGATCGTGGGTTGCCTTGCGGGTGTGTGTTTATTTATGTTGTTGTGTTGTATAAAATGAAACCGTATTGAGGGCTCAGAGCCATATGGCCCGCGTTGCGGATACCTCCTGCCTTAGTGTCTATGTAAAGCTAAGTGCCTCATTGTATGTATGTCATTTGTTATCGTCACTTTAGCGGGCGGCCAGAAGGTTGTAGGCCCCTACCTGTATATATTTGAGATTGCAATAAACGGTTTCAAAAAAAAAAAAAAAAAAAAAAAAAGAATAAAACGATGCAAAGGTACTTAGCACATTTACTGGATTGTAAGCTAATCTATGCATCACTGAAAGTTCACCTAGCAGCAATAGTAGCATATACAAGGGGCCACATAGGAAGAAGCTTCTTCACTTCACCAGTGGTCAAGCAGTTCCTAGAGGGAGCAAAAGGAATTACACCCCCAAAGAAGGTACCTGCCCCCACTTGGAATTTAAATGTGGTGCTGTCAACTGATGAAGGCACCATTTGAACATTACACAAGGCTACACTACAAATGCTCACACTAAAAACAGCCTTCTTGGTAGCGATAACATTACTATGTAGAGTTAGTTAGTTGCAGGCACTAATGTTACAGGAGCCTTATTCCAAATACATAAAACAGAACTGTCATAAGAATAGATCCATAATTCATGCCATGGTGATCTCACAGTTCCATATAAATCAAACTTTACAGATATAGAGTTTCTTCCAGAAACCAGACTCCATGCAGAAAGAACATTACACACCCTAGTCTCCAGAAAGGAAGTAATGCATTATATTGAAAGAACAAAGGAGAACAGGAAAACAAAACCGCTCTTTATATTATTTGCAAACCATTTTCAAGGGAGGCCAGTGACTAACACCACAATTGCAAGATGTATAGCACAAACCATACAATTGTGCCACAAAAATGCAGACATTACAAAGGGCTCCAGGGGCACATTCTGCATGGAAGAAAGAAGCAACTATTGCCTTTATAGCAAGCACACCACTTCAAGACATTTGTATGGCAGTAATATGGTCTTCAGTGTTAGTTAACTCTTTATTGATTGGTTCAGCGAACCATTTACAATTTAAAACATAGCTAAATCAAACAATAAAATGACAGTAATAAATGTAAAAAAACTGTGGATTTCAAATTATTAAAAATTGAGCATTATGGGCTAGTAATGTTCTGCTGGAAGACATCGCTCTGGCTTTCTGATGTTCTGGACTCCGATTTGATTATTGAGTCTGTTCACTCAACCGCCATACTAAGATGAGGAGGATTTCGCTGTGGATATGGCTTTCAGTTGTTTTGACGCTTTGTGGATGAATTTCGTTAGCCCAATGTTTAGCTTGGTGTTGTCAGGGTTAAGAGCGATCATTATTGCTTGGCGGCAAGATCGAACTCCCAACATGATAAATTGTCCTTGCAGCTATGACCGTTTGGCCATGAGCAATGCTGGGCATGCACAGACGATATGTTCCATTGTTTCAGAATGGTAACCACATAACCTGCATTCATCAATGCACAACCTTGTTTGACGCCAGTTTCAGTACGGATCTTCCTAGAGACATGAGAGTCATCACCCAGCTTAATTCTTATCCATGTTTTTGTATGGAGTTGGAAGGGGACGGTCATGTCTCCGCGCAGCGGACGCGCCGGACCTGCGCCGGAGTCGTGCCAGAGTCCTGCCCGTCTGCGCCCGTCAGCGCTAAGGAGGCGCCTTGCGCCAGGGATATTGTGCTCCCTAAACCCGCTGGCGTTTTGTATATGAGGGAGGAGTTACTTAGTATCCGGCAGCTGGTCTCACTTTGTGAGCACCCCTCTCTTGATCCATTGTGTGGCCCTTTCCGGTGTCCTTGTGATACTTTTTCGCTGAATCCCCCTTCCCCCATTAGAGTCTTTAGTGAGCCCCCTCCCACGGTATCCCTGCCCATTGAGCCTCTGGTGCTCCGAGATCTTAAAATTTGGAATCTCAATGTTAGGTCATTAGTCAAATACCATTCTGCTATTCACGACCTCATCTTGGAGGAGGCTCCTGATATTTTCTTCATGACCGAAACCTGGCTTCATGAGAGGCCGTGGCGGAACTGAACCTAGCACTTCCTCCAGAATACTCTATTTACACCCATAATCGTAACTCTAGGGGTGGGGGTATTGCAGTGGTAGTTAAATCATGCTACCCTTGTATCTGGAAGAAACTAGCTATGGATGGTTGTGAGAGTGCGCATTTCTGTATTACAAACAATCATCATTTTACCTTTTCAGGACTTCTGATCTATAGACCCCCTGGTAACGACATCGCTTTTAGAAAGGCTCTACCAGAAACTGTGAGCTCTCTGGTGACCGGATCGGCTCACTTTATGGTTCTTGGTGATCTTAACCTCCATTTTGACCTTTGTCATACCCCAGCTATCAGTAGTACACTTGCAGATTTAGAGGTGCTGCAGTTGTCAGGTGGTTACCCACTCCACGCATGTGGGTGGCCACATCCTGGATCCCATTTTCACTAATTTGACAGTGGCTAATGTCTTGCCACCGATCCCGGTAACGTGATCCGACCATTCCTTAGTGGAATTGCATCTTGCGATCAGAAACCCTCCTTTTAGAAACTTAAATAGACTTGTTCTTAAACGTCCTTGGAAGAAATTAAAGCTTGAGGACTTCCATCTGGTACTCAGTGAACATCCGCTTGGCCCTTTCAACGACGTTGAGTCTGGCTATGGCCTCTTCTGTGAATGGGTCTCCCGGGCACTTGATTCTTTGATTCCTGCTACGTGGAGCAAATGTTGTTCTTTAGAACCTAGTCCATGGTATGATAGTGCCTTGTTGCTCCTGAAAAACTCATGCATCAAGCGGAAAGAGACTGGCGTAAATCCTACAATGCCGAGAAAAAAACACAGTATCTAGCTAAAATTAAAATCTACCATAGAGCCATATGTAGGGCCCGTGCGGCCTACTACTCCCAGGAATTTAAACGCAGTCTTAATCCTACGAAATTGATTTTTAAAGTTCTTAAAGACCTGACTGCTAAAAGAGCCTCAGCTGCTGAGATATGCTCTGTGTCCCACTGTGAAGAGCTTGCTACCTTTTTTTGGGAAAAGGTGCATATTATTTATCGCGCTTTCCCTAGTATTATCCCTCAGAGTGAGGACCAGAGGCCTAATCTTACTACTAGTGTGGTTCTATCCACATTTCCTGTAATTTCAGAGGTTGAGTTTGATGGGCTGGCGGCCAAAGTAAAATCCGGGTCCCCTGCCGACCCGCTCAGACCCGCGCAGTTCAGAGAATCGGCGGCGTTCTGCCTTCCCCCCCGTGCGCCAACTCATCAACCTTTCGTTCTCTTCAGGGACAGTACCAACTAAGTGGAAACAAGCCTTTGTTACCCCTATTTTGAAGAAACCTACCTTGGACCCTCTCAAACTGGAGAACTATCGTCCAATTTCTCTTTTTCCATGGGCCACGAAGGTGGCGGAGGCTCATGCTAATGGAATCCTGACTAAACATCTTCAGACTGCTAATAATCTGGATTCCTCCCAGAATGGATTTCGGGCAGGTCATAGCACAGAGACTGCTCTCCTCGCTATGATGGAACATCTGCGTTCCGTGCTCGATTCCGGTCAAACTGCGGCGCTGGTGTTACTTGACCTCAGTGCCGCGTTTGACACGGTTTCGCATGTGATACTGTTGCAGGGTTTGAGAGAAGCTGGTGTCTCTGATTTGGCACTTGAATGGTTTTGGTCATTTTTAGCAGGTCGCTCATTTCGGGTCACTACACCTCCATTTGAGTCCAAGCCCTCCTCCATCGAGCAGGGCGTGCCTCAGGGGTCGGCACTTAGCCCCACGCTGTTCAATCTGTATGTGCAATCGCTGGCTGCGGTCGCCAAGCAGTGGGGTCTGACTATGGTCTCCTATGCTGACGATACACAGCTGGCGGTTGCTCTCAATGGGGATTCCGACTGTGAGGCCCTTAGGTTCAGGGAGGGTTTGACAGCAGTGGCTGGTTGGATGACCGCTAACTGCTTACAGCTCAATGCCAGGAAAACGGAGGTTCTTATTGTTGGTAAGCATAGTAACCTCTGGGGTGCTCAGTGGTGGCCTCCAGAGCTAGGTTCAGCTCCCATTCCGGTACCCGAGGTTAAAAACTTGGGTGTCTGACTGGACTCGGCCCTCAGTTTCTGCGGACACACAAAAAAAGTAGCTGCGACCTGTTTTGGCATTCTGCGTGGGATCAGGCCAATCCTGAAATTTTTTGATGCCCCCACCAGACAATTGATAATTCAGGCCACCTTACTCTCGCGGCTTGACTATGCGAGCTAGCTTTTGCTGGGAGCCAATCAGGCGGAAGTTGTCCGGATGCAGCGCGTCCAGAATGCGGCGGCCAGAGCCTTGGTGGGCTTGCCCAGGTTCTGCTCTGCGAAGGAAACTATCCGGAAACTACATTGGCTGCCCATGGTTCAAAGGATCGAGTTTAAAACTCTGTCTTTCTTTTAAGATTCTTAAATTGTCTTCTCCCCTGACCCTAGAGCATCTTCTCACTCCCTATGTCCCCTCTCGTTCATTGAGGTCATTGGGTCAAAATTTGGCTACAGTTCCACGGTTCAAACGCTGCAGAGCGGGAGGGCGTTCCTTCCGCTATCTAGCGGCCAGACTTTGGAACTCATTACCCGGTCATATTCGCGCCCTAGACGATTTGCTTACATTCAGGAGGGCTATCAAAACCTATCTTTTCCCCCCTGGACCTTAATATTTTGCACATACTTTACATTGACCCGTTCCTTTCTCTGGTTTTCCTCTGTCTTGTATGTATATCCCTTCTGCCTGTCAAAGCACCGGGACGCCCCTTTGCTGGGGCAGCTGTGCGCTATAGAAGCTATGATAACATAATATAACATTATTGCTTGAAGAAGCGGCGGGGATATGCCCCATGATTTTAGTTTCTGCCATAGCAGGTCCCTGGGCACAGGCCGCTTTGAAGTCTACAAAGCAGCAGTGCAGCTGGATCTGTTGGGCTGTTGCTTTCTCCATCAGGAGTGTTAGCGTTAACAAATTAGTTGTAGTACCGGTGTTAGCCACGAAACCCGTCTGATTAAAAGGGAAGCGCGCGGTTGTTTTTCGGCCCCGGCCTGTAGCTCCCCCATTAGGATGTTTGCATAGTACTTAGAGTCCACGTCGAGAAGTGCAACCATTCTATAGTTTTTTGGCTCTTTTCTCTTCCCACTTTTGTAAATTGGGTGAATGATTGCTCCTCGCCAAGACTCTGGTACCGTGTTGTGTAGACTGCAGTAAAGAAATAAAGGAGTCCGATATTCAGACCATAGGGTGATGTCGGATTTGAACATGGCCTGGGGAAGGCCGTTCGGGCCTGGGGCTCCATCAGCTCTGGCTTTCGTTATGAGGTGTGAGATTTTGTTTTTTTTAAAACATCCGGAGGCACCATGGGCTCTAGCGGTATATAGTTTATTTTCGCTGGATATTTATATAACGGATCTTCAGTGCACACATTCACAAAACACTACTGTGTGGATATTCAAATGAACAAGGCAGCTCCAGTGGGACAAAATGTCTTACAGCATCTATTCTCAAATCAACGCACCTCTTCAATCCAGCCGCCACTGTAGTAACAAACCACTGCAAAATCAATGTATACCATGGGAATCCAGAAAAGATTCATGCTGCAAAACATATAGTTTCTTACCTGTTGGTGTAGTTTTGCAGCTTGAAGAATTTTCTGGTTTTACAAGCTCCACCAATGAAGATGAAAAGAGGGAAGAAAAAAATAAAATGATCTGAAGATGGTGACCAAAGGTGGGAGCTTCCAGAGGAAGCATGGCAACGTCACAAGGGGACACCAAATAGAGGTACGTCGACCCTCCCCAACAAGAAAAACAAATTTTACAACACTTCCGGACCCAACCACTAGATGGCGGAATGATGCACAGCATGTGAACCGAGAATTTTTCAAGCTGCAAAACTACACTGACAGGTAAATTATAAGTTTGCATGGTTTTGGTGAGCGGTGCCTAGGGTGTCACAATTTGTGCTACAGCCTTAGAGGGTCTTCAGTCCCAATGCCCTAGGTACCAGGGGTACCATTTACTAGGCACTTACAGGGGGTTGCTGAAGTTGTGCCATTTGTGATACAGGTTTAGGGAACGAACACTGGTACTGGGAACCTAGTTAGATGGACCTAGTACACATCAAAGTTGCACCAAACACCAGGCAAAAAGTGTGTGTGGGAGGGTACTGCAACACCAACTCAGCTTTCCACACAAGCCCCCTCCAGCCCACAGGCCACGAGACTCCGCCAAACCTGGGAGAGTCATCCTAATCTGTCAGACAAGGGAAAGTAGGGAAGCAGGCTGGATTGTTGAAGGGCCTCCTATGCCTTACATCCTCCGGTCTAGGTAATTCCCTCTGGTGAGCTGACCTACCTGAACAGTTTCAGGACTCATTTAAAATGTCCTTTGTCTACTTTTTTAGTGTCCCCACCCATTAATTTGGGTTTGGAATCAGTGGTGTCTACCACTGCTACTCGTAACTTAACCAGGTCAACACCCAGCTTACCCAAAGAGGTTAGGCACAGCTTGAGTAACCCCACCATGACCAACAGGGTCAGGGGGCCTAACTTACTATTTGACATAGGG
This sequence comes from Triturus cristatus, assembly GCF_964204655.1. Taxonomy (NCBI): domain Eukaryota; kingdom Metazoa; phylum Chordata; class Amphibia; order Caudata; family Salamandridae; genus Triturus; species Triturus cristatus. The sequence goes on along the minus strand of NC_140580.1, from coordinate 252,350,448 downwards.
TCAGATCGCCATGTTAAGAACAGTGCAGCTATAAAGGCTAACACCCACTGACAGCTGTTAGTGCCCAGAATCTTCCTTTAGCTCTTCACTGGTAGGTCAAGGAGTTAACTTACAGGGCTTTTGGTGTTCAGGTTGCCTGTCTGTTGCTTTAGAGTGGGGGGAGGTTACTTCTCTTGTAGTAAACACCCTTCTTCCACCCTCTTCTGTCAGCTGGGGAGCTATCACCTCAAGCTGAACAGCTGCCTTACTAGTCAGGACGTTTTGTGAGCCAGGCATCACTTCACCAGTGTCAACTTTGGAATTTCCCTCTACTGGATTCGAATCTCCTTTGCTCACCCGAACTTTGGCTGAAAGTTGCCCCCGATTTCTCTTGTTTTTTTTCTTTGGGGGCTTAGTTGCACCAGCTGCAAGTTTAGCACCCATCCCACACCTGCCTCCACGAATCATTGGGTGAGGTCTGGCACTGGACCAGTTCCTCGCTTTGGCTCAGACCAACTTCTGGGTGGTCATTTCTAAGTCTGGGCAGTGAACTCTGTTCCGTTCGCGGACATTTCCACATCCGTTAACATCAAGTTGGCGAGCGAGGTTCTCTTCCAGGGGATCCTCATCAATAGTCATAAGCACTAGAATATTCCCGCCCATGCGCGGGACCCCGGAAACACAATCATATATGTGATAAACATATATGCATCTCTATATATATATATATATATATATATATATATATATATATATATATATATATGCATCTCTCTATATATATATATATATATATATATATATATTATCTACTGGCGGTCGCCGGTAGATAGTTATAGTTACAACCTAGTTTCCATAGGAAATCTCAAAATTCTATTTTGAATAACTTTGGCGCCGGTTGACGAATCCTCGCGAAATTTTCAAAACAAATGGGGCGCTCCGTTCAGCTCCTACCCTGAAAGTCTCGGGGTGATTCGTCAAGCGGGGGCCGAGAAAAAGGGGGGGTCCCAAAACGCGTTTTCCCCATGCATTTTTCCATAGGACCTTTTGTAGGAGAGTAGGGTCTGCTTTCTATGTTCACCCCCACTTTTTGCTTTTGCTTTACTGGTTTTCGACTTAGATGTGGCTGTGGGCCTGCTAATCAGACCCACAGCCCTGCTGTTCTCTCTCTAAATTAATACTATGTACTTTAGGTGCATAACCCATTTGGATAGGATCACCTTATTGGCCCCTGTGCAGTGTACCTTAGGTACCCAGGGCATAGGTGTACCCTAGGCCTACCAGGGGCTGCAGCATGTATTATGCCACCCCTGGCCTTCCATTATGACACAACTGGCTGATCACTCAGCTGGGGCAAGGTCGTGTAAACACTCCTTGCTTAGGTGTAGTATTCCTATACCTATCTTATATATAGACACATGTGTACCTATCAGCCACTCCTATGGCAGGCCTTAACAATCCTGGAGGCAGAGTGCTTGGTAACATGTGAGATGGTGCTCTAGCATGAGCTGAGCCTGTCTGCAGCTTTCGGAACCATGTCCTTATAGCTGTTCTATGATATAGCCTACCATATACTCTTAGAGTTCCTTATAATCTTGAACGGTTATGGTAACTATGGTTTGGCTTTATCAAAACATGTCGTGTAAGGTGTCTAACATTTTGGAATAATACCCCCATCCCATTTCTGGGGATGAGGATATTATCCCTCCCTTCTAGAGGGAGAAGACATGTTGTAACCTACTTACCCCGTTAAAGTTAACCAGAGCCCCAGCATCACAAAATGGATGCTGCTGCCACGACACAAGTCTGACCTCCTGCTGCTGGGAGTGATCGTGGCAAGGGAGGCTTGGACAATAGGTTTCCTGCCTTGGGAGGTGCGAGCACCACCCCAGACAGGCCTTAGTGTATTGGGGCAGGGAGGGATTAATGAAACGAGACACTGCCTGGGGCACACAAGGTGTCCCATGCATAGTCCAGTTCAAACCGGTGCTGGGGCACACCAGCCCCAGTCCTGGCGCGAAACTGGACAAAGGGAAGGGGGTGTAACCACCCCCCTCCCAGGTCCCACCCATAAGGCGTGACCTAGCAGGCAACCCAGCCCCCCAGATTAGTATAAGAGTGGTAGCTGGGCCCCAGGAGATGAGATTATCCTGAACCTGCAACTTGAACAGAAACTCTGGACCTTCGACATTCGACGAAAGAAGAAGACTGAAGAATCTCCCTTGTGGCCAAGGAGTGGCTACCCTGTGCAAACCGGCACCATCAAGAGACTTACCCTTTGTTTTGCTGAAGTTCTACGAGGGACCGACTGCAGAGCCTGACCAGAGCCTTGACTTCCAGACTTCTCCGACCCTGATCCACATCGACAGCCGAGCTGAGATCCGTGGAGGCGACGAGAGACGTGGGACCGGCTACCTGGGAAAAGTGGCGTGTATCTTCCAGCGCAGCTTCTGAGGTTCCCTCGAAGTTGTGCACCGGGGATTGAGAAGCCCCAACCCCAAGCACCATCTGCACCGAAGATCAGCCCCCCACACTCCACGAGTCCTGCGTGGGGCCCTTCTGCATTTTCCTGCTTGCCGCGTCTGTCCGGTTGCTTGCCCGTTGGCTAGCGGCCTGTGTGACGACACACCTTCAAATCTTCACTGCTGGTTTGGCTCCTCCAGACTGGCTCCCGCTTCTCTGCAAAAGGGAAGCACCCCAGACCTTCCTGGTCTGCACCAGAAGCAAGTCCTCCATTCTTCGTGGGTTCCGCTTGCCAAGGCTTGGTGAGTCCTAGTTCGACTTCGACTCCGCCGACAGCAAGAGCCTTCGTGGGACAGCTCGCCTCCTGGTCCTGGTCGTCCTCGTCGTCTCCTGGTACCCGTGGCTGCTGCGACAAGCTTCACCTCTTCACCTGCAATCTTCACGACATCGCCTGGTTCCTTCCAGGTTCCACGTGGTCACTGGCTAGTGACCTTGACTCTGTCCCTTCTGCTTGCAGGTACCCTTCCTTCTTGATCCTGGCCTTGGGATCCACCGGACACTCTGCACTGACTGCCTGTCAGCAACTTTCCTTCAGGCATCCATAGAAGTCCACGACGAAACCCGACGCAAGTTCACACCTATGCACCCACAGCCTGTCGGCTAGGTAACTTGGGTACTTCGGTGCTCACAAGGGTAGTGACTATCCTAGGGTCTAGTTTCCGAGTCTCGACTTTCTAGCTACTCCAGAGTGTCCTAAAACTGCTTATTTCAGAACTATACCATTTCTATCGATTATACGCATTACGCGTGAGTGTTTCCACTCTGCACCTAAATCCCGTAGGCCTCCCACTTCCTAACTGTTGGTAGTATAGTGTAGCCCCAGCGATTCCCTAGGCCTAGGCCTATCCTGTGTTCGTGACAGTGGTCCTTATACCACTTACTTAGTATATGGTTTACGTGGCTCCTAGGGCCTAACTGTATTACTTACCTGTGTGACTCAATGTTTGCTTAAATAAGACTGTGTTGTACTTACCTCGAATCTCATAAAGAGTGCTGAGGGTTTGCCTAGAATAAATACATTCTATTTTATATATATCTGTTGTGGTGTCCTTTCATTTGGTATTCAAGGGATTACATATGGTATAACAGCTGGCTTCACATGCCATTCAGAGTTTAGCCTAAGACTGCTCCATGCTACCACTAGGATAGCTGGTCTATAAGGTTGACTTTACAACCAATCACCATAAGTGTTGTTTGGACTGATACAAAGTGTACACTAGAATTAGTGACATCATATATCAGGCCAACTTCTCACAGAGACCTCTACAGTAGGATCTGGAGGACAAGTGGGACCAGACTACCGGTTTCTGGGAAGACCGGATTGTGCTTTCACAAGCAGCAAAAACGTCTGTTCTGTGGTGGACTCGTCCACAGAACCTCCTACTGGGAGTCCCCTTCCATCAAACTGTTCCCACCCAGTCCTTGGTAACTGATGCATCGCTTCAAGGATGGGGGGGCGCACATGGAGTGCCTACAAATGCAGGGGCGGTGGTCCGTCAAGGAGCAATCCTACCACATAAACATGTTAGAGCTGCGGGCAGTCCATCTAGCCTTGAAAGCTTTTCAGCCTTCGATCACGTCCAACTCAGTCCTCATCCAAACAGACAACATGACCACCATGTATTACCTCAACAAACAGGGTGGTACGCGCTCTCGCCTACTCTCCCTGGAAGCTCAAAAGATATGGCATTGGCTTCTAGCCCGAGGCCTCTCCGTCACAGCGGTGCACCTTCCAGGAGAGCGAAATGTGCGAGCAGACGCACTCAGCCGGCACTCCGAAGATCAGCCAGACTGGGTGCTAAACGACGAAGTAGTGGCAGAAATATTCCAGCAGTGGGGGCAGCCTTCCATAGATCTGTTCGCAGACGATCTAAACAAAAAATGCCACGCTTTCGCCTCCAGGTTCCACCGTCCAGGGATGAAGGGGAATGCTCTTTTGATGGATTGGTACGGAATATTTGCGTAAGCCTTTCCTCCCCTGCCTCTGATTCCGAAGGTGGTGTCCAAGCTCATCCGGTCCAACATGTCAATGATCCTGATAGCCACAGACTGGCCTCGACAATGGTGGTACCCGGACCTATTACAGCTGTCGGTGCACCCCCACAAGAGGCTTCCTTGCAGGTCGGATCTGCTGACCAAGATGGACGGGAAGATCCTACATCCCAACCTTCCCTCACTGAACTTGGCCGCATGGCACCTGAGGTCCTGCAATATGGGCATTTGAACTTGCCGCAGGACTGTATGCACATAGTAAAGGAAGCAAAGAGACCTTCCACAAGGGCTTCGTATTCCTTCAAGTGGTAGCGGTTCTACCTGTGGTGCACTCGTAATAACTTTAATCCAACCACAGGTCAGGAGGAGGTTATTCTTCCTTACCTCCTATACTTGGCTAAATCAGGTTTGAAGTATTCATCGATCAGAGTACATTTAGCGGCTATTACGGCCTATAGAAAGTCTCCAAGCCAGCCTTCCTTCTTTCAACTGCAGGTGGTCAAGGATTTCCTACAGGGGTTGAAGAAAGTGTATCCCCCTGTTCGGCCTCCTTCTCCTTGGGAGTTGAATCTGGTCCTCTCTAAGTTGATGGGTCCTCCTTTTGAGCCCATCCATAAAGCCGCGCTGCAGCATTTGACATGGAAGACCGCTTTCTTAGTCGCGATTACATCAGGGCCAAGAGTATGCGAGATCCAAGCACTTTCTTCCAAAGAGCCATATACTATCTTTCACCACAACAGAGTAGTATTAAGGACTCGCCCTGCTTTTCAGCCAAAAGTTGTATCTGATTTTCATATTAATCAGGCAATTTCTTTACCGTCCTTTTTTCCCAATCCCGCAACTCCTGCGGAAAGGTCACGCCATTCCTTAGACCTTAAGAGAGTGCTTAAATTCTACCTAGAGGGAACTAAGGTTATCAGAAAATCAGACCAATTGTTTTTAAATTATGGTTCCATGAGGTCAGGTTTTCCAGCTACCAAGAGATCCATTTCCAGATGGATAGTGTCTTGTATAAAATTGGCCTACCAGCTGGCAAATAAGCCCCTATTGTTGTCACCTAAAACACACTCCACTAGGGGAAAAGCAGCTACAGTAGCTTTCTTGCATGACGTTCCAATGGCAGAAATTTGCAAGGCAGCAACCTGGAGATCTGTGCATACGTTCACAAGGCATTATTGTCTTGAATCCGACTCCAGGGCAGATACTCAAGTAGGACAGGCCTCCTTGAGAAATCTGTTCAGATAACAGAAATGTCTGAATTATCAAGTTTAGTTGTCTGAGCTTGATTGTTAATTATTATTATTTTTCCTTTTCCCGCAGCGGATGAGGTGAGGCTCGTTATTGTATTCTAGTGCTTATGACTATTGATGAGGATCCCCTGGAAGAGAAGGATTAGTTACTTACCTGTAATCCTAGTTATCTTCCAGGGGTATCCTCATCAAAGTCATAAGCAACCCTCCCGCCTCCCCGGGCAAAGGATCCTTATGTTTAAGGGAATTGTCAACTCTTTGTGTAATGGCTTTGTGTCACCGCAAAGAACAACTGACCTAACTGTCACCCCTGAGGCATGATGGGAAGCTAGGGGTCATGGCTGCCTTAAAGGCACAGTGCCAGTTTTTCTATGTTGCTAAGAGTTAGCTTTCTATCCTTTTTAGGCTGTGGTTTTCTACAATGCAGCCTGTGAGCTGTCAATGCTTTCAGTCCTATCTGAGGTTTTGAGCTAAATGCTAAGCATTAAAACAGTTTTCAAACATGCTTTGCTGCTGTTTCTTCCCTGTTTTTTTGTGATATATTGTTTATATTACATATATTATTTATAATATACAGGGGAGTCCTTACACCATTATTCAGCTCCGGTTATGAAAGGCTGCATTTACTTTTTTATTATTTATATATATAGATATATATGTTGTTTCCCAATTGCCTTAGCTTTCCAGGGTGCACTCGACAACGCGCCACCTCAAGGGCATTTCCATTCATCTCGCCCTCAGCATCCGATTTATTCAATTCGCCTGACGCGTTTCTGTGGCCCACTGCCACTTCATCAGAGGCTTTCTCCTGCATTTGCTGAATTGCGCTTTTTGTAGTGCATGCTGATTTGTTTCGTAAACTGATGTCCCTGGCCTGTCCTGTGAATAGAGAGGGGAACTGAGCAAAACAAAGTACTCCAGAACCAGTTGTATCTGGTTCTCCCCTCGCCCTACAGTTTTAGACAAAGGATTTAGCTGTATAAATAAGGTAAATGTTCTTGTTTGTGGACTTGAATCTACCAGGGGCGTGCTGCTGCTGGGACTCTTGCTTGCTTCCCTGGGCCCTGCCCTGCCCCTGGATGCCTGGAGGACTGCATCTTGGGACCCTTCTGCCTTGCTGGGACTCCAGGACTTCTTGGACTTTGTGCTTTTACCCCATCGCCCTGTGAGCGCTTTGCTTTAATTCTTGAAAGGACCTAGACTTTCCCTGAATGAAAGGGAGAGCTTGGGTGCTGTGCAGCACCGTGCTGCAGCCCTTGCTGGAGGAATCCCCATCCCAGGGATTCCCCCGTTGTGCTTTTACTCCGGGTGCCCACCCCGCGTTTTTCTAATACTGTGGGTGCCCACCCCACTTATTTGAGCCCTAGCGGGTGCCCACCCCGCCTTATGTGAATTTTTTTTTTAATAAAACCTTTATACAGCAGATAACGTCATCACACGGCATGATGCCTACAACCACTTCGGGCCGGCAGCGTAGAATAATAGGAAAAGGAGTATAGAGGTACACAGCGGTTTGCCAACAACCCAAAAGGGCCGGCCGCGTCAAAGTATATGTGGGTTTTACATTTTAATAAAACAAGGAATCATTATCCTAAGAACCATAAATAACGACTAAGTACAAACATTACCAACTAGCCTCACGGTGAAAGTGGTTCAAGAATTAAAGTATCGCAGCGAGTCAAAGAGCATCTGGAACAATAGAACTCAGTCTTAAGTGCTTAAGCATTACTGTGCATACCTCAACATCACGACCAGCTCTTCATGCAGCCACATCGAACACACCAGCACCTGCAGTAGGCCGTGCAGCTTCACCGAATCCCCTAGTTCCCAGCTAGCCTCTGTAGGTGTCCGGACATTGTAAGTTTATGAGAACATTGTGTAGTCTCGTCATCCCAGGGTGTCAGAAACGGCTGTCAGCATCCCCAATCAGCGGTCAGTTCCCAGGGACTCTCAAGGCCGTTCTCCCTCCCTCTGCACGTTACTTAGTCTTCTATCTGGTTGGGGAGGAGGAGGCCGCTTCGCCAGGTAGCAGCGGGGTCAGCAGTAAGTACGTCTTCAGGGGGTCCCAGATATCTCGGGGTCGGGAGGCAGGCGGAAGAAGGTCAGAGTATAAGGCAAGCTGATCCTGCCAAAGTATCATCGTTTCTAGCCAGTCTTTGAATTTAGGTGACCTCCCCTTGCCCCACCTTCAGGCCACCCTCCACTTAGCAAGGAGGAAGCAAACCGAGGCGAATTTCCTATGCAGCACAGGGAGCTTTTCCGTATATCCCAGTATGCCCAACAGAGGGGACGGCGGCAGCGAAGAATCTAACATTTTCCCAACTGCCCCAAATATCTGTTCCCAATATTCCTGAAGGGCCGGGCAACTCCAGGCCAAATGCAGCATATCAGCACCATCTGCCCGGCATCTAGCGCACCTGGCGTCCTCTCGCAACCCAAACCTGTACAGTCTAGCAGGAGTGTAATAGTATCGTTGCAGGAATTTCAAAATGCGTGATACGCAACCTACCACTAGCAGATACTGTAGGAGAGTAGGGTCTGCTTTCTATGTTCACCCCCCACTGTTTGCTTTTGCTTCACTGGTTTTCGACTTAGATGTGGCTGTGGGCCTGCCAATCAGACCCACAGCCCAGCTGTTCTCTCTCTAAATTCATACTATGTACTTTAGGTGCATAACCCAATTGGTAAGGATCACCTTATTGGCCCCCTGTTATAGTGTACCTTAGGTACCCAGGGCATAGGTGTACCCTAGGCCTACCCGGGGCTGCAGCATGTATTGTGCCACCCCTGGTCTGGCCTTCCACTATGACACAACTGGCTGATCACTCAGCTGGGGCAAGGTTGTGTAATCACCCCTTGCTTAGGTGTAGTATTCCTATACCTACCTTATATATAGACACGTGTACCTATCAGCCACTCCTATGGCAGGCCTTAACAATCCTGGAGGCAGAGTGCTTGGTAACATGTGAGATGGTGCTCTAGCATGAGCTGAGCCTGTCTGCAGCTTACGGAACCATGTCCTTATAGCTGTTCTATGATATAGCCTACCATATACTCTTAAAGTGCCTAATAATCCTCGCGGTTATGGTAACTATGGTTTGGCTTTATCAAAACATGTCGTGTAAGGTGTCTAACACTTTGGAATAATACCCCCATACCATTTCTGGCAATGAGGATATTATTCCTCCCTTCTAGAGGGAGAAGACATGTTGAAACCTACTTACCCGGCTAAAGTTAACCAGAGCCCCAGCATCACAAAATGGATGCTGCTACCACAGACACAAGTCTGACCTCCTGCTGCTGGGAGTCCTTCCAGCGAGGGAGGCTTGGACAATAGGTTTCCTGCCTTGGGAGGTGCGAGCACCACCCCAGACAGGACTTAGTGTATTGGGGCAGGGAGGGATGAAAGAAACTAGACACTGCCTGGGGCACATAAGGTGTCCCATGCATAGTCCAGTTCAAACCGGCGCTGGGGCACTCCAGCCCCAGCTCTGGCATGAAACTGGACAAAGGAAAGGGGGTGTAACCACTCCCCTTCCTGGTCCCACCCATAGGAGAGACCTTGCAGGTAGCCCAGCCCACTAGCCCAGTATATCAGTAGGTAGCTGAGCCCTGCAGAAATTAGATTATCCTGAATCTGCAACTTGAACAGAAACTCTGGACCTTCGACATTCGACCTCAGGAAGAAGACTGAAGAATTCCCTTGTGGCCAAGGAGTGACCACCCTGGGCAACCAGGCACCATCCAGCGACCGCTGCTTGCTTTGCGACTGATCCTACGAGGGACGACTGCAGAGACTGACCAGCGCCGAGACTTCCAGACACCTCTGAACCAGATCCACATCTACAGCAAAGCTGAGACCCGTGGAGGCGACGAGGGACGTGGGACCGGCGACTTGGGAAAAGTGGCTAGTAACTGACTAGCGCGACTTCTGAGGCTTCCTCGAGGCTGTGCTTGGGGAATTGAGAAGCCCCCATCCCTAGCACCATCTGCAAAGAAGATCAGCTCCCCACACTTCACGTGTTCTGCGTGGGGCCCTTCTGCACCTGAGTTGCTCGACGTGTTGTCCGGTTGCTGGCCCATTGGCTAGTGACCTCTGTGACGACAAACCTTTGATTTCACCTTGCTGGTCCGGCTCCTCCAGACTGGCACTTGCTCCTCTGTGAAAGAGAAGCACCCCAGACCTTCCTGGTCTGCACCAGAAGCAAGTCCTCCATTCTGCGTGGGTTCCGCTTGCCAAGGGTTGTTGGGTCCTAACTCGACATCGACGCCGCCGACAGCAAGAGCCTTCGTGGGACAGCTCGCCTCCTGGTCCTGGTCGTCTTCGACGTCTCCTGGTACCCGTGGCTGCTGTGACAAGCTTCACCTCTTCACCTGCATCTGCACGACATCGCCTGGTTCCTTCCTGGTTCCTTCCCGGCTTCTGGCTGGTGACCTAGACTCTGTCCCTTCTGCTTGCATGTATCCTTCCTTTTTGATTCCATCCTTGGGATCCACCGGACACTCTTCAATGACTGCCTGTCAGCAACTTTCCTTCAGGCATCCATAGGAGTTAACGACGAAACCCGACACAAGTTCCCACCTATGCACCCGCAGCCCGTGGGCTAGGTAACTTGAGTACTCCGGTGCTCACAAGGGTATTGACTATCCTAGGGTCTAGTTTCCAAGTCTCGAACTCCTAGCTATTCCAGAAGTGTCCTAAAACTCTTAATTTCTAATAACTACTATTTCTATTGACTTTTACGCGTGAGTGTTTCCACTCTGCACCTGAATCCCGTGGGCCTCCCACTTCCTAACCTTTGCTAGTATAGTGTAGCCCCAGCGATTCCCTAGGCCTAGGCCTATCCTGTGTTCGTGACAGTGGTTCTTATACCACTTACTTAGTATATGGTTTGCCTGGCCCCTAGGGCCTAACTGTATTACTTACCTGTGTGACTTAATGTATGCTGAAATAAGACTGTGTTGTACTTACCTCGAATCTCATAAAGAGTGCTGAGGGTATTTTGACTAGAATAAATACATTTTATTTTTATATATCTGTTGTGGTGTCCTTTCATTTGGTATTCAAGGGATTAAAGATGGTATAACAGCTGGCTTCACATGCCATACAGAGTTTATCCTAAGACTGCTCTTGTCCATGCTACCACTAGGATAGCTGGTCTATAAGGTTGACTTTACAACCAATCACCATAAGGGTTGTTTGGACTGATACAAGGTGTACACTAGAATTAGTGACATGATATATCAGGCCAACTTCTCACAGATACCTTCTCCGTTTGCGTACAGCAATAGAGCCATTCTCGGTCCGTGATTTCTTGTCCCAGTTCGCTAGACCATTTAGCTCGAGCAGGACTCTGCGAGGCGCCAAGTTCTACATATACAGACCTGTAGAGGATGGACACCAAATGAGACGCAGTTTTCGCACCCAGCAGTGCATGCACCTGAGGGAGCACCGGCGGTTCCTGTGGATATTCCGGGGTGCAGGCCCGTATCCCCTCTCGCAGACGGGCGTAAATGAATGTTTCCATAACATTTGGGGGAGGTTCTGCACACAGCTGCTGAAGGGTAACGAACTTCCCGCCTTTGTATATGTCTCCCCACGTACGAGTCCCCTGTCGTCGCTGAAATTTTTTAAAGATACGCTCCTGCAGGAGGGTCAGTTGGGGATGAAATGTCAACGGCATCCGAGGGGGAGTAAATAATTGGGGCTTGCAACTTGCGTGCAATCCATCTCCATGCACTCACCGTGTAGTCTACAGTTGTGGGGTCCCGCTCACGCTGCGCTGTCCGTTGCATGAGTGCTCCCTCTAGCGGGACGGGGTCCGTCTGCCAGTGCTCCGTGGCCACATGAGCCGTATATTTCGGGCCATGAAACCAGTAGTGCGCATAATGCGCTTGTGCACACATGTAATACAATTCAAAGTTAGGGAGCTCGAGCCCACCCACCGCATATGGACTGGCCAGCGTCTCCCATCTAATCCATGGCTGTTTGCTACCCCAAACAAGGCGCAGGAGCTCTGTCCGCAAGGTAGAGAAGAAGGGTCGGCCCGGGTAATAGGGGATGTTCAGGAAGTAATAAAGAAACTTAGGCAGTACAGTCATCTTAATCAGGGAGATCCTGTCAGCGATGGACAGTGGCATAGCTATCCACCTTGTTATTGTGTCGCGTAGCGCGTCTATGGCGCGCCCATAATTATCGCGGATCAGCTCCTCCCGATCTATGGTGACATTATCCCCCAAGTACCGAACGGTAGAGTCGCACCATTCCAAGGGGAAGTCAACCGCAAAGGGGGTGACAGCCGGAGTAAGCGGAAGAATCTGAGATTTCGACCAGTTAATGTGTTTGCCAGAAAGCCCTCTGAACCGCACAAATTCTCGCAGGAGCGGGTTGAAGTTATGCATCGGGTCTTTCACGTATAGGGTGACGTCGTCCGCATATAGTGAAATCAGGATGGGACGCAAGAGGCACCTCAGAGCTTTCTCCTGATGATGTTGGCTCACCCTAGCCGCCAGCGGCTCCATCGCCAGGGCAAACAATAGTGGCGATAGTGGGCCCCCCGTCTAGTGCCCCGCGAGAGCGGGATCGCCCTAGACGTGTGACCGTTGATCTGCACGCGGGCCACCGGGGCAGTATATATCAACTTGATCAAAGCAGAAAATCCAACCAAGAACCCCATACATCGAAGCACTGCGTGCAGATATTCCCATTCTACCGAGTCGAATGCCTTTGCGGCATCTAAAAAAATAGCCTCTAGCGGCAGTTGCGGGGCCACCTGTTGGACGATCGAGAAAAGGGTATGCAGGTTATGGGACGTGGACCTCCCGGGAATAAATCCCGCCTGATCTGGTAGAATTAGTTTATCCATCAGGAGGTTCAACCGATTAGCTATCATTTTTGTGAGAATTTTACTATCCACATTGATGAGGGACAAGGGCCGGTAAGAGTCGCGTTTGTTAGCCGGCTTCCCTGGTTTCAAAATGGACATGATAAGGGCCTCTCTCATTGTGGGTGGCAGTGCCTGCGTCTCCAGTGCCTCTGCATATACCTCCTGCAGAATAGGGGCTAGCTGGTCAATGAATAACTTGTAGAAGTCGCTCGGAAGACCATCCGGCCCAGGCGCCTTCCCGGATCGCAATTGAAGAACCGCCTCTCTCAATTCATCACTCATAAAGGGGACACATAAGAACTCTCTTTGATTGTCCTCCAGGAACCCCAGCGTGATGTCCCCAAAAAAGTGAGGGAAATCCGCAGCATTGGTCGCTTTTGAGCTGTAAAGCTCCGCATAAAAGTCAGTGAAGGTCTGCAGTATCCGGGCACTATCTTTCTGGCAATTACCCTCTCCGTCTTCCACCTCCAGTATGTAGTTAGCATATCGGGGCAGTCTGATGTCTTGCGCCAAGGCTTTCCCAGGCCTCCCTCCCTCTCTGTAACGTCGTGCCTGGGCGTATTTCCCTCTGAACTTCGCCTCTCTGTCTGCCGTTTCCGTGTATTCAGTCATTAGCTCCCTCATCTTTGCCCTACCCTCCCCGGCTCCACTCCGCCAAATATCCGCCTCAAGGTCTTTAAGTTCTGCCTCCAGCCGTCGGAGTCGTCGGCGGATGTCTCTTAGTATCCCGAAGCTCTTAACCATGCATATCCCTCGTATGGTTACTTTAAACGCTTCCCACAGTGTGCCCATATGTTCGACCGACCCCCTTTTCCGTTCGAAGAAGTCTGCTATTGCCTCTCCCAGTTCTGTCTTAAATACCTCATCAAGAAGCGCATCAGGGGCAAGCCTCCAGCACCTGGGGCTGACATTCAAGTTTGGGATGTCAACAGCGAGGCACACCGGGGCATGGTCGGACAGGGTACGAGCTAGGAGGTCAACAGCCTGCACCCAAGGGCACATCCCCCTGGACCCAAGCCAGTAGTCCAGTCTCGACCAAGACTCATGTATTGTCGAGTGAAAGGTCCCTTCCCGACTCTCTGAATGCCTGTATCTCCACAAATCAACTAACCCACCGTCCTCCAGCAACCCCTTTAATGCGCCCTGGCTTCGTGTATAATGGTGGGGCAGGTGTGAAGACTGATCCTTTACAGGGTCGCAGACCGTGTTAAAGTCTCCCGCCCAGCGTATATGAGTGGCCCTCACTTCCAGTATCTGACCCCATAGTACATTTAAGGTGTCAGGGCTGTCAATGTTGGGACCATAATAACTAATAATAACCACTGAGTGTGCACCTAGGGTGCCCCACATCATGCAGAATCTACCCTCTCCATCGCTCCGCGCTCCTCCGCACCTAAAGGGGTCCCTCTCCTAACCAGAATAGCCGTGCCTCGCGCGTACGTGGAGTAAGCAGAAAATATCCTATCAGAAGCCCATTTGCTACCAAAAGTATGGGAACATCTAGGGTCAGTGTGTGTCTCCTGTAATGCCACTATGCTGATGTCATGCCGGTTAAGGTAAGAGAGTATCTGCCTTTTCTTCCTGGGATCCCGCAGCCCCCTCACGTTCCATGACAGGAGTTTGTCTATTCTGTCGCTTCCCTTCCATGTTCATATAGCAGTGTCCGGAATGAGCGCTCGTATTAGCCTATAGCATGGTGCACTAGTCTTCTGAGGCGTGCAGTGTAGTGTGGCGTAAGCTGTCGTCATGCAGTGTTGCAATGTCCCAAAAGTGTATCCAAGTCTACTCATACCGTGTCCAGCTCGCTTTCCTCCGTGAAGCCCTCCCGCAGCTGTCCCTCCCACCTTTCCCTCCCACATCAGTGCCCCAAATGCGCCGGCATCCCAGAACCCTCCCCCCTCACCCCCAACCAAAACATTAAACAAATAACTAAACAATAAAATACAAACAAAAGAAGAGCAATCTGGACTCAGGGCACTTTCAAGCCTTCAATCTATGGGTATAGGGGACCTCCCTTAGTGGGGCGCTAGTGTGCCTCTTAAACCCTCTTGTCCCACCGTACAGTAGAACTCTTTGATCCCTCCCCAGTGTAGCTGGGATGGAGGAGGGTCAGAGTGGAGGGTGCCCGACCCTATGAAGAAGACCCCTTCAAGCCCAGTTTAATCGAACAATCAGGTCAAAACTGCATAAACATCGCGACCTACGCAGCGCAGGAGGGCCCCCCCAATCAACATTTCAAAGAGACTTCCCAAACACAGGGCAAGGTACTCATCTGTTGATGACATTGCAGGCTCAGGACATCTTCTTTTCAGGCGGTTGTTGAGTGGCTCAGCGTACAGAGCCGCCATCGCCCAGTCTGCTTAATGTCGTCTCTGCCACAAGGTGCTTCGGGGGATGCCCTTTCCCTTAGCGCCATTATAACGCGAAGCATTTAAACACTGTTTCTGGTCTTAGCCATCATTGGTGATGGTACATAGCGTTCAGTCATCTTCCATAGGTGAATGAGACTTCGGTCGCATAGCATTGTTTCCGTGTGCTGGGGATGATCGTCGCAATGTCCTGAGGAACTCCTCCGCCTGTTGTGGGTTGGTGCAAATAATCGTGCGGTCTTGATGTCGTATCCGCAGTTTGGCTGGATATAACAGGGCATACTCGCTTGGCGCAATTTCTGCTTCACCGGAAGATATTTCCGTCTCGCTTCCTGGACAGCCAAAGTAAAATCCGGACAAATGGAGAATGGGTTCCCTTCGTATTGCAGCTTCGGAATGTCCCGTGCTCTCCGCAGGGCCACATCGCGGTCCCGGTAATTAAGCAGTCTTGCCACTATGGGTCTTGGTGGTGCACCAGCCGGAGGCCGCGGCCCCAGCGACCTGTGCGCCCTCTCGACTATCAAATGCGCTGAGAAGGAGTCCGCTCCCAGCGAAGAGGTGAGTAGTCGCTCCACATAGTCCTCCATTCGCCCTGTGGCCGTGGACTCGGGAATTCCAACCAGGCGGATGTTATTTCGCCGACTGCGTGCCTCCAAGTCCTCGCTTTTAGCTGCAATCACCTTCAGTAGTTTATCCATTTGTTGGGCCATGGCAGTGGAGTTGTCCTCCGTGGCAGAAATTCTCTTTTCCGCCTCTTTGATCTGTTCATCGTGTTTGTCCACTTTCAACACCAAAAAATCCTGCCGGGTGTTCATGGTGTCCATTTTCCCTGAGAGGGCGTTTAGGCTCTGCTGCATTGCAATGAGCATGGTTTTTAATTCCTCACTAGGGGTGGCCTCAGGGGGGGTCGCCGGCCCCGGGGCAGGCTCGCTCGCTTCCTCGGTAGCGGAGCGAGTAGTCGACTTTTTCTGCTCGAAAGGGAGTTTTGACTGGCGTGCTTCTGCTTTCCCCATGGTGTCAGCCTCTCAACAAATGTCCTGTTCAGCAGGGCACCCCAATCGTCACCACATCAGTGAAACGCCTCCGCCGGCGCTCTAAAGCTCCGTCACCGGCGCTAGCTGCAATCCACCGCGCCGGTAGGTTATGTTTACTGCTTTCCTGTGGTTTTAAAAAAAAATTTTTTTTATTGTGTTTGGGGGGGGTCCCCTCACTGTGTTCAGGGGTACTTATGCGCCACACAGCACCACAGTCCTTTGATAAGGACCTCGAGTCACCGCTCAGGCTGACCCCATGCAGACCGCAGGCCAGTCAGCGCCTCTTATATGCCACGCTTTGGTTCACCTCAATTATCCAGGTGGGGCTCAGTCTGCGCGTCGCAGCCCGCCGGAGCCGTCCCAAGGCGTCGAGATGAGTACCGTTCACACCGCCCGTTTTCCTGGGCCCTCCGTTGTGGTCTTAGGCATTCGCAGTTTCCGAACTATCGCTCGGGCGGTTAGCGTCCCGCCGTCTTTCCGAGCCCACGTTTTCTCATACCCGGTCACAGCAGTGCAGCGGGGGCCCTCCAAGCACCCCACGCGGCGGATCCACGTCCTCGGGTTCCCCAGCAGGTCTCAATGAGCTCCGTCCCGTAGGGGTAGAGAAAATGTATGTGCACTTGTCGCAGGTAGGCCGCCAGCGTCAATATGCCGAGCGCATGTCGTCTCCCCTCTCTACTGCAGCTGAGCAATCCGACCAGGAGTGCCTCGGCATCCTCAGTTCAGCCCCAGGCCTAGCGCCGCATGGCCGCACCGGCGCTCGGGTAGCGTCCGTCGCCGCAGAGCTCTTCCATCGGAGGGAGGCACTTCTCTCCCGAGCCGCGTCCAGACCGAATATCTCCAGCGCGAGCTTGCGTAGCAATTCCAAACTTTCAGCGAGTCTTCATCTACTTGAGGAGCTCGCTTTCACATGCAGTGCGATCGTGGCGAGGGGTCCTTGCGCGGATAATTAGCAGAGAATAGGGTCAGGCTGCCAGAGCCTCACATCAGCGCGGCCATCTTGGTCCGGCGCCACCTAGCGCCCCCTTATGTGATTATTTTTAACTTACGAGGGAGCCGACCCCTCTTACTGCCGAAGTAAAGAAATCACCGCCGTGGCCCACAGGAAGTCAGGCGGAGCCTGCGGTGCAGCAGGAAGTTATCCCTCGAGCGGGGCTCCCGTGAGCTGTTGGGAGCCCCGGTGGACGCTGAGGAAAAGTCCAGGCGGGAGCCCACCCCGCACTGGACGGCGCCGGAAGAGAAGGAGGCAGCCTGGGGCCTCGCTGGCCCCATCCTAAAGTCCCGGTCCCGAGACGGGGTACCGGGTGAAGCTAGCGTGGCAGCAGGATTCCCTCGGAGGGGGCGCAAGACACATTGCCGGTGCCTGCTCCCTCCGCATCCAAGTGAGGAGCCTCCCCCCGCCAAGAGCCGGTGAGTGAGTGAGGGCTGGGCGGGGGACAGGGCTGAAGTGCTGGAAAGGTCCCGTGTCGGTGCCAGTGAGGGCACAGTGTCTTTGCCATGAGCAGACCCGCCGTTGCGGGCCACTCCAATGTTATCTGCTTATTTTTGCTGACACAGCCTCAGGGGCACCGGGTGCCGGGCCCCTAAAGTAATTTACAGCTGCCCCGCTTGCTAGAGGGCAGCTGCCACGTTCCATAGGCATGATGTTGTTTTAGGAGCCAGCCTGCTCCACCGTAGCCATATTTGTTCCAAGGGCTAGAGGGGCCCATGTTTACAGTTATTTACAGCGCCAGTGCGCTCCACGTTTTGGGGGCAATTTCTTTCTCTTGATTGTGGCCTAATTATTTCAGGAGCCAGGGTGCTCCATGGAACATGTTTATTCTCAGAGCCAGAGGGCTCTAACGTTGGGCACATTTGTTTGAAGGGCCATTGAGAGCCCATGCCGCACTTTTACTTTTCCAGCTGGCCACCAAGTAGTGGGCATCTGCACCGTTTAGGCCTTGCTTTATTTTAGGGGACATGCTGAATTCATGAGTGAGACGCACTCCTTCGCCCCCCATCTTTTCCTACACAGCTGCGCAGCACTTAGTGCCAGCTGCTACGTTTAGGCCTGCGCAAAGTACGCACCCTTGACTTGCTGCATAGGCAGCGCGCCCTGACTTTTGGGACACAGGGCATTTGAGCCCCTCTTTGGGATGGCCAGTTGGCCAGGGGGATTGTTAGGTTTATAGGGCGCCAGGCGCCAGTGTGATTATAGTGCTAGGAAATGTGATTCATGTAGGATAATTTACACACCTGTGTTCTGATGGATACATCTGCCAGTGGATTCCTCACCATGTGAATATCCCCTGCGCCAGCAACATTCGGAAACTTTTGTAGCAGTCCACGCCGATGAGGTCGAAGACGACGTCACAGAGACACGGCTCCGCTCGCGACTCCGCTGACGTCACCGGCTCCATAAGAAGACCTCGTCGGCGTGATGACGTCAGTTCCCTTTTTTCCGCGCCGTCGACGCCAACGGATTTCAGGAATCGCTGTTGGTAGCTTTACTGTTACTTTGTGTTTTTCTGGGTTTCTCTTTCGAGAAAGATGTCGACAA
The DNA here is from genome assembly GCF_964204655.1 of Triturus cristatus. NCBI lineage: Eukaryota > Metazoa > Chordata > Amphibia > Caudata > Salamandridae > Triturus > Triturus cristatus. Next base: position 252,331,875 of record NC_140580.1, on the reverse strand, counting down.
AGAAGTCTGGCTTCAAGCCCTGTCGTGAATGTGGCAAACACATGTCGATCACGGATGCAGATGACGACTGTGTGTGGTGCTTGTCATCTGACCACGATGTGGATGGTTGTTCTTGCTGTCGCAAGATGAGCTCCAAGGCTCTAAAAGAAAGGGAGGCGAAACTCTTCATCGCTAGGATGAAAAAGGAGAAGAGAGGAAGAAGGAGTAGAGTACGAGGTCGAGGTCACGATCGAGGTTGGCGTCGAAGTCGACTTCGGGGCATGCTTAACGATCCAAGTAGCACAAGAAGAAGAGGAGGCATTCTTCTCGACATCACTCGGACAAGAGTTCGGCTCCGAAGTCGAAGTCACCAACTCGACGCCGAAAGGACTCTGTGTCTCCTTCACCCGTTCCGGATTCGCCTCCTGGTCCTTCTTCTCCAGTGGCTTCGCCGGCTCCGGCTACTTCTCTGGCTCTGGTTCCATCTCCAACGCCGGTTCCATCTCCGGCTCCATCTCCGTCTCCGGCCCCGGTGGAGGAACTTCAAGTACCGGGTGAGCTTGCGACGCCGCTTATTCCACCGTCGGCGACGATTGGCCCGAGTCCGGTGATGCCTGACCAGTACCCTGCGTTCCCTGGACCAGGTCAGGACCCCTCGCATTATTTAAATGCTATGTACGGGGTATTTGCGAGAGCCATGTACACCACTGGTGCACCTGCGGGTCCGATGGGTCCAATGGCATTTAATTTGGGGGCGCCGCAAGTCTATCCGCAGGACCCTTTCATGCCATTTTTTCCGGCGATGCCGTCTTGGCATCTACCGGCGCCGAGAACGTCGACGCCGCTTCCTTCTTCACCGACGCCGACACAACCTCGTTCGACGCCGGCTGCTCCTGCGGATCCACTTTCGATGCCGGCGGATTCGAACACGGCGCCGCCGACGCCGCTGATACGAATTCGGTCCAGAAGGGAGGCTCAGAGAGTGGTTGATGAGCGAAGGTACCTTCTGGAAGAAGCAGGAGCAGGAGAGCTGGTGGAGTCTGACGAGGTGTTTGAGGAGCTTAAAGAGGCTTGTGGACTGGATTTGTCTCCTGAGTGGGAGATTACTCCACCTTCCGATGAACCCTCGAAGGATGTGGCTCCATATTATGCAGTCATCAGGAAGGCTGCTGAACTGCTGGATCTTCAGTTGCCAACTACTGAGTTCAAATCAAACATTCTGACTGAAGTGTTGCATTCTCCTACTGCAGTTTCGGAGCCGTTGTTGCCTTTTAATGAGGCCATTATTGACCCTGTGTTGGAGGTGTGGCGTAAGCCTTTTTCTGCTCCCGCAGTCTCTAGGACGGTTGCTAGGAGCTCCAGGGGACCCTGAGTTCTTGACATCACATCCATCGCCTGATAGCCTGGTGATTCAGACGGCTTATTCAGGGAAATCCAAGGGTGCTTTTCCTCAGGTTCCGGGGGTCAGAGAGGCTAAAAAGCTGGACCAGTCGGCCAAAAAGGTCTTTTCATCGGCCAGCATGGCACTAAAATCAACAAATGCCACTTGCCTTTTGGGACGCTATGTTCATGCGCTCATGGACTCTGCTAAGAAACTGGCACCAAAACTATCTGAGGAAGATAGGGTTGGTTTTAATGAGATCTTGACGGATGCCCAGGCAGCAGCACACCAGGTGATCCAAAGTGGGCTGGACACGGCTGATTCAGTGGCAAGGGTCATGGGGTCTTCTGTTGCCACCAGGAGGGGTGCGTGGCTGAAGTCTTCGGAGTTTTCCCCGGATGTACAGTCGACTCTGTTGGACTTGCCATTTGATGGATCTGGTTTATTTGGCAAAAAGGCAGATGCTGCTCTTGAACGTTTTAAGGAGAGCAAGGCTTCGGCTAAGTCTCTGGGCCTTCAATCCCAGTCAAGGGGGTCGTTTAAAAGGTACAGAGGTTTCAGAAGGGCAACCTTTCGTTCCTACACGCAGACCCAACAGCAGCAGCAAGGCTCTTTGTCTAAAGGATACAGAGGTAGAATCAGGGGTCGGTCACATGACCGTCAGCTCTCCTCCTCTTCCTCTTCCTCTTCAGCCCCTCCTTCCACCGCAAAGCAGCCCTAGATCCGCCATTCTGGATCATGTTGGTCCTGTGGGGGGCCGGCTTACCCATTTTCTACAAGATTGGGAATCTGTAACTACAGATCTTTGGGTTCTAGATCTTGTAGAAAATGGGTACGCCCTTCCCTTTCGGGAATTCCCTCCACATTACCCTCCTTGTCAAGGGGCTTGCTCAGAGAACCACCGTCTTCTCCTACAGGAGGAAGTCCTGAAGTTACTACAGAAAGGTGCGATAGAGGTGGTTCCAGAGCAGGAGAGGGGTCAGGGATGCTACTCCCGGTATTTCCTGATTCCGAAAAAGGATGGCAGATTGCGTCCGATATTGGATCTCAGGATCTTGAATCTTTATCTGAAGCAAGAGAAGTTCAAGATGCTCACCCTTGCGCAGGTTCTTCAAGCGCTGAATCAGGAGGACTGGATGGTGTCGATCGACTTGCAGGATGCGTATTTCCACATCTCCGTCCTGAAGTCGCACAGGAAGTATCTCCGGTTTACGGTAGGGACGCAACATTATCAGTTTGCGGTCCTTCCGTTTGGTCTTACTACTGCACCCCGAGTCTTCACAATGGTGATGGCAGTGGGGCAGCCCATCTCATAAGGTCGGGGATTTCAGTTTTCCCCTATCTGGACGACTGGCTGATCAAAGCGGAGTCGCCAGAGAAGGTGCTACATCATCTGTAGGATACAACTCAGCTGTTGTTCAAATTGGGTTTCTCGATAAACGTGCCCAAATCTCACCTGGTGCCCTCTCAGCGCAACCTGTTCATAGGTGCGGTACTGGACACTACTGTGTGTCAAGCATTCCCTCCTCCACAAAGGATTCTCGACATACAGGAAATGATTCCTTTATTTTGCAATGGAGCGTCGTTCCAGTCCTGAAGGTCCTTCGCCTGCTCGGTCTGTTTGCTTCCTGCATTCTGTTGGTCAACCATGCACGCTGGCACATGAGGGCGCTCCAGTGGTCCCTCCGCAGGCAGTGGTATCAGCACAAAGGAGATCTCAGGGAGTCTGTGAGGGTCTCCAGAGAAGCTGCAGCGGATCTGTCTTGGTGGATTGTGGAGGGCAATCTGTCCCAAGGAAAGCCCTTCCATCTACCTCCATCGGTGGCCACAGTGATAACGGATGCATCCACTTTAGGGTGGGGTGCGCATCTGGGGGATCTGGAGATCAAGGGTCTTTGGTCTCCAGAGGAAAGGTTGCTTCACATCAACCTTCTGGAATTGCGAGCAATTCGTTTGGCACTCAAGGCTTTCCTCCCTTCCCTTCGTGGTCAGTCTGTTCAAGTCCTGACGGACAATACTACCGCAATGTGGTATGTCAACAAGCCGGGAGGAGTGGGGTCTCTTTGTCTCTGCAGAGAGACCCTGCATCTATGGTCCTGGGCTCAGGACCATCAGATTTGTCTGATGGCAAATCATCTGGCCGGGATGCTGAACGTGCGTGCAGACAGTCTCAGTCGGCAGTTCTCCGCCGACCACGAGTGGAGGCTCCATCCGGAGGTGGTTAGTCACGTCTTTCGGATGTGGGGCACTCCTCGGGTGGACCTGTTCGCCACTCACGGGAATGCTCACTGCCCGTCATTCTGCAGTCTCCAGTATCCGATGCAGGGAGCGTTGGGGGACGCGTTTCAGTTGAGTTGGGGCTCACGACTCCTTTACGCGTTTCCTCCCATACCCTTGATTCCTCGGGTTCTGAGGAAGGTTCGCAAAGACCGGGCCCAAGTCATATTGATCGCCCCGGATTGGCCAAGAAGGGTGTGGTTTTCAGATCTTCTCCACCTCTCCTCATGCCCTCCGCTCAGTCTCCCTCTCAGGGCAGACCTCCTCTCGCAATCGGAGGGGCAGGTTCTACACCCCCACCTCCAGAGCTTACACCTTCATGCCTGGAGATTGAACGGGGCAACCTGAACTCTTTTTCTCTCCCATCTGATGTGGTAGATGTAATTTTGTCTGCCAGACGTCATTCCACCAAATCTATCTATTCCTATAGGTGGTCTAAATTTGTTCTCTAGTGTGGAGAGAAGTCAATTGATCCTTTGAAGGCTCGTTTATCTGACATTCTGCAGTTTGCCCTTTCTCTTGCTCAGCAAGGCTTTGCTGTGGCTACTGTAAAAGGATACTTATCAGCTTTGTCGGCTTTCCTTTGCTTGCTGGATCAGCCGTCATTATTCAAATCACCTATTGTTCTTCGTTTTCTCAAGGGCCTCACAAACTAGTTTCCTCCTACTCCCTTTATTGTGCCTCAATGGGTGTGGTAAATAAAATTCCTTTACCGGGACTGAATTTGATACAGAAACATTATAAAATAGCTCAGTAAAATGAGAGGCAGAATCCGTGGTATTAGAGGTTCGGAATGGGCTTTATTCCAATAATCGATTATAATCGGATGCTTCAAGTTCCATCACCCCGGAGGTTCAGGAAGTGAAGTACATACTTTATTGACAAGAAATGACTTTTATAGTACATACATGACAATGAAGTAAATGCAGTAGGCGTAACAATTGATAAGGAAAATGACGAGTTGTTCTGCGTAACCAGAAATGGGTGTAATAAGGCGTAAAAAGGAACATAATTGGTTATGATGTCATATATAGGTGGATCTATAAGATAATACTTGGCCTAGATGCGCGCGCAGCAGTATGACGTGCAATTGACGTGTAACTAGGGGGTGAAGGGGACTTGACATTTAGCTCTACATGTGGAGACAAAAAGTCTGGGGGTCAAGTCAACCTAATCCCAAATCATATCTAACATCCTATGTTTAAAGAACTATGTTATCCAAGAAAGAAGGACTCTCGGACAGAATCTATTCTATACTGACTGTGCGTGCGTGTACAAGCGTCTAAGTGTCTACACTGAATGCGAGGGGGTAGGAATATTCCATGGTGACAGGACTATGAATTACTTGCATGAGGGCAGAGAAGTCGGGCTTTTTGCTTGGTAACTGGAAGAATGTTTACTTAAACTACTAGGCAGGAATGCATCGGCTGAGAGGGAAGCAGATAATTCGAAGGTGAAATACAGTTCTTGGCAGAGAATAGGCTGATGTCAGGCTTCGTGAGCCGCGCAGAGAATGAGACAAAGTTCATGGTCACAGATGCAGGCTCAGACTGGAGCTTTCAGAGGCAGAAAGCGAGAAGAGTTTTGATGACAGAATCAGGGCCTACTTGCCTGGACTGTAAAATGGCACAAGTGAACCATATAAAGCCGGTGGCCTTTCATACTTAGGAATGGAATATCCGGCCTATTCATGGCGGATCTGACAGAGGACATGTTGACGGTGGACGCACATGTATTTGCGTCTTCATAACTGGAACTGGAGGGAACATACATGTACTTGTGATATGCACATAGAACCGTTGGGGTCCAAGATAGGGGACATAACTGACCAGAAAAATCCATATTTCCACATTCCCTCCTTGTCCCCTACTTGCCCTTCAAGAGATATCAATCTTCATCAATCCATTGATCTGTTCATATAGCATCATTTGTTCTTCTTTCTTCTTCCGTGACGAATGAAATCTTGGTGGTGGAATACACGATGTGGCACACAGACCACAGATCGCTGGTCCACATTGTAGACATAGACAGCAACTGAATAGTATGAGAAGGCCAATACCTAGGAAGGATAAAACTCTCCATCCCCAGGCTGATACCGCATTCCAAAACCAACTGGACCAAGTCCAAGTGCCTGGGTTCTGGTGTATCTGGCTTACAATCTTATGAAGGCGAGTGATGGCTTTATATACAGATGGCGAATTTTCTGGTATGAATACGCAGCAGCTTGATCCGATGACCCTACAAGCTCCGCCCCTATCAGCCAGGATGACGTCAAGGACAAGACGATTTTGAAGCACAACAATCCGCATAGCAGACTGCTCTTCTGTTAAATTGCCTAAGGCGGAAATAGTCTCATTCACTACTGCTTCAAGGGTTCTAGTTAATCTACGTATCAGCTTACTATTAGTAACGGTACCTATGTAGGGAAAGATGCCTTTATTAAAATCTACATACTTGTCCCATGCCGTCTCAGTGTAATCGACAATGGGGAGATCTCTCCGCTCCCTGTTGTGTACTAAATGAATATTTCTGTAATAATCAGGAGGAGCTAGGAAAACAGGTGGCAAAAGGAATGCAATGTAGCAGGTACCATCCCAATCTAGAGGTAAACGCATATATGCAGTCTGACCACATACAAAGTAGGAATGGCGAGAAGCTCTAAATGAAGATTTGCCTTGATCACTGAATTCTACTGTAGTGGTGCATTTACTATGGCCCATATGTATGGAACCAACTTTTCTTACACATAATTCACCCTTCGCTGGGAATACTGACATGGTGGGCAAGACTAGTTCAATTTCGGATACGACATTTAGAATCATGAGATTAGGTGTAAAATTACCTAATCCATATACTTCATTTTCTAGATCAGTTCCTGTTCTTTTGGGGCGACCCTCCTTGTCAGGATAGCAGACCTTGAGTAAAACTAAGTTCAGGTTTCCCCATACCCAATGATCTTGGTAAACTGCTGTGTCTGAGTCTATGGAATTGATTAAACTAAACCATGCTCCACAGGAGCCATTGTGTGTAAATGGGTGTGGAAAGAATGGCAGGACTCCTTCATAATTCTGATAGGGAGGGAGCCGACCACACACCCAACAATTAGTAGCATTACTAGTCTGATGGGAATGATGTAACATACTAATGAAAGTGTTATTGCGCAGCGCAAGTCTATAAGACAATTCATGCGGAGGTAAGTCACTAAAAGAATGTTCAGCAGCAACATTATAAACATGTCTAGAAATAGGGTAATATATGTGCAACAACATACTTGTAATAATTATTAAAAGACTTAATAAAAACAGAATTAATAATGTCACTATGCAGTGGCTACGCAGTGATTTACAATACGCCTGTCGTTTCAACATTTTCCGGGTATTTTCTTTACTCAGGTCCAAGGGATACATGTCAGAGACAATTCAACCGCTTCACCTTGGAGAGGACTTAAACAATCAAATTGCTCGACTTGTTGGGCCTAAGCTTTAGTTTGTAAAGTTCGGTTTCAGTTTTTTCAACCAAAGGAAGTTTTGAATCAGTCTGTGAGGGAGTGCAGGGCACAATGTCTATATCCGAGGATAGTCCATGAAATTTCTTGATATGACTTGAATGAATCCAGCCCTTGCGGCCCTCGATTTTCACGGCTGTCCTTGTGGTCAGCAGGACCAACTTGGGTGTCTTCCACCTGGGCTCCAGCTGAGTCTTTCGGTCGAAATTCCTCACAAAGACCAGATCCCCCGGAACCACGTCATGGGGTTTCACCTCGGTGTGGTCGGGAAAGGCTGCAGCTACCTGTGAACGACAAGATTGTAGTGCAGACATCAAGGAAGCCAAGTAGTCTGTCAGCATATTACAGTCAATATCAGTTATTTTGCGTGGTACGGGCGTCCCCCACATATTTGGTGGTCTACCGAAGATCACCTCATACGGGGATAGCCCTGTTCGAGAGTGTGCTACCATTCTCATGTAAAAGAGTGCAACTGGTAACGCTACTATCCAGTCGACACCTTTCTCTCTGCATATTTTGGACAATCTGATTTTCAATATCTGGTTATGTCTTTCTACGAGACCTGCTGCCTCGGGGTGTCGAACACAGTGGAATTTCCACTGATAACCTAACAGAAGTGAAACATGTTTCATTAATTCGGATGAGAACGGCTGGCCGTTATCTGAGTGAACAACACGTGGTAAACCGTATCGTGGGAAGAATTCTCGAACCAACTGTTTGGCAGTAGTCGGGGCAGTGTAATCTGAAACTGGGTACGCCTCTGTCCAACGGGACAGAGCGCAGACAACTACGAGAACATATTTGAATCCTCGACATCGTTCCATCTGGATATAGTCCATCTGGAGTACTTCAAAAGGATTATTAGGAGGATGAAATCCACCCTGTTCTACGGGAACGCTTTTTCCTGGGTTAAACTGACAACAGATCATACAGGTACGGACCTTTTGTTTGGCTGCTGCTCGTAAATGTTTATTAAACCAAATGTGTTGAATGCTGTCTAGCATAGCTTTTTCTCCTAGATGTGCTGGACTATGTATTGTGTTAATTATAACTTGGACCATTGAATCAGGAAGGAACCATACAGACTTTTCCTTCATCATCCATCCTTGGTCCGTTTGAATCCCTCCTAATTCAGTCCATTTCTTTATTTCGTCTGGTGTAGCATGTGTCTGTATGTCAATCACGTCAAGAGTAGGATCTTTAACTGTCATACAATGTGTCGGTGTCGGGACTATTGTCTTTGTCATGTCGGGGGTTTGACTTTGAGCAGTCTGTTTAGCTGTTCTGTCGGCTAGATCATTGCCTTGAGAAATGATATCAGTAATCTTCGTATGAGCCTTACATTTCATAATTGATATTGCAGTGGGTAGATGTATCGCATCTAATAAGGCATGAATGAGGGGTCCGTGCTGAATGTGGGCACCGTGGGAAGTTAAATAACCTCTCTCTCGCCACAGCACGCCGAAGTCGTGTACAACTCCGAATGCATAACGTGAATCAGTGTATATGTTGACGTCTTTATTCGTGGCTTGAATACAGGCTTGTGTCAGAGCGATGAGCTCTGCGGCTTGAGCTGACAAAGTATTTATACGATTAGTTTCAATGACTTCAGTATCTGTTGTGACTGCGTAAGCGGCCACTAATTCTCCTGCACTTGTTCTCATACATGAACCATCTACATACAACGTCAGGTCTGGATCGGACAATGGAACATCTGTCAGGTCTTGTCTGGGTTTTGTCGTTATAGTAATAACTTCAATACAGTCATGAGCTAGTGGGTCTGTTCCGGTTACTGGCAAAAGTGTGGCAGGATTCAATGTGTTACAGCGTCTTATTTCTATATGTGGCTGAAACAATGTAAGTTCGTACCCTGTAAGTCTCGCTATAGTCAAGTGTTGTGTTTGTGTTCTATTTACAAGAACCTCTACTGCGTGTGGTACTTGAACTGTCAATGGGTGTCCTAACACTATGGCATCGCTTTGTCTGATTGCTAAAGCTGTCGCTGCCACTGATTTCAGGCATGCTGGCAAAGCCTGAGCTACGGGATCTAATGTACTAGAAAAATAAGCACATGGTTTGTGTGCTCCTGCTTGATCCTGTGTGAGTACTGACAAGGCAGTACCTTCGCGTTCTGTAACAAAGAGTGTAAACTGTTTTCTGTAACATGGTGTTGCTAAAACAGGTGCTTGACATAAAGCTTTCTTTAGGCTTTCAAAAGCTTGTGTATGTTCCTGAGTCCAAGGGAGAACAGTCGATGTGGCTGCCTCCTGTGTGGTTAACTGAATGAGTGGTTTTGCTAGAAATGCATACTGAGGGATCCACTGCCTACAATATGAAGTGAGGCCTATGAAAGCTCGTACCTCCTTTTGTGTCTTGGGTATTGACATGTTAGCTATTAACTGGATGCGATCTGGTGTAAGCTGCCTTCCCTCCTTGGACAGCGAGTGTCCAAGATAAACAGCTCGCTGGACACAGAATTGCAGCTTAGAAGGGGACACCTTGTGCCCCTTTTCGGCTAGAAATTGTAAAACTGTCAGTGATGCTTTTTCACATTCCGGTTCGCTTCTCGCGGTGATCAGCAGATCATCGACGTATTGAAGCAGAGCAGTGTTAACTGGCATGTGGATACTGTCTAGTTCTCTTTTCAGTGCTTGGCTATAGATGCTGGGGCTTTCTGTAAATCCTTGAGGTGCGCGTGAGAATTTAAAGCTACGTCCATTTAAACTAAATCCGAACAAATATTGGCTTTCCGGATCTATTGGGACGCTGAAAAAGGCATTCTTGAGATCAATTACAGTAAAGAATGTTGCTTCGGAATCAATAGCTGTCAGTAATGATGAGATATCTGGGACCACAGGAAATTGTGGCACAATGCACTTGTTTAATTCGCGCAGATCAATAACCAATCGATATACTGGCGGGGCCTTTGGATCTGTTCGTTTAAGAATCGGAATTATCGGTGAATTACATACATTGGAGTCTGTTTCCACAACTACTCCTTGGGCAATAAGCTCGTCAATGATTTGTAGTAAAGCCACTACAGCATCTGGTGGTAACTTGTATTGTCGCATTCGTGGTAGCACCACTCCTGCCTTTAATGTGACTCGATATGGTGTAATATTCATGCAACCAACATCAGTAGGGCCTTGTGCCCATAGATGTGTAGGTAAAATCTGCAGTCGGGGATCCATGTCTCTAGACACATAGTGACCTTTAAAATCACGCAAAAACAATCTTACACCTTCCGGAGAACAACATATTATGGCTCCTAGAGCTTTCAGGGTTTTAATTCCTAACAGATTTTCTGGACATGATTTAGTAAGCAATAAATCTGTAGTTCGGGTCAGAGGTCCTATCGTAAGTGGCAGTGGTTGTGACACTTCATTAACAATAGGTTTTCCTGAAAAACCAAGGGAAATATTCTGAGAGCCTGAGAGGGGTGCCCCTGGAACTTCACTACGTTTTATAGTTGTTCGACTTGCCCCTGTATCGAGTAAAAACTTCCTATCTTGGCCTAATAATTCACTATGTACATAAGGTCCTTCTTGATCTACAGGAATCTCGATAAGGGGTAAGTCAACTTCCCTCTCTAGGCTAGTTCATGCGTAACGCTGGTACTCAGGATATTCATACTGTGCGGTCTGATACATTTGTCGTGTTGTTGTCTGTGTGGCAGCAGCAGGCAACGGTGGTGCAGCTGGCACAAACTGTATTGGCTGTTGTGCGGCTGGCATGGCCTGGGCATGCTGCATAGCTCCTTGTTCATTCGGATCTTGTCTGAGTGGCCGTGATCTTTCTTGTGTTTTACCTATGGCGATATTATGTTTTAAAACTGGACAATCGTGTACGTAATGACCTGGCTTCTTACAATAATTGCATGTCCCGTTTACAGGTCCTGCTGAATCGGAGTGTGTCATACCCTTTTTATGTCCTTCGGCTGGAACTGTCTGGGAAACTAGCATTTTCATTTTCGTGTCTTTCATGCGTCTGTGTTCATGTTCTTGTTCTTCTCTAATTCTATTGTGATGGTACTGTAGCATTTGTAACATTTGTGATGGAGTGTTACCTTGCCAGGTACTCTCGAATTTTAATACTCTATTCTTTACTGGGGGCAGGGCATTTTCTACTAATTTTGTTACAAACAGATGCGGGTATGATTCGCTACTTGCTTTTATGCCACTATTTATACCAAAACATTTCTCGAATCGGGCATAGTAATCACTAGTGTCTTCATCTTGCTTCTGCTTACAGGCTGAAATCGTTCCCCAATCTTCCTTTTTCGTAGTCAATAGACGTGGCAATACCTGTACTAATAAACCTGGTAATGCTTTAGTTTTATCCCCAAGTCCTGCTCCTGCAGTTCGGGCCTTTTCTTCCGCTTCTAACACTGACCATTCTATCTTTTGGTCGCCTACCTCCCACTCTTTTTCCTTGAGTTTTTCATAAATGCCAGCAGGCATCAATACCTTTAATATTGTCATAATGTCGGGATAGGTATACTCTCCCATGAGTAACATGTCTTTAATTTCTCGGTGAAAACCCGCTGGATCTTTGTCATGACTGGGTACCACTTTCTTCATTTGTAACAATTCTATTTTTGATATGGGCGTATATACAAATACGCGCCTAAACTCGTTGTCCTCGCCTTTTATTGGGTGCACTTCTCGTAAGGGATTCTGTCTATCCATGTGATACGTGGTTCTTTCCTTGACGGGCAATGAAACATGCTCTGAGCATACAAAAAGAACATACTGCTTTCTTGACTCTAGAATTTCTTTAATTAATTTAGTACCTGGACCTCTCCATTTATTCATAAGCAATTCAGTCAATATGTCAGGTAAGGGACCAGGGTCCGAATGCTGACTCCGATATAGTATAATGAGTTGTTGAATCATATAGATCCCAGCTAACCTCTGTTCATCTGGGGTGAGATTCAAAAATGTGCGTACTACTGTATCATCATTATATTTTCCGGGACTGTCCACCCAATGGACAGCTGCCCTGGCCAAATCTTGTTCATCCATAGAATCGAGAAAATGATAACCTCTTCGTTCTCGGAGTAGTTTGTCGGCGGTTTGGAACGAATGCTCGTTTGACCTTATATTCATTATAGGTATTTGGAAATTCCTGTTATTACCTGGACATATCGGACGTATTGAGTCAGTATGACATCTAGTCTGATTCCTTTTACAAGATCTTCCTCTACCTACATAGGCTATGGTGTCCGACTGTCCTGCGGGCAGTCCTGACCCTTCTTCCTCGCTTTGTTCGAACTCGTCTGCCTCTAATCTTTCTTCGTGTAGGCGTTCTATTTCTTTACGGATCTTTCGGCACATGGCTATTATACAATTTTGCTTATCGTGTCTCCCTTCTGATATATTCTGGCTCCATCTGGTAAGAATTTGCATTGCTTCCGGGTCTACCCCCGGTCGGTCTACATTTCTGATCACACAGTTTATGAGGAAACGTAACAATTCCCCCTGTATCTCTACTTTCTGGTATTCCATAGCTCTGTAAATACATTCTGGATCTCGCCCGGTTTGGACAAAATGATATATTTCGTCTAGATGCGCAGTCATTCCTGGTAACTTCGCTAAATACACTGCGGCTCGTCTGATACGCAATGAGGCCAGGGTCATTTCGTCCTCTATACCGGGCACCGGGTCATATCTACAATCTACGAGAAGTTCTTTAAGTGCACGAGCACTTACGAATTTGGGTGTACGTGAATGCGCTGACTCTTGAAAAGTAAGTTTATTTATTCTAGGTGGCGTAGAAAAGATATTGGTAGCACCTCCCGTGGCCCCATCTGGGGCGTCGGGTGTGAAAGGATTCGTTGAACGTGACACAGCAACTATAGGTGTGGACACAGCTATAGAAGTAGCTGTAGGAACAGATACAGAAACAGATGTGCTTGCCGGAACTTGTGACTCGATTTGTTGCTGTAGGGATACGGGTGCTGGATCTTGGCGTGAGACCTCCCTGGTATGCGGCCTATGTGGGGCAGAATTAGCATACTCGGGAGCTGCGTCATCTAAATATGAGGAAAGAAAAACATCTTCTGCGGTTCTAGGATGCCCCTTAGGATGTACCTTGATTGGGAATAATGGGGGTGGCAAGTCTTTCGGTATCTCTGGAGTAGCCTTAGGTAATCCTTCGGCCAGAAGGGGATACATACCATTCATAAGGGCATTTCTTTGTCTGTCTACTTGTTCTGATTTCACTCGGATACCTTCCTCAATTAATAGATTTTCTTGAACTTTATTTGAACTTTCTCTATTCCTTTCTTCCTGTCTACGTGCTTTTTCTGTACGTCTATGAGATTCTTTACGCCATAACTCAACGGCGTCCTTCTGTGACTGTCTGACTTTCCTTTTCCATAACTCTTCCTCGACTTTCATGATGCACTCTGCATCCCAGGTCCCCGCTGCGGGCCACCTCTGACTTTCTGGTAATCCCTTGGTATAGTCTACCCATAAATCAAGAAATAATATAGCGTCTAAGCCATGTTTGTGATACATAAAGTGCCCTGGAGTGTCCCTAGGAGGAATAGGAACGGCTTCTTCGAGAACCCCTTTTCTAGTAGTGATCTGTCTTAATTTCGAAAAGAGCGGCATATTGAGAACTGACCTTATACTTGATTTTGACCAACTAACCTGATACTTGAATTTGGACAGACTTAATACAATAAACACGATAATGAACAGTCATTCATACCACACTATACAGGACGTTTTTAAACACATTAAACATTTAACATTAAGCCTTTAACTGAAACAACAATGATGATCGTCTGCATAACTAATCACCAAGCTTAATTCTTGACGATAACTAGGTACTTCGGAATACTTGATATACTGCTAAACAGTATAGATACACTGCTAAAACATTGCAGACCGGATTTGTGTACCCAAACACGTCTTGACCGGCACAACCTATGTGCACGTCAGAAATGCCTCCCCAGCAATGGTACTCACCGGGTAGCTTCGGAAACGGAAGGCCTCAGTAACTTGAACTTGAACCGGACTGGACTCGACTCGACTCGTCGGACACTGGGCTTGACTTCGGACTGGTGGGTCTCTGTGTACCTCGGATCTTGCTCTCTCAGCTAGGCTCTGGTCGGGATACTTCGCACTTCTCACCGCCTCGTCTGGGTGTTGATCGCAGTCTCAGTCGCCCCCGCTTGACCGGAGGGAGATACAGGAAATCCTGCTGGTACGCGTTATTGTCCGTCCAGCTGTGGCAGGAGACCGGGCCTGCAACTCACCGCCGGCGCGTGAGATGAGAAAGTGTCCCTGTTCGGGCGCCATCATGTGGTAAATAAAATTCCTTTACCGGGACTGAATTTGATACAGAAACATTATAAAATAGCTCAGTAAAATGAGAGGCAGAATCCGTGGTATTAGAGGTTCGGAATGGGCTTTATTCCAATAATCGATTATAATCGGATGCTTCAAGTTCCATCACCCCGGAGGTTCAGGAAGTGAAGTACATACTTTATTGACAAGAAATGACTTTTATAGTACATACATGACAATGAAGTAAATGCAGTAGGCGTAACAATTGATAAGGAAAATGACGAGTTGTTCTGCGTAACCAGAAATGGGTGTAATAAGGCGTAAAAAGGAACATAATTGGTTATGATGTCATATATAGGTGGATCTATAAGATAATACTTGGCCTAGATGCGCGCGCAGCAGTATGACGTGTAATTGACGTGTAACTAGGGGGTGAAGGGGACTTGACATTTAGCTCTACATGTGGAGACAAAAAGTCTGGGGGTCAAGTCAACCTAATCCCAAATCATATCTAACATCCTATGTTTAAAGAACTATGTTATCCAAGAAAGAAGGACTCTCGGACAGAATCTATTCTATACTGACTGTGCGTGCGTGTACAAGCGTCTAAGTGTCTACACTGAATGCGAGGGGGTAGGAATATTCCATGGTGACAGGACTATGAATTACTTGCATGAGGGCAGAGAAGTCGGGCTTTTTGCTTGGTAACTGGAAGAATGTTTACTTAAACTACTAGGCAGGAATGCATCGGCTGAGAGGGAAGCAGATAATTCGAAGGTGAAATACAGTTCTTGGCAGAGAATAGGCTGATGTCAGGCTTCGTGAGCCGCGCAGAGAATGAGACAAAGTTCATGGTCACAGATGCAGGCTCAGACTGGAGCTTTCAGAGGCAGAAAGCGAGAAGAGTTTTGATGACAGAATCAGGGCCTACTTGCCTGGACTGTAAAATGGCACAAGTGAACCATATAAAGCCGGTGGCCTTTCATACTTAGGAATGGAATATCCGGCCTATTCATGGCGGATCTGACAGAGGACATGTTGACGGTGGACGCACATGTATTTGCGTCTTCATAACTGGAACTGGAGGGAACATACATGTACTTGTGATATGCACATAGAACCGTTGGGGTCCAAGATAGGGGACATAACTGACCAGAAAAATCCATATTTCCACAGGGACTTAAACCTTGTGTTGACTTATCTTATGGGTTCTCCCTTCGAGCCCTTACACAAGGGTCCCTTGAGACTGTTGTCTTTTAAGACGGTATTTCTCATTGCAATCACCTCGGCAAGGAGGGTAAGTGAGCTTCAAGCTCTAAGTTCAAAACCCCCGTTCTTGACCATTCATGCTGAAAGAATGGTACTCAGGACCAGGGCTGCATTTCTGCCTAAGGTGGTAACTCCCTTCCATCTGGGGCAGTCCATTACCCTTCCTACCTTCTATCCTCCCCCTCACCCTTCCAAGGAGGAGGAGAGACTTCACCCCTTGGACCCTAAGAGGGCGGTGAGCTTCTATCTGGACAGGACTAAAGACTTCAGAGTTGATGACCAGCTCTTCGTGGGCTTGTTGGCTGCAGGAAAGGTCGAGCGGTGCACAAGCGCTCCCCTTCCAGATGGATTGTCTAGTGCATCAAGATATGCTACTCTTTGGCTGGTAAGGAGCCTCCAGAGGGTTTAAGGGCTCATTCCACTAGAGCAAAGTCTTCCACTTCTGCTTTGTCTAGGGGCGTTCCTGTGGAGGACATTTGTAGGGCGGCAACTTGGGCCTCCCTCCACACCTTCGCAAAACATTATTGCTTGGACACCGAGGTGAGGAGGGACGGACACTTTGCTCGTTCCGTCCTTCAGGACTTTCTGGTATAGAAGGGTGGACACCCTCCTCCGGGAGTGGGACTGCTGTGGACATCTATTCACAAGGTGAGGAATCCACTGGCAGATGTATCCATCAGAAGAACATGTTACTTACCTTCGGTAACGCTTTTTCTGGTGGATACAGTATCTGCCTGTGGATTCCTCACTGACCCACCCGCCTCCCCGTTGTCCATCCTTCTATACCTACAATTCTATTAATGGTGTTTCAAAATGTGTTTTGTTACTGTCAAAGGCATGGTGTTATTTATTTTGCCTTTATACTTATTCTCCACACTGTGTGTGTTGCTGTATATATTATGTACTGTGTATACTGTGTATATATTGCTGTCAGTCCGTACGTGTGCCTCGAAGGCATGGAAAAAAGGGCGGAACTGACGTCATCACACCGACGAGGTCTTCTTATGGAGCCGGTGACGTCAGCGGAGTCGCGAGCGGAGCCGTGTCTCTGTGACGTCGTCTTCGACCTCATCGGTGTGGACTGCTACAAAAGTTTCCGAATGTTGCTGGCGCAGGGGATATTCACAAGGTGAGGAATCCACAGGCAGATACTGTATCCACCAGAAAAAGCGTTACCGAAGGTAAGAAACTTGTTCTTCTATACCTCTAAATGTAGTGTTATGATTATGAGGTTGTTCTGCATATTATGATTTATGCTAGTGAGATTTATTTCCCAAGGTAGTTATACTTAGGAGGTCAGGGTCTAATGTGTATAGACTTGTGAGAGGATTGCATAATGTGTTTATGCTGGCGAGGTTGGCGCAGAATATAATGCTCGCCTGATGTGAGGTTGTGCATAATGTAGTTTGTTACAGGCTGATGCTAAGTACAGTGGTTACCAGTAGTTACTGGTCGTGTTCTATGATTATGATATGTTCTGCATTTACTAAGTTCACTTTGTGATGGTTCTGACAGTGTTCCAGGTGGCCCTGTCATGTGTAAATAATCCCTTGTAAATATGACCTAGTGCCAGGTGGCCCCATGTATAATGTGCTTACTATTCTAATGTCTTATGATAATACAAAGGCTATTTTTATATATAACCTGGTGTGGAGTTCCTTTTGTAGTGTGCCTGGGATGTTGTTGCTGTGTGCTTGCGCAAATGCTTTACACATTGCCTCCGGCATAAGCCTGACTGCTCGTGCCAAGCTGTCTTTGGCGTGTAACTTCCTTGCCCTGACTAGAGTGGCGGTTTCTGCCTGGCTTTTGTGCACACCTCAGCCAACCAGAAATCCCATTTCTAACATTGGTGATCAGCGGTGGGATTAGGACTTGCATTTGCGCAGTACCACAGCGACAACTGGCTGCACTACAAAACTCTGCATTTTAGATAGTCACATGGACAGGGATTATTGTTCTAAGTTTGTTTTTCAGTGTCATTTCTTTAGAAATGTGTTTCTTGTTGCACTATGAGTTGGGTGTCCTGCCAAGGACAGAAACCAGAGAATTGGAGGAGTGACTGCCCTTGTGCAGACTGCTATTTCTAGGGTTGGCCTACAGTGGTAACTTAATTGGCATGGAGTAACTAGCTCAGGATGGTAAATTATCCCCTAAGTGCAGTTTTTTTTAAATTTAGTTTTCTGGTATCCCCAGGAGGGTGGGATCCAGTGGTGGCAGCAAGTGGTAGTCCAGTGCAAGAAGTCCCATTCCCAGTTCCCAGAGTATGGTACCTGGTTGCCAGTTGAGTGAGGTACAGGTTGTGTTTCAGGGGCAGTAAGATGCAGTCTCACAAGTATTGGGGGGAGTGTGGATGAATGTTGTGTTGCACTGGACGATTGGGTGTTAAATGGTGTTATAAGGTTCTTCAGTCTGTTGTGTCAGAGAGAATCTCCCAGTAATTGTTTTCCAAAGTCGCACCAACACCTGGAGTGTGTAAATTCTTTTGAGTCTTTGGAGCTTGTTTTGGGGAGTGTTTGTAGTCAGGCCTCCATCAGTTTTGGTGTCTAGCAGTGCCACTCCTTGGTGGAAAGTGCAGAGGTTCAGTGTTGAGGGGTGAAAGAGTCCCCAGTGGGAACCAGTGGGTCAGGGGCCGGCCAGAAGGACTGAGCCACCAATGAGTGACCATGGTGACGCCACTTCTGTCCTGGGGCATCTTCACGCACTGTCAGAGGGACAGGAGGTCGTGAGCTCTGCGCCAGGCAGACTGTCACACGACACGCTAGTTATGTGTCACCCTCGGGAGGGTATATGTACTCCCAGGAAGTCCTGGTTTTCCGGACAAATGTGAGGGGGTACCCCCCTGAACGCAGGTGGGATCCGGTTTTGAGGGGTGAGAGGGGGAGAGGGTCCCCAGTGGGAACCAGTGGGTCAGGGGCCGGACAGAAGGGCTGAGCCACCATTGAGTGACCATGGTGACGCCACTTCTGTCCTGGGGCATCTTCACGCACTGTCAGAGGGACAGTAGGTCGTGTGCTCTGCGCCAGGATGCTGGGGCGTCTTCACGCACTGTCAGAGGGACAGGAGGTCGTGAGCTCTGCGCCAGGCAGACTGTCACACAACATGTTAGGTATGTGTCACCCTCAGGAAGTCCTGGTTCGCCAGGCATCTGAACAAAGGGTACGTCCCTGGGTTGGGGAGCCAGTAGCCGTGTTTCCGGATATGGACGTAAGGGCGACTGTAGTCCATGTCCTGGACATTAGTTATGTGTCAAACTCGTGAAGTCCTGGTTCGCCAGGCATCTGACCAAAGGGTACGTCCCTGGGTTGGGGAGCCAGTAGCCGGTGTTTCGGGATATGGATGTGAGGGCAGCTGTTGTCAGTGTCCTGGCCGGTTTGCCTTCTAGGGGTACCCCGGTGAACACAGGTGGGGCTCATCTCAAGTGAAGAGACCCTGTGTTTCCCAGAAGGGGTGGTGCAGGCCTAGCCGGGATCTTTAGGGTCCCTGGCCGAGTGTGGTAGTACTACCCTGAGAGCAGGTGGGGCCCATCTTAAGTGAAGAGACCCTGCACTACAGTGGGAGGGTGCAGAACTCTGGGAGGGGGTGCAGAGGGAGTCCTCACCTCTGACCCCGGTGCATCCAGTGAATGTGGATCCCAGGTGGTAGACCAGTTGGAGAGAGGTCCTGAACTGGTGGGAGAGTTGTGTTCTGTGGGGAGCTTCCCTGGGAGGGTGCGGAACCCCAGAAGTAGAGGTAGGGTGGGGCATTCTTGCCCGTGACCTCCGGTCAGCCTGAGGGTGCGGACCCTAGGTTGAAGGATCAGTGGTAGTTTGGAACTACACTGAGAGGGAGAGTGGAGAATGGTTATTGTATGCCAGGGGTTACTGCCCCCTCACTCTGTGGTTTGGCAAGGACCAGTGGTATCTGGGTGGCCTAGGGCCTGGTCCTGGCCGTGGACAACTAGGGAGTACCAGTGGGGTAGCCTAGTTGGGCCCGATTTTTTTATTTTTATTTTTTTATTGTTGTGTTTTATTATTTAGAGGAAACAACGTGAGTTCAGAGTGGCATAGAACCGGAGGGTGTCCCTGCAGTGCGGGCCCACGTCCATGTTTTCTCGCCTGAAGCAGGGAAGCCCATCAAGGGAATGATTGGTCTACCCTAGCGTTTTGGCTGGAAGGGGGTCGTGTTGGACCTGGCCCTTTTGGCAGGTTCACCCCTAAACTTTTTGCATTTATCCTGGCCTTTTTCCCTATGTAGTATTAGTGGTTTTAGGCCTCTAGGCATTTTAGCACTGTGCCCCAGTGTAAAGTGCGTGCGCTCTGTGTTACATTTAGTGAGACTGGGCTGCGCTCCCATAGGAATGCATGAGGGATATGTGTGTCCATGGTAGTTCCTGATGTGAGAGGAGTGCAGGGGCGAGTTTGGTATGTGCGAACTCGTGAGAATAAATGCTGCACAATGGTGTGCGCAGATTTATTGTGACTGGTGGAGAAGTGCCACTTCTAGAAGTTGGCATTGCTGTGTGATGTGAATTGCATGCCTGGCTTGTGATTGACAGGAGCTGAGAGGGCTGGGGAATTCCAGGAGCCAGGGTGAGTCTGCCCGGTGGTGAATGGAGAGATCTGCATGTAGATGGGAGGGAGGTGTTGCACCTGGGACCTGAATGGGGCTGAGCCTTCCCTTTACAATGCTGGCTCCACCTCCTGTGGTGCGTCTGATGTCCCTGGCCTGTCCTGTGAATAGAGAGGGGAGCTGAGCAAAACAAAGTGCCCCAGAACCAGTTGTATCTGGTTCTCCCCTCGCCCTACAGTTTTAGACAAAGGATTTAGCTGTATAAATAAGGGGCTGTGACCCCAATTAAATGTTCTTGTTTGTGGACTTGAATCTACCAGGGGCGTACTGCTGCTGGGGCTCAGGGGAAGGCTTGCCTCCCTGGGCCCTGCCCTGCCCCTGGATGCCTGGAGAACTGCCTCTTGAGACCCTTCTGCCTTGCTGGGACTCCAGGACTTCTTGGACTTTGTGCTTTTACCCCAGCACCCTGTGAGTGCTTTGCTTTAATTCTTGAAAGGACCTGGAGTTTCCCGGAATGAGAGGGAGAGCTTGGGGGCTGCACAGCAACGCGCTGCAGCCCTTGCTGGAGGAATCCCCATCCCAGGGATTCCCCCGTTGTGCTTTTACTCTGGGTGCCCACCCCGCGTTTTTCTAATACTGCGGGTGCCCACCCCACTTATTTGAGCTCTAGCAGGTGCCCACCCCGCCTTATGTGATTATTTTTAACTTACGAGGGAGCCGACCCCTCTTTACTGCCGAAGTAAAGAAATCACCGCCTTGGCCCACAGGAAGTCAGGCATCCTTGCCCGGGACGTGGGCGGAGCCTGCGGTGCAGCAGGAAGTTCTGTAGTAGGGGATCTCTGTGTATAGTCATAATCTATGAATAATCCCCGCCCATGTGCGGGGACCCCGGAGCAATCAAAAATATCTCTTAAGCTGTCCCGCATTTGCAAACCTGCAAAGACACTTAAGAGACAGACAAAATAATACAGCCTAATCACCACAAGGCTGCACTGGCCAGCACTTCCTCTGAAGTGAACACAAAAGCCAAAATAAAGTTGAAATGTCATTTTTATTCACATTTGACATGTTCCTTTATTATCACACACTCCCTTCACCAAAATCCCTTTAAACAATAGAGAGGAAGGGGTGGACAGACAAGCCCTATAGGCTGTCATTATGTGTCTGCTAAAGGGATACCGTGCCTTTAAGAAACTCTCCAGAGACCCCCGGTATCCCAGGATGCACAGCCAACACAAGTTACTTTCAGTTCTTTTTTCCGGCTCCTGCTAGCAGGACCCTGGAGCTTGAGCTCTACCCTTTTGGGTGGTTTACTTGATTAAAATCGGATTTTTTGGATTAAAAGTGGTTTCATTCGACGTCTAAAGCCTTTGTCTATTACTGCCTGCAATCTGGAGCAGTTTTGGCCCACTCTCAGCATGGCTTTATTCGATAAATGCCCTGAGTGTGGGAGGAAGAAGGCTAAGACGGACCCACATGAGGTGTGTATCCTCTGCTTGTCGCCCTCACATGTCCCAGCTGCCTGTGACATCTGCAGCACCTTTTCGAAAAGGACCCTGAGGGACCGGGAGAAGACTCGCCTTCAGGGACAGGAGAAGCAGAGGACCGGTGAGACTTCAGGGCATGGAGGGTCCCATTCCCCCTCCTCCGCCCATGCTTCAGCCCCTGGAGGGACCTCCGGGCAGAAAAAGGAGCAGAAATGACACCTACCGGCTGGTAGGTCGCGTTCGACGTCGAAGGCGACGACGTCGACGGCGAGAGAGAAGGCACCGGTATGTTCGCCGTCGATCCAGGGCTCTGGGTCGCGGCAGCCTCGGCGTTCGACGTCGAGGGAGGGGCCGGCGAGACCCGGGACCGGGTCGCCGTCGCAGGTGTCACGGTCGACGTCGACAACACATCGACGTCGTACCGAGCCCCATGGACTGCACTCGCCGCCGTCTACTCACGGCTCGACGCTGACGGAGTCGACGCCGAGATCCCGGCGCCCGCCGTCGAGGCGGAGGCGGTCGACGCCGCGACGCAGGTCGACGTCGAGACATCAACGATCGACGTCGAGATACCAGCGATCGACGTCGAGATACCAGCGATCGACGTCGAGACATCAACGATCGACGTCGAGATACCAACGATCGACGTCAAGATCGCAGCAGTCGACGCCGAGGCACCGGCGGTCGAGGTCGAGACGCCAGAAGTCGACGTCGAGGAGGCAGTCGACGTCGAGGCAGACACCCCGGCGACGGCGATCAAGGCGGGGCTCGACTCCGAGGAGGCATGGGTCGACGTCGAGGAGACTTGGTTCGACGTCGAGAGGACGATCGACTGCGGGGCGGCACTCGTCGTCGAGGGCGAAGAGACGCCGTTCGAGGTCAAGGTACAGTTCGACGTCCCAGACATCGGGGAATACGTCCTCGGTGATTACGATCTCCAGTCGGGGATCGGGGAGGCGCGGACGTTCGCCTTCGGTGGCTTCCCCGCGGGACAGGCCCGCCAAGAAGAGGAGAGTGGCCGCGAGCCCGGACAATGATGATGGGGGCTCTCCGGCTAGAAGTGATGGGGCTTCAGACCATCTGACCCCGCTGCGTACCCAGCGGCCTCCTTTGCCTCCGGTGCCCGACCTTCCACCGGCGCCTCCACCGGTGCCTGCACTGCCTCCTCCTCCTCAGCCTCCTCCTCTTCCTCCTCCTCCTCTTCCTCCTCCTCCTCTTCCTCCTCCTCCACCTCCTCCGCTGCCTCTGCCCGTGCCTCAGCTGCCTGCCTCACCACCGCAGCCACCGCCTCCTCCCCCGAGGGTCCCTCACCGGCAGAGATCTCGCTCTCGCCCTCGCAGGCGATCACGGAGTAGGCGCAGATCCTCCACTCGCTCTGGACATGGTCGACGGAGGTATCGGTCCCGTTCCAGAGGGTCGAGGGGCACGTACTCTCCGGGGGCTGGCAAGTATTCGCCCTCGCTGTCAGAGACGCCTCCTACCCGCGTCTCTCCAGTGGATGACATTGCCACGTTCCAGGAGGTGTTGCTGAGAGGGGCTGCGAAGTTGGGGATATCAGTGACTACCCCTATTCCCACTACGTCTGTGATTTTTGAGACTTTGCATAAAGTACATCTGTCGCGCCCCCTCCTCCCGCTGGTCCCAGGACTGGAGGAACCTGCGATGGAGGTGTTCTTGACGCCGGCTGTGGTGAAGCCGGCGCCCTCGAGACTGTCAAAGAAGTACAGGGCCCCTGACTCGGATCCGGCGTTCCTCAGAGTGGACCCCCCACCGGATTCTGTTATCGTGGCGGCGGCTCGTAAGCAACACTCTACGACGCCTTCCTCCACGGCTCCCCCGGATAAGGAGAGTCGCAAAATGGACTCCTTGGGGAGGAGGATGTGCTCCACGTCGGCTACTACAATGAAGGCCGCTAGCGCCTCCGCTCTGTTGGGGCGCTATGACAGGTCTCTTTGGGACTCCCTGCAACAGTTCGCGGCCTCCCTGCCCAGAGACAAGAGGGAGGATTTTCAAGAGGTGCTGAACGAGGGCATGGTGGTCTCTAATCAGATCATCAGTGCGGCGGGGGACGTGTCGTTGCTGGCGGCCCATGGGTACTGCCACGGCATACATATGAGGAGGCATTCCTGGCTGCGGCTGACTCCGCTCAAGCCGGAAGCGCAGCAGAAGATCGCCAATCTACCATTCTCTGGCACGACGTTATTCGGGTCGCATGCGGATGACGAGATGGCCCGCATGAAGGCTGAGGCGGAGACTCTGAAGGCGGTGGGGCTGGAGCGGCCTAAGGAGCAGAGGAGGTCCTTCCGTTCCTCGGGCAGGCGCTACACCAAGCAGAGGGGCCAAGGGCGTCAGTCGGGCCCCCAGCAACAGCCCCAGCAACAGCAGCAGTACCAGAGGCAGCCCTTTCAGAAGCGCCAGAGGGGCAGAGGCCAGCATCAGTCCTCGGCGGGGAACAAAGGCCCGTCCGGGTCGAAGCCCTGAAAAGTTACTTCCCCCTCATCCGTTACCCGCTCCGGTGGGGGGGAAGTATTCAACACTACCTGGCAGAGTGGAGGACAATAACACAGGACAAGTGGGTGCTGAATATTGTTTGCAATGGCTACTGTCTTCGTTTCACCAGTTCGCCTCCACAGATTCCACCAGTGCGCTCCCTTTACATGGTGCGGGAGCTCCAGCGGGAGGCGGACGTTCTATTAAAAAAGAAGGCGATAGAAGCTGTTTCTTTGAGGCAAAAAGGAAAAGGTCTCTACTCACGGTTCTTTCTCGTAAGAAAAAAAGACAAGAACGAGTTCAGGCCTATTCTGGATCTGCGTCAGGCAAACAGGTGGATCCGCCGAGAAAAGTTCCGTATGTTGTCCCTGCATCAGATTTACCCTCAGTTGCATCGAGGAGACTGGCTGTGCGCCATAGATCTGCAGGACGCTTACTTTCATGTGCCGATCGCACCGAAGCATCGCAAGTTCCTGAGGTTTCTGGTAGGCAACAACCATTACCAGTATTCCGTACTCCCGTTTGGCCTGAAGTCTGCGCCACGGACGTTCTCCAAGTGCATGGCAGTGGTCGCGGCACACCTGCGGAAGACCAAGGTGTTTGTGTATCCTTACCTGGACGACTGGTTGATCAAAGCGTCCACTTATCAGGAAGCCCAGTGCCATTTCAACAGGACGGCGGCTTTGCTTCACCGTCTGGGGCTGCACATCAACATGACGAAGTCAGTGCCGATCCCTGTGCAGTGTCTCCAGTACTTGGGGGCTTCAGTCAATACCTTGACCGCAAGCGTGTGTCCTTCGGAGGAGAGACGCTTATCGATCCGTGGGAAGGCTCTGCATCTCATCTCAGCCCGCTCTCCTACGGTGAGGACGGTGTCTTCATTACTGGGGTCGATGGCTTCTTGCATCTTCCTCACCCCCAATGCACGTCTGCATATGAGGCCCCTGCAGGAATGTCTGAAGGATCAATGGGACCAGAGGAGGGGGCGTTGGGAGGACAAGATCCAGTTGTCTCAGCACGCTCGGCAGTTTCTGAAATGGTGGTGTTCCCCAGAGAATGTCTGCAAGGGGACCCCTTTTCACAAGGACATTCCGGCCCAGACCATAGTGACCGATGCGTCTCTCCAGGGCTGGGGAGCGCATTCGGGCCCTCTTCAGATTCAGGGGATATGGTCGCAGATGGAGACGACCTACCATATCAACTTTTTGGAACTCAGAGCAGTACACTTGGCCTTGAAGGCGTTCCATCCCTCCTTCAGGACGTCCTCCCTGCTGGTTCAGACGGACAATACTACGACCATGTATTACCTCAACAAGCAGGGGGGCTCCCGGTCACGCACCCTGTCTCGGGAGGCACAGGCGATCTGGAACTGGCTGGTGGCCAGGAATCTGACGATCACGGCGACCCACCTGCCGGGAGTGCAGAATGCCCAAGCAGACGCGCTCAGCAGACTCGTTCAAGAGAACCACGAGTGGGTGCTAAACGACGACGTGCTAAGAGACGTCTTCGCAGAATGGGGCACTCCGGATATAGATCTGTTCGCTACGGCAGAAAACAGCAAATGCCGCGACTTCGCGTCCAGGTACTACCAGCCAGGGACGCTGGGGAATGCACTGTGGATCAGCTGGTCCAACAGCTTTCTCTACGCCTTTCCACCCATTCCCCTAATTCCGGCGGTGCTGATCAAGCTGTCGCAATCCAGAGCCAGAATGATCCTGATTGCTCCGGAGTGGCCGAGACAATGGTGGTTCACCGACCTTCTTCACCGGTCTGTTCTGCCACACCGGCGCCTGCCGTGCCGGCCGGACCTCCTCACGAAGTTCGGAGGGCAGATGGTTCACCCCAAACTCTCGTCCTTGAGTTTGGCAGCATGGCTCCTGAGCTAGTGCAGTATGGACACTTGAACCTGCCTCAGGACTGTATGGAGATCTTAAAAGAGGCTAAGAGACCGTCTACGAGGACCTCCTACGCCTATAAGTGGAAGAGATTCTGCTTATGGTGCAAGGCGAAGGACTTTGACCCTACATCTGTAAAGAAGACGTTATTTTGCCTTATCTGCTGCAGTTAGCTCAGTCTGGGCTTAATTTTCATTCTATTAAGGTTCATCTTGCAGCTCTGACTGCGTATAGGAAGGGCCCTTCTCAAACCTCATTTTTTCAAATCCCTGTGATTAAGGATTTTTTGGAGGGTTTGCGTAAGGTGTTTCCCCCTGTTAGAAGGCCTTCTCCACCTTGGGAATTGAATGTGGTGTTATCTAGATTGATGAGGGAGCCTTTTGAACCTATCCATAAGGCTTCGCTGCAGCATTTGTCTTGGAAGGCGGCCTTCCTTGTAGCCATTACATCGGCCAGGAGGGTGAGTGAGATTCAGGCTCTGTGTTGCCAAGAGCCGTATACTGTTTTCCATGCTTCTAAAGTAGTGATGCGTACCCATCCTAAATTTTTGCCTAAGGTGATATCAGATTTCCATGTGAATCAGATGATAACTTTGCCTACGTTTTTTCAGCATCCTTCCTCTCCGGCGGAGAGGTCTCTGCATTCACTTGATGTGCGTAGGGTGTTGAAATTCTACCTGGATAAGACAAAAGATATCCGCAGGTCGGATCAACTGTTTGTTAATTATGGTTCGGTAAGAACTGGTTTAGCTACCTCAAAGCAGTCCATTTCCAGATGGATTGTTTCCTGTATTCAGCTTTGTTACCGAAAAGCTAATAAAACATTAGGGGGTAAGCCTACAGCACATTCGACTAGAGGAAAGGCGGCTACCACCGCTTTGCTTAGGAATGTTCCCATTGCTGACATTTGTAAGGCTGCCACCTGGAAGTCAGTCCATACGTTTACAAAGCATTACTGCCTGGACTCTGATGCTAGGGCAGATGCGCAGGTTGGACAGGCTTCGCTAAGGAATTTGTTTGCACAGTGATTTGTTGGTGGTTGGTCTTACTCCACCGCTTCTTGTTGGTTGGGATGGGCTTGCCATTCTATTCATAGATTATGACTATACACAGAGATCCCCTACTACAGAAGGAGTAGTTTCTTACCTGTAACTCCAGTTCTGTAGTAGGGGTATCTCTGTTATAGTCATAAGCGACCCTCCCTCCTCCCCGGTGGAGTAACCTGACGGTATCAGGCCTGTTGTTATACACCTTCAAAAAGAACTGAAAGTAACTTGTGTTGGCTGTGCATCCTGGGATACCGGGGGTCTCTGGAGAGTTTCTTAAAGGCACGGTATCCCTTTAGCAGACACATAATGACAGCCTATAGGGCTTGTCTGTCCACCCCTTCCTCTCTATTGTTTAAAGGGATTTTGGTGAAGGGAGTGTGTGATAATAAAGGAACATGTCAAATGTGAATAAAAATGACATTTCAACTTTATTTTGGCTTTTGTGTTCACTTCAGAGGAAGTGCTGGCCAGTGCAGCCTTGTGGTGATTAGGCTGTATTATTTTGTCTGTCTCTTAAGTGTCTTTGCAGGTTTGCAAATGCGGGACAGCTTAAGAGATATTTTTGATTGCTCCGGGGTCCCCGCACATGGGCGGGGATTATTCATAGATTATGACTATAACAGAGATACCCCTACTACAGAACTGGAGTTACAGGTAAGAAACTACTCCTTATCCCTCGAGCGGGGCTCCCGTGAGCTGTTGGGAACCCCGGTGCACGCTGAGGAAAAGTCCAGGCGGGAGCCCACCCCGCACTGGACGGCGCCTGAAGAGAAGGAGGCAGCCTGGGGCCTCGCTGGCCCCATCCTAAAGTCCCGGTCCCGAGACGGGGTACCGGGTGAAGCTAGTGCGGCAGCAGGATTCCCTCGGAGGGGGCGCGAGACACATTGCCGGTGCCTGCCCCCTCCGCATTCAAGTGAGGTGCCTTCCCCCGCCAAGAGCCGGTGAGTGAGTGAGGGCTGGGCGGGGGACAGGGCCGCATCATGGGGCTGAAGTGCTGGAAATGTCCCATGTCGGTGCCAGTGAGGGCACAGTGCCTTTGCCATGAGCGGACCCGCCGTTGCGGGCCGCTCCAACGTTATCTGCTTATTTTTGCTGACACAGCCTCAGGGGCACCGGGTGCCGGGCCCCTAGAGTAATTTACAGCTGCCCCGCTTGCTAGAGGGCAGCTGCTACGTTCCATAGGCATGATATTGTTTTAGGAGCCAGCCTGCTCCACCGTAGCCATATTTGTTCCAAGGGCTAGACGGGCCCATGTTTACAGTTATTTACAGCGCCAGTGCGCTCCACGTTTTGGAGTCAAGTTCTTTCTCTTGATTGTGGCCTAATTATTTCAGGAGCCAGGGTGCTCCATGGGACATGTTTATTCTAGGAGCCAGAGGGCTCTAACGTTGGGCACATTTGTTTGAAGGGCCATTGAGAGCCCATGCCGCACTTTTACTTTTCCAGCTGCCCAGCAAGTAGTGGGCATCTGCTCCATTTAGGCCTTGCTTTATTTTAGGGGACATGCTGAATTCAGGAGTGAGACGCACTCCTTCGCCCCCCATCTTTTCCTACACAGCTGCGCAGCACTTAGTGCCAGCTGCTACGTTTAGTCCTGCGCAAAGTACGCACCCTTGAATTTGCTGCATAGGCAGCGCGCCCTGACTTTCGGGACACAGGGCATTTGAGCCCCTCTTTGGGATGGCCAGTTGGCCAGGGGGATTGTTAGGTTTATAGGGCGCCAGGCCCCAGTGTGATTATAGTGCTAGGAAATGTGATTCATGTAGAATAATTTACGCACCTGTGTTCTATACCTCTAAATGTAGTGTTATGATTATGAGGTTGTTCTGCATATTATGATTTATGCTAGTGAGATTTATTTCCCAAGGTAGTTATACTTAGGAGGTCAGGGTCTAACGTGTTTAGACTTGAGAGGATTCCATAATGTGTTTATGCTGGCGAGGTTGGCGCAGAATATAATTCGCGCCTGATGTGAGGCTGTGCATAATGTAGTTTATGTATCTGAAAGAAACGCGTTAGTTAGATTCCTCACCTTAGAATATCCCCAGGCGTCAGGCTGGATCCGGAAAGATTTTTCATCAACAATACCCCTTGCGTGTCGCTAGGCGTCGTCTGCGGCTCCGCGTCCGTCGCCGGCGTCGTGCGCCGGAATGACGTCGTTGGAGTACTTAGACGCCGCCCTCGCGCGCTGACTTCAGTTCTTCTTTTTTCCGCGCCAGACAGCGCCGATCCGGGAAGAGCTTACCCCTTTAGTCACTTTTTGACTAAAACTTTTTGGTCTCTTTTGTCTACTCGTCGACTCGAACTGGTGCCGGTAGGATGCCTGGGTTTAAAGCCTGTGATTCCTGTCACCGACTGATGTCGGTAACGGACCACCATCGCCGGTGCCTTTACTGCCTTGGGGCCGACCACGATGCGGAGTCGTGCCTCGACTGCCAGGCCTTGACATCGAAGG
Organism: Triturus cristatus; assembly: GCF_964204655.1. NCBI lineage: Eukaryota > Metazoa > Chordata > Amphibia > Caudata > Salamandridae > Triturus > Triturus cristatus. The sequence continues at coordinate 252,302,243 of NC_140580.1, read as the reverse complement.
CTAGGCGGGAGCAGTCCCGCAAGCTTCTCGAGCTCCGGCACTCGGCTCCGCGCCGTTCACGGTCCCTGTCCAGGAGGAGGTCGAAGGACCGGTCGCGGAGCTGCAGCCACCATCACCACTCGTCGGGTTCCAAGTCTTCGGGTAAGTGGAAACATAGTAAGAAGTCCAAGAGACGACATCGCTCTTCGGACTCCCCTCGCCGGTCGCGCGACTCGGTCGAGGGTCCGGGTGGTACCACCCCCGCGGCTCCGCCAGAGCCACGTCCATCCCCATACCCACCGGTCCCTGGGACTGACGCGACTCGGGCGGAGTTCAGTGCCTTCCTCTCGGCCATGAGGGTCCTGGCTCTGCCGTCGACGCCTGCCGGCGCGCCTTCGGGCCCCGCGGGCTCGACTGGGCGGCCTAGCGAGCCGGCAGCTCCGGCGCCGACTTCGGGCCCGATGCCGCAGGTCCCCGTGGAATCCAGGCCTGGATCTCATTCGATGCCGGTTGACCTCACATCACCTCCTCCGCAGGCGTCGACACCGGTTCCACCCCCGGCGCCGTCTCCGTACGACGCCGTTCCCCGGTTTAGCCCCAGATCGGGCCTGGCGCCGCACCCAACGCCGATGGATGACCATTTCATCTTCCGTCCGGCTCCGGTTATTCCCCCTGTTTATCAGGAATCGGATGACGGGGGCGACTGGGAGGGGTCTGAGGACCCTCTGGCCCACCAGGGCCAGTTATCACAGGACTGGGCAGATGAGCTGGTGGCCTTGATACCTCCCCTGACACTGGCTTCATCTCTCCTCCGACCGTGGCTTTGGAGGAAGGTGCTACCTTTTCTGTGGCGTTGCGTAAGGTGGCCGAAGCCCTCTGGCTGGAGCTCCCTACTGTGGCTGTGAGGACTAACCCCCTAACTGCTCCAACCGTCAGCAAGTTCCTCGGAGCCTCTGCTGCCGTTTAGCGAAGCACTGATGGACATTCTCAAGGGCACCTGGTCCAAGCCCTCCACTGTACCTCCTGTGGATCGGAACGTGGCCCGATGCCACCGCCCTGCTCCGGGTGACCCTAGTTTTCTGTCCCAACACCCCACCCCTGAGAGCCTGGTTATCCAGGCCTCTACTTCCAAGACCTCCTTCCCGTCCGCTCCCCCGGATCAGGAATCCAAGAGACTGGAGCAGTTTGGCAAAAAGCTGTTCTCCTGCCTTAGTTTAGGGCTGCGGCCTATTAACACCGCTTGTCTCTTGGACCGTTACTCCCACTCTCTGTGGGATACGGTGGAGGACGTGCTGCCCCTGTGTCCGGTGGAGGCCCGGACACGGCTCGCCCAGGCTCTTGCCGACGGGCGGGACGCAGCGTGGTATGCCATCCGATGTGGTTTGGACACAACGGACTCACTTGGCAGGGCAATGTCGTCCACGGTGGCGCTTCGTCTTCACACCTGTTTGCGGTCCACGTCTTTTTCCGGGGATGTCCAGAGCACCCTCATGGACATGCTCTTTGATGGCGGTCGCCTCTTTGGCGACAAAGCGGACAGTGCGCTGGAGCGCTTTAAGGACTCCAGGGCCACGGCCAAGTCCTTGGGTCTCTCGGACCGCGCCCGCAAACTTCCGCTTTTCGCCCCTTTCATGGCCAAAAAGGGGCGCCCCCTCTCGTCCGTCTAGCCACAGGCCGCAGACCCATCCTCCACGCGGTCGCGGATTCCGCCGAGGCGGTACAGGGGGACAACGTGCCGGTCCATCCACAACCACCCCAGCAGCATCCGCCTCAAAGCCTTCCTAGTCCGTGCTTTCAGGCCCAGTGGGAGGTAGTTTGCCATCACCTGCTCCACTGGCGTTCCATCACTTCAGACAGGTGGGTGCTGCAAATCGTCCGAAGGGGCTACTCCCTCCCCTTCGTGATGACCCCTCCAGACATTCCACCGCATGTCGGGGGATCACTTGAATCTTCTACGGGAGGAAGTTACGGCCCTCTTGGCCAAAGGGGCCGTCGAGCACGTTCCTGGTCCAGAAGTAGGCCGTGGTTGTTATTCCCACTACTTTCTGGTTCCCAAAAAGGGCAAAGGGGGCCTATGCCCTATCTTGGACCTCAGGAGCGTCAACGCCTTCCTCCGGAAGGAGAGGTTCAAGATGCTCACCTTAGCTCAGGTTCTGGCTGCCCTGGACCCAGGAGACTGGATGGTAGCGTTGGACTTGCAGGACGCTTATTTTCACATCCCCGTCCTGCCGGCCCACCGACGTTACCTGCGGTTCACGGTGGGTCAGGAGCATTTTCAGTTTACTGTGCTCCCCTTCAGCCTCACCAGTGCCCCTCGGGTGTTCACGAATGTGATGGCGGTGGTCGCAGCTCATCTGCTCAGATCAGGGGTTCCAGTCTTCCCCTAGCTCGACGACTGGTTGTTGAAGGCGGGCTCGCCCCAGGCAGTCGTCTCCCACCTCCAGACTACGGCCGACCTCCTGCATTTGCTGGGGTTCTCCATCAATGTGCCGAAGTCGCATCTGAGTCCCTCCCAGAAGCTCCTCTTCATCGGAGCGGTTCTGGACTCGGCGCAGTTCCGGGCTTATTCTCCGGAACAGCGGGTCCGGGATATTCAGGCTCTGATTCCCATCTTTCAGCCTCTATCCCGGGTTTCGGTCAGGTTGGTGCTGCGGCTTCTGGGTCTGATGGCCTCCTGCATCCTGTTAGTGCATCACGCCAGGTGGCGAATGCGGGCTCTGCAGTGGGACCTGAAGTTTCAGTGGGCCCAGCATCGGGGCAATCTGTACGACCATGTCTTGATCTCGGAGGGCACTGCACAACAGTTGCAGTGGTGGCTCACGGACCGCGATTGGGTCAGCGGCAGATCCCTCTCCCTACCCCAACCAGAGCACGTAGTAGTGACGGATGCGTCCCTCCTGGGATTGGGAGGGCCACATGGGGGAGGCGGAGATCAGAGGACTCTGGTCTCCGGCGGAGTCTCGGCTCCATATCAACCTTTTGGAGCTGAGAGCGATCCGACTTACACTGAAGGCATTCCTTCCCGTTGTCCGGGGAAGTGTGGTGCAGGTGTTCACGGACAACACCACCGCCATGTGGTATTGCAACAAACAGGGCGGGGAGGGGTCGTGGACCCTTTGTCAGGAAGCTCTGCGCCTCTGGACATGGCTGGAACATCAGGGCATCACCCTGGTGGTTCAACATCTGGCGGGCTCTCTGAACGCCAGAGCAGACGAACTCAGTCACCGGTGCATGATGGATCACAAATGGCGTCTAAACTCGCACGTGGCGCAAGGCCTCTTTAGGCAGTGGGGAGAGCCTTGGTTAGATCTATTCGCCACTGAAGAGAACGCGCAATGTCAGCAGTTCTGCGCGTTGGAGTTTCCAAGGCGGCACTCGCTCGGGGACGCCTTTCGTCGCGAGTGGAGTTGCGGTCTGTTGTACGCCTTTCCGTCTATACCACTTCTGCCCAGAGTGCTGAAGATCAGGCGCGACCGGGCCCAAGTCATCTTGGTGGCTCCGGATTGGGCACGAAGGTACTGGTATCCCGAGCTACTCAGTATGTCAATCGACCCCCCGATATGACTGCCTCTTCAGGAGGACCTTCTGTCGCAGCAGCAGGGGACGGTCCTCCACCCGAACCTGTCCAGTCTCCACCTCCATGCGTGGAGATTGAGCGGCGACAGTTGATGCCATTTGACTTGACTCCTGAAATCTGCAATGTGATTCTGGCAGCCAGGCGTCCCTCCACAAAATCGGTATACGCCTGCAGGTGGAACAAATTTGTGGCATGGTGCACAGCATTCCACCCGGGCCACAGCGGCGACTACTGCCCTGGGCCGAGGAGTCCCCTTTCAGGACATCTGTCAGGCAGCAACGTGGGCCTCGCTGCACACGTTTGCCAAGCATTATTGCCTGGACAGCCAAGTCCGGAGAGACGGCTTCTTTGGCCGTTCTGTTCTCCAGTACTTTCTGGTGTGATCTTGGTTCGCAGACCCACCACCGGGGTTGGCATTGCTGGGGTATATATTCTAAGGTGAGGAATCTAACTAACGTGTTTCTTTCAGATGTACAAGTTACTTACCTTCGGTAAGAAACATTAGTTAGTTAGATTCCTCACCCACCCACCCATCCTTCCCGTTCTGCGAACCGACATCTAGGGTTAAGGATATCCTTTTCAGGGCCCTAGACTTTTTTGGCACCAGTGTCGGTCTCTTGCATGGCTCTGCGTTCCTGGCGTGGAAAGCTGTGTACAAGAACTGACGTCAGCGCGCGAGGACGGTGTCTAAGTACTCCGACGTCATTCAGGCAGATGACGCCGACGACGGACGCGGAGCGGCAGACGACATCTAGCGAAGCGCAAGGGGTTTTGCTGACGAAAAATCTTTCTGGGTCCAGCCTGACGCCTGGGGATATTCTAAGGTGAGGAATCTAACTAACTAATGTTTCTTACAGATACATCGTTACCGAAGGTGAGTAACTTGTACTACAGGCTGATGCTAAGCACAGTGGTTACCAGTAGTTACTGGTCGTGTTCTATGATTATGATATATTCTGCATTTACTAAGTTCACTTTGTGATGGTTCTGACAGTGGTCCAGGTGGCCCTGTCATGTGTAAATAATTCCTTGTAAATATGACCTAGTGCCAGGTGGCCCCATGTATAATATGTGCTTACTATTCTAATGTGTTATGATAATACAAAGGCTATTTTTATATATAACCTTGTGTGGAGTTCCTTTTGTAGTGTGCCTGGGATGTTGTTGCCTGAGTGGTGGTTTCTGCTCGCTGGAGCAGTTCCGCGGCTTGTGGTGGTGATACGTTGGGGCGAGCAGACAGCACTTCGCCCTTAAAGAGCAGGCCCCCCGGGTGCTAGCAGAGTGAATTTGCGTCCCGCAGGAGTCACAATCCTGAACCGACTTGATTATTACAACTCTATTATCGTCCATGGGCATATTAAACCACCTACTACAAATCCGAACTGCAGCTCCAAGGCTGGCACTACAGTTGCCCTGTGGTTCCTCTGCCTCGCGTGCCCTAAATTACCTATCACTGGTTGCCAGTATCGAAAAAATTACTTTTAACGCCCTTTGCAAAGTCTTTCATGAATTTCATCATTTTGGTTTGTGGGTTTTTTTTTTTTTTAAACATATTTTATTTATCAAGAACACATATCATGCAGGTCCCTGTAACCCAGAGAGTACTGCCCAATCATTACCACATCACAATATCTTGATATTTGTCATTGTATAGTAAAATAATGCAGGGCATTTCAAACCAAATATAGCCCCGCGGAATCTGAAATTCCCCCCCAAACCCCGGGTCCCACCCCCCGACCGCTAACCTACCCATAGCGGGCAATGAAATATAGTGCTCTCCCTCCATTCGCCCAGCTGACCCACCGTCTACATTGCTAAGCTCGGGGGACCTTCCACCACAGACCACTCACACCCGCTGTTCGTCCTGCCCAACCGCCGGCGGCTCCAGAAATATCCCCCTGTAGTCAGCCCAGCGCTTTCAGATTTTATAGAGCTTGCGGGGGCACCCCCTAGCCTCAAACACCAGGAGCTCTAGGCCCATGTTAAAGTCCAGACCCCACTTCCATACATTGACTGAAGGGGCAGCCGGCGCCTTCCATGCCCTGGCCACATCTCTTTTAGCCAGAGTCAGACCTAATAACAACAAATGCCTCTTATATATGTTACCCCCAACGGCGTCCATCACGTGGAGAAGAACCAACCTAGTATCCGATGGGATGTCCCACCCCAGCACTTCCGCAAGGCACCCAAGGACCCCCCTCCAAAAGCGGGAGAGGCCCTGACAAGACCACACCGTATGAAGGAAATTCCCCTCCGCATGTCCAAAGCGGAGACACTCCGGGGAGGCGATCAGGCCAAAGTCGCTGACTAGTATAATATATCCTGTGAATTTTTTTTAATTGGATCAGGCAGAGGCGCATCGCAACTGCCGCCCCACGAGACGACACCAGCTCCTCCATCCAGTCTGTGTCATCCTATGGGCCTACGTCCTACACCCACTGGTCTCTAAGAGTCTGCAGGGTTGGGGCCCCATGAGTGACCAAGGCTTGATATATCCGAGAAATCTTGCGCTCCCGGAGGTCCCCCATAAAGACCCTGGCTTCCAGCGGGTTAAACTCGGCTATTTCGTCTAAGCCCTCCAAATATGGAGTGATTGCGTGCCGGAACTGTAGATACTTGAGAAACTGCGATGAGGGCATGCCGAACTCTCCCCGCAGGCACTGGAAGGACTTTAATGTTGCACCCTGCACCACATCCCCAAGCGTGGATATGCCGATGCGGTCCCAGCCCACGAAGCCCGACAACGCAGCCAATTGGGGCAGGCGACCATTATGCCACAGTGGGGTCTCCAACGTGAGCCTATTCCACCAGCCCATCCGCCTCAGGGCCTGTCTCCAGATTTGGAAGATAACTTGAGTCACCGGCAGCAACGCCGAACGCAAGGGAGCCGCATATAAGATCGTGTGCAGGGTATATGGATCCATCAACCGTCGCTCGACCGCATACGCCGGATCACCTATCCCCCTATCCCCACACTTTTTGCTTTTGCTTCACTGGTTTTCGACTTAGATGTGGCTGTGGGCCTGCTAATCAGACCCACAGCCCAGCTGTTCTCTCTCTAAATTCATACTATTTACTTTAGGTACATAACCCAAATGGTAAGGATCACCTTATAGGGCCTTGTACGGTGTACCTTAGGTACCCAGAGCATAGGTGTACCCTAGGCCTACCAGGGGCTGCAGCATGTATTATGCCACCCCTGGCTGGCCTCCCATCAGGACACAACTGGCTGATCACTCAGCTGGGGCAAGGTCGTGTAATCACCCCTTGCTTAGGTATAGTATTCCTATACCTACCTTATATATAGACACATGGGTAACCTGTAAGCCACTCCTATGGCAGGCCTTAACAATCCTGGAGGCAGAGTGCTTGGTAACATGTGAGATGGTGCTCTAGCATGAGCTGAGCCTGTCTGCAGCTTTCGGAACCATGTCCTTATAGCTGTTCTATGATATCGCCTACCATATACTCTTAAAGTGCCTTATAATCCTCGCGGTTATGGTAACTATGGTTTGGCTTTATCAAAACATGTCGTGTAAGGTGTCTAACACTTTGGAATAATACCCCCATCCCATTTCTGGTGATGAGGATATTATCCCTCCCTTCTAGAGGGAGAAGACATGTTGAAACCTACTTACCCGGTTAAAGTTAACCAGAGCCCCAGCATCACAAAATGGATGCTGCTGCCACGGACACAAGTCTGACCTCCTGCTGCTGGGAGTCCTTCCAGCGAGGGAGGCTTGGACAATAGGTTTCCTGCCTTGGGAGTGCTAGCACCACCCCAGACAGGACTTAGTGTATTGGGGCAGGGAGGGATAAAAGAAACGAGACACTGCCTGGGGCACACAAGGTGTCCCATGCATAGCCCGGTTCAAACCGTAGCTGGGGCACTCCAGCCCCAGCCCTGGCGCGAAACTGGACAAAGGAAAGGGGGTGTAACCACCCCCCTCCCTGGTCCCACCCATAGGAGGGACCTAGCAGGTAACCCAGCCCCCCAGATTAGTATAAGAGTGGGAGCTGAGTCCCTAGGACTTTGGATTATCCTGAACTGAAACTAGACACGAAACTCTGGACCTTCGACATTCGACGACAAGAAGACTGAAGAATCTCCCTTGTGGCCAAGGAGTGGCCACCCTGTGCAAACAGGCACCAACAAGCGACCTGCCGTTTGCTTTTCCCAAGTTCTACGAGGAACCGACTGCAGAGCCCGACCAGCGCCTTGACCTCCAGACTTCTCCGACCCTGATCCACATCCACAGCCGAGCTGAGATCCGTGGAGGCGACGAGAGACGTGGGACCGGCTACCTGGGAAAATTGGCGAGTAGCTTCCAGCGCAGCTTCTGAGGCATCTTCGAAGTTGTGCTCTGGGGATTGAGAAGCCTCAACCCCGAGCACCATCTGCACCGAAGATCAGCCCTCCACACTCCACGAGTTCTGCGTGGGGCCCTTCTGCATTTTCCTGCTCGACGCGTCTGTCCGGTTGCTGGCCCGTTGGCTAGTAGCCTCAGTGACGACGAACCCTTAACTTTCGACCGCTGGTTTGGCTCCTCCAGACTGGCCCTTGCTTCCCTGTGAAAGAGAAGCACCACAGACCTTCCTGGTCTGCACCTGAAGCGAATTTCCATTTCCGCGTGGGTTGCCTTTGCCAAGGCTTGTTGACTCCAATCGGGACGTCGACTCCGCCATCAGCAAGATCCTTTGTGGGACAGCTCGTACCCTGGTTCTGGTCGTCCTCAATGCCTCCTGGTCCACGCAGCTGCAGAGACAAGCTTCAAGACATCAGCTATGTTCTGCACAACATCGCCTGGTTCTTTCCTGGTTCCACACGGTCACTGGCTAGTGACCCAGAATTTGTCCCCTCTGCTTGCAGGTGTTCTTCCTTCAAGATCCATCCTTGGAGCCATTGGACATCTTCCTCCTGGCCGCCTGCCAGCATCTGTTCTTCAGGCATCCATAGGATCCAGCGACGACACCCGACACATATTCACACCTATGCACCCGTCTCCTGTGGGTGAGGTAACGCGAGTACTCCGGTGCTCCAGTGGATATTGACTATCCAAGTGTCTAAGTCTTTAGTTGCTTCCTCCTAGTTACTTCGGAAGTGTCCTTATTCTTCCTATTTCTGACTACAACATTCCCATTGACTTTAATGTAACCCGCGTGTGTTTCCACACTGCACACGCCTCCCGTGGGCCTCCCACTTCCTAACTATTGGTATGGTAGTGTAGCCCCAGCGATTCCCTAGGCCCTAGGCCTACTCCCTGTTCGTGACGTGGTACTTATACCACTTTCTTAGTATATGGTTTGCGTGGCCCCTGGGCCTAACTGTATAACTTAACGTATGCTACTTAAGAAATTGTCTGTACTCAGACCTCTGAACTCATAAAGAGTGCTGAGGGTATATGTTAGAATAAATACATTCTAATTTTATATATACCTGGTGTGGTGTCCTTTCATTTGGTATTCAAGGGATTGTAATGGTATAACAGCTGGCTTCACATGCCATACAGAGTTTAGCCTAAAACTGCTCTTGTCCATGCTACCACTAGGATAGCTGGTCTATAAGGTTGACTTTACAACCAATCACCATAAGGGTGTTTAAGCGGAGCAGGAGGTGCTGTTTATGTGCATGGGCGCCTGAATGGACTTTGCCGTGCCTTGTGTTGAACTTTGAAATTGTGTTTTGCAGCAACGACCCACATGGGTTTGATGAACTACCAGTCCCAAGAATCTTTGCGAGCAGTTGCACCTGTGGAATATGAACTGGGGATGAACTGGCGGGTACTCGTGCGCTGCCAAACACATACTATCTGCTACTGAGGAGGGCGGTGGCCCGAAACGCGTATAGCAGGAAGAAAATAAAGGTTGCAGTTTTCAACAGACTGCCTGTGCTATGGCATTTATCCTACCTGCAAGTGCGGTCCCACCGAGGGGCAAACTCTTTCTTTCATACATAGCGGTCGGCCCGGCCGCGGGACTGCACTGCTGCGAAATATTTGTGGGTCCGCTACTGAGCAAAGGAATGCAGTGTTTAAGCGGAGCAGGAGGTGCTGTTTATGTGCATGGGCGCCTGAATGAACTTTGCCGTGCCTTGTGTTGAACTTTGAAATTGTGTTTTGCAGCAACGACCCACATGGGTTTGATGAACTACCAGTCCCAAGAATCTTTGCGAGCAGTTGCACCTGTGGAATATGAACTGGGGATGAACTGGCGGTTACTCGTGCGCTGCCAAAAACATACTATCTGCTACTGAGGAGGAAGAAAATAAAGGTTGCAGTTTTCAACAGACTGCCTGTGCTATGGCATTTATCCTACCTGCAAGTGCGGTCCCACCGAGGGGCAAACTCTTTCTTTCATACATAGCGGTCGGCCCGGCCGCGGGACTGCACTACTGCGAAATATTTGTGGGTACGCTACTGAGCAAAGGAATGCAGTGTTTAAGCGGAGCAGGAGGTGCTGTTTATGTGCATGGGCGCCTGAATGAACTTTGCCGTGCCTTGTGTTGAACTTTGAAATTGTGTTTTGCAGCAACGACCCACATGGGTTTGATGAACTACCAGTCCCAAGAATCTTTGCGAGCAGTTGCACCTGTGGAATATGAACTGGGGATGAACTGGCGGTTACTCGTGCGCTGCCAAACACATACTATCTGCTACTGAGGAGGGCGGTGGCCCGAAACGCGTATAGCAGGAAGAAAATAAAGGTTGCAGTTTTCAACAGACTGCCTGTGCTATGGCATTTATCCTACCTGCAAGTGCGGTCCCACCGAGGGGCAAACTCTTTCTTTCATACCACTTTCTTAGTATATGGTTTGCGTGGCCCCTGGGCCTAACTGTATTTTCCTGTGTAACTTAACGTATGCTACTTAAGAAATTGTCTGTACTCAGACCTCTGAACTCATAAAGAGTGCAGAGGGTATATGTTAGAATAAATACATTCTAATTTTATATATACCTGGTGTGGTGTCCTTTCATTTGGTATTCAAGGGATTGTAATGGTATAACAGCTGGCTTCACATGCCATACAGAGTTTAGCCTAAAACTGCTCTTGTCCATGCTACCACTAGGATAGCTGGTCTATAAGGTTGACTTTACAACCAATCACCATAAGGGTGTTTAAGCGGAGCAGGAGGTGCTGTTTATGTGCATGGGCGCCTGAATGAACTTTGCCGTGCCTTGTGTTGAACTTTGAAATTGTGTTTTGCAGCAACGACCCACATGGGTTTGATGAACTACCAGTCCCAAGAATCTTTGCGAGCAGTTGCACCTGTGGAATATGAACTGGGGATGAACTGGCGGTTACTCGTGCGCTGCCAAACACATACTATCTGCTACTGAGGAGGGCGGTGGCCCGAAATGCGTATAGCAGGAAGAAAATAAAGGTTGCAGTTTTCAACAGACTGCCTGTGCTATGGCATTTATCCTACCTGCAAGTGCGGTCCCACCGAGGGGCAAACTCTTTCTTTCATACATAGCGGTCGGCCCGGCCGCGGGACTGCACTACTGCGAAATATTTGTGGGTCCGCTACTGAGCAAAGGAATGCAGTGTTTAAGCGGAGCAGGAGGTGCTGTTTATGTGCATGGGCGCCTGAATGAACTTTGCCGTGCCTTGTGTTGAACTTTGAAATTGTGTTTTGCAGCAACGACCCACATGGGTTTGATGAACTACCAGTCCCAAGAATCTTTGCGAGCAGTTGCACCTGTGGAATATGAACTGGGGATGAACTGGCGGTTACTCGTGCGCTGCCAAAAACATACTATCTGCTACTGAGGAGGAAGAAAATAAAGGTTGCAGTTTTCAACAGACTGCCTGTGCTATGGCATTTATCCTACCTGCAAGTGCGGTCCCACCGAGGGGCAAACTCTTTCTTTCATACATAGCGGTCGGCCCGGCCGCGGGACTGCACTACTGCGAAATATTTGTGGGTACGCTACTGAGCAAAGGAATGCAGTGTTTAAGCGGAGCAGGAGGTGCTGTTTATGTGCATGGGCGCCTGAATGAAGTTTGCCGTGCCTTGTGTTGAACTTTGAAATTGTGTTTTGCAGCAACGACCCACATGGGTTTGATGAACTACCAGTCCCAAGAATCTTTGCGAGCAGTTGCACCTGTGGAATATGAACTGGGGATGAACTGGCGGTTACTCGTGCGCTGCCAAACACATACTATCTGCTACTGAGGAGGGCGGTGGCCCGAAACGCGTATAGCAGGAAGAAAATAAAGGTTGCAGTTTACAACAGACTGCCTGTGCTATGGCATTTATCCTACCTGCAAGTGCGGTCCCACCGAGGGGCAAACTCTTTCTTTCATACCACTTTCTTAGTATATGGTTTGCGTGGCCCCTGGGCCTAACTGTATTTTCCTGTGTAACTTAACGTATGCTACTTAAGAAATTGTCTGTACTCAGACCTCTGAACTCATAAAGAGTGCAGAGGGTATATGTTAGAATAAATACATTCTAATTTTATATATACCTGGTGTGGTGTCCTTTCAATTGGTATTCAAGGGATTGTAATGGTATAACAGCTGGCTTCACATGCCATACAGAGTTTATCCTAAAACTGCTCTTGTCCATGCTACCACTAGGATAGCTGTTCTATAAGGTTGACTTTACAACCAATCACCATAAGGGTTGTTTGGACTGATACAGGGTGTACACTAGAACTAGTGACATCATATATCAGGCCAACTTCTCACACATACCACCACTCATTGAGGACGAGAAGATGGGAAGCCTGATAGTAGGAGAGTATGTCAGACGCTGCCAGGCTGCCACTATACACAGAGAGGAGGCAGGTTCGCAGTGCCACCCGCACCCCACCTCCCTCCCAAAGAAATTGTCCCAAAGTTGTATTCACTCTACGGAACCAGCCCGGTTAAATAGCATACGGATGGTTCTGCAGCTGATAGAGCAGACGGGGAAGCGCGACCATCTTGAAGATGGCCGAACGACCATATATTGTCAGTGGCATGCACGCCCACAGCTTAACGTCTTCACGCACCCTGTCCCATACGGGGGCCACATTTCTCTCCCATGCAATGGCCGGAACGTCCGACAGGTATACCCCCAGATATTTAAGCCCCCCAACTGCCAGTTGGACCGAAGCGCGCCAGCCCCTCCAATGGGCCTCACCCCCCAGGACCCACAGTGCAGATTTCTGCGGGTTCATGTGGAGACCCGAGGTCTCCCCGAATATTTGCATGATCTGCAGCAGCCTCGGCCCCGTCCGATCTATATCCGTCAGAAAGAAGAGCACGTCGTCCGCATATAGTGCTATGCGGTCCGACAGGCCCTCGGACCACTCAAACCCGGCAACCTGTGCGTCTACCCGGACCCACGCCGCCAATGGCTCAATCGCCAGCGCGAAGAGATACGGGGACAGGGGGCAGCCCTGACGCGTGCCCCGACCCACCGGAAACTGGGCAGAAATCGCCCCTGCGACCCGCACCGAAGCCAATAAGTCTGTATATAGCAGCAGCAGATTCGAGAGGAATCTTGCCCTAGGTTCAGGCGTCTCAACAGGGCAAAGAGGTACTGCCAACTTCAGGAATCAAAGGCCTGATCCATGTCCCCCAAAAAGAGCGCCGCCGGTACTCCCAATCGTTGCACGGCCACAATTGCTACGTGCGCTCGTCGAATATTATGGCGCGTCGCTCTGTTCGGCATGAATCCGGCCTGATCCGGATGGATCAATGACGTAATATGGGGCAGCAAGGGATTCGCCAGGGCTTTCGCCAAGATCTTAGCCTCCACATTAAGGAGGGATATTGGGCGATATGATGCAGGGAGTTCGGGGGGCCTACCAGGCTTGTGGAACACCACTATTTTGGCGTGTCGCCAATCGCGCGGGAGTATCCCCCGCTCACGAGCCTCCTCAAGGGCCGCACTATAGTGTGGACCAAGCTGCAGGAAATGTTTCCGAAAGAATTCAGCGGGGAATCCGTTCGGGCCCGGCGCTTTACCCGGGTTGAGGCCACCCAGCGCCTCTCCCAGCTCTTCAACCGTTAGTGGGAGTTCTAACTCCTCTCGTACCGAATCCGAGAGGGCCCGAGGAGGAATGTCCGCAAGGAACCGCTCAATCGTCTCTACTGATAGGACCTCCTGCGGACCATAAAGGTCCGCGTAGTATACCGCAAAACTCTCCGCCAGCACACTAGGATCCAAGATGGGCCCCCCAGCTGCATCCACCAGCCCCGGGAGCACCCGCGAATGGTTCATGCCCTGACACAGCCTATGGAGCATCCGGCTCGACTTATCCCCCCATTGATAAACCCGACTACGGGTTGCCAACCATGCCTGGCGCGCCTCCTCCATTAACATCGAGGCATAGTTCTGTTGCGCGAATAGGAGCTGACGACGGGCCTGGCCTCCACCCTCCCCGGTGCTCCGGCTCTCCAGGGCGGCAATCTCGTCCTCCGCCTGTGCGGCCCTCTCCCCCTTGCACCGTCGCGCCATGGCACAATACGAGATATCCACCCCGCGAAGCGTCGATTTAAGCGCCTCCCACACCGATGCGGCCCCGGGGACCGAGCCCACATTAACGGAAAGGTACTGATCCAACGCCTCCAGCATGCACCACCCATATTCCTCCTGCTGCAGGTGCCACACCGACATGCGCCACCGGAACGGCTGCCGCGAGTGCCCCAGGCGCAACACCGCCGCCACCGGAGAGTGGTCTGAAAGGCCCCACGGGAGAATCTCGGCCCTCATGGCCCTGCCGGACGTGTCTCCGGACAGAAAAATGTAGTCCAGCCACGAGAACGATCCATGCACTGCGGAAACATATGTATATGCACGCTGCGCGCCGTGAAGGCGCTGCCAGACATCCACCCAGTCTAGGCCCTCCACCAATGCTCTCAGTTTGGTACGGGTCGAACTATCGGGCGCTCCCGCCTCCCTCCACCGATCCCTGGAACCCTCCATCACCTCATTCCAATCGCTGCCAACCACACATGCCACTTCTGAGAATTCGGTCCAGACGGCGGTGATCTTCTCCACCAGTGCCCAGGACATTGGGGGTGGGGCATACACGCTTCCAAACACCATCCAGTCACTCCCTATTTGCCCCTTAGCAAAGACATAACGTCCCTGAGCATCTGTCCACACCCGAGCATGTGTGTACGGGACCCGCTTATGCACTAGGATAGCTACACCCCGGGACCCCCGTGTGAAGCCCGCATGAAAGACCTGGGTATACCGATACCTCTGGAGGCAGGGAGTCTTCATACCTAGCAGGTGCGTCTCCTGCAAGAGCAGTATGTCTGCCGCCACTCTCTTGGCGTATCGCAAAAGCGCCCCCCGCTTAATTTTATCTAGGGCCCCCCTTACATTCCAACTTACTACCTTAACGGTACCCAGCTGCGCAGTATCTTGTGCCATACCTCTTGCTCCAGACGTACCATGGGAAACATGCGGTCAACAATAACCATAAAAACCTCCAACACCCCGTGACCCGGACCTCCCCCCACCCCCATACCTCAAAAACATTGAACCACCTGTTGCTTTGGAACTCGCCTCCAGGCTCCAACTGGGAACCCTGGGTCGTCCCATCCAATGGATACCCCCCAACCGCCCAAAACTACCGGTGCGCCGCCCGTGCTACGCTACCCACACCGCATACGTCCCGTACCCCCCCCCCCCGATCCCACTCCCCAAAAATACAGAAGCCGCAAGACCAGTCACTATGCAGAACTGTCCGATAGTAACCCTTCAACTGCCCCCCCCTGCCCGTGGAGCCAGTCCCGGACACCGAGCCACGGGATCTGGAGCGCCTCCGGGATCTAGAACGCCTGGGGTGCTTCCCTTTTGACTTTTGACTGTCCCGAGCCGCATCAGCGGCCTCGTTGTTGGTCCCCCAGCCCGGGGGCGACTGTGGCCGAAGGCGTACATTTTCATCCGTCCATTTAAAGACCTACTCGGGTGAATCAAAAAAATGTGTTCGGGACCTGTAGACCACCCGCAGCCTGGCCGGGTACAGAAGAGCGTAAGGCAGCTTCAGGGCACGAAGCCGGGCCTTTGCCGCCAAGAAGGACTGGCGCTGTTGCTGCACAAGGCGGGTATAGTCCGGGAATATAAGAATGCGTGTGTTCTCAAACAGCAGGGGCTCCTTCACCCTGGCCTGCTTCAGGATTACGTCACGGTTGTGATAGTTCAGTAGGCCATACTCCCCGCCACGGAACCAGGCAAGACAGCCGAAGCCTCGCCGCCACTCTCCTTCGGGGCCCCATATGCGACGCGTCTCCTCCTCCTCCTCCGGGCACGGCTGGTGACGGGAGGCACAGGGAAGGATCAACGCCCCCCCTGGCGGCACTCACCAGTACGCCGTCGTCCCGCTCCGAGTGCCACCGCCTCTCCCAAGCTGCACAGGTCACCTTGGGCTCCCAGGCCCCGTACGGCGCTCCACTGAGGCCTCCTGTGATGACGGCGCCGCCTCTGCCACGCAAGGGCGCTGCCTCCTCTCCGTCAATAGGCCGCACAAGGCCGCAGGATATCAACCCCGGTTCCGCAGGCGTCCGAGCCCCGCTTCGCTCACCGGACCACTCTACAGGGGGGGGCACCGGTCCGCCGCTCCTCCAGCCAGCCGGATGTCTGCGCGGGATCGGGTGGGCAGGATGTCGGGAAGGATTTTGCTATCGGGCGGTGCGGAGCTAGCTCAACGCACGTCCACCATGTTGGCTTGCTAAGCCACGCCCCTGGTTTGTGGTTTTTAACGGATAAAAGTTTTCCATATTGTCCGTTCTCATTATTTGGGATCTTCTGACACATCTTTTGGTGATTCCTATTTTCTGTCGGACTAGATTAGGTGGATGCTTTTTTTCTGTTGTGGTGGACAAATTCTGCAATTTACTGCCAATTCGGCAGAAAACCTGTGATCAACTTTCATCTTTCAGGAAAGCTTTAAAAAGTGGCTCTCTTTGCAGTAATGTCTGTGCTTACCTCTGCTTCATGAGCGCCTGAACACATTTTAGACAACAGTGCACTTTATAAAAGGAGTTTACATTACAATGAAACATGCTGTTGGCTGACAAGCCAGGGATGGCTGATGGTATTCTGTTTTAGAGCCACACTGCAGACTTCCGAAATGCAAAATAAAATCTTATTTCTGATTTCCTGTTTTTTAAGTGTAGGCCATCAAAGGTTAAACAGCTCAGTATGCTCAGCTCAGGGAGAGAGGGCGGAGATAGCCTTTCGAATCCAAATGCAAGCATCTCACTGCTAATGGGCTAGCATAAATACTCCTTGTAAAAACAAAAGGCATGCTAAAAAGGTAATTTTTACCAGAACAATGCAAGCGGCAGAAGTTGAACCTATCCTAAGAGACAATGAGAAAGGAAAAAACATGTGCTGACATCCCCCTTTCTGAGCCCATCCGTCCTCGGCCTAGAGGTTGGTGTGAATTGGATCTAATGTTGATTTTAATAATGTGTTCAATTAACTGTGAGACATTTTTCTAACTGACAACATATAGGAAAGACCAGCCGGTTGTAGGAGAGTAGGGTCTGCTTTCTATGTTCACCCCCACTTTTTGCTTTTGCTTCACTGATTTTCGACTTAGATGTGGCTGTGAGCCTGCTAATCAGACCCACAGCCCAGCTGTTCTCTCTCTATATTCATACTATGTACATAACCCAATTGGTAAGGATCACCTTCTAGGGCCCTGTACAGTGTACCTTAGGTACCCAGGGCATAGGTGTACCCTGGGCCTACCAGGGGCTGCAGCATGTATTATGCCACCCCTGGCCTGGCCTTCCATTATGACACAACTGGCTGATCACTCAGCTGGGGCAAGGTCGTGTAATCACCCCTTGCTTAGGTGTAGTATTCCTATACCTAACTTATATAAAGACACATGGGTAAACTATCAGTCACTCCTATGGCAGGCCTTAACAATCCTGAAGGCAGAGTGCTTGGTAACATGTGAGATGGTGCTCTAGCATGAGCTAAGCCTGTCTGCAGCTTTCGGAACCATGTCCTTATAGCTTTTCTATGATATCGCCTACCATATACTCTTAAAGTGCCATATAATCCTCGTGGTTATGGTAACTATGGTTTGGCTTTATCAAAACATGTTGTGTAAGGTGTCTAACACTTTTGAATACTACCCCCACACCATTTCTGGCGATGAGGATAGTATTCCTCCCTTATAGAGGGAGAAGACATGTTGAAGACCTACTACCCGGTTAAAGTTAACCAGAGCCCCAGCATCACAAAATGGATACTGCTGCCACAGACACGAGTCTGACCTCCTGCTGCTGGGAGTCCTTCCAGCGAGGGAGGCTTGGACAATAGATTTCCTGCCTTAGGAGGTGCTAGCACCACCCTAGACAGGCCTTAGTGTATTGGGGCAGGGAGGGATGAATGAAACGAGACACTGCCTGGGGCACACAAGGTGTCCCATGCATAGTCCGGTTCAAACCGGTGCTGGGGCACTCCAGCCCCAGTCCTGGCGCGAAACTGGACAAAGGGAAGGGGGTGTAACCACCCCCCTCCCTGGTCCCACCCATAGGAGGGACCTAGCAGGTAACCCAGCCCCCCAGATTAGTATAAGAGTGGGAGCTGAGACCCTAGGACTTTGGATTATTCTGATAACTGAAACTTGAACAGAAACTCTGGACCTTCGACATTCGACTACGGAAGAAGACTGAAGAATCTCCCTTGTGGCCAAGGAGTGGCCACCCTGTGCAAACAGGCACCATCAAGCGACCTGCCGTTTGCTTTGCCCGAAGTTCTACGAGGAACCGACTGCAGAGCCCGACCAGCGCCTTGACTTCCAGACTTCTCCGACCCTGATCCACATCCACAGCAAAGCTGAGATCCGTGGAGGCGGCGAGAGACGTGGGACCGGCTACCTGGGAAAATTGGCTACTTGCTTCCAGCGCAGCTTCTGAGGCACCCTCGGAGTTGTGCTCTGGGATTGAGAAGCCCCAGCCCCGAGCACCATCTGCACCGAAGATCAGCCCTCCACACTCCACGAGTTCTGCGTGGGGCCCTTCTGCATTTTCCTGCTCGACGCGTCTGTCCGGTTGCTTGCCCGTTGGCTAGTGACCTCTGCGACGACGAACCTTTAACTTTTCACCGCTGGTTTGGCTCCTCCAGACTGGCCCTGTGAAAGAGAAGCACCTCAGGCCTTCCTGGTCTGCAAACAGAAGCGAATCCTTCATTCTGCGTCGGTTGCGCTTGCCAAGGCTTGTTGTGTCCAAACTCGACATCAACGCCGCCGACAGCAAGAACCCTCGTGGGACAGCTCGCCTCCTGGTTCTGGTCATCCTCGACGCCTCCTGGTACCCGTGGCTGCTGCGACAAGCTTCACCTCTTCACCTGCATCTTCACGACATCGCCTGGTTCCTTCCCGGCTCCTGGCTGGTGACCTAGACTTTGTCCCCTCTGCTTGCAGGTATCCTCCTTCTTGATTCCATCCTTGGAAGCCACCGGACACTCTTCACTGATTGCCTGTCAGCATCTTTTCTTCAGGCATCCATAGGAGTCGACGACGAAACCCGACGCAAGTTCACACCTATGCACCCGCAGCCCGTGGGCTAGGTAACTTGAGTACTCCGGTGCTCACAAGGGTATTGACTATCCTAGTGTCTAGTTTCCAAGTCTCTAACTCCTAGTTCCTTCCGAAGTGTCCTAAAACTCTTTAATTCTAAACATTACTATTTCTATCGACTTTAACGCATTACGCGTGAGTGTTTCCACTCTGCACCTGAATCCCGTGGGCCTCCCACTGCCTAGCAACTGATAGGATAGTGTAGCCCCAGCGATTCCCTAGGCCTAGGCCTAACCTGTGTTCGTGACAGTGGTTCTTATACCACTTACTTAGTATATGGTTTGCGTGGCCCCTAGGGCCTAACTGTATTACTTACCTGTGTGACTTATGTATGCTTAAATAAGACTGTGTTGTACTTACCCTCAGCACTCTTTATGAGATTCGAGGTATTTTGACTAGAATAAATACATTCTATTTTTATAATATATCTGTTGTGGTGTCCTTTCATTTGATATTCAAGAGGTTGCAAATGGTATAACAGCTGGCTTCACATGCCAAACAGAGTTTAGCCTAAGAC
This sequence comes from Triturus cristatus, assembly GCF_964204655.1. NCBI lineage: Eukaryota > Metazoa > Chordata > Amphibia > Caudata > Salamandridae > Triturus > Triturus cristatus. The sequence continues at coordinate 252,282,622 of NC_140580.1, read as the reverse complement.
TGCTCTTGTCCATGCTACCACTAGGATAGCTGGTCTATAAGGTTGACTTTACAACCAATCACCATAAGGGTTGTTTGGACTGATACAAGGTGTACACTAGAACTAGTGACATCATATATCAGGCCAACTTCTCACATTGGGGAGCAGCGGTTGGGATCTGAGCTTGCTGTTGTGATACCATTGCAATCTTGAGATATCAAATTGAAAGATCACAAGGATATTTGTAAGGTACATATAACATAGCTTATAAATACTTAAGTTCTACTGAACTTAGTTGTTGTAGGTTGAAGGGCCTAGCACACCCTGACTACAACTACTAGAGAGGTTTTAGTAGATACAACTAGTGTAGGTAGGTGCACACACCACACCCTCACTAGATCATGTCTCTGAGAGGAGATCAAGTTGATTCTCTCTCAGGAGGGGGATATCCTAGAAAGATACCCTCTAGATATGATACCCTAACTTTTCAGGAGATGAGACAATTGTGTACCTCCAGAAAGTTAAAACAGGGTTCAAACCCTACCCTCATTTATCTAGTGGAGATCTTAGAAGAGTATGATGCTCAGAGAGCCTCCCAGGATGGTGCCTTAGGTACCAATGAGGGTCTACCCTCCACAGAAGACTCCCCTCACAATACTGATCAAGAAGAGTCAGCAGGGACTTCAGAAGATGAGGTAGACAGCCAGGTCCAAGTTAGGAGACTTAGCCAGGCTAACGTAAGCCTACATGGGAGTCTGACTGGGGTCCCCCCATTCAGACCCTCAAGTGGACTTAACCAGAGAAGCAGGAGAGGAAGATCCCCTTCAAGGGAATCTATCCACTCCCATGTCTCTAATAGCTCCAATGCCTCTTCTCACAGGGGAATGACTTCTCCACAGAGAAAAGAGCATCAGGCCAGAATGAGGGAAGTCAATGTGAGGATTGAAAGGGAAGAACTTGCCCTTGCCAAAGACAGACTTGCTCTGGCCAGAGAGCAAAAGTTAAGTGGGTTAGGACCCCCTGGTGGCAGCAATATCCCTAAGGATAGAGACAGGGCCTATGATAATAGAAACCTGAGCAAGATTGTCCCTCCCTACAAGTGTGGGGATGACATCCACAAATGGATAACTGCTTTGGAGAGGGCTTGCAAAGTACAACAGGTACCCCACAGTCAGTGGGCAGCTATCTTGTGGCTCTCCTTCTCTGAGAAAGGTAGAGACAAGCTCCTCACAGTTAGTGATGAGGATGCTGACAATTACACTGTCCTGAAGAGTGCTCTGATTGATGGGTTTGGCCTAACCACTGAACAATACAGGTTGTTGTTCAGGGATACCCAGAAGACACAGACTCAGGACTGGTCTGACTTTGTAGATTGTGCCACTAAGGCTTTGGAAGGCTGGTTATTGGGTAGTAAGGTTAAGGACTATACAGGATTGTATAATTTGATCATGAGAGAACAAATCCTTAACAACTGTCAAAAACAGCTGCTGCATCAACACTTGAATGACTCTGACCTAACTTCTCCCCAGGAACTGGGAAAGAAGGCAGATAGGTGGGTCAGGACTAGAGTTAAGCAGAAAAACCAGAACCAGGGCGGTGATTAGAAAAAGGCAGACCAGAAGGGTAATGAGCAGAAATCAAAAGACCAGAAGTCTTCACCAGGCCCCCAAAAGGCTCAGGGGGAGGGTGGTCCCAAAAAGGATAAAAAGAAAGATGGCCAAAAGAAACCTTGGTGTAACTATTGTAAGTCCAATTCCCATTGGTTTAGCGAATGCACCAAAAAGGACAAGCCCCCAACCACCATTGCCCCTAAGGCAACTGTACCCCCTCGTCCAGCTGTAAGTGGTGGTTCCCAGAAAAAGGGTGTAATAGGGTTAACCCTGGGAACTGAAGTGGATTCTGGCCTAGTCAGAATACCCACTCAGGCTGTTCTGATCTGTGATGGGGACATAGCTTTGTCCTCTACTGTGGGTCCCAGTAACCTGGGCAAGTACAGACAGACTCCTTTGATCAACCAGAGAATGGCTCAGGCCTACAGGGACACAGGTGCTAGTGTCACAATGGTGACACCTGCCTTTGTGGACCCTGGACAGATCATGCTAGGTGAGAATTACCTAGTGACCAACGCTAGCAATGCCACTACCTCCCATAGTGTGGCAATTGTTAACTTCTCCTGGGGAGGGGTAACTGGCCTCAAGAAAGTTGTGGTGAGTTCATATCTTCCTGTAGAGTGTCTGTTGGGAAATGACCTTGAAACTTCCATGTGGGAGGAGGAGCCTAGCGCGCAACCAAGATGGCCGCGTAGGTGCGAAGCTCCCGAGGACCTCCGCGACCTCCTGAATTAATCCTGATTATATCCTGTCTTTGATGAGGGGACTGTGTCTGTGTACCCGAGCTGAGGCGGCACCCGTTTTCCGTTTTTGAATCGGACCCCGGACACCGGTGGGAGCACCGATCGAAGATTGCGGCCTTCTCCGCGCCGGCCCCCCGGATTGGAGTTGTGGGGCGATCCGGGGACAAAGCGAACAACAGCGGCGGGCAGGGCTGGGCGACTCGCGTACCCCGCGCTTTCACTTTCGCTTTTGCGCCCTCCTTGCCCTCAAGCGAGGTAGGGTTGCGGAGCGGGGTGCGGTGGTGTGGCCTTGTCCCGGTGCCCGGCTGACCCGCCGGCTGTGAGTTGTCCTGCGGTCCAGTGGTCACCCCCCCCCGGAACCCGTGAACTGGTTTATCGGCCCTTTCGAGGAGATTGGCACGACTTTGGGAGTGCGACATGTCCACAAAGCAAGATGGCGACCGGGCAAAGGTGAAATCGACCCGCCGTGGCCCGGCACATCAGTCTAACAGCATGGACCGCTACACCCTCCAGAAGGGATCTCCAGAGGCACCGCGTACATCCCCCGCGGGCCCGACTGAGGCGTCTGCTCAGCCCGCGGATCTGACCCTCCGGGACGTCATGGGCGCCATTGCCGAGATGAAGGCCTCGGTGGACCAGCGCTTTGATACTCTGGCGCAGAAGATAGACTCGGCCCTGGTGGAGGTGGGCCTGGTGAGAGCCGACTTGTCTAAAACAAATGACCGGGTCGATTCCCTGGCCCACACTACCTCGAGTCTCACTACAGACGTGGCGGCCCTTCAAAAGGAGGTGCACCGGCTTGGCCAGGCGAGCGCCCTGATGGACCGTCGATTGGAGGACTCCGAGGGTCGGGCCCGGAGGAACAACGTTCGCATTGTCGGGGTGCCGGAGGGACGGGAGGAGGAGGCGGCAGATTTGTTTGTGGAAGACCTGATCCTCACCCGTCTCCAGCCCCGGGGGCTGAGTAAACTTTTTGCGGTGGAACGTGCTCACAGGGTCCCCGGAGGAAGACCTAAGGCCGGAGCCCCGCCGCGGCCTCTCATTGCCCGGATTTTTAACTTTCGGGACAGAGACGCTATCCTGCAGACTTCCAGGCTACAGGGACCGGTCAAGCTCGATAATATGGACGTGAATTTCTACCCTGACTTTACTCCGACGGTCCAAAAGCAGAGACTGAGTTTTCTCGGAGTTAAACGTCTCCTACGGGACCTGAACCTTAAGTACTCAATGCTTTTTCCAGCTAAGCTGAGGGTGGAGGTGGATGGTCGCACGCACTTTTTTGACCGTCCCGAGGCGGCTGGGGACTGGTTGGATACTCTGCCTGGGGATCGGGGCCGGGGGGGTGGGGGGGGTGCGGTTGGCGGGGAGGGCTCGCCGGATCAGAACTGAGGGGTGAATAGTAGGCCTTGCTCTGGACAACATTCCGGTTACCATTCACTGATCGTGTATGTTCCCCTCCTATGGAGGTCGTACGGGGTCCATTGGGGGCTTTCCCTCCTCTTCTGGGGGACTAGTTAGTTTTTCGTCTATGGGGCGACAGGCACACTGCACTTTGGGGGGGCTGTCTGGGCTCATGCAGGGGTGCAGGGAGGGGGGAGTTCTGTTGGGATGGGTGGGCGGGGGTGGAGTGTTGTTTGTTTGCACCGCAAGGCGAACCCTTTACTGTATTGTTGTTTTCGAGATGCTCTTTGGGGGACGACTGATGGCTTCCAGGTATGATGGGGGGTAGGGATTTGACTGTGTTATCATGGAACGTTAACGGACTGGGGGATAGGATTAAGCGTGGTGTGGTCCTGCAGTATCTGAAACGAATTTCACCAGATGTGGTCTTCCTGCAGGAGACACACCTTATAGGTAATTCCTTTCATGCCATGAATCGGCGAGGCTATCGCTTGGTGGCCCATTCGGGCTTCACTTCGGGCTCGCGGGGGGTGGGCATCATGATTAAGAACTCGCTCCCATTGGAGATTGATGAGGTGCGCCATGATGAGAGGGGACGTTACACTGTTTTGGTGGGTAGAATGGAGGGGAGAGTGGTCGTTTTTGTATCAGTGTACGTTCCGCCGGGGTTGCAATCTACCACGTTTGCGGACCTGGGGCGCCTCCTCCTTGACCTCCCGGGTGGGCTTCTGGTGGTTGGGGGGGACTTCAATGCGGTGGCTTCTGGGTCTATGGATCGTCATCCCCCCAGGGACCTCCCCCGGGCACAGGCGTGGCAGTCCGGCCTTTTAGATACACTAGGATTGGTGGATTGCTGGCGACTAAAGCATCCCGCGCAGCTGCAATACACCTTCCACTCGGGTGCCCATGGTAGCCTCTCGCGGCTTGATTATGTCCTTGTCCCTGCGGCCTATGCTGGGAGAGTGGGAGAGGTGCGCCATTTGGCGCGGGGTATTTCAGATCACTCCCCACTATTGTTGCACTTTGATGTCTTCCCGAGGGGGGAGGGCAGGGTAGCCCCAATCAATGCCTGGTACCTGCGCGACCCCACTATTCGAGCCGAATTGATCAAATCCTTGCAGCGGTACTTTGAGGAGAATGTGGGGTCTGTCCCTTCGGCTATCTCCCTGTGGGAGGCTTTTAAGGTAGTTCTCAGAGGGGAGGCCCTCTCCTTTATCTCCCATGCCCGGAGGCGCGAGCGGGAAGAGGTAACCCGGGTGGAGGCCGAAATTACTGAACTAGAGGGTGACCTGGGGAGCGGGGTGACGGATGCCACATTGCATGTTCTACACCTCAAGCAGGCGGCCTATAGGGCCCTCGTCACGGAGGCGGCCAGGGGCCTCAGTAGAGAGCAACAGGGGCGACTGTATGATGTGGGTGATAAGGCTGGTAAATTGATTGCGTGGTTGGACAAAAAGGAGAGAGCGAGTCGTGTGGTTCCGTTGATCGAGAGGATGGATGGTGTGTGTGTCACCGAGCCGGACGCCATTGTCTCCTGCTTCGCGGATTATTTCCGCGAGGTGTATTCCCCGGTTTCTCCCTGCTCGGAGGAGGATTCCCATGCCCTGCTTCGGGACATCGCGCTGCCCTCCCTTTCGGTGGAGGACAGGGATTCGCTGGATGCTCCTCCCACCTCGGACGAAATTGCCCTTGCTATCCGCTCGGTCGCATCTGGCAAGGCCATGGGCCCCAATGGCATCCCTATCGAGCTGTATAAGCTGCGACCGGATGTACTGGCGCCCCACCTGCGCGCGATGTTCCTGGCGGCCCGCTCGCGGGGTTCCCTTCCGCCGGACCAGCGTCTGGCCACGATCGTGGTGATCCACAAGGAGGGGAGACCCCGTGAGCGGGTCACATCCTATAGGCCTATCTCGCTCTTGAACGCGGAGCCCAAAATCCTCGCCAAGGTGCTGGCCAACCGGCTGGTCGGCGTGGTGGGCGATTTGGTCCACCAAGACCAGTCCGGCTTCATACCCCATCGCAACACGGCCCTTAATCTGCGACGCTTGCACGGGGTGCTCGCGCGTGTCCCGTTCGTGCGGGAACCGGCCATCTTGGCGTCCTTGGACGCCACCATGGCGTTTGATACGCTCGAGTGGCCATACATTTGGGCGATGCTGGCGAAGTTTGGCTTCGGACCGGGCTTCGTCAGCTGGGTCAAGTTGTTGTATTCCAGCCCATTGGCGCAGGTGGTGGTGAATGGACGAGTTTCGGCCCCATTCGCACTGGGACGGGGCACGTGACAGGGTTGCCCCCTGTCGCCTCTCCTGTTTGCACTGGCCCTGGAGCCCCTGGCGGAGTGGCTGCGGTGGCACCCTTCCATCCGTGGTCTCCGCTGGACCCCCGAGCATGAGGACCGTGTGTCCCTCTACGCTGATGATATCCTGCTATATCTCGCCTCCCCGCGTAAATCACTGATCGTCCTAGTTGATGTTTTGCGCTCATTCGGTCGCAACTCAGGCCTCGTCATCAACTGGGCGAAATCCTGTGTATATGTGCTTGCCGGGGAGGCTCCGGTCCTACCACGGGACTGTCCGATCCAGATTGCCTCCCAGGGGTTTCGGTACCTGGGTATATATATTACTCTGGACCCGGAGGCCCGCTACGAGCGGAATTTGCTGCCCCCCCTCCAGCGCTTGAAGGAGGACGTGGTGCGTTGGCGGCGTCTGCCGCTTTCGCCGCTCGGCCGAGCGGCCTTGTTTAAGATGATGTCGTTGCCGCGCTTTCTGTACGCTCTCCAGAACACTATGGACTTGGTCCCGGCGCGCTATTTCCGTGAGGTGGAGAGTTTGCAGCGTCGCCTGTTCTGGGACGGGAGGCCACGTATTGCCTTGGTTAAATTGACGCTCCCGTGGTACGATGGGGGGGTTGCCCTCCCGGATATTAAACGGTATTACTGGGCCTCCCAGCTAGCTGCGATTAATCATGGCCTTTACGGGCCCGCCCTGAACCCGGCATTTGAAATGGACAAGATGCTCCTGCCCGGTGGCGACTACAATCGAGCGCTCTACTCTGGCGCGCCGGACCCTCGCCTGACGGGACCGACGCGTGTCATGGTGCGTGTATGGCACGCGGCTAACGCAGCTATGGGGTGGAAGGACCGTTTGACCCGGGCGTCACCGCTATATGCGTCTGCGAGGTTGGGCTCCCTGTGGACCTCGAAGGGCTTCGAGAAGTGGGACACGATCGGCATCAGCACAGTGGGAGATCTCTGGACGAGGGGGGGATTCAAAACTTTCGAGACGCTGCAGACGGAGTTTCAGTTGCAAGGCAGTGAGTACTTTCGGTACTTACAAGTCCGCCACGCGCTGGGCTCCGTCTTCCCGGATGTCGCGTCCATTCCGGAGTCTTCCCCCCTGGAGGACAGAGTGCTGGATGGCCATGTCCCAGACAGCACGATCTCCCTTATATATAAAAAACTGATCAACGACCGATCGGGCCTGCTGGCTGGCCTCCGCGAGGCCTGGGTTGCCGATGGGCTGGAGTTGGACGACGAGGACTGGATTTCCGCGGTGGCCTCTCCGAAGGAGGTGGCCATCCCGGCTCGCCTTCGCTTCGTCCAGCTTAAGATCCTCCACCGGGTTTACGTGACGGGGCCAAGGCTTCTACGTATGGGCTTTGCTGAGGATGGACTGTGTAAGCGTGGCTGTGGTGCTTTGGCAACTTTCTTGCATATTCTGTGGGAATGCCCAAAGGTGGAGCGATTCTGGCGTGGTGTGCACGAGGTCCTGCGAGTGGTTACGCGTGTCGCGCTGTTGCCTGAAGCGAGGAGATGCTTGCTGAATGTGTGGGAGCCAACTGACTACTCGGTTCCGCAGACGCGGTGGGTGACTCTGGGATACATGATAGCTAAGCGTGACATTGCTCAATTGTGGGGATCCCAGAGGCCCCCGGCGGTGTCGGCCTGGAAGGAACACATGGATTGGTGTATGTTTCGTGAAAAGGTGGTGTATGTTGCGAGGGGTAAGCCTGGGGCGTGGGTGAAAATCTGGGGCCCCTGGAACGCCTATCGCGGGGGTATTTGCGAGCCGCCACTGCTGCCGGCTGCCTCACCAGCTCCGTCCCCCTAGCCGACCCCCTCCCCCAGCCATGGGCACGTGGTTCCCCAGTCCCTGATCTGTTCTCATTCCCCTCTTCAGAGTTTGGCGATTGGTTGGGGTCCCCCACTTAAGGAGCGCGTGCTGTCACTTGGGATTGCGGGTTGCCTTGCGGGTGTGGTTTTTTGTGTTGTTGTGTTTTGACAAAAGGAAACCGTATTGTGGGTTTGGAGTTATGTGGCCTGCACTACTGATATCTCCTGATTTACCTTTTTGCACCGCCAAGAGATTTTTCTGTATATATGTCATATGCTTCTGCCACTCTAGCGGCCGGCCAGACGGTTGTAGGCCCATACCTGTAACTATTTGAGATTGCAATAAACCGTTTAAAAAAAAAAAAAAAAAAAAAAAGAAACTTCCATGTGGGCTGAAGTGGAGTATAAGACCCATGCAGAAATGCTGGGAATAGATGCACATGTCCTTGCTGTGACCAGGTCACAGGCCAAAAAGTGCAACACTGAACAAGTGCTGGATCCTGGGACAATGGACCAGACACAACCCAAGAGAAAGAGCAGTAGGGTTAAGGCTGTGCCTTCCCCCCTGCCTCAGGTAGAGAGTCAGCCCTCACAGGAGGATGATTCTGAGAGCCCTGAAGGAACTGTCCTAGAAGAACTGGAACCTGACCAGGTTGAGTTTCTTGGGACAGGGGGACATTCAAGGGCAGATCTGAGGCAGGCACAATTAGACTGTCCTTCTCTTAAACCCCTCAGACAGCAGGCTGCTGCTGAGGCTGCAGGGAATGCTCAAGGTACCCATAGAGTGTATTGGGATGAAGGGCTGCTGTACTCAGAGGCTAGAGACCCCAAGCCTGGTGCGTCCAGGAGGTTGGTCATACCATTGAGTTTCAGAGGCTTCCTTCTTACCTTGGCCCATGATATTCCCCTTGCAGGACACTTAGGCCAGAATAAGACCTGGGACAGACCTGTCCCTCACTTTCACTGACCTCACATGTCAGAAGATACCAAGGAGTTTTGTCGCTCCTGTGTCACCTGCCAAGCCAGTGGCAAATCAGGTGGCACCACAAAGGCCCCCCTCATACCACTACCTGTGGTGGGGGTTCCCTTTGAGAGAGTGGGGATAGACATTGTAGGACCAATGGACCCCCAAACAGCATCTGGGCACAGATTCATACTGGTGATAGTGGACCATGCCACCAGGTATCCAAAAGCTATACCCCTAAGGACCACAACAGCTCCTGTTGTGGCAAGGGCCCTACTTGGAGTATTCTCCAGGGTGGGTTTTCCAACGGAGGTTGTCTCTGACAGAGGTGCCAACTTCATGTCAGGATATTTGACTGCAATGTGGAAGGAGTGTGGTGTTAACTACAAATTCACTACGCCCTATCACCCACAATGCAATGGGCTTGTGGAAAGATTCAACAAGACCCTAAAAGGGATGATAAAGGTTTACCAGACAAGCATAGGCGAAGATGGGACATCCTTTTACCCTGCCTTCTGTTTGCTTACAGAGAGGTCCCACAAAAGGGGGTTGGCTACAGCCCTTTTGAGCTTTTGTTTGGGCATCCTGTAAGGGGACCCCTGTGTCTAGTAAGGGAAGGATGGGAGAGATCTCTCAGACAACCCAAACTGGACATAGTGGATTATGTACTTGGCCTCCGCTCCAGGATGGCAGAGTATATGAAGAAGGCTTTTAAAAACCTTGAGGCAAGCCAAGAACTCCAAAAAGCTTGGCATGACCAAAAGGCTGTGCTGACTGTGTACCAGCCAGGACAGAAAGGGTGGGTGTTGGAGCCAGTGGCCCCAGCAGCACTCCAGGACAAATGGTCTGGACCCCACACTATTGTTGAACAGAAGGGAGAAGTCACCTACTTGGTGGACCTTGGGACTCCCAGAAGCCCCCACAGGGTGCTTCATGTCAACAGGTTAAAGGCATATGTTGACAGGGCAGACATGGGCTTACAGATGAGGGGCAGGAGGAAGAGAGTGACCCTCTCCCAGACCTGCTGACTCAGAACCCTGATGATGGTTCAGTTGATGGTGTGATCTTTTCTGACAGCCTCATTGACCATCAGCAACAGGACTGCAGACAAGTTCTACAGGCCTACAGACATATGTTCTCTCTGACCCCAAGTCAGACAAACTGGTGCACCCATGATGTGGACACTGGTGACAGTCTGCCTGTGAAGAGTAAAATCTACAGGCAACCTGACCATGTCAGGGACTGCATAAAGATTGAGGTACAAAAGATGTTGAAGCTGGGAGTCATTGAACCTTCAGAGAGCCCTTGGGCTAGTCCTGTGGTTCTTGTGCCAAAACCTCAAACCCAAGATGGTAAGAGAGAGATGAGGTTTTGCGTGGATTACAGAGGTCTCAATGCTGTCACTAGGGCAGATGCCCACCCAATACCTAGGGCAGGTGAGCTCATTGACAGATTGGCAGCTGCCAAGTTTTTGAGTACATTTGAACTGACAGCAGGCTACTGGCAAATCAGACTAGCTGAGAATGCAAAGGCCAAAACTGCTTTCTCAACCCCAGGAGGACATTATCAATTTGTGGTAATGCCCTTTGGCTTGAATAATGCACCTGCCACTTTCCAAAGGTTGGTGAATCAAGTCCTTACAGGTCTGGATGACTACTGTGCAGCTTATCTTGATGATATTGCTGTCTTTAGCTCCACCTGGGAGGATCACCTGGTCCACCTGAGGAATGTTTTAGAGGCCCTGCAAAAGGCAGGCCTCACTATCAAGGCCACTAAGTGCCAGATAGGGCAGAGCAAGGTTGTGTACCTGGGCCACCTAGTAGGTGGGGGTCAGGTTCAACCACTGGAGAGCAAGATCCAGACCATAAAGAACTGGACTCTTCCAATTACCCAGACTCCGGTCAGAGCTTTCTTAGGCCGGACTGGGTACTACAGAAAGTTTGTTAAGAACTATGGGTCCATTGTGACACCACTTAATGACTTGACCTCTAAGAAGAGGCCAAAGAAAGTTCAGTGGACAGTAAGCTGTCAGAAGGCATTTGATGACCTGAAGCAGGCCATGTGCACTGCACCTATTCTGAAAAGTCCAGACTACTCCAAAGAGTTCATTGTCCAGACAGATGCTTCTGAGTTGGGTGTGGGAGCTGTTCTTTCACAACTGAATATAGATGGTCAAGACCAGCCCATTGCTTTTATTAGTAGAAGGCTGACCCCTAGAGAGAAAGGTTGGTCAGCTATTGAGAGGGAGGCCTTTGCTGTGGTTTGGGCCCTGAAGAAGCTGAGGCCATACCTGTTTGGCACTCACTTCAAGATTCAGACAGACCATAAGCCCCTCTTGTGGCTAAATCAGATGAAGGGTGAAAATCCCAAACTTCTTAGGTGGTCCATTTCCCTACAGGGGGTGGACTTCTCAGTGGAACATAGACCTTGGACTGACCATGCCAATGCAGATAGACTCTCCAGATATATCCACTTAGAACATGAAGACTCAACTGGTCAATGTTAGTTTAATGTCCCTTAGTTTGGGGGGGGCGGGGGGTTTGTGTAGGAGAGTAGGGTCTGCTTTCTATGTTCACCCCCACTTTTTGCTTTTGCTTCACTGGTTTTCGACTTAGATGTGGCTGTGGGCCTGCTAATCAGACCCACAGCCCAGCTGTTCTCTCTCTAAATTCATACTATGTACTTTAGGTACATAACCCAATTGGTAAGGATCACCTTCTAGGGCCCTGTACAGTGTACCTTAGGTACCCAGGGCATAGATGTACCCTTGGCCTACCAGGGGCTGCAGCATGTATTATGCCACCCCTGGCTGGCCTTCCATTATGACACAACTGGCTGATCACTCAGCTGGGGCAAGGTCGTGTAATCACCCCTTGCTTAGGTGTAGTATTCCTATACCTAACTTATATATAGACACATGGGTAACCTATCAGTCACTCCTATGGCAGGCCTTAACAATCCTGAAGGCAGAGTGCTTGGTAACATGTGAGATGGTGCTCTAGCATGAGCTGAGCCTGTCTGCAGCTTTCGGAACCATGTCCTTATAGCTGTTCTATGATATCGCCTACCATATACTCTTAAAGTGCCTAATAATCCTCGCGGTTATGGTAACTATGGTTTGGCTTTATCAAAACATGTCGTGTAAGGTGTCTAACACTTTGGAATACTACCCCCACACCATTTCTGGCAATGAGGATAGTATTCCTCCCTTCTAGAGGGAGAAGACATGTTGAAGACCTACTACCCGGTTAAAGTTAACCAGAGCCCCAGCATCACAAAATGGATGCTGCTGCCACAGACACGAGTCTGACCTCCTGCTGCTGGGAGTCCTTCCAGCGAGGGAGGCTTGGACAATAGGTTTCCTGCCTTGGGAGGTGCTAGCACCACCCTAGACAGGCCTTAGTGTATTAGGGCAGGGAGGGATGAATGAAACGAGACACTGCCTGGGGCACACAAGGTGTCCCATGCATAGTCCGGTTCAAACCGGTGCTGGGGCACTCCAGCCCCAGTCCTGGCGCGAAACTGGACAAAGGGAAGGGGGTGTAACCACCCCCCTCCCTGGTCCCACCCATAGGTGGGACCTAGCAGGTAACCCAGCCCCCCAGATTAGTATAAGAGTGGGAGCTGAGTCCCTAGGACTTTGGATTATCCTGATAACTGAAACTTGAACAGAAACTCTGGACCTTCGATATTCGACTACGGAAGAAGACTGAAGAATCTCCCTTGTGGCCAAGGAGTGGCCACCCTGTGCAAACAGGCACCATCAAGTGACCTGCCGTTTGCTTTGCCCGAAGTTCTACGAGGAACCGACTGCAGAGCCCGACCAGCGCCTTGACTTCCAGACTTCTCCGACCCTGATCCACATCCACAGCAAAGCTGAGATCCGTGGAGGCGGCGAGAGACGTGGGACCGGCTACCTGGGAAAATTGGCTACTTGCTTCCAGCGCAGCTTATGAGGTATCCTCGAAGTTTTGCTCTGGGGATTGAGAAGCCCCAACCCCGAGCACCATCTGCACCGAAGATCAGCCCTCCACACTCCACGAGTTCTGCGTGGGGCCCTTCTGCCTTTTCCTGCTCGACGCGTCTGTCCGGTTGCTTGCCAAGGCTTGTTGTGTCCAAACTCGACATCAACGCCGCCGACAGCAAGAGCCCTCGTGGGACAGCTCGCCTCCTGGTTCTGGTCATCCTCGACGCCTCCTGGTACCCGTGGCTGCTGCGACAAGCTTCACCTCTTCACCTGCATCTTCACGACATCGCCTGGTTCCTTCCTGGTTCCGTCCCGGCTCCTGGCTGGTGACCTAGACTCTGTCCCCTCTGCTTGCAGGTATCCTCCTTCTTGATTCCATCCTTGGAATCCACCGGACACTCTTCACTGACTGCCTGTCAGCATCTTTTCTTCAGGCATCCATAGGAGTCGACGACGAAACCCGACGCAAGTTCATACCTATGCACCCGCAGCCCGTGGGTTAGGTAACTTGAGTACTCCGGTGCTCACAAGGGTATTGACTATCCTAGTGTCTAGTTTCCAAGTATCTAACTCCTAGTTCCTTCGGAAGTGTCCTAAAACTCTTTAATTCTGAACATTACTATTTCTATCGACTTTAACGCATTACGCGTGTGTTTCCACTCTGCACCTGAATCCCGTGGGCCTCCCACTGCCTAGCAACTGATAGGATATTGTAACCCCAGGGATTCCATAGGCCTAGGCCTAACCTGTGTTCGTGACAGTGGTTCTTATACCACTTACTTAGTATATGGTTTGCGTGGCCCATAGGGCCTAACTGTATTACTTACCTGTGTGACTTATGTATGCTTAAATAAGACTGTGTTGCACTTACCTCAAATCTCATAAAGAGTGCTGAGGGTATTTTGACTAGAATAAATACATTCTATTTTTATAATATATCTGTTGTGGTGTCCTTTCATTTGATATTCAAGGGATTACATATGGTATAACAGCTGGCTTCACATGCCATACAGAGTTTAGCCTAAGACTGCTCTTGTCCATGCTACCACTAGGATAGCTGGTCTATAAGGTTGACTTTACAACCAATCACCATAAGGGTTGTTTGGAATGATACAAGGTGTACACTAGAATTAGTTACATCATATATCAGGCCAACTTCTCACACTGAATACCATCCTAAGGAGCATTCTTTATGAGATTCGAGGTAAGTACTACACAGTCTTATTTAAGCATACATTAGGTCACACAGGTAAGTAATACAGTTAGGCCCTAGGGGCCACGCAAACCATATACTAAGTAAGTGGTATAAGAACCACTGTCATGAACCCAGGATAGGCCTAGGCCTAGGGAATCACTGGGGCTACACTATACTACCAAAGGTTAGGAAGTGGGAGGCCCACGGGATTCAGGTGCAGAGTGGAAACACTCACGCGCAATGCGTAAAAGTCGATAGAATTAGTATTTATTAGAAATTAACAGTTTTAGGACACTTCTGGAATAGCTAGGAGTTCGAGACTTGGAAACTAGACCCTAGGATAGTCAATACCCTTGTGAGCACCGGAGTACTCAAGCTACCTAGCCCACGGGCTGCGGGTGCATAGGTGTGAACTTGCGTAGGGTTTCGTCGTTGACTCCTATGGAATCAAGAAGGAAGGATACCTGCAAGCAGAAGGGACAGAGTCTAGGTCACCAGCCAGGAGCCGGGAAGGAACCAGGAAGGAACCAGGCGATGTCGTGCAGATGCAGGTGAAGAGGTGAAGCTTGTCGCAGCAGCCACGGGTAGCAGGAGGCGTCGAGGACGACCAGGACCAGGAGGCGAGCTGTCCCACGAAGGCTCTTGCTGTCGGCGGCGTCGATGTCGAGTTAGGACCCAACAAGCCTTGGCAAGCGGAACCCACGCAGAATGGAGGACTTGCTTCTGGTGCAGACCAGGAAGGTCTGGGGTGCTTCTCTTTCACAGAGGAGCGGGTGCCAGTCTGGAGGAGCCGGACCAGCAAGGTGAAATCAAAGGTTCGTCGTCGCAGAGGTCACTAGCCAACGGGCCAGCAACCGGACAACACGTTGAGCAACTCAGGTGCAGAAGGGCCCCACACAGAACACGTGAAGTGTGGGGAGCTGATCTTCTTTGCAGATGGTGCTCGGGATGGGGGCTTCTCAATTCCCCAAGCACAGCCTCGAGGAAGCCTCAGAAGTCACGCTAGTCAGTTACTAGCCACTTTTCCCAAGTCGCCTCCACGGGTCTCAGCTTTGCTGTAGAGGTGGATCTGGTTCAGAGGTGTCTGGAAGTCTCGGCGCTGGTCAGTCTCTGCAGTCGTCCCTCGTAGGATCAGTCGCAAAGCAAGCAGCGGTCGCTGGATGGTGCCTGGTTGCCCAGGGTGGTCACTCCTTGGCCACAAGAGAGATTCTTCAGTCTTCTTCCTGAGGTCGAATGTCGAAGGTCCAGAGTTTCTGTTCAAGTTGCAGATTCAGGTTAATCTATTTTCTGCAGGGCTCAGCTACCTACTGATATACTGGGCTAGTGGGCTGGGCTACCTGCAAGGTCCCTTCTATGGGTGGTACCAGGAAGGGGGGTGGCTGCACCCCTTTTCCTTTGTCCAGTTTCGCGCCAGAGCTGGGGCTGGAGTGCCCCAGCGCCGGTTTGAACTGGACTATGCATGGGACACCTTGTGTACCCCAGGCATGTCTCATTCCTTTCAGCCCTCCCTGCCCCAATACACTAAAGTCTGTCTGGGGAGGTGATAGCACCTCCCCAAGCAGGAAACCTATTGTCCAGGCCTCCCTGGCTGGGAGGGCTCCCAGCTGCAGGAGGTCAGACTCGTGTCTGTGGCAGCAGCATCCATTTTGTGATGCTGAGGCTTTGGTCAGAGTTAAACAGCAAGGTTGGATTTTAACATGTCTCTCCCTCTAGAAGGGGGGAATAATATGCTCATCACCAGAAATGGTATGGGGGTATTATTCCAAAGTGTTAGACACCTTACACCACATGTTTTGATAAAGCCAAACCATAGTTACCATAACCGTTTAAGATTATAAGAGTACTTTAAGAGTATATGGTAGGCTATATCATAGAACAGCTATAAGGACATGGTTCCGAAAGCTGCAGACAGGCTCAGCTCATGCTAGAGCACCATCTCACATGTTACCAAGCACTCTGCCTCCAGGATAGTTAAGCCCTGCCATAGGAGTGGCTGATAGGTACACGTGTCTATTTTAAGGGTAGATATAGGTATACTATATCTAAGCAAGGGGTGATTACACAACCTTGCCCCAGTGAGTGATCAGCCAGTTGTGTCTGATTGGAAGGCCAGGCCAGGGGTGGCATAATACATGCTGCAGCCCCTGGGAGGCCTAGGGTACACCTATGCCCTGGGTACCTAGGGTACACTGTACAGGGTCCAATAAGGTGATCCTTACCAATTGGGTATGTACCTAGGGTACATGGTGCACATTTTAAAGAGAGAGCAGACAGCCTGAGACCCTGAATGGCAGGATCTCAGGCCAACTAAGTCGAAAAACCAGCTAGACATTAGGCAAAAAGTTGGGGGTAACCATAGTCAGATATCCACCTTCCTACAACAGAGAAAGTATTAAAGTGGTTGAGTGCTTGTGAGAGACGCAGAAGTGAGAAGCTAGAAATACAGGTAAAGAGAGATGGGAGAGCGAAGGAGAGTGAGATGGAAAGGGAAGGGTAACAAAGTTGGAGACATGGACAGAACACAAAAGTGAGACAGGAGGGAGAGGAGTAAGAAAGACAGGTGGGCATAGCTAGAGAAGCTGCTCCCTGCCCTGTAGGTACTGCTGACCTCTTGCTGGAACACCCCTTCTCTATTAACCCTCTTCTCTGTCTTTCTGCTGCTCCTTAATTTCATGAAGCTCAGGAAGATGTGCCACATCCATACCTTACCCTTGGAACATGTTTCAGTGGGATTTTCATAACCTCTCTATCTTCTTTGATTAAGTAATATAAACAATGAGCATTTATTATACAGCATTTACTGCCGTAAGTGTGCAGCTTGCAAGCACTGTTATTTAATCTTCAACTTAATGGTCATGTCATCCACTCCATTTCCCATGATGTCCCTAGGTCTAAAGGCTGTGTGATGTCACACAGGGTCAAAGGGCATGTGATGTCACTTACGCTACCCCTGTTATTTTGGTGAATTGACATCCATGGATACTGCTGAGCAAACCCCCACCCCCAAGTTAACATCAGTGCTTATCAGATTATTCTGGGGAAACGTGGTTAAATTCCAAGAGTTTGATTGGAAATCCTCACCCTGTCATTTGAGAGAGTAGGGTTTGAGGTACCAGACGAGAAAAATATATTACTATACCGCCTAGTCATACTGTGCCAACTACTGGATCGACTTTCAATGCATGGCACCACACTTTCCGATAGAAAGGGGTCAGCTTAAAATATGAACACTGAACTCTAGCCTAGCGGTTCCCTTGGCTAGACCAACACAGTTGGTTCAGACTGTGAGATGCTCAAACTGATCACTGTGGACCTTGATAAAGGTGTGGCTGTTCTCAAATATACCCACTTGAAGTGTCATTGCTGTAAAGTAAAGATGGGACTGGCAACCGCTGGAATTCCGGAAAGTGGGGCACCTATATGCGGCAAAAAAGTTTATCATATTAGAGCAGTTCCGTTCTGGCATAGAGACCACTTTAATAGATATGGATGAAGGGCACTGTCCCTAAAATTCAACAGTGGCTTATGGATGCTGTCATTAGTAGAACTATGGCCACGGATTTTGTGGCGTGATATATGGGGACCCCTTTGACAGTACCTTATACAACAACATGAGAAGTAACCCCATGACACACACATACACACACAGATAAATCAGTGTATCATAAGTTATCCTGATTCCTTTCTGTACTATGTTGCTGTAACCGTTGTATCAGCATGCCATGGATATGTGCGAAAATGTTGTAGTTTTGTTGTTAAAGTGATGTTAATGTGACATGTAGCTCTACGGGGGACTGTTGCCCTCTTTATACATGTATAGACTGATTGACATATTTAGACAGCTATACAATTGATGAAAATGTGATGTAATGCCTGTACTGTTTAAGTTGGCTTGCATTGCTAATTGATTTTTTTCGTTTTTTTCTGCAAAATTAAAAAATAAAGTAAAAATAAACTCCAGCGGTTAATATCTTTTTTGAAAGCCATCAAATAGCGGCACTCCATGCACATCGCTCATAACCTATGAAGGTGTCCTTTAAAACTGTAATGTCACCTCTATTATTTTCACCGTGGCTTACAAGAACAGCCAGTTTAGTTCTATCCAGACCTCCATGATGGACTATTTATCATGGACTCTGGTATATTGGCAACAGTTTTATCAAAAAAATTAAATACATCCAAAACTGAGCTCCTCCTAAATTCTGCCAATGGTCCAACAATTGAATCTCTTTTTTTGGCCTGTATGATGAGTTCTATCCAGTGCCCAACCACTGCAGTCTAAAACCTAGGCATCCATACTGATGCCGAATTATCTGTGAAAACTCAGGGAGACATGTTTCCAAAATATGCTTTTGGCAATTGAAGACCCAGAGGACCTTACTTGCCTTCATTGATAATCAGCTCTATGTACTACCTGTCATCAACACACTTGTTCAGCGTTAGATTATATGTGTTTAACTCCATGTTTGTCACTGCCCCAAAGATTTCCCTGCTACAAATATAGTTGGTGCAAAATGATGCTAATCGTCTCGTCTCAAGTCTACCTAAATCCTCACATATTTCTCCTTTGCCTCAACAGTTTCACTGGCTACTAGTCAAATGTCGATTTATTTGAAGCTATGTTTGTTTATTCCCTGTAGCAGCTATTTATATTATTATTAGGTATTTACTATGCGTAGTCCAGCCACGAGGAAATAAAAAGCATTCATGGATTTTGTATACAAAGAAATAAATATGCAAAATCCTTTTCAAAACTCGAAGCTGAAAAAGGCAAGTGCTGACTACGGCTTTAATTGAAGGTGCAGGAGTAAGCTGGGCATCAAATTTGACCTCAGGCTTCTTAGCAGTCCACAGTAGAGGGCGTGTTTCGAGGTCTTGTGGACAGAGTACAAGTTGGCAGAATCAGGATGAGACAAAGGGAAGTAGGATCTTTTTTTTTTTTAACATGCGTATTCACTTGGTTGTAGCCCATTCAACCTTAGAAAAGCATTTATGGAGGTTGGTTGTACTGGTGCTTAAGTCACTGGTAATTTTTTAGAAACACTTGGGTGCCATCAGCGTACATAGAAACAGGTGTAAGCAATGAATTGGAATAGGCGAGCCAGATGAAGTACATACAAATTAAAAAGCAGAGGTGGCAAGGGAGAACTCTGACTAACATCCTATGTGAGCTTCCGCTCGAGTGACTGAAATGGAGTAAGGGTTAGCGTAATCGTATATAGTTTCACTGTTGCCAGATAATGGAGATACACCATTATCCAACAACATCGCTGACACACGGCAACACTGCACTACGCTGCAGATCCCACTTGGAAGAGAATACTCGCTAAATGTCCCAATCCCACTGGTTACACACAACTTTTGAGGATTATTTCATTTTCATATGAAATCCTTTTTGGGAAAATACTGTCCGTGGAATACTATATTCCTTCAGATTGTACTTTATTACTAAGAATCTATATACAATCGCGCTAATCCTGATGCGGCCCTTGACATGACAAAACTCATTGGGTGGGCTGAAGTGCTTAATATTGATGAAATACTGATAAAGACGTTATTACTGGAAATTGTTTGGCTCCTTCCTCTTATGTGGATTAAAAGGAGAATAATTTTTGGAATTCTATTATGAATTAATCTGTGCCTTGAGACTGAGATTGCAAATACTCCTAAGGATTGTGCAGTGACCACCTGTCTTTGAACCTCAGTTGAGCAGAGCTTGACTTTGTTTGTCAAAGTTGGAATCTATCAAAAGGCATGTCCTTTAAGGAGACTGTAGACATTACTCAAAAATCTACTAGATCTCATCCATGCAAGCCTCCCCAAGAGCATGCTGGTACAAACAACCTGTGCAAATACAGTCTGTAGAATACAGGCCAGTAGTAATCACAAACTTTGACACAAAAATACATGACAGACCGGATACAGTAAAAAGATGCCCTGAGATCTGTGAGGATCAAACAAATGTTGCTATTCGTGTCCCAGAGAGCTTGCGTGTATCTGACCTGCAAATAAATTGTGCATAGACCTCAGGGCCAAACTTGCCCATAGAAACATTCTCTTGCTGAATACGTTATTCTGTTTCAGTTCCCTGTCCAGAGGATTGGTTGGAAAAGAATTAGGGTTAACCTTACTAGTGCAAGCCTGTATAATAAGGCGTTTAGGTTTAGGTTACTTAGTTATCAAATATGGGTCACCAGGTTCAGATTTAGGATGCTGTTCTACCGATCTTTTAACTGAAGGCCAAAAACAGTCTCTGACCATATAACCGTTAGTCTTACCAATGGCCTCATTAAAAGGCAGCAATGACTTTGTTGTAGGCAATGATTGAAGAACCTCTGTGAGGACATCTGACTTTGTTTCAATGAAAGGCAACTACAGTTCTAGCACCTCAGCTGCCTTTCTGATCACCTGTACAAATGAAGCACTTTCTTCTGTTAGTGGACTATGTGGTCAGTAAAGCTCGATTTCAGGGTATGCATCCAATGCACTGGCATTTTGTAGGTCTGAGTATGTTCTTCTTCCTCATTATATTCATAATGCATCTCCTTCCTTTTTACCATCAGTATCTTGAAGGACCCTACCTGTATCATGCACAGAGTCAGGTCAGAGCCACAAAGAGAATGAAGTCTATGTTGATTGCTCTATTGCGGTTGATGTGTCGGGTTAGAATCAGGCTAACTGATAACTGTTTGCACTTTTATTGTCTTGTAGCATGACATTGTCTGGCTTGGCCTAGGTCGGTTGTGGATCAGACATTGGTTGTTGGCACCGGGGTCCTCCAACTGCGGGAGCAGTGCATCAGGAACGACATAGAACTCAGCGGCAGTGTGGATGACTGTATGGGAACTGGTACAGACCCGGGAATGGGCCCCAAGGTGGCAGACCTCAGGGTAACTGTTGGCACGAATCGAATTGCAGACCCCTGTGACTCTTTACTGCCAGAAGGCACTCCAGAGGGTGTTGGAGTTGCACAGAAAATGTGCTGAATGGCCTCTCTGAAGGCTGTAATCTCTGCAGAGTCGAAGATGACCAGAAAAGTGCAGCAATGGTCACCCATAAAGCTATTTTCAGATAATCCATACCTAGCGACACGCTCAAACTCGGTGCTGAGGCATAAACACCATTTTTGAGGTCTGGTAGAGTCCTGTGTTGATGAGGATAACCCAAAGAGCATAGTTCCTCTGGTTGATCTGATTCAAATTCAGCCTTTGGACTATAACTCTCGCCTATAGTGATGCTCGCCTCCAGGGTAAACAAAAATCAGCAGGCTATGTAGGGGGGTGCGGCCAGCAACATGGCAGACTAGCAGCTAGTGCCAGGACTCCTGCAGCCCGCACTAAATCCTGCTCTAAATCCTGCCCTTCGGTTCGCCACCCGAGGCCGACAAACAGTGTCATCTATCCCTTAAACTAACCCGACAAGGGAATAATCATTAAGAAGCACCCCAAGATACAAGGAGGAACGAACAGGAAGGGAGAAAAATCGAGGCCACCCAAGATGGGGGAAGTGGCCTAGCTCACTCGAAAGGAGGAACGGGCAGAGGAGATATCCGTGGGCGAGGGGCTCCTGCCCCTAGCTGATACATTGCAGTGGAGGGTTAGAAAAAAAGACCCGCGGAGGGAGAAGCCCCGGGCGATCAGATCTACGGCAAGCCCCGCGCGGAGAATACAGCAAAATGACCGAGTGCAGGTGCAGGTGAGAGGGGCTGCACGTGTGCGGGTATTGCCAGCGGCTGTGGCCTCCTGGCAACCCCGAGTAGAAGTAATGACACAGAGAATAGGGACAACCGCATCACAGACCCTGCAGCAGAGGGGAAAGTGGAGGGAGCGACAGGCGCTGATGCTGGGGTGGAGGACCCATTGACGCGGGCCAAAATTAAAGGCTGCAGCGGAAGGCCCTGGAGGGCCTCCAGTCACGAATTGGAGCCGGGAGATGCCAGAATTCCGTGGCCTCTCGACCACTCCCCAGCGTTGCTTGACTCCCTGCAGTACTGGGAGGAGTGAGAATCCAGGGAGAGCAGAGAAAGGCCCGACTCGTAGGCAAGTGAGTGAGACCACGAGAGAATGGGCGGCCCAAACTGCCGAGGCCTAGTGGTTCGCCCAGTGGGGGGGGGAATGATCTGAAGAGTATACGCATTAGGAAACAAAGCGAGGGGCTCCAGCGAACCTGCGCTGAATGAGTACCCTCAGAGCTCAGGAAACACTGAAAAGCACAGGGCTCATTGGGAGTAGACTCACCACACACGACAGGCCGCCAATTAAGGGGAAAAGCGAGTCACAGGGAAAGGGTTAATTTCTCGGTCTCCCGTCACACAGGAATCACTGTGGGAGCTATGTGGGGCAGCCCAGACTCCTGCAGAAAAGGCGTGAAAGAGCATATAGGAAACAATGTCAGATGAACTGGGTGCCCCTGCCTCACATGCTCCACCACCCAAAGTGCAAGAGAATAGGAGAGGCTCCAGTACCAAAAGGGAATCGGGGAGAAACAACTACGGAAGGGAAAATAGACTCCCGGACTGATCCACCTCTGCAAGCTAATGATGGCGAAAGACAAAGACCCCAAATTGATTAAACAGGGTAAGATGGACAAATACACAAAAGTACTGACCCCATCGCCTGAGACAGAGGGAGAGCCTCCTGCTCTGCCTGATAACGCAGCCCTCCAACAGGTGATGTACACTTCTAGAGAGGCGATTGAGGGGAAAATGGCAGAAATCCACTCAGAGGTGACCCTCTAGCGTCAAGACATGCTCAACATTTCCAAAATAGTTACCCATGCAGAAATTGTATTTCGGAGGTGGAGGACATGTCTCACAACTTAAGAAAGAAGTCTCTAGCCTTGTGGCGGCCCTAAGAGATGTGACCTGGAGGGTAGATGATGCTGAGAACAGGGCGAGCAGAAACAACCTGAGCTTCTTGGATTCCTGTGAAGGGACAGAGGGATCAGATCTTGGATCCTTCCTGACCGCGTGGCTTAGAGATTCCCTCCCGGCTGTGCAGTTCTTATAATGGCATTCCCTGACTACTCGCGAGAAGTGAAGAAGATGCGACGAACATTTGACTCAGTTAAGGTGAAATTGAGAGCCCTTCAAATCCAATATATGCTGCTCTTGCTGGCAAAACTCAAGGTCATTTTTCAAGGTAACTCTCACTTCTTTCACACGCCGGAGGAGGCATGGACTTGGATGGAGGAGTATCCCCCTCCAAGATGTGGGCTAAAGACCACGGGGTCAACACACCGGGCACCCCGAAAAGAACAGACCCCAAGCGACAGAGGGAGGAGAGGAGACGCTTACTCACTGGAGCACACAGTGCACGTATGGGGACACCCGTCAGAGTGACTCTCCGCACGGAGGAAAGAACGCAGCTCTCAGAATCCGATGAGGATTCAACACAAGTCAAAACCAGAAGGAGACAGCCTTGCCAACAAGAAAGAACTAACACCGACCCCTCAGATAAGGAATACTCAGCAGATGCAGATAGCGACCACCCACTCCTCCAAAACATAAACCATTTGGAAATGTCGGGCTCTGAGACCCTCAACCAGGAGATCCCGCAACAACGACCCCTTAAGAATGGTGAAGAAGGCTGAGATGCGGGACTAGCCAGATGCAGAGAAATAGTAAAACAGCTAAGAGGGCCCCCAGCCATTAACACACTAAGCCCCAGCAGAGGAATAGGCTGGTTCAGAGTTCATATCCTTTTTTCTTTGTTCATAACGGACTGATTAACGCAGTGGGGATACAGACCTTTCAGGCTATACCTACGCCACTGTTGTCATGTTGACTGTTCAGTGGATGGGCGTGGGAAGTAGGAGAGAGTGGGGTGGAGGAACTTGTTGGGGGTGAAGGGGCAGGCTGAAGCACACAAGAATGTTTTTCTGGTTTCCAGCCATTCGTAGGCGGTCCAGAGCCATAGTTAGGGACAAGAGAGTTGTGGGCCGACGTGGGACCCTCCCAAACAATGGTGGGGAAGAGTTAGACATGCATATTGGGTGAGAGAGGTTACTCTGTAGTGACGTGCAACGTAAACAGACTAGGGAATAAAGTCAAGAGGGGATTGGTCACCACATACTTCAAAAGACTCAAGCCCGACATCATCCTTCTGCAGGAAACCCACTTGATAGGTGCACATTGTGCTTTCCTTGGGAGGGGGCTTACACCACACTTGCACACACGGGATTCTCCTCTGGAGCAAGGCTAGTTGCCATACTAATCAAAAAAACTCCCCTCTTCTATATGACGAAGACTTGGACAGACCCAAATGGAACGTTCATCGCGGTCCCGGGAACCTGGGATCAGAGAGAGCTTACCTTGATCAGCGTTTACGCCCCGCCATGACTACAAAATTGTACACTAGATGCAGTGGCTGAGATACTTTAGGAATCCGGTCCTGCCACGCATATCATTGGTGGCGACTTCAATGATGTGATAGACCTGCACTTAGATCGAATACGCGCAGGGACACGCTTACTTTATGAACTCCATTGGTCTGACTGATCTTTGGAGCCACCACCACCCAGTCGACCGCACCTACTCATATTTTTCGCGGGGTCATAGGGTCTTTTCTAGACTCGACTAGCTCTTTGCCAGCTGGAGAGGTACAGACAGCAGCGAAGGTGGAAAACCTAGCAAGGGAGAATATCTGACCTCTCTGGTTAACTGTGGGAGGGGAAGGGCGCAGATCACGACACGAATAGAGACTGAACACCGGGACTTATATGATAATGTGGTTGCCAGCGAGATCCGAACAGATATCGAGCTATACTTCCACGAAAATGAGGGCTCAGTGTCCTCGGCAGTTACCTATGGGAGGCGTAGAAGAAGGTGCTACGGGATAGAGCGCAAAATACAATAGCTCGTAAGAGAAGGGAGGAGGCCCACCAAGTTGAGGCTCGGGAGCAAAAGCTCCTAGAACTGGAGAAGGATATAGGACCCGGTGCAAACAGGACCCTACTCCGCTAGATAGCGATAACACGTGAGGCATTCCGGACCGTGGAAAAACAGGAGGTACAAACCCAACTCCAGGCCTTGCAACATCGACTTTATCAAGCAGGAGATAGAGTTGGGAAGCTCATGGCCTGGCTGGGTAGGAAAGAGAAGGAAATAAGATGGGTGGCCATGATACGTGAAAAAGAGAAACATACGTAACAGCACCAGCCATTGTGGGGGCATTCGCCCGCTTCTACACAGAGCTCTATAAAGCCAGCCGCTAGCAGATGATTCCTAAATAAAAAAATACCTCAGCGCTATAGATACCCCCGACCTTGCTCAGGAGGAACGAGCGGCTCTTGAAAGACTTCACCCTGACGGAATTTCTATAAGCAATCATTTGACAAAAATCTGCAAAAACCCCGGGTCCGAACTGACTTCCTGTGGGATTCTTTAAACATAACGCTAACCTACTAGGCCCATACCTCCTATATATGTACCAAGTAGCATGAGAAGAAGATACACTTCTGCCAGACCTCTGCAGTTCCACAGATTGTGGGTCATGCCGCCCAATATCATTACTCGGTGTCGAAACTAAGATCCTGGCCTCTATCCTGGCTGCACGCCTGTTGCTGGCGATCACATTCCTCAGTCACCACGATCAATCTGGCTTCATGCCTAAATGAGCTAGATGCTTTAATCTGTATTGCCTGGCCAACTGGTTAGATACAGTGAAAAATAGGTCTACCACGCATGCATTCCTCTCCCTAGATGCCGAGAAGGCCTTTGATACTGTTCATTGGCCATTCTTGCGACAAGCCCTGTTAAAGTTTAGATTTGACCCGGTCTTTATGACATGGGTGGAATACTGTACACTAACCCGAGAGCCACAGTATGAGTTAATAGGGTGTTGTTGGCGGACTTCCCAGTGCGAAGAGGTACAAGACAAGGCTGTCCCCTGTCCGCCTTGTTATTCGCTCTGGTAATGAAACCGCTAGCATCCTTGGTCAGAGCGCATCCTGAACTGAGTGGTTTCAGAGATGAAATGGGTTTCCTTAGAGCTGAACGGATCTCGCTGTACACAGACGACATCCTACTATGTCACTAACCCCGACAAGACACTTCCATTGATACTGCAACTGTTTATGGCAGGATATAACATAAATTGTCAAGCCTTTATTCTGTGGGAGGAACTCTAGATACACATGAAATACCAGGACACCTCCACATAGTCATGGAAGGATTCCGCTGCCTAGGGCTTTACATCTCCATCAATGAAGCGGTATGTCTAAACCATAATTAAGCGGATTCTTGTTGAATTCCGCAAAGATGTGGGAAGATGGAGGCGGCTTCCTCTGAATCTGCTGGGTAGAGCCGCTATGTATAAAATCACACTTCCCAAACTACTTTACGTACTGCAAAATACATACTGCAGGGTACCAGAAGTTATTTTTAAAGCCATCAATGAGGAAATTCGCACAATTTTATGTAATAGGGGTCACCTGAGAGTGGCACTACAGATGCTGCAACGTAATCAATACAATGGGGGGGGATTGCCCTGCCCATTATACAGTCCTACTACAGGGCTGTACACCTGGTTGTAATCAATAAATGGGGCATACACCAGTAAACCACCCCACTGACTCCCTAGAAAGGCTCAAATTCCAGAATCACACATACCTCTACTACATCTGTGGGGGCAGAGGAGTCCGTAGCCTGCTGCCCACCACACAGAGGATAATTGAGGCCTGGAAGGGGGCAGAACGACAAATACAATGGGACAAAAGACTGGCGAGGGAGACCCCACTCTGGGAAGTCATGAGATTGCCAGAAATAAATGGGCATCAGCCAATGGTATATCGTGGGGATCTCTAGATTGGGTAATATTCTAAAAGAAGGCGACCTGATCCCATTTGTCGCGCTTCAAACCGAATATCACCTAAATATACTCAAAGATATAAATACCTACAGCTGAAACACGCCTGGAGGGCGGAGGTAATAGATGCCACTGACCTCCCACTAGAAGGTAGACTACTGCAGGAAAAAATACCCAATAAAACCTTCTTGTGGACATACAAAACCTTTGTCAATAAAATCCCTGACAAGCTGAAATCTTAGGTCCAAATGGGAAGGCACGCCAGGACCATTAGAAAATGTTGACTGGAAAGCAGCCCTGATGCATCCAAGAGAGGTTGCAATCAAGTTATGATTGCTCCTTATACAGTTTTAAATCCTCCCTAGAGTATATCTTGACAGGGCAGGTCTACACACCATGGGGAGAGCGGAGGCCCCTAACTGTCTATGTTGCCAGCCAGAATGTGGCACATACCTACATACACTTTGGGAATGCCAACATATTTGAAACTACTGGTCCAGGAAACTAAGGGAGCTGAGTGAGATGTTAGGAGCACAACTCTCCATGGATCCTAAACACATACTACTGTGTAACCCCACCGAAGTAGATCTCCCCGTAACAAACTCCTACTGTGCAACTTTAGGTGGTAGTCGCAAAAAGGGACATAGCCTGGGGAGCCCCTAATCTGCCAGAATGGAATACATGGTTGCAGAAAAGGTGACATATAAGGCGAGAGAAGGCCCCAAAAAGTATACCAAGATCTGTAATCCATGGTTAAATATTACAGTTTTGAAGTAGAAGAAGAGGTGAGAGGTGAAACTCACCCCCACATACAAATTTTGATTGCAAGAGGTTGCAGGGGTCACTGATCCTCCCTTTACCCCGAGTCCAGAGGGGTTTAGCATGGATCTCTGGTGGGGGAAGGAGGTTTGGTTTGCATTGCATCCTCATACCAATGCTTCCCCACAAAACTGTCATTTGATTTTATAATGTCAAGCAATCTATGTGCCACATTTACCTACCACTCAAATGGCTGATTTTATGTTAATAATATTTTTTTTTAAAACAGCAAGCTCTGGTGTAGCACTTAATAAAACAAGATAAAATAATTTGAAGAAGTTACTCAAAATGTGGGTGAAAGGGGCTGCTGTTAGTAGAAATTAAGAAAGGCAATCATGTTGCCTAAAGCAGAAAACTGTCACCTGAAAGTTAGCACTTACTGAACTAATTAACAGCTGAATGGGGAAGACAGCACAGTAGACCAAATCTCCCTTACCGCAGCCAACATCCTGCTGTTCTTTTCACACCCCCGGACCTCAGGCCGAGATGCATGGAAATCCTGGAGCTCTATGCAATGGCCTCGGGACTACAGGTCAACCTCAATAAGTTGCTGCTTGTCCCACTCCAAAGAGGAATCAAGGAGGCCTACCCCCATACCTATACATGACACAGCTTTCAAATGCCTAAGGATACACATTTCCAGAGACCCAGGTGAGAGTTGGGACTACAACGTTACCTCTCAAATGAAATGTGTGGAAGCAGACCTGCAACGATGGGAATCACTCCCTTTGCAATTATTACTAAAAGTTGCCATATTTAAAATGATGATCCTCCCCTGCTACCTCTGCATATTCCAGTTTCCCCTTCCCACACAGCTGGTTTCAGAAACTGGCATCTATGATCTGCTCTTTCTTATGATTCAACTTTCCATGTATTGCCATGCCAAACTTAGTCAGCTTATGCCGGAGGGATGGATATAGTAAATCTACATCTTTACTATAGAGGGGCAAACCTGCTCATCATTAAAAAATGGCTTATGGGTGAGTTGACAACCCGGCCTTTAGGGCCGAACTCTTACCCCCGACTCTAGATCGACTTATGGGAAACTTATATGATGACCGCCCAACGCACAAAATCTTCCTGATGTCATTAAAGTGGTCTTCCAGTGCTGGCGGGGAGCAGGAAAGGAATTAGGATGGAAGGAAACCCTGACACGACTATTGCTTACGGCACAACTTCAAGGCTTTACCAATGGGACAGGATCGGCATCATGATTTTAGGAGATGTCTGGGGGGATACAGTCCCTCATTCCATGAGCTACAAAAACAATTCTCCCTGTCCAAAACACAATTCTATAAATACATCCAACTGTGACACTCCCTACACACATATAAATCTTATCTAACAGACATCCCCGAAAATAGCCCACTAGAAGAAAAATTCATGATGGGTAAACTGAGACATGGGAGGGACGCATATCCCAAATTTATCAAACTCTGGTGACAAACGCCTCTGAGAGTTTCCAGCCCTGAAACAGAAATGGGAACAGTGGAGGAGGCGAAGTTGACCCTGGCATGCCTGGCGCCCCAGGAGATCGCGATCTCCTTGATGCTCAGGCTCATACAGTTTAACTACTTGCACGCTACGTACCTTACCCCTCGGCGGTTTTAGCACACAAGGCGTTCGCCTGATCCGTGGTGCCTCTGCTGCCCCTGCCTTGATGCAGACTTTTACCATGTGGTCTGGCAGTGCCCCCCAATCGCTGCCTACTGGCATCATGTGATGAATATCCATGCCCGGATACTGGGAACCCCTATCACCCTCACACCCAAACAAGCACTACTGGGGGTTCTCAACAAAGTAGGGGACTGCAGGGGTAACTGCTCTCTGATTGGGATGCTGATGGTGGTGGCCAAATGAGATACTGCCCGGAAATGGAGATCACAAACCAACCAACCATCTTCGAGCAGCACAGGCATGGACTGGAGTGCTGAACTTAAAGAACCTATTTACGAGGCTTGGGGATGTCCACGGAAACACACAAAGATTTTGGGCAAGTAGACCAACTGTTACAGACTGGGACAGACATACTGAATGGGGAGGGAGTTTAATGAATACGTAAAGACTCGTATGCGTTGTGTGTGGTACTGTTGTAAATTGCAACTTCGATGTGATTAAGCATTTACTAAAGACATGAATTCTCCTCCCTTACACATGTTCCTTTTGTTATGTTGACTGAAGTCTGGACTCCATTTTGTACTGTCATGTCTCCACGTGCTCAACACGAGGAGAGTCTTATCTTTGTGTTAGTTGCTCTTGTAATCTGCCTAGTAACAGTCTATAAATAGTTCCTTTGTCCGTCTGGCGCATGCCCAGAGTTGACCACATCTGTTATCAGTTAGTCCTTGCTTGACCATGTTTTCGCGGGCTTAAGGAGTATGTCAGCTCCGCCCACATATCGATCTTGTATTGCAAATGTCCATAAAAGGTAACATTCCTCGTCTCATGTCGTGCCCTCCCACTTATGAGCCCCTCTGTTGTGTATAAAAGGGGACCGTGTATGCAAGTTCGGTGTGCTACTCTATGCAATACTGAAGGGTATTGTATGGATTGTAGGACCACCCTTAAGGGTTAATAAACTGTGTCTTTGTACTTTGCAGTTTCCGTGCCAACTTCCTTATAGATTCCTTTACAGGAGAGCGAACCCTTGTGTCCTGCGGGCCTAGCTGGGGCCTGTACTCATCAATTGGCGCCCGTCACGTGGGGCTCATCGGCGACTCGGATGCTCGAAGGATTGGTCGCGACGAAGGTGAGGAATTTGGCCGGGGATGTGATCACTGCCAGAGGCATTTTTAGTCCTGGCATCCCGAGGTTTTTCTTCCTTCCCTTCCGACCTGACCATCTGGGTGGCGCCGGTCCTCGACTGAGACCTCTTCTGTCGGTCCTGCCGTGACAGCCGTTTGGGCGAATTTTGGAGCTTGGCAGTTGGAATCTGGACTCTTGATTGGTAAGAACCGTTGTACGGTACTTGCTCCGAGTTTTTGAAGCCTGGGTTGGCTATTTGAGTTTGATTTGTGATGACCGGTCATATCTTGTATTGATTATTGTGAGAATATATGCGTTGCAACACATATAGGCAGGTAATGTGGAGATATTTCTCCGGAACTGTGTAACTTTGACCAGCACAACGTTTAAGTGCCATTTTTTTGATAATACTGCATATTTTGCATTATTTTTGAGCATGCCTGCTTTTAGCGCACTCCGTAAGTGGTGCTGCTGTTTTGGAAACCGGTTAAACCTCGAGGAATCTGCTCCAGCTCCCCCAGAGGGGACTCCTAATAGGGATATGTATGTGAAGCATGGTCTTTCCTCCATAATGTACAGCACAGTATGGAGGAAATATACCAAGAAGGATCCTGAGTTACGGTGGCCGTTGTATGGGTCGTTTGATATACGTAAGATTGAGTATGTGGAACAGTGTATGTGTAAACGGCGTGCGCGGCAAGACATGTTTGAATGTGTGCGACTATGGGTGAAGGAAGTGCGTGAGCGAGAGAAACGCGAGAAAGCGCTGTTTGATAAAGAGCAACGAAAGAATGATCATGTGAGAGCGCAGGAAGCAAAGCGTCGGGAGGAAAGAGAACAGACGGAGAAACAAGAGAAAGAACATAGGTTACAAGTCTCGGGTCAATATGCTGTTCGTCAGCCACTCTATCCTGTCCTTAATAATCATGACGATGATTTTTATTTATTAGATCGTTCTCCGCCTCCTTATGTTGGCGCGTCTGCCCCGAGGCCACAAGATTCTGGATCGGGTTCGAGTAAGGTAGACACGCGGTCCATGTTATCGGCTGAGCGAATGGGTGAGCTTCGGCAGGTTTCTTATCGTGCATGTAAGGGCAAGTTATCCCTTGATGAACTGTTGGCTTCTTGGGAGTCGTGGCAGGATAGAGAAAGGTTGTATTTCTTGGGACACTTTTCTGATGAAGTGATTGCTGCCTTTCGGAAATATTCCAGTGTCTTTGAACCTGACGATGTGGTATTAGACTCTAAAGCATTGCGTAATGGTGTTTTCTCTCCCTCTAAGGCGCCTGAGGCGGTTCGGCGACTGTTTGCGTTGCGGGATGCGGCAGCAGATCTTAAAGAGAAAGCGCGCCAACATCTTGAGGAGGAAAAGCGGTCGGATTCGCGTACCGGAGGCGGCCATTCATCCATCTCTCAATCAGATAAGAGCGATCCAGTGCATGCTAAACCAATGCGCGAGGCGGCGCCTTTGTATGTTCCTCCTAAAGGAGCGGGGACTAGCTCGGATATTACCTCCGCCGATGCTAAGGGATATTTTGTGTATAATTGGGTTTATACTCCCTGGCACAGGGCTGACGTCATGGCATTAAAAAATGCGTTGCCTGATCCCCGCAAGAATCCAGCGGCCTTTTACGAAGAAGTCGAGGGGGCCTTGAATTCTTGTATTATGACCTTAGCAGATATAGATTTGTTCTTTGGGCTTATTCTACCACCAGATATGTGGCGATCCGTGCGGAAGGTGGATGATGTTGCCACTTTTAAGGCTCGATGGTCTGAACTTGAGGATGAGGATAGGGAGAGAAAGCCCGCGCAGAAACCACCTCAGATTATCTTAGATCTCCCCGCTGCTATTCTGACTAAGTTGAAGACCATTATTCCTCCTAAAAAGATTGACTGGTATATGCTAGCCTCGTGTAAGCAGAAAGCCGATGAATCAGTTGCAGATTTCTTTACGCGCTTTGAGGAGACGTTCCATGATTTTAGTGGTCAGTCTCTTACGGATGATACGGGTCGGCACCTTTTTGCTGACAAATATGTGGCGAATTTATTACCGGCAATTGCAGCTCGCCTCAAAGCGAGTGAAAGTTCTTGGTCCACTACGACCCCGACAGCCCTTCTGACTATAGCTCAGTACTATGAGCGCCAGGAGCTAGAAGCGAAGGGGCAGGAGGAAAAGAAATCGAAGGATTTAAAAACGAAGGTGATGTTAGCACAAGTATATGGTCCGCCCCGACGGGGTGTAAATAGAGGTAGGGGAGGATTTTATGGTCCTCCCTCGGGCCGATCTGATCTGAATAGGAATCAATGTGCGTATTGTAAGCAATCGGGGCACTGGGCCAGAGAATGCCCAGCGTTGCATGCTTCACGGCAGGGGCACGGTCAGGGACACACTCAGAGTGGCCCCAGAGGTAGAGGGGGTTTCTCGAATTTTAGAGGGAATTCTACTGATCACGCTCGTTTTGACCTTGCTGGGCAGCAACGAGATAGGTCTAATGTTTTTGATCGACAAAATCAGTATCAAGTGTCGGGAATTGACCGGTCTGGGTATCATGATTCTCAGCATGCATAGGAATGCGTTGGATGGGGGTTAGAATCAGTTGAGGTGCCAGTTGATCAGAGGGGTCCTTACGTATCAGCTGAGGTTTTGGGCTCCACTGATCAGTTTCTAGTGGACACAGGAGCGACTCGTAGTGCGCTGTCTAAACAATTGGTTCCGAGGGCTCCCCCATCTGGCTTAATGGTTACATCGGTAGGGTTTGATGGAACACTCTCCCGAAGCCCTCTTTCGCAGCCCCTCACATTTCAGGTTAATTCCTTCTCTGCACCCTGTCCGTTTTTGTTAGCTCCGAGCACGCCGGATAATATTATGGGCCTTGATATGCTGAAGCACTTCAGAGCTACGATCCGGTGTTCCCCTGCTGGAGTGCGGGTGATATTGAATGACAATTACCCCCTGTCTGAACGGATGTGTGTGGCTACAGAAGTTGCTGTGTTAGCTGCCCTCCCCCGTGCTCTGTGGGCCACTTCGGATACTGATGTGGGACAGATGGTGATTCCGCCTGTTCACATTAGTGTCCAGGAGGGGGCGGTGTTACCACGCCTTCCACAGTATCGTATTTCGCAGGAGGGGGAAGAGGCTCTTATACAGATTGTGCAGGATTTGATTAAGGTGGGAGTGGTGGAAGAAGTTCCCTATAATGTTTGTAATAGCCCGATTCTACCCATTCTGAAAAAGGATACGGATGCTAAAGTCTATCGGTTTATCATTGATTTGAGAGAAGTAAACAAGATCGTGATACCCCAGTACCCAGTGGTTTCGGATATCACGACGTTGCTTACTTTGGTCCCACCTACGGCGACCACGTTTTCTGTTATTGATTTGAAAAATGCCTTCTTTTCAATTCCCATTCATCCCGATAGTCGATACCTTTTTGGTTTCACTCTCAATAATAGGTCTTACCGATTTTGTAGAATTCCCCAGGGCTATACGGAAAGCCCTAGCATCTACAGTCAAGCCTTGAAAAGACAATTGGACTCTTTTGTTCTGCCCGAGGGTGTCGCCCTCATTCAATATGTCGATGACATCTTGCTGGCGGCTGACACTCCGGAGTTGTGTGAAACGAGTACGTTGTCTTTGCTT
This sequence comes from Triturus cristatus, assembly GCF_964204655.1. NCBI lineage: Eukaryota > Metazoa > Chordata > Amphibia > Caudata > Salamandridae > Triturus > Triturus cristatus. The sequence continues at coordinate 252,248,642 of NC_140580.1, read as the reverse complement.
TCCTTTTTGGCATCCCACAATCACAAAGTCTCGCGGAAAAAGTTGCAATTCTGTAGACCAAAGGTGACTTATCTAGGTCACCTTTTGTCTAAGGAGGGACGTGCACTCACACCAGATCGTGTCCAAGTGATTTTGGATACACCGACGCCGTCCACGCAGAAGGACGTGCGCGCATTTTTGGGTCTTGTTTCGTTTTGTAGGCAGTGGATATTAGGGTTTTCGTATATAGCCAAGCCATTGTTAGCCCTTTTGACAAAAGATACACCTATCCCGCTCCCCTGGACGAATGAGTGTGACACTGCCTTTCAGAAACTGCGACAGGCCCTCTGTTCAGCACCAGTATTAGGGACACCTGATTATACCAAGCCTTTTTTGTTGTATGTGCATGAGAAAGATGGATGTGCATTATCAGTTTTAGTGCAGATGCACGGCGATAAGCAGCGCCCTTGTGCATATTTTTCGGCTGTACTTGATCCTGTTGCCCGAGCATTGCCTGGTTGTTTTCGCTCGGTTGCGGCGACAGCTGTGTCAATACGCCAGAGCGAGGGAATTGTGTTATCTCATAAGCTGTTGGTATTAGTCCCCCATGCTGTTGATGCCCTGCTTAATCAGACAAAGACGCAGCATTTGACCAGTGCCCGTTTAACGGGATATGAGCTGACGCTTTTGGCTCCTCATATCACGTTGAAGAGGTGCGTGACGTTAAATCCTGCTACATTGTTGCCATACCCCGAGACTCGGTCTGAGGCACGAGAAGCACATGATTGTATCCTTGTGACCGAGGAACAAACAAAGGGTCGTATTGATCTCCAGGATACGCCCTTTTCAGATGTAGATGGAGAACTGTGGGTGGATGGGTCATGCCTGAAGCTACCAGATGGTACGACTTCAGCAGCGTATGCGATTACCACATTGCAAACAATAGTGGAGACAGCACGCATACCGCAGAAATCAGCTCAAGCAGCGGAACTGATAGCATTAACACGAGCATGTGAGCTCAGTACAGGATTGTGTGTGAATGTTTATACAGATAGCCGGTATGCCTTCGGAGTAGCGCACGATTTCGGCCTGCTCTGGAAGGAGAGAGGGTTTTTAACGTCGCATGGAGTACAAATAATGCATGGGGAGTTAGTTCATAATCTTTTAACTGCATTGACATATCCGAAGAAAATTGCCATCGTTAAATGTAGCGCCCATAGGAAAGTAGTCGATAAAGTTGGAGAAGGGAATGCGTTAGCAGACCGGGTGGCGCGGGAGACTGCGATGCAGCCTGGTGCTACTGCCATGTATGTAGTGAAGTCGCAAGTAGAAAGATGGCATGATGCGAAGGAAGAAGTGCGAGAAATACAGAGGACCGCTTCGGATAAAGAATGGGAGCAATGGTCCAGTGAGGGAGAATTGGATGATGAGGGTTGCTGGAGAAATAAGCAGATGGATCGATGGAAATTACCCACAGCTTTTGTACAACCTATGGTTCAGATGGCACATGGGCTAGCACATGTTGGAGCTTCCGCAATTGTAAAATTGCTTACCCAAGTTTGGGAGCATCCAGAGATTGCTAGCACGGCAAAGAGGGTGGTGCAGACCTGTATGATCTGCCTGAGGTACAACCCAGGAAAGGGGACTCGGACCCCAGCAGGAGGATTCGTAACGCCTACTGCACCCTTTGAGGTGTTACAGATGGATTACATCCAGCTGGAGCGTTGTAATAATTTGAAGTATGTTCTAGTAGTGGTGTGTGCCTTTAGCAAATGGGTTGAGGCATACCCCACGAAGGACAATACTGCAATGACTACCGCTAAGATGCTGTTGAAGGAGTTCTTCCCTCGATATGGCGTTTGTAGACTTCTGTGGAGTGATAACGGGCCCCACTTTATAGCGGATGTTATAAAGTATGTTCTGAAGGGTCTAGGCATCACCCAGAAGTTCCATGCAGTATTCCACCCTCAATCTGCAGGACTAGTCGAGAAGTATAATGGTACACTGAAGCTCAAGATCGCTAAAATTCAAGCTTCAACGTCTTTGACTTGGCCAGACGCTTTACCGCTGGCATTGTTGTCAATTAGGTCGGTACCGCACTCTCGAATCGGTCTTACACCATATGAGATTGTCTTTGGACGTCCAATGAATGTTTGGGGTCCGCCAAAACCTAAGACTGTGTATGATGTACCTTGCGTAATGATGAATGATTATTTGGCACAGTTAACGGATAACTTGGTTTCCATTCATCAACAGGTCCGGGAGGCGCTCCCTGATCGGTCCACCGGCGAAGGACATAGTCTCCGGCCCGGAGACTATGTCATGCTGAAAATCTTCGATAGGACGAACAGCCTGGAGCCGAGATGGGTGGGCCCTGAGCAAGTCTTGCTGGCAACAAGGACGGCTGTGCGAGTTTCCAACAGAAAGAATTGGATTCATTCCCTGCACTGCCGCAAAGTACCGCCCGGATTGGTGGAGCCCGCTGTACTGACCGATCAACGAGAGATTCTGACCAAAGAGAAAGGCCGTGCTGTGGAATCGAACGACGCTGAGGAGCTCTTTCCGGACCACGCGACTCCTGGAGGAAGGCGATATCATCTGAGGCCAAGAAAGTGAATCCTTCAGTATCGGGACATGTTGTCAGAACGGCCCTTGGGTTAGTGAAACGGAGAGCCAGTGAGGCAAGGGGGGGGGATCAGCCCTGCATTAGTGTAGCGACACCCGTCTTGGCCCGTTGGTGAAGAAAGCGACCGCTGCCCAAGGGGAAGAGTTCTGACAAACCTTTAGTTTCAGGAAGAGATTGATTTTTTTTATTTTTTGACATGGAGAAGAAGAAGATCCTCTGCGCAACAGGTTTTATGCTCACAGTAACTATTGTTGGGATAACCACATGGTTTGTGGAGAACGTGACTCCTGCCCGAGAGTTGCTTGTGTTGACCACTCCAGTGCCTGCGGAGCACTATTTCTATACCCTTCCATACCAAGAATTGAAGCATCGTCAGTCTTATTTGAATAACACTTTCATTCAGATGTTACATCATACCCATGTTGCCACCAATGCTACGAACTGTTGGATATGTGGTATGATGCCAGCTCATCAGAAGAAGGGAGGAACGCCATTTATACCTCTTCCTTTCTCTCATAATGGCTCTTGTAGAGCATGGTACACTTTGCTTTTTGCCACTCGGAAACCCACAGTGGGACGATTACTCTTCAGACTCAATAAAGAATGTCATCAGGATAAAGATGGATATCTGCAAGCGAATGGGACAATTTGGGAATGGGAAGAGTATCGACCAGACAATGAATCGATTCCATATGTTTTTACGAACACCAGAGACACTGTGGGAAGAGATAAATTTGTGATTCAAGTGGCACAAGCTCAAGCGGACCTGTGTGTCCAAAGTGTGGGTTATATTCCCGTCGGTGTTAGCGATTGTATTACCATATTAACCCCTTCAGTGCCCGCCCCTTTCCCCGCCCAGTGCCGGCCGTTGCATTAGCGGGCGGGGTCTATGACGAGCTGGACTCGTCATGGGCACAGCGCCACCGCGGCCCATGACGAGTCCAGCTCGTCATGGGCACTGAAGGGGTTAAACATCGATGGATTGAATAACAGTACTTTTTTAGCATCCCATAATACGTACTTCGTGTGTGGAACTAAGGGTTATTATCGTTTGCCAGCCGGTTGGTCTGGAGTATGTTATGTATCATTGTTGTTACCTCCTGTATTTCTGGCACCTGCATCCTATCATAAGGATTTAAAGTTGTTGAATAATGTGACTGTAAATAGGTATAAACGTACTTTATCAATTGATGATGTGGATCAAACTAACACCAATTTACAGCAGTATATCGACTTCAATCTAGGATTGTTTTTCTTCGTTGGAGCTGCCCTAAATAGTAGGAAAATTCGAAGATTAACACGAGTGGTAGAGGCTGTGACAAACCAAACCGCTGCTGCTCTTGGGAATCTTACGGAAGAATTACAGATTACCAGAATTGTTGCATTGCAGAATCGTATGGTGTTAGATGTTATGTTAGCTGATCGAGGTGGAGCTTGTAAAATTATCGGAAGTAGTTGCTGTGTGTTTATTCCTGACCACACACCTTCAGTCTACAATGCAATTAACAGGTTGCATAAAATTGCAGCTGAAATCCATACAGAAAATGGCACTTGGTCCTTTTCTGGATGGTTTTGGGCATTGATCACTGCTTGGGGTTGGAAGGTTTTGACTGGTCTCTGCATAATTATAGCAGTTCTGTTTTCTTGCTGTATCTGTATTCAATGTGGTCCTTTGCTCTGTTCCGTATGTGTATCATTTTGTATCCCCGATAAGAAAGCTATTGCCAATGTCACTTATCAGAAACGTTTAGCTAAGGAAGTAGAAGAGATGATGATAATTGATATATATGATGATTATTCTAACAAGCCGGATGTCTTCAGTAAATGCTGAAAGGGTCGTCTGTTGTAAATTGCAACTTCGATGTGATTAAGCATTTACTAAAGACATGAATTCTCCTCCCTTACACATGTTCCTTTTGTTATGTTGACTGAAGTCTGGACTCCATTTTGTACTGTCATGTCTCCACGTGCTCAACACGAGGAGAGTCTTATCTTTGTGTTAGTTGCTCTTGTAATCTGCCTAGTAACAGTCTATAAATAGTTCCTTTGTCCGTCTGGCGCATGCCCAGACTTGACCACATCTGTTATCAGTTAGTCCTTGCTTGACCATGTTTTCGCGGGCTTAAGGAGTATGTCAGCTCCGCCCACATATCGATCTTGTATTGCAAATGTCCATAAAAGGTAACATTCCTCGTCTCATGTCGTGCCCTCCCACTTATGAGCCCCTCTGTTGTGTATAAAAGGGGACCGTGTATGCAAGTTCGGTGTGCTACTCTATGCAATACTGAAGGGTATTGTATGGATTGTAGGACCACCCTTAAGGGTTAATAAACTGTGTCTTTGTACTTTGCAGTTTCCGTGCCAACTTCCTTATAGATTCCTTTACAGGAGAGCGAACCCTTGTGTCCTGCGGGCCTAGCTGGGGCCTGTACTCATCAGTACTCACTGTAGTGTGTTACAGTTTGTATTGTTGATACATGCAATAAAACTTAATACAATTGTTTCAGTTCAATAGTCTTTATTTAGTAATAACAATGACCATAAACGCACAGAATTAAAAATACATTGTACATCATATAGTTTTTCAAATTCGGAGGTTATTAAAAAAAACTTCACACATCAAATTAAAACAGATTAAAACATCATTAAACATAATTTATGTGTACATTTAGCCAATTGAATAAAATTACTGTATTAGCACCCCTGGTGACTAGAACTCATTTAAAACTATTAACAATCTCATCAGGGTTTAAAATAGGTATCCTTGTGAAGCATAGCTCCTCAGTTTTATTGCAGCCAAAATATAGTTGAGGACAGAGAAACAAATCGTAGACGTATTTAAACATTTTAAAAAGATCAGCCCCTCTTGGTGCGATGTAAAGTGCTTGTGCTTTAAAAGCTGTCATAAGAAGCGCCTTCTCCAGCTACTATGTAAGGTGCAAAAAAGTATAATATGTGATGTTGTTTGTGGTGAGAAGTTATTGCATGGGCATCCTGGCAGAGATTAAAAACAGGAGCCAGAGTTAGGGAAAGTAGCCAAATAATGAATTGAATGTAACCTGAACCTCGTGAGATAAAATCTATGTTCTGGTTTTTCCACCCAGGTTAAATACTGCTCTCTCCAAGGCATTGTGGAAATAGGCAAATAGTTAAGAACTAGAGGTTAATAGGTCTTAACCTTGCGATTCTAATCTCTTCATCATAATAACATCTTCCTTATCTATGGCCTTAGTTTGTGGCCCAATGCTATCTGGAAAATCAAAAAGATTACTTAGGCCCATTTCCTTAAAGCTTTTCCTGCCATATGCCAGCGTCTATTGTCCAATTTCAGACAGTTGCTCAAGTGCCAATCAAGGAAGCTGCTTGTGGGGTACACCAGATTTTAACCCAGAGTAAAAGGTGGGCCATTTTAACTTTGTCTTCCAAATAACCCATACCCAATTCACCGTGGGAGATAAAGCTTGGGGTTGATTTCGGGTTGACCATTAACTGACAGAGGAACTTGTTTTCAAAGGTGTGAGAAGTTGGCCTGGCATATGCTGTTCCTAGTTATAGGGACACCTTTCACCAGTCCAATTCGACTCTTATTGATGATAGGTTTAAGACAACCTTTAAAGAAAGCTATCCTAGTGGTAGCTGTGGAGAGCAGCCTTCAGGCTAAGTCTTGAAGGAGTGTTAAGCTTATTGTTTTACCATAATAACCTCTTGAATAACCAAATGAAAGAGTAGCCCACACAGGTATATATATAAAATATATGTATTTATTCTAGACAGAATCCCACAGTCGCTTTGTGACTAGTGGCAAAGTTACACTTCAAACAAGCATTTATAAACACAATAAATAGCACAGAAATCAATGGGCCCCAGGGGGGGACCAAACCATATATCAAAAAAGTGGTATAAGAACCACGACAATTCTACAGGCAATGCCTAGGGCATTCAGGATCGCTTGCCCCTTCAGAATCCACCCACAGTTATGAGGAAGGGGACCCACGGGAGACGCGTGCAGTGCAAAGAGCTGCGATCGGGATCTCAATGTTAGCCTATGGAGAATGTCGCGGTTTAAATTATACAGATAAAAGTCACTTCTAGCAGGAGTACAAAGTTAAAACTTTAGACTTAAGCTTTTGAGGAGCCCACTACCCCGAGAGTACCGAGGTACCACTGTTACCTGCCCCAGGGAAGCCGGGTGCATAGGTCGATTCTGGTGTCGGGTCGCGGGCTGATTTTCTATAGGAAAATGTTCAAAAGTGCTGCTAGCCAAAAGCGTCTGATGCAGTGAAGATCAAAGATGTGAAGATTGTAGAGGAGAACCTGAAAGCAGAGGGGACAGAGTCTGGGTCACGGCACGTGACCAGGAGGCTCAAAGCAAGGAGCCCTTCGATGTCGGGTGTGTAGGAGAGTAGGGTCTGCTTTCTATGTTCACCCCCACTTTTTGCTTTTGCTTTACTGGTTTTCGACTTAGATGTGGCTGTGGGCCTGCTAATCAGACCCACAGCCCTGCTGTTCTCTCTCTAAATTAATACTATGTACTTTAGGTGCATAACCCATTTGGATAGGATCACCTTATTGGCCCCTGTACAGTGTACCTTAGGTACCCAGGGCATAGGTGTACCCTAGGCCTACCAGGGGCTGCAGCATGTATTATGCCACCCCTGGCCTGGCCTTCCATTATGACACAACTGGCTGATCACTCAGCTGGAGCAAGGTCGTGTAATCACCCCTTGCTTAGGTGTAGTATTCCTATACCTATCTTATATATAGACACATGTGTACCTCTCAGCCACTCCTATGGCAGGCCTTAACAATCCTGGAGGCAGAGTGCTTGGTAACATGTGAGATGGTGCTCTAGCATGAGCTGAGCCTGTCTGCAGCTTTCGGAACCATGTCCTTGTATCTCTTCTATGATATAGCCTACCATATACTCTTAAAGTGCCTTATAATCCTAAACGGTTATGGTAACTATGGTTTGGCTTTATCAAAACATGTCGTGTAAGGTGTCTAACACTTTGGAATAATACCCCCATCCCATTTCTGGGGATGAGGATATTATCCCTCCCTTCTAGAGGGAGAAGACATGTTGAAACCTACTTACCCGGTTAAAGTTAACCAGAGCCCCAGCATCACAAAATGGATGCTGCTGCCAAGACACAAGTCTGACCTCCGGCTGCTGGGAGTGATCCCGGCACGGGAGGCTTGGACAATAGGTTTCCTGCCTTGGGAGGTGCGAGCACCACCCCAGACAGGCCTTAGTGTATTGGGGCAGGGAGGGATGAATGAAACGAGACACTGCCTGGGGCACACAAGGTGTCCCATGCATAGCCCAGTTCAAACCGGTGCTGGGGCACTCCAGCCCCAGTCCTGGCGCGAAACTGGACAAAGGGAAGGGGGTGTAACCACCCCCCTCCCAGGTCCCACCCATAAGGCGTGACCTAGCAGGCAACCCAGCCCCCCAGATTAGTATAAGAGTGGTAGCTGGGCCCCAGGAGATTAGATTATCCTGAACCTGCAACTTGAACAGAAACTCTGGACCTTCAACATTCGACGAAAGAAGACTGAAGAATCTCCCTTGTGGCCAAGGAGTGGCTACCCTGTGCAAACAGGCACCATCAAGAGACTTACCCTTTGCTTTGCTGAAGTTCTACGAGGGACCGACTGCAGAGCCCGACCAGAGCCTTGACTTCCAGACTTCTCCGACCCTGATCCACATCCACAGCCGAGCTGAGATCCGTGGAGGCGACGAGACGTGGGACCGGCTACCTGGGAAAAGTGGCGAGTATCTTCCAGCGCAGCTTCTGAGGTATCCTCGAAGTTGTGCACCGGGGATTGAGAAGCCCCAACCCCAAGCACCATCTGCACCGAAGATCAGCCCCCCACACTCCACGAGTCCTGCGTGGGGCCCTTCTGCATTTTCCTGCTTGCCGCGTCTGTCCGGTTGCTTGCCCGTTGGCTAGCGGCCTTTGCGACGACACACCTTTAAATCTTCACTGCTGGTTTGGCTCCTCCAGACTGGCTCCCGCTTCTTTGCAAAAGAGAAGCACCCAAGACCTTCCTGGTCTGCACCAGAAGCAAGTCCTCCATTCTTCGTGGGTTCCGCTTGCCAAGGCTTGGTGAGTCCTAGCTCGACTTCGACGCCGCCGACAGCAAGAGCCTTCGTGGGACAGCTCGCCTCCTGGTCCTGGTCGTCCTCGACGTCTCCTGGTACCCGTGGCTGCTGCGACAAGCTTCACCTCTTCACCTGCATCTTCACGACATCGCCTGGTTCCTTCCTGGTTCCACGTGGTCACTGGCTAGTGACCCAGACTCTGTCCCTTCTGCTTGCAGGTACCCTTCCTTCTTGATCCCGGCCTTGGGATCCACCGGACACTCTTCACTGACTGCCTGTCAGCAACTTTCCTTCAGGCATCCATAGAAGTCCACGACGAAACCCGACGCAAGTTCACACCTATGCACCCGCAGCCCGTGGGCTAGGTAACTTGGGTACTTCGGTGCTCACAAGGGTATTGACTATCCTAGGGTCTAGTTTCCGAGTCTCGACTTTCTAGCTATATCAGAAGTGTCCTAAAACTGCTTATTTCAGAACTGTACTATTTCTATCGATTATACGCATTACGCGTGAGTGTTTCCACTCTGCACCTGAATCCCGTGGGCCTCCCACTTCCTAACTGTTGGTAGTGTAGTGTAGCCCCAGCGATTCTCTAGGCCTAGGCCTATTCTATTTCCGTGACAGTGGTCCTTATACCACTTCTTTAGTATATGGTTTGCGTGGCCCCTAGGGCCTAACTGTATTACTTACCTGTGTGACTTAATGTATGCTTGAATAAGACTGTGTTGTACTTACCTCGAATCTCATAAAGAGTGCTGAGGGTTTGATTAGAAAGAATACACTTTATTTTATATATATATATCTGTTGTGGTGTCCTTTCATTTGGTATTCAAGGGATTATATATGGTATCACAGCTGGCTTCACATGCCATTCAGAGTTTAGCCTAAGACTGCTCTTGTCCATGCTACCACTAGGATAGCTGGTCTATAAGGTTGACTTTACAACCAATCTCCATAAGGGTTGTTTGGACTGATATAAGGTGTACACTAGAACTAGTGACACCATACATCAGGCCAACTTCTCACAGGTTGCTTCAGGGGATAGGTGCTGTTGCTTGGATCTGCAGCCACGGGCTCCGGGAGGCTTCAAGGAAGGCCAGCTTCCGGAGGGCGACTGTCCCACATCGGATGAGGGTCGCTGTGGTGTTAGTGTCCGGATTGGACCCACTAAGCCTTGGCAACCGCAACCCACGAAGAATAAACAAATCAGCTACAGTGCTGAGTCCCACGGTACATAGAAAAGCAATAATTATGCATATAACAACCAAAAAACCCTGGTAACCTGAACCAGGAAGTAAAGTAGCCTAAGCTACAAGGGAAAAAACTTCCACAGCTATGACTATCACAGTCATTATATACAGTCCAAACTGCAGCCAATCAGGCGACAGCACCCACCAGAATGTTCTCCTCAGAGGCTCAGGCTCTCAGATTTTCTACCGCACGTCGTGTGAAGGGAGTCTCCCTGAGCTCTGCTCAGTACTTCAAGTTTTTTCTGCTGTTTGTTCAACTTCTAGGATGTCAACTACAAAGAGATCCCTCTTCAGACCTTGTGAGTCCTGCGGAAAGCTTCGGCTTTTTTCTGAAGCCCCTCACAAAAAATGCATCTATTGCCTCTATCCTGATCATGAGGTGAAGGAGTGTAAGATTTGCCGGACTTTCCCTCAGAAAACCCTAAGGGATAGGGAAGGACGCCTTCTTCTGTGGCTACAGAAGCTCAAGGATAAAGAGGCTCCTTTGTCAGAGATAGAGAGTGCCTCCTCTATGTCTTCCAGAAAGAGGGTGGCTGAAGAAGAGTTTTCTTCTACTGGGGCGAAGGTGTTGAGGAGAGCCCAGTCTGTTAAGGGCTCGGGTCAGTCTTCGTCTTCATCTAAGAAGACGTCTCCACCTTCAGGAACCAAGCCCTCTACGCCCCCGAGGAAATCAGGAAAAAATCAACCAGCTAAAAGTTTTCCTGACAGGAATTCACCTCAGGTGAGATTGCCGTCGTCGACGGCACCGTCGACGGCAGTGGCGTCGACGGTTATTATCGTCGACGCGGTTTCAACGTCGACGATTACACTCTCGTCGCCGAGACCTGCAATGAGAATGTCATCAGCTTCGTCGCCGTCGACGCTGGTCTCGGTGAGTGTTTAACCCATCTCGTCGACGAAGGAGGTGTCATCGCTCGTCTTCGCTCCGTCGACAGTAAGAAGCAAGAAGGTTGCTCCGTCTACTGTAGGAGAGTGGCATCGACTGCATAGTTGCCCCCAACTTTTTGCTGATGTTTTGACTGTTTTTATGACCTTAGCCAGGCTGTGGCCCTGCTATCCAGGACCCCAGCCTATCTGCTTCCTCTGGTAAACTATGTGAGTACTCTAGGTACCAACCAATTGGATGCTGGGCATGCCCTACCAGTCCCTTGTAGATGGTACCCTAGGTACCCAGGGCATGGGTCCCCCAGTAGGCCTACCAGGGCTGCAGCACTTATTGTGCCACCCTGGGACAGCCACCCAAACTGACACCACCAGACCACTACTGTAGTCTGGGTAAGGTGGTGCTAGCACCCCTTACAGGGATGTAGGTACCCTATATCCCACACCCTTACAACACATATACTCTCATAGGTCACCCCTATGGCAGGCCCTGGTAATCCTACAGGGCTGGGTGCTGAGGTATGTGTGAGGGGGGACCCCTACATGAGTAGGACCTCTCTGCAACCTTCGTAAAATCGTTACTGGGTTGTTTGTAGTGTAGCCATACTATATACTCTTAACCGCATTATAAGTTATTGCGTCATCGCTGTAACTTGGGAATGGCTACACAGAACCATATCGTGTTTGGTGTCAAACATGAAGGAATCATACCCCCAGTCCAGCCATGGGCATGAGGGTACGATTCCCCCTTGCTAGGAGGGTGATATGGGAAAAGCGGTAGAATTTAGACACCAATTTAAACGTGCACATGTACCACAAAATGGCTACTGTCCGCCACCTACACGACTCTGGCTGGCTGTTGCTGGGGAAAACCCCAGCCTCGCCATCTGGACAATAGGGCTCCTGTGGCAGGGAGGTGCCAGCACCTCCCCAGACAGGATATGTGGATTGGAACAGGGTGGGTGCACCAAATGTCCTTTCAGAGTTGCACGTAGGCAGCTGCAGAGCCCCAATTCTGCATACACCGTCTGGAACCGGTTCAGGGGCATCCTGCCCCTCGCCCAGGCGGGAAACACACAAAGGGGAGTGGGTGTAGCCACCCTTTCCCGCCTCTACTCTGATTGGTAGGCTCTATTTTGGACCATCCCCTAACCTTGGGGATATATGGGAATAACTTTGCCCTAGAGCCTTAGATTCGTACAGGACTTCACAGAACTGACCTTCGACGAGCTGCTGCCCAGCTGACTGAAGAAATCTCCCTTGGGATAAAGGAGTTATCCCCCTGCTTGGTAGGCACCTAAAAGACTGCAAGATACCCGGTTGGAACTTCGCTGCTCTCACGAACTTCGACACCTTCCATCAACCTTGAGGTGGGTCTCCAGTGCATCCCAGAGTCCTGTGAGTGTGCCCAGCAAGTCTGAGCACCGTGGACCACGTGGGTGCCGAGATCCCTGCATACCCCGAGACCCCGGCCACCTCTTGCATTGCACACGACCCCGACCAGTGGGGAAGTTGTGCTTTGGCCCATTTCTGAGCCAACCTTCAAGCAGCATCCGTGCCAAAGCTCAGCCCCCTAGTCCACTCCGGTGGCCGGTGGGAGCCCTTTTACGCACTCCATTTTGCTGCCTTCCGCGGTCCCTTGTCTCTCGACTTGTGGGCCCTGGCGGAGGACAATCTACGTTTCCAAGAGTTCCCCTGGTTGCTCCAGGCCTGCTCCACGCTCCCTGCAAAGGAGAGCACCCTCAGACCTCGTGGGTCTGCACCAGCAGCTGCTTTGTACATCTCGCGTGGGTTGCGGTTGCCAATGCTTAGTGGATCCAATCGGGACACTAACACCGCAGCGACCCTCATCCGACGTGGGACAGTCGCCCTCCAGAAGCTGGCCTTCCTTGAAGCCTCCCGGAGCCCGTGACTGCAGAGCCCAGCTGTACCTTCCACACCTGAAGCACCCGACATGCACGAGCTCCTTCCTGTGAGCTCCCTGGTCACTGTGCTGTGACCCAGACTCTGTCCCCTCTGCTTTCAGGTTCATCTTTATCTTCTCTTCAACTTTAATCTTCACGACTTCAACGACACTTTCAGCTAGCAGCAGTTTGGACTACTTTTCCATAGAAAATCAGCCCGCGACCCGACACCAGAATCGACCTATGCACCCGGCTTCCCTGGGGCAGGTAACAGTGGTACTTCGGTACTTCCGTGGTGGTGGGCTCTCCAAAGCCTTAAGTCTCAAGCCTTAACTTTGTGCTGTTGCTAGAAGTGTCCTTAACCTTTAATTATTCAACCGCGACATTCTCCATAGGCTAACATTGCGATCCCGATAGCAGCTTCTCGCACTGCACACGCCTCCCGTGGGTCCCCTTCCTCTTAACTGTGGGTGGACTCTGAAGGGGCAAGCGATCCTGAATGCCCTAGGCATTGCCTGTAGAATTGTCGTGGTTCTTATACCACTATTTTAGCATATGGTTTGGTCCCCCCCTGGGGCCCATTGATTTCTGTGCTATTTATTGTGTTTAGAAATGCTTGTTTGAATTGCAACTTTGCCACTAGCCACATAAAGTGACTGTGGGATTCTGTCTAGAATAAATACATATATTTTATATATATACCTGTGTGGGCTACTCTTTCATTTGGATATTCAAGAGGTTATTATGGTAAAACAATAAGCTTAACACTCCTTCAAGACTTAGCCTGAAGGCTGCTCTCCACAGCTACCACTAGGATAGCTTTCTTTAAAGGTTGTCTTAAACCTATCATCAATAAGAGTCGAATTGGACTGGTGCAAGGTGTCCCTATAACTAGGAACAGCATATGCCAGGCCAACTTCTCACATCTACGAAGACATCCTCATCGACGACTGCTCCGTCGACGAAGATTGTGGTACCGTCGACAGTTGCCCCGTCGACGAAGAGTGGTTTGTCGACTAAGATTCATGCGTCGACGAAGATGGACTCGTCGACGCCCTCGTCGATGAAGATTGCCTCGTCGGCGACGTCCTCGTCGACGAAAATTGCCTCGTCGGCGACGCCCTCGTCGACGAAGATTGCCTCGTCGACGGCTACCATCTCGTCGACGAAAACAGCCTCGTCGTCGAAAATGGCTTCTTCGTCAGGATTACCACCATCGTCGGTTCTGTCGACGCGATTGTCACCACCTCCTTTATCTACCTGCATGGATATGCAGTTATGGACTGCGACTCCGGCGTCTGCCGTATCTGATCAAAGGGCAACAGCGACCACGCTTCTTCAGCGCCGAGGATCGTCTTTAGGAGCTATTTTGCCTCTAAAATTGCCGGCGCAACTTTTACAATCGGAGGAGGATGAGGATAACGACTCCGGAGAGGATGAGAGGTTTCGGACTGCAAGGAGTCCATCGGAGCTTCTCATCAAATATCAAGATGATGATGATGATGACCAGGACGAAGATCCTAATACGGAACCACAGCCGACACCTCCTGCACCGGTGCCGTCTGGTCAAATGCCATTGGAACTGCTTGATAATCTGCAGTATATGTTGCAAGATTATTATAGACGTTTCCCTCCTTCGGAAACGGCGGAATCTCTTCCGTCGACACCTAGGCCAAGAGTGCAGTTGTCGTCTTTTCAGTCTCCAAGACCACCTTCTCCGTTGCCGTCTCGTCAATTGCAGGTTTCTGACGATGAAAGGGAGGAAGGAGAGGTAGATGATCAATCTAGCATGTCGGAGTGGGATAATTATCAGGTACAAACTCCTTCTCCAAGTGCTCCGCCTCCGGTGGATTCTCTCCCGGTGGACATTGGGAATTTCCATTCACTTATGGAAAGAGCGACCAAGAGATTCCTGATCCCCATGGAAACAAAGGAGGATGACTGCTTCCTGTATGATTTTAAGGACCAGCCAAGGAAGCAGGTTCGGGCAATACCAATCATCGACTTTATTTGGAAGGAGGGATTGAGACTGATGGCTACCCCAAATTCTCTTCCAGCAGTGTTACCAAGGCTGGACAAGAAATATAAAGCCCCAAGTAACTCGCCAGCATGCCTTATTGGTCAACCTAAGGCGGACTCTGTTATAGCACAAGCGGCTCAGAGACGGGCTGGAAATCCATCAACGCCCATATCAGCTCCACCTGATGGAGATGGTAGAAGATTGGACGCAATAGGAAAGAAGGTTTCCACGATGGCAGCAACCACAGTTCGGGCTGCAAACTCCCTGGCGATTTTAGGGAGATACGACCGCCAGATGTGGTCCGACATCTCTCCTTTCCTCGACATGTTATCGGAGCCTTCAAAATCCGAGGCCATAAAGATCTTGCAGGAAGGGGAGTATGCATCAGCGGAGATCATTGATGCAGCAGTGGATGTGGCATCAACTGGGTTCAGGCAGTTGGCAGGAGCTGCAGTGCTGAGGAGGCAGGGTTGGCTAAAGTCAACATCTTTTCGCCAGGAGGTGCAGTCTAAAATCATAGACATGCCATTTGATGGTGAGTCTTTGTTCGGTGCACATGTGGATGAAGCACTACAGGCGATTAAGAAGGATACGGAAACGGCAAGGTCCCTGGGTAGTTTGCAATTTCGAAAGCCTTCCTTTCGTGGAGCCAGAGGACGTGGATCCTTCTCTAGCAGGGGAGGTTATAATCAGCAGCGTTCCTTCCAAACCTCCCAAACTGGCCAAAGATCTCAGAATTATCGCTAGCAATATTACGGACAGCGAAATCAACCATATTCGCAGTCTCGAAGGAAACAGTCCTTTCGTGGACGAGAGTCCAGTAAGAAGCAATGAGTTCTGCCACCTGCCACCATCTCTACCGTTACCACGTACAAAGATTAGAGGTCAAATATCCCACTTCTATTCAAATTGGTCCAAGATTACCACAGACAAGTGGGTATTAGATATAGTATCCAGAGGCCATGCTCTGGAATTCACAAAAATTCTGCCAAATTCTCCTCCCAAGGGCCCACCCCCTGCTCATCTCAAGGAGCTTTTTTCCCAAATAAATTTGATGATTCAAAAAGGAGCAATCGAAAAAGTCCCTCTCCTACAGAAAGGAACGGGCTTTTATTCAAGGTTTTTCCTCATCCGGAAAAAGTCAGGAGAGTGGCGTCCAATTCTCGACCTTCGCGCTCTCAACAAATTTTTAAAGAAAATGTCTTTCCGGATGTTAACGCTCCAAGAAATTCTGCAGTTGCTTTCGATGGGAGATTATATGGCCACCCTCGACCTGCAGGACGCTTATTTTCATGTACCAATCCTACCCAGGCACAGAAAATTTCTACAGTTCAGAGTGGCTGGCAGGGATTTTCAATTCAAAGTCCTCCCATTTGGACTCCGTTCTGCACCCAGAGTCTTCACAGAGGTCATAGCGCCAGTGACTGCGCATCTCCGTCTGCAAGGAGTTCAAATATTCCTTTACCTGGACGACTGCCTTATCAAGGCGAGTTCCGCCAAGGTAGCATCCGAGCATGTTCAAAAATGCCTCTTACTCTTCCAGTCCCTGGGTCTGTCAACAAATCTGGAGAAATCACATTTAGCTCCTTCGCAAAGAAGAACGTTCCTAGGAGCGACATTAGACATGGATCTGTCCAAGGCCTTTGTGTCAAAAGAAAGGCAAATCAAGATATGCAACCTTGCGCGCTCACTGCTATCAAAAGAGTGCGTTTCAGTCCGTGTGTACAAATCCTTCCTAGGGATGATTTCTTCTTGCACTCATCTCATTCCCAACTGTCGGTACAGAATGAGACCGTTTCAAGAGGAGCTCAATCTGCAATGGCTTCAGATCACAGGGTCATTCGAAGATATCATTCACATCACCTCACGAATGCGGGACGCCTTTCAATGGTGGGGTCAGATGAACCACTTGAAAGAGGGTTGTCCATTTCTGGTCGAAATGCCGGATTTAACAGTCACCACAGATGCATCCCTCGAGGGTTGGGGAGCGCACCTTCAAGGAATGACAGTCAATGGCAGGTGGACTCTAGAACAAAGAAAGTGGCATATCAACCTGCTAGAACTGCGAGCCATATTCTTGGCTCTAAAATCCTTCCAAGCCATCATCCGAGGAGCATGCATACTTGTAAGAACAGACAATACAACAAGTATGCATTACTTGAACAAACAAGGCGGGACGAGGTCAGCCCTCCTATCTCAGCAAGCGCAAGAGATTTGGGATTGGGCGATTCGCCACAAGATCAACCTCAAAGCCATTCACGTCCCAGGAATCACGAATGTTCTGGCGGATTCCCTCAGCAGAGCCACAACGTCGAATCACGAATGGGAGCTACACCAACCATTCCTAGACGGGGTATTTCACGAATGGGGGCATCCCGATCTAGACCTCTTTGCAACCAGCCAGAACCGCAAATGCCCATTCTTTGCAAGTTGGGCTCCCCACAAGGACTCGCTGGGAAATGCCTTTTCGATGAATTGGTCGCAAATATATGCCTACGCTTTTCCACCAATCCCGTTAGTTCCACGAGTTCTGCGCAAGATCAAACAACAGCCTTGCCGCATGATTTTAATTGCTCCCAGGTGGCCCCGCCAGTACTGGTTCACAGAACTTCTCCTCCTCTCGGAGGCCGAGCCCATACAGTTTCGACCAATTCCACATCTTCTGACCCTTCAGTACGGTCAAATTTGTCATCCGGACCCAGTATCGCTGAGATTAGCGGCATGGCTCCTCAACAGCTTGAATTTGCACACCTAGATATCCGTCCAGACTGTCAAGAGGTTTTGGCCAATGCTCTAGCACCCGCAACTGTTAAAACTTACAAACTAAAGTGGAAGAGGTTTTGCATGTGGTGTCAATCTGTTAATCTCCATCCGATCCACGCAAGACCAGAACAAATTCTGCCTTCCTTTCTTCAGTTGGCGAGGTCAGGTCTTTCCCACTCTACTCTGAAGGTGTTCTTGGCTGCAATTTCAAGGTTTCAGCAAGATGGTGTTAACTCTCTCTATTCCAATAGAGTCATCCAACAATTTTTTAAGGGGTTATTTAGGATGTTCCCGCCTATTCGGCGTCCACCTCCTTCTTGGCACCTTAATATAGTACTTTCACAACTAATGCGGCATCCTTTCGAGCCCATCCACAAGGCGGATCTAAAGTTCCTTTCTTGGAAGGTTGCTTTATTATTGGCTCTAACTTCAACAAGAAGGGTTAGTGATCTCCAAGCGTTCACTGTTCATCCACCCTTTCTACAATTCACATCTGAGTCTGTGGTGCTGCGCACTAATCCAAAATTTATGCCAAAGGTTCCGACGGATTTCCATCTTAATGAACCCATAGTTTTGAAAACATTCTTCCCAAATCCGATAACAGCTGCAGAAAGGGCCTTGCACTCCCTAGACATCAAAAGATGTCTGAAGTTTTACTTACAGCGTACAGCATCACTGCGCAAATCGGACCAACTCTTGGTAGCATATGGTAAACCACGCCAAGGCCATTCAGTATCAAAGCCAACCATAGCTCGTTGGATCTCGGCTGCAATTTGTTTATGCCATGATCAAGCTGGAAGACCATTGCAAGCGACCCCAAGAGCACACTCTATGAGAGCAATCTCTTCATCTACAGCTCTTTTCGCCGGTGTGCCTCTTCACCAGATCTGTAAAGCGGCAACATGGTCCAGCTGCCATACGTTTACCAGACACTACTGTTTGGAAGCTGCAAGTGATGTGGATGGATCAGTGGGACAAGCTGTTCTAAGCAATCTTTTCAAATAAGGTGAGCCTCTGTTCTCCCTCCTCCACTATGCTTTTATAAGACGCTCTTTTCCATGCTATTTCTGTCTTGAAATTGTTTTGCATATGTTGAAACACACATGTATTTCTCTATGGTTATACTGTTTCATAATGTATATGTCTATGATACAAAGTGGCGTCTTATGAGCATAAGGTTATGTACTGCTATCTACTCTGATTCAGGCATGTGAATCTATGAAAGACACCCCAAATACTGGAGAAGAACAATAGTTACTTACCTGTAATCTGTGGTTCTCCAGTATTGGTGTCTTTCATAGATTCACATGCAACCCGCCCACCTCCCCTCAGAGGCTTTTTAGGCTATTATGTATTGCTTCACTCCTGTGCGAGAAAATCTGAGAGCCTGAGCCTCTGAGGAGAACATTCTGGTGGGTGCTGTCGCCTGATTGGCTGCAGTTTGGACTGTATATAATGACTGTGATAGTCATAGCTGTGGAAGTTTTTTCCCTTGTAGCTTAGGCTACTTTACTTCCTGGTTCAGGTTACCAGGGTTTTTTGGTTGTTATATGCATAATTATTGCTTTTCTATGTACCGTGGGACTCCCACTCCGACGACGGGGAATGATTCAGGCATGTGAATCTATGAAAGACACCAATACTGGAGAACCACAGATTACAGGTAAGTAACTATTGTTCTTGTCGAGATAGACCTCCGCTAGGGCCCACAAGTCGAGAGACAAGGGACCGCGGGAGGCGGCAATTTGGCGTGCGTAAAAGGGCACCCACGGGCCACCAGAGGGGGCTAGGGCGCTGGTCTTTGGCACAATTGCTGTAGAGTGGTTGGCTCGAAAACGGGCCAAAGCACAACTTCCCCACTGGTCAGGGTCGTGTTCTATGCAAGAGGTGGCCGGTGTCCTGGGGTATTGGGGATCTCGGCACCCACGCGGTCCACGGTGCCCAAACTCGTTGAGCACACTCACTGGCCTCTGGGATGCGCTGGAAACCCACCTCAAGGGTGCTGGAAGTCGTCGAAGTCCGTCGGAGCAGCGAAGTTCCAACCGGGTCACTTGCAGTGTTTCAGGTGCCTGCCAAGCAGGGAGATAACTCCTTTATCCCAAGGGAGATTTCTTCCGTCAGCTGGGCAGCAGCAAGTCGAAGGTCAAGACTGTAAAGTTCAAGATTAATCTGAGGCTCTGGGGCCACGTTATTCACCTTTATCCCCAAGATTAGGGGAGTGTCCAGAGTAGTGTCCACCAATGAGTGGTGAGGTGGGAAAGGGTGGCTACACCCTCTCACCTTTGTGTGTTTCCCGCCTGGGCGAGGGGCAGGATGCCCCTTAACCGGTTCCAAGCGGTGTATGCAGAATTAGGTCTCTGCAGCTGCCTACGTGCAACTCTGAAAGGACATTTGGTGCACCCACCCTGTTCCAATCCACATTATCCTGTCTGGGGAGATGCTAGCACCTCCCTGCCACAGGAGCCCTATTGTCCAGCTGGCGAGGCTGGGGTTTTCCCCAGCAACAGCCAGCCAGGGTCGTGTAGGTGGCGGGCAGTAGCCATTTTGTGAAACTTGTGCACTTTTAAATTGGTGTCTAAATTCTACCGCTTTTCCCATATCGCCCTTCTAGCAAGGGGGAATCGTACCCTCATGCCCATGGCTGGACTGGGGGTATGATTCCTACATGTTTGACACCAAACACGATATGGTTCGGTGTAGCCATTCTCAAGTTATCGCGGTATCGCGATAGACTTATAATGCGGTTAAGAGTATATGGTATGGCTACACTACAAACAACCCAGTAACGATTTTACGAAGGTTGCAGAGAGGCCCTACTCATGTAGGGGTCCCCCCTCACACATACCTCAGCACCCTGCCTTGTAGGATTACCAAGGCCTGCTATAGGGGTGACCTATGAGAGTATATGTGTTGTAATGGGGTGGGATATAGGATACCTATATCCCTGTAAGGGGTGCTAGCACCACCTTACTCAGACTACAGTAGTGGTCTGGTGGTGTCAGTTTGTATGGCTGTCCCAGGGTGGCACAATAAGTGCTGCAGCCCTGGTAGGCCTACTGGGGGACCCATGCCCTGGGTACCTAGGGTACCATCTACAAGGGACTGGTAGGGCATGCCCAGCATCCAATTGGGTTTGTACCTAGAGTACTCACATCAGTTTTAGGGAGAAAGCAGATAGGCTGGGGTCCTGGATAGCAGGATCCCAGCCAGACTAGTCAAAAACCACTCAAATACCAGGCAAAAAGTTGGGGGCAACCATTAGTCAGATTCCACCTTCCTACAAAAGGCCTGCATTCTAGGTGGTATTTCATGACCCCAGGCACCCGTTCTATTTGTTCCTATGCTCAGACATTTCGATTTATATAGCTGGACCATCTCTTTAATTGGCTTGTGTCCCAGTTTTTTTGCGAATCTAAAAATAGATTTACAAACTATTCCCATTTTCTGTAGTCTCTGGCTAGTCAACCGCCGCATGACAAATTTGCTTCTGACAGAATACCTAAATAATTAAAATGTAAAACCTTAGAGGTCCGTGTCTCGCCCATCAAGAAAGATTTTGTTTTGGCATTTTATTACCAAATGTTAAAATAAATGATTTCTTATGATTTACTTTAAAACTCTTTGTCATGAAAGTATTAAAATCATTTAAAAGTTTCTAGGGGGGCAATTGCTGTTTGTGAGATTAAAACTGCATCATCCGCATATTAAAGAACTGGGACTGGTTGAGAGGCGGTTCCAGGGGCTTCATCACTACATAAGCTGAGGGCTTTGTCTAGTAAATTATTATAGCATAAAAACAGAAAAGGTGCCATTATACAGCTCTGCCTGACACCTCTGGCTACTTTTATAGGTTGAGTGCAATCGCCTTGTTTATCAAAAAATTAACGACTGAAAGAAACTGAAGTGAGATTATAGAGGAAAAAGGCATGGTTTTAAGAGCCTTGTGGAAGGAACAATGATTTTCTGTATGGATAAAACTCACAGGATCTAATTCCAGCAGATGATTCCCTAATAGGTGAGGAGCCACTGCCTGACCTGTTTTTTTTTTAACTTTGGACGTCTCTAACACCTCAATAAGTATTCCGGAATATAATCTTGGAAGCAAGATTGTAAGTATAGGGGTTTAGTATGAGGAACTGCTCAATGCACAAGGTAGAGACTCTTAAAGATGATGCATTTGGTTACTGTTAAACAATTTAAGACTACCGGTGAAGGAAAAGTTTGTGAATGCAGAATATTACCAAATATGAGCCTACCTGCCACATTTTTAATTATTTGAAGATTAACAAGAGGCTCAGAGACTACGCTAAGGCTGAATGGTAACTGTAACAGTAACATGATCACGGGGAACATGGCAGCTAGAGCTGGTCGGGAGCTCTGCTCCTGCGGCATCCAAAATCAGACTTGCGATGGTGTGCCAGATAAATAAGTAAAAAAGGTTTCTACTTGTGGTACGGTGCAGAAGACTATTAACAGGCTGAAATCCGTCCTTGTTATACGGGAAGGAGCGCATGACGGCTGCCCATCCCCAGAGTGTAGTCCGGCTGGTATCAGAGGCCGCTTCTAGCCGAAGGGGAGTAGGCGTGTGGGTGGAGGCCACGGTGCGGCGTATCAGAGGCTGGTGAGGATCCGTTTCTGGGCATACCAGATGGTGTCAGTGGGGGCGCTGGTAACCTCCGGTCTCCGCCTTGGCTGATTACTGAAATTGACACGGAGGACAACAAGGGTAATGGTGGCCGGAGAGCGTCCATGAGTGCCGTAACAAAGAAAAACAGAAGAAGTATTCACCGGTTTGGAGCCTCCTCAGACTCACAAACAAAACCAGGAGCAAAAACTAAAGGTAAGGGGCAGACAGATATAAGACGTGGGCTACTGGAACCAAACTTGAGTGCTCTGAAAGTGCAACCTAACCTATATGCGTTAGGGAATAGGATTATTTGGGCAGTCACGGAGTCAGGGGCCTCATCCCACACAGTAGCAATACCTCCCCCCAAAAATCTGTCTGTTAATCAGAAGAACCCTGCTGCTACTAAGGGGAGAGTGCCCCCTTAGTCCCCCCACATCCAATCTCAGAAGCTCCCAGGCGAACATTTAATCTCAAAAGCGCTAGGGATAAAAGGGGCCAAAATTGCAGACTGGGTCAAGATCACCCCCTCTTTGCATTCTTACTTTAGGGTTCAGTCCAAATGGGAGCAATCTTGTTCTCTTTCTGCTCCCTGCACTGCCTACAATCCGCAGGATCACAAGACACAAGGTGAATCACAAGGAAGTATTGGATGAGTTGGTGGACACCGGGATCAGGAAGTAAATGTCAGGGGCCAAAAAGGCCTCGGAATCAGGAAATAGGTTTCAAGTACTGGCTGAATTTTGTGAACAAGAACCTGCGCCCCAAACTCTAAAATGGCACGCAACTCTTGGTGAAGAAAAATCAGCCAGGAGTAGAGGGTATGCTCACTACTGTGATAAAAGAGGTTAGAGATAAATTTGCAATAACCAAAAGGAATCTGCAAAAACTCCAGGGAGCATGCGAGGCTCTAGAAGTCAAGATTAACTCTTTAATAAACAAAGTAAGTGTAATGGAAGTATCCCTTGGAGAGCTCACTAGGGAGGTAGAAGTGAACCAAAAAGAGATCCAGCAGTTGAAAACCAGAGATCAGGACGGCCGCTATAAAATAGAAATACTCTATAAGAATGCATGAAGGATAAATATCAGGATACTGAATGTACCGGAAGGCCTAGAGGGGGATAATACCAAAACCTTTACGACGATTTTACTGAAAGATTTTGTTTCCCAATATTGAGGCAGCTACTGTAGATCAAGAGATACAGAGGGTCCATCGGGATCCGTTATCCAGAGGTCCTGCCAGCAAGACACCTAGAAAAATGTTGGTTAACTTTAAAACATACTCCCTTAAAGAGAAAATCCTTTCAAAAGCACTCAAGGCAGGGATTTATTCGAAAGGTGACTGGTCCTTCTATATTAGGTTGGACATTTCCAGGGCCACTCAAGACAGGCAGTGGGAATTGGGAAAATACATCCCAGAACTCAAAAAATTAGGAGCAATATATACGTTTTCCTGCTTCTCTTAGAGTTATGTGGAATAATAAAATGCATAACGTCAGAGACCCGAAGGAAGCAGGAACATTAGTCGAGCAGGTCAAAGCACACCAAAAATAGAAGTGATTTGTTAATGCCGTGGAGTAGAGAGACCTTGAACAGGTACCCTTTCAAGAATATCCATAATCGTTAGGGAGGGTTCCCCAAAGTGGGGATGAGGGGCACAAATACTTAAAATAAGGGCTGTTTTTTGCAATCACTCGGTGGGGTGCATGTGGGGGGGAAATAAAGTCCTCATTTGTGCGAAATGACTATGCAGATGACTCAGGAATACAACCATGCTTAACTCTTCCCATTCCACCAAATGTAATTTATTGGAGGGTCACTGAATTTTAGACCATTTAGGGTTAGTAGAAGG
Source organism: Triturus cristatus (assembly GCF_964204655.1). Taxonomy (NCBI): domain Eukaryota; kingdom Metazoa; phylum Chordata; class Amphibia; order Caudata; family Salamandridae; genus Triturus; species Triturus cristatus. Next base: position 252,224,636 of record NC_140580.1, on the reverse strand, counting down.
AACATTTTTTTAGAGTATCTCAGACTTTCGGATAGCTTGGTAATAATTATATAAGAATCACACCTATTAAAGAAGGAAAGGGAGGAAATAGGTCAAAGATGGATAGAACACTATATATGCACTAACCAGTCATGTTAAAGGGGTGGCAGTCATTAAGTACATTAACGCCATCATGGGTGATTGTGTGGTGGACTCCGGAGGCAGATGGGCAATAGCAAGTGCAAAAATACACGCCACTCAGATGGCCTTTGTAGAGTATTACGGGCCACATATAGATGACCCCTCCAAGGATAATATAACCAACTGCTAGAAGTTAACCTCCCCATTATATTGGGAGGGGACTTTTATGTTATAGTATAATAGACCCTGTCCAAGATAAATCTACCTCTAGAGGAACGCCAACTCGCCCAATATGAGAGCCATGTTGAAACAGTTAATGGAAGGCCTAGGTCTAATTGACATCTGGAGGCTAAAAGGAAATAAAGGGGGAAGGTTTACATTCCATAATAAAAAACATGGGCATCAGTCCAGGATAGACTTCCTTGTAGATGTTATTTTGAGTAAAAGCATTAACAAAGTGGAAGAACACAAGGTCGAGCATATATCTGACCATTGTGCAGTAAGCTTAAAGATCATGTTAAATAATAGCTGTGCACCGGGGAGATGGACTGTAAGACAAGTCCTTCTCTCTGATCCACAAATAATAGATATTTTGAAGGAAGCAACAAAGGATTTTTCTTTCCAAAATAAATCATCCCCCCCTCCACACATAGTCTGGGATACATACAAGGCCTTTCTAAGGGGCACCTTAAAGGGTTCTAACTATAGCACAAAATAAAAAGGTAAAGAAGAAATTAAATAACCTTGAATTCTCTATACAAACTTTGGCGAGAGAGATAGAGAACGCCTCTGACTCCCAAAATTTGACCATGATAGACGAACAGTTAAAAATTGCAAGATTAGAGTTGGCAAACTACTTAGAAGCAGTAGTTAGGAGGAAATGGTAGGCTAGCAAACTCTCTCATTATGAGTATGGGAAGGGATGTGGAAAGCTTTTGGCCTGGAAAACCAAAGTAGGATAGACAAGGAATGTTATTAAGGCAAATAGAAACAAAGCTACCGGTAAATTACATTCGGAGGATGCAGAAATAGAGCATGCCTTTACACAATTTTTTCAAAATCTCTATACAGAAGATCTGGAGGGGAACGAGGACCAGATTAAGAGATTTCTTGGGGATGCAGAAATCCCGTCCATACAAGCGGTCTCCAAGGATGAGCTGAATGCGGAGATCCAACATAATTAGTAAGTTAAAAAGAGGGAAAACATCTGTACCTGATGGTCCCCCAAACTAAATATACATGGCATTAAGGGCTAAGTTGACTCCTATTCTAGCAGAAGTTTTTTATTTGGCTCTTCTTAAAAAACAGGACCTTCCGGATTCCTGGGATGAGGCCACCATAAATATAATTCATAAACAAAACAAGGACCCCAAAATTTGTGAATCTTATTGAACAATCTTTCTTTTAAACAGTGACTATAAACGTTTTACACATATTTTGGCAAAACGGCTTGAAAGAGTGATTGATGTCTTAATCCACAGAGATCATAAGGGTTTTGTTACAGGGAGACAACTATATGAGCTGATAAATGACTTAATAGGGGCAATAGATATGGCTAACAAGGATAGAATCCCACTGACCATTCTTACCTTTGACACAGCCAAAGCCTTTGATAGGGTTAGCTGACCTTTTCTGTACAGTGTAATTAGATATGATCTGGGAGAGACCTTTTTAGGGGCAGTCAGGTCCCTTTATAAAAATCCCACGGCTAGGATTCTGGTTAATGGGAATCTTACAAAGCAAATAAATATCAGAAGAGGGACCCGGCAGAGATGCCCGCTCTCACCTCTGCTTTTCAATCTTTATATAGAGTCTTTGGCAAATAAGATAAGGGCAAGTATGGATAGTGTCCCCTTTGTTTGTAATGGGTGGGAGAAAAAAGTTGGACTATACGTTTACGATGTAATGGTTTACACAGGAGACCTAGAAACATTACTCCCTGTAATTTGGAACATCTTAGAAGACTTTGGGAAGGTTTTGGGTTACCTTATTAACCTTCAGAAAACCGAAATCATGGAATGGAACACCCACCATACTAGTGCTTTGGTAAAGCAAGAAATAAGATACTTGAAATACAAGTGGTTCAAGACCTGGATAGAATGGCCCAGGTAAACTATGATAAGGTAGCCTTAGGGGCCAAAAAGCTACTTAAAGTATGGGGGGGCCCTCCTGCTCTCATTTATAGGAAGATCTAACCCATTAAAAATAATGTCCATTCTACCAAAATTCACCTTCATCTTCAAAGCAGCCACCCTAGAATTTAAAGCCGCATGGTTTGAGAAGCTGTAAGGAGATCGGAGTATCTTCATATGGAGGGCTAAAGGGGTGAGAACTGTCTGGAGTAAACTATGGAGGAGGAACGAACATGGGGGCATTGCAAGCCCAGGCCTTTATCAATACTATTGTGCTTTTCACCTGAAGAATATAAGGTAATTACTATTGGACAATTCCTCCTTTATTGTGCTGTTTAAGGCTCTGGCAAGTGACCTCTCTATGAGAGGGGACAATTTCCTTTAAATTTGGTCACCCCGATATTTCAATAAGATAAGGCTTAAGATACTTGTGGCTGCCTATAAGATGTGGTACCAAATCAGACGGACTCAAGGAATACCATACTACAGCAGCTCTACACCAATATGAAACTCTCCTGGCACACCAGTTTTCTTCTATATAAGAATGCAACTCCCCTGATTGAATTAGGAATACATAAATGGGGTCAAATGATAGAAGACAATCAGCTAGTCCCCTGGGAACATTTGGCAGAAATCACGGAGAGTACCTTATCGAAATGTAAGTATTACCAACTAGCAAGTTGGGCAAGGGGACTAGGCAAAGATGGAAAAGGTCACTGTTTTTGGGAGGACAAGATACAAAAAAGATCACTCCAGCGAAATAAAATTTCCGAATGGTATTGGGTGTTAGTCCAGGGTGGAGAAGAAAAGTTTACCTTGCCCTCGAAGATCTGGAAGAGGGATCTGCCAAGCCTGGATGTAGAATCCTTTTGGCAAGTATCTATGTGTTTTCTTTGGTCATCCATCAAATCGGTGTCTCTTAAGAAAAATCATTTGTTTACTGCTCATTAGGCATATTGGACACCAAATAATTGTCGAAAATAGGGAGCTGAGGGGTAAGAAAGTGCCCCAAGTACGATGAGGAAAAGTCTGATGCTGTCCAGATGTTCTGGCAGTGTCTCTTGATCGTGCTCTTTTGTTAAGAAGTGGGTAAGGGACTTTCAGACATAATGGGCCAAGATATCACAGTAATCCTGATGCTGGTTCTCTTTCGGGTTATCTACGGCGAGGAGAATCCCTTGAATCTTTTGAAGACACAAAAGTCTGTCATAGTTTTGTTAATCCTCCTTCCACAAAGAGAGATATGTCTGAAGTGGATCCTCCTAAGTTCCCCGGTGGTGTGAGAATGGTTGATGTCAGGCCAGTGGGTACATAGCCTAGATTGGGGTAGTCACCCCTCTAAAAGAACATTTTGGGAAATTTCGGCATAAATCCTGATACGCTACTAGGAGAACTTAATCACTTCTTTATGTAAAACATGGTTGTCTAATGATTAGACATCAAACGCAACAAATTGGAAAGGGAGTCGGTTCGACGAGCCCGTTTAGAACTCCTAATTTCAAGCAGATCTGTGTTTGAGGTGTATTACTCCGAGGTGTGGGGTGCACACGGCCCCAGGGTCTCCTCTGAGAGCGAACAAGACTAACAACAATACCCCGGAGATCCCGGACCTCTTTGATGAACAGTGAGAACTAAAAAAAATACGAAATAGCTTATGCTAACAAACGAATATAGAGTGGGATGCTATAGTCCAGGTGAAATTATATCACATGCTGCATCACTGTCCCTAGAAAATCCAAAGGTAAAACAAGGATGATCTTAGATAGAAAAAAATAAGACACAGATACTTTATGCATTTGCAAAAATAAAGTCAAAATGTAATCCAAGATTTCGAACTGGGCTCACTGGGAGGGTTCCTAGATCAGCAGGCCTCGATTCCCTAGACTAAAACAGGGTGTTTTCTCCTTAAATAAGTGTAGGAGAGTAGGATCTGCTTCTTATTGTTACCCCCACTTTTTGCTGACGTTTTACTGTTTTTTACTTAGAATGGCTGAGATCCTGCTATCCAGGACCCAAGCCTAGCTGATTTATCCTCTAAATTGATTGCATGTACTTTAGGTACACTCCAGATTGGATACTGGGGTACCCTTATCAGTCCCTAGTATATGGTATACTATGTACCCAGGGCATAGGTACCCCAGAGGCCTCTCAGGGGCTGCAGCATGTATTATGCCACCCCTGGGAGACCATTCAAAATGACACAACAGGTCTGCTACAGCAGCCTGTGTAAGGTGGTGCATGCACCCCTTACTTACAAATAGGTTCACTATATCTACCCCATATCACTGCACATATAAACCTATCAGTCACCCCTATGGCAGACCTTATCAATCCTGAAGGCAGGGTGCTAGGTTTTATGAGAGATGGTGCACCTGCATGAGCAGAGCCCTTCTCTAGCCTCCGGAACCTATATTCCGGGGTTGTTTGTGATGCAACCAACCATATATACTTAAGTGCATTATAACCTCGCGGTAAATGCCAACTTTAAAACGGCTGCATGGAAACATAACGTGTTTGGTGTCAAACACCTTGGAATCATACCTCCACACCAGTAACTGATGTGGGAGGTATGATTCCACCCTCCTAGAGGGAGAAATATGACAACACTGGTACACCCGGTACCAGCTTTCTTGACTCTGGCATCACAAAATGGATGCTGCCAGCCACAGACACGAGTCTGTCCTCCTGCTGCTGGATGAAACTCTGGCAGGGGAAGGCTGGACAATAGGTTTCCTGTCACAGGGAGGTGTGACCACCTCCCAGACAGGCTTTAGTGTATTGGGGCTGGGTGGGTGCACTCTGAGAGTGCTTTGATGTCTGCACTGAGGGCACATTTGGTGTCCCTATGCATAGTCCAGCGCACACTGGTTGCAGGAGCCATTTGCTCCTGCTCTGGCGTGAAACTGGATAAAGGACATGGGTGTAGCCTGGGGACCCTCCCATAGGTGGGTCCCCAGAGTTTGTCCCACACCTTCCTTGGGTATAAAGTAGGAACCCCTGACTAGAGGACTTTAGACTCACCTGGAAGAAACTCTGCTACAGAAATCAAGTACTTCGACTATCTACACTATGCTGGATGACTGAAGAATCTCCCTTGGAGTAAAGGAGTTACTCCCCTGCAAGGCAGGCACCTTAAACACATCTGACCGGTTTGCATCTCCTGAGCTCATGAGGACTCCAAAGATTTCTGCAACACAGAAGGTGGGTTCCCAAGTGTCCCCGAGGTTGACTGGTGCTCTCAGCAATCCTGAGACCCGCAACCCTCGTCGGGACCGTGCAACCCGTACCTTTGTGCACCGTGTCCATTTGCAGCAGCATATTCTTTTTGGCAACCCCTGAGGCTGTGCTTTGGGCTACTTGTAGTCCAGACCCCAAGCAGTATTTCCACTGAAGATTTCCAGCCTACACTCCATGAGTGTTCCGTGAGCTGGTATTTTGTGATTCAGCTCGAGGTCCCATCGCGATCCCTGGTCCGTCGACCTGTGGGTCCTTGAGAAGGGAACTTTAAGTGGGTTTTCCTGCTTGCTCCAGACGTGCTCTGACTCTCCATAGCTTGGAGAGTCCCAGGACCTTGCTGGTCCTCACCGAAGCATCTTTCCTCTGCTCGCGTGGGTTGCTGTTGCCAAGGATTGTTGGTGTTCAATCCGGACACTGACCCCCCAGCACTCGACATCCTTCATGGGACAGCTCACCTCTGGACTTTGATCGTCGTCGACGTCCCCTGGTCCCCCTGGCTGCAGAGTCAAGCTTCGCCTCTTCTCACCTGAAACACCCGACATCGGTGGGCATTCGTCTATCGTGCCCCTGGTCACTGTGAAGTGATCCAGACTCTGTCCCCTCTGCTTTCAGGTTCTTCTCAGCTCCGATCCAGGCTTGGATCACACCGGACACTTCTCATCTTCCAGGCAGCAGCACTTCTTCGCATCACGCCATTGAAATCAACAAGCATTTCCGACACCACTTGACCCCTATGCACCCAGCTCTCCTGGGATAGGTAACACGGGTACCTTGGTACTCTCAAGGGTGCTGGCCTTAGAACCTTCTATGTTCCAAATGGTTTGCTTGAGGTCCTCTCCTAAGTGTCCTTAATCTTTAAAATTCCAACCGCAACTTTCTTATAGAGTTGTACGGAGCTCGCGTCTGTGTTCCCACACTGCACCCACCCTCCGTGGTTCCCCTGTGTCACTACTTTGGGTGGTTCCTTGGGGTCCCAGCGATTCTACGTGCTCTAGGCACTGTGTCTAGCCAAGTCATGGTTGTTACACCACTTTCTTAGTATATGGTTTAGTCTCCCCCTGGAGCCCACTGTGTATTGTGCTATTTACTGTCGTTCTAGTGCTTTAATATTGTGTACCTTGTTCTCTAATCTCATAAAGAGGTTAGTAGAGAGTGTTTAGTAATAAATACATATATTTCATATATACCTTGTGTGGTTCTCCTTTCATTTGGTCATTCAGGAGGTTATAATTTGGTAAACCAAGCTGCTTTACATTCCTTCGAAACTTAGTATGAAGGCTGCTCTCCATAGCTACCACTAGGATAGCTTTCAATAAAGGTTGTCTTTAACCTAATCATCAATAAGGGTTGTTTGGACTGGTGCAAGGTGCCCACATTAACTAGTGGACAGCATATACCAGGCCAACTTCTCACATTGGTGTGCAGCGGTTGGGATTCAACCTTGCTATTGTTTTACCAGATAATCTCATTGAGTGACTAACTGAAAACCACTAAGGTACTAGGTACATATAAATCAAGACTAGAATAAAGTAAGTTCTACTGAACTTAGAGTTGGGTAAGTCAAGGGTCTAGCACACCCTTTCTCCAACTAAAGAGAGTTTAGTGGTTCCCATTAGGGTAGGTAGGTGCCACACCACATAACGCTAGTATGTCTTTTAGGCCAGAAGCCAGTGGGCCTCTGCCAACTAAGTATGACCATATCCCATTCCTAGAATTGAGGACTATGTGTACAGCTAGGAAACTGAAGACAGGGAAAAACCCACGCACTCAACACCTCATAGAGGCTTTGCTTATAGATGATGTCAGAAAGACCCCATGGTCTGATGAGGCAGGCAAGTTGGGTGGGACAGCAGAAGAGGAAAGGCCAGAAAGTGAAAACATCTATGACCTGGACTCTGATGCTGGCCAGGAGGATCAAAATGATTCTAACCCGGACAATCCAATTCTTCCTGAAGGTGAGGGAGAAGGCCTCAGTGGCCCTCTCTTTACCCCACCTGGAAGAGTTACCGGTTTACCAAGAAGATCAAGATCTCCTTCTCAGGAATCTAATCATTACGGTACTTCTGTAGGGACCTCTGTTTCTCATAGGACCTCTGCTTCTCATACAAGGGAGTCCTCTTATGAGAAGAAGTGCCAACAGCTTGAGTTTGGGAGAGCTAAGCTCAGGATCAAGAGAGAGTGATTGGCCTTAGATAGGGAATCCCTGGAGCTTCAGAGAGCTTCTAAGAAGTTGGGGCTAGAGCCCCATGGTGGCAGCAACATTGTCCCTAGAGGTAGAGAACACACTCATGACCATAGGAACCTGAACAAGGTTGTCCCTCCCTACCAGAGTGGGGATGACGTCCACAAATGGATAACTGCACTGGAGAGGGCCTGTAAAGTACAGAGGGTCCCTCAGGAGCAGTGGGCATCAATCTTGTGTCTCTCCTTTGCAGACAAAGGTAGAGACAAGCTCCTCACTGTAAGAGAAGAGGATGCTGATAATTACAAAGTCTTGACGAGTGCTCTGATTGATGGGTTTGGCTTTACCACTGAACTATACAGGATTAAGTTCAGAGATACCAAAAGGCACAGACTCAAGACTGGGTTGACTTTGTAGATTGGGCTACTAAGGCTCTGGAAGGCTGGTTACTTGGCAGTAAAGTGTGTGATTTTAAAGGATTGTACAATTTAATTATGAGGGAGCAGATCCTTAATTATTGTCAAAATCAGCTGTTGCATCAGTTCCTGGTGGACTCTGGTCTGACTTCTCCCCAAGTACTGGGCGAGAAGGCAGACAAATGGGTCAGAACCAGGGTGAGGCAGAAGGTTCAGAACCAAGGTGGTGACTCCCATGATAGAAGATTCTAAAAACTCTTATAAGGGTGGGGAGAAGGGTAAATACCAGTCGTCTTTTCAAGGGCCCCAAAAATCTGCATCTGGTGGGGAGTCACAATCTAACAAGGGAAAAGGCAAGAAGAAGCCATGGTGTCAAATCTGTAAACAGAAGACCCATTGGACAAGTGATTGTAACAAGTCCAAGGACTGAAATCCAGCCACCATTGCCCCTAAGGCAACTGTTCCCCCTAGTTGAGCTCCCAAGTGGTGGTACTCAGAATAAGGGAGTAGCAGGGTTAACCCTGGGATCTGAGGTGGACTCTGGCCTAGTCAGAGTTCCCACTCAGGCTGTACTGATCTGTGATGGAGGCATGGATATTGCCTCCTTATTTGTCAGTCACAGTAATCTGGGCAAATACAGACAGCAGCCTTTGATAAATGGAAAAGAGACCTTAGCATTCAGGGACACAGGAGCAAGTGTCACAATGGTGACAAAAGATCTTGTGGCTCCTGAGCAAATCATACTTGGTGAGATGTACCAAGTGACCAATGCTAGCAATGTCAGGGCAGACCATTCCTTGGCAGTTGTTAATTTCACCTGGGGAGGGGTAACTGGCCCTAAGAAGGTTGTGGTAAGTGCAGATCTCTCTGTTGAATGCTTGTTGGGCAATGATTTAAAAACTTCAGCTTGGGCTGAAGTGGAGCTCAGGACTCATGCAGAAATGTTGGGAATCCCTGCAGATGTGTTTGCTATGACTAGGTCACAGGCAAAAATGTCATCCACTGAACAGGCCCTGGAACCTGGAAAAATGGACCTGGTGCCTTCCAAGAAAAGGAACAGTAGGGGTAAGGCAGTGTCGTACCCCCTGAGTCAGAGCACACATCAGTCTCTTGAGGGAGATGATCTTAGTCCTGAAGAAGGAACTGTCTCAGAGGAGCTTGAACCTGATCAGGTTGAGTTCTTGGGGACAGGGGGCCCTTCCAGGGCAGATCTGTCATGAGCAAGCTACACGGACAGGGAGGAAGGGCAGGTAATACACCCACGCGCAGTGTTTCCCTCCCATGTGTGAAAGTACATCGGTCTGTTTGAATTAGGCGCCCGAAACATTACATCTCCTAGAAGCCTTTTGGGCGCATCAGGGAAAACCGGATTAGACTTCCTTGTGAAAACCACCTCTATAAAGCACCTCCTCTTCCGGAGGGAGGTGCTTGACAATCTTGCCTGGATTTCGTACGAAGTAAGCGGAAAGTATTCCCCGCTGGATTCCTGTAACACTTTGTGGCTTGTTTGAGGGTTAGCCGAAGAAGAGGAGACGTCGATGAGCACGGTGTTTCTCTTTGCTGTCAGCACTCCTTTGTTTCCAACTCCCGGCTCGGGGAGTTCCCAGGTACCATAGTCTCGGTCGGGGGTGAAACATCGGAACGCTCCCCCCCACTTACCGTGACACATTTGTTTTCCCCGCGCCCTGGGGTTTTGTGACATTTCGCACCTACTACCAGCAAGCACCTCCGCGGTGTTGTTGAACCAAGGAAGGGTGCGTTTTTTGGAAACCACTCGCGCTATGATTCACAACAGTGGCTGGTGCGTTTGTAACGACTACATCCTGTGTATACAGACGCGATCTACGTGCACTCTCGCTGTGATCCAAAACAGCGGTGGGGTGCACTGCCTTCTAAAAGGTTGTTACTTTCCACGCTGTAAGTTAAACAGCGGTTGGGGCTTTGCCTTGGTGGAATCATATCTGCCCTCATTATCTACCAGTCGAGGGATCCCAATCTCTGAACTACGTGCTAGAGATAATTGATCCTGGAACTTACTGGGTCCTGGTCGTTGGTGATGGTTCTCTGAATGACATGGTGTCTATATGATGGGAGTTCTAATCCATGAGAGATGTGTACAGTGCATCTGATAGAGACTACTAGCCGCAGATTCCTTAACGTAGAATTATCCACAGGCGTGAGACTGGACCCGGAAAACTTTCTTGCCCACTATCTCTACACGCGATTCCGCCCCGACGTCCTCCGCGGGCGTGACATCAGCAAGGTCACATAAGCCCAACCCTGGCGCGCTGACATCAGTTTTCTTCTTATCTGCTTGCAACGCGGATCCGGATCTGGTCCCTGGCCTGTTTCAAGCCTTCTTTTGTCCGCTCCTAGGCGATTTTCTTGGGAACAGTGTGCGAATGCCTTCGGGCTTTAAGATGTGCTCGTCTTGTGCATGCCAGGTGTCAGCGACAGATCCTCACCCCATCTGTATGTGGTGTTTGGGGGAGCACCACGATTCCACAGATTGTGAGGCGTGTCAGCAAATGAAGCCGAAGTCCCGGCGGGAGCACTGGATGAAGCTCCTTTCGGCGCGCATGTCCCAGTCGGCGTCCTCACCTCGCCCGTCCCCCGCAGAAGGCTTCAAGACCCGCCGCTTCCGTCTCCGACATCGTCCCTCATCCAGGCCGCAAGGGCGTCGCTCACCTGTTGTTAAGTGTCACAGTTTGTCCCCGAGGCCCGATCCCCGGTCTGTTGGGGGTGCGGATTCTCCGCGAGTGGTGCAGCCCCACGTGTTGCCACCCTATCCACCGTTCCCCTGTGCAGGGGCGACCAGAGCCCAGATGGAGGCCTATGCAGCGGCCTTGCAGGCCTCTTTGGCTCTTCTCCTTCTCTTCCTGGGACGTCTGCGGATCCCTTGCCGCATGCGGGGACTTCTGCGGTGTCGCTGGCGGCTCCGGCGCCAACAGGTTTGGCTCCAGGTCCTGAAGTGGTGGTGCCGTCGGGGTGCGGCCCTTCGGGGTTCCCTCCTTCGGACCACGAGGCCCCTGCCTCGCCGCAAACCCTGTGTGTCGCGGTAGGTTGCCGGGGCTCGGGGCGTGGCCTCGAGTCCCCTTCGGTCCTCTGGGCAGACGGCAGCCTTGTCTGAGGCCGAGGTGACGCCGCTCAGGTGCTGGCGGTTGCTGACCCTGGCGGCGCCGCAGGGGCTGGCTAGGGGTTGGGGCGTATCCCTGGGCCCCCCCATCCCTCCACACCGGCAGCTGCCGCATCGGAGGTTGAGTCGATGCCTTTTCGGCGCCGTTCTTTAGCTGCCCCGGATCCGACCCATCCTCGGTCTCCTGCGCCGTGCGTTGTGGCGAGGTTGTTCCGGCGTCCCCTTCGGCGCCGGTCGACGTTGACCTGACACCAGCCGCGAACTCTACGGCGCCGGGCCGGCGTTGGGTCGTTGATTCGTCTTTGGACGCCCCCTCTTCCCCAGAGGTTCGGTGGTTGTTGGTTTAATCTTCTCCAGAGACGGGTCGCCGCGTCGTGGCTTTTTCCCCGGCGTCTTCTAAGGACGGCTATTCGCCGTCGCCGCATCAGCAGTCTTTGCCGGAGGCACCTCAGGTTCCCCATTCCTTGGTCCACCTTCCCCCTTTCCGGGCTTGGTCTTTCCTTCCTCCGGTTGGACTGGGGGACGGCCGCCTTAGCTTGCAGCCGTCGCCCACAGCGGAACTGCTTTTCCTGCCGCTGGGCCCTCGGAGGCGAGTGCTGCCTTCGCTTGGGCTGTTTCCACGGCTGAGGGAATCCTGCGCATGGGCGATCCAGCTGCCCATTTCCCCACGGATCATCTTCTGGAGGTCCTCCATCAGGGTTCTGGTGGTCGGGAGCTGCTTCTTCCCTTCGAGGCTTCGCTCCATACTTCTCTTTTGGGGGCTTGGGGGCGGTCCCCCACGGGGGACCCGGTGCCCCAGCAACTTCTGCACCGCCACCGTCCTGCACCGCATGATCCTGTCAGTCTTTCCCGCCACCCCTCTACCAGGGGCCTTCTTTTACAGACTGCCTTTCCCTCCCTGCCATCGGTGTTGTCTCCCCCATCACGGGAGGCCCGTTGGTTAGATTCCTGGGGGCGCAATATCTTCGCCTCCACCAGTGCGGCTTTGCGGGCCCTTAACACTCTTTGTGTTTTGGCTAGAGCCACTTCTTGCTTGTGGGATTCGGCGGAGTCCCGTATGTTTGCCTCTTCTCAGGAGGGTGCCTGTGTTGATCTGAGGCACCATGTGTTGGATGGCCGAGAGCTGGCGGCGTTTATTCTTCGCTCGGCTCTGGACATTTCGGAGGTGCTTAGTCGTACCAATTAAGAGTCAAGTGTCACTTGATGGTACTCTTTTAGAACAGACTGACACATTTCCATATTTGGGCATCACAATGAATAGAAAGCTATCTTGGAAGCCACAGATAGATTTATTTGTCCTGAAACATAACCAGCTTGCTTGAGCTATTCTGAAAGAATTCAGAGCTTCACACACAAAATCGGTGGGTCCTGCAATTGCACTACACAAGGGGAAAGTTAGAGCCTCAATCATATACGGAGCGGAGATTTGGGGCTTTGACAATCTTTTGCCTCTTGTTAAAGCACAAAATAAGTTTTTGCGTTCACTCACGTCCCTCCCGCAATCTACCCCCATACTGCCTTTACTGCTAGATTTGGGGTGCAGGGCGTTTAATGAGGAAGCCGGGTATAGACCCTTGTCCTATTGGAGAAGATTGTGGACCTCCCCCGAGTTGCTGTCGTATGCCAATGCACTTTGGTACATTAAGAATCTCGACACGCAAAAGAGAATCGCTTGGCTCCAAAATGTTAAAAAGGGCTTGATGGAAATGGGGTTGAGCCACTTGTGGGTGGACCCTAGGGGCAATCAGTTCCCCAGCAAGCTTGAGTTTAAAACTCTATACTGGGAATCCAGGCTAAGAAAACTGTGGTCTGTTACGAATAGTAGCTCTCTATCTGGCCTATTCTTGGATCACAAACTTTCAGGTAGCTTCGAACCCTATTGGAATTTTATTTCCAAAATAGGGGATCGTAAATTATAACACCAGTTCAGAGTAGGGTGTCTACCGCTCAATTCCTTCAGCTATAAGTGGAAGGGTGGAACAGATAGTTTCTGTTCTATTTGTAAATCACAGGTTGAGTCCATTGCCCATGTTCTGTTTGTGTGCCCAGCCTTTGCTCTCCCCAGGAAGATATGGCTACAGCCGATCTGCTCCAATTTAGGTACTAGATCACATAAAACAGCTATGCGTCTTCTAAGAACTAACACTCGAGAGGACATAGTTGTTGCCATAGCCAAGTTCCTCAGTTGGTCTTGGGCTATACGTAAGGTCCAGGTTAACAGGAACAATCCCTTATTGCTTTCAGTTTCAGAGTCCTGATTTGCCTAGTCCTGTCATACCTAGTCTTCTTACCTTTATTATTTTTTAGACAATGAAAGATATTTACTTTTATATGGTTTTAGTATGACCTCTTGGGCTGGTCCCTTTTGGAGGACTTTGTTGTATTTGCGTCTTATGTATACTTTTTCTTTCTTTTTCCTTTAATTTTAAATTCTCTTTTATTCTTATTGTACTGTATCTTTCATGATGTAACAATCGAATAAAGATTTGTTGATTGATTGATTGATTGATTGATCGTACCATGGTTTCTTCAGTGGCCCTTCGTCGGCATGCCTGGCTACGGGATAGTGTGTTCCCGGAGAACATTAGGGAACGGCTGGTGGACCTTCCCTTTGGTACTCTTTTGTTCCACGCCCCTGCCGATTCTGCCATTCAGAGGTTTCTTGCGGAGCTTCGTCGTCGTCCTCCTCCTCCCCCTCAGTGACCTGTCAGTCGGTCTGTGTTTCGGGGGGTGTTCCTCTGTTGTTTTCCTGGGGTCTTGTAGCTAGTAGCCCCGGTTGTCTGTTCTGTGTGGTTGATGTGCCTTCAGGTCCTTTTGTTAGGACTTTGGTGCTGTTGGCTGCTGTTCCGGCACTTGTTTGACTTGTGGTTTTGGCTGTTTGTAAGCCGTGTAGGCCCTGAGATTAGGTCTTCTGTGTATTCTTTATTGGCTGCTTGGCAAGCCATCTGCGGTTTTCTCTTCAGGTCTTCTGTTTGTCATCTGCTGTGGATTTTTTTTTTCCTAAGCGGGTTCCCAGGTTCTGGGACGTAACATGCCCTATGTGGGGTAATGGTAGATATTATATAGCTCTATCATGTGCTGGAGAGGTGTGGTCGTCCTTCGGGCTTCTGCTCACCGTGGCGTCACGGTATGTTGCACATGCGATATTCTTGCTGATGGTTTTGGAGTGGCTTGCATGGCGCCCCGGTCTGTCCTTCTCCTGGATCGCTGTGTCACTAGCCTAGTCCGGCCTGCTGTCTGCGGCATTGTGTTGTAGCGGTTTTGCACTTCTGTCCACCTTGGTCCTCTGTTTGGTGTTCTGGGGGGGACTGGTTTCTCTGGTTTTTGCGTTCTGGTGGACGGCTTGGTCCATCCCCTGTCTCTCTCTCTCTTTCTTTCTGCCTGATTCCACTTCATTCGTGGGTCAGTGTGTGCCGGGTCCTCCCTTGGGGCGTGTCCTTGCCCTTCTGGGCCTTCCTTGCCTCTGCCCTCGGCTGGCGCCTAGCTTGTCCTGGGTGCACCGTTCTGTGGTGTTGTCTACTGCTGGCTGTGCATGCCAGTGCAGGCCTGTTTGTTCTCCACCATTGTGGCCTTTGCTGTATTCTCTGGTGCCTTTCTTATTCCGTCTGCACTTTTGGCGGCGCACCCATCCCTGCATTGTCAGCTGCTTGCGGCTGGGGTGTATACTGTTCTTCTGTCACTGTGTATGTGTTTCTTCAGGTGGACCCTGCCTCCGGTTCTACCTCTTCTCCCTGGGGGTTGATGTGGTCCTTGTGTTCTTTACGGCTTTCCGGGCGCTGTCTGCCCCTGCGGGGTGTTGGGCGGTTCTCCCTTGGTTGGGCTTAGGAGTTCCTTTCCTTTCCTTTCCCTTCTTGTCCCTGTGACATGTCCCCTGCTGGGGCCCTGTGTCTCTCCTGGTGGGGAGGCTCTCTTGCAGGCCCTCCTCCCTTCTGGGTATGGCTAGGGTATCTATTCTACATTAAGGAATCTGCGGCTAGTAGTCTCTATCAGATGTACAAGTTACTTACCTTCGGTAACGATGTATCTGGTAGAGACGATTCTAGCCGCAGATTCTTTCACGACCCGCTCTTCCTTCCCGTTGTGCGAGGACCGTCTGCTTGTGTTTCTGCAGTCGCCTCCCTCTGGGTGCCTTGTCTTCTGTGGGGGCCCTTCTTCGTTTTCTTCCGGTGAGGCATCCCTCCTGCTGTTTTCTCTCCAGCGTGAGGGCCTACTTTTGCTCTTTCCCTCTGTTGTTGGGGTTTCTGATACCAACCGATCTTCTTAGTTAGGGGTTCTTTTACCTGTCCTTTGCCTTCCTGCTCCTTTCGGAGGTTATGGCCCCCCTTGACACTGCAGTCTGCGGATGGATTGCATGTCCTTTGACCTCCTGCCCCTGTCAGGAGGTGTGGCCATCCTTGGCAGTGTAGTCTGGGGATGGATTGCTGTTGCTCCTCTTGTGGAAATGTGGATTTTCCTGATCAGTTATGTCCCCTATCTTGGACCCCAACGGTTGTATATGCATGTTACAAGTACATGTATGTTCCCTCCAGTTCCAGTTTCTAAGACGCAAACATATGTGTGTCTACTGTCAACATGTTCTCTGTCAGATCCGCCATCAATGGGCTGGATATTCGATTCCTTAGTATGAAAGGCCACCGACTTTATATGGCTAAGTTACTCCATTTTTACAGTTCAGGCGAGTAGGCCCGATTCTGTCCTCAAAGCCTTTCCCTGCTCTCTGTCTCTGACAGCTTCAGCTTGAGCTCGCATCTGTATCCATGAACTTTGTCCTACTCCCTGTGCAGCTAACGGTGCCTGCCTCGGCCAGTTTTCGCCTGTCTGCCAAGAAGTTGTATTTCACCTTCGAATTATCTATTTTGCTCTCCAGCCGATGCATTCCTGCCTAGTGATTTAGGTAAACATTTCCTTTAGCTCACAAGCAAAGGACTCAGCCTTTCCGTCCTCCTGCAAGTGATTCATAGCCCTGTTGCCATGGAAAGTTTTCTGCCCCTCGCATCTCATATAGACACTTAGACGCTTGTACACGCACACAGTCAGTATAGAATAGATTCTGTCCGAGAGTCTCTTCCTTGTGGATAACATAGTTCTTTAAACATAGGATGTTAGATATGATTTGGGATTAGGATGACTTGACCCCAGACTTCTCGTCTCCACATGTAGAGCTAAATGTCAAGTCCCCTTCACCCCCTAGTTGCACGTCAATTACACGTCATGCTGCCGCGCGCGCATCTATGCCAAGTATTATCTTATAGATCCACCTATGCCTGATAATTCTAACCAATCATGTTTCTTTTATTCCTTATTACGCCTAGTTTCGATTATGTCACTGTCACGTCATTTTTCTTATCAAATGTTACGCCTTCTACATTCGTTTCATTGTAATGTACTTATTATAAAAATACATGTCTGTTAATAAATTATTGTACTTCACTTCCTGAACCTTCGTGGTGACGGAACCTGAGGGCCGCGACTCGAGTCGGCCATTTTGAATGGAATAAAGCCCATTAGAAACCTCTTATACCACGGATTCTGCCTCTTGTTATTTTGAGCTATTTACTTTAATTTAAGATTCCGCATGAAATTCAGTCCGGTAATATTTATTTTATTTACCACACTCTGTTCCAGGCTTGTGGCCCTTCCCTTTGTGGTTGTGGTTGCAGATCTTCTCTTTTTCTCTTTCTGTCGCGACGCTTTCACATGCTTGTGCCTCCAGGATGGCACTCGCCTTGGCTTGCAGGGTGGTTCCACAAAGTGGTGCTTTGCGCTTTTCTTGCTATGGCCTCGCTGCTCTGGCCTTCTGGTGCTTTAATACCACCTGATGCTTTCGCCTTGGCTGGCACAGTTGTTCCTCAGAGGGGTGCTCTGCTCTGGCCTGCTGTGGGCGCCTTCTAGTGCCTTGGTGCCACCTGGTGATGTTTCTCACCTTTTGTTTCTCTCTATTTTGTTTCTCTGTTCTTTTCGCATACTGTTCCTATGCTCTCCTCAGTTTTGTTGTGATGGCTCCGTGTTGTGGTGCGGAAAAGTTCTCTGAAGCAAACTGATGTCAGCGAGCCTGGGTGGGGCTTATGTGACCTCGCTGACGTCACGCCTGCGGAGGACGTCGGGGCGAAGTCGCGTGGTAAAGCCCCCCATCGCGCAAAGATGCTGGGCAAAAAAGTTTTCCGGGCCCAGTCTCATGCCTGGGGATAATTCTACGTTAAGGAATCTGCGGCTAGAATCGTCTCTACCAGATGCATCGTTACCGAAGGTAAGTAACTTGTACATTTGGCACAAGTGAGTGAATGAACCGTTACTTAACCAGTCACGTGTGTCTGTATACCCTTTCCTGTACAGCCTCTCGTACACTTCTCTCTTCCTTTGTATGCAGAAATTTCGCATGAAGAGATCAGTGGAGACATCCAGAACCCCAGACCAGACTCAGGGAGACAAGGCGCCATCACAGCAGCAGTATTTGTTATTTTGTCCCCTTCCCTTTTCCCTGGAGTGCTCCCTTCCGTAGTAGTGTTTATTGCTCTGTGGGGGGTTGCTCCCAGGGGAGTAGGGAGGTTCCTCAACCCGCCGTCGTCCCTGCTGGCCGATTTTCGAGGTTAGTGGCTTTAAGCTTTATTTCTTGAGCTGCTGACACATCCTGACAAGATCTGAGCCAAGAGCAGCTGAGCTGCCGCTCTCTTGAATCCCTCAGACAGCAAGCTGCTGCTGGGAGTGCTAGTGGGTCCCATAGGATCTACTGGGATGATGGACTCCTTTACTTTTTTTTTTTTAATATCTTTATTCATGCCATATTTTTGATAAAACACGTTCCCCCCCACCTCCCAGCCATACAGACAGACAGGTATACATACAGTTATATAATAATAAAGTAAAAACCCAAAAAGTAAAAAGAAAAACAAAACCAATATTTTTCAACACAATCGGAGCCTAGGAGAGGAAAGAAGAATTTACACTTAAAGTTCATTCCTGACCGACGGTTTGGCGCCACTCTATAAAAGGGGCACATATTCTTAAACCCATTTTACGTCTCCTTCTACCCTTACGTTTATAAACCGAAATTTCGATATTAGCTATAGCGAGAAATCTGGATAGCCATTGTTGGAAGGAGGGGGCAACAGAATCTCTCCAAGCAGAGGCAATGCATAACCTAAAGACAGCCATTGCGATAAAAATAAGTTTGTGTCCTACACTAGGATTTCCAGGGTCTACAGCCCCTAGTAGAATAACCCCGCTAGATAGTACTATGTTATCATGTAACATTGCAGATAAAAATTCCCCGATCGCTAGTTTAATCAGTTTTAAGCCTTCACAGGTGGAAAAAATGTGTATACAGTCAGCCTTATATAAGTTACACCTAGGATAACACGTGCACACCCCACTACCCCACTTGGCTATTCTATCCGGAGTGTAGTATAAAAAAAAAACAAGTCTTAAAAAATTGGGCTTGAAGTTTGGTTGACATTAGTATAGTTTGTGACATTCCCAAGGCATAATTAAACTCGTCATTAGAAATCTCTATTTTCTCCAGCCATTTCTGTGAAACTTTCTCCATATCATCAGGAAACATTGCAGTGATATGCAAATAGATATTCCCAATAGAATTTTTTGTATCTGATAATATTGTATCTATTAGATTAACTTTAACAATCCCCCCCCTCCCTCCTAACTTACGTCGCAAAAAGTCTCTCACTTGCAGATACTTAAAAAAATCCTGCCACTGCAAATCAAAATTATTCTTAAGTTCCTCAAAAGATTGAATCCCATTAGAAGACATGAGGTGGCCTATTTGATTAATACCTGCCTCGTACCATCTATGGATATAATTATCGTTAAACATTTCAGGCAGATTTGAATTATTCTTAATAGGGGTATAGAACGATAATCTCCCTATCCCCAGCATTTTCCTAACGATTTTCCAAACCCTATATCCACTAAATACTGTTTTAAATTTTACCTTTTTGTAATGGCTATCATGCAAATGTCTCCACCAATACCCTCCGCTATCTTTACCTAGCAATAATTGAAATGTAGTTGGTGTATAAGCCTCCCCCAATCTAGCTTCCCAATTACTCTGTAGCAATTCCTTACTATACAAGAGTACCGTTGCCCAATAATACGCCCGAAGATTTGGGAGATCTAAGCCACCCCGAATTTTCTGGAGGGTAAGTAGCTTATAAGCCCGACGCGGCTGTGCATACGCCCAGATAAAACTAGAAAATATCCGTTCCATTGATTTAAGCAATGGTACAGAGAATTCTAAACATATTGCTCTAAACAAATACAAAATTTTGGGGAAGAACACCATTTTGATCGCATTTACTCTACCTATAACAGAAAGGTGTAAATTGTCTAGACGTTTAAGATCTCTCTTCATTGCGATTATTGTTGATTTTACATTCAAATTTACCAATTGATCCAAATCAGCTGTAATAGAGACACCTAAATACGTGGCATGTTCCACCACCCGAACATCCTTCATTACACACTTTTTGTTGAGAACAATCTGAGTTTTCCCTTGGTTCAACGCATACCCAGCCGCTATCCCAAATTGCTTCGCTTCTTCCTCTATCGCGATCATGGCCGTAGTTGGATCAGCGGTCACAATTGCAATATCATTGGCATAAGCCAATGTTTTGGTAAGGTATCCTTGCGAAACTATAGGCTCTATTACTCTATTTTTTTCCAAGCACCTAATGAACGGATCTATATAGATCGCGAAGAGTAACGGTGAGCAAGGACAGCCCTGCCGTGTTCCTCGCGTTATTATCAGCTCTTCAGTTGGGGTACCATTTACCATTACTATGGCTCTTGGATTCACATATAATTTTTGCATTGCTTGAATAAACCCTGCCTGGATCCCTATTCTAGACATCGCTGCCCAAAGGAAGTGCCAAGAGACCCTATCGAAAGCTTTCTCCGCATCAAGCAGAATCAGCGCCATAGGGTCCCCTGACACCTCCATACCATCAAACAGGGTAATTACTCGATGTATATGATTGATAGTTGATCTCCCCGGAATAAAGCCATGTTGGCTCGGAGAAACCACCCTGTGCAGTAAGGGAGCAAGTCTATTAGCCAGGACTTTCGAGTGAATCTTAGAGTCCGCATTAATAAGTGTAATGGGTCGATATGACCCGAGTTGCTCGGGAGGTTTATTTTTTTTCAGAAAGATAATTATTTTCGCCCTTGACCAGGAATCCGAGGGGTGGCCTCCCGTAAAAATATGCATTATGAGATTTCCTAAAATTCCTTGAATTTCAACTATAAAAAGAGCATAAAATTCTGAAGGAATACCATCTAACCCTGTAGCTTTCCCGGGGGGTAAGCTTTTAACTACACCTATAATTTCATCCAACCTAGGTATTTCCTGTATGCAATTTAAATCCTCATCCTCGAATTTCCCAAGACAAGAACTAACTAAATAATCCTCCACACAACCCAGATCACCCTCCCCGGTCTCGGAATATAGATCTTGATAAAACCGCCAAAAGGCGTCTTTTATAAGAGTAGGATCCACTACACGATTCCCCATGGGGTCCTGGATTTCACGAATTATATTTGCCGTAGTTTGTTGTCTCATACGAACTTCTAACTGATGTCCAATTTGTTCGTTTACTTCATAAACTCTCTCCTTCTGGGCTAGCGCTTTATTGACAGCTTTAACCGTAAAAGCTTTTACGATCTGGGCTTTAGCAATCAGCACTTGATGCTACGCTTTCTCAACCATCTCCTTTGTAGCTAAACTGTTGCCCATTGTAACACTTACTAATCCCTCCTCCTTGATTCTCAAATTATCTTGTAACCCCTGCATCTTTACCCTAGCTTGCTTATTAGTTTTTAGGGAGAATTGTAAGGTCTCCCCACGTATCCCTGCTTTTAGGGTGTCCCATACTACTTCAATCGAAGCGCTTCCCAGATTGTCAGACAAAAATTTAGGGATCCATTCTCTCATATGAGTGCAATAATTCTCATCTAATAATAGCGCCTTTTCAAAAGTCCATGAATTGGGTATACGATTTTGATTATCTATTTCTAGGCTACAAATAAGAGGATTGTGATCTGAAAAAGTCTGGGGTAGTTTCATTAATTGGCACTTTGATTTAATTATATTGGACGTTAAAAAATAATCCAGTCTTGCATGCGTAAAATGTGGATTAGAGAAATATGTATAGCCACAATCATCCGGTTTTAATGTCTGCCAACCATCCACTAAGCCATGAGTGCAGCACATTTGCCGAAGTGCTTTAAATACTTTAGGCTTGCGGCCAATGTAGTGCCATTCCTCATTTAGCGACCAATTACTAGGGAGATTAATGTTAAGGTCCCCACAAATCAATAGAGGCAGTGGCCAGTGCATCAATTCATTAGAAATCTCATCAAACACTTCTGCCTCATCACCATTACAGCCGTATATAGTACATAGGGTCATTCACTCCCATATTGGCATTCTGTAATTGCCCATCGACCATATTTATCTGCTTTAGAATGATTAAAATTGAGCCCATGTCCCTTAGCTAGAATTGCCCCCCCCCCCTAACCCTGGTCCCCAGTGAGGTAGCACATATCAACCGGTAGCCCAGCGTTTTTAAAATGTGCATTTGTGACCACTCAATATGTGTCTCTTGTAGACAGAGTATATTACTTCCCCAGGCTTGCAATCCAATCGTAACTGCCTGTCTTTTTTTAATGTCATTTAGGCCGAAAATATTCATAGATAATATTCTTAACAGTCCCATCCTAATGTACTAATGTGCACTATACAATTGCTTTAACAATAACATGAACACAACATGAACACAAAATGTTTTCCTTCTCCTGGCCCCTCTCTTTTGTTTTTTGTTTTACTTTTCTGTTGGTTATTATAACCTTGTCTGACACTGCCTGCCCCCCCCCCACCCTCCCCTCCCCCCACCAATTCTGGAGGTTACCTGGCCACGCCAGGGATGTGACATCCAACGAACAAACCCCCGCGCACGCCCCCCTGTGTCTCTCCATCTTGAACCACAACCCCACTATTGCAAAACCAGAGAATAGAGAAAAGGAAAACTAGCCCTGTCCATACTAATATTGAGCCTTAATGTAAACAACCAAAAAAAAATTACAAAAAAATAAAATAAAAACCACGTAGTCTTCCTTCCCTTGTTCCCTTAAAAAAAAAAATAAAGGCCTAGAGCATTGAATAATGACAGTGCAGCCTAGGCGGGAGGCCCAAATCGATTCCCCGAGCCCAGCAGTACAACACAGCATTTATCCAAGCCTCCGACAGAAACCACACCCCCATCCCTTGTTGAACCCAACTGGTGTCCTTGAACGCATTCCTAGTTATTTCATCCTGCAGTAAGCTTTACACATGAACTTTATATTATTTAAATTCCGAAAGTTCAACAAGATATTTCTGCGCCTGAATTCCAGAGATGAAGCTACGGGTAGCCCCTTTGAAAATTATCTTCAGTCTGGCAGGTTTCTGCAAATACACCTCAGCCCCCAACTTCTGAAATGGATCAAATAGTTGCCGGAGTCTCCATCTACGCTCCACTGTGGCATGAGCGAAATCAGGTCTGGTAAAAAATGTTACTCCCTCAAAAGTACGTTTCTTAGTGGGTCTGGCTAGATCAAAAAGTGTTTGGCGGAGAAGAAAGTTTCCAAAGAATACAAGTATAACACGTGGGTATTATATAATTACGATAATTACGGAACCTCCTGAGGCACAGCCGGGAGTAGGCAGAACACAGCGCATTGATTGCTTTTAAACTTGTGAATTTGTTTTTTAAAACTCACTCACCTTCCTCCTGACACACGATCACGGTGTGCAGGCATCCCCCACTCAGCGGAACGAGCGCTGGTAAGGGAGAAAATCGCCGACCTACTCCACCCACCATCACCCACGCCCAGACAGGGACACGCCCACTCTGAGGCCACGCCCCCTGCAACCATCATAAAAGCGCGCTGACATCACGAGCGCGATAGATAATTACGGAACCTCCTGAGGCACAGCCGGGAGTAGGCAGAACACAGCGCATTGATCGCTTTTAAACTTGTGAATTTGTTTTTTAAAACTCACTCACCTTCCTCCTGACACACGATCACGGTGTGCAGGCATCCCCCACTCAGCAGAACGAGCGCTGGTAAGGGAGAAAATCGCCGACCTACTCCACCCGCCATCACCAACGCCCAGACAGGGACACGCCCACTCTGAGGCCACGCCCCCTGCAACCATCATAAAAGCGCGCTGACATCACGAGCGCGATAGATAATTACGGAACCTCCTGAGGCACAGCCGGGAGTAGGCAGAACACAGCGCATTGATCGCTTTTAAACTTGTGAATTTGTTTTTTAAAACTCACTCACCTTCCTCCTGACACACGATCACGGTGTGCAGGCATCCCCCACTCAGCGGAACGAGTGCTGGTAAGGGAGAAAATCGCCGACCTACTCCTCCCGCCATCACCCACGCCCAGACAGGGACACGCCCACTCTGAGGCCACGCCCCCTGTACTTTCCCCTACACTATATACATGTGTATCTACCGGAAGCGCAGCGGACGAGCGCAGCGGACGAGCGCAGCGGGCGCGACGATTGCGCACCGATGGCGCGCTTAAGGCAAGCTCGTCTGCGCTCGTCCGCGCCGAGTCCGGGCACAGGGCCGTACCCCCTATTCCTCAGACACCAGAGTCCAGGTACTACAATGCTGAAACCCTTCACAGCCTAAGGCCCCCTGCTACGAACTGTTCACGGCACCTCTACTCAGTTGAAAACATTCCACAAACATGCCCTAAATGTAAATCACTTCTTAAACCCAAGCCTACAGCTGCTCTAACCCACGATTATCATTTGCTCCTGTTAAATTGCAGATCTCTGCCGAAACATAGGACAGTAATTGCCCTGTTATTAGATGAACTCACTCCGGACATAGTATTCCTGACGGAAACATGGCTCACCACAGATTCCGATCCTGCCCTAGTTAGCGCTCTCCCTCCTGGCTTCCAAATTACTCGGCAGGACCGTTCTGATGGGAGAGGTGGAGGCCTAGCAATTATCCATAAAGAACAGTTTCAATGCCGAGTTATTCCTGAAACCATTCCCGACTGTGAGAGCCTTGCTTTCAGCATTGACCTCTCTCCGAATAACTGTTTCTCCGGTACACTTATCTACCGTCCCCCAGGTCCCCCAAAGCAATTCCACCTCCTTCTTCCTCAGATTGTCGCGGAACGTGTTAGCACCACGTCCAACTTCACTTTGCTAGGTGATCTTAACCTTCACTTTGATTCTGTATTGGATCAGGGAGTCACCACACTGGTAGATGACCTAGCCGCGCTGCAACTCACCCAATATGTCAAAACCTCAACTCATGTCAAGGGTCACTTATTGGACCCGGTATTTAGCAACTGTGCATACTTTACAGCCGACCCGCCATTCCCGCTCCCATGGACAGAGCACTTTCTTGTGCCCTTCACATGGACCACATTTAAGCCTCTGCCGACTAGACCGACCACAAAATTCACCCGAGCTTGGTCCCGCCTTTCAGTCGACGACTGGTCTTCCAAGCTCGCTACCAACCAACCTCTTTATAATGATGACCCAGGCCTAGCCAACCAGGCCTACGCTGACTGGATCACGCAAACTCTCGAAAACACCCTCCCTAAAAATAAAATCACGCTAAAACGATCCCACAAAACGGCTCCCTGGTATACGGAGGCTCTCAGGGACAAGAAACGCCAGTGTAGAAAAAACGAAAGACGTTGGCGTTTAGACTACTCACTAGGAAGCAAAATCTGTTATCGAGAGTCAATCAGCGAATACAAAGCTGAAGTCAAAATCGTCCAGACCACTTATTTCTCAAACAAAATTCTCCTAGCCAAATCAAAACCCAAAGAAATTTTCCAGATTGTAAAAAAATTAACCAAACCCCCTCCTAGTTTGCACGATACAAAATCAACAACTCACTGCAACGATGTAGCTGAGTTTTTCCATCAAAAAGTTAATAACATCTACTCCACTTTTCCCCCCAGCAAGATCACCTCCCTAGCCCAGTCCGACGCAGTCCTAACTATCCCCTCCCCTCAGCCTCATCCTACCCTGGATCACTTCCCCCTCCTGGATCTTGTCACTCTGGAAACCATAGCCCGGAAAGTAAAAACCGGTTCCGCTGATGATCCAGCCCCTCCAGACATCTTAATGTCAGCATCCCTAATTACATTGCCAATCATCAGGGATGTACTGAACGCTTCGATCACTTCCGGCTCAGTTCCTCCAGCCTGGAAACGAGCCATGGTCCGCTCACTATTAAAAAAGCCTAATCTAGACCCGTTAGACTTCAGCAACTACCGGCCCATCTCCCTGCTCCCGTGGGTGAGCAAAATTTTAGAAAAATACATTAATTGCCATCTGGTAAATTTCTTAGAAAACTCCCAATTGTTAGACGCCACCCAGACGGGCTTCAGACGCAAACACGGGACTGAGACCGCCCTCCTCATGGTCACGGAGGAATCCAGAAAAATCCTGGATCAGGGAGGATCAGTGGCAGTGATCCTCCTTGACCTCAGCGCAGCCTTTGACACGGTCAGCCATGACACCTTACTGCACCGTATGTCCAGCGTCAGAATTAAGAACAAAGCTTGGCTCTGGTTTAAATCCTTCCTGGAGGACAGATCCTTCCGAGTCTTTGACGGTGAGGCCGTGTCCACCAGTAGACCATTGAGGTGCGGAGTCCCTCAGGGCTCCTCTTTAAGTCCCGCTCTTTTCAACATCTATATGAGGCCACTGGCTGATGTCGTCCGCCCTTTTGGGATTAAGATCATTTCTTACGCGGACGACACGCAACTGGTGGTCTCACTGGCGCAGGTAGCCAATCCACCTACGTCAGGCGGACTTAGAGACTGCCTAAAAGAAGTAAAAAGCTGGATGTCCTCATCATCCCTTAAACTGAATGGGGACAAAACGGAGCTGATGCTCTTGGGCCCATCCGACCCCCTTTTTTTCAACTCCCTGTGGCCCTCTGATCTAGGCCCCCCTCCAGCACCTAAGGACAACATCAAGAGCCTTGGGGTATGGCTGGACAGTTCCCTCTCATTTAAGACTCAAGCCACAAAACTTTCTGCAACCTGTTTTGGCCTCCTTAAAATGCTTAAGAAAATCCTGCCTCTTCTCCCAATGGAAGCCAAGCAGGTAGCTATACAGGGTCTGATACAGTCCCGCCTGGATTTTAACAATGTGTTATACCTTGGCGCCCCAGACTACACCCTACGCAGACTTCAGACAGTGCAGAACTGCGCGGCCCGTCTACTGCTCGAACTTCCTCGCAGACAATCTGTGAGGGCCGGTCTGGTCAACCTTCACTGGCTGCCAGTTCGTCAAAGAATCCGATTCAAAGCCATGTGCATTGCTCATCAGGCCTTTTGGGATACGGGTCCTATGATCACCCGGGATCTAGTCACCCATTACATACCCACCAGAAACCTCCGCTCTAGCCAGACCTTCTTAGCTACACCCCTCAGAATAAACAAGACCAGGTCGGGCGGCAGGACGTTCGCCTATAATGCAGCCAAGACCTGGAATGCTCTCCCTCTGCATCTCAGAGCTAACGCCAACCTTTCCTCATTCCGAAAGCAGTTAAAAACATTCCTTTTCAATCTCCCCTATTAATCCCCACTCAGCCATTCTATGAGGTCTCCTCTATTATCTTCAAGCGCTTGGACGCCTCCGGGCAGCAATTCGCGCTTTACAAATGTACATCCCTCCACATCCATCCGTATTGGGCCGTTGATGTGTGTTTACCAGGAGACAGGGGAAATCTGTGGGCTCTTTGTATTTCCCACTCCAAGTCCCATGCCTGAATTTCTGGGAATGCTCCTTTTAGGAAATTAATCATGAATTTTCTGGGGTCATCTTTTTCAATTCCCTCCGGAATTCCTAAAAAGCGGAGGTTGTTACGTCTCTGCCGGTTTTCCTGCTCTTCCATCTTCCACATCAAATCCTTTACTACCCCTTGTTGTTCCTTATGCTGTCTCTGTAATATCGCCACATCTTTTTCAAGCTATTCAGTTCTTCCCTCTACCATAGTCATCCGATCCGCAATATCGAAGCAAGTTTTACCAACCTTTCTCACAGCCCCTTGAAGTTTTTTGGAAGCCATACGGGACCTTCGATTATCAGCCTTAACTTCCTCCAGAAAACCTTTAATCGACTGCAAAATAACTGCCAAGGAGGGTTCTTTGCTACCGGCCCCGTGATCTCCGTGATCACCCTTTTTACTGCTATTGCTGCCACAGATGGTCAGGTTATTGCGGGTTGGAGTGAGTCTAGTAATTGTGGAGGTGTTTGTGGCTAATGTAAGGGGCGTATTGTTGTAATCCCATTTCAGCTCTCGCACACTCTCACTCTCCAAGAAGTTGTCATCTCTTAGTGCCCGATTTTTACCTCTCTTTTTAGATAATTTTTTCACGGCTAATTTAGTTCTCGGGCCATCCGTGTTAGGGCTGCTATGCCATTTCTTGTCTTCATCTCCGCTTGACAGTGAGATGCTGATATCGGATATTTCAGAATCATCCGTCAGTGAGAAAAACTTATCCTGATTATCTGGTGTTTTTTTTAAAGGATCTATAGGTACACATACATTAGTTATACCAAATGTAGGGGTAGTATCGCCATCTGTAGCTCTAATGATAGCGTTGATACTGGTAGTCGAGCTGTTACCATTATTTGATAAAGTAGAGTGGCAAATGTGACTGTCGGTCGACACATTAATATCATCAGGTGCGAGAGTTTTTGAGACCAGTACCTCTCCCGTATCCCGATCACCAAGAGCGCTGCCTGCATCATTTAGCGCAACTTCACTTACTACTGCAAAGCTACTTGAAATTAGGGGTTGCAGGTCGTCAGTTTCTTTAAGTAAACGTAGGTTGCTTCTCCTCCCCATAGAGCTAGAAGCTGGGTCCTTTTCCTGCATGCCCTTACGCCGCAGATCGCCCTTTTCGCCCTTTTCTCCCCCTTCTTTGGTGCCTGCACCAGTTAAGTCCGCCTTTCTCCCGATGTGTGTAAGTGCAAATGAAGAATTTACCGGCACAGGGTTTAACAGTGCAGGTCCAGGTAACTGTCCGGGCTTCCCCTTGCCACCTCTTGCCCCCTTACCGGTCATCCTAGCTTGCGTAGATTGTTGAAAAATACTTCTAGTGTATTTAATGAAACAATGTAGCTCCACGCCGCTTTTACTCCTTTGCCGGTAGCTGCCTTTAAACCAGCAAGTGTAATGCGGTCTCCTCCACACGTTGCAGTCTGTTCGTTTAGCTAACCGCCTTCCACCCTTCAGCTGCACCGGAATCAATTCACGCAGTCCAGCGTTAATCCACGAACTCCGAGCTTCCTTATCGCCGCTGAAAGCAAAAAATACACCAGACAGGTAAATTTTGCCCGATCTCGAGTTCCGGTACCATATTGATTTTTCGTTTACTTTTTTTTTGCCGCCAATGCGTTTGTCTCTTGCCTTTCACATATTTGCAATGCAGAGCATGATTCAAGCTTCATACGGAGAGACACAGCGGAGCTCCTTCGCGACGCCGTCAGTCAGTCGCCATCTTGCCTCCTCCCGGGATGATGGACTCCTTTACTCAGAAAGTAGAGACCCCACACCTGGTGCCACCAAGAGGTTGGTTATACCTATGAAGTTTAGGGCCTTCTTATTGACACTAGCACATGACAACCCTTTAGCAGGTCACCTAGGTCAAAACACGTCTTGGGACAGAATTGTCCCTCACTTTCATTGGCCTCACATGTCTGAAGACACCAAAGAATTTTGCCGCTGCTATGTCACCTGTCAAGCCAGTGGTAAGGCAGGTGGTTCAACAAAGGCCCCCTGATCCCACTACCTGTGGTGGGGGTTCCGTTTGAGAGGGTCGGGATTTACATAGATGGTCCCATGGATCTTCAAACTGCATCTGGGCACAGATTTATACTGGTGGTGGTGGACCATGCCACTAGGTATCCAGGGGCAATTCCCCTTAGAACTACCACAGCACCTGTGGTGGCAAGGGCCCTCCTGGGAATCTTTTCCAGGGTGGGCTTTCCTAAGGAGGTAGTATCAGACAGAGGTGCAAACTTCATGTCTAGTTACTTGACTGCTATTTGGAAGGAGTGTGGAGTAAATTACAAATTTACCACCCCTTATCACCCACAATGCAATGGGTTAGTTGAAAGGTTCAACAAAACCCTCAAGGGTATGATTAAAGGTTTCCCAGACAGGCTTAGGTGCAGATGGGACATACTTTTGCCCTGTCTTCTCTTTGCCTACAGAGAGGTTCCTCAGAAGGGGGTTGGTTACAGCCCATTTGAACTTCTGTTTGGACATCCAGTTAGGGGTCCATTGTGTGTACTGAAGGAGAGATGGGAGTTACCTCTCAAACCCCCTAAACAGGATATTGTGGACTATGTGCTTGGTCTCTGCTCCAGGATGGCTGAGTACATGAAGAAGGCAACTAAAAACCTTGAGGCTAGTCAGGAATTGCAAAAGGCCTGGAATGACCAAAAGGCTGTGCTGACTGTTTACCAGCCAGGGCAGATAGTATGGGTGTTGGAGCCTGTGGCCCCAGCAGCCCTCCAAGACAAGTGGAGTGGCCCCCATACAATAATTGAGCAAAAGGAAGAGGTTACCTACCTGGTGGACCTTGGAACTCCCAGGAGCCCCCATAGGGAGCTCCATGTCAACAGGCTCAAACCATATGTTGACAGGGCAGACATGGGCTTGATCATGGCTACAGATGAGGGACAGGAGGAAGAGAGTGATTCACTCCCTGACTTGCTCTCACAGAACCCTGATGATTGTTCAGTTGATGGTGGAGCCTTGGCAGGCAGCCTCACTTTCCAGCAACAAACTGATTGCAGAAAAGTTCTCAATCAGTTTAGACGTGTTCTCACTGACTCCAAGTCAGACTACCTGGTGCACTGGACACTGGGGACAGTCTGCCTGTTAAAAATAGGATTTACAGGCAACCTGACCACATCAGGGACTGCATCAGGACTGAAGTCCAGAAGATGTTAGATTTGGGAGTTATTGAACCCTCAGATAGCCCTTGGGCTAGTCCAGTAGTCTTAGTACCTAGACCTCACACACAGAATGGTAAGAGAGAGATTAGGTTGTGTATTGGCTACAGGGGTCTCAATGCAGTCACTAAGACTGGTGCCCATCCAATCCCTAGGGCAGATGAGCTTATAGATACTTTGGCCTCAGTCAGGATTCTGAGAACATTTGACCTAATGGCTGGCTACTGGCAGATCAGATTAGATGAGGATGCACAGCCAAAGACAGCATTTTCTACCCCTAGTGGGCACTACCAGTGTGGGGTTGATGAGTACAGGCCCCAGCTAGGCCCGCAAAATACAAGGGTTCGCTCTCCTGTAACGAAAGCTAGAAGGAAGTTGGCACGGAAACTGCAAAATACAAAGACAGAGTTTATTAACCCTTAAGGGTGGTCCGACAACCTACACAACACTCTTCAGTATTGTATAGAGTAGCACAAAGAACTTGCGTACATGGTCTCCTTTTATACACAACAGAGGGGCTCATAAGTGGGTGGATACAACATAGAGCAAAATTCATTACCATTTATGGACATTTTCGATACAGGATCAATATATGGGCGGAGTTAACAATTTCCTGAGCCCGCGAAAACATGGTCAAACAAGGACTAACTGATAACAGATGTGGTCAAGTCTGGGCATGCGCCAGACGGACAAAGGAGCTATTTATAGACTGTTACTAGGCAGATTACAAGAGCAACTAGCGAAAAGGTAGGACTCTTCTCGTGTAAAGCACGTGGAGACATGACAATACAAAATGGAGTCCGGACATTAGTCAACATAAGACAAGAAACACATTTTAACTAAAGAGAATTCATGTCTTCAGTGAATGCTTAATCATATCGCTGTTTTAGTTTTCAACAGGGTGATGCCCTTTGGTTTGAAGAATGCACCTGCCACTTTTCAAAGGTTGGTGAATAAAGTCCTTACAGGCCTGGAATCCTATAGTGCAGCTTATCTTGATGATATTGCTGTCTTTAGCTCCACCTGGGAGGATCCCCTGGTCCACCTGACAAATGTTTTGGAGGCCCTACAGAAAGCAGGCCGCACTATCAAGGCCACCAAGTGCCAGATAGGGCAGAGTCAGGTTGTATACCTGGGCCACCTTGTGGGTGGATGCCAGGTTCAACCATTGCAGAGCAAAATCCAGACCATCATGGACTGGGTTGCTCCAACCACCCATATTCAGGTCAGAGCTTTCTTGGGCCTGACTAGGTACTATAGGAGGTTTGTCAAAGGTTATGGATCCATAGTGACCTCCTTTGAATGACTTAACTTCCAAAAGAATGCCAAAGAAAGTTCAGTGGACAGTTAGCTGTCAAAAGGCATTTGATGACTTGAAGCAGGCCATGTGCACTGCCCCCATTCTGCAAAGTCCTGACTGTTCCAAACAATTCATTGTCCAAACAGATGCATCTGAGTTGGGGGTAGGGGCTGTGTTATCACAATTGAATGATGAGGGTCAGGATCAGCCAGTAGCTTTTATTAGCAGAAGGCTGACCCCCAGAGAGAAACGTTGGTCAGCTTTGAGAGGGAGGCCTTTGCTGTGGTTTGGGCTCTGAAGAAGCTGAGACCATAAGCCCCTCTTATGGCTAAAACAGATGAAGGGTGAAAATCCCGAACTTTTGAGGTAGTCCATTTTCCTACAGGGTATGGACTATACAGTGGAACATAGACCTAGAGGTAACCATGCAAATGCAGATGGACTCTCCAGATATTTCCACTTAGAACATGAAGACTCAACTGGTCAAGGTTAGTTTAATTTCCTTACGTTTGGGGGGGGGGGGGTGTTGTGTAGGAAAGTAGTATCTGCTTCTTATGGTTACCCCAACGTTTTGCTTGATGTCTCACTGTTTTTGACTAGTGTGACTGGGATCTGGCTAATCAGGACCCCAGTCTATCTGCTTTCTCCCTTAAATTGTTATGCATGTACTTTGGTACACTCCAGATTTGATACTGGGGTAACCTTATCAGTCCCTAGTATATGGTACACATGTACCCAGGGCATAGGTACCCCAGAGGCCTCCCATGGGCTGAAGCATGTATTATGCCACCCATGAGAGGCCATGCAAAATGGAACTCGAGGTCTGCTACTGCAGCCTGTGTAAGATGGTGCTTGCACCGCGTACATTAGATATAGGTTCACCATACATAATTGTCACTACACTTAAAACTTATAAGTCACCCCTATAGCAGGCCTTAACAATCCTGAAGGCAGGGTGCTGGGTTTTATGTGATCGTGATCTTCTGGTAAGAAGTGGGTAAGGTACTTTCAGGCATAATGGGCCAAGATATCAAAGTAATCCTAATGCTGGTTCTTTTTGGGGTTATCTATGGGGAGGAGAATCCCTTGAATCTTTTGAAGACACAAAAGTCTGTCATAGTTTTGTTAAACCTCCTTGCACAAAGAGAGATATGTCTGAAGTGGATCCTCCTAAGTTCCCCGGTACTGTGAGAGTGGTTGATGTCAGGCCCGTGGGTACATAGCTTACATCGGGGTGGTCACCCCTCTAAAACAACAGTTTGAGGAATTTCGGCATAAATCCTGATACGCTACTAGGAGAACTTAATCACTTTTCTTTCTGTAAAACATGGTTGTCCAATGATTAGACATCAAACGCAACAAATTGGAAAGGGAGTCGGTTCGATGAGCCCGTTTAGAACTCCTAATTTCAAGCAGATCTGTGTTTGAGGTGTATTATTCTGAGGTGTGGGGTGCACACGGCCCCAGGGTCTCTTCTGAGAGCGAACAAGACTAACAACAATACCTCGGAGATCCCGGACCTCTTTGATGAACAGTGAGAACTAAAAAACTAAATATATAGCTTATGCTAACAAACGAATATAGAGTAGGATGCTATAGTCCAGGTGACATTATATCACATGCTGCATCACAGTCCCTAGAAAATCCGAAGATAAAACATGGATGATCTTAGATAGAAAAAATAAGACACAGATACTTTAATCATTTGTAAAAGTAAAGTCCAAGTTTAATCCAAGATTTTGAACTGGGCTCACTGGGAGGGTTCCTAGTTCAGCAGGCCACGATTCCCTAGACTAAATCAGGGTGTTTTCTCCTTAAATAAGTGTAGGAGAGTAGGATCTGCTTTATAGTTACCCCCACATTTTGCTGATGTTTTACTATTTTCGAATGGCTGGGATCCTGCTATCCAGGACCCCAGCCCAGCTGCTTTCTCCTCTAAATTGATTGCATGTACTTTAGGTACACTCCAGATTGGATACTGGGGTCCCCTTATCAGTCCCTAGTATATGGTATACTATGTACCCAGGGCATAGTTACCCCAGAGGCCTCTCAGGGGCTGCAGCATGTATTATGCCACCCCTGGGAGACCATTCAAAATGACACAACAGGTCTGCTACAGCAGCCTGTGTAAGGTGGTGCATGCACCCCTTACTTAGATATAGGTTCACTATTTTATTTATTTTATTTAATAAGTTTTATATAGCGCTTGCTTGACCGGTGGGTATCAGAGCGCTTTACATACACACCGTAGGGACAGAAGAAAAATTGCATTACATAGTGGGCAGGCGGTAAGGAAGCAAACAGATACAAGTACAACATAAAAATAAGGTAAACAGTGCAGGAGAGGGAGAGTAAAAAGAAAACGAAGGTGGCTAACATAATCTGGTCACCAACTATCCTTGAATGTCAGGTGAGGGAGGAGTCAACTCGGATATTGAAGTCTAGGTTCATTGACGTTGGTCGGGAAAGTATTTGTTGAGGAGATGGAGTTTCAGGTCCCTTTTGAAACATGGGAAGCCAGTTGAGGGTAGGTGTGATGTGTTCAGATCTTTTTACCCCAGATATGAGTCGAGCTGCCATGTTCAGCACTGCCCTTAGCGGGGCTAGGTGAGCTTTTGGAGTCCCTGTTAGGGTTGCGTTCCCGCAGTCAATTTTAGAGAGAACTAGGGATTGAACTATTGTCATGAGATTATCTTGGGGAAGGAAAGGTTTCAATTTCTTGAGGTGTTTTAGAGCGAAAAGCGCACCTTTAGCAGAGTTTTTGATGTGGGCCTCCATTGATAAGTTCTTGTCGAGGGTAATGCCTAGAGACTTAACTGAGTTGGATAGGACGAGGGGGCAGTTTAGGGCATCCAGCTTCTTGAGCTACTCTTGGGTTGGTCGGTGGTTACTCTTTGGAGAGAATAGTATTAACTCCATTTTATCTGGGTTGAGCTTTAAGTGGTTAGCGTTGAACCAAGTTTGGATCTCGGTTAGAGTGACATTTAGGCGATGGATGTCGCTGGGTGAATTGATTTTGTAAATGATTTGGGTGTCATCTGCGTATAGGTGGTAATTCACTCCTGCTTTTTTCAGGATGATTGTGAGGGACTCCATGAAGAGATTGAAGAGGGAAGGAGAGAGGATTGAGCCTTGTGGGACCCCAAGTGTGACTTTAGTTGGCTTCGAGAGACAGGAGTTGATTTTGATTTGTTGCAAGCGGTGCTGAAGGAAGGAAGTGAGCCATTTTAGTACTGTGCCGTTAATGCCAGAGTGCCTCCTCAAGGTCTCAAGCAGAGCTGGATGGTTGACTGTGTCGAATGCAGCTGATAAGTCTATAAGGATGAGGAGACAAGCTTCACCTTCATCTAAGGCACTGTGGATATCGTCAGAGATGTTGAGCATAGCTGTTTCGGTGCTACAGCCTTTCCTGAATCCTGATTGAAAGGTGTTGAGGAGGTTGAACTCCTCAATGTGTTTGTTGAGTTGGTGGAGAACACATTTCTCCAATGCTTTTGCTAGGAACGGGAGGTTGGAGATCGATCTGAGGTTGTTGAGGTCGTTAGGGTCGATCCCTGGTTTCTTGAGTATGGATGTGATTTTCCCTAGTTGTAGGGAGTCTGGGACACAGTCTGAAATGAGAGAGGAGTTGTTGATTTTTGTCCAGAAAGTGGCAATGGTGTGGTTGAGTTTTTATTACCATTGTGGAAGGGAGGGGGTCCATAGTGTAGGTAGAAGGTTTTAGGCTTGCAAATATATTGAAGACCTCGTTGTCCGACATTAGCTCGAAGTCGGACCAATGCGCATTGTTTTTCAGTTGGAGGCAGACCTGATTGTCCTTGGTAAGAACTCTTTCTGATTGGTCAAGGGTGGTTAAAGGGGGGGCCGGTAGAGAGGGAAGGGGGATTAGAGGTTTGGATGGAGGATTGTTCAATTTTTGTGACTTTATTAGAGAAGAAGGTGGCTGTTTCTTCACATCAATCATTGGTGGCTTTGATTTTGTGAGAGGGAGTGCAGTTTGTTTGGCTTTTGACAATGTTGAAGAGCTCCCTCGGTCTGTTTTTCACCTGATCTAGTTGACTGCGGAAGAAAGATGCCTTTTCCCTAAAAATTTGTTTTTTGTATACCAGCTGAGTAGATCTAAGTTGCGCTAGGTGCAAGGTCGAGGGGTTTAGTCTCCAAGACCTTTCCGCTTGTCTGAGTTGACACCTTTCGGTATTAAGATCCACGTTGAACCAGGGTTTAAATTTGATTTGCCTCATTTGTTTGAGTTTGAGTGGCGCTACTTGGTCTAAAACCTCAGTTATTGATGAATTAAAGTGTGTAGTGAGGTCATCGGCCGTCCAGGTGGAGGGTTGGAGTTGTAGATGGGCATGAATCCTGGATTCAAGTTCGGTTATAGGGACCTCTTTGATGTTTCTGGTCCAGTGCTTAGGTTTGTCAGAACGAATAGGTTGGTGGCTGACAAATGCGTCAATGTTGAAAAGAATAAGGTGGTGGTTGGACCAGTCAATGGGAAAAATCACTCTCAGAGAGACCAGTTCATTTTTGGTAATGATCGCATCCAGCGTTGCACCTTTGATGTGAGTTGGTTCATTGCAGAGTTGTTTGAGGTTGTATATTTCAAGTAGGATTGAAAGGTTTTGGACTGTGGGGTCTTCTGGGTCGTTCCAGTGGATACTGAGGTCACCCAGGAACACGTCTTTCATGTCTTTCAGGGAGAAGCTTGTTATTAGGTCTGTTAGTTCTTCGGTGAAGAGGACACGCTCCCCAGGAGGATGGTAGATGGTGTGAAATTTGATGGGTGGGGTGCCTTTTGCTGTGAGTTTGACACCCAGGTATTCATACTACAGGTATTCTGCAGGTAAAAGTTTAGTAAGCTGTATTCCAGCTTTATGAATGATGGCTAGTCCGCCACCAGTTTTGGTTGGCCTGTCTTGTCTGATGATGTTGTAACCTGGAGGTGAGAATGTCAAGTATGAGGGTGGAGTGGACATTGAGCCATGATTCTGTGAGGAAAGCGATGTCTATTTCTTCAGCGAGTAGAGCTTCAGCAATGTCTGTGGCGTGATGTACTGCTGATCTGCAGTTGAGGAGCATGCAACAGAGAGGAAGGGATAGCCTCCATGATGGGGGGTGTTGAGTGGATAGAGGTGTATTGAGCAGGAGGTCTAGGCGAGTGGATAGTTTTAGGCATTCTGTTAGTGCCAATTATAACAGGGATATTGAAAGGAGCCATATTCTGGCTCAATGCGAGGTAAGAGTCGTTGATCTCATCGGGATTCGGTACCGAAATGGGGTGGCGATCATGGTTGGATCGAAGTGCCTGACTTGCCAATGGAATGGAGGGCCGAGGGTTGCCCGGTGGGGCCATGTGAGAGGCATTGGGGGTGGTAGGAGCAACATTACCCGGGGAGTGAGAGCACGGTGGCTTGATCCTGTTGTGAAGGTCTTTTTGTAAGTTTAGGAAATCGGTAGCTAGGGAGTTAATTTTCAGTTCTATTCTGTTCAGTTGCTGGGTTATAGAACTGAAAAAGCTTATTGCTTTTGGTTGGGGCCGAGAATGCCTTGGGTCTACGGAAGGAGAGAGAACAGAGGTCGGGGATTGGACGGAATCAGTAGGATTAGGAGAGGGGAGAGGTTGAACGCGGGGGACTGGGTTAGTAATGCTACCATTTGAGGTGTTCGGAGGAGGTGTGGTAGGTCTAATGTCCAAGGGAGGAGGGAGAGCAATGCTCGAGAGGAAGTCAGAGTCCTGGGGATTGTCAGTGAGATTAGCAGTGCTTCTTCATATCACTGCACATATAAACCTATCAGTCACCCCTATGGCAGTCCTTATCACTCCTGAAGGCAGGGTGCTGGGTTTTATGTGAGAGGGTGCACCTGCATGAGCAGAGCCCCTCTGCAGCCTCCGGAACCTATATTCCGGGGTTGTTTGTGATGCAGCTAACCATATATACTTAAGTGCATTATAACTTCGCGGTAAATGCTAACTTTAAAACGACTGCATGGAAACATTTCATGTTTGGTGTCAAACACCTTGGAATCATACCTCCACACCAGGAGGTATGATTCCACCCTCCTATAGGGAGAAAAATGACAACACTGGTACACCCGGTACCAGCTTTCTTGACCCTGGCATCACAAAATGGATGCTGCCAGCCACAGACACAAGTCTGCCCTCCTGCTGCTGGACGAAACTCTGGCAGGGGAAGGCTGGACAATAGGTTTCCTGTCACAGGGATGTGTGACCACCTCCCAGATAGGCTTCAGTGTATTGGGGCTGGGTGGGTGCACTCTGAGAGTGCTTTGATGTCTGCACTGGGGGCACATTTGGTGTCCCTGTGCATAGTCCAGCTCAAACAGGTTGCAGGAGCCAGTTGCTCCTGCTCTGGCATGAAACTGGACAAAGGACATGGTTTTAGCCACCCCTCTGTCCTGACCCTCCCAAAGGTGGGTCCCCAGAGTTTGCCCCACCCCTTTCTTGTGTATTAAGTAGGAACACCTGACTACAGGACTTTAGATTTACCTGGACGAAACTCTGCTACAGAAACCAAGTACTTCGACTATCTACACTACACTGGATGACTGAAGAATCTCCCTTGGAGTAAAGTAGCTACTCACCTGCAAGGCAGACACCTTCAACGCATCTGACCGGTTTGCATCTCCCGAGCTCCTGAGGACTCGCATGGGTTGCAGTTGCCAAGGCTTGTTGGTGTTCAATCTGGACATTGACCCTCCAGCACTCGACATCCTTCATGGGACAGCTCACCTCCGGACTTTGGTTGTTGTCGACGTCTCCTAGTCCCCGTGGCTGCAGAGTCAAGCTTCACCTCTTCTCACCTGAAACACCCGACATCGGTGGGCATTCGTCTATCGTGCCCCTGGTCACTGTGAAGTGACCCAGACTCTGTCCCCTCTGCTTTCAGGTTCTTTTCAGCTCCGATCCAGGCTTGGATCACACCTGACACTTCTCATCTTCCCGGCAGCAGCACTTCTTTGCAACACGCCATTGAAATCAACAAGCGTTTCCAACACCACTTGACCCCTATGCACCCGGCTCTCCTGGGATAGGTAACACGGGTACCTCATTACTCTCAAGGGTGCTGGCCTTAGAACCTTTTATGTTCCAAAGGGTTTGCTTGAAGTCCTGTCCTAAGTTTCCTTAATCTTTAAAATTCCAACCGTGACTTTCCCATAGAGTTGTACGGATCTCGCGTCTGTGTTCTCACTCTGCACCCGTCCTCCGTGCAGCCCCTGTGTCACTAATTTGGGTGGTTCCTTGGGGTCCCAGCGATTCTACGTGCTCTAGGCACTGTGTCTAATCAAGTCGTGGTTGTTATACCACTTTCTTAGTATATGGTTTGGTCTCCCCCTGGAGCACACTGTGTATTGTGCTATTTACTGTGGTTCTAGTGCTTTAATATTGTGTACCTTGTTCTCTAACCTCATAAAGAGGTTAGTAGAGAGTGTTTAGTAATAAATACATATATTTTATATATACCTTGTGTAGTTCTCCTTTCATTTGGTCATTCAGGAGGTTATAATCTTGTAAACCAAGCTGCTTTACAGTCCTTCGAGACTTAGCCTGAAGGCTGCTCTCCATAGCTACCACTAGGATAGCTTTCAATAAAGGTTGTCTTTAACCTAATCATCAATAAGGGTCGTTTGGACTGGTGCAAGGTGCCCCCTTTAACTAGTGGACCGCATATACCAGGCCAACTTCTCACAATAAGTCCCTCAGTACAGTTCTGTGCGTTGCCATAAATGGCAGGGTCCGGAAGGCTTGTGATAAAGGTGGTAACAGACACCTTATCAAATATACAGATTTAATAGGATATGAGCAGCATTGCAGGGGGGTGTGGGCTAAGTGCACCAGATGGTGAACGTGTCTTAGAAGAGCTTGCGGTGCGTTGCCTAAATCTAGAACAATCCGTCCAACCCAGCTGCTAAAACTGGCCCACTTCACACACCTGAGACGTCACAACTAATTCCTGAAGCGGACAAATCCATCCTGTTGTGCGGTAGTTGAGGCGCTCAGAGGCACTGCTGTCAAGAAAATGTGGACCTCCTGCTACTCAGCTAGACCCTCAGGGAGAGACAAAGAGAATTGTGTCCGGAGCAGGTGTTGCTGATACACTTGTCCCACAGAGCGACGTGAGAGCTACGCCAGTTTGGGGTTTATTTTAAAATAGGAGGATTTAGGAATGCCTCTCACTCTCAGCCTTTTAGCATGTTTCTTTTCTCTCCTATCACTACATTTTGCTCTTTTGTTTTCACATCTTGCTTCAGCATGAAATTTTTCTATCAACATTCCATATCTAGACTTTACATCCTGTTCTATGTTCCTCATGCACTTTTCACCCTGTAGATCCACTCTACATCTGATCTCAACCTCATCAGATTTCCATCCTACGTCCACACATCTCTCCACCCTGCACATCCGCTCGCTGCATCCTTCATCATCCACATTTCCGTCTCTACATCTGCTCCCAACTTTCCACATACACTCTTCCAGGGGTGTCATCAACCAACCCCTCCTGCTTTAGCATCTACATTGGCGGTGAGGTTTTTGCTGGGCCTCTTCTGTTGTCTGCAACTCAGCAGTCAAAGGCTCATAATTAACACAAGAGAAGGGGAAGGTGAGGAAGTGAAACGATGGATAGATAGATGTGTGAAATGGTGGATGGATGGGTGAGCGAAGGGGTGGATGTATAGATGCATGGATGACTGAAATAGTATAAGGATGGATGAGTGAAAGGGAGGAAGGATGGATGGTTAGATGTGTTAAAGGATATATGAGAGAAGCGAAGTATGGATGAATCAGTGGATGATGGAGTGAATGGGCAAATGTTGGATGGAAGGAGCGTAAGGCTGGATTGATGGACGGGTTAAAAGGATGGATAGAAGGATAGGTGAAAGAATGGATGAATGAGTGAAAGGGAAGATAGATGATTGACTGAATGAAAGGGCAGACAGATGGATGAGTGAAAAGGTGAATGGATGGACAAATGAGTGAAAGGATGTATGGATGGATGAGTGAGTGAAAGGATGGATGCAGGGGCATTGTCAACCCACCACGTTAGCAGCAACAACAGGGGTGGGTTTTTTTTTTAAAAAAAACCCTTTATTTCTTCAAGAGTCTGGACACAGCTATTCAGCCGACAACCCGGAGGTTCGGCAGCTTCGGTAGAGAAGGACAGAGAAGCGTCCACATTGCATTAAGGAGCAGTGAAAAGGTTCCATTTTTAAATAAACGCAAACACACAACAAACCCCAGCAAGGCAAGAACACTGAATGCCCATGGTGATAGCCCCCCAGGGGAGGCCGGACCCCAATCATCTAACAGTCGCAGTACTGTGATAAGAGGAAGAAGGGGGACAGCAGAGGCCCAAGAAGTCAATTAACCATCACATCTTATATACTGAGCTGGAAAGAATGTCAAGAAGAAAGCTGTTCCTCGGGGGGATCCAAATCAGGGGCAAGACATATTCCCCCCCTGTATTGATTCCACCGCCCCCAGATGGCGTGCCACTTCCGAGGGCGGCCTCTAGCGCAATATACTGTCTTTTCCCTGAGCATACTCCAGTCCATATTTTCTTTCCACGCGGTCAATGTGGGGGGCCCCACGGAGCCCCACAATTGCGCGATATCTCTCTTAGCGACCATGTTACCCAGAGTCACCCATTGGGTCTGTGCCTCATCGTGATCAGTGGGCCCCCAGACATTCAGGAGACAACACCGCGCTTCCGGCTGCATAGGAATGCCCGTCACCTCCCCCATCACTGCATGGAC
This sequence comes from Triturus cristatus, assembly GCF_964204655.1. Lineage (NCBI taxonomy): Eukaryota > Metazoa > Chordata > Amphibia > Caudata > Salamandridae > Triturus > Triturus cristatus. The sequence continues at coordinate 252,183,316 of NC_140580.1, read as the reverse complement.
TCTCCTCCAGAATTCCGTGATGACACCACATTCCCAAATGATATGCAGGAAAGTACCCACCATACCACATCCCCTCCTACATAGGCCTTCCTCAGAGAATCCCATATGAACCAGCCTTGGCCCCGTCACATACACTCGATGCAGTATTTTGAGCTGCACCAGCCTCAGACGCGACGGGATCGCAACCTCCTTGGGAGAGGAAACAGCAGACTGCCAATCCTCGTTATCCAACTCGAGTCCATCCCTAGTCCACTGGTCCCACAGCCCCAGAAGCATATCCGCCCGGACATTTATCAATTTCTTGTAGATGAGCGAGATCGTGCTCTCAGGCATATGGCCATCAAGGATCCGGTCCTCCAAAGGAGAGGACTCAGGCACCTTCTCACCCTCCACGAGCACTGACCGGAGGGCATGACGCACCTGAACATAGCGGAAAAACTCGGATGTCCCCAGCTCATACTCCTTCTGCAACTCTTCAAAGGACTTCACCCTCCCCTTAATCAGCACATCTCCGACCCTGGCGATGCAGATCAAGTCCCATTTATCAAAACCTTTTGTATGCCAAAGCCTACCCAATCTTTCAGATTCAAACAACGGGGTAGCAAGGGTGAGCCTATCCTTCCAGCCCAGCGAGTCAGTTGCCATCTTCCACACACGCACCGCCACCCCAGTGGGCCCCGTGAGGGACGAGTCCAGGGACCGCGAGTACAACGCCATGTGATAGTTTCCACCACGCAGCAACCACCTGTCCATGGCATAACCAGGGCTGAGGACAGGGCCATAGAGACCATGATTAATCGCGCTCAGCTGGGCGGCCCAATAGTAGCGTCGGATGTCTGGAAGCGCAATACCCCCATCATACCATGGAAGTGTCAACTTAGCAATTGCTATTCGCGCCCGCCCATCCCACAACAACGTTCGTTGGAGGCTTTCGACCTCCCGAAAGTATTTGGCCGGTACCCAATCTAGAGTATTCTGCAATGCGTAGAGGAACCGGGGAAGAGACATCATTTTGAAAAAGGCAGCGCGCCCAACGAGGGAGAGCGGCAGCCTCCGCCAGCCCTCTACATCCCGCCGCAGGCGCACCAGGGGGGGGGGAGCAGGTTCCTCTCATACAGCAAAGCGGAGTCCGTGGAGATAAAGATCCCCAGATACACGAAGCCCTGCTGAGCGATCTGGATCGAACAAGTTCGCGGGATCGGTGGAGCCTCGCCACTCAGAACGTATAAATACGATTTACTCCAGTTGATGACTAGACCCGAATTCATACCGAAAGATGTAAGAACGTCACAGACCACTATAAGTGATTTCTTGGGCGAGGCAAGATACAACAGGATGTCATCAGCATATAGCGAAATGCGGTCCTCGTGCTCGGGCGACCATCTAAGCCCACAAATATGCCCATTCCACCGTATCAAAGGCCATCGTGGCATCGAGAGACGCCACGATAGCTGGTTCACGCAGCGTGCCCGCCCTGGCGATTACACCATGAAGGCGCCGGAGGTTTAACGCAGTGTTACGATGCGGAATAAAGCCGGATTGGTCTGGGTGGATCAAGTCTCCAAGTACCCTGACCAATCGGGCCGCCAGGATTTTAGCCAGAATCTTCGGCTCGGCGTTAAGGAGTGAGATAGGCCTATATGAGGCACACTTATCTCGGGTTTTACCATCTTTGTGTATAACAACAATTGTCGCCAGTCGCTGATCCGACGGGAGGGTCCCACTCCCCCGCGCCTCCACGAACATGGCGCGCAGGTGAGGGGCGACCCTATCCGGAAACAGCTTATACAGGTCAACCGGCAAGCCATTCGGGCCCGAGGCCTTACCCGAGTTCAGCGCGCGGATAGCTCCCGCCACCTCATCGACCGTTATGTCACCATCAAGATCATCCCTATCTACGTCAGAGAGACAGGGCAAAGCGATATCATGCAAGAGGTCACGCGAGTCCTCGGGCGGCCTATCCGACACTGAGGCATAAACCATACGGAAATAGTCAGAGAAACACTGTACAATCCTCTCAGGTTCCGCAATCACCTCTCCCCCCTCTCCCGTCAGCTCCGGCACTACTCTATTAACCCGTTCTTTTTTGTCCAGCCAAGCTAGGAGTTTCCCGGCCTTGTCACCAACATCATACAGGCGGCCCTGCTGTTCCCTACTGAGGGTCTTAGCGGCATTCGTCACCAGGTCCTTATACTCGGCTTGCTTCAAGCTCAGCTCATGCAGTGAGGCCTCTGTAACCTCCTCCTCTAGCGCTCCCTCCAAAGCCACGATCTCCTCCTCAACCTGCATAACCTCGCCATCTCTCCGCCGCTTGGCCGCCACTACAAGGGAGAGAGCCTCCCCTCGCAGCACGGTCTTAAATGCTTCCCACAGCGACACAGCCGAGTCCACGGATCCCTGATTTTCCTTGAAAAAGTTTTCAACTGTCTTCACCAGTGCGCTGCGCATCTTGGGGTCTCGAAAGTACCAAGGGTTAATAGGAGCCACCCTTCCCCCTCCCTCTCGGCCGACATCCAGCCTGACCCACACTGGCGAATGGTCCGATATACCCCGCGCCATGTGCCTGGCCTCGGACACCAATGAGGCGTGCGCAGCCAGAGTGAGCAGGTAATCAATCCTAGAGAGGCTACCATGCGCCCCGGAGTGGAAGGTGTATTGGCTCTGTGTGGGGTGCCGGAGCCTCCAGCAGTCTATCAGGCCGAGTGTGTCTAAAAAGTCTGGAAGCCACTTCTGAGCCCCCCCTGTGTCTCTGGGCGGGTATCTATCCAGGAGCCCAGAGCCGACAGCATTGAAGTCACCCCCCACCACAAGCATACCCCCCGGGAGATCCAGCAAGGCCCTACCCAGATCTGTAAACGTGGAGGCCTGCAGGGCCGGCGGGACATAAACCGAAACTAAAACCAAAGTTCTTCCCTCCCACCGCCCCGCCACCGCCACAAACCTCCCCCTATCGTCAACAATGGTGGAGTCCACCTCAAATGGTAACGAGGCTCTGACTAGGATGCCCACACCCCTGGACCCAGAGGAGAATCCCGAATGAGCTATGAATTTATAACCCTTCCTATTAAGAGCATAGCACGTGTTACCTATAAGGTGCGTCTCCTGCAATAGGGCGACATCCGGCAATGACCGTTTCAAGAATTGCAAAACAATCCTGCGCTTAATGCGATCCCCCAAACCATTAACATTCCAGCTAATAACACTTAAACCCCTACCCCCATCCCCACACGTGAAGAGGCCCACCCCACCCCCGAAGAGCCACCATGGAACAGTCCTGTAAATAATCACTACGCCTTGCAGAAACAAACCCCCCAACAACAAACCCAAAATCCCAACTATCCCCCCCACCCTGCACCCCTGCTGCAGCTTACAAAGCCCCCCCAACTTGCAGTGTGCCTGTCGCCCTACCAAACACAAAATCTACAAAAAGTACCCTAAGGGAGGAAAGAGCTCCCCTCGTCCTCCCGCAACCCTCCGTATTTACTGCATTCTGTTCAAGTCATTAGCTAGAGTCAAATCGAGTCAGTCCGGTTCCGAAGACATCAGCCTTGTTCATCCCGGCCACTGTCCCCGTCTGCGGCAGTGACCTCTCCCGTCCGTCGTCGGGGCAGAGCGTCCAGCCATTCATCGGCCATGACAGGCGACTCAAAGAAGAATGTTCGGTCTTCGTACACCACACGTAGTCTGGCAGGGAAGAGCATGGCATATTTCAGTTCCCTCTCCCGAAGCCGCCTCTTCACCCCCAGGAAGCCCTGCCTCTGCCTCTGCACCTGCTGGGTGAAGTCAGGGTAGAAATTCACCGACGCGTTCTGGAAGGGGACCGGGCCCGTCACCCTCGACGCTTGCAGGATAGCGTCCCGATCTCGAAAATGAAATAGCCGGGCGACAATCGGCCTCGGTGGGGCTCCCACCTTGGGCCTCCCACCCGGCACTCTATGGGCCCTCTCAACTGCGAAAAACTTCCCAAGACCCTTAGGCTGCAGATGGTTAAGGACCAAGTCCTCCACGAGCAGGTCTACAGAAGTCTCGTCCGAGGACTCCGGGACCCCAATAACGCGCACGTTGTTGCGCCTGGCCCGGCTCTCAAAGTCCTCCAGCCGACGGGCGGCGAGATCACTCTCGGTCCGCAACTTACGGACCTCGGTCTGTAGTTCCGAGACTTCATCAGCGAGGCCCGTGGTCCTGAGGTCCAGGGTTTTAACTCGTTCATTTGTTTTGCCCAGATCCGCCCTGATCAGATTAACGTCCACCAAGATGGTATCCACTTTGTGCGCCAGGGCATCAAACTGTCTCCCAATCGAAGTCTGCAGCCCATCAAGCGCGCCCATGACATCCTGCAGCGAGAGCTCCGAGGCCAAGGGTGAGGCAGTCTTCTGTGTATCCGGCGACTGGCTCGATCCACCCGGTGACCCCTTCTGCTGGGCATAGCGGTCCATATTATTGGCTTGAGTATAGGCTCCCCGCCTGGTGGCCTTAGGCTTCAGCCGGTCCACCTCTGCTTTGCCCGACATGGTTGGTTCAAGCAGGTCGGTTCAAACAGGACGGCCCTCTCTCAGCGAAAGGAATCAGGCGTGCTCAGTCCTGCGATGGGCCGCCAGAGTAGCGTGCAGAGCGTCCAATTGATAAGAAAGCAGCCGAGAGCACTCCCTGGGCAGGGCAAACAAAGGGAGAGAAAGTGAAAGTGAAAGGATGGGGACCTCCGCCCGGTAGTTCACACCTCGCCTGGCCGCTGTTGTTCAATTAGAGGTCGGGCATCCTGCCAACTCTAGCCCCTGGCATCCCTCGGAGATAGGCCTCAATCCTCCGCCATGCGTAACTCCGGTTCCCGGTGGGCGATCCGACCTCGGGTAGCATCAATCGCCTCCCTGACAAGTCATCTACACGATGCCATGCATACAGACAGGATTAGAGACAGGATAGTCGACGGAGGGCACGAGGGTCTCGGGAGCTCAAAGCTCACGCGGCCATCTTGGTCAAGCGCTAGGCTCCTCAGGGGTGGGGTTTTTGATGGTTTTTTCCTTCAGCAACTTGGCAGTCAAAGGCTCATAATTGCCGAGAAAGGGTGGGAAGGTGAGTGAGTGAAAGAATGGGTTGATGGATATGTGAGTGAAGTGGCGGATCGGTGTGTGAGTGAAGGGGTGAATAGATAGATGCATTGATGATTGAGTGACTGGATGGATGAGTGAAAGGGAGGAAGGATGGATGAATGGATTGCTGGATGTGTGAAAGAATGGATGGATGTTGAGAGAACGTATGGATGGGGTGAACGCATAAATGGATGGTGGATGAATGGAGTGAAAGGCTGGATGGATGGGGGGTTGAAAGAGTGGATGGATAAGTGAAAAAATGGATGGATGAATGAAAGAATGGATTGAAGGATGGCTGAGTGAAAGGGTGGATGGATGCAAGAAAGGATGAATGGCATGAGTGAGTGGAAGGATGGATGAGTGAACGGGTAAATGGATGGATGAGTGAAATGGTGGATGGATGAGTGTAAAAGGTGGATTGATAGATCCATGGCTGAATGATTGAAAGGATGGATTAGTTAAAGGTTGAATGGATAAGAGAAAGGATAGATGAGTGAGTGAAAGCAGGGATCGATGAGTTAAAGGGTAAATGGATGGATTAATGGATGGATGGTTGGATTGAGTGAAAATGTGGATGGATGGGTAGATGTATAGATGAGTGAAAGGATGGATGAGTGAAAGAATGGATGAATGAGTGAAAGGCAGGGTAGATGGATGGTTGGATGAAAGGGTGGATGGATGGATGATGCAGATTATACATGTTCTCTACCCTATACATTAATATATATGCTCCACCTTCTATATCCACTCTCCATTAACTATATTTTTGTCCACCCTGTACTCTGCTGTAAGCTCTCTACATGTGCTGTAGACAGAGTATGCATCCTGTACATTTGGTCTCTAACCTAAACATCTGCTCTCCAACCTCGACATGCCCATTGCATTCTGTAAATATGACTTCTAGGCTCAACTTGTAATCTTCACTCTGCGCATCTCTTCTCCACATCTGTGTCACAGTATATATATATATATATATATATATTCACTTAAAAAACCATAGGTTTCACACATGTTATAGTTAGCTGGACATTTCACTCGTAAAAAACCAATGAAATTCCCCCGTTATAGTTACTGCAGGCAACTATAACTCACGCAACGCAATCCTCTGCTGATGACGTCAGATATTACATCACTGTATTTAGACACTTATTTACCCATGTCTTCTTCCATTAATCTTTAGCTATACATATATTACAAATATTTATTTTTCATAAAGACACATATGTCATCAGTGATGTAATATCTGACGTCATCAGCAGAGGATTGCGGTCGCGTGAGTTATAGTTGCCTGCAGTAACTATAACGGGGGAATTTCATTGTTTTTTTACGAGTGAAATGTCCAGCTAACTATAACATGTGTGAAACCTATGGTTTTTTAAGTGAATTTGCAAGGTTTTTTAAATGCTAATTCGTAACTATAACGTGTGTGAAACCTATGGTTTTATCAGTGAATTTGTACGGTTTTTTAAATGCTAAGTTATTTATTTATTATTTTTTTTTTTTCCAGGTTTTTCACCGTGCGCGCACCGTGAAATTTTTTTTTTTTTTAAATCGCGAGGTGCGCGCACCCTGCGCGCACGTTGCACTTCGCGCAACGTGCGCGCCCTGTGGGCGCTCGGTGCGCTTCGCACACCGAGCACCCACGGGTCGTAGTCCGTGCCGTGCGCGCTCAGTGCGCGCACCTCGCGATTTTTAAAAAAACAAAAATTGATTTTTTCTCCCTTGGTGGTCCTTCTGTGACCCCCTGACCAAGGCTAGGGGGTCAGGAACTGTCCACTCTGCCCCCTTTTCAAGTTCACCACTTTTTTTGTCCACCACCTCAGACTGCGAGAGACAAAATGGCGGCCGACACTTCCTGGTTTCGACCGATTCGAATGTTTACCGACATCTAACAACCAATCAGAATTGCGCTCGCGCCCGGCAGAGTGCGCGCACTGTGCGCGCACGGTGCACGCGTATAGATATTGATATGCTTTTAAATGCTATTTTCTCAGGAAATACTGAACAGATTTACACCAGACCTGCAAAAGGCACTTCCTTGACCTTATGGCTACCTCTCTGCCAAATTTCAAGTAACTCTGTTCAGCCGTTCGGGCTGTAGCTGTGTCTAAAGGTCCTATGGAAAAATGCATGGGGAAAATGCGTTTTGGGACCCCCCCTTTTTCTCGGTCCCCGCTTGACGAATCACCCCGAGACTTTCAGGGTAGGAGCTGAGCGGAGCGCCCCATTAGTTTTGAAAATTTCGCGAGGATTCGTCAACCGGCGCCAAAGTTATTCAAAATAGAATTTTGAGATTTCCTATGGAAACTAGGTTGTAACTATAACTATCTACTGGCGACCGCCAGTAGATAATATATATATATATATATATATATATATAGATGTGATCAAGTCCCCTTGTAGGGATGAAACGCGTAATGGCTGCCGTTTTGTTGATGTGAACCAACATGAAATAACGTAATCGGTATTTCATGACGATCCAGTGGTCCGTGCTCTTTTTGCCGTGTCTGAAGGGAAAAGCGCGGATTTGAAGAGTACTTGGCTATATATATATATATATATATATATATATATATATATATATGGACCGAGAAAAAAGGGGGGTCCCAAAACGCGTTTTCCCCATGCAAATTCCCATAGGACATTTAGCCGCAGCTACAGCCCGAACTGCTGAACGGAATTACACAAAATTTGGCAAAGAGGTAGCCTTAGTTCAGACTCTTGCCTTTTACTTAAATGGTGTAAATCCATTCAGTAGTTCCAGAGAAAATGACAGTTAAAAGTACATATATATCTATGGCCTCGGAGGGTCCGCGTACCCTAAGCGCAGCCTAAGAGCACCCTGCCGTGCACGAGCTGGATTTTAATTGGCTGCCAACACTCTGAATCAGAAAGTGTTGGCAACCATCTTGTGCCTTGGTAGAACCGAGGCACAAGAAACCCAAAACAGAACGTCGCAAAGTGCAAAAAGGGGGCAGGGTGGAAACACCCTGACCCCCTAGGCCTGCTCAGGGCGTCCCACAAGGACCCCCAAGGCCCAAAAAAAAAATATTAAGCGCAGGCTCCCGCGCTGGTTTGTTATCTAGCCTCCGGGGGGGCCAACTCCCGGGGGCAATGAATTTAATGTAAAGGGGGGCCCCCAACCCCAGGGACCGTCATCCCCCGGGGCTTTTTGAAATTATGTACGGGGGTCTCTCAGGCCCCCCCAGCCCCGGGGACCACCACCCCCCAGGGCTTATTTAAATTGGGTGGGAGGGCTCTCAGGCCCCTCCAGCCCCGGGGACTGCCACCCCCGGGGCTATTTCAAATTAGGTGTGGGGGGGCTCAAGTTACAAGTTACTGGTAAGTACGCTTAGAATTACTTTTCAGGGTCAGTGCTGGGCTAAAAAGATGCAGCACTGGGTTCTCTCCTGATAACAGGTGAGTAAATCGAAATTCGTAGTACGGCTGATTTTAGAGGAATATTTGCAAAATGGTGAAGGAAGGGGGCGGGGCCTGAGGTGACATGTGTGCAAACACGCCCTGTGGCACATTCTAAGTTGGGGAATTAATTCCTCTTCAATCCTGAGGTCCCCTGGGGGCCAACTAGCCCACCAGGTACCTCCAGTAAGCGCCACGAGCCCCAAGTTTCTAAACACCCACTCAGTGATTCCTAGATCTATACACACATCTAATCACTTACCTATAGGTTCACTCATACATGCTGTCAATGATCAATAGAACACTATCAAATGTACTTATACACCTATATCGACATTACACACCAGCACACATCCTAATCACTTATGAAGTCATCCTACTCACTTATGCAAACAATGGATCATACTTACTTTTACTTAGCTATACACTTATAAAAACACCACTTCATCTATTCATATAGATAGTAACTCATACTTAGTGTGTTATAAAATCACTATTACAAGTATACAGTTATCCATACAGTCACTCATACATTCACTGAGCCTTATGTATACTTATTTATATACTACAACTGACACATACACTGGCTTTTATTTTTCTAGTTTGTTGGACATGTACCATTGAGACATATATTTGCTCATCACCACACCCATAAAGATATTCACTCACCCAAACAACTGTTATAACATGTAGTTTTAACTTCATATACCTACTGAATCAACTATTCACACATCTTTGGGCTGTCACACACCCTCCACCGAACCACACACACATTCACTCTCCCATACAAATACTCAGTTAATTAATCAATAACTAATGTAGACTTTCACATAGCTAGTAACCATCTCGTGCAGCAGTTTACACAACAAGTGACAAAGTGATATAGATATTCACACACTATCCAATATATTTAGTGAGACACTATAAATTAGTCAAGTAAACAGTCAATCACACTGCTACTAAATCCTCCATCCAGATATTTATATTTATATATCCACTGATTCTTCAATGCAAATTGCTATATATATATAATACATATTTAAATAACGAACCAAACCACATTCATTGGATGATGTCATCAGTGATGTCATCAGTGATGTCATTTGAGATGTCATCAGTGATGTCACTGACCATGTCATGAATGATGTAATATGTGACATCATCAGCAGTGGATTGCGGGCGTGCGAGATGTAGTTAGTACAACTAACCATATCGGAGGAATTTCAATGGTTTTGTACGAGTGAAATGTCCGGCTAACTTTAACACCCCTAAAACCTATGGTTTTTTCAGTGACTTTCTAAGGTTTTTTAAATGCTAATTCCTAACTATATCAGGCCTGAAATCTGTTTTTTTCAGTGAATTTCAAAGGTTTTTTAAATGCTAATTCCTAACTATATCAGGCCTGAAACCTATGTTTTTTTCAGTGAATATATATATATATATATATATATATATATATATTCGAAAATAACAGCTCTGACGTCTCCAACCTCCGCAGGGCGATGAAGAAAGTCACGAACTCCTCTTTTTGGTTTGGCGAGATTCAATTTATTACTCACTTTGAATTAGTCATAACGCATTTTCGACTGACAAAGCAGCCTTGATCACATGCGGAAATGCGTTTGCCATCATCTTTTAAATACCACCCATGTGTGTCACGTGATTCCCAATGAACATAAATGAAAGACTATATAAACATCAGTCGTATTGTACACAGAGGGCAAAGCTTGTCACGATATATACCATAAAGTATAACTTATAGAACCAGCCGGTACTATAATACAGTATGGATAAAAAGTTAATTTAAAAACCACAATAAATACTGAGTAAAAGGTACAATATTAAAACCTACCAGAGTTAAAAGAATTAATATCAGCATGAATGCATTTATATCCGAAATGTATGACCAGCTGCTTAAATATATTTGGAAGAATTATTATTAAGGTAGGAAGCAAAGCAGCATCTAAAAACACACTACTAGGCTATATTGGAGGTCAGAGCTAAAATTGTTGAAATATCAAAATGAAACCCCAACTGTTGAGTTAAGCTCTCGGCCAAATGAACCATTGGTGATGTTAAACACATACACAATATATCAGCATAAATGTATTGATATCATATGGTAAACTATCCTACACATATGTTGTTCTAAAAAACCCTATAATAAAAGCTCTTTCATTATATACATGATGCATTGTTTCACTTACAATAACGCAGCTAATAAAATCATAATCATGAATATACAGATGGATAACTGCTCTGGACCATTAAATAGGTCTAAACACTCTAGTTAATACTTGGTATTGTATTCCACCTAAATATCATAAAGTGACAGATGCCCTAAATACTGTGCAAATAACGCAATGAAAGTGCTATGTGTCCAATTCAACAATGCATATGGTGTCTTAACTTAGTACTAATATTACATAAAATAATATACTAAAAAAAGCACATCTAAAAAACACTTCTAAATTGAATTCATATTTATGGGATTTAAAAAAAAAAGTTTTTATATAAAACAATCTTATATGATCACTAGATGGTGTTGTAAACATGTTGATATAACAAGGCTGAAACCTTATCTTGAACTACCTATTAACTACCTACTTAAATTAATGTTACGTTAGAATTACTATATACATAAGTTACTGAAAAAGTAAGTGGGAAATACGCCTTAGATAATTTTACAAGTAATAATGAAGGTCCTCTGTAGTGTTGAGTCCATTCGGGGCCTTACTATCAAATTCCATAATCATATGTGTTTCTAGTTTTCTAAGCATGAGCTCTCTATTGCCACCACGTTGAAGTACAGGGATAGCAGCCACCACATAGTATTTAAGACAACTAAGATTGTTTTTATGCATTGTCTTAAAATGGCGTGATACAGGATAGTTGATGTCATTATTGACAATTGCACGGAGGTGCTGCAAAATACGAACATGTACCGGGAGTTTTGTACTCCCTGTGTACTTTAAATCACAGGTACAGGTGAGAACACATACAGCGAACTCAGTGCGGCAAGTATAGTGGTCTCTTATTTCTCTTTGCTGAGGACTGAAAGGTACTGTATAATGAGTAGTATTATCACCAAATTTACAAGCCCTACATGTAGAGCACTTGTAAAAACTCAATTTGGGTTTCAACCATGTCGTATTGGTAATCACTTCAGGGCTGTTTTTAACTAGTTCTGTCCTAATCGATTTGGCTCTTCTAAAAGTGAGGGTTGGCGCTGCTGGTAAACTAGGTGCCAAAACTCCATCTGTTAGCAGTATGGGTCAATTTTTGTTTATTATTGTCTTAACTTGCCTATGTTGTTGACTGTATGTAGTAATCAGTCTCGGTGCACTGAGCTCCTCACTTATTGTCTGATTGGTCCCCTGGATGACATCACATTTATTCAGAAGGGAATACCTAGATCGTAGTGTATTTTTTTGGCTAGCTTCGTTAAAAATCCTTTCACTATACCCTCTTTGCCTGAACCTTTCTAGAGATGCCAATGTACATTTTGTGAATTCTGCTTCAGTGCTACAGATCCTCTTTAATCTCAATAGCTCACCATATGGAATGCTCGTGATGAGATGTTTTGGATGCGAGCTCATGGCATGCAGCATAGAATTACCTGATGTAGGCTTCCTATGTAGGGTTGTATGCAATTTGTCCTCAACCACATAAACAGTAGTATCTAAATAATCAACACTAACATTACCCGTGTGCGATGTGAATTTTAGATTTGCTTCATTAGTGTTGATATCTGATATAAACATTTCTGCACTCTTGATGTCACCTTTCCATACTATAAAGACATCGTTTATATAGCGGAACCAATTTACCACACTGGCATTGACAATATTTTTGTAGATCCCACTGAGAGCCTGCTCCTCCCACCAGACTACTTGCAAACACGCATAACTGGGGGAGAAGCAGGCTCCCATGGCAACACCCCTGCATTGTTTGTATACTTGCTTGTTAAACATAAAAAAGTTATTAAAGAGGCACCATTTAATAAATTCAAGTAACATGATATTATGATTGTAACAGTTCAATGGTCTGGTGTCCAAATAATGTTTAACAGCCGCCATTCCTACATGGTGATCAATGCTCGTATAGAGAGATTCTATACCCAGAGTGATAAGTAAATATCCGTCTTCGCAAACTACTTGTTTCAATTTGTTGAAGAAATCACCTGTGTCCTTAACATAAGTCGGAAGTTCCTGCACATGGCTCTGTAAAAAGTAATCAACATAACGACTGATGTTCTCACACATTCCTCCAATCGCAGAAATTATGGGTCTACCAGGTATTGGTTTAATTTTCTTATGTATCTTTGGGATCAGATACATAATTGGAATCACAGGGAATTCCTAGTACAAGAATAAATATTCTTGATTAGATATTAAACCCTGTTTTTTGTAACCCATCAGAATTTTTTCTTAAGAGCATCCTTTGTCTTATTGTACTCTAACATGGATGATTTCACATAGCATGTTGTATCATTCAATTGGCGCATTGCTTCTTGAATATAGTCTTTGCGGGGCCAGATCACCAAATTACCAACTTTATCTGATTTATTGACAATGATTTCCTGGTTGTTTTTGAATTTAGAAATAAAATTTTCATATTCTTTATCACAAAATTTCACTTTTTTCTTCTTCCCATGATTGACTTTTAGATCTTCAGTGATTCTTTCGTGAAAGATGTCTATAGCATCCTTTGGCATCATTGGACAAAAGGTGGATTTGTTTTTAAAAGGGCTCATGCCTGCACATGGTTCAATTAAACTAAGTGTATCGATTCTTTCATGTGTAGAACCCAGCACAATATTGTTATCTAAATCATTGAGACCTTCACCCCTTAATTCATGCAGTGTGAGTAGCATTCCTGCATCTGATGCTTGAAGATTTACTTCCATGCTGTCTGTGGAAGTTACAATGCTCTCTTTGTTTTTTTGCTGGATGCTGCTTTCTTTGATTGTAAAGAATGTTTTCAATGTGAGTTTCCATATATAAGAAAATATATCAACTCTAGTTTTAATGTAGCTTAAGTTGCTTTCCGGACAAAACGGAAGTCTTAAAGCCAACAGTTGTTTTTCAGCTTTACTTAAAATCATCGGGGACTAGTTTATGATGGTATTGTCATCTAGCGCCTGCGCCATTGTCCTCTTCCCGGTTTTGACCCTTATGAGTTTGAGCCTTGCTTTTTGCCTTTGGTTTCTTCGTATCCGAGTTGTTTCCTTGGATTGCGAGGTCTCAGAGTTTAGCGTCGATCGTACACTAAAAAATTCAACTCTTCTCCCGGGTTAAGTTTGCTTCTTTCATCACTAATATGGCGGGCATTACTTCTTCCTTCTTCGGCATCACTTTCACTGGTAAGTGAATTAACATCAGAGGCTGATGACTCCGCATTGCCAGCCCTTACGCTTACCTCCCCTGTCAAATTGCCTGTCGCTTTAGTTGTCTCATTAAGCCGCATTTTCTTCACATTCTCGTACCTCCGTGCGAATGTGAAGATTTGCCCTTGCTCATAATCTTCTTTATCCTGGGCGAATTTGTGTACCTTTCTTGATTTAATCTTGTCCTCCTGTTTTTTAATCCTGTCCTGGATTTCTTTTCTCGTTTTAGTTACATACTCGATTTGTTCCAGCTTGTCTATTTGTTCATTCAGTTTGTCGATTTCTTTAAGCAGTTCATCACGATCTATTTGAGCATATTTTACTAAGATCTTAACTAGATTCATAGAGGCAGTCAAGTTGTTCTCAGCCCACTCGGTTAGCATTTCCGGGTTCGAATTTTCAAAACTCGGTGCCAATAGGATTCTCAGTCCTTTAGGAACACTTCCGGCTTCCTGGTACTTTTCTAAAGACTTTTGTTCCCACCATTTTGTCATCTCAGACCGTAAACATATACACACACACACACAAACACTTGACATCTGCCAACTTCCCTGCATATCTCACTCGCATATTTACCATCCAACCTATATATATATTCACTGAAAAAAACCGTAGGTTTCACACATGTTATAGTTAGGAATTAGCATTTAAAAAACCTTGCAAATTCACTTACAAAACCATAGGTTTCACACATGTTATAGTTAGCTGGGCATTTCACTCGTGAAAAACCAATGAAATTCCCCCGTTATAGTTACTGCAGGCAACTATAACTCGCGCGACCGCCACTCTATCACAAGGATGATGTCATCGGTGATGTCATGAGTAATGCCACTGACCATGTAATGAGTGATGTAATATGTGACGTCATGAGCACTGGATTGCGGGCGCGCGAGTTATAGTTATCTGACCGGGCACCTTTTGCACACGGGGGGGGGGGAAATATGGATTTTGTTTTTTTTTAATTTATTTTTTACCGTACGTGTACGGTAAGCGCATTCGGCGTTTTTAAAAAAAAAAAAAAAAATTAATTTTTGGCCTTGGATAGCCTTCTAGGACACCATAACCAAGGCTAGGTGGTTAGGAGCTGTCTAGCCTGCCCCTTTTCATGATATCCAACTTTGTTTTTCCTCCCCCCCCTCAGAGTGCGAGAGAGAAAATGGCGGCCGACACTTCCTGGTTTCGACCGATTCGAATGTTTACTAAGATCTAACAGCCAATCAAAATCGCGCTCGCGCACGGCACCGTACGCGTACGGTAAGCTTACGGTGCGCGCTCGGAGCGCGCTTACAGATATATATATTGATTTAAATGCTATTTTCTCAGGAACTACTGAACAGATTTACACCAGACCTACAAAAGGCACTTCCTTGACCTGAGGACTACCTCTCTGCCAAATTACAAGTAATTCTGTTCAGCCGTTCGGGCTGTAGCTGTGTCTAAAGGTCCTATGGAAAAATGCATGGGGAAAACGCGTTTTGGGACCCCCCTTTTTTCTCAGCCCCCGCTTGACGAATCCCCCCGAGACTTTCAGGGTAGGAGCGTAGCGTAGCGCCCCATTAGTTTTGAAAATTTCGCGAGGATTCGTCGACCGGCGCCAAAGTTATTCCAAATAGAATGTTGCGGATTTCCTATGGAAACAGGGTCCTAACTATAACTACCTACTGGCGACCGCCAGTAGGTAATATATATATATATATATATATATATATATATATATATATATATATATATTATCTACTGGCGGTCGCCAGTAGATAGTTATAGTTAGGACCATGTTTCCATAGGAAATCTCAAAATTCTATTTTGAATAACTTTGGCGCCGGTTGACGAATCCTCGCGAAATTTTCAAAACTAATGGGGTGCTCCGTTCAGCTCCTACCCTGAAAGTCTCGGGGTGATTCGTCAAGCGGGGGCCGAGAAAAAAGGGGGGTCCCAAAACTCGTTTTCCCCATGCATTTTTCCATAGGACCTTTAGACACAGCTACAGCCCGAACAGCTGAACAGAATTACTTGAAATTTGGCAGAGAGGTAGCCATAAGGCCAAGGAAGTGCCTTTTGCAGGTCTGGTGTAAATCTGTTCAGTATTTCCTGAGAAAATAGCATTTAAAAGCATATCAATATCTATACGCGCGCAGCGTGCGCGCACTGAGCAAGCCCCGTGCGCGCACCCTGCCGTGCGCGAGCGTAATTCTGATTGGTTGTTACATGTTAGTAAACATTCGAATCGGTCGAAATCAGGAAGTGTCGGCCGCCATTTTGTCTGTCACACTAAAAAGGAAAGGTGGAGACCGTGAAAAGGGGGCAGGGTAGGGAGTTCTAGACCCCCTAGCCATTGTCAGGGGGGCACAGTAGGACCACGAAGGGCAAAAAAAAAGATTTACATTTTTTAAAAAACATTGCGAAGTGCGCGCACTCTACGCGTACCCAAAAAAACCTTTAAAACATCACGACGTGCGCGCACCCGAAAAAAAACATTAAAAAAAATAGAAATAAAAATCACATTTAAGTGTTTAGATATTAGGTGGCTCTAAAAAGAGCCCTTGTGTTCATTGAGTGTTTTTCGGTACCTACAAGTAAGTACCGATGCAGAGTCTAAAGTTCAAGAGGAAGACTCTGTTCCCTTCATCATTGAAATGTACACCGTCTCCTCTATAAATGTCTTGCATGTTGTAACGCAAGTTGTTGTGGTATATAGAACCCATACCATAGTCTCTGAGGAAAGCAGAAACAGACTTATTGACATGCTTTCTTGCTTTGTCAATCTGTGGACAAAATTGGTTGGACCAGTTCCACTTTTGCCTTTGGCATATGTTAGAATATACAAAGGCAGATTGAGGAAAAAGCGACATCAATTGCACAAAGGTGTCCTTAATAAGCATTTCCAGACCTACCCCAGTTAAAGTGCCTAGGTCATTTCCACCACAGTGCACAATAATAAGGTTAGGCTGTGGGAGATGTAGAAAGGTTTTCACCAAAGGCATTAATTGGTGCCACTTTAACCCTCTCTGACCAATCCATTTAACGTCTACATTTGGCAAAGCAAGGTCTCTCACCATACCTCTTTTTTCTGCAAATTTTTCACTCCAGAAGACATAGCTATGACCTACAATCCACACTGTGAACATCTTTCAAGGAGATCTGGATGCACTCAGAAGGTGTCTTTCAGTAGAATGGCAATATGAAAAGAAACACAGTTGAAAAATGGAGGCATACATACTTTTTTTTTATAAAAAGAACTCATTGGCTGATTTAAACCATTTTACAGTTAAAACTAGGCTGTATGTTTAAATTTTTAAAAGCATGTTTTGGATTGGTACAGAAAAATGTGTTCCCACTGAACATTACTTTGGATTTGCTGTTAGGTTTGAAAAGTCAAGCACTCTTGCTCTTTTGATTTGAAACAATGTCTGCTGAACTTCTGACCTCTCTGCTCACACCTGTGTTCCATGAGCTGTTGCTATGGTAGCAGGCAGAAGTCATGTTGGGGGAAGGGATGATTTGCAAAGGGGTTGAAAGTTGAAACCAATAGAAATGTGTGATTCCATTTGAAAAAATGTGGGAAGGACTGTGATTTTACATTAACATGTATATGTGGGAAAAAAGAGAGGGAAAAATTGCCATTTACTGGTTGTGGAGAGAGGAGAGAGGTGTACAGCTCTGAGATTCTGGTCTGATAATCTGCTGTTTGAGTCCCACATTTCTTTCTCAACTAATTAATTTTAAAGGTGAGTTATGAGTTTGAGAGGGGAAGTATGTGGTGTATTTTGATATAAATAATAGAATTGTCATTCTTGTTTTAAAGTTGTGTTTTACATTTTGTGATTTAGGAGAAATTTAACTGTCTTGAACTAGTAAGATATTATGGAGTATGTCTTCACTGTAAGTTAAGGTGTAGTGGTATTAGTGAGGAATATTGTTTCGTGACTAGAATTACATCATGAGTCTGTCTGCACACAGGATTTGTTGACAGAGATTTAATTTGTGTTGCTTTTGTTCTGTTAGCCTTGCACTCGCAGAAAAGGGGTAGTTTGTTATGTTAAAGTGTGATGGTTAGCATTCAGCAGAAATCATTTACTGATCAGTGAGAGGCAAATGCAAACACATTTGAAAATAGTATGGTACATTTTCCTACCACTTTAAAAGTTGTGTTTTACGTTTTATGTTAAGGAAGATATTTAAGTGGCTTGAACATGTTATATATTATGGAGTATGTCTTCATTATAAGTTTATGTGTACTGGTATCACTCAGGAATACTGTTTTCTACCTAGAATCATACCATGAGACAGTGAGCACATAGGAAATGTAAAGAGAGATTTAATTCCGGTTGGTCTTGCTCTATTACCCTTGCACTCGCAGGAAAGGGGCAGCTTGTTTTTTGTAACACTCTAGTCTAATCAGTCACCCTCTAACACATGGTCATGGACTCAAGGAGCTGTTAGGACATGTGCTCCTTTGTGCTTGTCTAAACTAGAAGTAACATGTGTCAGTCTGTTACAGTAATTATCACTTGCTCTACCCCAGTAGTAAATGTGCTTTCAAATTGCCAAAGGAAATATTGCTTTCTGCCTAGAATGAGACCATGAGTCTGTGTGCATACAGGAATTGTTGTTAGCGTTTTAATTTGTGTTGCTGTTGTTCTGTAAAACTTGCACATTCAGGAAAGGCTCAGCTTGTTTTCTTCCAATGTGTTGGTTAGCACTCAGCAGAAATCAGTATCTCAAAAATGTGAGGCAAATGCAAACACATTTGAAAATAGCATGGTAGATTTTTCATCAATTCTTGCAATGGCTGAGGTGGTTCCTACATGTTGAAAACTCAAATTAACCCTTACCACACATGTACTCTTACACACATGTCTGTACTCTTCATGCAGTTGTGGGAGTCTCCATGCAGATGTCTCTTGCAGCTGACAATACACAGTCTCCAGAAACACACTCTTTGCACACACGCAGCAGCTTCTGCTACACTCCCATGTGTATTAGTCAGGTCTGTGTGCTGTTTCAGATAGCAGTGTGTAACGCAAACAGATTCTAAATCACCAAGGCTCATTTCCTTTGCTCTAGTCTAATCAGTCACCCTCTAACACATGGTCATGGTCTCAAGGAGCTGTTAGGACATGTGCTCCTTTCTGCCTGTCTAAACTAGAATGAACATGTGTCAGTCTGTTACAGTAATTATCACTTGCTCTACCCCAGTAGTAAATGTGCTTTTAAATTGCCAAAGGAAATATAGCTTTCTGCCTAGAATCAGACCATGAGTCTGTGTGCACACAGGAATTGTTGTCAGCGTTTTAATTTGTGTTGCTGTTGTTCTGTAAAACTTGCACATTCAGGAAAGGCTCAGCTTGTTTTCTTCCAATGTGTTGGTTAGCACTCAGCAGAAATCAGTATCTCAAAAATGTGAGGCAAATGCGAACACATTTGAAAATAGCATGGTAGATTTTTCATCAATTCTTGCAATGGCTGAGGTGGTTCCTACATGTTGAAAACTCCAATTAACCCTTACCACACATGTACTCTTACACACATGTCTGTACTCTTCATGCAGTTGTGGGAGTCTCCATGCAGATCTCTCTTGCAGCTGACAATACACAGTCTCCAGAAACACACTCTTTGCACACACACAGCAGCTTCTGCTACACTCCCATGTGTAATAGTCAGCTCAGTGTGGTGTTTCAGATAGCAGTGTGTAACGCAAACAGATTCAAAATCACCAAGGCTCATTTCCTTTGCTCTAGTCTAATCAGTCACCCTCTAACACATGGTCATGGTCTCAA
Organism: Triturus cristatus; assembly: GCF_964204655.1. NCBI lineage: Eukaryota > Metazoa > Chordata > Amphibia > Caudata > Salamandridae > Triturus > Triturus cristatus. Next base: position 252,163,643 of record NC_140580.1, on the reverse strand, counting down.
GGAGCTGTTAGGACATGTGCTCTTTTCTGCCTGTCTAAACTAGAAGGAACATGTGTCAGGCTGTTACAGTAATGATCACTTGCTCTACCCCAGTAGTAAATGTGCTTTCAAATTGCCAAAGGAAATATCGCTTTCTGCCTAGAATCAGACCATGAGTCTGTGTGCACACAGGAATTGTTGTCAGAGATTTAATTCATGTTTCTTCTATTTTGTAAGAGTTTGACTCGTAGGAAAGGATCAGCTCATTTGATAGGATTTGAAAAGTTTTTTTTAAAAAAAATGTAATGAATTTAAATTACATAAAGGTATTTTTTTTAGTTTTTTGCAGGTATTGGTAAGCAACAGTGAAAAAATATAAAGATGCCTATAAAGTCAAGAAAAAGAAAAGAAAAGAAACAACAACTATATTTGAAGACGACTGATAAAAAAAAATAGGAGGCGAAGCACGTGTTGGAAAACAGAAAAAGTCTTCTGGTAAGCAAACTAAAGAATTTTTAAAAAATATCTTCAAAAAAAAAAAATGATCGGAAGATACATTCAAACAGTGTTTCAAGTACAAAACAACAACAGAGTCGACAGCAAAAAGAAAATGCTAATATAGACTCAGAAGTTAGGAAGAGTGACTTAACACGGAAAATCGATTTTAAAAACATTCGTCGAAAAATGTTTCAGAGAAGAGTGATGTTAAATTTGCTGAAGGATGTGAAAAAATATAAGAAAAAAACAAAATTTTATAAGAAAAAGACATTTATTGAAAGTATTGTTACAAAGGCTTTAGAAATAAAAAAAAACGATTCATTTTAATTTTGAACAGGATGCGTAGATTAGATAAATTAGTGAATGCAATGAAGTCACAAAGCAAAAGGAAAAGAGAAGTAAAAAAAAAAAACTTTTGTAAAGTGTTCTTAGGAGAATGGAAACATAGTTCAAGTACTGAACCATTTTTTAATGAAGAGAGTTATCTTCAAAGTAATAGTTTGTTGCATGCAGTTGACACCAATGGTAGAGCTTATGAAGTTAAGGATGGTTGTGTAATGGAAAAGGAGAAAATGGTTCCAAGAAATGAGGAACAAGTGATGGCTGATGAGGTTATGGGAAGACGTGCTAAAGCCCCAGTGTACACTTGGAATTGTAGTAGTATTTGTACTGTGCGTCAGGAATCTATTGATAAATTACGTGACTTTCTAAGAGAATATAGTAAAAAGAGTGTTAAACAGAAAATTAAGGTGCTTCAAAGTCTAGATCCATGCAGAGTGAGAGAGAATACTGGTTTGCAAGGACATTCTCTGGCTTGTCTATCTAGGAAAGTGTGTCAAGGTGTTTTTCACCATTTTAGGATGCTGGCTGTTCATCATACTGAAATGAGAAAGTTTGTGAGAACATTGTATTTTGTTAAAAGTCCAGCACTAAAGTTAAATGAGTTGAATAATGCTCTGTTTCGTGGATCTGTATCAGATGTAGTGAAGGTTACTGATGAAATTCAGTTTTGTCACTTTGGTCCAGAACAAGAAAGTGCAGAAAATGACACAGTTATTGATGAAAATGTGGAAGAGAATGTAGAACTCACTGTTAGTAAAAATTTTGATGATGAAATGACAAAATTTGCTATCATCTCTAATGAAAGACCAAATATTACTTGTATATGTTGCCGGAGAAGCCATTACAAAAATTAAACAAGGAATGTTGATCTGTATAAAAAAAGTGAAAATGAAGATAATTATAAGTGGAAAGATTTTGCAACATATATATTTCTGGAAAATTGTTTTGATTTGGGTGAAGATCAGCGTATTTGTAAATACTGTTATAACAAGGTAGAAGAAAATAGAATGCCAGCTAGAGCTGTACATAATAATTTAGAATTGGTTGATATTCCTCCAGAACTTTCTGTTTTAAATACGTATGAGTCTATACTCATTCAATGTGTCCATCCGTTTCAGACCATAGTGCGTATGGAGCCAAAAACTGGTAAATTACCTCCTTCGGATTTACAAAGAGGTTTAAAAGGAAGAGTTGTCTATTTGCCATTAGATTTGAAAAAAAATATGGAAACAATTGATGCAGATACTTTGGAAACTGAACCATTAGTTATTCTGGTTAATGGTGTACCTACAAAGAATAAGAACATTTGGCAGGAGCTGGTGGATGTACGAAAAGTACAAAGAGCAAATTTGTATTTGAAAAAACATAATAAATGGTATGAAGCCATTTATATGGATGAAGATGAAGAAGAAATACTAGAAGACACAGGAATACCAACTGGGCAACTTGAAAAAGTGGATAAGTCAAAAGAAGAAGAAATTTATGAACATTTCAGCATACATCCTCTACATTCTAAAGAAGTTATGGGAAACGCTATTGATCTGTTTCAGATGAAGAAAGCACAAGGAACTCCCGTGAGTGTATGGGAGGAGAGCTTGGAAGCTCGTTGTTTTCCCCAGCTGTTTCCTACAGGAGAAGGAGGACGATATGATGAACGTCCAGTACAGATTCCTGCTTCTGAGTATCGGACTACAAGACGATATGCTGAAGATCCGAGATTTCGTCAAAGTATTCCTTATTTGTTCCATCTTTTATTTGAAAGTGACTTGTCAGCACTATCTTATGCAGTAAATCACATTTTGAAAACTGGAGTACATCTACGTAATGTGACTGCAAAGGATTTTATGAACAAAGTGCAACAGCGAGATGATCATTTGGAATCTCAATTGATCAATTTGATGGCTTGTCAGCGTGGGACGAATGAATATTGGTACCGACGCCATGGAGAATTGAAATGTATGTTACGGAATTTAGGAACTCCTACATGGTTCCTTACCCTAAGCTGTGCTGAGTACGCTTGGGATGATCTTCTGGATTTTCTTCGAGAGGCAAATTCAAATATTGAAAACATCCAATACAAGACAGCAGGAGAATTGTGCTCATTGGATCCAGTTAATGTTTGCAGATATTTCAATCATAGATTTGAGGCTATGATGTCCTTCATCTGCAATAAAAAAAATCCACCTCTTGGAGAAGTTGTGGATTTCTTTTGGAGAAAAGAGTACCAAGCCAGAGGTGCTCCTCATATTCATATGCTGTTGTGGATCAAGGATGCTCCAAAATTTGGAACAGATTCTGATGATGCAGTTTTAAGTTTCATCGAAGGATATGCAACATGTGCTATACCTAAAAGCACAGAAGAGAAAAATTTAAAAGAGCAAGTTTTACGTTTCCAAAGTCATCGGTGTGGAAAATACTGTCGACGGAAGTACAAGAGTAAAGATAAATTCTACACAAAATGTCGATTTGGATTACCACGACCTGTTCTTTCAAAAGGAAGAATAAACAGTTTTATGTCAGCTGTGCGACATACTATTACAAGAAAATCGCCTAAGAATACCTACAACCTAAGAAGAAAAGAAGAGTCAAAATATATAGATGACTACAACCCAGTCATTTTATCCATGTGGAATGCTAACATGGATATACAGTATGTGGCTGACAATTCTATTGCTGTTGCTCGCTATGTCACATCTTACATCACTAAATCTGAGAAAACGGAATTGAAGGAAATGTGGGAAGAGATTTCTCACGAGAAGACTGTCAGTAAGAAGCTATACAGTTTCAGTTTAAAGATGTTATCGCATCGAGAAATTGGATCCTACGAATACTCAGATAGGTTATCATCTGCAAGTCTGTACTCAAAATCCAGAAGAATAATTTGGGCAAGTTTAGGCCTTGCAGGATAGCGAAATCGGGTACTGAAATCTATTCGAGAAATTGAATATTTAGCAGAGTTCGAACCAGAAAGTACAGACATTTTAAGAACAAACATGTTGGACACATATTATCCACAAAGAAGTCATCACCTTGAGAACATGTGTCTCTATGAAGTGCTGCAGAACTTTATTTTTAAACGGAATGTCACAGAAGATATCAACAATGGAAAATATAAAGTCATTGGTGAGGAAGGATGTTTGGTGAAGCAAACAAAAGGAAGTTTGATAAATCACCGGAAGCTGAGTTGCGACACTCCTGATAAAAAGGAATTTTACTACTTGGCACTTTTGCAGCTGTTTAAACCATGGCGTTCAGAGGAGGAACTACTTGGAGAATTTCAGAGCTATGAAGATTCCTTCAATGCTAGCAAAGACAGCGTCGAATGCAGTACTTTCACAACTTATGTTCAAATGTTAAATGAAGAAATTGAACAAGAAGCAACAATTGCAGCTGAAGTAGCTAGAGACAGTTCTCAAGACAGTCAAAGTTCTGGGACATTCAGTCAAGATCCTCTAGGACAACCGATCATCGAAAATGAAGCAGCAATAGCCATGAACGAAGTGGAAACAGCTATGAATCAAGCTCAGGAAGATTTAGTAGACTTAACATATTTGGAGGAGCAACTGAATGAAGAACAAAAACAAATTTATGAAGAAGTCAGACAAAAAATTGATCACGGATTACTACATGAAAATAAAGAGTGCTCATGCACATCTTTTGAACCAATGAGAATGTATGTAAGTGGACAAGCAGGAACTGGAAAAAGTTTCTTAATTAATTTAATTAGAAGCTACCTACAGAAGAAAATGGATTCCATGTTGTCTTGTGTTGTTACTGCTCCAACTGGGTTAGCAGCGTATAACATCAAAGGAGTTACCTTACATCGTTTGCTAATGTTACCAGTAGAGCATGAGAACAAAATATAGTACCACAAACTAGCAGGAGAAGCATGCTTGGAAGTTTCAAGAGTATTGAAGAAAATGAAAGTACTGACTATTGATGAGGTAAGCATGGTATCAAACTTAATGCTTGCCTTTGTGCATTTAAGAATGCAGCAAATTCTGAAGACAGACTTTGACGTCCTGTTTGGAGGAAAACGCGTCATAGTTTTTGGAGATCTTTTGCAACTTACTCCAGTTAAAGGACAACCGGTATTCCATACACTTACACATGAAGACACAAAAAAGTCATTAGGAAGTATAGGCAATGTAAATATTTGAACATATTTTGAGTATAAGAAACTCAGTACCAATATGAGGCAAGCAAATGATAAGGACTATGCAAGTATTCTGAAAGATATAAGAATTGGACTACTCACAGAAAATGGCAGAAAAGCATTACAGAGTCGATTGCTGAGTAATTTGTTTCCAACAGAACAAATAGTTCCAGAGAAAATATACAAGGAAATTGCAGAAAAAAATACTGTAATCTGCTTAATGCCAACACTACATGAATGTTCTGTATTCAATCAAGAACTTTTGAAATTGGAAAATGAAGAGATTATAAAACTGGAAGCTGTGGATAAAATAGAACATGAACGAATAACTGTTATATTGACAGGCAAATTGGGTACTAAATTGGATTCTCTGGAGAAAAACATTTCAAAAACAGCAGGTTTGGAAAAGAATCTTTATGTGTGTATAAACTGTAGAGTAATTTTAAGACGGAATTTGGATGTAGAGAAAGGTTTAGTGAATGGAGCTATGGGAAGAGTTGTGGGTTTTATTAATTACCAGAAAAAAGTTGGAATTGAATGTTTAAAAATAAAATTTGATCAGATACAAGAGGTTAAAGACATTTGTCGTTGTTCAGTTCGTTTCTTGCTTGTGAAAGACTTATATGTGCGTAGGAAGCAGTTTCCATATTCTCTAGCATATGCTGTAACTATTCACAAGTCTCAAGGATTAACTGTAGATAGTGCTTTTGTAAACATTGGATCTAGTGTGTTTAAAGAAGGTATGGCATATGTTGCTTTGTCACGCGTGAAAAGATTCTCTGGTTTATTCATGATAGACTTTGATGACTCAAAAGTAAGTGCTGATGCAAACTGTGTAAAGGAGTATAATAGATTAAGAAGAAGCTATGCTCCTCATTTAGGTCAGTATCCTGTGTTTGAAAAACGTGTTGTTTGTCGGAAAAGGAGATTTGAGGATATCTGTAATGAGGATGTACAGAAGAGAAAACAAAAAGATAGTGATGTGACTGCAAGCAAAAAGAAAAAGGACAATGCTGAAGAGATTGTTGGTTGTCATTTTGAAAATAGCTCTGGTGTCAACTGCTACGCAAATGTAGTGCTGAATGTTGTATTTTATCTTGAATTTTTGCAAGAGCAGATAACACTAAATCATGAAAAAAGATTCTGTTCTTTGCTGAGTCTCCTCTATGAGAAGCTGAGTAATGATAAAACTAAAATAGAAAGTGCTTCTGATGTTAGAAATCTTTTAGATGTATGTTCTGGACGTACACAGTTTACACAAAATGTCCAGCAAGATGCACAGGAATTCTTGATGTATATCCTGATGGTACTGGAAGATGAAGGGGTAGAAGTAGAAAATGTATTTGGTGTCTCTTATAAATGGGAACATTGTTGTGATAACTGTATGAACACAAGCAGTAGTAATGTTGATTCTGAAAGGTTCATATATTTACCATTACCAGAGAGTAAAACAGTGACTTTTAGTAAATTAGTTAAAGATGCTAATCACAACATGGAATGTTCTCAATGTAAATCAGACATGTTGTCAACGTTATTTTTAAAGAAATATGGACAGTATGTAATTTTAATGATGCAACGTTGTAGAGCTGATGGTTCAAAATTGGACACTTTAATAAGGAAGTTTACAGGACAACAATTATCAATATCTGGAAAAACTTTTGTTGCAGTTGCAATAATTTTTCATGATGGGCCTTCTATAACTTCTGGTCATTACACAGTTTATCTTAAATGTGAAAAAGGATGGACACTGTGTAATGATTCTCAATTGATTTTCAAGCAACGTTTGCCTTATGATTTACCCAATTGTTACCTAATTTTTCTGAAACCCAAATTTTAAATACTAACATCATCATTGGAAGAAAGCATTATTAAAATTTAAAAGGATTTAAATTGGATATTTCGCTCAAAAGAGATTTTAAACTTATCATTTGGCCGTAAGGAAAGGTAAAACAAACAATTGTGGACTTCTTTGACAGATATTATTTTGGAAAATGTTCTTTTGCAACAAGGTTTACAGACGTTATTTTTTGGAAATTGTTATTCTTCTTAAAAGGTATTTTTAACATTTCTATTAAGGTATGTTTTAGTGAGGATACATTTGGGGCTTTTTTAAACAATCTTTCAGATTGGTTTTTTTTTTGCCCGCTGTTAAATGATGAATACAATTGATTTCACTATTTTCAGTGAAAATCAAAACATTCTGAAAACAGCAAAAAAAGGGTAAAAAATTGCTTTGCTAAATATGAAAAAACATGTACTGTTTAATAAAGTGTATTGTTGAATATTAATACTTTTTTCTTTTTCGGATTTCCGCGCCACGCTGAAGGTTCTGAGCGCGGGCGGGGCCATGACGGAACGGTTCCGTCATAAGCACAGCCCAACCGACGTGCATGACGGAACCGTTCCGTCATGAGCGTCGAAGGGGTTAACATATCTGTATGTGTCACTGGTTTCGTTTCATGCTTCCTTTTCTTCACCTCTCCTTACTCTACTTTTCTCATTTCTCTTCTCACTCTCTCTTCCTGCTTTACTACTCTTTTGTAACTCCCTCACTCCTTCTATACTACTCCCCTACCTTTACTACCTCCATCACTAATTTGTCATCCATGTTTCTTTTTCTGTTTCCTCATGTCTTAGTCTTTTTAACTGCCTTACTCCTTCTCAGTTGTTTGCTCTCTGTGTCTGTATCTGTCACTCTCGGTTTGTCTGTTTCACCCTTAATTTCCTTAACATCTCTGGGGCACATTTACAAGCCACCTGCGCCACCACTAAGTCAATTTTCTTGACGAACTAGTGGCGCAGGGTGCTCCTCCATATTTACAAGGAGAGGATAAGCCTCTCTGTGTGTCTTTTCCTCTCGTTGTAAATACAGCCAATTCAAATGCAGCACTTAATTGAGCTATTATGTTTTTTGGGTACCTATACATAAATACTGATGCAGAGTTTAAAGTTTAATAGGAAGACTGTCTTCCGTTCATCTGTGAAATGTACACCATCTCTTTTTTAATTACTTTGCCACTCCCCTCTCTTTCTCAGGGAGTTCCTGAAGGTTTACTTAAGGTGAAAAACAATGTGGTTTTTTTTGTTAAAAAACCCATTGGGTGCGCGCTGGGTGCGCGCACTCTAAAAAAAAAAAAAAAGAAATAGATTCTAAAAAACAAGTTGTGGTGTTTTGATTTTAGGTGGCTCTAAAAAGAGCCCTTGAGTTAATGTAGGGACAGAGGAAGAGAAAAACGAAAAAAAAAATAAGAAAATTATGGCCTCTCGCAAGGATGCTCCTCAAATTTTCTTTGAATGAGATCAATACTGCTCTCACCCAAAGTAAAAAGACGACCACAATCCATGCAGTGTGTACTCATCCTCAAAAAACAAGGACGAATATCCAGAGGTGTGGTAGAAGGTGAGGGCACCACTGCAGAAGAAGTGCTTGCCTGAGCTTCCGAAGATGTGCTCGGCTGAGCTGCTGCAGATGTCGTCGGCTGAGCAGGTGGAGGGTTTGCTCCAGAAGCTCAACGAAAAGTCGCTGGATGCATTGCCTCAATGTGCCTCGTCATAGTATGAATACTAAAAGAATACTTCTTGTTAGGATTCCCACGTGACAAGACGCGCTGACACAGTTTGCAGGTGACCTTTGGTGCATTCACCTTCTTTTGTCCCTCTGGAAAAGTGAAAAACTGCCATATAAAGGAGTCTTTCTGCTTCCTCTGCCTCTGTCTCTCAAGAGTGTCCTGTTCACTCTCAGAAGATGGCTGCTGCTCTGCCATTGTATCTCAACACACAGATTAGCTCCTTCTTCTAGGGAATCAGAACTAACAATGAGGGGGGTGGGTGTGATTTTGGAAGAATCTGGAACTAAAAGTACTTTGAACCAATGAAAAGTGATGTTTCTTCATCACATGACTTGCCATGAGGGGATTGGGTGTGGTATTGAAACAATCTGAAACTGAAAGTAATGAAAACCAATTAGAAGTGTTGTTTTATTCATCACATACCCCGAGGTGCGCGCACCGAGCAAGCTCCCTGCGCGCACGGTACAATTACGCATGCGCGAACGCGTATGCGCGCATGCGCTTACGTACTATGCGCGTACGTAACGCGCATACGAAGCACGCGCATATGCGTAAACGCCAGCGCGCGCACTCTACGCGTATACGGAAGTGTACCGCGTGGAGTACGTACGACGTACGTAAGCATGCGTACTAGGTGCGCGCTCCGAGCGCGCAGTAAAACGTATGTATGCGTACGGAAATAACGTACGCCGGAATTCATGAAAAATGTACGCAAACGTACTAGGTGCGCGCTCTGAGCGCGCACCCCAAGAATTTATATATAAAAAAAAAAGTGGACATAACTTAATAGAAGATATTAACTATGCTGTTCAACTTTATCTTAATTAAAACTTTTAAAAAAATGAGCCACACCAAATTAAAGGATACAGATAATATATAAATGTATACATAGGGGAGTTTTTAAAAAAGAAATATTTAAAAAATATAAGTAAAAAATACAAAAATTAGCATTTAAAAAACCTTTGAAATTCACTGAAAAAACCATAGGTTTCACACACGTTATAGTTAGGAATTAGCATTTAAAAAACCTTGCAAATTCACTGAAAAAACCATAGGTTTCACACACGTTATAGTTAGGATTTAGCATTTAAAAAACCTTGCAAATTCACTGAAAAAACCAGAGGTTTCACACACGTTATAGTTAGCTGGACATTTTACTCGTAAAAAACCAATGAAATTCCCCCGATATAGTTAGTTCAGCTAACTATAACTCGCGCGCCCGCAATCCACTGCTGATGACATCACATATTACATCACTCATGACATGGTCAGTGACATCACTCATGACATCACTGATGACATCTCAAATGACATCACTGATGACATCACGGATGACATCATCCTTGTGATAGAGTAGCACATCTTCTCACACTCTAATATAACCTTTTATACACCGACTAAAAATTTAAGAGTTTAATTCTCAAAACCATACATACTGCAATACCAATAACTACATACCCAATTATTAACTCTTAGGTCTACATACACCTCCACACACTCACCTGTACAGTCACTCATACTTACAGTCACTTCATACAAAAGTATCATACGAATTTATACACACACATATATAGACACTCACACACTACCAATCATCCATAGAGGTGCTCTCACACTTACTCAATCATGCAAATAATCACACTCCCATTTACTCACCTAGGCAGTGAAACACACTCAAGTTCACTTACTCATAAATATAGTATCACATTCTTACGCTCTTAGAGATTCATTGATACAAACATACACTCATCCATACAGTCACTCTCACAATCACACACTCTCACATCTACCCACTTATATACTCTTACACGCATATATACTGCCTTTCACATATGTAGTTAGTCACACATGTACCACTGAGATATACATTCAATCCCTAACACACCCATACATACACTCATCCAACCATACAGTCCATCACAGATGCACTCTTAAAACCATGCACCCATAGAATCACCCACTCACACATCTATGCACAGAGTAACACACACCCTACCCACACAAACACTCATGAACCCATACAGATACTCACACAAGCAATCAATAACTCATATAGACACTCATATAGCTGTTCTCAAAACCATGCAGCCACTTATACACCAACATACAGACACATACATACATTTACACAGTTTACTCACTAGTCTGCAGTAAGATACATTTAATGACTAACTTAAAGAATCATGTTATGCACCACAGAAAATCATCCATTTACACACTTGTACACCCACTCATTCTTAAACAGGCCTTTCCCTATATAAATTAAACATATTGACATTTTTCAAAACACATACTCACTAGATGATGTCATCCGTGATGTCATCAGTGATGTCATTTGAGATGTCATCAGTGATGTCATCAGTGATGTCACTGACCATGTCATGAGTGATGTAATATGTGACGTCATCAGCAGTGGATTGCGGGCGCGCGAGTTATAGTTAGCTGAACTAACTATAACGGGGGAATTTCATTGGTTTTTTACGAGTAAAATGTCCAGCTAACTATAACGTGTGTGAAACCTCTGTTTTTTTCAGTGAATTTGCAAGGTTTTTTAAATGCTAAATCCTAACTATAACGTGTGTGAAACCTATGGTTTTTTCAGTGAATATATATATATATATATTCACTGAAAAAACCATAGGTTTCACACATGTTATAGTTAGCGGAAATTTTACTGATAAAAAACCAGTGAAATTCCCCCGTTATAGTTAGTGCAGGCAACTATAACTTACGCGACCGCAATTCTCTGCTGATGCTAATACTGTATTTAGACACTTATTTGCCCATGTCTTCTTCCATACATTTTTAGCTATACATATATTACAAATATTTTTTTTTCATAAAGACACATATGTCATCAGCAGAAGATTGCGGTCGCGTAAGTTATAGTTGCCTGCACTAACTATAACGGGGGAATTTCACTGGTTTTTTATCAGTAAAATTTCCGCTAACTATAACATGTGTGAAACCTATGGTTTTTTCAGTGAATTTGCAAGGTTTTTTAAATGCTAATTCCTAACTATAACGTGTGTGAAACCTATGGTTTTTTCAGTGAATTTGTACGGTTTTTTAAATGCTAAGTTACTTTACGCCATTCGTGGCGTGCACGCCCACTTAACGCAGTTCGTTCCGTGCGCGCACGGTGCGCTTCGCGCACCGTGCGCGCACAGTGAGCACGCGGTGCGCTTCGCGCACCGCGCGCCCACTTTACGCAGTTAGTGCCGTGCACGCACGGTGGGCACGCGGTGCGATGACAAAGCAAGAAAGCACGTCAACAAATCTGTTTCTGCTTTCCTCCGTGACTATGGTATGGGTGCCATTTACCACAACAACTTGCGTTATGACATGCAAGACATTTATAGAGGAGATGGTGTGCACTTCAATGATGAAGGGAACAGAGTCTTCCTCTTGAACCTTAGACTCTGCATCGGTACTTACTTGTAGGTACCACTAAAAAATCATTTCATAAACACAACGGCTCTTTTTAGAGCCCCCTAATATCTAAACACTTAAATCTGATTTTCATTTTTTTTTTTTTTTGTTTTTTCTACCGTACGCTTACCGTAAGCTTACCGTACGCGTACCCCGTGATTTTTTTTAAAATCAATAAATGTTTTCTTTGTACTTTACAGTCCTTCTTTGACCCCCTCACAAATGTAAGGGGGTCTGTAACTCTCCTCATTGCCCCCTTTTCTTGTTTTCACTCTTTTTTTTCTGAGTGAAATACACAAAATGGCGGCCGCCGCTTCCTGGTTTCGGCCGATTCGAATGTTTACTAAGATCTAAGAGCCAATCAGAATCGCGCTCGCGCACGCCACCGTACGCTTACGGTAAGCGTACGGTAAGCGTACCGTAAGCGGGCTCAGATATATATATTGATTTAAAGGCTATTTTCTCAGAATCTACTGAACAGATTTACACCAAACCTACAAAAGGCACTTCCTTGACCTAGGGACTACCTCTCTGCCAAATTTCGAGTAATTCTGTTCAGCCGTTCGGGCTGTAGCTCGTTCTAAAGGTCCTATGGAAAAATGCATGGGGAAAACGCGTTTTGGGACCCCCCTTTTATCTCAGCCCCCGCTTGACGGATCCCCCCGAGACTTTCAGGGTAGGAGCGGAGCGTAGCGCCCCACCTATTTTGAGAAATTCGCGAGGATTCATCGACCGGCGCCAAAGTTATTCAAAATAGAATGTTGAGGTTTTCCTATGGAAAAGGGGTCCTAACTATAACTACCTACTGGCGACCGCCAGTAGGTAATATATATATTCACTGAAAAAACCATAGGTTTCACACATGTTATAGTTAGCTGTACATTTTACTGATAAAAAAACCAATGAAATTCCCCCGTTATAGTTACTGTAGGCAACTATAACTCACGCGACCGTAATCCTCAGCTGATGCTAATACTGTATTTAGACACTTATTTGCCCATGTCTTCTTCCATTAAATTTAAGCTATACATATATTACAAATATTTTTTTTTCATAAAGACACATATGTCATCAGCAGAGGATTACGGTCGCGTGAGTTATAGTTGCCTACAGTAACTATAACGGGGGAATTTCATTGGTTTTTTATCAGTAAAATGTACAGCTAACTATAACATGTGTGAAACCTATGGTTTTTTCAGTGAATTTGCAAGGTTTTTTAAATGCTAATTCCTAACTATAACGTGTGTGAAACCTATGGTTTTTTCAGTGAATTTGTACGGTTTTTTAAATGCTAACTTACTTTACGCCATTCGTGGCGTGCGCGCCCAGTTTACGCAGTTCGTTCCGTGCGCGCACGGTGCGCTTCGCGCACCGTGCGCGCACAGTGAGCACGCGGTGCGCTTCGCGCACCGCGTGCCCACTTTACGCATTTAGTGCCATGCACGCACAGTGGTCACGCGGTGCGCTGCGCGCACCGCGTGCCCACATTATGCGGGATGGGCCATGTACGCACGATGCGCTTCGCGCACCGTGCGCACATGGGGGACATATTATGCGCATTGTTGTCAAATGTTTTGTTTATTATTTTCATTTATTTGATATGCCATGCACAAATGGAGCCCTTAGGGCACCATTTGCACATGGGGTGTGGAAAGTGTGGATAATTTAAAAAAAAAAAAAAAAAAAATTTTACCGTACGCTTACGGTAAGCGGAATCGGCGATTTTTCGAAAAAAAACAAAAAATTTTTTTTTGCCTTTGGGGGTTGTTTGGGGGCCCGTATATCACTGCTGGGTGATTATTATCTCAATATACTGCCCCTTTACACATTTTTGGGCTTCATTTATGCTGCCCCACTCTGAGTGCGAGAGAGAAAATGGCGGCCGCCGCTTCCTGGTTTCGGCCGATTCGAATGTTTACTAAGATCTAAGAGCCAATCAGAATCGCGCTCGCGCACGCCACCGTACGCGTACGGTAAGCGCACTGTAAGCGCACCGTAAGCTGGCTCAGATATATATATTGATTTAAAGGCTATTTTCTCAGAATCTACTGAACAGATTTACACCAAACCTACAAAAGGCCCTTCCTTGACCTGAGGACTACCTCTCTGCCAAATTTCAAGTAATTCTGTTCAGCCGTTCGGGCTGTAGCTGTGTCTAAAGGTCCTATGGAAAAATGCATGGGAAAAACGTGTTTTGGGACCCCCCTTTTATCTCAGCCCCCGCTTGACGAATCCCCCCGAGACTTTCAGGGTAGGAGCGGAGCGTAGCGCCCCACCTATTTTGAAAAATTCACGAGGATTCGTCGACCGGCGCAAAAGTTATTCAAAATAGAATGTTGCGGATTTCCTATGGAAACGTGGTCCTAACTATAACTACCAACTGGCGACCGCCAGTAGGTAATATATATATATATATATATATATATATATATATATATATATATATATATATATATAAACGATTCCTCGCTCACATCTTCTGCTGCAAACAAACAAGAGTGGACTCAGGTATTGTGCATATTTTCTGTTTATTCACGCACAAACAGCCTCGCCATTACGCGTTTCGGCAGTTGCCTGCCTTGATCACATGACAACGTTAGGAAGTCTGATCGCCATTTTTAAAGTAACAGTGCATACCAGTTGATTAATGGAAATGGAAGAAATATACGCTTGAATGCTTCACTTAATGTGAGATCATTGGTAACACAATTATTGGCTTAAATGCTTTCTTGTAAATTCATAAAATGTACTTAAAAATGTCTTTAAATACACAATGTGGACACAGCAAACCAAATTTAGTAGTAATACATCTCACTAAAATTTCCTTAGCACAAATGCTGCTCTAGACCAACACCAATATCTCAATTATTCCCAAATCCCATCATATAACTGATTAAAATAATATGGAAGTGCATACCTATATAACTATCCTAAAGAAGTGCTAAAACCTATAAATCGTGCTAGTGTTAAAACTAATAATAAAAAACGCATTTTCAAATTTTATGTATCCAACTATGTCAGAGGCAGCATGTATTGACATAGTGTCCTTTTGCGTACTACTAAGCCTGCCCTGACAATAGATTCATAGTGCAAAACATAGCATGTGCCAACTAAGCAAGCGTATACGCGGGGGACATGATTAAACCTTAATAATCATCATTTCATATGCAATTGATTCCCACAGTTGTAAACATAGACATAAAGCATGTTGTTAAATAAATAAATAAATACATATAAATATCAATAAATATACAACTCAATTGCTAAAAACTCTATTCCATTTTGTCCCTGCTATATAAAATTCCTTAGTTTATGATCTATGTTTAGAAATGATCCTTAAATACATTGCAGATTGCAAATAGATGGACAGTTGTTTAGGCACCAGTTTAACGCATAATATAAAATACGATATGGTCAATTAAATAAACAAACAGGTTCAGTTTGTGCTCTAGGTCATATTTTTGCAGCAGGGCTTATGAAGATAAAGGGATTAATTTTATAAGTAAGTGTAAAGGTCCTCGCTCGTATTGAGAACACCCGGATGTTTGGTATCCAACTCTAATATATATTGAGTTTCCAGGCGTCTCAGTTTTGCTTCCCTGTGTAGTGTAGTTCCTATATCCCTGATAGGCTCTGCGCATTGGAATAATATACACTATAGTTTTGACATAGGACTGAGGTCAGTATGTCTCTATCGAGTACATTAAACTTAATTACTTGTGTGTGCCAGCTGACTCAAGAGGTCACTAGAAACTTCTCGAATATGCAAGAAGGGATTCGTTTGTGACAACTGCATAAACATGACAACTTTTTCCCTTAGAGTCTGAACAATCTCAGAACCGTGGAAACAATAGATAACAGTTTCACTCAGTCAATCGTGCATGCTTCGTTTCTACTGAGTTGCACAGAAATAGAGAGACGGGCGTTTCAATAAAAAGGGGTTTATTGAACAGTCTTATTTCTCATGCAAGAGATATGAACTGCTACAATCGTAAGACAGGATGCGAAGTACAATACGTACAGAGTTAGCAGTAAGATAAAATAATACTGCAATAGCATGGTTTGTAGCTATGACATATAGTCATAACATACATACATAAATAACACAGGCTAAAATGTGGATACTCATCTGATGCTTCTAAATAGTTCTACCCCAGTGTACCTAACCTAAGTGTAGTATGAGGTAAGAAGTAGGTGCTGTTTTTTAATGTATAGCTAGCTATAGTTTTAGTTTTGCCAAGAGTTGCCAAAAGTTTCTTTAAGTTCTAGTCTGCTCCATACCTTAGAATGTGTGAGGTTGGAATCTCTTTCCGGGACTCGATGTCTAACACCCCGCAAGGGGAGTCAGAAACACTGGAGCTGGATTCTCTGCGAGGAGGATGACAGCCTCTGGTCAGTGCATCAGGCGGGAACTCGCTGTGGCGAACCACAAGTAGGCAGTCGAACTGGACCGTACCGGAACCATGGTTTGCCAAGGCAAGTGCAGGTATATTTATACCTTGAAGGTGTTTAGGAATGCTTGTATTGACGTAAAAGTCGGGCATCGGAACCTCATGAATGAACCCCTAAGGAATAGATGTTCATGCATACTAAATGAGTTCTTGGAGAAATCAACATCCAAGCAAGGGAAATTCCTAAAGGCTTAAGAGTCTGGTTTTCCAAGAACTGGTTGTGACGTGGATTGACGGATGTAGGAGACCATGCCTGTATTTGGTTAGCATGGACAATGCCTAAATAAGGGCTGGAGTTTCTGTGCCTAAATAAGGGCAATATGAATTGTACCTATATAAGGGCATAAATCGGGAAACCTATATACGAAATCTAAATCTACACACAACACCCACTCCAGTTTCCTATGAACGACATTACTAAATCCCAAACATACTAAACATATCTAAAAGAGTATCGCATGATTAGCTAAAACATGCTAAAACATATCTCAAAGCATATGTCCTAAAAATGCATTACAAAACCATTGCTAAGCTTAAGGTGCTGTACAATATAAAAGCAAAATTTCATTCTAAGCATATGTGTGCATTGGAAATGCAAAAAAAGAATGAACTAGAAATATATACACACGATGAAATGGCTCGTTAATACAGAAGAAAAAGGGGCCGAAACCATTTCATAGCAGGTTAACACAAATCAATTGTTGATGTGACAAGGTGGCATACTGTCCCTGGAAGATTTTCAAAGAATTCTGTTCTCTATGAATAGTTCTACTATAAGCAGATTACTGTGCCAAAAAATGAAAAAAATACAAATTTGGAAGAAAAAAAATTAATCATAGGAAAAAGTTCCAAAGTTAGTCCCTTGTCTGAAAAGAAGGAAGGCCGAATTCAGAGTCTCATCGTAACACTGTGTGCCTGAATCAAAAGTCAGTGTGTGGGCCTGGAGAAAACATGAAATCTTCTAATCCTGTAGACAAAAAGTCGTCTACCGTTGTAGGTGAAAGTTGGAGTACCTCGTTTAGAAGATTAACTGCACATAGATGTGAACTATTGCCTTCAGCATTGGTTGCATCAAAAACGTTCGAATCGGATGTTACCTGCGTGCCTGATGTTTCCTCTTGTACCTCAGCAGTAGCAATTTTGCATTTGTGAGATCTCAATGAATGCCGTCATCAGGATTGGTAGCCGCTGGGGACAACACAGAGCATGGGCCGTTACCAGGTCCAGCAGAGCATCGATATCCGTAGGCATGACTGATCGGAGTGTTAGACAGATGTCTACAACGCATTCTTCACCGCAGAGCAGGCAGCGTAGAACAGGTAAGATGCAATCTTGCCAGATTGGTCTGAATGACAGAAACCATGTGGTGTTTAATTCTCGTAGACGCGGTAAACCCAAAATTTGGACAAAGTGCTCACGACCACTTCATCTCCATTAGAGCTCTCTTTATGGTGCCTGGAGTGACGCTGGTGATGTGGCTTGCCATATCGTAGCAGTAGGAGCAAAAATAGGATCCCTGCAACGAGTGCTAAAAGGAGCGGCAGTCCGCCAAACACAGAGTGCACAAAGTTTGGAAATATGTTGAGGACTGCTTGAAAAGGTGCTAACAGTTCTGCACATACGTTCTTAAATACATGTATAATACCGCTCGTATCAGACATGTTTAAGATACGACCTAACATTTCTGAGAAATGTACAGGGCAGTTTGTATATAAAAGGGTATGTATCTCGGCAGAAGTCCTTGCGACTTGGAGATCATAGGTTTCTCTGGCCGAGGTCAGTGGCACTGTTTTCTGTAAAAGAATGGCTATAATTCTGCTTAGAGTATCAATTTGTATGGAAGAGATGTTCAGTGAAGGCCATAAAGGCGACTCCCTGACTGTGTCTATTTGTGGAAACAAGACTTACATACAGCAAGTGACCCTGGATGTAACCGTAACTAGATATGGAATACCTGGCAACATGCCACAGCAGCTGTGATCATTCAACATAATGTAACTCCCATTAGAAAGTTGGCCAAAAATTGGATTATTCACTGCAGCCGGTGAACCTTGCAGGTGACAGGATTAGTTTGTAGTGGAACCATCACAGGCCCGTGTAAGTTAATACCCTGACAAAGGAGAGAACCGCTTAGTGCGTGTTCACAGTTTTCACCGCTAAGAAACACTTCACGTTCCCCACTCCAACATCTATGTGTGTAAGGTAAATCCCAGGATGTCTTGATGTATTCTTTACCCAACCTTTCATATTTGCCTACTGGTATATGTTTTAGGCAATACTGCAAATGGAAAGTTGTAACAGGCAGAGTAATTTTACCATGTATGATCCACTCAGTAGCTGGTTTTTCTGCCACTGTGAATGGTAATTTTTCCAGTTTTTCAATGCTCAGCAAAGTGTAGTCTGCTCCCCTTTGTGCCAGTCTGATCTGTTTATCAGTGAGATTGAATTCTGAAAACAGTGACGTAGTGTTGATTAAACGCCAAGGCACATAGTCTGCACGCAAGTTTTGTAGCGTTCAGCCCAATTGCATGATAGAACGTAGCTGAGACTGACCATGTTGCAACATGACCAAGTCCTGTTCCATGATGTCTATGACAGAAGAGACAATGCTGTCCTATGATTATATTCTGGACGACAGAGTTGTTAACCCATTGTCTACTACAGAGGAGAGTTTTCTCTAAATTAATACGATCAATTTCTCGTATTCGTTCTGCAGTCTCTGCTTGGGTAACCTTCCATGCTTCATTATATGCAGCGTAGATACCGGCATATATGAAACGTTTTTGATGCGGTTTTCTTGGTCCTAGCAAGAATTCCCTAAGGTCTGCGCCTTCTTGAAGTAAAGTTAAATGTTGTTTTACATCCTTCAGTGTAGCTTTCTGTAGCCAATCAAGGCAAAGTTTCCCTACACTGTATGTTGTTACTGCCCCTGGATGCTGTCTTTCAACATAGCGTGGGTCTGGCCTATTGATAGTGAAACCGTGTTTTTTGTTCGCGTTTGACAGTTGTTTGTGTCTGTGGGCCAGAGCAACCATTTTTTCCATTCTGGATCTGATCTGTTGTGATGCAAAATATTATGTACGTCGACCACCCCCTGTGTAGTGCTATTACTTGCAGGTATAGGTATGGTCGGTGTGTTCATGTCTTTGATCTTGGCTAATCCAAGGCAAGACATTTGTTGGACAGTGTCATTCAAAAACATAATTTGCTCAGGGATGATACAGGCTCTAAACAAAGCTTCTACCCCCTGCACTTGCCAATCTTTTGTACCCCAGACAGATTTTGTCTCAATATTGTCTTTCCAAAAGCCGAAACCCTGTCTAGACAGTTGGGCAATAAAGGCTGCAGAATAAATCTGTTTCATATTGGTTAACATATTTTTTGTTCCTGTCTTGTTCACATTTTTAAAGTAAAACGTTTCTGGATTAGACAAATTGTAGCCTGAAAAATATGGAAATTTCATTGCAAAACTTTTCGAACTACCCTTTGGAGGTGTAGGACAATGTTCCCATTGGTTATACATAAATACGTTTCTAGGTGATGCAGTTTTATGCAAGAAATGATGACCATAGTGGTTATAACAATACATTTGTTCATAGTCTGATGAGCCCTCTAAATATTCATGATTTGTGAATACTTTAGACATCTCTAGATCAGACATCATGTTATTAACAGTCTCGAAGTCCCAATCATCAGAAAAGGTACAAGAGGTAATAAAGTCACTTAATGAAATCTTAAATAAATGTGGAATCTTCAAAAGCTCCGACGGGCCAAAAATCTCATATTCTGTTCTGTCCCAAACTATACCCTCTGGTATAGGAACGGCTGTGATGTTCACTGCTGACAAGTCTCTTGCTTCACAATGGGATGATTTGTGTGGCTGGAGAAGTAAGTTCACTTTTTTACTTGCTGTGTCCATTTGAATATATCTTCCATTTATCAGCATACCCAGAGTTATTACCAGAGCTAACCAAAATAGAAAGAAGAATATTCCCAAAACAATCCATAGTTCAATCCATGGTGAAACCAGATATCTTTTTCAGGAGATGAAAAAAGTCTGTTGCTTGTTCTTTGAAAGTTCTTTGTGCTGGCGTTGTTTCAGGTTTGCTGGGATTCTCAGAAAACGTATCAAAGTTCATGAAAAAGCCAGAGGCAGTTCTGTCAATGGTTGGAATTGCATCACGATTTGTTGAATTCGCTGGAACCAGTTGATCACTTGTTACTTCGTTGTAGACATGTGTATCAGGACAAACTGTTATTTGGGTTTCAAGAGGGACGAGTTTCATAGCTTTGTTGCTTAGTCCTTCAATTCTCATTGCAGAATCTTCAAAGGTGATGAGTCTCTCAGTTTGAACCTCTTGGATTGTAGCTAGAGGAGTGCGTCTGCTACATTGGCGGAGTCCACTTGGCCTACTGCTTAGTATCGGCCACATAGTGTGGTTTGATCAGGTCGATGGACACAAATCTTTTCTCCTTTTTACCAGCAAGGGGCGGCAAAAGTACTGTTCTTGATCCGTGGATTGCTAGGACAGGTACTGGTTGTCTGTAAGAAGGCCCAAATTCCTTCTTGTCTGCGTTCTTTTCTCTGACTAGATCACCAAGCTTTGGGATCCAGACAGGCCTTGCTGGGACAGCCGGTTTTTCCCCAGTGATGGTTGGCTTCAGGAGCACGTTGCTTTGTTTAGTTCTTAGTTCATTTAAGTCCTGTAAAACAGCCAAACGGTCTTTGATATAAAACTTTTCATTTTACATCACTGTGCCTTGCATATCAAGGTCCGGTACCAACATTCTAGTTCCAAATAGAACTTCATATGGAGTGACACCCCCTAGAGAACGTCTTGGCAAGTTGTTAAGTGCGTGTTGGACCCCATAAAGGTGTTTGACCCACCCATAACCCGAACCTAATACCCTAGCTGTTATAGACTGCTTTATGTCCCGGTTTTTTCTTTCCACAACAGAATTTCCCTCAGGATGGAATGGAGAAGAATACCGCAATGCTACGCCCAAACTGGCCATGGCTTCTTTGTAATCTTGAGAGCTAAATGCAGGACCCTGGTCAGAATGTAGTGTGCCAATTGCGTAGGTGCCAATAAAGACTCGCAAATCTTTCATAACAGTGCGAGCGTCAGCCGAGCGCTGAGGCCACATCCATAGGAACTTTGATTTAGTGTTTGTGGGACTGCATTTGTCCAAGAGGACGCCTGCACGTAGATAGTCTAATGCTGTCTAATAATGGTGTCTGAACTGGGCTGGCTATGTTGTAGTCAGGTATCCGGTGGCATTCTGTACTGCGATCTCTATTGCAGTCTATGCAGTTATTGATGAAGATATGAATCAATGTATTCATTCCTGGTCACCAGTACATCTCTTTTAGTTCTAAAATTGTTTTAGAGATCCCCTGATGTGTCAGACCCTCTCCCAGATGTGCTTCGTAAATCAAAGCTGCTCTTCGTTCCATGTTTGGTATTACCCTATCCCCCACGCCAGGGATTCGAGCAAACGGAATGCTGTTCGCATCAATTATATATGAGTGGAAATTTTTTAGTTAACGTTGCACCGCTGCCTTTGCTTGAAGCATTGACAGCCAGCATTATTTCACTGTCTGTTTTCGTTTTTGAACGAGTGATTGCAGCTACGGAAGCCGTTTGCGCAGCCCCTTTTGCGGCTTTATCAGCCAATGAATTCCCTTCAACGTGAACGCCATCACGTTGATGACTCAGCGTGTGTATCACATGAGTGTTTTGTAGTCCGTTTTGCAACTGAACTACTTGTTCCCAAAGCATTTTATGCTTGATTGTGCCACCTTTTGCATCTTTGAAACCATTTTGAAGCCAATTCTGTAAATATTCATTGTAAGATTGAACACAGTAAAAAGAATCGCACACTATGAGTGGTGGGAATTCGCGATCCGTGTTTTCAAGTGCCATTTTAAATGCTTGTAGTTCAGCTCGCTTAGCTGTACAATCTCCTAGAGATTGCGTTTTTGTGACCATTGGTCTGAATTTGCCATCACGCATATGACCTTTAACAATCGCGCATGCTGCACTGTAAGCTTGTTTATTCCCCTTAGCGGGTTGTGCAGATCCGTCAGTATAAATTATAAATTCGTACTGATCAAGAGGGAGAATTTCAGTAGGCAGAGGACTTTCGTGTTCGTATTGCAGGAACGCTTGTGTTTTCAAATAAGGATCAAAAACATATTCAACATCAGTTGCAGGAAGAGAATTAACCCATTGTATCCATCTTGGATGTAAAGCTTTTGCATTCGGAATGCTAGCTTTAGTACCTGCCTCTAAGGCTGGTACAGTAGTCACGACCATAATGCGTTTCCCCTGTGCTAGGGCTCTTTCTTTTGCTACAGCGGTTTGAACTGCTGTCAGAATCTTTTCTGTAGAAGTGAATTTCATTTCTGCTTGTGTATGAAAGTGTAATTTGTATGCAATTGGTACTTTTTCACCTTCGTTAAAAGTTAAGTAGGTGAATCCGCATTGACCCGGAATGATTCGGATCTCTAAGTAGCGTACATTTATGCGTGTTTGCAAGTGTTTTGTTTCTAACATGTCTATTTGAAGTGCACGCAGAATTTCTGTGTGTTCTTGTGTCCAGGTTGTGGCTTTGAAATCAGGTTTGATTAATTCATAGAGAGGTTTAACCCTCTCTGCGTAGTTTAGAATGTATGTTCTTCCAAAATTCAGGAAACCTAGAATCGACTGTAAGTTCTTCAGCGTTTTTGGAGGTTGGAGCAGCGCACACCTTTCTAAAAAGTTGTCTGCCAGGCTTTTTCCTTCACTTGATAGTTCATATCCAAGGAAAAGGACGTAGAGATGGGCAATTCTGGACTTTTTAAAGTTCAATTTGTAACCCTCAGAGGCGAAGCCCAATATAATGGTGTTCACCCTGTTCAAGTGTCTGTCCAGGTCATCGTCTGTCAGATATATATCATCTACATATGACATTGCCTCGTCATCATAAATTTGTAGTAACTCTGTTATTCTTGCTGAGAATAACCCCGGGCTGTTCTTGAACCCCTGTGGGAGTCGACAAAATTGATGCTGGATCCCCATTATTGAGAAAGCGGTCAAATATCAACTTTCAGGTGCAATATTTTGACAAAAGAAACCATTTGAAATGTCTAATGTGGTTTTGTACTTTTTACGCACAATGTTATTCATTGATGCTGTACTGTGTGCATTTTGCACTGCAAATATTTTACAACATGAGTTTAGGTGTCTGTAATCCAAAACTAGACGATATGTATTGTCTGGTTTGGAGACAGGAAACAAAGGATTATTCATTGATGAGGTGCATGTTTCAATCACCCCCTGGTATTCAAGTTGATCTAACATCTCCCTGACTTGTTTTTTAGCTTCTTGCTTAACTGGGTACTGCCTTTGTGCAGTTGGTTGATTTTTTTAACTGGATTTTGTGGTGAGGTGAGTCCTCATCCCATCCTACATGATTCTTATATAATGCTGGGGCCTGGGCCACTGCCCATTTCCTGGCATAAGTATATTTTAAATGTACTGGAACATGGTTAGAGAAGGCTGGCATATGATGTCTTCGCCATGTGGGCACTCTCTGACAAATTCTGGTGGCCAGTCTTGTTGTGCTAGAAGTATATCATAACCATTTGAAAGTCGCTCCCAATAGAGTGCTTTCACTTTTCTTGGTATGTCTCTCTCCATCCGGAGTGTTATTTCATATAACCTATGCGGAGAACTAACCCTGGGATCTGCAGTTTAAACTTGAATGTCCTCATTCAAGTCCACTGTCTCCAGAAGCCCCTTCAGGTTCAGGTGAGCTACTGTAACTTCTGCTGCGCTATCCAACATTGTCTGAGCCCATTCTCCGTTCTTTAGTTGTGTTCTCAGAATCCTCAGTATGTTTGATCTTCAGACCTGCTACCTTCTTTTTGCAGAATTGAGGTTTTGGTATGTTTTTCTGAACGTGGTGATCGTCTTTGGACTTCACGCGTTCTTCTTTGTTCTCTGACCGTCCTCTTCTTTCGGATGTCTGTGATGATATCTGAAAGGTACGAGAGGAACGTGTATCATTATCTTGATACCTGTCAGGTTTTCTCAAATTCCTATTCCTGAGGTTATACCTCCTTTCAGAGGGCTCCTTTTGAGGAGAACTACCTCGGGATTGAGAATCTTTTTCTTTTGAATGTTTGTTATTTTCCCACTTCTTTTTAGAAGAGGTAGGATTGTTTTTAGTAAAAGCCTTTTCAGGACTTTCAGACAGTTGTGGTTTAACTGTGTAATTCTATTAAATTTTGTATCTGATTAAGTAATTCTACATCTGACATTGCTTCAATGTCCGGATGTGGTGTGTAGCCGGCTAAAATCGGCCATGTTGCTCCTGGTCTACCTAGTGGACCGAGCCTGGTAATGTGATTGTAATGTTTTAGGGCGCCTTTAAACCAGAGATCATGCTCCTGGTATGTGAGTGGAATTTCAATATTCTCGGAAGGAATATATTCCTCAGGTGGTTCATCCTCTTTGTAGAAGTGAAACGTTTTAGTTACTGGATTTGATTCTGGGAATACTATCCATGAATAGAATACCTCTGTCTGGTGAGATTCATGTGCCTCTATCACAAAAACTGCCCTACCACCTCTTGGTGTTAGGTCATGTTTTATAAGTTTTAGAGTGATGGCACAGAAAATTTCAATAAAAAGGGGTTTATTGAACAGACTTATTTCTCATGCAAGAGATATGAACTGCTACAATCGTAAGACAGGATGCGAAGTACAATATGTACAGAGTTAGCAGTAAGATAAAACTGCAATAGCATGGTTTGTAGCTATGACATACATTCATAAAATACATACATAAATAACACAGGCTAAAATGTGGATACTCATCTGATGCTTCTAAATAGTTCTACCCCAGTGTACCTAACCTAAGTGTAGTACGAGGTAAGAAGTAGGTGCTGTTTTCTAAAGTATAGCTAGCTATAGTTTTAGTTTTGCCAAGAGTTGCCAAAAGTTTCTGTAAGTTCTAGTCTGCTCCATACCTTAGAATGTGTGAGGTTGGAATCTCTTTCCGGGACTCGATGTCTAACACCCCGCAAGGGGAGTCAGAAACACTGGAGCTGGATTCTCTGCGAGGAGGATGACAGCGCCTGGTCAGTGCATCAGGCGGGAACTCGATCTCCTTCCGAACTTGCTGTAGCGAACCGCAAGTAAGCAGTCGAACTGGACCGTACCGTAACCGTGGTTTGCCAAGGCAAGTGCAGGTATATTTATACCTTGAAGGTGTTTAGGAATGCCTGTATTGACGTAAAAGTCGGGCATCAGAACGTCATGAATGAACCCCTAAGGAATAGATGTTTATGCATACTAAATGAGTTCTTGGAGAAATCAATATCCAAGCAAGGGAAATTTCTAAAGGCTTAAGAGTCTGATTTTCCAAGAACTCGTTGTGACGTGGATTGACGGATGTAGGAGACCATGCCTGTATTTGGTTAGCATGGACAATGCCTAAATAAGGGCTGGATTTTCTATGCCTAAATAAGGCCATATGAATTGTACCTATATAAGGGCATAAATCGGGAAACCTATATACGGAATCTAAATCTACACACAACACCTGTTTCCCCCTCTCTTTTCTACGGGAATAGCATCTAACAATTAATGTCTTAGATGCGTGAGATTACTTTCATGTTGTTCTTTAAAGCGTCTCGCCTCAGGGTAGCTAGGGTCATTGTTGGTGATTGCCCTTGTGTACTGCCAATTTGGTACTTCCAATATAATTGAAATCACAGCTACATTCAAAAACGTAGACTGCATATTCTGTTCTGCAGGTCAAATGTCGATTGATGGTCCGAGGACTATCACTAAAAGCTGTGCAGTATGAAGATTTATTAACTCCAAATTGACATGCCTTACAACTTGTGCATTTGTAAAACCCCTTACTGGGTGATAGCCATGATCCTACATCTTGATCTTCAGGATTGATTCTCACTAGGGTATTTCCAATAGATGCCGTTTTCCTATAGGTAATGGTTGGTTTCCTAGGGAGGGACTGCCCAATTATGAGATCATCTAGTATAATGGGCCAACTGCATCTCACAATTGCCCTAATCTGTTTCTCCTGCCGTGAGAATGACAGAATAAGTCTTGTGGGTTCTATAGGTGCATCCAAGGTGTTACTGGTTGCTCCTTCCAGCCTCTTTCTATATGTCAGTAGATCATCCCTGGGTTTCTGCCTAGATTTTGCCATGGCTTTGACTAAGGGTTCATTCCTGTATCCCCTCTCTAAAAACCGTGTCTTACTCTCATTTTGTTTACTTTCACAATCTTTCTCATTGCTGCAAATCCTCCGTATTCGCAGCATCTCCCCATAGGGGATGCTTTCTATCAGATGAGGAGGATGTGCGCTGGATGCGTGTAATAACGCATTGCCCGCAGTTTCCTTTCGGTACAGGGTTGTTGACATTGCATTGTTGATTATAGTGATTTGTACATCTAAAAAGGTTTCACTTTCCTCACTTATGCAGGATGTGAACTTTAAATTAATATCATTGATGTCAGTCAGTCAGTCAATTGGTCTTTATTTCGATTATCAAATCATTAAAGACATCGTACATCAGTTAAAAAATTTCAGAATTCATAATATAAACCATTTGCTACAATCATACAGAAGAACTTGTAAAACTTGTAGCGAACAAAATCGCAAGAATAAGACACTTGACATAAAAAGATAAAAACAGGATAACATCGATTTACATTAATCCACTAATATACAACATAGGAAATATTTCGCAATTTGACACACGACAACACCGGCTCTGTAGAGGGAAGTGAAATTTGCGTGCATAGACAAAAAAAAAACGGCCATAAGCTTCATAAGTACTAAAATTGTTAATAAAAATTGTCACAGCTATAGTGTCCTTGTCGTTTTTGCTCGAATGGCCCACATCCATCCCAGAAATGTAGTGACAGCAATCGCTATGGGCTCACATGTATCTGACTTTAAAATCCTTAGTGCCTCTGCGCCCGACCTTGTGCCGAGATTTAAACAGACTGGTTTGAGCCATCTGTTTCTGGGGGCTTATAAGCAGGGCAGACAGAACATGAGCTATTGTTTCCTTCTGAGTTGGGCATACAATACATTTGTCATCGTTCAGAGGGTGCCATTTGCATGTAAAGGATTTGATTGGGAGGGAACCCACTCTAAACTGATGGTACAGTTTCCTATAGTTTTGTGCTGTAATAAAATCCCAGTAACGTTCATACAAGTACTCATGTTTGTTCTCCAAAAAATCCCTCGTCAGGGTAGGCCTCGTTACGGATACAAATCGCTTCATCATAGTCATGTTCCAGTATGCTTCCTTGAACTCTTTCTTTGAAGGTAAAAGGTTACCTGTGGGATTCTCCCATAAACTGCACATCCCCATATAACTCAGGGTTTAATTTATCTTTCTTAATCAGGAGATCTTACATGAGCTGTCAGCCCGCCTGGTTTTAGGAAGTGCTTGGGCGTACAGAGACAGTTCAGGGGTGACCCAAAGCTCTTTATAGAGCTCCTACAGCCGGACTCAGAATTAATAGGTTATACTGCGGCCCTTCAGATTAAGCGCGGGGCTCGTCAAGGGTGCCAATGCTCGATACTTTTATTCGTGCTATATATTGACCCATTGATCCGTAAGCTGGAGGCAAATGTTAAGATTCTTCCAGTAAAAGCCCATGGTCAAGACTTTAAAACTCTGGCATACGCAGATGATGTTGCTATAGTGACCCCTTTGCCCGCTAGCACTATCGTAGAGGTTGAATTAGAAGCCCAGATATTTGGCCAGGCTTCAGGCTATGTGCTAAATGGGCCTAAGACCCAGATAATTAAGAACAAATGGGCAGTCTGTAATGATGTACGAGTGGTTGACTCCGCCGTATATTTAGGTATTAGTATTTCGTCAGATCTGGATAAAATCGTTGACAGGAATATCGAACCTCTAATATCCAAAGCTAAAAGGGACATTGATAGGATGCATAATCTCCAGCTGTCTTTAGTCGGATGCTCCAACGTGGTTAAGATGATTATTTTGCCCACGTTTCTTTATTTATTTAGGGCAATACCTCTGATATTTGAGGCTAAATGGTTCTTGGCGCTGGAACACCTAATTAACAGATTTATCTGGGCGCACATTAAAACCGGGCGGGCTCTTCGCTTATGACTCTTCCTAGGGCTAGGGGTGGTTGGGCGGTTCCTGATTTTAAGATGTACTATTGGGCAGCCGCCCTCCAGTATATGCGTGGTTTACTAGGTGGGGAAGCGATAAACCCAAAGGTTAAATCAGGGTCTATCGATATATACGCTATACTTATCGGCGAGGAGGCGGAGAATTGTTTTCTTAAATACACTGATCCTAGATACTTTAAAAGAACCAGATTTAAGACACTGATCGCTGCCTATAAAATATGGGGGTCCTTCTGTAAAAAACATGGGCTTGGAAGTTTCAACGCGTATACCTGCTTGATTAGGAATCCATCCCTGCCAGGGGAAA
Organism: Triturus cristatus; assembly: GCF_964204655.1. NCBI lineage: Eukaryota > Metazoa > Chordata > Amphibia > Caudata > Salamandridae > Triturus > Triturus cristatus. The sequence goes on along the minus strand of NC_140580.1, from coordinate 252,134,709 downwards.
TATTTGCAGACTCGGTCATGGTCGATTGGGGTAGACAGGGAATTCAGAAACTAGGTGATTTGATGGGGTTAATGGACTTCTTCAGTTTTCTGAGATACAGGCTGCTTATAGCGTTGACAAAATGAGCTTTTTTAAATATTTACAAGTTCGGAGTTTCTGCACCAATAAATGGGGAGGCGCCGCCGGGTTTAGTGGAAATAAGATACTGGATGTCATTGAGGGCGGTGCAGACTGTACTATCCGCAGGTTTTATTCGGAGCTTTCTGTAATCAAGGGTGATGATTTGGGAAAATACACCGGTAAGTGGGCAGAGAAACTTGGGATAGATCCAGACTGCTTCCAAGACTCACTCGAATTGGGACAGACCATTATATGCTCTGCAGGGCTTCAGGCTCAGCAATATAAGACGATTTATTCTCTGTACTATACACCTGCAAGGATAGCTCAGTGGGGGGGAACCGTAGGTACTAGCTGTCCCCGGTGTGATAGCTCAGAGGCAGATATAATCCATATTTTCGCTTCCTGTCCTCAGCTGCAGGTACTACATAAAGCTATCAAAGCCTTTTTGGATAGATCCTTAGGAATAAAAATATCCCTCACACCGACTTGGATTATACGTGGGGTAAGTGGCAATCCCGAGCACTGCCCATCACAGCATTTCTTATTTATGGCCATGTCTGTTTTGCGAATGTGTATCGCAACAGTGTGGTTAGATAAAGCGCCTTCAACTTTGCAACAGTGGCTTGCTAGGTTGCTTTCTGCGTATAATCTCGTAATAGGAATTTATGCGAGGAAGGGAAAGAAGGGGAGAACTCTTGGGAACTGTATTTGGGAGCCTATTTCGAGGTGGAAGGAGAATTTATAATGTTTTGTTATTCCTTCTTCTTTATTTTGGTGCTATGGTAGTAACCTTTATGATTTGCATGTACAACTTAGATGTGTGTTTTTCTTTCTCCCATGTATAGAAAAGTGGATTCTTGCTGTGCTATAACATAAACATCCAATAAAAATATATTAAAAAAAAAAAGGAGTTGATTGTGGGAGACATAATAGGGCTCTTACAAATTTGTTTTGGGCTGCAATCAGGGGTGCTAAATCTTCAAAGCCCCACAGCTCCGCTCGTTTAATACCGAAGTATTAATTTTTTGTATTATATATCTTTATGACAGGAGCCACTGGCTTTGTATGGGAAAGTCTCTGTTCCTTCATAAGGACTACCGTCAGTTGAGCATGTTTGAGAGCCAACATATCGATCTGGAGTTTCCAGTTTAGTTTCCTTCCCAAGGTAATTCCCAGATATGTAAAAACGTCGGTCTGCTCAAGTTGGACATTATTCATAAAAACACTCCCTTTGATGACCTTACGATTATTCAGAACCATAAACTTAGTCTTATCCACATTTACCACAAGGTCTTGATTGCGGCAGAACTCTTCGAACCTAGTGAGGGCTGTCTGCAGCCCTTTCTGGGTTTTGGATATTATCAGAGTATCATAAGTGAACATTAGCAGGGGTATCTTCATGCCTGCTAGGGTGGGGGCGTCTGTGGAGTAGTTAGAAAAGTACCGCACAACCCTATTAATAAATAGGGAGAACAAGGTTGATGCGAGACACACCCCTGGCGAAACCCCTTGGAGATGGAAAACTTGTTTGTAACGCCCCATTTATACCCCAGCGGACCTGGGCAAAATTGGAATTATGTAACGAAATTAAAATAGGCAATATTTCAAGGGCATCCCCATATCCATAAAAGCTCTCCACATTTTAATGCGGGGCACCAGATCAAAAGCCGATTTTAGATCGATAAAGGCTGCGAATAGTGTACCCCTTCCCAAAATAACCACCCTCCAATATATGGTCACGAACCTAAAAACCTGATCTATGGTGCCAGTGTGTGGCCGGAACCCTGCCTGCAGTGGTGACAATATGTCTGTTTCGTCCATCCACGTCTGGATTCTACATAATACCAGCCTGGCAATAATTTTTTGAATACTATCGATAAGGCTTATTGGCCTGTAATTGCCAGGTTTAGATTGATACCCCTTTTTAAAGATCGGGATGATCTCTGCTCCAGACCACGTTTCTGGGATGGGAGCGCCACTGGCTATAGCATTAGCAAGTAGCTGGATGTAGGTCACCCAAATATCCCCATCATGCATAAACAGGTCCGCTGGTATACAATCTAGGCCTGGTGCCCTACCTTTTGGAATTAGTTTGAGGGCATTTTCAACCTCTTGCCTAGAAAAGTGCATGGTGGGGTTGGACATATTGAATTGATCTATGCTGTCATTACTGGCAGCAAACTGGGCCTCGAAATGAGAGGTCCACATCTCGGGAGCAACATGGTTGACAGGGGCTGGGTTTAAAGTGCCACTGCCCCATTTGACAAGATGCCAAAAGTTGGCCATATTTTTATCCTTACTGGCTCTAAGCAGGTCTTGCCAATAGTTTTCGTCCCACTCTTTTTTGGCTCGCGATAGAACCTGCTTGTACCCAGCCCTTGTTTTTTTAATGTTGTCCATGTTTTTTAATCTAATGGCTCTTGATAGAGTCCTATAGGCCTCTCTACATGATTTGTTATACCATGAAGCAGCCTTTGGACAATATTCTTTCCATAATTTTTGTGGCTTTTTAGTAAAAAAAAGTTTTGAGATTTGAGAACAACTCGTTATGGACCTGCAGAATAATTAAATGTATATCCTCCTGAGTGTCACAATTTAAAAGGATAGCTAACGAACGCTCAACCAGCACCTTCATCTGCTCTAAGTACCCTTCATTGGTAATAACCTTAGCCCATTTGACTCTCCTGGAATCATTGGTAAGCTCAACTACAGTAGTCTTCGCTGTGTCCTGACAATCTTGAGTACGAAGACCAGGAACCTGCAACAATAGTACTAAGCTAAGGGGTTGTGATCGCTTTCAAGCTGATCTTGTACTACCATATCCTGTAGGGAGGACCAGAATTCCATATTCAGAAAAATATAATCAATACGGCTGCTTCTCCTCCCATTATTAAAGGTGTGAGAGACCCGCCTGTCTGACTCGGACCTCCCGTTTACTACCCTTAATCCCCATTCCAGACTCAGCCCTTTCAGCTGTAATGCGGACTCAGTCCATCTCTTGATAGGTGGGAGGTCAAGGGACGGAATGTCCCATTGAACATCCTCCTCAATACTGAGTTTGCCATCCTCATGATCAAGGGGTTCGAAGGTAAAGTTGAAATCCCCTACAATTATCAAATTGCTGCGTCCCCTGTGCTGATCTAAAAACCCATCTAAAAGCGTGACTGTGCTAGAACCTCTGCCCCCTGGGGTCCCTCTTGCATAGACACTAATGACCAATATATCCGGAACATTTCCCATCCGGAGTCTGATGACAATAATATCTCTACTATCAACCTGGACTTCCTCCACTGTATAGCCTGCTTGCTGTCTGACCCAAAATACGAGTCCCCCTGTGGGTCTACCCCTCTGTCTCCCCAGGGCTGGTTTGAAAAAATTTGGGAAACTTGGTTGATAAATTTGTTCAACTGCCCAGGTTTCCTGAAATGCCCAAATATCATGGTTATCGGTGAATGAGGACCATTCAGTTGGGGAAGTTTTTGTTGATAGACCAGCAATGTTCTAGCAGACTAGTGATAGGTTAGGTTTTTTAGGCCCTTTGATAGGAGTGTTGGAGAAGAGCAGGGGGTTAGGACCGATGATATTATCCATATCCACCTGTTTAGAACCGTTATTGGACATGGGGAGCCCTGCAAGAATGTGAGTGGTGAAATGATCCTCCTTCGCTACACTGCTCATGTCCACCCCACCTTGTCCAGTATCCACCAAGTCATGTGTGCCTCGCGCAAGTCCTGCCCCTACCTGTTTGGAGTGCCTATTTGTAAGTGGTTCCATAATACACGATGAATAGGGATATGAGCCGTTCTTACAACTACCCATGAAATCATGTAAGCCTGAGAACGATAGATCAATGTCAAATCCAAGTCAATCGATATCATCTAAAGAGGCAAAAATGTCAAAGCGATTTTGTACAGGGACTGGATAGTTGTGTGTGCCTCGAGCTAGTGGTGCTACCCCCCAATTGGTGCCCCTGTTATCTGTAGTTGGTTGGTAAAAGAAACCCAGGGGGAGGATGTTAATATCATCCGTCTTGATTTGTTGGTTTCCTGCCCTGTCCAAGATGTGTTGAACCAACCCTGGGGACCCAAAGCTTAGAACCACACAGTCCCCAGATAGGGACTTATGTGATTTACCAATCCAGAGTATTCTTCGTACCATTTTAAAATCAGGGAAGAGATCGTGCTTAATACCTGTCCTGACAGTCAGAAGATGTAATGCCCTATTCCTCAGTGAAGACCAGAGTTCCTGTGCTGCAGGCGGTAGCACTGGGACATTGGCCAAAACAACTGTGTAGGGTGTGGCCTCTGGAGGAAGGTTTAAGGACGTGTGGGCATGTGAGTTGCTGGGAACATATTGTTGGGGAACCCGAATGCGGGAATCCCCTGCCATCAGAGCTGATGTGGGAGCTGTGCCGCTATGAATTGGATGCACGGATTGGTTGGCCATGAACGCTGCAGGGGCTGGAGGTGGATGGCAGGGTGCATTATTTGTAAGTGCCCTGGAGTGTATTCCGCTCACCAACTGAGAGGCCGACCCTTCGCCCTGCCGCACGTTGGAATTGGTTAGCAGGGTGCTGGAAATAGACTGCTCTATTTTAGCCAACCTTCCTTCCATCGGGGTCAGCTTGTCTAGGAACGAATTTATCAGGGCTAAAAGTTTGTCTATCCATGTGAAGAGTACAGCCTCAAATGGACCTAATACTGGTTCAGTAATTAAGTTGGAGTTGGTTATACAGGCGTTGTTAGAGGAAATATTAATCTTAGAACTGCCTTCACGCCCATTTTCACCCACCCTACGTTTAGTTGCTTTTTAAGTACCTGCTGATTGGGCTTTGTAGGGCCCTGAGCTTTCCTTTTTTTTGAGGGTGGTTCCCCACCACGAGCCTGGCTCGACGTTTGACTCCTAGTGTGGACCAGAGGGGTCACGGGGGTGTTGGCTATGTTCCCCAAATAAGGAGGTGGAGAATTTAGTGGTGCCGGTGGAGTCTGACTAGTCAGTGAAGTTGGATCATTAGTGACGATACACTCAGGGAGCGACGTCGAAACTGTACTGGTCAGAGGTAATGAGGGCTCCAGTGACAATCTGCGTTCAGTGAGCTGGATCTCATGAATCAATACTGATTCAGCCCTAGAAAGGAACGCGTCTAATGTCCTCGCAGCTCCAGAACCCACACCCACCTTACGTTTGTTCATTTTAGTCATTACTTAAAATCAGCAACAAGGGCTAACAAATACAATGCTTACAAGTTGGACGTTAGGGGGGTGACCCAGCCCAGTCTCTGTCAGTCTCTGTTGGGCTCAGACGGGCCCGCCCTTTGTCCGGGCTTCATCCGGTCGCGTCCCGCGTGCGTCCCGCGTCGCGGGTGGAGAGGCAGCGCTTTAAGCGCGGTCACCACACCTCCCCCTCACTCGCGGCAGCTGCGCTGTTGATGGTGCACCCTGGGTGTAGGCTTCTTCCTGGGTGATGGGGCAATTCTCAGCTTAAATGCCAGCAATGGAGCGACCCGCACAGCCACCTACCAGCGGGGCGATGGGTCCGATGAAAGAAAGCTCCCAGCGATAAGAACAAGCAAGGTAACTGCAATTGCAAAGTCTGAATTTCTGAATTCAAAACAACAACAAAATATACAATCTTTCGTCCAGATTTTCGTTGGTTTCTTAATTGATCCACAAGCATTCACTAGAAGCACCGTGTGGCCACGAACGCAAATAACAGACAGTCAAATAACTGCAAGTTGGCGCAGACTTAGGAGTTAAGTTGTATCCATGTAATGTCTTGCATGCGTGGAGGTCGCGGTTCAATACAGGGAGCAGTGCGAGTTGTCACACAGTTTTAGAGATCTTGTAGGGTGACTCCGTAGCGGGACGGGGTTCAGGAGGCAAACTGAAGAAATGAACCTCTCACGTTAAGCTCAGAATGAAGGCGTTCTGGTGAATGCAGTAAACAGCAGCGTGGGGGCGGGGCAGGAGCTCCAGCGGGAGACAAACGAGAACCTTGTAAACATGCGCACCACGCATCCACACCTGTTCTAATGCCCAAACAACTCCTACTTTCATTGATCTTAAGCTGTGCTACAAATTCATTAGCACTCTGTTCCGTACCATGTCATACTATGAACAAATCATCTATATATCTAAGCCAACAGATTATTTTTTCTTGGCAAATGTGATCATATTTCTTTTTGAGGAGCAGCTCCTCCCACCAGCCCATGAACAAACATGCATAACTGGGGGAGAAGCTGGCCCCCATCGCTAATCCCAGTACCTGTTGGTATACCTGGTTCTTGAAAAGGAACAGATTGTTATTCAGACAAAAGATTAACAAATCAATTATCATCCTGTTATGCTGAACAAACTGTATCGATCTACTCGATAAAAAATGCTCAGTTGCCCTTATTCCATCACAATTTTGTATACATCTGTATAGGGACGATACATCAAGTGCTTTTAGTGTATACCCTCTTTGCCAATGTATATTTTGGATTTTCCATAAAAAGTCACTAGTGTCTTGCACCTAAGAGTCTAAATTACGGACATGGTCTTGCAAGAAAAAGTCGATGTAACGTGACATGTTCTCAAATGGTCCGTCACATGCCGAAATGATCGGTCTTCCTGGTGACTTGTATCTGTCCTAATGTATTTTAGGGATGAAATAAATCTTAGGGATGGTAAGATGCTCTTTTTTAAGATATTTATCTTCATCAGTGTTCAACATGCCCAAATTTTTCCAAGCCAACATTGTTAAAAAACAATCGTGAGTGCATTTGAATTTTTGGAATGAACTTTTTCTGTAACACTCCATATTATTTAGTTGTCCCATTGCCTCAGTCATGTACTCTTTTAAGGTCCACAAGACAATATTTCCTCCCTTATCCGAGTTCCTGATGACACCCTTTTTTGCCTTTCTTAATTTATCAATGAGCTGGATATATATATATATATATATATATATATATATATATATATATATATAGTTTGACAAGTTTGACAATGCTAAAAGACAAGCCTTGGTCCCAAAATCAGTGGCTAACAATATCACAGCTCAAACTAACAACGATTCATCTAGCTTAGAGATTAGTTCCATAAGCAGCAATTATGCCGACTTTACACCTTCAGAGGAGTTGGATTTTCTCATAGAGGACCGCCGTCAAACACTACGTTCTTACGATCCAGAGAAGAAAAACGGCGATGTAAAAATATATGTAGAAAGCAAAGGCGGAAAATCCAGAGGTGCTCCGATAAAACAGTGATAAACTTATCAGATATTGAACTGTCGATTGCTGAACTTCAATTACTCTCACTTAGTCTCTCATACTGTCCGAGCAACAATTTCAAATATGCACAGATATGCACAGTCACAAGTGGATGTTTTCAAATTCATCCGGAAACTCAAACTGTTAAACTGTTAAAACATTTCAAGCTGAATAAAAAAGATACGACTAATATCAATGAACCCACCAGCATATCTGGAAGTAGTTTACAAGTATCAGACATTCAATTGCTTAGATCTATGCATACACTCGCTCAAGAAAATGAAAGTACCATCAATTCGACCCAGAATGACCTTTCAGAATTGGGTATACAGAGCAATGCAACTAGTTTAACCCCTTTTCGTCCATCATCAGTATTTATACCATTGATGCCCAAAGATGCCATCGACATCTTTAGTGACTGTGTTGTAGAAGATCTGAAACAACTCAACAAAAATGTTCTACGCAAAGATAAGCAAAGAAAATATAAAGAAATTCAATATTCTGCTCTTATGCGTAAATTACAATCCAATGGTAATATCATCATAAACATATCAGACAAAGAGGGAAATATAGTTCTCTGGCCCCGAGAAATGTATATGCAAGAAGCAGACAAGCACCTTAATGATAAAACCTGTTACAGAAAAGCAACATTTAATGATTTAAAGAACATAAAAGAATCCACCCACAAAGAACTATCTCAATGGAAAAGAACAGGACTCCTTAGTAAAAACGAATTTGGTCTCCTTAAAAATGACTATCCTATCACTCCTGTGTTATATTTTATTCCAAAGGTACATAAGAATACAACGCCAGTACCTGGAAGGCCCATCATATCTGCCCAGAAGGGATTACTAGAACCCATGTCGAAATGTGTGGATTTTTTCCTACATGAATTTGTTGAAACTTTACCATCATATATACGGGACACTGGTCATTTTTTATCAAAAATTCAAGGAATCAGGTGGAAACAGGATTATGTTCTGATTGTTATGGATATATGTTCTTTATATACGAGCATACATCACACTGATGGAATAACAGCGGTTGAATATTTCTTATCTAAATGTAACATGGAATTTTATCATCATAATGTAATGCTGTTGAATATGATCAAACTATGTCTAAATAAGAATTACTTCCTGTTTAACAAAGAGGTGTATCAACAGTTACGTGGAGTGGCGATGGGGGCATGCTTTTCTCCCAGCTACGCGTGTCTCCACGTTGGCTGGTGGGAGGAGCACGTCCTCAGAACCACCCACAAGATACTGTATGACACGCATGTTAAACACTGGTGGCATTTTATTGACGATGTTTGTGTTATATGGGAAGGGTCAATGGAATCGGCATATGAATTTGTCAATGAAATTAATATCAATGACTTAAATTTGAATTTTTCTGCTACAGTCAGTAATGAAACTGTGCAATTTCTTGATGTGGAGATTTATATCAAACAAGACGTAATCCACACAAAATTGCATAGAAAAAGTAATGCAGGTAATGCAGTACTTCACGCTAGCAGTTTGCACCCTAACCATTTGATAAAAAGCATCCCTTATGGGGAGTTTTTAAGAATAAAACGTATCTGTAATTCAGAATATGATCGTACACTCTGTCAAAATGAAGCATTCCAAAGATTTAAGAGTCGAGGGTACAAGGCTAAAGATTTAAAATTGGCCATGAACAAAGCAAACGGTCAGATGTATGAGGATGGAATACTTGGCACTTTGAATTCCAACATCCTCAATAAGAATAATACCGACCAACCTAGATGTGATAATATGGTTAGACTCATTACTACATTTAGCTGCCAGGAGAAACAGCTCAGGAAAATAATATACAAAAATTGGCCCATTATCAAAACTGATTTGACTATGTCCCAATTGGTGCCAGATTTACCTGCACTTACTTTCAGACGCGCACCCTCTATGAGGGATGCACTAGTGAGAACAAGTCCTGAGGTCACTGTTTCTTCCAACTGGCTTAGTAAAAGAACAGGCTTTTTCAAGTGTAGCTCGTGTCGAGCTTGTAAGTTTGGGAAAAATACTCATGAAATAGTTACAGCATTTAAGTCTAAACCTTTAAAAATTAAAACTCTGCTAACCTGCCGGACAGAGTACGCCGTCTACGTGTTGGAATGTTCCTGCAAATTAAAATACGTAGGCAGCACCAAGCTACAAGTATTCAATCGCATATTACAACATTTACGAGCCATTGTGAACTCAGACCCTAGCTACCCAGTGGCCAGACATTTTAAATATGTTCATAGTAATGATCTCAAGGATTTGAGCTACTATGTAATTGATTCTGTGCCTAAATCACTAAGGGGTGGCAATAGGGAGAAAAAGCTTAGGCAGTTGGAGTCCCACTATATACTTACACTAGATACGAAAATGCCAAATGGTCTAAATATACAGGGTAGGAACTGCACAATTTTTTATAATTGAAAGATTTAATATGATTGTGCGACCTGTGTTTCTTTTATTCTATCATCTGACGCTCAATGATTTGGTTTTAGAATTGAATTAACTCTGAATTGTTATCTCGTATTTATTCCTGATTTTTGGTCGTGTTTTAGCTGGGTTTTACTACTGGTTTTATCTGGATTTTCTGGCTTTTTCCTGTGGTTTTACTTGGCTTTTACTGGACTTGGTTGGGGGTAGCTTTATGAGTAATCTTAGAGTTTCTTCTTTTTTTAAAACAACCACCTTGATCTTATCTATTGTTTTTCGTTCTCCGTACCATTTTGTTATTTATTGCATTATTTTAATGTCATGTTTATGCACTTGCACTTTATTTTGACATTATGTGTGATCATCACATCAATAACTATAATCAACTTTAATAATAATAAATATTTATAGATTTGTGATGATTGGCAGCTATTTGCACTTTAGCATACTCTATGCACTTTATGCTCGACATATAAATTCAGTTAAGCATTTGCACTAATATAACTTTGATGATAAAAGCGTCTATACGGTACTTCTCAAATTGATTCATCAGTTATGATTGTAATAACTGGTTGCTAATGAGGAAATGATCAGTTAATCATGAATTAATGTATTGGCATTTTTCTCTGATCAGTTGCACATATTCTGTTGTTTTATTTAATATTTTTTGATCATGAATGTATTTGGACAACTATAGTATTTTTTCTATCTCTCTGCTTTTAGAAAAAATGTTTTACCAGTTTTTTTTCCACTAAGATGAGTATTTATTGCGGATTGGCCCTTGGGGCGTCATGTGATCAAGACAGCGTCCTGCTGTCGAAACGCGTCATGCTGGGCGCTTGCTGTATGAAAATGTAGCTGATCGTGGATGCAATAAACCTGCACTTGAAATCTTTAAACACATGTTGTGGTCCGTACCTGTTGGATGCTGGAAATAAGCGTGTCAGGATTGTGAATATATATATATATATATATATATATATATATATATATATATATATATATATATATATATATATATATATATATATACACTCTATACCCTCCACTAATCTGTGCCACCATGTTCATATGCTCTCATCCTCCAGACAAGCTCTCCACTTTACAGATACAGTTTTCATGCACTTTGTGATCTCGCAGCCTCCATTTCCTCTCCGCTGAGTACTTCCCTCTCTATCCTCCATATGGTCTTTCCACTGTGCACATGCATTCTCCACTTGGTACATCCACTGTGCAACCTTCAAACTTTCCCTCTATATTTGTTCTTCACACCGCTTCACCACATCTTGTGTGCATCTTTACATCCTCTTTTCACCACACACACCCCACAGCCCGAATCCTCTCTCCATGTTCCACTTTTTATATGTTTCCCAATTTTCTGCACCATATTGTATATTCACTCCTCCACCCTGTTGTGACCATCCGGTCTCAAGCTGCTGTCTTTACACAGCATCCATGCACACTATATCTCCACGCTTGATCTTCATCCTTCATGTGGGAAAGCAATCATCCATGTGTTTTCTACCCTTCACTTGTACAATTCATTCTCCTTCTTCTATATCCACCCTTGATATCTTCACCTTCACATTCAATCTGAGCCTTGTGCATAAACTTGCCGAGTTCCATTATCTCATCCCACCCTGTACTTTATAGTCTCTGCAGGCTCTTCATCGGATCTCCACCCTGTATATATTCTCAATTTAACATCCACTTATAAATCTGAACATCTGCCTACCATCACAGATATCCCCTCCTTATACACCCTTTGACCTCTAAAACCAACTTCTTTATCCACGCTACGCCCTCATGTCTCCCTATCTGCTCAATATCCACTGACACCCCATCTCTGCTCACCTCCAGCCTCCAAAAGCACTCTTCATTCTGTTGGTTTAAATTGCTGCTTGATGCGCTCTTCAAATCTGCAGGGTATGCCCAGATGTGGGTCCCTTGCTCACTTTGCCACTGGATTCAAGCTACCTTGGCTGATGAGGGCTGTTAACCCGAAACCAATCCTAGGATGCTTGTTTCCGGTCCAGGGAAAACATCGCTTGGCAGTTCGGGCTGGACTGTTCCCTAAAGGCACAGAGTCAAGACTGATTTGCATATAGCTGTGTCCAAACTGGGGTGGCGAAGTGAGCTAAAGAACGATGATGGATTCAACCCAGATCTGTGACTGGGGGTGAGTGTCTGAAAAGTTTCAGCGCTCCGTCCATCATTTCCTTGCGTTTGTTTCAAATCTGCTCGGCACACCACATTTCACTCACTATATCCATAGTCTTGATTCCATGTTGTATTGCTTCACTTTTCCCAACCAATGCTAGAGTCCGCTATGCCCATTCAGTCTTCATATCCCACTTCGCACTCAACAGTTCCTTGCACTTTTGTTCCACACTTCATAGCTCCTAGTCTTGGCTACTACTTTCACTAAACATCTCTAAGCATATCTTCTCATCCAATATACTAACTATCATCCACACTTGACACCATCATTTGCACTTACAATCCATTTTTATTCAGAAATTCAAAAATGAATTGTACAATTTGTTCTGCCATTTAGATTACTATTCACTGCATTACTCACTGACATCCACTTTGATAGCGCTCTTACTACTTACCCATCACCAACAGACTTACCCTCATCCAAGGGAGTAGCCAGAAAATGTAATGCCTCCCACTTTGAACTAAACTTCTGATGACACCGAATCAGCAACACAAGTAAGCCCAGAAATACTAGACAGGTTCCCTTCATCCTTCCATCCTCCCTTCCTTTCTTGCATCCTTTCATCGTTTCATCATTCCATCCTTTCACCCATCTATTCTTTCACCTTTCCATTTATCTGTTCGCCCATCCATCCTTTCACCCATCCACCTTTTCCCTTTTCTATCCATCCATCCAGTTCTCATTTAGTTCACAAGTTGATGGGGCTTGACTTGCAGCCCGGCAATGGCGGGCGCATGAAGCTGATGCTCCGAGTCGATCCGAGTTAGAGTTGAGAACCCGGCGGCAGACAATATACGGAGGTCAGGAGAGCTGATTACAAAGTGGGCCCAGAACCAAGATGGCGGCTCTGATGTATGGAGGTCGTCGAGGCCGCGGGCTTTGGACGATGTCCCTTTGCTGGGTCTAGACTACGGCTGGAACCTGCACTGGCACCCGCCGGCCTGAGGAGCTGAGATTACAGCGGACGAGCCAGAAAAAGGTTCCTGATGGCTGCTGCGTCTGGAGCTCTGCGTGAGAAGGGGCTCCTCTGGCCGTGCTGCAGCGGCTCGGGCCTCCAGCAGGACCCGGACAGCAGTGGATGACAGACCTGTGCCAGCCGCAAAGCAACCGCACCAGAACACCTTGGGCCCGGAAGTTGAGAGCTGCGTCTGGAGCAGGGGTGCCCACCGGGCTTAAAGAGGAGGAGGACCGAGTTGAGGCCTTTTAATATGCATTTGGCCTGTGGTTGGGCCACCAGGGCGGGACCAGAGGTGGTTTCCCATACCTCCACCACTGATCACTGCAATGAACTTTTGGACACCCCCCCCCACATCATGGAGAGATCCCCAGGACACCTTCCAAATTGAGGCAGAGCGTAGATTGTTGCGGAGAAGCCTGGGACCGCAGAGGGTGGAAGTGAAAGCCCATGATCCCGAGTTGGCCTGCTTACCCCCTGTTGCACCCTGGGTGGCTCGCCCCAGGAACGGCATTGCTGAGTGGCAAAGGAGCAGCATTGAGACATTTTTCCCCCTGGGGACGGTGAAAACAAGGGGGATCCCCCACCCTGGAGCAAAACGATCCCTGGATGCTGGGGCAGGGGGGCATTGGTCCTGTGAAGAACTCATTTGTGAACTAAGGGTCTAGAGGGACCCAGAGGAACAACTTAGTTGCCGCATCTGGCTGTTGTCCCAATACACGCCCGCCACGGACAAGCTCCAGGTTGCTTGGGAGGTCTGTGGGAGCAAGGTTGGGCAAACCCCGGCCGAGAATGACTGGCCCGGTGGCAGACCATGAAAAGGATGCGGCTGCCCAACAAACGGAACCCCAGTCAGAATTAGACCCGATCCAGCAACAGCTGGCCAAAATCCAGGAGGCCATAGCGGATACCAAGTCCACCCTCCACCAAGATATCAGTACAGTCTCAGTTGGCCTGGGGTTGCAGCAGGTGGAACATCGGAAGCTAGTGAAGACAGTGGGGGCAATGGAAACCTCCATTGCAGAGCTGCAACCAGCACAACAAACGTTGAATAAAACCGTGGAAAAGCTTGCAGGCCGAGTGCATATATTGGAACGTAGGGCAGAAGATGCAGAAGGGTGTAGCCGCCGAAATAATGTTCACATAGCTGGGCTACCGGAGGGAATAGAGGGCACCGACATACTGGTATTCCTGGAACTATGGCTCCGTAAGGAGGTGGCCCTGGAGGGCCTCTGCCTTCTACACCTTGGAAAGAGCCCTCAGGGTCCCTGCTTGACCACCTGCACCTGGCCGCGATCCGTGGTGGCATGGCTCCTGCACTTTCGGGGTAGGGATACCCTACTACAGAAGGCACGTACAGACGGACCCTTTGCGATTAATAACAGAAGAGTGTCTATCTTCCCAGATTACACCCCGGAGGTGCAGCGACAAAGGACCTTGTTCCTGGAGGAGAAAAAGGCCCTGCACAAGGAGGGCTTGCAATATTCCCCCATGTTCCCGACCAAACTTCGTGTGGTTTTTGACGGGAAGACTCACTTCTGTGAAGACCCTGAGAGAGTGTGGGAATGGCTTGAGGCCTATAAGTTGGGAGCCCCCACCCCCGAGTTTGAACTTCCTCAATGGGAGCCAAATTCCTGTCCCCAAAAAGAAGACTCGAAAGAAACTAAAACGGAAAACGATTACCTGCCTGAATCAATCACAAATGCACAGAGCAAGAGAAGCTGCCCTACAGGCAGTAGCAGACATGCACCCCAGGAGGTCAGCGCCTAAGGTTGGCTCACCCTCCGTGAGGGTGTCTGGGGGATCAGATACAGACTCCTTCCGCACAGACAGCATCCAGTTGCCAGTCATATCCCCCGTAGCGGCAGATTATCTCTGATTCTAGTGCCCTTGTGTATGGGGTACTACACTCCTGAGCATTTGCACGCGTTGCAGTTATAATAGTTAACATGAGCTGAGCATATTTCACTTTGGGTCTGCGTGGGCAGATGTAGCCGCTAAGGTGTGCTGGCGAGCAGCCACCCCTACACAGAGACCCACACCAGTAACTGGCTGTGTCCTTCTGTGGAACACAATGTACTGGTTACAGTTTGTGCTGCTGGCCGTTGCCAGGCTGCACTGGCGCGAGGGAGTTTGGCACTGTTTGGGCTATGTTTTTGTTGATTGTTGGGGCTTACTGCTTTGCAAGAGTGGTGATGTAGAACCCTATAGAATTGGTGGGGATCGAGGGGCTGGAGAGAGGGGTCAGAGTTGGTATCCTTACAAATGGCGCCCACACTTCACACATTAAAATTCATGTCTTGGAATATTAAGGGGATGGGGACTGCAACCAAATGGCACAACATACACCATTATTTGCGTAGAAGAGTGATGCAGATCGCTTTCCTGCAGGAGACGCACCTCATTGGCAGTGAGATAGAAAAACTAAGTAGAAACTGAAGATGGCAAATTTATGCGACATCCTACTCTGCTTATGCCAGAGGTGCGTTCATTTGGGTTCGAGCAGGTGTGCCTTTTGAGCCAATATATACACTGACGGATAAGGATGGCAGATATGTACTTCTGAAAGGGAGACTATTATGATGCAAGACCCTGCTGGGTTGTATATACGCCCCTAACGAGCATCAGATGACCTACCTACACAGCCTTTCTCCTCATGTGGCTGCGATGGCAGCTGATAACATGATTATGGGTGATGACTATAACTGCGTTACGGACACTGACTTGGATCGCTCGCACCCTACCCTGCCTGGGGCTCAGGCACACTGAACGGCAGCGGGGTTTCGGGATTAGATTGCCCACTGGGGACTGACGGATATATGGAGGACACAACACCTATGACTGCCCTGAATAGGGAAATAACAGCTGGGGAATGGAAAAAGATATTGGCATACCACAAAAAAGTCTCCCGAAACACCAGATTCAAATTTATACAGTTTAACTACACACACAGGACCGCATAGGATTTGAGTCACATTTGGTGGGGAAGTACGCAACTGCCAAAGATGCAAATACAGTGAGATGATTTGACACATATGATTTGGAGCTGTATGATAATAAATCGATTTTGGCGTGAAGTAATAGAACAGACGAGAACAACAGTAGGGCACACACTCGAAACCATGATGGAGACCAGTATACTAGGACTGTTCCCTAGACCACCCAAGCGGACGGTAGGCACCCGATTTGTAGATTTGCCCTTAATTTTAGCTAAAAGGAGAATAGCACTAGCATGGAAACCAATAACAGGACCTGCCATAGCTCACTGGAAAAGAGATGTGACCCATTTGGCAAGAGCGGAGGAATGGGCCTTGATTAGGGAAGATGCTCGAAGGCTAAGATGACATCCCATGGCAGGTCCCTGGAGGGAGGTCCTACAAAATTGGGAACACCCTGGTAGATATCAACATGTAGAGGAAGAAGGTGAGTCTCGCTTCACTCAGATAAAACAAGTCACACAGTCAGACAGTCGCAACGAGGAGAATCGCTCCATATGAGCAGTTGGCGTCTGTACCAGTTCCTTAAATTAGCACCGGACAGCTGTGGCAATTTTTCCTCTCCAATTGGTGGCGATAACGCATGCGCAGAGTGAAGCAACGCGCTCAGGTGAGGAAGCTCCCTCCGTGAACGGGCCGTGATCGGTCACCTGCATCGGAACCGTCCTAGGGCCAGATCTACGGAGATTCTACTTTATTGAAGAATTGCTGCTGGCGTTGAGCTCTGGGCCAGTCGTGCCGCTGCTGAGCCCGGTGTCGGTGTCGGAGCTCGTTTTGAGGCCTGCGGTGTGAGATCCGGAGCTCCCCGGAGACTAAGCTTGCAGGACCAGGGACACGAGCCTGTCGGCGGCCCAGTCAGAGGAGCTACAGCGGAGGAGTTACTGTGCTCCTCGGGGGGGCGCAAAAACCTGCAAACCCTGCGAAGCTGCGCTGCCACCGTGAGACGCGGGAGACGCGGGAGCACAAGACTCCCGACTACTAACGAGGCCGCCTGCACGGCAGGAGCGGCGGGAGCAGAACGACTCGTTCGTCACTGAGAGCCACGAGATCCTTTTGCACGGTAGGGGGCCTCAGTGTGTATTGATCGCAGTGGTGCTGATGAAGAACGCTCTGCACTGCTAATTTACTTCCAAACACAGTTAAGAACTTAAATCCTTTTTACAAGAAAGGGGGCCGTAATTTACTTATTTAAAAGAGGAGCGCGCACAGTTTGAATAGGTGCTGCAGAGCGGAGGACAGAGGTTTCTTCGCGAATTCCGTGATTGTTCTGCTGCAATCACATTGGCTGCCTAGTCCAGATTGTGCTTAAGTCACCTGGGACGAACGAAAATTCCTGTTTCCGGAAACCTGGTATTTTGGTATTCTGCACGCCGCACGCACGCCGCTTGTTCCAGTGCTTCTCACTCCTTGCCCCCCGTGGACCCCGTAAAATTTATATTTTCATTTATTTTTGCTCATTGTTTTAAAATCTTTATAATTGAGCAATTGACAATTTTCATGGTTTTTTATGGTTTTCATGGTTTTTCTGTCATTTGCTTCTTGCTGCTGAGCCGCCGATCACAGAGGGTTATAGAGGAGCTGATCGGTCTGTCATCAAGCCCCAAGCCTCAAGCTGATTGTTTTCTGGTCCCAGTCACCACCCATGCTGGGTGTTGGGTTGTGTATTGTGCGGGTGAGTGGAGGAGCTTTGATCTGCCGTCTGGCTTTTGCTCCTGCTCTGCCTTCTGCCCCTAGAGGTTTCACCAGTGTATTTAGCATATTGGCATATTGGCGAGGTGGTGCTTCGAGTGATAAGTGTCGAGTGGCGAGCGGCAATTGAGGTTGACTGACTGGTAAGCCGCAAGGCCACAGCCACAGGAAATTTTGACAATGAGATCAGGCCGTCAGCGAGGGGCTCTGCCAAAATCAAAAAAATGCCAGAAGACAGAAGAATTCTTGGATGTGGCATCTCAATCAAAGTCTCAATCAAAGTCTTGTCAAAAAAATGAGGAAGGTAGTGGTGCTAGTATTGCATTAATTGAGTATATGAATGAGTCTGCTAAATCGGATGCTTCCCTTTTAATCCCCGATCAGATCTGTAAGAATTCAACTCCTGCTACTCAGCCATCCATTAAGAGTTTCTTTTTCAAGTATCATCAAAATCAGCTTCAAAAACCAAAAAGAAATATAAATAAAGACATTGAGTCTGTCAGTGACTGTGTAACATCCCCATTACCATTACTACTATGTGAAAAAAGTGTTCACTCTTGTGTAAAAACAGAGTCTAAGATTTCTTCAGAAATAGAAATAGAAAAACCGAATGTTGCAGCTGGAATACAGGATAGGGATAAGAATGTTGAAAAGGATGTAGTGCCATTTTTGTCTAATTTTTTACTATCATCTGCTGGTCAGTTGCAGACACAAGCCCAAATTCATATACATTCACACAATGCTTTGATACACCCTATTGAGTTAATTATGGTTGATGACTCTCAGGTTACCAGACAGAAGAAGCTTAGTAAAACGACAGCCGAAAATGGAAAAACGGCCGGGTCAGTAATTGATATCTCCTCCTGTTTGGCTCATAATATGAGTGATGTGGTTGTTGTGCCAGATGTTATAATTGACGAGTTATATTCTAAAGGGGGGTTGGTGTACAATAAAAACAGTTTTGGATGAATTAGTATCCAGCCCAAAGGATCAACTAGACAAAAAGGGTAAAGCTGGACCTTTCAATTTGGACCAGTCGAGTATAAATATGGAAGATAGTTTTATTATTAATAAATCATTACTGGTTCCAGGTGCGGCGAGTAGGGTTAATGTTCCCAATGCAAATGAGCAGAGTAAATTTACCAATATAGTTGAGCTATCTTTATTAACTAAATTTGATAGGAACTTTCAAGTCAGATCTAGTGACTTGGAAAATAATGTTTCTGGAACTGAGCGTGGTATTTGGGATTGTTTATTACATACCATGGACTCAATCACTAATGCTTTGAATTTTCACTCAGATAAGTTAGATATTCAGGTAGATATTCTTAACACACTGGCATTCCATGTAGTAGGAATTGATGCAAAGCTTCTGCAACTAACTAAATTGATTACTAAGGTACAGGCAGACAAAGAGAATCAGTTAATAACCTGTACTTGTGCACAACTGATAGATAAAAGTTCAGACTTACCATCAATTGTTAGCTCTATGGTACATGAAGTAAAATTGTTGGCAAACAGAAAAGAATCTAGCAACTTAATAGGCAGAAAAAATGATTTAAATGGTCCTGCTATCTTAGGGTCATTACCTAATGATAAATTCCCTATAGAAGAAGTGATTAGTAGAAATAGTATAGTTTTGGATAGGAATGACCAATTTGCAAATGATGCCAACAAACCGCAATCACCGTAGGTTTTCCATGTTTGTCTTAAAAGTGCTAATAATAAGGACCTTTTGGTGGGGGAAGAAATAATTGGTGGTTACTCTGAGCCACGTCAAACTTTAAGTGTTGGTAAAAATTCCAAGATGAAAAAGATTAATCCTAATGTAAGTCAAGCAATTGGAGACATTACTAATCCTGAGATTCTGTCCAAACGATCAAGGAAAAGGTTAAGGAAAAGCCATAATAAATTATCACAGGAAAAAACCCTCTAAAGTGAGTTAGTTAGTAATGATCCTAAAATATGTATTGAACCTAAAACGAAAGCCTTCTTTCCTATTTTTAGTTTAACGACAGATTCTAAGGTTTACTTGAAGGCCAAGCAAATTTGTGAACAGGGTAACAGCGCTATGCATGAGGAGGCTAAGTTAAGTATAGGGCCTAAAGCTCAGGCTCAAACAAAGTTAGCGGCCGTAGTGTCTGACCAGTCTAGAGATGAATTGATTGTCCAATATGGAACTCAAAACATTTTTAATCAAAAATCTGTAAATCCTATTAATTTCCAATATAGTAGGAAGGATCAGGCTGATCAACCCTGTATTCAGGACCAAAACCCATTAGAGCCAACTGAGTTAAACTATTTGACAACTTCTGTTTTGGCACCTCCTAGTGGGGAAAGGGTACTAGTTGACTCTAGAGATAAGGATGATATAGAGTCTTCTGATTTGTTGTTTGAAAAGAGGAAGTTAGTCTTTTGTCCTCAATATTCTACGAGAGGTACTTATGATATTTTGAATCGTGGAAATATTTTGAAATTATTAAATACAATTCCAGATCTTAAGGATGTAGTATCAGATGATTTGGAATGTGTAGGGTTCAAGAAAGATTGTGATAACACTCATAGGGAGAATACGATTAAAACTTGGCAAAGTGATGATATTGTTGGTAAAATAATTGCTAATTCTAATAAATTTGAGAAATGGGGTATCGGAGTATGGAGATTGCAAGGTTTGCAATATCCAACCCCATTAATACCATTTAAGCCATTATGTTCCCCGATTTTAAAGAAGGATGAACCGAAAATAACCAGGGCATCACATGTTAGAGTATTGAAGGGTGCCTCAGGTCCATCGATGGACTTAAATGTGTCATGTGGTATTAAAATCAGGAGCTGCCAGCCAGGTTCACAAATTTGTGAAGAGTTAAAGAAAGCCACCGATCCGGTTGAGGATTGAAGTTGGCTTCCGTCAATATTATCAAATGGAAACCCTATGAAAACAGATTGATGCAGGCCTTTTCAAAATAGTACATTAAATTCTTTTAAAACTTGTTCCTGGAATACGAACGGTTTGAAAACACTCCTTGAGGATTCGAATGTTATAGGCTTTTTAAAATCTTTTGATATTTTAATTTTGCAAGAAACATGGAATATGTGTAGTGAACCGCTGATTGGTTATTTTGAATACTTGAATGTGGCAACGCGTGAGGCCTCTAGGGGCCATCCAAGTGGGGGTCTCTCTATTTATGTTTCTTTGAGTCTTGATGTTAAACATTTTGAGATAGATTTTCAAGTAAAATGGATACAGTGTGTTAAATTAGTTGCTAGACAATCACTTATTTTTTTAAATGTTTATATGAGTTCGAAAAAAAAGCTTAGATCCACGCAACTTACTTATTTATGGGAAATGGTGAAAGCGCTATATTTTGATCACTTGGATTCAATGATCATAATTTCCGGGGATTTTAATACGCATCTTGTTTCGTATAAAAATCGGGCAATTCACTCAGAACTTTTATCTCAATGGATAAACTGTGAGTTTATAAAATATAATTTAAAGATTATGCAGGATGTAGAACATATACCGACATTTAATAAAATGGGTAGTACCTCAATAATCGATTACACAATAATTTCAGAGAGACTTTTTAATTTAGTCCAAAGTTATGAGATATTTCCCAGGATCGAGAGCGATCATAATCCCCAAGTTATCTCTTTTAAGTTTCCATTTGATTACCTGCCTGAATCCAGAATATTTAAAACGGTTTCTACCCCTTTTAATCTTAAAGGGTTGATATGGAATGATAAAACTGAGAAGGAAATTTTAGAAGTTCTTACCCGTTTAATTGTGGATGTTAAGGTTGCTAATGCTGAGGGAAAATCTATGGTCGATCTTTGGTCTGGTTTCTGTGATGCACTCCTGGTTAAATTTTCTAACCAGAAACCATCTGGAGGTTTAATATTAAATCCTAAGAATCCAGGGTGGTTTTCTGATCGTTTATTACATCTTAAAAGATGCCTTAATAAAACAATAAGATCATTATATAGCAATGCAAAAGGGTCATCATATTTCTTGATATCCGTTCAAATTAGAGATCTGAAAAAGGGTTATAAGAATGAAATTTGGAAGGCTAAACAGGCATATTATGAAGCTACTTGGTCTAAATTACATTGTGCATGTAAACTTAATGATGTGCGGCTATTTTGGGGTATTATTAATAACCTTGAAAATTGTAATTATAGAAGTAGTAGTGCCAATATTGATGAATTAAGTTGGGTAAACTTTTTAAATAATTTGAAAACTGCTTTTCAATGCCCACAGTGTGATGAAGGTAAATGTAATCCACACCATTGCCAATCAGAGATAGTAGATGGGGGGTCACATCCTTGCAATTCTGAGATAGTAGATGGGGGGTCACATCTTAGCGCTTATGATCCAATAGGTTTTACTGATATTGAGCCATGGTCTGTTGATAAAGTAAAGAAAATAATAAATAAGATTATATCTAATGGAGCGCCTGGACCAAACAGTATTCCAAATGCCATTTTTAAGGCTAGGATAAAGAACTGGCCAGAGTTATTGATGCTCCTGTTTAATGATGTGCTCAAAACAGGTCTTATCCCGGAATCATGGCAGGGAAGTATTATCCAACCAATTTTATAAAAGTGGCCCCCGGGATAATCCCGCAAACTATCGCTTATTAACATTACCGGATGTAGATGTGAAAATATTTGCTAGTTGTCTGCTGGATGAATTGGAATCATGGGCTATAACAGAGGATTTGATTCCAAATCTCCAAACCGGTTTTAGAAAGGGAGAGTCAACTTATACTAATTTGATTTTATTGACATTATTAGGCGAAAGAGCCAAGTGTAGGAAACAAAAATTGTATATTTGTTTCATAGATTTAAAAGCCGCTTTTGATTCTGTGCCCCGAAATGTCCTTTGGTCGAAATTAATTAATTGGGGTATACCTGAAACACTTTTAAAAATGATTAAATTATTATACTCCGATACTTGGGCACAGATCAAAGTTGGGGACGGAAGACATACAACCAGTCGCCTAGAAGTTAATGTAGGCTTAAAACAAGGATGTGTCTTGGCTCCTTGCCTTTTTAATCTTTTTTATGTCTGATCTCCTAGCCCATTTTAATAATGTTAACTCTCATTCCCCTTTTGTGTCGGATAAAGAGATAAAATATTTAAAATATGCAGATGACACCATTTTATTAAGCCAAACTGTTATAGGGTTGAAAAGATTAATCGATTCTTTTAATATATATGTTACACAAAACGGATTATCAATAAATACAAAAAAAAATAAAATAATGACAATGGGAAAAGGTAATTTGGGAGTAAAAGAATGGAATATTAATGGTTTGGTTATTGAAAGTGTAAAGTCATACAAATATCTGGGAATCACATTTGATGACGGTTTATCATTTAGGCAGCATTTTAATAATCTTGAAGCAAAGGGTATTTCACTGGCATTTGCTTTTAGAAAACTGAGGGATAAGTTAGTATGCCCTAACTATGAACATTTGCTGAAGGTCATGAGAGCAAAATTAATTCCATCTTTGGACTACGGTTCTACTATCTTTCGGGGCAAGGATGCGAAATTGCTCGATGACATAGAAGTAAGGGCGTATAAATCTGTTTTTAGGGTTCCCAGATATATTAGTCGTGCTAATTTAAGACTTGAATCTGGTATAAAAAAAACAGTTATTGGTCCGACAATCTACATATTTAAAGTCTTTACTGTCACTATCTCGCGCTGAAGAGCGCTCGCTAGCTAATTTGTGCTGGCTTGAGATTTCGAAAGGCGAATATTCGAGTAGTTGGCAAGCTTATTTAAATGAGTGTTTATGTAATTTTGAATGCCCAAACTTAGTAAATGAAGTGAGAAGCAAACTGGTTTATAAAAACTCAATTAACCAAACAGCAGCCTTACTGTCTTCTATAACAGACAAAGATGAATTAAGGCGAAAAAATCATTTATGGTCAATAGTTAATTCTTTTGGCAAATTGTTGCCACAACCGTATTTGCTATTTCATTTAAAACCTTTGATTAAAAATAGATTCATGTTATTAAGATTTGGGATATACCCAACTAAAGATGGAACACCAAAATGGGAGAATAAGTGGCCGTCGAATACTTGCAGGCTATGTGGGTTGTGTGATGAAACCTTACTGCACAAAGTAACTCTATGTCCAAATTTGTTAGAAGAGCTAAAATCGTTTTGAAGCCTATTTTTAAGAAATTGGGGGTTAGATCATGTAGGACTGCAATTATTTTATGTCTAAGTGGTGTTAACATTCAAATTATTTGCCAATTTGTTAAGTTTGTTTTCATGGCTGAAAAGAAACTTTGTAAAGCAGATATTTTAAGTAAAAGAAATACCTGTTATGAAAGATAATAGAAAAAGGGTAATGAAATAATGCTTTTTATGCGTTTTTTAGGGAGTATGTGGGCTATTTTAATGTATTTTTAGATTTATCTTGATTATGTGTTATTTTTGTTGTCTGTATATGTTATTTTAATGTTGTAGTTTACCCCTTCAAATGCTGCAACCTTTCGCTGCTAGCACAAGGCACTTTAGTTTTGGAGCCAAAATTGTAATTGTAATTGCTAATAATTATTGGCATATTGTTAAAATTGTCTATATTTGCTCCTATTATAAGGTACTTTAGTTTTGGTGCTGTAAGCAAAATTCATTTGTATATGTATATGTTTAGTTAAATGTTGCTGTGGATATTTATTATTTTTATTTTTTTCCTTTGTAATGATTTTAATTAATCAACAAATAAATAAATACTACTACCACAAGTCACACAGATTTGTAGGGAAGGAGCATGAATGGCTCGGAAGTTCGGAAGTTGACCCCCTGAGTTGCAACGCCCCTCCTCCCTCAATATATCCTAGATTGCCTGGACGGACAACTAGAACTGAGACTTTGGGCCCACTCGTGAACCAGACCATTCCTGACAAGAGTTTAAACCAACTCGCCACACTGCACAGTTATTTTGTTTATTGTTATTTCATTTTTTACTCCTATGTTAGTTTTGCTCTCCTTTTCTGGGGCATCTCCTCTTTAAGATGCATTATGAGACATATAGTTATAGGCGCTGTGGCATCCTCTCTCCTAGTACACTGTACTTACATGTAAAACATACCTCATGCCACGAGCCTAGATCCCCTTCAAGACTAAAAACCAATAGTGGAGCCTAACTAGAGATCTAAATTGGTAAACTGGATTGAGGGGAAAAACATGTACAGGTCTGTGACTCGAAAGATAATGGATGTTAATTTCTTGCTCTAAGAAACACAGAAAAACTCAATAACTGTTTGCAAATGTCATGCTTGCTGTAATTTTACTGTTAAAGAACTTGACTGCTTACCCAAATGCTAATAGAAATATGTTATAAAATAAATAGTTCACAGGTCGATCATCCATCTTTTGTTCCATCCATTCATCCTTTCACTTTCGATCCTTTCATCTTTCGATCAATCCATTCATGCAATCATACATACATTGATCATTTTGTTCACACGTCGATAGTCCATCCTTTCACTGTTCTATGTATTCATCCTTTAACCTTTCTGGTAATCCTTCCATCCACCTATCAATACACCTTTTCTTCCACTCTTTCAACTGATACTTTCGCACTATCCATTCTTTCATCCTTCCTACCACCCATCCTTCCACCCTTCCTTCCTTTGTTCATTTCACCCTACATCCGTTCCACTTTTCCTTTTACGTGTCTTCTTCCATATTTTCTACCTTTGACTCTTTATTCTGTTGCCCTTCTTTTCCGTTTTCTTTCCACACATTGTTTTCTTTCTTACCTTTCTCTTCCCTGTAGGTCTATTTGCTGCTGTCTGACGTTTCTGGATGTTTTTCTCATTTCTGCCTCCTTTATTGAACTTGGCTTACTTAGCAGCTGTTCTCTGCACAGTGCAGACAGAAGAGTGGAAAGACATGCAGAGACCTTTAGCAGGCCCCAGTTTACAAACAAGGCCATGGGTTGCAGTGGCTACCCCCGCTTCAGCTGCTAGAGCGGGGCCACCGCCCTCACCCACGTACAATACCCATTCCTTTACAGCCAATTGCATCCTTTGCTTTCCACTTACTCACCCCAATGGATTGGTACTCACAGCACTACCTAATAGCCCACTCTTACCACCACTTGCTAAGAGGTAGTTATAGTACCACTTGCTCACACCCTCTTCAAACAGACAACCAGTAGTTATAGTTTTTCACACTGTTCGTTCACTACAACCATATAGCACCATTCACACCAAACAGCCATTTGCACCATGTCCATTTTTCTCAGATGCTCAAAGTTCATATTCTCAACCATACATCATCACTCGCATTGCACAGTTACTCTGAATATTACTCTAAAACAGTCTCCAACACCTCTTCATATCAGTCTCCAACACCCACCATCGAGACACCCACTGACAACTCATTAGTGATTCACATCATATAATTTCAACCATTCAAGTCCCCCACTTTGGTTACAAGTGCTTTACCCTACTCATATTTAGAGATTGCGTTGATATATTTAGTGGAATTGTGCTATTACCACAACAGAAGGTCAGACAGGTAACTGACATTCACTGATTAAGGGACCGTATGTTTATGCTTAAAGGTACATTCCAGTGCTGTTGAAGTCTAATGGAATGAGCCTGGGAGAGAGAGACCCATCAGCCAAAGTAAAAGACTTAGAAGCAATCATCTTATATAATTTCTGAAATGGGAAAAACTATCCAGACGGCCTCATGAGATCATAGTGAAGTAATAAAACCACACCCTGAATTACACATGAAGTCATACAAACAACACCCAAAGTAGGAATGATGTCCTTGTGAAATAGTCTGCTCCCACCCATAGTTGCCATGGAGCCATCATGAAGTAATCTGCTCCCATCCCCTAGAGGCATGAAGTCATCATAAAGTAATCTGTTCCTGTCCCCTAGTTGTCATGGAATCATCATGAAGTAATCTGCTCCCATCCCCTAGTTGCCATGGAGTTATCATGAATTAATCTGCCTATATCCTTTTGCTGTCATGGAGTCATCATGTAATGGTTAAAGATAATCACACATTTTCAAAAGAAGTAATCAGAAGACCATCCTGAAGTAGTTACTGTGATGACTCTGGAGTCATCTCCTTTAATTATTTTGCCCTATAGGGCATACTTCAGGATGGTTTGGGATGACTTCCCCAGATAATTACAGGAATAGCCCAGCTCAAGCCATCACCATTTTGACTTGGGAGAATAGGTGGGGCTCCCTATTTGGAGGTGCAAGAATTCACATGCTGGTGTCCATGATTTAAGACCCTTTGTTGATGTGGCCCAGAGCTTGAGCACACAACAAGGCCAGCGGAGAAGGCGGGATACATTAGACATCCCTGGAGTCTACAAACTCAGAACAAGGTGCATTAACCAGCCCAAAACAATGCAGCTCTGATACGGCCCAACCCTGAAAGGATTAGCTGGGGTCAGCCGTCAATACCCTGACCTGTCGTCGGGGCAATGGCAAAACACAGTCCGGTAGGGCAGTGGCAAAAACCATCCTACTTGGAAGCTTTAAGAGTTTACCCACCAACAACTGTCGCAGGGTACTCCATGCCAGTTCTGCACTCTAGACCGGGCCTGCTATGGTGGAGATCAGTGCTAGAACACAGTAATAACAAAACCTCTCTGGGGACCAAAGAGGTGAGAGGCCAGCGCATCAGCTTCAGACACCTTATCTCATTGAACTAACACAGCACTGATCTGGCCTGTCCTTGGAGGGAACAACTGTTGTCGACAATTACTAGCCTAGAGCGGGTAGCCTTGATGGAAAGTCGGGCCTGGTGCAGTTTTGGGACCCAATTCCTCCGCCCCCCACTCCCCCCAGCGTCTTTGGGTGGTTGGACAATCTCAGCAACCCAGGTGCACCCATGGAGTGGCAGACCCATGTGAAGGCCCTAAGGAACATCCTTCCCCTCTACATGACAGGACACCCTGATATCGCCACCCTATCACCCCACCTCTGCCAGGATGTAGTCTATGGTCCCGCTGTGGAAGCAATTCTTCCTATCTCCAGAGCCTTGTTCAGTGGCTACTTGTGGGACTAATTAAAACAGAAAAGGGTGAGCTTTGCTAGTGGGATTCAGAGCTAGAGCTGTCAGGAGTCCCACATGGTCGCTCAGCCACTATGTGTGCAGAGATAAGCACTGCATCCTTCGTACCTATTTTTCTTAAACCAATTTTATTGAATGTTTAGCGGCAAAATCAAAGCATAGTACAAGAGTTGATCAATGTACATGCACTACCTGACAGAAATCTTAGATATCAATAGTATACAACAATGCATTTTCACATCAATAAACCATAATAAGCACACCATTTCAAACGTTCATGTTTCTTCAAACAGTCGCGTGCCGAAAAATCGGCTTTTCCTGCTGTGCGGACCAGTCTACCCAGGTGCCAAAATCTCTGATAGTCGGTGGCTTTTGTTGGTTCCAGACCTGGACCACGTCTTGTTTAGCTACCAAGCAAGTCGTCGCTAGAAAAGCCCACTCAGCCCAAGGGCCCCCTACCTCCTCCATAAGCCCTAGTAAAGCAACACAGGCGTCAACTCCAGGGGATGGTTCAGGACAGTGGATAACACTCGACTACCCCCCTCCCAAAAAGTCCTCAGCACTCCCATGCAATGTGGGAAAAGCCTACTGTGGGAAGTGTTAAGAACATTCACACCGCTCGCGCATTGGAGCGTATGTGTTGTAAGTGACTAGGAGAGAGGTACGTCGCATACAGGTAGTTGAACTGTACCATGTGCAGCCGCACCAAGATCATCAGCTCCCTAGGTGCCATGCAAGCCTCCCTCCAGTCATCTTCATCCAGATCTTCCACCCAGGATGCCCATCTCTGCCTGACCTTCCAGTGACCATCCTGGGCGTGGATTACTAAGGAGCAATAAACCACTGAAGTGTCCCCCTTACCTAGCCGCCCCAAGAAGAGTTTAGCCTCCGGCGAATTTTATTATGTCACGGATTCACTCCTGAGTTCTTGAGCCAGCAAAGCATGGCGTAGTTGGAGGTAGCGGAAGAGCTGCGAATTAGACAGTGATTTCTTAGCTTTTAGTTTCTGAAAGGACATACTGTTTCCCACCCTTGTAGACATCCCCCCAGGTACGAGATCCCAATGCAATCCCATGGCAGAATATCTTCCAGCGTTGAATGTTGACCAAGCCATGTTGCCCGCCACAAAGGAGGTATCTCAGTGAGGTGATGGTCCCAACCAATAAGGCAAAGAGCCGCCCTCCAACAACTGAGGGATACCCACGTGCAT
Organism: Triturus cristatus; assembly: GCF_964204655.1. Classification (NCBI taxonomy): domain Eukaryota; kingdom Metazoa; phylum Chordata; class Amphibia; order Caudata; family Salamandridae; genus Triturus; species Triturus cristatus. Next base: position 252,105,740 of record NC_140580.1, on the reverse strand, counting down.
GAAGACAATGTAGCTGGTAAACGTGCCCCATAGAGGAGATCAAACAAGCCATCCATACCTAGTGAATATATTTCCAACCCATATGCCGGATCATCCCATCCCCCGGTGAACCAGTCGTTAATCGGCACCAGGTGTGCTGCCAAATAGTATAGATATAGATCTGATAAAGCTAGGCTGCTGTCAAAAGGAGATTTGTGCAGTGAGTGAAATGCCATCTTGTTCCGGCCCCCAGCCCACACAAAGTTAGTTATTTTAGCGATCACAGAAGCAAATCATTTTCGGCCAATGCAATAAGAATAATAACACATATATATAGCGCGGGAGGAACACCATTTTGAAAAGGGCTGTGCGCCCCATAGGGTTCAATGGCAGCATGGTCCAGCGGCCAAAATCTTGATCAAGTCGCTGGTCCAGTCCCCGAAAGTTAAGGGGCAAGGCCAGATCTGGATGGGAGACACATGCTTTATTAGATATTCGAAAGAGTTATGCAAAGTAGGAATGTTGGGAAACCAGACTTGTCCTGGAGCGTCACCCTTCACCTCCACTAAACAGGATTTGCCTTTATTAACCTGAAGCCTGGAAGCCTCACCGTATAGTCAGAGAAGTGTCAGGCAGTGGGGCCCGGAACCCCACGGCTCTCCTAAAAACAGAAACATGTCATCTGCGTATAATGCTACCTGATTTTTAAGGCCAACCCCTTACTGCCAGCCCCAAACCTGAGCATCACAGTGTATAAGCTGTGCCAGAGGCTCCATCACCAGTGCAAAAAGCCGTGAGGACAATGGGCACCCCTGGCACGTGCCCCGCTCAATACGAAACACAGGCGACAGGACCCCATTCACTCGGACCTGGGCCATCGGAGAGTGGTAAAGAAGCAGAACCATATGACGTAACTCCTCCCCCATGCCAACCCGACGAAGAACTCAATCCATGAAGGCCCATGACATGGTATCGAAAGCTTTCGTAAAATCAACTAATAAGAGGGCCAGATTGCCATCAAGCTCCGATGCCCAGGTTAGTGCTACATGGACCCTCCTAATACAGTGATGACTTGAACCCACATTGATCCGGGTGAACAAGATTGGACAAGGACCAACCGAGCCTCTCAGCTAAATCTTTTGCATAGATCTTAATATCAGTGGGATCAAAGAAATCGGGCGATAAGTGGAGCATTGATCTTTAGGAAGACCTTCCATGGGCAGGATATCTATGGTGGCGTAGTCCAACTCTGGCAGAGAGGACCCCTGCTCCACGACGGTTGTATAAAGATTCAAAAGATGGGGACATATGATCTCCCCTAAGTGTTTGTAGTACTCAATAGGGTATACGTTTTAGGCCGTCCGTTTTCCCGGATTGCAACCCCGACACTGCGTCACTCACTTCCTCCAGCGTTAGGGCTTGGTCCAGTTCCTCAGCCAAGACACTGGTTATAGTTGGCAGTGGTATGGTATGCAAAAGGGAGTTGGCAACCTCCGCTATCGGGGGAGGACAACGAGAGTATAAGCCTCGGTAAAATCAGCAAAGGTCTGGGCAATTGCGGTAAGCTCCTCATAGCGATGACCCAATGAGTCCTGAATCAGCGGAACCTCGATCAGTGACCCCACGGGTGGCCTACCAGTACAACAATCTGCCCGATTTTTCCCCCGAGGCATACACCCTGAGTGGAAGCCCTCCAACATTGTCTGGTCTCTTCCAAGGAAACCTGCTGCAGTTTCGTCTGTGCCATGGCCAGGAGGCGAAGAGATTGCTCGATATCTCGGCGGCGAAGAGCTGCTTCCAATCGTACTGTCTGAGTTTCCAGATCTATCAGATGCACCAGAAGGAGCACCTCAGTCCTCCAAACGTGACCTTTAATGTGAGTACTCAAGGATGGCTTACTAGCCGCCCACAGTGTCGCCGCCGATTCTGCCGATCCTGCATTAAGCTCAAGAACTGACGCAATTCCTCCTCTACAAAGGTCTCACATGCAGGGCTCTGCAAGCACCATGCATTGAATCTCCAGGCAGGCCGCAAGACAGGCGGTTGAGTTCCTCCACTATAGGAACAGCAGAGTGTGATCGGAGATACCACGTGGAAGGATATGCACCGATTGAGCCGAGAGAAGATCCTCGGCTGGCAACCACATCAAGTCTATGCGAGATTCTGCTGCATGTGCTGGAGATTAGTGGGTGTAAGACTACAAAGTAGGATGCCAGGAGCGTCAGGCATTGCAAAGGCCCAGCGAGTCCACCCATAAGGACAGACAGACTGCTCTGGAACTCCTGGCAGGGTGTGGGGCATAGAAGGCATCCAGGACCGGGTCCAGAAGTGCATCAAAATCTCCTCACATCATTGTAATGCCCTGAGGGAGAGTCAAGACAAAGGATTTCAGTGACTGCAGGGAAGACTGCATCAAGGGCAGTGGGACATAACAGGATATAAAATGATAGTGCCTCGCTTCCAACAGGCCCTCATTACCCAAGTAGCAATTCTGAGTGTCTGTGTGGTGCACTGTAACTGCCATGGGAAGGGATTTGTGCACTAATATAGCGGTGACTCTAGAGCCACATGTAAAACCTGAGTGGTAGACCCTGTCATAGCCGAACCGGCATAGGAAGGGGCAATTTGTACCTAATAAATGGGTCTCTTGCAGGAGAACGACCACTGGTCTGTGGCGTTTAATATATCATAACACAGCAGACTGCTTAATGCAATCCAGGAGGCCATTCACGTTTCAGGAGAGTGCTGCTATCTGAAGAGGGAACATGACGCAGCAGAAGAAACCAAGTGGGGTCCCCATCCAACAAGATTAGACAGGAGACTCCAATTAACTAGATTGCCGTGCCTTTTCTAACAAACCATTGTTATCAGCCTAGTTGCCGCTGTTAACCTAGAAAGAAAAAAACACTGATAAGCCAAAACAGACAGGAAGATAAACTAGGCTCAAAAGCCCAATAAAACTACTCCCCCCCCCAGATCTCCCCTCCCCACACTCTACCCCGGGAAGCATCTGCCGCCTAACTAATTATCCAAGAACCTCTAAGGGGGGAGGGGGTGGGTGATAAACCACTGTGGTCCATAGGCGCTTTTGCAACAGGATCAAGCGCCTGACAACAAATTATACCTCATGAGAATGAACTCATCTTCCAGTGCCCCACAAAAATAAAACCCAGAGCAGAAGGAAAGTCCTACAGGCCAAGACCCAAAGCAAGAGATGAAGGGAAACTAGCACATCCTTTCCCCCTGGCAGAAACACCTAGTCTGCAGCCCACAACATGATCAGCATTATAACTATTTTTTTTATTCCCTGTAGCAGCTATATATATTATTTGTAGGTATTTATAATGTGTAGTCCAGCCACTAGAAAATAAAAGCATTCATAATTTGTATTTTGAATGCAAAGAAAAAAAGATGCAAAATCCTTTTCAAAACTCGAAGGTAAAAAGGTAAGTGCTGACTACGGCTTTAATTTGGGGTGCAGGAGTAAGCTGGGCATCAAATTTGACCCCAAGGTTCTTAACCGTCTAGAGGAGAGGGCGGTTTTCGAGTTCTTGTGGACAGAGTGGAAGCTGGCAGAATCAGGATGAGACAAGGGAAGTAGGATCTTAGTTTTATTTACATGCACCTTCAGTTGGTTGTAACTCATTCAACCTTAGAAAAGCATTGGTGGAGGTTGGTTGTACTGATGCTTAAGTCACTGGTAATTTTTAGAAACAGTTGGTTGCGATCAGCATAGATTAAAACAGGTGTAAGCAATGAATTGGAATAGACGAGCCAGATGAAGTACTTACAAATTAAAAAGCAGAGGGGACAAGAGAGAACCCTGACTAACATCCTATGTGAGCTTCCGCTCGAGTGACTGAAATGGGGTAAGGGTTAGCATGATCGTATATTAATTTGCTGTTGCCGGATAATGGAGATACATCATTATCCGTCAACAGCGCTGACACACGCAACACTGCAGTATGCTGCAGATCCCATTTGGGAGAGAATGCTCGCTAAATGTTCCAAACCCACTGGTTACACACAACTTTTTAGGGTTATTTCCTTTTCATATGATATCCTTTTTTGGGAAAATACTGTCAGTGGAATACTATATTCCTTCAGATTGTACTTTATTACAAAGAATCTATATACCATCACACTAACCCTGATGAAGTCCTTTACAGGACAAAACACGTTGGCTAGGCTAAAGTGCTGAATATTGATGAAATACTGATACAGACGTTATTACTGGAAATCGTTTGGCTCCCTCCTCTTATGTGGATTGAAAGAAGAATAATACGTGGGATTCTATCATGAATTAATCTGTACCTTGAGGCTGAGATTGTGAATACTCCTAAGGATTGTGCAGTAGCCAGCTGTCTTTGAACCAAGCTTGATTCTCTATCAAAAAGCATGTCCTTTAAGGAGCTTGTATATTTGTTGAAAATCTACTAGCCCTCATCCATGCAAGCCTTCTCAGGAACAGGCTGGGGGAAACATCGTTTACAACGCGGGGATTACATCGCGATGCCATTACATCGCGGTTTTTACAGCGCAAGTCGTTACAACGACTTGCGCTAGATAGCGCTCTAGGACAAGGAATAGTATAATTTACTATCCAACACCTTCCCTACTGTACGTAGACTGGAGTTGGAATAGTAAATTATACTACTCCTAAGTCCAGCGCCCTCCAACTCAAGTCGTTGTAACGACTTGTGTTGTAAAAACCGCGATGTAATGTACCGCGATGTAAATGTATGCGTTGTAACGTCATACATCCACAGGCTGGTAACAACAGCTTGTGCAAATACAGTCTGTAGTATTTAGGTCAGTAGGAATCACAAACTTTGACACAAACAATACATGACAGACAGGATACAGCAAAGAGATGTCATGAGATCTGGGATGATCAGCAAAGTTTTGCTATTTGTGTTTTCAGAGAGTTTGTGTGCATTTGACCAGCAAACAAATGGTGCATAGACCTAAGGGCAAAACTTGCAGATAGAAACATTCTCTTGCTGAATGTGTTTTCTATTTTAGTTCCCTGTCCAGAGGATTGTTGGAAAATAATTAGGGTTAACCTTACTGTGCAAGCCTGTATAATGAGGTTTTTAGGTTAAGGCTGTTTATTTATAAAAAATACAGGTCAACAGGTTTAGATTGATGATGGTATGCTACCGGTCTTCTAACTGAAGGCCAAGAACAGGGCTCTGACCATATAACCATTAAAGTGTCACCAAGGACCTCATTAAAAGGCAACAATGACTTTGATGATGTAGGCAATAATTGAAGAACTTCAGTGAGGACATCTGACCTTGTTTCAGTGAAAGGCAACTACAGTTCTAGCACCTCAGATGCCCTCCTGATCACCTGTACAAATGAAGCACTTTCCTCTGTTGGTGGCCTATGTGGTCAGTAAAGCTAGGTTTCAGGATTTGCGTCCAATGCACTGGTATTTCGTAGGTCTAAGTATAATGTTCTTCTTCCTCATTATATTCATGATGCACCTCCTTCCTTTTTATCATCAGTATCTTGAAGGACCCTACCTGGATCTTGCACAGAGTTAGAGCCACAAAGAGAAGGAAGTCTATGTTGATAGCTCCATTGCGGTTGATGTGTCGGGTTAGAATCAGGCTGACTGATAACTGGTTGCATTTTTATAGTCTTGTAGCACAAAATTGTCTGGCTTGGGCCAATTTCGGTTGGGGATCAGACATTGGTTGTTGGCACCGAGTCATACAACTGCGGGAGCAGTGCATCAGTAATGACGTAGAACTCAGAGGCAGTGTGGAAGACTGTAGTAGAACTGATACAGATCCTGGATTGGGTGCCAAGGTGGCAGACAGTGTCTCAGGGTAACTGTTGGCACAAATCCAACTGGAGACCCCTGTGACTCTTTAGGGTCAGCAGGCACTCCAGAGGGGGTTGCACAGAAAATTTGCAGCATGGCCTTTCTGAAGGCCGTAATCTACTGCAAAGTCGATGATAACCAGAAAAGTGCAATGATGGTCACCCATAAAGCTATTTTCAGATAATCCACACCTAGGGACAAGCTCAAATTCAGTGCTGAAGCATAAACACAATTTTTGAGGTCTGGCAAAGAGTCATGTGTTGATTAGGATAACCCAAAGAGCATAGTTCATCTATTTGATCTAATTCAAGTTCAGCCTTTGGACTATAACGCTCTCCTAAAGTGGTGCTCAACTCCGGGTTAAAAAAAAACTAGCAAGCTCTGGTGTAGCACTTAAATAGAGCAAGATGAATTGTTTGAAAAAGTTACTCAAAATGTGGGTGAAGGAGCTGCTGTTAGTGGAAATTAGGGAAAGGCAATCATGTCGCCGAAATAGGAAAACTATCACCTGACAGGTCGGACTTACTGATCTAATTAACAGTTGAACGGGGCAGACGGCACAGAAGACCAAATCTTCTTCACTGTAGACCACATCCTGCTGTTCCTTTCACACACCCCCGACATCAGGTCTGAGATGCATGGAAATTCTAGAGGGCTATGCAATGGCCTTGGAACTACAGGTCAACCTCAATAAATTGCTGCTAGTACCACTCCAAGGAGGAATCAAGGAGGCCTACCGCCATACCTATACAAGACCTAGGTTTCAAATGCCTGGGGATACACATTAGCAGAGACCCAGGTGAGAGTTGGGACTTCAACCTTACCTCTCGAACGAAACGTATGGAAGCTGACCTGCAATGATGGGAATCACTCCCTTTGCAATTATTAGTAAAAAAGTTGCCCTATTTAAAATGATGATTCTCTCCTGCTACATCTACTTATTCCAAAGCTTCCTGCTCCCACACAGCTGATTTTGGAAACTGGCATGTATGATCACCTCTTTCTTATGATTGAGCCACTTGCCATGTATCCCCCCACGCCAAGTTGGCTTATGACGGAGGGATGGATATGTTAGATTTCTATCTTTGCTATAGAGCTGCACACTTGCTGATCGTTAACAACTGGCTTACGAGCGGGTGGAACGACCCATCCTATAGGGCCGAACTCTTGATCCTGAGTTTAGACCGACTGATGGGAAACTTATATGATGACCCCCCCCTACAGTATCTTTCTCATATCATTAAAGTGGTCTTCCAGTGCAGGCGGGGAGCGCCGAAAGGAATTAGGATGGGAGAAAACCCTGACACAAACCCCACTGTGGCAGGGCCGACGACTAACGCATATGGCACATTACCAATCGGTTAGGATCGGCATCATGGTTTTAGAGAGTGTCGTGGGGGATAAGGTCCATTCATTCCATAAGCTACAAACACAATTCTCCCTGTCCAAAACACAATTCTATAAATACCTCCAACTGCGACACTCCCTACACACCGTGCTTTAAATGCTTTAAACTCACCAGTACTGAGTACCGGCACTTCTTTGATTTATCACTCTGAGTACTGGCACTTCTCTACTGCCCTGGAGAGTACCGGTACTCATGAAAAGGTAGGCTCATTAGCTGTGCTGGGGAGCAGGAGTGGAACGTGTCACTGGCAGCCAAGGCGCCGCTTCTGTAGCCCCGATCTGAGCCCCAGCTGAGCTATTCAGCAGGGCTCATTCGAATAATGTCCGGGTGCTCACCATCACGCTCTGCTTGGCAGAGCAGGGTCCATTCAGGCCCTGTGCTGTTAATCACATTCACACTATCCTGTGCGTTCGTGCACGCACAGGAATCATGTCAGTCATCTGGCAGTGGCAATCAGGCTACGGCCAGTCTGGCCCTGTTACTGGGTAATCCAGTAACCCTGTAACAGTAACAGTTCTTGTTGTTCATTGAGCTCAGGAGCATAACGCAGGCCCCTGCGGAGTAGTGGTGGCCAGACCCTTTAGGGGCCCCAAGTCTGCCCATGGCCTATGAAAATCAGTGACATATAAGAGACACAGTGGCCACTCATCATGTTCTGCAGGGTATGTGTTACGCCACTGATTGAGCTGGTCTTGTGTTTTTAAGGAAACTATTCCATGTATGGTGCAGTTTCTTTGTGGTAGATTTAGTACACACATATAAATCCCATCTAACAGACCTACCCGAAAATAGCCCACTAGAAGCAAAGTTCCGGATGAGTAAACTGGGAGGGGGGTGGGCCATTTTCCAAATTTATCACACTCTGGTGACAAACACCTGCGATAGTTTCCCAGCCCTAAAACAGAAATGGGAGGACTGGAGGACTGGAGGAGGCAGACTAGACCCTGGCATGCCTGGCGCCCCGGGAGATTGCATCTACTTGAAACTCAGGTGCATACAGCTTAACTACTTGCATGCTACCACCTTACCCCTATGTGATTTTAGCACACTGGGCAGTCGCCTGACCCGGGGTACCTCCGCTGCCCCTACCTAGATGCAGACTTTTACCATGTAGTCTGGCAATGCTCCCCCCAATCGCCACCTACTGGCATCATGTCATGAATACCATTGCCCGGATAATGGAAACCCCTATCACCCTCCCACCCAAACAAGCACTACTGGGGGTTCTCAACGAAGTAGGGGACTGAAGCGGTAACCGCTCTTTGATTGGGATGGTGGCGTTGGTGGCCTAATGAGATATTGCCAGGAAATGGAGATCACAAACCTACCAACCCTCTTCAAGCAGCACAGGAATGGACTGATGTGCTGAACTTAAAGAACCTATTTACGAGGCTTGGGGATGCCCACGGAAATAGGCAAATATTTTGGGCATGTGGACCAACTACTGGGACTGGCATACTGAATGGGGTGAAGGGGTTTAATGAGTACGCAAAGACTCACATATAAGTACTGTGTGGTACTCACTGTAATGTGTTACAGTTTGTTTTGTTCATACATGCAATAAAACTTAATAAAACAGTTTTAGTTCCATAGTCTTTATTTGGACATAACAATGACCATAAAAACACAGAATTAAAAAATACATTGTCCATCATATAGTTTTTTAAATTAAGGGGTTGTTAAAAAAAGCTTCACACAACAGATTGAAACAGATTCAAACATCATTAAACATAATTAATGTATACATTTAGCCAATTGTATAAAATTAATGTATTAGCAGCCCTGGTGACTAGCACTCATTTAAAACTATTAGCAATCTCATCAGGGTTTATAATAAATATCCTTATGAAGCATAGCTCCTCAGTTTTATTGCAGACAAAATATAGTTGAGGACAGAGAAACAAATCTTAGGAGTGTTTAAACATTTAAAAAAGATCAGCACCTCTTGGTGTGATGTAAAGTGCTTGTGCTTTAAAAGTGGTCATAAGAAGCGTCTTCTCAAGCTACTATGTAAGGTGCAAAAAGTATAAAAGGCGCTGTCTTTTGTTGTGAGAACTTATTACATGGGCAGCAAAGCAGGGATTCAAACCAGGAGCTAGAGTTAGGGAAAGCAACCAAATAATAAATTGAATGTAACCTGAACCTCGTGAGATAAAATCTATGTTCTGGTTTTTCCACCCAGGTTAAATACTGCTCTTCCTCAGGCATTGTGGAAAAAAGCAACTAGTTAAGAACTAGGGTTAAATGGCTTAACCTCGCGATTCTAATGTCTGCATTCGTCATAATAAAATTTTCCTTAACTATGGCCTTAGTTTGGGGCCCAATGCGATCTGGAAAATCAAAAAGATTAATTAGGCTCATTTTTTAATTTTTTAATTTTACAGAGTTGTATATAGTGCGAACTTGACCCAAATCGGGTATCAGAGCGCTTTACATAGCACCAGTTGCATTACATCATTAAAGTTTTTCTTCACATATGCCAGCCAAAGGATAGAGTGTCTATTGTTCAAATTCAGACTGTCACTCAAAATGTCATTCGAGAAACCTGCTTGTGGGGTACACCAGATTTTAACTCAGAGTAAAAGCTGGCCATTTTAACTTTGTCTTTCAAATAGCCCATACCCAATTCACTGTGGGAGAAGATGCTTGCGGTTGATTTCGGGATGGCCAGTAACCGACAGAGAAACTTGTTTTCAATGGCCTGCATTCTAGGTAGTATTTCATGACCCCACTCGCCTGGTCCATATGTTCCCATGCCCAGACATTTCGATTTATATAGCTGGAGCATCTCTTTAATTGGCTTGTGCCTCAGTTTTCTTGCGGATCTAAAAATAGATTCACACACTACTCCCATTTGCTGTATTCTCTGGCTAGTCATACCGCCCCATGACAAATTTGCTTCAAACAGGATACCTAAATAATTAAAATGTAAAACCTTAGTGGTTGGTGTCTTGCCAATAAAGAAAGATTTTATTTTGGTATTTTTTGAACTATATTAAATGATTTTTGATTATTTACTTTTAAACTCAGGTTTTTCATGAAAGTTTAAAACCATTTTAAATTTTATGAGATTAAAAGTGCATCATCCGCATATAAAAGAACAGGGACTGGTCGAGAGGCGGTTCTAGGGGCATCATCACTACATAAGCTTAGGGCGTTGTCTAGGAAATTAATATAGAATAGAAGCAGAAAAGGTGCCATTGTGCTGCCTGGCCTGACCCCTCTGGCTACCTTTATAGGCTGAGTGCAGTTGCCTTGTTTATCAAAAGAATTAACGACTGAAAGAAACTGAAGTGAGATTATACAGGAAAAAGGCAAGGTTTTAAGAGCCTTGTGAAAGGACTGATGATTTTCTGTATGGATAACACACAGGATCTAATTCCAGCGTATGACTCCCTAATAGGTGAAGGAGCCACGGCCTGACCTGTTTTTCTTGAACTTTGGACGTTTCGAGAGGGAATGGGACACACACCTCAGTGAGTGTCCCGGAACATAATCTTGGAAGCAAGATTGTAAGTATAAGGGTTTAGTATGAGGAACTGCTCAATGCACAAGGTAGAGACTCTTAAATATGATGCATTTGGTTATAGTTAGCCAATTTAAGACTGCCTGTAGAAAAGAAGTTTTTGAATGCAGATTATGACCAAATATGAGCCTTGTTGCCACATTTTGAATTCTTTGAAGATTAACGAGACTATGCCAACAAACGGAGATAGATTGTGTTGCCATAGTCCAGGTGACATTGGATCACATGCTGCATCACAGTCCCCAGCTAATCCAAAGGTAAAAGATGGATGATCGTAGATAGAAAAAATAAGACACACATACTTTATTGATTTGGAAAAATAAAAATAAGGTCAACATTTTATCCAGGATTTCAAACTGGGCTCACTGGAGGGTTCCTAGATCAGCAGGCCTCAATGCCCTTGACCAAATCAGGTTTTTTCCCCCTTAAATAAGTACCTCAGTATTGATCATTTGTGAACTGGTCTCCATCCATATGGTGATCTCAGACATAATAATAGAACAGCAGTTTTATCTTCGTAGCATTGCTATCTAGGTGAATGATAATTTGAGTACCATCTGCACATTGGCGTTGCAAAAATCAAATGATAAAATGAGTTTAGCAAGAGGGGCATGTTTATGTTAAAAAGCATAGGACTAAGATAGGAGCCATGAGGGAGTCCCTGCCCCACATCTGTGAATTTGGAACAATAACTGGAATGTGTGTAGCCTCTCACCTATTGCGGAGTTGAAATGCAGTCCAGTTCCAGGCGTCGCCATAAATGGCAGAGTCCTGAAGACTTGTGAGAAAGGTGGTAACAGACACAATATCAAATGCAGAGAGATTTAATAGCATATGAGCAGCATGGTAGGGTAGTGGGGTCTAGGTGAGCAAGAATTGCTCTCATTTTTCCACATACTCCCTCCCAGGTGTGTCGCTTTAGCAGCTAGAGTGGTGGTGGGGATTTTGGTGGGCCTCTTCTGTTGTCTGCAACTCAGCAGTCAAAGGCTCATAATTAACGGAAGAGGATGGTAAGGTGAGGGAGTGAAAAGATGGATGGATGGATCTGTGAAATGGTGGACGGGTGGGTGAAGAGGTGGAGTGGATAGATGCATGAATGAATGAAATAGTATAAGGATGGATGTTGGACGTGGCCCTTTTTGCAGGGGCATCCCAGAACTTTTTGCCTTCCTCCTGTATTTTTTCTGACCTGTTGGTGGTGGTTTTATGACTCTGTGCATTTTACCACTACTGATCAGTGATAAAGTGCATATGCTCTCTTTTGTAAATTATGTTATGGATTAGTGTTTCCATGATTGGCTATTTGATTTACTTGTCAGACCCTAGTACAGTGCACTATGTTGCCCAGGGTCTGTAAATCAAATGTTGCTGGTGGGCTTGCAGCACTGATTGTGCCACCCACAGAAGCAGCTTGTAAAATGTGACTCAGGCCTGCCATTGCAGAGCCTGTGTGCAGTCTGGGACTCACAATCAAACGAAGGAAAAATAAAAGCGGGTGGGCTATATTTAACGAGGTCCAGTATACAAGCCCTGAAGTAGTTACACGAGAAGGGTATACAGTTCCTCTAGTTGTACAGGAGTGTGAAGAATACACTCATCCTTGGGATCGAGACAAAGTGGGGAGCAATGTCTAGTTGGCCTGGGAGTGTACTAGCATGTGTTGGATGGGGGAACCCACATTGGTGGAACTAAAACCCTCACACACCCAGCAAGCTAGGTGTCATGCTTCATCATCTGGGTTTTGCTCCTCGTCGGGTCGGCGCTGCAATTCCCGACGGGCACCCAAAGATGGGGCTCTTCAGCGGAGATCTTTTGTTCCTTGCCGAAGGTGAGTGCAAGTGAGGGCCAGGTAGGTGTAGACGTTAGTGAGTGTGTTTTAAAACGGGGTTGGTTAGTCTGAATAATGGATTTTATTCGGTCAGTAAACCACCCTATTAAAAACGAAATGAGAGGCGGTGGTCTAGACTCTATGGGTCAGAGACTACTCTGCTCTACTCAGATGGTCAACATGTTTCATGCCTCAAGGTCAGGGGGATCCAGCGGCAATTCATCAGGACCGGTGAATTGAACTATCTACAAGATTGTGAGGGTGTGCAACCAATTATTTACAGTGGTGTCTGGATAAAAACTACCCTAGGGAAGTGTCAGGAAAACTAAACACTTCCGTTATGGATTGGCCTAGAGGAAAAGGAAAGAGGAAGCAAAACAGGCCAACACAGTACATTAAAAAACACACACATAATCATGTATATACAATTCGTAGTATGGAGCCAAGGACTCCTCATATGCATGTCCACTATAAAAGCATTTGCGCTAAACAGGAGTGATCATGCATAGGTGGATGCAGTGTGCAGGTGCGTGTCAAGTGATAAAACATCCGAACCACTCAGATTCTTACGTTATGAGGTCTTGGTAATGCTCACCTAACGTTATAGAAAGTGCCGCTCCAGTCGGTACATGGCGAGCCTCTTGGGGTGGCGTGTTAGCCTACTATAGATAATAATACATCAATGAAAAACAAGAGGCTCACACAGGTAAGTGTGTCCGAGTAACACACTCACTGGAGCTAGGTCTAGTCAGGGCAAAGTTGGCAAGGTCCCCCGGCAATAAGGTGATCGGAAACCGCCGCCCGAGGAGCGACTCGACCCCCGGCCCCGAGCGTCTCACAAGAGAGAACACGAGGTAGCCTAAGGATCGGTCCGCTGCAACAGCCGAGGTCAGCCGTCTACCGGAACAGAGGGGATCTCTGCTCGTTCAGTCTAGCAATTAAATCGGAAAGTAACTACTTACAGTTCTGTCGCCCAAGGGTGGTCTGCAAACCTACCCCGCTCCGTGAGGACAGGATTGGTGGTGAAACTCGGGCATGCATACAGATCTCAAAGTGTCAAGGTGCCCCATGGTATGTCATCATTAAGACCTCTTGTGTCGGATGCCAATCTGTGTACCCATCTTTGTTCTAATTTAAACAAGGCCTGTGATGTAATGCCTGGATGTGATTCAAGAACGACCCATCTTAAGGAGTCTGCTGTGTGGTGGAGACTTACTGCCATTTTAAAAGTCTCCACCACACAGCAGACTCCTTAAGATGGGTCGTTCTTGAATCACATCCAGGCATTACATCACAGGCCTTGTTTAAATTAGAACAAAGATGGGTACACAGATTGGCATCCGACACAAGAGGTCTTAATGATGACATACCATGGGGCACCTTGACACTTTGAGATCTGTATGCATGCCCGAGTTTCACCACCAATCCTGTCCTCACGAGGGATAGAAGGGAGGGACTTAGATTCACAGTACTGACAGTGATCGGACATACCCTGTAACCCTTACAGGATATCACTGTCATCCACTGACATTTCGAGTGTTCCCGCTAGACCAGTTCCAACACCAACTATTCATTCAAATATATATATATATGATTTCTAATTCATGACATTATGCACACAATGCGTTGCTTTTCTGGCCTTGACAGGGACACACTAGACGAGGACTTTATGAAGTTCATTATCACTTCCAAGAACCCCCTCCTGACCTCCTAGATGCATTAACACCATCTGTTACCTACCTTAATACCCCATTCCAAGATGGCGCCCGTAGTCACCCTATGTAGACGAGGCTGTTTTCCGAACTAATTCGTCAGTTTACAGACGCCCTATCAGAACTCGCCTACACCTTACCGGATTGGTTTTTAACTGAACAGTGGAAATCAAACCACACTTCCCGGTTTCGGCGGAGCGGGGTAGGTTTGCAGACCACCCTTGGGCGACAGAACTGTAAGTAGTTACTTTCCGATTTAATTGCTAGACTGAACGAGCAGAGATCCCCTCTGTTCCGGTAGACGGCTGACCTCGGCTGTTGCAGCGGACCGATCCTTAGGCTACCTCGTGTTCTCTCTTGTGAGACGCTCGGGGCCGGGGGTCGAGTCGCTCCTCGGGCGGCGGTTTCCGATCACCTTATTGCCGGGGGACCTTGCCAACTTTGCCCTGACTAGACCTAGCTCCAGTGAGTGTGTTACTCGGACACACTTACCTGTGTGAGCCTCTTGTTTTTCATTGATGTATTATTATCTATAGTAGGCTAACACGCCACCCCAAGAGGCTCGCCATGTACCGACTGGAGCGGCACTTTCTATAACGTTAGGTGAGCATTACCAAGACCTCATAACGTAAGAATCTGAGTGGTTCGGATGTTTTATCACTTGACACGCACCTGCACACTGCATCCACCTATGCATGATCACTCCTGTTTAGCGCAAATGCTTTTATAGTGGACATGCATATGAGGAGTCCTTGGCTCCATACTACGAATTGTATATACATGATTAAGTGTGTGTTTTTTAATGTACTGTGTTGGCCTGTTTTGCTTCCTCTTTCCTTTTCCTCTAGGCCAATCCATAACGGAAGTGTTTAGTTTTCCTGACACTTCCCTAGGGTAGTTTTTATCCAGACACCACTGTAAATAATTGGTTGCACACCCTCACAATCTTGTAGATAGTTCAATTCACCGGTCCTGATGAATTGCCGCTGGATCCCCCTGACCTTGAGGCATGAAACATGTTGACCATCTGAGTAGAGCAGAGTAGTCTCTGACCCATAGAGTCTAGACCACCGCCTCTCATTTCGTTTTTAATAGGGTGGTTTACTGACCGAATAAAATCCAATATTCAGACTAACCAACCCCGTTTTAAAACACACTCACTAACGTCTACACCTACCTGGCCCTCACTTGCACTCACCTTCGGCAAGGAACAAAAGATCTCCGCTGAAGAGCCCCATCTTTGGGTGCCCGTCGGGAATTGCAGCGCCGACCCGACGAGGAGCAAAACCCAGATGATGAAGCATGACACCTAGCTTGCTGGGTGTGTGAGGGTTTTAGTTCCACCAATGTGGGTTCCCCCATCCAACACATGCTAGTACACTCCCAGGCCAACTAGACATTGCTCCCCACTTTGTCTCGATCCCAAGGATGAGTGTATTCTTCACACTCCTGTACAACTAGAGGAACTGTATACCCTTCTCGTGTAACTGCAGTCTGGGACTGCCATGTCGACTTGGCAAGTGTGAAAGCTTCCCATTTCTACATATTAGTCACCCCTAAGGTAGGCCCAAGGTACCTCTGTGGGCAGGGTGCCTTGTATGTGAAAGGTAGGACATGTCCTGATGTGTGTGGCATGTCCAGATAGTGAAATACGGCAATTTTGTGTTTTACTATTGCAAGGCTATCTGTTACCATCGGACAGAATGGGGAGTTTGTTTATAACATCTTATAAACCTAACTGACCCTAGGAACAAGATAGAAAAGTAAAGTTTAGTATGCCTGAACCCAGAATGTTAAAGTGCATCTTTTAGTGAGGGTGATTTCTACATTCTGTGTTTGAAAATACCACTTTTAGAAAGTATGTATTTTCTTCCCTAACCATCCAGTGTACCCCTGCTAGGTTTGTGTATTGCATGTCTGGATTTTGGATGACAGGGGCAGGAGAGGGTTAGCGGCTCCAGAAGTCTGATGAGTCAGGGCTGGGATGAATAGGCTTGGTCTGCATTTGGAGTGGTAGGAGGAGTAGCACCTTCACCTGAATAGGGCTGTGCCTGCCTTCCACAATGACGGCTCCACCCCCCTGTGGTGTGTCTGGAGCCAGGGCTCACACTGACAATGGAGGTTTTTGTGCACTTGCAAAGTTCCCCACAGAACTGGTTTTGGCTGGGTACAGACACTCTCTCCCTTCAGAGAACAAAGGATTTTTGTGTATAAAAAGAGGGGCCCAGACCCTAGACTTTTAGATCATTTCTGGGAAATCAAGAGGAACCTTTGCCAAGGAGAAGAGACGGATAAGCTGAGGAGAAATACTGCCCCTGTGCTGTTTGCTGTCTGGGGTTGGCCTGCAGTGGCCTCTTTCTGCCAAGGAAAGGAGAAAAAGGACTTTGCTGTTTGCTTTGTCACCTGCTTGAAGAAAAGATCTCCAAGGCCTTGAAACTGAGCTTGCCTCTTGTTCTGAAGTCTCAGGGACACAAAGACTTTACCACCAGCTCCCTGAATTTCCTTGCTGGGAATTCCAACCTGCATAGAGGTGCCTGCTGCTGTAGTGTGCTGGACCTCTAGAGACTGTTTGTCACTGGGAGCTGGAAAATCGACGCAACATCGAAGAAGCGTGTCGCATTCACACCTGTTTTCCGACGCATCGCCGAAGAAACCATGGCAGCGCCTGCTGCGGCTCGAGAAATCATTACACAACGCATCGGGTGCAGCAATATCCGAAGTCCGAGATCACCACACCGATCCAGACGCAAGCCTGCTGTGCGGCTGCACAAAACCACGCATCATACCGGATCGTCGCATTTCATCGAGGTGCCACGACTGTCGCATCGTTGGGGGCCTCAGTAAGAAACAGACGCATCAACTCCCCACGCAGTAAGAAAACGATGCATCACCTCCTCTCCGGTAAGGAACCGACGCATCAACTGCCCTGCGCTGCAGTAAGGAACCGATGCATCACCTCCCCCGGAGCAAGCAATCGACGCATCACCTTCCCTGAGTGTAAGGAACCGACGCATCACCTTCCCTGCGGCCATTTTGTTTGTTTTGCGTGACACATCTAAGGTACTTGTGAGAAAAGCGTTGCATCTGCAATTTGCTTTGAACTGAACTATTTCTACCATCTGAAAGTCATATTTTTATTACTGTATTGTGGATTTTTGTCATTTGGTCTTGTTTGGTTTGGATAAAGATTTGTTATTTTTCTAAACTGGTGTGGTGTCCATTTGTAGTGTTTTCACTGTATTACTGTATGTGTTCACAAATGCTTTACACACTGCCTCTGAGATAAGCCTGTCTGCTCGTGCCAAGCTACCAAGGGGTGAGCAGGGGTTAGTTTAGGAGTGTATCCCCCTTATCCTGACTAGAAGCAAGGGTCTCCTTTTGGACACAGGTACCTACCTCTGCCAACTAGGGACCCAATTTCTAAGAATGGATGAGTGAAAGGAAGGATGGATTTTTTTTTCTCCAATGTTTTATATAGTGCGAACTTGACCTGAATCGGGTATCAGAGCGCTTTACAAAGGACCAGTTGCATTAAATGAGGACACAGTCATTTTTGTTAGGCACGGGGAGATGAAGTGATTTGCCCAAAATCACAGGATGTTCAGCGTCATTGTCGAGACTCGAACCCAGTTCCCCGGATACGAGGTCGGACGCCCTAGCCTTTAGGCCAACTCCTCTCCCTTTTAGATTAGATGTGTTAAAGGATGGATGAGAGAAACGACGTATGGATGAGTGAGTGAGTGGATGGATGTAGTGAAAGGGTAAATAGATGTTGGATTGATGGAGTCAAAGGCTGGATGGATGGATGGGTGGAAAGGATGGATGTAAGGACTGATAGGTGAAAGTATGGATGAATGAGTGAAAGAGAGGATAGATGAATGACCACATGAAAGAGCAGACAGATGGATGAGTGAAAGGGTGCATGGATGGACGAATGAGTGCAAGGGTGGATGGATGAGTGAGTGAAAGGAGGATGCAGGGGCATTGTCAACCCCCCGCTTTAGCCCAACGGCAGGGGTGGGGTTTTTGATGACTTCTTCTGTCTGCAACTCAGGCTCCTAATTAATGAGAAAGGGTGGGAAGGTGAGTGAGTGAAAGGATGAATTGATGGATGTGTGAGTGAAAATGTAGATCGGAATGTGAGTGAAGAGGTGGATAGATTGGCGCATTGATGAATGAGTAAATGGATGGATGAGTGATAGGGAGGAAGGATGGATGAATGGATTGCTGGATGTGTGAAAGGATAGATGGATGATGAGAGAATGTAGTGAAAGGCTGGATGGATGACGGATTGAAAGTGTGGATAGATGATGACTGAAAGAATGGATTGATGACTGAAAGGATGGATGGAAGGATGGCTGGGTGAAAGAAATGATGGATGGATGAATAAGTGGAAGGATGGGTGAGTGAATGGGTAAATGGATGGGTGAGTGAAATGGTGGATAGATGAGTGAAAAGGTGGATTGATAGATGCATGGCTAAAGTAGTGAAAGGATGGATTTAAGATTGGATGAGTGAAAGGGAGGAAGGACGATGTACGAGTCAATAAGTGAATGGATAGTGGGTTAGTGAAAGGTTGGATGGATGAGAGAAAGGATGGATGAGTGAATGGGTAAATGGATGGGTGAGTGAAATGTTGGATGGGTGAGTGAAAAGGTGGATTGATAGATGCATGGCTGAAGTAGTGAAGCGATGGATTTAAGGATGGATGAGTGAACGGGAGGAAGGATGGGTCAATGGTTGAATGGATAGGGGGTGAGTGAAAGGTTGGATGGATGAGAGAAAGGGTGGATGAGTGAGTGAAAGCATGGATCAATGAGTTAAATGGTAAATGGATGGATAGATGAGTGGATGGATGGACTGAGTGAAAGGATGGATGGATGTGTCAGGACCTAGCAGCTGGTTGCGCACTGACTGCCTACACTCGGGCAAACTAGGAAGTAACCTGACCCGAGAAACTACATTTCCCAGCATCAATAGCGAGAGCCACGCCCCACGTGACTTGGATTCAGCGCTGAAGACCGGTTATAGGGCAGCTGGGTGATTGGACGCTGCCGATTATCCTGGCGGATTCCCGTAGCAGCGTTTCAGAGGATCTCAGGAGCAGAAGCGGTAAGAGTGCGCCTGGCACCTTTTGGACCGTCTTCCTCGCATTCCTGGAGGTCAGTGTATCGTTCCACCCAGGCGCGCCCAGTCACTCCTCTTTTGGTGGAGTTAGCGCATTCGGCGCTCTCTTGCAGAGGAGCGCACTTGCGCCCTTGATAACATTCTGTTTCCTCCTTGCTCCTCTGTTGGTGGAGCCAGCGTATTCTGCCCCGGTCTCATGCAGAGGAGCACCTGGCGTTCCTCTGGGGCTTAGTCACCCTGATACTCCCTGTTGGCAAGACCAGTTTTCTGCTGTGGTCTCATGCGGGGAGTTAGTGGTATTGTGTTTTTTACCCTAATCATTAAACTGCTTTAGCAGTTCAGACTACTGTGGCTGCATAAGCAGTGGCCCTGTGCTATTGGTATTATTTGCGGAACATTGTTGGTTGTTAAATCAAAAGGGAAATACCTCAGTGATGTGAATTACTAAGCAGGATGCTTACTATTAACTGAGGGTTGTGGATTTTGCTACTGTCCAGACAGTAACTTGAGGACAGAAAACGAATGTCGCTTGAGGTATTGTGGTACCTAAACAAACCGAAGTCGGCTCCGAGTTAGGCATAGTACAAGATAGAGATTGTACTTTTGGCCTTTCATTATTTCTTCACGTTTAGTTGTTCTTTCTATTTCACTTCCTAGGAGAGAGAGAGACGTTAGAGGGTGTGCAGGAAGTTACTGCGTTGCATACCAGACAATTCCGCATGTACCCTTGGGTAGGCGGGGGGAAAGTCTCCTCTCTCATTTAACAGTGTGACATTTATTATGCTGGTATAAGAACTGTCTGCAATATTTATTCTCTTTTCCTAATAGTTTCATGCTGGAAGCTTACAACCACCCTCTTCTCTCTTCTGTTTTTGCTCCATCATTCTTTTACTTTACAGGTAGTGTGTTACAATCATTACAGTTGCTTCTGTAGCAAAGCTTCACCTAACTGTGTTATCATAATAGCGAGCTGTGTATTTACAGTGTGTTTACTTTGTCATCCTCAGGTCTCCTTTCATGCTGTCCCTACCCTTTCCTTCCCTCGCTTGACTATCTCACTAGTTTGTGTGTATTTATATTCCGGATTTGTGGCAATCGAGAGGTGGACCCCTTTGAGCATCAGCACAATCCCGAGGATTCTGGAAGGTGGAACCTGACCGGATGAGTGGATGATGGATAGATGATTGAAAGGATGGATGAGTAAAAGAATGGATGAATGAGTGAGTGAAAGTCAGGCTAGATGGATGGTTGGATGAAAGGATGGATGGATGATGCGGATTACACATGTTCTCTACCCTATACTTCAACATATACACTCCACCTTCTATATCCACTCTCCATTAATTACATTTTTTGTCCACCCTGCACTCTGCTGTAAACTCTCTACATGTGCTCTAGACAGAATATGCATCTCCTGTGCATTTGCTCCCTGCATATCACACTCGCATATTTACCATCCAATATATGCTCTCTCAAACCTCTGGTCTTTTCCACCATGTACATATGCTCTCCTCCTCCAGACAAGCTCTCCACTCTTCAGATACACTTTTCACCCACTTTGTGATCTCTCAGCCTCCATTTCCTCTCCACTGAGTACTTCTCTCTTTTTATCCTCCATATAGTATTTTCACTGCGCACATGCATTCTCCGCTCGGACCATCCACTGTGCAACCTCCGAACCTTCCCTCTATATCGGTTCTTCAGCCCACTTTATCACATCTTGTGTGCAGGTTCTACATCCTCTTTCCCCACACACATCCCACAGCCCAAATCCTCTCTCCATGTTCCACTTTTCATATGTTTCCCAATTTGCTGCACCATATTGTATATTCACTCCTCCACCCTGTTGCGACCATCTGCTCTCCAGCTGCTGCCTTTACACAGATACCCTCCACTCTAGATCTCCACACTTGCTCTTCATCCTTCATGTGGTAAAGCAATCATCCACTTGTGTTTTCCACCACTGACTTGTACAATTCAATGTCCTTCCTTTATATCCACCTTTCAATATCTCTTCCTCACCTTGCACATCCAATTTGAGCCTTTTGCATCAACTTGCCAAGTTCCATTTCCTCATCCCACTCTGTACTTTTACTTTCCACTTCTGCTGTCTGTGCATTACATCCCCTCTGCTCTCTCTGTATCTGTTAGCTACATCTTCTCCCTACCCTACTGTGGATAAACAGCCGGAGACAGACACACAGAGTGCAATACAGGAAGACTTTTATTCAATCTTTCCTGGTTACAAACATAGAGGCAGCATGCCTTAGTTCCCTTTGTTTCCTTATCGTCAGGTTTAAGGTGTAGGTCTTTTACTGGTTCGTCCTCTGCTTCCGTTCAGTTGAGGTTGTGTACCATAAAGCAAAAAAGAAAAGAGGAATAGACGTCATACTAGGTTCTTTACCACACGCGTTGCCTGGGGAAAGGAGTGAGGGAAGAACACCCGAACCGTCACCAAATGCAGACCGTAAACGCTTGCAATAAATAAAAAAAAATGCCCGTCTAGGGGGTCGGCATCTCAGGGTTCTCCTCCCTCCCCTGGGTTGCTACTAGGTCAGTTGTGGAAGTCCCCTTGCGGAACTAACCCCGAACTCGAGCACGTACCTCAGGTAGCCACGCTCCTCCAGGAGCATGGCTGGCGTGATCGTAGTACCGGATCGTGTCCGGCTCCCTTTCGCATATTCTCCCTTGGCAGCTCCGTTGGGGCTTCGGCGTCTCCTTCTCTTCGTCTCGCAACTGAACACTGGAAACGTCTTCCCTCTGGTCGTGGATGCCGTGGGTTTCACTCAGGCTCCTCCTCCACTCGTAGCTTCCGTGGTTCCAGAACGCGACGTCCTCCTTGATCTATACGTTGGTTAAAAAGGCCGTCTCCTCACCAGTCGGGGATTCCATAGGCGCATGTGACCCAGTCACATGGGGCGCCTGCTTTTCCAGGAAATGGGAAGGAGTTGGGTTAATGGGACCGCTACAGTCCTGAAAGCAAAGAACAGGAGAGACATAAGGAGGTAACTGGTCACCCTCCTCTTCTCCTACCGGGTCTCGGGTGGGCGCATTGTGAAAACATCCCTCCCCAGGACAGTTCCCGCTCGGAGAACTGACAGACACGGGATAGGAAATCGGCATTCGCGTTGCAACTGCCCTTCCGATGCCGGATTTCAAAGGAGTAGGGCTGCAGGGAGAGGAACCACCTGAGGACCCTGGCGTTGTTCCCTTTGTTGCGGCACAACAACTGGAGGGGGGCATGATCAGTATACAGAAGAAAAGGGGCACCCTCAAGGTAATATCTCATTTTGTCCACTGCCCGCTTGACCGGAAATGGGAAGGAGGTGGGTTCAAGGGACCACTATAGTCCTGATCAGGTGTATCCCACGGCGACTGAAAGCAAAGAACAGGAGAGACGTAAGGAGGTAACTGGTCACCCTCCTCTTCTCCTACCGGGTCTCGGGTGGGCGCATTGTGACACCTACTCATTCACTCTTAGTCCTCTTCATAGTCTGTGCAGGCTCTTCATCGGGTCTCCTCCCTGTATATATTCTGCATATAACATCCACTTATAAATCTGAATATCTGCGTGCCACCACCTACATCCTCTCCTTATGCACCCTTTAGCCTCTAAAACCAACCTCTTTATCCACGCTACACCCTCATGTCTCTCTATCTGCTGAATATCCACTGACTCCCCATCTCTGCTCACCTGCAGCCTCCACAAGCACTCTCCATTTTTTTTCTTGAAACTGCTGCTTAATGTGCTCTTCAAATCTACTCGGCACACCATATTTCACTCACTATATCCATAGTCTTGATTCCTTGTTGTACTGCTCCACTATTCCCCACCACTAGTAGAGTCTGCTATGTACTTTCAGTCCTCACATCCCACTTCACACAACAGTTCCTTGCACTTCTGTTCCACACTCTACAACCCCTATTCATAGCTACTACTTCCACTAAACATCTCTAAGCATATCTTCTCATCTTATACGCTGTCTAGGGCATCATCCACACTTGACACCATTATTTGCACTTACTGTTGTAAATTGGCAGCGATTGACTTAGCATTAGCGGAATCCATCTTGTATTTAGAGGCTATCTTGTCCATTTTGCGGAATCCATTTTGTATTTCTGACAGCCATTTTGTTTGCCATGTGCTCACCATGTGCTTTGTCCTCTTTCAGTGTTGACTGCTCTTGTAATCTGCCTAGAAACGAACTATATTTAGCATCTTCCACCTTTGCACATGCCCAGTGAGTTTTCAACTGTCCTTGCAGCTGTTAGTAGTATGTAACTGTCAGGATGTGTTTACTAGCATTGGCAAACTGTTAACTCCTCCTACTTGTCGACTGTGCATTTCTATATGACCTTATATGTACATGAAATCTTCTGCTGTACTTGTACCGCCCTCTTTCAAGCCCCTGTGTGGGTATAAAAGGACCATGCTCCTTCTGTTTGGTGTGCTACTTCATTCAATACCGAAGGGTGCTGTGTGAATGTAGTTCCACCTCATGAGGTTTATTAAACTTTGTATTTTCTATTCCAGTTTCTGTGCCAACTTCTTCCTATTGGTCTGAGGACTCTGTGCAGAGAAGGGCGAACCCCTTGCACTGGTAGGCCTAGCTGAGGTCCACTTCTACAAATTGGTGCCCAACCAGTGGGGCTCATCGGCGACTCGGATGCCGAAAGGATTGGTCGCGACGAAGGATTGGAATCTCGCTCTGGACGCGATCGCTGCCCGATGAGACCCGAGTCTTGGCAACCACGGCGTTTTTCCTTTCTTTCTGATCTGACCATCAAGGTGGTGCCGGTCCACGACTGAGATCTCTTCTGTTGATTCGCCGTGCAGTGACCATTTGGTCGATTTTAGAACTTGGCAGTTGGAACCTGGACACCAAGTGATTGGTAAGTGTCATTCTGCGGCGCTTGCTGTTGGTTTTTATGCCTGGGATTGGTAAGGTAGTTTAGTAACACTTACTGCGGCTTTTGTATTTTGGAATTTGTGTTGGCCAACTTAGATTTCTATGTGATTCATATATAAATTGCAATTTATATAGGCAGGTAATGAGGAGAATTTTCTCTATCTGAACGGCACATCGTACTAAAGGTACCTTAAGTGCTACTTTGATTATAATACTGCATATTCTGCACTATTTTTGGCATGCCTGTTTTTAGCACACTTCGTAGGATGTGTTGCTTTTGTAGTGGTACCAATTTGAGACTCGATGAAGCACAACCGGCCCCCCGGAGGGGCGCCTAATAGGGATATGTATATTAAGCATGGTCTTTCTTCTATAATGTACAGCACATTATGGAATAAATACACTCGTAAGGATCCTGAGTTGCGTTGGCCTATGTATGGGTCATTTGAGTTACGAAAGATTGAGTATGTGGAACAATGTCTGTGTAAGCAAAAGACTAGGCAAGATATGTTTGATTGTGTACGAATGTGGGAGAAAGAAGTGCGTGAACGAATGAAGCGTGAGCAAGCCTTGATTGAAAAAGAACAGCGAAAGAACATTTATGTGAAAGCATTAGAGCTGAAGAACAAAGAAATAAAAGAGTTAAAAGAGAGAGAAGATAGGGAGCTCAATTTACAGGTAACTGGCCAATACGCTGTTCGGCGGCCCCTTTAGCCTATTCTTAATAAACCACAAGATGATTCCTTATTATTAGATCGTCCTCCACCTTCGTATACTGTTCCTTCTGCCCCTCATGAGTCAGATGAGGACTCTAGTTCGGAGGAACACAAGGCACGAGAAACTCGTTCTATGTTGACCGCTGCGCGTTCGACCCAGCTTAGATCTGCTGCTCGTAAAGCAGTTCGTAGCATTGCCCCCGCCTCTGAACTTCTAGATAGTATGAAAGGGTGGCAGGAAAGGGAGCAGCTGTGTTTTACTGAGGTGTTTGCCGCAGAGGTCCTTGAGCTGTTTAGGAAATATTCTGAGGAGTTAGAGCCCGACGATGTAGCAGTTAATTGTAAGCAAATGCGTGATGGTCTTTTTGTTTTCCCCCAGGTGAATGATACAATCAGGCGTTTGGTTAAACTGCGTGTTGATGCAGTCCGTTTGCGAGAGGAGAAAAAGGCCGCAGACGTAGCTGCACAGACATCTCAGACCGGCATGGCACAAGCTTCTATCTCCGGAACGGATAAGACTATGATAGTTCATGCGAAACCTATGCGGGAGGCCGCGCCTTTGTATGTTCCTCCTAAAGGACAGGGTACAAGTGATGATAAGGCCTCTATCGATGCAAAGGGTTATTTAATTTATAATTGGGTTTACACTCCTTGGAATAGGACGGATGTCATGGCACTTAAAACTGCATTGCCTGATCCGCGGAAAAATCCAGCCGCTTTTTATGAAGAAGTTGAGGGTGCTATTAGCTCTTGTACTATGACTTTGCCTGATATTGATTTATTTTTCGGATTGATATTACCGCCTGATATGTGGAGAACTGTTCGTAAAATTGATGATCGTGCAGCTTTTGGGGCGTTATGGAAAGAGTTAGAACAAATGGATGTAGAAAGGGAACCCGCACAGAAGCCATGTCAGTTAATTTTAGATCTTCCCGCAGCTATATTAGTTAAGTTAAAAACGATTATTCCCCCTAAAAATATAGATTGGACTGTTTTAGCGTCTTGTAAGCAAAAGGCAGATGAATCGGTCTCTGATTTCTTTACACGCTTTGAAGAAGCATTCCACGATTTTAGTGGCCAGTCATTGACAGATGACACGGGCAGACATCTGTTTGTCGATAAACATGTCGCAAACCTGTTGCCAGGAATAGCTAGTCGCTTAAAAGCCAGTGAGAGTTCATGGACTACCTCTTCTCCGGTTTCTCTCTTGACTATGGCTCAGTATTATGAACGCCAGGAATTAGAAGCAAAGGGTAATGAGGATAAGAAGACTAAAGAATTAAAAACGAAGGTTATGTTGGCTCAGGCTTATGGCCCGCCTTTTAGAGGTAGTGATAGAGGTGGACGTGGATCTTATGGTTCGTCTTTCCCTTCTTATACTCGTTCGAATTTGTCTGCTGACCAGTGCGCGTACTGTAAGAAATTTGGGCATTGGGCTTCCGATTGTCCAGCACTGTGTGCTCAGCAGTGTCCACGTGGTCGGGGACAAATGAGAAATCGTTCAGGATATTCAGGGCCTAGAGGAAGCACAGGTGATCGTGCTAGGTTTGATGCTAATATACGTGGGCAGAATGGGTATAACACTTTTGATAGAAGGAACCAATATCAAATGTCCGACTATGTGCCGTCTGATTCTCAAGATTCTGCTTATGCATAGGATTGCCTAGGATGGGGTAAGGAATCAGTTGAAGTTCCAGTAGATCAGAGGGGTCCCTATGTTACAGCAAATGTTTTGGGTTCCACTGATCAGTTTCTGGTTGATACAGGAGATACTCGTAGCGCCTTGTCTAAACAATTGGTTCCAAGGGCTCCCCTGTCTGGCTTAACCATTACATCAATAGGTTTCGATGGAACCCCTTCTCTTAGCCCATTGTCACAACCACTTGCATTCCATGTGGATAAATGTACTGCTCCGTGTCCATTTTTGCTTTCCCCGAATACACCAGACAATATTGTGGGTCTTGATATGCTCAAGTATTTCAGGGCTACGATACGATGTTCTCCAGAAGGTGTATGTGTTATCTTGAATGACAAACATCCTGTGAAGGAGAGAGCTTGTCTTGTTAAAGAGGATATTGCATTAGCTTCACTCCCTAGTAATTTGTGGGCTACTTCAGACACTGATGTAGGGCAAATGGTTATTCCACCAGTACATATTAGTGTCAAGGAGGGCACTGTGCTGCCACGTTTGCCTCAATACAAAATTTCACAAGAAGGTGAAGAAGCACTCATAAGTATTGTCCATGATCTCATTGAAGTGGGGGTTGTTGAGGAAGTTCCTTACAATGTTTGTAACAGTCCGATTCTTCCTATTCTGAAAAAAGATACTGAAACTAGGATTTACCGATTCATTATTGATTTGCGAGAAGTTAACAAGATTGTAGTACCACAATACCCCGTGGTTTCTGACATAACAACACTTCTTATTTTGGTTCCTCCGACAGCAACTACATTCTCTGTGATAGACTTGAAGAATGCTTTCTTTTCGATCCCTATTCATCCTGATAGCCGATATTTGTTCGGTTTCACTTTGAATAATCGATCGTATAGATTTTGTAGAGTTCCTCAAGGCTATACTGAGAGTCCTAGTATTTACAGTCAAGCATTAAAAAGACAACTTGATTCTTTTGTTTTGCCTGAAGGTGTGGCTCTCATACAATATGTCGATGACATCTTGTTGGCAGCTGATACCCCTGAACAGTGTGAAAATGTACTTTGTCCTTGCTATCTTTTCTTGCTTCCCATCATCACAAAGTGTCACGAAAGAAATTGCAATATTGTAGACCGAAGGTAACCTACTTAGGTCACCTTCTGTCTAAGGAGGGCTGTGCACTCACACCAGATCGCATTCAAGCTATTTTAGACACACCAGTGCCCCTTACTCAGAAAGATGTCCGTGCATTCATTCGTCTTACTTTTTTTTGTAGGCAATGGATATTAGGGTTTTCACACATTGTTAAACCCTTGCTAGCACTTTTGACTAAAGATACTCCAATGCCCCTCCTATGGACAGATGAATGTGAGACTGCTTTCTGACAGTTACGACAAGCTCTTTGTTCAGCACCAGTGTTAGGTACTCCAGATTATATGAAGCCTTTTAGACTCTATGTACATGAGAAAGATGGATGCGCATTGTCAGTTTTAGTGCAGACACACAGTAACAAACAGCGTCCCTGTGCATATTTTTCAGCAGTACTTGATCCTGTTGCTCGTGCGTTACCTGGATGCTTCCGTTCAGTTGCAGCAACAGCTGTGCCAATACGTCAGAGTGAAGGGATAGTTTTGTCACATACGCTGTTGGTGCTAGTACCCCATGCGGTTGATGCCCTTTTAAATCAGACGAAGACGCAGCATTTAACTAGTGCTCGTCTGACAGGATACGAATTGACATTGTTGGCCCCTCACATTACACTAAAGAGATGTGCGATACTAAACCCAGCCACTTTGTTGAGACTCAGTCTCAGTCACAGGAGTCTCATGATTGTATATTCCTTACTGAGGAACAGACAAAGGGTCGTGTCGATTTGCAAGACACGCCCCTTTCAAGTGTTGATGGGGAACTATGGGTTGATGGGTCCTGTTTGAAGTTACCAGATGGTACAACGTCAGCTGCATATGCAATTACAACACTTCAGACGGTAGTTGAGACAGCTCGTATTCCACAGAAGTCAGCTCAGGCAGCTGAGCTAATAGCTTTAACACGAGCATGTGAACTTAGTACTGACTTATCTGTGAATATTTATACAGATAGCCGCTATGCTTTCGGAGTGGCTCATGATTTTGGGCTACTCTGGAAGGAGAGGGGCTTTCTTACATCCCACGGGATGCAAATAACGAATGGAGAATTAGTACATAATCTCTTGACTGCTTTAACATACCCGAAGAGAATAGCAATTGTTAAATGTAGCGCACATAAGAAAATAATTGATAAGATAGGACAAGGCAATGCTTTTGCAGACCAAACAGCCCATGAAACTGCCATGCAGCGAAGCACCACGTCTATGTACGTAGTGAAGTCACAGGCTGAACGTTGGAATGATACCAGACAGGAAGTGCTAGATATGCAGAGATCTGCTTCTGCAGAAGAAATTGAGCAATGGTCTAAGGAGGGAACATTGGACGATGAGGGCTGTTGGAGGAATAAAGAGATGAGCAAGTGGAGACTGCCACAGGATTCCTGGAGTATCCCGATACCAACTGAGACAACGGAAAGAGCCCGCATCGTCGAAATAGACTGGTTGAGCAACCGCCCTGGGTTAGTGAAACAGAATGCTGATGTGGCAAGGGGGGAGGATCAGTCTTGTATAGTGTAGCGACACCCGTCTTGACCCTCGGTGAAGAAACCAACGGCTGCCCAGGGATAAGAGCTCCAACGATTGTTTTCAACGACAAGCTGATCATGTCCACAATGAAATCAACTGTTGCTAAGAGAAAGATCATTTGTGCTATAGGGTTTGTTGTTGCTATGGTGGCTGTAGCAGTAATAACCTGGTTCGTTGAGAAAGTGGCTCCTGCTCGAGAGCTTTTGATCGCCACTACTCCAGTATCAGTTGAACACCACTACTTTACGCTTCCCTACCATGAGCAGAAGCATCGACAATCTTATTTAAATAATACCTTTATCCAGATGTTGCATCATACTCATAATGCCACAAATATTACCAACTGTTGGGTGTGTGGGATGATACCTGCACATCAAAAGAAAGGAGGAACACCTTTTATTCCTCTTCCCTTTTCTCATAATGGTTCTTGTCAAGCTTGGTATGCGCTTTTGTTTGCATCTGGAAGACGCACAGTAGGCGGGCTTCTTTTTCGCCTTAATAAAGTATGCTACCAAGATAAAGATGGTTATCCTCAAGCCAAAGGGACAAAATGGGAATGGGAAGAGTATCAACCGGACAATATTTCAACACCATATGTCTTCACAAATATGAGAACTTTTACCAGTAATGAACAATTTGTGATTTCTGTTACTAGAGCTAAAGCAGTACTGGGAGACAATAGAAAGGACACATAGCACACACCTGACCACCCAGCAGGTAGTTGATAATATCCATGTCTACCACAGATAAAATAGGTATTATGTGAGGCTTTAAAACTGCTATTGAAAGGATCTGGCCTCCTGGAGATTACCCCCACCGCAGCTAATATCCCGTTTCTTAAAGTACGTCGACAGAGACGCAATTCTTTAGCAATCCCACCTCCAGCCACATCTCACAATTGAGGGAACACAAGTCAGTGTGTATCCAGACTACATAGTGCATTTACAGCAAGTGAGCAGATCCTTCTCTGCTTTTAAGCAAAAACGGAAAGTAATGCAATTAGCACACATGTTTCTCTTTCCTGCAAAAATGAAAATCGTACATTCCGGCACAAAACACTTTACAGACATCTCAAGGGATCTGGGACTGGCTAAAAATATGAAAACCGGAGGTGAGGACTGAAAGTTGATGCAATGGAGAACAGGAGCGCAGACACCTGGCAGCACCAAGTCATGGATGAGGGAGATGATAGCAGTGAAAGATCCTCACGCCACCATGCGAGAACTCTTAAAAGGCTCTTGACTTCGATTGACTGAATATTTGGGCGGTGCTTTTCTGTCCTGGAGGTGCTGAGAATAGATATTATAGTATTAAGAAACGAGAGCTCCTTTGTACTCCAAATTTAGTTAACCACTGTAAGCGCAAGCTGCCTTGTCATGTCCTCTGCCTCAGAACACCGCATAAAAATGAAATACCTCTATTCCCAGACTTGTGAAAAGTCCCAAATCGCACACTCACATTTGTAGCCTCTGGGGCATTTCACAAATTACCACACTGGTTGTGTAGTCATCCAATATGCTTTTTTTTAAAATAATGTTTAAAACTTAAAAATATGGGGGGGTGGCTGGCTGCCGAACGAAATGGCCCCGCCTTGTATAGCTCCGAGCCCTCCGGGGGGAAAACAACGTAAATCCGGCACATTGATCCGCATCCCACCTAACGAAAGTAACCTGCTGAGGTGTCGGAACTCTGCCTGCACCCGGACGACGACTTGCCTGGGTCCTGGCGCCTTCCCCGCTACCAGTCGCCGCTCGAAACCCCTCGCAGCCTACATCCACGTCGAGACCGTAGACTGACGTCTGTGCGTCATCCGACAGCGCTGTATGCAGACGCGGGCCCTGCAGAACTCTGCCCACACCCGGAGATCGCCTTGCCTGATTCCCGGCACCTTCCTTGCGACCGGCGGCCATGTGGGACCTCTCGAGGCCTGACTTTGTGCAGAGACTGGGGACTAGCACAGAAGAAACATCCGGTGCTGCCGGAAGAAAGGCGCAGGTCCGGCGCAGCTTCCTGACAGAGTGCGCCCTGGGCTACTCTACGAGCATAGCCATTTACCCTTCGGGACCTCTCAAACACCCGCTGAAGACTCGGCTGTATATCCAGACCCCCTGAGGTGCGGAGAGTGGGGAGACTCCATCGGCTGGTGGTTTCCTGCTGTGGTGAAGACCGACCCAGCACCGCACCTCCCCTCAGGTACTATCCTTCAATGAGCGCCACGTTAACATCGTAGCAGACATTACCTACAATATCAAGCTCCACTCAGGTGCAGGGCAGACTCCTCCTCACTGGTGAACCGTCTGGGAGCCCGATCGGGGATCTACACACTGGTTGCAATCGAGGCGTTACCCCTGGGAAATACTGCACAGTGTGCCTGACTGGAGATCCCTGCAGGTCCCTTGACCTGTATTGCTGTTAATTGGTAGAGGCAGGGACCCTGCGCTACGATAAAACAGGGAGCGGGCCTATTCGCACTACCCTGAACTCTCTGAGACATTGCTATTTACATCCACGACCTTTGCCTGGCCGGATCCAGACCTTTGGTGTGCACAAATCAAAGATCAACCCAAGATTGCCGTGCTTCATGCTCCGTGCTCGCCCACGTTTGTGTCTTGTGCTCCAGCTCCACTCCTAAATCTACAGTAAGACACACCAGATATCAGGAAAGCCTACAGGCCGCGTGCGCCATTGGTTAACACGGTCAGGCGGCGGCGATTACTGCCTCTGGACACTTGGTGCGCGTGGAAGTGAACGTAGGAACGGGGCGCAATGGGGGTGGAGGCCAACGAGTGAACCAACAGAACAAGTTGGAAAAATACGCCTATACTAAGTCTGACAAAGAGATACATGACCGAACTGAGACTGGCACATCCCTTCTCAACGAGACTACCCTGGAGAAAGAAATCACACTGCAAGACATCATGTCCACCTTGAATAAGGTCCATGCCTCTCTGGAATCCCGGATCGATACAGTATCCACTGAACTTACACTTAGCCGCGCTGATTTTCGGAAATTGAGTTCCCGTGTAACAGAGGTTGAGTCCATAACTGCAAACATGACTGCAGACACAGCCGCACTGAAAAAACAAGTGCAACATTTAGAACTCGACAACAAGACCATGGCAGCGAAGCTAGATGATCATGAAGGCCGCTCCCGTAGCAATAACGTACGTCTGGTGGGGGTGCCGGAGGACGCAGGCGGCCCGGCACTGGACCTCTTCGTGGAAGATATCGTAAAGAATCACCTGCAGCGGTCTTTCAATTATTTCTCAGTCGAGCGAGCCCATTGGGTCCCTGGAGGTAAACCCCGACCAGGGGCGCCTCCACGGCTTATACTCGCACAAATTTTTAATTTTTGCGACCGGGACGTTATTCTTCAGGCAGCGAGAGCGGGTCTGCCACTTCGATTTCAACAAAGTACGATCTCCTTTTTTCCAGATTACAACGCGGCGGTGGCCAAACAACGGCGGAATTTCCTGGCGGTGAAACAAGAACTCAGAAGCCGTGAGCTCAAATATTCTATGTTTTTCCCAGCAAAATTGAGGGTGAAGGCAGATGGAAAGGCATGGTTCTTCACCACCCCGGAGGAGGCACAGGATTGGCTGTAGGGCTGGCGCCCTGCCCAACATCGAGGACGATCCGGTCAGAACAACAAACAAAATCACTCAACACAACGATCCATAACTCAGACGGCGGACCCGGCGGACACAGAACGCCGGTCAGAGGAGGACTGAACTACTCCTGTTCAACACTCGTACTGGGACAGGTTCTACATGATTCATTATTTGTTAAAGGCTATTCGATGTTAACAACAATCAAAGCCACAGGGGCACAGCATCAGGACATGACGGCTAGCATTAAAAACCCGTCCATCGCCTTGCTGAACCGCTGACACAGGACACTACAGATGGGCAAGCGACTATTGATCCTTTGATAAGACTTTTTGTATGCAAGGGAACTATGACATATCAAAACTTTAAATCCATATTGGTTATGAAGGTTATTTCTCCAATGTTTGACCCCCAAGGGACATACGGAGGGCTCTATCCCCCCCCCACATAGGAATCTGGTAATGGGTATTAGGCACTCTGCAAAGTTGGGGTGGCAGGAAATTCAACAACCGTCTTGCAGGGAGGGGGGAGGGAGTTGGGGTGTTCTGGGACAGTTCATATTTCTTTATTGTGTTTGTTTGTATACGCTCTTGGGCACATGATCTGACCATGCTTATTACTCATGCAATGTTTGAATGCAATCTATCAGTAGCTGCGTAAGCGACAAAGACCTCATGCCGCAGACACGTGAACCCGTACTCCCCATGACATCCTCCAAATAGCATTTACCGCTCATCTCCAGGAATGTCAATGGTCTTAAGGATAAACTCAAGAGGGAACTAGTCCTACAATATCTGAAACGTAAGGCGCCTGCAATTATCCTACTGCAGGAAACCCACTTAACGGGGACAGTTTGCAAGGCCCTGGACAGATGGGGTTTTAGGTTAGCTGTCTATTCATTATTTACATCTGGCTCGAGGAGGGTGGGAATCCTTCTAAAGAAACAATACTCAATCATAGTCAAACACACATACACGGACGACCAATGGGAAGGCCGAAAAATCAATATAGTCTCTGTGTACATTCCGCCTGCGCTCCACTCCTCAGCTTTCACAGCACTTAGTGATTTCCTCCTACGCCACCCACATGGCTCTTTAATAATAGGTGGTGATTTCAACGCAACTTTAAATGACATTTTAGACCATACACCCTCACGACAGCAACACCGCTCACACTCGGCACTGACGGATTTCCTGGACGCGATAGGTATGGTGGACATTTGGCGAACCCAGTTCCCCTCGATGAAACAATATACTTATTATTCGGGGGCACACAAAGCCTCTCTAGAATCGACTATTTATTGGCACCTGCAGCCGACCTACGGAACTTCCAAGTAGTAACACATTTAGCAAGAGGCATCTCCGACCATTCCCCGATTAGTGTTCTTTACACTTGGCACTCTACAGCACAGAACCGTATATTCCCTATATATCCCGGATCTTTGAAGTCTCCAGGGATAGGGAGGGGTTAACCGACACCACTAAATACTATTTCACCGAAAATGTATCCTCCGTTTCCTCCTCAACCGTCCTCAGGGAGGCTTACAAAACAGTGCTTCGCGGACAAGCTACCTCACTAATCACCCACTATAGGAGGGAGAAAGTCAAAACGGTAGATACGCTAGAAAAGGAAGTAGAGGAGTTGGAGAGCTCCCACAGTCAGGACTCATCTGACGCTAATGCCCACCTACTGCAGTTAAAGAAACAAGAATACAAGGAATTTCTTTGGGAAGCAGCGAAAACGCGACTCACCAGAACCCAACATACTATTTACGAGAATGGGGACAAGGTCGGGAAACTCCTGGCCTGGCTCGACAAAAAAGAAAAGGCGGATTGATGGGTGGCAGAACTCCAGCTCCCCACGGGTGGTTTAACTTGGGACCCCCAGTTCATAGTGGACCTGCTAGCGGACCACTTTGAACAGATCTACGCTTCCACGATCACACTCACACAAACTGACATGGAGGAGCTCCTCCGAGATATCAAACTTCCTCAATTGGAAGAAGCAGAGGCTCAGACCTTAGAAGTTGAACTCTCCGCGGATGAAATTGCGATGGCGATTGGCAAATTACAGTCCGGTAAAGCGTTGGGACCCAACGGTATTCCCATCGAGTGGTATAAGCGTAACACGACAACACTCACACCATATATGGCGGCAATGTACAAAGACTGTTTAGAAAAAGTGGAATTGCCCCGTGATCAGAGAATGGCGACAATAGTGGCCATCCATAAACCCGGAAAACCAGCGCACGACTGTTCCTCCTTACAGACCAATATCGCTGATCAATGCAGAGGCCAAGATATTAGCAAAAGCCTTGGCTAACAGACTTATACCACACCTAGCAAAGTTGATACATCTGTATCAATCCAGGTTTATGCCTGGAAGAAACACGGCGCTAAGCCTTCGGCGCCTTCATAATGTGCTTGGGCGTAGTCATACTATTCTGGAAGAGGCCATGGTGCTATCTCTGGATGCCCTCATGGCCTTCGACACAGTCGAGTGGCCGTTCCTCTTTGCTGTTCTCCGGAAACTAGGCTTTGGACCGAAATTTTGCTCCTGGGTCCGTTTACTGTACACTGATCCAGGGGCCCAAGTAGGAGCCAATGGCCGTAGGTCAAGGGATATTTCATTACACCGCGGCACAAGACACGGCTGCCCGCTATCCCCTTCTCTTCGCCTTAGTTCTGGAACCTTTGGCGGCCTGGGTGCGTCAAGACCTGGTTATCCGGGGACTTAAATGGACTGAGGACAAGGCGGACCGCATATCTCTATATGCGGATAATATCCTCTTATATATGGCCTCTCCGAGACGCTCACTATCCTGTCTTTTAGATATTTGTAGCTCCTATGGTCGATACTCAGGATATACGATTAACTGGGCAAAGTCAGTGCTGTATGTCCTGAGGGTACCTCCCCCACTTCTCCCGACTGGCTGTGCAGTAAAGGTTGTGGACGACACTTTTAAATACCTAGGGATCCACATCACCCGAGACCCGGAACTATTCATGACTTTGAATCTTCAAGCCCCTCTATAACGCCTACAAAAAGATACTAAACATTGGCACTCGTTGCCATTTTCGCTTCTGGGGAAAGCGGCCCTTTATAAAATGATGGCGCTCCCCCTGTTCCTCTGCGCCCTTCAAAACACGCCCTTCCCAGTCCCACAAACATACTTCCGGGCCATCGAGGCAGAAGTGACTAAACTCTTATGGGACCATAAGCCAGCACGCATAGCTATGGTTAAACTATATCGCTACTGGTACGATGGAGGCATAGCACTCCCTAACATACAGTATTACTATTGTTAAAAGGTAGAGGCAGTCGCAGTCGATAACCTTCTAAGTATTGCCCGGCGATAATCGCCTCTTATACCATCCGATAATTAACCAACAAAGAGACAGGCGCCGGAGACTGGAAGGCAGGAAACAAAGTTTTATTCCGTCGGAGAAGAACACATCAGATCAGACAGCAAGGTATCGTCACGAGGTGCTCTAACTGTATCTCTGAGGCCTGGCCTCTTATACACAGGTTTATGACTTTATTGCAGGTTTATCATACATGGCACATTCTTGAGATCGCTTTGATACATGAAAGAACATCCTCAGAATCCCCACTTCAAGCTCGTTCCCACACATATCTACAGTGGAAGTTCCCACCCCACCCACAATAGGAGATGGCTATCACACAGCTGGACATTCCGCCAATTCCCGGGGGTGTGTGTGACTGGTCGGGTCTCAGGGGGTGGGGGGGCCTTGATCTACTGTAATCCCTTTGATGTGGGGTGTTTCCCTTACAGTAGGGGCAATAAACTGCATCCGCAGGGCTAGGTGATGGCCTGGGATCGGCCCGGACAATCGGGCGAAGAGGAAGGGGGTTATCAAAGAGATGTATGACCATATATGGGATGTCGGTCAGGCGTGGGATGTGGTTCCATGGCAGGGTCGCGCAGAAGGAGAGGGTTTATGGCCCGTGTATGAGAGAGCGGGGGTGGTCAGCATGTTGGGGGATGTTCGCAGCGCTAGGGGGGCGCGTTGGCGATCGACAATGAGCAGGGAGAGAGGCCATGGTGTCTAAAATGGCTGCCGTGTGTTTTTGCGTGTGGTGCTGGGGAAAGACAAGATGGCGCAGATAATGTTCAGATACGAACTAAATTTCCACAGTCCTCCCTTTTAACATATCTCGCCAGCTTGCTTAGATCGGATCTATCCCCATAATATTACGCATTTCTACTTCATACAAAGCTTTCATACGTTCGGCTTCAAAGTCCAGAGTCTTAGGACAGATAGTTTGTAAAAAGTGAACACAGAGGTGGCAAGCAACTCCCAAGCGACCATCCTTCTTGCTCCTGATGAACCTCTGCGGAAAGTCTGTGGAGGTGTTCAATCGCCTTGTAGACTGAGGGTGAGTTATCCGGCACGTAGGTACAACAGCTGGACCCAATGATGCGGCATGCTCCTCCACGATCGGCCAGAACTACGTCTAGAACGAGGTGGTTCTGAAGAGCTACCAGGCGGACGGCCTGAAGCTCAGCGGTGTTGTTGGTGAGGATGCCGGCTGTAATGTTCATTGTTGTTTCGACTGCCTGGGTTAAGTGGCGGATGGCACGGCTGTTTGCCATTGGGCCCCAAAGTGGAACAAGTCCTTTTACTGCGTCCATGAACTGTGCTCCGGTGGAGTCGGCTTGCACAATGTCTTTGGCACGTTTCTGTCGGTGATGGTTTGCTGGAGCCACATATGTCGGAGGAAGGACAAAAGCGATGTAGCAGGTGCCTCCCCAACCTTTCGGAAGCCAGGTGTAGGCCTTAGTACCACAGACGAAGTACATATTTGGGGAGGTAACAAAGGAGGGTGGATCAACTGAGTCCAATGTTCGGGTGATGAGGCAGGAGCTGGGGCCCACCAGCTGCGCCCCCAGGCCTTCGAGGCACACAAGTCCAGTGATGTTGATGACGCATAGGGCCACTGTCAGGGTGGCGGCCGTTCGTTTCCGGAGGTAAGAGAAGGTGGGTCTGGCTGGGTTGTTGAACACCTGCATTTCAACTCGTTCTTTGGCAGGGATGTCCATGTGAAAGGAAGTGTTTGATCTCAGAGGACAGAAGGGGGCAGAAGTTTTTCCAGTTTTGTTCAGCCAGAACCCATGGTAGAAGTGTGACACAGTTTTGCCGGAAGTGGCATTGTCCTTGTAGCTTTCTTGCAGGAGGATTAGCCAGGCGAGGCAGGAACCATGGACAGAAAAAGGTGAAGGGATGAAAGGGATAGAGTGTCCAGTGGCATGTGGTAGCAATCCACAGATCCAGCAATTAGTGGCATTGGCGGCAAGATTGTGTTGGTGGAGCAACTGCACAAAAGAGTTATTCCAGAACTCCTTACGCCTTTCTCGGAGTTGGGGTGAAAGTGAGATCAGATGTTGTTCTTTCATGGTGGTAGGTTGAACGGTGGTCAGCAATGTCTTATGAGCGGGTGCGCTCTCCTCCATGATCCAGAAGGCGACCATGAGGAGAAGGCAAAAGAGAAGGGTAATAAAAAGTGCAATAGTCTTTGAGCTGTGCATTTTGTCAGTCTTTGGGTTTTTGTAGTGGATCTTCGGACGTCCGGTTGCTTCCATCATCTTCAAGGGACTCGGTAGCGGGCAGAACCACAGACTTTGTTTAATTTCTCTTCTGGAGGCCTTTGGGGTGATTAGGCTACCGTTTTGAGATTTCGACTTAGTTCGTGGTCTGCTTAGCCGAGGTTTCCTCCTTTCGTCGCAGGTTATACCCTTCCTTGGATGGCACAGTGGGATCGGGATATTTCATTAATTCAAGTGTCTCTGT
Organism: Triturus cristatus; assembly: GCF_964204655.1. Taxonomy (NCBI): domain Eukaryota; kingdom Metazoa; phylum Chordata; class Amphibia; order Caudata; family Salamandridae; genus Triturus; species Triturus cristatus. The sequence goes on along the minus strand of NC_140580.1, from coordinate 252,066,955 downwards.
ATCCGGGTAGCAGCTCAGGGATGGTCGGTCTTTGTCCAGGGGTTCCTCTTAGGCGGTGATGTTGTCGGTTGTCATCAGGGTCGGTGATATCTTCTTACAATGGTGTGCGTGCAGCCAATTACGCTTCCCCTCCACTCGAAGAGCTGTTCGGGTGGTGATTAGGACTTGCAGGGGGCCCGTCCAGCGGGGTTCCAGACTCTTGGTGCGCTGGAAGTTACGCACTAAGACAAAGTCACCGGGTTGGATGTCGTGCTCGGGGCCCCTGGAAGCATCGGGAATGGCTTGCAGCACCTGCTGATGGATAACAGACAACGTTTTAGTTAGGTTGTACAAATAGTCAGACATGAGGACGTCTGGGACGTCGTGGATGGATGTCGGTTTCGGTGCGGTCCAAAGGTTCATGGGCCGCCCGAAGACGACCTCGTAGGGGGTTAAGTGGTGTTTGGTAGGAGTGGAACGCATTGATAGCAATGCTAGCGGGAGGGCGTCTGGCCATTTCAGTCCTGTGGTGGCAACTATTTTGGCTACTTTGAGCTTCAATATGGCATTATGTCGCTCAACCAAGCCTGCAGATTGGGGGTGGACGACCGCATGGAACTTTTGTTTTACACCCAACCCCTTTAGGATGAGTTGGATAACTTCGGCTACGAAGTGGAGGCCGTTGTCGCTCCACAGAATTCGACAAAGGCCGTAACGGGGGAAGAATTCTTTCAGCAATACTTTTGCGGTAGTCATAGCAGTGTTGTCGCGGGTTGGGTAGGCTTCCACCCACTTGCTGAAGGCACACACAACGACAAGTACGTACTTCAAACCTTGGCACCTTTCTAATTGGATGTAGTCCATTTGTAGGACTTCAAAGGGGTAATTAGGAACCCCAAACCCTCCCCGGGGTACAGCCGTTCCTTTCCCAGGGTTGTGTTGGAGGCATACCAGGCATTGTTGGACCAGACGTTTGGCTGAGTCTGGGATCTTGTCATTGTGCCAAACTTTGGAGATGAGTTCGATCATGGGGGCAGACCCTATGTGAGTGGGGGAGTGTGCCATGGTCAGCATGGGGATCAAGTATGAGTCAGGTAGCAACCATTTGTTCGAGTCTTTAGTTCGCCAGCAACCGTCATCATCCTTCAATCCCACCCGTGCCCATTCAGTCAATTCGTGTGGTGAGCTGGCTAATTGGATGTCCCTAATCGTTTCTCTAGCATCCTTCCACTTCTCAGTTTGTGACCTGGTCACATACATGCGGGTCGTGGACCTATTTTCGGCTGTGGTTCGGGCAGTAATGTCAGCCAGAGCATTTCCCTGTCCTATAATGTCTGTCACCTTCTTGTGTGCCTGGCATTTGATCACAGCTAGCCGTGTGGGGAGGAGGACTGCCTCGGTCAAAGCGGAGACTAGATCTCCATGTAAGATGGGTGTGCCATGTGAAGTCAGGAATCCCCTCTCTTTCCATAGGAGCCCAAAGTGGTGAACTACCCCGAAGGCATACTGGCTGTCAGTGTAAATGTTTGCGGTGGTCCCCGCTGCTAGGATGCATGCTCGGGTGAGAGCAATCAGTTCAGCCGCCTGTGCGGATCGCTGTGTGATGCGGGCTGTCTCAACAACTGTTCGGGCCGTAGTAACTGCATAGGCGGCTGAGGTGGTGCCATCGGGGAGCTTGATGCATGAGCCATCTACCCACAGTTCTCCGTCAGGGTCCGGGAAGGCAGTATCTCGGAGGTCAACCCTACTCTTGGTCTGTTCGTCGGTGAGGGTCACGCAGTCATGTATAGGGGACGCATTGGGGTCAGTGTCAGGGAGAGGTAGCAGAGTAGCTGGATTCAGAGTGGTGCATCGTTTCAATGTGATGTGGGGTGCAAGCAGAGTCAGTTCATAACCAGTCAGTCGTGCGCTAGTCAGGTGCTGAGTCTTGGTCTGGTTCAGGAGGGTGTCAACCGCATGGGGTACTAACACAGTGAGGGGGTTCGAGAGCACGATCCCCTCACTTTGCCGGATAGAGACAGCAGCGGCGGCCACTGCTCGAAGGCAGGCGGGCAAAGCTCTGGCTACAGGGTCAAGAGTGGCAGAGAAGTAGGCACAAGGGCGTTGTTTAGGACCTATGGACTGGGTTAGAACAGACAACGCGCATCCCTCCCTTTCGTGGGTGAAGAGGGAGAAAGGTTTAGTGTAGTCTGGGGTTCCTAGGACTGGTGCTGAACAAAGGGCATCTCGCAATTCTTTGAAGGACTGGCATTCGGGTGTCCAGGGGAGGGGGAAGGGGACGTCTTTAGCCAGAAGGGAAAGCAGAGGTTTTACAATGAGGCTGAAGTTTGGCAACCACTGTCGACAGAAGGAGGTGAGACCAACCAGGGACCGCACTTGCTTCTGAGTTTTGGGGACAGGGGTTTCTAAGATGGTCTGAATTCGGTCAGGTGTAAGTTTCCTCCCGTCTTTGGATAGGAGGTGGCCTAGGTATGTCACTTGAGGTTGGCAGAATTGTAACTTCTTCCTGGAGACCTTGTGACCGTTCTCCGCAAGGAAGTGGAGGAGGTGAATGGTGGCTGTAATTGCAAGTGGAGTGGTGTCGGCCGCCAGAAGAATGTCATCGACGTACTGTATTAACACCACTCCATCTGGTAGTTGGACTGCATCTAGTTGTCTCTTGAGGGCTTGGCTATAGATGCTGGGGCTCTCAGTGTAGCCTTGGGGTGCCCTACAGTATCTGTATGAACGGGCTTTTAGGGTGAAGCCGAACAGGTAGCGGCTGTCTGGGTGGATGGGGATGGAAAAGAATGCGTTCTTGAGATCAATAACGGTAAAGGCGGTGGCAGTGGACGGAATCAGGGTGAGGATGGTGGTGATGTCCGAGACCACGGGGTACTGGGGTATGACTACTTTGTTAACCTCTCGCAAGTCAACAATGAAGCGGTATGCTTTCTCGTCTCCCTCGCCTTGCTTCTTTACAATAGGTAGGATAGGGCTGTTGCAAACATTACTGACTACTTCTTCTACCACTCCTGCATCGACTAGGGACTGGATGATTTCCACCAATGCCTTCTCGCCTTCGGGCGATATCCGATACTGTGGAAGCTTTGGGAGCACTGCGTCCGGTCGGACGGTTATGTGTACAGGGTCGATCACCATGCGCCCTACATCTGAGTCGGTTTTAGCCCATAGATGTGAGGGTAACATGTCGAGTAGGGACAGGTCAGCATCGGTTATAGAGAACATACGTCGTGTGAGACAAGGCCTGAACAGATCTGGGTTATCGTGCAGGATGACTCGAACTCCGTCTGGGGAACATCTGATGATAGCTCAGAAATGTTTTAGCAAATCAAGTCCCATGATAGCATCGGGGGTGTTGGAGGAGAGCAGGAATGTCGTATCAGTGGTGTTACCTTCTAAGTCAAAGGAGATTGGTGCTGACAAGGGGTTAGTGGAGGGCGTTCCATCAAAGCCTATTGAGGTTACGTGTGAGCCAGACAAGGGTGCCCTAGGAATCAGTCGTTTAGATAACGCACTACGTGTCGCCCCAGTATCTACCAAAAATGGAGACTTTGTGCCCAAGACCTTAGCAGTGACGTAAGGACCTTGCTGGTCAACACGGAGTTCGACTGGATCCCTCCCTTGCCCCTGGCGGTCCTATGCAAAGTCATGGGCGTTCTCGTAGTCGGACTGCTGGCACTGGTTCTGTCGGGGGCGGTCAAAGGTGTTCGGTCTGCCTGGCCTGTCGTTTGTGGCGTCGTTCGTGTACCCTCGTCCCTGTCCTCTACTTCTGGGGTCATGTGCTATGTCTCTGGTGTCTCTATTTCTGTTCATTTCCAGAAGGACCGGGCACTGAGATTTCCAGTGTCCGAACCCTCTACAGAACGCACATTGGTTCCCGTCTAAGTCTCTTCGTCCAGCGTAGGGTGCAGGTGTATGGTCTCTAGGGGGTAGCTTTCTAGGAGCGGTCTGTTGGTAATTTCCTTTGGGAGGCTCCCTTCCTATGGTCACCCCTTGTAACTGAGCTATCATTACTCTTTCCTTCAGTTCCTTTTTCTTTCTTTCGGACGCCCTATCGCTCTCATTCTTTTGGTGTTCGTAGTATTGGGCCATCTGAAGGATAGCTGCGGGTTTGGAGGCTGCCCAACTACTTTCGCTGGTCTGTAGCTTCTGGGAGACTTCTTGTGACAGACCCTTCACGTAATTCTGGACAAAGAGGTGGTGTCCGGTTGCAGTGGTCATGTCCTGGCCACTATAATCGGAAAACACTGTCTCGAATCGAGAGAAGTATTCAGACACATCCTCCTGGGGTTTCTGGCAACATGCCGTCACTATCGACCAGTCTACCTTTCTCTCTGGGATTAGAGTCTTCAATTTCTGTACAATCTTGTCTGGGAGCTCCAATATGGCTTTTGGGGGTTTTTGTCCCGGTTCTCGCTGTTTATCTATGGTATCGAGTTGTACCCAGGTATATCCGAACGGCTCAGCGTGGTCGACTTTCCGGATTTGCTTCCACACATCAGCTGGCAGACATAACCCGAAGAACAAGTCGATATCTGCTAAGGTCATTATTGTTGAACCTAAGGCTGTACCTAGTTCGGTGTAGAAGGCAGTTGGGTTCTTTCTTAAGTCGGGTAGGGTTTTTCTAAAGGTCAAAATGTCTTGTCGGTCCCATGGCTGGTAGACCCAGTTATATACAACCCTTCCTTTCGCATCTTGGTGGTTGATGTCGTCGTGTGTTCCCTGACCTCGTGGGGGGACCCAGTAGGGGGCGGCTTCTTTGATGGGCATCATGGTATCAGCCCTTCCTGCCTGGGGTTCAGTCGCTATGGGGGTCTCTGCTTTGGTTGTCTGTCTGTGTTCGTTAAGATGCCGGGAGACCTCGAGTGTACGAGTGAAGAGGTCCGTCACATCGCCCTCTCCTCCTTCCCCAATGTCTACCTTCCTATATAGGGTCGCTAAGCCTTCTGGACCCTTATCGTGGTACCTATCCTCATATGTATTCAGGGCGTGATAACAAAGTCGTACGACGAAGTGTCGTCTGTGGTTGTCGGCATACGAGTTATACATGTCTGTTATATACTGCTCACTTTCCTTTCGCTCTACTAGTGTCCTTACTATCTTATCGAGTCCGGCTCGTTCATCCTTTGTTAGTCGATTCACTCTGGTGGAATCTTTCTTTCTCATTTCAGGGTCATCTAACGTTGTTGCTAACGTTGTGTTCAGCACATGAGGCTCGGCTGGCGCGGAGGCCGTGAGGACCGAGGCCCTGGTACTGCTTTCACTTGCGTTTGGGGGTTGTGGGTGCTGTACTACAGGTTGGAAGGGGGCGTATGGAGGGGGCATGTAGATGATCGGGGGACCTAATAGTAATTCGTCATTTGTTTGTTGCCTGGAAGGTAACTCAGGGTAGAGCGCAGAGGAGGTCCTAACAGGGCACTGGCCTGATGTTTCAGACTCTTGTTTTAGTTTAGCTTCCTTTCTCTCCTTTATCTCTTCCTCTAACTTTCTAGCGGCAAGGTGAGCTGCCTTTCGTAATTCCCTTTCTGCTTTTACTTCTTCCCTCTTTTTCCGTTGCGTTGCTTCTTTGCGCCACATGCCGATACTGTCCAGCATAGTAGGCGTTGTTTTATTACTACGTAGAGCTATTTCTAGTGTTTCTAGTTTGTGATCATCGAAGGATCCCATCAGTGGCCACTGACTCTCGGGGTCCCCCTTTGTATATTTATGCCATAGCTTGCTATAAGCTACGGCGACTAGTCCATATTTAGTGAACATGTCCTTATTAGGGGTGCCTTCCAGTGGAGCCGGATGGTTCACCTCTAATAAGCGGTCCGGGCAGAACCAACTACCAATCAGTGGGGAGAAGACAGGCATGACGGGTTACAACGGGGACAAAAGTCTGCACTACCTATCTTTTCACTGCTTGCAAAGACTAGACAGAATATCTCTGTTCCTAGTTATTTGTAAGCAGAGAATACCTCCAAAGAACCAATATCAAACAACTGGTGTTCGGACAATCAATCAATCAATGGGGAGATAAAAATAGGCACGACGGGTTACAATGGGGACAAAAGTCTGCGTTACCTACCCTTCACTATTTGCAAAGACTAGACAGAATATTTCTATTCTACGTTATTTGCAAACAGAGAATATCTCAAAGAGCACTATTCTTCAAAACAATCAATGTTCGGACAATCAATCAGTGGGGAGATAAAAATAGGCACGACGGGTTACAATGGGGACAAAAGTCTGCGTTACCTACCCTTCACTATCTGCAAAGGAAGAGAGAGTATTTCTACTTTTCTCCGTTTGTAGACAGCGAATATCTCAAAGAGAACAATCAATAAGCAATACTAGTATTTTCAATCAATCAATCAATCGTTTCGCAATTTGTCGTGTTTCACGACCTTACCCGGACCGCATGGACAGTTTCTCGTCTTCCGCCTCCAGCGCCCGATCGTCCTCTACTCTCCGTATTTGCCGCGGCACTCCTGATGGTTCCCAGTCAGGACCGTAGATCACTCGAGAGAGGTCTGTTCGGAACCAGTGAAGTTCGGATGATCGGCTGCCAGACGAGGGTCTATCAGGCAGGAGCTCTCCCGATCGCTGCAGTCGTTCACTCTGTCGTTGGGACCTCTCTCACTGGATCCACGTGTCGCTGATGGGCCCCACGCTTGGGACGCCAATTGTTAAAAGCTAGAGGCAGTCGCAGTCGATAACCTTCTAAGTATTGCCCGGCGATAATCGCCTCTTATACCATCCGATAATTAACCAACAAAGAGACAGGCGCCGGAGACTGGAAGGCAGGAAACAAAGTTTTATTCCGTCGGAGAAGAACACATCAGATCAGACAGCAAGGTATTGTCACGAGGTGCTCTAACTGTATCTCTGAGGCCTGGCCTCTTATACACAGGTTTATGACTTTATTGCAGGTTTATCAGACATGGCACATTCTTGAGATCGCTTTGATACATGAAAGAACATCCTCAGAATCCCCACTTCAAGCTCGTTCCCACACATATCTACAGTGGAAGTTCCCACCCCACCCACAATAGGAGATGGCTATCACACAGCTGGACATTCCGCCAATTCCCGGGGGTGTGTGTGACTGGTCGGGTCTCAGGGGGTGGGGGGGCCTTGATCTACTGTAATCCCTTTGATGTGGGGTGTTTCCCTTACAGTAGGGGCAATAAACTGCATCCGCAGGGCTAGGTGATGGCCTGGGATCGGCCCGGACAATCGGGCGAAGAGGAAGGGGGTTATCAAAGAGATGTATGACCATATATGGGATGTCGGTCAGGCGTGGGATGTGGTTCCATGGCAGGGTCGCGCAGAAGGAGAGGGTTTATGGCCCGTGTATGAGAGAGCGGGGGTGGTCAGCATGTCGGGGGATGTTCGCAGCGCTAGGGGGGCGCGTTGGCGATCGACAATGAGCAGGGAGGAGAGAGGCCATGGTGTCTAAAATGGCTGCCGTGTGTTTTTGCGTGTGGTGCTGGGGAAAGACAAGATGGCGCAGATAATGTTCAGATACGAACTAAATTTCCACACTATTGGGCCCCCCAACTAATAGTGGTGAACCAATGGATTCATGTTCTTTACACGGACCCTGCCTATGCTCTCGATAGGCTACAGCTAGGACCGACGGGACTATATCGAGCACTCTACAATAAGACCCGTTGTAGGAGAGTAGGATCTGCCTCTTATGTTGCCCCCACTTTTTTTCTGATGTTTACACTGGTTTCTGGCTATAGTCTGGCTTGGGACCCTGCTAATCAGGGCCCCAGCCTCTCTGTTCTCTCTAAAACAACATGGAGTGCATATTAGGTGCACTAGTGATTGGATACTGTGGTGCCTTATGAGTCCCTAGTATATGGTACCTTAGGTACCAAGGGCATAGGTACTTCACGGGCCTACCAGGGGCTAAAGCATGTATTATGCCACCCCTGGGAAGCAGACTAAATCTGACACCACAGGCCTGCTACTGCAGCCTGGGTGAGGTGGTACTAGCACTCCTCACTGAGTTATAGGTTCACTATATCTCTCCTGCACACACATTTAAACCTATCAGTCACCCCTAAGGCAGGTCCTATCAATCCTGAGGGCAGTGTGCTTGGTTTCCATGTGAGGGGGTGCCTCTGCCTTAGCAGGGCCCCTCTGCAGCTCTCAGAGTTCATTCTCTGGGGCTGTTTGTGAATGCGGTCAAACCATATACTCTTAAGTGCATTATAACCTTGCGGTAAATGCTAACTTTGGAATGGCTGCATTAAAACATGTCGTGTTTGGTGTCAAATGCTTTGGAATCATACCCCACACCAGTAACTGGTGTGGGAGTATGATCCCACCCTTCTAGAGGGATAGACATGTACCTACTGTGGAAATGCGGTAGAATCCTGAAGAGCCCTGGCATCACAAAATGGATGCCACCAGTCACAGACACTGGGCTGCCCTCCTGCTGATGACCGAAATTCGCAGTGGAGGAAGCCCAACAATAGGTATCCTGTCACAGGGAGGTGTGACCACCTCCCAGACAGGGTTTAGTATATTGGGGCTGGGTGGGTGCACTCCTAGAGTGCTTTGAAGTCCTGCACTGGGGGAGCAGTAGGCTACTGGGGGAGCAGTAGGCTCCTCTGTGCATACACCAGTTCAAACCGGCTCAGGGGCTACCTGACCCTGCTCTGGCGTGAAACTGGACAAAGGGAAGTGGGTGTAGCCACCCACTCCCCTGACCCCCCCATAGGTGGGGTCATAGAGCTAGTCCCTCCCTTTCTTCCAGTATAAGTTAGGGAGCCCTTGCCATTGCAAACTAGATACCCTTGGGCGACGCTCTGAAGATGAATCCCAGACCTTCGACGTTCCACTACCTCTGGAAGACGGAAGAATCTCCCCTGGAGTCAAGGAGTGACTCCCCTGCTTGGCAGGCACCAAAAACTACAAACTGCGGTCGCAAACTCCATCGCTCCCGCCGGAGCTCAAAGTCCCTGCAGCCCAGGAAGAGTATTTCCTGATTTCTCAAAGGCCATTGTGAGTCCCCAGCGACGCTGAGGCAAGTGGACCCCACGAGTGACGAGGAACCGCAATCCCTGGGTACCGTGCACTATTTTTGAGTGTAACCCCTTCACGACGTTCTACGAACCTGTGCATTGGGCCACGTATGGTCCAAGCCACTAGCAGGGATCCCTCCAAAGATTAAAGGTCTACCCCGTCCCGAGTGACCGTGGGCCCCTGTTGAGTGGATCCTCCTGAGGCGTCTTCACGATCCCTTGCCGGTTGGCTTGTGGGTCCCTTGAAGACTTTTCTACAGTTCCAAAGGGCTCCCCTGGTTGCTCCAGGCCTGCCCTGACTTACCCTCGCTGGGTGAGTCCCTCAGACCTTGCTGGTCTGCACCGCTGACTTTTTGTCCTTTCCACGAGACTTGCTGTTACCAAGACTTGTTGGCTCCAATCTGGTCACCGACACCGCAGTAAGCTGCAGACTTCGTGGGACACGCCGAATCCAGCTCCTGGTCGTCGTCGACGCCTCCTGGACCTCGTGGCTGCAGAGTCAAGACACCCGTGAATCACCTGAAATCACCCGACGACTGTGGGCATCCATCTTCCTGGCCCCAGGTCACTGCCAAGTGACTTTGAACACTGTCCCCTCTGCTTTCAGGTCTTCCTTTTTCTGAATCCAGGCTTGGATTCCACCGGACACTTCTTCTGTCTTCAAAAGCAGCAAGTCTTCATTGGCTCCCATTGAAAACGACGCCGCGACCCGACACCAAAAGACACCTATGCACCCGGCTTCCCTGGGTGAGGTAACTCCAGCACTATGGTGCTCCTGTGAGTGTTGGCTCTAGAACTACTTACCCTGTAAGTGACTTGCTTGTAGACGCTCCCGAAGTATCCTTAAACTCTTAATTTCCAATCGTAACTTGCTCCATTGAAGTCAATAGGGATTTGCGGCTGTGTTAACACACTGCATGCGTCCCCCGTGGGTCCTTTACTTACCTGCCTTGGGTGGTTTTGTGAGGCCCCAACGCTTCTGAAGGCCCTAGGCCTTGTCCCTTTGCAAGTCATTATCTCTAAGCCTCTTTTTTAGTATATGGTCTGGTACGCCCCTAGGGCCCCAGCCATATTTGTGCCTAATTTATTGTGAAATGTTGATTTGTGCATATGTTCCTGTCTTCTAATCTCATAAAGAGATTAGTAGAGAGTTGTTTAGTAATAAATACATATATATTTGATATATATACCTGTGTGGTGTCCTTTCATTTGGTAATTTAAGAGATTATATGGTAAAACAAGCTGCTTTACATTCCTCTAAAGACTTAGCCTGAAGGCTGCTCTCCATAGCTACCACTAGGATAGCTTTCTTTTAAGATTGTCTTAAACCTACTACCATAAGATTCGAATTGTACTGGTGCAAGGTGTCCACTCAAACTAGTGAACAACATATACTAGGCCAACTTCTCACACCCGTCCAATGCTAGAGCCGACGAACCACACACTTCAAACTTGGAAATCAGTGCACAAAAAAGTGGGATGGCACGACACACTCACCAAGCGACACCCCTATGGGTTACGGACAAGTTAGGGAGACTGGAAAAAAGTAAGGGCTTCCACAACTGGGACCTAATCGGGATATCGAAGGTGGGCGATCTCTGGGTGAAGGGAAAAATTATCACGTTTTCACATCTCCAAACACGATACAAATTGGCACCAACTGAACACTTTCGCTACCAACAGATTAAACACTCCCTTGAGGCAGAACTCCCCCCAGACACCGCCCTGCCAGAAGCATCCCCATTACAGGACAGATTATTAACGGATTACTTAGTTAAACGAGCATTCTCCTTAACATATAAAAAAATCGTTAATAACATGTCAGACCCAATGAAGAAGCTCAAAGATAAGTGGCAGGCGGACGTGGGCGAACTGGATGACACAGATTGGCAGGAGGCGCTCGCATCCCCTAGAGAGGTAGCGATGACATCTAAACTGCGTTTAATACAACTTAAAATTCTTTATAGAATTTACTACACTAGAACTACCCTCTGCAAAATTGGTAAAATCAACAACCCGCTGTGCTTGAGAGGATGTGGGGAGATTGGCATATTCTTCCATACTATATGGGAATGTCCCATGGTGATGGGATACTGGGAGGCAGTCACGTCCCTAATTACGAGGGTAAGCGGGTACTCCGTTCCAAGGGAGCCCAAATGTTGTCTACTTAATATCTGGGACGCAACAGATCTAAATTTAATACAACAGACCTGGGCCACTCTGGGTAAAATGATGGCTAAGAGGAACATCGCCAGCCACTGGGGTGGAATAGCCACCCCTAACCTAGCAAACTGGTGTAAAGATATGGACACAGTGGTGATGGCGGAAAAAACGGTGTACGTACACAGGGGATGCCCCAAAAAATGGATCAAAAAATGGGGAAAATGGAATAGCTATCGGGGAGATATTTGCGAACTGCCATCAATTCCTCAAGAAGATGACTTATTAGACGGATGCAATGCTGTTGAAGGTATTGCTGTATAAATAACACTTTGAGCGGAATGATTCTATGTGCTTTGTATATAAGATTGCGAATAATATGCGTGTATAAATGGAACAGATCATCCAACTGTAAAGTAAATTGCGATAGATTGATTGTGCCTTTTATTATTCAAAATAAAAATAATTTAAAAAAAAACAAAACTTAAAAATATGGAAATGAACATTGAATTGTTCAAAATGAGTTTGATTAACTTGGAATAATGGTCAGTACCCTGGATGATTGTTCATTTTCATATTTTTAAGTTTTAAACATTATTTAAAAAAGCATATTGGATGACTACACGACCAATGTGTTAATTTGTGAAATGCCCCAGAGGCTACACATGTGAGTGTACGATTGGAGACTATTCATAAGTCTGGTACTTAACCGGTCCTTCATCAGGGGGACATACCACCATAAATAAATAAACAAACAAATACTAAATAATAAATTATAAGTAATGAATTACAACCATCCCAAACGAGAATAAGAGGCATGAATAAGCCTGTTTGCAACGTACAATGACATGCCTATTATTCTAAGTGTGATTATGCTTTGTAAAATCATAAAACTAATAAACAAACAAAAGGTACAATATCTGAAAAACAGCCAATGTTGTCAATGTGAGGTGCATGCCGAGTGCCAAAATCATTAACAAAAGTGTCACAAAACCGGGGAAGGAAACCGGTTAACAGACCAAATGGCACCAATTAAGAGAGAACCAGTGTTGTTGACGTGAGGCGCACGAGTGCCAACATTTTCAACTTAAGTGCCACTTTCCATCTGACTTATTCAACCTATGCAGGTTACATTGTGCAATACAATCAACTATTTAATTGCAAAATGCAGTCCTGTGCATGTCGGTTTATCTAATACACCATGGACCAAATTTTAACTTGCAACAGTTCTACATGGGTATACATGCAAACAAATGCTTACCCAGGGCTTTAAGTGGGATGAAAAAACTGGAGGGTCTCTCAATGGGGCATGGCCAATGTAATTAAGGGCGTGGCTTAAAAACACTTAAACTAAACAAACCTGTGCTAAGCATAGTGTGCCCCCCCATCCTCCCGACTTGTATTTTGAGGTTTCTATCATTGCATCTCGATATATGATAAAACAAGTAACATCATACCTACAACAGTCAGGACTATTGGCTTTGTCAATGGTTGTTAGTTGCATTAGATAAATATGCAGCAACTATAGCTTGTTGTATATAATATTGAAAAAGCTTCCACTTAGAGCCCTGGTGACACTAGGACAGTGTTGCTGCTCCCGAGTTTCAAAAAGAGAAGAGAAATTCAGAGAGAAAATAACTCTCCTTTAAAGGATTTCCCTTCCCCTACAACGCTCACCTGGCATGACGTCAAGCCGTAACTTCTCCACCAGTGAGAAGAGAGCAGTGTGAGCACCCGTGCATCGATGTGCCTGCTGCTGTCACTGCAGTCTGGAAAAAAACGGACTGCAGTGACAGCAGGCATAAAACAGAGCCCGAAAAGAGACCCGTTTCGAGGCCCCCTTTAAACAAGCATTTGCAATGCAATAGGTCTCGCATTATAAAAGTGTGAGCAGTTGGCATTGCTAATAATAATGCAACACTAGCTATTGGCATTGTAAATGATAATGCCATTTATTTATGCGTTTGTTTTATAAAATAGATAAAAAAAGGTATTGTCATGAACAATGACAATAGCTGAAACTTTTGCAAATGCGAGACCTATTGCATTGCAAATGCTTGTTTCAGTACTGCAGGCTTTTTTAAAGTTTTAGTCACTACACAAAATGAAATCCATTTTATCAGCGTTGCCAGTGCTCCTTTATGTTTAATGCCCTAAATGAAACACAATGTTCTAAGCAGATTGCTAAACAGCATCTCCAGCCCCGTAAACCCATGATTGTTATTAATTGCATCCACCCCGTGCCCTTTGTGCCCTTAATAACTTGCGGACAAAAGCACTAATAGCCTGTAGACAATACTGGAATCTGTTCTGGCAAATTAAAAAGTCACTCCTTCTATTGCTAAAATTCAAAGCAGGCACAAGTCAATTCCTTTAAATATCCACCCAAGTAATCCTGCTTAAAGTTTAACATTCCAGGAAAGTACAAACCCTTGAAAGGTCAGGCACCAGCTAATCTGAGACCTTGGCGAAGCTCCTCGGAGTGGAAAGCGCCAAAAAGTAGAGCCACGCCAACAATAGTGTTTGTGTAAAGTAGTGGGACATTTCACCTGTCCATATTACCTATTTTTCACAACTAGATTTTAAAATAAACTATTTTTCACATTATAACACAGTGGAGTCAGAAGTGATACCTTTACTATTGATTGAGGGTGCTTGCTTTGCTGTAGGTACTGCCACTAAATTATAAGGCATTCTCGGAAGCGACAGTATGTTCCCTATATTAAGCAGATGCAAAGTGCAGGCTATTGTAAAGAAAGGCCTCAGCGACAAAGCATCAGAATCACCTACTTTGTTCTGCAGTAGCTCAAAAGCACGAACTAGGGATATACCAACCTCACAGCAGAGCTTAATTAAAAGCAAAAGATCCCATACTACTTACACCATTGCATTGTTCAGAATAACATGATTAAAACAATTGAAAACATGTCTGGGTACACAGCTTACATAGTCACAACTAACACAAAAAAGTAAGTACTACAAGTGCAGGTGAGACAATGCAAAGCCAAACCATAATCTTCCAGTTGCCCACCAATGTACTGCAATAGATTAATTGCTCAAATGTATGTCGAAAATCAAAATTCGCACCAGGTGTCTGATGATGGCCAGTGAGACAGCAACAGCAGACAATACTGCTGAAGGACAGGCAATACACTATCCACAGTCCACATTTCTCCTGCGGCTCAAGTAGTATCACCAGCCACAGTCCACAACACTGCAAAAAGGGCCGGAGATATACCACCATATTATAGCCCATAGTTACGAAGTGATCCAGAGAAAGAAAGAGAAGCATTTGCAAAGCAATAGGTCTCGCATTTACGCAAGTTTGAGCTATTGGCATTGTAAATGACAATGCCTTTTATTAATGTTTTGGCAGTAAAACATAAATAAAAGGCAATGCCAATCGCCTAAACTCGCGTAAATGCGAGACCTATTGCATTGCAAATGCTTGGGGGGGGGGGGGGGCTTCTCGCACGATTCTGCCACACAGGAGGACTTAGTGAGGGGCATTTTATGGCGCACATGAAGTGCTCGAATATCTTTGAGCTGCGAGGGCAGGGTTGAGGTGCAGGCAGGATATCTGAGATGTACTATGGAGGACTATTCAAGATATAGCTGTGGGAAAGAAAAGCACATATAGCTTAACGTATGCAGGCACCTGATATTAAAAGAAAAACAAAAAAAATTGCTGTTCGAAAGAACGGAGTCTAAAAATACAGCAGCGGACGTGCTGGGCGGTTGAACCGCAGACCAGGCACTATCTGGGTCGGGGAGACAGCAAGGAATGTGGAAGGAAAGGGGAAGCACTGACGGGGCTCCTGGTATCTTCGTGGAATGATCTCTGCCCCGTGGCGATGCTGACAACGCCTCCTTCTTCTTCCCAAGCCTTCCTCCCCCCTCGGCTCCAGCCCAGTGATGTCAGCGAGGCCTTTCAGTCGCCGCCTCACTGAATCCAGCAGCTGTGAGTGACCAGGAGGAGGACGGGCCCAAGGAGGAGGACTGTGTCTGCAAACAAGAGGGGGGGGACAAGAAAGGGTGCGCAACGGGCTTTCCGTGCCGGAGAGTGAATGCCACCAGCGTGAAGAGCAGTACCTCAGAAGACACCCTATATAATGGCTAACGTCTATAGCAGGGAGAAGTAAAGCGGCAGAAGCAAAACAAACACCTCACATTAGCGAGAGGCGTCCCTGTGCAGTACAAGCATTTAAACCATCTGTCGCCATTGCCCTAGTCTGGAGCCGGGAGGAATAAAGCGACAGAATCGAAAACATACTCCTCACATTAGCGAGAGGTGTCCCTGTGCAGTAAAAGCATTTAAACAAGCTGTCGCCATTGCCCGAGTCTAGAGCCGGGAGGAATAAAGTGGCAGAAGCGAAAACAAACACCTCACATTAGCGAGAAGCATCCCTGTACAGTACAAGCATTTAAACAAAGTTGTTGCCAGTGCCGGAATGAAAACAAGCGCGCACGCGGGAAAGCTTATTAGAAAGAACAAGCAGGAAGGGGGTGGCAAATGGTGTGCGCGGCCGCTTTGATGTCCTCAGTGGCCGCGCGCCTCACTGAGGACATCAAAGCGGCCGTGAGTGCTTTTCAGGCTGCCAAATGGTGCGCGCGCCCGGCGCACATGCACTGTATTTGGAGGCCTGCAAAGCACTAGTTTGCACTTCCAGATCCCCCTTTTACAAAAGCTCTCGCGAGAGCAGCGCTGAAGCGCTGTCTCAGGCGAGACCTAAAAAACTGCCGGTGCTCAGACCCCGTGAGACCCGGCCCACTTAAAGTCCTGTGCTTAACCCTAGATACTGTTCTTGCACTCATCTAATCGGCAACATGATCTCTCTCTCAACAAACCAATTTCGTTCCACCCCATTTTGAACCAGCATTGGCAAAAACCAATGAGCCTCGCCTATGAGATCAAATGGCTTTGGAAATGTTTTGTACCCATGCTGTACAGCAGCGCGGATGCTTTGCAGTGTGGACAAATAAATTTTTAAAAGCAGCACTGGATGCACCATAGCCCTTTAAAAACAAAAAACATTATATCCAATTTTATTGAAAGTTTTGCGGCAAAAACATGGCATAGCACAGTACAAGGGTTGATCAATGTACACGTACGGCATGACAGCAATCTCAGGTATCAATAGTATACAACAGTGCATTATCATATCAATAAACAATAATAAGCACACTATTTCCACCATATACATTCATGTTTCTTCGGAAAGCCACTTGCCACAAAAATTGGCATCTCCTGCTGTGCGCACCAGTCCACCACTGCCCGCCAACCTCTGACATTCGGTGGCTTTTGTTGGTTCCTGACCCGGGCCACATCCCGCTTAGCAACCAAGCAAGAAGCAATCGTCCCCAGATAGGTGCGCTCAGCCCCAGGCCCCCCTACCTACTCCATACGCCCAAATAGCGCAACACGGGGCGTCAACTCCAGGGGGTGGTACAAGACAGTGGATAATACTCGAACCCACCCCCTCCCAAAAAGGCCTCAGGACTAGGCACTCCCAGGCAATGTGGAAAAAGTCTGCCCGGGAAGTGTGCAGCCGTGCACACTGCTCGCGCATCGGAGTGTACATGTTGTAAGCGGCTTGGGGTGAGGTACGTCTTGCACAGGTAGTTGAACTGTATCATGCACAGCCGCCTAAGATTGACAGCTCCCTAGGTGGCAAGTGGCCCCCTTACTTAGCCGTCCCAAGAAGAGTGTCACCTCCAGCGGATTGTATTCCGGCAGGGACTCAATCGAGAGTTTGTGAGTCAGCAAGGCATGGCATAGGTGGAGGTAGCGAAAAAGATGCAAATTAGACAGTGAGTACTTGGCTTTTAGTTTGTGAAAGCACATAATGTTCCTACCATTGTAGGCTTCCCTCAGATACGAGATCCCAATGCGATCCCATGGCAGAAAACCTTCCAGCTTCGAAAGTTGATCAAGCCATGTTCCTCACCACAAAAAAGTCATCTCGGTGAGGCGACGGTCCCATCCAATAAGGCAAATAGCCGCTCTCCAACAAGTGAAGGATAACCGTGTGCATGAAGACAATGTACCTGGTAAATGTGCCCCATAGAGGAGATCTAGCAAGCCATCCATACCCAGTGAATATATTTCCAACCGATATGCCAGATCATCCCATCCCCTGGTGAACCAGTCATGAATTGGCACCATGTGTGCTGCCAAATAGTATAGGTATACATTTGAAAAACCTAGGCTGCCGTCAAAAGGAGATTTGCGCAGTGAGTGAAATGCCACCTTGTGCCGACCCCAGCTCACACAAAATTAGTAATTTTAGCAGTCACAGAATTAAACCATTTTCGGGGAAAGCAATATGGATAATTGCCCAACACGTATATATAGGGCGGGAGGCACACCATTTTAAAAAGGTCTGCGCAACCCATAGGGGTCAATGGCAGCGTGTCTCAGAGGGCAAAATCTTGATCAAGCCACCGATACAGTCCCCAGAAGTTGAGGGCCCAGGCCAGATCTGGAATGGGAAACACATGCACCCTTAGATATTTATTTTTAACAACAGATGTTATTGATTTTCCATAGTACCCGATGGGCGAAGCCCAGCAAGCAAAGTGCATTTGAAATACATACTGCAAGGTCTCTAGGTACTGTACATTACACACCGCTAAGGTCTGTGGAACATCAGACCAAAGAAAATGCCCCACCCACCGCCCCCCAAGCACACACCACTCATACTTTAGAAACATTATATGCACATATCGTAGCGATTCCTGTCTACGTCTTTGTAGCACCAACACTTTAAACTGGTACATCGCTCACCACCAGCCGTTCTATAGGGTCCCGGGTGTCTGGCTGCGCCATCAATGACAAATTAATACCACTGTATTTGGCCCACCCAGCCCAGATCTTCCCATGCTTCTGCGGGCAACACCTCGCCTGGAACACAGCAACCTCCGCCGACATGCACCTATCCATGGCCTATTTCCAGATAGTTATATTGGGCGGTGACGTATCTTTCCAGTGTTGTGCTATGTCCCTCTTATCTAATGTGAGAACGAGAAACAGTAAGTGTCTTTTATACCTGTTCCCCCGATGTCTTCTGTGCTGTGTAAAAGCGTCAGTCTGGGGTCCGTCGAGATGTCCCATGCCAGAACGCGCCCCCTGCAAGACAGCAAGCCAGACCAGAAGAGCTGCAATGCCCCGCAACTCCACACAGAGTGAAGGAATGATCCCTTGTCCGTGCCACAACGGAGACAGATGGGGGACTGAATGGCTCCCATCTTCCAGAGGCGAAGACACGTGCAATATATTCTATGGAGATATTTAAATTGGATTAATCTGTATCTGGTAGTATCTGGTAGAGACTGCAGCGCCCATGGGGCTAGCCAGTGCCTCGGCCCAGTCATTGCCTGTCAGGGCGGGCAGGTCCGCCTCCCACCCCGCCCGGGTGAATAGTTGTCTTGGAGTGTGTAGTGAGAGTTTGATAAATTTGCCGGATTTTGTGGGCCCCCAGATCCCCCATCAACAGACGACCTTCCAGCGGGTGAAACTGGGGGTAATGACTCAAGATGCCGTCCCAGTGGGGTCAATGAGTGTCGGAGCTGCAGATAGCAATGAAACTGTGATTTGTGAAGGTCAAAGTCCGCCTGCAGCCTTTGAAACGATTTAAGAGTGGTCCCCTGCATAATGTCTCCGAGAGTGGAGATCCCGATATCATCCCATCTGCAAAACCCCACCAATGCCACGACGGGCCGGAGGTGTGTTCCCTGCCAGAGAGGAGTGGCACCAGTCAGCGTACCCCACCAACACATGGACCGAACCACCCGCCTCCAGGTTTGACTAACTGTCCGGCAGGCCAAGGGAAGCACCTCCAGGGACGAGCAACTATATAGAAGATGAAGCAGCGGGGTACCCGCCATGGCGAGCGGCTCCACGGTGTAGGCCGGGTCTTACTGGGAACCATACCACCATTCGTTGATCACCAAAAGGTGCAAAGCCCAGTAGTACGTGCGGCCGTCAGCCGCCGCTATACCACCGCGATACGTGGACTGAATGCAAGTTGCGAGTGCCCCACAGATCGCACCTCCTTGCCAGAGGAACCTATTCAGTAGTGCATTTATTTGGAGAAATCACAACGGGGGAAAGGGTACGGATAATTCTGGAGCCTGTAGAGCAGGCACGGCAGAGACACCATTTTGAAAATTGCAGACCTGCCGTAGAGCGATAGAGGTAATTGGGACCAGATCGTCGTTTCATCCCGGACCGCGGGGAGCAGCAGAGCTATATTCCGCATCCAAGTGGCGGTGGGACACCGCGTTATATACACCCCCAATTACTTAAGGCCCGTGTCTGCAATGATCAGTTGTGAGGCCCAAGCCTGACTTATTTGCTCGCACCCTTAGATATTTGATGGAGTTATGCCGAGTAGGAATGTTGGGACACTAGACCCACCCTGGAGTGTCACCCTTCACCTCCACTTATCAGGATTTGCCTTCATTAACCTGAAGCCCGGATGCCTCGCCACACAGACGGAGAAGTTTCAGGCAGCAGGGTCCAAAATGCCACGGCTCTCTTAAAAGCATGTGATCCACGCATAATGCTACTCGGTCTTTAAGGCCAACACACCCATTGCCAGCCCGAAACCTGAACATCACTGCATAGCAGCCTCGCCAGAGGCTCCATTACAAACGCAAAAAGCTGTGGAGACAATAGGCACCCCTTATGTATGCCCCCCTCAATAGGAAACACGGGAGAGAGGACCCCATTTACCCGGACCTGAGCCATAGGAGAGTGGTAAAGAGCCGAACCATACGACGGAACCCCTTCCCAGTGCCACCCAGATGAAGAACTCCACCCATGAAGGCCCATGACACGGTATCAAAAGCTTACGTAAAATCAACTAACAAGAGGACCAGATTGCCATTGAGCTCCGAAGCCCTGTACAGCTGTACATGTACCCTACTAATACAATGACATGTGCTACTGCCCGGCATGAATCCACTTTGACCCAGGTGAACAAGATAGGGCAGGGCCCGACCAAACTGCTCAGCTAACACTTTTGCATAGATCTTAATATCAATGTTGATCAACAAAATCGCGTGATAAGTGGAGCATTGGTCTCTAGGAAGACCATCATTGTTCAAGATGACTATGGTGGCACAGTACAACTCTGGCGGAAAAGGCCCCTGCTCCAAGACTGTATAAAGATTCAAAAGATGGGAACATATGATCTCCCAGAACCGTTTGTAGTACTCAATCGGGTACCCGTCTGGGCCAACCGTTTCCCCGGATTGCAATCCCGACATCGGGGCACTCAATTCCTCGAGCATTGGGGCTTGGTCCAGTTCCTGGGACAAGACACTGGGTATAGTCTGCAGTGGTATGGTATCTAAAAGGGGTTGGCAACCTCTGCTGGCAGCGGAGGACACCGTAAGTATAACCCTCTGTAAAAATCAGCAAAGGTCTGGGCAATTGCGGGAAGCTCCTCTTGGAGACGACCCAATGAGTCCTGAATCACCAGAATCACTTGGTCAGAGACCCAAAGGGTGGTCAGCCAGTACAACATTTTGCCCGATTGGTCTCCTGAGGCATACTCTCTCTGCGTGGAGGCCCTCCAACATTGCCTGGTCTCTTCCAAGGAAACCTGCTGCAGTTTAGTACGGGTCATGGCCAGGAGGCTACGAGATTGCTCGGTATCTGCTCTTCCAACCGTACTGTCCTGGTTTCCAAATCTGTCAGATGAGTCAAACGGAGCACCTCTGTCCGCCAAACAGGACCTTTAATGCTGGCCCTCAGGGATGGCTTACTAGCTGCCCATAGTGTGGCCGCCGAAGCTACCGAACCTGCATTGAGCTCAAAGAACTGACACAATTCGTCCTCCACAAAGGTCTGACATGCAAGGCTCTGCAAGTACCATACATTGAATCTCCAGGTTGGCCGCAAGACAGCAGGTTGAGTTCCCCACAATACCAACAGCAGAGCGTGATTGGAGATACCACTCAGAAGGATACACACCGATTGAACCGAGAGAAGATCCGCGGCCAGAAACCACATCAAGTCTATGCGAGACTCTGCTGTATGCGCTGCAGAATGATGGGTGTAAGCCTGTGGAGTAGGGTGCAAAGAGCTCCAGGCACTTCTCGGGAATGCCTGGCAGGGTATGGGGCAGAGGAGGCGTCCAGGACCAGGTCCGGAAGTGCATTAAAATCTCCTCCCATCATTGTGACGCCCTGAGGGAGAGTCAAGACAAAGGATTTCAGCAACTATAGGGAAGGCTGCAGCAAGGGCGGTGAGACTTAACAGGATATAAAATTATAGTACCTCTCTTCCATCCAGCCCTCAATACCCAAGTAGCAGCCCTGACTCTCTTTGTGGTGGGCTGTAACTGGCATGGGAAGGGATTTGTTAAGTAATATAGCGAGTCCTCTGGAGCCACGTGTAAAACCTGATTGGTAGACCCTGTCATAGCTGAACCGACCCAGGAAGGGGCAATTCGTACCTAATAAATGGGCCTCCTGGCAGAGAACAACCGCTGGCCTGTGGTGTTTAATATATCGTAACACAGCTGACCGCTTAATGCGATCCAGGAGGCTGTTAACGTTTCAGGAGAGTACTGTTATCTGAAGAGGGGCCATGACGCAGCAGAACAAACCAAGTGGGGTCCCCACCCAACAAGATTAGACAGGAGAGACCAATGACCTAGATTGCAGTGCTTTTCCCTGCGAACCATTGTTATCAGCCTAGTTGCCGCTGTTAACCTGGAAGGGAACAACGCTGGTAAGACAAAACTGACAGATAGATAAACTAGGCTCAAAACCCAACAAAACTACCCTACCCCCAACATCCCCCTTCCCCACACTTCACCCAGGAAGAATTGGTCGCCCTAACTTATTATACCAGAACCTCTAACTGAGGTGGTGGGGGGAGTGATAAACCACTGTAGTCCATAGGCGCCCATGCAACAGGATCCAGCGCCTGACAACGAATTATACCTTAGGAGAATGAAATTGCCTTCCAGTGCCCCACAAAAATAACACCCAGAGCAGAAGGAAAGCCATACTGGCCAAGACCCACAGCAGGAGGCGAAGAGAAGCTAGCACAACCAGCCCCTCGACAGACACTCCTAGTCCGCCCCCCACAACATGATTAGCATTGTAACTCAAAAGGAAACATCCAGGTCAAGGCGGACCAGAAAGCTGAGACAAGGAGCCCAAGCCCACCTCCACAGAGCGAAAAACCAATGGAGTATCTGAGAGGGTTTCAACCTCCTGCGGTGAGGCTGGGTCCAGGGCAGGCTCCTCTCTAGCTGGGCCCAAGCCCTCCCCAGAAGACCACAGTCAATCCGGGAATTCCGTGAGTGGGAGCACTAACTTGCTTCCGCATCAGGAAAGCGACCCAGTTCGCTCCTTTGTTCCCCCAGAACGGTATTGCTCGGGAAGAGGGGACTTGCAGCAGCCGTCCCACAGTACCCCATTCCCAGGCATGATCCAGGGTATCAAAGAAGAAGGTGTGAGACTTGAAGAAGAGCTTAAGGCGGATGGGAAACGGACGCATATAACGTAGGTCCAAGGCCCAGAGCTTCTGCTTCACTTTGATGAAGGAGCGCAGCTGCTGCTGCAATGCCTTTGTGTAGTCCAGAAATAAAAGAAACTTTGCATTGTTAAACAGCAGATCAGGGTGGGTGTATGCCTCCTGTAGTATCATGTCTCGGTCTTTAAAGTTGAGCAGCCGCAGGATCACAGGCTGCTTGGAGGCCACAGGCGGGGGCCTCGGCACTAACGAGAGGTGCGCTCATTCGATAACAAAGAAGGGGGACAGTTTATTTTCAGGCATCCACTGTTTTGAACCAGTCCTCCAGATAGGCCCCTCTGCTCCACGGATCCAGGCAGG
The DNA here is from genome assembly GCF_964204655.1 of Triturus cristatus. Lineage (NCBI taxonomy): Eukaryota > Metazoa > Chordata > Amphibia > Caudata > Salamandridae > Triturus > Triturus cristatus. The sequence goes on along the minus strand of NC_140580.1, from coordinate 252,043,933 downwards.
CCAATGAGTCGAAGATTATTACGTCCTCCACTCTCTCCGTCAGGGAGGACACCAAGGCGATCAGCTTGGACATCTGGCTCTTGAGAGACGCGATTTTGTCCTTGGCCAAGGAGATGCAGTGTTTGACCTCCATGGTAGTTGTCACCGCATTACGCAAATCCTGGCACAGTAGGGAAAGATCCACTCATAGGCCATCCACTTTAGATTCTACAGCATCCTGAAAGTCCTGTATTGCCTTGAGGATCACCTCCAACTCTGCAGTCCTCTACCACCCCAAATTAGGCATCTCATCAGTTGAACTCTCTGCATGCTCGAGGGGGCAGTCAGCGGGACTGTAGATTGGCCCATCTTCATTTGAGATGGTGCTTGCAGCGGCACCTTCCCCCGCCCCACGCTTAACAGTCAGGGGCCTGTATCTTGGACAACAGGAAGCACAACCACCTCCAAGGAAAGGTCTGGATGGCTCAAGAGAGAGCACAGAGGCCACCACCCACCTGGCCCTCAGACAGCAGGTCCATAAAATGGAGGTCGGTTGGGACTGAGGGAGATAAGAACCGACCGCATGCAGTGTGCAGGTGATGGTGGTAGACAGTCGGCTCCAGCTCAGACCATCAGCCCAGGCCCCCTTCATTAGAGTCCCTCAATGCCCCTCCATGCCCTGAAGGCAACACTGCAGTGGTAGTCCAGATCTTAGTCTGCCATGGACCTAAGGTCACAACGTAAGTAAGTCGTAGGACAGGAGGGCCCAACTCTCACTTCCATTGCAGGCACTGGAGGCCAGGTGCCGTTCCACTATACAGGACCCAGGCAGGACTCCCCAGGACCCAGGAGGGGGGAGGAGGGAACCCCCAGCCGTACAAGAACCAGGTAAGCTAGGATCTATTGCCCGGCACAGGCAAAGTCACTCAGGTCCCAGGGGGGAAGGCCCCCCGGTTGCACAAACCCTAAACCGGCCGAGGTCCTGCCTCCACCCTTGTCCCTTCAGCCTCCACTAGGCAGGCCCTCACAGTCTACCCCCACAGCTACAGGTCGCGAGCACCACGGCAAGACCTAGCAGGGGCTAGCCTCCATAGTACTTAATGCATCTGTAAGCCCAAAGGCTGGATCTCGCAGGCCACCAATACTGCCGCCGACTCCGGTCCTTCCTCGCTGCCAACACCCAGTCTCTCAAACCGCCAGTCCCCCCGGGTATGCCACCACACATGCAGCTTAGTCCAAGATGGGGAGGGGGAAGGGAGGACCTGGATCACCGTCCAGGCGACCGATGGCCGCTCCTACCTCCAGTCTGAGCAGCTCCCGCCGCAGCTTTCCACTGCAGCTGCAGCGGGATGTCGAGGCAATTAGACCTGCTTCTCCGGCACCCTTCTGTTACCATCAACGAAGGAAGGGAGCCTCTCCGCCTCCACCGACAAAGGAGGGCCTACTCCCTTGCAAGGCACCTACTCGCAGGGCAGCTCCAGACCCTGTGGCAAGCGCAGTCCAGCACCGACAGCTGCCCACCACCACCCAGACCCATCAGTGTTCCCAGGCAAAAGGGGGCCCGCACAAAGGCAGGGCACCTCCGCACATGCAACAGTCTTCTTCGTCTGAGCCCCGCCGCTCTGGATCACAAGAAGTCCAGCCTGGCAGTTTCACCCAGCCCATCGGCTTCATGCGAAAGTGCGGTCCTGGCAGAGGCACCACATTGCAGTAGGCCCTCACTCTGCTGCAGCGGCCCAGCGGTTCCAAATGGGCCAAGGAAGGGTTCTTTTGACACCAAGAGCCCCACAAGGAGCCTCAGTGCTCTCCAGAGCAGTAAGGACGTAGTTGTCAGGCAGGATGATGACGGATGATCTTCCTCGGGCAACGGTAGCAGTACAAGAGCTCGACCGCCATCTTGGCCACCCAGGCCATGCCATCATAGACCTTTTAAAAATTATTTCTAGTGATGGGGCACCTGTATCTGAAACTCATTCCCATAGTAAAATCATCAAATATGTTTCCCCATTGGTCGTATTGACCTTTGTTAGTCGATATGAAGCCCTGCAAAGGAATTATCATCAGAAATACATCTTGAACTCGTGAAGCCAATTTGACTAACAAATACAACCAAGAATCAATATTTTCAATTCTATGGGTTTATTTTAGGATATTAATCCATCCTGTATATATGCAGAGTAAATTTAGGAGATGCAACAATATAGTTTGAAGACTAAAATGTGCCAGTAAGTTAAACCGTAATGAAATGAGTTACAGAATAGTAACAGCCACAATGCAAATAAATCAGATTGTTGCAATCAGGTGTTTCATAAAGAAACTTTCCTTTTCTATTCTAAACATGGGCTGAGAACCTGAATTAGCTCAAGAGGGAAAGATGTTGTTTTACAGATGACAATGTTAAATGTTCCAACCATTGTTGACATAATTTACCGGCAGAATATGCGGTAACCGTATGTGAATGGGGAAAATGAGGATCAGGTCTACTTTGTGTAAATCCTTTTGTGGTATTTAAAAAACGTAATTGGCATGTATTTGAGCCTAATAGACACAACAGCCAATCAGCCGGATCAATAGCGGAAGAATTGAGAGTACCTTTCTGAAACATGACAGTTAAATCGTCAATTGAGTAATTTGTATATTCGTGCTGTTAATCATAAGCAGCTAATAAAGGAATGGCGAGACCATTTACATTTTTAGCTGTGGCCAAAACAAGTAGTTTGCTGCACCGTCTGGTTCAAAAATATGAGCTGTGATGGTATCAAACGTGCGCAATGCAATGATTCAAGACCCTGCACTTGCCAAACTTTGGTACCCCAAATAGTCTTTAAATCAACTACGTCTTACCAATAATCATAACCTTTCATGGACAACTCAGTTATGAAAGACGAAGAATAGACCAATTTAGTGTGGGTCACTATAAATTTGGAGCAGGCAGGCATTTTCAATTTATAAAAATAGGTTCTAGAGTCTGAGAGATTATAACCAGTAAAATACATTAAAAAAATTACGTTTGGTCTCTGAGCTGCTCTGTACCGGGGTCGGGCAATGTTCCCACTGGGTATAATAAAAAATGGTCTCCGTGTATTGGTTTTGTGTAAAGAAATTATGGCCATAATGTTGGTAACAGAATAAATCAGCATAGTTGGTGGAATTTAAATACAAATCTTCAGTATCAAAGGCAGTATAATATTTTTAAATGGAGTTTACAATAGAAGGTTCAAAAGGTCCCAGCCTGAGTCTTAATGCCTTTATTCAGATAATGAGGAGGCTTTTCTTGAGGTATTGAACCTTTGTTACCTCATTATTGACATGTTACTCTGGTATGAGACAGACTCCTCCTCCAGATTTTTAATAGTCCTTTTAGTAATTGCAGAATGCCTGAAGGTGATTTTCAATTTTATGCACGAACAGAGGGGTATAATCAAAGCAATCCACTCTTTTTGATGGTAATGAAATGCATTAACAGTTTGCTTCTCTCAAACAGCTGAACAGCCGACATGTATTTCGCCCTTCAGTATCAGTCAGACTTGGGATTTTTCAAGGCTTTAACATTCCTGATGTCATATTAGTCAAGTCACTTTGGTCCATATTCAAAAAGATTCAGCAATGAAAATTTCTTTGCGGTCTGTTCAAAATCTACATCAGTCTGTCCACGAGCGGTATATTGTTTTTAATCAGAAAGCAATGAATTGACAGCATTAACACCCCAATCATCTGAGTGGATTCCAAGCAAGTCCACATCCCCTAAAGAAACTCGAAACACGTATGGAATTTGTAAAATTTCCGTCGGGCCATGGATATTGAATGCGGCCTCATCTCAAACTATGCCATCAACAATTGGGAAAGCTGAACTGTTAATTAGGGTTTGATCCCATTTCATTTTATGAGATGAAGTGTGCAGGGCCAGAGCTCCGGCAACCAATTTCATAGCAGAGCATTCAGGTAAGTAATGTCCATTGACCAACAGGAAGAACACAGTCACAAACCCAATCCACATGAAGAGGAAACCACTGTCAGCACCATCAAGACACATTTCCAGGGCAGGACCAGGTAAGTTTTTTTTGAACCAGCCGAGAAAAAGACTGCACCGTGTAGGGGGTTGTGCCACATAAGATAACGAAGACGTAGTAGAAGAAAAGCTATCATGGTTCAAATAGTAAACACTGGACCCCAGCTGAAATAACGAGGGCTGCTCCTCATTGAAAGATAAATGAACTGGATTTTCTGGAATGTCAATTATAACTTCAACTGGTGTAGAGTCATTCATGTGCTTCAGTAGTAGAAATCAAATGTAAAACTGGCAACAAATCAATTGAAGTCTCCATCACCCCCTCCCCTTGTTGCGGAGTTGTAGGGAAGACAGAAGCCATCGGATTTAGCAAAACATCCCAGCATGGAATGCTTGTAGGTCTACTATTCAGTATTGGCCATATGGTGCTGTAGCTTGACATGTTTGATTGAAATGTATTGATTCTCCTTGCGGCCAGGCAGCGGAGGTAGGATCACAGTACGAGTGCCCTTCAATCCAAGGACTAGGACTGGTGCACGGTATGAGGGACCAAATTCTTTTTTGTTCTCGATTTTCTCCCGGACCAGTTCTCCAAACTTAGAAAGCCAGCCGGTAACAGGAATCAGCACAGCAGCTTCAGTGGACGAGGGCAAATGATCATTTGCCAGTTTGTCACAAGACTTTTGTAGATCCTGTAACATAGCACAATGATTATCTACGTTAAATGTTGCAGCAACCGCCACAAGGTCTAGAACATTAAGGTCTGGCACAAACATTTTAATGCCAAAGAGCAATTTGTATGGGGTCCCCCCACCCAGAGATCTTCGTGGAGGATTACTTAATGCAAGTTGAACTCTGTATAGATGAGTCAACCAGCCCCGGCCAATACCTAATGCCCTCGCCTATTGCTTTAAGTCACGGTTCATCCGCTCCACAACTGAATTCCCCTCAGGCCGATATAGAGATGAGAATTGCACCTGCACCCCCAAAGACTTCATCGCATCACGGTAAGCCTTAGAGGCAAAAGCCGGACCTTGGTCTGGATGGAAGGTGCCACATGCAAAGGTCCCTACAAAGACACGTAAATCTTTTATAACAGTTCAAGCATCAGCACTGCGTTGCGGCCAGACCCAAAGGAATCTAGTGCATGAATCCACTGCAACCAAGATATGTTTAAACGCAGTGTCAGAAGTCCAAGGACCACAGTGATTAAGATAAATACAGCCAAACGGCTGATTGGAAATGTAAAGTTGAGTATGTGGTGGGCATGAAACAGTAGAAGGTTTAATTTGTTGACAAATGTCACAAGAAAGAACATATTTACGTGCCTGTTGATATAAGTCAAGCCACCAGAATCGTTGCTGTAACAGTGAAACAGTCATGGTAAGTCCAGCATGGGCAGACGCCACACATTCATATGCAGCAATGATCAAAGAAAGTCTGAGGTCCTTGTTGGGAATCAGCCGATCCCAGACGGATGGAATAGTTACAAAGGGGACTTGTTCAGAAGAGAACTGGTATGTATAACGTGAAGGGAAACCCTCCCTCGTAGCAGCAGTTGCTGCCAGAATATCATCATCAATTTTAGTCATAGACCGTGTGACTGCTGCTACTGAACAAGTGACTACAGCAGATTTGGCTGCCTCATCAGCCATAGAATTACCAACAGCGTGCGCTCCCACACGCTGATGTCCTAAAGTATGAATAACCTGTGTGAGTGTCAAACGTTCCTTAAGAGCGGTCACTCAGACCCAACGTGTTTTATGCTTTATTGTGCTACCTTTAGAATCATGAAAATCATTTTGTGTCCAGAAAAACAATTATCATTGAAGGATTGTACACAGTAAAAAGAATCGCAGACCACCATGTAGGAACATCAGGCTCAGCAAATTCAAGAGCCAAAACCAAAGCACGTAACTCAGGCAATTGTGCCGTGCAGTCTTCAAGAGACTGTGTGTGCACCAAGGAAGACTTAAAATTGCCATCTACTTTAGTGCCTGCCACTATAGTGCAGGCCGCGGAATAAGCATGTTTAGAACCAATGGCAGGCTGTGCAGACCCATCAGTGTAAATAATGCATTTGTACTTATCAAGAGGGACCAATGTCAAAGGAGGAGGATGAACGGCTTCATGTTGTAAAAACTCCTGTGTCTGCAAAGAAGGGTCAAAGATGAAATTGACATCAGCCGAAGTCATTGACTGGCCCATTGAATCAAACGGGGATGCAAAGCCTTAGCATTTGAAACACTCGCCTTTGTGACAGCTTCTAAAGCAGGTACAGGCAAGACTATGAAAATGTGTTTTTCCTGAGCCAGAGAGCATTTCTTTGAGAATTTTTGGTACAAGAAAAACGCAATTCTGCGGATGTATATAAATGCAATTTAAAAGCAATAGGGACCGTGTCCCCCTCATGGTACATAAGTAAAACCTAACGATCCTGGTACAATCCTTATAACCAAATTTGTGGTATTGTCTTGTGTCAACAAGAACCGGGTCGTAAGCAGATCAGACTGCAAAGACTGAAGAATCGCGGTATGTTCCGTAAGCCAACTGGAAGAAGAAAAACAAGGTTGTATCAATGTGTAAAGTGGTTTGATACGCTGGGAAATGTAAGTCCTCCCAAAATGAAAAAAAAACCCAGCAAAGATTGCAATTTTTTAAGAGTAGAAGGAGGTTGTAGTTGAGCACATTTCTCCAGAAAGTGGGGGGCCAACCCCCTACCTTCGTTATAGAGCTCATATCCAAGGAAAAGAACCGCCAACAATGCAATATGAGATTTGCCAAAATTAAATTTGTAAAAACAACAATTGATGAACAGAATGCAGAACAATCTCATACATTCACCCCAGTACAGAGATCTGGGCCTAAATCCATTGTTTTTTTTGCTCACCATGCCATTCCTGTTTGATTCCAGCCATATGCAAATCAGTCTTGACCCTGTGCCTCATGGGAACAGTCCAGCCTGAACTGCCAAGCCAGGTCCTCCCTGGACTGGAAACAAGCATCCTAGGACCGTTTTCGGGGTTTCACCCGTCTTCAGCCAGGATAGCTTGATTCCAGTGGCATGTAGAGCACGGGACCCATGTCTGTGCATACCCGTCCCACTCGGGGTGACAAATGCAAAAACAACAATTGATGGACAGAATGCAAAACAATGTCATACATTCACCCCAGTACAGAGATCTGGGCCCACATCCATCATTTTTTTGCTCACCATGCCATTCCAGTTTGAACCCAGCCATATGCAAATCAGTCTTGACCCTGTGCCTCATGGCAACAGTTCAGCCCGAACTGCCAAGCCAGGTCCTCCCTGGACTGGAAACAAGCATCCTATGACCGGTTTCAGGGTTTCACCCCCTCTTCAGCCAGGATAGCTTAATTCCAGTGGCATGGAGAACATGGGACCTACGTCTGGGCATACCCATCCGACTCGGGGTGACAAATGCAAAACCGGTCCCAGGATGCTTGCTTCCGGTCCAGGGAGGACGTGGCCTGGCAGTTCGGTCTGGACTGTTCCCATGGGGCACAGGGTCAAGATTGATTTGCATATGGCTGGGTCCAAACTGGGGTGGCGTACTGGGCAAAAGAAGGATGAATTTAACCCAGATCTTTTGACTGGGGGAGAATGTTTGCATTGTCAGCATTTCGTCCATCATTTGTTTGCTGTAACACTTTTCGCCCTAAGTGGGATGGGTATGCCCAGACGTGGGTCCCTTGCTCACTGTGCCACTGGATTCAAGCTAGCCTGGTTGAAGAAGGGTGACACACCCTGAAACCGGTCCCAGGATGCTTGTTTCCGGTACAGGGAGGACCTGGCCTGGCAGTTCGGTCTGGACTGTTCCCATGGGGCACAGGGTCAAGACTGATTTGCATACGGCTGGTTCCAAACTGGGGTGGCGTTGTGGGCAAAAGAACTATGGATTTAACCCAGATCTTTTGACTGGGGGAGAATGTTTGCATTGTCAGCATTCCGTCCATCATTTGTTTGCTGTAACACTTTTCGCCCTAAGTGGGATGGGTATGCCCATGCTTGGGTCCCTTGCTCACTGTGCCACTGGATTCAAGCTAGCCTGGTTGAAGAAGGGTGACTTACCCTGAAACCGGTCCCAGGATGCTTGTTTCCGGTCCAGGGAGGACCTGGCCTGGCAGTTTCCATGGGGCACTGGGTCAAGACTGATTTGCATATGGCTGGGTCCAAACTCGGGTGGCGTACTGGGCAAAAGAAGGATGAATTTAACCCAGATCTTTTGACTGGGGGAGAATGTTTGCATCTCAGCATTCCGTCCATCATTTGTTTGCTGTAACACTTTTTGCCCTATGTGGGATGGGTATGCCCAGATGTGGGTCTCTTGCTCACTGTGCCACTGGATTCAAGCTAGCCTGGCTGAAGAAGGTTGACATACTCTGAAACCGGTCCCAGGATGCTTGTTTCCGGTCCAGGGAGCAGCTGGCCTAGCAGTTCGGTCTGGATTGTTCCCATGGGGTACAGGGCCAAGACTGATTTGCATACGGCTGGGTCCAAACTGGGGTGGCGTAGTGGGCAAAAGAACGATGGATTTAACCCAGATCTTTTGACTAGGGGAGAATGTTTGCATTGTAATTATTCCGTCCATTATTTGTTTGCTGTAACACTTTTCACCCTAAGTGGGATGGGTATGCCCAGATGAAATGAAATGAAAAGTAAATTTATATAGCGCGGTTGCTGCCCAGAGGTGTCCAAGCGCTAGAGGCCAGAGTGAGTTGCTTGCCAGAAGAAAAAATAGCGGGAAGTTAATGAGGGGCATTAAACAAAAAAGTCTTCAGCTGTTTTCGAAAAGAGGAGAGGTTGGAGTTGGACCTAAGATGAAGAGGAAGTGAATTCCATGTCTTGGCGGCATTGTAGGCGAACGTCCTGCCGCCAGCTCTTACCTTTTTTCTTCTGGGGACTATGGCCATACATGCCTGGCTAGAGCGGAGGTTTCTGCTGGGTTGGTGCTGTTTTACTAGGTCCCGGACAATCATCGGTCCTGTGTCCCAAAAGGCCTGGTGAGAAATACAAATGGCCTTAAAGGTGATTCTTTGTCGCACTGGTAGCCAATGCAGCCTGCTCAGTCCAGGTTTGGCTGACTGTCTGCGCGGCAGCTGGAGCAGTGTGCGAGCCGCACAATTCTGAACTATCTGTAGTTTGCGCAAGGTGTATTCCGGGGCACCGAGATAAAGGACATTGTTGAAGTCTAAACGGGACTGAATCAAGCCTTGAATGGCCACCTGCTTTGCCTCCACAGGTAGAAGAGGGAGGACTTTCTTCAACATCCTAAGAAGTCCGAAGCAGGTAGCCGAGAGTTTAGTAGCCTGGGTGTTAAATGAGAGGGTTTTATCAAGCCAAACCCCAAGGCTCTTAATATTGTCCTTGGGTATAGGGGGAGCACCTAAACAAGAGGGCCACAAGGAGATGAAGAAGGTGGGATTTGTGGGCCCCAGGAGCATCAGCTCGGTTTTGTCCCCATTGAGCTTGAGGGAGGAGGAAGTCATCCATCCCTTTACCTCCTCTAAGCATTTTATTAGCCCACCTGAAGATGACAGACCAGCCTCCTGCGCCAAGGAGACCACTAGCTGGGTGTCGTCCGCGTAAGAAATTATTTTAACCCCAAACGGACGGACAACCTCAGCCAGTCAATCAATCAATCAATCAATCAATCAATCATCAATCATACCACTTGTATAGCGCGCTACTCACCCGGAAGGGTCTCAAGGCGCTTGGGGGAAGGGGTCCGCTACTGCTCGAACAGCCACGTCTTGAGTTGTCTCCTGAAGGCAAGATGGTCCTGGGTCAGCCGAAGGTGGATGGGGAGGGAGTTCCATGTCTTGGCCGCCAGGTAGGAGAAGGATCTGCCTCCGGTGGTGGCTCTTCGGATGCGTGGTACGGCGGCGAGGGCGAGGCTAGTAGACCGTAGCTGGCGGGTGGGCGTGTAGAAGGTCAGGCGGTCGTTGAGGTACTTGGGTCCCAGGTCGTGGAGAGACTTGTGTGCGTGGGTGAGGAGCCTGAACGTGATCCTCTTGTTGATGGGGAGCCAGTGCAGGTCCCTCAGGTGGCCGGAGATGTGGCTGCGTCGGGGGATGTCCAGGATGAGTCGGGCGGAGGCGTTCTGGATGCGTTGGAGTCTTTTCTGTAGCTTGGCTGTGGTTCCGGCGTAGAAGGTGTTTCCGTAGTCCAGTCGGCTGGTGACGAGGGCCTGGGTGACCGTCTTCCTGGTTTCGGTCGGGATCCATCGGAAGATCTTGCGAAGCATGCGAAGGGTGTGAAAGCATGATGAGGAGACGGCGTTGACTTGTCTGGTCATCGAGAGGGAGGAGTCCAGGATCAAGCCCAGGTTGCGTGCGTGGTCTGTTGGCTTGGGGGCGGTGCCCAGGGCTGGGGGCCACCAGGAGTCGTCCCAGGCGGAGGGTGATGGTCCCAGGATGAGGACTTCCGTCTTGTCTGAGTTCAGTTTCAGGCGGCTGTTCTTAATCCACTCGGCGACGTCTTTCATCCCTTCGTATAGGCTGGTTCTGGCGGTGTCGGGGTCTCTGGTGAGGGAGAGGATCAGCTGGGTGTCGTCGGCGTAGGAGATGATGTTGAGGTTGTGTTGCCGTGCGATGGCAGCAAGAGGTCTCATGTAGACGTTGAAGAGGGTGGGGCTGAGTGATGATCCTTGCGGGACGCCGCAGATGACTTCGGTGGCCTCGGATCGAAACGGGGGGAGGCGGACTCTCTGTGTTCTTCCGGCGAGGAACGAGATGATCCACTCCAGTGCCTTCTCTTGGATGCTGGTGTTGCTGAGGCGTTGGACTAGGGTGTGGTGGCAGACAGTGTCGAACGCTGCGGAGAGGTCCAGGAGGATGAGTGCCGCTGTTTCCCCGTTGTCGAGCAGGGCTCGGATGTCGTCGGTGGCTGCGATGAGGGCGGTCTCGGTGCTGTGGTTGGCTCTGAAACCGGACTGCGAGGGGTCGAGGGATCCGTTCGTCTCGAGGAAGGCGGCAAGCTGTCTGTTGGCGATCTTCTCGATGACTTTGGCAGGAAAAGGGAGGAGCGAGATGGGTCGGAAGTTCTTGAGGTTGGTGGGGTCCGCTGTTGGTTTCTTCAGTAGGGCGCTGAGCTCAGCATGCTTCCAGCTCTCCGGGAAGGTGGCAGTGTTGAAGGAGGTGTTGATGACGTCCCGGAGTTGGGGTGCGATGGTGGAGTCGGCCTTGTTGAAGATGTGGTGGGGGCAGGGGTCGGTTGGAGATCCGGAGTGGATGGTGTTCATCGTGCGGGCTGTGTCTTCGGTGGTCACCGTGGTCCAGGTGCGGAGGGTGGCGGTGGGGTGCGTTGGTTCGACGGTTGGGTGCGTGGATGGTGTGCCGAAACTGTTGTGGATGTCGGCAATCTTGCGGTGGAAGAACGAGGCGAGGGAGTCGCAGAGATCTTGTGAAGGGGTGATGTCGTTGTTGCCGGTGCTGGGGTTGGAGAACTCCTTGACGATGCTGAAGAGTTCCTTGCTGTCGTGGGCGTTGTTGTCCAGTCGCTCCTTCAGTGATTTCTTCTTGGTGGTGCGGATGAGCTGGTGGTGCTTGCGGGTGGCGTGTTTGAGGGCGGTCATGTTGTCAGTGGTCTGGTCGAGGAGCCAGGCTTTCTCGAGGGTGCGGCAGGTCTTCTTGGAGTCCTTGAGTTTGTCGGTGAACCAGGGGGCCTTCTTGCTTCTGGGTCTGCTGGGAGGGTTCATCAGTGGTGCAAGGTCGTCGGCGCAGGCGGTCAGCCACTGCGTGAAGTTGCGGGCTGCTTCGTTGGGGTCCGTTGTGCTGGCAGGTGGGTTCTGGCAGAGGGAGGTGGTGAGCTGGTCGGCGGTGATCTTGCTCCAGCTCCTGTGAGGAACCTGTTGCGGGTGGTGGTGGGTTGTGGTTTTTCTGAAGCTGAAGTGGACGCAGCTGTGGTCGGTCCAGTGGAGTCCGGTGGAGTGGCTGAAGGTGATGTGCTTGCTGGATGAGAAGACGGGATCAAGCGTGTGGCCGGCGTAGTGGGTGGGGGTGTTGACCAGTTGCTTGAGTCCGAGGATGGCGAGGTTGTCCAGCAGGGTGACGGTGTTGCGGTCCTTGTTGTTCTCCAGGTGGAAGTTGAGGTCCCCTAGGAGGATGTAGTCGGCGGAGGGGAGGGCGTGTGGGCTGATGAAGTCTGTGATGTCTTCGCTGAATTGTGTGCGTGGTCCCGGGGGTCTGTAGATGAGGGTGCCTCTGAGGGTCGTCTTTGGGTCGGTGTGAATCTGGAAGTTGAGGTGCTCGGCGGCGGCGAAGGTGTCGTTGGAGTCGGTCGTGATGCGGATGGTGTTCTTGTGGACGATGGCGATGCCTCCTCCGGTCTGGTTGACGCGATCCCTCCTGATGATCTTGTACCCGTCCGGGATGGCGATGGAGATGTCGGGGGCTGAGGAGGCGTTCATCCATGTTTCCGTGAGGAAGGCGATGTCTGGTGATGTTGTGTCGAGGAGGTTCCAGAGTTCCACGGCGTGTCTGTGGACGGAGCGGGTGTTGAGCAGGATGCACTTGAGGTCGCTGCTGGAGCTTGGCTTGGCGGGCGCGGTGCAGGTTCGGAGGTAGGTGAACTTGCAGGTTCTGCAGGTGAAGGGTCCGTGAAAGCGTTTCGGGGTGGCCCGGCAGCAGGTGGGGTTCCGGCCGGCATTGAGTGCGTTGAGGGCAGCGGCGTCGTAGGTCTGTCGGGTCGTCTCGCATCGGTGGGGGCCAGGGGTCCTGGCACTGGGCGCGGTCCAGGCGCGGACGGGCGCAGACGGGCTTGCCTTTGGCGCGCCTTCGGCGCACAATCTGCGTACCCGCTGCGCGTGACTACTGCGCGTCCGCGCGGTCGCCATTTAAGGCCAGTGGTCTCATGTAGATGTTAAAAAGCGCGGGGATTAAGGAGGAGCCCTGTGGGACTCCACACCTCAAAGGTCTGCTCGTGGATACTGTATCTCCATCAAAAACTTGGAAGGATCTGTCACTCAAAAAGGATTTGATCCATAGCCATGCTCCATCAACTATTCCGCTGACCATATCGAATGCCGCACTTAGATCAAGGAGGATCACTGCCACTGATCCCCCTTGATCCAAGATTTTTCTGGTTTCCTCAGTGACTGCCAGTAGGGCAGTCTCTGTTCCATGTCTGGGTCAGAAACTCGTCTTAGCAGAGCCCGAACCATGGCCCGCTTCCAGGCAGGAGGAACAGTACCAGAGATGATGGAGGCATTCAGGAGGTCCATGATGGTCGGTAGGATAACCTGAGATGCCAACATCATGACTTCTGGAGGTGCTGGATCACACGGAGACCCAGATTTTACCTTGCGGGCTATAGAATCCAAAGATTCAGGGTCTAGTGGAAGAAAGTGATTCAATGTTATCAAGGATTGAGATGGAGTATCCCCCAAATTTGTCTGACCCTGAGCTATGGGAACCATTGCTATAGAGGGGAAAGATGAATAGATTTTATTAACTTTCTGGTGGAAAAATTCTGCCAAGTCATTGCAGTGGGCTGTTATGTCCTGATGCATGCTAGAAGAGGGAAGTTTAGTAAGATTTTTCAATATTTGAAAAATTTCCTTAGGCTTGGACTTGGCTTGTATGATTTTATCAGAAAAGTATACAGATTGGGCAAATTTAACCTTGATTTTATAGATTTTAATTGCCTCTCTATATCGGGTTTTTTCCTCCAAAGAGTAGTCTAAACGCCACCGTCTTTCTATTTTCCTGCAGTGGCGTTTATTTTCCCTAAGCGCCTCTGAATACCAGGGGGCCGTTTTATGAGAACGTTTCAACGTGATTTTACCCAAGGGGAGAGTAGCTTCAAGGGATTGTGCGATCCAGTCTTCATATTCCTGATTGGCCAAACATGGGTCCTCATTGTAGGAGGGCTGGTCAATCGCTAGTCTACTTGCCCAGGCATCGACAGGTAGCCACGCCCAAGATCTGGCATTCCTTACAGTGGGTCTAGAGGGGAGTGGCTTGAGTGTGGTCCAGGTGAAAGGCACAAGTAGATGGTCAGTCCAAGGGAGGGAAATAGGCAGCCCGGTCACAAGGTCTGTACAGTTACTGAACACAGGGTCCAGTAAGTGGCCCTTAATGTGAGTAGGTGCTTTCACTCGTTGGACTAATTGTAGTGCAGCTAGATCATCTACAAGTGTCATAGCAGTGCGGTCCAGAGTAGTATCAAAATGAAAATTAAGATCCCCTAGCAGAGTATAATTAGAGGCAGTGCTAACCCGTTCAGCCACAATCGACGGAAGAAGATTGTGAAACTGTTTAGGGGGTCCCGGGGGGCGATATATGACCGTACCTGAGAAGCAGTTGTTAGGGGAGAATTCCAGACTGAATGCTAAGCTCTCGCATTCTGGAATTACTTCAGAAATTACTCGACAGTGGAATTGCTCTTTATATATAATGGCTAGGCCTACTCCTCTCCCTTCAGGACGATTCAGCCGAGTAATTTGGAAGCCTGGAGGGAGGACTGTCACTAAGACAGGATCAGAGTCCGACGCAAGCCACGTTTCAGTGAGAAAAACTGCATCTGGCATGCGTTCCTCTAACAAAAGGGCAATTTCCACCCTATGTTTTGGCAGGGACCTGCAATTTAGCAAAAACATACAGTAATCATGTTTCACATCCCGAACCTGAGTAGGTTTGAGGATTTGTTTACACCTCGGACAGATCACTGGAAGCTCCGTAGCATGATAGAGGTGCGAGCAACAATCAGTTCCCAGAGACCTCATACTAAGCAGAGCTTCCGCGCTATAATGCCTGACATATTGTGGCTGAGATGTAGGGGGCATGGCCCTCGGCCCTGTCCAGGCGCGGACGGGCGCAGACGGGCTTGCCTTGAGCGCGCCTTTGGCGCGCAGACGGCGCGCCCGCTGCGCTCGTCCGCTGCGCGTCCGGGAAATGCACATGTTTTATAATATGCGGGGGGGGGCGTGGCCTGACGGTAGTGGCCGTGCCCTGTGTGCTCCGGGAAAATGGCGGCAAGCAAAATAGTAACCCGCGGCAGCGCTAGAGTCCGCTGCGCAGGGATGCCCAGGGAGAATGAATGGTAAGTTAAAACACACAATATTACACCCAGATGTGTGTCCCTTGCTCACTGTGCCACTGGATTCAAGCTAGCCTGGCTGAAGAAGGGTGACATTCCCTGAAACCGGTCCCAGGATGCTTGTTTCCGGTCCAGGGAGGACCTGGCCTGGCAGTTCAGTCTGGACTGTTCACATGGGGCACAGGGTCAAGACTGATTTGTATTTGGCTGGGTCCAAACTGGGGTGGCATTGTGGGCAAAAGAATGATGGATTTAACCCAGATCTTTTGACTTGGGGAGAATGTTTGCATTGTCAGCATTCCGTCCATCATTTGTCTGCTGTAACATAAAATTAAATTTGTAGCCTAACTTCGCAAAATGAGTGACAACGTGATCAACACACCTGAGATGAGGCTCTAGCTCAACATCTGTTAAATAAATGTCATCAACAAACGAAAAGGCATCAGGATCAATGTTGTGCAACATTGAAACAATTTGTGTCGCAAACACGCCAGGGCAATTCTTATATCCCATAGCAAACGTGTATATCGTCTCTCATTGCCTAGGGCACTGAATGCGGGCAAATCACGGTTCTCATGAGCCAACAAATGACTGAAAAATCCATGGATATATCCAAAGTGGTTTTGTACTTTTTTCGAATAATATTGTGTACTAACGCAGAGCTGTGTTTATTCTGAACTGCAAAGAAACGGACATGACTGTTCAAATGATGGTAGTCCAAAATTATCCGATATGAACCATCTGGTTTCAATATCAGAAAAAGAGGATTATTCATTGAAGAAACACAGGGTATTCTTCCAGCTGAGTCAAAATGTCACGGATGTCTTAGCGTCACGTTTAATTGGATACTGTGGTTGGTGCTGCGGGTCAGAACACAAAGGAATCACATAATCTGGGGGACCCTTGTCCCAACCTGTCTGATTGCAATATAATGCCTGGGGTAAGGCCCATTTCGAAGCATATGCAAGTTTGTGGTCATCAGAGACATATTGCAAAAAACTAGGTAAAAAAAAAATCCTCCCCTCCAGAGACTGCGGCTGATTTGCACGTCGAGCATGCCACGACCTGGAGATCCAAGGGATTCTACCCAATACTGCCGAGACTACTTGAAACTGACCTCAGCCCTGAAGAAGTTGCGGGGTAATCCCCTGTAACAGCGACGAAACACGTGTTGGCTAAGAAGGCTTAAGATCTTGAATTAAAGACATCTGAAAATACAAGGACAAGCATCATTGTGATATTTTATGAAACTTTATGTATTTACTTTTAAACGCGTGCAGAGGATTTGTATATATAGTAGTGGTCTGCTGGCCACACACGTGGGTATTTGGTGGTTTTTCCCTGCCTTATGCACCGTGCCAGATTACCTGCCATAACTGATTTGTACTTGTGAAAGACCTTAGAGCGCCATTTTGCCTATTGCTGACCACAGACTGTATACCTAATGCTTGAGACTTGCACCTCTTCAAAGAACAATCCTTTGTTTCCCGTAATGAAACCTGACAATACATATTGTCTAGTTTTGGATTACCTTCACTTAAACACTTGCACATGAACATTTGCTGTTCTAAACGCACATAGTGCTGCATTAATGAATAACATTGTGCGGAAGAAATATAGGACGACATTAGATATCTCGAATGGATTCTTCTGCCAGAATATAGCTCCAGGAAGCAGATATTTGACAGCATTTTCTGCCCTCTGCACTCAGCGTCTATTTTGTTGTTTGCCCCAAGGGTATAAGAACAGCCCGGGACTATTCTCAGCAAGAGTGTCAGAATTATTACAAATATGCGATGAGGAGGCAGTGTCCTATGTAGATGACATCTACCTGATGGACAATTAATTACTTGAATACTTGTGCTTGGTGAATAACACAATTGTGGGATTTGCCAATTTGGGCTACAAATTTAATTTCAAGAAATCGAAAATTGCCCATCTCAATGTCCTATTTTTGGGATAGGAGCTGTTGGAGGGCGGACCCCGAGGAGTCGGTGAGACCACCAAGGGGGGCCCTCTCACTGCACGAAGTAGCCGAGCGCTGCCGAGAAGTCCCCTGTGAGATCCTTCTCCTACTACGTACTAGCACAGTAACACCACCACACAGGACTCAAGGAGGTTGTCTGGTGACCAGCAATTCTTTATCAGCAATAAAAAGGTTACGAGGTCAATATTTACACGAAGGGATCGAGGGATCCACCAAAAGTCTCAGTGTCTCTTTGGAAGGGTAGGGGTAGCGGGACAGTCTTTGGCAGGAGTGCGGTACGAGGGTACCTGGGGCCCAGTTCTTATCCTCAAGCTGGGGGACCTCCGGATCTTGGATGGGTCGAGCCGCGACGGCGTCAGCAGGGCTCTGGCGTACAGTTCGTGGAGAGCCGCGATTCAATCAGCAGGGCTCTCAAGATGGTTTCTGCTCAGCTCGAGCCGCGACGTCGTCAGCAGGGCTCCGAGGAAGGTTTCAGCGAGGGTGGGCCGCGACAGCGTCAGCAGGGCTCCGATGTTCCAGGTGGTTCCGAAAGGGTGCACAAGAAGGAGCCGCGACGCAGTCAGCAGGGCTCGTGATGGTTCCGACAAGAGTTCTTCTCCGTAGGGTCAGCCGCGATTCAATCAGCAGGGCTCTCGACTCCGGGATACAACTGCCGAGCTGTGGTGGGGTCGCCCCAGATATAGGTCTGGAGCCCTTTGATGTCCGGACCTATGCGCCCGAGGGGGCGGAGTGGCCGGGTGGAGGTGGCCAGACGCCCAGCAGGAGAGGCGCCAGGCCCATGGGAGTTGCAGGGCGATCACACCTCGAGAGGGGAGGATAGTTGGGGGTCCCATCGATACTGTCCTCCGCCGGGGGCGATGAATGGTTCCTGCGGCACCCCCTGGCTAGTTCGTGGTGCCTCGATGTCGGGGCTTCGCTGGGGTCGAGGCCGGGTTGAGCGGGGTCGCGCCGGCTGGTGCACGGCGTGACGTGGAGGCCAACAAGATGGCGGAGCCACGAGGAGTATGCGACCACGTGCAGCTCCGGGTGAAGGGCCTTGGTGCAGTTCAGACGGGTGGCCCGTGACGGCCGGGGCGGGGAACGGGCACAATCCAGGGGGTTAAGGACCACGCCACGAGGCCGGGTCCAACAGGCGTCCCCCCCAGCCGAAGGCATGGAGAGTCACCCATCTCCTTGGGGATTCTCCTCGTCAAGGCGGAAGAAGCGGGACAGGCCGTCGTCGTTGGCGTGGTCATTGCCGGGCCGGTGTTCGACATCAAAGTCCATCCCTTGTAGCGAGATGGACCATCGCAGCAGCTTGGGGTTCTCGCCCCGCATTCGCATTAACCATTGCAAGGGCCGGTGGTCGGTCTGGACCCGGAAGTGGGCGCCAAAGAGGTAGGGCCGGAGCTTCTTGAGGGCCCACACCACAGCGAAGGCCTCGCGCTCAATAGTGCTCCAGCGTTGCTCTCGGGGCAGTAGTCGTCGGCTGATGAAGGCCACTGGTCGGTCGAGCCCCTTTTCGTCGGTTTGGGATAGGACGGCCCCGATCCCATACTCGGAGGCGTCCGTCTGTACTACGAACTCCTTCTGGTAGTCCGGGGCCTGCAGCACCGGAGCAGTACACATGGCTGTTTTTAGGGTGTCGAAGGCTGTTTGGCAGCGGGGTGTCCAGTGTACCTTCTTGGGCTGCTTTTTGGACGTTAACTCTGTGAGGGGGCCAACAATGCTCCCATAGTCCCGGATAAACCGCCGGTAGTATCCGGTGAGGCCCAGGAAGGCCCGGACAGCGGTCTGGGTAGTGGGGGGTTCCCAGGTCTTGATGGCCTCTATCTTCGCTTGGAGGGGGGCCACCTGCCCGCTCCCCACTTGATGGCCCAGGTAGGTCACGGATCCGTGGCCGATTTGGCATTTGCTGGCCTTGATTGTGAGCCCGGCCTGCTGGAGGGCGGCCAGGACGGCCTTCAGGTGACGGAGGTGCTCGGCCCAGTGGTTGCTGTACACGGCAATGTCATCTAAGTAGGCCGCGCTGAAGGCCTCAAGCCCGGCCAAAACCTTGTTCACCAGTCTCTGGAAGGTGGCCGGGGCGTTCTTCATTCCGAAGGGCATCACCCGAAAGTGGTAATGCCCATCCGGAGTCGAAAAGGCGGATCTTTCTTGTGCGCCGGGGGTGAGCTGGATTTGCCAGTACCCGGCGGTGAGGTCCAGCGTGCTCAAGTAGCGAGCGGCCCCTAGGCGGTCGATGAGTTCGTCGGCCCGGGGTATCGGGTGTGCGTCTGTCTTGGTTACTGTATTCAGGGCTCGGTAGTCCACACAGAATCGCAACTCCGGGGGGTGACCGGGAGCTGCGGCCTTGGGCACCAGGACGACAGGGCTGGCCCACGGGCTGTCGGAAGGCTCGATGACCCCCAGGGCCAGCATCTTCGCTACTTCGGCCTGGATGCAGGCCCGCACTCGGTCAGGCACCCGGTAGGCTCTGTGTCGTATGGGGGGGCTCTCCCCGGTGTCGACGTCGTGGATGCACCAGTGGGTCACCCCCGGGGTGAGAGAGAAGAGGGCTGCGTAGTCCCGCAGTAATTGCTGGCAGTCGTTGCGCTGTTCCGGGGTCAGGGACGAGGCGAGTTGGACCCCTTCGATCGATCCATCGTGAATGTCGGATTGCAAGAGGTCGGGCAAGGGCTCGGAGTCGTCCTCGCCCCCCTCGTCGGTCGCCAGCAGCAGGCTCAGTTCGGTCCGGGCGAAGTGGGGTTTTAGCCTGTTAGCATGTAGGACCCGGAGGGGGTTCCGGGGGGACTCCAGATCGACCAGGTATGTGACGGGACTTTTCTTCTCCACCACCTTGAAGGGCCCGGTCCACTTGTCCTGGAGGGCGCCGGGTTCGACCGGGGCCATGACCCATACTTTCTGACCTGGCTCGAACTCTACAGTAGAGGTGTTGCGATCGTACCACCGCTTCATGTCCTCCTGGCTGGCCTCGAGGTTGGCTTCGGCCATGGCTCGGAACTTGCGGGTCTGGTTTCGGAGGGTCAGGAGGTATCGGTAGACGTCAGGCGGGGCGCCTCGGGGTTTCATCTCCCAGCCCTCCTTGACCAGGCTGAGCGGTCCGCGGACCGGGTGTCCATACAATAGTTCAAACGGGCTGAACCCCAGGGACTTCTGCGGGACCTCCCGATAGGCAAACAGGAGGCAGGGCAGCAGGACATCCCATTTCCGCCTGAGGGGTTCTTCCAGGCCCTGGATCATCCCTTTTAATGTTCGGTTGAACCGCTCAACCAGTCCGTTCCCCTGAGGGTGATAGGGGGTCGTGAACTTGTAGGTGACCCCGCACTGTTGCCACAGGGACCGCATGTACCTGGAGATAAAGTTCGTGCCGCGGTCGCTCACCACTTCGCTGGGGAATCCCACTCGGGAGAAGATTCCCATCAAGGCCCGGCCTACCACAGGGGCCGTTACAGTTCTTAGCGGGACCGCCTCCGGGTACCTGGTGGCGTGGTCCACGAGGACCAGGATGAAGCGGTGGCCCAGGGCGGTTTGGGGGTCCAGGGGTCCCACAATATCGATTCCGACCCGTTCGAACGGGGTGCTGACGGCGGGAAAGGGCTGGAGGGGGGCCTTGACCCGACCCCCCGTCTTTCCGCTGGCTTGGCAGGTCTGGCAGGACTGGCAGTGGTTGTCCACATCTCTCCGCATCCGGGGCCAGTAGAAGTGGGTCACCAGACGGCTGTACGTTTTGTCTTGCCCCAAGTGTCCGGCGAGGGGCACGTCATGGGCCAGGTTGAGAAGGAACTCCCGGAAGCGGAGGGGGACCACCAACACGCGGCTGGCCCCGAGTTCTGCTACTTTCTGTTCACTGTACAACAGGCCCTCGGCCCAGTCGATCCAGTGGGTGCCGGTCTGGTCACCGTTGGCTTGCGCGGTCGCCTGTTGTCGGACCCCTTCGAGAGAGGGACAGGACTGTTGCTCTTGCTGGAACTGCTCTCGGGTGGGGCCCCCTTCGTGTTGCCATTGCGTCAGCTCTGGTAGGACGCTCGGAGAAGCCACCTCTTCGGGGGAGGATTCGCTGGGCCCAGGGTCGGTGTCCGCCTCCTCCTTGCTGCTGGTGGGAGGGGGTGTGAGCCCCTCGGGTTGGGTGGTCCCGGAGGTCGAGGATGAGCGGGGGGCCTGGGCGGTCATGGACCGGGTGATGGCGCAGGCCCAATCAGCCAGTTCCAACATTCGGAGGTGCTCTCGTCGCTCTACTTGAGCCCAGGGGGAACTTTCCAAGTCGTTCCCCAGGAGACAGTCGACCGGGGCGTCGTCGCGCACTGTCACCTTCAGCAGGCCCGTCACCCCTCCCCACTCGAAGGGGACCAGGGCCATCTGGCATAGGCTTTCACTGTTGTCGGCCGTCCGTACGGGGCACAGCATATTCGGCAGAATCTGTTCAGGGGTCACCAGGTGGCAGCGGACAGCGGTGATGCTGGCGCCCGTGTCGCGAAGGGCTTCGGCCCGTTGCCCGTTGACCGTGACCTGCTGCCGGTACTTCTGGGTGTTGGTTGGGATGGGGGCGCAGGGTACCATCTCTCGGCTACCCAGGCAGACCAGGGACATGGCTGCCGGCTCCCACTCAGTGTTCTCTCGGTCGAGGGCCTCCTCTTCCTCTTCTCCTTCCCCCAAGGCGGCGGCTGTCAGCTGCCGGGGCGGGGGCCCGCCGGCCCCGTTTCTTCGGTTCAGAGGGCAGGCCGGATCGCTGGCGAAGTGTCCGGTTTGTTGGCAGCCATAGCAGGTCACTGGTGGCCGTGGTCCGGGTCGGGCCGGGCCCACCCTTCGGGCTAGGCTCGGGGAGAGATGTGACTGCGGTGGCCCTCGAGGGGGGCTCCTGGGGGCCCCGGCGGGAGGGTCTCGGTTCCTGTTCGGCCCTCCCCCCCCACCGCGCTGGCGTGGGGGTCCGTTGGGGTTCCTCTGGTACTCCCCCATTGAGCTCCGGGGGACCCGGGAGTTGACCCATCGATCGGCCTCGACGGCAAGTTTTCGCGGGTCGGTCATTTTGCTGTCGAGGAGGTGCTGTCTCAGTTCCACGAAGCAATTGTTGGAAAGATGTTCCCACACGATGAGGTCGACCAGCTGCCCGTAGGTGGTTACTTTGCTTCCTTTGATCCACCCTTCTAGGGCCCGACTGAAAAAGTCCACATATTCCACCCATGTGGTACCCGGGATTTTCTTGCAGTCTCTGAACCGCTGGCGGTACATTTCCGCTGTTAGCCCGTAGCGGATGAGCAGGGCCTCCTTCATGTGATCGTAGGAGGTCATCACCTCCTCCGGTAGCTGGAGCAGCGTGTCCCGTCCTTCACTCAGGAATCGCCCCACAGGCCTGCGCCCCAGTCTTTTCGGGGCACCCGATGGGAGGTCATGGCCACCTCGTAGGCCTTAAACCATTGTTGGATGTCGTCATTCTTGTAATACTCCTTGACGACCTCTTTTGGGATATGTACCTTGGCCTCGGAAGGCGGTAGAGTGTCTCTAGTACTGGGGGTGTCGGTCCCTCCGTTCTTGGCCTTGATCTCGAGTTCCTTGAGACTGCGCTCGTGCTCAAGAGTTAGTTTCTTTTCCTCCAACTCCCGGTGTCGTCTCTTCTCTTCTATCTCTTCTTGAAGGCGTAGCTGCTCGAGGGCCAGTTTCTTTTCTGCCAGCTGGAGTTCGCCGTCCAGCCGCAGTCGGGCGAGCTCTAGCTCGTGGCTCCGGACCTTTTCCCGCTCTCGTATTTCTTCTTCAGAGAGGCCGGTTTCTAGGCTCTTTCTTCCTCCGGTTGCCGGAGTCAGTGCGGTTGCTGCGGTCTCCGTCAGGGGCAAGGGCCCTTCTTCCTGGGAGGGGCCTGCCCCGGCCTCCAACCATGCCCTCAGAGCTTTCTGCATCTCTTCTTTGGTACCTAGGCTGGTGGTTGCAATGCCTTTGTCTTTGCAGAACTGTTTTAGTTCTTTGTGCGTATATTCTTCCAGCCGTTCGGGCTGGAACTCCACTGTCGCGTTGTTTTCCTGGCTGCTCATGATGCTATTCGTTTGGATGAGTAGCTAGTGGGTACTGGCTGGTACGTACTGCGTTCGGCTCGGATCCCACCGCTGCCACCAAATGTTGGAGGGCGGACCCCGAGGAGTCGGTGAGACCACAAAGGGGGGCCCTCTCACTGCACGAAGTAGCCGAGCGCTGCCGAGAAGTCCCCTGTGAGATCCTTCTCCTACTACGTACTAGCACAGTAACACCACCACACAGGACTCAAGGAGGTTGTCTGGTGACCAGCAATTCTTTATCAGCAATAAAAAGGTTACGAGGTCAATATTTACACGAAGGGATCGAGGGATCCACCAAAAGTCTCAGTGTCTCTTTGGAAGGGTAGGGGTAGTGGGACAGTCTTTGGCAGGAGTGCGGTACGAGGGTACCTGGGGCCCAGTTCTTATCCTCAAGCTGGGGGACCTCCGGATCTTGGATGGGTCGAGCCGCGACGGCGTCAGCAGGGCTCTGGCGTACAGTTCGTGGAGAGCCGCGATTCAATCAGCAGGGCTCTCAAGATGGTTTCTGCTCAGCTCGAGCCGCGACGTCGTCAGCAGGGCTCCGAGGAAGGTTTCAGCGAGGGTGGGCCGCGTCAGCGTCAGCAGGGCTCCGATGTTCCAGGTGGTTCCGAAAGGGTGCACAAGAAGGAGCCGCGACGCAGTCAGCAGGGCTCGTGATGGTTCCGACAAGAGTTCTTCTCCGTAGGGTCAGCCGCGATTCAATCAGCAGGGCTCTCGACTCCGGGATACAACTGCCGAGCTGTGGTGGGGTCGCCCCAGATATAGGTCTGGAGCCCTTTGATGTCCGGACCTATGCGCCCGAGGGGGCGGAGTGGCCGGGTGGAGGTGGCCAGACGCCCAGCAGGAGAGGCGCCAGGCCCATGGGAGTTGCAGGGCGATCACACCTCGAGAGGGGAGGACAGTTGGGGGTCCCATCGATACTGTCCTCCGCCGGGGGCGATGAATGGTTCCTGCGGCACCCCCTGGCTAGTTCGTGGTGCCTCGATGTCGGGGTTTCGCTGGGGTCGAGGCCGGGTTGAGCGGGGTCGCGCCGGCTGGTGCACGGCGTGACGTGGAGGCCAACAAGATGGCGGAGCCACGAGGAGTATGCGACCACGTGCAGCTCCGGGTGAAGGGCCTTGGTGCAGTTCAGACGGGTGGCCCGTGACGGCTGGGGCGGGGAACGGGCACAATCCAGGGGGTTAAGGACCACGCCACGAGGCCGGGTCCAACAGGAGCTATCAAGTGAAGGCAAGAGCCTAGCAGCCAACTTTTTAGAAAAATGTACACTGCTTCAACCTCCAAAGACTCTGAAGGGTTTGCAATCCATTTTTGGATTCCTAAATTCTGTCAGAACATACATTCTAGATTACGCAGAATGAGTAAAACCTTTTTATGACTTAATCAAACCTGATTTCAACTCACATCAGTGGACACAGCAACACAAGGACACTCTCAGCGTTCAGGCTGACATGATAGCATCAAAACATTTGCACACACGTGTGAATTCTACTAACTTGGTGAACCTGGTAGTCCCAAGTTTATCAGGATATACGTACATCACTTTCAATGAAGGTGAGACAGTCCCAATTGCATACAAATCACATTTATACACAAATTCTGAAATGAGATTTTTGGCCACGGAAAAAATACTGACAGCAGTACAGACTGCTGTAGTGAAAGAAAGAGCACTATCATAGGGGAAACGCATAATCGTTGTAACCCCGGTAGCAACTTTAGAAGCTGTTACTAAAGCCAGCCTTCCAAATGCAAAGGCCCTGCATCTCCAATGGATACAATGGGCTAGATCTCTCACTGTAACAGGTGTAGATTACAAATATGACCCTACACTAAAAACACAAGCATTCCTGCAGTACGAACAAGAATACCCTCTCCTGAATGAAATCTTGCCTCTAGAAAAATATGAATACATCATTTACACTGACAGTGCTGCTCAGCCTGCCATTGGAAGTAAACAACAGTATAGAGCAGCCAGTATAGAGCAGCATGTGCTAATGTGAAGGGGACGTATGCAGGACGGTAAGTTCCATTCCAGCAATACAACCTCACAATCTCTAGGAGATTGCACAGCGCAACTGGCAGAACTAAAAGCCCTGATACTAGTACTACAATATTCTGATCGAGAATCCCCCACACTGATAGTGTGTGATTCGTTCTACTGTGTACAGTCTTATAATGAATATTTTCATTACTGGGGCCAGAATGGGTTTAAAGATTCCAAGGGTTGCACAATAAAACATAAATTGTTATGGGAACAAGTGGCAAAGCTGAAAGAATGCCTGCCACAGGCTCAAGTTATTCACACCTAGAGTCATCAGCGTGTTGGTACGCACATTGAAGGGAATTCATTGGCTGATGAAGCCGCCAAGGCGACAGTGCGAACTGCTGCCGTTGCTGCAATCACTCGTTCTAACACGAGGATAGACGGAGACATATTGATAGCTGTCAAAGCCTCAAAAAACAGCTCTGCCGTGCCAAAAGGCTTTACACTCAATACTCCTATAAATTAGATGCGCAAAACACACTGTATGCTCAAATTCTGGGAGTGGGGGATAGAGTAATACCAAACATGGATCGCAGTTTAGGTTTAATTCTAGCTGCACCCGAGGGTCTGGGCTTAGCACACGCAGGAGTCGCTGCAACAATTTAATTGTTGAAGCAACAATATTAGTCGTCAGGTTTGTCTAAACAGACCAAGGCTCATGCCCTAAAGTGCAACATCTGTCAGCAGATGAGAGGTTTGACCATTGCACGGCCACCGCAAACACCACTACTTATTTCAGACAGACCACTCGCATGTTTCTATTTGGACCACTGCGGCCCCCTGCGATGTGGCCTACAAGTACATCTTGGTGGCAGTGGATTTATGCTCTAGATTCCTAAGGGTTTGGCCTCAGCATTTGGCTGACGCCCGAACTGTTATTAAGGATTTGCGAGTCTTTAGGGGGACATACACAATTGGAATGTCACATTACGACCGTAGCCCTGCATTTAGCTCACAGGCTTACAAGGAAGCCATGGGAAGTATGGGCATGGCCTTGTGGTACTCCTCCCCCTATCACAAGGGAAATTTGGTGGTGGAGAGTAAAAAACAGGATCTAAAGCAATCCTTAACAGCAAGGGTATTAGGTGCTGGCGGTATAGGGGGGTTCAGAGGGCACTAAACAATGCGCCAAAAAAACCTTGCGAGGACGTACCACCTATGAGATCCTGTTTGGGACATGAATGTGGGTACCTGAACTCGATAGTGCCAGCACAGTGGTGCATGAGAAACCATTTGATTTGAATGATCGTTTGGCTGTTTTACAGGAACTCAATGAATTCTGGGCATTACAAAGCAACATCCAAGTAAAACACACTGACACTGGGGAAGTGAGACCGGTTCCAGCAAGACCTGCCTGGGTCCCGAAGATTGTGGACCTGGTCAGAGAAAAGATTGTGGACAAAATGAGTTTGGGCCATCTTACGGAACACCTGTACCTATCCTGGCTGTCGAAGGAACAAGAACAGTACTACTTCCGCCTCTTGCCGGCCGCACAGAAAAAAGAAATTGTCTCCATTGATCTGATCAAAGCACACTATGTGGCCGATTCTCAACAGTAAGCCGCTACTATACAGGAGGTTCAGATGGAAAGACTAATAGCGTTTCAAGATTCCCCTACGCAAAGTGCAGGAGTATCAAATAACGGAATGCGAATTACACCAGTTGAAATCGAATAATATCCAAATGCACCTGAAACCCAAATCGCAATTTGGCCCAGCAATGAAATCAACATCAACGTGCCTTCACAAGAAGCACCTGCCAGTTCTACGAGCGCTATGGACCTACCAAAGATAGATCGAACTGCGTCGGGCTACTTCATCAACTTCAATGACTTCTCTTCGAATCCAAGTAAACCTGAGCAAACGCCACCCATTTCCAAGAAAGAAAGACTTCGAAAATATTATCTCTGGCTGAAAAAGATCGGCTTTTTGTCCCCTTGGTTGCACCTTTGGTTTGTGTTAGGGATCCTGTTCCTGTTAATTTGGATTGGTATAGTAACTGTCTTTTATCTATTACTGAATGGACATTACCTCCCACAACGCTCTGCAGTACAACCTGTGAACTTGGTCTTGAAAGCCACATACGTCATCACACTGTACACAGAAAGACCTGTCCCTTGTGAACTTTACAGCAGTTCCAGTACCTGATGGTATAGTTTGGTATCGGGTTTCATATGATGTATTTGGTCCTACTGAACATTTGAAAGTTCCACATGTATGGGGGGGCGTGGTCTGCCGTGCTGCAGAATGGCCGCTCTGTGAGCGCGCTTCGGCGGCTGAGACATTATCCTTCAGTAATCCGCGTATGAAAGGGAGTTGAGACTCTGCAATCGTCGCTGCATCGGAAGCGGTAACTCTGCTGCAGCCAGCAATGTCATGGTGCGCTGCCTTCACTGCCTCGGCATCGAGATATTAGCCCCGGAGAGTTGAGCGCGGTGGGAAGGGAGTATCGAGCGGAGGTGAGGAGCGGCGAACACAGCTACCTGAGGCTGCAGCTTCCATTTGGGCCTTAACGCTCGATGCAGTGACTGGAGCTCCGGACTGCCCGCGCCTGGAGGAGTGCGTTTGGCGCAGCTGCGTGTACAACCCTAACGTACAGCGGGGTGGAGAACCGCGCAGGAGCGCAAGTTACTCGGAGATCCTACCCCAGGCCCAGTCGGCACCATTTTCAAACTCGCAGTGCCGGCCAGTAGTGGAGGTAGAGCGTGCCCCATCAAGACGATCGGTGATGCTGGCCAACGGGGGCAACGCTGACACCCGATTGCACATCACATGCTGGAGGTATTTGCGGGTCTGCCTCGTCATGCACGCAAACTCATAAGGACACTGACCGGGTAAGCGCGTCTTCCTGCACAAGAGTCCCTGCGCTGCCCTTCATTGCGTTTTGCTGTTGGTGTGCGGCTGATTCCCTTTGGCAGAGGTGCGGGGATGATTTGGAGCAGGCGTGCGCCGATCGTACTGCCTGTGACTGGGCGGGGGCTGTGCAACACCTGCCTACACGTAGTGCAGCAAGAGGAAGGTGAGCTAACACGCGCCCTGTGATGAACTGCGGAGAGGAGGTTAGAGCCCGAGTCGCTCTGTGTTGGCTGTGTTGCTGCTGCCTGGTCCCCCCCTTGTGCAGAGTTGGGTGTCTACTGCTCATCCCTTGCCACAGGCCATTTGGAGAAAAGTGCGGGCCGTGAAGTGTCTGTGGACCAGTATACACCGCACATCTACAGGTGTTCTACTAACAGCTAGATACATACGCGAGGTGTGGGGCAGTGCGTGCGGAGAGACCATTGGGACACCCCCTTTTTGCTGCAGAGGGGCACATCTGCACCTCAGTCATGGGCAAACAGGATGCCAAACAGCCTAAGCTCAACATCGATCAAAGACGGACGACCCGCCTCACGGAATCAGATCCGGAGACAGCGGTAGGGGGCTCTGCTGAGGGACAGTTGGGGGACCAAGGAGACGACCTCTGAACACTTATGCTCGAAATGCGCTCCAGCCTGCGCACCATCGATGCGAAGTTAGACACACTAACAACACAAATGGAATCCGTGAAAACTCAAGTGGGGGGCACAAGTAAAGGTTGGATGTGCTGGAGAATAAGCAGTAAGACTTTCACGAATTTCAAGTAGAAACCAAAGACCAATTGTTACAGATGGATAAGCTACTAGGTGTCATTTGTGCCAAGAACGAGGATTTGGAGGAGAGGTCACGCCGCAATAACCTGCGCATCACTGGAATTCCGTAAACTACAGTGATTTCTAAAATGGAGGTGTACGTGTCGGAAGTGATGCAGAACTTGTTTGGAGAACACCTCTCACCAGATTTTGCGGTGGAGAGAGCTTATCGTGCTTTGGGCCCCAAACCTCCAGTGGGAGCTTCTCCCTGACCCATCCTGGTGAGACTTTTGAACTATCAGGATCGCGATGTGGTGCTGCGTCAGGCACGTGCTATAGGGAATGTAGCGTATCAAGGGAATCACATCTCCTTTTATCCAGACTTAACACCGGCGGTACAAGCTGCGAGGCGCGAGTTCCTACCAGCGAAGCGTATCCTTCTGCAGGCGCAAGTCCCCTACTCGTTGTTATATCCTGCTAAACTTAAGGTGTCTTACGATGGCTCATCCCACTTCTTCTCCGATGCCAAATCCGCCCTAACGTTTGCCAAGCATGTAGGTGGCAAACAAGCTAAGAAGGGTCCCAGACCGGAGGAATCGACTGAACACCAGCTAAGTGATAATGACTGATGATAATGGGCTGTTGTCCCCTGCATATAATATTGCGATGTTTTTTAATTTCCTTTCAGCTCTTGAGCTGTTATGTATGACCGTTTCGCTTTGACTTCTGCTCTTGGCCATTATGTGTTCATCAATGCTGTTGTTTACAGTTTACAATTATTGGTTTAGTCCGCTCATCTCACGCAGGATTGTACTGAGGTGGGCACTGGCTGCGAGCTGCTCTGTGTTCAAACTGTGTAGTGCTACCGGCACTTTGCCTTTTGTAACTGTATGATATTGACTCATGTTTGAAATGGATTGGCCGGGGAGGGTGGTTCCTCCTACATTTATATGGTCGCACGATTCATTCTCTATCATGCAGCAGGCTTAACTCCTTGTAATTTCTTGGCCACCCTGCCAAGGTAGGGAAGTCTGCCGGCGCTCATACAGTCCCATGGGAAATTTTCTGGATTTCGTTGATTTACAATGTTCTTTTTGGGAGGGCACTCTTCAACCTGATTGGGGGGTTGGTGTGGGTGGGGGGGTGGGTTGGGGATGTTCATAGTTTGACTGGTGTACTGATGAGTTATTGGATAGTATGCACGATCAGGACCAAGACAATAATCTGTTGCCCTAGACACAGGAATGACACACTCTTTACCTTTTTATGCCTCACGAGATGAGTAGAAATTGCCTCTCGTGGAACATTAGAAGTTTATATGATAATAGGAAAACTAGACTAGTACATGTCTATCTTACAAGGCATAATATTGATTTATGTATGCTGCAGGAAACCCACTTGCAAGTTAATACCTCCCCGAAGCTGAAACACAAAAGATGGAGTTACACGTACTCATCGGTCTATTCCAATTATTCTCGCGGGGTGGCGGTGCTGGTAAAGCGGGGCATTGACTGGAAGGAGACGGAAGTCCATACAGACAGCAAAGGCCGATATGTCATCCTGTTGGGCTCGTTGGGGGGTGTCTTCATGGCCTTGGTAGCAATATATGGACCTAACATAGATTCTCCTGGTTTCTTTCAGGATATCTGGGCCAACATTAAAGCGACTGGTTGCACCACGATTTTATGGGGGGAGGATTTTAACGCCGTTTTAAATGATAATATGGACAGACATGGTACGGCAAGGGTACTTCATCCTGCTGCTGGAAGGGTTCTCAATACATTGCTTAAGTATGGGAACCTGGTTGCTGTTTGGCGTATGCGAAACCCACACTCTAGGGAGGACACCTGTTTTTCTGAACACCATAAGGCCTGGTCTCGATCAGACTATTGGTTGGCGACTCGAGATGTGGCCAGTTGGGTGGTGGAGGTGGCACACTTGCCAAGGATGCTATCGGACCATTCTCTGTGTCTCCTGAGGCTATCTTTCCCTGATGTAGCGCGCAGATCATTCTCTTGGAGACTACCCCCACATGTGTTATTGGATGAGGCGTTTAAGGAAGAAATCCGGAGGATATTACTGACTATTTCACTCTCAACTCCGGTTCCGTTGATACTGAAGCCTCTTTATGGGAGGCGTTTAAAGTGGTCATTCTGGGGCAGTGCAATTCTCGGCAAGCAGGAGTGCTTAAGGCATTCAGAAATACGCTGACCGTCATCGAAGCTAAGATAAAAGACCTTGAGACACAATTTTATTCTGATGGCGCACCCACTACTATAGCTCAGTTGAAAGCCGCACTATTCGAATATGATGAGGAGGCGCAAAGGGAGGTGAAGTTTCTTGGTAAATATGCGGAGGCACGTAGATATGGGGAGGAAGATAGACCAGGACGTACGCTTGCTGGCATGATCCGCCCTTCGAAATCCACTGCTTACATCCCTGAGTTGACCAGCAAAGACGGTGGTACCGTCAGAAGTCCTAAGGCTATACTTGATGAGTTTTCTTCCTTCTATGCCCAATTAGATACCGCCATGCAATCCGGATGTTCGGAGGGTCTGCAGACATTCCTAGATTCCCTAGAATTGGTTTGGTTTAACAACAGGCACAGAGAGTACATGGACCTCCCCATTACG
This sequence comes from Triturus cristatus, assembly GCF_964204655.1. NCBI lineage: Eukaryota > Metazoa > Chordata > Amphibia > Caudata > Salamandridae > Triturus > Triturus cristatus. The sequence continues at coordinate 252,012,589 of NC_140580.1, read as the reverse complement.
GTGGAGGACGTTGCCACTGTAATTAAGAGCATGCTCTTAGATAAGGCCTGTGGCTCAGACGGGCTGACGACTGCCTTTTATAAAGCGTACGTGAAGGAGATCGCACCCAGACTCCTGGCGGTGTATGAGGAAGCCCAGGAAACAGGTATACTGCCACCCACGACGCGCAAGGCAATAATTATTACCTTGCTAAAGCCAGGGAAAACGGTTTCCGACCTTGATTCATATCGCCCCCTGTCGCTCCTTGATGTGGACATTAAAATTCTGGCAAAATTAATAGCTAACAGGCTGCAACCCATGCTCCCCATTATTGCCAGCCCGTACCAATCGGGCTTCATACCAGGGAGATCTACTTCCCATAATCTCTGGACGTTTTTTTCAGTTCTCCATTATCTACATCCGGATGTGCAGGCTGCGGCGGTGTTTTTAGACGTGACCAAAGCCTTTGATTCACTTGAATGGCCCTATCATTTTAGAATATTGGAGAGGTTAGGATTTAGCCCCCTTTTCATCAGATTGATTAGGCTATTATATACAAAGCCCACAGCTAGATTACGTGCGTATGATCTCGTATCTGCTCCATTTCCGATTACACGGCAGGGGCGTCCCTTGTCCCCCCTATTATTTGCAATTGCAATGGAGCCATTAGCTGCTCGCGTCCGACAACATCACAAGGACAAAAGGATAGGGTTTGGCTTTCGAAGTCTCCTGATATCGCTTTACGCGGACGATGTCACCCTGTATATTTTGAACCCTGCACAGAACTTAGATGCCGTACTGAGGGAGTTCATCGAATTTAGTGGGCTGGCCGGTATATCCATAAACTGGTCTAAGTCAATGATTTTCCCCCTGACTGACAACACCAAGACTGTCACTAGCGAGTTCCCGTTGCAATGGGAAGATGAGAAAGTAAAGTATTTGGGAGTATTGATAAGCCGAAACATACAAGAAATCTGGAACTTAAATTATGGTAGGGCCATCATGTGGCTAGAAGAGAAAGTTGCTCTCTGGGCTAAGCTTCCGTTATCATTAGCAGGGAGGATCGCGTTGGTGAAAATGATTGTGCTGCCTACATTTTTATATCTCTTTGTAAACTTACCGATCATACTTACTCAACCATTCTTTAGAACACTGAGATCATTGTTAATTTCTCTAGTGTGGGCAGGCGGCCAGGCGCGGGTTTCCTGGGAATTGGGGAGAGGAGTTGGCCTAACGGCTAGGGCGCTCGACCTCAGGCCTGAGGAACTGGGTTCGAGTCTCGGTAACGACGCTGAACATCCTGTGATTCTGGGCAAATCACTTAATCTCCCCGTGCCCAACAAAAATGAATGTGTGTCCTCATGTAACGTAACTGGAACTGGTGCTATGTAAAGCGCTCTGATACCTGATTGGATTCAGGTCAAGTTCACGCTATATAAAACTCTGCAAAAAAATAAAATAAAATTATTGTCTCTCCCGCTGCGACAGGGAGGCCTGGGAGCCCCAGATACGAAATTATATGCACTTTGTACACAAGCACAATTTTTGCACCATTGGGTCCACCCGACACCTTTTCAGCCTCATGTGGCTGTGGAGAGGGATGCAGTGGCATTGAGTCCCTTGCATGTAGCGGTGTATCAGCCGTATAGGCGACCCACGGAAGACATAGATACTCCCGAAACGTTACGATGGGCTTCGGATGGGTTGCAGAGGCGGGCGGGAGCCCTGGTATTGTATTCCCCTTCAATTCCCTTGGCCCAAAATCCAATGCTACCAAATGTTAAGGATGAGATTAGTGCAAAGGTTGCGCAGAAATTGAAACCTCACACGTTTGCGGACCTCTACCCAGGGGATGTCTTTAGAGGTCCCCCGGTGGCAGAGGAGGGACAGAGGGTACCATTCGGGGAAATATTTCTCGATCACAAACTAAAGGCTGCTTGCCGAGTGTTGCACAGTGATTTCCCCCCCATTGTTAGCCCTGGAGAACATACTTAAATCACCATCCCCACGTCGGCTTATAACCAGACTATATACGCAAATGCAAACTGATGCCCCAGTGACGAGGCCCACTGCATTGGTGAGGTGGAACGCAGAGTTATTGCCCCCACTATCAGACGACCAATGGACATATTGTTGTACTCAGTTAACTGAGCTTTCTCCAAACTACAAGCTTCAGTTAATCCACTTCAACTTCTTACATAGATTTTACAGAACACCCTTTAGCTTACGTAGAATGGGGCTAAGGGATGACGACTGCTGCTGGAGGTGTGGGATGGAGTCGGCCTCATTCCTCCACATGGCATGGGAATGTCCAGTGCTTGCTGAATACTGGGCCCAGATTTTTACGTCTATCAACCAAATCCTGGGTCTATCCCTGCCCCATCTCCCCTCTTGGGATTGCTTGGGTATGTTAAGGACACACACATACAAAAATGTAAATTACATGCATTATTGCTGCTGTTTGCCAAACGCCAAATTGCAATACACTGGGGGAGGAAGCGGAAGCTCACGGTCACGGAATGGATCAGAGAGGTTACGTACGGGCACGTTCAGTCAACCACTTTCTCGGAGTTGATGCCACCCACCTCTAGGCCCAGAGAGATATGGGAACCATGTATTGCTTGGGTTCGAGAGAAGACGAGTGTAAATGTGGATGCTGACTTCACTAATGTCCAAAATGGGGATTAGTATGGCATGGAGGGATGATAAGTGTATAGACTCGAAATCGCAAAGCACGCTCTGGTCACTGCTGCAATTTTCAGATGTCATCACCTTTGCATGTTTCTTGTTTCATGTATACTATATCTGGGGATATATATTTGCATTGCTGTGCTGGGCAGCTGATCATGAATGATAAAGATGTATTTTTTGAATTGTAATGTCACTTGAACTGGTACACCAGATTTGTTAGTGGTTGTATAAATTGTATCTTGCATTTTCTTGAAAAGCCAATAAACAAATAATAAAATAAATTAAAAAAAATTCCACATGTATTCAAAATGTTATTGAATGATTTCATTACCCCGAGTACACTTTCTGATGATTGAGACATTGAGACTATAAATACTATGCTCTCAGATTTAGAGCAATCTGCTACATTTCCTTACAGAGAATTGTATGAAGATACACATGACTTCGATAGCATGTATTGTTACCAGAACTATGGTCATTACTTTTTCCACGGAGCTAGTGGGAACATTGCCCGACACCACCAAAAAGTAGAAATTTGCATACGTTTCTGGGTTCAATACATCAGACCCAACGTCACACTATTATAAGCTAGTACAGACAAATGTAACTATGAAGAAAATGATGCTGACAAACACCAAGCTTATATGTTCAGCACCCTTTATCTCCCAACTGTCTATACAAGGTTTTGCCTATTGGAGGGACACGATAGACACAAAATCAATCTGGGGGACAAAAGAATGGGAGGTTCAGGGAACAGAGGCTTTATTTAGAGCTTGCCTCATACCATTACAGAAAATTTTCCTGAACAGAACAGTGCAACAGACTACCTGCTATTAGTTAGCAAAAATAAAAGACCAGAAAACACCACTCATCCCCTCACCCATACCTATTGAAGGTATATCGAATGATATGCTGACAAGTGAGGGAGTGCTGGGTGCAATGATACAGAATGGTACATACAATTCCTCAGATCCCAATTGGAAGGGATGGTTGGTTTGGTCTATCGACACAAATAGGTGTCAATCAAGATTCAAGGGCACCACCGGAGGGTTTAGTGTCCATAGGCCGGAACCATGCTATGTACACACAGACAACCCTGGGGTAGTGACTTCTTATAGTGTTGGGAAGTTATGCTTAGAATGGCTAAAGACCTCAACACTAAAACAGGTGAAACAACACTTGTCCCTTCTGTCTGACAACATGGATCTTGCTAGGTCCCAAGAAACCACGTAAAAAACGCTTCTTATATGCCATTTAAAATGAACTGTAGAACGTCTCCCAACAGGATGCTGCTGAGAGATTATGTAAGATTGATAGAATTAACCTAGAAAAATCTGTGACTTTGGTAGACAATAGTATGACCACACTTTCTTCATGTATTTATTCACTGAGCAACATTATGTCCTCAGCAATTGACATAATGGAACACGATTTGTCTATTTTACATAATGGGCAATCTCAATTACGCTCCATTTTGCTTTTAAGCTGGATGCTACAAACATTGTGTTCTAGCCACATGCCATGGCGATACTTTTACGCCACAAATCTGTTTTCGGCTTATTATCTGATCGACAAACAATTGACCATGGGACAAAGAGATGTAACGTACACCATGCTGCTCATTGAGGAATTAGAAAAGTTACCTTCTACAGTAGCGGAGTCACCGTCTACGAAATTGTTAGTTCATGGCTATATCACACTACCAATCATGACATTCCAGTTCCAATACTGCCTTAAATGCCATCAGGTCGGCAGGTATGAAGCATTGGCCGAGGGGTACATACAAGAAATCTGTAAGTTACCTACAGACAGTGCTTTAAATGGGCCGGTACTCAGTTCTTTCCCATAGAGTACCGGAACTTCTCCTTGTGTCAAGAGAGTACCGGTACTCCTAGAGGCAAGTTGGGGCTGCTGAATATACATGTCTGTGAGGCACTCTGACAGTCAGCAGTGAGTGTATTCCATTGGTATGTTGCTTCTGCTGCCTTACACTATTTACTGACAGCGTGACAGGCTGCAGCACTTGAATGCACCGTCAGAGCGCACAACGCCTGTGGCTAAGTTCAGCTCTTGTGTACAGTGAGCAATTAGTACTTTTTGGAAGTTATATATAGCGCACACTTGACAAGAGGGTTTTAAAGCACTTTAAATGAGTAGTGCAAGTTCTACAGGAAAGCATACTTTATTTTATTTTTATGGCACAGGCACAGAGAGCTGAAATCCCTGCTTCTGCTCAACATCCTGTTATTCTGGGTGATCTCCCCGTACCATAAAAACAAAAAAAGATGTTTTCATGTAAAAGTTCTGCTTCTCAAGTAAAAAGCTTTAATGCCTTCTGGCCAAGTTCGCACAATATAAAACTGCAAAAAACGCCAATCACGACATGCACATATGAAGAAACTTGGCCAAAGGACACTAGAGCGCTTTTGCATTTAATAAAAAAATGCCACCATTGTTAAATACCTGTCTCGAAGCCACGCCCCTACGAGACCCTCAAGACCCATCCCAATAAATTTGGTGAGTACCTGCACTTTTCTTTTTCCATTTAAGGCACTGCCTACAGATATAGGTGTAGAAATAAGAACATTGAAGTTTTCTTAAGCAGTACACACTGTGAGAGAGCTTAAAGTGGTTCTTTGGTGTGCAAGGAAGTCTTGCTTCACAGAGCATGTAATGCTTCAACAGCAAACTTATCTTGCTACTTGAAAGGCTTCCCAGCTGCTGTGATTCATCCACTTTTTGAGTTGCTCTCAAATGGGAGTTATTTAATGCGGAGTGATCAGGGCTGTTGCGGGATGGCACCAGGCATCGTGTATCCGGTCACAGTAAACTCCAGGGTTGTTTGTTGTAAGCAAGTATTGTTTCCCCCAGCTCGCTTAGTTAGGGAGGCACCACTGTGGCCTTCATTGAATGTTTCCAGTATAAGATTTGATTCGCTGAGCAGACTGAAAGCCATGTTGTTTCAACAAAATGTGGTCTTAACTTCAGCCCGAGAGACTTTTGATCTCCAGGTTGCAAGGTCTTCGGCAGAGATACAGGTCTTGGTCCGTACAAACTTCCTGATCCATTTTGGAGAAATGGTTCATCGTATCTTTAACATGTCTGATATTAGTGGGATCGTACACTTATTTAAGCGTCTTGGATCAGGTCTCTCAACCACCTTTCAGACCATGTTCGGAGTAATTCCAGCTTTCATACACTCCGTACTTGGAAGCGTTTTTGGAGGGCATTCTCTGGTCCTGCTATCAGCGGCGGGCAATCTGATTTTGTTCCTATTGATTCACAATGGACGTCTCAATCCCTCAAGACATGGAGAGAACACTGCTGGAATGACGTTGTGGTGAACGGATGGTGTTCTACCTGGGTATGCCTCGGCTTCGAGAACAGAGTGAGCATTGGTTCCTGTCTTTTAGACCAGTCTGGCTAGACTGTGTCGTGCCTAAGTTCCCTTGCCTCTTTTGCGGATTCGGCTGCGTGTTGGACCTGTGTCTGACACTTCCATCGGTTGTGCCACATGACATCAACCTGCTGCTGCAGCCTTTGCAGGCCCACGTGTACAGTTGTCCATAGCGTATTCCCATATTGATAATGGTGTTTTTGGAGCCTCCAAGGGATGCTTCCACTCCTGTTGAAAGGGAAACCGGCACTGCTCCAGAGGTACAGGCATCGGTTCTGGGTGTGCAGGCATCTAATTCTCCCCCTGCGGCTGCTGTGGGAACCAAAGATGACCATCTTTGCTCGCTCAACATCATATTGGAAGTACTGGAGGGACTTCCACCTGGGAATGCTATGTTCAGCGATGTTTAGTCCTCAGCACAGGATTCATAAACAATCTGGCCTTTCCTGTGCTGGGAACTATTCGGCATTTTTAAACATTTTCCAAATTGACAGTCAAAACTGACTTTGCTTTATTTTTCCTTCTTTGCGCCTAACTGTACACAGTGGCTTTCAAGGTGCTCAGTGCAATTATAACCACATATATATAAGATTAGAGGATCTTTGAATGCTTTTTAGGAAATTAGGGCTGTTTCGACTTTGAATTAATATTTCTTTTTTAGACTTTTTAAGATGCTTTTAAAGTACTTTTAGTATTTTAATTTTACATGATTTTTACACTTTTTAAAAGGCCTTAGCTTTATTATTACCTAGCTAATCCCGTTGACCGTATGATGAGGAGTGGGTGTCATGTTCATTAGGTTAGTCATGTAATGTATATCCCTTTTTACATACATTGTCCCATCCACAGGACAATAACGGTTCTGAAGGGTGAGCTTTTACCTAGTAGTTAGCTCTTTCTTTTCATAAAGAGGCTCTTGGTATATTATCATAATAACGCTATACCTGACGTACATAAACATATCCCCAGGCATGGTATATTTTCTCTGTATAAGGGTCACCACCTTTTTTTTTCATCCTTGGCCAACAGGCCCACTGTATATGATCTCATTGTATTGATAAACATTTATATTTCTTGGAAAGCATTTATGATTGTTTTCAAAACATATGTATTCTAGAAGAAACCGTGGAGTGACCACTGTAGTATATAAGACCCTTATTCCCCCCTGCAAATTAGAGGAGAATTCCTTTCAAGCTGACACAGGGTCCTGCATGCTGAATCTTCGACACGCATCGGTTTGACATCCCTTGCGGGATATCATCCTCGAAGCAGAGACGGGATCCTTCGTTCTCTACTATCAGGTGAGGGGTTGGAGCTTCCCTAGGGGATTCTTGGCTAGCTACATACATATACATGCTACACCTTCATATCTAGGCGAGGTACATTTAGGCAAATTACGTAAGGTGCACATTCTAGGAGTATGCAAGTGCTACTGTTTTATCTGAACTGTATGTGTTCATCTTCTTACTATGGTAGAAATGTATCTACTGTTTACTATATTGATACTTGCAATTTCTTTCGTATGCTTCTGTCTCCTGATTGTTGCAGCAAATATGTTTTCCACTAGATTGACACTTGATCAATAAATACTTATTGAAAACGTCCCAATCGTCATTCTATGTGTTTTCTGAGAATAAGTAAGCATGAGTGACTGAGCGAAAAGTATTGTACTGTTTTCCACAATCCCTGAGGAATCAGAGTTGTCATGTTCAGTGGTTACCAGAAACTACCTATACCACTGTTTACCACAGGGGGCTGGTAGTGGCACTGTAGAGCTAGCTGATCTAACGGCTGACGTATCCCGTTGGGGTGTCCGGAGTCTGTTTGTACACCAAGCCCTCAGTTTAGGTCATCCAAAATGCGCAGGTCCTGGGGACTCCTAGGAACCACATGACAACATATAAAGGGTGAAGCCTAAATTATGCTGCTTCGCTAGCCATGCTGCAGTGCAGCCACACTGCTATACAACATAGCTACAAATCATTGCCAAAGTCGGCAGTGCCCATGCTATACAGCATGAACAAAAGGCAATGACAGAGCCATTAGCCTCAAAGGTCTAGTCACCACACCCCTATGATTCTGAGCAAGTCAGTTAATCTCCCCATTTAAAAAAAAACCAAAAACAATGACATTTGGCAAAAAAACATAACACATAAAGAAAGCAATTGCATTCATGTCCATATCTTAATGGAAGAAGATAACATCTGTTTTCACAATAAAAGCAGATAGCATCTGTTGTCACAATAAACATTCATTTCAAAGGAGAAAAGAGATTCTTTGAAGTGCACTTGGCATAGTAAAACATAGCTGCAAGAGGTTAAGCAAGAAGGGAAGAAGAAAAAATAAATAGTACCTCAATCACAGCTCTATCAGTGTAAGCACAGCATTCAAGGGGAATCAATCAGTACTTCCACGCTAGTTGGACCTGGCCCTTTTTACAGGGTTATCCCCAAACATTTTGCCTTTTTCCTCCTATTTTCTCTGACCGGTTTTTGTTGGCTTTGGGACTCTGGGCACTTTACTATTGTTAATCAGCGCTAAAGTGAATATGCTTTCTATGTAAATTGCATTGGTGATTGGTTTATCAATGATTGGTATATATGATTTACTGGTAAGACCCTAGTAAAGTGCACTGCATATGCCTAGGGCCTGTAAATCAAATGCTGCTATTGGTCATGCAGCACTGATTGTGCCACCTACATGAGTAGCCCTGTAAATATGTCTCAAGCCTGCCACTGCAGTGTCTGTGAGTGCAGTTTTAAACTTCCATGTCGACCTGGCAAGTGCACCCACTGGCCCGGCCCAAAACTTCCCTTTTTCTACATGTAAGGCACCCCTAAGGTAGGCCCAAGGTATCCCTATGGGCAGGGTACAGTATTTGTAAAAGGTAGGACATGTACTGGTGTGTTTTACATCTCCTGATAGTCAAATACTACTCATTTCGTTTTTTCACCATTGTAAGGACAATCTCTCCCATAATTTATCATTGGATCTGTCTTGTAGCATCTTACAAGTGTATCTTCCAATTGGGAAGAGATGGAGATTTGGAGTTTGTGGTCCCTGAATGCACAATTTAAAAATACATCTATAAGTGAAGAAGTTTCAATTGTGTGTTTGAAAATGGAAATGTTCTTGCTTAGCATTCTGTGTCTCTGCCTGCCTGTGGAATGCACGTCTGGTTTAGACTGACAGTTGGGCTGTTTGTGCATTCACTCCAGACAGTCACTCAAAGAAAGCTGAGGTGTGCCCTACATATCCTGGTGGCCCATCACCAGGCTGATGGGTCTTCCTGAGCTAGAGCGGTGAGAGGAGTTGTCACTGACACCTGGATAGGGATGTGCTTGTCCTCACACAAAGCTGTTTCCATCCCCCTGTAGTGTGTCTGAAGCCAGGTCAGGGAAAGGCAGGGCCCTGTGCACTATAAATTCTATCATTTGAAGTTTGCCTACTTCAAAGGCAGAAACTGGTATAAGTACTGGAGCTGTGACACTACATTTTTATGGTTTAAATTTCTTTATTATGAATTCCATCATAGCATGTAACAGTAGCTTAATAGCCTGTAGGGTACAGGTTGCGTTGCATTCATTTGTATAGACATCCCATAACTCCCCCACTCCCTCCCTAACCTGGACCCGGTCTAACTTATACTAACAGGTAAAGAATATGTCACACTCTCCCACCCAGTCATGTCCTGATTAAAGGCCTTTAAGTGGTAACTGTTGGAGCCTGGACAGGTTCAGAAGGCGTAGGTACTTGGGGCAGGTAAGTTCGCAGAATTCTGACATCAAGAGGTTCAGAAGTGGTTTCCAAAGCTTGGAGAATGCTGAGCTTTGGTTCAGCAATGTGAGGGTAACTCGCTCCATCCCCATGATATACCACAATCTATGCAGCCATCCTTGTCAGGATGTGCCCTGTGCCCCAGTTCAACAGTCTGTTCTGTAGAGAGGCCATGAGCGGGAGCCCAATCTGTCTTGCTCTGCGGGATTTTAGTGGGAAGGTAAGAGCGTTGGGAAGACCTAGAAGGATGTAAGAATTGAATCTCAGGAGCTGTGTTTCAAGGTATGTATCAATATCATTAAGGACCTGTGTCCAATATGATGCTAATTTCGGGCAGTCCCATAGTATGTGTGATAATGTGCCATGAGTGCCACATTGGCGCCAGCAGTCCAGGAGTCTGGATGCGCATACTTGTGTATTCTGATGGAAGTAAGGTACCAGTAAGTTATGATCTTTGCCGCTGTTTCGATCACTGGTATATTACGGGATGTGTGCTGAGCCCTGTAGTGCATGTCCTCCCATTCTTCGAGGTCAGCTCCCACCCAAACTCCGATTCCCAGCAGAGTTGACCTGGAGATTTGATAGGTGTGTTTGCTGGACTTATGAGTCTATACAGGTGTGTGATGAGTCATGATTTCATAGAGTTTGAAAGCAGCCAGCTTTCAAAGGGGGTGAGGAGTTGTTGTGCCCCTGGGCGAATTGATGGTTACATCATCCAGTGGCGTATCTGTATATAGTGCCAGTGTTCACTTTCAGGGATTCCGTGTTCTGTACGGAAGTACTCAAACGGAATGGGGCCGTCAGTGTCAAACAGGCGCCTGACTGATCTACATCCCAGTTGGTTCCAGCGATGGAATGCTGGGTCATTTAAGGCCGGTGTGAAATTGGGATTCTCTACTATGGGAGTCAGAGCGGAAGGGAAGGAGGTAAGGTCCCACCGGGTCGCTAGTTTGTCCCATATAGTTAGTAGCGGTTTAGTGATTAAAGACAGATACGGATTGGGGGAGTCGAGCATTTTTAGGGAGGATGGGAATCTTCCACAAGGGTTGTCCCGCCAGGGGCCTTTCCATGAACAGCCAGGGTTTCTCCGACTCCACACGGGACCACTTAACAAACACTCTTAATTAGGTAGCCTGGTATTATCATGTTAGGTCTGTGATCTCCAAGCCACCTTCGAGTGGGGTGTGATAGGCTATGTTTCTGTGGAGGCGAGGTTGTTTGTCTGCCCAGATAAAGTCGTTTACCACATCTTGAAGGGTACGGAGTGAGCCCGGTAGGGGTTCCTCTGTCAGGGCTTGGAATAAATACAAGATCGGGGTAGGATCGTCATTTTTATTGCTGTGATCCTCCCGAGCCAGGAAAAAGAAAGTTTCAGCTAGCGCTTAAGGTTAGAGCGTACTTGCTGAATCAGGGCGCTGTAGTTGAAAGCTACCATCATCGAGATCTTGGAAGCGATTTGGAGTCCTGGATAGGAGAGGTGTGGCGGGGCCCATTGGAGATGACATTTTTGCTGGAGGGAGTCCAGGGTGTGGTGTTGCAAGGTCACGCTTAGAGCAACTTACCTGCAGACGTAAAAGAAAGGCATCTTGATGAGGGAGGCATTTTTTTTAAGTAGAGTTGCATATGGGGAAGCTATGTAAAATGTAAACAAAATGTCCGTTAGGAACAAATGCTACGAAGTAGTACAATATAATTGCATAGTGTGACATGTAATAACAAAGGGAGACTAGGCAATTTACTTGGATGGAAATGCCCACTAGAGCTGAACCCAAGTGTTATTTATTTATGTATGTATAGTATATATATTTTATATAAATAAAACATTTTTAAGGAATACATTTCATAAAAAGTATGCCATGATAGATGAGATTTTTCAAAACACTTTCAACAATGTTCCATACTGCATTGCCCACTTGGCCGAAACTAACGGAGTACCCACAGTAAAAGACGTTTTAAAATGTAAACGTTCTTTTGAGTAAACGGAAAATAATATAATATGAAACAATTTGCACTCAACACAAGATGATGTTAACAAATTGTATCATGCATGTAAAAGCACGGGTAAAGTATGTTGGTACTTTCCGTTATCGAAGGAAGTGATGTATCCTTAAATATGAGGAAACAAGATGGCGCCTTTGTATGTGAACAAGGCGGCGTGGCAGCCGAAACGCATCGTATGTAAGCATATTAGCACTTTATCTAAGAAAATAAACAGAAAGATGAGAAGCACCTACTCGCTGTTGGTTGTTCTTTAGCAGGAATATGCTATAACCTGAAAAGTGAGATATGGAGTTTGCTGACTCCAGAGAAAGCCGACACGCCCTTCGGTAAGGAGCACGGTGGCAGGCAGCAGCTGTGGTGAAAAAGATGCATATATACATCTATATTATATATATTTATATTTAGAACTGCATAATTCTTGCATCATGACAAGCCTTTTTTTAAATCTGTTCACTGCTTTTCTCTTTTATGGTTACAGTTACAAAGAGGAGAATGATTCCAGGATCGCGGTGTACAATGATGACAGCTATTCACAATCTTATATCATTACTCTGCAATAGCTCTAGCAACATGAGAGATTGCATTGTTGCCAATATTTGCTTGAATTTATAGACATTGTTGCTGCAAGTACCTGTGTTAGTTATAGGAGACAGGCAGTAAGAGCTTTATGTGCTGATCATTAGAAGCAGTACTGCAAGTGGATCATTTGAGCACTACCTGTTTGCAACAAGCAAGAATACACAATGACAGAGATAATCATTTAAGGGTCTAAAACAACAAGAACGCATATAACACTAAAAGGGAAGATCCTTAGTAACTGTTGACATACCATCTCCAGCTCCCACCCCCCATCCACAAACCCCACCTCACATCTATTTGCTAAGCATATTACCCATGTCTGTCATCAGGTATCCCATCAATGGGGCCAGTGTCCAATAAGAGACACACGCTGTCCGTGTCGAGCTCACTACGGGAACCGACTGCAGGGGGCAGCAATACATGCACATCAACTTCTGATTCATCTCCGCTGGGTAGCTGGGCGTACAACGACAGGGAGGCATCTGAGACATATGTGTGGAGGTCAGCCATGACCATGTCCCAGCCAACAGCTTGTGGATATTTGCGGATCCCCATGGCATCCTTCCTGTGTAATGGCAACACTTTCTACTAGGGCCCAGTTGGTAAGCGACCGCATCCAGGCCACAATGTGTGTAGGATCAGAAGACTTCCATCTGCGTGTGATAAGATGCTTGGAAACGATTAGACCCAGATCTATTAAGCGAGATGTGACTTTGTGTTTTTCACCTCGCTTGTATAGGCCGAGTATGCTACCTCCAAGCTATATGGGAGTTTCCTCTCAGTACGATGCACCCAACAGGCATGGGCCACATGCCAGAAGTGCTGCAGATGTGTTCTGGTCCAGAGCATAGTATGATGTTTGCATTCACCAGTCCACAACTGGGGCAGGCAGCGTTTGCACAGTTGAAGTACTTGTTAATGTTGGCTGGAGTAAGGAAGACCCTGTGCACAATGTATAACTGAATCTGGTGAAAGGGAGCATTGTGAGGTATGGGAGTCTTTCCTTCCAATACAGTTGACCACACTTTATCCATGTAGGGGTGGAAAAGGTCAGCCTCCCACGTGCTCGCAGGGATGTTAGCGGTGGAGCTGCATGTGAGTGCAAAGAGGCTGCGATCCAACGCACCAAATGTCTGCCCTGGGCCATGACTTGTAGATATTGTATAGTTAGGTGTGTAGGTGGCTCCTGGGTCATATCTTCCCACCGCCACCTTATAGACCCTAACAGCAACGCATAAAGAAGGAACTGACTGGGAGGAAGACCGAAATCATCCACCAGCTGCTCTAAGGTCACCGTCGCTATATAGATCTCCCAGCGACTGGATCACAGCCACAGTCCAAGTGGTCAGGTCCAGCATAGTGGTGTAGCACCGACCACCCGTCGTACCCAAGAATGTCAAGACTGGCATATATGGGGTAATATGCTGCATAATATACAGACTCCGTCAGCAGAAGTGATGTGCCACCAACAGAAGCAGTGCTCCTGGCGGTAGTGATTGGATGCAAGGGTAGAATAGCTGGGCAACACCTTCCACAGTTCAGGACGGCAGCAGCATGGCAGTGTCTGCTCGGTGAAAAGCAGCAAGCCACCTCAACACCAATTGCAGTTGGGATTCTAAATAATACTGCTCAAAGTTAGGGACCGCCAGACCTCCGGAGGTTGTGGGTAGATAAGTATGGAGAGTGCTACACAGCACCTACTAGTGTTCCAAATGAAGGCTCTGACTTCTTTCACAAAGGAACAGAGAAAGGAGACTCATGTGTATAAGGGCAGGTTGGTGAAGTAGTACAGGAGTCGGGTAGTCTGACCATCTTGAGCAGAGCCACTCTACCTGCGGTGGAAAGAGGCAGTGTCCGCCAGAATGTCATCTGGGTCCGTAGCGAGCCACAGTGCACATCGAGGAGATCAACAGATGAGTGGTTCATTTGAATGCCTAGACAGTGAAATGTGTTGGGTTCAAAGACAAGGGGGATAGACAACAAGTCAATATTCGGATCAAGGGTGGTTGGAGCAAGTGGTAAAGGGCAAGATTTGGCCCAATTGACTTATAGGCCTGACAGCTGTGTGAACTGTCAGAGAGTGCCATCCATCCTATCAGGATATTAGAGATGCCTCTCAAACCGAGTAGAAGATCATCCGTAGAAAGGGAGACTGAGTGAACACCGTCATCTAGGGTTTTACCCCACTCTATGCCCTTTGTGCGCAGTTGAGCCGCCAGTGGCTCCACCGCTAGGGACAAGAGCAATGGGGAAGAGCGGGCATTCCTGCCACGTGCCCCTGGCTATGTGAATGGGGTGGGAAATGAGGGAGCCAGTCATCACCCGAGCTAACAGAAAAGTGTATAGTAACCGGACGAGTCGCAGTCTCCAAGACCATACAAGGGAAGTACTGTAAATGAAATGTAAAGGGCCACTCTACGGAGTCAAAAACCCTCTCTAAGTACGGAGGGACGGACGCGACTCCGCCCACCTCGCGCCCTTCATTTCCGGGTCCGAGGGTACTTCAGACTGATGGCTTGCCGGCCGCGCCACGTCTAGGTATTGGTGCACGGCGAGGCCACCTTTTATACTCGTTTCATGCTAACAGCAAAAACTGAAGCTGCTATTTTTGCACTGTATTTTGCTCTGTGAATCTGGCACATATTGCTATTTTGCACAACTTGTTTTAAACGTTCTACATTTTAATTACGATTGTGTCTTTTAATTGGGGAATTCTTTACTTGTTCACGGGGCTCGCTTACCTGCTGCTAACAGCGAGGGTTCTTCGGCGGGTCGCAGTCCCCGGTCCGTCACGGCTAACAGTGCCGATTGAACGGAGGGACGGACGCGACTCCGCCCACCTCGCGCCCTTCATTTCCGGGTCCGAGGGTACTTCAGACTGATGGCTTGCCGGCCGCGCCACATCTAGGTATTGGTGCACGGCGAGGCCACCTTTTATACTCGTTTCATGCTAACAGCAAAAACTGAAGCTGCTATTTTTGCACTGTATTTTGCTCTGTGAATCTGGCACATATTGCTATTTTGCACAACTTGTTTTAAACGTTCTACATTTTAATTACGATTGTGTCTTTTAATTGGGGAATTCGTTACATGTTCACGGGGCTCGCTTACCTGCTGCTAACAGCGAGGGTTCTTCGGCAGGTCGCAGTCCCCGGTCCGTCACAGCTAACAGTGCCGATTGAACGGAGGGACGGACGCAACTCCGCCCACCTCGCGCCCTTCATTTCCGGGTCCGAGGGTACTTCAGACTGATGGCTTGCCGGCCGCGCCACATCTAGGTATTGGTGCCCGGCGAAGCCACCTTTTATACTCGTTTCATGCTAACAGCAAAAACTGAAGCTGCTATTTTTGCACTGTATTTTGCTCTGTGAATCTGGCACATATTTCTATTTTGCACAACTTGTTTTAAACGTTCTACATTTTAATTACGATTGTGTCTTTTAATTGGGGAATTCTTTACTTGTTCACGGGGCTCGCTCACCTGCTGCTAACAGCGAGGGTTCTTCGGCGGGTCGCAGTCCCCGTTCCGTCACGGCTAACAGTGCCGATTGAACGGAGGGACGGACGCGACTCCGCCCACCTCGCGCCCTTCATTTCCGGGTCCGAGGGTACTTCAGACTGATGGCTTGCCGGCCACGCAGCGGACGCGTGCAGCGGGCGTGCCGCTGGCGCACCGAAGGCGCGCCTAAGGCAAGCCCGTCTGCGCCCGTCCGCGGCCGGCCGCCGGCCAGAGCCGGCCTTTTTGCTAGAGGCAGGAGTGATCAGCCTTTTCGCTGGTCGCGGGATGAGCTGCTGGGTCTCCAAGGCCCTCTCTGCATTAGATCTCATCAGTATGATCTTGCGGCCTCTCCATTGCCACTGAGTTGTGGGATCTGCCGCAGGAGCTTGGCTATGGATGAGGACCCCAATATGAGACATTCTGGGCCTCGGGGGTGCGCGAAGGAGCGTAAGGATAAAATTAAAGCATGCCTGATTAACTGTAGATCTCTGGTCAGGCATGCCACGGAGGTGTGGTCTCTTAACGATGGTGTTTGGGACCTAATGTTTTTGACAGAAACCTGGCTCCACCTAGATACGGTGACTTCAATTGCATTAGCTATACCGTCTGGCTTTAACTTCTTCCATGCCGACCGTGAGGGCGGGAAAAGAGGGGGCGGGGTTGCTATTATCCTCAAGGATTCATGGGTGATGACGTCCTCGGCACCACTGGTTGAGCGGGGCATTGAAGGTCTCAATTTCTGCATCCAATTCAATCCGTCTTTTGCCCTGGCTGGCATCCTTATTTACAGACCCCCCCGACTGTGCCACCACGGCCCTGCCAAACTTATGCAGTCTGATTGCCCAAAAATCAGTAAAGTATTCGAATTTCTTGGTTCTTGGAGATTTTAATGTACATGCGGACATCGCAAATTGCGCACTAGCTGGTCAACTGATATCTGCCTTGGCAGGCGCTAACCTCACCCAACAGGTCTCCTTCCCCACGCATATAGCAGGACATACCTTAGATTTAGTTTTTACCTCTCTTACTGAGTTAGAGATGGAGAGTCCAGTTCCTTTAACGTGGTCTGATCATTATCTGATCCCTTTTGGCTTTCCCCTTCTAAATGGAGGGCAAACAGAAGGCTCCCGCTGGACGCTAAAGAGAAATTAGAAAAACTTGAATGAGGCAGACTTAAGCGCGGCCTTGCAGGCCACTCGTCCCCACCTATATTCTTATCCGAATGCAGACGCAGTCTCTATTCATAAATGGATTGCCTCCGCAGTAGACACGGTGGCACCGATTACAGTAGCTAAATCTACGAGACTATCCCCGACTGCCGCTTGGTTCTCTTGTGCCCTTAAAGCAACTAAAAGTAAGTGCAGAAGACTGGAACGCCAGTGGAGAGTGAGCTACAGCGACTCAACCAAGGCAGCCTATAAAAAATCACTAAAAGACTACCACAGGGACATAAAAGCAGCTATGAGAGCCCACTTTATTAGTCACATTCAGAATGCAGACCACTCCGGCCGCGAGGTTTTTAAAGTAGTCCAATCCTTTTTTAACCCCAAGGCGCTGGAGTCTAAAGTAAACCCCACCCCAGCCTTGTGTGGCAAAATAGCCAATCATTTTGAAAACAACATTTCAAAGGTCTACAACTCCTTTGTACCACCGGAGCCTACTATGGCGACAGACAAATCCCTAATTGCACCAGGGGCCCCTGGGCTTTTTAATTTCTCGCCAATACAATCTCTGGAAGCTCTAACGGCTATCCAGAGATGTCGCTCAGGCGCTCCGACGATCCCTGCCCACCCAAACTATGGAAAATAATAGCTGCCCCTCTGGCGGATTCACTACTGCAGTTATGGAACTCCTCGCTGGACACGGGCATTTTCCCGGATTCCTGGAAACATGCAACTCTACTGCCATTAAGAAAGAAATTAAACGGCGACCCAGACGATCTCAACAATCTCTGTCACATTTCCCTACTCTCAGCCCCAGGCAAAATGTTGGAGAAATTGGTGCAGCACAAACTGACCTCTTTCATCGAGCTTAGAGGGGCCCTACATGACACACAATCAGGTTTTAGGGCAGGTTTCAGCACAGAGACCGCGCTCCTTGAGGTTGCTGAGTCAGTTAGGTGGGCAATGGACTCAGGCGATTCGGCAATGCTGGTGCTTCTGGACCTGTCTGCGGCGTTTGATACTGTGGACCATTCCATACTGATCCAGAGGTTAAATGCCGCGGGCCTTGGGGGTAAGGTTCTGGCCTGGCTGACATCCTATATGAGTGGCCGCACGAAGAAGGTCGCCCTTAAGCCATATGAGTCTGATCCGAGACAACTTTGGTGTGGTGTTCCACAGGGTTCTGCCCTGAGCCCCCTACTCTTCAACCTATATCTCGCGCCGCTCTTCTCTTTGATTGCCAATTGGGGTGTTAAAGCGATTTCCTATGCTGATGACACCCAGTTGTTTTTCTCTTTTAAAGAGCAGTCGGTGGTGGCCTTTATGAACTTTAAAAGCTGCTTACGGGATATTGCGGTTTGGATGAATGCAAACAAACTAAAACTGAACGCGGGAAAGACCGAGGTTTTGTTCTTCGGTCAGGGCGGTGTCCCTGATGCTGAGCTCTGGTGGCCGGTGGAAATGGGTCCACCGCCCTCCCCCGCCAAATGCATCCGGAACTTAGGGGTGAGATGGGTGACAGATCTCTCCCTCTCATTTCAAATTCAGCAAGTTTCAGCAACTTGTTTTAGCAAACTAAAAAACCTAAGGAAAATTCTGCACTGCTTACCTGTAGACTGCCGTAAAACGGTAGTTCATGCAACAGTCACCTCGAGGCTGGACTATGCAAATGCCCTGTACCTGGGTCTTCCCAAATATGCGATTCATCGACTCCAGTTGGTACAGAATGCGGCTGCGAGACTGGTCTGCCCCTTGCCTTTTCGAGACCATGTCTCTCCGCATCTTCTGAAACTCCACTGGCTGCCAGTAGAGAAGAGAATCATTTTTAAGGCTATGACCTTGGTCTACAGGGCTCTAAGTGGCAAGTGCCCGAGCTATCTGGAAGATAGACTACGCCCCTACAAACAGTCACGCGTACTGCGCTCTAACGCCCAAAACCTGCTACAGTCTTTCCACATTAGGAAAGCTCACCTGGGTGGTAGATCCTTCTCGGTTAGAGCAGCCACATTGTGGAACTCCCTGCCAGGCCACCTTCGCCTGGCTAACACAGAACTTGGCTTCCGGAAGGCCCTGAAGACCTGGCTGTTCAAGTCAGATTAATACACTAGAGGTGGCTCTCGTCCTTTTTGCTTGTTGCTATTGCCTGATGTTTTCAGCGCCGGGACGCCCCTGCTTGGGGTAGCTGTCGCGCTTTATAAGCTTCTATATTATTATTAAGTCAAGAAACAGACAACCTGCATGGGGCCACACGCGAGGGGCTTACTCCATAATACGGAATAGTCAAATGAGGTTGTGCGTGCCGTAACAAAACCATTCTGGTCCGGGTGTGTCATTACAAGCCTTATTGTTAAGCCACACCACCCATGTGTTTCAGTATGTAGCTCTTGTATGTTAGCGTTCAAACCTGCTTTTCGCCTTTTATAATCGATTGACTGGGGAGTTTTTTTCAGCGTTTAAGGGATTGCGGTGTTTAATAGAGGGTGTGTATGCTGCTTCTTTTTAAAACATGTCTAAAAAGCTTCAAAAACTCCAGTATAATACAGACTTGAAAAAATATATATTTTTGGAAACTTGTGTTCACAGGCTATGATCTGAGCATTCTGGTGCTGCCAGAGGAGCTCAGCCGGTTGTTAAATGAGCCTGAAGCTGTCAACACATCTGCTGTTTTTAAACCCATTGCAGTATAACCCTCCTCTTACAGGTAAATAAAACTTGCTGCCTAGACATTCTGTAAAAGCTTAGCAACAGTTCCAGAGTGTTTCTCTTAGAGCCCAACACTCACCTCTCTCCAACCCCATAGAGTGCCCCCAAACTATAATTTAATATCGAAAATGTAATGTTGGGCATGGCACCAAAGTATTTATTTCCCAGGATGTTTCTTCGATGACTGCCAAACGACGAAAGGAGTTTCTGGATCTTCGTCCTGCTCTTCGCTCCTTAGGTGCATGACATGGCTTGTTTCATCACTGCCTTTTTAAAGTCATCTTTCTCAACAAAACTTCCACCTTTGAGGATCCAGCTGACCTTCGCAGATTTATCCAGTCCCACTCTTCTACATCAATGGAGACTGCTCTTTCTTCCTCTGGAACTTGACTCTTGTACTTCTTTTATTGTACTTTTGTATTGAGGTTGTTGTTCTAGTTCATGTTTTTTAGGCTCCATCGATTTTCCTAATTCTATTATGCATAATCCCTTGTTTCTTTTGCAGGCATATTGTTGGTTTTCCTCTTCATGTTCTCCCCTTTTATTTCTGTTTTTTACTACACACCCTGCTGTAGTGTGTTTGGCCCCCTTGTTGTTTGTGCTACTATTCTCTATTGTCCGTCAGTACCTCATCCTTTTATTTGTCTCTTCACCTTCCTGAACAATGCTATTTCTTCTTCTCCCTCCTCTGCTTCTTGTTTGTAATTGTCTAATTTATGTTATCGGATTTCATTATTTATTTCGTTCTCCTCATATATTTCTTTATCTACATTTACAGGTTCAGCATAATTTGCTAGGTTTTATCCATGTTCAATGTTCCAACTCCTGATCGTGTTTATTATATAGATGTCCTGGTGTGATGTGTTGCCCCTTGTTGAGTGTGCTGTTTCCGTTGTCCCTTGCCGCCTCTCATTCTTGTCTCTTGTTCCCTAAAGGTACGTATTACAGTCATCGTTTTGACATGTACTGTTTTCTTTTACTCTCATTCTTTCTTCCCTTCCTCTCTTTCCTTCTTGTTGTTTCTAATCCTTTTTCTTCTTCATTGGTCTTGCACCCCCCCCTTTTCCTACTGGTTACTTTACTTACTTACCCCTTTCTTCTTTCATTTTTTTTGTGGTGCATATTTTGTATTTTATGTATTTTCAATGGTTTTACATTCAGAGTTATCTCCTGGAGTGTGAAAGGTTTTGTTAACCCAATTAAAAGACAGAGAATACTCTCCCATCTTGCCTCTTATAACCCTGATTTAGTTCTCTTACAGGAAACTCATCTTACCGACATTGAGGCGTTAAAATTAAAAAGGGGATGGATGGGCTCAGTTTTATTCTCACCTACTACTAATAAGAAAAACGGTGTTATAATATTATGCCATAAGAAATTGAATTGATAAGTTATATCGCAAGAAATAGATACAGAGGGTAGATGGTTATTGGCTAAATTGTTAATAATGTTTCTTTAACTGTTTTTAATATCTATGGCCCTACACAGCCTGATTGTACTTTTTGGCCTCTGATTACACAGAAATGTATATAGTTCAGAGATTATCTTTTTATACTAGGAGGCGACTGCAATCAAGTTATCGACTCCTTTCTTGATCGCCAATCTCAGGTTCGCTTCATTTCTCACAAAACTCATAAACATTTTCTTAACACTATCTCTCAGACACACCTCGTTGACTCTTGGAGGCTCTCCCATCCTGATACTTTGGACTTTTCTTTCTTCTCTCCTCCTCATAATTCTCTCTCCCGTCTAGACTATATTTTTCTTTCTCAGTGTTTATCTCAAAATCTGATATCGTCCTCTAGTGAACCTATCGTCATCTCTGATCATGCCCCAATTGTGACAGATCTCAATTTGTTCCCTCCGCGTCCCACGTCCTCCCACTGGCGTTTTAATAATGCTCTTCTTTCTGACCCTCTTTTTTCTTCCTCTTTTAGTTCTTTTGCCACAGAATTTTTTTACCTTAACTGTGACCCAAATACCTCCCCCCATATATTATGGGACTCCTTTAAAGCTACTGCGAGAGGCTTTATTATAGACTTTGTATAAAAAAAATGACAACAACAAAAAGCCACCGTGGCACAAATTAAGAATTTAGGACATAAATTGTATACTTTTTCGATGGACACGGTCTCACCAGCCTTGATACGTGCCAAATTAGCATTCAATAAGACTACGACCGATAATGCATCCTCTATACTTCTTCCTAGTAGCGCTCGCTACTATGGCGGTCGTAATAAAGCAGGTAAACTTTTAGAGAATTACCTTAAAACACGCAAAGACCGTACTTTAATTGAATCTATTTACTCTTCAGATTGCTCTCTCATGCACACAGCTCAGGATATTCTCAATACATCTAAACTCTTCTATAAAGACCTTTACACCCCAGAATCGCCTCCCTCCTCTTCTCTTATCCAAACATAACTTAATAAACTTCCAACCCCGTCCAATTCTCACCTTAATCTTTCTGACCTTGAAACAGATTTATCCCTTAACGAATTATCCACTGCCTTACTTACTTTAAAGAAAGGAAAGACTCCTGGCCCGGATGGATTTTCTGTTGAATTTTACTTGCACTTTTCTAATTTTTTACTCCCTAAACTCTTTAAGCTTTTCCATTCATTTTTTCTAGCTGGTAAGACTGAAGGCACTTTTCAGGAAGCCACAATTTGCCTTATACATAAAGAGGGTCGAGATCCTATGTTTTGTAAAAACTATCGCCCGATTTCATTGGTCAATGTCGATTATAAACTATTTGCCAAAATGCTTGCTTTACGCTTAGACCCCCTTATGCCTCTTTTGATTGGTAAGTATCAGTGTGGCTTTGTCAAGGGTAGACTGACTTCAGATAATTCTCGTCTTTTCCTTAATGTCTTAAACAAAATCCCCTCCCTTTCCGCATCTTTAGCAGCCATTTCTGTCGATGCTGAAAAAGCCTTTGACAGAGTTGACTGGTCCTTTTTATTTGCATCTTTGAAGTGGCATGGTTTTGGTCCCAAATTAATTTCATATATTCCGCCCCTAGTGCCTCGGTATTAGTTAATGTCTGTATTTCATCTTATTTTCCTCTTCAACGCGGCGTCCGCCAAGGTTGCCCTCTTTCTCCTCTCCTCTTTATCTGAACCTTCCTTTCCTCAATTCGTAATAATAATTCCATCTCAGGGTTTTCCTATGGGGATCATCATTTAAAACTTTCCGCTAATGCGGATGATATCCTACTTTTTATTTCTGCGCCCAAAACTTCTATTCCCCCTTTATTGCATGAATTTACTTCCTTTTCCCTTGTTTCTGGTTATAAAATTAATTCAGATAAAACAGAAATTCTCCCCCTTACTAAATTTTGTCTCCCTCACTCTTTTTCTTCCACTGGTTTCGCATGGAATTTTTAAAAAATCAAATATTTTGGTATGTGGTATGTGGTTCTCCAGCTTCATCGCTGCTTCCATTAAATTAAATATGTCTGCCATTATATCTCGAATTGACAAACTACTCTCCTCTTGGAACCCCCTTTTTCTCTCTTGGTGGGATCGGTTAGACTCAATCAAAATGATGATCACCCCTATATTGATTTATGCTCTGTCCATGCCCCCATCTTCTCTTTCTAAGTTTCTTTTGAAGAACAAAAAAGCTAGGATCTCCTTATCTTCTCTTCGCAAACCAAAGTCTAATGGAGGTCTGAACTTTCCTGATTTTTGTCTATATCATAAGTCATTCTGCCTTTGTCAGGCCCCGAAGTGGCTCCTTTCCGAACCTTCTCCCTTTACTCCCCTCTGGCTATAAATTGAACATACTTTATTATTACCCTTCTCTCTAAAAGAAGTTGTTTTTTCCTGCCAAAACTCCTTTTACTTCTCTTCCCTTGTTTAGGCACACTTGTTCCCTTTTGAAACCCTTGGTATAACCTAATTTCATTTCTAGAGAATCTTTTTTAGAATCTCCAATATGGCACAATTCCCTTATTCTCATTAACAGAACCATTTTTTGGAAAACTTGGAGATTAAGGGGTATAATCTGGGATTAAGACCTTTTTGATGGATTATCTCCATGCTCCTTTCCCCAATTCCAAGTCTTATTCCATTGTCCCCGATCCTTCTTACACAAATTCACTACTCTTATGGCGGTCATTCTAGATACTTACTACTCTCTTCCCTCTTCATCTCTTCCTGTCGTTCAAAATTCTCTTCTGAAGATACTTCTTTCTTTCCCCAAAGCTTCTCTCATCTATAAATATTTCTCCGCTCCTAATTCAGAACGTGCAAAAACCAAACTGGAACTTTCTTGGGAATTTGACCTGGGATGTGAATGGACCTTTACCTTTTGGGACAAACTCTGGTCCCGTTCTCTCAAAATCTCTCGATCTGCTTCTCTTACTCAATCTATGTTTTTTCTTTATCATAAACTTTATCTCACCCCTGCTTCTATTGCTAGATTTTCCCACTCCACTTCTGATGCTGATCTCATGCATTTTTTTTTCCTTTGCCCCTTGGTTTCTAGCTTTTGGAGAAAGTCTGGTCCTATATTTCTCGCTTGTTTAATATTTCCATTTCCATTTCCTATTCCATTCCTCTTCTCTTCTCTGGAAGTCTCTCTGATTCCTTGGATCTTTCCTCTCACAATCATGGTCTCTTCGACCTTATGCTTGCCCTAGCTTTCCAACACATCTCTCTCAACTGGAAAACACTTACAAAACTCTTACAAAACTCTCTGTCCAACACTGTAAGCCAATGGCTAATAGAGATCTTTTTTGGTTGCCTCTTACTACTTATTTAGACAATCTAGTTTTAGCAGATAGATCTCGTTTAAATTCAGAAAATTTTAAACCTCCTTGAATGTTTATCTTCTCTGCTCTTCGCTTTTTTACCTTTGTTGGCTTATTGTACTTATTAATTAATTAGGATTTTATTCAAATTCCTGTGTAAATATGCATTATCTCATTATACCAATGTCTAAGAATTCACTTCCCCCTCTTCCCCCATCCACTCTTCCCTTCCTTATCCCTTAACATTTTTAAACAGCTTTCATTTTTTATCTCTGCACTAGCCAATTCTTCTGTCATGTTTCTATTTTATTATGCTTAATCCGTTTTGCTGGTCTTTTGTATTCATTGCTATATTTCAAATAAAGCTTTTCAAACACAAAAAAAATGTAATGTTGATTCCTTTCTTCACAGATGGGCGGCTTTAGCTGGAAACTCATAAGGGGGCTACTCCTTATCATACTGCACACCCCAGCCTCAAGGTGGTGAACTCAGAGCGTGGAAAAGGTTGAGACACCGGTCCAAAAATAGAAAGCCCAAGGACAAGCAAGAAGGGCCCTCTACTAAGAAAGGTGTTCATCAAAAGAATGAACCAGGTGTGTTTTACAAAGATGATGTGCTGAAAATAGCCTCATGTATTACTTTTTTTCCTCAAGCAGCACATTTCTCCAACAGTCAATAGGGCCTCTGAAAAATGTATGTGCTAATTAGCCTACTGGTTATAATCATGGGGTTGCAAAGCCCTTACAAGTGTTTTTACAACTAATGTCCGAGGCTGGGGACGGGGAGAGCGTGCCTGATAGGCAGGAGGTAGTGGGGAGCGGGGAGTAGTAGGGGTGAGGCGGTGGGTCCTGGCCGCCCTCACTTTGGCTCGGCATGATGGAAGGTTCTGCTTGCTTTGGGAGAGGTTGGGCTCCTGTATATTATGGTCTAGGGAGGGGGGGCGCATCGAAGGAAGGGGAGGGGTAGGGGGCGGGGGCACACTGACACGGGGTGGGGGAGGGGGGGTAGGGGACCGGGTGGGCAGGTTGTTCCGGCTCCTGGAGCATCGGGTTGCGGCTACGGGTGTGGTACTTCCTGGATGGGTGGGGGGGGGCGAGATGTTTGTTGATTTACTGATTTGGAAACCAATAAAAAATGTTTCCAAAAAAACAAAACAAGTGTTTTTACAATTTTTTTGTTATTATTGTACCATAAGTCCAACACACAAGCCCAGCGTGAGTGTACCTAGAAAGGTTAAGTGACCAGTGACACCACAAAAGGCCTGCACGACACTGAACCTACAACCCAAATCAACACCTCCAACCGGTGAGAGACTCCTAGGGTGTTAAAACATACCCGCATTGGCTTTGAAAGCGATGCCCTCAGAAACACTAGCTGTTCTACCCTACAAGCTGCTTCACCAGCTAAATCTGCATCCAGTACACAGAATACACTAACACGGACGATGCCTTATGACTGGAGATATAGACCTAAAAGAGACCCTTGATCCCTCCCCATACAACACAGCGACAGCCCTTTCATAAAAAAAAAAGCAGAAGGTAGATCTTGCGCCCAAAAACATACCCTCGCGACACATTTCTTTGAAAAAGACACCCCATGCTCAACCCTACACTATATATCCTTTGTGGTCACCCCGAACAGGTAGAGTTACTGATCAACAGTGTAAAATTAAAGCACCTTCAGACATACAGTCCCCGTCTGAGAGTCCTAGTGTAGGTACACTCCCCACAGGGGCTCCAGAGTCGAACATAAATATCTCCCAAACGCCGGGGTTTGAAACCCAAATGTGTGATCAATCTAACGACGCTGTGGAGACATTATAGATACAGGGTTTTTTGGAGTTCTGAGAGGGATACATCAGAATTCTGAACATGTAACCGCCTCATCAACATCACAGTTTGATTTCGAATGTAGACCTTGAGGCTCGGCAACTGTCAACTCCCACCCCCACTGATTCCTACGCCAACACCGCTTTTAGCTTTTATGGCCATCATCTAAACAACTGCCAACTCCTTTTGTCACCCGATGTACCTCCAGAGGTGTACTATTCCACCAGTCCAACCTCCAGTGTAATTCACTCATCCACCCCCGACAGCAGTACAGGCCGGAGTGGCTGGCACAATCAGCGCTTCGAAACAGTGTATAGCGGTGAGGCTTCCTTAGGAACAACCAACGAGCATCCCTTGGGGTGCTCGAATAGGGATTTACATGTTTCTGATCTGGCTTTTCCAGACCATTAGAATGGGGCTAGAGGGGATAACCAGAGAGTTGTACTCTGGAAGATTCAGGGTAATATACACCCAGCCATTGCTCCCCTATGTAACGCTCCTCAATGCAGTTTTTTAGCCCTATAAAGAAGCTAGCATTATGTATGAAAAGATGCATATGTGTGTCAGGAATACAAAATTAACCACAACCACAAAACTGTGGAAGAAACAGTCTGTAACTGCCAAAAACCACACCTATGGTGATGTACAGTGAATGATGTTGAGCATAGTACAGCGGTGTAAAAGTGAAGTGTTAAAACCTGGAAGCAGTCACTAGCATCCATAACAATATTTCACTCTGAAGCTTTAAGTGTTGCTCCCTAGGTTGCAGGGGGACATTTTTGCTTAATACCACTTGACAAAACCCAAAATATAAAAAGAAGGCATGGGAGATAATTTCTATACCACATCGGTTCTTACGACCCCTCTTGACCAAAAATAAGTTAGGTCTTAATAGAGCGGTTCTAAAGGGTACAAATATCATGCCTGCGGAGCATAAAATTTCAAGGGTGGAGCCCCTAACACTAATTTAAGAGGCATCGCTAGGCACTCCAAATGTTTTAAGTGTTCACAAGACAGCGCAAAGAGCCCCATATACCCCGAAAAAGGAGACTGGGTTTAAGTAAAAGCATTAACCAGTGGTTTTGGGGAGCTTTCTTTACCATGTACTCTCGAGAAGATGCAAGGGCGTTCTGTGCCATAGTCTAAAAAAGGGTGGGTTGGTAAGAAGCAAAAGTGGGCTAATACAGCCATACAGCAGAGGCTTTTAATCAGCAAATTAAAGAAAGACAGAATTGTTGTTACAAGGCAGATTAAAAAGGCCTCAACATTGAAAAAAATTAATTCACCCCAAAATGGTTCTGGAGAGAACCCGCCCTCCCCTCCAGAACCCCAATCCGAGGACTCGGAGACAGTGTTTTTAGAGAGCATCAGCAGGTACTGGAGAAATATAGTGAGATTTATAGCTACAGAGTATTACGAATAATTCTTGTTTGTTAACTTAGAACGCATAAGCTCCACTAATCACGGTCTTGTAGCTATTCACCAAGCTATACAAACTCTTATAGAATGCTTGTTACATGACGTGAAGCCAAATGATTTCTTCCAGCTCCACTTCCGTAGGCAGGGTATTGACAGTCCCTTGTTCACCAGACGTTAATTTTTAGAAAACCTTGCTAAACTTTTGGAAAGTAAAGCAGAAATCACAGCCTTCGGTACCTTCAGATTAGTCATTTTCATTGTTCAAGGTAGAAAGGGTGGCATGTGTAGAACTTTAAACAGCACCCTTACGGCAACATCATTGGAAAAATACAGTGATGATGGTTGCTAAACTTTAGCCGCAGCAAGACCAACACGTCTGGTGGCAAGCATTGCAGGGTTAATAATGGATCAGCGCACAGCCAAGGTTGTTGTGCTGTCTAGAGCGGCGCAACCCCACACAGATCTTGAAATACCTCCTGACAGACTAGTAGGTTTGGAAGTATTGGTTCTGTTTGAAAATTACTTTGATGTGACTGTAAAAGTATTTTGCAACAACGTCTCATGGAAGTACCTCACATCCGTAGAGCCTACGAGAAACATGACCGTTTACATTCTACAATATGAAAATCTCTTTTATGGGATCCTGAATCTGAAGGCTTTTCTAGGCACCAAGTATGTGTGTAAACACTGCAATCATGTCTACAGCAACCAGGCACATCATCAGTGTGAAATACACTCTAGAATGTGTCAAAGGGACGGCTGCATCGTAGACCTCAACCAGATAGTGAGATGCCCTAGATGTAATCTATTCTCCCGCTCCGAAAACTGTTAGAGCTTCCACAATGAAATGGCAAGGTCCAGTGTGAATCAGAGCATCCCCAAAGCTGACTGCTTGGCATGCAGTCGCTACACAACAATTGACCATGACTGCAGAGGTATGAAATGCCCACGGTGGATCCAAGATGGCGGGCTGAAGACGCCACTGAGCGGCAGCGCTGTGTGATGCTTCTTCCCCCTCACTCTATGCGAGAATAGTGCTGCATGAGAAATACTTATCGTCGATCTAAACCCGGAGGAGAATTTCTTCTTAAACCATTCTCAACTTAAAAAAGAGCCAGAAAAGCTTTACCCGCTGATATTCACCACCGACCAGCCATCGGATGCTACGTTTCCTGTTGGGTCGCTATGGGCGGAGGTTCCTCCTCACTTGATCTGCGATCATCCCGGAGGTAGCCAGAGCCTCACTGAACACTTCACTCGGCTGCTTTGGTCTTGGACCGCCGCGGCTCCTGGCTATACGCCCCGCTCCCGGCATCTGTTCAACAAAGGAGACGCGGCTCGTCTTGGATACTTGCATTATGGCGCCGAAAACTACACATAGATCTGCTCGGGCAGGGAGGGGTCTCACTGCCGAGAACCCAGCCTGCAGTGGAAACATTGTTGTGGGAACAGTTACGGCTCCTTTGGCGGTCCCGGAGGCTATAACAGAACACGCTGGGAAAACCGAGAAAATCACAGTGATCCCCGGTAAGCAGATTATACGAGCTTCTTTATTTTCTGCTGATCCACAGGGTAGGTCTGGCTCTATATTGACATTAGGGAACAACGCTGCTCCTGGCATGCCCTCAATCCACAACGACGTCTTGTCTCTCAAACCAACGGGGGGCCTCTCTAGCGATCAGGATGATACCCTTTCTACTAAGCTAAAGGGGGGCCTCTCTAGCGATCAGGAAGACATCCTTTCTGCTAAACCAGGTGTAATTGGAACTGGCTGTGAGCTAACTTTAAACCAACAATCAGACAACTCCAGCGCCAATGGAGAGATAGACTCTAACTTATTCAACAAGGTCTGTTTAGAGACTATTACATCTGTTGGGGGGGCGCATCTACGGTTGATACTTTGAAAGCGCCTGAATGTCCACAAAGGGCTGGCCAGACGTATGTATCTACTGGTACTGAGATGAGCTCGGATACACTGATGCTGCCCCCTACTGACACGCAAACTACATCAACAGAAGACGAAATGAACTGCAAGGAAACAGTGGACTGCCTCATTGATGATTACGAAGATTCGGGGGAGGAGGAAGATACATCTAGCCCACCCACGAAACACTCTGGTCCCAAAAAGGGGAAATCAAAGGCAAAGCATAAAATAAAGAAAGGGAAGATTCTCAATACCTCTATTTTGTCCGCTTCAAGCTCGGTCCTGAAAACACGCGGTAAAACCATCACTGATGAAAGTCCCTTACGAAGGTGGATACAGGCAAAAGGAGGGGTCAAGAGCATGGCCTTACGCCTTTCAGGTACTAGTCCCACTGAAGAAGAGCACCTGAAGGAGTGCTCTGCCATGGCCGGAGGTAAAACAATCCTACCTGTTTCGACTGTTTCATCCGCTGCTGTTTCAGCAATCTCCTTAGCTGACTCTTCTGCTTCTACTGCAGCAATAACCACTGAACTGGATTTTCAACGATCGCCTTTAATCCCTACAACTACCCCAACAGCCTTGCTTGCTCAAGATAACACTGGGAACACAGAATTTAATCTCTCTTCTTTTGATCAGATCTTAAAGATTTTGACTGACCATAGAAATGAAGCGCAACAACATTTTCTACAGCTCAGAGAAGATAATTGTCAACTACAGAAGTCTTTAGTAGAAGCTACTAATAAATTCGGAATAATTACTCAAGAAGTGGAGGAGCTACAACAAAGGGTGGCGGGCATTGAGGAGTCATCTGCCCGGGTCGAGACTCTAACAAACCAACATGACACACAGATATCAAGCCTTCAGAACAAGCTCGAAGATATGGAGAACCGCCAAAGAAGGCAAAATCTCCGACTCTTTGGCATCGCGGAAGGCTCAGAAGGATCTGATCCGCGGGCCTATATTGTAAATCTTTTTCAGAAAGCTTTTCCAGACCTATCAGATTGGGATTGGGACTCTCAGCTGCAAAGGGTCCATAGGTTACCTCTGATTCAAAGAAATAAAGAGAGTAGATTTCCCCGCCCTTTCCTGATCTACTTCGGTAATTATCTACTAAGGCAAGCGATTTCCCTTAAGGCCAAGCCTCACTCCCCTATTAAATTTGATAATATTACTTTCTTTGTCAGATCTGACCTGAGTAAGGCCACTATGGACAAGCGCTGGAAGCTACGACAATTTATTGACCCTTTTAAATCTCTGGGTGGGCAGGTATTTCTGCAGGAACCTGCCCGTTTAAAAGTAATGAAAGGGGGTCATACATATACTTTCACCGATGTCTAGGAAGCTGAGGCAGCATTATCGAAATTCAGTTAAGAATTTACCATCAATGTTCTCACCTATATGGCTATTCGCCTTCGGGTCAAAGTGGGTTAGCCGTAATATCTGGTAATCTTGTCTATGTGGAGTAGGGACTAGGGTTTGGTAACTAATATGGAATCACATTATTTGATGTTTACCATATAGGTTTTTCTTTTAAGCTCTCTAACTTCTTTCTTTTTACATTTGTATTTGCACATGCACTGTATGTTTCTTCTTTCAACAGGCGGAGTGGGGGAGGTAGAGGGAGTTACCCGCTGCTGCCTCTCAACAAGGCTGCCCCAACAACGGCAGCATGGATTAGAGGGGTGTTTTCCCCTAAGGGACTTGGGGGAGGGTCCAGGTTGGGGTGGGTTGGGAGTAGGGGGACACGGGCGGAAGTCTCTAATGTTAAAAATGACAACACAAGAGCAACACTTACTGAAACTAATAAAAAAGAAAAGCTGATATCCTTGATAGTTATTATTAGAATAGCTGATCATCTAATATTTCTGAAATGCATCGATTCAGTTGTTTAGTATGGAATGTCGCTGGCCTCAACTGCAAGAACAAGAGACGACTAGTACAGGAAGAGCTTAAAATGTATAATCCTCATTTAGTTCTACTTACTGAAACTCACATCTGTTATAAAGATAGGAAGCTAT
The DNA here is from genome assembly GCF_964204655.1 of Triturus cristatus. Classification (NCBI taxonomy): domain Eukaryota; kingdom Metazoa; phylum Chordata; class Amphibia; order Caudata; family Salamandridae; genus Triturus; species Triturus cristatus. The sequence continues at coordinate 251,980,851 of NC_140580.1, read as the reverse complement.
TAAGGTTATTAGGGTACGAGGTGATCGCCTGTACAACTTTAAACGCCACTATCAGAGGGGTTGCCATTTTAAAACAAAGACAACTGAGACTAAATATTACTAAAACTGCTGTAGATAAGAGGGGCCGATGGATAATCATCCAAATTGATTTGGAAAGCTGTAAATATGTTATATGTACTGTATATGGACCTATTACTGATGATCCTTATATCTTCGACTGGTTAAACATTGAATTATTGGAATGGGAAGGAGAACTTCTAATCGGGGGCGATTTTAACTGCATAATGGATTATGATTTAGATACTACTAGACAAGGGGGGTTTCAACGCATGCGGAAGACACGTGCTGCTATTTTAGAACTAGGTCGTTTACATAATCTAAAAGATTCTTGGCGATTTCTACATCCCAAAATACCAGGTTATACGTACTATTCCGCACCTCACAAATTATGCTCTCGCATAGATATGATTTGGGCCTCTGATAAGATGTTAGAATCCAGCACTATTGATATTTGCCCAAGAGTCACCTCAGACCACAATCCCATTCTTTTTATTTTTAACACCACTTTAAGAAAACAAGATATAAGATTATTTTCATTTCCCAGGTATCTTCTTTCAGATTCAGAATTTATACCACAACTCAAAGAACATATCTCTGAATTTATTGATATAAATCTTCACTCTACTTCTCCAATCTATGTATGGGACGCCTGCAAGGCCAGCATAAGAGGATTTACACAGCAGTTTATCTTTACACAAAATTCAAAACGCCGAAAAGAGGTTAAGATTATGACGTCTAATATTTTGTTGCTAGAAAGTCAGCTAGCAGACGCTCTTATACAAGGTTCATCAGATACGGACAAATTAGGATTAGAACTAATTAGTCTCCGATCTGCTACAAAAAATATTTTTAGAGAGCGAGCCAGTGTAAAATTACATAAATTTCAAATCTCTCAATATGAGAGTGGCGATAAAATCGGTAAGATCTTGGCCTACAAAGTTGCGGATGATAAAGCTAATACAATAATTAAATCTATTAAGGGACTTAATAACATCATTTACGTTCAACCCATACATATAATGGAACAATTTGTAAATTATTATAGTCATTTATACACTCCGGAAAATAACCCTACGTTACACAATATCCAAGCATACATAGGTAATAACGTTACTAATAATAGCGAAATTGAACACAATGGGCAATTAGGGGAGAATATTACCACTACCGAAATCAGAACGGCAATTACTTCTCTTCCGTCTGGTAAGGCGGCAGGAGAAGACACACTCCCTATAGAACTTTACAAAATCTGCATTAACGAAATACTTCCCCTTCTCTGTTTAGTAATTAACTCGATTGGTTTAACAGGGAAGGCTCCAAACTCTTGGAATTCTGCTAAGATCGTGTTTTTTCTCAAAAAAATAAACCTGCTGATGAGTGCGGCTCTTACAGGCCTATCTCACTTATTAACGCAGACGCTAAAGTATTTTCTAAAATTCTCGCACTCCGACTGGCTCCTCACATGCCTAAGCTAGTTAACCAACAACAACATGGATTTATTACTGGCAGGGACACTACAGCCCATGTCAACATGGCAATTACCGCTTTTGATGTAGCAGCGACTAATTCCACCCGACTCGGTATGATACTTTTAGATGCTGAAAAGGCATTTGACCGGGTCGGGTGGGATTACCTCTGGGTCTGTAATGAGGGCGTATGGTTTTAAGGGCTGATATTTAAGATGGATACAGGCCCTATATGACTCTCCAACTGCCAAAATTAGCTATGCTGGTATGATCTCTTCAGGTTTTAAAATATTTAGGGGCACGCGGCAAGGGTGCCCGCCCTCACCCTTGCTGTTCGCGCTCTCCATGGAGCCATTTATAAACTCACTACAAACTCAACCCCATATTATTCCATTGGAGTTCGGCCCTAATTCCCTGAAAATCACAGCCTATGCCGACGACATTGCCATATACTCTACTGATGTATTAAAAGCTCTGTCAACGATAATTGAAGAATCTAATGCTTTTGGATCAATTTCAGGATACAAATTAAACTTAAGTAAAACACAGGTAATATTAAATTACAAACCATCGACTCCTGTCCAAGGTACCTGTCGGGTGGCGACGTATCTAGGTGTTAAAATATCAGCCAAAGTAAGTGACATAAATACCCTCAACTATGATGCTTTATTGAAAGAAGTATCTGGCTTACTCAAAAAATGGCATAAAATACCTTTAAGCCATGTAGGCCGGATCAACTTAATCAAAATGAAGATACTGCCAAAATTTTTGTATTTATTTAGGTCTATACCCTTACGCGTTAATAATTCCTTCTTTAAAAAACTAGACGGGATTTTAAGTAGTTATATCTGAGGGTATAAAAAAGCTAGAAGATCACTTGCTCTGCTCAAACTACCAACTAACAAAGGAGGTTTAAACTTCCCCGACTTTAAACTATATTTTTTGGCAACCTTCCTCGGCCGCCTTCGCAGTTTATTTAACCCCAACAGTCAATATTATTACCACCAATTTATGTTGGGTACTGACTCTAATCAATTCCTAGCAAGAGTAAACGACCCTAACTACTTTAAAAGGGTCAAATTCAAGACCGCGAGAGAGATAGTCGCTATTTGGAAATCTTTTTTAATTACATGTAAGACTTCCTTTTTTCATTTAAAGCTCCCCTTGTGGGGTAACCCCGGGCTACCGGGAATATTTAATGATGGATTCGGGGTCGTTTGGGCCAACTTGGGTATTCATTCTTTGGGGGACCTCTATGGTACTCAAGGATTTTTAGATTTCACAACGCTTAAACTTCTCTTTAATCTAACTGAAGCTATGCGATTTAAATACATGCAAATCCGAGACTATCTGGTTTGCAAGATGAAAATCAACCAAATTTCGGATTCAGATTTATGGACGTGCTTCTACTTGGAAAATCAGAAATCACTAATTAGCAGGGGTTACAAATGTTTAAATAACTTTAAAGAGGATAACTGTCAAAAAATTGCCCTGAAATGGACAATTAGATTAGGAACTAACATCACCTCTAACAAAGTCTCAGCTTCACTCTGCAATATTAACAAAGTGGTACAATCTTCGAGCCTAAGGATTCAGCTATATAAAACAATTTGCCTTTTATACTATACCCCGCTAAGAATATCCAACTGGTCCCAAAATTCTTCACCAAGTGAACGCTCTAAGTGCCCCAAATGCGATCTTGTTGCGGCTGACATTACACATATACTTTTCTCATGCCCAGCCCTGTCTGAGTTCTAGGCTGGATTCGAAAATATCTTATCGCAAAAACAAATCGTCTTTTGTTCTCTCTCGCCACTGTCTGTATTATTAGATATACAAGCTTCGAATTGCCCACATAAAGATCTATTAACATAATTATTTTCATGTGCTAGATTGACTATTGCTAGGGCTTGGATATCTCAGAAACCTCCACATATTCTGGAATGGTGGTCCTTGATCAATTAAATTTACACTATGGAACGTGCTATTGCCAAAATAAAGGGATTGAAATCAATGAAAAAATTTGATAGAATATGGGGAACTTTTCTTTAATCTTTCTTTTTACGTCTCTAATGTTTATCTAATACTTTGGGTTCGTTAAATGTCAGGTCTACCCTCCCTGGGGACTTTTCCGTTCTGCCGTACTGAGTAGCGTGTAAGCCAATGTTCCCCCTGTGTCGCACGTGTGTTGAAAGTAAAGAGGCTAGCGAGAGCAGACACTCTGATGAGCAAAGGGCAATTCCCAGGACATGGTGTAGCGCTGAGGTGCAAGCGCCCTAGAGAAAGAGAAAGGTTACAGACTTGGAAAAATACATGAAATAGGGCACTTTGAGAGGACTATGACCCAACTCTTTTCTGAGTATATGAATTTTATTTCACAGAGATAAACAGGAGACATCCTGGTTTCCAGAATAGTGTATTATTAAATATATTTCTGATTATCACGCTCATGAGGGTATACTATTGAGACATCAAAGTCAACCCCCACGAGACGACAGTTAGCTAAACTCTCCAACAATTCCTTATGGGGAAGATTTGCACAGCATACAAATGTGTCAAACACCACAATCATCAGATCCTGACAGCCTGTTTAAATATCGTTTTGGGTAAGCTTATGCGGTGTCCAGCTGCGAGTTTATCAATGATGGAACTGCATCACTGTGTAGACAATTCACAAAACAGTACCCCACAATATGTAACAATATAAACATCTTCAAACAGTGCTTTACAACCGTTCATGCTCGTTTAGACCTCTGCAAAATTTTAGATAAACTTCAGGACCTGCTATCTGTCTCACTGTATAAACTCGGTTATTTTTGTGAGCAAACCTGGGAATGAAGATCCCCAGCTTAGGGATTATTTAGGCTATTTGAACGGTGAGCTAGATCATAATGAGCACATCATTGAGTATGTTTTACCCGGTCCCAACACTTATTCCTATAGGACCTCGAAAAATGGCTTGTGTATGAAAGTCAAAGGTATCACCCTCAATGTTAAAAAATACAGTCAAAATCAATTTTACAAGTCTAAAGGATCTGATAGGCGAATATTTGCCCTTGAGTGACTATGCAAATACTAAAACTATCATAGTACAACAGTGTAGTATCTAAAAAACGGTTGGAAATTACAACAGTGCCTTTGCATAAAACCTTATGTGTAGTGTTTGATAAACGGGTCTTGATTGACAACTACAAAACCCTACTGTACTGTTATTGAAGAGGTCATTAGAGTTTCGGCTCCGACTATGGACACCCGACTGCAGCACCTGTTCTACTGCATTTTACAGCCCCCTCAAAATGGCGTAAAAGCTATTTTATTAAAAAACTATTAGAAAATGCTCTGAGTGTTTTATCCCAAACACCTACCAATATTGTTTGGCTTTATTTGCGCTGGTAAGGAACTATCCCTAAGATTCCCATGTAGGAAAGTAGTATCTGCTTCTTATGGTTTACCCCACTTTTTGCTTGATGTTTCACTGTTTTAGACTAGTCTGACTGGGATCCTGCTAATCAGGACCCCAGTGTCACGATGTCGGCGCTCCCCACTCTGATAAGCCAAGAAAGAAAGGAGAGATACCTCTAAAAGAGTGGTGGGCCATTCCAAATGAGAAACACTGTTTTCTTCCCTTTCAGCCACCGGACTGGAGCAGCGAACCCACAACGTCCTGGGATCCCTGTCCTCCCGTTTCGTAGTCCTGTCACTTTAAGGACACAGTAGTCCACGAAGGTTCCGCCCCGGATGATGACGTCCGCCGTCCTGATCCAATCTCATGGGATCCCGGCTGGAGCAGGGAAGTAGAAGAACCCGAAGACGAGAGACCCCGGTGTGCAGGAGAACGAGCCGAGAGGAGACGGAGAAACATGGAGCCGAGCAGCTGAGACGCGACTTCACGGAAACCCGACTTCAAGGAGAGCCCGGAGGCCAACGACGACACGCTCCGCCCAGCCACGCTTCAGGAGGAGCGTGGCTAAACCAGGTATGGGACCGGTTTACGGGGGTGGGTCGGGAGGAGGGCAAGGGAAGAGTCGTAGCCTTCCCACCATCCAACTTCCCCCCCTCCCGGTTAACCCGCTTCACATGCACATGCCCTAAAACCCGAGTATCTGCACCGGTGATCCTACACTCCCTTCCCCAATAAGCGAGACACGGACAAGTGGCCTCACGAGTTGTCTGTTGTTATTTTTCCTTTTCTCCCCCGGTATTTCCTTTATGTGCCTGCATCGTCCGAGTGTTAGACCTTCACTCACCTAAAATCCAGGATGTTCAACTTGAGAGATGAGAGGATTTATCACAGCCGCCCCTAGGAATCTGCTTCCGGAAAACTGAATTCGTAAACACAGTTCACCAGGAGCAAAATCCTAAGGGAAGGGGGAATTGGGACAAAATAACAAACAGAGAGAAACACTCCTATTTCCAGCTTCTATCTGCTGTCGCTGACCAATCGTCTTTGGACTGTATCTCTAGTTTACAAAATAAAAGAATAATAACATGAGCATATAATGTTGAATACCTAGATTGCCAATAACCTATTGACTAATACAGTGCATAACTATACCTCTTTATTCTGGTTTTGTCTCCACCAGAATGGTATTTTTCCTGATGCTAAATTTTGAGTTTTTTACCCTTTCTGCAAAAGAAATAAACACAGCTGAACATAGGTGTTCTATAATTACTATAGTATTCAATGAATATGATGCCTGGCGCCTTGTGCACACTTACTAAAAGAAATGATTAAGAATCACAATTTGCTTTATGCCAAATAACGCCTTATTTCACCACAAATAATGTTCTCCTGTTTCTTTACAGGTCCATGGAATAGTTCTTTGCCAAAAAGAGTTATTGTCTCACAAAGATAAGTATTGTTTTTTATCTTAGCACGCTTTTTAGAAATCTCCAACAATGTACTTTGTGCTTTTGTCCGATGTCTTTTTCTCTCTCGTTTTCCAATATGATATGTAAATAAACTTACTTGACTTTTCTGCAGATTCTTTCGTGACTGCTCACTTACTTTCCCTTTTTTCAGCTTGTGGCGCCTTTAAGAACGGGACCGGAACGAAGAGATCTGGTTGCCTCGACTGAAAAGGGGAAGACAAATCAGGTAGGACCGGAAAGGCTGTTCAGCGCGTCAGAGATGCCAGGATGACGGAAGAGGGAACTCCGATCAAAGAGCTGCTGACTCCAGGTGAGTGAAACAATAACGAGTGCAAGCGTGTGCTTTAACTCGCTTAGGGTTTAAATACTTTCACGAAAGGGTGGGGTTTCTGAGATGCGAAAGGGGATAACACGTGCAGCACATGAATCAACTGTCAGAAACTTGAACGTGACTTACGCATGCTGCATACGGAGTGTGTTCCAACACGTGCCAATAGTACCGCATACAGCGTGTGTCCCAAAACGTGCTTGTAATGAAAAAGGAACATTAAAATAGCAACGTGACTTATGATTTGTGCATGCTGCATACCGAGTGTGCTCCACAAGGTGCTGGTACTGAAAAAGAGTTCTATCTCCTGAAGACTTTATGCTAACAAAACCTAGCCTTGCAAATAAGCATTACAAATAAGCACTGGCACAGTATAAATAATAGAAATAATATGAACACAAAGGCAACATAAGCATCTTTTGATGATCACTGATCCAATGGTTAAAACAACAGTCTTAACATAGACTCCTGGAATACCCCTGAAAATACGAAATCACTGTAATCTGCATTCATTCAGAAGAGGCTACATGCGGTCGAGCGTGATTCTTAAGACAAACCCTAGCAGTTGCTCCCCTCCAAGGCCCCCCCACTGGGCGAGGTTTTCGTGGGCATCGTAAATAAAATTGTCTCAGCAATCTTGGAGCGTGAACAAATGATGCTGGTTCCCACGAGTTTTCTGTAGCATCATATCCTTTCCAAGCTACTAAGTAATAAAGCTTTCCTTGTATTCTTTTTGCATCTAATATTTTTTGTACTTCATACTCTAAATGACCATTTATAGGAATGGGTGGAGGTGGGGGTTCCAATCTAGTTTCAGGGTTATAGGGTTTTAACAAGGAAACATGGAAAGTAGGATGTATTGCATATTCTGGAGGTAGGTCTAACTGTACAGTTACAGGATTTATAATCTTGTTTACAGAAAATGGTCCTATGTATCTTGGTAGGAATTTTCGAGATCCCACTAGATTCAAATTCTTGGTGGAAAGCCATACTTTATTTCCAATTTGATATTCCTGAGTGTCTATTCTATGTTTGTCTGCTTGTTTCTTCATCACCTCTTTATATTTATTCAGGTGTTTTGCTGCTTTTTCTTGAATATTCAATAGAGTTGAGAGTCGTTCTGTAACTCCTGGAGTTGAAGAAGGAATTATTGTTATAGGCAAACCTCTGGGATGATACCCATTTAAAAAATAAAATGGTGTGCATTGTGTGGCTGAATGTACATTATTATTATAAATAAATTCAGCGATAGGTAACATTTTATCCCATTCAGTAGTAAATTCTGCCATTAAACATCGTAAAGTTTGTAACAACGTTTGATTCACCCTTTCAATTTGGCCATCAGTCTCGGGGTGAAAGGCCGTGGAAAGAGCTATTTCCATTTTTAGATTTTTACACAAATTTGCCCAAAATTTTGAGGTGAATTGACTTCCTCTGTCTGAAATGACCTTGGTGGGCAGGCCATGTAATCTAACAATTTCTTTAATAAAAATATCTGTCAATTCTGCAGCGGTAGGAAGTTTAACCAATGGTATAAAGTGTGACATGTTTGATAAATAATCCACTACCACTAAGATAGTTGTATAATTATTAGCTTTCGGTAAATTAGTTACAAAGTCCAAACTGACTGTATGCCAGGGACATGGAGGAGTAGATAAGGGTTGCAGCACACCCATAGGTGCTTTGTGTAACGATTTATTTCTGGCACAGATAGAGCAAGTGTTTACATAGTCTTTAATATCTGTGATCATTGAGGACCACCAAAAATGTTTTTTACAGTTATCTAGCGTTTTTTGATAACCTGGATGACCCGCTAATATGGAGTCATGATGCCATGTCACCACCTTTTCTTGTAAATCCTTGGTTGGGACAAATAGCAATGATTTATGGTAAAACAAACCATCTTGTATTGAATTGTGAGGATTTTTTAACCAGGTCTGTGTATTTAACGTCAAATGCTCTGCCCTTACTGTTTTAAAAAAATCCTGTTGAATGATTGGTGCCACTATCTTGTGTGGAGGTATAATGGGAGGACCTGTCAAGTCTTTTTTAGATTCATTGGTATATCTATACCTAGATAAAACATCTGACTGTAACTGCTGAGTTCCTGGTCTCTAAGAAATAACAAAATCAAAGGCACTAAAAAAATTAAACCAACGCATTTGTCGTGGTATCAGTGCCTTTACAGAACTAAAAAACTGTACATTTTTATGATCACTAAAGATGGTGACCGGAAATTTTGTTCCCATTAAATGGTGTCTCCATTCTGTGAATGCCAATTTAATAGCTAAAAGCTCCCTCTCAGCTACAGTGTAATTTTGTTCAGCAGGCAGCAATTTCTTAGAATAGAAAGCTACGGGATGTAGTTGACCATCCTGAGCATCCTTTTGGGAGAGTACCCCTCCTACTGCCACCTGTGAGGCATCTGCCTCGACAAAAAATGGAAGATCTGGATCTGGGTGTTTTAACAGATGTGCAGAGGTAAACTTTTGCTTAAGTAATTCAAATGCTTGAGCTGCTTGTTCAGACCAAGAAAATACTTGACCCTTGTGTAATAGTTTGGTAAGAGGTACTACTGTCTCCGCAAAGCGAGGAATAAAGCGTCTATAAAAATTGGCAAAACCCAAAACTTTTTGTACCTCTTTCACCGTTGTGGGTTCTGGCCAATCTTTGACGGCGCTCACCTTTTTATGATCCATCATTATTCCTGCTGGAGACAAACAATAGCCAAGAAAATCAACTGTATCAGTATTGAAAATGCATTTCTCCAATTTTGCAAACAAATGATTTTCGAACAATCTGTTCAACACAGCCCTGATTTGATGGACATGCTCTTCCTTTGTTTTAGAATGAATAAGTATATCGTCAATATACACAATTACACAAACATCAAGGAATTCATGTAACACCTCATTGATAAAATATTGAAATGCTGCAGGAGCATTACATAAACCAAAGGGCATTACTGTGTACTCAAATAAACCAAATTTAGTTTTAAAAGCAGTTTTCCATTCGTCGTTTTCTTTTACTCTGGCAAGGTGGTATGCCCCTCTTAAACCTAATTTTGTGTAAGTTGTCGTAACTGATCTAATAGGACTGGTATCAAAGGCAAAGGGTACTTATTCTTAATAGTAGCTTTGTTTAATCCGCGATAATCTATACATGCGCGGAGACTTCCATCAGGTTTAGGAATAAAAAATAGTGGCGAGGATACTGGAGATGTGGAATGTCTTATAAAACCCAACACCAATAAATCATCCAAGTAAGTTCTTAAATATTTAGTTTCTTCTTCTGTAAGAGCATATACTCTACTATTTGGCAAAGGAGCTCCAGGTATTAGGTCTATGCGACAATCGTATGACCTATGTGGTGGTAAAGAACCAGCTTTCACAGGCTCAAATACATCCTTAAAGTCCTGATATTCAGCTGGAATACTAGGAACAGGTGTTACTGTACTTGTACAATGCAAAACAGTCATAGAGTCATTAGGTGCTTCTTGATAACAAGATTCTCGACAATGTGAGGAATCCAAGGTTACAGTTCGTGAAATCCAATTTATTTTAGGGTTATGCAATGTTAGCCAAGGTACCCCTAAAATAAGACCAAAAGTAGGCGTATCAATTAAATCAAAACTTATTTTTTCAGTATGCCCATTTTGACATACCATAATAAGAGGACTAGTTCTCTTGGTTATCATCCCTGAGGATAGTTCAGAACCATCCACAGCACACACAGACTCAGGGTGAGTTTTCCATTCACCCTTAAATTGGCATGTATGTCATTTGGTACACTCCAGATTGGATACTGAGGTACCCTTATCAGTCCCTAGTATATGGTACACGTGTACCCAGGGGTAGGTACCCCAGAGGCCTCCCATGGGCTGAAGCATGTAGTATGCCACCCATGAGAGGCCATGCAAAATGGAACTCAAGGTCTGCTACTGCAGCTAGTGTAACATGGTGCTTGCACCACTTACATTAGATATAGGTTCACTATATCTAATTGTCATTACACTTAAAACTTATGTCACCCCTTAACAATCCTGAAGGCAGGGTGCTGGGTCTTACATGAGAGGGAGCCTCTCTGCAGCCTTCGGAGACCATTCACCTGGGTTGTCTGTGACTCAGCCGGACATATAGGTAGAGGTGCATTATAACCTTGCGGTAAATGCTATCTCAAACGGCTGCATAGAAACATATCGAGTTTGGTATCAAACACCTTGGAATCGTACCTCCACACCAGTAACTGGTGTGCGAGGTATGATTCCACCATTCTGAGGTGAGCTTTGTAGGGTCACTGGTCGTACCGGTGCCAGCCTTCTCGACCCAGACAGCACAAAATGGGTGCCGCTGACCAGAGACACATTTCTGCCCTCCTGCTGCTGAGCCAAGCTCGAGCAGAGGAAGGCAGCACAGTAGGCATCCTGTCACACGGAGGTGTGATTACCTCCCAGACAAGATTTAGTGTATTGGGGCTGGGTGGGTGCACTCTGAGAGTGCCTGAAAGTCTGCACTTGGGCCACATTTGGTGTCCCTGTGCATAGTCCAGCTCAAGCCAGTTCTGGGAGCCATTGGCTCCTGCTCTGGCACGAAACTGGAAAAAGGGCATGGGTGTAGCCACCCCTCTGTCCCGCCCCACCCCTAGGAGGGTCCCCTGAATCTGTCCAACCCTCTCCCGTAGGTATAAAATGGGTTACGTGGCTACAGGACATTGGATTTTACGTGGACACATTTTTCTACAAAAGAAGAAACAACTGACCTTCGATTGTCTGGATACTTGGACTTCGCTGGACCTCGACCCGGCTCGACTTTCTGTCCGAAGCTTAGTGTGTGCCTTTGCTCCATACAGGACCTGTGGTGCACTTAAGACAACTGAAGAATCTCCCTTGGAGTGAAGGAGTCACTCCCCTGCTTCGCAGGCACCTAAAGGGCAACTGACCGGTCTGCTGCACCTGAGGTCCGACGGACTCCGAAGATTTCAGCAACATAAGAGGTGGGTTCCTGAGGGTCCCTGAGGTCGATCTGCCCTCTCACTGAGTTTGAGGCCAGTATTATCCCTTGTGGGGGCTGCGTAACCCAAACCCCTGAGCACCGCGTCCATTTGCAAGTGCATATGCTTGTTGATGATTCCCGAGCTTGTGCATTGGACTCTGTGTAGTTCTGACCTTGAGCAGTATTTGCACCAAAGAACTCTGGCCTCCTCGCACCGTGTTCTCCGTGGGCTGGTGCTTTGCAGTTTTGCTCGAGGTCACCTCGCGACTCCTGGTTCTTTGGCCTGTGGGTCCCCCAGAGGGCCATCTTGATTTCTCGTTAGCTTTCCTGGTTGCTCCAAATGTGCCCTGACTCCCCATTGTTTGGTGAGTCTCATGGACCTTGCTGGTCCACACCGTAACCTGCTTGACCTTCCTGCGTGGGTTGCTTTTGCAAAGGCTTGTTGGTGTTCCGGCCAAACAATGACCCCTCAGCTCTCGACATCCTTCATGGGACAGCTCACCTCCAGCTCCTGGTCATCCTCGACGTCTCCTGGTCCTCGTGGCTGCAGAGTCACGCACCCCTTCTTTGCACCTGAAGCACCAGACATTGGTGGGCATTCGTCTCCCGAGCCCCTGGTCACTCTGAAGTGACCCAGACTCTGCCCCCTCTGCTTTCAGGTTCCTTCCATCCAGAATTCATGCTTGGATTCCAGCAGACCCTTTTCACCCTCACGGCAGCAGTACTTCTTCACAGCCTTCCATGGAAAACAACAAGAGTTTCCGACGCCACTTCAGACCTATGCACCCGGCTTCCCTGGGATAGGTAACTCGGGTACCACGGTATCCACGGGTGGGGTGGCTCTTCAAACTCTTAAGTTTCAAAGGGTTCGCTCGAAGTCCTCCTAGAAGGGTCCTCAAACTTTAAAAGTGTAACCGCTTCTTTCCCATAGAATTTTAGAGAGCCCGCGGTTGTGTTCCCACACTGCACACGGCCTCTGTGGGGTCCCTGTCTACTCATTTAGGGTGGTTCCTTGGGGTCCCAGCAATTCTACGTGCTCTAGACCTTGTCTTGATCTCACTCATGACTGTTATGCCACTATTTTAGTATATGGTTTGGTCTCTCCACTGGAGCCCACTGTGTATTGTGCTACTTACAACTGTTCTATTGAAATTGTATTGTAAGCTTTGTGTTCTGTTCTCGTGTAGAGGATAGTAGAGAGTGTTATATTAATAAATACATATTTGTATATAACTACTGTGTGGTCCTCCTTCATTTAGACATTCAGGAGGTGATATTCTGGTAAAACAAGCTGCTTTACATTCCTTCAAGATTAAGCCTGAAGGCTGCTCTCCATAGCTACCACTAGGATAGCTTTCAATAAGGTTATCTTTGACCTCATACATCATAAGGGTCGTGTGGACTGGTACAAGGTGCCCACTTTAATTAGTGGACAGCATATATCAGGCCACCCTCTCACATTGGTGTGCAGCGATTGTGATTCAAGCTTGCTATTGTTTTACCAGATTAATCTCATTGAGTGATTAACTGAAAACCACAAAAGTATTTGGCACATATAATACTTCAAGATTATAAGTAAGTTCTACTGAACTTGGGGTTGGGTAAGTTAAGGGTCTAGCACACCCTTTCTCCAACCTAAAAGAGTTTAGTCTCCACTAGGTTAGGTAGGTGCCTACACCACATAACACTAGTATGTCTTCTGGAAAAGAAGCCAGTGGCGCTCTGCCAACTAGGTACACTGGCCTCTCATTCCAGGCATTGAAAGCCATGTGTGTGTCTTAAAAGTTGAAGACAGGGAGAAATGCAAACACCCAATGCCTCATTGAGGTGTTGCTCCTAGATGACCTTAGCAAGACCCCAGGGTCTGATGAGGTAGATAGAGTGGGTGGGGCAGGGATTGAAGAAAGGCCAGGAAGCAAAACCTTCTTTGACCTGGAATCAAACCCGGACCAGGGAGATCAAGATGATTCCAAACTGGACAACTTAGATCTTCCAGGAGGTGGGGGAGAAGGCCCCAGTAGCCCTCTCTTCACTCCACCAGGAAGAGTACAGAGTTTACCTAGGAGATCTAGATCCCACTCTGTAGAATCTCGACATTCAGGAACTTCTATAGGGACCTCCATATCCAATAAGAGAGATAACTCTTTAGACAGTGCCAATTTCTAGAGCTTGAGAAAGTCAAGCTTAGGCTCAAGCAAGAGCAAATGGCACTAGAGAAGGAAACCTTAAAGCTCCAGAAGGCTAGAAAGAGATTGTGGCAGCAACAGTGTCCCTAGGGTAAAGGAATACACTTGTGACCACAGGAACCTAAGCAAGATAGTCCCTCCCTACCATGGTGGAGATGACATACACAAATGGATAACTGCTTTAGAGAGGGCCTGTAAAGTACAGAAGGTCCCTCAAGAGAAGTGGGCAGCTACGTTGTGGCTGTCCTTTGATGACAAAGGTAGAGATATGCTCCTCACTGTTAGAGAAGAGGATGCTGACATTTATTCAGTTTTGAAGAGTGCTCTCATTGATGGGTTTTTCTTAACCACTGAACAATACAGGATTACGTTCAAAGACACCCGGAAGGCACAGACTCAGGACGGGGTAGACTTTGTAGATTGTGCTAGTGAAGCTCTGGAAGGCTGGTTGCTTGGCAGCAAAGTGAATAATTTCAAGGGATTGTACAGTTTGATTATGAGGGAGCAGATCCTTAATAATTGCCAAAAACAGTTGTTGCATCAGTACTTGGTTGACTCTGATCTGACTTCTCCCCAAGAATTGGGAAAGAAGGCAGATAGATGGGTCAGAACCAGGGTGAAGCAGAAAAATCAGAACCAAGGTGGTGACCAAAAGAAGCCTGATGCTAAACCTGCAGATAAGGGTAGGGAGAAGGGTAAAGACCAGAAGTCTTCTTCAGGGCCCCAAAAACCTGCATCTGAGGGTGGATCACAATCTAACAAGGGTAAAGGCAGAAAGAAGCTTTGGAGTTTCCTGTGTAAGGAAAAGACACATTGGCCTAGGGATACCACATGTGCCAGAGCCAAGGATCCTCCTATCAACACCACTGCCCCTAAGGCAACTGTTCCCCCTAGTTCAGCTCCCAGTGGTGGTACTGGAAACAAGGGTATAGTGAGGTTAACCCTGGGATCTGAGATGGGTTCTGGCCTAGTCAGAATTCCAGCTCAAGCTGTTCTAGTCTGTGATGGAGGCATGGATGGTGTCTCCCTATCTGTCAGTCCCAGTAATCTGGGCAGATACAGACAACATCCTTTGACCAATGGTAAGGAGGCCATGGCATATAGGGACACAGGAGCCAGTGTCACAATGGTGACTAAGGACCTTGTGAGCCCTGACCAGATCATACTTGGTGAAATGTACCAAGTGATCAATGCTAACAATGTCTGGACAGACCA
The DNA here is from genome assembly GCF_964204655.1 of Triturus cristatus. Classification (NCBI taxonomy): domain Eukaryota; kingdom Metazoa; phylum Chordata; class Amphibia; order Caudata; family Salamandridae; genus Triturus; species Triturus cristatus. Next base: position 251,965,733 of record NC_140580.1, on the reverse strand, counting down.
TTCCATGGCATTTGTTAATTTCCGCTGGGGAGGGGTAACTGGCCCTAAGAAGGTTGTGGTTAGCTCAGACCTCCCTGTGGAATTCTTGTTGGGCAATGATTTGGTGACTTCAGCCTGGGCTGAAGTGGAACTCAGGACACATGCAGCAATGTTGGGCATCTCTGCAGATGTGTTTGCTGTGACCAGGTCACAGGCAAAAATGTCTTCCACTGAACAGGCCCTGGATCCTGGAAAAATGGACCAGGTGCCTTCCAAGAGGAGGAGCAGTAGGGGTAAGGCAGTGTCTTCTCCCCTGACGCAGAGTACAGATCAGTCTCTTGAGGGAGATGATCTTAGTCCTGAAGAAGGAACTGTCTCAGAGGAGCTTGAGCCTGATCAGGTTGAGTTCTTGGGGACAGTGGGCCCTTCCAGGGCAGAGCTGAGTCAGGAGCAGCTGAGCTGCCCTTCTCTTGAACCTCTCAGACAACAAGCTGTTGCTGAGAGTGCCAGTGGGTCCCACAGGATCTACTGGGATGATGGATTCCTTTACTCAGAGGGTAGAGACCCCAAGCCTTGTGCTACCAGGAGGTTGGTTATACCTCTGAAGTTTAAGGGTTGAGAAATGAAATGAAACACCAGCATTTGTAAAGTGCAGAGCTACCTCTGGAGAGGTGTCTCGGCGCTGGGGGCCGTCGGGAAGCGAGCTATTGCCCATAGTCACATGGTGCTGGGCAAACCTGCCGCCGGTGCTGGGGATCGAACCGCGAACCCAGTGGTCCGGTGACAGGCAACCTGGCCTCTGCGCCACACCTCTTCCACCAACACCAACAAAACCCTGAAGGGCATGATCATGGGCCTCCCAGAAAAACGTAGGCGAAAATGGGATGTCCTGTTGCCCTGCCTTATCTTTGCCTTTAGAGAGGTTCCTCAGAAGGGGGTTGGTTACAGCCCTTTTGAACTTCTGTTTGGATATCCAGTTAGGGGTCCCTTGTGTCTAGTGGAGGAGGGATGGGAGTTACCTCTCAAACCACCTAAACAAGACATAGTGGACTATGCACTTGGTCTCCGCTCCAGGATGGCTGAGTACATGAAGAAGGCATCCAAAAACCTTGAGGCTAGCCAAAAATTACAGAAAGCTTGGCATGACCAAAAAGCTGTTCTTACTGTGTACCAGCCAGGACAGAAAGTATGGGTGTTAGAGCCTGTGGCCCCAGCAGCCCTCCAGGACAAATGGAGTGGACCCCATACTATACTTGAGCAAAAGGGAGAGGTTACCTACCTGGTGGACCTTGGAACTCCCAGGAGCCCCCACAGGGTACTCCATGTGAACAGGCTCAAGCCATATGTTGACAGGGCAGACATGGGCTTGCTCATTGCTACTGATGAGGGACATGAGGAAGAGAGTGACCCACTCCCTGACCTATTCTCACAGAACCCTGATGATGGTTCCGTAGATGGTATAGCCTTGGCAGGCAGCCTCAATGAACAGCAACAGACTGATTGCAGTAAAGCCCTCAATCAGTACAGACACATGTTCTCACTGACTCCCAGTCAGACCACCTGGTGTACCCATGAAGTGGACACAGGGAAGAGCTTACCTGTAAAGAACAAAATTTACAGGCCTCCTGACCACGTCAGGGACTGCATCAGGACTCAGGTCCAAAAGATGCTGGAATTGGGAGTAATTGAACCCTCAGATAGCCCTTGGACTAGTCCAGTAGTCCTGGTGCCCAAACCTCACACCCAGGGTGGTAAGAGAGAGATTAGGTTTTGTGTAGACTAAAGGGGGCTCAATGCAGTCACTAGAACTGATGCTCATCCTATTCCCAGGGTAGTTTAACTCAGCCAAGTTTCTGAGTACATTTGACCTCACAGCTGGCTACTGGCAAATCAGACTAGCTGAGGATGCTAAGCCCAAAACAGCATTCTCAACCCCTAGTGGGCATTATCAATTTGTGGTGATGCCCTTTGGTTTGAAGAATGTATATGCCACTTTTCAAAGGTTGGTAAATAAAGTTCTCGCAGGCCTGGAAGCCTATAGTGCAGCTTATCTTGATGATATTGCTGTCTTTAGCTCCACCTGGGAGGATCACCTGGTCCACCTGAGAAATGTTTTGGAGGCTCTGCAAAAGGCAGGCCTCACCATCAAGGCCACTAAGTGCCAGATAGGGCCGAGTAAGGTTGTGTACCTAAGCCACCTTGTGGGGGGAGGACAGGTTCAACCATTACAGAGCAAAATCCAGACCGTAATTGACTGGGTTGTTCCAACTACCCAGACTCATGTCAGAGCTTTCTTGGGCCTGACTGGGTACTACAGGAGGTTTGTCAAGGGAGATGGATCCATAGTGACCCCCTTGAATTATCTAACCTTTAAGCATGCCTAAGAAAGTTCAGTGGATATTTAGCTGTCAAAAGGATTATGAAGACCTGAAGCAGGCCATGTGCACTGCTCCCATTCTGCAAAGTCCTGACTATTCCAAACAATTAATTGTTCAAACTGGTGCATCTGAGTTGGGGGTAGGGGCTGTGTTATCACAACTGAATGAAGAGGGTCAGGATCAGCCAGTAGCTTTTATAAGCAGAAGGCTGACCCCCAGAGAGAAATGTTGGTCAGCCTTTGCTGTGGTTTGGGCTCTGAAGAAGTTGAGGCCATACTTGATTGGCACTCACTTCATTGTTCAGACAGACCATAAGCCCCTATTATGGCTTAAATAGATGAAGGATGAAAACCTCAAACTTTTGAGGTGGTCCATTCCCCTACAGGGGATGGACTATACAGTGGAACATAGACCTGGGAGTAACCATGCCAATGTAGATGGACTCTCCAGATATTTCCACTTAGAAAATGAAGACTCAACTGGTCTAGGTTAGTCTCATGTCCTTGCGTTTGGGGGGGGGGGGGAGTTGTGTAGGAAAGTAGTATCTGCTTCTTATGGTTACCCCCACTTTTTGCTTGATGTCTCACTGTTTTTGACTAGTCTGACTGGTATCTGGGTAATCAGGACCCCAGTCTATCTGCTTTCTCCCTTAAATTGTAATGCATGTGCTTTGGTACACTCCAGACTGGATACTGGAGTACTCTTATCAGTCCCTTGTATATGGTACACATGTACCCAGGGCATAGGTACCCCAGAGACCTCCCATGGGCTGAAGCATGTATTATGCCACCCATGAGAGGCCATGCAAAATGGAACTCGAGGTCTGCTACTGCAGCCTGTGTAAGATGGTTCTTGCACCACTTACATTAAATATAGGTTCACCATACATAATTGTCACTACACTTAAAACTTATAAGTCATCCCTATAGTAGGCCTTAACAATCCTGAAGGCAGGGTGCTGGGTTTTATGTGAGAGGGTGCCTCTGCATGAGTAGAGCCTCTCTGCAGCCTTCGGAGACCATTCTCCCGGGTTGTCTGTGACTCAGCCGGAAATATAGGTAGAGGTGCATTATAACCTCGCGGTAAATGCTATCTCGAAAACGGCTGCATAGAAACATATCGAGTTTGGTATCAAACACCTTGGAATCATACCTCCACACCAGTAACTGGTGTGGGAGGTATGATTCCACCCTTCTGAAGCGAGCTTCATGGGGTCACTGGTCTTACTGGTGCGCGCCTTCTCGACCTGGACAGCACAAAATGGATGCTGCCGACCCGAGACACGTTTCTGCCCTCCTGCTGCTAAGCCAAGCTCAAGCAGGGGAACATGGCGGCCGGAAGCTAACGGCCGTGGCGGAGCTCCCGATGTGCGGCGTCACTAATGGCTAGCGGACGGCAACATTTCTAATTTTTCTCCTCGCATAATCTTCGTTGCTCTAATAATATTGCTCTAAATTTCTTTTAAAGGATTTTTGTTTACTACGAGTACCTTTCTCCACGATTTTCTCTCCTCTTTTCCTCCTCCCTTCCCGGGGCGTTCTGGTTGAGCGCCGACTCGATGGTCTGTGACGAAGCGGAAGGAGCAGTGTCGGAGCTTCCGTGGTTCCGCGTTCTCGGAGCCGCCAGGCAGTGGAGGCGGAGAAGTCTTTGGCGGGGGTCTTGGCAGCCTTCTTCGGGAGAATTGTTTTTTTGTCGGCCGAGGGGCCCCACCAGATCAGGAGCCAGTGTAATCGAAGGTGAGAGCGGGAGGTTTACGTGCAGCCCAGGAAACCCTGATTCTGTTTTGTCTCTCCCTCTGAGAAATCGTGGAGAGGTAGCGCCGGCCCAGAAGTGGGCGTGGGGCGCAGGAGACGGGGTTCGAGCTTCCTTTGGAGAATCAGGGGAACGTACTGATGTAGTGGAGACCGGGACTAATGAGTACAGCCAGATTCAAGTAAGCTGCATGGAGAAGCAAGCCAGTGGGGGTCTGAGCAGTGGCAGTAGCAGTGGGATACTCATTTCTGAGCTTGCGGTTAGCAGATATACCCTGCGCAATAGGGATCTGAATACCGTCTCAGTTTTATCTAAGCCCCCTATAATTTCACCTCCCATAACAAAAATTAAGGCAGCTTCTAGGAAGGAAAGCCAGACTGTGGATATTACACCCCCGGGGAAAGGAAGAGGTAGGAAAAAGGCTCGAGGGGGGACTGGGGTTAGGATAACGCCTTCATTGAAGTCCTATTATAAGGTCCTTTCTACTACCATATCGTACCAGGGGCGAGATAAAAATATAAATATGGATATGGCTGTTCCTGCCGTTCCTACCGTTCCTATAGCTGCCCTCCCCAGTATTGCTGTTCGGCTCTCTTTGAGTTCTCCCAGGAATTCAGAGTGGTGCGTATCACAAGATCAGCGGACAACAGTACACTCTTCAGTGGAGTTAACAAATAGTTTTTTGGCATTAGAAGACCAGGGGGTCGATCAGGAAGATGCTCGAGGAGAGGACTGCGGTACTTCATCGGGGGGAAGAGAAGAGGCTCCAAAATCTATCATACCGGACCCTCAATTGACCAGTCCCTCCACCCCTCTGACATCATCGGCGCCCGGGACACTAGCAGAAATCCTGTTAGGTCTTAAAGAAGATATAGGCAGGAGATTTACAATCTCCGAGACCAACCAGGTAGCTATTCAGGCCTCCTGCATATTACTGGCTCAGAAAGTGGAGGAGGTTTCACAAAGAACGGATGCCCTCGAGGCAGAAATTCCTAAGATCAAGGACGCCTTATGTTCCTCCTCTGCTGTGTTGGATAAGCTGGTTCAACATAACAGGGAGTTGAAGGACGATATTGAGCGCCTTGAAAAATATTCTAGAAAAAAGAATTTGAAGATTTTAAATGTCCCTGAGGATCTGGAAGGGGGCGATATCAAGACCTTTGTAGTCTCCCTCTTAAAAACCACAATCTTAAAAGATCTGTCAGGGGAAAATCTGGATTTGATGGCTGATATTCAAAGGGTCCACCGTGATCCATTTAGGCGGAAACCTGGAAAAGAGCGTCCAAGGAAGATTCTGGTGAACTTTCTTACGTTTGCCATTAAGGAGAAAATATTGTCCTTGGCCCTGAAAGCCGGCCATGTGAAGTATGCTTCCTTATCCAGCCCGTTTTCATTCCTTATTCGCTCTGATGTCTCCCATATCACTGCCGCAAAGCAGTAGGAATTGGGCAAGAGGATGGTAACTCTGAATTTGTTAGGAGCTAAGACAGTTGAAATTTCCTGCCTCCTTACGAATCATGTGGAATAATCGCATGTATAATCTATATCAAATAGAGGATGTTGATATCTTAATAGATAAGATTGGAAAAGGAGGTGGAAGCAGCAGCGGGAGTGGGAAGTAAGGATTAAAGCTATCTGACATTGGAAATCTAATCTAATTAATAAATAAGCAGAGGGAGGGGGAGCGGGAAGAGAGGAGTGAAAAAGAGAGGGCAAAAAAAAAGAAACAGAATGCAAAAGATAAAGGAGAAATCTATAGTTTTGTATGAATATCGTTGCCGTTCCGACTTGATTAATCTGTAATCGGTTAAGTTACACACCGGGTAGACCCTGCCAAGGGCATAAGCCCAGAGAAATAGGGAGGGTTCCCAAGGGGGTTGAAGGTGAGAGGGAGAGAGGGAGTCACGGGCGGGAGAAGGGTGGGTGGAGGGGAAGGGATGCACGGGTGGGGTACAGTGGCGTAGCTAGAGCTTGTGGCGCCCGGGGCTATCCCTCAGATTGCCGCCCCCCCCGGGGGGGGGGAGGGCATGCACATCAAAGAGGTCCGAGAGACACGTAGTATCGCCGCTAATAGTTACCTTGATCATGCAAGTTACATGCACATACATGACACGGTACAAGGCTACACAGTTGAATACACCGGTGACTGGCAGTACAAAAGAGAACACACAGCTATGCTGCCACTCTGCCACTCACTATATATCCCCTCTGAAAACGTTTAGCTCTTACCTCACTCAGCCTCCAGCAACACTCCACAGTGGTGGCAGCCAGAGCCAGGGTCTCTATGGCAGGGGTTGGTTCACGTCTGGGGACGGAGGGCATGAAAGAACCTGGGAGGACAATGCACAGCAAGACACACTCCGGACAGGGAGGGGACCTCATGGAAGAGGACGCGATGCAGGAAGAAAAAAGAACGTGCAATAACATGGTCAGGCTTGTGTCAGAGAGCAGCGGTTGGTAATGAAGGAGTAGACGCAGGCAAATTGGTAGACGGACTGTAGATGCACATACTTAGGGGGGCGACCAACAGGCGAGACAGGAAGAGAATGAGGAGGGCCAGTGTGAGGGAGAGAGGCCAGGGAGTGATGAAGAGAATGGGGAGTGTGTGAGGGAGAGAGGCCAGGGAGTGATAAAGAGAATGAGGAGGGTTTCCAGAAAACGGCATTAGCCGCTCGGGCAACCGGAGAGAGGGCTTCATTTTCCTAATGGGCTGGAAGGGCAGCCAATGGTGGGAAGCTGAGAGCCGCCTGTCCTGTGGGCTGAGCCTGTAACCTACCCCCAAGTCGACCCAGGGCACGGGAAGGGAGCCACTGCCGAGAGAGACACGGGCTGGGAGGCAGTGCCAGGGCAGGGCTGCTCTGTGGAGTGCCATGCTGTCAGCTTCAGACATCCATTGTTTGAATGTAAATGGTCGAGGATCAATCAAGCCCCTGGGTCCAAGCTGTTACATTCTTCCTCAATGTGGAGTGGGATTTTAATATGTGTAATAGGTCTTTATTTTGGAAGTACTGCTCAGATGCTGGAACTACAAGATTTGTCTGTTAACATTATTATACACCCAGTCATTGATCGCTTATGGAATGCTTTCTGAAGCCCCATGCCTCTTCTCTGTGGAGAGCCATGCTTTCAGCTTCAAACCGTTTAGAGCTGTGCTCACCCATTATTTGAACGTAAAGGGTTGAGGATCTTTAACACTGTGTGACCATTCAACCCTTACCATACATATCACGTCACCGCTACGTTCTCATCGAGAGGGCCGGGAAAAAATGTAGCCCAGGGCCATCATTGGTAGAGCTGGCGCGCACTCTCCAAGATTGACGGCCCTGGAGCAGGCTGGGATGGGACCAACAAGTTACAACAGTTTTAAACTGGGCCACCCGGCCGCGCGCGCCGTTGCGGCCGCGGCGGACTTTATAATTTATTTGTGACACTGTGTCCCTAAATAAATTATAAAGGCCGCCGCAGCCGTAACGGGCACCAGTGCCAAGCGGCCGCCCGAAATATAGTGCCGCCTGGGGTGGTCCGCCCCCACCGCCCCCCCCAGCTACGCACCTGCATTTCCTTGTGACAGTGATCGGATGCAGTGTACTGGTAGGTGTGACATGCACCTATTTGTTAGCGCACTGTCACTTGTGTAAGAAGAGGTACACCGCACAAATAGTGCACAGCTGAGGTAGTGTGCGGTATGAATAATAGTACAGAGTTGTGCTGGCGCACAGTTGCTGGTGTCAGTGCACTGGTGCAATAGCGTCCAGTTAGAGCACTGCATAGTGTTCGTGCCAGAGGAGCTGTCAGCATGGCCGATGCTCAGATGTGGGCCCGGCTCCGACCAGGTGGCTGCACATGACCCCATTCACCATTAGTTCCATGCGCAGCTGTTCTTCACCCCTGTCTTGCACGATTCCTTTCCTGGCACCATCCCCCCAGGCTCGGACGTCTCTAGTCTGCCTCTGATGGGACCTGCTGCAGGATGGCTTAGATCAGTCTCCTACTGACTCCGGCCAGCTCACCTAACCAGCCCCGGCCGATGACTCAGGGGGAATACGCAGGGAGGGGGGCAGGCGTTTAATTAAATGAATAAATAAAATAAAAACAAACTTACCAGGCATCTCCTCCACCGGTCCTGCGTCGCATGTCATCACGTCTCCTCTCACAGACGTGGAACTAACTTCTCCCCACTCTTTTGCTTGACTGGCAAGTGGCAAATCAGAAGACTGGATGCGACTGGGGACGGCTACTCGGCTGTATCCTTGCATTTTACAGGGCATGGAGCGACTGTACTTCACCGCCCAAGCAGGAGCCTATCTTCAGACTCCTGCACTACACTAGGCATGCGCAGCATACCTAATGTAATGTCAAAGGAGTGGGGTGCTAAAATAAAAAGCGCTCTTCTCGCAGATGCGCAGTCGGAGTCTGGACTCCTGCTGCTCAACTCACCTGCGTGCGTTGTTTGTTTGTTGTTGACTCATGTGCACTTGAGGCTGTGATGCAGCTGCCAGCACAGGTCAGGCCGGAAATGTAAACAGACAAATTGTCAAAGCTGTCAATTCGTCTGCTTACATTTCTTGCTGCACAATTGCCTAGTGGGGCGATGCTCCGGCGCCCCTATGGACCAGCCACCACTGACAGTAACAGCGAGAGTTACAAGGGATTGCATTGCAGGTTGAATACTGATGTTCCCGTGAAACTTAGGAATTACCCCGGATTCAGTCATTTCTGTAACTGCATTTTTCCCCGCTTTAAAAAGTAAAAGACCTCATAATGATCCCCATAATGTATATTGACTACCGAAAAAAGAGGTGGGTTTTGCACAGATTTGACATGATTCCAGTTGGAATGAAAAATGTTCAATGATTAGCCAGATGCTTCAAATGAAAATTTAAAAATAACATAAAAAAGGGAATGTTACACATCTTTACATTAGAGCAAATTAAAACAAGCATTTGCAATGCAATAGGTCTCACATTTGCAAGAGTTTGAGCTATTGTCATTGTAAATGGCAATGCCTTTTATTTATGTGTTGGTTTTAAAAACACATAAATAAAAGGTATTGTCATTTACAATGCCAATAGCTTAAACTCTCGCAAATGCGAGACCTACTGCATTGCAAATGCGTGTTTGTAAAAACATCCCCTGCACTGCTTTCACTTTAATGGCGGCAGTGCCCGTTTATTTAGTTGAGCTACATCTAAAGAAAGGTGTGAGAGCGCTATTAAAGTGAAAGTATGGGACGTTTTTACTGAAAAAAAGCATTTTTTTGTCAAGGTGACAGGCAAATAATTTTTTGGGTAAAAGTGTCCCATGCTGCTGTCTCTTTAATGGCGGCCACGCCCCTTTCTTTAGACGCAGCTTCTCTAAAGAAAGGTGAGCAGCCGTCATTAAATTGAAAGCGCAGTATTGGGCGCTTTTACAAAAAAAAAGTATTGTTGTTGTGTCAAGTTGACAAACTTTTTTTTTTTGTAAAAGCACCCCATTCCGCACTTTCACTTTAATAGCTGCTGCATCCCTTTCTTTAGACAAGCCGCGCCTAAAGAAAGAGGCGAGGCTGCCATTAAAATGAAAGTGCGGAATGGGGCACATGAAGACAAAAAAGTGACAAGTAGGAAGAAAAAAACCATGTGCCTCGTTCGGCTCCACAAACAACAAACCAAAGGCACGGCCGCCATTATATCAGCTGAGGCGTGGTGTGCTATGAAAAACAGAAACTGAATGCGTTGCGAGAGAGCATGTCCTGCCTGCAACAGCAGGCAGGAGAAAACCATTTAACCAAATAGTGCTTAGAGGCTCAGTGGCATCCGCCACATGCAAAGAGAGGGGGGAGTGCAAGGGGGGTGGGAGAGTGGGGGGGCGCAGGACGACGAGGGAGTGTTTACAGTAATGAAACAAAAAGTTACGCTTACCTGCTGCAGGTCGCCTCCTGCGTCACATTTCGGTGCTGGAACTTCCTTGTCCCAGCAGACACTGTGGCTCAGTTTCACACGGACGTGCTAGACAGAAAGCCCTGATTGCATAATTTGCTTACTTTACGTTCACAGAATTGAGGAATAATATGCATGTATTGGGAATTTGTGAAAGCAGAACTTCTTTCAATATGCTGAAATTTCGCCATTTAAACAAGCATTGGCAATGCAATAGGACTCACATTTACGCGAGACCTATTGCATTGAAAACGGGAGTGCGAGCGGGCGCGAGAAGGCACGAGCATGACTGGGAGTGCGTGGGAGGGGGGAGGGGGTCCTCAAAAAGTCACAGACTGCAGGAGGGGGGTAGGGAGTGACGGGAAGAAAGTAGTCTGTTCAGTAAAGGAGCCAGTAGCCACGGAAGGATACAAATGACTGTCATGGCTGTCATGGGGAGGGACTAACAAGCTTAAAACCAATCAGAAGGCAGCTTTTATAACCTAAGCCAATGAAGAAGATGGGCCGGAGAGTGGGCGGAGCTTCCACGATGCTTCCACACTATAGTGTATACTGCATGCCTCGCATAGCGATGGCAGCGCATTCACGCTGCAACGCTAGCCGAGAACTAACAAAATGAACACAAATAATCTTCACTATGTACCTTCTGGAAATCGTTTATTACATCCTGTTTAACCTTTGTGACGTGTGGGTTGTATTGGATTGCACCCTCAATAGCCCATTGGGCAGTATGCCGAAGCTAACTTTGTGAGAATTTGGATAGTAAATAACTAGAAATGCTCCAAGGTAATTAGAAACGTTTAATTTAAAGATATATTCCTGTTGTTCATTGATTGTCAACAAGGTTCAATCTGTCTTTTATTTTAGGTGCTTTATCATCAGGACTGGTGACGGGCCCATGCTAAGAAGAGTTAGTGGCCTATGTTGAAGGATGTGGGGTTGTAGAATTAATATTAGATTATTTTTTATGCTTTTTTGAGAACTGAATTTGAGAACAGTTCCAGAACTTTCCATCTGAGAACGAATTTTGATCTGGAAAATAAATCTGATTTTGTAAATTAGCTGTATTTTCTGTGCTGTCTGCAATTCTTGAACCACCATGATCTGATTGGCTGTCATTGATTGAAAGTTTTGCTCTGACCACCATTATGAATGCAAGATGTTTACAAACTGATTCTGATCCTGCATTGTGGGGACAAAATCTCATGAGGGCAAGTGTGCGCTGGAGGGCACATCTAACCATAGGTTGGAAAGCGCCCTTGTTGGCAATTAAAACTAGTAACTATTGGTATGCAGTGTTTCAGAGCCAAACCAGCAGTTCTGGAACCTGTTTGAGAATCATTCTCAAACAGCAATCATCATCATCATCATCATCATGTAAAACAATGCAAATATAACAGAACCAAACTGTCTTTGAATTCAAATGTGATGTTAGAGGCTTTTTGGACACCAGGACCTACCATGCGCAGCTGGAGGCTGTGTGGCTATGAGCAGTGGGTTCATGCGCATATGGGCTGAATGCAGGCATGGGCACAGGGGACATCCAGCACCTAAGCTTACTGTGAACAGCCAAGGAAGGCAGTATGCAGCAAGTTCAGAGAATACAGGAGCTTGATGAATGGCATAGCCAGAGACCACAACATGCACCAAGAAATGCACAAACAAAAGCAAAGAACAGGGGTGCCTGGGGGCACAGCGATGTGCATAGGGGTGGCAGGAATCTACACCCTGTGGCTAGAAGCCATAATATATAACAAAAGGTAGTATACTGCTGTACCAGGAGCGGTTTGTGGCCCAGGCTCATGCTCTACAACAACATCTTCCTCTGTTCAGCTGAAGACAATGTGCATGAAGGTTAGTGTTGCAGGAGCTGGGGGTAGCATGTGCTGGTAGCCATGCCGTTTGCCCAACTAGTTCAGATTCAAGGGGGGCTGGTTGCAGAATTCAGCCAGAAATCTCACCCTACACCTAAAACCCATGGTGCACATCAGGGGACCTAGTGAATCATATTATGTGGCCGTAGGATGGGTGCAAGGTGTGGTGAGAGGCCGAACAATGTGGACACAGCTCTGAATGTGTAGCCAAATGTCTTGCACAGTGGTTTCTGGAGGACTTGGAAGCTGAGTTTAGGGCATGGTAGATGATCCTCTCCTTCAATCAGTGGAAAATGTGCATGATGGATTATGTGCAGCAGGTTAAGCAGAAATAAATGAGGCACCACATTCTGAATGTAGTTGGACCAAATTTCCGACATGATCTTGTACTAATGCATTTAATATTACAAAGTGGAGAGGTAGACACAGTTGTGACTGGAGGCTACCCTTCTCCTCCAGATCTCACTGCATATGATCAAGACAATTACACAATAGTTATTGTGATATGGGTACTGGGCGCCAATCACCTATGCACAAGACTTGCATTTAGAGACAACTGCAGACAATTAGCATGCTGAGCAGAGCAAAAGGTTGCAGTCTATTTTGCCACAAGATCAGAGCCTGCACCCAGAGCCTATTAGACAAAGTTCATGTGCAACACAATGGATTCAGGCACCAAGGATGCAGGATGCATGCTATTACATAAGGCAATTACCTTTACCCAGAGCCCAATGTGCACCAACAAATACTTTATACATTTCTGGATCTTGTGCCTTGGACACAGCGAGTACACCATTTTTGAAGGCCACATTATTTTCCCAGAACTTGAGGTACAAGGTCTATGTAGGGTACCCTAATCATTTTATCTCCATTCTGGCCCCCAGCCACGCCTTTTCTCCCTTTCTCTACTCTCCACACACGTCTGTACCTCTCCTCGACTTCGTTCTCTTCTTTCCTTCCTTCATTTCTCTCTCCACTCACCTCCACTCCCTGCTTCCCCCTGCTATTTCATCCACCTTTTCTCTCTCTCTTCCTCCTCCCCTTCTCCTCTTTCATTACTTCTCCTCCTATGTCTGTATCTATACTACCCCTTCCTCTATCCTTCACCACCAACAACCATCTCCTTCTAAGTTTCCACATATGTTCCCTCTATATTGCAGATTCTCATCTTCATTCACTTTTCTCCTCCTCTCCTCCACTTTCTTTTCCTGTCCTAGCTGACCATCCCTGCTGCTTAGCCTTGCCTACCTTTCCCTTTCCTTATCCCTATCTGCAACTGCCCCTCACCCACTACCTCTTCTTCCCTGTCTCCACAATACCCGTTCAATCTACCCCTCACAACCACTACTGGCACTCCCACTACCTTCCTCCCCCTCTTCCCATCACCATTCTCTCATTCTATATTCATTGCCTTTAACAAATACCTTTCACAACATTCCACAACTCTCTTTCATTAGCACCTCCTGCCATCCACCCCACTCACCACTGGCTCCTTATCCCCAATCGCATCCTCCATAACCCTATCCTTATTTCTTCCACACTCAATCTTCACACTTTCTATCTACTTTCCCCTGCTTATTTGCCATCACCTCCTGGCCCTTCTATTCCAAACACCTTTGTCAAACTTTGCCTTTTCTATAACTTAATTTCCCTCAGAACTTCTACCTCACTATAACCCCCATATCACCCTACATACAACCATACCTGTCACTGAATGATAAATGATGAATCAGAACATCAGACAATGTAATTACGTAGATGTGGAGTTCGGAATAGTTAATATACACTTACTTATTACCATTTAATATTTTGTCCCGCGGTATAAGAGTACCGCAAAAGCATTCAGCAGTACAATCCAAACAAGCCTATCTTTTGCAAGACCTGACCATGTTTATTCCATAATTATGCAGATAACACGTGCATTGTTTTAAACCTATCCTCCTCTTCTAGAGTCGACCTGCCCCAATTTCATCCCACCTACCTTCCAATTCACTATTCAAATAGCTTAGCCTTGATTAGACCTCAATCAAAAACACAATAGGGATTTTTTTTTTTTTTTTTAAAGAACACATTTGGCACGCTTTATTTCGCATTTTAAATTAAAGGGAAAAGTACAGGGGGACATTTTTTGCCCGACTCTAAACATGGACATACACATAAATAGTAAATACTGGGCTAGCTTCCTCCAGTTATTAAAACAAGTTGGTATACAGTATTAGCCATTTTCGGGAATTAAGCTTTAGTGGTTACATAGAAAAAAACACATTTGGTGGTACAACAACAAGAGCTATAATTGTGCTAAATCTGGAATATTGCAATACTAATTAAACGTTAACACCAAAACAAACTGTCTGTCTGTTGTAGCGAAAGAATTGTAAACAACTGAAACATCATTCACCCCAAAATGTGTTATTTTAATAAAGTTGTTAGCTTTTCATGTTCACAGATCTAACGGTCACAACATACAAGATCACACGGAAAAAAGCAAAAACAACAGGAACAATGTACCTGGTATCCGGCAAAGAGAGAAGGCAGCACCTAGGATTTAAACTGTGTGCATATGGGAACCGTGGCATAACGTCTGCCTTTTCGTGGAGAGTTTTTGAATATTGATTCCCTTAAACAATGATGTCCCACTACCCAGAGCCACTAAAGCCTCAGGGTCGATGGCTTCTCAAATAGGGGGAACCGACCTCAGTGTCAACTTCTGCCTCCCTTTTCCTGCCGCCTCTTCCCCCATTTTTCTGCAAAGTGTACTTCACCCACAAACACAAATTCTCTTACCTACTACTGCAGAACTGCACTGTCTACTCTAAAACGAATTATCGGTGACGCAGCAGAGACTGCCACTGCCCGTGCCCCAGGCCACAAGGTCGTCAGGAGAGTGCGTAGCGGTGAAGCGCGTGACGCGTCACCGCTACGTTCTCATCGCGAGGGCCGGGCAAATGTAGCCCAGGGCCGTCATTGGTAGCGCTGGCGCGCTCTCCAAGATTGACGGCCCTGGAGCAGGCAGGCTGGGATGGGCCAGTCAACATATGCGCGTCGGGGCGGCGCCGCGGCCGCGGGCAGAAATTAACTTTACGTAACGGTCTTGATTCATTTGGTAAATTCAGTCCTGGGCAAATTGCAGGCAGCGCCAGCCGCCCTAAATATAGTGCCGCCTGGGGCGGTCCGCCCCCACCGCCCCCCCCTAGCTACGCGCCTGGTGGGGTAGCAGTAGGGAAAAACATAAAAATAAGTCCTCTTTCCATCTTTTTTTATTTTTTAAAGAGTAAGTTCTTGTGAGAAGTTGGCCTGGCATATGCTGTCTCCTAGTTATAGGGACACCTTGCACCAGTCCAATTCGACTCTTATTGATGATAGGTTTAAGACAACCTTTAAAGAAAGCTATCCTAGTGGTAGCTGTGGAGAGCAGCCTTCAGGCTAAGTCTTGAAGGAGTGTTAAGCTTATTGTTTTACCATAATAACCTCTTGAATTACCAAATGAAAGAGTAGCCCACACAGGTATATATATAAAATATATGTATTTATTCTAGACAGAATCCCACAGTCTCTTTATGAAGCTGTGGCAAAGTTACAATATCAAACAAGCATTGATAGACACAATAAATAGCACTATTAACATTGGGCCCCAGGGGGGGACCAAACCATATACTAAAAAAGTGGTATAAGAACCACGACTATTCTACAGGCAATGCCTAGGGCATTCAGGATCGCTGGCCCCTTAAGAATCCACCCCAGGTTATGAGGAAGGGGACCCACGGGAGGCGCGTGCAGTGCAAGTAGCTGCTATCGGGATCTCTATTACAGCCTATGGAGAATGTCGCAGTTGGAAATAAACAGTTTAAAAATACTTCTAGCAGGAGTACAAAGTTAAAACTTTAGACTTAAGCTTTTGCAGAGCCCACTACCACGAGAGTACCGAGGTACCACTGTTACCTGCCCCAGGGAAGCCGGGTGCATAGGTCGTTTCTGCTGTCGGGTCGCGGGCTGATTTTCAATGGGAAAATAGTCAAAAGTTCTGCTAGCCAAAAGCGTCAATGATGCCGTGAAGATCAAAGATGTGAAGATTGTAGAGAAGAACCTGAAAGCAGAGGGGACAGAGTCTGGGTCACGGCAAAGTGACCAGGAGGCTCAAAGCAAAGAGCCCTTCGGTGTCGGGTGCTTCAGGTGGAAAGTGGTGTAGCTTGGATCTGCAGCCACGGGCTTCGGGAGGCTTCAAGGAAGGCCAGCTTCAGAAGCGCGACTGTCCCACGTCGGATGAGGGTCGCTGCGGTGTTAGTGTTCGGATTGGATCCACTAAGCCTTGGCAACCGCAACCCACGAAGGATAAACAAATCGGCTACAGTGCAGACCCACGAGGTCTGGGAGAGGTCTCCTTTGGAGAGACTGTAGAGCAGGCCTGAAGCAACCAGGGGAACTCTTGATTGTAGAGATAGACCTCTGCTAGGGCCCACAAGTTGAGAGACAAGGGACCGCAGGAGGCGGCAATTTGGAGTGCGTAAAAGGGCACCCACGGGCCACCGGAGGGGGCTAGGGCGCTGGTCTTTGGCACAATTGCTGTAGAGTGGTTGGCTCAAAAACGGGCCAAAGCACAACTTCCCCACTGGCCAGTGTCGTGTGCTACGCAAGAGGTGGCCAGTGTCCTGGGGTATTGGGGATCTCGGCACCCACGCGGTCCACGGTGCCCAAACTCGTTGAGCACACTCACTGTCTTCTGGGATGCGCTGGAAACCCACCTCAAGGTTTCTGGAAGTCGTCGAAGTTCGTGAGAGCAGCGAAGTTCCAACCGGGTTACTTGCAGTGTTTCAGGTGCCTGCCAAGCAGGGGGATAACTCCTTTATCCCAAGGGAGATTTCTTCCGTCAGCTGGGCAGCAGCAAGTCGAAGGTCAAGACTGTAAAGCTCAAGATTAATCTGAGGCTCTGGGGCCACGTTATTCACCTTTATCCCCAAGATTAGGGGAGTGTCCAGACTAGTGTCCACCAATGAGAGGTGAGGCGGGAAAGGGTGGCTACACCCTCTCGCCTTTGTGTGTTTCCCGCCTGGGCGAGGGGCAGGATGCCCCTGAACCGGTTCCAAGCGGTGTATGCAGAATGAGGCTTCTGCAGCTGCCTACGTGCAACTCTGAAAGGACATTTGGTGCACCCACCCTGTTCCAATCCACATTACTCTGTCTGGGGAGATGCTAGCACCTCCCTGCCACAGGAGCCCTATTGTCCAGCTGGCGAGGCTGGGGGTTTCCCCAGCAACAGCCAGCCATTTTGTGTTACTTGTGCACTTTTAAATTGGTGTCCGAAATCTACCGCTTTTCCCATATCGCCCCTCTAGCAGGGGGGAATCGTACCCTCATGCCCATGACTGGACTGGGGGTATGATTCCTACATGTTTGACACCAAACACGATATGGTTCTGTGTAGCCATTCTCAAGTTATCACGCTATCGCGATAGACTTATAATGCGGTTAAGAGTATATGGTATGGCTACACTACAAACAACCCAGCAATGATTTTACGAGCGTTGTAGAGAGGCCCTACTCATGTAGGGGTCCCCCCTCACACATACCTCAGCACCCTGCCTTGTAGGATTACCAAGGCCTGCTATAGGGGTGACCTATGAGAGTACATGTGTTGTAATGGGGTGGTATATAGGGTACCTATATCCCTGTAAGGGGTGCTAGCACCACCTTACCCAGACTACAGTAGTGGTCTGGTGGTGTCAGTTTGTATGGCTGTCCCAGGGTGGCACAACAAGTGCTGCAGCCCTGGTAGGCCTACTGAGGGACCCATGCCCTGGGTACCTAGGGTACCATCTACAAGGGACTGTCAGGGCATCCTCAGCATCCAATTGGGTTGTACCTAAGGTACTCACATCGTTTAACAGAGGAAGCAGATAGGCTGGGGTCCTGGATAGCAGGGCCACAGCCTGGCTAGAGTCATAAAACAGCAAAAACATCAGCAAAAAGTTGGGGGCAACTATGCAGTCGATGCCACTCTCCTACAGTTCTTTTGGGGGTGCTTAGTCAAGGAGGGGGAGAGAAGAGTCGGACACGATGATTGCTAGGATATGGTTTATTTAGTGGAATGTTAATGGGCTACGATTGTCCGCGAAGACAAAGGTTGATAATGTCTTTTTTGGAGCAATCTTCAGCTCAAGTGTGCCTCTTACAAGAGACCCACTTGAGGAATCTTAAGTGTAAGATTGTCTTTGGAAAATATAAATGGGTTGAATTTTTTCGTTGTTCTGAGCAGACAATACATAATAAGTGAGTAGCTGTTTTAATTAGAGTAGGAGCGGGTGGCTCCATAAGGTCCGTACAAACAGATCAATCTGGTAGATGGGTCTTGGTATTGGCAGATATTAGGGGTACTGAGATTGCTATTACATCTTATTACGGCCCTAACGTTGATGACCCGGCCTGTCTGCTCAGAGTACAGACCAAATTGGTAGATGTTACTATTCCAGTCGTAATGGGAGGGGATTTTAATGTTCTTCTTAATCCCGTTCAGGATAGATCGAATTGTAGTCACTATGTGGCGGCCCCACGTATGCGCAGGGCAATGACCAATATGATACATGAGCTGTGATTGGTAGATGCTTGGAGGGCTAAGAAGGGAGGAGAACCAGGTTTCACCTTCTTTAGAAAAAAACATAGACACTCCTCTAGAATCGATTATATCCTTATGGATAGATTGGGGTTGGAGAAGCTGGAGGATATTGTTATTCTTCCAAGTATTCTATCTGACCATGCCCCTATAGCTTTCTCATACCTAGGAAATAAGCCTAAGATTAACTCAACCCCTAGGTGGACATTAAAAAGGGTAATGTTATCCAACCAGGAAATAATTTGTGCCATTAAAACATCTACTACTAATTATTTTTCAGATAATACCGGCTCGACGTCATTAGACTATGTATGGGACGCGTTTAAGGCCCATATCCGTGGTCTACTACACAGTCTGATATGTGCTAAGAATAGAGTAGAGATGCTAGTATTCCAAAAATTGGAAAAAGAGATATCTAATCTAGAAAGAGTGAGGTTGAGCTGTCAAGCGGACATCTTGGCACAAACTCTCAGCGACCTGGAGCATTTGCGATCGGAATATAGAGGAAAGTTAGACCAAAAAGTAAAAGCACAATGGTTGGTCCACAATATGGAAAATTATGAATATGGAGAAAAAGCTGGTGCTATCCTGGCATGGAAAGCAAAGGCGGATCGAGTAATAAATAACATCAATAAATTGATTATAAATGAGACGGGGGAAACCTCTTGTAATCAAGAGGATATGCAAATGTGCCTCCTTTCTGTGTTTTCTAATCTTTATGGAGAGGAGACATCTTC
Source organism: Triturus cristatus (assembly GCF_964204655.1). Lineage (NCBI taxonomy): Eukaryota > Metazoa > Chordata > Amphibia > Caudata > Salamandridae > Triturus > Triturus cristatus. The sequence goes on along the minus strand of NC_140580.1, from coordinate 251,946,491 downwards.
CAGTCCCAACAATATACGAGAATGGTTAAAAATAAGGCCCTACCAATATTGACAGCAGAGAAGCGCAATATGCTATATGATCCTATTACAGAAGAGGAAATTAAACTTCATATTAAGAAAATCAAGAATAATAAGGCAGCTGGGACAGATGCTCTATCGGGGGAAGTCTATAAGGCACTCCAGGAGGTGTTAGTTCCTAGGCTACAAGAACTTTTTAATTACATCTACAGTTTAGAAGGTAGGGTTCCCCCCTCGTGGAAAGAGGCAACAATAGTACTTGTTATGAAGCCGGGAAAGGACCCTCTTAAGGCAGACTCTTATAGGCCAATCTCCCTGCTTAACGAGGATTATAAGATCTTTACCAGCATTTTGGCGGGGAGATTGGTCAGGATAGTCCCACGATTGATTAATGTCGACCAAAAGGGGTTTATTCTGGGTAGGTTCATTCAGGAGCAAACTCTACAGCTGATAGGAAATATTGATTTGGCGTTGGCACTGTCAGAGCCCTTGGCTGTGGCGGCATATGACACAGCCAAGGCGTTCGACCGTGTTAATTGGGCCTTTCTATGGGAAACCTTAAAAATGATGGGATTTGGTGCAATATTCCTACAAACCCTCATCAAGTGCTATGAGGGAGCCTCTGCAGTCATCCTTTTAAATGGTCTATTGACGTCGAGTTTTAGTATAAAAAGGGGGACCCGACAGGGGTGCCCCGTCTCACCCCTATTGTTAGACATCTATATCGAACCCCTTGCAGAAGCACTGAGACTAGATACACAAATCACCCCCTTTCAAGCCTTAGATTATAGGTGCAAATTAGCCCTTTATGCGGACGATTTGTTGGTTTATACCAACAATCCAGTGGAGGTGCTTCCCAAGGTAGAAGCCACCCTGAAGGAATTTGGTCTGTACTCTGGGTACATGGTTAACTCCTCCAAGACTGAGGTAATGTGTTGGGACGTTGATAATTGGCTTGAAAGGAGTAGTAAGGAGTTTAGGTACCTGGGGATAACTATAGTGCAGGATTTAAGCAGCATCCCACTGATAAACCTGAGGAAAGTGGCTAAAGAAATTGATCATCTTTTTTCTAGATGGCAGAATTTACCTCTCACCATCTATGGCCGTGTAAATTTGGTCAAGATGGTAATACTGCCTAAATTGACGTACTTATTTAGTACAATTCCTCTTGAGTTCCCAGGTAAATTTTTGGGAAAAATCCAAAGTAAAATTGGCAGTTTTATATGGTCTAATAAAAACTCTAGACAATCTTGGAAAAAGCTAAAACGAAGACTGCTAAAGGGCGGATTAACCCTTCCAGATGTGCTTTTGTATTCCTTAGTCTTCCAGTTTAAAAATATACGTTCCCTACTCTCTAGTCCTGTCGATACTAATTGGGGGAGGATCTTGAGGGTAATGGCTAATTAAGAGGGTGGGGGTATTGGATTTTTGTATAAGTTTGGGGTGCCTAGGTTTTTTAAGAAAGTTTGCTTAAAGGTTTTAAAATCTGCACTTAATGTGTGGTATAAAGTCAAGGCGAAATGGGGGATAAAATATTATTCAGACTTTGCCCCAATCTGGGACTCCCCGGGATTACCAGTATGTCTGATAGACAGTTTGGCGTCCCCAATCAGAAATGCAAGAATTATGATCTGGTCTGACCTCATTTCGTCCGATGGAGTCCTTCCTTGGGAGGTTCTAAGATCAAAAATAAGCGACTCTTTTTCTAGATTCAAATATTTGCAATTATGTTCCTGGTTTTTAGCAGAAAAGGAGTTTATAGGTGGAAATTGGGAGATTGAGACTGTACTTCAGAATGTAAACCCAAGAAGAAAGGAGGTTGGACTCTGGTATAGGAGTTTATTAGACGCCGAGGATGAAGAGCTTCCCCCTTCTCATCTGGTATGGAGTTCCACTACAGTGGGAAATGTATCAGCCGGTTTATATGCTCTTTCTCTCCAAATCCTATATAAGTTTGTTAAGCCAGCATCTTTTAAAAAAACATTTTTCCGTGATTAATAGGCTATATTACACACCTAAGAAGATTGCAAAATTTGTTTCTTTTCCATCCCCTAGGTGTCCCAGATGTGACTTGGTTGAGGCCGATGATATGCATATCTTCTATGACTGCACACATGTGAGAGACTTTTGGCATAATCTGGAATGTGCTATGGAAGGCGTTTTTAAAATTAAATTGCATATTAATTTAGTTCGAGTAATCTTTGGATTGGATAATGATCTTATGAGGTAGCTCTCTACAATGCAAGTGGGGCTATTCTTTAGTTTGATATTGATAGCCCGTAGAGAGATCTGTAAATTATGGAAGGATCCTAGACCTCCGTCTTATGAGAGCTGGTTGGGCGTAGCACTGGGCGTAGCAAGACTGGATCATGTTGGACAATGAGGATAATAACATCTGGTCACCATTGATCCTTTGGGGCAAGGAATTGAGGCTGGTTCAAGGCCTCATAGGTCCAATGATTACACCAAGCCTAGTACGAAAGAATCTGGCCTGGTCAGTCTAATGCATAGGCAATAACATAAGCCCAGGGCGCCCAGGTCGAAATGGGGCTTGATTGTTAATTTTGCTGATGCAGATGGTGAAATGAGGACTAAAAAAACAAAAAAAAAGCCAAGCTCGAGCAGAGTAAGGCAGCACAATAGGCATCCTGTCACAGGGCGGTGTGACCACCTCCTAGACAGGATTTAGTGTATTGGGGCAGGGTGGGTGCACTCTGGGAGTGTCTGAAAGTCTGGACTTGGGCCACATTTGGTGTCCCTGTGCATAGTCCAGCTCAAACCAGTTCTGGGAGCCATTGGCTCCTGCTCTGACGCGAAACTGGACAAAGGACATGGGTGTAGCCACCATTCTGTCCTGCTCCTCCCCTAGGAGGGTCCCCTGAATCTGTCCAACTCTCTCCCATGGGTATAAAATGGGTTACCTGGCTACAGGACATTGGAATTTACGTGGACAAGATTCTACAAAGAAGAAACCACTGACCTTCGACCGTCTGGACACCTTGGACTTCGCTGGACCTCGACTGGGCTCGACTTCATCCACCTTTCTGTCCGAAGCTTAGCTTGTGCCTTTGCTCCATACAGGCTCCGTGCAGGACCTGTGGTGCACTTAAGACAACCGAAGAATCTCCCTTGGAGTGAAGGAGTCACTCCCCTGCTTCGCATGCACCTAAAGCGCAACTGACCGGTCTGCTGCTCCTGAGCTACGGTGGACTCCGAAGATTTCAGCAACACAGGAAGTGGGTTCCTAAGGGTCCCTGAGGTCGATCTGCCCTCTCACTGAGTTTGAGGCCAGTATTATCCCTCGTGGGGACTGCGTTAACCCAAACCCCTGTGCACCGCGTCCATTTGCAAGTGCATATGCTTGTTGACGATTCCCGAGCTTGTGCATTGGACTATGTGTAGTCCTGACCCTGAGCAGTATTTGCACCAAAGAACTCCAGCCTCCTCGCACCGTGTGCTCCGTGGGCTGGTGCTTTGCAGTCTTGCACGAGGTCCCCCGCGCGACTCCTGGTCCTTTGGCCTGTGGGTCCCCCTGAGGGCCATCTTGATTTCTTGTGGCCTTTCCTGGTTGCTTCAGACGTGCCCTGACTCCCCATTGCTTGGTGAGTCTCCTGGACCTTGCTGGTCCACACCGTCACCTGCTTGACCTTCCTGCATGGGTTGCTTTTGCCAAGGCTTGTTGGTGTTCCCGCCGGACACCGACCCCTCAGCATTCGACATCCTTCGTGGGACAGCTCACCTCCAGCTCCTGGTCATCCTCGACATCTCCTGGTCCTTGTGGCTGCAGAGTCAAGCATTCCTTCTTCGCACCTGAAACACCCGACATCGGTAGGCATTCGTCTCCCGAGCCCCTGGTCACTCTGAAGTGACCCAGACTCTGTCCCCTCTGCTTTCAGGTTCCTTCCATCTGGAATCCAGGCTTGGATTCCACTGGACCCTTTTCACCTTCACGGCAGTAGTACTTCTTCACAGCCTTGTTCTCAGTCATGACTGTTATACCACTATTTTAGTATATGGTTTGGTCTCCCCCTGGAGACCACTGTGTATTGTGCTACTTACAACTGTTCTATTGCATTCGTATTGTGTGCTTTGTGTTCTATCCTTGTGTAGAGGATAGTAGCGAGTATTATATTAATAAATACATATTTTTATATAGCTACTGTGTGGTCCTCCTTCATTTAGCCATTCAGGAGGTGATATTTTGGTAAAACAAGCTGCTTTACATTCCTTCAAGATTCAGCCTGAAGGCTGCTCTCCATAGCTACCACTAGGATAGCTTTAAATAGGGTTATCTTTGACCTCATACATTATAAGGGTTGTGTGGACTGGTACAAGGTGCCCAATTTAATTAGTGGACAGCCTATACCAGGCCACCTTCTCACATCCCACACATCAAATTTATAAAAGGCATATCAAATAGTCTCAACGATGATGCATTGCTTCTTCAAGGCCTTGTAAATACGGTAATAGTAGACAACCTTGTGAGCGAAGGTGACTTTCACTCATTATGCTCACCATCGCAATCTAAGCATACGTATATAGTGCAGAACTTGTATTATGAGGGTAAGAGCAGTTGCTCTATAGCTCTCAACACCTCTTACTTGATTTTATTTAAAACCCCCAGTGACAAGCAGCAGATAGCTTTAATAGCTAAACAGATGGACCCCAGAAACTTAATGTTTTTCTTAGAAACCTTTAACAGTGCTACAGAGAAACCCCATGATTACCTACTGGTAGACTTAAAAGCAAATAATCTAGCAGACTACAGACTGCATACTGGTGCTTTCCCACCCCATCACCCCATCTCTTCCACACTCAAAACCATGCCCAAAAGAATTGTTAAAGAGACCCAGCAACATTTACACTCTAGACCTTATAATACAAGGTATCAGCTATGTTGGCGTGTCTACGCTGAAATCTAGCCCTCCTAAAAATGGTAGTCACAGCTAGCCTCCAACAAAGAAAGACCATCTTGCGTGCAGTTTCAGATGATTTAATGACTGCAATTTCAGAGATCACTCTAAACACCCTAAAAGGTAATGTCGCCATATCAGAGGATCAGTTCCATATTTTGAAGAAGTGCCACAATATCAAGAAACTCAGTAATAAACAAGCTTCCATCATTTCTAAGAGGAAGCTGGTTCTTTGCTGGGCATAGCTATACCACTAATTACCGGCCTCCTAAGAGAAAACTGATGAAACACGCCCAAAAGATGTGCTTGGTACCCTGGCAACAGATGGAACAGTTGGGGACATCCACGATCGACACCTAAGACATTAGGAAAAATGAAACGCAGCGCATGGATGCCTAGATTAAATGCATTATGAACCGTACTGATTTAGCACCTCATGACAAAGCAGTCCTTTACTCGAGCGCTCTTCAAAACCTTAAACAAATTACAGGCAGGGGGCTGATGAAAGAAACACGTTGACTCTATATGCCTCTTACTCTGAACATCCTTCAGCACCTCAAGTACCGACATCATCCTCAAACACCTTTGTTGAAGAATTTTGTAAGAATATAAGTCAAAGGTACATAGGACCTATGCAAATATTGGCAATTGAATAACAGCTTCTAAAGACCTGGCATCCTGGAATGAGAACGGCAAATTCCGCTACAAAGGCCAGTTGGTTGTAGATTCCCACGTGTACGACCTAGTCAAAGGTCTTATAGACTTCAAAACACAATTGCTCCAGAAAGCGCCTAGAGACTGGGAAAAGTTTCTGCATGCCTCTACGGAACTCAACATTCCTAGGATTGTCGGTAAAGCTGAACCCCAATGGTGGCTTGAAAATTTGAAATATCCGACTTATAGCCCTTCTGGTACTCCGATATTGGTCGTTTTTTACCCACGCACGAATATGCCAACATCGCCTCTCTTTCCCCAGCAATACCCCTCAAGAAACACGAGGCTCTGCCACTAGAACCTGTGTGTGTGTGTGTTTGTGTGTGTGTGTGAGAGTGTGTGTGTTGTTGCGTGGTTTTTTACATACTTGAATACAGGTTTTGTATAGATGCTATTCTCAGGAAATGCCACAGAGCTGTCAAAAACTGTAACCTTGTCTTTATCTAAAAACAGAGCCTCCCAGAGTTCCTTCCAAGTAGTGAGGATGTGTGTTAAAGAGTAAGAGGCCTTTCTATCTCTATTTCTCCGGGTAGAATGTCAATTGGAAAAACACCTAAAAAGTATAGTCCTTGCCGCACTTGTTATACAGACTTCAGAATTACCCGCACTTTATCTCGCCGTCCTGGTTTCACCAGGTGAATGCTCTCCTCAACAGTTTCCTGTGGGGCGGCGGAGCGGTCCGGGTGGCTTTAACAAGCTGTGTCCAATCCACTTATTGAGGGGGTATTGCGGCAGCAGACGTGCAGTCCTACTACTGGGCGTCCCAGCTGCTAGTCATCAACGACTGGTGGTATAGTCCGCAAGACGACCCGGCTTACGTGGTGGAACGTCTCTTCCTGGAGACCCCTGAACCTCTTCTGGTGGCAGAAGCTATGTTTCTGAGCATAAAAATGAACAATAGGGAGGTTTTTCAAGGAATCTTAGTCTATAGACCCCCCCGGTCCTAGGTGTACGTTCGTCACCCAATTGCAAACCCACATGGAGTCCTTTACATTGCTTGGAGATTTTAACTTTCACTTAGAGGTAACTAAGAATGTGGACACCTCAAGTCTAACTGACACGTTAGCTAGTTTTGGTCTGACGCAACTGGTGCAACAACCTACACATCAAGCCGGACACACCCTGGACGGCATTTTTACTAATAGTTCACTCATCACGGTAATTAACTCATTCCGTCTTCTTTGGGCCGACCACTATGCTGTCAACTTTATCATCAATATTGCCGACATCAATCGGTCTCGCAGAATAAGACCCACTCAGAGCAAAATTTGGGCCTGGAAAAAGGTTGCGCAACTCGAGCTGTCCGCAGCCCTGAAAGATCTCCCCATCTTCCAGACCGATCCCAATCTGGCAGCCTTAGACTTTATTAATTGGATTATTCAGGCCACTAATCCATTGGCCCCGGAAGTGTCTAAACCAGTAAAAAAAAGACACGCTTCAGCACCTTGGTACTCTGCAGAGTTAAAAAGCATCAAAATCAAATGCAGACATAAGGAGCGCATTTGGCGCTCCTCCTATAGTCTCTTGCTCAAAGCAGACTATGGTGCAGTTTTGAAGGAATACAAACAAGCCATAATTTTAGCTAGATCAACCTATTTTACTGCTAAAATTCTTGCATCTTCCAACTCCTCCAAAGAATTATTCAAAACTGTCACTGCACTGTCAAGTCGGCCAAGGGACTGTCTCCCTAACCAAATTTTTATCGATAACCTAGCGGTCTTTTTCCAGACCAAGTTAAATCTGGTCTATGATGAACTTTTGATCTACCCCAGGTCAATTCTACCATACCCCTTGAGCAGCTTAACTAACTTTTTAAATCTGGAGGTGAAGCAAGTCGTTGAATCACTCTCTCTAACTAAATCAGGATCCCCACTTGACCCTTGTCCCCCGTATATCCTACACCTAGCAGCGGAAGAGGTCGGCAGAGTATTGACCCCGCTGCTCAATCTAGTGATTGAAACAGGGATCTTTCCAGTAGGATGGAAACTGGCCTGCATTAGGCCTATTTAGAAAAACCTTTCTCTTGATCCTTTGGAGGCGAAAAACTACCGTCCCATCTCATGTCTGCCTATAAACTCCAAAATATTGGAAAAGGCCATTAATCAGGATCTGACATCCTACCTGCTAGATCCTACTCAGCATGGGTTTAGATCCCAACACTCTACTGAATCTGCCTTGATCATGGCAACCGAAGGAATTCGAAGGGTGTTGGATGATGGGGGTAGAGCTGCCCTAATACTATTAGACCTCAGGGCAGCCTTTGATACTGTAAATCATACAGTATTACTAACTAGGCTGCAATCTGTGGGAGTCAGTGGCAAGGCCCTATCCCTTCTCACTTCCTTCCTCGACTCTAGGGAACAGCTAATCCACTGGGAAGGTTTGAAATCGGAACGGTTCACTCTCCCGGGCGGAGTCCCACAGGGCTCGGCACTTTCGCCCACCCTTTTCAACATCTATGTAACCCCACTGGCCAGACTGATCAAGAGCCATGGCCTAGTGCTCGTGTCCTACGCTGACGGCACACAACTACTGGTGTCAATTACCCAAAATGATAATATGCCAGCTGAGCGATTTCGCGATTGTCTCTCCTCCGTAATGTCATGGATGAGGGTTAATTTTTTAAAGCTAAATACTCAAAAAACCGAGGTCCTCGAGTTCGGAAATAAACCCTCCATATGGAACCAGCACTGGTGGCCCCCGGAGGCTGGTATGTGCCCCTCGCCAGTTACCAAGGCTAGAAATCTTGGTTTTCTCCTCGACGGTGGGCTCACCTGTGCCCCCCAAATCAACCAAGTGGTTTCCGCCTGTTTTTTCACACTCAAAATTCTTTTAAAAATTCTCCCATTTATCCCGCCTTCCCTCAGGAAAACTGTAGTGGGTGCTCTTATTCTATCAAGGATAGATTATTGTAACGCACTCTATTTGGGCTCGGGGGTAAAACAGCTGACTAAACTCCAATCTCTTCCAAACGCTGCTGCCCGAGTTCTATGTGGTCTTCCGAAACACCATCCCACCTCCGCGAGCATTAAAGCTCTTCACTGGCTTCCGGTAAGACGCCGAGTTGACTTCAAGGCCCTCTGCCTTGTACACAAAGCCCTCTATGGAGGCGGGGCCGAAGATGTCCAATCTCTATTCCCCCGCTACACTCCAGCGCGTTGTCTACGGTCTTCGGACGTCGGGCTGGTCAAAATCAAGAGGGCAAGATGGGGTGGTAAACGCTTTTCATTCCTGGCAGCCAGACTTTGGAACGCCCTCCCTGTCTCCCTCCACCTTCAGCCCTCTCGTTCCATCTTTAGAAAGGCCATGAAAACCAGGCTTTTCTTACAAGGCTAACTTCGGTGCTTTCCCAGTTTCGGCTACCTAGCGCCAAGACGCCTCGGCATAAGTGCGCTCTATAAATACAATCAGTCAGTCAGTCAGAGGTGTACCCACTGCTAGGTCTCCTATACAGCTACTCTGCTCTAGAGGCCCTTCCTCTGGCCAGCCGCATGCTGATTCAGATATGGAGACGTGTTTTGAGGTCCATGGGTTGGTGGGGCATGCTTACGCGCGAGACACCCCTCTGGTGGGCACATACCTCAGACCAGTCTCGGGCTTACCCGGTTTCCGTCGCTGGGATACCATAGGGATCTCGACACTGGGCGATGTGATGCGTGAGCCCACACTTAAAACCTTTCAAAGGCTAGAGGAGGAGTTCGATCTCCACAAGTCCCAGTTCCATAAATACCTCCAGCTCCGCCACGCTTTCTCTCCCCTGATTAAGCACCTTACATCGTTGCCGGATTTCCACCCCCTAGAGGGTAGGTTATTGATGGGGGATCTGGGGGGACACAAAATCCGCCAACTTTATCAGACACTGACCACACATGCTAAGACGAACCTACACAGGACAAGAGCGGTGTGGGAGGCAGATGTACCGACCCTCTCTGACGACGATTGGACTGAGGCTCTGGTTAGCCCTAGGGGTTCAGCAGTGTCCTCGAGATACCGGCTGATCCAGTTGAAATACCTTCATCGAGTGTATTACACCCGTCTCCGCCTATGGAAGATGGGGGCTATTTCCTCTCCCACTTGCCTCAGATGCCGATCAGAGGAGGGCTCCTTTATACATACGGTTTGGGGTTGCACAGTGCTGGGTCATTTTTGGTCGAGTGTGTTGTCATGCCTGGGGAGGGTACTGGGTTGGGCCCTCCTGGCAGATCCCCGACTGACTCTTCTCCACAGTACTGACGATATAGGAGGGAACCTGTACAAAAGACACCTGCTCTTTTTAGGCCTCACATTGGCCAAGCGCGACATAGCCCAACAGTGGAAGTCCTCTTCTCCCGGGGTGGCGGCCTGGAAATACGCATTAGATAAATGTATGTCTGCCGAGGTGGCGGTATTCCAGGCTCGGGGTTGTCCGCAAATGCACGGGAAGATCTGGTCTGCATCGACCAAATACCGTGGCATTGATCTTTCTATCTTTGCCACGTCCACAACTCAGGAACTCATAGACGGACTTACCAATTAGTGTCCTCCCGGTCTGGCCTGGGGCTTGACCGATACAGCGATATGCCTATCTGTTTATATGCCTATATAATGTTTTCAGCTGGATTAGTGGTGCTGGGGAGGTGGGAGGCGGGGGATGTTGGTGTGTTTGTTTTATTGATCCTCGGAGGATACCCTCATCACTGCTTTGTAATGTGTTGATTCGTGCAAATTATGACCATTATTTGTTGGGGGCACACCCCGTTGGATGTAAAATCTTAATAAAAACTATTGTAAAAAAAAAAGTATTACTTGGCATATTTATGGTGGCTTAAGAAATCCTGAATCTGAAAAGTGTCCATTCTACAATATTTTAAAGACAGTCAAACAAAACCAGTTGGGCATGGTGGATCTAAATGAGGTTGTCGAACAGAGTGAATACAATCATGTTCACATCTGCCACCAGGGGTTGCCTAAAACGTATTTCAGCTTTTAGATTTCCATTTTTGATTAGGATATGGTGGTCGCCATCTTCCATATCAGGACTCAAAGTGAACACTGCATACCCCGACCCATATCCTTCTCTTGACACGATGACCCCTAAGTCCAGAAGGTGCTTTCCGGTTATTGAAACCAATACCAGATATTCCCTAACAAAATTAGTACCCCCAAAGCTGAGTGTGCGATGTAGTTTTTGAAATCGAAAGGATTTGACGAATCGAGCCTTCTAAAAGCCATGTTATTGACAGATCCTACAATGATAAGTTACAGTAGCTGCCCCAAAAATACATTTTGTTATTGGGTTAATCTGGTCCCAATAGGGATGCTGAATAGCTTCAGAGCTGCTCTTTCAGCGGCTTGTTCGAAAGTTGTAAAGCTTTGCCGTAAGGCAGTCTGACACTGGGTGACACTTTCACTCTCTTTACAAACAAACTAGCTGACAATAGAACCAGTTTATATTGTTCGGGATCCCCACTGATGTGGCAGAACGGGTTTTTGCTGCAGTTAAGCTTGATCTTAAGACTAATACTGTTAATGAGGAGTTTATCTTGGAAAAAAAAGGCCTGAATGTATGTGCCCGAGAAGGTCAAACTTTTTACTGCCGGTGGCGAAGCTTGCTCTTTTTACAATGCCTTTATTGTCGCTGTCTAGCTCCTCATTTTCAAAATGTGAAAACATGTCTCGGTAGAAAAGCCCTTCTGAAAGTTGGGTGTCCAGGGCGACGTTGCTGTCATTTAGAATACTCTCAATGTAAGATCTGAAGGCCTATATGTTATCGCTTTGCATGACTAGCAGGTAGCCAAGGGTAATATCCATTTGATTAAACATGGTTTCAATGGGGTAAGCGTTCGTCATCTCTTTAGCGTTGGCTGGTATTCTAGTACAGTCTGCTTTTGTGATTTTACAGACAATATGCAGCAGATTATTGTTGTGTTCCATATACGTGTCCATCGACCCTGACACATAAAACTCTATTGGTGCCAATGGCGTCAAAGCAGCTAGAAGCGGGGGCGTGGCTTGCAGCCGAAGACGATGGCCGCAGCTTAGAGTGGCTCCGGCGCCTAACGCCCGATCCCACATCTATCCTGGCACGGATCCTGGCCGAAACCGGCAAAATATTCCCGGTGACATCCCCTGAGTGACGAAGGCGCCGGCCTGGAAAGTCACGCGCCTGAAAGCGGACGTGGGGGCACAGAGCGGCGCGCCGCCGAGAGTGCGGCCTACGACGGAGAGCGGCGCCGGGGCCTCGGGTGACGGCCTGTCGGCCCTGGAGAACCTAGATGGGCGTGGTCTCAGCTTGAAGGCCTCGGATTGCAGCCGGCGGCGGCCGGGCTGTCGGGGCTGCCCTGGACGCGAGGGAGAGTGACCTGCGGCTCTCGGAGGGACCCGCACGGCGCTTTGGGGGGGGCCCGCGTTGTTTGGTGCCTGCGTGTAGCTTGGAGGCGGGATTCAGGCCTGGGCGCTGCACAGTGGAGATCCGGGGCGTCCCTGGGCCCCCCCCCCTCGCTCGGAGCCGGAGCCCTGGCTGGCCCCTGCGACGTGGTCCGGTGACTGGCACGCAGTAGGCTGGTGTGCGTCGTGGACTGGGCAGCGAAGGTCCCGACTACGGATTTGAACACAGCTGGTGTGCCTCGGATACTCTGGGACAGCGGCGGGACTCCGGTGAAACCGACAGGCCGCACGTGGATGATCCCGTGGCAGGCGGCGGCGACAGCTGGATCCCTGCTGCACCTACCTCTCTCCTGAAGACCCGGACCACCAGGGGGACTCCCCGCTTGCACCGGCCATTATGAGAGGTAAGGGACAACGTGGGGGGCCGCACGTCAAACTCGAAAAATTTGGCTACCAGAAGGGCCAGGCGGGCTCCCCCCCCTCCGACGAGCCTAAGGAGATCACCCTGCAGGACGTCATGGCCGCGCTGACCCAGAGGCAGGTCTCCATAGGGACGATCTCAACGGACATAACGCTGCTGAGAGCCGATGTCGCTAAAATGAATACGAGACTGTCGGAGGTGGAATCGGCTGCGGCGACGCAGCGGAGTGTAAACAGCGGATACGGACGCTGGAACTTGTCCAAAAACAGCTGTTGGACAAGCTGGATGACCAGGAAGGCAGGTCCAGAAGGACCAATGTCCGCGTCGTGGGTTTGCCGGAGAGCGAGCGGGGGCCGGCGTTGGACCTCTTCATTGAAAAACTTATCACGGACCAGCTGCAGCCGCGTGGGCTGTCAAAATTTTTCTCCGTGGAAAGAGCACATCGGGTGCCCGGAGGACGAGCAAAACCGGGGGCTCCCCCGCGACCGATCCTGGTGCGTATATTTAACTTCCGGGACAGGGACGCTATCCTGCAGGCAGCGCGTACCGCCCCCCCGCTGAAGGTGGACAATTGCAGGTAACCCTATATCCGGATTACACCACAGCAGTGATGAAGCAGCGTCGCGACTTCCTGGCAGTCAAAGGGGAGTTGCGCACTCGTGAACTCAAATACGCGATGCTCTATCCAGCGAAGCTGCGGGTGGAAGCGGAGGGACGAACATGGTTCTTCACCACGCCGACGGAGGCCACGGAGTGGCTGGAGGGGTGGCGCCCGGCGAGAGAAGTTGGCCGCGTGGGGCGTGAACGTAGACAACATTCTGGGTCCCCTAGGGCTCCGGATGATGCCGGCCCAGGGGGCGCGGAGTGCACACCGCCGGAATGAAGCAGAAGGGGGAAGGACTGGACTTTTTGTGGTAAGGTGGTGCGGGGTGTCGGGTGGGCCCCCGTGGTTGCAGGGAGCATGGCAGCTATGGGGGCGCTGAAAGACTGAACTTCGATGTCCTCAATAACTGGTTTCTCGCATTGACCCACATGTGATGAAGGGAAAGGGCGATGGGCAGGGTGCAGCTACTCCCCCACACGCAAGTACCAAGTTATGGGATCTAAGCACTCTGCTAAGTTGGGGTGGCGGGTAGTTCCAAATCCGCTGGGCAGGGAGGCAGGGAGGGGGGTGGGGGGATGAGGTCACCACGGGAAAGTTTTTTCATGTTTTGTTATGAGTGTTGCAGCTATACATTGGCGATTGACGCAAGCTAGGCCTGTTATAAAACGAATGATAGTGTACATGATCAGCCACTTTTCTACTACCCTACATGACAGAAACGGAGCACAAGCCCACCTCGGAGGCAAATACTAGCTCAAATGTGGGGAGTACGCAACCACCCAGCCCCTTGTTCAGAATAATGTCCTGGAATGTGAATGGATTGGAAGATCAAATCAAACGGGGGCTGGTTCTCCAATACCTCAAGCGCAAGGGGCCAGCAGTGGCGCTCCTGCAGGAAACGCACTTAGTGGGCACGACTACGAAGGCACTGGATAGATGGGGGTTTAAAATGGTGATACATTCCGCATTTACGTCAGGTTCCCGTGGGGGGGGCATATTAGTAAATAAGCGCTTCCCCCTGATTATTGTTGACTCCCGTAGCGAGGATCATGGTCGTTTCGCGGCACTGACCTGCCAGTGGGAGGGGAAAATGTATAACTTAGTAACGGTATACGTCCCCCCAACACTCCATCAGGATACTTTCCGGGCATTGGGAGATTTTCTGTTGTCGCTCCCACACGGGGAACTAATCATAGGTGGGGACTTTAATGCGACGATGGATCCGCTAATGGACAGGTCGTCCACCAGAGACCACGGTAGTACTACTCCCAAACTGCGCAAGTTCACAGAGGCACTTGGCCTCATAGACACCTGGAGAACCCGCAGTCCGGAGGAAAGGCAATACCGATTTCACTCGGGGGTCCATAACAGTCTCTCTCGCATTGACTACATCTTCGCACCAGCAACGGGGTTTAGGGGAATGACGGACGTCACGCACTTGCCCAGGGGCATCTCAGACCACTCCCCAGTTCTCGTTACATTTGCAACCTTCGCCCCACAGAACCGTAGAGTTTTTCCAATTCACCCTCGCTACCTCAAAATACCCAAAATTAATAAAGCCCTTCTGGTAACAACCAAACAGTATTTCGCAGAAAATAAGGACTCGGTGACCTGCCCAACGACATTGTGGGAGGCGTACAAAACGGTCCTTCGCGGGCAGGCAATCTCGATGGTGGCAGATCACAAGAAAACTCAACGAAGAGTGGTACTCGAACTGGAACAGGGGGTGACTGCGGCAGAGGCCGACCATGCTACGCACTCGGACGACGACACCACACATAAAATGCTTCTGGCGCAACAAGAGTATAAATCATATCTTTGGGAGGCGGCACGGGCTAGACACGTTACAACACAGCACACGATCTATGAACTAGGGGATAAGGCGGGTAGACTGCTAGCCTGGCTGGAGAAAAAGGAACGTGCAGCGAGATGGGTGGCATGGATCCAGTTGGAGGCGGGTGGCTTCACGTCAGAGCCTCGACTGATCGCGGAGGCCCTGTCGGCACATTACGAAAAGATTTACACTCCGGAGGCCTCGTCCACAGTTGTGGACAATCTGGCGTTCCTTCGAGACATTGCTATGCCTGTGCTGGCCCCGTCCGAGGTGGCGGCCCTAGAGGCAGACCTGACCGCGGAGGAAATTACACTTGCAATAGCCGCCCTCCGCACTGGGAAGGCACTGGGACCCAACGGAATTCCGGTGGAATTCTATAAGAAAGCAGCTACTCACATTGTTCCGCATCTATTGGATATGTACACTGATAGCTTAAAGAAAGGGATCCTACCCCGGGACCAGAGACTGGCCACTATAGTGGCCATCCCCAAACCTAACAAACCACCGCATGACTGCGCCTCCTATCGCCCAATCTCGCTGCTAAACGCCGAGGCAAAGATCCTTGCAAAGGTCTTGGCGACGAGGCTGCAGCCCCACCTTCCTGCCGTGGTACACCCGGATCAGTCTGGGTTTATGCCTAATCGTAATACCGCCCTGAACATACGGCGGTTGCACGGGGTCCTCGCACATCGCTCCTCGATAGAAGAGGACGCGGTCATCCTCTCACTAGACGCGCGAATGGCATTCGATCTGGTGGAATGGCCTTTCCTCTTTGCTGTTCTTCGTCACCTGGGATTTGGCCCCAAGATATGCGCATGGATCCAGCTCCTATATACTAAGCCGCTGGCGCAGGTCGTCGTCAATGGGCACATCTCGAGCGCTTTTCCGTTAGGGCGGGGGACGCGACAGGGCTGCCCCCTTTCCCCATTCCTATTTGCGCTGGCGCTGGAGCCGCTCGCGGCCTGGGTGCGACAGGACCCAGTTATCCGTGGCCTAAAGTGGACGATGGGATGGGAGGACCGCATCTCACTATATGCGTATGACGTCCTGCTATATCTGGCTTCGCCGGCGCGCTCGATACGCTGTCTTCTGGACATCTGTGCGGCGTATGGGAGGGTATCCGGCTACACGATAAATTGGGAAAAATCCTACCTGTATGTACTTCAGGGCTCCCCGCCGCGGCTCCCTAGGGGATGCGACATTCGAGTGGTAGAAGACGGATTCAAATACTTAGGAATATATGTGACAGCAGACAGAGCGAAATTTGTTGCTGAAAACCCGGCGAAACCCCTGACGCGGTTTCGTAGCGACATCAAACACTGGCGTTCTCTGCCCCTGACACTGCTGGGACGGGCCGCCCTCTTTAAAATGATGGTGCTCCCCAGATTTCTCTACTTGCTTCAGAATACACCCTTCCCGGTTGCCTCTGCTTATTTTACCGCCATAAACGCGGAGGTGACGAGCCTATTGTGGGAAGACAAGGAGCCACGGATAGCGCTCCATAAGCTGACCAGAGGCTGGTACGACGGGGGTATCGCCCTCCCTAATATCAAGATATACAATTGGGCATCACAGCTTATGGTAATAAACCAGTGGCTCCATGTGCCAGGGGATGACCCGGCATACCGTATGGATCGTCAATTGCTGGGGACCGGGGGTGTTATGGGAGCGCTCTATAATAACACTAAGAAACGCGGCTTCACGGGCCCCACGGCACACACCCTGCGGGTATGGCTCGAGGCGCATCGTGTTCTTGGCTGGGAGGGGAAGATAACCCAGGCCACGCCACTGTGGGAAGAAAAACAGTTGGGAGTGCTGCGCACTACCAAGGGGTTTTTACAATGGGATCTGATTGGGATATCGAGGGTCGGTGATCTCTGGAAAAAAGGTGACATAGTCACGTTTGCCCATATACAAGCTGAATATGACCTGGCAGACACTGAACGATTTCGCTACCTACAAATCAGGCACGCACTCCGGGCGGCAGTCCCGCCCGGGACTTGGCTGGCGGAGTCCTCGCCGTTGGAAGACAGGCTCCTCGCGGAACACCTGACCAAGAGAGCTACGTCCCTGACATACCGGAAGGTGATAAACAACCAGCCAGACCCATTCTCAGCCCTTAAGGCCAAGTGGGAGACAGAACTGGGGGAATTTGACGAGACGGACTGGCAGGCGGCGCTTTCCTCCCCTAAGGAGGTTGGGATCTTGTCCAAACTGAAGCTTGTACAATTAAAAATTCTACACCGCACTTACTACACCCGCACACTCTTATATAAACTTACACGGACCGACTCACCGCTCTGTCTCAGGCAATGTGGCATGGACGGCAGTCTTTTCCATACCCTCTGGGAATGCCCCGTAATTGCCCAATACTGGAAGGCGATCATGCGCACACTCTCCCAGGTGACAAAAGTTCCAACGCTTCTGGAACCGAGGAGATGCCTCCTCAATGTGTGGGAGCCTACAGATCTTAGCCGCGTAGCGCAACTCTGGGTGACACTGGGACTCCTGCTGGCAAAGCGCAATATAGCCCAAAGATGGGGGTCTAGGCAGGCCCCTACCCTCGCCCAATGGTGCAGAGACATGGACACCACAATGGTTGTCGAAAAAACAGTATACATTCATAGAGGCTGCCCCAAAAAGTGGTCCCAGATATGGGGGGGTGGAACGCTTACAGAGGGAATATATGTGAACCCCCGCGTGAGACCTCAGAATCTGAACTGAGTGACTGAGATCCTATGGTCTAATCATACACCAAATGTGACCTTCTAAGCTACTATAGGATGCAGTAGAAGTCCAATGTGCTAATATATACCACTAATGTACCAATGTCTAGTAAAGGTATTCTTTGATCTATGTACGCAAGTAGACGATTATAATGCCGATGTATACAATGCCAATGTACGTTGTTTTGTGTTTGAATTTCTTAATAAAAATATTTACAAAAAAAAAAAGCAGCTAGAAGCGATACGTCCAGTAGAAAACTGCTTTTGATGCTGCTCTGAGTGGGCTTTAAAGAAAAAAAGTCTAACTCTGATTTTGTACATCCTCCAGATGCGCAGTGCATGAAGTCCATGGTTTCAGGCTGTTGTATTTTAAAAAATATTTACGCTAGCTGTGGTTTCCCTGTTAATAGAGGCTCTCTTCCACCTTACAGATCTTGTTATGTGAGCGACTTTGGAAAAACACCTCCTTTTTTTAATAGGGCGCCGGCAGACCCCTAAGCCTTGATGATCTTTGCTTACTTTTAACACTTGTGTTTTGCCTGTACACAAGTCCCGCTCCTTCTTGGGGATGTTTATTCATGTGTTTAGTGACACCAGAAGTCACAGATCCCACCACATCCTAGGCAATGTTCACAGCGGCTGCTTTACCATTTGATTTTGTAATTTCATACCCTCTTCTCAAGAAAGGCATCTCATCTAAACAAACTATGAAAAAACTCCCCTAGTTCCGCATCGTACATAAACAGGGACCCTTGAAAGAATGGATGTTCTCCATATCTGGCCTGGTGTCTGTAGTAATCCCTGTACAGAGTGGGGTCACCATATGTTTTCAAGATATCCATGATGATTTCTTTAAATTTGCTGTCGTGTCACAACCTTAAACAAATGTTTATGAATCACTTTCCCATATTTAAAGGACACCTGCTCAGAAAGGTCATCCAAGCTCATGATTGACTTAGTGTCAAAATACGTTTTAGAAATTGCTATATAGTCGGGTTTAATATATTGAATATTAACCATCGTGTTATTTTTACGTCACCTGTACCCATCTTAACAATGGTGAATAACTATCCTGATCCTCTGCGACTCTACAATGTCAGTATATATGTAGAGTGTATAGAACCCCCCCACCCCTAAATATCAGAGCATGTTGGGTCCCGCTCTATCTGCCTTTTTATATGATGTACTGTGCCTAAAACCCTACTTAATTTACCTGTACAGCTAAACTCTCAATCGTGACTTGGATTTTTAATAAACACCTTCCTTCTAGCGTCATTTTATTTATTGTGTATTATTAAGTGCGAACATGACCATCATGGTATCGGAGCGCTGTACATAGAGAGAGCTGATGAGAGTTGCAGTGCAGAAATAACACCTGTATTCTAAGATACACTCTATATAGAATTCGATGAGCAAGGTATAACACAATAGGATGCAAAATCAAATGGAGTGAGAAAAAAGTTTTGCAATGATTCTTCTATTCAACATGTCTTTCTAGTAGTACAGCTTTGACTTCCTTCTTGAAAAGCTTGAGTGAGGTAATTGCTCTTGTTGGGGATAGTAAGAGGTTCCAGATTTTTTGGGCAGATCGGCAAAAGTGCGACCGTGAATTTTCCTTTTTTTGAATCTGGATGGTTCAAGTATGTGGGATTTAGCACTTTTTGAATCTCTTCCGCCGCCTGATAGCTTGATCCTATTCGCTATTTATTTAGGACCAGAATTGTGAGGGACATTGTGTGTTATGCATGCAACCTTCAGTTGTATCCTAGCTTCAACTGGGAGCCAGTTGAGAGCTCTCATTGATGGAGAGTGGTGATCGTTGCAACGTGTGCCTGTTAAAAGTCTTGCTGCTACATTTATTGTTGCTTTCATTGGGGCTAGGATGGCTTTAGGTAGACCTATGAATGTGGCATTCCTATAGTTCAGTCTTGAGAGCACTAGAGATTGAACCACTGGTTTTAGGTGTCCTGGCGGTATGAAAGTTTTTAGTTTTCTTAGAAGGTGCAGATGTAGGTTTACGCTTCTGGTAACATCTTGTATGTGAGCTTGCATGTTTAGATTTAGGTCAAGTGTGATGCCTAGTGATGTTATGGAGGAGTATAAAGTTGGTGTGCAATTTAGCAAGCTGATGTTGATAGACTGGTAGCGGTTGTTGGGATTGAAAGGGTGGGGAGAAAATAAAGAATTAGGTTTTTAGCAGGTTTAGTTTTAGCCGGTTGTGTGCCTGAGAGTCTTGTGTTTTCCTCAGTGAGTCATCCAGTCCCCAGCTATCCCCTTGAGATGAGTTTGATGTAGAGCTGAGTATCATCAGCATACATGTGGTAGGAGATTTTAGATTGTTGAACAATTTCAGTAAGTGGTTCAATGTATAGATTGAAGCACGTTATATAATAAAAGCTGAATATTCAAATAAGCTTCAATGCTGGCTATGGATTTGTTGATGGCATCGACCGCCGATGCAACGCTGGGATAGTAGCCAGGAGGAAATCCCACGTGGGTTCCTGATCACGCTTCAAAGTAAATTTGGCCTTGGACCAAGTAAATGTATTTCAAGTTCTCTGGTATTGGATTTCGGTTAGGGCTACCTGCTAGTCCCCTTTTAGGTCCAAAGATTTAGCCAGTTTCACAGTATAATTAGAAATGTGATTCTCAGGATTTATGTCCTTTGAAGCTTTGAATGGCAAGGCGATATAAAGTGATGATGTGTCCATATTGTTGTTGATTTTTATTTTTTCATTTACCTTCAGGGAGCCCCGTACTCACACAACCTGTAGGGATCTGACCAGCACCCAACTGTTATATTTCTCAGGCCACCCCCTCCATTTAACAAAGGCCTGCCTCACCACATATTTTACCCCTGTGTGCATTACAGAATGAAGAACTGCGTGCTGTTTTTAATAATTTCTGAAACAGCTTGTTTAAAAATTCTTTTACAACGACCGTTTTCAGATTTTGAGGGATTCGCCCTTTCCTGAAGTTGGGTTTAAAGGGCAGCTGGTAGTATCAGTTTTATTGCTTAGCACTTTTGCAAAGGCGTACTTGGACAATACGTCTATTACCATTAACATATATTGCACTCCGTTATTATACTTGGCTAGATCTTTAAAGCTGAATATGTCTGCCTACCATTGATAATCTAGCTGTGCAACAACGGTGGTCGGTCTCCTCTTAAAACAATTTCTAGTTGGCTTATGAAGTGAATACGTCTCTACCCTAGATATCGACGTCTTCACTAGCGCTCTGTTAACTGGCTCATTTTCAACTAGATCCCTTCTAAACAGAGCTTTAGCACTTCTAAAGATTCCGACCCCACTTGTATTTTAATAAATCCTCCTTAAACCATCCCCCAACATGTTATCAGTCCCATAATCCCATGAAATGAAATACAATGATTGTGAGTGAGGTCATTTTATTAGGAATAAAGAATGTCAGCAACACATAAACTGGGCATTCTTTACAGTTTCATGGTACAAGACTAGTCGCTGTTGTTGGAGAGATTGCGGACTCTCACTATATATACGTAACATGACACATGCTACAGACATTACTAGGGTGCCGGCAGAAAACTTGTTGCAGCGTCATAAGTTTTGATATTTGTACCCTATACATTGAACAGCTCTATATAGGACTTCACGGTCACCCCTCTATAACTTTGTACTCTAGGATATTTGCAGCATTCAAAAGCGCACACGATTCCCGGTCATACAATACATAACCCTTAGCTCTGAAATATTCTTCAGTCAAAAGTGCCAAGACAATTTAAAAGCATTTGGTATTTGTATGCACTCCAGTAACACACAAATTGGATATTGTAGGAAAGTGGCTCTGTATATACTGTTCCCAAATAGGTACAGTGTGTACAGAGTCCACAGTCCCCAGAGGTTTGGCAGAGGCTAATGTTAGATATAACCTTACTCTCTAAAGAGGTAGCTTGGTCGAGCAGTAAGGCAGTATCAGAGGACAGTGTAAAGCATTTGTTGCACACACTCAGTCAGCAAATGGTCTCACACACTCAAGAACTGAACTCTAGGCCAACGGGTTTGGTATAAAAATAGGTAGTTGTTTTATTTTAGAACCAACAATAGGTATCAAAATATACTTTCTCAGATTGAGATGCTTTAGATAAATACTTTTCAATAGGCAATAGACTTTTGAATATAATAGTTAAAGTGGTTGCAATAGGCAACACAATTTCAAACACAATAATACATTGAGCTCAATGGGAATTTCAAGTTAAATGCAATTAGTTACTTTAAGGATTACTTTTCTAACTCCAGGACTGGATCCTAGATTCAGTCCTGGGATACTTCCTCGAAACAGGTGAGTAAATACAATTTAGTTGCTGTTGTGATTTTTAAGCAATAATTTGGTATTTTAAAAGTTGACACTTAGAAACGTTTTCTAATAGAATCACCAATCACCAAGGGTACTGTAGGGGCACAGGGCTCATGCACCTGTACGCACACCACTGGCATAGGACACCCAGATAGAGGGGTGGCTGATGTATGCCAGGGCAGTGTGTGTTGTGGGCATGGCACACAGGGATGTGTGCCATGTCGACTCTCTGTTTTGTTCTGTACCTAGACGGCAGTGTGTGTGTGTCAGGGTACAGGTCCTCTAATGGTGGCACAATAAATGCCGCAGCCCTTAGGGGCCTTCTCTGGTCATAAGGCCCTGGGTACTTAGTGTAGCATTTACCGGGGGCTGACATGTGGCCAGAGATGCCAATTGGGTTTAGGTTTCAACACAGTTTTAGGGAAGGAACTTAGGCCCTGGGTACCTGATTGGCAGGAGCCCAGGGCACACTCAGTCAAAGTACATCAGCAATTCAGCAAAAAGTGGGGCATACCATGCAAGAAAGATGGCACTTTCTCACAGCTATGCGTAGGACTGTCACACCATGGGCGGAACACCAATCTTCAGACAGCGCAGAGGTACAGGCTATATTTTTGCTGTTCTTTCTTAAAGCAACAGATATATCAATTTGCAATGCATATGTATCCTGGACGTAACTAAGAATTATCTTGCGCACTGACATTCTGTTGCTTGTCCTAAAAGTAAGTATTTTACGTTAAATAATACATTAATGACACAATACCAGGGGGCTCATCTTCATTTGTAACATTTTTGGGGCTATAAAGAGCCTGCACGTTGTCTATTTTTAAAATAAACATCGCACATACACTTTTCTATAGTTCTTTCTGACATCCTTCTAACAAAATACGTACACAACCCTTGCATACGGATGAGTTTTAAGCTTGGTTCGCACGAGCATTCGATCTCTTGGAGTGTGGTCGATAAGACCTTCATCATATCAGGGTGGACATTTTTCTTTCCCTCTGACAAACCATACACCATCCTTAACAGTTTATATATTTTGTGCGGGTCTAGCAGATCTCTTCATCATATCAGGGTGGACATTTTTCTTTCCCTCTGACAAACCATACACCATCCTTAACAGTTTATATATTTTGTGCGGGTCTAGCAAGCAACACATATGACGGATTGTTCTTGTCATGTGTGAGGCATATAGACACTCGTGAGCCTCCTGCTGCAAATCATTACTTTAATGGCCATACCAGAAGTTATAAAAGTCACATTTGAGGCATGCATTCACAACAATAGCAGCAAAACCTTTCGCAGGACATATGTCGGTGTAGGGTACACTTAGGGCTTCCTTTTCAATGTGATAATATGGACCCCAACACATTTCTTACGCGGCTATTTGTTTTGGATAGTGGGATTTTCAGTCTGTTTTGAATAGCATAAGTGGTAAAAACAAAATCTGCATTAACCGCCGGCAGCGTCCCCTCTACCCCAGTGCTTTTTGCTGATGCTTTCTACAGTTCAAACAAGAAAGAAAGTAAGACAAGCTATTAGTTCAAATTAAAATATAGACGTATATACTGTATAAGTAAGTGTCTATAATGATCTGTTCGAGGCATATGAGCTGTAGATCGTATACTTTTGCATAGATCGCCATCTGGTGTTGGGCTCGGATGTTTGCACTTTGTTATTGTAGAAGTCTTTGTAGTCATGGGTTAGGTGACTCCTCTTCTAGGTAGTAGTGCGCATGGGCATCGATTCCGTCCTTAGATTGTTTTTTTCCGCCATCGGGTTCGGATGTAATTTGCTGCGCTCCGGGTCGATGCCGTTCAATTCCCCTTCGACGTGCAAATACTCTCACCGCTCAACGGTATTGTTGCGATCGCGATCTCTCTCGACGTGTATCTATTACCAAAGACATTTTCGAGTCCGGTCGTTGACGTAATGTAATGTAATCTGCATTTATAGAGCAAACTGTGACCCTACGGGTATCCTGGCGCTTAAACACATAAGACCAGCTAAGCTCTAAGTATATTGGAGGGCACGGGATCAGTAGAACTAAAAAAACAGGTTTTCCATCTGCCTAAGTTCGGCTGGGAGTTTGTTCCAAGCCGAAGCTGCTTCAATACTGAAGGCCCTTCCCCCTGATCTGACTCTTCTAAACCTGGACACTCTCACCAGTTTAGCTGAGGAGAAACGAAGGTTACGCAAGGGGACATACCATTCAAATCTGCTCTGTAATGGCTTGGGCCCAAGGCCATGCAGAGCCTTGAAAACTATGCATAGCGATTTGAACTGTATCCTCTGCAAAACTGGGAGCCAGTGTAACTCAGAGAGGGCCTGAGATGTCGATGATTGACGTGGTCTCATTAGAGCTAGCTTGGCCGCCATCGACTGGATTCTCTGGAGTCTCTCTATCAGATGTTTCGGATACTCCAGCAACAATGTGTTGCAGTAATCCAGTCGACTCAGAATGATACTCCCTACTACCAATGATCTTGTCTGTGTGGAGAGCAGTGGGAGGATCCTTCGGAGCACTCTAATCAGAGCAAAACAGCTACCAACTGTTTTATTTACTTGAGACTCTAAACTCAAATTACAGTCAAAGCTGACTCCTAAATTGCGTACTGCCTTGGCGGGAATCAGTGGATCTGTCACCGGGAGTGGCCAAAACCCAGGCGGTAGTGGGAGGGGAACCTTCCCAGCTGAGCAACACAGGATCACAGTTTTTTCCCCATTAAATTGTAAATAGTTGTTTCGTAACCATAATGCGGTATCTTGCAAACAGTCATGACATTTTTCCTGCGAGAGTGACGGGTGGCCTTCTATTGACAGAATCAATTGAGTGTCATCAGCATAATTCACAAGACTAATGTTATGTGATTTGATGACAGCAACCAGAGGCCTCATAGAGATATTGAATAGAATTGGACTGATAGCAGACCCCTGTGGCACACCATGCTGGACATTCATGAACTGTGATTGATACGGGGGAAGAGCAACCGCCTGTTGCCTATCAGAAAGATAGGATTGAAGCCACTCCAGAGCCAGCCCTCCTCCTCCTGCTCCCGCAAGCCTGGCCAGTAGTACCTCGTGATTGACCGTATCAAATGCGGCGGACAGGTCTATCAAAATCAAAATTGCTGATTGTCCCCTATCCGCCCGCATTCGAAGATCGTCCTATACGGTCACTAAGGCAGTCTCTGTCCCATGTCGTGGGCGAAAGCCAAACTGCACATCCTCCAGTTTCTCGTTGGCTTCAAGAAACTGGGAGAGTGCTCTACCGACCAGTCGCTCTGTGATCTTCACTAGATAGGGCAGCAGGGAGATGGGCCTACAGTTGTTTGGACATGCTGGATCAAGCAAAGCTTTTTTCAAAAGAGGTGTAATTATCGCTTTTTTCCAGCATGTTGGCACTATTCCACTCTCCAATGATTGCTTGCCGATCAGCCTGAGCACCGAAAGGAGCTTTGTTCCTAAGGCTTTCTATATTTTGTGAGGTAGCAAATCCAACGGAGAGCCTGAGGAAACACTAAGGGCTAATTTAGTAAAATCTTCCGCTAATGGTATGTCAAAATGATCAAGTCTACCAGAGGTCTCTGCCATTTCCTGCTCTTGTTTCTGAATGCCTAGATACCCTGAGACTTTCCATTTTGATCCTCCTTCGTGGGCATTGTTCCCACTTGTAGCCCCTTAATGATTTTGCTAATTTGTTCCTCAAAAAAGGTGGTCAAACCCTCACAGAGATCTTGTGCGGGGGGAATCTCCTTTTTTTTGCAGGCAGGGTTAGTGACATCATTCACTATTTTAAAAATACTCCTAACGCTGTTAGGAGATTTCAGAATAGAGTCAGCAAAGTACTCAGCTTTTGCCATAGTTATTTCTTTTTTATAGCTAGTTATTGTTTCTCTCCAAGCATTTTTATCCTCGTCTCTATATGCTCTTCTCTATTTCCGCTCTGCCTGTTTACATTTCATTTTCAAAAGTCTCAAACTATCATTATACCAGGGAACAGAAGGTCTTCCCCTTTTTTTGATGTCTTTTAAGGGTGCTAACTCGTCAAGCCTCGTACTTATTTGTTTACAGAAATGCAGGTAATTTTCGTTCACCTGTTTGCCTGCATTAAAAGTCCTAATCACAAAAAGCGATGGCATTGCCTTTCCTACAAGTCCCCTCCAATCCCTACCTTTGAGATTCTTAATTTCCTTAGGGTTGACTGTTTTTATTCTCGGGTTAACAATCCCGAATTGGACTAAAAGGTGGTCGGACCAGTCTACTGGCAAGACTGTCCACATCTCTATCAGGTCTTTATTTGCAAACATTAGGTCCAATACGTGCCCACCCCAATGCGTGGGCTCCAAGACCCACTGTATCAGGTTCATGTCTTCACATGTTTGGAGAAGACTTTTATATCCTGAATCCAGGCTCCCATTAGGCCACAAATTAAAATCTCTTAAAATGAGTAATCTTGAATGGGTTAATGCCATATTATTAAGGACGTCTGCCAGCGCTCCCTGCTGTTGAGAGCTGGCTACTCCAGGTGGTCTGTAACAGACTATGCCAGTCATTACATGTCCCTTAAGGTCCTGTAACGCAAACCCCAATAGTTCAGAGCCACTCACCTCGTCAATATCTACTGAGATAAAATCAAATTTTTCTTTAAAAATAATTCCAACCCCTCCTCCTTACCCAATCTGCCGGAGTTTGTATAGTGCCTTGTAGCCCGGTTGGCAACAACCCTAGCTTCAGGTCTGACCCAGGGTGTGTCCATGTCTCAGTCATAAAAAGGACATCCATATTGTGGGTATCCAACAATAATTGGACCTCCACGCCATGTTTATATAGGGATCTGACATTAAGTAGGCCACACACGAGCTTATCCTCTTTCCCTAGCTTTACTTGTAACCTGGAAGAAGTAACCCCCTCCATCCCCACTCCTGACTCACCAATATCTTGCAGCTCCCCGCTCGTATAATGATAGCTCCTTTGTCCTCCATGTGAGATACCAAAATGGGCAGCATGGCTGCGCTGTGCGCAGTTGGTGCGCGGACGGGCGCAGATGGGCTTGCCTTTTGCCAGCATGTGTTTTAATGCCACCGAGCAAGAAAGACTAGAGTGCTGACCCAAAGCATAGCGGGTTCGCTCTAACAGGCCAACACCGCAGGGTCGAGAACGCTGTAAGGAGTATGTCACAATTTTTAAAAGGATGCAATATAAATACAATTTTAAAAGTAGTGCAATCAACAAAGAGAAATGTGCAAATTTAGCCGCAGCCACCTTCAACCCCCCTCACTCGCGGTTAGCAATCCCACGTGTTACACGCTGCGCGGTTGCACCAGCGTGTGTAATACCCCCGAGGAAGAAATACTAGAGCGCTGACCCAAAGCACAGCGGGCTCGCTCTAACAGGCGAACACCGCAGGGTCGTGAGCGCTGTTAGGAGTATGTCACAATTTTTAAAAGTTCACAATATAAAATACAATTTTAAAAGTAGTGCAATCAACAAAGAGCAATGTGCAAATTTAGCCGCAGCCACCTCCAGCCCCCCTCACTCGCGGTTAGCAATCCTACGTGTTACACGCTGCGCAATCGCGCCAGCGTGTGTTTTAATGTCCCTGAGGAAGAAAGACTAGGGCGCTGACCCAAAGCACGGCGGGCTCACTCTAACAGGCGAACACCGCAGGGTCGAGAGCGCTGTTAGGAGTATGTCACAATTTTTAAAAGGACGCAAATAAAATACAATTTTAAAAGTAGTGCAATCAACAAAGAGCAATGTGCAAATTTAGCCGCAGCCACCTTCAACCCCCCTCACTTGTCGTTAGCAATACGTTGGGCCGATCGGCGCCATCATCCAGCATATGGAAACGACTCTATTTAAAAAATGAAAGTGTAGGGCTAAATTCCCACACACAGATCTCCACGAGGTCTGCAACCTTTGTCTCTCGCCAGAACACGAGAGTCGACACTGTCAGGCCTGTGACTCCTTCAGGTCTAAGAAGACTATACGTGATCGCCGGGCTCGACGTCACGAAATGTCCAGATCGACCGTTCCAGCACCAGACAACATCTTGGAGTCAGGCCCGATGATCCAGAGACAAGAGATGAACAAGCCAGCGTCTCTGAAGCCGAAGGATCGGACTCAGAAGACCAGACGATAACTCCAAGTCAACGGAGCGTGAGTACTGATGTCGATGCCCCTGCCCCGAAAAAACAAAAGGCTCTGGTAACACCTTCACCTTCAGGTCTGGGTCGACACCGAGAGAAGACTTCAGAAGCCCTGCCTCCGGGCCCGGCTCCGTAGCACACAAAGCCTTCAGACAGCTCGGGATCGAGCCAACCACATCACAGTGCCGAAAAACCATCTTCAGCACTGAAGCATAAACCCAAGGCCCCGTCCACACCAGAATCTTCGGCACATAAGCCAAAACCCAAGGTCCCGGATTCTTCGGCACCGAAGCAAATTCAATCCAAGTCTTCGGATCCGAAAATACAAATTAAACCTTTGGAGTCGAAAACTCCACCAAAGCAGAAGGAGACAAAAACCCCTCCTTAAGCTAAAGAGGACAGGCCAAAACACCACTCGGAACCAAAATCTTCGGCGCCGAAAAAAGACAACGGATCCAAAGAACTTTTCTATCCAGATCTACCGGATCCTAGACAAAAAACACTCCACATTGACCCTATTACTGGACATGTCACCTCTATACCACCTAAAAAGATGAGATTGGACACCTTAGAAACTCCTGAGATACCATCCAAGAAGAAAGACTCATCCACCTCTCCAATGAGGCCTTTCTCTCCACCTCCACAGCCTCCAAACACTACACCTTCTCCAGCACACTCTCCAGTGCCTCCTCTTTCACCTGCACCACAAAATGAGGATATAGGAAATGAGGATGAGGACATACACTCACCACATAATACAAATACTGATGATGACACTCACAGTAGCCCCCCCCTCATGACTCTTGGGACGATTATGATGTCCCAGATGTACCTGAGCCAGATGTATATCCCTCCAGACCATCCCCTCCAGATGATAATGTGGGGTTTGCACAACTAATAAATAGAGCTGCACAATTCCATGGGGTCAAACTCCATTCAGACCCTCTAGAGGAGGATTTTTAGTTAGAGATTCTCTCAACCTCAAAAGACAACAAATACTCTCCCTATGCTCAAAGGGATCATTAAACATGCCCCTGAGGTTTTTAAGGACCCTATCAGGGCTAGGTTTCTTAATCCTAGAATTGAGAAAAAATACAAACCAGCTCCAAGTGATCCAGTGTATATTAAAGGGCAACTCCCTCTAGACTCATTAGTAGTGGCAAATTACCACAAACTGTCAAATTCTCAAACCACATGTGACACCCCTCCGCCAGACAAAGAATCTCAGTTACTAGACGCATCAGGTAAAAGAGTTGCGTCTCAGGCAGCTAACTTTTGGCGCATTGCTAATTCACAAGCTTTGCTAGCAAAGTATGACAGGGCCCACTATGATGAGCTTGAAAAGCTCATGCAACATCTCCCTGAAGAGCATAAGGACAAGGCAAATGATCTTATACAAGAGGGAAAGTTAATTACTAACACATCAATAAAATGTGCCCTCAATGCAGCGGATACAGCATCCCGTGCAATAAATACAAGCGTTTTATTACATAAACATGCATGGCTTTAAACAAGAAGTGCAGTCTACCATTCTCAACCAGCCCTTAGATCAGGAACACTTGTTTGGTCACACTACCGACACATCTTTAGAAAAGATGAAAAAGGACACAGAGACAGACAAATCCATGGGGGCTCTGCAAGCAACAACTAGTAAAGGTTCTTTTCGTTGCTCCTTTTATAGAGGAGCCTCCAAAACCATTGGTACAGAAGCCAACTCTTCCACTTATAAAAGCCCCACCCCGAATTCCCCTAATAAAGGTTACTATAGAGGGAATTACAGAGACAATAACAACAGAGGGAGAGGACGCGGTTCTAATACCCGCAACTCCCCCACCACAAAACAGTGACTTCCCTACACTTCCACCCGACCATTCCACTCCAGTCGGGGGAAGACTATCACAGTTCCTACCTCTGTGGAATTCCATCACCACAGACAGGTGGGTAAGACAAATTATCCAGTATGGTTACTGCCTGGAACTCAATTCTACTCCCCCCAACATACCTCCCAAACAACGTCCAATGTCCACAGAACATCTTACGCTTCTCAAGCAGAAGGTTCTCTCTCTCTTGCAAAAGCATGCAATTGAACAGGTTCCCGTACATCACCAAAACACAGGGATTTACTCCCTTTACTTTCTAATTCCAAAAAAGGAAGGAACTCTCAGGCCTATATTAGACCTGAGGCCCTTAAACCGGTACATACAATCCGACTACTTCTACATGGTCACACTACAACAGGTCCTGCCCCTGCTTCAACAAGGCGATTTCTTTACCACTCTAGATCTCAAGGACGCCTACTTTCACATTCCTATTCACCCTGCTCACAGAAAATACCTACGGTTTGTAGTGGACAAACAACACTATCAGTACAAAGTCCTACTATTCGGAGTCACAACAGCACCCAGAGTCTTTACAAAATGCCTTGCGGTGGTAGCAGCTCACTTGAGGAGACAACACATCCATGTGTTTCCTTACTTAGACGACTGGCTCATAAAAGCCAGGTCACATCAAGCTTGTGTGCAAGACACACACCACACAATCCAGCTGCTACACAAATTAGGATTCACAATAAACCTCACCAAGTCGCATCTACAACCGTCCCACAGTCAACAGTATCGAGGTGCAACAATAGATACTTCCAAAGCCCTTGCATACCACAACCAAACCAGGATAACCAGAATGCAAGCACTCATAGCAACATTTCAGCTGGAGCACTCACTACCAGCTCGAGTGTGCATGCAGCTAATAGGGATGATGGCGTCTTGCATCTTAATTGTTCCTTACGCAAGACTCCAGATGCGCCCATTACAAGAATGCCTAG
The DNA here is from genome assembly GCF_964204655.1 of Triturus cristatus. Classification (NCBI taxonomy): domain Eukaryota; kingdom Metazoa; phylum Chordata; class Amphibia; order Caudata; family Salamandridae; genus Triturus; species Triturus cristatus. Next base: position 251,915,584 of record NC_140580.1, on the reverse strand, counting down.
CACAACAGTGGAACCAAGCTCAGGGTCAACCTACAGATCTGGTGTTGGTGGACAGCCGCACATATCGCTCTCTGCAATGGTGGAACATACAAAATATTTCAAGAGGGCGGCTGTTTGTAGACCCGGTTCCACAAATAGTGCTCACAGCAGACGCATTGCTCACTGGCTGTGGAACTCATCTATTAGATCACACTATCCAGGGTATCTGGACCCCTCAACAAAGACTTCTCCACATAAATCACCTGGAATTACTGGCTATATTTCTCGTCCTAAAATCTTTTCAGAAACATCTCATAGGCAAAGCTGTCCTCGTCCGAACGGACAACATGACAGCAATGTACTATATACAAAAACAGGGCGGAACACACTCTCTGCAGCTTTCACAACTAGCACAAAGCATTTGGAGATGGGCCATACCCCAAAAGATATCCCTCTTAGCAGAGCATCTACCTGGGATTCACAATCAAATTGCAGATCTGCTCAGTCGTTAACAACAGCAGATTCACGAATGGGAACTTCATCTGCAAGTTCTTCATCAATTTTTTCAAATGTGGGGACATCCAAACATAGACCTGTTTGCCACACATTTAAAAACAAAATGCCCAAACTTCGCCTCCAGGTACCCACACCCATTGTCCAAAGGCAATGCGATATGAATGAATTGGTCAGGCAGATTTGCATACGCTTTTCTGCCTCTCCCACTCATTCCATTACTGTTGAGCAAACTCAAACAACAGTCTCTCAAAATGATCCTGGTGGCGCCAACATGGGCACGACAACCATGGTTCACAACACTACTGGAACTCTCAGTAGTCCCACACCAAAAGCTCTACCTCTCCCCAAAGCTTCTCACACAGAACCATGGAGAGATAAGACATCCAGAACCAGCGCAACTGAACCTAGCGATCTGGCTCCCGAAGTCTTAGAGTTTGGTTATCTCAATCTCCCACTAGATTGCATGAACGTCATTAAAGAAGCTAAACGTCCTACCACTAGAGCATTCTATCCAGCTAAATGGAAAAGATTTGTTATTTACTGCAATAACAACACAATCAATCCTCTAGATGCTTCCACTCAAAACATTATTTGTTATCTCCTACACCTACAAAGATGTAATATGGCATACACATCTATACGATTACATCTTGCTGCTATAGCAGCTTACTTACAGAACAGACAAAACTTGTCCTTGTTCAGAGTACCTCCCATCAAAGCTTTCATGGAAGGCCTTAAAAGGATAATTCCTCCCAGAATTTCACCCTCTCCATTATGGAACCTAAACATTGTCCTTACGAGACTTATGGGTCCCCCATTTGAACCTTTGCATAAATGTGAGTTACAGTTCCTCACATGGAAAGTAGCTTTCCTTGTGGCCATCACATCCCTCAGAAGAGTGGGTGAACTCCAGGCATTAACCATACAAGAACCATTTTTGCAAATACATCACAACAAAGTGGTTCTTAGAGCAAACCCTAAATTCCTACCTAAAGTCATTTCAGCTTTTCACCTTAACCAGTCTGTTGAGCTCCCAGTCTTCTTTCCTCAACCAGACTCAGTAGCAGAACGAGCTCTTCATACGCTTGACGTCAAAAGAGCTATTCTCTATTATATTGAAAGGACAAAAAGTTTCAGGAAAACTAAACAACTTTTTGTAGCTTTTACACCACCACACAAAGGCAATCCTATATCCAAATCTGGAATTGCCAGGCGGATTGTTAAATGCATTCAAATATGCTACCAAAAAGCAAAGCGTACATTATCCATTACCCTTAGAGCACATTCCACACGCAAACTAGGGGCATCCGTGGCATTCTTAGGAAATATTCCCATGGATGATATTTGCAAAGCCGCAACATGCTTTACACTGCATACTTTCACTAAATACTACTGTGTAGATGTGCATGCAAAACATCAAGCAAGTGTGGGCCAGGCTGGACTAAAAACACTTTTTCAAACTACTGCAACGCAGACAGGTAGCCACCGCTAACATGGGAACTGCTGTATAGTCTATACAAAAGTATGCAATCTACAGCTCATATGCCTCGAACGGAAAATGCTACTTACCAGTATGCATCTGTTCTTGGCATGTAGAGCTGTAGATGCGCATACGCCCACCCACCTCCCTGGACACCTATATGTGTTGCAGTACTATCTTACTTAGATACATTACACAAGGACATCTTTCTATTTTCCTAACTAACTCCATCATCACCCTTCATGGCAAAACAATCTAAGGATGGAGTCGATGCCCATACACACTGCTACCTAGAGGAGGAGTCACCTAACCTGTGACTACAAACACTTCTACAATAACAAAGTGCAAACATCCCACCCCAACACCAGATGGTGATCTGTGCAAAAGTATGCGGATCTACAGCTCTTCATGCCAAGAACAGATGCATACTGGTAAGTAGCATTTTCCTTACTAACTTAGTCATATATTAAGGGTGCTCGGACGGCAGCTCTGAAATCTAGAGTCGCTAAGATCCATCAAGGTATAACCGGCGTCGGAGTTTGTGCGCAGCTGTTGCACGATGACAGCTTTCAGAGCCAGTTCCTCCAGAAACCCTATATCTTCATACACCGTTGAGTTAGGAGCTGTTATAGATTCTTCAGCAACTTCCATTTTGGTGAAATAGTTTTCACCCGTTGTTTGATTACTCAAGACTTCTCTGCTGCTGCAGGAGCCCTTAATAGGGGATATCAGTTGCAGCAAATCCTTGAGGCTGAGCGTTTCAAACTGGCGGCCGAGCTCCTCATTAAAACCGGTGATGTCGTGACCACCCTTTTTAAGACCGCTCTGTTGCGAGGCCTGCTCTATCCATGCCGGTGCCAGGCTACGGTAATATTTATCGATAGTGTTCAAACCACCAACAGAGGGTGTCTTTTTGACCAGGTAATTGTATCTCTGCACAACACCTGGGGGGGTCTCGTTCTGGAGGAGCTCTTGAGTTTGGCATTGGCTGATTAGGGTGCTCTTTATATATATGTATTCTACCCATTAAAAGAGGGGGCGATCCCTCTACATAGCATCATGGTCACATGGTCTTCAGAGCATCTAATTCGTTGGGGGGGTTGTGGGGGCACATGACATGGGGGCATGACACATGGGTCATGTAGTAGGCCAGGATCATGTGACTAGGGCTGCTACTCCCTGCAGACACATAACCAACCATGGTCATGTATCCCACTAGTGATGTCATTTCCAAAGAGGTGCTCCAAGGCGCCCGGAAGCCATTCCTGCAGAAGTGACATCATTTCAGGGGTGGGTTACAGTTATTTTAAGTGTTGATGGAAGGTATCATATCCTACTACTAGCACAGTTAATATTTTCTTTTGGAACTAACCCCTCCTTCGTCATGAGGACGTACTGTAAATAAACAAATAATACTCATACATTATCAACATACCAAATGAGAGCAACAGACATGAACAGACATTATGTAATGTGCAGTGCCACGCCACTTGTGTGCTAAGTGTGAATATGCTATGTAAAACCATAAAACTATTGAATAAACTAACAAACAACTGGAAAAGAACCAATGTTGGTCATGTGTGGTGCCTACCAAGTGTAGAATTAATAACGATATGGCTTCACCCCAACCGCTTTGAGGTATTGTCGGGTTTAACAGACATTGATTGACTATCACCAGATTTATATAACCCAGATAACCCAAGTGAGTTGATAGGGATACAAGTGTTACCTAGGGAAATACATTTCTCAGTAAGTAGAGTAGAAGGAAATAGGATGGGGTTACACCACTTGGTCGACAACATATGCATTTTTCCGTACACATCTATTAGTGATGAGAGGCGGTCGACTGTGGATGACCGCACAGGCCCTTCTATCTTATTAGATCGAGGCAGGGGAGGGACTGGTTTAGATCCTGTAACACCTAGTAACATGGAGGAGCAAGGGAGAAAGCAGCGCATAACCCGACCTTTGAAAATCATTTCCTGGAATATCGCGGGCATCTCCTCAAAACTTGAGGATGAGAGTTGGCTAAAGTATGTAAAGACCTTCGATATTATCAGTATCCAGGAAACATGGGCGAGGGAAAATATTGAACTGGATGGTTACCGTTCCCTTAATGTGCATGCAATCGCCTCGCCTGCCGGAAAAGCGAAAGGAGGCCTGGCGACTTTGATCTCTGTAAAGTATGGGTCTATTAATGTCAAATCTGTAGTTAACTTACCGTGGTACCAATTGATCTTGATTTCATATCTGTAACAGGTAAAAACTCTTTTAATTAACTGGTACTATAATGTCTTCGATTCAAATAGATGTGACATCATTGTAAATCTCAAAGAGGAAATTGAGAAAACTGTGGGGATGTGGCAACCCTTGTGCAGCTATTGGGTTGGGGATTTTAACTGCACTCTGTGCACACACAATGCATAAAAAGTATGCAGGTTAACTGATACTGAGGGTCAACTCTTAACCCATTTCTTACATACTCCACAGGGAGAGGCCTTAAATGATATTATTGTCGCAAATGATTTGTGTTTTATGGGTACACTGGTTAGCAATCCTGAAACTCCCTATCCCACCTATATGGGTAGAGGAAAGGGAAGTGTTATTTACTTTATGTTAATATCTAAAAATTCGGCATTTTTGGTAGATGGTTTTGAGGTGGAGCCAAATAACGCTAGCGACCACAATCTGCTCATTGCCTCTTTATACGTAGTTACTCAAGAAAAGGAAGGTGATGCCCCCCCCCCTTTACTACAGTTCAAATTTAAGGTTTGAGAATAAAATGGAATAAGACAAATTCCATTCAATCTGAGGAGAAAACGGGTAGGGGAAATTTATACAAGATCTTGAAATCATGACCCCCCCCCCCCCACCAAAATGATTGTGCATGGATTCCAGGAAATTTGTAGAGATGTTGCAAATAACTTGACGAGCTTGCTGGCATCAAGGGAACCAAAGGGCACCAAATGGTTTGATGCCAAGTGTACAAGGGCCCAAAAGGAAGAAGGCTCTGCATACCAGCCTACAAGATCGAGCTCTTATTAGGAACGCGAGGCAGTCCTATAAGTTCATAGTCACACAGAGGAAACTGGATCTAAGAAAAAAGGCTTGGGAGGACCTAGAGAGAGCAGGTGCACTAAGGACCCTAAAAGCTTTTGGGAGATAATAAATCGGCCCTTGTTTTCTGAGGACTCAAGGGCCATGAATATTTTAATACCAGGTAATATGTGGGAATCCCATTACACTAAAATATTTAATCCGACTGGTATTCCTAATCTGGAAACAATTCAGGAGGTCCCACTTAACATATTATCTGCTGAACTTCTGAGCACCTCGCTCCTTGTGAGCGAGGTGGAGGAGGACCTCAAAAAGGTATACCTCTAAAAGCTCCAGGCCTGGATGGGGTGTCCCTCGATCTATTTAAGAGTAACCTTCAACTTTGGGGACCCCTTCTGACAAATGTTTTCAGAGCCGCAATAACTGGCCCAATCCCAGTATCATGGAAAGAGGCCATAGTGGTCCCTGTGTATAAAAAGGGAAAGAAGGAAGATCCTGCGTGTTATAGGCCCATTTCTCTAATTGACGCCACGGTCAAGGTGTTAGGGAGGGTGATCTTAGCGCGCCTTGAGACGTGGGCAGACTCCGAAGGAATGATATCCCAAACCCAATATGGATTCCGAAGAGGTATGGTGACAAACGAACAGTCCATAAACCTAGCACTGATCATGGGCAAGTACATGAAGGCAAGGAAGGGGTCCTTACACCTTGCCTTCATGGACTTGTCCAGTGCTTTTGACACAGTCAATAGGGGTAAACTGTAGGCCATGATGGGGGTCATGGGCTTTGAGGAACCCCATGTCACTTTATTACGTAGGCTGCATGCTTCCTCTTCCTCTTGTACAATAACGGCCTTGAATCTGCCCTGAAAGACCAGGAGTTTCAGCCATGTTGTATAGCAGCTGCTATACAACGTGACTGAAGGTTAAAAAAAATAAAAAGCACTATCACACGGAACACTGCTGCGTCATGGCACTTTTTTAGCTGCTGTACAGCTCGGCTAAAAAAATAGCGAATAGCTGTCATAGGCAAGACATATTAGTTTTTTTTTGCATTTTAAATAGCGCAAACTTGACCATTTGGTATTGGAACACTTTACTTGAGCACCAATTACATTACACAAGTACTGTGTCCCTGGCCTGGTAGCTGTTGGCCAGTGGTGCACTGCGGGCTGGCGTGGAATGAAGGAACACACACAGTATTGCAGTATAACAACTGCTCGCTCCGGAACTGTGCAAGCCTTTTTATTTACTTAGGGATGTTACATCCCAGCTAAACTAACCTGAACCTGGAATAGAGGATCGCAGGTACAAACTCCCCACAGCAGTAGTCCACTGTTGGAGACAAACCCACAACATTACATTCCTCCTCAACACATAACTAAACAATATGGCGTCGTAAAGCATCACAGAAACCTGATAGCTGTCACTCCAAACTGTCCAGTTCGTTGACTTGTCTAAGTCAGGTTGCAAAGTATTTCAGTTTGCAGGATGGTCTTGGATAGCCTCTCAGATTGTGAGGTCAACCATGACCTCATGGCCTCATTTGATGCCGCTCAGGTACTTTTAGCTGGGCAGTAATGGTTGCACTGTTCTCATTCACTCAGCTATTCAATGCCTTCAGAGTTGATAAAGGCTGTGAAGAAGGGTCCACCGCCGGTGATGCCGAAGCCGTGTCATCACTGCAGACATCATCACCATGATAGGCTCTGGCTGGCTGGCTGTGGGGCTCACAATACAGTTTGAAAAATTAGATGTTCCTCATGAAATCCTCTCCCTTTTGCTTGGCGGAGATCATGGTGCCTTTTCATTTTACAACAGTCCATGACTCTGGCTCAAAGGCCAACAAAGCTTGCTGCTGGGCCATTGATCTTTTATCAAGACCCTGTCTCCTATTTGGATTTGCGGTTCACATGCTCCTCGCTTCTTGCTGCACTTCTTGTTTGATGTTTGCCACTTATCAAAGACTCTGATATCATCTATCGCCCTGGGCTCCCAGCTGGGATGATGAGGGATGCCATTGCGCACTATCCGCTTCATACAGATATTGCTTGGGGTTGCTCCTGTAGTTGTGTGTGGGGTCAGACGATACTCCTACAGAAAGGAGTACATGGACCACTATAGAGGCTTTTGTTCCAGCTGTTCAATTTGATTACTCATGGTCCACATAAACCTCTGCACCCCTATGTTCGCCTGTGGCCATCGAGGTGTGATCTTCCTGCGCTTGAAGCCCCAGGCCTGGAGATATTCTGCAAAGTTTTGGCTCTGGAATGGAGGTCCATATTCTGTCCATAAGTCCTGGATAATGCCATGTGTGACCATCATTTTCTTGGTCTTTGATATGACATCCCGCCATCACAAGACCTCTGCGACTCCCTAGCTACCTTCTTCCACCGCAAGATCGCAGACATCCAAGACAGCTTCAGCAACCAGGCCCCCCAGACAGACACAGACACCTCAGACACGCCGCCTCCCAGCCACATCGACATCGACCCCCTGCTTTCCTGGACCCACGTCAACGACGAAAACACCATCAAAATCATGAACACCATCCACTACGGTTCACCATCCGACCCCTGCCCGCACCACATCTTCAACAAAGCAAGCTCCACCATCGCACCCCATCTCCGCAAAATCATCAACAGCTCCTTCGAGACCGCCACCTTCCCGGAGAGCTGGAAGCACGCCGAGATCAACGCCCTACTCAAGAAACCCAAAGCTGACCCCAAGGACCTCAAGAACTTCTGGCCCATCTCCCTCCTCCCGTTCCCGGCGAAAATCATCGAAGATCAACAGGCAACTGACCTCCTTCCTCAAAAAGAACAACATCCTGGACCCGTCCCAATCTGGAATCTGCAGCAACCACAGCACAGAAACAGCCCTCATCGCCGCAACCGATGACATCAGGGCCATGATGGACAACGGAGAAACCGCGGCCCTCATCCTCCTGGACCTCTCGGCCGGCTTCGACACCGTCTGCCACCACACCCTCCGCACACGCCTCCACAACACAGGGATCCACGATAAAGCACTGGTCTGGACCACCTCCTTCCTCACCGGCAGAACCCAGAGTGTCCGCCTCCCCCATTCTGCTCTAAAGACACCAAGATCATCCGCGGCGTACCCCAAGGATCGTCCCTCAGCCCGCCACTCTTCAACATCAACATGGCACCGCTCGCCAACATTGCCAGATTGCACGACCTCAACATCGTCTAATACTCCAACGACACCCAGCTGATCCTCTCCCTCACCAAGGCCCGCACCACCGCCAAATCCAACCTCCACGAAGGAATGAAGGCCATCGCCGAATAGATGACGATCAGGCCGCCTAAAACTAAACTCGGACAAGACGGAGGTCCTCATCATCAGATCCACACCCTCTGCCTGGGACGACTCATGGTGGCTGACCGTACTGGGAGCTGCACCGAAACCCACTAACCACGCACGCAACCTGGGAGTAAACCTGGACTCCGCATTGTCAATGATCCAGCAAGTAAACGCCGTCTCCTCCTCCTGCTTCAACACCCTCCGCATGCTCTGCAAGATCTACAGGTGGATCCCCACCGGTACCAGAAGGACAGTCATCCAGGCCCTTGTCACCAGCAGACTGGACTACGGCAACGCTCTCTACGCAGGAACATCAGCCAAACTCCAGAAACGACTACAACGCAAAGAGAAAGCCTCTGCATGCCTCATCCTCGACATCCCCCGCCACAGCCACATCACAACCCACCTGAAAGACCTACACTGGCTCCCCCTCAGCAAGAGGATCACCTTCAAGCTCCTCACCCACGCTCACAATGCTCTCCACAACACCGGACCAGCGTACCTCAACGAACGACTCACCTTCTACACCCCGAACCGCCCGCTTCGCACCGATGACCTCGCCCTCACAACCGTCCCCCGCATCCGTCGAGCGACCGCCAGCGGTAGATCATTCTCCCACCTCGCCGCAAAAACCTGGAACACCCTCCCCATCCGCCTACGACAGACCCAGGACCTGCTGGCCTTCAGGAGACTCCTCAAGACCTGGCTGTTTGAGCAGTAGCAGCACCCCCCCCCCCCCCCCCAGCGCCTTGAGACCCTCACGGGTCAGTTGTGCGCTCTACAAATGTACTGATTGATCAGGTGTCGGCAATCCGATTGGCACCCGAAGTCTAGAATAGCATTTATCCAGGAGTGATGTGTCCTTCTTCTGAGATGATAGTGGGTTAGCTTTGTGTGATGCTTGGCATCGAAGACAACCTTGTACAACTTTCTCCACCGAATCATCCATGAGTGGAAACCGGACCTTTTGTCTGAGGCGCTGTGGGAAAGTGGGGTGTTATGTAGTGAGGCTGATTAGGCTTCACGTTACCCCCAAATAGGTCCTTTGGATTCACACTAATAAATCTCTAGCTCAGCCCTGGTAGTGTGGCACAGAGCAGTTAAACTTGACTAGAGGAACATGTTTTAAGCATTTCAGAGTACCAACATGGACGATAAGTAATTGACACGACTCAAAGGAAAATGACACCACTTTATATAAATAACGCAGAATTTTATATAAATCTAGTAACCAAAACAAAGACAATTGGATAAATATAACCAGATGTTAGAAGCTGGGTCTCTAGTTGGCACAGGTTTGCACCCTGTCCAAGTAGGGACTACAATCCCAGTCAGGGTAAGCTTGATACACACTAAAAGATATTCCCTGCTCACCCTCCAGTAGCTTGGCACAGAGCAGCCAGGCTTATCTAAAGAGGCAATGTGTAAAGTATGTGTGCAACATACAGTAACACAATGAAAAAAACACAAAAATACTCCACACAGGTTAAGAAAATTAGAGAATATTTTTATGAATACAAAACAACAAAAATCCAATAAGTGGAACCAGAGTTCTGACTTTTTAAAGATTAAACTAAAATTAGTTCTTAGAAGTCAGTAGCGCTAAAAGGTTACTTGAGGTCACGCTAGACCAGGGAAAATCCAAAGTTCAGGCCGACTGCGATGGAGAGCAGGCTGGCTACAGGACTCAGACCGGTTCCGCTGACAAAGTCCCTTGGGTGGAGCATGTGTCGACGTTAAAGGCTCGATGAGAGGAGTCGAGTATGTGCCACGTCATCATTGATGCTGTAGATGGAGGTGAAGCAGCAACGCCGATCCACACAGTCGAAGACTTCGTTGACTAACCCCTTTACGATGCAGGCGTTGCGTCGAGCCATGCTGTCTGTCTTCATTGAGTCGTGCAGCCTGTCGAAGTGATGTTGTGAATCAGCTTCTGTGTTGAAAAGCAATGTGACGGTTCTGATCGGCACAAAGTCATTATTGCATCGATTTTGTTACAAAAACATCTGCAGAACCCACTTCTGAGTCCCAGGACTGGACTGATGCCTCAGGCATGGGTAGGCTCACAGATGGCAGAGTCCAGCAGCAGCAGTGTTTTTAGAAAGTATGTGATGGCCCAGAGTCTTCAGAAAACTGGGGGCTATCCAGCAAGCCCTTAGAGTCACTCTGGGTTCAAGTGAGATGGTCCAGTCGTTGTCCTCACAGGACAGATATCAGCAGGGCAGCCCAGCAAAGCGGAGAAGCAGTTCTTTCAAAACAGTCAGTCCAGCAGAGTGGCAATCCTTGTAGCGTAGCAGTCTCTACTCCTGGCAGAGTTCTTCACAGGTCCAGTAGTGTCTTCGTAGGGTCAGAGCCCCAGTACTTATACCCAAATGTGCCTTTGAAGTGGGGGTGACTTGAACGCAAGCCCTTGAAGTGCACAGGTCCCCTTTCATCGCAGCCCTTTCTGCCAGGCTATCTGTGGGGGTAATCCGCCCTTTGTGTGGGACACAGGACACTGCCTATTCAAACGTGTCGGCTCCCTCTCCTCTTTCCTGCCCAGGAAGACTATCAGATGAATGCAGATAAGTCCTCTGTCACACCCACCCTTCCTGTGTTTGTGGCTGTCTAGATGGAATGCACAAAGTGTGTCACTAGTGTAGACGTGTAGTAGAGACAGGCTGCACGGCACACAGAGCAGTGAGAGCAGAGAAAAGTCAATTTTATGAAAGTGGCACTTCTAAAATAGTAATGTTAAATCCACTTTACCCCTAAAGAGGATTTATCATTACTGTGAGAAGTTGGCCTGGTATATGCTGTCCACTAATTAAAGTGGGCACCTTGCACCAGTCCAAACAGCCCTTATTGATGATTAGGTTAAAGACAATTTTTACAGAAAGCTATCCTAGTGGTAGCTGTGGAGAGCAGCCTTCAGGCTAAGTCTCGATGGAATGTAAAGCAGCTCAGATCTGCCCTAGAAGGGCCCCCTGTCCCCAAGAACTCAACCTGATCAGGTTCAAGTTCCTCTGAGACAGTTCCTTTTTCAGGACTAAGATCATCTCCCTCAAGAGACTGATCTGTACTCTGAGGCAGGGGGGAAGACACTGCCTTACCCCTACTGCTCCTTCTCTTGGAAGGCACCTGGTCCATTAGTCCAGGATCCAGGGCCTGTTCAGTGGAAGACATTTTTGCCTCCCCAGGTGAAATTCACAACTGCCAAGGAATGGTCTGTCCTGACATTGCTTGCATTGGTCACTTGGTACATCTCACCTAGTATGATTTGTTCAGGGGCCACAAGATATTTTGTCACCATTGTGACACTTGCACCTGTGTCCCTCAAGTCAAGTCAAGTCAAGTCAGCAACATTTATATAGTGCAGACATATCACTCCGAAGAGTCTCATGGCGCTTGCAGCGGCTGAAGCAAGGGAGAATGACGGAATGGGATTACTGATCGAACAGCCAGGTCTTAAGTCTGTTACGAAAACACCCAAGAACGGGGATGGACCGCAGGTCGGCCGGCAACTTGTTCCAGGAAAACGGAGCTAGGTATGAGAAGGATCTACCACCCTGCCTAGTGGTAAAAATTCTAAAAGGAGTGAGTAAGGACTTAGCACTTGACCGCAATGTCCTCTGGGGCTTGTACCAGCAGAGTTTTCTGGACCAGTATTGTGGTTTATTGCCATAAAGATATTTATGGGTGAGGCACAGGACCTTGAAGAGAATGCGTTTTTTCACTGGTAGCCAGTGCAGGGCTCTGAGACATGGGGCGGAGGAAGTTCGTTGGGGGAGATTCAGAATCATCTTGGCTGAAATATTTTGCAGCACTTGGAGCTTGTTTAAAAATGATTCATTTATGGATAACAAAAGTGCATTTCCGTAATCCATACGGTTAGTAATCAGACCCTGAAGCAACGGTTTTCTTGCCTCCAAGGGGATCCATTTAAAAACTCTCCGTAAGGTGCGCATAATTCCGAAGCAGGAACTGACCACATGATTAACCTGGGCCCGCATAGACAATTGATTGACCAGGTAAAAACCCAGGTTACGAACCACCTCCTTAGGAACCGGACAAGTGCCAAGGTCATAGGGCCACCATTCTGAGGACCAGTAGTCAGATGCCTTTCCAAAAAGCATAATTTCGGATTTTGCACCATTCAATTGCAAATGGTTATCCTTCATCCACTTGTTGACATGGGACATGCAATTTTGGAAACGCATCATGGTTTCCTTAGGGTCCGGGCCCAACGTGACTACGATCTGAGTATCGTCGGCATACAATATAACCTCAAATCCATATGCTCTGATCACAGGAGCTAAAGGAGCCACATAAAGGTTGAAGAGAGTGGGGCTCAAAATGGAACCCTGCGGAACACCGGTAGTGACGGGTCTAGTGGAGGAAGTACTAAGTCCCACCTGAACGGTAGTGCTGCGGGCCGAGAGGTAGCTTTTGAACCAATTCACGGCCGAGCCGCTGACACCAATCTCTCCAAGTCGATGAATTATAATGCTATGGGAGATGGTGTCAAATGCGGCTGACAAATCGAGAAGTACGAGGACTACTGATTGTTGTCTGTCCAGGGCCCGCCTGATGTTATCAGTGACCTCAACCAGTGCCGTTTCCGTACTGTGAGCCGCTCTAAACCCTGATTGTGAAGGGTCCAGTAGCTCATGAGTCTCCAAGTAACCGACAAGTTGCTGGTTGGCAAGGGATTCTACTACTTTCCCAAGATAGGGGAGTAGAGAAATCAGACGGTAGTTGAAGAGGAGACTAGAGTCGGCCGTGGGTTTTTTCAAGATGGGCTTCACACAAGCAGTTTTCCAATTAGAGGGGAAAACAGCTTCTGATAATGATTTATTACATAAATCTGTGATATTGCTCACCAATGCAGGGGCGACCATTGCAAGAAGTTTAGAGGAGATAAGTTCAGTAGGAGAACCGGATTTTATCCTCTGCAAAGTCTTGAGGACTGTCCCTGGATCCACCGCAGTGAATTCCTCGAGATGGTGGGAGGGAATTGCAAGAGCAGAAGAACCATTATTTAAGTCCAAACTATTTAAATTGGACGTAAAAGAGCGAGAGATGGCAGAGATTTTTTCTTCAAAAAATTTGGAGAGAGAGTCCGCCCAGTGTGGTGAAACAGGAGCCGGCTGCAGATTCCTGTGAGTGGTGAACTCATTCAGGACCTTATAAAGTTCCTTGGTGGAATTGCATGCCTTATTTATCCTATTAGTGATGAAGAAAGTTTTAGCAGTTTTGATTTCCTGCATATATCTGTGGTGAAGTTCTTTATACGCGGCATGCCACTTGCATTCCGCTGTCCGGCACAAAGTCTTAGTCGCTCTGAGCTGGTCCGTGAACCAGGGGGCGTTTCTTATCTTGGTCTTTACCAATGTCATCGGGGCTATATTGTTCAGCGTGTTTGAAACTGCTTCCTCTAGCGAAGCCAGCGTTTGAGTCGTATTTTGGTCGGACCTTATTAGATTGTGGGGGAAGTGGTCCAGAAAAAGAGGCAAAGTTATCTTGTGCCAGGGTCTTCGCCATGAGGAATCAATTTTCAGAGACTTATTTTCTTTGGACATATAAGGAAATCGAAATTTTAAGAGACAGTGATCGGTCCATAATAACGGGACAGGAGGTGATATAGCTATCTCGGACTGGTTCGTAAAAAGAAGATCTAAAGTATGACCAGCCGTATGAGTGGATTCATGCACCATTTGAGTGAGACCAAGAATACTCATGGACGAGATCAATTTCCCAGTGTCAGGGTTGTCATCTACATCAATATGATAGTTAAAATCCCCAATCATAAGAAAATTATCTGCTGCCAAGACGTGTGGTGCTAGGAGTTCCAAGAGTTTATCAGTGAAGTCACCCTTGGGGCCAGGTGGACGATACACCAAAGCCCCCCTCCAGGTTCCATGTTGGCCAGCTTTGAGTTTAAAGATACAAATTTCAAGGCAGCTTTCAATAAGGACTTCTAGAACAGTTAGGTCCAGATCGTCCCGAATGGCTATTAATAGACCCCCCCCCTTTGTCTGAGTTCTATCGGCTCTCGTTATTCTATACTGAGGAGGAAATGCTGTATGTATATCAGGCAAAGTGTGGTCATGAAGCCAAGTCTCCGTAATTAGACAAATGTCAGGGGCCTCTTGATCGATCAGGGCCCACAATTCAACAGAATGCTTAGGAATGGAGCGAGCATTGACGTAAATGGCCTTAAGTTGCTGATATTTTCGTCCATCTACAGTACCTGATGGAGTCACCTTTACAGCCCTAATAATGTGGGGGATACTCGAGACCAACCCAGGGCTTACTATGTGACAATCAGAGCAGCCTAGAGTGGGATTATTAATTTCTAATAAATCCTCCTTCGAGTATTGTAAGACAGTCATTTTGTAATGAACACGAACTACCAAGAAAAGTGACCAATTCCCAAACAATACGCAGGATTACCTGTCAATAACCAGGGGCTGTGGCGGCTGGCCGCGATCAGGCTCGGACGGGCGCAGACGGGCTTGCCTTTGGCGCGCCTTTGGCGTGCCGCCGGCGCGCCCGCTGCGCACGTCCGCGCCTTAGCCGGATTTAAATAGATAATGCCGAGACAGCTCACCCACTAGAGCGTCACCCTGCACTTCCGGTCACCGGAAGAGTATTCTGCCGATCGACCCTCCGCACAATCGGCACAAGCCGCGGCGGAACGGGGTCTAGGCAGGACTAGCAGGTAAGGAGTTAGCAACACGATGTAGGCAGCGAAGATCAGTGCAAATATAGTAATAAAAACACACAAATTGTTTTTTTTTTAAATGAGGCATACGAGGTTTAAAATGAATTAGGAAGAGGTAATGTACTCCCTCTGTGACTTCAAGTGCAAATAACAAATGGCGTAGGGAGCAGGGGTGCCGGTGCTTCAAAGGCGCCGCTGCGCGCGTCCGCGCCTTAGCCGGATTTAAATAGATAATGCCGAGACAGCTCACCCACTAGAGCGTCACCCTGCACTTCCGGTCGCCGGAAGAGTATTCTGCCGATCGACCCTCCGCACAATCGGCACAAGCCGCGGCGGAACGGGGTCTAGGCAGGACTAGCAGGTAAGGAGTTAGCAACACGATGTAGGCAGCGAAGATCAGTGCAAATATAGTAATAAAAACACACAAATTTTTTTTTTTTTTAAATGAGGCATACGAGGTTCAAAATGAATTAGGAAGAGGTAATGTACTCCCTCTGTGACTTCAAGTGCAAATAACAAATGGCGTAGGGAGCAGGGGTGCCGGTGCTTCAAAGGCGCCGCTGCGCGCGTCCGCGCCTTAGCCGGATTTAAATAGATAATGCAGAGACAGCTCACCCACTAGAGCGTCACCCTGCACTTCCGGTCGCCGGAAGAGTATTCTGCCGATCGACCCTCCGTACAATCGGCACAAGCCGCGGCGGAACGGGGTCTAGGCAGGACTACCAGGTAAGGAGTTAGCAACACGATGTAGGCAGCGAAGATCAGTGCAAATATAGTAATAAAAACACACAAATTGTTTTTTTTTTTTAAATGAGGCATACAAGGTTTAAAATGAATTAGGAAGAGGTAATGTACTCCCTCTGTGACTTCAAGTGCAAATAACAAATGGCGTAGGGAGCAGGGGTGCCGGTGCTTCAAAGGCCATGGCCTCCTTACCATTAATCAAAGGCTACTCTCTGTATTTGCCCAGGTTACTGGGACTGACAAATACGGAGGCAATATCCATGCCTCCATGACAGACTAACACAGCCTGAGTTGGAACTCTGACTAGGCCAGAGTCCATCTCAGATCCCAGGGTTAACCCTACTATACCCTTATGCTGTGTACCACCACTTTGAGATGAACTACGGGGAACAGTTGCCTTAGGGGCAGTGGGCGCTGGAGTAGATTCATTGGATTTTGAACAATTATTTGTCCAATGGGTCTTCTGTTTACAGATATGACACCAAGGTTTCTTTTTGCCTTTATTAAGAATCTGCTCCCTCATAATTAAATTGAACAATCCTTTAAAATCACACATTTACAAGTAACCAGCCTTCCAGAGCCTTAGTAGCACAATCTACAAAGTCAACCCAGTCCTGAGTGGGTGCCTTCTGGGTGTCTCTGAACTTAATCCTGTATTGTTCAGTGGTTAAGCCAAACCCATCAATGAGAGCTCTCTTCAAGACTGTTTAATTATCAGCATCCTCTTCTCTTGCAGTGAGGAGCTTATCTCTACCTTTGTCAGCTAAGGAGAGCCACAAGATAGCTGCCCACTGCTCTTGAGGGACCCTCTGTACTTTACAGGCCCTCTCTAGTGCAGTTATCCATTTGTGGATGTCATCCCCACTCTGATAGGGAGGGACTATCTCGTTCAGGTTCCTATGATCATGAGTATATTCTCTAGCTCTAGGGACACTGCTGCTGCCACCATGGGGCTCTAGCCCCAACCTTCTGGAAGCTCTCTGGAGCTCTAGGGATTCCCTGTCTAAGGCCAATTCTTCCCTCTTGATTCTGAGTTTGGTCCTCTCATACTCAAGTAATTGACACTTGTTCTCATAAGAGGAGTCCCTTTTATGAGAAGCAGAGGTCCCCACAGAAGTACCTGAATGATTAGATTCCTCAGAAGGAGATCTTGATCTTCTAGGTAAACTGTGTACTCTTCCTGGTGGAGTAAAGAGAGGGCCACTGGGGCCTTTTCCCCCACCTGAAGGAAGAGTTGGATTTTCCAGGTTAGAATCATCTTGATCCTCCTGGCCAGGGTTTAAGTCCAGATCAAAGAAGTGTTCACTTCCTGCTCTGTCCTCATCTCCTGTCCCACCCAACTTGCCTGCCTCATCATACCCTGGAGTCTTTCTGAGGTCAGCTAGAAGTAATATCTCTATGAGGCATTGAGTGCTAGAACTTCTCCCTGTCTTCAGTTTCCTAGATGTGCACATATTTCTCAATTCTTGGAATGAGAGACTATCATATCTAGTTGTCAGAGGCCCACTGGCTTCTGGCCTAGAAGACATACTAGTGTTATGTGGTGTAGGCACCTACCTAACCTAGTGGGAAGTAAACTCTCATGAGTTGGAGAAAGGGTGTCCTAGACCCCTGACTGCCCAACTCCAAGTTCAGTAGAACTTACTTATTCTAGTCTTGATTTATATGTACCTAATACCTTTAGTGGTTTTCAGTTAATCACTCAATGAGATTTATCTGGTAAAACAATAGCAAGCTTGAGTCCCAACCGCTGCACACCAATGTGAGAAGTTGGCCTGGTATATGCTGTCCACTAATTAAAGTGGGCACCTTGCACCAGTCCAAACAACCCTTATTGATGATTAGGTTAAATACAACCTTTATAGAAAGCTATCCTAGTGGTAGCTGTGGAGAGCAGCCTTCAGGCTAAGCCTCGAAGGAATGTAAAGCAGCTTGTTTTACCAGATCAGAACCTCCTGAAGGACCAAATGAAAGGAGAACCACACAAGAGATATATAAAATATATGTTTCAGTTCAGTTCATAAACTTTATTCGGGTAGCTTGGTACCCATAAAAGCACAACATCATAACAAAATAAATAACAAATGGAGGGTTGACAGTACATAGTAATAAAACATTTGTGGTGATATAGCTATAACATTTAGTAAATTTAGTAACAGATTAAAAAGGAACTCCATTGGTAGTAAATAAATAATTACTATTAATAAAACATTGTATCGGCTTACAATTACACGGAGGTGGTCAATCAAATAGGGACTCAGGGATCAGACATAGTCTTACGCGCTCTGGTGGCAATTCTCAAAAAAGTGCTTATACGAAGAATTAACTCTTTGTCGGCCAGAGAGACTAAGCACGAATAAGCATTATCCAGACAAATAGGTCTTCTCTTTTTAAAAAATGGGTTTAAAAGCCACTTTGTATATTTTATATAATACTTACAAAAGAGTACAAAATTTAAGGTTGATTGGCCGCTCACCCCATCGCAAGGGCATGATACATGATCAAGGTTAGGATGGTAGCCGAGAGGAAAGCACAGTGCAAATCTGACAGTTCCTGCTCTAAGTCAGAATAATAAGCTCCTTTCCCAATGGCTCATGCGTAGGGTGAGATATATAGGTAAGGGATGGTGATGCTGTTCAATAGACATATAACTAAGAACAGAGGATTTCTTAGATTCCAGACCAATCCTTTCTGTCTTGTATAAAGAGAAGAGTACTTCTCTAAGCTCCTTCTTTGGCACAGTGTCAGCTACGTTTGGGTTTAAGAAAATACTTTCTTTATTAACACTACACAGACTTTGGTGTACTCCACTCAACCAAGGAATTTCCATCCCTTTCTCACACATGAGGCAATCATTAATAATCTCTCTGGTAAGGAAGGCAGCCTGGTTCTTCCATACCGATAGCCAGAAAAGTGCGGGGCGGGCACGTATAAAATCCGATATAAAATGAAGATTGAGTTCTCTATGGCAAATATATTGTGAGGTAGAGATTGGGATACCCAAAAGTTTCCTGCAAAACCTGTTTTCTTCCTGCTGGATACAGGAACAATTTGCGATACCCCAAACCTCAGCCCCATATGTGGCCACAGGGACACACTGTAATTAAAAATGTTTAAAATTGCTGGTATTGCACCAGTGGTCTTTTGGCGGGGAAGGCTAAGGATTGAATTGGTGGCCTTTGAGAACTTGCTCCTGGAGTGAGCAAGATGCTCAGTCCAGGAGCCGTTTGCAGCAAAGACCAACCCAAGGTAGGGAAATGTACGGGTACTTGTCAATTTCTGGCTACCCACTACAATGGAGCTTAACTGTCGCTTCCCAGGACCGCAGGACATTAAAAATGACTTGTTAAAATTGACACATAGGTCCAAGCTGTCCATATACCCAACAAAGGTCTGTACTAACCTACGCAAGGAGTTCGGGGTGCGGCCTATAAGGACCGCATCATCAGCGTATAATAGTATGGGGAGAGTTTTGCCATTAATCATGGGAACGTCATGGGTCGAGGTTTTAAGCAGGTTGTTCAACCCATTGATATAAATAATAAAAGAAGGGGGGCCAAGACACAGCCCTGTCTGACCCCCCTTCCTACATTAATGGTTCCCAAAACCTCGCCACCCATGCCGATCCGCACCTGCGCCTGGAGGTCTTTATGGAGGTACGCTAGGAAATATACCAGGGGCTCATCCAAGCCATATGCCAAAATAATTGCCCAAAGCTTTGACCTATTGATAAGGTCAAACGCTGAGGACAAATCCATAAAGGCCAAATAGACCGGAGACTTCCGTGCAATAGTGTATTTCCCAATAACCAAATTGAGATTGAGGCATTGCTCGTTGGTACCCACCTTGCTACGGAAGCCTAACTGACAATTCTCTAAGATGCTATTTTCCTCCGTCCAGGTTAAAATGTTATTATACAAGACACTCCCCAATATTTTTCGGGTATTATCAATTAATGAGATCGGCCTATAATTATTAGGCTAAGACCGATCTCCTTTTTTTAAAATTGGGACTATGATGCTCTTGGCCCATGTGTCTGGAAGTGTGGCGTGGGTTAAGCTGTGAAAAACATTCAAAAGTAGCAGGGCCCAGAAGTCTGGTTTCCATTTTATTAGATCAATTGGTAACCCATCTGGGCCTGGTGCTTTGTTCCCAATACTTTGTTGAATGGCCTCTTCTACCTCAAAAATGGTTAGCTCAACGGTGGTGAATGGGCCATAGTCATATTGGTCAGACTCTGGTTGGGGAGTAGCATACATTTTTGAGAAAGGATTTTCCCAGGACTCGCTCGAGATATTGCAGCTAATGGGGGTTAGTAGCTGGCCCATCAATCGAAGCTCCCTAACTGCGGACCAAAAGATGTTACCCTTTTTTGTGCTTGCGGCCTGGGGTAAGGTTTCCCAACGTTCGTTTAGAAGGGCTCCCTTCCTTTTCAAAATTGCTGTATTGTATTCCCGCCTTGCCGATTGTACGTCTATAACACACCTTGGATTAGATGACAGTGCCCTACGAAGATTCCTGTTGGCCGATGTGCACTCGCGGTCGAACCATCTGGGATTGTTTCCTGCCGAAGGGGCAGGTTTTAACAGGAGAGTTCTAATGGCTAGGCACAATTTGGAGAAATCCTGAACTACCTCAGTGTGGGCAATCTGTGAAGACAGACAAGAATTAATAAGGTGCATATGGTCTCTGACTAATGTTTTAAAAAGTTCGCCACTATCAACGCCCTTCCAGGTTAGTCTCAGATTATCAGTTGAGGGCGTGAGATTTTTTGCCCCGCATTCGGAAGAGAATACAAGTGCAGAGCTCAATGCTATTTTAATGAGGTTATGGTCCCCATAATCCGTTGCGATTACTTCAGCGGCCATTAGTTGATCTTCAAGGCAAGGGGAGATACAAATAAAATCAATGGTCGACGAGCAACCCCTTCCCCTAAATGTCGGCAATTTTTTGTTGGTGGTATTAGGGCTACTCACCAAATCCATAACATTAGTCAGATTGTGTGATTTTAAAAACAATGTTAGCTCTGCGCCCCTGCGGGACAGGGCCCAGGATTGCTTGTTCCTTCACCATACGCCATGCCGTTAATTGTGGCATTAAAATCTCCCCCCAAAAGGATCCTGGGCGGTCCCTCCATGTTTCGCTGACTGTCTAGGTTAGAAATAAAATCAAAAAGCCCAATGAAGTTCCTATTAGGAACGGAATGAAAATCATTGTTATAAAAATTTACCAAATATAAGCAAACCCTCCTTTTAAAAAAGACAGCTTGATAGTTTCTACTATTGGTTGAAAGAACCTTAAAACTACCTCCGGCAGCCACATGAATCCCAATGAATAGCCCCCCTGACGGTCTACCCAATTTGGGGATTGGGGCCACTACACTAAAACAGTGGAACCCTTCAATGTGTAGATCGTCAGTGGCCCAGGTCTCCTGGAACATGACTACGTCTTGTTCCTTTACTATACGCAACCAATCTTGTTCTCCGAGCCTGGATTGAAGTCCCGCCACGTTCCAACTTAGAATGCTCAGGTTGGCTCCCTTGTTTACCATAATTGGGGCTTGTTTATCATTAGAGGATGGGAGTAAAGTATCTAAGTGATCCTCCTCAAGATCCTGTGGATTGATCAACAACAATGGTTGTCAATCCTGGGCATCCAAATTGGAAAGTGCATGGAACCTATTAGCTGCCAGGGGTATAGCGTAGGTGTCCCCAAGCAATATAACTGGTGGGTTGTAAAAATAGCCTAAGGGAAGTGCACAAATATCAGTACGATGTAAGAGGGATTGCTTTTGGGTGCTAAGTAACTGACGAACCGTGTAAGGTCTGCGAAAATAAAGAACAATACAATCACCATTAATGTTCTTATCTGATTGGCCAACCCACCCTACTCTCCTAGCCATAATAATTTCATTCATTGAAGAGGGGTGGAAACCTTTATGTTTACGCAGCCAATCTACAGATTTATTGCGTAGGTCTAACCAGGACTCCCTCTGTCCCTCAACAAGGTTGGGAACACCAGCCAATACTAACACATAAGGACTAGAGACCGGTGGTAGACTCAGGACATCTGTGTTGGGGCTTAAGTGTGTATCCCTAAGGTAGTCTACAGCACCATTGTTCAGATCAACCATAATAGTTCCCTGCTGAGACCGATTACAATTCATACTACCTAGTGCCATGTTGGGATCATTTGAATTACACATTTGAGGTATGCCCAGACTTTCCCTCTGAGCCAGAGTAGAATTCGGCACTGACGGATAATTTTGATTACAACGGGATGCACTAGGATTGACAAGGGGGGTGACCTGGGAAGGGAGAGCAGCACCCATCAGTTGTATGTTAGGCCCATGCTTATTGACCACAGATGTTGTAGGATTCTCTCGTCCCACTTTGTCGGAAACTTTGTTCAACCTCCCACCACTTAAATTATCCATAATACAATCCAAATGCTTAAGTTTCCCCCACAGCAGTTCAAAATTAGTATCAATCACATTCTTGAGGATAGCCAACATAGTCTCAAATGCTTCCGTTGGAGGCCCTATGGTTGTGGCTCCCCCCGCAATACCTGTAGTGGCCTCATTGCACATAAGTTCAGAGGTAATATCTGTCTGGGTCGCTACTGAGTTTGTGGTGACTGCCGCATGGCTATTTAAGCTGTTAACAGGTTGACGACCTTTATTATTTTTGGAATTGGATTTGGCAATGACAACATGCTCTTTTTTTTTTTTAGTAGGTTGAGCACTTGTTTTGATGTTCCTTTGTGCCTTGGTGGCATTTCCCCTGGTGTTAATACAGGGCACATCTAAGACAGACACATTAAGAGAGTCCACAAGTGATGAAGGTGGGCTAGGGGAAGCAAAATCAGGCCTCGCTGGTGATATATTTGGTATAATCGGACAAGTTGAATTAGCATTGGCGGAACCGCCCAACGACAGACGAGATTGTAGCGTGGCAGGGTCCAAAGACAGCCGTCTTTCAGTCAGGTGGATTTCATGCGTTAAGAGCGATTCAGCCCTTACAATAAATGCGTCCAGAGTCCCGGCTACACCTCTTAGTTTACTCATTTTATATTATACAGTGTGTAGTCCCGGCTACACCTCTTAGTTTACTCATTTTATATTATACAGTGTGTAGTTCCTCAATCATGTGGGCCCACCAGACAATAGCACAAAGCAATAGGCAGTAAGCCGCTTCACATTACCTGAGGACCGGATATCCCAAGATGGAAAGCTGAACAGCGTTACATGCTACCGCCAGGGCCAAATAACATGGCCCAGCCCAGCCTCCTTCAGCCTCTGACGGCCTCAGACGGGCCCGCCCTTGGTCCGGGCTTGGTCCGGGCCACGTCCTGTGCACGTCCCGTGCAGCGGTGGGAGAGGCTGCGCTATAAGTGCGTTGGCCCCGCCTTTCCCTCACTTGTAACAAAAATGGGTGTGGCTCTGATCAGCAAGGCTGCACCGATAAACGTGAAAAACTAGAGAGGATGCCAATGGTGATTGCTGTTTAACGAAAATCAATGGACCGCAGAAGAGAAATACAACATCTACGTCTGTACTAATTAATAGTATTTATTCAAACTATATCTTTTTTGTCATTCGAATGAATTTTGTAAAATATTTTTCAATTAGACAACCAATTAAACACCAAATACAACAAAAACATTTTTTACAAGGAAGGAAACCATTGTAACACACAGTGCAATACAATAAACACTAGAACTAAACTGCCAATGTGGCAGATACACAAATTTATACACTCATTCAAGCGTCACTCCTCATTCAACAAAACAAACACACGTTCCACACAATGTGCCTTTGGTTACAATTGACTAGGATTTGAAACAACCAAAGGACTATCCAAACAAGGAAAAAATGAAAAGCAGGACCGTTTAGATGTGCAAAAGAATCTATTCATTAGACAGTCATTTGATAAAATAAACAAGAGAATTCTAGAGATGCACCAAAACGGACTGATTACACCAATGTTTGGAATAAACGTAAAGAAGGTCTACGCGTTTCGAACCCCGTTTTATTTGACTGGTGGGGTTCTCTTCAGGACCACAACACAAAGTGGCAGTGCACTTGAAAGTGCCCTTTCAGTGTTCAAAGATGAGTTTAATGGTGAATGGATCCCGGGTGAGACACGTAAGGACGACACTGTCTCAGTCGTCTCAGGCTCTGGATGAAGAAACGTGTTCACCACTACGAATCAGATTCGTCGACCCAAGGCAAATTACATTCCCCCGTCAGCCGAGAGACCTCCAGTGCCGAACGTGCGCAGCTTAAAGTTTTTGCAAGCGCGGAGCGTCCTGCTCCCACTTGATCTTGTGCGATGATTTGAATAACCATTGACAGTGTCGTCCTTACGTGTCTCACCCGGGATCCATTCACCATTAAACTCATCTTTGAACACTGAAAGAGCACTTTCAAGTGCACTGCCACTTTGTGTTGTGGTCCTGAAGAGAACCCCACCAGTCAAATAAAACGGGGTTCGAAACGCGTAGACCTTCTTTTCGTTTATTCCAAACATTGGTGTAATTAGTCCGTTTTGGTGCATCTCTAGAATTCTCTTGTTTATTTTATCAAATGACTGTCCAATGAATAGATTCTTTTGCACATCTAAATGGTCCTGCTTTTCATGTTTTAATTGTTTGGATAGTCCTTTGGTTGTTTCAAATCCTAGTCAATTGTAACCAAAGGCACATTGTGTGGAACGTGTGTTTGTTTTGTTGAATGAGGAGTGGCGCTTGAATGAGTGTATAAATTTGTGTATCTGCCACATTGGCAGTTTAGTTCTAGTGTTTATTGTATTGCACTGTGTGTTACAATTGTTTCCTTCCTTGTAAAAAATGTTTTTGTTGTATTTGGTGTTTAATTGGTTGTCTAATTGAAAAATATTTTACAAAATTCATTCGAATGACAAAAAAGATATAGTTTGAATAAATACTATTAATTAGTACAGACGTAGATGTTGTATTTCTCTTCTGCGGTCCATTGATTTTTGTTAAATAGCAATCAGCATTGGCATCCTCTCTAGTTTTTCACGTTTCCCTCACTTGTGGCACGTGTGAGGTGCAACGATGCGCTGGTGCACTCTGGGGGTTGGAGTCCGCCCCAAAGTGTGGTTGGTAGAGTTAGTGCCAGCGACTAGCAGCGGATGCTGCAAGGATCCAACGAGGACAACAGGTCGTGGTGATATCGTCAAAGGAGCCCCAGGAAGCTTCAAGGTAATACAAAACAACACCCACTCCGCGGGGGGAGAGGCTGCGGTATAAGCACGTTGGCCCGTCTCTCCCTCACTCGCAGCAGGTGTGAGGGGCAACGATGCGCTGGTGCACTCTGGGGGTTGGAGTCCGCCCCAGAGTGTGGTTGGTAGAGTTAGTGCCGGCGACTAGCAGCGGATGCTGCAAGGATCCAACGAGGACAACAGGTCGCGGTGATATCGGCAAAGGAGCCCCAAGAAGCTTCAAGGTAATACAAAACAAATATATGTATTTATTACTAAACACACTCTACTAACCTCTTTATGAGATTAGAGCACAAAGCACACAATATTAAATCAATCGAACGACAGTAAATAGCACAATACACAGCGTGCTCCAGGGGGAGACCGAGAACCAAATACTCAAAGTGGTATAACAACCATGACTTCACTAGTCACAGTGCCTAGAGCACATAGAATCGCTGGGACTCCAAGGAACCACCCAAAGTAGTGACACAGGGGACCCACGGAGGATGGGTGCAGTGTGGGAACATGGGCGCGAGCTCTGTACAACCCTATGGGAAAGTCGCGGTTGGAAAATTACAGTTTGAGGACACTCCGGAGAAGACTTCAAGCAAAACCTTTGGAACATAGAAGGTTCCAAGGCCAGCACCCTTGTGAGTACCGGGGTACCCATGTTACCTATCCCAGAGGAGCCGGGTGCATAGGGGTCAAGTAGTGTCGGAAACCCTCGTCATTTTCAATGGCGTGATGTGAAGAAGTGCTGCTGCCGGGAAGATGAAAAGTGTCCGGTGGAATCCAAGCCTGGATCCGAGGTGAGAAGAACCTGAAAGCAGAGGGGACAAATTCTGGGTCACTTCAGGGTGACCAGGGGCTCAGTAGACCTATGCCCACCGATGTCGGGTACTTCAGGTGAGAAGATAGGATGCTTGACTCAAGCTACGGTGAGGACCAGCAAGGTCCTGGGGACTCTCCAAGCAATTGAGTCAGGGCACGTCTGGAGCAACCAGGGAAGCCCAAGAAAAGTCAAAGTTACCTTCTCAGGAACCCCCAGGCCAACGGACCAGGGATTGCGAAGGGACCTCAAGCTGAATCACGAAATACTAGCCCACGGAACACTCATGGAGTGTAGGCCGGAAATCTTCAGTGGAAATACTGCTCGGGGTCAGGACTACACGTAGCCCAAAGCACAGCCTCAGGGATTGCCAAAAAGCATATGCTGCTGCAAAAGTTCACAATGCACAGGGGTTCAGGTTGCACGGTCCCAACGAGGGATACTGGTCTCAGAATTGCTGAGTGGTCAGATCAACCTCAGGGACGCTCTGGAACCCACCTCTTGTGTTGCAGAAATCTTCGGAGTCCTAAGGAGCTCGGGAGATGCAACCCGGTCAGATGCGTGAAGGTGCCTGCTGCTGCTGGGGAGTAACTCCTTTACTCCAAGGGAGATTATTCAGTCATCCAGTGAAGTGTAGATTGTTGAAGTACTTGGTTTCTGTAGCAGAGTTTAGTCCAGGTAAAATCTAAAGTCCTGTAGTCAGGGTTCCTACTTTATACCCAAGGAAGGGGTTGGACAAACTCTGGGGACCCACCTATGGGAGGGTCAGGACAGAGGGGTGGCTACACCGATGTCCTTTGTCCAGTTTAGCGCCACAGCGGGAGCAAATGGCTCCTGCAACCGGTTTGAACTGGACTATGCACAGGCCCACCAAATGTGCCCCCAGTGCAGACTTTCAAAAACTCTGAGTGCACTCACCCCACCCCAATACACTAAATCCTGTCTGGGTGGTGGTAACTCCTTCCTGTGACAGGAAATCTATTATCAAGCCTTTCCCTGCTCGAGCTCAGCTCAGCAGCAGGAGGGCAGACTCGTGTCTGTGGCTGACAGCATCCATTTTGTGATGCCCAGGTCGAGAAAGCTGGCACCGGGTGCACTGGTATTTCACATAAGTCCCTCTAGAAGGGTGGAATCATACCTCCTGGCGGGGAGGTATGATTCCAAGGTGTTTGACACCAAACACGACATGTTTCTAAGTAGCCGTTTTAAAGTTAGCATTTACCGCGAGGTTATAATGCACTTAAATATATATGGTTGGCTGCATCACAAACAACCCTGGAAAATAGGTTCCGAAGGCTGCAGAGGGGCTCTGCTCATGCAGGGGCACCCTCTCACATAAAACCCAACACCCTGACTTGAGGACTGATAAGGCCTGCCATACGGGTGACTGATAGGTTTATAGGTGCAGTGATTTAGAATAGATATAGTGAACCTATATATAAGTAAGGGGTGCATGCACCACCTTACACAGGCTGCAGTAGCAGACCTGTGGTGTTAGTTTGAATGGTCTCTCAGGGGTGGCATAATACATGCTGCAGCCCCTGGGAGGCCTCTGGGGTACCTATGCCCTGGGTACATGGTGTACCATATACTGGGGACTGATAAGGGTACCCCAGTATCCAATCTGGAGTGTACCTAAAGTACATGCAATCAATTTAGAGGAGAAAGCAGCTAGACTGGGGTCCTGGATAGCAGGATTCCAGTCAGTCTAAGTTGAAAACAGTGATACATCAGCAAAAAGTGGGGGTAACTATAGGAAGCAGATCCTACTCTCCTACAATTACCATTCCAAAGATATGAAACATGATTTAGCTGCTGCTTTCTAATCAGGACTACAGCTTTAAAGTGTTTTGAGGAATTTCCAATGCTAGCTCATGAGAGGACTAGACCTCACAGTAGTGAGAAACTAATTTAGCTATTTGTCACTTCCAGGACATGTAAAACTTAAAAGTACATGTCCTACATTTTACTTACAAAGCACCCTGCCCTTGGGGCTACATAGAGCCTACCATTAGTGGTGACTTGTGTGTAACAAAAGGGGATTTTAAGGCTTGACAAGTGGTTTTAAATGCCAAGTCTAAGTGGCAGTAAACATCACACACATGCCTTGCAATGGCAGGCCTGAGACAGGTTTGAAAGGCTACTTGTGTAGGTAGCACAATCAGTGCTTCAGGCCTACTAGTAGCATTTAGATTACAGGTCCTGGGTATATGGTATACCACTTTACAGTGGACTTGTAAGTAAACTAAATATGCCAATCAGGTATACACCACAGGTATACACCACTTTCACCATGTTTAGGGGAGAAGCACAGACACTTTAGCACTGCTCAGCATTGGTAAAGTGCTCAGAGTCCTAAGGCCAACAAAAAGATACAGCAAAAAGTACAGGTAAGTAGGCAAAAAGTTGGGGGACGACCACTGTAAAGTCCCTAAATGAATACAGACCAGTTCTGTAGTATGGCAGAGACCTCATCCACATTCAAGTCCCAGCAACTGACTGAGCTTGAAGCATAACACATTTATACATAGAAACCACCCCACATTCTAGATTCCTACATCACCACTTAGATACAGAACACCACATTACCTCCCTCACCCAATACCACAAAAGGAAGGACATCACCCTTGAGGAAGTATAAAGGAAAGAGAACATAGAAAATTAAAAATAACAAGAAAAAACTCCTACCTTAAAACAAAGTACACATTAGCAAGGAATATTACTTCACACAATCTTGTAACCAAAGTGGTACACTTTTTGCAAGTTGAGGCCTAAAGATGCCTACATGTTCGTTTTATGATTTCCCAAGAGTTGGAACATTTTACTCACTCCCTTACCTGTACCACTGTGTTCTTGACTGCATTTCTCGCATCATACCACATTTTACTCTTCATCATCTTCTCCCTTTATTTTTCTCTCCTCACCCCAGCATTTACACCCTGATGATCCAACACCGGGTGCTTCTCTGAAACCAACCCAGGAATAATCTCAATACTGGCCACTCTACCCTTAAACAACTGAAAAGGAGACACACCTGTGAAAAAATGCGGTGTGGAGCTATACTCGCATACTTTTTTTTATGGCTTCTTCCCAATTCAACCCTGACACCGCAGCTTGCTGCAATGTTTCTTTCAGTACCTTGATAAATCTCTCCACCACACCATTACTTTCTGGGTGATATAGTGCCTTCTTATGTTTTATACCTCTTAAACTCGAAAACTCTTCTACTACGGAGGAAGTAAATTGAACGCCATGATCAGAGAGTAACGATGTAGGAAATCCCTCTCTACCAAACCGGTCTACAAAAAAATCAATAACAGCATCAGACCCCACCGTACCCACAATCTTGATCTCAGGACAGAATTAAAACATGTCAACACACACTAACACGGTTTGATCATAAGATTGGATTTTTACTAGACCCATGATATCCACTGCAATGTTAGGCCAGGGACCACTCGCCTGCTCCATCAACACCATAGGTTGTGTCCTACACTTTAACACCTTATCACTGTGTGAGCACTCAATACAGTTCCTCATCATCTCTCAATTCTTACATCCATTGCTGACCACCAATACCCTTCTCTGACCCTCTCTTTAGTCTTTTTTTTTTAACTCATCATACATCAGTAGAATAAACAGTTGATAGCAGTACAGAGGTAACCACATAGTGTTGTCAGCGTTCAATCAATTTTCGACATTACAGTGCAGTCAGGTAATACATTTACAATTCCGAGATTGGGTGGTGAATGGCCCACCCATTTATCATCTACACTTCAGTATAGCAATTATAACACAATACTTTCCACACGGTTGTCCTCATTCTAGATTCAATTCCCTATATGTCAGCTGAGGGCTCCATATTTTTCCCACTTTTTGCTACAGCCCCTGCTGCAATATATTACTTCCTCCGCCCTTTGGCACCAATCAAGGTCCCTCTTCCAGTCCGCCTCCAATGGTGCATTCCTTGATCCCCATTCCCGAGCAATATTCTTTTCGGATACGCCCCCCTGCTAGCGTCAACCATATTCTAGCATGTCTGGGCCAGTCCTCCTCCCCATGTATCATCAGCAACAACCCCTTCGCCTCAGGCGGGACCTCCACCGAGAACACCCGTGACATTATGGCAGTTGCCGCCTCCCAGTATCTATGAATCAGTGGACATTCCCAGTGGATGTGGAAAAAGGAGCCCTCCTGCCCACAGTCCATCAGACACAAAGGGGCTCTCACCTTTCCCATTTAGCATATTAGACTGCGGGAGTAGTATGCTCTGTGGAGAATCTTGAGTTGTATCAATCTGAATCGGGCTCTGATCACTATTTCCCTGGGACCCTGAAGGGCATCCACCAATTCCTCATCTGTGATGTTCCCTTTCTCGTCAGTCCATTTTGCCCTCAGGGGCCCCAGTGGGTCCAGGAAGTTGTGAAGTAGCTTTTTATAGGTCACTGAGATCCCTTGTTTGGGAATTTGGTCTACCAACACCCGGTCTTCTAGGGGGCAGAAGTCAGGGATGCTACATTCCTCCTGGATATGTACTCTGAGCGCATGGCCCAATCTGTAATATTGCAGTAGCTGGGATGTTGCTAGTTTCAATTCTTGCTTTAGGGACTCGAAGGAAAGAAGGGCCCCGCTGCACCATACATCCCCCAAATGATCTATGCCTATAATTGCCCACTCTGAGAAGTCAGTCAAGTTTGAGACTTCCCTTAGTCTATCACAATGCCAGAGGGAGTGGTTCATAGCTGTCAGTTCATCTTGGCTTCCCAACTGGGTCTCAGCTTCTGACCAACACCGTATCCTTGTGGCCGTATGGAAGGGCCTTGCCCCTTTTACCTTTTGTTTGTACAATATGGCTTCATAATTGCTACCTCTCATTGCTTCTCTATTGACCCTATGGGCAGGTTCTTCCCAGCCCGAGTATACCCACCCATTGATCACAAACATCTGTGAGGCCCAGTAATATATTTTGATGTTTGGGATCGCTAGTTCCCCATCATAAACTCCTCTCTGCAGTTTTTTCAAGACGGTCCGCGGGGCACCTCCACTCCACAGCAATATACTAACTTCTTGATCTATTTGGCTGAAGAGGTTCGGGGGGTCAGGGTATGGTGTATTTTGCAATACGTATAGGAATCTTGGTAGGGACATCATCTTATATCGAGCAGCTCTTCTCATCAGGGTCAGGGGGAGAGTCTGCCAATGCACCACGTCCAACCTAAGTCGCTCTAATTGGCGAGTGAGGTTGCGTTTTAGAAACAGTGGTTAGTCTCTAGTTATAAAAATGCCTAAATATCTGAATCCCACAGACTCAACTGGAGCCATGCACTGTGCCGGTAGTTTCAGCGGGGGGCCCGACAAGGGGAACACTACTGATTTATTCCAATTGATTCTGTAACCAGAATAGCTTCCAAACAGCTCAAAGAGATGTAGAATTTGAGCTATTGAGTAGTATGGCCTTGATACGTATAATATAATGTCAGTCACGTATAAAAAAATACGCTCTTCCGCACCATCACGTACGGGAATTTCCCATATCATCGGGTCGGCCCTTATCCACGCCGCAAGTGGCTTCAGGGCAAGGGCAAAGATCAGAGGAGACAAAGGGCATCCCTGCCTAGTGCCTCATCCAAGCAGGAAGGGTGCCCAAAGGGCTCCGTTCACCATCACCCTTGCCAATGAGTCCTTATACAGGAGCTCTACTCAGGCACAAAACTTCGGTCCAAAGCCCAGTCTAGCCAAGCCCACGAATAAGTGTGGCCACTCAGTGCTGTCCAATGCCATAGCAGCATCCAGTGCCAGCAATGCCGTTTGTTCCATTTGTGATTGGGCAGTCTTGTGCAAGATTCCATATAGCCTCCTCAAGTTGTGACGAGTGCTTCTACCTGGCATGAACCCTTATTGATTTATGTGAATAAGTGAGGAAAAGGCAGACATCAGCCTTGTCGCCAACAATTTGGCTAATACCTTTGCCTCTACATTGAGTAGAGAGATAGGACTGTACGAGTTACATTCTTCAGGAGATTTGACTAATTTATGAATTACTACAATAGTGGCTACTCATTGGTCATCTGGTAGTCACCTTGACTCCCTCGCCTCCTCGTACATTTCCAACATTGGCCGGGTCTCAGTCATACTCTTATAAACCTCAACCGGCAGACCATTTGGTCCCGCCGCCTCCCCGGACTGTTAAGCATGGATGGCCTGTGAGAAAGTGCCCTCTTTCTTGCATGGTATGCCCCCACTTTTTGCTAAATTGCTGAATGTACTTTGACTGAGTGTACCCTGGACTCCTGCCAATCAGGTGCCCAGGGCCTATGTTCCTTCCTTAAAACACACAAACTCCAAATTGGCAAACCCTGGCCACATGTCAGCCCCTAGTAAATGGTACCCTAGGTACCCAGGGCCTTGTGACCATGGAAGACCCCTAAGGGCTGCAGCACTCATTGTGCCACCCTTAGGGGCCCTGTACCCTTACACACACACACTGCCTTTGCAGGCTGAGTGTCTGGGTGCAGGACAAAATGAAGAGTCGACATGGCACACATCTCTGTGTGCCATGCCCAACACCCACACTGCCAAGGCATATGTCAGTCGCCCCTCTGGCTGGGTGCCTTATGCCCATGGTGTTGGCACAGGAGCAGGAGCCCTGTGCCCCTACAGTACCCAGGTCCATTCCCGGGCACTGTAAGTGCAGTACTGCCATTTAAGAGTACATGGTGCTGAGAGCTCGTCAAACACGAGCTCCACAGCACCATAATGGCAACACTAAAGACTGGGAAGTTTGGTATCAAACTTCTCAGCACATTAAACCCACACTGATGCCAGTGTGAGATTTAATGTACCAAGCACCCCAGAGGGCATCTTAGAGATGCCCTCCTACAACTAACCTACAATCCACGTCTGCTCTGAGGCTGCCCAGGCTGCCACACAGCAGACACGTTGCTGGACCCCTGGGTGGGAGAGCCCCTGCTCTCCCGTGCCTGCAACAATGCACATCCTGGGTGAGGTGATAGATCTCCTCCCCCAGGATGAGCAAAGGGAAGCTTCAAAGGCCTGCTGCCTCTAGGAGTTTCCCCAGGCCACTGCAACCCCCCACTCTGGCGGGAAGCTTGGCCGGAAACCCCATACAAGGACAGGGGATGTGCCAGCCTGCCCACCTCACCCCTCAGGTGGGGGAGGCGAGGTGAAGCACATCTCCGGGCTTTCGCCATCTTGAAGATGGGAGGCCCTACCCTATCAGGATTAGGCTACTGCCCCCCTCCCACAGGAGAGGGGCAGGATAGGGGGTGTACCCACCCCAGGACAAGGACCCATTGGTCCCTGGCCTTCACCTACCTGTAACGCCCCTAAATCTAGTATTTAGGGGCACCCTGAACCTTCCTTCCCCAGATTCCAGATTCCGAAACTACAAGAAGAGCGAGAAGAAAAGAAGACCTGCCCTGCAGCTGCAAAGGAGAGGGATACACCAGCTGCTTTGGTCCCAGCCCTACCGGCCTGTCGACCTCGGACTTGCTCCTGCTCCAAACCCGGCATCTCTCGTGGCCAGCAACCTCAGAAACCCCAGAGGACCTGGCTACCTTTGAACTCTGATCCCCTGGGACTCCCATGAGTAGAGGCTCTACTCAGAACCTACCTTTTCACCCCTGGCAGCAGCCCGGAACCGCGATCCCAGCCCACTCTGCACCCGCCAAGCCTGGCCGGTGCCGGAGTGAACTAAACCCACGTGGACGACCCCACGGCGACTGTGACCCCGAGTCCGGCACCCAAGGACCCCCCTCGACTATCCTGAAGAAGCTTGCAGCCTCAGAACAGAGTGCCACCCCAACCGCGAACAACAAGAGGGTAAGATTTCCGACATCAAAAGGCACCCCTGCACCCAGCGCCCCACAGCCCTCTGTGCCCAATCCCGGGGTACCTACCTATCCTCCAACTACCCAACTTACCCCTAGAAGTGGTGGTGGCACCTGAAGAGTCCTCGTCCCCGAGCCTGCAGTCTTTTTCCAAACCAGAGATTTCCCATAGAAATCAATTGAGCGCCCGACGGCTCAAAAGCACCCTGCACCCAGCCGCCCGAGTGGCCCTGGCAGTGAAAATGCTACTCTAACCTACTTCCCCAGTTGCCCTGAGTAAGTGACCAGGAGCCCAGCTCCCACAGCCGCGTGGCTTGCCCGACAGCAGCCACCAACCCAGGCCCCCCTATCCCTCATAGGATAACATTGGGCCTAACTCTCTCTGCACCCGGCCGTCCTGAAACCGCTGAGGGTGAACTGACTGTACCTACCTGACACTGGGGGACCCCTGAGTCTATGCCCAGAATTTCAACTCTGCCAGTCGAGTACTTACCCTTAAACCGCTAACTTCATTTTCCTCATAGGGTAACATTGACTGGCTTTTTCTTGGAAATTCTTCTAAGTGTGGACTTTTCAAAACTCAAAATATTCACCAAAAATCAGCCGAGTACCAAAAACGAATTTACTCACCTGCTCTTAGGTGAGCTCCCAGTGCTGGATCTTGGTGCCCAGCACTGACTCTGAAAAGTACCCACAACTATACTTACCTTTAACTCATTTTTCTTCCATAGGAAACCATTGACTGCTTTTCTGTGAAATTTCTTCTAAGTGTTGATTTCTGCAATTTCTAAATATTCCTCAAAAATCGTATAACATCTGAAAACGTAATTACTTACCTGTTTTGGTTAAATGTCCCAGTACTGAGTCTAGACACCCAGTACTGGATTACAAAACTAACGATAACCTACTGTACCTGTAACCTTCATTTCCTTCCATAGGGAATCATTGATTGTTTGCTCTGAAATATTTTCTAAGTGCTCACTTTTGAAATAGCTAAATATTAGTTAAAAATCATTACAGTACCAAAGTCGACTTTCAACAGCTGATTCTGAGAACTGACCCAGGACTGGATCTAGGATCCAAGCCTGGAATTACAAAAGTAATCTAAAAAGTAATCTGTTGCATATAATTTGAATTTATCATTGAGCTCAATGTATTGTGTTTAGAAATAGAGTTGCCTACTGCAACTATTTGTAACTGTTTACTAAAAAGTCTATTGCATATACAAAAGTATTTTTATGAAACATCTCCTGTCGAGAAAGTATATTTTAATTCCAAGTGTTGGTTCTGAAATAAAACAAGCATATATTTTTTATATACAAACCATTGGCCTAGAGTTCAGTTATTGAGTGTGTGGAACTATTTGCTGACTGAGTGTGTACAACAAATGCTTTACACGTCCTCTGATACTGCCTTACTGCTCGACCAGGCTACCACTTTGGAGAGTAAGGTTATATCTAACTTTAACCTCTGTTAAACCCTTGGGGTCTGTGGACTCTGTACACCCTGTACCTATTAAGGAACAGTATATACAGAGCCACTTTCTCACAGGGCCCCAGATATCTCTTCCACTGTTAAGTCGGCCTCCAGAGCCTCCGCCGCCTCCACGGAGAGCGTTCGAAGGGTAAAATCAGCCAGGAATTCGTCACAATCTGTCCTCGATCGAGTACTAGTCCGTGTGTACAGGGTACTATAGTAGGAGGCAAATGTAGTGGCTATATCGGCGTTTGTGGTCTGCAGGTCCCCAGTTGCATCTCTAATTCCGACCACCCATGATCTATCTCTGTCCCGTCTTTCCAGCCAGGCCAGGAGTTTGGATGCCTTATCTCCCATGTCATAGAGACGATGCTGGGTCGCCAAGGCACAGGACCTTGCTGCATTCTCAGCTAAGGACCTCAGTTCTTGTTGGCGTAGTCATAATCAATGTTTGGTTTCTAGGCCTTTGTCCTTTGCAACCTCGGTTTCTACATCCAGGATATCCTTTTTATATCCCTGCACTCCCACATGGCCTCTCTCTTCTTCACCTCAAGCTTGGGCTTGACCTCTTATTACAGTCTTGAAGGCTTCCCATAGTATGATTCGGGATGTTACTGAGCCCCGATTCTCCTCAAAATACTGCTCCTCAGACATACATAATTTTTCCTTCAGGTCTTCCTCTTGAAGGTGTCAGGTTCCGATCGTTGCAGCGCCTGCCAAGTTCCAAAGACTACATTTCCCATGATACCTGTCTGCGGGAAAGGATTTAGTCCGGGACGTAGCGCAGGAAGTGGCGCGTAATCCTCATTTGTTTGGTTACTCTTTCTCAGCTGAGAGAGAGTGGAGGCTTGAAGGCGCCATTCGGGGATTCTCTGAAGCGAGATCCCGGGTTGAAGTTTCTTTGGCGGTGAGGATTCACTGCATGAAGCGTGAGTACTTGAGGAGACCTTTGGGGAAGCCTGGAGTTCGGCTCCCTTGTGTGATACTCTAGTGACCTGGGACGAAGGTCGCTTATAGAGCGCAATACTGCGGTGCCACCGAGTATTGCCGTTTCTTGTGTCTGCGAGTCTTCTTTTCTTTATTTATCAAAGGAGCAAATCCGACGACACAGTGGAAAACCGCGGTGAAGCAACCGCGTATTACTGTGTGTGTTCTTCTTTACTTTGACCTACTTTGGAAGTGTGGGGACATTTGCAAGCAGCAGATTTTTAGCAGTACTCCGCTGCTTGGCGTAGAGGGAACTCTCTGGGTTCTTATTTCAAACCTAATGCTGGTTACCATTATCGTTTGGTTTCACGGTGGTGAGACAACCCCGTTTGACTACATTTGTTGAACTGTTAGTATCTGGAGAAGGGTGGTACCTCCCTTTACCTAAGAACATTGCATTAGGTTGCCTGCATTCACGTGGAGGATTTTTGATTGCACTGCAGAACAGTTTATTGATTAATGCCGGTGTTTATTACACCATCTGGGTACGTACGATACATGAGTTGGCACCTATTGTTTAGTACGTTGTGATGAGTCTGTGGAATTTATGTTGCTAGTTCTTTCATTAACAGGTTGAATGTTGAGCTGCATAACATGGAGAATTCCTCAGGATTGCAAC
This sequence comes from Triturus cristatus, assembly GCF_964204655.1. NCBI lineage: Eukaryota > Metazoa > Chordata > Amphibia > Caudata > Salamandridae > Triturus > Triturus cristatus. The sequence continues at coordinate 251,878,785 of NC_140580.1, read as the reverse complement.
AACAGCATAATTCAGTGCAGGTACAGATATCTTCTAGTGAGAAATTAATGAGAGTAGAGATTTATGCCCTGTATTACAACTTTATGTTTTGTTGTTGCAGGTTCTATTCCACTGCTGTCCCTTCCCTTTTCTTTTCCCTCGCCTGATCATATGATCATATGAATACCCAGTACATATTTATATTCCTGGGTGTTGGTAATATCAGGAGGTGGACCTTTTTTCTGCTACGACTGGATCCTGTGGAGCTGGGCCTGACAGAATTACGCGCCCACGTATTTAGCTCCGCCCGATCCAGTCGGGGTAGAGAATGGCTACTATGGAGGATGTCCTCCAGGTGCTAGTTTTGGTACAACAGGAATTGGCATCCTCAAAGGCTGAAACTGCAGCCTTAAGAGAAAAGGTAGAAAAGCTGTCTAGGAATCCTTTTGATGTCTCTCCCATGGCTTCTCAGATAAAGGTTACTGTGCCTCCTCCTATCTCATTAGCAAATCCTGAAAGGTATGCAGGGGATTCTTTGAAAATACAGGTGTTTCTTACATAGATAATGCTGCATTTTTCCTGCAAACCAGCCTCCTTCCCTAACAACCACTCCAGAGTAGCTTTTGCGATTTCCTATTTGGTAGGGGATGCGGCCAATTGGGTTGTTCCTTTAGTCAGGAACAATGATGCAGTGTTATCTGATTGGGCGGCGTTCAGGGCAGAATTTGAGAGGGTCTTTGATCGAAGGGCGACAACGCTCAGTGCTGATAAAAAAATGATTGGAACTTAAGCAAGGAAGAAATTATTTGGTTACGTATTTGACTACATTCAACAGATTAGTGACGGAAACCACCTGGACTGAGGAAAAGCGGATGTCTTTGTTTTATCAGGGGCTGAGAGAGGAGATGAAGGATGTCTTGGCCCAAATAGACCCACAACCCACCACTTGCACTGACATGATTAATTTAACCTTGCGTTTGGATGGGAGAATGTCTGAGAGAGGGGGATAGAAAAAGAAGTAGGAGAGGGGTTACTAAAGAGTAGAGAGAGCTTCACGCCGACCTATATCTAATACAGAGACCTTTCCACAACCCATGGAAATAGGGGCTGTTCGGATCCCTTTGTCCAAAGAAGAGAGAGAGAGCAGATGGGTACAGGGTTTGTGTATGTATTGTGGGAAAAAAGATCGTTATGTTAGAGAATGTCCCACTAAACCTAAGTCCTCCGAAGCTTGGTCCCGGAATAAGAAAGTGGCTGTGTCCACATCATTACCTGCAGCAGTGGCAGGAGTTCCTCGTGGTAGTGAGGATAATAACAAGGGTTGGTCCCCTCATTGGCCACCTCTGACCTGCAGGATACAGAATCCCACATTGTGTTCCCTATGACTCTTGAGTGTAGTGCCCAGTCTCGTAAGATAAAGGTCATGGTAGATTCAGGCGCAACAGGAAATTTTATAGATAGTGGATTGGTCACGAATCTTTGGTTACAGAGGGTACCTAGGAAGACAGCAGAAGAGGTATTTGCCATAGATGGCAAGCTTTTGAAATCTGGTTTGATCGTTGAGCAAACGGAAATACTTCTATTGACCTTAGCCATGGAGGAGGAAAAACATATGGAAAAAATATCACTGAATATCATAGAAGCCCCACAGTATGAAGTTATCCTGGGTATGCCTTGGTTATGTCACCATAATCCCACTATAGATTGGAAAACTAAATCTATTCAGTTTCATTCAGAAGAATGTTGAGAACATTTAGTCCCTAACAATTCCTCACAGGCAGTGGCTCTGATGCATTCGTATGTGGTAGCAACATCGGCAGAGAAAGATGTTAAGTTACCTGAATAATACTCTCAGTACCAGGGCGTTTTTAGCGAGACACAAGCTGAACAGTTGCCCCCTCATCGGGAGTATGATTGTCGGATAGACTAGGTAGAGGTGGCTACTATCCCTGCATGTAGGGTGTATGCATTGTCTGTGCCAGAGACTAAACATTTGCGTGAATATCTGGATCATTATTTGGAAATGGGGTTCATTAGACCTTCCCGGTCACTGGCTGCTTCCCCACTGTTATTTATATCGAAAGCTAATGGTGATTTGAGAGCTCGTGTGGACTATCGTGTATTAAAGAAAAACATTGTTTGAAACCGATACCCTTACCCCTCATTTCTGTGCTGCTTGACCAGGTGAGAGAGGCCAGAAAATACACAAGGTTAGATTTGAGGGGGGCGTACCATTTGGTGCATGTCAGGAATGGTGATGAGTAGAAGACGGCGTTTAAGACTCGTTATGGCTTGTTTGAATATACTGTCATGCCGTTCGGCCTTTGCAACGCCCCGGCGGCATTTCAGTATTTTCTTAATGATGTTCTAAAGGAATATGTGGACTTGTTTGTTGTGGTGTATATTGACGACATCCTCATGTATTCTAACACAGTAGAGGGGCATGCCAGTCATGTTATCAGAGTCTTGAACAAGTTGCGAGCTCACAGGTTGTTCTGTAAATTGAGCAAATGTGAATTTGGAGTGCGACAAGTGGAATTCCTAGGGGTTATGCTGAGCCCAGAAGGTGTACACATGGCAGAGAGAAAAGTGCTGGCAGTGCAGGAATGGCCAACCCCGAAGAATGTTCGTGATGTGCAGTGTTTCCTAGGCATCGTGAACTACTATCGCAGGTTTATCCTCCATTTTTCTCAGGTGGCTGTTCCAATTTCCAGGTTACTTAGGAAGGGTGTCACTTTCCAATGGACCCGTGAAGCGGAGGAAGCATTCATCTTCCTAAAGAACGCTTTTACCACGGCTCCGGTACTTGCACATCCCCGACCTGAGCACCCCTTTGTGGTGGAGGCTGATGCCTCAGATGAGGCTATTGGGGCCATACTATCACAAATGAATCAGAGCACAGGGCAGCTGCATCTGGTGGTCTATTTGTCAAAGAAATTGAATCAGGCAGAAAGGAATTATACTGTTGCTGAGAAAGAACTACTGGTGATAAAAAAGGCATTTCAAGAATGGAGGCAATATCTGTGGGGGGCTAACCACCCTATCACGGTATATACGGATCATAGGAATCTGCAATAAATGAAGTCTGCGCGACATCTTTCCCAAAGACAAATGAGATGGATGTTGTTCTTCTCGGAGTATGAATTTGTTGTTACCTTCAGACCAGGGGTGGAGAATCGCACAGCTGACTCTTTGTCTAGACAGGAAACAACAGATCTTACTCTTCATGACGTCAAAACTGAAGCCATCATTGAACCCTCTAAGGTGCTGTGTGTAGTCTGAGTGGAAAACTTCTTGGAAGAGGTAAGAAAGCATAAATCACTCACAGTATGGGAAGCCTGGGCTACCAAGGATATGGAGCGCACTGTGAAGCAGGGATTGCCTTTCTATAGAGACAGATTGTATCTTCCCACTCCAGAATTACAAAAGAAGGCTTTTCTGTGGTGTCATGTATCTCCATTGGCTGGTCATCCAGGAGTGTGGAAAACCATGCAATTGATGCAACGCCATTTTTGGTGGAGCACTTTAACTAAAGATTTCACATCCTGGCTGGCAATATGTGAGGAATGTGCTAGAGCAAAGAATGAAAATGTTGGAAAGAAAGGAAAACTCATCCCTCTGCCCACTCCACTTCACCCATGGCAAAACATCAGTCTGGATTTTATCACTGGGTTGCCCTTAGAGAAGGGAAAATCGGCGATCATGGTGGTAGTGGATGGGCTCACAAAAATGAGACATTTCATTCCTTGTGTAAATCTTCCTACGGCCAGTCAAACCGCCCAGCTACTGTTAACCAACATCATCAGAGTACATGGACTGCCTGAAATCATTGTGTCCGAAAGGGGACCACAGTTCATAGCTAGGTTTTGGAAGTTATGGTGCAAGGCCCTGCATATAGACTCTTCCCTGTCAACCAGTTTCCATCCGCAGACGGATGGGCAGACAGAACGGCTGAACCAAACCCTCAAGAAGTACCTCAGATGTTACGCAAAGGAGGCCCAAGAGTCCTGGGTAGACATGTTGTGGATGGCAGAATTGGCGTACAACAATGCTTGGCATAGTTCTGTCGGTCTATCTCCTTTTCGTGCTAATTTTGGGGTCGATGCCAGAATATTGCCTATCCACATTCCGGAGGAAGTGATCAATCAAGTACGGAAACTTCAATCACTACACCGTCGAGTCAGAAACCATTTGATGCAGGCTAAAGAGGCCTATAAGAAGTGGGAAGACCGTCACAGAATTGAGGGACCTCAATATAAGGTTGGGGATAGAGTGTGGCTGTCCACCAAAAACATTTGTTTCAAGTTGCGAAGCGTTTTTCATCCTAGGTTTATCGGCCCGTACACCATAGTTCGGCAACTCAATCCTGTCACCTACAAGCTGAAGTTGCCCGGAACCCTTCGGATTCACCCTGTGTTCCACTGTAATCTTTTGAAGCCTGCCCTGGGGGCGCGCAGGCGGGCACGCCGCCTGGAGTCTGTGATCGGGGATTGGAATACGAGGTCAGGAGTATTCGTCATTCCAAGATGAGGAGAGGGGTACTCTGGTATCTCAATTCTTGGAAGGGATACAATGCTGAGGATGATTCCTGGGAACCCTGGCAGAATGTGCATGCTCCGGCGGCTGTTCGTTTGTTCCACAGGCGATTTCCATTGAAACCTGGGCCTAGGAGGCGCTAGGTGAGGGGGACCTACTGTCCGGTTCCGATCATTGCAGCGCCTGCCGAGTTCTAAAGACTACATTTCCCATGATGCCTGTCTGCAGGAAAGGATTTAATCTGGGACGTCGCGCAGGAAGTGGCGCGTAATCCTGATTTGTTTGGTTACTCTTTCTCGGCTGAGAGAGAGTGGAGGCTTGAAGGCGCCGTTCGGGGATTCTCTGAAGCGAGATTCCGGATTGAAGTTTCTTCGGCGGTGAGGATTCACTGCATGAAGCGTGAGTACTTGAGGAGACGTTTGGGGAAGGCTGGAGTTCGGCTCCCTTGTGTGATACTCTAGTGACCTGGTACGAAGGTCGCTTATAGAGCAGAATACTGCGATGCCACCGAGTATTGCCGTTTCTTGTGTCTGCGAGTCTTCTTTTCTTTATTTATCAAAGGAGCAAATCCGCAACACAGCGGATAACCGCGGTGAAGCAACCGCGTATTACCGTGTGTGTTCTTCTTTGCTTTGACATACTTTGGAAGTGTGGGGACATTTGCAAGCAGTAGATTTTTAGCAGTACTCCGCAGCTTGGCGCAGCGGGAACTCTCTGTGTTCTTATTTCGAACCTAATGTTGGTTACCATTATCGTTTGGTTTCACGGTGGTGAGACAACCCCGTTTGACTACATTTGTTGAACTGTTAGTATCTGGAGAGGGGTGGTACCTCCCTTTACCTAAGAACATTGCATTATGTTGCCTGCATTCACGTGGAGGATTATTGATTGCACTGCAGAACAGTTTATTGATTAATGCCTGTGTTTATTACACCATCTGGGTACATACGATACATGAGTTGGCACCTATTGTTTAGTACGTTGTGATGAGTCTGTGGAATTTATGTTGCTAGTTCTTTCATTAACAGGTCGAATGTTGAACTGCATATCATGGAGAATTCCCCAGGATTGTAACAACAGCATAATTCAGTGCAGGTACAGATATCTTCTAGTGAGAAATTAATGAGAGTAGAGATTTATGCCCTGTATTACAACTTTGTTTTGTTGTTGCAGGTTCTATTCCACTGCTGTCCCTTTCCTTTCCTTTTCCCTCACCTGATCATTTGAATACCCATATTTATATTCCTGGGTGTTAGTAATATCAGGAGGTGGACCTTTTTTCTGCTACTACTGAATCCTGCAGAGCTGGGCCTGACCGAAGGTACCAAGCATCCAGTTTTGGGAAGGCCAGTTGGTTAATGTACGGACCAACGAGGGTAACCCCTACCGGTGAGTGGTCTAATATCCTTCTAGCATAGTGATTGGCATCCTTGAAGGAGCCCACCTGACTCTGATGGGAAAACAGATAGTCAAGGCGCGACATGGAGCCATGATGGGCAGACAAAAATGTATATTTGGCTTTGCCGGGATTATGTAATCTCCAAAGGTCTACCATCCCCATAGCCAGCACAAATGTACGCAGGGTCCCTTCATCTGGGCGATTCTGGGCTGTCCCCAATCGATCTTGAACTGGGTGCATCACCATATTCACATCCCCCCCATTAGTGATGTGCCCGTCTGGAGCTTTAGCAGAAGGGACCCCAACCTTGGTAGGACTTCCGCTTGTAGTCTGGGTGGGATATACACGGTACTAAAATTCAAGGTAATTCCCTCACATGAGCCAGATACGGCCGCATAGCAGCCCAATATGTCACTATGTGTTGTGGAAACTATATACGGTGTTGCGGCTTTAATTATGATTCCCACCCGTGAGCCCGTGGAGTAACCCGCATGAAGAAGGAGCTTATATCCAAAGTGGTCTAATGCTTTGTAATGGTTCCACCTTAGGTGTGTTTCTTGGAGCATGACCAAGTCTGGAGAATAGCGTTTAATATACTGCAAGACCAAGGTTTGCCTAGTCTTGTTCCCAAGTCCATATACGAAGTTGTTTGGGTTTACCTGCCTGTGGCGGTGACGTCAGATTTCTGGACATCAATTAAACACCTCTGTCTTAGTGTACCACCTACACCTGCAATTCTGAACTTATGTTTTAGATGAGCATAACCTAATAATTAGCTAACAGTATCAAACTTCCCCAAACCCCCCTTCCTGCCTAGTGAGGTATCTAACTCCCACCTCCCCAACCTGCAGAGTGCCTGTCGCCCAAACTTAAACATGTAACTGTTAAGGGGGTATTGTGTCCTTCACCGCCAATGTATACAAATGAAACTCTATTGAATCATTATCCCCCATTCATCAGATCTTCATTACTGTACTCACTGTTATGTAGGTTCGTCATATCTGCACTTCTCCAGCATGTGCAGCCAGTATATAAATACCCTCCAGCCGTGTTGCGCCAAGTGCGCTGCACCCGCTCATGCAATAAATCAATCTACTCACCTCAGACCCAACCCAGGATCAATAAACACTCCCTTCATTATCAAGCCAGATCATCCGCATGAGCCACCAGAGCAATAGCAAAATACTTTGTCGCTGCGTGCCCTCGCTGCCTGTAGTATGGTATCTTGGTCCCTATAATTAAGGATCTGAGCTATAATCATTCTGGGGGGGCTCCGGGGCGTGGCCTATGTCCTAGTGCACAATGCGCTCTCTCCACTGAGAAGAAGGTAGACAGTCATTTGGGACGCAGTGTGTTAAGGATCAGGTCTTCCACGAAAAGGTCAACGGACTGTCCCTCAGCCCCTTCTGGAACCCCCACGACTCGCAGGTTGTTCCAACATGCCCTCCCTTCCTGATCTTCTAGCCTCACCAGGACCGCTCCCTGTTGCTTGGTCAGTTTAATTATTTGTTCCTCGAGCCGCTTCGTTTTAGATTATAGGCCACCAATATTTATTTCAGCCATAGCTACTTTCTCTGCTATTCCACGGAAATCCTCAAGAAGGAGGTTAATTTCCTCTGTGACTGCATCTAATTTAGGTTCAAGCATACTTTTTAAGTCTCTGATAGCTTTCATGAAATCTCGAAGAGTGTGGTCCTGCCCCAGAGGCCCACTGGCCAGAGGCCCCAGTTGTCTAGTGGTGTCTCCTGTGTCTTCCCGGGGTCCATAGAGAGACAGTATATTTATTGATTTTATTTAGACTGTCTGGGGTGAGGGCCTTTTGTGTGCAGCATGGTGAGCTGGGGCCCGAGTGCAACTGCAGGATCTAGTGCATGTGGTCACCAGAACTCTTTAGGTCTCCTCTGCATTGGGGCCTCTTTACGCACCTCAACTAGAGTCACAATACACCATCTTGGCTTGTATGGCACCTCCTCTGTAGTGGTAGGTTATGGGTGGGCCACCAGACAGGACCAGGGCCCCACACTGCCAGAGAATGTACGTGCCACAGGCGCAAACCCAACCCCGTGCCCCAGCAGTGCTAGGTAGATAGTAGTTAGAATCTGAGGGGTGGCGTAGTATGGCTAAGCTCGCTTTACAGACCTGGGGATTCCCAGGGGTCACAGTTCAGCCCTCTTGGCTGGTGTTCCTTTAGCGATCAAGATCTGGGGCTTTGATAAGTTCCCCTTCCAGTGGGGTAGGGCTGAAAGGCCTCCAAAGTGCCCCCACACTGCAAGGATTTTAGGCCGGTCTGGGCCTGGTTGAGGCAGCCCCCCTCCCAAACACAGGAGGCTCGACAGTCAAGATCAGTGGGGGAATCTTATCCTTGCGTCGATAGCCCAGCCCAAAAAGCCTGGGGCCAGCTCTTCCTCTATGCATTGAGCGCTAGGCTCCCTACCGCTCCGCAGGCCCTGGACGGTTGCGCTGGTCCACTAGCTGCACTCCCCTCAGCACAGCGTTGCACAGGTCACAGCCGCTTGGCTGGTTTTCTCCCCTCGCCTGGCCCAGACAGGAGCCGCACCCTTCGTCTGGTCAATGCTCGGCTGCACGGCTCCTCCCCTCGTCACCACCACTCTGTTTTTTTTACTGGGAATTCTTTTTATTTTCTTATGCTTGTGATTACAACAAAGAAAGAAGAGAAAAAAAAGCAGACTTTAGTTCAAAACAGTAAGAAAATACAAGTTGATTGTAAACGTATGCATTCCTATCACAAAACTTACTAAACAATTCTCGACACAATATGAATTGACAAAAACAAATAAATAAGAATGCTTCCATCATCAGTAATTACAGTACAATCTGTCGATAGGAGACATTATATAACATTTTGCAATAATACTAAGAGGCCAACTGCTTAAACTAAATAGGGCATCAGCTATTGACCTATCCATGCTTCAAGTGGAGCCCAGATCTTTTTACCAAAGTCACGCCTGACTCTACCCCACCTAGCCCAGACTGCAGACTCCAGGTTATATAATGCTAGAATCCTCCCTCTCCAGTCAAAAAAAGGTAGGTGACACAGGACTTATCCACTCTGAGGTGATACAAAGGCGAACCATGGCCATAGCTATTAACAAAAAAGCTGAAGAATAACGAGGCCGAATATGCTCACTATTACTTTGATACCCACAAATAACTAACTTGGGGGAGAGAACAGCAGAGATTCCGTGATTGACATTGAGGAACTGCTCTACTTCCTTCAAAAAAGGCTTCAGCTTGTGACATCCAAAAAACATGTGGACATCATCAGCCGCCATTAACCCACACCTTGGGCAGCTATGCCCTCCACAACCCGCCCACTTAGATATCTTGGCCGGGGTATAATATAGGTCAAATAGAGCCATGTAGCACTGAGATCGTAGACTACCAGAAATGAGGACCCTACCTGCTAGTTCCAGGGCAGTAACTATATCTATTCCTGTTACACCAAATTTGGCTTCTAGTTTTATCGTAGAGGCAGTAATATCATCAGGAAGCCTTGTGAGTAAATGGCGATAGATTACCCCAATTTTAGAACACTTAGCAATAAATTCAAACAAAATTATCTTCCCAAATAGTGCTTCGGACTTCAGTTTGCTTCTCTCTATAAAACTACGTAGCTGTAAATATTTAAAGAAATCAAATGTATTGAGCAGATACCTCTCCTTAAGGCATGCAAAAGAGGCAAGCCTCCCTTCATGTCCTAAGTTGCCAAGTACATTTATTCCTAGTGCTGACCAGTTAAAGGTGACTTGATCCTGGAAGACTGCTGGTAAAAGCCGGGCTGCAGAAAAGGGTGTATAGAAGTTAATTTTGGGAACTAAAAATTTTAGACGGACCTTACGCCATACCGAAAACATGGACCAGATGACCTTAAACCTAGTTCTTTTATAGTAACTAGGTTCTAAAACCCGGACTAAGACTCGTTTAACATCTTCACCCAGCCCAATTTCAAAAATTGAGGGCCTACAGGCCAAAGAGGGGCCGGCGGCGTCTCCCAACAGTGGTAGGCCAAAGTATTGAATCATTGAAGACCAAAAATAGAATAATAAGCTGGGGACCCCCCAGCCACCACGTGAGCGAGGCTGGAACATCCATTTAGCCGCCCTTCTGGGCTGCTTATAACCCCAAAGAAACCTGCTGCAAATTCTATCTGCCAAAGCTAAGCTGGATTGAGGCACCTCTAAGGGTACTGTTCTAAATATATATAGGAATTTAGGCAGAATCAACATTTTAAGGACATTGCATCTACCGTAAAGCGAAAGATGGAGATTGTCCAACCTTGCCAATATTGTTTTTACCGAATTAATTATAGGCAAAATGTTTAGGTCTGGGATAGTACTAACATGTGATGTAATATATACACCCAGATATTTTGCAGACTGCACTATCGGGGCATCCGAGGGACCCATAGCTGCGGATTGAATAACTTGGGTCTTAGCGGCATTAAGTTTGTAGCCAGAATAGGCTCCATACTGATCTGCTATGATTTTAACAGCCGTATAGGCAGACGAGACATCTGAAGTCAGAACGACAATGTCGTCGGCGTAAGCTAGAACCTTATAATCCGTTGAATGGATCGTAACTGGATAAATGTCCTGCGCTTTCTCAATTAAATATAAGAAGGGTTCTATATACAGCGCAAAGAGCAGAGGGGAACACGGGCAACCCTGACGAGTGCCCCTTCCTACTGTAAATGGCTTAGAAACTAGCCCAGAAACCGAGACAGTGGCTTTAGGGGTAATATACAAAGATTGGACTGCGTGGATAAATTCAGGGCCAAGCCCCTTCCAACCGAGAACCGCCCAGAGAGATGGCCAGGCGACCCTGTAGAACGCTTTTTCAGCGTCCAACAGGATCGCCCCTACAGGTGATGATGTTGCCTGGGCCCAGTCCAATAAAGCCACTACTCGAGATACATGATTTGCTGTATCTCTGCCTGGGATAAAACCATGCTGGCGTAGCGAGACCAAAGGGGTGATTACAGCTGCTAATCTAGATGACAAGATCTTGGCAAAGATTTTATTATCAGAATTTATGAGTGAAATAGGCCTAAATGAGGCAGGATCCAATTCGGGTTTGTCTTTTTTCTTAAAAAGAATATTATTGGTCAGGGTCCAGGACTCAGGAATACTTCCCAATTGTGCAGCCCTAAGAACTGAGAGAAGAACCCGACGGGTCTCCTGAGTAAACACTTTATAAAACTCTAATGGGACTGCATCAGGACCTGCTGCCTTGCCATTGGCCAATCCTCTGATTGCTGTCTCAACCTCCTCCCATTCAATGGGGGCCGAAAGAGCACTTTTCTGTTGATCGGTGGGTTGGGTAGTTGGAATGCTTGCCAAGAAGAGGTTGCAGCGTGCTGGTCTGAGTTTACGACGCCATTACTGGCTTCATTGTATAAGTTTTTATAAAACTGCTGAAATACCTCAAGGATCCCTTCTGGAGTTTCAAGAAGCTGACCATGTGAGTTCTGTATCTTGGTGACATAATTGGCCAGCCCCTTCTGCTGAAGTCTCTTTGCCAGAACCCTGCCTGACCGCTCTCCCATTTCGAACATCTCGGAGCGATATTGCGAGAATTTAGCGGCTAGATCCTGACCAAAATACTCCAGCAGAGAGGTCCTTGTCTTAGCTATTTTGACCTGAATTTGCGTAATGTCTCTACCTTCTCTTACAGCTTCAATTAGTTCTGTCTCTACTGTACTTAACACTGCCAAGCGCTCGTAAATTTGTTGCTGGGCTGCTTTTCGACGGAAGAAGGAAAAACTCCTGGTCTCGCCTCTCATGGCTGCCTTGAATGAATCCCACACCACATTCTCAGAGGCTGTGCCAACATTAAAATCAAAGAATTCGCTGATCCAGCACTTCATATGATCTATATAGGCCTGTTCTGTCAGCAGTTTCCTTTCGAACGTCCAAGCCCTAAATTCTAGTGCCCTCTGTGGCAGAGTATATTCTACAATAAGAAAATTGTGATCAGATAATACCCTTGGATGCAGTGCAATGGACGATGACATAACCAGCTGTTCGGACATAAAAAAATAATCTAGCCGGGACATTTTATTATGTGGGGCCGAATAATATGTAAATCCGTCTAATAATTGATTATGGAACTGCCAACAATCTAGCAAGAAATGCTCTTGTACCAAAGCTTGTAATGCCCGAAACACCCTGGGCTTTTTCCCAAGATAAGATTGGTCCGTAAATAAATTAACACTAACCGCTAAATTGATATTGAAATCTCCACAGAGAAAGGTAGGATTTGGATACAAAGCTAATTCGGTATTCAGGTGGTGCAGGACTGCCGGGTCATCTAAATTTGCCCCATATACTGTACAAATTGTATAAGACCTAAGATTTATAATTACCTCAACAATCGCCCACCTGCCTGCACTATCTTGACTGGTCCTTCTACAGGTACAAAGACCTCGTCGTGCCAAGACCGCCACCCCCCTGATCTTAGAAGTTTGACGAGAGCAACCAATTAGTTCAAATCCAGGTATCCGAAGCATACCCCGCTCATTCCAGGCAATGTGGGTCTCTTGAATACAGATCAGATCCAGCCGTAAGACTGACAGCAACTTTGAAAACAGAGCCCTTTTCCTCCCATTATTTAGCCCACAGATATTCCAGGAAGCTATCCTAATTTTTGCTTGCGCCATTCAATGTATATACAAATACCTGCACTATGATAATGGACATCTGACTTTACACGACTGCCAACAAATATCTTTTCTGTATCAAATCCATCATAAAATACTGAACTACACATAATTAAGTTGAACCACAAGCTTTTTTTAATACTCAATATGACCCCCTCCACCCAAAACACCAAACCCACCCCACCACCCCCACCCTGACCAACCCCTGCAAAGGGCAACAGGGCCTAAGCCCTTGCGATGGAAGAGCCGGCAAGACTCATACTCCTGAAAGCCATCGCCACACTATATAAAGGAAAATACCCCTATAGTTTACTTTCTCCTGGCTTCCATGACAACATTTATCCATCTAGTGCAGTTCGCAAAGCCAGTGAAAGCCAGTAATAGGCCAAATAAGAAATGCAATCAGAAACATTATCGGGCTTTTAAATAAGGGTTCGAGAAAGGGAGACAGATAGAAAGACAAGTGTTGTTAAGATTATAATGTGCACCAGCTGAACATCACCCCAATCAAACCATGCTTTTCCCTTATAATGAATCCAAATAATCCTTAGCTTTCACATCGGATTGAAAAAATGTATCTTGGCCCTTAAAAATGACCTTAAGCTTTGAAGGGAAAAGCAAAAACGCCTGAGGCCCCTTTGACTGAAAGGAGGTGATTAGTTGGCGGAGGTGCCACCTTCGCTCAACGGTAGCAGGGCAGAAATCGGGGGCGCACAAAAAATTGACACCCCTTAGCAGACCTTTTTCTATCTGGCCGTGCCAAGTCAAAAAGTTTCTCTCTGGCCAAGAAGTTATTTAAACAAATGAGGATAGCTCTCGGCTTATCCAAAGCTTGGTTAGAGACCCCATTCTGCTTAAATGGAAAACGATGAGCACGTAGCACCTCTGTCCCCCAATCCCACTGCTGAATCTCTGGGAATGCTTCTGTAAATAGTTCCCCAATGAATTTCCGAGTGTCTGATCCTTCAATCCCTTCAGGAACACCAAGGACCCGGAGGTTGTTCCGACGTGCCCTATTTTCAAGGTCCGTAAGTTTCTATATAATGTCATCCCTTTGTGACTGGATAGTCGCGGTTATTTTCTTTTGTGAGCTTAAATCGTCCTCCAGCGTAGAAATTCTCGCTTCGGCCTCGCCTACTCGCATGGCGATTTCGGTGCAGGTTTTTGCGACCCGCTGTATGGAGTTCTGGAGACGACGACAAGCCCCTTGTGTCCGAGCGCTTTCCTGCCTTGACTCTTCCCTGTGATCTATAATAGATTGATAGATCACTGCCAATGTAATTTCCGTTGAAGGGGGGCCTGAGACTGATCCACGGTTAACAGCGTCTATAGAAGGCAGCCCAGGCACAGGAGGATATTCAAAGGGGGTCTGTCCAGAGAACGAGTAATCCCAGGTTAGGGAGCCTGCTTCCGGGCGCTCCTGATCTGGGGCTCTTACAAATTTCCGAACTGTTCCACTAACTGTATGTACAGGTTCGCTACTGTCCCAATCCCCCGGGTCGCTGGCCTCAGACCACTCCTTGCCTTCTAAAGGATCATCCTCCTCCTCCGAGGACATAGTATGGTCCGAAAGAGAATAGAATTTATCTGCTGCATCGGCATCGATCCTTACAGCCTGGGGTACATATTGTGAAGGTCCATCCAAGTTTGAGATTACCTCCCCAGTACCGCTGGCCGAAATGCCATCCTCTGGAACTACAACTCCCAGAATGCCTTCTGGTTGAGTGGGTCCCGCTGAAACCAGAGCTGGAGCAGAACTAGCCACTGAAATAGCCACAACTAAATGATTAGAAACTATATCCTCTGGGGCTGAAGAGACCTCGGGGGCAATAAAAGCATTAGGACCATTTGTGGCGGATTTCTTAGTGGTTTTAGTGATCAGCGCTGTTGTCGCCACAGCAGCTGCTCTCTCCCGTCTACCCCCAACAGTTTGCGATGTTTTTGACAGCTCGTCCGCCTTGCAGAACATAATGGGAATCGTCTGACCTGTTTTCCGAGTCCCGGTGCTGTCAGTAGAAGCTGCACCCGCGCCCGCTCCCTCAGCCGAAAGATCACCTCCGGCTGCGTCCGATAACTCCGAGGCTCCCTTTGCTACAGGCACCGGCATAGGCATCTTTGTGGTACGGGTTGCTGCTCCGTGACCAGCGCCACCTCCCGAGAGTGAGGCGGAGGCCAGGGCAGTCCGAGCCTGTGCCTGTGTCCTTGGGGCTTTCGGGGGCATTCCTGCCGGTCTCCGCACGAAAATCCCACCAAATGGAGAGACAGAGCAGCGCACCAGGGACGCAGAGTGAAGCAGCTGACAAAAGCGTCTATCGAAAAACGTCGGGAGCCGCCACAGCATACCGTTGTATCTCAAAAAGGATCCGAGTCGATATCCGCTGCAAAATGGGTAAGTTACAGCAAAAATTCAGGTAAACATCCCAGTGTGGCGAAGCTCAACAGGATAGAATCTTAGCCCAGCTCAGCCGGCCATAGACATGGCCGCCATCTTACCCCGCCTATACCTGCACCCCCACTCTGCGGATCTTTTCTGTTCCATCCTCTGCAGCCCCGGCGTCTGAGGGCAACCGCACACCCAGGAGCCTCACGACCGGGGGCCGTCGGCAACAGGAGGCGATCTGCATCCGGCACTCAGCAGACTGCTCGTCCAGTGATTACCCAGGTATTGCTCCTTGTTGATGTTCACCTCATCGACAGGCCAGAGAGACGAGGATAGGCGCAGCCATTTATTTACCACCCTCATCTGCCCCGCTCGCTCTGGATGCTCCAATTATTCCCCTCTGGGCGGTAGGTCTGGGTCAATGGTCTAAGGGGTCCCCTCTCGCATTTCAGGTCACAAGTGAGTGTAGATGAAGTTGGATTTTACCGGATTTTAGGGGGTTAGTATTCTGTGGTTAGAGGAGCAGACTCAATGTGCGGCCATTCCTCTTGGTTGCATGCCACGCCCCCCTCTCTTTAGTCTTGACAATGCCCTTGTGACTAGCATTAGCACTGTCAAGTAATCTTTCCCTTACTTTGAACGGGGAAACCAATTTATTGCCTCTCATGAGCAAACCATCAATACCTGCCAACTCATCCTTGACATGCCAAAACCTCTCCCCTTTTCATCACACTCCTTTTTAGGTCAAGCCTGGGCAGCGCATGCGCTGGTCTGTGATGCATGCTGTATCCAGTATATGGGCTATCAGGGACTTTGGACACATCCACTGCTTTTGGTTGGTTAGTTGGGCTGCTTTTTAAAATTCATTTTCTCTGGTTGGTTGATATTGTGCATCTCCGCCTTTCAGTTCTTGGTTCCCTCCCAGCGTACATCACCAATTGATTCTTTTGATTGGCCAGCTCTGGCCATCTCTTCATGCCTTGCTCGCACACCCTCCCCACTCCCGTCAAGCGCAAATGCAGCCTCCATTCATGTTGTTATCTGGAAGGGGACTGCATTGGAAGCGTTCTCTAGATTTAGAGAATGTCCCTCTGGGCGCAACTAAAGAAGGATCACTCAAGTGTGATTTTCACGTGGTTGTTAACGGTGTAAAGAAAGTCTTCCAAACGTTGTAAATAAAGTTCAAATGATCATTTATTCATTCATATGACGATGAAATTATATTCATTTCAATCAATTCGCAGTTTTCTATTCTCGATTTTCATGTTTGACTATAATTATTTCAAACATCCCAATGCATTTTGGACTCTTTCTAAGTCCTTCATCAGGGGAAATCTAAACAAAAAATGGAAACATGTGTATATTTAAAGAGGGTCCACAACCTTTAAATTAATAGGTGTTATGAATTACTAAACAAAAAAATGTACATCAGCATGAATTAAGTGCTATGTTGTTAGACAAGCGATTTTAAATCTAATTGCTATCGAAAAATAAGCTTGAACGAGTTCTGTGTTGTTAAGATAGAACGTCATTTGGATGCTTGAATTTAAATCAGAAGAAAAATAACTTTGGACACGGCGTGTTCAAGAGTGCTAGAAACGGTTCCGTGCTTAGTGAAAAGATTTGTGCTCGGGGTGTAGGAATACTATAAACATAAGCTGTGAGTGGTTATTAAAAGAGTCGTGATCAAGCTGTGCAGCAGAAAAACGCTGTATTGGCATAAAATCGGTAAAGCATAGTGGCCATCGCCGTATTGAAAACGGTTCGGTGCTTTAGTAAAAAGATTTGTGCTCGGGGTGTGAAGATACTACAAACAAGAGCTTGTGAGTGGTTATTTAAAAGACGTGATTAAACTGTGCGTCAAAAAAGTCTCTGTGTTGGCATTTAATCGGTAAAGTATAATGGCCGTCGCCGTGCTGTTAGGGAGTGATTCGGCGTGTGTAAGACGCTTTTAGAAGCTATTTATACCTCCTGTGTAAACGGTGCGCGGAACTAGTATCCGTCAGGTGATTTGCGATGTTAGATGGTGATTTCGCCTAGCACTAAATGCGAGGTGTAAGCTGGAAGTGGCGGGCTCTGCGACCGATCGGTACTGAGAACGGACTGTGAGATTAGTAGAGATTCAATGTGCAAGCAGGCGCCATTTTAACGTGGTGCAAGGATAAAAAAAAAAAGGCTTAAAATCAAAAAGTGACGCGAGAAATATAAATTGGGAGCGCGTGTTTGTACAAAGTGTGTGTTGATAAACTCTGTGTTTGTGACAACAATGATTAAAGAAGTGTGATGTTTATGAGGAAATGAAGTAAGTTACCGGAGGTTCAAAAGATAACCATACAGTTTCTCAATGATGCATGTCAAGTTAAAACAAAAAGATATCTGGGTTAGTACATTGATCTTGTATCATAGGTAGCAAGCAAATTCCATCCGGTCATTCAGTCCTTTTGGTTTCATTGATTCCAAGTAATTGATCCAGTGATACCACTATCAATACGTTTGTTCAATTCAGACCTCACACTCTTTTTCACAAGTAGCGGCACACTCCTGACTTTGGCTTCTTTTGGTGAATTACACAATTTCACCCTTATGAGGTGACAGTAATCTTTTAAACAACCTAACTTGTCAATGAAGTCTTCTGGAAATTCTCTTGTCCACATCTCACCAACCTTTGACACAGAACTGACCGATGGCATTTCCTTAACACACACAGAACAACTTTCGTTAGGGTCTAAGTACACATATAAATCCTGTAGATGAACCCAACTATGAGATAATCTCCTTTCACAGAAATATACACTTTTCCTGTAATAATCCTTTCACAAAATTCAATTGTACCCCAGAAGTAACCCAGAAAGTCAATTGGCTTCCCGCCATAACCTTACGGTTTGATATCTGGCTTAAGAAGTCTCACTTTTCCAAGTAGGCGCTGCTCCTAAAACGTTTTCGGAATTAGTGTGATCTTGGCCCCAGAATCAAAAATTTCCACAGGTTCATCATTGACCAAAACCACTTTCAAAGGGCCATTAGAAGAAGAATCCTTCACCTGAAGAATGTTAATCTCTTCTACATCCCCTTCACTAACATCATCAAATTCAACTTCTCGCTTCTTCTTTGAGACTTTTACCGATCTGCAGCACTTTGAAAAGTGTCCTTTGCGCCCACAGCTTTTACGCGTCTTTCCAACCTGGACAGTCTTTGTAACTAGCAAGGTGACCGTTATTACTACATCAAAAGAACTTCCCTCAAAACAGTTTTGGAATAGGCTTGACACTCGTGGCCATCTTACTCTTAGATGCTTTCACATGAACAACTTTCACAGTGCTTCCGTCTCCCTTCTTATTCTAGTCACCCACAGCATCCTTGCATATTACATCAACACACACCTTTGAATGTTTATGTGTCTTGCCAGTGATGAGAACCTCCTGAAGAGAGGGGTTGTTTTTCTGCCACATACTTTCCCTTGCTTTGTCCAACACGCACCCAAGCATAAGTTGATCTCTCAACCGTTCATCAAGAGACACCCCAAAATTACAAGTAGATGCTAGTTTGCATTAGTCCGTTATATACTCTTTTACCATCTCCCTATTGATGTTGCATTCTCATCCCAAAGTGATACCTGTCAAGACCTGTACTCACCTTGGGAAGATAATGCAAGTTCAATTTCTTGAGGCAAATCTCATACTCATTCAAGTTTGCAGCATCTTGATCTGACAGTTCAGGAAGATTTTCGAAAACCTCCTGCCCTTCCGAACCAAGACAATGCAACAAGAGTGACATCTTCCCCTCAGCACTGAGAGAAGTCCTACATACTCGAGCATAGTGGCTAAAAACTTTCTTCCAATTTAGCAAAAGAATGGACGGCTCTCCGGGGGATGATAGAAAGAATGGAGGTGCAGGAACATTCTGCATGTTGCCATCCTCACCCCAGAATACAGCTAACAGTACAGCAATAAAACAAGGTAAACAGTGCTAATCAATACTCAAGAAATAATCAACCATATAAGGCTTTACGAGCACACTCCTTACAGCAATGTAATGACTTTACAAGATACAAATGACATACATGAGAATAGACTTAGGTCACCCAATCAACACAGTTAATTGTCACACGTACCACATTCACTTGTCACAAAATGAGGATAAGAAATAAATGGTGAGCGTATCACCGTGGATGCACTCAACGCTGGTCCCTAAGCAGATAAAGTAGGTGAGGCAAATATTATTCATGTCACACACACGTGCCACAAAGTACGGAGAAAAATTATCTGGTGAGTGTATCACCGCAGACATGATATGCCCAAAATTCACTTGTTGACTCTGAACAACGAAGGTGAGCATGTCCCTGCAGTCGCGCTACGTCGAATAGCAGACAGCTGACAGAAGGAACTCCCGAAGGTGAGCATGTCACCGTAGACATGCTAAAATGAATTGCAGGCGGCTGACTGAAGGAACTTCTGAAGCTGCGTGCTGACCCATTGCGCTGCTACTAAGACTTCCAGGGCTTTTCTGTGTATGCGGAGTGCATGTCCTCTACTGGGGCCGTCCTTGGTTGCCTGGCAGTGCCAGTCACAGTAGCTATAACATCTTCCGAGATCTTCCTTGGTTGCCTAGCAACTTGCGGAGCTGTGGAAGACGTCACAGCAGCATGTTGCCGGGGTCGTAAAGATTGATGTAACTCAGCATTCTGGGGTTGAACGCCGTATTGTTGCTAGCCAATGAAGTGCGGGTTTTAAAGGCTTGCCTGCATGAACCAAAACTGCCAGATAGGTTCATGCACCCGTACGGCCACCAGAGACTTCACCAAATGGCACAAAATCCAAATAAATCCAGACATACAGGTAACTGGGTCCTCTAATGCACAGTTGTGGAAATCTTGAAGTTGTAATTCTCGTAGGACTCTGTAGGGTCACAAAAGTGTTGAGGCCTCTGCCAAACTGGTTACATTCAAAACTGAATAGATAAGGTGAGAAACTATCCAGCAGGTCGTGTGTCACCAAATGTAAAGTCCCCAACTGAATACAGTCCAGTTTTATAGGATGACTTCTGTTTATTAAGTACATCATCGGCAGAGACCTGATCCACTTTCAAGTCCCAACAACCGACTGAGCTTGACGCACAACACATTCCAACATAGAAGCCATCAAACATTCTAGATTCCTACATCACCACTTAGATACAGAACACCACAACCACCCTAAGGCAGTGGCGTAACGAAAGTTTAAGGGCCCCCCCCTGCAATGTACACGGAGGGGCTGCTCTGGATTTAATCCAGAGCCCTCAGACCTGAGTACTGTGCTGAGGGGGCCCCCTGCAGTTCGGAGGCCCCCTACATTGCGGTGGATGCGTGGGCCTATGTTACTCCCCTGCCCTAAGGGTGATGGTCTACCACTGGAGTTATGTATGGATTTTTATGTTTAAAGTATTTTATTCATTCAGTGTGTCACATCCGAACTCACATACCGCAATACAGGATCGGCAAATGAAAAGAGGCAAAAGTTCGGCATGACAGTACATTTCAAAACAAACGTTCCCCGCCCCCCCAAACGTCCCAATGCCCCCCCTAACTCCCCCCCCACCCACCGTCCAGTGCGCTACTAACGTGCAGCCCATCTCCCAAAGCTATAGGTAATTGGGGAGGAGGGTCGCGACCCACTCACTGATCCGGCGCTGGCGGGCTCGTAAGCCGCAGGAGGCGAAGGTACCTCGGACAGGTGAGCTCCCGAAACTCTGTGAGCAGCACAGTTCATTAAATTGCGTTACATCCCCGGCCACCACCAAAGACAATTTCTCCATCCCCAGCACGTGCCATAGTCTATGGAGCCAGCCCGTTATCGTGGGCACTGTGTCTGTACGCCAGTATATCAAGATATTCTGAACTGCAGAGCCGAGTGCAATGGCGATCTGCCTGCCTCCTCTGGACTTAAGGGGATACATTAGCTCATTTGGGAGTCCTAGCAGGGTATATGCCGGGAAGCGCGGGAGCTCTATGCCGAAACGCAAATCAATGTCATCCAGCACTTCCTTCCAGTAGGCAGTTAAGAGGGGACAGTCCCAGAGAATGTGCGTGAGCGTTCCCCGTTGTCCGCACCCTCGCCAGTATGTATCTGTCTTACTATGATCGAACTCATGAATCCGCTCAGGCGTATAATACCAGTACGTGGACACTTTAGTGAAAGTGTCAGTGAGGCCCATATGGTATGCTGAGTGGCGCGCCCTGTAAGATATGTGGTCCCAGTCCTTGTGGCTCAGTGTCCTCCCAAGCTCCCGCTCCCATCGAACCCTCCCTGGATTGTGGAAATGCGTTGAAGGTAATTGCAGAAACTTATACAGGTCCGAGATTAGCTTCGAGTCCGATGTACGGGACACCAGCCATCTCTCACACGGTAAGAGCCTCCTATCCGCCACATCCCTCACCTGTGGTTGAAGGGCCCAGTGCCGAACCTGCATATAACGGTGTCTCTCCGTTTCGGGGAATGAGAAGTCCAGCCGAAATTGTGTGAACGGGATGACCCCCTCGGGGCCATACAGGTGATATAATGCTCTACAGCTCGCCTGCCGCCAATGCGTGAAGGCTCCCCTCTCCATCCCAGGAGTGAATGCCGGATTATCCACTAGCGGCGAAAGCGGCGAGGGAAACGTGGTGAGGCCATATCTAAGGTAGGTCGCATCCCAGACCCGCAGAGGTACCCTAGTAACAAAGGAGGCGTAAAGGTTCCTAGGCCGGTGGGACCGGTGCAGGAACGGTATCTCCTGCAGAGGTCGCCTCGCCACCGCTTGGTCCTGGAAAAGCCAATGCTTATCCGACTCCCACCTGCACCATTCGACCAGGTACCTCAACTGCGCCGCCTGAAAGTATTTACGGAAGTCGGGAATACCTAGGCCCCCAGCGTCAGGGGACAAAAGGGAGAGGGTCCTACGTAGCCTAGGCTTTTTCCCCTGCCAAATAAACCGGGCCACGTCCGACTGTAGCTGCTGTATCCACCCCTTAGGCGGCGGCAGCGGCAGGGCCCTGAATAAGTAGAGTACCTGCGGCAGGATCGTCATCTTGACGGCAGCAATCCTACCTAACCAGGCAAGAATGCGGCGATTCCAGCGGCCTAGCTCGCTCTTGATCTTGGTACCCAAGGCCGAGTAATTGGCCGAGACCATAGCGGACAACGTAGGGGCGATCTGAATCCCCAAATAAGGTATCGCCTCTGAGGACCAAAGTAACGGGAACCTGTCCTGCAAATATGCCTTAGTGTCCGTCGCCAGGGAGATATCCAAAGCCACCGACTTCCCCATATTTACTTTGAAGCCCGAGACCGCGCCGAACGCCGCCAATTCTTCCATACAGGCTGGAAGCGATGTCCGGGGTGTAGCCAATGTAAAGATGACATCATCAGCGTAGAGACTGATCGCATGGGTAAAGCCTCCCATCCGTATCCCCTCCACCACCGGCCGCGTCCGCACCCTTTGAGCGAACAGCTCCATGTAGAGAGCAAAGAGCAGGGGCGAAAGCGGGCAGCCCTGCCTGGTACCTCTCTCGATGGGGAAGGCCGCAGAGGTGTGGCCGTTAACCCGGACCACTGCCGAGGGCTCCCTATAGCAGTTAAGGATCATGGTACGGAACCGATCCCCTATACCCGCCTTCACCAGCACTTGTTCCAGGAAGGGCCAATGCACCCGGTCGAACGCCTTTTCCGCGTCCACCGTGAGCATCATCCTCTCACCCGGGATCCGGGAAGCCTTTTCCAGCAGGTGGACCACCCGCTTCGTATTATCCACCGTCTGCCGCCCCGGAACGAAGCCCGCCTGATCCGGGTCGACAAGGTCGGGCAGATGAAGCGCCAGGCGGCGTGCCAAAATTCCAGTATACAGTTTCAGGTCGACATTCAGGAGAGAGATCGGCTGATAAGAACCACAGTGCTTAGGGTCTTTCCCCGGTTTGGGGATGACCGTGATGGAAGCCCTCAAGAGGTCAGGTGATATGGCACCGGGTTCCGCAAAGGAGTTGAAGAGGCGGGTGAGGATGGGGGCTAACGACCCGCAGAATGTCTTATAGAAGAGTACCGAGTAGCCATCGGGGCCCGGCGCTTTGCCGTGCTTGAGTCTGGCAATGGCTGTCACCACTTCCTCTATGCTAATGGCCCTGTTCAGGTGGTCCGCCTGTACAGGGTCCAGGGAAGGCAGAGTGACCGAGTCCAGATAGGAGGTCATAGCCGGTACATCCGTCGGGTCACCCGCGTAGAGGCTCCCGTAAAACCCTCGAAACACGGCCGAGATGCATGCATCATCTGTTACTGCACCGCCCGTGGGGTCAGAGAGTTCCTTCACCGACTGGCTCTGCCTGGTGGCCCGGAGTCTATTGGCCAAAAGCTTGCTACAGCGGTCCCCCCCAGTATAAAAAGCGTGGCGCAATCGGAGGGCCGCATATTCCGCCCGGTCCACATCCAAGGCAGCAAGAAGTTTCCTCGCTGCCTTGAGCTGCCGCCAAATCCTCGGAGCCCCCGTCCTGCGGTGGATCAGTTCCAGCTCCCGAACTCTGTCAGTAAGCTCATCCCTCTTTAGCTTGCGCTCCCTATTTTCGGCCGCGGATATTGACAAGAACTCCCCGCGGAGGACCGCCTTCAGAGCTGCCCACTGAGTGGCTCTGGTGGTATCTGTGTTATCATTGTGTGCCAGATATTCCCTAAGTACCCGCCCAATACGGTCCGTTACCGCTTTCCTGTGTAGTAGAGTATCCCGAAGGCGCCAGACCCTCTCCGGGGCGGCAGACGGCGGCAAGCAAAAGGAGGCCTCAACAGGGGCATGATCCGACAAGGAAATAACCCCCATGTCCACAGCGGACGCCAGGGCCTGCGCCGGGGAGGTGACCAGGAAATGATCAAGCCTCGCATATGTCTTGTGCGCATGGGAGTAGTAGGAGTAATCCCTGGCCACGGGGTGCTTCTGGCGCCAGAGGTCCCGAAGGTCCACCTCCGCAAGTCTAGCCTTACAGTCGGCTGAAAATTCCCCAACTTGCGGGGAACGCTGCACCGATCGGTCGACCACCGAATCAAAGACCATGTTAAGGTCGCCCCCTAGGATGACATGCCTATCCGGCGAGGCCGAAATCTCCTCCACCGCAGACTGCAAGAACCGCTCCTGTTTATCATTGGGGCTATAAAGGGAGCCTATCGTGAATGGAATGACCCCCACCTGAAACCTATGTGCCAACAGCCTCCCTTTTTATCTCTGCTAGTTTGTGGATGTGTTCCCCCCGGAAATGTCGAGCCACTAGAATCGCCACCCCGGCTGTCTTGGCAATACCGGAAGAGAAAAACTGCGCCGGGAATTTACAAGAGCGTAGCCTATGTGTATCCTGTGGTAACAGGTGGGTTTCCTGAAGAAGGCATATGTCCGCCCGGGTGTTTTCTAACAAGGAAAGCACCGCTCGCCGCTTAACTGGATTGTTCAGACCCCTGACATTCAGGGTCACGATCTTAAAGGTATGAGGAGGCATAGTAAGAAATGTGTAGAAAGGCGCTAGCGTCCTGCGTGGCGATCATAGTGAGCAGGCACACCCACCCCCCCACTCAAACCGCCAGTCAGTCTCCCAAAGACAGTATGCAAAGCCGCTCCCCCCTGCGCTGCGCGGCCTAATACCAATCACCAGCCCCAATGTGACCAGGTCTCCCCCCCACACCCCCCAACCCCACAATCCACCTCCTCGTGCGCCTCCTTATCGGCACAGAGCACGACAAAGTTGAGAAACACAGGCAAAGCAACAGCTCCGGACATAGCGCACTGGACAACTCCCACCCCCACACCCAACTCCCCCGACCCCCCCCGGCACCCCACCACCCCAAAACTCCCCCAAACCCCACTCCAAACTCCCTGGTCCCCCGCCCAATCCTCCTTTGATAACATGCAAACAGCCTCACACTTGTCCCCCCCAAGTCCCGAAACTTCAATGTCCAAGTCCTGCTCCCTGGGAAGCAGGTCTTCGGTGAGGTATACTAGTGAACGTCTAGCCACCACTTCCTCCCCGCCCGCCCCCGGCCCCCAAACCTGCATAGCAAATAAAGGCTGTTGTAATCTCCCCCGGAGCTGCCTCACGCAGTCAATGCGACGTCGCAGACGCCTATGGTCCCGGCCACTTCCATTACCGCATCGTCCATGACGGCCCTGATGGTGGGCGAGTCCGGGCGTGCAGTTCGTCCACGGGGCCGACGCCCCGAGACCCTCCGCCATCCATCCTCCCGGGGGTGCCCCCGCCTCTGCGCGGCCCCCTCGGCCTCCGGCACCTCGAATCCCAGGACCCCACAAGTCTCCTGCAGGGAGCGCAGTTGGTGCATCGTACCATTCCAGCGGAAAATTAGTCGAAAGGGGTGCCCCCAGGTATAGGGCATGTCATGTGTCCTGAGAATTCCGTAGCCACCTTGAACGTTTTACGCTTCTGCAGCGTGATAGCTGACAGGTCCTGGTAGAGGGCCACCTGATGGCCTCGGAAAGTCAGAGGTTGCCGCTTCCGCGCCTCTATCATGATGCGCTCCTTGAGTGGGAAATCCGGGAGGAAAGCCAGAATGTCCGGAGGCCGCGCCGACGCGCTTCGTTGGGGTCCCACTCTATGCGCTCGGTCGATCCGTATAGGGAACCCATCTGCTTCCCCCAATATCTCACGGAACAGGGCTTGCATACATCCTGCGACGTCTGCCCCCTCGGCCAAGGATGGAAGTCCGCGGACCCTAATGTTTTTCCGTCTAGACCTATTTTCAAGGTCCTCGGCGTGTGCCTGGAGGTCAATTTGCTGGTCCCGGAGGCGCAGCACTTCCTGTTGCAGTTGTTCAACTTCCTCGTCTCTTCTGCTACCAGCGTCCTCCACCGCGGCCACCCGCTCTCCCAGGCCATCCACCTCCCGGCGCATCTCCCGCACCTCACCTGCCACTTCACTCTTCAGGGTTTGGAAATCCTCCCGAAGGGTGCTGAAGAGAGACTCCATAAAGGACCTGGTGAGGGGAGGTTCTCCGTGTCCAGTGTCTTGCGCCCCTCCTGAGGTGCCAGGGGACTGCTGCCCCCGATCCGCCCGGTGCTGCTGTCGTCCAAGTAGTTCCGGAAGGGTACGCTCCCCCTTCCTCCCTCCCTTGTTGCCAGCCATGGTCGCTGGGGCACGGCCGCTCCCGGACCCACACAGCCACTGGTCCACCTCCTGCAGTCTCCGGCCCCGTGGTGCAACGGGTGCAACTCCCGCCTCCCCTTGGCGCTGGTTCCGGCTCTCCCGCGGGGCCACCCGCACCACCGGCGTGAAGGCCGTCCCGCGCCGCGCTCGTTGCTACTGCCACTCCTTCCGAACTCTCCCACGGCGGGCACCCCTACCTCCGCATCCGACGGCGCAGCTGCGCCGATGCCGGTGCCGTTGGGCCGCAGTACTCTCCGCTCTGTCCCTCCCTGCTGCGGACAGGGGCCTGCGGACCCCAATCGCCCTCCTGCACCGCCACGAGGGCTCCGAGAGAGAAACTTCGCAGATGGGCGTGAGGGGAAACCGTCTCTCTGTCGCCTCTCCAGCTGGGCCGTTGGCCGCCCCGAATGCACAGCCTTCCCGTCTCCGACAGCAGGGCCCACTCACTTATGTCCTGGGCAGCCGGCTCTCTGTCGGGGCCCTTCAAGGTCCTGCCCCCCACTCTCCACACTGGCCCACCTTGTCTCCGCAGCGGCGCTCCCCACCGTTCGCTGGTTCTTCTGCCGAGGGCCGCCGCCTCCGTGTACCGGGGCCAGTTCCGTTATCTTCCGGGTGGGAGAGGGCTCTCCCCACCCCTGTGTCACCCAGTCGCCTTAGCGGGGGCCCAGCGCCGACGTCCGTGCGTGCTAGGGCTGCACCTGTCCCCCCCGGGCCTCCGGGGGGATCCGCCGCGCCGCCACCCCTCGCCGCTACCTGCGAAGGAGTCCAACCGTTTACTGGGCCAGGGCTCGCCTCCGTCGGTCGCTGGGTCGCTGTCCGTTCCCTGGGTCAGCAAAGGCAGGGGGCCGCGTCTCGCCGCAGCGCGTCCGCAGGCCTCTCCGGCGCTCCGGGTCTCTCGCGTGACGTGCCGGCCGACGGCAGTCACGTCAGGCTCGGCGCGATGCCCCGCCTCCTCGCGGCGCCTCTGCTCCGTCCGTGTTTTCGCCCGTCACCGGTTCTTCCCGGGGGCTGTAAGCTGCGCACCGGCCGGCCCTGGCGCTCCGCAGATTCCGCTACAGGTCCTCTCGCTGCGTGGGGGGAGATGCAGCGCAGGAACCGAGGCTAGGGGCTCCACGGAGCAGGAGCCGACTGGGAAGACGTCCGTCTACTCCGCCATCTTAGTCACGCCCCCGAGTTATGGATTTTTAAAGGAAAAATAAATCAGTGCATTTCACTCTCGCAAAACAGTAACGTTGTGGTCAATGGGGAAAACCACTAGTGAGAATCAGTCACTTGCAAGTCGAGTTCAGTGGAAACCACTGGGTAGAAAGGTGATGTGGGTCCCAGGACCAGGGTCAGAAAGTCAGTTGAATTTTACCTGGCTCATAGGGCCCCAGTGCAGAGTTGTCCTGGCTGTTCCTGGTGCTGAAGCGGTAGCAGTAGTTTGCAGGTTTATCGTTTAGATGGTGCAGGGGAGAAGTGCAAAATCTCGACAATGGGGTCACTGAGGCAGCGGGTTGAAGATGCTATAAGGTTTTCTCGAGGCACAGCATCAAACAAAGGTAATGGTAGCTGGACTGGCAACCAACATGCCCTGGCAGTGGCAAGCTCAGCCTTGGGTTTCTTTGACATCCTGGAGTCCGAGAGAAAACAGTAGCCACCTGAAACTTGCTGGAGGTCAGGACTACATGTTCCACAACTAATTAGACTATTTACTTTAAGACAACCCCTCGGCGGGCTCGATGGCCAGTGTTTTTCTGGTTCTGTGAGCATGCATTACCTGCTGACTGTGGGCGACTAGTACCTCTAGTCCTACGGGAGTTCTGGTGTTGCCTTTGGCTTTCAGAGGGGTTCCTCTTTCCTTTGGAACCGGTCTGTGGTCTGGGACGTGGCGCAGTGGTGAAGGTGCAGGGTGTTGGCCACAGATGCAGGTTATCGCGCCTTTGCTTTTTGTAGGTCCTGAAGAAGCAGATTCTGGTCTCTTTGTTCTTGGTTGCAAATCGTTCAGATCTGAGCTTCTGGTGCAAAGGGGTCCCTTAAATCCTAGATTTAGGTGTGTTAAGGGTGTGGGTACTAGTAGCAATTGGGTTACTAGCCCCAACTGCTTATCAGCCCCTGAGATGACCACTTCATGTTGATAGTGGCACCTTTTCTACCCAGAAGCCTCTAGTCTGCCACTTTTAACCCCTTCGCTGCGTCACCAGTGCTCGTGTGCGTCCTCACACATGGCACAGGGAATCCCTCTGGTGCGGGCACCAGAGGGATTCCCCGTTACCCCCTAAAAGCCTTGGGAGCTGAGGAAGTGCTTCCTCAGCGCCCGAGGCTGTCTGCTTTGTTTTCCTGAAAGGATGATCAACGCGCTTGTCGCGCTGATGTCATTTCAGTGACACTGAAACTGAAATGAGCCAAGAGGCTCATTTCAGTTTCGCTTTCTACGTGCTCGGGGGCTATCTCAGCCTCCTGAGCACGTAGAAAGTCAGTAGAGGTATCGTTGGAAAGGGGAGATTGTTCCAATGGTACCCCTCCCCAGTGGATCCCTGCTTGGGGATCACCCCAGGAGTGCGATCCGCAAGCAGGGATCCACCCACTAGTTTCCAGGGAGGGGGGAGCGGCCCCTTGGGCAAGGGACTTTGCTCCCCCATATTCATTTTGGCAAATTCAGTCTTTCTGCCCCCCCTAGGGGGCAGAAAGCCCACTAGATACCAGGGATTTTTTTCTAATTTGAATTAGGGGTCCAAAATGACAGTCCTTCTGCCCTCCCTGGGGGGCAGATGAGGGCTGTAGCCCCCAATACGCCACCTCGGGGGGCAGAAAGCCCACTAGATACCAGGGATTTTTCCCAAATTTGAATTGGGGGTGGGGGCTGCCCAATATGGATATGCCAATGCCCCCACCCCCCTGCCACAAAAGTACAGTCTTTCTACCCCCCCACCCCCCCCCCCCCCGGGGGCAGAAAGCCCACTAGAATCCAGGGATTTTTTTCCATATGCAAATTAGGGGTGGAGACTGCCCAATATGGCCATGCCAATGCCCCACCCAAATTACAGTGTTTCTGACCCCCCTGGGGGGCAGTAGCCCCCAAACTGACCCCCCCCCCACAGGGGGGGCAAAAAGCCCACTAGACACCAGGGTTTTTTTCCCGATGAATTTAGGGGTGGGTGTTGCCCAAGATGAGCATGCCAATGCCCCCACCCCTCCCCCCCCACAAAATTCCAGTCTTTTGCCCCCCCGATGCAGAAAGCATCCTTGACGTCAGGGATTATTTTTTTTATAGGCCCGGGGTTGGGGCAAATGCCCTCACCCTACCCCCCCAAAGAAAATAAAAGACTTTATGCCACCCCCAGGAGGCAGATGGGGGAAATAGCCCCTGATCTGTCCCCGGGGGGGAGAGGGCAGAGAGCCCACTATGCGCCAGCGACTATGCTGGCTTTTTTATACGTAGGGGTGGGGGCTGCCCAGAATGGGCATTACAATGCCTCCACCCCCCAAAGGATTAGCCACAGTCTTTCTGCCCCCCTCGGGGGCATTACAGGGCAATAGCCCCCTATTTCCCCCCTCCCCGGGGCGGCAGAAAGCCACTAGCACTGACTTTTTTTTTCGGAATGTCCCTACCTGTCGATTTTACATCCTAGCGCAGCTGGCACCTAGGGAAACATAGCAAACCTGTATATTTTTGAAAACTAGACACTAAGGGGAATCCAGGATGGGATGACTTGTGTGGCTCTCACTAGGTTCTGTTACCCAGAATCCCTTGCAAACTTCAAACTTAGTTAAAAAAAACACATTTTCCTCACATTTCTGTGATGGAAAGTTCTGGGCTCTGCGTAGATCCACAAAATTCCACCCACCACGCATTTCCAAAAATCTCCCGAGACAAATGGTACCTCACTTTTGTGGGTAGGCCTAGTGTCCGCGACAGTAAACGGTCCAAAGCGCAACATGGAAACACCGCATTTTTACAGTGAAAACTGACCCTTTTTTTGCAAAGTGCCTAGTTGTAGATTTTGAACCCTAGCTCTGCCAGTACCCAGGGAAACCTAGCAAACCTATACATTTGTGAAAACTAGACACCCTGGGGAACCCAGGATGGGGTGACTTGTCTGGCTCTCAACAGGTTCTGTTACCCAGAATCCCTTGCAAACCTCAAACTTTATAAAAACAAAAACAACACATTTTCCTTATATTTCTGTGATGGAAAGTTCTTGAATTTTGCATGGATCCACAAAATTCCACCCACCCGCATTCTCCAGAGTCTTCTGATAAAAATAGTACCTCACTTGTGTGGGTAGAACTAGTGCCCACAACAGGTAACGGTGCAAAACGCAACGTGGACACACCACATTTTTACAGTGAAAACTGACCCCGTTTTTGCATAGTGCCTAGCTGTAGATTTTGAACCCTAGCTGGGCCGGCACCTTGGGAAACCTAGCGAACGTATACGTTTTTGAAAACTAAACACCCAGGGGAATCCAGGATGGGGTGACTTGTGTGGCTTTCACCAGGTTCTGTTGCCCAGAAACCTTTGCAAACCTCAAACTTTGTAAAAAAAAAAAATCCACACATTTCTGTGGTGAAAAGTTCTGGAATGTGCGTGGGACCACAAACTTCCACCCACCCTGCATTCTCCAAAGTCTCCTGATAAAAATGGTACCTCATTTGTATGGCATGACAGGCAAGGGCCCAAAACGTATAGTGGGGACATCAAAATAACCTATCACAAAACAACCTGGTTTTGCAAAGGGGGGCAAATTGGGTTTTTGGCCCTGGGCTCAGCAGTCATCTAGGGAAACCTACCAAACCCACACATTTCTGAAAACTAGACACCCTGGGTAGTCCAGTGGGGTATGACTTGTGTGGATCCCCCCAAAGATTCCCTACCCAGAATCCCCTACAAACCTCAAATTTAGCTGAAAAAAATCAAATTTTCCTAACTTTTCTGTGTGGGAAAGTTGTGGGATCACCGGACTGACGCTAATTTCCTACCACCTAGCGTTCCCCCAGGTCTCCTGACAAAAGTGGTACCTCACTTGTGTCGGTAGACATACTGGCTGCAACAGGAAATAGCCCAAATTGTACTGTGGAGTCTTCAAAATTACCTATCATAAAACTACTTGATTTTGCAAGGGGGGTTGTTTATTTTGGCCCAGGGCTTGTGGCCATCTTGGGAAACCTATCAAACCAGCACATTTCTGAAACCTAGACACCCTGGGGAGTCTAGTGAGGTATAGATTGCGTGGATCCCCCAATGTTTCTTGGATGTTTGCGGATTCTGGTCTTTCCTCTGCTTTTCTGTTGTGTTTCCTTCCTCTGCGTTCGTCATAGCCTGTAGCCCTGTGTTCTGTGGGTGTGCTTTGGGGTAGTTTTTTTGTGTTTTCTTTTATCCTTTTCTCTTACGTTGTTGATTTTTCTTTTACGCTGTTGTGTAAGAAGGGAGGATGGTTTCCTTTCGTCTCTCTTTCTTGATCTTCCTCTTGTTGCTCTTCTTTCTATGGTTGTTCTCTCACTGCTCTTCTTTTGATGGATGTTCTTTCATTGTTGTTCTTTTTACTTTTGTATAAACATTTTGCTTTCACTTTCTCAGGTTCTTCTCTTCTGTTTCTAGATTTTTGTTTTCCCGTATAAGAAAGGGGGATATGTCATATCCTGCTAATGTTAATGCAATGCCATTCTACCACAAGTGGAATGTTAATGTGATGATGCTGTCAGAATGTTGGGGATCTGTCAGAGAAGGGACAGTTGACTGGGCTGAGCTGCCTGCTGGCTGCTCCTGGTGGGGTCTCCCTCTGGTCCTGAACTGATCTTGATCTGGTCTTGTTCGAATCTTCCTGTGATCTTGTACCATCCTCAATAAAACCTCTTTAAATCATCTGAACTGAGTGGGCTTGATCACTACACACTGGTACCACTTACTGGGGACCTATAAGGGGTTTAAAATCCTTACCAATTGGGGTAACCAATTAATATTCATAATTTTTTATGGAGCGCGCACTGGCACTGGGGCCTGGTTAACAGGTCTCAGTGCACTTTCAGAGTCAGAACCATCAGCACTGGACAAAAATGTGTGGGCGTGACCATACAAAAGGCATTTTCCGACATACAATAATCTCCCCTCCCGATTCCCCAAGAGGAAAGGTGGTGAGCAACTAACCTCCCTCCCGGTAGTTCTCATCACCTAAGTGGTAAAACCTGGAAAGACCATCTGCATTGGCATGGTCAGTCCCAAGTCTGTGTTCTACTTAAAGGTCCATACCCAGTAGGAAAATGGACCCACCTCAACAACTTGGGGTTCTCACTTCTCATCTGCATCAGCCACCTGAGAGGCCTGTGGTCAGTTTGAACCTTGAAGTGAGTCCCAAACAAGTATGGTCTCAGCTTCTTCATGGACCAAATCACAGCAAAGGCTTTCCTCTCGATGGCACTCCAACGCTGCTCTCTAGAGAGGAGTTGCCTGATAGTAAATGCAACAGGTTGATCTTGGCCCTCATCATTAGTATATGACAACACTGCCCCAATTCCATGTTCAGAAGCATCTGTTTGGACAATGAACTATTTTCCATAGTCTGGTGCACTCAGGACAAGTGCTGAGCACCTAGCTTCCTTTCAGGGTGTCAAAGGCCTTATGGCATCCTCTGGTCCAGATGGCCTTCTTAGGCTGCATTTTGGAGGTGAGCTCAGTGGGAGGGGCCACAATGGTACCATACCCTTTCGCATACCTCCTATAGCACCCATTCATGCCAAGGAAAGCCCTGACTTGGGTCTGAGTCTTGGGAGCCTCCCAATCCAGGATGATCTGGATTTTAGGTTGGGGAAGTTGAAGTTGGCCTCCACTCCCAAGGCTACCCAAGTAGACAACTGAAACCTGCCCTGTCTGGCACTTGCTGGCCTTGATAGTTAGGCCCGCCTGCTGCAGGGCCTGTAGTAATTCCCTCATATGGACCAAGTGATCCTCCCAGGTGGAGCTAAATACAGCAATATCATCCAGATATGCTGAACTAAAGTTGTCCAGGCTTGAAAAGGACTGTATTCACCAATATTTGGAAAATGACAGTTGCATTTTTCAATCCAAAAGGCATCACTTTTAGTTGGAAGTGGCCTTTTGGAGTAGAAAGACCTGATCTCTCCTTTGATCCTTGGATGAGCCCAACTTGCCAATACCCTCATGTCAAAGGTATTCAAGAATGTGGCTGCACCCAACTTGTCTGAGCTCATCTGTTCTTGGTATGGGGTGTTCATCAGTTTTAGTGACTGCATTTCAACCCCTGTAATCCACATAGAACCACATCACTGGATTGCTTCCCTTGGAGTGCGGTTTGGCGACCAGTATCACTGAGTTACCCCGGAGACTTCCAGAAGGTTCCATCACCCCTAGCATCTTGCTGACGTCAGCTCTGATGCAGACCTTGACTTGATCAGACAGTCTGTAAATTATGTTCTTGACAGCCAAGCTGAATGTCCACATCATGAACACACCATGTTGTCTAACCAAGGGTCAAGGAAAAGAGCTCAGCAAACTGGTTTAGGACTTAACTGCAATCAGTTTGCTGTTGTGCTGTAAGAGAGTCTGACAAGACAGCAACCTTTACTGAACCTTTAGCTCAGATATAAATTTACTTTAAATAAATGAACATTCTAGAGGCATTTGTCAAAACAGGTACAAGTTGGTTTAATCGAATGCTGCTGTTGGGAGAGCCTCTACAGAGTGTGGTGTACAACGTTTTGGCCTCTGTTATATACAGTTCATGAGGTACAATAAATACATTTCTACATTCCATAAAAGCATCTCAGTTATAAGTCAATCAAGTGCGAACATCTGATAAGGACAAAGGTGGCTCTCGACCTCGGAGAGAGCTAGTGTGGGCCAGTGAGTATGTACCCAGATATCCGGCATTAGGAGGGCGTGATCACTATGTGTGGTGTGCGTGTCACTCTTGTTCTGATTGGTTGAGTGTTTTTATATACATGTGGTATCTAGCTTTGTGGTATTTTTTGGGAACGCAAGCCCTTGGCCAAATGGGTTTTATTGGGGTAAATTTCCTTGGACTTGTTTGTGGCGCAACTATCTATCTGTGGGATCGATCATGGCTTTTCCTAGGCTCACCTTTGTCTTTAGGTTAAGAGAGACCCCACCTGTGACCTGGTATTCGATAGGCATGTATGTGGTTCATAGGAATTATCTAACCATGTATCTCTGACAGAGGTTGATGGGGAGGTCACCTTGGGTGAATTCAGCAGCACTGATGTGAGTTCATTAGAACTCCT
Source organism: Triturus cristatus (assembly GCF_964204655.1). Classification (NCBI taxonomy): domain Eukaryota; kingdom Metazoa; phylum Chordata; class Amphibia; order Caudata; family Salamandridae; genus Triturus; species Triturus cristatus. The sequence goes on along the minus strand of NC_140580.1, from coordinate 251,844,437 downwards.
GAAAATAATATGACAGTCACTGGTATCATTTTTATCGACATTCTTAACATTGTGCATATAGTTGTCATCGCATACATTGACATTTTTCTTACTGGCATTGACATGGTTACGTTTGCTTAGGTCATAACGTGCATCAGCATTGTTCTTACTAGTAGCAGTATTGTTATTTGAGCATGGATTATGACATACATTAATATTGTCATTGCTGGTGTCAGGGCTACTGTGTGGGTACAGGTTATGACATACATTAACATTGCATTGACGGGTACTGGCATGGCTGTGCGTGCATACGCTGATATTGCATTTAATTGTAATGCTGTTTTCGGGCCTGCACACATCACGGTAATCATTGACATTGTATTCACCCATTCGAACAAACCATCTTTAAGGTTATTTGACAGTAGGTCAGGGAGGTTTTCACTTTCCTCCTCTTGACCCCCAGCAGAGACCATGAGTGAGCATGATTATGTCAGCTCTGTCTTGGTGCGGCTTCAGGCGATTAATATAAAATACTCTGTCTGGGCTCCTAGAGGTGCCTAAGTACACCAGGTAGGTGACTTTCCTTTATATTCCAAGATGGGTTAGGGCCTAGTCCACTTGTCTTGGAGGGCTCTGGGAGCCATAGGCTCCAACACCCACTCCCATTGTCCTGGTTGTTGCTCAACTAGTTCTGACTTTTGATTATACCAGAGTTTGATAAGCTCTTGGCTGACCTCCAAATTTTTGCTTGCCTTTTTCATATACTGAGCCATGCAAGAATGCAGGCCCAGTACATAGTCCACTATTTCAAGTTTGGGCTCTTTGAGGGGTTTCTCCCAGCCTTCCCTCACCACACTTAGGTGACCTCCTACAGGATGGCCAAACAGAACTTTAAAGGGGCTGAAGCCAACCCCCTTCTGAGGCACCACTCTGTATGCAGGCAGGGTAACATGACATTCCATCTCCTTCTGAAGTTTTCAGGTAAGGCCATTTTCATGCCCTTCATGGTTTTGTTGAATCTCTCATCCAAACCATTTGTCTGGGGGGTGATAGGGGATACTGAACTTAGGGCTCACACCACATTCATTCCACATAGCTTTTAGGTGTGCAGATATTAAGTTGGTCCCTCTATCACAGGGTTCTCCAATGTCGGTCCTGGAGGGCATGATTCATGCCGAATTTGTAAGAAAACTACATCTATCTTAATGTGGATATGCTAAAACTCTGGCATGGATCTGGCCCTCCAGGACTGACATTGGAGAACCCTGCTCTATCAGAAACCACCTCTTTTGGAACCCCACTCTGGTAAAGAATCCAAGGAGGACTTGTGCCACTCCAGGGGTACATTAACAGTTCTGAAGGGAATTGCTTCTGGGTACCTAACAGCATGGTCCACTACTACTAGAATACATCTGTTCCCAGATGCAGTTTGAGGGTCCCAACCACTGGAAGTGGAATTAAGGGAGCCTTTGGTTGTCTTGCAATTGGCCCGACAGGTCACACAGGCGCAACAGAACTCCTTTACTTTTTATGACATCTGGGGCCAATAAAAATTGGTTTTGGTTTGCCCCAGATGTCCAGCTAGGAGGATGTATTGGGCTATGGTTAGAATGAACTCTCAGTACACTTGGGGGCCACCACTCTCCTGGCTGCCCCTGATTTGGGGTCCCTGGCCTCAATGTACAGGAACCCATCTTTCCAACAGACCCTGTGGAAGCCACTGACACCTTCCTGTTCTTGTCTTTCAGCCTGCTGCCTAAGTCCTTAAAGAGTAGAGCAAGTCTTTTGCCCTTGGCATAGGTTCTCTCTGGAGGGTACGCCTGAACCCAGGCTCTTCACAAGGTCAGGCCAGGCTTCTTCAAATGCAGTTCCTGCCTCAGGTACCAGGGCATCTCCCTCAAGATAATCTCCCCCGGTCGTGGGACCTCTTTGAAGCTGACTGGGCTGGATTCTTGCCCTTTCTCTTGCTTTGGGAGGTTTGGGCCATTTTTCCAGTCTCCAAACTCCGATGACTTCCCTATTGTGCTGTCTGTATTCTGGTTGCCATTCACACACGCACACTCAGGGAGACCCAGCATTTCTGCATGAGCCATCCTTTCCACTTCTGCTCAAGCAGACGTTGCTGGGTCATTTCCTAACAGACACTCCACTGGGATGGCAGGGAACACAACCACCTTACTTGAGCCAGTAACCCCTCCCCATTCTAAGCGTACCAAGGCCATTGGGAACAGCTTAGTCTAAATATCAGCATTGGTCAACTGGTAACTAACACCAGGTATCATTTGGTCTGGGGAAACCAGTCTAGCTGCCACCATTGTGACACTGACACCTGTATCCCTCAGAGCCTGTACCTCAGTCCCATTGATCTTTGGCTTTTGTGTGTACGTCTCTATGCTTAGAAGTAAGATTGCCAGGTCTTTAATATCCACCCCACCCACAAACACTGATAGTCTCTGTGTAACCTCTGACCTCTTCAGAGCACACTTCCACCCCTACTCCTATGCTTACCAATCCCTTGAAGTGTCCACCACTAGGGAGCTTTTTGGAGCATGCTGAATCTCCACTGTTATGCCCCCTTTCTGATAACAGTCATGACATATCCCAGACGCCTTTGTAGGGTCCCAGTTCTTACCCTGATGCCCCCTACCTTTGGACCTGGATGAGCCTTGGGCCCACCCTCCTGAGAAGAACTTAACGGGCCTTTAGAGAACTCCTTTTTGTTGTTGTAGTTCCTCCTATCTTTCCCCTGCTGGGAAGTCTGAGCACCATTTTTCTGGTCACTCCCACTAAAGGCCTTCTTGAATAGCGTGGTTGTGACCCATTTGTCAGCTATCTTCCCCAGCTCTCTGGGAGAAGACTTCTTCTAATCTACCAAATGCTAATGAAAAGTCTCTGAGATGCAATTAGTTAAAATGTGCTCTTTCATAATTATATCAGATAGCCCACCATAAGTGTCCACTCCATTCACTTTTATCCAGCCTTCTAGTGCTTTGATTGAGGAGTCTACAACGTCCACCAATGTCTGGTTTTGACCTTTATGGGTGTCCCTAAACTTCGCTCTGTACTTTTCTGTGGTGAGTCCAAACCCCTCTATTAAAGTTTCCTTCATTTTAGAGCTCAGCCACTTCCTTATTGAAGGTCAGAAGTGTCTGCCCTTCAGTGAGAAAAACTCAGAGTAGAGAGCCCCCAGTACTGGTGACCTATCCTTCATATTTTTTAGGCCCTCTCAAAGGCTGCAATCCATTTGTAAATGAAATCACCATCACTATACTTTGGGACAGTCACTATGTGGAATCATAGGGTCAAACATTTCCCCTTGTTTCCTATTTACTTTGCTGCCACTATTATCTTTCAGCCTTAGGACCATTTTGACTCTTCTTTCTTCTAGGGCCAGTCTCCTTTCCGCTAGTTCAATCTTTCTCTCCTCTAATCAGTGGCAGTGCGTCCATTGGGGGCGTTGGGGCGTTGCCCCCCCCGCCCGCGCCCGCAGCTTCCTCGGTGTCTCTGAACTTAAGTAAACTCTCAGTTTACTTAAGTACAGAGACAGACGCTGATGGAGAACTGTCAGTCATGTCAGTCAGTATGACATTGGACCGCCCACCCCCTTCAGAGTCTGAAGGGGTTGGGCGGTCTGGCGTCATGTTGACTGACAGGCATTGTCTGGTGCAACACTCAGGCAGCAGCACACAAGTGCGCATGAGTGGGGACGGAGGGCGAATTTTTGCACTGTGCCCAGTCATGCGCACTAGTGTTTCCAAAGGCTGGCGCATGCCCATTAGGAGAGCGAGGGTTGAGCCAAGGCTCAAACCTCGGTCTCCTAATGGGCAGGCGGGCGGAGCGTAAGCCTGCTCTAAGCCAATGCTGGCGCTGCTCCAGCGCCAGGATTGGCTGAGAGGGGTTGCCACTCACTTGCCAGCACTGCGCAGTGCTGCGGCTGTTGAAGGCGCCAACGGACCCGAGGCGGCGCGGACCAGGTAAGATTATATTTATTTTATTAAATCGCCCCCACCCCCGCGCAACACCCCGCCCCCACCGCACGCGAGCCGCGACTGCAGGCATGGCTGAGTTGGTAAAAAAAAGAATAGAAAGAAGAAGTCATAGCATCTGCCGGGTTGAGGGCACTATGAGGCATTAGCTCCTGGGGAAAGTTTGAGTAGACAGTGAATTTTCCCTCATACTGTAAGAAAAAGTTATCATAGGCGCTAATCCGATAAATATACTAACGTGTTAATAGAGCCAGCCTTTCCTATCTCCCTTTTTTTAATTATCTATTTTTTTCCAAAATGACATTTGTGTCATGTGGCACGTATATCGTGCACAATCATGATGATTAAACACTAAACTATTTGCCGTGAATGTATTTCTTCATGAGCGCGGGCCCGGCGGTGGCTCGTGCGTTCTGAGATTAGAAGGAAAGGCAGACAGAGTAAAGGATTTTACTATATATTGTATCCCATTCTGTCAGCCTGTAACCCCCGTGCACTCAACAATTGCGTTCGCTATTGTGCATGTACTGCAGATCGAGGGTTATAACCTCAGCAGGGTCCATTTAGTTTATCGCTCTTGTGGATACATCAAGTAGCACTGTAAAAAAGTAAGAAGGAAATAAAATAGTTTGCGTTGTGTGCTGCGCAAATGGCGAATATTATTTTTCTCTCATTTCGAAACTCGCAATGTGCGGAGGGTACGAGAATCTGCTCTCCTCGGCTACACCGACTGCAGAGCAGTCTCCAAATGTTAAGCGGCATTGACCTTCGCTTGATTAATCCATGCAACTAGAAACAATAGACAAATAATTACAAATGATAAGCACGTAACGCCAACAGACATGATAAAACTATTGAAATGAACAAAAATCGACGGTAATAAATAAAACAAATAATTAGCAGATCAAACAAAATTGTAGGTAAACCAGCACAAACGAAGATTCAACAAGAGCGAAAGCTACGTCATTTCAGGGTTAGCAACCAATTGTACTGTTTTGTTTCACGGCCGGTGGAAGAAATGCAAGATATTTGAAAATGTCCAGGCAGTCTATCGTCCTACTTGAAGTTTGATGTGGTGTTTGTAAAAACGCCTTCGTTGAATTGGCATTTTGGGAAAAGCCAATAAAATATCTTTCAGAACCAACTCGCAGAGTGCGCCTAGACTTCAAAAGCGCTATGAAGCAGAAGTGCGCTTTGCAGCAGCTCATAAAAATACATCATCTTCCAAGTTAGAATGTATAATACTACCCCTTGTTGGCTTGTGTACAGTGTTTCGCTACCTCTTGGGCCAAGGTCAGTGCACTAGGAACACTTTTAATAAAACCTGAACACCTTGGTGTTCATCTTTTGCAGCCTGTCTAACAGGTGTGTGTTGGTTTCTAGTTATTGTATCAGTTTCTTGCATTAGGTGAGGTGAAAGAACATTTCTTGGTGTTCTGGGTCAATCACTGGTTATTCGTTAGTGTGGTGACTGTGCACCTTGGGGGCAGAGGGAGCATGAAAGCTACTAAGAGGGCACAGAGTGACACATGTGGATTACACACACTACATGGTCTGTGAAATATTTGCTAATGTATTATTGCCGAGGTTTTTTGTTGTGCTCATACTTGAGCTCAGCGCATTCGTTTTCCATTCTGTCGCGATTGATTGTTCAGTAAACAGTTTAACAACACCTATTTTTATCACTTTTATTTGGCACTGCTGTGGTTCCTTGATAGGAACGTAATTCTAAACTGGTTTAGCATTGCAGTACTTACCCTTATAAAATCTTTGACTTAGTTCTTTAGAGGATTTTTACTGTGTGCACCTGTGTCGTTGTACAAAGTACGTTTGCTATTTGCGATGCTAACAAATGGTACATCGACACCATCTCAGTTCCCCATTGATGCAAGGTGTGATCCTAATACAACGCATAATGTTTCATATTTGCCAGTGTTTGTGGAGTGATTTGGTATAACCCTGTAGCAGAGAATGGGCAGGTAATAGGCAGACTTAAGGGATTGTACCTGTATTGACTGTTGATAGAAAAGTAATGGTTGTATTTATTTAAACATATTGTAATGCCTCATACTCCTAACTACTTCCTGGCTTTTAGAATGCAGCGTGGTGTTTCAGAGGTACAAGCTTGAACATTTGAGATGGAAGGGGGAAGGAGGCTGAGAGTCTGACTATTTGTCTGCATTATAATTCTCTGTGGAGCTGGGTGAAGGTACAAGAGCAAAGCTGTGTGAAGTGAGGGGAGGGGAGATGCAGTGACCGATCTATGTTTATTAGGCCCAGCACAAATTGCTTTATTAACCTTCCTGCTTCCTCAAATTTGCTTAAAAATGCACCGTTTGTCCACTCTTTTTTCAAATTTTTCTTGGGGGAGAACCTCCCCAAACCCCCCCCCGTAGGTTGTTCGAGCTCGCTCGCTACGCTCGCTCGCCGCAGTGCAGTACGACAATGTTACGCCTCACCACTTTCAAATGTCACCAGCCGCCTCTGCCTCTAATAAGAGGAGGTCAAGCTCTTCCTCAAGGCTAACTACCACCTTACCAGCAGGGTGGTTACCGGAGTGACTTCTGTCACTCCCTGCTGGTGAACGGGGTCTTAGGAAAGTTGGAGAGTTTTGGTCTTCACCTTCTTCATTCTCATTCTCTGCTGGACCTACTTCTGAGGAATGTTCTCCCCTCTCTAATCTGTTCCTTCTCATAGGAGCCGAGGGCTTCCTCAAGGTCCACCTTTTGGCTGTGATTCTGAAAGCAATGCCCCTAATTTTGCACAAGGCTCTTAGATCACTGATCTTCAGAGCTGGGAGGATTGCCAGGTTGAAGTTCTCGTCATCCTCCATTAACTCTATAAAAACATTTAAAATGTTTTCCTAACTTATTAGTTACTTTTGGAATGAGAGTCTACACAGATCCAAAAAAATCTAAAAAAACATATTTTGGGTCTAATGTCAATGGTGTATTTCTCATTCAAAGTCACTAATGACCAAGTGGTACTTCAAAACACATTTTCAGGATCCCACCGCTGTAGTATCAATGTAGAAAAGTGGGGTATTATATAGCGAGGCAGGTTGGGCTTCACTGTGCAATACCTTCATGTTACTCTAAACAGGCCCTTTGTATTCACACTAATAAATCCCGAGCTCAGTCCTGGTAGTGTGGCACAGAGCAGTCAGGCTTTACTAGAGGAACATCTGTTAAGCATTTCAGATTACAGATAACATGGACGATAATTAATTTACACGACTCAAACAAAATCCATTGGCAATTTATAAAAAATAAAGCAGATTTTTATATAAACTAAGACACCAAAATGCAGTCAATCAGATGAGTATAACTGGAGTTATGGACTTTTAAAGGATAAATAAATCAGTGCGTTTAACTCTCCCAAAACTTTAACGTTTTGATCAATCAGGAAAACCACTAGTAGCGACCAAAACGGGTTTGTGCCTAAGCGGAGTACGTCCCTGAACTTGCGGAGATTCTTTAGAGTTGCGGAAGAAAGCGTTAAAGAATGGCCAAGAGCGGGTTGCCTAATGTTGGACCTAGAAAAGGCCTTTGATTGTCTGGAATGGAGGTACTTGTCGACGCTGTTGCAGCACTATGATCTAGGGGCAGAATTTTTACAAATGGTAGGCCTCCTATATAGAAACCCCACGGTACGGGTAAGGTTGGGTCCGTACATATCTGAAGCGGTGCCGGTGTGCAGGGGCACTAGGCAGGGATGCCCACTGTCGCCACTCCTGTTCGCATTAGCGATTGTACCTCTGGCGGCGGCCCTTCGTGCACTGGTGGGAGAGGGTATACCGCTGGGGGACGCAACACATCAGGTGTCATTATATGCGGATGATCTGCTGGTGTACGTGAGGGATATCGAGAATTTCTCGGCCCAGCTGGCCCTTATACTGCGGGATTTTGCAGCTGTCTCGGGGCTTCAGGTAAATGCCAGCAAATCCTGTTTGTATGCCTTCGGAGGGGGAAGGCATGAACCCGGGATACACTCTTAACGGAACGCGAGTGGTGTGGAAAGAGGGCACCTTCCGATACTTAGGAATACAGATATACCGTCAACCACAGGACCTCTTTGACGGAAATGTGGGTAGAGCTGTTACGGCTATCAAGTCACAGATGCGTTTCTGGGGCACATTGCCGCTGACAGTCACGGGCAGGGTGGCATTGTCCAAAATGGTGATCCTTCCCAGGCTATTGTACTACTTTGCCAACCTGCCATTATATATACGAGCGGCCTTTTTTGCTACGTTCTCTAAGCTGCTCCGGGACTTCATCTGGGGGAGTAGCCACCAAAGGCAGTCACTGGCGAAATTATATCTACCCACAGATCAAGAGGGACTGGCGGTGCCCCGCTTCGAGCACTACTACTTAGCGGCGCAGCTGCAATGGATAGCCCGCTGGTTTGCAGATAAAGGTCGGGACGATACGGCGACTGTGCTGCCCCCATACTCACTGGAGCGGCTTCTTACGCTTTTTCATCCAGCTGTCAAACACGCGACACCAGCACCACTCCTAAAGGTGGCATACAAATGTTATCGCAGAAGCCTATTTATCACCAGAACTCTGATCCCTTATGCACCTGCGTTACCATTAGAGGGCTCCCCCAGCGGGGTACGGACACTTACTCCTCTAGCCCTGGCGCGTTGGTGGGATGCTGACATACAGACTCTAGGAGACCTGTACCGGGATGGCTCGCTGGCATCGTACGACTCGTTGGTGGAGGAAGAGGGACTTCCGCCAGGGCAATTCCTCATGCACCGCTCATTAGTTGCAACTTTGACCGCTATGTGGGGTGACATGTCCACAGAGCCAAATCAGCATCTTACCATACAATATCTCCACGTTACGGGACGAGGTAGGCATCTGGTCCGCTGGTTTGCAGCGTCTTTACGCACACATGCAGTGATCACATTAGAGCCACTCCGACACAAATGGGAAACTGATCTGGGGAGGCCATTAGAAGACAGGGAATGGGAAGGGGTATTGAAGGGGCCAATGCGCATTCCCAGGAATATGAGGCTCCGACAGATTCAGTTGTTCATCGTACATAGGGAATACCTTACGCCGGAGGCTATCAACAGGTACTTCCACCGTGTAGACGCAGTGTGTCCCAGATGCATGGAGCCTGGGGTGGGGCTTGTCCACATGCTATGGAGCTGCCATAGGATATACACTTATTGAAGCAGGATCAGCGAGCTGCTACATATAAGTACCGGTCGTAGCTTGCCCTTTGAATGGGAGGTATATCTACTGCACCAGTTTCGTAGAACCCCGGTCATGAAGGTGACATGGAGACACTCGCTCTATGCATGGGCTAGGGCAGAGGAGACCGCCATTAGAAGGGAGGAAACATTGGGACTAAGGAAGGAACCAATAGCTGCTCAATGGGAAGGTATACTCCAGGCACTCCAGAGGGTTGAGGAGGAACATATGAGGGGACAACCTGAGGGGAGAGACGTAGGTCCAGGGTAGATACTGGAGTCTACAATCGGGTGTGGCCGCGTTATTTCATATTTCATGTTCCATGCATGTGTTATTTTGCATCACCAGCAATGGAGAAAATGATAAGTGCCCTTGTAGGGGGATAATAGCCTGTCATGCTGGACGAGGTTACTGGGGAAGACAAGATGGGGGCAGAATGGGGACACCGTCACTAGCGCCGGTCTGAGTTGGGATGGTTGGGATTGTTGGGGGTTAACTGTTTTTATTCTGCTATGTCTGTTTGGCAGTCCATAAGGAAATAACAGAAGGACTTATACACTGGACTCTCGAAACTAAGCAGTCTCCGAATAGGGATGCATCCCAGACACGACAAGAACTGAATGCTATTCTTATATTTAGTCTGGTGCGGCGGCTGTGCCTTGGATGGGTATGAGGCCCAGCATGTGTGCGATGAGAACTTGTATCTTTCACGTTTAAATGCCACCATGTATGGAGTGTGCACAGCTCATGATGTCTTTCAAGTATCTGTAACCTTCGAAATTTAAATAAAATAAAAACAGATTAACATTTTTTTTTTTTAAATGAGGAAAACCACTAGTGACAATTGGTCACTTGCAGGTTGAGTTCAGTGGAAACCACAGGGTGGTACGGTGAAGTGGGTTTCTGGACTAGGGTCTAAGAGGCAGTTGAAATTTACCTGGCTTGGTGGATCCCTGGTGCAGACTTGTCCTGGCTGTCCCTGTTGCTGAAATGGGAGCCGGGGGTTTGCTGGTTTTTCCGCTTAGACAGTGTTGGTGAGGAAAGGGGTACAAAAACGCAACAACGGTGCCACTAAGGTGGCGGGTTGAAGATGCACAGTGTCAAACAAAGGTGGTGGTAGCCAGACTGGCCACCAATGACCCTTGGCAGCTTTAAGCTCAGCCTTGGGTTACTTTGATGTCCTGGAGTCTGGAGGAAAACAGTAGCCACCTGAAACTTGCTAAAGGTCAGAACTATGTTTCCCACAATTCACTAGCCTATTTACTTTAGGGTGATCCCTTGACAGGTCCCATGGCCAGTGATTCTTTGGTTCTGGGTACGTACTTTACCAGCAGTCTGCAGGGGACTAGTACCTCTATCCGAATGGAGTTCAGGTGTTGCCTTTGGCTGTCAGATGGGTTTCTCCTTCCTTTAGATCCTGTCTCTGGTCTGGGACGAGTTGCAGTCTTGCAGTTGCAGCGTGATTGCCACAGGTGCAGGTTATCATGCCTTTGCTCTGTGAAGGTCCTGAAGTTGCTGACTCTGGTCTCTTCTTTGTTTTGGGTTGCAAGACGATCAAATCTGAGGTTCTGGTGCCAGGGGGGCCCCTTGAAACTTATATTTTGGGGAGTTAGGGGTGTGGGTGCTAATATCCAATAGACTACTAACCCTAACTGCTGTGTAGTCCCTACTAATCCATAAGATCTGCACGTTTCCTGGACAACATAAACTTTGGGTGAGGTGCATTGACTGATTCTTAGCACCCCCACAGGATATGTTGGCCAAGAGAACAGCTAGCTCACAGTGTCACCATAAGTCCCCCTAACGCTACCAGGGAGCTAATGGTTTTTGGCAACCACTGAACATGACAACTCTGACCCCTCCGGTATGGTGGTAACAAATCGGAACCTCTCGCTCAGTCACTCATGTTTTTTTGTTCTCTGAGAAATATACAGAGAATACACAGTGGGACGGTTTCAATATATTTATTGAACCAACATTATTCTTGTATAAAATGCATGTGCTGTGATAATCAGTAGATAGAAGCAGATGGAAGTGATTACAAGCACCAAAAGAGTAAATACTAGATACAGTTCTACCATGGTGCTAAAACAGTGTATATGTGCAGGCATATAAAACAAGAGAGCAATCAGGCATAGTCCTACTATACAAACCCTGCGCTGTGTGTGTGCCTAGAGTATGTGTAGCTGTAAAGCCAAGAATCCCGCAAGGGATGATCCAACCCATTACCTGGTGGGAGAGAATGTAGAACCTCGTCTTGGCCACAAACTGGACACCCCTCCCGGAGATGTCTGACCGCTGCTTGCTGAAGTCTCAGCATGCAGGGATCCTCGGTGTCAGCTGAAGTGCCTCTTCTGCTAATCCTATGAGATTCTGATTATTTATAATAAAAAGGTTCCTTGCGATGTTTGTAAAGATTGGCAATGTTATTGATATGTAGATAACCCTGTTGCCCCCTGGATTAAGATAGAACGACATTTGTACATTCAAGTGTAAAGGCCTTGTACTTGGTGTTCAAAGCATTGTGATAATGTTATGCGAAGCCAGATGGGTAAACAGAAGTGGTTTCAGGGAAAGTAATCCAACATTGTTACACACGCAAATATGTGCAAAAGGTCACAGCAGTAATATATTTTGCATAATAGGACAATGTATGAAATGAGCAGCCTCGCTACATGGGCCTTGCCCAGGCACATAACACCTACTCCTCATACTAAGGGTCAATATATAAAAGCTATCTTAACAGCCAGCAGGCGATAATGAAATGAAAACTAAAAAGGTTTGAAACCACTCCTAAAATAATCTAAATGCAAGCTTCCTTTTAAAATATATATAAAAGACTTTAAAAGTCATTATACTATTTGAAATGCCAAGCACTCAGAAAGCCATGGTGCCTAGAAAAAATAAAGCAAAAACAGTTTTGATTCATTTTGTTTACAAAAACAGGGCAAATAATTCACACCACACAGAAAAGCTAATTGTTTGTATTCCGAAAGATAGTCTCAACATTGCTGTCGCTGACAACCGCAGATGACGTACCCAGAGGTGCACCTTAAAGCAGGTTTATGGAGCAAAGGTGATTCCATCCAATTCCCACAGTGGCCACTGAGGGGGGAGGACTGCATCCTGTAAGCTTATTGCAGAGCCGGTATCCAGTTCACTAGGAGCCAAAGCAACCCAGGGTGTCTCTAAGAATGCATTCATCAGCATGGAATATGCTGGGGACAACAATACCCGTGGGCCTTTAAGGGGTCCATCAGTACTTCAAAGTCCAGTGGCACAACCAATTGTGATCTGAGACATTAATCCAATGCATATTCATGGCTGGAATGCAGGCAGTGGAATACAGGTTGTACGCAGTGTAGCCACACAGGCTTGAGCAACAAGAACCAGTGCTCATTCAGTTCTCGAAGCCGAGGTGTGCCGAACAGTGCATTATGCGCTCACGGCACTTATACTACTTCCATGCTGACCCTGGCCTCTTTCCTGTAGGCACGGGTTGACACAAATGTAGGCACAGGCTTCTACTCACTGAGTTGTAGATTATGTTTCCATCTCACACTAAGTTGAAGAAGCAGACTTAACCATATTACGGAAGGACCACAGAATATGCATTCATACCACTTCATCACACCAGGAAGTGTGGCCCAATGTATACATTTTAATTTCTTGTCTTTTTCTATACAGAACATAAACATTTCTAATCCTTGATTAGCTACCGGAACACTCAAAGTTAAGTCGGAATTCTATTTTGTATCCGGGTAAGCGCACATTACGGTACAATTTTACTTTTATTAGTCCTAAAACTCCTGTGAATTAAATATTGATTATCCACTTTAGATATTGTACTAAGTGGAAATACTTAAGGACGGTTCCCGAAAATTTTATAAATAATAAAAATAATGTTTCCATTTTTTAGTTGGTACGCAGTATATTATATTAGTAACATAATAGGAGGACAGTGACATTTCAACCTCTTACTTAAAAATTCTCCTCTAAATTCTAATACTTTTTGTAGAATAGGACAGAAAGGCGCTATTCTGAGTCATTTAGTAATCACATTGACAGAACTGTGGATGATTCAAAATCCTTGATAAAGACTGCACAGGTTAAAGTGACACAGTATACACAATTGCACTATTGGGATTCCCAATCAAGGCACAACTTCCCAACACTATATGATGTCACCACCCCGAGTGTTCTAATTGTACATTTTGCTGGTCAGGCCTATTCATTTTAAACCTCTTAGCATTGCCCATGAATCTAGACTGACACCCATTAGTGTCCATAGGACAAATAAACCATCCCTTCCAAGTGGGGGTCTGATATGAATTGTAACAAGCATTTCGTATCATGGCATCTAGTGTATCCTCACTGTGTTGTTTGAAATGCTACCAGTTCTCAAAGCGTGCAAATGTGGGACTACAAGGTGTGTTCAAATCCTTCATCTTGGCTATTCCAAGACAGGAAGTCTGTTGCACTGTTTTATTCAGGAAAATAATTTGATGTGGTATTAGGTATGAGGCATGCTCTAAACAAGGCCTCAGTTCCCTGAACCTGCCAGTCTTTTGTCTCCCAGACAGATTTTGTGTCTATGTTGTCTTTCCAAAAGTTGAAACCCTGAACAGACAACTGGGAAGGAAAGGAAGCTTGGTGTTTGTTAGCATATTTTTCTTTGCAAGTGTAGGTGCAAGCCTATAGTAATCTGACGTGTCAAAACCAGAAAAATAAGCAACCGTTTGTGAAAATGTTTTTGAACCACCTTTAGGTAGTGTTGGGGAGTGTTACCCTTCAGTGTAATTATCAACAGCACGTGGGATACTTGCTTTGTGTGAAAAATGGGGACCATAATGTTGGTAACAGAACCTACCACCGTAATTAGATGTTTCATCATACAATTCATCAGAAGAAAATGCTGCCGATTGTTCTAAATCTGCAAGCCAATTGTGCATTGTTTAAATGTCCCAATCATCAGAGAAAGTACTGGAAGTGATGATATCATTTAAGGAAATTTTAAGCAAATACAGTATTTGTAAACGTTCAGTAGGACCATACACATCATACCCTGTCCCACACAATTCCTTCCGGAACTGGAACCACTGTAATTTTCAACAGGGACAGGTCCCTTTTTTCGCGATGATGCATGTAGTTTCAGTACCAGGTTCACAAGTTGTACTGCAGAGCGTTCTGGGAGATAGTGTCCATTCAGAAGCAGGAAAAAGACAGTTACTAATCAAATCCAGAGGAACAGGAAAAGAAATCCGATTGTAATCCAGACATGTAACCAAGGAGTAACAAAGTATGTCTTTTTCAGCCAAAGATAGAGAGCACGCATTTGTAGTTTGAAAGGAAGAGGCAGCGGCAATGGTATCTCACATTCAGTTGAATCCGATGAGAAGTCGTCATAGTTCATGAAGTAGCCAGACGCCATTTGGTCTATTTTTGGCAGCTTGGCAGGTTTTGTAGAACTGGGAGATGACTCAATCTGTGGCATACTCTTGTAAACGCCGTCAATTTTTCATATTGAAAATTGAATGTTCGAGGCATGTGGGCTGCTGAATTCATATCTGTGCATAGATCGCCGCCTAGTGTTGGGTCCGGATGTTTGCACGTTGTTGTCCTGGAAGAGTCTTCGAAGTATCCTGGGATAGGTGACTCCTCCCCTGGACTACAGTGCGCATGGGCATCCTCTCCATCCTCAGATTGTTTTTTTCCGCCATTGGGTTAGGATGTGCTTATCTTGACTCAAGTTAGGAAAAACTTTTTACAGGCCAAAAGGCCTTTAGTTCGCGTCGGTACTGTTCCCGATCGGTATCGATAGTTATTTGTTAGTTTACTAACTTCCAGAAACCAACTTTTTCGCATCATACCCGACCATCGACCCGACATCGACGATGGAATCGAGGACGCCCTTCAAGCGGTGCCCTGTATGCAATGCGAAATATCCCCATGTCGACGTCCACCCGGTGTGCAACAAATGCCTTTCACCGGATCACGACGAGTCCACATGTATGGCCTGTGCCCGATTCCGATCCAAGAAGACTCTCCGGAATCGTCGAGCAGCGAGCTCGAAGCGCAGCAAGCAGCACCGGCCCCGACTGACATCTTCAACGCCGAGGACGAAGATGTGCAAGACGTGGAGAACCTACCCTCCAGCCCCGCTTCCGAACACGACTCCGGATCGGAAGACGTCGAAGAACAACTCTTTCACAGAGACGAAGCCGACACCGAGGTAGGAGACTACAATGAGGCCTTAGGGGCCGAAGAGAGTAGCTCCGGTGACGAGCAAGGCCTACCCGAATAGACTTTGGATATCCCAGTGCGTCAGTCTGTGGCTCCGGTCGAGGGATCGCCTTCGGGCCTTACCCAAGACCTATCCCGCATCCATTCGGCCCCGCCCTCTGGCCCGGCCTCGGACATTCAGCGGCAGCCTATACTACCAAAAACAGCTGGTTTCCCTTCATCGAAACCGAAACCGAAAGCCGTCTCGGTTCAGCAGAAACCGAAACTGAAAGTCACACTGGTCGGATCGAAGCCCACCACGCCTTCGACGCCAGCCAAACCCGTCGGCACCGACAGCACCAAACGGGACTTCGGTGCCGAGCTTGCAGCAGCCGACGTCAGCACCGACGCACGGAAAAGGACCATCGGTACCGCCAAGCCGCCTCGGCTCCCGGCACCGAAACAATCGGCTCCGACCACAAAGGTCAAAATGGCTGTTGGATCTCACACCACTTCCAAAACAGCACCAAAGGCACAATCATCGACGCCGTCGACAGCTACTACCTCTCCTCGACTCGATGACCCCGTGGCACCGAAGAAGTCCACGCCTGCCTCAACGGAACCGGTCGGCGCCAAAGAACCGTCGGCGTTCCAGGTGCGGCAAGTTTCAGCATCCTTGCAACGCTTCAAAGATAAGCCGGCCCTCCAGGACACATCAAGCTCCGAGCCGAAAAAGGCTCAAAAAGCTTCTCCGGCACCGGCCAACCTCACTTTTGGCCTGCCACCATCCACGGCGCCAAAACTGTTCGAAATCAGAACACGTGTCACCCACACCAGGATCACACCTGCAGAACACTCTCCTACGGAGACGTCGCCTTCACACATCATCGATGCCGCAACAGGCAGAATGATGCTTCACAAGAGGAAGATAACTTCTGAGCCAGCTTTGGACTCCTACCGGATCCCACTAAAGAAAAAGCTGCCAGTGGATTCGGAACCACTTCTTTACGAGCCTCTCCATGCCTCTTACCAAGATCCACAGTCCTTCTCTCCGACACACTCCGACACAGACGTTTTGGAGGACTACATGGGTGACCACGTCCCCTACCCCGGAGAGATGGACCCTCAAGGCCAACAGGACCCTGACCAAGCTTGGGATGACCCTGTAGACTCGGGTGCACCTATGGATACACAGGACCCGCAACTCTATGGAGCAAAAACGTCTCCCACAGAGGACACTGCCGCATTCAACGCCCTCATTGAACGTGCTGCGGCCAATAATGGTGTTCAACTCCACTCTGACACCATCGAGGACGATTTTCTCATGGACACTTTCGCATCCTCCGAAAAACATGTTAAAACTCTACCCATGTTGAAAGGTGTCCTCAAACCAGCAAAGGACATTTTCAAAGAACCCACCAGGGCCAGAGTAATAAACCCCAGAATCGACAAAAAATATAGGTCAGCGCCTGGGGATCCTACCTATATTAGAGGACAGTTGCCTCTGGATTCCATAGTAGTCGCGAATGCTCGTAAACGGGCGCACTCGCAGACGACTGGGGATGCCCCTCCCCCGGACAAAGAGTCCAAGGTGTTAGAGACCTCCGGCAAACGGGTTGCGGCCCAAGCGGCTAACATATGGCGTATTGCCAATACTCAAGAGCTCCTGGCTCGCCACGACCGAGCGCATTATGACACACTAGAAACATTACTACAACATCTCCCTGACCAATACAAAGAGGGAGCAGAGATCCTCATCAGAGAGGGACAACTCCTCACAAACGCATCCATCAAGTGTGCACTGGATGCCGCAGATACAGCTGCCAGAGCCATAAACACTAGCGTCATGTTACGACGACACGCCTGGTTACGAATCTCCGGATTCAAACCTGAAGTGCAAAATAACATCCTCAACCAGCCGGTCAACCCAGACTACTTATTCGGGCCAGAGGTTGACACCACACTAGAAAAAATAAAAAAGGACACAGACACTGCAAAGTCCATGGGGGCTCTCCAAACGCAGACCTTTCGGAGTGGCTCCTTTCGTCGCCCCGGTAATAGAGGAGCAGGTAGAGGACAGGGGTCACAGCAAACCTACAACAAGGGCAACACCCAAAGTACCTACGATAAAAACACCAGGGGTGGATATCGTGGTTCAAGCACAAAGGGCAGAGGACGCGGATACGGCAATACCAGATCCTCTCCCAAGAACAAACAGTGACGCCCTCTCCCTTCCTCCCGACCACACAACACCTGTCGGGGGAAGGTTGCAAAAGTTCCTGGACACGTGGAACTCCATCACCACGGACAGGTGGGTCAAAGATATTATCAAACACGGTTACTGCCTAGAATTAACCTCTACTCCACCCACAATACCCCCAAAACACCGTCCTATGTCCTCAGAGCACTTAGTGCTATTACAGCAGGAAGTGCTAAGCATGATGCAAAAAGGCGCAATAGAGGTCGTACCCGTCCACGAGCAAGGCACGGGGGTGTACTCCCTGTACTTCTTAATACCAAAAAAGGACGGGTCACTCAGACCTATACTAGACCTGAGACCCCTCAACCGCTATATTCTTTCGGAGCATTTCCACATGCTCACCCTGCAACAAGTCCTCCCACTGCTCAAACAGGGAGACTTCCTGGCCACACTAGACCTCAAAGATGCGTATTTCCACATACCCATTCACCCATCACACAGGAAATATCTCAGGTTCACTATTCAAGGGCAGCACTACCAATTCAAGGTTCTTCCCTTCGGCGTCACAACAGCACCCAGAGTTTTCACAAAGTGCCTAGCTACTGTGGCGGCACATCTACGGAGGCAGCACATACACGTCTACCCTTACCTGGACGACTGGCTTGTTCAAGCAAAGTCAGCCCAGCAATGTGCCAGCCACATGTCCCGCACCATTCACCTCCTTCACAGTCTGGGGTTCTCACTAAATTACCCAAAATCACATCTCCAACCCGCACACGTACAACAGTACCTAGGTGCGACCATAGACACTCTGGCGGCCACAGCTCAGCCAAATTTAGTGAGAATCAACAGCATGCAAATGCTGATTTCCAAGTTCAAACCACAACACTCCCTTCCCGCGCGAGTGTTCATGCAGTTGATAGGCATGATGGCCTCCTGCATTTTCATAGTCCCACACGCGAGACTACATATGCGCCCGCTTCAGGAGTGCTTAGCACGTCAATGGAACCAGGCTCACGGACAACTAAAAGACCTAGTGTTGGTGAGCGGTCGGGCATACAACTCTCTGCATTGGTGGAATCCACAAAACCTTTGCAAGGGCCGACCGTTCCAAGAGCCTGTTCCACAGATAATACTGACAGCGGACGCGTCTCTCCAGGGATGGGGAGCTCATGTACTCAACTACACAGTGCAGGGACTATGGACAACACAACAAAAGAAGATGCACATCAACCTTCTAGAACTGATGGCAATCTTCCTGGCTATGAAAGCATTCAAAGTACACTTGTGCAACAAAGTCGTGTTGATCCGGACGGACAACATGACCGCCATGTACTACATACAGAAGCAGGGAGGAACACACTCTCCACAGTTGTCTCATCTGGCTCAGAGCATGTGGAAGTGGGCCATTCAGAGGAACATGTTCCTCATGGCGGAACACCTCCCCGGCAAGGACAACCAGATGGCGGATCTGCTCAGCAGACACAGCCACCAGATGCACGAGTGGGAGTAACACCCATCAGTACTCCAACCGTACTTCCAGCAATGGGGTCATCCAGAGATAGACCTATTCGCCACAAGCGAAAACGCAAAATGCCAAAGCTTTGCCGCCAGGTTCCCACATCCACAGTCGCAGGGCAATGCGATATGGATGAACTGGTCCGGCAGATTTGCGTACGCTTTTCCCCCAGCACCGTTGATACCGCTGGTGGCTCGCAAACTCAGACAACACTCACTGACACTCGTCCTGGTTGCTCCAACGTGGCCACGCCAGCCATGGTACACCACTTTTCTCGAACTTTCCGTGGTGCCGCATCAAAGGCTGCGGATCAAACCCGCGCATTTGACGCAGAACCATGGAGAGATTCAGCACCCAGATCCGCAACAGCTGAACCTGGCAATCTGGCTCCTGAAGTCCTAGAGTTTGGCTACCTAAACCTGCCACCTGACTGTATAGACATCATTAAGGAAGCTAGAAGACCCACTACCAGAGCTTGCTATGCAGCCAAATGGAAAAGATTCGTCATCTATTGCAATAATGATGACATTAACCCGCTAGACGCATCCATCCAAAACATAATTTGTTACCTCTTACACCTATACCGATGCAATCTGGCGTACACCTCGATACGTGTCCATTTGACCGCAATATCAGCCTATCTCCAGAACAGGCAGCACCTCTCTTTATTCAGAGTGCCTGCCATCAAAGCATTCTTGGAAGGACTCAAACGAGTAATTCCTCCAAGCCACCCACCGGCTCCGATGTGGAACCTCAACGTGGTCCTCACACGCCTGATGGGTCCACCCTTTGAACCTCTACACTCATTCGAGATTCAATTCCTTACCTGGAAAGTAGTTTTCCTAGTAGCGATCACTTCTTTAAGAAGAGTTAGTGAACTCCAGGCACTAACCGTTCAAGAGCCATTTATACAGGTTCACGCCAACAGGGTCGTACTACGTACCAACCCCAAATTCATGCCCAAGGTGATATCGCAGTTCCACATGAATCAAACTATTGAACTGCCCGTTTTCTTTCAAAACCCACAAACTGTCGCAGAAAGAGCACTCCATACACTAGATGTGAAGAGAGCCCTCATGTACTATATCGACAGGACCAAGATCTTTAGGAAGACTAAACAACTTTTCGTTGCCTTTGCCCCACACCACAAAGGTAACGCTATCTCCAAAGCAGGTATAGCCAGATGGATCGTTAAATGTATTCAAATTTGCTATCAAAAGGCTAAACGCACATTAACGATTCCCCCACGAGCCCACTCAACACGCAAGTTAGGGGCCTCCATGGCTTTCCTGGGAAACATCCCTTTGCATGATATATGTAGAGCAGCCACCTGGTCCACTACACACACATTTACCAAACACTATTGTGTAGATGTGCAATCAAAACAGCAGGCAGCTGTAGGACAGGCTGTTCTCAAAACTCTTTTTCAGACCGCTGCAGCTGGCACTGGTAGCCGCCGCTAATAGGAGGTACTGCTATGTATTCTATGCACAGATATGAATTCAGCAGCCCACATGCCTCGAACTGAATATGCTACTTACCAGTATGCATCTGTTCATGGCATGTAGGGCTGCTGACATTCATATCGCCCTCCCTCCTCCCCGGCGCCTGTAGCAGCTGCAGCTCTCAGAATTACTGTAAGCATGGTCATCACTTTCTGTATCTACTCCATCACTGCCACAATGGCGAAAAACAATCTGAGGATGGAGAGGATGCCCATGCGCACTGTAGTCCAGGGGAGGAGTCACCTATCCCAGGATACTTCGAAGACTCTTCCAGGACAACAACGTGCAAACATCCGGACCCAACACTAGGCGGCGATCTATGCACAGATATGAATGTCAGCAGCCCTACATGCCAAGAACAGATGCATACTGGTAAGTAGCATATTCATTCTGTATTCATTGACTGTACAGTTGTAGTTATTTAACAGGAAGGTGAAATACTTCATTGTTGTTTACAGTTTCTCTTTGGAGAGGGGAATCTTCTTTAGTTATTAAAGCTTCTTTCTGAACTTTCCGAAAGGTAGTGAGAGGAGTGCGACGGCTACCTAAGAGTTCACGCGGCCTACTGTGTAGAATCTCAACATAGTGTGGTTTGATCAGATCAATTGAGACAAACCTTTTGCCTCTGTGGCTGGCAAGAGGCAGAAGAAGTACAGTTCTGGTACCTTCAATAACCAGGACAGGTGCAGGTACTCTGTAAGAAAGCTCATATTCTTTCTTGTCCACAATTTTTTCCCTGGCCAGATCCTCAATCTTCACCAGGTCTTGCCAGAACAACCTTGACTTCCCCAGTGGCTTTGCATTTTACTTGGACGTTGCTTTGTGCGCCCCAGAATTCATTGAGTTCCTGTAAAACAGCCAAACGTTCACTGATGTCAAATGGTGTTTCGCTGCCATTGCGCTGACATTATTGAGGGCTGGGACCCATATTCTCACTCTGAACAGGATTTCATATGGAGTATGACCACCCAGGGTTTGTCTTGGCATGTTATTGAGTGCCCTCTGGGTGATTGACCCAACTGTGACCCAAGCCTAAAACCCTTGCTGTTAAGGACTGCTTTAAGTCACGTTTTTTCCTCTCAACTATCAAATTTCTCCCCAGGATGATAGGGGGAGGAGTATCGCAAAGTCACACCCAAACTTCCCATAGCTTCTTTGTAAGCTGGAGAGCTAAACACTGGACCCTGGTCGGAATATAATGTGCCAATTGTGTATATCCCAATGAAGACTCGCAAATCCTTTTTGTTATGTTAGACACATTTTTTAAGCGCACAAATACCCATGGGTGTCTTAGTGATAGCTACCGTGAATGACATGAGACTACTGGTCCTTCAAATGCCCATAACAGTTTGCGCGTCAGTCGACCGCTGTGGCCAAACCCACAGGAATCTGGAGCATGAAGACACTACCACAAAGATGTACTTGTAAGCCCCTTCTGAGTGTAAAGGGCCACAATGATCCAAATAGACAACTGCCAAAGGCTTGTCTGAAATCAATAGAGGTGTCTGTGGAGGACGTGTTAGGAGGGAACCTTTCATCTGTTTGCAGATTTCACATTTAAGGACGAAATCCTTGGTCTGTTTAGTTAGACCATGTAGGAGAGTAGGATCTGCTTCACATGGGTACCCCCACTTTTTGCTGGTGTTTCACTGTTTTTCGACTTTAGTCTGGCTGTGGCCCTGCTAATCAGGACCACAGCCTAGCTGCTTCCTCTCTAAAATGGTTTCCATGTACATTAGGTACATATCTAATTGGATTCTGGAGTGCCTTATAAGCCCCCAGTATATGGTATACTATGTACCTACGGCATAGGTACCCCAGAGGCCTACCAGGGGCTGCAGCATGTATTATGCCACCCCTGGGAAGCACTCCAAAATGACACCACAGGTCTGCTACTGCAACCTGGGTAACGGTGTGCTTGCACCCCTTACTGTGATATAGGCTACCTATATCACTACCTTATACCGACACATGTAAACCTAAAAGCCACTCCTATGGCAGGCCTTGACAATCCTAAAGGCAGAGTGCTTGGTTTTATGTGAGAGGGTGCCCAAGCATGAGCTGAGCCCCTCTGCAGCATTCGGAAATACTTCCTTATGCCTGTTCTGTGATACAGCCATACCATATACTCTTAAGTGCATTATAACCTCGCGGTAAATGCTAACTTTGGAATGGCTGCATCAAAACATATCGTGTTTGCTGTCAAACACTTTGGAATACTAACCCCCGCCAATTATGGCGGCGGGGGTAGCATTCCACCCTTCTAGAGGGAGAGACATGTTCACACTGGCTAAACCCAGTAGGACTTTCCTGAGCCCTGGCATCACAAAATGGATGCCTCTGCCACAGACACGGGTCTGGCCTCCTGCTGCTGACCGAAACTCCGGCAGGGGAGGCCTGGACAGTAGGTTTCCTGTCGAAGGCAGATGTGTATTGGGGCTGGGCGGGAGCACTCTCTGGTGCTTTGAAGTCCTGCACTGGGGGCACACTTGGTGTCCCTGTGCATACTCCAGTTCCAACCGGTTGCAGGGGCTACCTGCCCCTGCTCTGGTGCGAAACTGGACAAAGGGGAAGGGGTATAACCACCCCCACCCCAAGCCCACCCATTGGTGGGGCCTTAGAGTTAGTCCATCCCCTACACTTAGTATAGGTATAGGAATACAGTCCCTACGACTTTAGATTACCCTGGACGAACCTCTGAAACATATCTCCTGGACCTTCGACTTTCTATCACGACTAGAAGATGGAAGAAATCTCCCTTGGGATCAAGTAGTGACTCCCCTGCTTGGCAGGCACCAAAGAAGCAACTGACCGGTCTGCATTACTGAAGCTCCCGCCGGACGCCGGAGTCTCTGCATCCCCAGAGGTGGATTTCCAGACTTCCCCAAGGCTAACCTGAGTCCACAGCAAAGCTGAGGCCCGTGGCTATCGTGGGTAACGTGGAACCGTGACCCCTGGACACCCTGAACTTTTGCAGCAACAACACCTTCCTGGTCATCCTCGAAGTTGTGCTTTGGGCTCTGAGTAGCCCCAGCCTTGAGCACCTCCTGCACCAAAGATTGTTGGCCTCCACTCCACGAGTGACCCGTGAGCCAGCTCCAAGTGCAACCGCTCGATGCTCCTTCGCGATCACTAGCCCATTGGCTAGCAGGTCCCCACGAAGGCAACTCCACTTCTAACTGTGCTTTTCTGGTTGCTCAAGACTTGCTCTTACTTACCCTTGCTGGGTGAGTCCATCAGACATTGCTGGTCTGCACCGCAGTCCTTTCTCTGATTTCCTGAGACTTGCCGTTGCCAAGGATTGTTGGGTCTTTTCTGGTCGCCGACACCGCAGCACTCGACAGACTTTGTGGGACAGCTCGAATCCGGCTTGTGGACTTCGTCGACACCTCCTGGACCTCGTGGCTAAAGAGTCAATGGCAGCAGCAGTTCTTTGCAGGCTCCCATTGGAAACGACGACTCGACCCGACACCAAAAGACACCTATGCAACCAGCTTCCCTGGGTGAGGTAACTCAAGTACTCCGGTACTGTCAAGGGTGCTGGCCCTAGAACTATCTAAGTCCAAAAGGGTTTTGTCCTAGTTCGATTTGAAGTGTCCCTAATCTTTAAAATTCCAACCGCGACATTCCCCATAGAAAGTAATAGGAACCCGCGGTTGTGTTTCCACACTGCATACGGCTCCCGTAGGTCCCCTGTGTCACTACCTTGGGTGGTTCCTTGGGGTCCCAGCGATTCTATAGGTAATAGGCACCTTGCCTATTTCAGTCGTGGTTCTTATACCACTATTTTAGTATATGGTTTGGTACGTCCCTGGGGCCCAAGTGTGTATTTGTGCTTTTACTGATGCTTAAACACTTGAAACTGAAGTACTTCGAACTCCAGTCTCATAAAGAGACTAGAGGGGTGTGTATTATCTTAAATACATATATTTTGAATATATACCTGGTGTGGTTGTCTTTTCATTTGATCATTCAAGAGGTTATAGACTGGTAAAACAAGCTGCTTTACATTCCTTCAAGACTTAGCCTGAAGGCTGCTTTCCATAGCTACCACTAGGATAGCTTTCACATAAGGTTGTCTTTCCAGCTTGCTATTGTTTTACCAGATAATCTCAATTGAATTGATCAACTGAAAACCACTAAAGGTACCTGAGGTACATATAATATCAAGTTTAGCTAAAGTAAGTTCTACTGAACTTAGAGTTGTGTGTTAAGGGATAGCACACCCTTTCTACAACTCAAGAGAGTTTAGTAGGCCACACTAGTGTAGGTAGTGCAATACACCACACCACATTAGTAATGTCTAACCAGCCAGGAACCACTGATTCCCTACCAGGGACCAGTGAGCTCCTTCCCTACAAGTATGGGGATCTCTCCTTTGCTAGACTTAGGGACTTATGCACCATTAGGAAGCTGAAGACAGGCAAAAGTCCATCCACCCAGCATCTTATACAGATACTGAAACTGGATGATATCACAAGTCCTAGTGGGTCTGTAGATGGAGACAGTGTTGGTGGGGCAGCACCTGAGGGTGGGTCCAGGGGTGGAAACTCCCCTGACCCTAACTCTGATGCTGACCAGACTGGTGACAATGACCAGACTCTGGTGAACACAGACCATCAGGATGAGGATGAGGACAATAATGCCCCTGCCTTCATTCCTCCTGGTAGGCCTGAACACAGGGCTAGAAGGGATAGATCTCTGACACTTCATGTAAACAGATTAAAGCCATATGTGGACAGGGCTGACATGGGCTTGCTCATGGCAACGGATGAGGGACAGGAGGAAGAGAGTGACCCTCTCCCAGACCTGCTCTCTCACAACCCTGATGATGGGTCAGTTGATGGAGTAGCCTTGGCAGGCAGCCTCACTGCTCAGCAACAGACAAGATCTACAGTCATTCAGGCATCTGTTTTCACTGACTCCAAGTCAGACCTCCTAGTGCACTCATGAAGTGGACACTGGGGACAGTCTGCCTGTGAAGAATAAGATCTACAGGCAACCTGACCATGTCAGAGACTGCATAAGGACAGAAGTCCAAAAGATGTTGGAATTGGGAGTAATTGAGCCCTCAGATAGCCCCTGGGCTAGCCCAGTAGTCCTTGTGCCAAAACCTCACACCCAAGATGGTAAGAGAGAGATGAGGTTCTGTGTTGACTACAGAGGACTCAATGCAGTCACTAGGACTGATGAACATCCCATTCCCAGAGCAGATGAGCTCATAGATAAATTGGCCTCAGCCAAGTATCTGAGCACATTTGATCTGACAGCAGGCTACTGGCAGATAAGGTTAGCTGAATCTGCAAAAGCCAAAACAGCATTCTCTACCCCTTGTGGGCATTATCAATTTATTGTGATGCCCTTTGGTTTGCAGAATGCACCTGCCACTTTTCAAAGGTTGGTGAACCAAGTCCTCTCAGGCCTGGATGACTTTAGTGCAGCATATCTAGATGATATTGCTGTCTTCAGCTCCACCTGGAAAGATCACCTGATCCACCCGAGGAAAGTTTTGGAAGCCCTGCAAAAGCAGGACTCACTATCAAGGCTACTAAGTGCCAGATAGGGCAGAGTCAGGTTGTGTACCTGGGCCACCTTGTAGGTGGAGGCCAGGTACAACCACTACAGAGCAAAATCCAGACCATCATGGACTGGTTTGCTCCAACCACCCAGACTCAGGTCCGAGCTTTCTTAGGCCTGACTGGTTATTACAGAAGATTTGTCAAGGGATATGGATCCATTGTGACCCCCTTAAATGACTTAACCTCTAAGAGGATGCCCAAGAAAGTTCAGTGGACTGTCAGCTGTCAGAAAGCTTTTGATGACCTAAAACAGGCAATGTGTTCTGCTCCAGTGCTCCAAAGCCCCAACTACTCCAAAGAATTCATAGTTCAAACTGATGCTTCTGAGGTGGGGGTAGGTGCTGTATTATCACAACTG
The DNA here is from genome assembly GCF_964204655.1 of Triturus cristatus. Classification (NCBI taxonomy): domain Eukaryota; kingdom Metazoa; phylum Chordata; class Amphibia; order Caudata; family Salamandridae; genus Triturus; species Triturus cristatus. The sequence goes on along the minus strand of NC_140580.1, from coordinate 251,817,885 downwards.
AATGAAGAGGGCCAGGATCAACCAGTAGCTTTTATTAGCAGAAGGTTGACCCCCAGAGAGAAGCGTTGGTCAGCTATAGAGAGGGAGGCCTTTGCTGTGGTCTGGGCCTTGAAGAAGCTGAGGCCATACTTGTATGGCACTCACTTCATTGTTCAAACCGACCATAAGCCCCTCCTTTTGGCTAAAACAGATGAAAGGTGAAAACCCCAAATTGCTCAGGTGGTCCATTTCCCTACAGGGCATGGACTATACAGTGGAACATAGACCTGGGAGCAACCATGCCAATGCAGATGGCCTCTCCAGATATTTCCACTTAGAACATGAAGACTCAACTGGTCAAGGCTAGTTTAATGTCCCTGCGTTTGGGGGGGGGGGGTTATGTAGGAGAGTGGCATCGACTGCATAGTTGCCCCCAACTTTTTGCTGATGTTTTGACTGTTTTATGACACTAGCCAGGCTGTGGCCCTGCTATCCAGGACCCCAGCCTATCTGCTTCTTCTCTAACCTGATGTGAGTACCCTAGGTACCTTCCAATTGGATACTGAGGACACCCTACCAGCCCCTTGTAGATGGTACCCTAGGTACCCAGGGCATGGGTCCCTCAGAGACCTACCAGGGGCTGCAGCACTTATTGTGCCTCCCCTGGGACAGCCATACCAAATGACACCACCAGACCACTACTGTAGTCTGGGTAAGGTGGTGCTTCCACCCCTTACAGGGATATAGGTATCCTGTATCCCACTTAATACAACACATATATCCTCAAAGGTCACCCCTAGAGCAGGCCTTGCTAATCCTACAAGGCAGGGTGCTGAGATATGTGTGAGGGGGGACCCCTACCTGAGTAGGGCCCCTCTGCAACCTTCGTAAAATCATTACTGGGTTGTTTGTAGTGTAGCCATACCATATACTCTTGACCGCATTATAAGTCTATCGCGATAGCGTGAAAACTTCAGAATGTCTACACAGAACCATATTGTGTTTTGTGTCAAACATGTAGGAATCATACCCCCAATCCAGCCATGGGACTGAGGGCATGATTCCCCCCTGCTAGAGGGGCGATATGGGAAAAGCGGCAGAATTTAGACACCAATTTAAAAGTGCACGCGAAGTACAAAATGGATGCTACCCGCCACCCACACGACTCTGGCTGCCTGTTGCTGGGCAGAACTCCAGCCACGGCAGCTGGGCAATAGGGATCCTGTTGCAGGGAGGTGTTCCCACCTCTAGACAGACTATGTGTATTGGAACTGGGTGGGTGTACCATAGGATACCTTTCAGAGTTGCACGTAGGCTTCTCCAGTGCCTACATTCTGCATACACCGCCTGGAACCGGTTTAGGGGCATCCTGTCCCCTGCCCTGGCGGGAAACACACAAAGGGGAGAGGGTGTAGCCAGCCTTTCCCGCTTGACCTCTCATTGGTGGACCCTGATCTGGACACTCCCCTAATCTTTGGATAAAGGTGAATACTGGGTCCCCAGAGCCTCAGATTATTCTTGAACTTCACAGTCTTGACCTTTGACTCGCTGCCGCACAGCTACCTGAAGAAATCTCCCTTGGGGTAAAGGAGTTACACCCCTGCTTGGCAGGCACCTGAAACACTGCAAGTGACCTGGTTGTAACCTCGCTGCTCCTTCGGACATTGACGACTCTTTCCTACCTTGAGGTGGGTTTCCAAGAATAACAGAGGCTAGTGAGTGTGCACAGCAAAGCTCTGCACCGTGGACCCCGTGGGTACCGAGATCCCCAATACCCCAGGACACCGGCCACCTCTTGCACAGCACCCGACCCCAACGAGTCGGGAAGTTGTGCTTTGGCCCATTATTGAGCCAACCTCTCAGCAGCATCTGTGCCAAAGATCGACGCCCTAGCCCGCTCCGGCGACCTGTGGGCGCACCTTTATGCACGCCAAATTGCTGCCTTCCGTGGTCTCTTGTCTCTCGACTTGTGGGCCCTAGCGGAGGACAATCTTCGATTCCAAGAGTTCCTCTGGTTGCTCCAGGGCTGCTCTTCAGTCTCCTTGCTGGAGACCTCACTCAGACCTCGTGGGTCTGCACCAGTAGCTGCTTTGTGTTTCTTGCGTGGGTTGCAGTTGCCAATGCTTAGTGGATCCAATCCGGACACTAACACTGCAGCGACCCTCATCCTTCATGGGACAGTCGCCTTCCAGAAGCTGGCCTTCCTTGAAGCCTCCTGGACCCCGTGGCTGATGATCCAAGCTACACCTCTTCAGCCTGGAAGCACCCGACATTGAAGGGCTCCTTCTCTTGAGCCCCCTGGTCACTGTGCCGTGACCCAGACTCTGTCCCCTCTGCAGGTCCTTCTCTACAAGATCTACATTTTCATTCTTCACGACAACGACGACGCTTGTGGCTAGCAGCAGTTCTTCACGTTTTGCCATTGAAAATCAGCCCGCGACCCGACATCGAAAACGACCTATGCACCCGGCTTTCCTGGTACAGGTAACAGTGGTACCTCGGTACTCTCGTGGGTGTGGGCCCTTCAAAAGCTTAACTCTAAAGTGTTGAACTGGAACTCCTGCTAGAAGTGTTTTTAAACTTGTAAAATCAAACCGCGACATTCTCCATAGGCTATAATAGAGATCCCGACAGTAACTTCAGTCACTGCACGCGTCTCCTGTGGGTCCCCTTCCTCACTACCTTGGGTGGTTTCACAAGGGGCCAGCGACCCTAAATGCCCTAGGCATTGTCTATAGAATTGTCGTGGTTTTTATACCACTTTTTTTATATATGGTTTGGTCGCCCCCTGGGGCCCTGTGATTCCAGTGCTATTTATTGTAACTATCAATGCTTGTTTGAATTGTATCTTCACCTCTAGCCTCATAAAGAGACTAGTGGGGTTATTCCTAGAATAAATACATATATTTTATATATATACCTGTGTGGACTACTCTTTCATTTGTTTATTCAAGAGGTTATCTATGGTAAAACAATAAGCTTAACACTCCTTCAAGACTTAGCCTGAAGGCTGCTCTCCACAGCTACCACTAGGATAGCTTTCTTTAAAGGTTGTCTTTAACCTATCCCCTTAAGAGTCGAATTGGACTGGTACAAGGTGGCCACTAGAACTAGTGACCAGCATATGCAAGGCCAACTTCTCACATTGTGTAAAATACATGTGCTGCTATAATCAGTAGACAGAAGCAGATACAAGTGATTGCAAGCACCAAAAGAGTCAATAGTATATACAGTTCTACCATGGGGCTAAAACAGTGTATTTATGCAGGCAATAAAACAAGATAGTAATCAGGCCTACTTCTATTATCCAAACCCTACTGTGTGTGTGTGCCTAGAGTGTGTGTAGGTGTAACGCCAAGAATCCCCCCATGGGAAGATCCAACCCCATTATCTGGTGGGAGAGAGTGTAGGACCCCGTCTTGAACTGGCACCCCTCATGGAGATGTCAGACCACTGCTTGGTGAAGTCTCAGCATGCTGAGAACCTCGATGTCAGCTCAAATGCCTCCTCTGCTAATCCTATGAGATGCTGATTATTTATAATAAAAAGCATCCTTGCGATGTATGTATAGATTTGCAATGTTATGACTATGTAGATAGCCCTGTCGCCCCGTGGATGTGGATGAAGAAAGAATGACATTTGTACATTTTTGCATAAAGGCCTTATACTTGGTGTTCGAGGCAACGTGATAATGTTATGCGAAGCCAGATGTGTAAACAGAAGTAATTTCAGAAAAACTAATTCAACATTGTTATGCATGCGAATATGTTCAATAGGTCACAGCAGTAATGTTATTGTACAAAAGAGAACAATGTAAGAAATGAGCAGCTTCACTACATGGGCCTGACATAACACAACTGCTAATCTACCCCTGAGATTACCACTTCCTGTGGAGGGTGGCACCTTTTCTACCTAGAAGCCTCTATTCTGCCACTTTTAGAGATGGCAGAACCTTTCTTTGGCAGTACAGACCAGGTAGCCAACCTTGGGGGCATGGCTAGCCTTCTGGAGGGGTACACCTTCTGACTATCTAATTGTCCCGCTTACCTGGGTTGCAAATATGCCTGGGTCAGGGGGTTGGCTTTTTCCTCCTCTGGGAGGAAGCCTGGTGGCTGTGGGAGCTTTGAAGCTCACTGCCTTTATGTGCCACTTCACAAGCCATGGGAGGGAGGTGACATCTCCTGTTGTGAGGCCTTCTTGGGCCCACTTTGGTTCTCCATTTTAGTTTTATATTTTACATGTTTTAGCAGACATTGTTTTTAGCAATGTTATGTTTACATGTTTTGCTTGCACTATATTATTCTTAGAAGATGCTGTACATGTTGCTTGTTTTTAGAAAGCCTTTCTTGCTATGTAATCTGTACACTCTGTTCAAGCTTAGGAACACAGAACAAGATATCCTAGTGCTTGGGTTGCCCATTTGAAGACCGACTCTAACATCTAGATAGATCATTGCATCAGAGCTCTACCTCTAACACAGTGTTTAATTATTATATTAATGATGTACTGCACTGCACTTTTATGGGTCACAGGAGCACTCCGGTCACAACTGTCCTGGAACTAATCCTGTGTTCGACACGCAGCTCTGCTGATCTTTCATCCTGCAGAGAAGGATTGCCAATCCCACTTCAAGTCGATTCTCTGTCCAAACTATCCTGGTATGGGGGCTCAGGCTAACCTAAGAGATCTGACAGTGGATACACCCACACTGCCCTCAGTGTAGGTGGTAGTGATAGGTAGAAATATATAGAAAATAGACTGCCATACTTGTACTGTTTATTCTTTTCACCATGTTCATCATGCTGGTTACATTGGTTTGTTTTATCTGCCTAATAATCGCTGCTCATTCTTTCTACGCAAGACTAAGATTGTTTCAATAAATGTATTGAAAACTTTATTCGCATCATTCTTGTGTTTACCAAGGGCATGCATAAGTAAACAACGAAAGGGGTAAGATCATTTCCATGATTCCTCTGGGGATCAGGAGTGTCCTGTTTGAGGTTGCCAAAATCACCTGCTACCCCAGGAAGGTTACTAATTCAGGTGAGGCATTTTGAGCTAGCTGGGAATTGGCCCGACATTCTCTGATGGTGTGGATGGACTCAGTCTCTACATTCAGAAGTTCTGTTGTACTAATACGCAGTCCTACCTTTTCTAGTGGGAACTGTATAATATGGTTCCACCAACGTTCATAGGTCAGGTACTTATTTAAAGGGTCTCCTGAGTAGTTATTTTGTGTGCCCAAGGTCCCCTAGTCTCCTTTAAACTAAGACGTCTTTGGTGTTAGGGAGAAATCCTCCTCAGCATTATAGAAAGCACCTATTTTTGTCTGTAGGTTGTTCATGCTTGAACTTTTAACAGGGTACTCCACTATAGTAATTCAATCTCTGAGTTCTGTTCCCTACAATGGCAAATGTAATTAATATTCCTGCGGATTGCAGACCGGCTTTAATAGCACATTTAACATTATATTAACTTCCCAATGAGGGTGGAGATGTTGCCTTCGTGGTTCAGCTTAGAGAACTGAAGTATCTTACTTATGGTTCACTTTTCTAGTAATAGATGCTAATAGACAAACTTTTCACACATACACTGAAGCTGCCCTACCATGCCAATACAGAGCTTATAATGACTGAGAAATACCATTAGCATTTCAGGAACACACAAATTGGTTCCAAGACACCCTACCACATGTGTTGCAAAACATTCGACTGGGTCCCCTCAGCAATGACGGGGCTACATGGCCAGAATTAGCCGGCTATACACCGTACCCAAATTTGGGACTGCTAAATGCGGGTGAATTACACACTCTATATACTGCTCTAGTTAGACTATACAGACGTTTAACACAGTTGGTTATGCACACAATAACAGCTGGTCCAGTTAGGGCTGTTCAAGTTGTCCAGCCATAGATAGCTGTGCCTCATATTAGTCCAGTAACTATCAATGTTATTATGGCCAAGATTCCCACCAGACAGGAGAAAATTCCGTTCTTGAATGCACAAAAAAAAAATCAACTTGAAGCAGTGTTTCCCCATACAGGACCCCAGGATAAACAGAGAATTCTCACTATGTGCTTGCGACCTAAGATGGTTCCCCCAATTGACGACTGTGCCACTTTGGGTTCAGGCTTTGATGCAATCTATACCATAACTCATGGTACACCATCACTTGCTGTTTTGCTAGAAGTGCTAAAACAGATTCGAAACAAATATGGGTCTGCCTCTGCCCTGGATTTGGGGATGAAATTAATTGGCAACTTTGCCACAGTATCCTCAATCATATTAGGCAATATTAAAGGGGAAGCAGCAGCACTGGCGATACGCCAACACCTCATGCAAATTGCAATAGTAGATCAGGAGCACTAGTTACCAAAAATTATTGTGGACACCTATACATCTATAGGTGAGATAGTTTGGGAGCCAGACCAAATTAGCCACAGCTTAAAGGTAGTTCTGAAAAGAGCAATACCAAACAAGCATGATGGAACAAACAAAAAAAGAAAGAAAAAGTAAAATCATGGTGTGCATCTTCTCAACCGGAGACCTCTGATAGACGTTATAATTTACGTAACAGTGATACAATAAAACAGCCTGATAAGTATCAGTACACTGATACATGTCCTTCTTGTTCCTTTCAGGACCCTTCGGAAAACAATCTGAGAGAGGGGGTGATCAGAGCGCAGACAAGAAGAGTATGTGGATCTGAAAAAAGGACTCACATCGCTTGTCTGACGTTATCACAAATAAGGAAGAAAAACTTCCACAACAAAAACCTCAATTGCAAAAGAAGAAGGGTGTGGGAATTCTATCTATATATTCCACACATATTGAGAACCCTCCTTCAGAACAAGACATGGGCAGTGAATCGGACAGACAGCGCGGCAGAGGCCACAATAGTTAGCTGGAATATTCAAGAGTTTCTGGATGAGAAAGCAACTAACAACTTTCTTGAAGTCAGAACCCCAGATTAGCACATCAGCCCTCCAGGCAGACTTTATAAAGTAAACATAGTGATTGAGGGTAACATAATGCACACCATTAGGGTAATATTCCGGGAAGATTTAACACTTAGGGGCCAATTATGATTGAGGTCGGAAAGACTCAGAATTTTTAAGAGTTTCTGGATACTAAAGCAACTAACAACTTTCTTGAAGTCAGAACCCCAGATCAGAAATCAGCCCTCCAGACAGACTTTATAAAGTAAACATAGAGATTGAGGGTGACATAATGCACACCATTAGAGTAATATTCTGGGAAATGTAAACACTTAGAGGCCGATTGCGATTGTGGTTGGAAAGCCTCTGACCTTCAGTCTGAGGCTTTCCGACCCCCATCGTCTGTTTCAATTCGGACAGGCTGATTATGTATCAGCCGGTCGGAATTGAAACCGGCCAGTCATTCTGGCTGGATTCCGACAGCCGAAGGAGCCCATTGGCCAGTTGGAACTGGCTTGTAATCCCAAAGGGTTGGCCTTTCCGCCCTTGAGATTACAATGCATGATTTCTGGCAAGGTTTCTATGCCGGCGTGTCTGACATAGAAATCATGTCGGAAAGTGTGTTTGTGGGCCCCCAGCAGGGCACCCTAATGTGTGCAGCCTCCTTTTGGGAGCCGAGGGGGCACCTATGGTGCCCCCCTGTTGATCCCTGCATTTTGTGGCAGGCACCTTGAGGTGCCTGCCACGGGGTGCATCGATGAACAGCACCTCCCATTTCCCCATGGGAGCATGTATTACGGCCGATTTATGACAGTAATGCATGCTCCCATAGGGAAATGTAGGAATGTCGGTCGCATCCTAATTAGGCAGTCGGGACTGTTGACCTGCAGTCGGTTCCAGGACCGTGACAGTGTCTGGCGGACATTGCAATAAGGCCCTAAGTTCTCTTAGCGGAGGTCGATTGGCCACCATAGTTTGTAAGAACAGCTCCACAAGGAGAGGAGGTAATATTACCTTTTTTCTCTGTGCTTGTCCCCGAAGGGGTTAAACAAGTGTATGCCACAAAATGGGCTCTTGCACATTCCCCAGGATTATTTCGGCTGGGATAAATACTCACCTTATTAAACATGAAGCGAAAGTCCCAAGTAATAATTGAACCCTGTGTATCTCCTATGAATAATCCCTTATTTCCTGTAGCTAAACCAGATCATTCCTATTGCATAGTCTTAGACTACAGACACTTAAACAGTCATACACGAACATTTGCAATTCAAAATTCACATAGTACACTTTAATAAACAAAATAGTCTGTAACAAATACAAAACATCCTTGGATAATTCCAATATTTCTTTCTGCCAAAACATGGCACCTGAAAGCGGAAATCTGACAGCATTCTCCACGCTGGGCTAACAGCGCCGCTTTCATCACCTCCTTCAGTGGTATAAGGACAGTCATGGATTGTTTGATGCCCGAGTAATGCCAATTCTTCCTGATATTGACCCAGAAGCATTGTCCTATGTTGATTGGGATTTACTGAACAAGGATACAAATTAAATTTCAAGAACACAAAAATTGCTTTCTCAGTATCCTACTTTTAGGATACCAGTTACCAAATTAGGGCAATAGGCTGGCACCACATTTCCTAGAGAACTGTGCTCTTTTACAACCTCCAAACACCAGTAAAACATTGCAATCCTTGTTAGGATTCTTCAATTTTGGCAGAACATAAATACCAGATTATGCACAGCACATAAAACCTTTATACAATTTAATCTACCCTGATTTTTCCAGTATACATTAGACATCAGAACATACACAAATACTTGGATCACTACATACAGACATGCATTGCATCAAGACACTTACATACGTGTGTCAATAAAAAAAACGTGGTAATCCGTATAATTGCGGATGCCATTGGCGTCACATATGCCACTTTCAATGAAGGTGACAAAGTGCTGATTGTATATAAATCACATCTGTATTCTAATGCTGAAATGCATTTTGCATCCACTGAAAAAATACTGACTGCAGTTCAGATAGCTGTCATAAAAGAAAGACCTTTGACTCAAGGGAAAAGCACAATTGCTGGTACCCCTGTTCAAGCCTTAGAGGCTGTTGCAAAGGCCAGCTTTCCCTAACGCGAAAACCCCACATCCTAGATCATTGTTACTCACAAACATTTCCCCAGGGGCCACAAAGTATGGCCTGTGGTGTACCTGAGGGCCGCATTGATGCTCGCACAGTGGGAGTGTTGTTTTGGTGGGGGGTGGGTCAAAAGGTTGGCCATAGGGGAAGCAAATCATATGCATGGTGAAGTCAGTGAGTCATGGACTTATATTGAGGATTTCATTCCATACTGTGCTCTAAATTAAGCCTCCAGAAGAGTCAGACTTGACAATACTTTATTCTGTATTATGCCGTGTCTGAATCGCCAACACTCTACCGCTATTTGGGGTAAGCCTTTGATGCTTCCTATTGCTACCTTGGGAAAGAAAGGTATGAAAAAGAAGTACGTTGATTATTAAATTGAAATAAAATAAATTTGTACAATATGAAACCAGAAAACGTAGGATCAATCCCGGCTTCCCCGCTTGACCTGATTTTGGGATCCTAGGTAATAGTTTAATTTCACTTTGTCTCATCTTTCTTCCTTATCATGTATAAGAGCACCTTGAAATACATGAGTTCAGGATATATGCTGTACAAAAACTTCTCTTGGGTATGATTTAATAAATGATATTGCTGCCCATGCATAATAACAACTTGACCACCCACGGGGTTCCAATTGACAATGATCTTGCCTCTTGGTCCACTATTGACAATGTTGGCAGGGTGTGAAGAGCCTTACATTTTTCTACGTTAATTTTTTTAAAACTATCAGTTTTTAAAATAACACTTTTTTGAATTTTGAAGAGACTTTATCATATTTTCAAACATTTGTTGTAAGATGTCTTTAAAAATGAACGTGTTCCTAAAGTTAAGTTGTGCGGGACATCATATTTGCTCCTTTTCTTACTGTCTAGTTAGCATGTAAATGAATGCTTGCCTGTTTATTTAACATATTTCTGAATGCTAGCTCTCTCTGAAATAAACAGCAGCCAAGTGCAGTCGTTTAGCTTGGGAGCACATGTGAAGGTCAGGAGGGCCGCATGCCACTGTCCTACATTAATACAATGGATCACTTCTCTAATGGCTACTGATGTAGAGTATGCTTTGACACCACTTTACAAACTCAATAATGTCTCCAATATGAACATGAATACCCCATGCCCTGTCATATATTGCCTCTTGACCAGTATAAACACATAATATATACTGATGGTTCAGCCCAACCTGCAATAGGCACGAAACACCAATACTCGGCGGCTTGTGCTGCGATACATAGTGTTATGTTGGATGGAAAATTACACTCTCAAAAACATTTTCTGCAGTCCCTAGGGGATTGTACTGCACATCTGGGTGATTTGAAAGCCTTGATTCTGGCACTAGAAAACACGGATCCAGAATTCCCCACACTCGTAGTGTGCGATTTGTATTATTGTGTCTAGTCTTTTAATGAAAATTTACATCACTGGTGCCTGAATGGATTCAGAGATTCAAAAGTGAATGCTATAAACATAAGCTGCTTTGGGGAGAGGTGGCACAGCTTAAAGACAATTTGCCGTGGGCTCATGGGGTACACCCATTTGGCCTGATTACGATGTCGGGCGGAAAGCCTCAGACCAGCAGTCGAAGGCTTTCTGCCTGACATGGTAGGTTTAAAGTCCAACGCCATAATAGGATGAGAGTGGTCGGAGTTTAAACCTGCAGGGGAATCCGACATGGTTCAGACGAGGAACCCACCGGTCAGTTGGAAAGGCATCATAATCCCTTAAGGATAGCTTTTCTACCGTCGGGATTATGATGGCACTTTCCGACATGGAACTACTGTTGGATAGTGTCTTTTGGGGGCTCTCGCAGGACCACATCCCTCCGCAGCCTCCACATACTGCCCTGGGGGGCTCCTATGGTGTCCCCCTCAACATCCCTGCAATGTGTGGCAGGCATTGTGAGCTGGCTGCCACATGGTGCAGGGATATTTACAAACTTTCCTTTCACAATGGAAGCTTGTGCTGCAGGCGTTTTCCACCCGCCACAAAAGCTTTCATTGTGAAATGAAAGTTTCCAACTACCCAGTTGGCGGTCACATCGTAATGGTGCAGTCAGAACCGCCGACCTAAGGTCGGGCAGTTCCTTTCCGCCATGGTGTTCCGACATCCTAATTAGGTCCCTTGAGTCATCAGCGTGTTGGAATACACATTGTAAGGAATTCACTGGCTGATGAAGCTGCCAAATCTGCAGTTAAGACTGCTACAATAGCTGTGATTACTTTTTGTCATACGAGGGTAGATGAAGATATCATGGCTACTGTCAATGCTTCTCATAATATATCACCCCTTTACCTAAAAAATGTCCAGCAAAATATTCCTATCACTTAAGTGCCCAAAATATTCCTTTTGCTACCATCCCTGGGGTGGGTGATTGTGTGATTTACAAGCAAGACAGCCCATAATATAATAGCTGCCCATGAGAGTTCAGCGTCTGCCCACGCTGGAGTGGTGGCCACAGTTTCTTTACTATAGAAGCGCTATTGGTGCCATGGTCTGTACAAGCAGACAAAAAAATATGTTCTTAGTTTCAGCATTTGCCATCAAATTAAGAACTCCACCATTAAATGCCCACTGCAGATACCCCTCTAACTTTCAAATAAACAACTCCAATGCATGTACCTCTATCATTGAAGTCCCTTAAATTAGGGTGGTGCGTTTAAATTCATTCTATTTGCCGTAGAATCTTTCTACAGATTCCTATGGGAATCCTATATTATCGACTAACGGTCACTCTGTTATTAAAGATTTGCAAGTCTTCCTTGGGACATATGCATTCCACTCAGACCAGGGTCCTCCTTTTGCCTCTGTGGCTTACAGGGATACTATTGGAACCCTGTGTGTTGCTATGCATTATTCCTCACCATATCATCCTCAGGGAAATTCGATTGTGGAGAGGATAAACCATGACTTAAAGGAATCCTTAACAGCTTAAGTATTGGGTTCAGGTCGTAGTTGGACCCATCACGTGTACAGCATTCAGAAAGCATTAAATAATCTGTCTAGATGATCTTTGGGTGGCCGAACCCCTGACAAGGTCCTGTTTGGCATCCCGATGTATGTTTCAGATCTTGACCATCCTGGCACAGTGGTGGCAGGTACACCTTTTGACATAAATGAAAGGTTTACTATCTTACAGGAACTACAAGACTTCCGGGATGAGCGATCAAACAAACTTTAAATGAATTTTGCCATTGATGGAGTAAAGGAGCAACCAGCACCTTCCGGCTGGATTCTAAAAGTTGGGGGATCTAGTTTGAGAGAAGATTGCAGTAAAGAAGGAGTTTGGCCCATCATACCATCTACCTGTGCCAGTCCTTGGCATTCAAGGTACAAGTACCATGATTTTTCCACCTCTTGATGCTTTTAAAGACAAACGACTCGTCTCAATTGATCATGTAAATATGCATCATGTTGCCAGTACTACATGGCTTGTCACAAGGACTTCTGGGTAGTTAACAGAATCCTCTCACTACCCTACAGGAAATTCCTCTACAGGTTTTAAGCAACACCAGTGTAGTTTTTTCCCCAGCTGGGGAGAGTGGTGAATGAACTATTGTTTGGGGAGGGTGGAGAATGAACTATTGTTGATTCCTGTTAACCCTACAAATACAAGCCATACATCGGATGTGAGCTTGCTACTGCTACTCCTATCAACAGAGTTGTTTATGATAAACGACCTTTGGACATGTTGGCCAGCTCTTTTCTGCCAACTGAGGCATTTGTTTTTCAACAGACTGCTTCTGATTACTTTGTCGATGTTTATTACTTGTCTTCTGATTCCTCACACACTTCACTACATGGTGTACATGACTTTCTTGTTTGGCTGAAACACACTTTTCTGATCCCTCATTGGCTTTACATTTGTATTGCCATCTGATTACTTTTCCTGCTTCTTTGGATTGGATTTGTGCCTGTTTTCTTCTTGCTAATAAATGGACATTATCTCCCATAACGTTCTACTGGAGAACTGGTATTCGAGATGTTGAAACCTTATTTGTCTTCAACTATAGTGCGAAGAGAACTGTTCCTTGTGAACATTTCTGCTTTTCCAGTACTTGATGGAATTGTTTAGGATAAGGTCCCATATAATATTTCTGGTCCTCCACAGACTCTGTAGAGTGTTTATGTCTTTAAGATTGTGATGGGTGACATGATTACCCCTGGCTTTATTTCTGATGATTGGGATGTAAAAACAGTTACTCAATGCTCTCAGAGCTTGAATATTCTACTGTATTTGAAAATGAAGGTCTGTACCTTAACTCTGCTAGCTGTGGAGAGATGTTCTGTTATGTTCACTATGCACATCATTTTTTACACAGAGCTAGTGTTCCATGCACAGATTTCAATTTTAAACAATAGGAACATTGCTTGACTCCTCCAGTAAGTAGCTCCAAAATATATATGGACAAGTTTGCATATTTTGCAGGGCATAATCCTTTAGATCCCATTTCCTTTTATTTTAAATGTACCCCCTCACAAGCAAAGCAAATATGCTCTGCCAAACAAAATTAATTTATTCAGATTTGTTAATTTCCCAACTGGCTCTAAAAGGGTATGACTATCGGAAAGATACTATTGATTTAAAATCAGTTTGAGGAACTAGACACTGGCCAGTGTAGGGAACAGACACTGTTTTAGAACCTGTTTATTCCAACACAGATGCTTTTATTAAATAAGGCAGTACAGCAGACCACTTGCTTTGGTCTAGTCAGAATTAAAGAAATACATTTGCTCAGCATTTGCCTTAATTGTAGTATGGTGCAAAACTGTACATACAATTCTACACTTTGAGGTCCTTAAGGGTGGTTATTGTGGCCAGTAGACACAAATGGTTGTCTTGCACGTTTTTTTAAACTCTACACAGGGTTTTAAAGCTAGCAGAATGGACCCTCGTTACATTCAGTCTCAACACTCAGGGGTTATTACTACCTATTCCGTGGGAAAGTTATGCGAGCAATGGTTGCAACATTCCAGTTTATCTGTCTTTCTCTCCTTTCGGATTAGATAAATTTGCAGGATCTCTTGCTGGGTCCTAGGTCTTGAGGTTCTAAAAGACTAATTTATGCCGCCTATAATGAAGTTTGGAAACTATCACAGATGGAAGCTGCTGCACGTTTAAGGCAAATAGATCAGGCTAAATTAAAAAAAGCACTTCCTGTTGTTGATATTGGAATGAATACGTTATCAACTCATATTTACAGTTTGAATAACATTGTATCCTCTGTAATTGACATTATAAAAAATGACACGTCTTTATTATACCATGGACAGAGTCAGCTTAGGTCGATTGTGCAGTTAAGTTGGACATTACACATTTTAAAATCTCACTGCGTTCCATGGAGATACTTGAACACAACAGAATTGTTCTTGCCTTTTAATTTAACAAGTAGGCAACCAGTAATGGCTAGGAAATATGCTACCTATACAATATTTAACATCAAGAAGTTAGAAAAGTTGTCTTTCACAGTAGCTGAGACAGTCAGCAGTATGGTTATTACACAGGGTGATCTTGTTACCAATTTCAATGTTTTATTTTACATCTTGCTTGGAAAATGTTATAGTCCGCAGATGTCAGACCTGCCGTCATTTGGGTGGTCTTCCCCAAACAAATAGTCTGCTTACCTCCTCTTTTTGCGGATTCTTTTTGTTGGCCTTAGGACTCTGAGCACTTTACCACTGCTGACCAGTGCTAAAAGTGCATGTGCATCTACACTAAACATGGTAACATCGCTCCTCCCGTTGAGATTGGATCTTGGCCTAAGACCAATCTCTGAAGAATTAGGACTGAGGCCCTTGATGTACTGGCGCAGAGTCTGGAGTTCACCAGAGTTATCCAGTTATAGAGCAGAACTAGAAGAAATTCTGCGCTTCCCCAAGGTGTTGCATATACCTTGGTTTAAATATATCAAGAACACCTTTGAAGCGATGGGGAATCCAGAGTTGTGGCTTGACCCACGGAGCGCCTGTCCAAGGATCTCTCGTAGATCATTGGCCGACGCTTACCGCGAGTACAAGTTACAGGCAGCATTCCAATCACTTCGTCAAGACTCGTTGTCCATTCATTTTATTGCTCTCAAGGACCATTACCATCTGGAACTGGTCCTTGATGATGTTGCTCCACCATTAACACGCAAATTGTACTTACAGTGGCGCTATGGATCACTTCCGTTGAGGGCATACACAGAGCACTGGCTTAACACGCAGACTACACCTAACTGCCAGGCTTGCCCTCTCACGAGAGAAGACGATTTACATATGATCTTTTTCTGTCCTGCATATAACAAACCACGTAAATACTGGCTTGTGCCCCTCCTCAGGAACTTAGGCTTTAAGGAATACCGTCCTGCATACAGAATCCTAAAATCCGACCTGTCTGCCCCTACTGTATGTGCCGTAGCCAAATTTTTAACCTCAGCATGGTTTATTCGCAATCGCCTCATGTCCAGATAAAACTCCATTTTAAATGTTTTTATGACTGTTTTTACGAGGTATTCATTGTTCAGATATGTTAGGTAATATTACAGCTTAAAAGTGTTTATTTTACCTTGAAACTATTATTGTTCATGTTTTACTGTCAAATTGACATTGTATTTTTTTGTATCTTTTATGGTCCATAGTGACCGAAATAAAGATTTGATGAATGAATGAACATTGTTATATACATCATTGGTATATTTAGTTTACTTGTACGTCCCTTATGAAGTGCTATATCATATAACCAGGGCCTGTAATGTAAATGCTACTAGTGGGCCTGTAGCACTGATTATGCCACCCACATAATTAGCCTGCCACTGCAAGGCCTGTGTGTGCAAAGCCTTAAACCTCTATTTTATTACTCATAAGTAGGCCTGGGTGAAAATTTCCGTTACGCTCGCGGAAGTTGCGAAGTTTGGGCATTTCCGCATTCTACGCGGAGATGTCGAAACTTCCGTGATCCGCTGCGAAAGCGGAAGTATTTTCTTGTTCGCGCTTTAAAAATGCGTTCTCGCGTGCACTGTAGCGACTTACCGGATCCCTGCGTTCACCGACACGTTTTCCTATCCGTTTGCGTGCGCCACGAGATATTGGATTGTTGGTAACCGGTCGCGCTATCCTGCGAGAGTTTGTGATCGCGAACACGTTATTCGACCCGGAACAGGAAATAAGCATCGCAAGCAAGATGGCCACGTTCATTAGCGACCGCATGGGCAAGTTAGAGATATATTTCCCAGCGAACACGCAAAAACACATCGCGAACGGATGGGAAAAGCAATCTCCGTGTCTTCGCGAAAGTTCCGCGTGCTTGCGGAGATTTAGAGCAATTTTGCGATAATTTGCGTAGGGAAACTACGCAAATTCCGCCCACCTCTACTCATAAGTCACCCCAAGGTAGGCCTCAGGTAGGCCCTAGGGAGGGTGCTGTGTAAGTAAAAGGTTGGACATGTGAGCTTACGTTTTGCAAGTCCTGGTAGTGACAGGCAGCTAAATTAGTTTTTCACTACTGTGATTCCTACTTCTCTCATTGGTTAACATTGGGAATTCCCTAATACATTTTAAGCTGTAATTCCAGGTTAGAAAGGAGTAGTTGTGTCATGTTTTATATCTTTGGAATGGTAATGATTAATCCTCTTTACTAGTAAAGTTGGCTTTAACATTACTATTTTAGAAATGCCACTTTTAAAATGTGGACATTTCTCTGCTCTTACTGCTCTGTGTACCTGCAGCCTGTCTTTAATACACATATGAGGTGGGTGACAGCTGCACTTTATACATTCCCACAAACACAGGAAGATTAGTTGTGACAGAGGATGCATCTGCATTCTGATGACTTCCTGGATAGGAAGGGAGGTGGAGCTGACACACCTGAATAGGCAGTGTCCTGTTTCCACACACTGATAGTCTGGAGCCAGGGCTGGGAAGAAAGTACCTCTGTGCACTTCAAAGACCCTTCCTTGAAGTCACCACCATTTTGAAAGCACAACTGGGTATAAGTACTAGGTCTCTGACCCTACCAAGACAGTACACTACTGAACCTGTGAAGAAGTCTACCAGGAAGAAGGACTGCTGTGCTGCTACAAGGCTGCCACTCTGCTGGACTGCTGATCTAGAAGAATTGCTTTTCTGCTCTTGCTGACTGGACCCATCTGGACCCATCTCACTTAAACCTAGAATAACTCCAAGGGCTTTCCCCTGTTTTTAGGTCTGAGGGACATCAAAGACTTCCTGGGCTCTGCCATCTGTGAGTCCTGCCCTGCCAAGTGGTGCCAATCAAATCATTGGCCCTTGAAAATGAATTTTTTGCTATCCTGATCCAACAAAGCCCATGCATCAACAATTTTATGCTGATTGGAACTTATGTGTCTCCTTCGACGCTGACGCAGTTGCGCGGCTCAAAGATAATGTATCGCCTCCATCGCAAAGGGGTTCATTGACAATGCTTTGCCAACTGCGCGGATTGGAAACGATGCAATGCCTACATTCAAAGGATTGACAACGTATCGCCTCCTCTGCTCCACGCATCAGGTCCTCAACTTTGACGCTTCCTCCATCCAATGTACTTTTTTACCGGGACCTGCGTGAGTCTTGTAGCCGGGCTGCATCCATCACAGAAGGCCTCAACTTTGAATTCACCCTAGTCCAGCACTACCAGATATCCCAGGTTGGTGCTTTAAGACTCTAAGCACTATATTGTCATTTAATCTTTAAAAATTCATAAGCCCTGTTCTACTTATTGGATTTTTGTTATTTTGGTTTTTTTTTACTATAATATTATCTATTACCCTTGTGGAGTATTTTTGTGGTGTTTTCATTGTGTTACTGGGTGTGTGTGTGTTGCACAAATACTTTGCACATTGCCTCTTTAGATAAGCCTGACTGCACTGTGCCAAGCTACCAGAGGGTGAGCACAGGTTATCTTTTAGTGTGTATATAGCCTACCCTGACTAGAGTGGTAGTTCCTGATTGGACAGGGTGTATACCTTTGCCAACCAGAAACCCCATTTCTATAATTGGTGCTCAGCTGTGACTATAGGACTTGCGTTTGTTCACTACAACTCTATACTAAGAACAATTCAAACCTTTTTCGGTTCTCCCTAATAGGCATTTTTGATTTTTTGCTTAACTACGTCTCAATCTAGAGAAGTAGCACCGGCACCTAAAGTCGCTGATTTTGATGTGTCCCAGTTATAGTTTTATACTG
Source organism: Triturus cristatus (assembly GCF_964204655.1). Taxonomy (NCBI): domain Eukaryota; kingdom Metazoa; phylum Chordata; class Amphibia; order Caudata; family Salamandridae; genus Triturus; species Triturus cristatus. The sequence goes on along the minus strand of NC_140580.1, from coordinate 251,799,637 downwards.
CGACCTAGCGATGAGCTTTTTGCAAGGCGTTTCAGGTTTCCATGAGTGGCTTCACCAAGAAGGTGGAGCTGCAAGAGGCTTTGAGTGAGAGCCTGGTAGAGGCCCGAGATGCAGGGGCTGAGATCCCAGAGGAGGAGGAGCAGGAAATTCGGGAGAAGAAAGAGGATGAGCTGATCATAAATTCTAATGTGGATTTGGGACTGCTTGTTAATGGGGCCAACAAATTGCAAGGAACAGTGGTGGTTCCCATAGCAGGGAATAGTGTCTCCTCAAAGAACCTGTTCCCAGAGGAGCTGGCAGACAGGAAAGAGGAAAGAAAACTAAAGTTGGAGCTCACCAAAATGAAATTTGAGAAGAAGCAAGCTCTAGAGGAAAGGAGGCTGGCTCTGGAGGAGAGGAAACTAACCCATGAGCTCAACCTCAGAGAGCTGGACATAAGAGCCCTACATGTGGGGTCCAGCAGTAATGGTGGCAGCAAACCTATAGTTTCTGCTACTGAATTAAGAGTATGGATATCCAAGGATTTGGTATCCAGTTATGTGGTGAGGGATAACATAGGCTAATGGTTTGCAGCCTATGAAGTGGCTCTTAGAGTGCACAAGATCCCAGAGGAGTCCTGGGGTGGCAGTTTATGGAGTTACATGCCCATAGTGGGGAGGGATACAATTCTCACACTAGAGGTGGGGGACAAGGCATGCTATACTGCAAACAAGTAAACAAAGGAGGGACTGATGGGCTTTTATTGAAAAAGGTCCAGCATACATGCCCAGTTAATCATATTGAAAAGAAAGAGTATGCAGTTCCTCAGTGAGACGGGGGGGTGTGGATGCAAAGAAGAGACCGTAAGAAAGAGGAATACCTCTATTCGGAACTAGGGGCCTCACACACCCAGCAAGCTAGGTGTCATGCTTCATCATATGGACCTGCTCCTCGTCGGGCCGGCGCTGCAATGCCCGACGGGCACCCTAAAAGGGGCTCTTTGGCGGAGATCTTTAGTTCCTGGCCGTATGATGCAGTGTGTGTGAGAGGAACCTAGTGGTGTAGATGTGAGTGCAGGTAAGTGGGTTAAAACAAGTTGGAGAGTCCAAAAATCTAATTTTATTAAGGGTGGCTCTCCACCTGAATAAAAAAGAAAACAGAGTGGCAGCTAGCTGATGTTATGATTCAGCTTGGCTAAGCTCATCTGTACTGGTCTAGTACAGATGAGCTTAGCCAAGCTGAATCATAACATCAGCTAGCTGCCACTCTGTTTTCTTTTTAGATTTTTGGACTCTCCAACTTGTTTTAACCCACTTACCTGCACTCACATCTACACCACTAGGTTCCTCTCACACACACTGCATCATACGGCCAGGAACTAAAGATCTCCGCCAAAGAGCCCCTTTTAGGGTGCCCGTCGGGCATTGCAGCGCCGGCCCGACGAGGAGCAGGTCCATATGATGAAGCATGACACCTAGCTTGCTGGGTGTGTGAGGACCCTAGTTCCGAATAGAGGTATTCCTCTTTCTTACGGTCTCTTCTTTGCATCCACACCCCCCCGTCTCACTGAGGAACTGCATACTCTTTCTTTTCAATATACTGCAAACAAGACCATACTAGTCAACAAGTTTGGGCTGACACCTGAGAAATACTGACAGAGGCTCAGGCCCAGTCACAGGATCTCATCACAGAGCTGAGTGGACTGCTTAGACTATGCTAGCAAGGCACTGAAGGGCTGGGTGAGGGGCAGCAAAGTAGGAGATTATTCAGGGCTGTGTAACTTACATTTGAAGGAGCAGATGCTTGTTCTTTGTTTTACAAAGATGCACCAATACCTGGTTGATAGTAAGCTTTCTGACCCTAGGACATCTGGGTCACCAGGGTGTCCAAGAAGGTATCAAGGGGGGGCTCCCGAAGGGTGAACATGGTTCCCAACAAAAAAAAGAGGGGGTGAAAAAAGTAGGGGTAGGTGGAATTTGCATAGTCACGCTACGCTAAGCTCCGCGAAACGGTAAAAAATCTCCGCAAGCACGCAGAAATTCCGCAAACACGCAGAATCGCTTGTTTGCGATGCTTTTTTCCTGTTGCGAACACACATTTTGAGAATGCGAACAAGCAAAAAATTCTGCGAAGCCGCGGAACGCAGAATTTTGGGCAATTCTGTGTTCTCCGCGTCCCAGGTGTCCAAAAAGAGCACAACCTTACACTGGAGGATAGGTTCCAGGGGTGTTGAGTGTACTGCTGGGAGAGGATTTTGTCCCAGTTAATGGGAGGGCGTTTAATGGGGTTACACTAGTGTTGCTGGGTGACAGTGAGGTGCTTCCTAAGATCCATGTGCCCTCTAATACTACAAAATACAGGCAAAGGGTCACCATCAATGGGCAGGGTGCTGAGACTCTGAGGAACACAGCTGCCAGCATGACTGTGGGAAGGAGTCAGCTGGTGTCCCCAGAGGAGGTGATTTTCCATAGACTCACACTGGAGGAAAGGTTCCAGAGGTGTTGAGTGTAGTGCTGGGGAGGAGTTTGTCCCAGTTAATGGGGGGAGTTTAGTGGGGTTGCCCTAGTGTCCCTGGGTGATAGTGAAATGGCTCCTAATATAATTGTGCCCACTAATACTACAAAGTATAGGCAATGGGTCACCATCAACGGGCAAGGTGTTGAGGCTCTGAGGGACACAGCTGCCAGCATGACTATGATAAGGTGGCAGCCGGTGCCCCCAGAGCAGGTGACTTTCCATGCATCCCACCAGGTTGTGGTGGCTGACAAAAGAGAGGGTCAGTATTCAGTGGCCCTTCTTCCATTTAATTAAGGGGTGGCAGGTCTTCTGAAGGTTGCTGTGAACCCTGCCATGCCTGTGGAATATTTGCTTAGTAATGACCTTGAGCCCACTACCTCGAAGAAAGTAGAGCCCAAGGCTCATGTGGAGATGCTGGGGTTACCTGATTGGATCAATGCAATGGCTGCCCAGGATGGGAGGAAAAAGGGCTGGAGCATGGAAAAATGGCCCAGCCAACTGCTAAGAAGGGTAAAGCCAGAGGGTGTGGAAACCAGCCCCTTTAAGTCTTCCCAGTGAGGTGGATGGGGCACCTGCAGGAGGGCATTGCTCCCCTTGGTGATTTGCCAGGACTTGATAGATGGCTTGTGGAAGGATGACCCGCCAAGGAGGAGTTCTGTGGGGCACAGACCCTTGTGGGCACAGGGCAGCAGGCTGAAGCCCACAGAGTAAGTGATGTCTCTGGGAGTCATCATATTTACTGCGATGACAACCTCTTTTAGAGTGACCCTAATGCTCCTGTGCATGGGAAAAAGGGCCCTGCTGGTCCCCCAATGATACAGGGCCTTCCTACTGAAGCTGGCTTATGAACTTCCCTGACAAGACACTTGGGCCAAGACAAGACCTTTGCAAGGCTTGTTTCCCACTTATATTCCACTAAGATGAAAACATCCACAGATGCATTCTGCAGGACTTTATGTGACCTGCCAGGCCAGTGGGAAGACAGGACAGAGGTGTAAAGCCCCCTTAATCCTCACCCTTTGAGAGGGTAGATATCGACATTGTTGGGTCTATGGATCTCCAGACTTATTCCGGCAACAGGTTTATCCTGGTTCTAGTGGTTCATGCCACTAGGTACCCAGATGCAATCCCTCTGAGTACCACAACTGCATCTTCAGTGGCAAAGGCTGTGATGAGAATCTTTACCCAAGTGGGTTTCCCCAAAGAAATGGTGTCTGACAGGGGTGTCAACTTCATGTTTCCTTACATGCAGTCAATGTGGAAGGAGTGTAGAGTAACCTACAAGTTCTCCAATCATAACCATCCACAAACAAATGGGTTTGTTGAGAGGTTCAACAAGACCCTGAAGTGAATGATTGGAGGTCTGCTTGAGGCCCTGAGGAATAAGTGCGACATCTCCTTGCCATGCCTGTTGTTTACATACAGGGAGGTACTACAGAAGGAAGTAAGCCTCAGTCCCTTTTCAGCTTCTGTATGGGCACCTTGTCAGAGGACCTCTGAGTTTCGTAAAGGAGGGGTGGGAGCAAACTCCCAGGAAGATTATCCAGGATGTAGTGAGCTGCATGTTGGCCTTTAGAAGTCAAATGGCTAAGTTGTCGAAGTAAGCTTCAGACAATTTAGAAGCGAGCCATGATGTCATGAAGCAGTGGTATGACCAAAATTCTAACAAGGTGGAATTGAATCCTGGAGCCCAGGGCTCTCCAGGAGCATTGGACTGGGCCCTATGAGGTGACTGAGAAGAAGGGTGAGGCACTCTACCTAGTGGACCTCAAGACCCCTAGGCCACCCCACAGGGTGCTCCATGTCAATCGCCTCAAACCCCACTTTGGGAGGTCTGAACTCACCATGCTGTTAGTGACAGATGGAGAAGAGTAAGAGGAGAGTGAACCTCTCCCTGACCTCTTAGACTCCAAGGAGAAAGATGGATCTGTGGAGGGAGTGATCCTATCCCCCAGTCTGACTCTTCTGTTTTCCCTCTTCCCTGGGACTACTCACCTGTGTACCCATGATGTGGACACAGGAGACAACCTTCTTTGGACAAGGTGTGGGCCAGCATTAAAGGAGAATTCTACAAAATTGTGGAATTGGGGGTGATAAAACCCTCCAGTAGCCCCTTGTCCAGTCCTGTGATACTGGTACCAAAAGCTGCCCCCCCCCCCGGGCAACACACCTGAACTCAGGTTCTGTGTAGTTTACAGAGAGCTAAATTCAGTCACAAAGACAGATGCTCATCCCATCCCCCGGGGTGATGAGCTGATTGATCTGTTAGGGGCTTCCCAATACTTAAGTACCTTTGATCTTACATCAGAATACTGGCAGATTACCCTAACAGAGGTTGCCAAGGAGAGGTCAGCCATTTGGATTGAAAAATGCCCCTGCCACCTTCCAGAGGTTGGTGAACCAGGCTCTTGCTGGAATGGAGGACTTCAGTGCTGCCTATCTGGATGACATAGCTGTCTACAACAGCAGCTGGAAGGACTACCTTTGCACCTTTAGGAAGTGCTGCAGGCTCTGCATCAGGCAGGCCTGACTATCAAGGCCAGTAAGTGCCAAAAAGGGCAGGAGTCTGTTGTGTCCTTGGTACACCTGATGAGCAGGGGTAAGGTGCAGCCCCTCCAGTCCAAGATAGAAACTATCATGGCATGTAGCCCCCAAAACCCAGGCTGAGGTCAGAGCATTGTTGGGCCTCACTGAGTACTATAGATTTGTCAAGGGATATGGCACTATTGTTGCCCTATTGATAGAGCCGACTTCTATGTAGCAGCCCAGAAATGCGATTTGGAGAAAAGCATGCCAAACTCCATTTGACTCCCTTAAGGGCCATGTGCACAGCCCCTGTGCTTAAGGCCCTTGACTTTTCCTATGAGTTTATTGTTCAAACAGATGCTTCATAAGATAGGAAAAGGGCTGCACTATCACAGCTTACTAAAGCTGGCCTAGACCAGCCTGTTGCGTTCATCTCCAGATTGATACTCCCCAGGGAACAAAGGTGGAATACTATGGAAAGAGAAGCTTTTGCTGTGGTCTGCGCTCAGGTGAGGCCATACCTGTTTAGTACTCATTTCCTGATTCAGACTGACCACACGCCACTCAGGTGGCTCATGCAAATGAAGGGTGAGAATCTAAAACTGTTGAGGTGGTCCATTTCCCTACAGGTTATGAACTTCAGGGTGGAACACAGGGCAGGGATAGACCATGTAAATGCTGATGCTCTCTCTAGGTGTTTCCGCCTTCGTGATGATAACTCCCTAGAGGTTGGTTAGATCTCCCCACTTTCAGCTGGGAGAAGACACATGTTAAACCGGTCATACTTAGGATCGTCTACCCCCAAACCTTTTGCCTGCTTACCTCCTGTTTTTGCTGATTCCTTTCATTGACCATAGGACTCTGAGCACTTTACCACTGCTGACCAGGATATTTAGTTTAGTTGCAAGCCCTTGGAAAGTGATATACCATATACCCAGGGCCTGTAATCTAAATGGTTCTAGTGGACCTATAGCACTGGTTGTGCTGCTCACATAGGTAGCCCATAGGACAGGGTACTGTTTAAATAAAAGGTAGAACATGTACTCCTACGTTTTGCATGTCCTGGTAGTGACTACTGTGAGGGCTACTCCTTTCATGGGTTAACATTGGGAATTTCTTTATACACTTTTGAATTGTAATTCCTGATGCGAAAGGAGTAAGTTGGATTTAACATTACAAGTTTACAAAACTTTTAGTAAGTGGACATTTCTCTGCTCTTACTGCTGTGTGTGCCTGCAGCCTGTCTCCAATACAAGTATGGGGTGGGTGACAGTTACACTTTGTGCATTCCCTCTAGAGAGCCTTAAACACAGGAAGATTAGGTGTGACAGAAAACTCATTTGCATTCTGATGGCTTTTACTGGACAGGAAGGGAGGGGGAGCTGACACACCTGAATGGACAGTATCTTGTTCCCACACAAAGCGCTGATTACCCCCTACTGATAGCCTGGAGCCAAGACTGGGAGGAAATGATCTCTGTGCACTTCAAAGACCCCTACTTGAAGAAAGTCACCCCCACTACACAAGCACAACTGGGTTCAAGCACTGGGTCACTTACACTACCAAGACCGTACACTACTTGACCTGTGAAAAATGTTACCAAGAAGGACTGCTGTGCTGCTACAAGGACTACCACTCTGCTGGACTGCTGCTCTGGAAGAACTGCTTTTTTTCTCTGATGTGCTGCTTGTTGCCTGCTGCTTGCTTCCCTCTGCCCTGCTAAGGAAATGACTGGACCCATCTCACTTGAACCCGAAGTGACTCAAAGGGCTTGCTGGCTTGCCCACTGTTATAGCGTCTGAGGAACATCAGACTTCCTAAAACCCTGCAACTGCACCTGGACTCTGCCAACTGTGAATCCTGCCTGCAAAGTGGGGCAAATCCAGTCCTAAGCCCTTGAAAGTGAGCTTTTGCTGTGCTGATCCAACAAAACCCATGCATCGATTACTTTGTGCCGATCAGAACCGACACATTTCTTTTGACACCAACGCAGTTGCTGTTCGAGGACATCGCTTCAACAGACTGCGCGGCTCGATGACGATGGACCGTGTAGCTCGACGACTACGCATCACCTGCATTGCAAAGGTATTCGTTGATTAGGCTTCACCGACTGCGCGGATCAAAACCGACACATCGTCCACCTCCAAGGGATTGACGATGATGCATCCCCTCTTGTACTCTAAGCACCGGGTCCTTGATGTCGACACTTCATCCAAGTTACTTTTTCATGGGACCTGGGCAAGTTATGTCACCATCCTGCGCTCAATCGCGGTCGGCCTTAAATTGGATCTACCCCTGGCTAGTGTGACCATTTATCGCAGGTCTGGTGCTTAAAGACTCTAAGCACTATATTTTCATTTAATCTTTAAAAAATCATAACTCCAGTTCTACTTATTGGATGATTGTCATTTCAGTCTTGCTTTACTCATAAAAGTATTATCTATTTTTCAAACCATGTATGAAGTTTTTTGTGGAGTTTTCATTGTGTTACTGTGTGTTTATGTTGCGCAAATACTTTACAGATTGCCTCTTTAGATAAGCCTGACTGCTTTGTGCCAAGCTACCAGAGGGTGAGCACAGGTTAACTGCACAGGTTAACTTTTAGTGGGTGTTTAGGTTACTCTGACTAAAGTGGTGGTTCTTGCTTGAACAGGCTGCATACCTCTGCCAATCAGAAGCCCCATTTCTAACAGCACATGTGAGTCTTTAGGAGAGAGTATTGTCCATGGATTGTGATCCTTGCCCTTGGATTACAAATGTGTAAGTGGGGAATGAGAGGTGTTCCTTAGTGGAAACTAATGCAAATTTTTGCTCGGCTTCTCACTAATTTGTAAATATATAGCACTGCACAGGCTTGTAATGCTTCGATGGCCAATCTGGTGTGTTATTTGAAGGGAGTACCAGCTTCCAGCTTCTTTGATTCGTCCAGTCATTAGTTTACTTTCAAATCTAAGTTATTTGATGTTAAACGATTAGGGTTGATGTGGGATGAGAGTAGGTGTCCCTTATGTGGTTTCAGTCTCTCAGATAGTAACATGTTGTAATTACGTGCTATTTCATCTAACACACATGGTTACAGAATATAGCTTATGGCTTTCTAGTACAACTTTCAAGGTTAACTTTGACAAACTAAGCAGACTGAGATCACTATTGTTTCAAAAGTATGTGGCACGTACATCTTCCTGTGAAACTTTTGATCTTCAAGTAGCAAGGTCATCCTCTGAAATTCAATTGCCACTATGCACAAACCTGCCTCGGCATTTTGGTGAACTTGTGCATCACATATATAATGCTCACGACACCGCAGGTATGGTACCCTTTTTTAAAGCAGTTGGGTCTGGCTTTGTCAGCATGTTTCAGACCATTTTTGAGGTGATACCGTCCTTCATACATTCTATGTTTTCCAGTGTTTTTGGAGGCATACCACTTGTGTTAGTTCTCATTTGTGGTATTTTTTTTTTTTTTTTGTAGCTCGGCAATGGATGCTCCATTTCGAGGCAAAATGGTGACCATTTGACGTCCAGATGTACGGTGAATGCATGATCCAGGTTTTTGAAGTGTTTGCTTCAGGAACTGAACGATGACTGGTTCCTATCTTTTAGACCATTGTGGTTTACGTGTGTGCAGCTTGTGTTTTGCTGTTTGTTGTGCCCTTTCAAGTGTGCATTCGATATTTGCCTTGCAATGGAATTGGCACAATCTATGGACATAGATCTGCTGATGTGTCCTGTGAGGACCTATTTTCGAAGTTGTCCCATGAGACTGCCAATGCTTCAGGATACTTTCTATGAGCCATTCTCCTCCTTGGATCTGGATGCTTTGGCTCCTGACTTCTTGGATCCTGACACTTGTAATACGGGCGCACTGCAAGATGATAAGCCTTCAGCATCGGCTGAGGGGGCTGACCAAATTTGTTCTTTGAAACTCATCAACGAGACCATTGGGGAAATATTGTCTGCGAATGTGGTGTCCATCTTGGATTCTTTTGACACTGAGAGCATAGATAAAATCTTGGGAGCCTCCTTTTTAATTTTAATTTGGCCCTTGGTTTTACAAATTGTGTTTGACATTTTTTCTTTTTATTTCACATTGTAATTGGCATATTTTTTTTATTTTTTTTTTTTGAAAAACCTTTATTCTTTAAAATCAGTGACACAGCTATTCAGCCGACAACCCGGAGGTACGGCAGCTTTAGAAACACAACGTCTGCGAGTGTCCACATTGCACAGACAGGAGAATCAAAGGTTCTATTTTAAATAAACACAAACCCAAACATGAACATAAGCAAGGCGATAAGTACTGAAAGCACAAAGAGGGTTCCCATCGGGGGGGCGCGAGCCCCATTTCGTCCATCAGACACAGGTCTATGATAAGGGAAAGGAGGGGAAGTCAGAGACCTAAGAAGACAAACACATACCAGCGAGGAGTACAAAGCCGGAAAGAAAGCTAAGGGGAGAGCTGCTCCTCAGGCGGGTCCGGGTCTGGGGGCAGGCATATGCCCCCTCTGTATTGGTTCCATCGCCCCCATACAGAGTGCCATTTCCGAGGGCGCCCTCGAGCACAGTACACTGTCTTCTCCCTGAACATGCTCCAATCCATGTTTTCCATTCACGCTGTCAATGTAGGAGGCCTAGGAGAGCCCCACAGGCGAGCGATGTCGCGCTTGGCTACCATGTTACCTAGGGTCACCCACTGGGTCTGCGCCGCGTCGTGGTCAGTAGGACCCCAAACATTCAGGAGACAGCACCGCGCCTCCGGCTGCATGACGATGCCCGTCACCTCCCCCATCACATCGTGGATTCGCTTCCAAAACTCCATAATCGCACCGCATTCCCAAATAATATGTAGGAAGGTGCCCACCATACCACAGCCTCTCTTACATAAGCCCTCCTCAGAGAAACCCATATGGACCAGCCTGGGCCCTGTCACGTAGATCCTATGAAGTATTTTAAGCTGCACCAGCCGCAGGCGCGCGGGGATCGCAACGTCTTTGGGAGAAGAAACTGCATACTGCCAATCCTCATCATCTAGTTCGAGGCCGTCCCTGGTCCATTGATCACGCAATTGGCATATTTTTAAATGTCTTCTTTTTGCTTGAACTGTGAATGTGACAATTTTTTAGTATATGTTTTTTAGTGTAGCTTATATAGAAGCTTTGTCTTTTCAAAGCCAAGGGGAGGGTGTTGTGAGGCGTCCGTGGTCCCACCTTGGTTCTCCAATTTAGTTTTATATTTTACATGTTGTGGCAGACATCATTTTAACAAATTTTTTTTACATGTTTTGCTTGCACGATATTATCAGGGGGTTGGCTTTTTCCTCCTCTGGGAGGAAGCCTGGTGGCTGTGGGAGCTTTGAAGCTCACTGCCTTTATGTGCCACTTCACAAGCCATGGGAGGGAGGTGACATCTCCTGTTGTGAGGCCTTCTTGGACCCACTTTGGTTCTCCATTTTAGTTTTATATTTTACATGTTTTAGCAGACATTGTTTTTAGCAATGTTATGTTTACATGTTTTGCTTGCACTATATTATTCTTAGAAGACACTGTACATGTAGCTTGTTTTTAGAAAGCCTTTCTCGCTTTTTATATCAGTACACTCTGTTCAAGGCTAGAAACACAGAACAAGATGATATCCTAGTGATGGCGTTGCCCGTTCGGAGACAGCTTCTAATATCTAGACATATCGTTGCATCAGAGCTGTACCTTTAACATAGTGGTTTTTATTATATAAATGATGCACTGCCCTTTAATGGGTCAGAGGAGCACTGGGGCTCTGGGTAACCTAAAAGATCGGGCAGAGGGTTCACCCACTATGCTGTCAGAGTAGGGAGCGTGATAGGTAGAAATATATAGAAATAAGACTGCCATGGTTGGACTGTTTATTCTTTTCACCATGTTCATCATGTTGCTTAGATTGCTGTGTTTTTTCTGCCTAATAATCACAGCTCATTCTTTCTATGCAAGACTAAGATTGTTTCAAGAAATGTATTAAAAACTGTATTTGTATCTTTTCTTGTACTTACCATGGCCATGCATAAGTAAACAATTAAAGGAGTAAGATCTGTTTCCACAATTCCCTTGGGGAGTGTCATGTTTGAGATTGCCAAAATCGCCTGCTACCCCCTGAAGGTTAGGGGTTTGGGTGAGGCACTGTGAGCGAGCTAGGAATTGGCCCGACATTCTCTGATGGTGTGGATAGACTCAGTCCCGACATTTTGAAGTTCTGTCATCCTAATACGCGGTCCTAATTTTTCTAGTGTGAAGCGTATAACACTCCTGCCCGGCAAGCCTTTGTTTCTGCCTCATGAGAGAGTTTACACATTTTGGCAGGGAGTCAGATTCCCATCTTAGCAGCAGCAGCCGCAGGATGTTAACCAGGACATATGAAAGGCTGGGGCAGCCAGTTGGGCAACCTCTAAGGAAGCCTCCTGGTTGCATGTCACATTAAATACAACTTTACGAAAAGGTCGGGTTTGAAGAGACAAATTGTTTAATTTTGAAAAAAACCCATTATATTGGGTTCTTGATATTTTAGTATTATTGCAAACATTTGCCACATGAATCTGCACGTGATACACAAGAGATACTATAGCAAATCTGCGGCAAGCATCGGGGAATAATCGATGGTATGCTTAGGAACTGGAACCTACCCCTATGGGAGGTGTTGCCTCATGTTATCAAACCTAGAAGAAGAATTTAAAATTGGGAGAGGGCTAGGATGGGTGTATGTTGATATCACACTGGTGATGAGGAATGCAGGCTCTGGCACAGGAAAGCATACTATGTCATTGCAGTGCACTAAACAGTGGTGGAAGCACTTATGAGTTTGGGAAGGGTAGTCCTTGTAGGGGAGATAGATCACCCCCACCGTGGGGAATATGCTTCTGGGTGCCCCTTTGCAGGTCCTCTGAGTGTGGGGGCGTAACATCGTTATTATTTGTTTGCTGAAAGCGCATAAGCAGCATGGCCCACTTGGGGGTTATAGGGCATCATTGCGGGGGGCATGGCTAACCGCTGAACATGGCGGACTCAGCTTAGCGGAGCTCCGGAGCCCGGGCAACACGTTCCTGATATATTACCACGAGCCGCGACTCATCGGGGCCAAACTGCGGAGCCACTACTGCGGCGAGGCCCGGTCACACCTGCTGGCCGACTGAGCCACCGATATTGCCATTGAGGGGAGCGAAGCCCGAAGTGAGGCCTACGCAATTGATGGCCCCTGCGGGAAGAGGGCGGCCTGGAACCGCGGAATGCAGCAAGAGGCCGCCTGGTGAGGATTTGTGGGCCTATTGAGAGCTGTGCGGCGAGCGACCGCCTCCTTGACACACCGGAGCCCACCTGCTGCCCGAGCGCTTGGACTGGTGAGCGCGCCGGTGGCCGGGCCCCGGCGCAGACACCCGAACGCTGTGAGCCCTGGGTACATCCATACTGAAGGCATCCCCTACCTGGCAGTCGCGGTGAATGGCTGTCATTCCTTTGCATGTGGAGATACCTCCAGGGTAGCTGCCGGAGATTGAGTAGTGCGCACGAAGTGGACCATGCTGGTGAGCGGCCTGGTATGCATCGCTGACGGAGGTACAACTACGGAGCATCCGGTTGGGTCTGTGCTCTCACCCAACACGTGGCTGACCGGACCCCAGCTGAGCACTGCAGCATCGCAGGTGAGAGCGGCCGAGGGGTGCTGACTGCTTCTCCCTCACCCCTCCTGCTCGCCCCCCTGCATACAGGGCTAGAGCGGAGAGCGCAACCAAGTCCAGGAGCCAGACGAGGGCACAAGAATTCCCTGCTTCCACAAGCGAGGCGAGTTGGGACTTCCCACCTATTTAACCTCTCCTCCACCCTCACTCCCCATCGGAAAGACTTATATTGCATTGGAGGCTGCACGGGTGAGCTAGAATGAGGGACACGCAGGGAGCGGGCCGCGGCCCCTGTGCGGCCTACCCACAGCCTAACACGGCAATGACCCACGTGGTGCACCCTGCAAGCTACAAGAGACCTGCCAGAGGCCTGAGACGACTGCCACCCACTCAGGCGCACACAACAGTACTAGGAAGAGTAAAGAGGCGGGGGTGGAGTAAGGCACCATTGAATGAGGCCTGCAGAACGGCATAATAAATGGGGCCCGGACTGTAACTCACTGGCAGGCTACCTACAACGCAGCGCTTAGAGAGCCTGGAACGACAAGCAAAGGCCTAGAGTGTGCACGCATATCTGGACATGACGGTTAGTGACTGGGATCTGTATACTCACCTTGCAACACGGCCAAAAGCCGCCACAAGACACTGGGATGCACAGAGGGGACCTGATCACTAAAGCCCTGAAGCAGTCAGGTGGACCGCGCTACTATAGTCGGCTCGGGTGGGCACAGCTCCCCTTAAAAAACAATCAACAGTCGAATTACCACTCGTATACCAGCAGATATCACCAAGAAGGCGACCACCACGAACCATGGGGCGACCCAAAGGGAAACTACCGGAGGCAACCTCCACCAATACGCAACCCACGGAAGAACCTGAAGACTCTACACACACGCTCTTGCCCAACTTTATACCACCCATGAATGCAGAGACGCCCCCAGACAAGTTGGGTTTAATACTTCAAGAGGTCAGAGAGTCTCGAAAGGCCATAGAGCAGCAGAGTGGTTCGCTCACGACAGGTTTCACGCTACTCAAGGCTGACCACACCAAACTGACAACTACAGTGATGGCCCACAGTTTGACTTTGGGGGAGCTCTTACCTCAACACAAGGAGCATGCGTCACAACTTAAACAACTACAACGGCAAGTCAATGGCCTACAAGACAGAGTCAAAGATGCAGAAGGCAGAACTAGGCGGAGTAACGTACGCGTCATTGGGCTCCCGGAACGCAGGGAGGGCTCCAACGCTGCCAGCTTTATGGAGCAATAGTTCAGCTAACATATAGCCCCTGAAGGCCTATCGTACTTCTTCTGCGTAGAAAGAGCCCACAGAATCCCCTCTGGAAGGCCTAAAGTGGGTGCTCCACCACGGCCATTGATAGCCAGGATCCTAAATTATAGGGATCGAGACATACTGCTCCAAAAAGCGCGAGAGCGGTCCCAGATACAATTTGACAACTACTGTATATCGCTGTACCTCGACTACACCCTCATGGTTCATCGCCAAAGGTCCGCCTTTCAATCAGTCAAAAAGAAACTGCAAGCCATGGATCCCAAATATGCACTCTTGTTCCCCGCCTGCTTGAAAATCATATATGAACAAAAAACATATTTTTTCGATAGTCCAGAAGAAGTAGAAGAATGGAGAGAGGTAATAAGTCCCACCTCGAATTCCGACACTAAGTCCCAAAGCCTGCCAAATAGCCCCAAATGAACACAGGGAAAGCGTTCGCGCCGCAATGTGAAAACTGCCCACAAACTGCAAGTACTTAGCCCTACTCATGAGCAGGCCCAACGGAGTAAAGAAGAGGCACTGGCTGCAGCAAACACTTTCAGAGAATGTTGTCTCCGTACAGCATCTGAATCCTCTGAGGGAAGTACTGTGCACTCAGACTCTGAGAACAGTCTTGCTTTGTTCCCTACAGCAACGCCTCAGACTGCAGACGATCTATGGGGCTAGTGAGGCCCAGGAGGGGCGGCCTCGCTGACCACACAGACATACTGCACAGCGGGGATGGCACATAATCCCACGGACAAGCATATCCTTTTATGTGGCTAGATTGGTAATGTAATGATACTAGTATGAGTCCCGGGCTTTGTAGAGCCTGTATACGTGGGTAACACACCATGGATGGAGCAAGTGACAACCCCCTAATTGCGAATGCACCATATAAATGTAACAATGTTTGCATAGTTGTGGTTTTTGTTTTGACCAGCATAGTTCAACGGCTGTACCTTATATTCACAGTTCAGAGAGAGTTCTAGGGTTCTGGCACACAACTGATGTCACGTCCTAAATTGAGGTGCTCGATAACTACTTTGGATCTACACCTACCTAATACCACGAACCGCACATGCTCGGCTCCTATAAGTTAGTCACCTGGAATGTGTGGGGGCAAGGCTCTGTGCAAAAGCGACATAGGGTGCACGCACAACTGATTAGACGAAAAGCGCAGATAGTGTTCCTGCAGGAATCACATCTCACAGTGTCGGAAGTGGGGAAAATACACAAGAAATGGAAGGGACAGGTATTCTCCACTAATTACTCTACCTTTGCTAGAGGCGTGATGATCTGTATCAGACATGGGGTCCCGTTCATAGAACTAGAAAGGCGCGTTGATGTGCAGGGTGGGTACATACTTCTCCATGGGATCCTTGATGGTTTGCACGTAGTAATAGGTAACCTATATGCCCCAAATTGTGACCAGGATAAATTCTTTAAGGGTCTAAACACGCTACCAGTGGACTGGGAGGCCTACCCGTGGATCTTTGGGGGCGACTGCAACGCGGTCATGGATACATTACTAGATGGGTTGATGTGTGGGCACTGGGTGACGTGTGGAGAATGAAGAATCTGGTAAGCAAGAAATACTCCTTTTATTCCCCAGTCCATCAATTACATATGCAAATTGATAGAATACTACGCTCTCTCCCATGGCCACGCAAGTGGCTCACGCCACATACTTAGGAAAAACCTTCTCAGATCACAACCCCTTAGAGATCTCCATTGCTTGGGGCAGAATCCCTACACCGGTTCCCACGTGAAAGTTATGGCCCCAAATGTTAGAAGATGCTGCATTCCGAAACACTCTGTCCACTACTGTCACAAACTACTTTTCAGAGAACGGGAACACTGTGTCCTCAATCCTAGTCGAATGGGATGCGCTCAAGGCAGTTATAAGAGGCACTGCAATCAGTACTACAGTGGGCGCAAGGCAGGAAGTACATAAAACCGGTGGAGAATTAAATGAATGTGTTAGAACAGGATGCGGCGAGCGACCCTGAGAAAAAGACTCCCCTGCCGGAGGCATGCATACAGCATGCTGAGTTGCTAGAGACCCTCAGGGTCATTGACCACACGGCATACACCCAGATGAAGCACACAGACGCAGATAAATCGGGGACTCTCCTATCTAAATTCTGAGGAATGATCCACCGGCGACGGCAATCTGCAACATCACCACGCCGGGAGGAGACACGGTACATACCCAACAGGGCATAAACAAAGCCTTCTGCCCATACTATGGCACGTTTTACAGTAAGCCAACCCCAATAGACACCACGTTCATAGACGCATTTCTAGAGGACCTGCCCTATCCTCAGCTCACTACAGACGCAAAAAAAAACCTGGCAGGCCCCATCACGAGAGCCAAAATAAAAGCTGCTATCAGGGGGATTCCACGCAACAAAGCGTCTACCAGTTTAATTTTTTTAAACATACTCTGAGGCCTTAGTCCCCCAACTGGAGGAGCTGTACAACAAGTCACTAGAGTTAGGCCACCTTCCCCCTATTACCATGCAAGCATTAGTAGTTTTGCTTCCCAAGCTAGGGAGGGATGCGACAGACTTGACGGGATATCGTCCACTATCACTTTTGGCAACAGAATATAAAATACTAAGTATAACACTGGCTAGTAGGCTTCTCCCCTATTTAAACATACTTATACACATGGATCAATGTGGATTTATACCAGCACGCAGCACGTCGTTAAACATTAGAAGACTGCATCATATAATGGCAACTACTCCCTAGACCTATGTAAATGCTGGATGCATCACTCTAGATCTGCGACAGGCATTTGATACCCTCACATGGGAATACATGTTTAAGGCCATAGAGAAGTGTGGCTTGCCTCCTGAGTACCTCCAGTGGATACGGCTACTGTACAAGGTCCCTACTGCGAGAGTCCGTACTGGAGGACACATATCGCGAGAGTATCCAGTAACCAGGGGTACGAGGCGGGGGTGCCCCTTGTCCCTACTGTTATTCATGCTCTTGCTGGAGCCACTGGCACTTAGGCTGCACCAGGAGGCAAGTTCACTTGGGATTCAACTGGGCAACGCAAAACACCTAATATCAGCCTATGGAGATGACATAATTATCTATGCACATGATCTAATGGGTGAGTTAGAACCAATCCCTAGAATTTTCTCCAGGTTCGAGTACATATCGGGCCTAGACATCAACAAGGCAAAATCGAATGCCTTCTTTTTCCGAGACAGTGCCCGCACAGATGAGATCGGTTTTGGGCCGTATACTTTACCGGTGGCATGCCATACGTTCAAGTATCTAGGCATACATATACACAGGTCTCACACAGATTTGCTTGAAGGCAATCTTACTAGAGCGATCAGGGCAATACGATCTAAGGTAGCCTTCTGGACATCGCTCCCTCTGTCGGCAATGGGCCGCGTGGCAGTGTCAAAAAAGGTGGTCATCCCCCGTCTTTTATATTACTTTGCCAATCTGCCAATAATAGTTCCGTTGTTTGTCTTCCGAACTTTGGACACCATACTCCTGGACCTGATCTCGGGGGGTGGGAACAAAGGGTGAGCCTTAAAAAAATAATTGCAGCTAGAGTCAAACAAAGGGGGGCTAGGCGCGCCATATTTCCGAGCCAACTGCAATGGCTGTCCTACTGGACTGCGGATCGCAATTTGCAAGAGCTAGGATACACCATGCAAGACATTAGCCAGGGGACCCTGCACACATTATTACTATCAAGGAGCAAAATTCCCCCAAATGCACCACCTTTACTGCGAACAGCGCTGTTGAGTTGGAAAAAAGCGCTGCGGTACACATCCCGCTGCCTTCCATACGCTGATAACATACCACTGTTGGATACCTAGTGGAATGCTCACGAGGCGCCGGATTCGGGCCTGGTCTGACTAAGGGGTCTATTTCGATTCTTTTATTTCTACTTAGGGAGATAGGTTCATGTTTTTTGGCCTGGGAGTTTACCTTCCTTAGTGTTCTGGCATGAATTTCATGGATTCCGGCTCCTTTTAGTCCTCCCTTCTAAGATGGCGGCCGTTTATACATGTCATATTCTAGATTTCCGGATTTGTCCTATTGCTCGCAGGTGTTACCGGTCAAGCCCGCTTCCCGCTTCCCGCCTTCACTTTGCTATTTGGTCTGGCATTATTTAAAGGGAGTCTTTATCGCTAACATGCACCCAGTGGTGGGACCACGAGGAATTCTACTCTGGAGATTTATTTCGTCCTTCAATGAAGTAAGTCTTTACTGCTCGACTAGCCCAGCCAATGAGAGCCTGTATTATTATTGTTTTTCTGTTTTGAAAGGGATGCGTTACTTATGTACTTTATCATCCTGTATTTGAGATTTAGTGGACTTGCTTCGTCTAAGTGTGAATTCTCTGCTCTCCCCGACAGAATATACTAAACTAGAGCGGCCCGTTGGCCGGAGTTACTACTATTTGGCGGGTACTTATATAATGCGAATGTGAATACGAACTCGGACTTCGTGTGCTATATCCGAAATTATATAAAAGGATGTCCATTTTGAGGATTCTGATTATTTGGAAGCGGCCCTAGGACCTCAACCGTGAGGACTTAGATCTTTTTAAGTACGTAAGTTTTTGTAATCGGAATAACCTAGCCAACTCACTTTGTGAGCCTTTTTTAATTGTGCACTTGTAGTTAAATGCTATATATGACCCTCATGATCTTTGTCAGATAGCAGTAGACTTTATTTGTAGACATCTACTTAGATCCGGTAAATTTGTTGCTCAGATACTATTTGTGACTACCTTATAGGACTAGGTAGATACTTAGAATCTCTTAACCCTGTAGCCTGCATGTCTTTGTTGCTTAAATTATATCTGCGATTACGAATTAGGACTAGTTAGATATTTAGAATCTTGTCCTATTACAGATAAGGCAGCATACTGACTGGAGGAATATACGTGTATCCTGGAACTCCATGTCTCCAGCGTGATTACATTTGATCCTAGTACGACGTAAGTCGAGCTATACGTTAGTAATTACATCGGCATTTTCAGATTCCCTGTCCATTAAGTAGCATTTATGACCGTCTGCCCAGATTTTCTGAGATTCATTTTGTCTTTTTCTTGGCCATTATTATTGATCAAGGAAAGAGCCCCAGTCCTCTGTTCCTGGCTGCCCTATAGGTTGCGGGAAGACTTCCTCTTTGTATCCATTCCTGGTCTCATTGGATTGATCTTTCCACTCAGGATCGCAAGTGTGTATTCAGTTTTGTGCATTTTTGTTTCTTTAGGGACTGCACCTTTAGGTGATTTCTTTTGAATGCACCTTTTGGATTTTGGGTTCTCTAGCACTTTCTTTTCACTAATGGTACTGCACTAGTATTATTTTTCTTCTCTATAACTTTATCTATTTAGTTTTACTCTACAGCTTTTCATTAATTCTAGCAAACTGGAAGCTATAATGCTCTTATGTAATAAAATATATATAAATTTTTTTTTTTATATTGTGATCTTGGATAACCCCGTTATTTGCTCTTCCACAGATCCTGTTTCTGACGAGGCATTTAGTCAATCTATGTTGTCTTATTATTGTAATTTGTTGTATTTATTCTCTGTCCTTCGCCCATGTAATACCAATATCGCCCTGAGGAAGGAAGATTCCGAAACGCGCGTCGGCGCAATTGTGTATTGATTGGCGTAATTGTTTGTGTATGGTTTGGTTTTGTAGTATTGATATTTGTATGTAAAAAAAAAAATTTCTTGTATTGTTACTTATTTTTTGTATGTCTTCGGTTCATTACATTGCTTCGTCAACCATAGGTTGAATCATAACCAATGTTGTATAAAACTGTCTTTATGAAAAAATGAGTTATTCAAACAAAAATTTGTATTTATGAAAAAAATGATTTACTCAAACAAAAATAATTGATTTACTAATTTATATATATTTTTATAAATAAAACAAAATTAGAAAACAATTTTTACTCTCTGTGGTCTATGAGGGGTTATCTGGTCACAAGGGGTTTTTCTCTCTGTATTTTGGACTGACTAAGGGGTTGACACGGTTGGAGCGCTATTTAGTAATGAAATCCTACTGGACCATGAGAATTTTGTATGGGAAACTGGGGTGCCAAACCATTTATATATGTTGCATGCTGCGATATCACAATATGTAAGGAAACACTGGACCCCTCAGAGAAAGGACCCCCCATCACACTAATTAGTTCGCTCACTATACTACATGGGAAAGGGACACCATCTCCTCAAATGGCTATATGTTGGTACCCTGGCCCATGCTGCTGTGCCCCGCACCGACCTACGAGCCAAATGGTCTGGGGACATGAGACGGGAACTGTCCAACAAGGAGTGAGCTGGTATCTTATAAGATCCCAAAATAGTGACCCCCAATGCAAAATTTTAATTTATACAATGCATGGTTCTCCGTAGGGTCTACCTTACACCACGCCGCCTACAGCGAATGTTCCCAAATACACAGCATTACTGCTCTCAATGCAAGTCGGAAGATGCAGACTTAATCCACATGTTATGGTCATGTCCACGCCTCAGAGGGTTCTCAGAGGAGGTCCGATGCAGCACAGAGGCAGCTACACACCTTCATATTGAGGACTCTGTCGCACAGTACCGACTGGGACTCTGCAAACTCACAGCCCCCCAGAAAATCCAACTCTCATTCCTAGACATCGCTCTCATAATAGCCAAACGGTCCATAACCATGAGGTGGAAGTCAGTAAAACCCCCTGCAATTTACACCTAGCACAGTGAAGTACTGCGATAGGGCGGAGCCGAAAGCGCAGCTATAAGATGGGAGGAGGCTTGGGGGCTGCGTAAAAACCAGATATCCATGGAGTGGGATGTTATGCTATTGGCCTTCAAAGCCATAGACCCCGATCGTCTACCTAGCACCCCGAATTCACAGTAGAACACATTGACTAGCCGCAGCGCCACGAGATGCAGTCTACAGGAGGAATGGTTAAGATGCAATGTTACCAACGTTAAGTACATCATTTGAGATAGCCTAGGACACAACACCACATCTGAATATGGATAAGTTGGGCCAGGATGGAGGGG
The DNA here is from genome assembly GCF_964204655.1 of Triturus cristatus. Classification (NCBI taxonomy): domain Eukaryota; kingdom Metazoa; phylum Chordata; class Amphibia; order Caudata; family Salamandridae; genus Triturus; species Triturus cristatus. The sequence goes on along the minus strand of NC_140580.1, from coordinate 251,778,644 downwards.
GAGGGGCAGTTGTTACCAATTGCAATACCAATTTAAATGTAGAAGTTTGTGCAATTACGGAGATGTACTGTGAATATGCATGACAATACGATAACTGTACCAATTCAAATACTGAATATGCAGTACATGCAACTGACTACTGTAAAATACAAAGATCAACAGAGATGTAATGTTTAAATGTTTTCATTGGATGCACTGGATATAGAAGAAAACCAATAAAGTTTGTTTTAAACAAAATGGGGCGTCTATGCACGTGGTGCATTTCTTCGTTTCGGAGCGCGTCTTCCTCTGCAGCAACCCATTTTTGCACTGCTCATGTCCATGCCGCCAAAGGAGGGCCCGCAGGCATGCGCCAGTGTAGTGTGATTATTTGCTTAGCTGAAAGGAGGGCCAGGGCTGGGAAGCGTGTCTGCACCTTGTGTTGCTTCCTATGCCTAAAAATGCCTAGCGAACAGGCTTCCCAGGAACAGATGCCCGTGAGCTCTGTAACTTCTAGCGAAGCAGCATGGATAGTGTGCCAGCAGTATTGTAAGGCTGGGTAAGCCCAGAGCATGTGTAGTTTCGCTATGTTGGGGGCATGACAGCAGGGCATGCAAATTGTGACTCTGGGAAGTGGTGGTGGAGCTGCACAGGCATCTGGTCTGCCTGGTGGAGTAGGAAAAACTGAATGTTTTCGAAGCGAGAGTTGGAACGATGATGGAGCCGGCAACTGGGGTGCCCGGGTGCCAGTCCATGTTATCCTTTGATCCCCATAACTCTTATAGAAGCCCCCTAATGGGAGGAGGCTACTATAGGAACATATAGGCTTGCACCTATAAGCCCATGCCTTTAATATAATGCACCATGCCACGGGGCTCAGGAGGCATATTTAGGGGTGACTGAAATATATTAAAAGTAGTGATGTGACCTTGCCAGTCAGGGTGAGGACAAAGTTGAGTTTGAGCAGTTTGTACTGCTCCTGCAGTCTGCAATAGCAGACCTGCTATCATCTCTTTACTTGGGTCACTCAGGGTGGAACAATCAGTGCTGCGGGCCCCGTGGGCCCCTTTAATTCGCATGGCCAGGGTACCCCTGGTACCACTTACCTGGGACTTATAAGGGGGTTAAAGTCATTGCCAAATGGGGTTACCAATTCACATTTGTCATATTTTAGAGAGAGAGCACTGGCTCTGGGACCTGGTTAGCAGGTCTCAGTGCACTTTCAGAGTCAAAACCATTATCACTGGAGAAAGACGTGTGGGGTGACCTTACAAAAAGGGCACTTTCCTTTGGTTATCACCATTCGTTGAAGGCCAGCATATGCTAGGCCTATGGTCTGAGCGACTAGACTCTGGTAAATTACAATTCAGTGCCCTTTTAGTAGACATCCTCTTTTGTCATTTGCCAGTTCATGACATATATTGTAGAGGGTTCCCAAGGTCTTCTAGGCCGCGAAGGCCTCACACTCATTCTACGAGTAGTATTGCAATGTTGGGTCAGCACTCTACTGGCATAGGCCACTTGCGTCCACTCACCGCATTGCTATTCTTGAGCCAGGACTGCTCTTAGTCCAGTGGCACTGGCATCAACAGCTAGTCACGTGGCTTTCTTTGTGTCTAAATAGACTGCCGTCGTGTACGCTGAGAGGGCTTCTTTAGTCTTCTGGAACGCTTCCTCCTGTTGCAGTCCCCATGCCTAGGTGGTGTTTGCTATTGTGAGCTTGCCTAGGGGTTGATTGAGCATCAAGAGATCTTGAAGTGCACTGCCCACATTAGTTCACCATGCTAAGGAAACGTCTGACCTCAGGCACACAGGACAGTGCGAGTACAGTCTTGACATCTCTCACATTTTCTGCATCTGGGGCACCTCCATGAGCCGAGAAGACATCACATCTTGGGCAGAGTCAGTCCATAGTATTGTAATCTGTTCAGTACATTCCTCATCCTCTTGTATTCCTCTTAGAGGTTGCGTACACCAGAATATCGTCACTTATATTGAGGACCTCTGGCTCTTGGAGTCCTGTTAAAACGTTCTTGACTGTGTTTTGGAAGACTTCCACTGCACTTTTGATGCTAAAATTAAGACTCTTATACCTTCGGAGTCACACATGTGTCGAAAACGTGTTGATGTACTGAGAGGCTGTATGTAATAAAAGCTGGTGATAGCGGATAGATCTACCTTCGAAAACCATGCTGCCCCACTTAGTTCACCAATGATGTCATCAAATGCAGGTGTGAGGTGCTGTTCCGGCTTTATGGCTACGTTTGGGAGCAAAAAAGGGACAACAGGCAGCGAGAAGGAGTGCAGATTCCATGAGTTCTAGCAGCATTAGAAGTGATAATGAGAACAGACCCAGGATGAGGGGGAGGCAGAGGACAGTACCAGGGCCCCAGACCTAACTATAACCCCATGTATCAAAGCTACCTCAGGCCAAGAGTTTGGTTGGCCCCCCACGTTCCAACCTTTTCCACCTATGCAAGAACCGCAGAACCCCCACTATCCACAGACACCCACTTTTTTAGGGAGAGGCAGTTGGCTAGGCAGGGAAAAGCAAAGAGGGACATTAGGGGTCCAATGGGAAGACCTCAACCAGAGGGTGACTAGGAGCATGGCACGGGACCCCTCACCGGGGTCCAGCAGAGAGGCAACCTAGTAATGAACCTTACAGACACCATACTCACTGCTCCCCAAGAAACCCTGCTGAATAAGGGATTAGGGCTCATTACCACAAACACTTTGGACAGCTGCAGACTGCGACAAGAACTGTCCGAATTTTTCAGAGCAGTAAGACTTAGTCTTTTTTGAAGAACGCCCAGAAAGAATAGTGAGCGGAGGAAATACGAACTTTCGCCATAAATTGAATTTTACTCCTTTGAGTTCCGCTCTCCCTCTTGAAGTCAGCACATTTTAAAGGGAAGTCATACATGAGGTAGAAGAACTGGCCAGGTCACATACTCAACCCTTCAGGAACCTCACTAGGGAGGAGAAAGAGGCTCTAGACCAGCTTAAAAACAATCAAGAATTGGTCATAAATCCTGCAGACGAGAGAGGGATTCAATGAAGGACAGCATACAACCAGGAATGCTTAAGACTGCTTGGTGATGAGAGAAACTATAGGGTCCTTTCAAGAGACCCAACACCGGAATTGAGCAGGGAAATTACTACCATGGTGGAAGAGGCGATTAACAACGACTGGATCTCTGAACATGAGGCTAATTTCCTGCAGCAAAAAGCTCCAATAACACCTTACTTTTACACACTTCCCAAGGTGCACAAAGAAAAAAGACCTCCCCCTGGGAGACCTATCGTCGCAGGCATTGGGTCCATATTAGAACCTTTGTCACAATTTAGTAATTTTTTCTTCAAACTTCTGGTCCAAAGTAGAGTAGCATACTTGATAGACACGACTGATGTCCTGACTCTACAAAAAGATATGAATTTCAACCCTGCAGAGGAATATTTGGTAGGCTTGGATATTTAATCCCTGTACACCATGGGTACTCACAAACTTTCTCTCGGGCAATATTTACAGTGTGGTTTGTGGCCAAGGGCTGCACCGGTGGGGGCGGGATCAGTGGGGGGGGGGGGGGGCAGGGCTAGAGCAAGAAAAAAAAACTGTGACCATGAGGTTGAACACAGACCCCTGCAGCGGACGCATTCCTCCACTGAGCCACCAGACCCGGCATACACATCTATCTATCTATCTATCTATCTATCTGTCTGTCTGTCTGTCTGTCTGTCTGTCTGTCTGTCTGTCTGTCTGTCTGTCTGTCTGTCTGTCTGTCTGTCTCCATCTGTCAGAGAAAGCTTTATTCGATTTTCGGATCAAAATCATAAAAGCATACATTAAAAAGTACAATGAACGTTAAATACAATTAAAGACAGTGACCTGAATTGGAAATATTATTGATATAACTGTCATATGCAAGTCATAAAAATTAATTTAAGAAGAAGCTAGTATTCCTCGAGGAACAACAAGGTCTAAAATGTAGGGTTAGTACTCAAAATGATTGCATTGAGTTCCGAAACCTGATGACCAGTTTTAAGAAGCTAGTTACGGCAGAGATGACAAATTCGTTTTCTAGCTGTAGTAGCCTGATCATAGCTGGTCTACACGTACGGATACCCCAAGCCTTTAAAATTGGTTTCAGAAAAGCCCCCCTTGGCATCTGATAAAATTTACAAAATAAAACACAGTGGATATTTGATTGAACAGAGATATCATCACAAGGGCATAGTAAAATTTCATTTGACCAGTTATTACAAACAGGAAAGGTGATCATACGAAAAAAAGTGCCAAGTCTAAGACGGGTCAATAGCATTCGGGCATAGCAACTTGACTGGATCGACAGGTACCCTTGGAGCCCTTCATGAACAGTTATTTGCTGGTATTCAATGACTGTATTTTTAGTTTTTTCCAGATTCCACCTTTTATTTGTTAGATGGTTGAGAGCCAGCTCTCTTAGCGACTTTCTGGACACCATTTCCATACTTGATGGCCTCACAAAAAACTCTGGATGTCCGAGGTCCGTTAGCATGTTCTTTACATAGGTGAGCCATTTGATATTACTTATTCCATCAAGTTTGAGGCAGTCAGTGATTAAATCTCTGTTTAATGAAGTCTCAGGGGTAACCCAAATTTTATGCCACAATAATATAGGCGCGATTTTAATAACATCAGAAATGTACAATAAACCCAGCTCAATGTGTACAATGTAGGTTGCTGATGATTTGGGGACCCCTAATAAATAGCGCAGGAACTGATTTTCAGGTTTTTGTATCAGTTGTGGGTTTTCAATTCCCCAAAGGCCAGACCCATAAATAGCAGTAGAGATACATTTTGCTTTATAGATTGAAATCTATTATTTCACGGGTCTTCCACCTAGTTTGGCCGCAAAGTTTTTCAGGGCTCCTATTGCTCGGGTGAAAGCTAGATGTCTGGCATTTATTGCTGCGTGCCAGTTACCCTTTCGGTCTAGATCTCTGTCTGTCTCTGTCTGTATCTGTCTGTCTCTATCTGTCTGACTCTGTCTCTATCTGTCTCCATCTGTCTCTGTCTCCATCTGTCTCTGTCTCTATCTGTATTTGTCTGTCTCTATCTGTATTTGTCTGTCTCTATCTGTCACTGTTTCTCTCTATCTATATGTCTGTCTCTATATGTCTTTGTCTGTCTCTATCTGCCTCTGTCTCTATCTGTCTGTCTATATCTGTCTCTGTCTCCATCTGTCTCTGTCTCTATCTCTGTCTCTATCGATCTCCACCTGTCTCTGTCTGTCTCTGACTGTCTCTATCTATCTCTATCTGTCTCTATCTCTATCTGTCTGTCTCTATCTGTCTCTGTCTCTATCTGTCTCTGTCTCTATCTGTCTCTGTCTCTATCTGTCTCTGTCTCCATCTGTCTCTGTCTGTCTGTCTCTATCTATTGCTATCTGTCTCTATCCTGTCTCTATCTCTATCTGTCTCTGTCTCCATCTGTCTCTGTCTCCATCTGTCTGTCTCCATCTGTCTCATTCTCTATCTGTCTCTGTCTCTATTTGTCTCTGTCTGTCCCTTCTCTATCTGTCTCTTTCTATCTCTGTCTCTGTCTCTGACTGTCTCTGTCTGTCTCTCTCTGTCTCTCTCTGTCTTAGTCTGTCTCTATCTCTCTCTGTCACCATCTGTTTATGTCTCTATCTGTCTCTGTCTCTATCTGTATCTCTGTCTCTATCTGTATCTCTGTCTCTATCTGTCTATGTCTCTATCTGTCTCTGCCGCTATCTGTCTCTGCCTCTATCTGTCTCTGTCCAAACAGGAAGCTTCCCTAAAGGCCCTTTTAAAAGTCAGCTGTGAAAGCCCTTACAGCTGACTTTTAAAGGGCCTTTTGGGAAGCTTTCTGACGGTGCCCTGTTGTCAATGAGGCCGGCAGTAAACACAGAAGATGGAAGCAGGAGCATACATAGTGAATACCTATTTAATACGTATTCACTAAATATGCGCCTGCAGTCATCTTCTTTGTTTACTGTCGGCCGTGGAAACTGCAAGGCAAGGTCCGTGGGCCGCCAATGAAAACCTGCCGGGCTGCTGGCGGCCCGCGGGCAGTCATATGAGTACCACGGCTGAACACCAATGTCCCTCAAAGGGAGACTCTGAGTGTAGTGGAGAAGATACTGTTTGACCAGGATTGGCAGTACTGCACCCTAGACCCTTTAAAATACACCTGGCTAAAATAGCACTCACTAAGAACTTTTTTGAGTAAAAGGGGACATACTACCTACAGACTCATGGGACATCTATGGGCAGCGATTTCGTGCCGAGCCTAGCGGTCCTGTATGTCTCTGCATTTTAACAAAAGTACATCTTTGATGCAGAGAGCCCATGGACACAAAACATCCGGGCGTGGAGACGATTCATTGACAACGTCATTCTCATCTGGAAAGGGAACAACAAACAATCAATTGAAGACTTCATGCAATGGCTCAATGCCCAGAATGCCTTCTTACATTTTCCTCAACCATCACCAAGGAATGTTTACCCTTTCTGGACCTTGAAATCATCCCACAAGGAGGAACACTTATGACTAGGGTGTATGACAAACCTACTGATAAGAATGGACTGCTGCTCTTTGATAGCTTCCACTCCAAATCCCTGAGGGAGAACCTCCCAGTGGGACAGTGTCTGCGATTGTGCAGAAACTGCTCGAAGCTGGAGACTTTTAGAGAGGAAGCAGTTTCTTTGTCAGAGAAACTGGTCAAGAGGAGGTACCCTACCAAAGTGGTACGAGGAGCCCAGAAAAGAGCACAGAACTGCAATAGGGACGCCATTTTGGAGAAGGTAGAAAGACCAGAGTACAAAATCGCAATATGCGTGACTACATTCAACACCGCCTCCACCCAGATCAAACGCATCATCCTGAAACACTGGCGTATACTTAACTCTAGTGACCTTCATTTGGACAAACCTTTATTCTCCTTAAGAAGAAGCTCCAACATCAGGGATCATCTGGTCCATACAAGACCCCACCTTACACCTCAAGCGGTCCAACGAGGAGCGTGGGAGCTCCCTCCTGTCACAGGTCACACCAGATGTGGCTCATGTGACGTCTGCAGACTTACTGCTAACACCAAGAGTGTAGACGTGGGTTTGAATTACCCATGGGAACAATGAACACACACTAATTGCAACTCTGTGAATGTCATATATATGATCAATGCCCTTGTGGCTTGATCTATGTAGGTATGACTGAGGAAAGTAAAAGTGAGAATAATGGAGCATAGGTGTAACATCCGTTGCGCCAGGACCACCACACGCCTCACGACACACACCCTACATCTCACCCAACACGAGGGATCCGAGCCGCATCCTTTTCCTACGTGAACAGAAATGGGTCTATAGGCTACGGATCCATGAAGTAGGCCTGAATGATGACATCCCATGGGTAAGCTTGGGCAGGCCGTGAGTAAAATATGCTGGTAGGTGCTTTTTACTCAGGGTAATAGACGTGCATGATCTCTTTCACACAGAGGCATAACTACAGGTTGAGCATATTAACAACTTTCACTTGAGACCCAGTAAAATGAAACAACTGCGCACCCCTGGTCAGATAGCCATTAGCATACTCTCCAAATGTTGGACTCGGTATGGGAGACTGGGCATTTTTAACACTTTTGTATGAGGGACGGGATGCCAGTCAATGAAATTCTCTGTTTACAGCAATATGAGCAACAGAATGTTTGTTAAATAAAGGTTTCTTAAAAAGACCTGCCTGCACACTTGGAGGCGCCAGATTGGCTTATTACTGCTGTCACTGTGACCAAAGGAGACCACATATATCAGATGAAAGAACTATCAGGGACTTACAACGCAGGGGGTCCGCACCCTCTTTGCATTGGAGAGGGTTTTATTTTACTTTAATGAAGATACATAGTACCTGTATGCATCGATTGGGCGAAATACTTGTAGAAATTGTCATGCGGCAAATAATCACTCTAAAAAATCATATGGGCCATTTAAATCCCTTTTTTTACTTTTACACTGGTGTTTCGATACATGCACATATATTGTTTAGCTTGCTTCATAGATCAGCACGCAGAATAATCACTGCGCTACTATGGTAGTCCCAAAATTTGGGTCATCGCTCTAGTTCTTTCGATACTCAGACGCGATGACTTCACACGAGTACGTGCACTGTGACGCGCATACGCCCCTATGGACAGAGTACACGTGATGGAAAACCGACTCGCTTAGAAGGGCCGGTTTGTTTTGTAGCCGGGTACCTGCATGGCACCAGGAGCGACCATACTAGTGGTGGCGCACCATCCTTGATGACGTAAGGAGTTGGGGCAGTAGGGTTATTAAATAACTACAGTTGGTTGAACAGGCAATATGTTTGAAGGGCCCTGGGCGCACCCCCTGGCTCCCGGGGGGTTCCTAATGGTCTAGGAGGAACCACACCGGACCCAGGGTATCCATATAAAAGCTGTATACAACAGAGTGAACTATGCTATTAGCTCAAGCCATGCTTGATACCTACGATACTTACCTACCTGTAAATGTTTCCAACTGTGTGTGACTACAGGGGGTTGCCCTCTTCTCCCCCTACAATAAACTTGTTAAGATGCACCGAGTGTTTGACTTGGTGTGTGATCTTAAGCACCAAAGATTTTAGATTTGTGGCAAGAGTACCATTGGGGGCATGATTACCAACATATTTTCTTTTCTGTAGGTGTGTTCATTTAGGTTAGGACGTAGACACTTAATGCTTGCAATAGAGTTACTTGCATTTTAGTGTTCACAATCAGCATAAGGGCAGTGTTCCCTCATGAGAGGTGGCATGTAATGATAAGAGTGGAACTCGTCACACCAAATTGGTTCGAGACATAATAAAGGTAACATTTGTAGCACTTAAGTTACATTAATTATTATCTGTATTTGTTAATTCCTTTATACACCAACTTTCTTCACTTGTGTGTTTTCCCTCCATTTACAGATCTCAGATAAGAGTATGTGTACTGGACCACACCACATAATACAGGTGGAGTAGCCTTAGTTATTGACACACCAAGGGCATATCAGCAGAAAGGGAATCTAGCATAGGGATCTGACAGTCCTGAAAGCCGGTAGAGACACGGATTCCGTCAGAAACATGTCGACCTTTATGCAGAACGGAGGGGGTGAAGGGTGAATAATACACTCATTTCACCACCATCTGGGGGTATGAGCTACCTTTTTTAACCCTGACAAGGGAAACCAGGAATACAATTGTTATTAGGATATCCCATAGTTAGTTTTAAACTCCTTATCTGCACCTTTTTGGATCCTTCTTTTTCCCTTTTTTATTTGTTTGTACTGTCTCCCCCACCCTATTGCTCCGCATCAAGCATTGGTCTGTGCTGAGGCGTCGCAGCAGCCCTATGATGAAGCTTGCCACAACACGTTGTGGGTGAGGGTAAGTTTTAACAAAGTAATTTGTTTTGCTACACCTTTATTGCACTCTGACATGCGGTCCATACAATATGAGAGGGAGTCTATCCCCCCATCTATTGTAGAGAGGCTTTGCTTCATTGTTTCTAGTATTTTCCGTAGGTACCCCCCATAACTGACCCAGAGCCTCCAAGGTTATCTACAACCACCTAATCGCCTTCAAACAAATGAAGAGTCGGGCAGACAGTAGAGAATACAAACAGTTATTTATTAGTAATACTCTGCAGAGGAGTATTCTCTGACCTGCACCCTAAGATGTCTGCTGAGGGACTGGCCCCCCAACAGTCTGCAACGCATAGCAATTCCTCCCAAGAACCTCCAACCACGCCTACAGTGGAAAGTTACTGGCTTAGGTCGAACATGAACAAAGGAGGCACAGAAGGATGGGCTACCACCTGCCAGATGAGTGCACACTATCACAGTCTCAAGGTTGCAGTGCTGGGTATCAGCGTCTCCTAACATGGGAGCTGAGCTACACACACAGATTGGTATGCAAAGGCAGAATGGCTTATTAATTAGTAAGTCAGAAAGCAACCTTGAACAGAAAGGAAAATAATAACTAAATACAGTGTTCTACTTAGGCCAGCAATACGAATAATGGAGCCTAGTTCAGACACAGCCTATTAGGGATTACGAAATACAAAATGGAGTCACATTCGCTAACTGAAGTTAGCGCATTGTAGGGATAACTCAGTGGGTTGCATAACGTGGGTACGAATGGTGTCTAATTTATCCGCACACTGCCAACCTAATATAGCATGAAACAAGTGTATAACAAGAATGGGGTTTTCAAGCCTGACAGACCCTCCTTTTAGCAGTGGAGGCTAAATGCTTTATTGGTGCTATCCGGTAGGGTCTTTACAATTCTAAACAGGGGAAAGTATAAATGTATAGTCACTTGAATCGCAAAGGAAACCAAAGCAGCAAACATATATGAAAATATCTTTAGTATTAAAAAAAACCCTCAGCATCATATCCTGTATGTCTTGCATCATCATAGTAGAGGCTTTATTATCTCGTCCTGGCAATTTAGGGACTGGAGTCAGTTTACCCACGCAATAGGTGCAACATGCTGGAAGGCAATTGACACATGGGCAACACGTGAGGATGACACCTGCAATAGACACTAAGAATACAAGTATCTTCCAACCCCAGGATGATATCAGGCCCCAAAGCCACCCTGTCAAGGAGCAGGAACCATTGTCTTGATGAATATCGGATGCAAGTCTATGTAACTTCTGGATAGCGGAGTACACATTAGGGGTGTGGTCTGGGAAATAAACGCAACAACTACTACCTATGATGCAACAAGCTCCTCCCCTATCTGCAAGAATGACATTAAAACCATCCGATTTTAAAGAGCAACAAGCCTGGTAGCCTGGAGCTCAGCTGTAAGGTTAGTGAGTATACCTGCTGTAGTATTAATGACCCCTTCTACAACCCTGGTAAGGCGTTGAATGCTTATACATAGGTCCCCAAAAGAGCACTATTCCCTTCATGGTATCCGTGAATTGCTGTAAAGTGGTATCCGTCTGATCAATATCTGCTGTGTCAATAACTGTCCTCACCTGGGACAAGTATACACTTCTGCGCTGTGATCTGTGGTCCTTGTGATAGTTGGATGGCGCAATATAAACAGGAGGTAAAAGAAAGGAGACTGAACACCGGCCAGACCATTCCCTAGGGAGCCATGCTTAAGCATGCGCTCCACAGACAAAGTATACATTAGGAGGCGTGAGTAAAGGCGGGCTGCTAGTAGTGTTTAATCGATATGTATAATTACAGCGGCTCTGTCCTACTAGAATATTCCCAAAACCTTCGACACAGAAACTAGCTGCAGTATCAATCACAGGTACGGGCATGACTGTGTCTCTAGTGATATTTCGTGCATGGAAACAATTAAAGTATTCAGAGACATTGAATCCCTGAAAATCCAACATTTCGTCTTGCAACCATGTGACATTTTTGTTATCGTCGTATACATTCATGCAAGCATTGGGATGCAAGTTACCCTCCTTTCCATCTGTTCCCGGAGTGTAACCCTTGTGTACTACTATATATTCCAGAACTGTCTCATAATCAGACTCCGTTATGTTCATAGCGTCAGCATGATAATGAATATACACCATGGAAAGCAACTGGAACAACGCCTCACAGCTACCTAAGTACGACAGGGGCAAGGACACTAGTAGATCATTCTTGTGCATAACAGAGGGGAGTAACCTACACACCCAGCAATTCGTTGTATTAGTCGTATTGTGAACCTGATAGAGCATCTGCAAAAAGGTATTTTCAACATGTGTCTATCTATGACTTTCCTTATACGGGGTCAATGTAACAAATGTTCGGGTGGAACCGGAGTAGACCCTATCAAGGTGTGGACTGGATGTTCTTCTCAATACTACACCACCCCAAACAGGATGATCATTGCAATGAGAAGGAAAATCACTACTACTATCTTACTCCTAGTAGACCAGCTAGACCAACCAGGACCATTCTGCTCTAGTTGTGGGGCCACTGGGGGCTGTTCCTCCCTCATGACTGCACGGCCAAGTGGGTACATAGAAAGCCTTAGGAATTGGAGTTGCAACCCTTACTGGAAACAAATCCTTCTTTCAGGATAGGGCACCCTCCCTCCAGGACAAATACCCTCAACAATCCTGTCCAGGGCAGTGCACCTGTTAAGTTCACCCAGCTCTGTCGCAGGCACCTTAGACACAGTACCCACAACCTGGTATCAAGTCCTTCCCTAACTGCTAGACTGTCCCTCTGGTGTACTGTCTTTCTTCTGGGGGCGTAGATTATACCTGGTGACTCCAGGCACTGTTTCATCAACAAAAAAGGGGGTGAAACTCAGGATCAGATGGGCACTGAGACTCAGACTCTTGTGGATCAGAAGTGGGAGAATCTGGGGCGGCCCTTATCAGCGGGGGAAATGCCTCAAGCTGGGAGCATCACTCTCCTCGTCCGTCTGTGCCCACCTCAACCGGGCACCAGAGAAGGGAATGAAGCGGGGTATCCGTTCCCCCTTCCTGGTCAGCAAGGCCTTCAAGCACTCACTTATCGTAGAGAAGTGGGAGAGGAATCTTCTTGCAATGGGTCCCATGCACCCAGTGCTTCCGGCTGTTGAGTTTCACCACCGTGCGAGTGGAAAGGAGGACCAACAGTGGCCCTTTCCAACGAGGCTCCAGGCAGCTCTTCCCCTGGAAGTTTTTCACTAGGACATAGTCGCTGGGCTGCAACTTATGCCCGGCCCCTCTGGTACTGGTCGCAGTGTCTCCTGGATCTGTTGATGAAGAGAACAAAGATTTTTAGTAAAGGGTACTCTATCTCGGAAAAGCGATTGGGCCTTGGGACGCCCCAGATATTAGCAAGTCTGCCAAAGACCACTTCGTACGGTGACAACCCTGTCCTTGAGTGTGCGGTCGCCCTGGTAGATAACAAAGCTAAAGGTAACGCATCTGGCCATTGCAATCCTGCACTTTCTAAGATTTTTGCTAACTTCAGTTTGAGAGTACCATTGTACTTCTCAACCAAACCAGCTGACTGGGGGTGGTTAGCTGCATGAAACTTCTGCTGGATGTGCACCCCATGCATACCAACTGGATCACCTTTGAGTTGTCACTCCAGATCATACGTGGCAATCCATAACGCGGGAAGTACTCTTTTACGAGTGCTTTCGCTGTTGCCATATCTGTATTCTCTTTAGTGGGGTAAGCTTCAATCCATTTACTGAACGCACAACTCACTACCAACAAATACTTTAGGTTATTTACTCGTTCCATTTCAATGAAGACCATCTGGAGAACCTTGAAAGGGAAGGAGGGTGGTGCAAACGCACCTGAGGGTGTAGGAGGGCCCTTCCCAGGATTGTGTGTCATACAGATCATACAATGCTTCACTAAATGGGTGGCTACCTTGGGAATATTGCCATTCTGCCATACTGGGTCCAACACCTTACATATTCCTTTAGCACTAATGTGGGCTGGGCCATGAGCCATAGTAACCACTGGGAGCACGTAAGCATTTGGGTAACATCCATCTCTGTTTCTCCGACTTATCCGTCCAACACCCATCCTCATCTAGACGCCCTGTACTCTCCTGCCATATTGCCAATTCGCTAATGTTGCCTTACTCTGGATCTCTTTAACGTTTTCCAACATGTCTTCAAACATTCCATTATCTGTGACCAACCTAGCAGGTCCTGCCACAAAACTGCTTTTTCTTCTTTGACCTAGCTGTCTCTTTAGCTGTTTGGTCTGCAAATGCATTTCCTCCTCCAACATCATCTGTTATTGCCCTGTGTGCACTACATTTTATTATTGCTAACTTATCGGGGAGCGTTAGAGCTGACAAAAGTCTATGTATCAATGGGTCATTCTGTATTCGTACTCCATGAGATGTCAAAAACCCTCTTTCCGCCCAGAGGCGCCAGAAATTATGGGCGACCCTAAAGGTGTCCCTCACTCAGCTTACAAGCCCGAAGAAGGGCAACCAGCTGTGCAGCTTAGGCAGACTGATATGGGACACGGGATGTCTCAACTACAGTGTGTAACATTGTAATTGCATATGCTGCAGTGGTGGTGCCATCTGGTAGTTTGAAACAAGAGCCATCAACATATAGCTCCCCTTGGGGGTCAGAGAGGGGAACATCAGTCAGGTCTACCCGTCCCTTTGTCTCCTCTTCTGTTATGTACACAAACGTGCATCTGTGTCATTGCTTGTCAAAGGGAGGGGTAGTAACGTGGCTGGGTTCAGAGTGGCACATCATTTGATTGTAATGTGCGTAGCAAACAAAGTGAGCTCAAATCCAGTCAGACGCGCACTAGTAAGGTGCTGCGTCTTTGTCCTGTTCAAAAGCTTATCCACAGCATGGGGTACCATTACTGTGAGGTCAGTGCCAAGAACGAGCCCTGCCGATTGTCTGTTAGAAACTGCCACCGCCACGGCAGCTCTCAGGCAGCTTGGGAGGGTTCTGGCGACGTTAGCAAGAATGGCAGAAAAATAAGCGCAGGGTCTTTGCTTACCACCAAAACCCTGTGTTAGAACAGAGAGCACGCAACCGTCCGCCTCATGTACATAGAACACAAAAGGCTTCTGGTAGTCAGGAGTACCAAGCACAGGAGCAGAACAAACCGCAACCTTTAAATGCTCAAAAGCTTGCTGGCATGCAGATGTCCAAGGCAGGGGTTCATGCACTTCTTTGGTGGTCAGGTAAAGGAGGGGTTTTGTTAGTAAGGAATAATTGGGGATCCACTGGCAACAATACGAGGTAATGCCAATAAAAGCACGTACTTCACGTTGGGTTCTAGGAACAGGCATATTAGTAATAGCAGCTACGCGCTCAGGTGTTAATATGCGACCCTCCTTCGACAGTAGGTGACCTAAATAGGTGACCTCCTGTTGACAATATTGAAATTTGGAGACACCTTATGTGCATGGTGTGCTAAATGTAGCAACAATTTAACATGGCATCTTTACAACCATTCTCTGTATCAGAAGCCACAAGGAGGTCAACAGCGTACTGCAATAGCACATTACCAGAGGGAAGTACAAGGGAGTCCCATTGGAGCTTGACTGTAAATACTAGGGCTTTTTGTATAGCCTTGAGGATCACGACAGAATCTAAAGCTCCTGCCAGCTAGGGCAAATCCGAACAGATATCTGCTATCTGGATGGATCAGAATGTTGAAGAAAGCATTCTTCAAATAAATCATGGAAAAGTATTTTGCTGATGGGGGATCATCATCAATAGCGTGGTAATGTCAGGGACTACACGGGTACTGGGGCACTACAATTTAATTAATTTCACGGAGGTCAATTACAAAGCGATAAACATCAGGATGCTCATCAGAAGAATCCAATGGAGCCTTCTTAAAAATAGGAAGGATAGGGCTATTACACACATTCGCCACTCTCTTCAACCACACCAGACTCAATCAAATCCTGTATTATTTGCAATAACGCCTTTTCACCTGCTTGCAAGATCTTGTACTGGGAAATACGGGGCAATACGGCATTATCTGTGATCTGAATAGAGAACGGCAGGATTTGAAGCAACCCCACATCCATGTCTCCTGTGGCCCACAAGGTGTGTGACACATCTTTAAACTCAGCAGGGAGGGGTGCATCTTTTGCAAAACACTGTGTTGCACAGGCCACCTTTGGCCCAATGGCCATGTAAACACCATCAGGAGAACAAAAGATAGTTGCATGTAATCTTTTCAACAAATCCAATCCTATCAAATTCTCCCCGCAATTTGACGTCAACAGGAATGTCGAGTCTACTGTAAAAGGCCAATAGTCAGAGCAAGGGGTTTAGAAATGGGGCTAACTAGCGCCATGCCGGAAAAACCTACCTAAACAATTTTTTGGCCAGACAGAGCTGCCCCTGGGACCAGCGAATGACAAACGGAGCTATTCATAGCACCCGTGTCAATCAAAAATGTCTTGGCCGTGCCTTGCAAATCCGCAGTGACATAGGGTCCACGCTGATCTACAGGCACAGAACTGGTCCCTTAGCCTGTCCCTGGCTGTCCTAGCTGTGAGACAACCCCATCACCTCGTCCATGTCATAGTCGTCATGATAATACTGTCTGCCTCGAGGGTCGTCAAAATAGTTCTTGCTCTGATGAGAATATGAGGAATTTTCTGACTGCACCACCCCCGCCTCCTCCTCCTCTACCAGGTCCTCTAAAACCCTAACCTCATGGGGCCTCAACTTTCTGTAACAACTTCGGACACTCACTTCGCCAATGCCCCTCCTTTTTACAATATGCACATTGGTTGGACCCAATGGGCACACCCGGAGTACTGTTAGGGCGGGGGACCCGCTGGCCCGAATCTCTACCTCTTCCATTCTCCTGTGTTATTTGCTGCAGCAACACCCTCATCTGCAACTTCTTCGACTTTTTCTACACCTTCTCTTTCTCCTCATTCTCTCTATGCTCATAGTACTGTGCCATACTGACGGGGATCAGGTGGTCCAAGTACTTTCCGCAGCCAGCAACCAAGCTGCAATTTCGGGAAGCAAATTAGTAACAAACCTGTTGACAAACAGACGGACACCTCCCTCTAGTGACAGATCTTGGCCACCAAAATCTAGAAACACCCCTTCAAACCTGGTAAAAAAAAGCAGACACACTCTCAACCTTCTTCTGACGACACGCAGTCAACTTGTCCCAGTCCACTCGTCTCGGCGGGATGAGGGAATGCATATAAGTGATATTACACCGCAGGAAGGCTAACAGCTCCGCCTTCGGCTTCTCGCCGGGTTTGCGTTCCTTATCCCACACACGGATCTCATCCCATGTACCACCTAGCTCTGCCGCACGATCCTGTGCATGTACCTACCTCCATATATCTAGTGGCACCAACAGTCCGAAAAACAACTCAATATCAGGTAATGTCATCACTGTGGAGGAGGCCGCCTCTGTCAACTCTTTATAGTATGCAGTTGGATTTTTTCAAGGGTCCTGCAACCGACCCTTTAGGGATAATACCTCACTCCTCTTCCATGGAGTGTAGATCCATTGTTCCTGGAAACGGGCTGCCACACGTGGGCGAGTAACAATATCATGTTTATCTCGCAACTCTGGTATCTCGGGTGGTAAATGGGATGAACTTCCCTCATGGGAAACTGTGTCACTGTCGTCGGGACCTTCTGAAGCAATCTACCCCGATAACCCACTAATGTCGTCACATTACTGAAAACCTTTAGGGGCCATATCTGTTGTATATACCCTGTCCTGAATGTCATAGATAATCTGCGGTGCATTACCCTTGAAACACTATTCCCACACACCTAACAGCGTAGCCGACATGTGCTTAAGAGCATGTTGCTGTATAAATGGCTCATAATCTTTCATCACACTCCACACATCTTCCATACTATAGATTGGATTCCGAGCACACTGGGCAGCCTGATCAGCCACCATTTTCTTTTCTTCATCACCCACAGCAGAGCGAACCAACACTTTCTCAATGCGGTCACATGCTGCTGCCCAATTTGCTTCATGCATTTCATGCACAGGCGTCTCGGCATTTTGTAGAGTCTGAAGTAACACACTCAACGGGGAAAGAGCAGATGAAGAAACAGGTACCATCACAAACAAAGACTGTGTTGCAGGAGTAAGAGAAGGTGTAACCACAGATACAGAGCTGGAAGACAAAAAAGGAGAACTAACGGCTCCCGCCCCTGTGCCTGATGAAAGTGTAGAAGAAGCAGGCGTGATCTGGGCCGAAGCAACAGGGCTAGAAACAGTATGACTAGGAATGGCAGATCCAGAGGCCGGAGATGGAGATGACTGAGATGTTGGAACTATAGGATATATCTGTTCGGGGGCATAAGGAGGTGGGGTCGAGAGTCTATTAACTCCTCAATGAGATCATCACCTTCCTCTCTGGCAACAAAACACTTATCAGTTTGTAATCAAAACTTTCTATCTGCACACTATGCCTTTCTCGATCTGTTCTCTGTCATAAGCCATTGCTTTCTGCGTTATTGTTTGCGTCTGTCCCCTCCTAGCTTGCTTCTCTACCCTCATTTGTCACTGCTTAGCTTCCTTCTGCCATTCCCTCAGAGAATCGAACATTGACTGCCTACTCCTCTTCGCAAACAATTTGTCCTGCAAGTAATTCACCTTTTGTTCATCAGATGTGCCAGTAAGCGGCCACTGTAAATCAGCATTGTCCCTCGTATATTTATTCCACAATGTGCTAAACATAATAGGGCCAATGCCGTGCTTGACGTATACATCAAAATGTGGGTTACCCTCGGGAGGCGCAGGCTGCCTCTCTTCTAATCGAGCCTCAGTAGAACAACACCGACATCCAAAGCACTCTAACTTACTTAGACAAGGAATCTTAATATAAGATACATGCACTGTCCCCAACGGACAGCTATAACGCCAGCCCGCAAAAACGAGCCAAAGCCAAACTAAAACAGTCCGAGAACCGTACCCCCCGGTCCGCGGACTGCACCAAGACAAGACAATCCAAAGACCGCATTAAGACAAGAAGACAGGCTCCAGCCCCATACCTTTTCAAGAGTAAGCCAAATTTCCAGTTGACCTGGCAGATTGTTCGCAAACACTCTGTGCCTTTTTAAGGGTCCGCAAACCCACCAAGTTCAAACCAAGAGAAGACAGTCTGGAGACTGTACCAAGACACAGCCCGTAGGCTTGTGCTATTCAACCATGGTGCCACATTCTTCCAAGAATCAAATCACTCACCTGGTGCACTTAGGTTGAGCAAGGCTATTCTCCACTGCCGACTCTTCAGACCAAACGGTCAAATCCAGGGTTCGCCTTCTAAGGACCCCAGCCGGTGACCACTAGACAAGGAGTCGCCCGATCGGACGGGCGGGGCAGCCAAGAGAACCGGGCTCTTATTGTGTGGGGATCCCCGATCTGCCCACCCGACCGGACGCAACCCTGACCCCACTACCCGATTACGGGCGAGTCGGGTCACCTTGCGGAGTCCCTGTTCAGGCGCCAACTGAAGGAAGTGACCCAAAAATGGCCACCTGGGTTATCTACAACCACCTAATTGCCTTCCAAACAAATGAAGAGTCGGGCAAACAGTAGATAATACACAGTTAATACAAACAGTTATTTATTATTAATACTCTGCAGAGGAGTCCAATCTTACCTGCACCCTAAGAGGTCTGCCGAGGGACTGACCCCCCAACAGTCTGCAACACATAACCATTCCTCCCAAGAACCTCTAACCATGCCTATAGTGGAAAGGTACCGGCTTAGGTCGAACATGAACAAAGGAGGCACAGAAGGATGGGTTACCACCTGCCAGATGGGTACACACTATCACAGTCTCAAAGTTGCCGTGCTGGGTCTCAGCGTCTCTTAACGTGGGAGCTGAGCTACACACACAGATTGAATGAATGGCTTATTCATTAGAAAGTCAGAAAGCAACCTTGAACAGAAAGGAAAATAATACCTAAATACAATGTTCTGCTTAGGCAAGCAATACGAATAATAAGGCCTAGTTCAGACACAGCTTTATAGGGATTACGAAATACAAAATGGAGTCACACTCGCTAGCTGAAGTTAGCACGTTGTAGGGATAACTAAGTGGGTTGCATAACGTGCGTACGAATGGTGTCTAATTTAGCCGCACACCGCTAACCTAATATAGCATGGAACAAGTGTATAACGAGAATGGGGTTTTTGAGCCTAACATCATCATCCCTTAATCTTGTGGATTGACGCTGTTCAAATTGTAATTTCATCTGTGTTTAACATGGTTTCCTCATTTTGCCTTCTCTAGTTTGGCTTAAATGTTCCAGAATGTTCTAGGCCAACGTCTATGATCAACGTCCGCCAGCAGATTCCTTATTTTAGAGAGTTTAGCTTGTTTTTCCAGTAACTGTATTGTGCTTTGCAAATATCAGTAGTGACCATATAGCATTCCCATCTTGCTTATCTCCTTTTCTGCGCTTTCTGGTATCTCCTTTGTCATAACGTGCGCTTTCTGCGCTTTCTGGTATCTCCTTTGTTATAACGTGCCTCAGTATTGAGATTCACCACCCCTCACTGCACAGACTTGTATCCGGGTGCAGTTTCTGTGTTTTGTTTGTTGCCTCTGGCAAGTGTATTGCTGAGCAGTGGTATTTAGCTACCCTCAAATCTGGGCGCAGTGGGGTCTATATATGCCTTTGATCGGTATTTTTGTGTCCTCTCCACGGTGTTCGACCGCCCTGCATCTCCAGGAGCGTCGCGGTGTGGGTCTGTACTTCCCGGGTGTGGCCCACTTTAATGTCTATGGCTGCGGGGCAGTACTGTGATGCCGCTCAATCTGTCGCTCACCCGGGCGCTGGGTCAAAACCAATCTGCCTTTAATTATTTGAGGCCGGGGGGGGGGCCCTCACCGCTATTCCGGGTCTCAGCAGTAGCCTTTTTTTTTTTTTCCTTTTCAAAAACCTTTACTGACAAAGTTGTATAATCAACTTACATTCTTACACTGAGTCAAATCACCATGCACATGAGCATAATTTAAAATCGCAAAGAGGACCATTAGCTCAAAACATCATATAGTGACATAATAGCAGATGTTATACTGGCACATTTGGACAATAAACAGTCATTGGTATGAGGCACCCAAAGTCACGGAGGGCGGGGCGAGCCCTGCTGAGAAGGAGAAGGGACGGGGGAGGCCAATTACTATCCCACACCGGTGGCCGCCGCGGGCGGAGTGCCGGCGGGGAGTACGGGAGAGGAAGCCAAGCACTGGGGGACTCGAGCAAGGAGGTATGACACATGTGTCAAGAGTCATGTGGGCGAGATCTAGCTGGTATAAGGTCCCAGAATTCAGACAATATGGTCTGGCAGCACAATGTATCCTCAAGCCATTGAGCGAATTTAGGTGCAGGTTTGCGACCCCAACACATGGAGACCCTGCGCCATGCGAGGACAAGCAGCATTGCAATTAGGCGGCGGGAAGCGTCCGGGCAGAATTTAACAAAGCCGAGGAGGTAGAGCAGGGGATCAGGTTGAACCGGCGAGGAAGTGATCTCTGAAATAACAGAACAGACCTTGCGCCAGTAAGCGGAGACCTTGGGGCACAACCAGGCAAGATGAGAGACGTCCGCTGCAGGAGCAGAACAGCGCAGGCATCTGTCACTGGGGATAAGTCCCAGCTTGTGCAACTAAACGGGAGTGCGGTAGGGCCTATGCAGATACCTAAAATGTATAAGGCGCAGGTGATAGTTAGGGGACAATCGCCTAGTCTGTTTGCAGCAGTAAAGCCAATCTGCTTGGGAGATCTCTATACCAAGGTCCGTGCCCTACGCCACGCGGGCACGGTCAGTGGAGATAGAGGTGGCAGCCAGCGTGAGGGCGTAAAGTTTGGTTACTAATTTCTGAGGAGAGGAAGACGAATATAGGAACTCAAGAGCGGTCATCGAGGGAGGAGGCAGAGGGAAAGTAGAATGTAGTTCTCTGCAAATAGCCCTTAGCTGATAAAAGAGCAAAGTGTCCATGGGGCTGGAATCATCAGCAAGGGAGTAGAATGTGTTTCCCGGATAGAGATCTGCTACCGTGTTCAGCCCCAGGCGGGTGGCATGTTTAACCATACCGGAGGGTTAGAGAGGAGGAAAAGCCAGGTGGCAAACTATCGGCATTGAATTGGCCGAGAGCATAGGGGCACCTGAGAAGCGGCGAAGTCCCTCCCAGGCCCATCGCAAGGTCTCGACCGTGTCTATTTAAGTACGTGGGAGTTTAGCTGGGGCAAACAGGGCAGTGGTGAGCAGCCACTGGGCAGCAAAATCCGCCTCAACCGCCACGTGCGGCTGAAAAGGAGTGGGGTGAAGCCAAAAGTGCAAGAAACTGGCCTGAGCACACATTGCGTAGAGTTTGAAGTCTGGGGCGCCGAGACCACCGCACATCATCGGAAGAGTGAGAATGTCGTACGCGATTCTGGGTTGCCTGCCTGCCCAGATAAGAGAGATGATCAATGAGCGGACCCGTTGAAACAAATGGGCAGTGAGGGGAACAGGTATATTCAGGAACAAATATAGGAATTTGGGGAGGACTACCATCTTGGTGATTGCTATTCAACCAGCTAACGATAGGGGCAGCCGGTTCCAGAGCAGAACCTTCGATTCAAGCCAGTCCACCGCTCGCCCGAAGTTGGCCCTCCAAAGTTCGTCCACGTCCCTGCTCAGCCAGACTCCTAAATAGTGAGTGGGACCCAATGCCCACACAAAAGGGTAGTCCGAGGTGAAGGGGGTGGTGGCGTCCGTTAGAGGAAAGAGGATTGACTTATTCCAGTTGACCTGTATGCCTGAGTAGCCACCAAACCGTATAATCTCACGCACCAGAGGACTAAGATTTTCCTGGGGGTGGCGAACATATAAGGTGATGTCGTCCGCATACATGGAGACCAAGAGGGCGCGTGCCACTAACCCGATGCCCCTCTGGGTGTGGTGTTGCCGGAGTCTAGCCGCAAGTGGTTCCATCGCAATAGCGAATAACATAGGCGAAAGCGGGCACCCCTGGCGGGTACCACGTCCGATAGGGATGGGATCCGATACAAGGCCATTGATCCGGAGGCGGGCGGTAGGAAGAGTGTACAGGAGTAAGATTTTGTGTATAAAAACTGGACTGAAGCCAAGACGCCGGAGGAGAGAAAATAGAAAGGGCCACTCCAGAGTATCGAAGGCCTTGGTGGTGTCCAGCAGGGCGGCCACTGCAGGAAGTGCTGGGTTTATTTGGTGAAGGACGGAGAAGATAGTACGGAGATTGTGGGAAGTTGCGCGGCCCGGAATGAAGCCAGACTGATCTGGGCGAGCGATGAGCGGCATGAGAGGGAGAAGACGCGAGGCGAACAGTTTAGCGAAAAATTTGTTATCAGTATCAATGAGGGATAATGGGCGATAGGATTCACGCGAATCGGGGGGTTTGTCCGGTTTTAGGAGAAGAGTCCGCATAGCCTCTCGGAGCGAAGGTGGAAATTGGCCGCTTTCGAAGGAGTTGTTGTACATGGCGGCCAGATGTGGCACCAAAAGAGGAGCGAAAGTTTTGTAATAAGAAACGGGTAAACTGTCTAGACCAGGGGCCTTGTCAGCCGGCATGCCATTGATGGCGGCCAGTATTTCATCTTTAGAGAAGGGCTAGTCAAGGTATTCTCGGTGGTAGTTTTTGAGCCATAAGAGCTCGAAGGTATCGAAGTACTGGTCAATGACCTCACTCAGGGGGCCGATCCTGTAGTGTAAAGTAGCGTGTAAAAATCTATGAAACGCCCCTTTAATTTCTTCAGGGAAGGTGGTCCGAGCTGGGCCACCGTCCTGGAGCGCTGTAATATAGGATGCAGCGTGGGGCGGACGGAGAAGGTTTGCCAAGGTATAACCGGGTCGATCACCCTCACCGTAGCGGCGTGCCTGGGCCTCTCTGCCGAGTTCTCTATTGGCCTCCTTGGTGAATTTGGTGTGTTTCTCGCGAAGACGTGTGAGTGTGACGGGGCTGGGATCAAGAGCATGAGAGGAGTCCAATGATTTAATTTCGGATTCCAGTTTGTTTAGAGCATCGCGGATGGAGCGCAAGACCCCGGACTGTTTAGAGATACATTCGCCGCGAATTACGACTTTGAATCCCTCCCAAAGAGTGGAGGGAGAGTCCACAGAGCCCTTATTGAGCTCAAAGTAGTTAGTGATCGCTGTCTGGATCTCGTCATAAAAGACGGAATCACGCAGCGTGTTGGAAGGGAGCCGCCAGGAGAAAGAGCGCCGAGGGGACTGAGGCAGACGGAGACAGAGTTGAACTGGCACGTGATCGGAAAGAGTGCGCGCCTTATGATCAATGGAAGTGAGCCAGGAGAGGATATCTGGAGAAGAGATCCAAAGATCCAGCCGGGACCAACAACCACGGGTGCCAGAGATGCAGGAGCCCTCACGAGCATCCGGGCGCATATGACGCCAAACGTCGTACAAGTTCTCAGCGAGGATGGATGTTAAAAGTGTAGCAGCGTGCGGGTGGGAAGCATGAGGGCCAAAATAGTCCAGGACAGTGGATAATGTGACATTAAATCCCCCCCAGAGGAGCGCAGTGGGGCCAAAGGAGGAGATGTGTTGCCAAACCTGAGCAAAACAGTCCGGGTTGCCATTGTTAGGGCCGTAGATTGCAACTATCGTCAAGGGTTGGGCCTGGAGGGAGCCGTGGAGAATAACGAATCGCCCTGCGGGGTCAGTGATTGTGCAGGAAGTTAGCCAAGGGAGTCCCCTGCGAATAAGAATGGAGACACCACGAGAGTAGTTGGAATAGAAAGAAGAGTGTGATTATCCCCAGTGCCGGAAGTGCAGTCTAGCAGCAGAGGCAGGGAGCAGGTGGGTCTCCTGTAGCAGACAGATATCCACCTTGTGCCAGAGGAGATGCGCGTGAGCTAGTCGAGCCTTGCGGTGGTCATTTAGACCACGGATGTTCCATGTCCATAGAATAGTGTCCGTCATACCGTCATATTGTGAGGAGTAATCAAACAGAGTGCGGTGAAACTGGCCAGGGCCCTTGTGCAGGTGCACATGGATGTGCAATCCAACGGTGAAGGCAAAAAGCAGTGCAGCAACAAAGGGGATAGGAAAGGACGACCTAGGATTTGTCGCGGCAGATAGCCGGGCTGTGAGGGGGAACCACAAGCGTCAAATGAGTGTCATGCCCAGGAACCAAATCGTGGAGTAGCACACAGAGCAGTACGGCATGACAAAACAGGGCAAGTGCAGACTGATGTTGCAAGGCAAACTGAAAGGCAAAACAATACATATTGACAAAAACAAACACACCTCGGAAGGAGGCCGCAAATCCCAAAGAACTCCCCAGCCACACCAACCCCCCAAACATGTTGAGAAACCACCCACAACCACCCAAGGGAACCCCAACTTGGACGGGAAAAGTCAGTATCCGGAGTGGGAATTATCCCGCGTGGGCATGGCGAAGCTCGGCGTACACCCCTGCCAACAAAGCAGGGTGGCCAAGCATACAGAAGTAGCAGACAACAAAACCGCTAAAGTTTCACAAACGTACAATGGTGGTTAGCCCCGGAGCGTTATAATGGGGGGGCGGAGCAACCTGGAGCCAAGCGGAGTGAGTCTAATCAAAGAGTTTGGGTTGAGACAGGTGAGATCGTAGGACGGGAAACCACGATGAAAAACAGCTAGCAGACAGCGCCACGGAAGGAGGAAAAGTCAGTCATTGTCACTTAGGACGCCAGCAGCTGAGTCTTTGAGAGTTTGCAGGAGTGGACGGTGAGTGCGGTAAAGCTTCTTGGCAAATACGAGAGCGTCCTTAGGATCAGGGAAGATGAGAGTCTTGCAGCCCTGTCTGACATGTAGCTTGGCTGGATATGCGAGAGAGTATGGGATCTCGTGCTTTTGGAGAATCCGCTTTACAGGTTGGAACTTGCGGTGGGCAGCCTGTACCGCCAGAGTATAATCCGAATAAAAGGACAGGGAGTTGCCTTGGTGGCGGATCTCTCCCTTTTCCCTTGCTGCCCAGAGGATAGCGTCATGGTCCCGAAAGTTATGGATTTTTGCGATTATAGGGCAAGCTGGCAATCCAGGGGCTGGGCGAGGGCCAAGGGAGCGGTGGGCTCTTTCCACAATGAAGACCGGGGAGAGCACGTCATCGAACAGTTCACGCACTAATTGTTCCACGAAATCCTCCATTCGCGAAATGTTCGTGGACTTAGGCACCCCTGAAATGCGGAGGTTACTTCTGCGGGAGCGTGCTTCCAAGTACTCGTTTATGGTGCGTATCAGTTCCAGGATTTTATCCATTTGAAGGAGTTTTTGACGGTCCTGAGTGGCGGCATCTTCAGCGTCAGAGACCCGCGTCTCGACATGCAGCAGGCGGTTGTTGTGGGAGTCCACCCGTGATTTGACCACATCAAGACGTGAAGACAGCTGGTCCAGCTGGGCAGCTATGCCGGAGACGGCGGATTTGACCTCCAACATGATGGCCTTGAGGTCGTCCTCCCGGGAGGCGGCCATCTCCACGGGGGCATTGGATTCGCCCCGTCAGCAACCGCGCCGTCCTGGCGCGTCTGGCGGCGCTGGTCGAAATTGAGCCTGGGCTGCTTGGGGTCAGCTTTACCCATTGCAGGCACCACCCGAGAGGAGAGTGGAGAGCGGACTAGGAGCACCTCTGGATGGTGGGGCGATAGCGCCCACAACTACAAGAGTGTCAGACAAGGTAGGGAAGAGATGGTGCAGGAGGCAGCGCCTGAGGAAGAGTTAGGGAGGAATGAGCAGAATCCGGCTGCGTGGCCCCACACCACGAAAGGTGCCATCAGGTCCCCCCTGGACAGACAGGCAAACAGGCAGACAAGAAGAAGTTGCAGAAGTGTGTGCCACCACAGCAGCAGGCCAGGCTGGAAGAGGCGAGTGGACGGCAAGTCTATATGCCACCTGGCAAGGAGCAACCTCAGTGTCCGCAGTGCAGGTGAGAGAGGGAGTGCTGCCGCAGAGAGCGGAGAGGTGAGGATGTGAGGAGGGCGCGTGGTCTACCACTCACGGGGCGATGCAGCAGAGATGTTCAGTGAGAACTAGAGCGGAGGCTCCATGATGCAGCGCACGCAACCCTCAGCCCGGCCGCACCGGTTCACCGCAGCAATAGCACTCACCCCAAGCAGCAGGGCTCCGTTGTCAGGCGGGCTGAAGCAGGTTCTGGGGGCAGGAGGAAGCGAGGAGGACCGTCTGGGGGAGCTGCAGCATACGGTGTCGCCCGTTGAATTTCAGCCGTGTGCCGGGATGGCGAGAGAGGCGGGGTCCAGTGAGGCTTCAGGCAGAGAGTGCCACGCAGGCAAGTATCCAGCGTCGGAGGCGGGTGGATGGCCACATTGAACCAGAGTTGAGCCCAAGAAGGGAGGCGGGCCACGAATGAGGCCAGGTACAACGTTGTAGTGGTGGTCAAGCAGGAAGTCTGCACCCGGGCGCCGATGGGGGTCGGGAGGCACACCGCCAGGAGTCGGGCGGGGAGTCGCGGGGGCGCGCTGCCCACGTCGCCCGTCCTGAATATGGCAGAGGCAGTCCTATCGGGTGCTGATTCGGGGACAAGCGGCACCTGCGCTGAGAGACAGGGAAGGCTGTGGGTATGGCGCACGAGCCCCCAAACTCCGCCGCCACGAGCCCCCAGCGGGCGATGCACTCACCGGTACCCTCCCACCACGAGGGGAAACAGATGCCGTGTAAGCACTCCAGGCGCGGCAGAGCAGATGCAGGTAGGCCTTGTAGCAGCGGCGGGAAGGCCCAATCACGAGGCGCAGGACAAGAGCAGGTCTCGGCCGGGTGCAGGATCAGGAGCAGATCTTGGCTTAGGAGCGGTGAGGCGAGTTGCAGAGGGTATCCGGCAGCGCCCTGGGACGAGGTGAGTGTGAATATGCCGGAGCCAGGCAGTCAAAGGGCCGTCATATGCAGGATTTTCGCAGATATAGAGCTTGGCCGGCAGAGCCCACTTAAAGTGCGGCCATCTTGCAGCTGGCCAAGCCACGCCCCCCTGCAGTAGCCTTCCTGCCGATGCTGCAACCAGCTGTCTTGGCACTGTGGAGAGGGCCGCCAGACTACTCATGTCTCCTGGCGTGTAGGCCGCACTAACGTCCCAGGCTCTGTGTCAGCACCAGCCCCTGTGCTTGTCTCTGTCAGATGTCCGGTCAATTCCAGAGCCCAGCCGCCACAGTTTACTTTAACCTCTCATGGGGGCCATGCTGTTCTGCCGTCGTCTATGCTTCTTTGGGGGCTCGCTCCAGCCGACGCAGGCCCGATGTTTTTCTGGTCCCCAGGCGGGTAGGCCTTGTTGTCTGCGCAGAGGAGTCAGCAGCGCCGGCTCCGCAGCACAGATTTTGTTTGCAGGGGTGCTGATAGTTAGCTTAGGCTTAGTTTATTACGGTGCGCTACAGTAGCGTTCTTATGTGTAGCAGATTTTGCATATTCCTGCAGGATTAGGCAGACGGATACGGCAGCTCACTCACAGCACGGCCATCTTGCGGGCAGACAAGCTCCGCCTGTCCTATGTTAGTTCACAATGCACAAGAAGGACATCTTGGTTCAACCATGACGAAGAGAAGGGTTAGAGCCCCTTATTGGTGGCCTTCTATGGACAGGGATGTAGACATGGTGGTGAAAGAGTGTGTGATGTGTAGCAGAGTTGAGAAAGGGTTCAAAGTGATAACTCCACCTTTACAACAAATGCCTCTGCCTGAGAGACCCTGGATGAAGGAGGGCATTGACGTGATAGGACCTTTCAATTTTCTTCTGTAACATTTAAGCTATGCATTTGTGTTCATGGACTACCATAGCAAATGGCCTGAGGTCTGTTTTTTCACAAATCCCACTTCTAGCTATGCAGTCAGCTTTCTTGCAGATAATTTCATGAGGGACTGTTTCCCAGAGTCCATTATCTCAGACAATGGAGTTACATTTGTGAATCATAAAATGACATTGTTTTTGGAAGAATCAGGTGTGAAACATTTGAGGAGCTTACTCTACCAACCATAAACCCATGGTTTGATGGAGAGAATGATCAGAGATTTGTTTGAATGCATAAAGTCGGCTAATGACAACAATTATGACACTGAAGAAGCCATGAAATCACTGTTGTGGTTTTAGCACACTACACCGCATTCTCTTACCAAGGTGCCTCCTTTTGAGCTGCTCAGAGGATGCTGTTCTACTTCAATACATTACCTCGCCTGTTTATCTAAACCTGTGCAAAGTACAATCACAAGTAAGGTGGATCAGTGGTTAATGCTTAGTAGGGTGTAAGAGGTACAGAGTAAAATAAAAGACAGGTATGATATCAAAGAGTCAACCAAACAGTTAAAATTCCGACCTGGCGATGTGGTACGGGTTAAATATCTACATTTTGTAAAGAAAGGGGATGCCATTATGGTGAACCTGTAACAGTGAAGAAAGTTTGTGGAAATCCTGGGATGGTGGAGGGTGGTCATTGGTGGAATATTGGAAAATTGTAAAGGTTCAGGTTGATGTTCTAAATGGTTTTGATGATAAGAAAAATATGTTATCCAGTCATGGTTTTGATGACAAGAAAAATATGTTATCCATTCATGTGAGGTACATAATGCAATGCTTCTATTTACTTTCTGGTAAGGTAGTTGAAATACATTTTGCATTCTTAGTAAGTTATGTAACAGGTGCACAATACAGCTCAATTGCCTCAGATCTCATCTCCTCCATCGGAGAGCAGGAGTACTGTACGAATAAGTGGGGCGCTCCCAAATCGGACGTAATTCAGCAACACTCTTGGTGAGTTGGAGGGACCGATGCCTGTCCCCAACATGGCGCCCGCAGCCTGGAGGACCCGAGCAGCCTAACACTACACCCGGTGTTCCACAACTCCAAAGACAGCTCAGTTTCTTCTCACCTGGCAAGAACTACGCTGCGGAGTTCATGGTGAGTAGCTGATCACCTTCCTGCTGCCCCTCCATTACTTTGCCTCATCTTCCTGTGTAAGAGGAAACACCGCCGCTTCTACCCCACCGTCTCGGCAATCTAAATGACATTCATGGTGTCTGAACTGTCTGTTGCCCACCACGAATCATGGCTTCATTTTTGTTGAGACTAATTAATTTTTATGAGAGAGTGAGAGGGATATAGGAGGTGCCCCGCCTGATCCTAAAATGGCGGCCGTTTCTCCTTCTATCTATATCATGGCAATACTCACCTCCTCGGGAGGCGAGCGGTCACTGGCTCTGGCCTCTAGCTGGTCCATTCCTCAACAAACACCCCCCTTCGAGCGAAAGATAATAATGGGACCGGCTGAATGTAACACCAAGGTCAGTATTCCCTTGCCTGACCTCAAAATGGCTGCCACAGTAGTCCCTACCACGTTGTGCTACTACTCTGGGACAAAAACTGGACTTCGACCTGACCTTGATCCTATCCCCCATCATGCTTACCCTTCACGACTTAGACCTTGTTGAACTTTCATCTGACAGTGGAGACCTAGCTTTCTGGCTGATGCCCGGTGGAGCTACCTGATAGCTAAAGAGGAGATGGGTTGTGGACTTCCCCCTTGGCCATCACCTACCCAGCCTGACTTTGGGCAGACTTTCCTTCGGCTCTCTGTCGTATCTCCCTCCTTCCCCTTCACCCTACCCCTCTACGCTCCATTAATCTCGTCTTCTATGATCTTTAAATGTTTTTCCGTGGAGACCTAGCTATTTGGCTGATGCCTTGTGGAGCGACCTGATAGCTATTGAGGAGATGGGCTGTGGACTTCACCTACCCAGCCGGACATTGGGCAGACTTTCCTTCGGCTCTTCGCTTTATCTCCCTCCCCGTTACCCTTTTACATTACCCCCTTACCCTTCTACACGCCATGAACCAATTGATGAAACTTGTAACTGATCTATCTTCTGTAACAATGTGTAACTTGTAACCTTGTAACTTTCCTCATGTAAAGTGCTCTGTTACCTACGGGTCTAGACAGTGCTACATAAAACTCAAGTAAATAAATCAATAAAAACTATATGTCCCACTCATAGTAAGTTATGTATCTAGTTCTCATATTCATCCAGGAATGATTTGTTTAGTATTACTAGGTGTGTGTTTTATTATTTCTTTTGTGTTATTTTATTCTTATTTGGGTAGGTAATATTTTGTGTTTGTTTTGGGAAAAAAAAGGAGATAATATGTTATATTCTTGTATGTGTAGGTGGAATTGGAAAGTTGTTAAGAGGATTCCACCACTGTGTATCCTTGGTGAGCATTCCACTTTTAGCAGTTGGCGCAGGTCCGGCAGAGGGTACAGCGGTGGCTTTGTGTCAGCTTAATGTACACTTTAAATAAACTCACCTTGAGTGCAACATCATAGTGTTAGATTCCTTCGTAGGCCATAACACAGATGTTCTGTGAAATTTCTTATTGCAAAAGTCAAATTCAGGTTGAGTGAGAAAATCTTTCTCCCAGTATTTAATTTTTAATATCAGCCAAAGGGTGCCCTGTAAGCTTCAAATAGTGATTGCTATTATTTAGTTGACTTTGGATTTCAAGATATAGGAGTCTCTGTCTTGGGCTACAGTACTATCACCCTTATCTGCCAGTTGTATCATGATGGAATTATTGTTTCTCAAACTGTTGAGTGCTTCTCTCTCTGCCCAACTAACATTGTACTGGTTAAATTTCAGGTGTTCAATTTCACTCAGTGCCAATCTTTCGAAGGTCAATAATTCAGGAGGCATTAGTGTATTTGGAGGAATCAAGATTGTGCGGGGGCTAAGTTTAGTAGCAGAAGTGAATTGAGACTATTCTTTCCTGGGAAGAAATATTTGAGTAATAGTTTATGGGAAAATCTATGTAGTTCAGTTTGTAATTTGAATAAATTTGTCTTTACAGTGACAACAAATGACAGTCCTTTTCTCAACAGTGAGATCTCAGCAGTAGACAAAATATTTTGGCTATATTGAATAATGGGATAGTCTGGGTGTGAGAAGTTGGCCTGGCATATGCTGTTCCTAGTTATAGGGACACCTTCCACCAGTCCAATTCGACTCCTATTGATGATAGGTTTAAGACAACCTTTAAAGAAAGCTATCCTAGTGGTAGCTGTGGAGAGCAGCCTTCAGGCTAAGTCTTGAAGGAGTGTTAAGCTTATTGTTTTACCATAATAACCTCTTGAATATCCAAATGAAAGAGTAGCCCACACAGGTATATATATAAAATATATGTATTTATTCTAGACAGAATCCCACAGTCACTTTATGTGGCTAGTGGCAAAGTTACAATTCAAACAAGCATTTCTAAACACAATAAATAGCACAGAAATCAATGGGCCCCAGGGGGGGACCAAACCATATACTAAAATAGTGGTATAAGAACCACGACAATTCTACAGGCAATGCCTAGGGCATTCAGGATCGCTTGCCCCTTCAGAATCCACCCACAGTAAAGAGGAAGGGGACCCACGGGAGACGCGTGCAGGGCAAAGAGCTGCTATCGGGATCGCAATGTTAGCCTATGGAGAATGTTGCGGTTGAATATTTAAAGTTTAAGGACACTTCTAGCAACAGTACAAAGTTAAGACTTGAGACTTAAGGCTTTGGAGAGCCCACCACCACTGGAGTACCGAAGTACCACTGTTACCTGCCCCAGGGAAGCCGGGTGCATAGGTCGATTCTGGTGTCGGGTCGCGGGCTGATTTTCTATGGAAAAGTAGTCCAAACTGCTGCTAGCTGAAAGCGTCGTTGAAGTCGTGAAGATTAAAGTTGAAGAGAAGATAAAGATGAACCTGAAAGCAGAGGGGACAGAGTCTGGGTCACAGCAAAGTGACCAGGGAGCTCCCAGGAAGGAGCTTGTGGATGTCGGGTGCTTCAGGTGTTGAAGGTACAGCTGGGCTCTGCAGTCACGGGCTCCGGGAGGCTTCAAGGAAGGCCAGCTTCTGGAGGGCGACTGTCCCACGTCGGCTGAGGGTCGCTGCAGTGTTAGTGTCCCGATTGGATCCACTAAGCATTGGCAACCGCAACCCACGCAAGATGAACAAAGCAGCTGCTGGTGCAGACCCACGAGGTCTGAGGGTGCTCTCCTTTGCAGGGAGCGTAGAGCAGGCCTGGAGCAACCAGGGGAACTCTTGGAAAGATAGGTTTTCCTCCGTCAGGGCCCACAAGTCGAGGGACAAGGGACCGCGGAGGGCAGCAAAATGGAGTGCGTAAAAGGGCTCCCACGGGCCACCGGAGCGGGCTAGGGAGCTGAGCTTTGGCACGGATGCTGCTGGAAGGTTGGTTCAGAAATGGGCCAAAGCACCACTTCCCCACTGGTCGGGGTAGGGTGCTATGCAAGAGGTGGCCGGGGTCTCGGGGTATGCAGGGATCTCGGCACTCACGTGGTCCACGGTGCTCAGGCTTGCTGGGCACGCTCACAGGACTCTGGGATGCACTGGAGACCCACCTCAAGGTTGATGGAAGGTGTCGAAGTTCGTGAGAGCAGCGAAGTTCCAACCGGGTATCTTGCAGTCTTTTAGGTGCCTGCCAAGCAGGGGGATAACTCCTTTATCCCAAGGGAGATTTCTTCAGTCAGCTGGGCAGCAGCTCGTCGAAGGTCAGTTCTGTGAAGTTCTGGACGAATCTAAGGCTCTAGGGCAAAGTTATTCCCATATATCCCCAAGATTAAGGGATGGTCCAAAATAGAGCCTACCAATCAGAGTAGAGGCGGGAAAGGGTGGCTACACCCACTCCCCTTTGTGTGTTTCCCGCCTGGGCGAGGGGCAGGATGCCCCTGAACCGGTTCCAGGCGGTGTATGCAGAATTGGGGCTCTGCAGCTGCCTACGTGCAACTCTGAAAGGACATTTGGTGCACCCACCCTGTTCCAATCCACATATCCTGTCTGGGGAGGTGCTGGCACCTCCCTGCCACAGGAGCCCTATTGTCCAGATGGCGAGGCTGGGGTTTTCCCCAGCAACAGCCAGCCAGAGTCGTGTAGGTGGCGGACAGTAGCCATTTTGTGGTACATGTGCACTTTTAAATTGGTGTCTAAATTCTACCGCTTTTCCCATATCACCCTCCTAGCAAGGGGGAATCGTACCCTCATGCCCATGGCTGGACTGGGGGTATGATTCCTTCATGTTTGACACCAAACACGATATGGTTCTGTGTAGCCATTCCCAAGTTACAGCGATGACGCAATAACTTATAATGCGGTTAAGAGTATATGGTATGGCTACACTACAAACAACCCAGTAACGATTTTACGAAGGTTGCAGAGAGGTCTTACTCACGTAGGGGTCCCCCCTCACACATACCTCAGCACCCAGCCCTGTAGGATTACCAGGGCCTGCCATAGGGGTGACCTATGAGAGCATATGTGTTGTAATGGTATGGGATATAGGGTACCTACATCCCTGTAAGGGGTGCTAGCACCACCTTACCCAGACTACAGTAGTGGTCTGGTGGTGTCAGTTTGGGTGGCTGTCCCAGGGTGGCACAATAAGTGCTGCAGCCCTGGTAGGCCTACTGGGGGACCCATGCCCTGGGTACCTAGGGTACCATCTACAAGGGACTGGTAGGGCATGCCCAGCATCCAATTAGGTTTGTACCTAGAGTACTTTACATCAGTTTTAGGGAGAAAGCAGATAGGCTGGGGTCCTGGATAGCAGGATCCCAGCCAGACTAGTCAAAAACCACTTAAATACCAGGCAAAAAGTTGGGGGCAACCATTAGTCAGATTCCACTCTCCTACACTGGGTATTCTGTTTGTACTTGGGAATAGTCTGGATGTTTTGATTGTTGAAGAGGGTCCTAGTCCTGTTTAATGTCCCTACGGACCCCATTTGTAGTATTTGCTACATGTTTGACGATCCCCAGGGTTTTGATTCCATTGCTTCTCTTTGTCACCCTTCCTCTCTGGCCTGATTCCAAAAAGGTTTTTGGCCCCTGATTGCCAGAGCCGGTACTAAACCCGTCAAGGGGTCAGAATTGTCCAATCTTGCTGAGGATTTTGAGAAAGTGGCTAACCTCTGTTCTTTTGTATTGCCCCAAGCCCGTGATTTGCGAGAAAGTTGAATTTATGTATAATAATCTTTTAGTAAATAGGGGGATATCGGCAGGACAGGAGGCTCTAATTATGCTTCTTAATCTTTACTGCCAATTAAAACAGCAGCCAATGAAAAAACAGTAAACAGTCACAAATACTACATGTCCCATGAGGCTTTGAACCATGCCTCCTAGAAACCACCAATAGTCTGTCATTAACCAGTATAAAATAGAGAGGCACCATCTTTCTTCCTCTTTCTTTGCTGCTCTGAAGTCAAGATAAGTGCCTCTCTACTTTATACATGTTGGTTACATTATTATTCTAATGAGTTGATTTTGGATTGTAATGTGCTTCGTGTTATCATGCTAATGCTTTTTTTTTATTGTGTAGTGCCTGTCAGCACTTATCATTATTGTGCTAGTGTTCCCCTGACTATATTTGTTTAAGTTCTGAGGGCACCGCACCGAAAACTTCATCTCACGACCGATCCGCGGTCGACTTCCCTTTTTTAGGTCTCGCCTGAGCCAGCGCAAGAGCTGCTCTGGCGAGACATTTAGTTAGTGGGCTTTAAAAAGCCGACCACAGCTTTTTGTGTGGCCTAGAGCGTGCAGTTACACGCACAGTTACGAGCAGAGGCGCCATCTGGCTTTCCTCTCTCGTCATGGCTTATTAATTGCATCGCTCGCAGGCACCCTTACAGCCCGCGATCGCGATCACTTTCACTTTGACGGCCGCGCAGCTTGTTTTGTCCATGGAGCTCGCTCGCTTACTCAATAGAAGTCATACCTAACTTTTACACCCACCATTTACAAAAATCCCCCCAGCCGTCATTGTGTTCAAAGCAGGCCCATTGCCTTCTGTCAGCGCTCTCATAATTGTAGCTGATTAGGTGAAGGTTGTTGAAATTACTCCGCAAGTCCATGATCATCCACTGAGGTTTGAGGATTATACGGAAGAGAAGCTTCTGTCTGGCTCTGGATTCTGCTAAATACCAGAAGTAACTACTAGGTGGCGGCACCAGCCGGGGAAATGGCGTGATGTGTTACTGGACCGAAAGGTTGTATATAATTCGAAGCTCTTGTGTTTTGTGCTTTCAGCATCGCGATGCATTTTTTCGTCACGGTTTTTCCACGACATTTAATTGCTTTAACGTCGCCTCCACTATACAAGCCAAAAAGAAGAAGCTTTGTTTGGACTTCACCAGACACCAACATGGTAGCAAAAGTCACAATTTCATGCAGCTATGGAGAAGAGTAAAAGTTTGCTATGTTGTGGAGTGGCGAAAGTTCAATCGAGCTTCACAAACTTTCAGAGACAAACACTTCGCACATCCCTGACTTTGAGGCCTTATCTCTGGTTCTGACTGTCGTGGGGACTGTCCGCTACAGTAACCTTCTTGGGTACCAATGCTTGTTATTTTCAGAAGTCGAGGCGTGGCCCAGAAAATGGTAGTACTTATGACCTCTAATGGCATTAGGTTTTTAGTTACAGATAGGGTTGTGCAACAGGTAAAAACTACTCCAGACAGTTTAAAGTGCGCTTAGACAGGAAGGCGCTACAATTCATCTAACATGGGCATCTAGAGACAGCGCTGTTCTCTCCTCTACTGGAAAAAGGAGAGTTTCAGTTCTTTCACCTTGACTTTGTGAACAGAACACAAGGGGAGAAGGGAGCCAGGAAGAATGTTACAATGTATCCACTGTTCTGCAGGACCTTCGAGACTTGTCACTGTCCGCCTTTCTGTTTATGGATATATTTAGGCTTTGAAATAGTAGATATATTTTTTATTTTTGTAAAACTATGGGGTTATTTTACTGTTACATGCGCTTCATTGACTCGGAAATTGCACGTGCGCCTTCTTGGAGAAAGAGGATGGTGCCTCTTCGTGCAGGAGTAACACAGTGCTGGCAGCTTCTTGAGTCAACAAGCATTTGCATAGCCAATAGGTCTCGCCTTTGGGACATTATAAGTGTTTAGCCATGCAACAGTTGATGTTGCACCAAGGATATTGTGCTGCATAATTAAATACTTATAAGGTCCCAAAGGCGAGACCTATTGGCTATGCCAATGCTTGTTCTTTCACGATGTGTGTTAAGCCACGGGTATTTATTTTTTTGGCACTCCCCTTTCCTTTTGTAATTGCCAGGCCGTCATCCATGCAGCGGCTGGCAGGCCTCGCACCTAGCGAGTCTTCACACAGCAGCAGTATTGGGACAGCCCCTCCTGGTGAAGCTTTGGGTCACATGCGCACCTCTCAGAAGCGTCACAGAGCGTCTTTCCTTCACTCTGCAGCTTCGTCTATGCATCACTGAAGCCGCCTGACCCCGGGCTGCAAATGTAGGGGATTTCTTTGTTCAGCCGATTAAAGTCACCGGGGCTAGAGGCTTTTTCTCCCCCTTTTCTTTACAGTTCTATATCTTAAATTTTTTTAACAAGGTTAACTGAATTCCCTTATGTAGGATGTACAGGGACTGGATTCCTGTCTAAGTCCTTATTTGACACGGTGGTGACCTCTGTTGTGTCTTGTAGCCAGCTTGTGCTCCCTTTTGACGTCCTGTATCTGTGCTGAGCAGGGCTACAATAATTTGTGCTTCCCTCTGGGTGTTTTGTGAGTGTGGTGTTTGTTCCCTCATGTATATGTTTGGCTATGAGGCATTCGATCGGAGTTTGGCAGCTTATGGCCCTGACGAGGATGAAGACTATTGCTATGATGATGGTACGAAGGCAATTATAGATACATATGTCCAAAAATCACTAGATAAGGTTCTCAGCTCTGCTCTCCAACCCATTTCCAAACGTTTGGATGAGCTTTTTGGCTGCTCTTCCACCCCACCCCCCTCCTCTTCTCCTTCTGCTCCATCATGG
Organism: Triturus cristatus; assembly: GCF_964204655.1. Lineage (NCBI taxonomy): Eukaryota > Metazoa > Chordata > Amphibia > Caudata > Salamandridae > Triturus > Triturus cristatus. The sequence goes on along the minus strand of NC_140580.1, from coordinate 251,741,355 downwards.
CCATACTCTAAGGTAATTTCTAAAGTGACTCAAGGGGCCTTACCTGATCACGCTTACAGTGTAGGTTCTCTTCAACCCTCTTCCCTCCTCCCTCGCCCTGCCCCAGTCACTGACAGTGATACTTCTTCCTCTCAGGATTCACAAGCTCGCAAACATTCTCAGAAACGTAAGCGCTCCATATCTCCTGCTATTGTGTCCCCTTTCACCTTTGACCAATCTGACATTGTCAACCCTCGGAATTCCGACTGGACCCCTGAAGTGGCCCAGTATATGCAGTTGAACCCTGGAAAACGTTTCCACACTGATATTTGGTCCCGTTTACAGTCTAAATGCCCCAGGCCTGATTTACCCCTCATAACTACCCTCACACCAGACATTGACACATCCTTAAGAAATACAATAAAGACCTTAAGAAGGGCATTGATATGGCACTACAAGCATGCCAAGACAAACTCTTTGACGTTTCTGGCCCTATGGCCAAAATATTAGAATTGGCTCACCAAGCCCAAGAGACTGGGGCTCCTGTTCACTTGAAGATGCTTACTGGTTGAACCCAGAGGGCTATCTGCCTTTTGGGAAATGCTAATTGTGCACTGGCTTCAGAATGCCGCAAGTCCGTTCTTCTTCTAATTGACCCACAGTTAGTGGAACCTGGAATCACAGGCAGAAGGCCAACTTTTTGGTGATCGCTTTGTTAAGGATATAGCCAATTTTTTAATACATTCACCTCTCTTGACAAATCCCAAACTTCGCTCAAACGTGTCTCAACTCCCTTTCTGGCAGGGCCGGTCATGGCAGAGGACGCTCGACTGGCTGCTTCAACCAGCAAGGTCCTCCCTGTGTGTTTAACCCCAGGAGTACAAGTTACGCCCAAGATCGAGTCCAAGCCGGGTACTATCCCACCCGGTCCAGAGGATTCTGGGGCCGCTTTAATCGAGGAGTCAACAGGGGATTCCTTAACTCCGACAACCAATCTGCAGGTAAGGGTTCCCACATTCCCTTCCCAGCTGCTCTGGGGGGCAGACTAAGGTACTTTCTGCACAATTGGGCAAGGATCACTTCTGATTGTTGGGTTCTGGATACCGTTAAAGGTTATCAAATAGACTTTCTCAGGTCCCCTATCAAGTCTCCTTCCCCCTCTCTTTTTTTTCCCACCAAGAAGATTCTTTATAGACTCTGAAATTGTAAAACTTCTATCAAAACAGGCAATTGCGATGACGTCCCCTCAATAACGTGTTTCTGGTGCAGAAGAAAGGTGGGGGCCAAAGACTAGTTTTGAATCTCAGAAATTTCAATCCTTTTGTAATTTACCGTCATTTCAAGATTGAGGGCATTCATCTTCTAAGGGGTCTTCTTCAAGAACGAGATTGGATGGCTCGTCTCGACTTAAAAGATGCCTATCTATCGGTACCCATTTGCCATCGGTACCTTCAATTCCGCTAGAAAGGCCATTGATACAAGTATCTATCCCTCCCGTTCGATCTAACTTCAGCACCCTGGGTGTTCACCAAGCTTTCATAACCAGTGGTTGTCCATTTAAGAGAGATGGGGGTTTGCATGATCGTTTATCTCGACAAAATGCTTTTCTTAGCTCAGGATCACTCCCTTCTGTTAACTTATTTGTCTTGGACAATGTCTCTTTTCTAAGAGTCTGGAATTCATGATACATTTTGTAAAGTCCATAATTACCCCATCCCAGCAAGTGGAATTCCTAGGTTTTTAAGTGGATTCCCTCAAGGTGCAGTCACTTCTTCATCCCATGAAGGTGAAGTTCATCAAGAGAGTTTTGAAATCAACTCTGTCGAAATATATGGTGTCTTTGAGATCCCTGGCCCGGAGTTGCTAGTGTCTTCGATTCAGGCGATTTTCCCAGGTACAGACTAATGAACAGACTAATGAAACTTTATTGTTCAATTAATTAAAATTGTTACAATATTCTATCTATAAACAAAGAAATGTTTAAAAACTCAATCAATGTTACTAAGACTGAAAAAACGTTAAAACGATTAAAATAATAAAATAACTATTGTTAGAACTATTATCCTATCTAGCAGTAAGGTGCTATGCATAGGACTTAAGCAAGAGTTTTATCATAGTCTCTCTTACTTGATGGCTGACTGATTACTTTTATGTCTCAGTTTTCAGTTTCAGTGCGGTCCGGATTGCGTCTATGAATTGCCCTAATCGGGCCACAGTTTGAGTTGTATTAGCGGAGAAGCACAGGTCTGAGACTTCTCTGCAACGTCGAAGGCCATAAAACCTATGGATAGGAAGAACCAAGCGCTGCCACTCACTAACTAACTTTGGGCAGCAGCACAACAGATGGAGCAAAGATTCACGGTGGTAGCTGCAGACTCGACAGGCCACTAAGTTGTCCTGCCGGGCCCAAGTTGAATTAAAGTCCAGGATAGGCAGAGCGAGAAGTCTCATGTAGATGATTCTTTCCCGGGCCAAGACTGTCAGAGCTTGCTCAAGGTAGGAATGTGGTTTTCCCACAATGTATGAGGCGTCCAGTGGAGAAAGATTGGATTGGTGATGCAAACTTTCCAGGTCCCTTTCAAAAGATATTCTCTTGACGTGTGTGCTCACTGTTTTTCTCCAGGCTATTACTGGAATGTCTGAGTTGGGCAGATTTTGGACATCTATATCCAGTAATCTGGTAGCTACTGCCAACTGCACCTGCCATGGAGAGCCTTACTCTTTGAAGAAAGTTGTAATTTGCCTTTTTAATGACAATGCTGGGGCTCGCAGAGTTCTAATATAGTATTTTAATAGATCACCAAGTAATGTCCGGACGGGTGAGACCCAGCTCCAGCCTTAATCTTGCTCTCCTGGCCTGTCCAGGGAGAGCTAGAACCTTTTTATAGGCTAGAAATTGAAGGTTCATGAGGAACTTATTAAAGGTACTGGGAAAAACTAAATGGCTATAGTTGAGAGAGGGCACTAATTTTGCCTTGAGAACTTTCAAAATAGGTTCTGCAGTTGGGCTGTGAAGTCGCTGATTAAGACTTTTTAAGGAAAAAATGATGCCAGCCCCTTTCCTTCTCAGATGTTTCAGGTGGGCTGTAGGTTTAGCCCCTTCCAATAGCCAGAAGCCCAAATAGTTGTAGCTTATGCTTGTTTTGATTTGCATAGCACCAAGTCGCCAGTATGCGGTCTTCTTTCGTTGATACTTCCCGAAAATAAGTATTCTGGTCTTCTCCTGATTCACCAGGAGTTTATTCTGTTGATTATATCCATGCAGAGCGTTTAAGTCGTTCTGCAAGCCAGTTCTCGTGTGATACATTATAACAATGTCGTCTGCATACTGGAGTATTTGAAGCCGCACATTCCCCAGTCTTGGAGGCAGTAGACTTGCCCCCTCCAGGGCTTTCCCCAGGTCAGCTGTGTACAGATTAAAAAGTATAGGGGCAAGTACGCACCCTTGTTTTAGACCGTTATTTGTTGGTACCTTGGCGGTAACTGATGTTTGGCTGATTTTAATACGGACCCAGGTCCCCTGATATAGAGAAATTATAGCCTTTAGGAGCTGTTGGGGATTTCCCCAAGAATGCAGTTTTTCCCACAGCTTCCCTCGATCAACCCGATCAAAAGCTGCACTATAGTCCACAAAACAGCAAAAAAGGGGTGAATGTGATGGCTGGGTCGCGCAGTGTGTCAGATGGCCCAGTACTAAGATGTTGTCTATGGTAGAGCTTTGAGACCTAAATCCTGATTAAAAAAGGGGAAGGATGTTGTTATCTGCTGCCCAGGCTTCTAGTTCTTTCATAAGTATTCTGGCATATGCTTTCGCTTCAACATCTAATAAAGCAATAAGCCGGTAATTTTCAGGTTTTGTACTGTCCCTTTTTTTATAAATAGGAAAAAGTATTGAACCTTTCCACGATGATGGAATGGTGGAAGTGGCGAAGGCATGCTTAAAAAGTGGTGTTAACTGTTCTGCCCAGAATCCAAGCGAAGCTTTGAACACTGATGCGAGAACTCCGTTGGGTCCTGGAGCGCCATCTGTCCTCATTTTTTTAATCAGGGTAATTACCTCGGCCGCAGTGATGTTGGGAGTTTTGACGACTTTATCTTTTATTGGAGATTGTTGATGAGGATGGGTTTGAAAGATATTCTGATGGGTTGAGTACAGCTGCATTGCATGTTTAACCCACTCCAAGGCTGCCACTCCGTTTCCTTTTGTCTGAAAGGTGTTAGTGCATTGCTTAATGTATCTCCAAAGTTGAATATGTCCCCTTTCTTTAAGGAGGGTAAATATTTTCACCCATTCGGCCTCGATTTTCATGGATCGTATCTCCCAAACTTTCTTTCTGTGTTCTGCACGGAGAGCTGTTATTTCCTGAGTTTGGGGATTTTTGATTCCCTTCCTTCGTGCCTTCAAGGCCCTTAAAAGACTGAGTTTTGTGTGAATTAGGTCTCTTGATTTGATTCGTTGAGGGGGTCCCTGGGAGTGGGTATCCTGCACTTGAGTGCCTCCAGTTCGTCCCCCTAGGGCTGGTTTTAATTCCAATAGGAGTGCTTTCCAGTGCTCCTGGGGGGGAACTTTGCTCATGACTATGGAATGTGACTCTTTATAATTTACCCACTCCAGGAGGTTTGGACCAAGATTGGTAGTCCATTTTGTTCTACTCAGGATTTCACAACATTCTTCGCCAGTTAAAACCCCCAGTGCTTCCAATTGTGTTGCAGTTTTCCCGTTTAGCTGCAGGGTTATCCTTAGTGGCCTGTGAATGCTCTCATCCCTGTTTTCCACTTTGAAGTTGTTAACGTATGGTACTAGGTGATCCGAAATAAAGATATAGTCTATTGTAGACTTATCCCTAAAGGTGGGGAGAGGGAGCCAGAGAGGAACCGCAGCTGTTTTGATGGTGTGAGCGGAGACCAAACAATGATTAAGAAAAAGTCGCTGCAATGGGGCAACATCGATGTGCGATAAGGTATACACTTTCACCTCCCCTAACTCCTGAGTATTCAGGTCACCAGCAATAACGGGAAAGTGTGAAACATATTTGTTTATAAGCTGGTCCATTTTTATTGTCAGTGTTTTTAATACTTGTTTTTTTTTTGCTGGGAGGCAGGATTTACATAGCAGTTAATTACCAAGAGACAAATTGAGTTTTTGTTAATTTTCAGTCCGCTAATCAGTACCGCTTGCAAGTCTGGGGTGTTAGTTACAATAAAAGTTGTCTCTAGTCTGCGAGCTTGGTTTATGAAGATTGACAGCCCACCAGAAGCTCTCTTGAAGGTGTTGCGTTTTATAGCTGTAGTATGTAATTCGTAAAAGCCTTGAAGAATTAAAGGTTCGGTGGCCCAGGTCTTTTGTAGATATAGGATATCATTTTTGCAAAATAGTTACTCACTAAGCTGTACTCAAGAAGTCGTTTTAGACCAGCTACGTTCCAGGATATAATAGACAGCTGAGTGTTATTTCCCGGGGTTTTAGTGCTGAACAGATGACAAACAGGCTTTTTGATGTTAGAGGTGCCGTTGTAGTTGCTGATCTACTGAACAAGACCTAATACCCTCCCCTGGGGTATGGCTTGGCCCACTTGCGTGAACAGTCCTATGTTCTGAGCTACTTGTTATCCTGTATGTGTGGTACAGACTTGGCTCTGCAGCTAATTTTTTCGCTTGTGGTTTGCTCACTGTTCCCTTTAGTACTGAGTAAACTTTCTTCATAAGCGATGGTGCTGCTAGCACGTGCGGATATTTCTCTGGAACGGGAAAAGCAATGTCAATGCTCCAGCCTGCCATTTGAGATATTTCTTCTGGTGTTAGACCCACACTGGTATAATGACTCAGCCCTGTCGAGGTTGATTCCCCATGGGTGTCACTAGAAAGGCGAAGGAACTTAACCCAGGCTAGATCATCCGAGTATGTTTCTGACAGCGTCGGAATGTTCTTGAATAGATGAAGTGTATTGCCCCTATTTAAGATGTCGTTTTGGCCTTTGATGTAATATCTGGGCGTGAGGATTACCTCATGTTTTTTTTTGCAGACTTTACTTAGTTCACTGGCTTGCTCTACTTTTAGATGGATGTTTGAACCGGTCTGTGAGGTACTTTGGTTGAAGCTTGGGCCTGCCTCATGTTGACAGGTCTCTAGGCTAATACTGGGGCTTTGTGTTGGCGGAGTGGTCCTCTGAGGAACCGGTGGAAGAGGACCCTGGATGGGGTGGACCCCGGTGGCAGACCTTGGGCGAGCTTAGTTGCCTCTTATACGCCAGCTTCTTGGTGTTTAGTGAGGGAACTGATTGAGTATTTGTTGCCGGACCTGGTAAGCTGTAGGAGTCCCCCGTTCGGGGAACTGGCTGTAAGGATCTTTAGGTTGCTTGTTTTGCATCTGATGAAGTTGATGCTGTAGAGTTTTCGTCACTCATAGCATGTTCTATAGTAAAAAGTGGAAAATTCCAAATTTTTTCATTGTCAGCTTGTGATGTTTGATTATGAGTTGACAAGAAGAGGGCAACTTTTTTTGTGGCTTTGGCTTTTTTCTCTTGTTTCCTTAGTGTTTTTTTTGGCTCTCCTTGAGAGAAGCTCGTCCTTTCTTCCCTGGGTGGGATCATTGCTCTCAAGCTCATTGGCTAGGTGTATGGTTCCAGGGCTGGAGTTGAGACCTGATGAGCTGATGTTGACTTTGGTGGGTACGGACAAAACATGATTGTCAGGCTTTGTTATGGGATTACTCAAGTTGATTGTAGCTAGATTGACTTGAAGCTCTACACTGTTTATTGTGGATGCTGTGCCACTGTTATTTAACTGGCGAATAGTTCCTTCTGTTTGTTCCTTCAGTGAGGCTACCAAGTCTGTTAAAAGTTTAGGGAGTGTTGCCCATTTATCGATGAGTTCATCGCACGAGCAAGTACAGTGTCGGTTGTCCTGCGTAACACTAAGCTTGTTTTCTATAAAATCCACCTTGTTGTTTGACTCCACCAAGTGATGTCCAATTGTAGATAGCAGGTCAATTTGCAGCTCCATTTTATTAGACTGCCAGAGTAGTGCCCTTGCCATTGATTGATTTGTTACGCCAGTTAGAGTTGGTCCTGGGTCGTTTATAAAGCTGCTACTGTGTAGACTTTGGCTTTGAAAACTTTGGGTTGGAGAAGGGGAGAGCTGAGTATCGATGGCTGTTCTAAGGAGCTTTGGAGTAAGCTCCAAAGTTCTTTGTATCTTAGTTTCCAAATTCTGTAGAAATATTAGTGATAAGAACCCGCAATTTCCCTGATGTTCTAGTGTTTCAGGCTTGATTGAGTCAAAACCTGATGGCTCTAAAGAAGATGCCAGAACGGGGGACTGCAGAGTTGCTTGTTGGCAGCAGTGTATTTGGACTGGGACAACCTGCTCATGTTTTCTGAGAATTGAAGCGGTGGTGGCCGCTGGTGAGTCAGGTAAGTCACTTGCATATTTATCTTCATTTCCCGGCTAGGAGCAGCATTGGGACTGGCGTCTCCCAATTTGAGTGCTTTGGTCTAGTATTGCAGAGGAGTGAATGTTGTGAAATCTCTCCAAAAAGTGGTTCGTTCCATTGCTGGCCTTAGTCCTTTCTGATAAGTTGAACGGAATGGGGGGATTCTTATAATTAGAATGGCATTTGTATAAAAATTGAGTGATGAGACTTGCTTTTGGTGTCTTTAAAAATGACTTCGAGTCAGGGACTGCATTCCGCGAACTCCTTAAGATTCTGAGTGAAACTTGGGTCGAGGGGTTTGATTTTACAAGGACGTTTCCTTGACGTTGGGAAGCTGTTTTTTTTTTTTGACATCCTGTGGTTGAGACCCGGCCGTCGATGACTGTGTATTACCCCGGTAGACTTTACCTTCCTCCTTAGGGGTAGCCGATCACCAGGAAGGGTGGCTGTGGCGAGCCACCAAACCGCCTCTCCGGGGGGGCCAAAGGAAGTCAGGAGGCCCGGGGCCAAAGGTAGTCAGGAGGCCCGGGGCCAAAAGTCAACCAGCTCTGGAGTTTAGCCTCTGGGGAGCCCGGGGGAAACTCAGGGGGAGCCCAGGGAGAGCCCAAGAGCCAAATAGGACGCTCTCTGGCCCCCACTTCCCCCAGCATACGCCCCTCTGTGCCTACGGCGTACCTACCTGCAGCTTCGCTGAGTCTCTGCTGGGTGCGAGACGCTGTCGGGGCACTTCTCCTCCTTCCGCGGTGACTCGAGCTCAAACGACAAGAAGGAGCCACAACGGCTGGCAACAACAGCCGCTACGCCGATTGCCAGCGGGTCTCAGTCGGTCCCCACCACTGCTGCTGCACCAACCAAGGCAACCGCCGACGGTCCGGAAGCTGGGGGCCGCAGGCAACCGGACTCAGTGTAATCCCCGGCACCACCAGCAGCGTAAAAGTGTTGCAACTACGAAAGCCTGTACTGGATTCCTCAACCTAACAATGCATTCTATGTATGCACCCTATGTGTGAGTCAATGGCTTATATGAACATCTGAATGAGGCCTCAGTGTGAAAGGCGATTTCAGGGACGAGTCTACAGGGTGCAGTGATAGGGCACAAGTCCGTCAGAACCACAGCTGTTACTAAGCCAAATGCTGGGATCCGAGGTCACAAGGAACAAAGTCCAATATATCCCAGCCAGGAAGCAGTAACTATGCAATGCACCACACATAGGCCCCAAGTCCAGGCAGCACACCCAGCCCGTCCCCGCATGGTCAACGTATATAGGCTGAATATGGACCCCCGCCCAGTGACTCACTCTAAGAAAGTGTCCGGTGCGCCACCGCAGGACAAGCGGCACTCTCCGACCTTACCTCTGCAACTGCTGCCGCCGCGATGACCACACAAGCAGGAGCAGGGCCGGGCAGCGGACTATTCCGGTCTCCTCCCGATCGGCCTCGAAGTTCAGGGCAGGCCCCCTCCACCTACCAGGCTGCGTCCCAGACCAGCAGGCACAGAGCAGCAGCTGCCAGAGCTCACGGCGATCACAGCCGACACAAGCAGTGCTGCACTCCGAAGACCTGGCGTGCCGATAACAGGAGCGGGCTCAGCTGGAGCAGCAAACAGGCAGCAGGAGGGCTCCAAACGAAGAGGGGTGCAGTACCACAGTTACACCAGCCAGCCAGCGCAGTAAAACAGATGCAGACGTCAGCCACGTTAGCGACCCCGGTGCACGAGATAGATCAAGGTCCGCTGCACTACAGATCTCTACAGCATCTGAAGATTCACTGCTTGCGACAGGGTTTCAGATACGACCATCTGATTCCCTTGTCAGCTGAAGCCCGAAAAGAACTTCAGTGGTGGCTCCCTCATATGGAGGCATGGCCATTTTCCGATTGTCACCCAATGTACTCATTGGATCAGGTGCCAGTCGTTGTGGCTGGGGTGCACGATGCAGAGATTTTTCTACAGGCAGTCGCTGGTCAGCCGAAGAATTATGACTTCACATCAATTGCCTGGAACTTCTCACAGGCTCCTTTTGTCGTAAAATAGATTCCTCCCATCAAAAGCAACTGCTGCATTCTTCTGTTGATGGACAACCTATCGGCGGTTTGGAACATCAACCGCTCGAGGGGTAAGAGATCACGCCTGCTGGCCAACATAGCCTGAGACTTCTAGCAATTCTGCCTTTCCCAGAAGATTGCAGTTCTGGCAGGATTCTTTCCTAGAAAAGACAATCTAGGAGAGAATTGGAATTCCAGATTCTTGATGGATTACAGCAACTGGAAACTCCACCCCTACAGCTTTCAAGAGCTAATGTCTACTCGGGGCCTGTGTCAAGTGGACTTGTTTGCGTCTTGGACAAATGCTCAACTGAAACGGTTTTACAGTTGGAGGCTGAATCCGATGGCCATGGTGACAGATGCCTTCCTACAGTCTTGGAGGGATCAGGTGAACTATGCTTTCCCACCTTTTACCAGGATTCTGAGGGTGGCGGCTCAAGCCAGACGTCAAATGGCAACTCTGGTTCCGGTCACCTCTGGAAGACACAATTGTGCTTTCCGACTCTATTGGAATTATCGGTAGCTCGTCCCTTTCTCCTTCCTGTTTTCTCACAACTTCTTCTGGACCCAGCAGATTCGCCACATCCTCTGATTCTTCAAGACCAGTTGACTCTCGTGGTCTGGAAGATATCAGAAGACATAACCTTTCGGCAGCAGCTGCCAAATTTATACCGCAAGCTTGGGCTCCTTCCACCCATAAATGATACTCTTGGAAACGTTGGGTGTGTTGGTGTCTTCAACAAGAGGTGAATCCTGTGGGATCCGATGTAAAAGATGTTCTGAACTTCCTTTCCTAGTTTGCTGAATCTGGTTTATGTTACAGGTCAGTAAAAATAATTTTAGATCTGCACTGTCTGCTGGACATAACCAGGTCCATCCCACAGTATGTAAACTACTGAAGGGTATCCGGGTGGCTCACCTTCTGAAACCTTAATACGCTCAGTTATGGGATGTTACGAGTTTTATGTCCTTACTAGAATCCTGGCCTGAGAATAATGATTTGACATTGAAGTAAATTTCTGCTAAATTGACTATGCTTTTATGCTTGATTGCGTGCCGACGAGTGTCGGATGTACGAGCGCACTAGACCTTGCGGGTAAGTTGGTTTCTCATATTGGTGTTTCATATCATATTTCAAAAAGAATGAAGACTGGGTTACTTTCTAATGATTATCCTGTTTTCCTCACAATGCTAAATTATGTGTAGTAAAATGTTTGAAGGTTTACAAGAACGTACTTTAGCTCATAGAAATTACCCTCTGTGGCCTTTGTTGCTGGCTATTCGAAAGCCGTTTTGCCCAGTGACAGCAGCGACATTGGCCTGTAATAATATTTTTAGTAAATGAATTTTTCATGTATATACAAATATGTATATGAGTTTCCCTGCAGCTTTAGCGCTTTGGGGAGGAGTTGCTCCGCCTCCCAAAGGTGCTGACTGCTGGGGGACGGAGTCCCACCCCAGGAGCAAAGAAGCAAACGTTGTGGGCTGAATCTGCCTGGTGAGCGAGTTGTTGAGACTATTGGTAAATCTACTTACACACATTGCATCTCTTACCCTTGCCACCCCAAGACTCAGCCCAAGTGGCTGAGTTAAAAGCATTGATAACGGCCCAACAAGCTTGTCAGGGTCAGCCAGTAATGATATAGACTGATTTAGCATCTGTAGCTTCCACAGTTCACTTAGGACTGAAGAGATGGAAACAAAGAGAATTTCTCAAATCTGATGGGACACCAGTAGCGCACCAACATCTTTTAGCTGACCTTTTTGCTGCTTTGCAAATACCATGTCAAGTAGCAGTGGTTAAGTGCCAGGCACATGCAAAAGGAACAGATCTAGTGTCTAAGGGGAATGAAGCTGCTAATACAGCAGCATTAGGAAGCTAGTTTATATGCAATGAAAACATGCAGTATGCACACTTTAGATGCAGGTGATGAAGTTGAGATCAAACATTATGGGCCCGATTCACAAAAGTGATCTGAGACAAAATCCTAACTTTACGACGTTTGGTATTCACAAAAGGTATTTAGTAGTAGTAAAGTTAGGATTCCTAACTTTACTACTACTAAACTGGGACAAAATCCTAACTTTATGGCATTCGGTATTCACAAAAGGCATTTAGTAGTAGTAAAGTTAGAATTCCTAACTTTACTACTACTAAACTGAGACAAAATCCTAACTTTATGACTTTTGTTATTCACACAAGGTATTTAGTAGTAGTAAAGTTAGGATTCCTAACTTTACTACTACTAAATGCCTTTTGTGAATAGAGAAAGTCGTAAAGTTAGGATTTTGTCTCAGATTACTTTTGTGAATCGCGCCCTATGAGAATATTTCTACAAAGGCTTTATTAGACATTCAAAATGTGGCACCACAACATGAGAAAGATCTCTGGAAATTGAGGGGGAAATCGAGGGGGGAGTGACTGGATTTCCAGATCTCCTTTATAGATCAGCAACTTCAGGTAAAGTTAGAATGCCCCAGTCTCTACTTATAATAGCCCTTCGACAACGTCATTTACCAACACACAATTCTAAAAGAATAACAATGGATAAATTAAACAAAAGCTGATTTAACCATTGGTTGACGTATTCCTAGCTTCATGCCATGTGTGTTATCAGTACTACAATAAAAGATCACCAAAAATGCCTTCATCCTCCAGTCCAAAACCAATTGGTCCGTTCATAGAGTTATACATAGACTTTGTAGATATAAAACAAAAATGTCAAGGATATAGGTACTTGTTATTAGTGGTGTGCCCATTTTCATGATGGATTGAAATGGTACCCTGCTCCAGGTGTGATGCTGACCAGGCAGGCAAATTTCTGGTGAGAGAGGTCCTACTGAGGTGGGAGGGTTCCAGCAGCAATACACAGTGATAATGGCAAACCCTCCGCAAACAAAGTATTTCAGAAAATTACTAAACTATTAGGAGTGGATCACCAGTTTACCACCCAGAGAGTAACGAAATTGCAGTGAGGATTTATGGCTTATTAAAAAGTAGAGTATCAAAGATTTGTGGGACATTAAAAAATAATTGGCTTTGCTGCCTTCCCCACGCTTTGTATGCATTGAGAAATGCCCCTTCAGAGGATCATCATTTGACTCCGCACCAAGTTGTAACACATAAGCATTCTAAATTTCCCTTTAAAAATTTCCCTTTAAACAAAATAAAAATATTCATTCTGATACTAAGTCTCTATCAGAAAGCATTTGGCAAGAAATGAATGCAAACATGTCTGCCGTACCAAAAGCTGTACTGGTTTATTCTAAACAAGTTCAGTTGCAACAGGCCGCAATACTGCACCGCCCCTGCCTTTATCTTCAGCAATAAGCATCAGTTCCTGGGTCTTTGTGCAAAATTTTGTAAGGACATGGAAGGACCCCAAGTTTCTAGGCTCCTACCAAGTAACACAGAGCACGTCAACTGCAGTAAAAGTGGAGGGGATGCGGAACTGGGTGCACGTAATGGACCTTATTCCATTTTCTGCCTCACACCCACAAGGATGGGGGGAGACAATGGTCCAAGGGTAAACAACACAATGAAGAGACAGTTAAATTATATTTTTCATATTATAATAATGAGTTCAGTGGTTATGATTATTACTCTGATAATTAGCTATTGTATTATGTGTTATGTAGACACAAAAGACCCTACTCATAGGGAAGAAATATTATGCTTTCGCAGAGCTGTTTTTAATGGTACAAATATACATAATTTGCATGAGTCTTTACTTGATAATATGTGGTATAAAGATACACATAATATAGGTACCAATACACAAAATGATAGTTGTTATGTATGTTCTCTCATTCCCCATACCATAGAAACGCTACTTTTAGTGTATCATTAAGAAGTGCCTGTTAATATAACAAACTGTTTATTGCATCATTTCTTGTGTCGGATAAAAGCACAGTTACAGCCAACTAATGTGAGTCCTGTGACTGCCCGAGTTAATAGAACTAGATGTGATGCAACCCCTGAAGTTTTACAAATTCTGTCAGATAAAACAGAGATAATGAAAGAGATGTCCAGAATGAAGTGAGCAGGGCAGAAATATAGTTATATAAATTGGGAGGAAGCAGTATTAGAATGAGGTATCCTAGGGGAACCTAATCCATCATCCACCTGTAGTAATTATTCTGCCAAACCACTGCCCCCTGATTGTGAAGCCAGGCCAGTATAAAGTATTGAAACATCAGTATTTGCCAATAATAAATGGTTTACTGGAGCTAGGTTCATATGTAGGGCCATATCTTTATGGAATGGCACAGAAACAAATAGTCCTTTGAGATTTGATGATATAAAAGGATCATGTCAGCAAGTATGGGATGAAAACTTACAGAGATATACATGGACTTTAACTAAACAACATCCTAAGCTAGCTGTGAAACTAATGAAATTCTCTCTTAGCTTCCAGGGAAATGGGATTGTTAAAGTGGAATGGAATATCAATTGTGGTTCAACTATATACAATGTCAATTTGCAGGGCTGTACCTCCAGCCTTATAGATTTATTCTGGCAGTGTGGCGCTCAAATATACATTCAACTACACACCAACTGGAGTGGAATCTGCTCTCTGGTGACTCTGCACACCCCAACTGTGGTAATACCAGCAAAAGGAATACAAGATTTTCATTTGCATTCTATGAGTAAAGCATCAACTTTACTGCAACATCACAGAAAAAAGAGAATGGCTGAGTACTTTGGTAATTCAGTGTGGCAGGTTGTGCACAAAGAGTATAGGCTGTTCAATGATGCCCAAACATTTTTTAGGAGCCTATTACCCATGTTTCAAGCAAAAGCAACTGTATGGGGGCTGCAAATTACCCGGTGGGAGCTGATGAAGCCTATAAATGCGACTGAAGATGGCTTTAATGCCATTAAAGAGGAACTGTGTTCAATCAGACTTATGGCAATGGCGCTTCCATATATATTGGACTTGATGACAGCGATCGAAGGAGGGATGTTTTAGAAGATTGGTTCAGTATTGAAGGAAGTGACCCGATTAGGGTCACCTGGGTCACTCACGGCCACCTCTCAGCCTTCCATACAAATTAAAAGTTGGACAGACAGTAGAGAATTGTAGGAAGGTGGAATCTGACTATATGGTTGCCCCCAACTTTTTGCCTGGTATTTGAATGGTTTTTGACTCTAGCCAGGCTGTGGCCCTGCTATCCAGGACCCCAGCCTATCTGCTTCTTCTCTAAACTGATGTGAGTACCCTAGGTACCTACCAATTGGATACTGAGGACACCATGTCAGCCCCTTGTAGATGGTACCCTAGGTACCCAGGGCATGGGTCACTCAGAGTCCTACCAGGGGCTGCAGCACTTATTGTGCCACCCCTGGGACAGGCATACAAACTGACACCACCAGACCACTACTGTAGTCTGGGTAAGGTGGTGCTTGCACCCCTTACAGGGATATAGGTATCCTGTATCCCACTTAATACAACATATATATCCTCATAGGTCACCCCTAAGGCAGGCCTTGCTAATCCTACAAGGTAGGGTGCTGAGATATGTGTGAGGGGGAACCCCTACCTGAGTAGGACCCCTCTGCAACCTTCGTAAAACTACTACTGGGTTGTTTGTAGTGCAGCCATACCATATACTCTTAACCGCATTATAAATAATCGCAATAACGTGATAACTTGAGAGTGGCTGCACAGAACCATGTCGTGTTTGGTGTCAAACATGTAGGAATCATACCCCCAATCCAGCCATGGGAGGGCATGATTCCCCCCTGCTAGAGGGGCGATATGGGAAAAGCGGCAGAATTTAGACACCAATTTAAAAGTGCACACGTAATACAAAATGGATGCTACCCGCCACCCACACGACTCTGACTGCCTGTTGCTGGGCAGAACTCCAGCCACGGCAGCTGGACAATAGGGATCTTGTTGCAGGGAGGTGCTCCCACCTCCCCAGACAGACTATGTGGATTGGAACTGGGTGGGTGCACCATAGGATGTCTTTCAGACTTGCACGTAGGCTTCTCCAGTGCCTACTTCTGCATACACCGCCTCAAACCGGTTCAGGGGCATTATGTCCCCTGTCCAGGTGGGAAACCACACAAAGGGGAGAGGGTGAAGCCACCCTTTCCCGCCTGAACTCTCATTGGTGGGCTCTGATCTGGACACTCCCCTAATCTTTGGATAAAGGTGAATACAGGGTCCCCAGAGCCTCAGATTATTCTTGAACTTCACAGACTTGAACTTCGACTTGCTGCCGCACAGCTGAATGAAGAGATCTCCCTTGGGGTAAAGGAGTTACCCCCCCCTGCTTGGCAGGCACCTGAAACACTGCAAGTGACCTGGTTGGAACCTCGCTGCTCCTACGGACATCGACGACTCTTTCTTACCTTGAGGTGCGTTTCCAAGCATCCCAGAGGCCAGTGAGTGTGCATAGCAAAGCTCAGCACCGTGGACCCCGTGGGTGCCGAGAGCCCCAATACCCCAGGACACCGGCCACCTCTTGCACAGCACCCGACCCCGACGAGTGGGGAAGTTGTGCTTTGGCCCATTTTTGAGCCAACCTCTCAGCATCATCTGTGCCAAAGATCGATGCCCCAGCCCACTCCGGCGACCCGTGGGCGCATCTTTACGCACGCCAAATTGCTGCCTCCCGCGGTCCCATGTCTCTCGACTGGTGGGCCCTAGTGGAGGTCAATCTTCACTTCCAAGAGTTCCCCTGGTTGCTCCAGACCTGCTCTTCAGTCTCCTCACTAGAGACCTCGCTCAGACCTTGTGGGTCTGCACCAGTAGCTGTTTTGTGTTTCTTGCGTGGGTTGCGGTTGCCAAGGCTTAGGGGATCCAATCCGGACACTAACACCGCAGCGACCCTCATCCTTCGTGGGACAGTCGCCCTCCAGAAGCTGGCCTTCCTGGACCCGTGGCTGACGATCCAAGCTACACCTCTTCCACCTGGAAGCACCCGACATTGAAGGGCTCCTTCTCCTGAGCCCCCTGGTCACTGTGCCATGACTCAGACTCTGTCCCCTCTGCTTTCAGGTCCTTCTCTTCAAGATCTACATTTTCAATCTTCACGACATCGACGACGCTTCTTGCTAGCAGCAGTTCTTCATGTTTTGCCATTGAAAATCAGCTCGCGACCGACATCGAAAACGACCTATGCCCCCGGCTTCCCTGGGGCAGGTAACAGTGGTACCTCGGTACTCTCGTGGGTGTGGTCCCTTCAAAAGCTTAACTCTAAAGTATTGAACTCCTGCTAGAAGTGTTTTTAATCTTGTAAAATTCAACCGCGACATTCTCCATAGGCTTTATTAGAGATCCCGACAGTAGCTTCAGCCACTGCACACGTCTCCCGTGGGTCCCCTTCCTCACTACCTTGGGTGGTTTCACAAGGGGCCAGCAACCCTAAATGCCTTAGGCATTGTCTGTAGAATTGTCGTGGTTCTTATACCACTTTTTTTATATATGGCTTGGTCCCCCCCCCCGGGCCCTATGATTCCAGTGCTATTTATTGTAACTACCAATGCTTGTTTGAATTGTATCTTTACCTCCAGCCTCATAAAGAGACTAGTGGGATTATTCTTAGAATAAATACATATATTTTATATATATACCTGTGTGGACTACTCTTTCATTTGGTTATTCAAGAGGTTATCTATGGTAAAACAATAAGCTTAACACTCCTTCAAGACTTAGCCTGAAGGCTACTCTCCACAGCTACCACTAGGATAGCTTTCTTTAAAGGTTGTCTTTAACCTATCACCATAAGAGTCGAATTGGACTGGTGCAAGGTGTCCCCTATAACTAGTGGACAGCATATGCCAGGCCAACTTCTCACATTGGTGTGCAGCGGTTGGATTCAAGCTTGCCATTGTTTTACCAGATAACAAATTGAATTTCTAAAGTGAAAGCCACTTGGTACTAAAGGTACATATAAATTTAAGCTTAGAATACAATAAGTTCTACTGAGAAGGGGGAGAAATTACAGGCAGAGATTGAGATTTTGGAAAAGGAAATTAATAGCATGCCCGAGAAAGATCTGATTGAGAAAAATTACTTAATTTTGAAACAGGTGATGGATGATCACCAATTGTATTTAAAAATAAAAAAATAAGTAAAATCAGAAGGGACGATAGGGATTACCAAAATGGCAGGATATATACATTCGCAAAGAAATTCGATGGATTACAGGGAACTGAGGATACAACCAAGAAGAGAACAAGGGAAAACAGAGATGAAAATGAGGAAACAGGTTCTAACAGCAATCTGTCTCTGTCCTCACTTGGTAGTTCCATATCCAACCATACAATACCAGATATCCCTTTAGAAGAGGGGGCCTCATCCTTCCAAAAAGAACTGGCCAACCTCAGAATAAGCAACCGCCTCCAACAGAAAAGGGATCAAACAAAACAAGGCGGGGAGGGAGGCGATCAAAGAATAGACAAAAGGGGAGTCACGATAAACAAATCAGGTGCAGTGCCCAAACTGAAGAAATAGCTATTGGGGAATTTGGAAATATAGGGGATTCGATGCTTCTTCAGAATGTAAATACTGATTTAAAGATCGTAAACCTTTCAAATAAAGTCTTGGACAATGACGAAATGAAGATTTTGAGCAAGGGTCTTAATTTTTGTCCCACACAAGGAGGTGATTTTGCTAATACACATATCGATCTTTTTAAATTCACTAGGGTATTGAAACTCAAGGATTTCTTTGCAAATAGACCTTATGATCATGTGGGTGATGAGAGGGTTCAGAGTGTTGGAACACACACCATACGTGAAATCCGTGATATACACTGTTTACTATCTTTGAACCCCGAGAATGAAGTGAATATTACTACAGTCCTTGAGGATCTTGACATCTGCCGTAGTGCGAGTATTGATAGTGGACTTCGTCCGCAATCCAAATTCATACCTGCACACTCGTACCATCACAATATTGATGAGTTTCATAATAAGGTTACAGAGGACCTATATAATATGGAAACTCCTCGAAGATTCACCCCTAAATCCGCCAATAACATCACGGCGGCTGAAAGAGCGGCTCTCATAAGGTTGAACAAAGATACGAACATTGTTATAAGAGAAGCCGATAAAGGTGGGAACATCGTTGTAATGAATCATGAAGACTATATGCAGGAGATAGCGAAGCAGCTCAGTAATGAGTTGTACTATCGCAAGATTAAGGATAATCCTATTCCCCTAAATACTATGAGGATTAATGCTAAATTGTTGGAATGGAGGGAGTCAGGTCTTCTTAATGATGATGAATATCGCTTTATGTGGGTCAATTGTCCAAGCTTCCCATGCATTTATGTACTGCCAAAGGTTCATAAGGGTGGGCAGTTTCCACCGGGCAGACCCATTATTTCTGGGGTGGGATCACCCACGGAGAAAATTTCACAATTTGTTGACTTGAAACTACAAAAATATGTCCCTGACTTACCTTCATTTGTCAGGGATAGTAAGGACATCTTAATGAAATTTAAAGATTTTGACTGGTCTGAGGATCTTATGTTTGTAACTCTAGACGTAGAGAGTCTATATACCTGCATCAATAAGAACTTTGGTATTAGAGCTATACAATCCTTTCTGGATAGAGATGATGCAAGTCTCTATGATTACAACGAGATGATTGTATCTATGATCAATATCATCCTGGACAATAATTTTTTTCTCTTTGATGATCATTGGTTTCAGCAGATACAAGGTACGGCGATGGGTTCCAAGTTTGCTCCCTCGTACGCATGCCTTTTCATGGGTTGGTTTGAGAGGGAGCATGCTTGGAACAGAGATGCCTCCCCCTGGACTAATTACATTGTGTACTTGGGGAGGTATATTGATGATGTGATCTGCCTTTGGTCTGGGTCCACCGACCAACTCAATCAATATGTTTCCTTTCTAAATACTAATACGTATAATGTAAAAATTTACCATGATGTGTCATAAAGAACGTATTAACTTTCTTGATATTCAGTTTTATATCAAGCAGGGACAAATACACAGTACATTATATAGGAAGGAGACCGCATGTAACGCTGTATTACACGCGACAAATGCACACCCTCGTTCAGTTAAGAACAACATTCCCTTTGGTGAAATGGTAAGAATTAGGCGGAATTGTAGCGAGGAAGCAATGTTTCATACACACATCAATGACACCAAGAATACATTCTTCAAAAGGGGTTACGACCAGAGGATTCTGGACAAAGTGGAATCAAGAATTAATAAGATGAGTAGGAATGTTACACTCCAAGACAAACAAATTAGGACTGTCACCAACACAAAAGCAAGGTTCATAACCGATTATACTTCCCATAGCAATACCATCTTTAACATTTTTCGTAAACACTGGCATCTTTTGGTGGGAGTTCCTGGCTTGAAAGATGTGATTAAAAGTAAACCATCTATCACATACAGAAAGGGTACCTCTCTAAAAAGAACTTTATGTCCCAGCTATGTAGTTACTCCTAAAATAACAAAAACCTGGTTACCAAACAAACCCAAGGGGTTTTTTACCTGCGGATCTTGCAATGTCTGTCCGTTGGGAAGAAATAAAACCTTTGTCTTCTCATTTAATACCTCCAGACAATTTACGATTGAGGATTTCATAAACTGTAACACTACTTATGTGGTGTATGTTCTAGGATGTAGATGTGGTATAATTTATGTGGGCAGTACCATCCGCAGTCTAAAATTAAGAATCCAGGAACACAGACGGGCTATAAGGACGAATGACACCAGATATCCAATTACTAATCACTATGTCAGGGAACATCCCGAGGATGTAACATTTTGGTTTCATGCTATCGAACATGTTCCAGCACCAAAGAGAGGTGGCAACAGGGATCTGTTGCTAAGACAGAAGGAATCAAAATGGATATGTCGCTTGAGAGCAACCAGCTTGGGACACAACACAGATGGGGAAATGCACTATTTTTTATAGTCATCATACTTGGGGACTAGGTCAACAAATATGTTGATTCTTCTTTCCCAATTACTAAGGTCTTTATGTCCGTACTTATGATATCTAGGACATTATGATTGTTTGTTTCTTATCTGATTTCCCCCCCCCCCTTTTTTTATAATTCGGTTGTGACACTATGGGTGTATGTGTAGGTGTCAACGGATATGGGTCATTCTATATTCACTGGGGTGTTTATGAATGTTGCTCCCCACCAACAATTGGCAAACCGCTTGCTCTAAATCATATCAAGTACCGGCGGATACGTGTCATTTTACATCTACTTGTATTTTCTGGCATGGTACTTTCCTGGAATTGTCCTCTCACTATTTAGTTATTAATGCCATATACATCAAGTGCACCATAAAATATATTGTCGGATACTATGTTAAAACAAAGATTATATAGTGTCTTGAACATAGTTTGCACTTTGTGTTCTTAATTAAGTTTAAGTGATGATTTATCAATATAAACTATTGGTTTCATTAATTTCTCGATTTTGCCCGGTTCTTCTCCCTTTTTCTAGTTGTTGTCTCTCTTTCAATATAAAGGAATTATCTTGTTAAGATTAATTTCGAATCTATAACTGTCGTATTTTAAACTGATGAGTTTAATTCGGAGTTGGAACACAATATATATTGTTAAGGTCCATATATTATTCTAATATGGCGCCTTAATACCTACGAATTTTGATCAAGTATGGTGAGTCCGCTTCCGATTGTCATGTACCTATCATGACACACGATCTATGTATTTTTTAAACATTCTTATGTTTTAATAATTATTCCGTTACATCAACTGATTAATTGATATAATCGGGAGTCAGAATCTCCCATCTAGTTATTTAGTCCACTTACCATTCCAACATGGCGCCCAAACATCCGGGACCTTCGATCACAGATTGTAACGCGGTCCCATACGTATTATTTACACGTGACATAAGGGGCGGTACTATTTAAGTAGCTTGACTGTTGATACACGGTTTCGCCGCGAATTCAAGAAAGTAATCTTCTATACGGTAAGATTGAGATGCCGACTCTTTTTCATTACGTTTTTATTATGAGATAGAACCGCTATGTAGCCCTACTATACTGAGCTGTTCATGGAGATTTTTTGCGTAGTTTATTCAAGATATTTCTCTCGACATGGCATGAAATATAAAGATTTACTTTGTATTCTTATTTGTTCTTTATGGCGGGAATTCTGGTTGAACTTTAATTGAAATACTCCGGGACTATACTTGGCGCGTTTTCATAACATAGCAACACATCAATTTGGCTATATTGAATCTGTGCCTGTTTTGGATGTTTTGTACTTTAGTAATATTTATTAGATGGATCTCTACAAATTTATTATTTGGAAGTGAATGCTTCACCTTTTTAGAATATTAGGCATTTCTCATAATACCGCTTATCATTGCAGGTATAAACAGGCTAATAGTTTTATATAAAAAAAATACTGTCTCATAGGACAGCATATCTGTTATGTACTGCGGATACCCATACAGTAGTTGGTATTCGCTGTGACAGCTAGTGGACCCTATGACCCTGCTGAGTTTGTAGCAGTGGATTATGGATATGTGTTTATTTTTGTGGATTTGTTTGTGAATTGGGTTGGAGAATGTTGTTGTGATGTGTGATTAGAGGTATACGCTCATGGCATTCTCCATCTTTTCCTCCTTTTTTTCTTTTTTCTCTTCTTTTTTTTAGAAAATGGAGCCTACACATTGGCATTAAATATGCAACTAAAATGTTGACTTACTAGTGAGTTTGTTTTCATTGGATCTACTTGGGAGTCACTTTTCTCAATCAATTTACTTGGTGATATACATAGGACTTAATTGTATATGCACCATTTGATTATTTTAGAGGTAAGATTAATCATGCTTTACTCTTGAAATTTCTTGTTTTTCGTATTTTCTTTTTCTTTTTCCTCAACCCTTCAATAATAGAATTGGTCATTATAATTCCATAATCCATTTTTACTAGGCGCAAAACTTTTTGAACAACTTCAAACGACACTACATATCGAAAGTTCTGGAGGTTATCTTCAAGCTATTACCTATGGTAAGATTTGGCAGGATATACAAAATATTATTATTTTTTGGAAAGTGGGCGGTAGTCTAATCTTCAATACCTCTTTCGAAACATTCTTGATAGATACTTTACCTTTATATTTTGTTGGGCCCCCTGATATAGGGGACCACTGTTCCAAAATTGCTACAGTTTTGAATTCCAATTAGTTCACGTAGGGACTCTCGCCATATGACTTTTACATTAAATGTTCTATTCTATGTGTTAGGATGTATAAAATGTTAGGTTATACATTTTAGCAGTGGCTCCAATTGCTTAACTCTCTTCATCTTACATTCAATTAGCTAATGTCTTAGAATTTTGAACATTGTTTGTGATGTATTTATATGTGTAGTCTGTGTCATTTGTTTTTTCTTATTTGTATATGTATAGTATTATAATATTTTTGTTATGTATTATGAGTATTGTGGTATGTTGTGTTTTGTGATTGTCACGGGCTTCGGTAATCTTCTCCTCGGGATAACGCCGATGCTAGATTAGGGTCCACCTCCCATCCGTCCCCAGTCCGGAATACGTATAATACCCTCAGACTCAGAGGACAGGTGGGCGAGGGAAGGGAAGGATAGGGACTGCAGGGAGAGAGACCTGGAAAGAGATAAGGAGAGGTATTAGACACTGCGCCTGCGTCCCCACGCTCCCATCCCTTCGTCGGGCTCTCCCCCGTACCTGTAGCTCCTTCCTCCCCTGTGTGGTCTCTTAGAACTATACCGGGTCGTAGCCTTGACCCAGTTATCCTCACTGGGTGCAAGCTCGAAGATCCGGATTTGTGTAGGGCTTCCGTCTGTCTCCGAAAGTTGCGTGCTGAAAGCCCGCACTAATGCCAGAAGTGAAGGCCCGACAAGAGGCCGGCGCTTCTACTCTACGCCCGGAATCCTGGGGCGGAGGAGCGGCGCGGCGGTGCTGGTGCCCACCTCCGCACTGTCCCGTTGCTTCACGGGCACGTGCGGGGTGGAAGGCAAGATCAGGAGGAACCAGGGTCCGGAGCGGCACGCGCTACTACTCAACGCCCGGAAATCCTGGGGCGGAGGAGCGCTGTGGCGGTGCTGGTGCCCCCCTTCGCACGGGCCCGTTGCGTCACGGGTACGTGGGAGAGGAAGGCGAGCTCAGGAGGAGCTAGGGTCTGGAGCAGTTCGCGCTACTACTCGACGCCCGGCAATCCTGGGGCGGAGGAGCGCTGAACCCACTGTAGCCTCCCCTCGTATACGGTCGAGGGTCGTTGGCGGAAAGGAAGGTCAGGTCGGGGTCAGGGTGAACTCGGGACGAGGAGCTGCGAAGCGGCGCCTCTCTCACTCACCTCGACCGGGACCTGCAGGAACGTAGCTGCGCGCTGGTTGCTGTGACGGGCGTTGATCACCAACGGGATCCGGTGTCTCTCATCTCGTCGGGCTGGAGCGGAGGGACTCGGCGTGGACGGGTCTTGGCTGGGCCGTTGATCTGTAGGTACTGGTCAGGAATCATTGGCAACGCCCCCAAGTACGACGGGACCTTTATCCCTTTCCCGGGCTCTCGCGCTGGCACGTGACTCGTGCTGCAGCGCCTTCTGGGAATTGGAGTCCCGTTCTCCGCCGATTCGCGGCAAGCCCCGGAATCATGACAGCACATCCCGCTTCACCCCGACCTTCGGAGCAGCGGGGCCCCCCGGCTTAGCGGGGGCGCGGCGATGGAAGGCCGCCACCAGGCGGGGTGCATGCACCGCAGTGGCAGGCTCCCAGGAATTCTCCTCAGGCCCATAACCCTTCCAAGCCAGAAGGTACCAGAGCTTGCCCCGAACCAGCTTGGAATCCAGGATGCGTTGAACGACAAACTCCTGGTCGTGGTGCACCCATACCGGAGAGGGGGCCTTCCGAACAGGACACCTCGAGGGCTTGAGTAGCGATACGTGAAACACCGGGTGTATGCGCATCTGCGGGGGCAGACGCAGCTGTACAGCCACGGGGTTCACGTGCCGGACAACAGGGTAAGGCCCGATGAACTTGGGAGTGAAGGCGCTGGGTTTCCGGAACCGAATGTTCCGCGTGGACAGCCACACCCTCTCCCCCTTGCGGTACACCGGTGTGGGACGACGGTGCTTGTCGGCCTGGGCTTTGTACTTGTCCTTCGCTTTCCGTAGATTTGTCTGAGCCCGCCTCAAGGCCGAGTGAATGCAGCGGATTCTGTCCTGCACATCGGGGAGAGGCACTCTCTCCTGCGGGAGGAAAAAGGGAACAAAGCGAGGATGGAACCCTGAGGCTAGAAAGAAGGGAGTGTGGTGTGTGGAAGAGTGTTGGGAGTTGTTATATGCTACCTCAGCCACCCACAGCAAGTCGACCCAGGTGTTTGCCGCTTGGTCCGTGTAGCAACGAAGATACTGCTTGAGAGTTTGGTTGTCTCTCGGTCTGGCCGTCGGTCTGCGGGTGGAAACTCGTGGAGAGGGATGATTGGATGCCGAGCTGTTCACACCAGACCTTCCAGAATCTCGCGGTGAATTGCGTCCCTCTGTCGGACACGATGTCTCGTGGAAGGCCGTGCAGGCGCACGACGTGTAGCAACAGGAGTTTCGCCAACTCCCCTGCTGAGGGGACCTGTTTACAGGCGATAAAATGACCCATCTTGGTGAGATAGTCTATGACGACAACGATCGCCGTACATCCTTGGTCCTTCGGCAACCCCACCACAAAGTCGATCGAGATTCTTTCCCAAGGATTCCGAGGGGTAGGAAGAGGCATAAGAAGACCTTGTTTTCTTTGATGGTCGGGCTTCATTTGGGCACAAATCTCACACTGTTTTACCCATAGTAAAACATCGGGACGCACCGACGGCCACCAGAACTGTCGTAGGACCTTTTCCAGGGTTTTGGTACCCCCCATGTGCCCGGCACTGGGTATGCTGTGACACCAGGAAAAAACGAGTTTCCGGAGTTGCAGTGTGGGGACTAGAATTCTGGAACCATACAAGGGAAGACCATGTTGGATACGCCATTCCTTATGGCTTTTTAGCCATGAAGTCGACGCGAACGTTCGGATCCCTTTCTTTACTCTTTGTAGGAAGGATTCGGTTTTGAGGCAGCCGATGACTTGCTCTGGCGATAGGATGGACTGGTCTGGTGTCTCCGCCGGGAGGTCCGAATCGCTCTGCCGGGACAACGCATCGGCTTTCTTGTTCTGTATCCCGGGCCGATACGTGACCACAAAGTTATACTCCGCGAAAAAGAGCATCCATCGCTTCTGACGAGGTGAGAGGTGCCGGGCTGACCGCAGGAATTGGAGGTTCCGGTGGTCCGTGTATACGGTCACCTGGTGTCGTGCTCCCATCAGCCAATGCCGCCATTCCAGGAACGCTTCGCGGATGGCCAGCAGCTCTTTTTCGGAGATGGTGTAGATGAGCTCGGCCGGGTTTAGCTTTTTGGACATAAACGCGACCGGATGGAGTAGGCCAGTGTCGGGGTGGCGCTGAGACAGTATAGCGCCCACCGCCTCGTCGGAAGCATCCGCTTCTACAATGTATGGTAGATCTGGTTTGGCATGTCGTAGGACGGGAGCGGACGTAAAGGCCCTCTTGAGTCGGTCAAAGGCCCCTTGGGCTTCTGAGGACCATAGGAAGGGAATCCCCTTCCGTGTTAACCTGGTAAGCGGGGTCACCGTCTGTGAGAAGTGACTGATGAACCGACGGTAAAAGTTCGAGAAGCCAAGAAAGCTCTGCACTTCTTTCACAGTCGTGGGTTGCGGCCACCGGGCTACCGCTTGCACCTTACGGTCCGTCATGATTTGTCCTTCCGGGGTCAACAGGACGCCCAGGAATTCCACGGTGGTAACGTGGAATTCGCATTTTGTCAGCTTGCAAAACAAGTGGTTTTCTTCAAGGGCCTTCAATACTGTCTGGACGTGGCCGACATGTTCTTCCGGATCAGACGAAAAGATTAAAATATCGTCGATGTATACCACTACGTATTTGTCCAGAAATTCCCTCAGGACCTCGTTGAGGAAATATTGAAAGGCCGCCGGGGCGTTGCAGAGCCCGAACGGCATCACCAGGTATTCGTACAGGCCGAAACGGGTCTTAAACGCTGTCTTCCACTCATCGCCCGCGCGTACCCTTACCAGATGGTACGCCCCACGGAGGTCCAATTTTGTGTATATCTTTGCCTCCCGAACCTGCTCCAACAACACGGGAATGAGCGGTAAGGGATACTGGTTCTTGACCGTCATGGCATTGAGGGCTCTATAGTCGATGCAGCAGCGTAACTCGCCGTTGGCCTTGGGTATAAAGAAGAGCGGGGACGCTGCAGGGGACCTAGAGGGACGGATAAACCCTAGCTGTAAATAGGTGTCCAGGTATTCCCGCAGATGCCGGGTTTCGGGCTCCGTGAGGGCATAAATCCGACTCCAGGAATTAGGTCGATGCGACAATCATAGTCGCGGTGCGGTGGTAGGTCTTCCGCTTTCTGTTTATCAAAGACTTCATGATAGGGTGCATACCAGTCGGGGAGGGTCACCTCCTTCTCTGCGGCCGTCGCCACGTACTGGGAAGTCCTGGAGCTCTGTTCTGGATCGGTTTCTTGGTGACCGCAGTGGGTCCGGCAAAAGGGAGAGCAAAACCGGATTGTGTTGGTAGCCCAATGGATGACGGGCTCATGTTTTCGTAGCCATGGTAACCCAGGATGAGGTTGCATCGAGGAGCGTGGATGATGTTAAATGTGAGCCACTCACGGTGGTCCTCCCCTATGGCAACCCTCAGGGATGGCGTTGCGTGTCTGATGGGACCGGAGTCCAGCTCCTTTCCATCGACGGCGAACACGAGTTCGGGTGTGTCTTTGAGGAGGAGGGGGATCCCCAACCTGTCCGCTTCCCTGCGATCCAGAAAGCAGCCAGTGGCACCGGAGTCGATCATGGCCCTGACCTCGCGGGGCCCATTGCCGAGCATGACTCGCACGGTGATGTAGAAGTGGTCTGGTTCTTTGGAGGTGTCGGCTTCCAGAGAAGGGATGGAGTGATAGCCTGAGGGTATCCCTTCTAGTACCTTCAAGCACTTGCGTTTCCCGCCGGCCCTTCACTGGCGCTGGCAGCTGTTTGGATGGCCCGTAAGCGACTGGTTTTCGGGCGCACCGGGCATTCTCGTAAGAAATGGCCTTTCTTGCCGCAATATAGACAAAGACCCTGTTTCCGACGGTGGTCTCGCTCGGTGAGGGTTAGGGAGGCCCTCACCGTCCCTATCTCAATGGGGTCCGTGCGACTGGACGATGGTTCCGTGGAGCGGGGATGTTCGGAGAAAAGAGGAGCCTTGTCTTTTCTTTTGTGTTCCCCTTTTCTTTCCCGGAGTCGATATTCCAGGCGAGAAGCGAGTTCTATCATGGCGGCACAGGTACCAGGTTGGGGGTCTATTTGGGCTATGACATCTTTTAAGTCTTCGGTCAGTCCTCGGTAAAAGATTGCGGTTTGCTTGGACTCGGGCCAATCGGTTTCCGCCACCAACCTACGAAAGCTGTTGACATACCCCAGGAAGTCGCTGGAGGATTGGCGGAGGTCAAGGAGGTCACGATCGGCGGAGAAGGTGTCCGCCCGTCGATCAAAGGTTTTTTCAAATTCATGTCGGAATGAGTCCCAATCGTACAAGAGGGCGTCGTCTCTTCTCACGATGGGGACCGCCCATTGTGCAGCTTCTCCAGTTAAGTAGGAGATTAGGAAAGCCACCCTGGCTTGGTTCGTGAGAAACAGCTTTGGTTTGCAGTGGAAATGCAACTGCACCTGGGTCAAGAAGACTTGCACTTTTTGAATGTCCCCGTGGAATCTTTCCGGGGGGGGCCAGGGGTATGTGTGCCAGCATCTCCACTACTACCGGGTGTGTCTGGGGAAGGGGGATGGTCCCTGCATCAAAGGGATTGCGTTGGATGCGATCCAGGCGGGCATGTAGGGCAGCAGATTCAGCCCTAGACGCCGCCACATCCAGTTGTACTTGAGCCAACGCGGTCAGTACGTCGTCTAACGAGGCCATGCTTCAGCAACGGCGTGATCAGGAGGAGAGAATTCGTGGGCCAATGATTCTGTCACGGGCTTCGGTGATCTTCTCCTCGGGATAACGCCGATGCTAGGTTAGGGTCCACCTCCCATCCGTCCCCAGTCCGGAATACGTATAATACCCTCGGACTCAGAGGACAGGTGGGCGAGGGAAGGGAAGGATAGGGACTGCAGGGAGAGAGACCTGGAAAGAGATAAGGAGAGGTATTAGACACTGCGCCTGCGTCCCCATGCTCCCATCCCTTCGTCGGGCTCTCCCCCGTACCTGTAGCTCCTTCCTCCCCTGTGTGGTCTCTTAGAACTATACCGGGTCGTAGCCTTGACCCAGTTATCCTCACTGGGTGCAAGCTCGAAGATCCGGATTTGTGTAGGGCTTCCGTCTGTCTCCGAAAGTTGCAGATGGTGGGACGGAGTCACCCTGGAACAATACATGAAAAATGGTAAAATTCCTCGGGGGCTCCGTATTTTAATTTTCCCGACCTTTGAGGATTTAAGTGGGGATCTTCTGAAGGAATGGGAATGTAACTTGGAGGGTGCATCCACAATGATGATGAAAATATTGGTGAGACATGCTGCGGAGAAGGGGGAGAAATTACAGGCAGAGTTTGAGATTTTGGAAAAGGAAATTCATAGCATGCCCGAGAAAGATCTGATTGAGAAAAATTACTTAATTTTGAAACAGGTGATGGATGATCACCAATTGTATTTAAAAAATAAAAAATTAAGTAAAATCAGAAGGGACGATAGGGATTACCAAAATGGCAGGATATATACATTCGCAAAGAAATTCGATGGATTACAGGGAACTGAGGATACAACCAAGAAGAGAACAAGGGAAAACAGAGATGAAAGTGAGGAAACAGGTTCTAACAGCAATCTGTCTCTGTCCTCACTTGGTAGTTCCATATCCAACCATACAATACCAGATATCCCTTTAGAAGAGGGGGCCTCATCCTTCCAAAAAGAACTCGCCAACCTCAGAATAAGCAACCGCCTCCAACAGAAAAGGGATCAAACAAAACGAGGCGGGGAGGGAGGCGATCAAAGAATAGACAAAAGGGGAGTCACGATAAACAAATCGGGTGCAGTGCCCAAACTGAAGAAATAGCTATTGGGGAATTTGGAAATATAGGGGATTCGATGCTTCTTCAGAATGTAAATACTGATTTAAAGATCGTAAACCTTTCAAATAAAGTCTTGGACAATGACGAAATGAAGATTTTGAGCAAGGGTCTTAATTTTTGTCCCACACAAGGAGGTGATTTTGCTAATACACATATCGATCTTTTTAAATTCACTAGGGTATTGAAACTCAAGGATTTCTTTGCAAATAGACCTTATGATCATGTGGGTGATGAGAGGGTTCAGAGTGTTGGAACACACACCATACGTGAAATCCGTGATATACACTGTTTACTATCTTTGAACCCCGAGAATGAAGTGAATATTACTACAGTCCTTGAGGATCTTGACATCTGCCGTAGTGCGAGTATTGATAGTGGACTTCGTCCGCAATCCAAATTCATACCTGCACACTCGTACCATCACAATATTGATGAGTTTCATAATAAGGTTACAGAGGACCTATATAATATGGAAACTCCTCGAAGATT
The DNA here is from genome assembly GCF_964204655.1 of Triturus cristatus. Lineage (NCBI taxonomy): Eukaryota > Metazoa > Chordata > Amphibia > Caudata > Salamandridae > Triturus > Triturus cristatus. The sequence continues at coordinate 251,711,266 of NC_140580.1, read as the reverse complement.
CACTCCTAAATCCGCCAATAACATCACGGCGGCTGAAAGAGCGGCTCTCATAAGGTTGAACAAAGATACGAACATTGTTCTAAGAGAAGCCGAAATAGGTGGGAACATCGTTGTAATGAATCATGAAGACTATATGCAGGAGATAGCGAAGCAGCTCAGTAATGAGTTGTACTATCGCAAGATTAAGGATAATCCTATTCCCCTAAGTACTATGAGGATTAATGCTAAATTGTTGGAATGGAGGGAGTCAGGTCTTCTTAATGATGATGAATATCGCTTTATGTGGGTCAATTGTCCAAGCTTCCCATGCATTTATGTACTGCCAAAGGTTCATAAGGGTGGGCAGTTTCCACCGGGCAGACCCATTATTTCTGGGGTGGGATCACCCACGGAGAAAATTTCACAATTTGTTGACTTGAAACTACAAAAATATGTCCCTGACTTACCTTCATTTGTCAGGGATAGTAAGGACATCTTAATGAAATTTAAAGATTTTGACTGGTCTGAGGATCTTATGTTTGTAACTCTAGACGTAGAGAGTCTATATACCTGCATCAATAAGAACTTTGGTATTAGAGCTATACAATCCTTTCTGGATAGAGATGATGCAAGTCTCTATGATTACAACGAGATGATTGTATCTATGATCAATATCATCCTGGACAATAATTTTTTTCTCTTTGATGATCATTGGTTTCAGCAGATACAAGGTACGGCGATGGGTTCCAAGTTTGCTCCCTCGTACGTATGCCTTTTCATGGGTTGGTTTGAGAGGGAGCATGCTTGGAACAGAGATGCCTCCCCCTGGACTAATTACATCGTGTACTGGGGGAGGTATATTGATGATGTGATCTGCCTTTGGTCTGGGTCCACCGACCAACTCAATCAATATGTTTCCTTTCTAAATACTAATACGTATAATGTAAAATTTACCATGATGTGTCATAAAGAACGTATTAACTTTCTTGATATTCAGTTTTATATCAAGCAGGGACAAATACACAGTACATTATATAGGAAGGAGACCGCATGTAACGCTGTATTACACGCGACAAATGCACACCCTCGTTCAGTTAAGAACAACATTCCCTTTGGTGAAATGGTAAGAATTAGGCGGAATTGTAGTGAGGAAGCAATGTTTCATACACACATCAATGACACCAAGAATACATTCTTCAAAAGGGGTTACGACCAGAGGATTCTGGACAAAGCGGAATCAAGAATTAATAAGATGAGTAGGAATGTTACACTCCAAGACAAACAAATTAGGACTGTCACCAACACAAAAGCAAGGTTCATAACCAATCATACTTCCCATAGCAATACCATCTTTAACATTTTTCGTAAACACTGGCATCTTTTGGTGGGAGTTCCTGGCTTGAAAGATGTGATTAAAAGTAAACCATCTATCACATACAGAAAGGGTACCTCTCTAAAAAGAACTTTATGTCCCAGCTATGTAGTTACTTCTAAAATAACGAAAACCTGGTTACCAAACAAACCCAAGGGGTTTTTTACCTGCGGATCTTGCAATGTCTGTCCGTTGGGAAGAAATAAAACCTTTGTCTTCTCATTTAATACCTCCAGACAATTTACGATTGAGGATTTCATAAACTGTAACACTACTTATGTGGTGTATGTTCTAGGATGTAGATGTGGTATAATTTATATGGGCAGTACCATCCGCAGTCTAAAATTAAGAATCCAGGAACACAGACGGGCTATAAGGACGAATGACACCAGATATCCAATTACTAATCACTATGTCAGGGAACATCCCGAGGATGTAACATTTTGGTTTCATGCTATCGAACATGTTCCAGCACCAAAGAGAGGTGGCAACAGGTATCTGTTGCTAAGACAGAAGGAATCAAAATGGATATGTCGCTTGAGAGCAACCAGCTTGGGACACAACACAGATGGGGAAATGCACTATTTTTTATAGTCATCATACTTGGGGACTAGGTCAACAAATATGTCGATTCTTCTTTCCCAATTACTAAGGTCTTTATGTCCGTACTTATGATATCTAGGACATTATGATTGTTTGTTTTTTATTTGATTTCCCCCCCCCTTTTTTATAATTCGGTTGTGACACTATGGGTCTATGTGTAGGTGTCAACGGATATGGGTCATTCTATATTGACTGGGGTGTTTCTGAATGTTGCTCCCCACCAACAATTGGCAAACCGCTTGCTCTAAATCATATCAAGTACCGGCGGATACGTGTCATTTTACATCTACTTGTATTTTCTGGCATGGTACTTTCCTGGAATTGTCCTCTCACTATTTAGTTATTAATGCCATATACATCAAGTGCACCATAAAATATATTGTCGGATACTATGTTAAAACAAAGATTATATAGTGTCTTGAACATAGTTTGCACTTTGTATTCTTAATTAAGTTTAAGTGATGATTTATCAATATAAACTATTGGTTTCATTAATTTCTCGATTTTGCCCGGTTCTTCTCCCTTTTTCTAGTTGTTGTCTCCCTTTCAATATAAAGGAATTATCTTGTTAAGATTATTTTCGAATCTATAACTGTCGTATTTTAAACTGATGAGTTTAATTCGGAGTTGGAACACAATATATATTGTTAAGGTCCATATATTATTCTAATATGGCGCCTTAATACCTACGAAATTTGATCAAGTATGGTGAGTCCGCTTCCGATTGTCATGTACCTATCATGACACACCATCTATGTATTTTTTAAACATTCTTATGTTTTAATAATTATTCCGTTACATCAACTGATTAATTGATATAATCAGGAGTCAGAATCTCCCATCTAGTTATTTAGTCCACTTACCATTCCAACATGGCGCCCAAACATCCGGGACCTTCGATCACAGATCGTAACGCGGTCCCATACGTATTATTTACACGTGACATAAGGGGCGGTACTTTTTAAGTAGCTTGACTGTTGATACACGGTTTCGCCACGAATTCAAGAAAGTAATCTTCTATACGGTAAGATTGAGATGCCGACGCTTTTTCATTACGTTTTTATTATGAGATAGAACCGCTATGTAGCCCTACTATACTGAGCGGTTCATGGAGATTTTTTGCGTAGTTTATTCAAGATATTTCTCTCGACATGGCATGAAATATAAAGATTTACTTTGTATTCTTATGTGTTCTTTATGGCGGGAATTCTGGTTGAACTTTAATTGAAATACTCCGGGACTATACTTGGCGCGTTTTCATAACATAGCAACACATCAATTTGGCTATATTGAATCTGTGCCTGTTTTGGATGTTTTGTACTTTAGTAATATTTATTAGATGGATCTCTACAAATTTATTATTTGGAAGTGAATGCTTCACCTTTTTAGAATATTAGGCATTTCTCATAATACCGCTTATCATTGCAGGTATAAACAGGCTAATAGTTTTATATAAAAAAATACTGTCTCATAGGACAGCATATCTGTTATGTACTGCGGATACCCATACAGTAGTTGGTATTCGCTGTGACAGCTAGTGGACCCTATGACCCTGCTGAGTTTGTAGCAGTGGATTATGGATATGTGTTTATTTTTGCGGATTTGTTTGTGAATTGGGTTGGAGAATGTTGTTGTGATGTGTGATTAGAGGTATACGCTCATGGCATTCTCCATCTTTTCCTCCTTTTTTTCTTTTTTCTCTTCTTTGTTTTAGAAAATGGAGCCTACACATTGGCATTAAATATGCAACTAAAATGTTGACTTACTAGTGAGTTTGTTTTCATTGGATCTACTTGGGAGTCACTTTTCTCAATCAATTTACTTGGTGATATACATAGGACTTAATTGTATATGCACCATTTGATTATTTTAGAGGTAAGATTAATCGTGCTTTACTCTTGAAATTTCTTGTTTTTCGTATTTTCTTTTTCTTTTTCCTCAACCCTTCAATAATAGAATTGGTCATGATAATTCCATAATCCATTTTTACTAGGCGCAAAACTTTTTGAACAACTTCAAACGACACTACATATCGAAAGTTCTGGAGGTTATCTTCAAGCTATTACCTATGGTAAGATTTGGCAGGATATACAAAATATTATTATTTTTTGGAAAGTGGGCAGTAGTCTAATCTTCAATACCTCTTTCGAAACATTCTCGATAGATACTTTACCTTTATATTTTGTTGGGCCCCCTGATATAGGGGACCACTGTTCCAAAATTGCTACAGTTTTGAATTCCAATTAGTTCACGTAGGGACTCTCGCCATATCACTTTTACATTAAATGTTCTATTCTATGTGTTAGGATGTATAAAATGTTAGGTTATACATTTTAGCAGTGGCTCCAATTGCTTAACTCTCTTCATCTTACATTCAATTAGCTAATGTCTTAGAATTTTGAACATTGTTTGTGATGTATTTATATGTGTAGTCTGTGTCATTTGTTTTTTCTTATTTGTATATAAATGTATAGTATTATAATATTTTTGTTATGTATTATGAGTATTGTGGTATGTTGTGTTTTGTGATGTATATATAGTATTTTATATATATGTTTGTATTTATACTCATTTTTCAGCCCTGACGAAGTTCGTAAGAACGAAACGCGTTGGCTGAGTCCGAATCTCTAAAAAGTTGATAAAGAATAAAGGAACAAAAATTGGATCATTTGAAAAGACTTTTTTTGGTGCACCGTCTTCTTGCAAAAAATGAACTTAGGAGTTGTGTGTAGAAGGCTTAGCACACCTTGACTACAACTCAAGAAAGGGTTCAGTAGGCCTCACCTAGTGTAGGTGGATACACCAGTACCACTACACTAGAAATGTCTTCAGGATCAGGAGCCCATAAGGCCCTGGAAGGACCTTCAAGGGTCCCAGTCAACAAGTATGACAACCTCTCTTTTGCTGAGCTTAGGGAGATGTGCACTACTAGACAACTGAAGACAAACAAAGGTGCCAACACTCAACGTCTCAGGGAAATCCTGCTCATTGCAGACTTCAAGCAGACTCTAGTGTCTGAGGGGGAAGACAGGTTGGGTGGGCATCCCACAGAAGAGGACACCCAGGTGGTGGACTCAGATGAGGACCAGGAAGAGGAAATTGAACTTGACCTGGATGAACCAGACCACTCACAACATGAAGGTGATGGCCCAAGAGGCACTCCCTCCATCCCTAATGGGAGAGTGGTGGATCCAAACAGAAGGAACAGATCCCCCTCAGAGGAGTCTAACCATTCTGGGAGATCCAAAAGGACCTCTGCCTCTTCTCAGAGAAGAGAATCCTCCCAAGAGAGGAAATGTAGATTGAGCCAGTTTGAGCGAGCCAAGCTTCAGCTCAGAAGAGAACAGTTAGCATTAGACAGGGAGTCCCTGGAGCTTCAGAAAGCTTCAAGAAAATGGGGTCTAGAGACCCCTGGTGGCAGTAATAATACCCCTAGAGTTAGAGAGAAAGCTCCTGACAATAGGAACCTGCAAAGGTTGTGCCCCCCTATCAGACAGGGGATGACATCCATAAGTGGATCACTGCACTTGAGAGGGCCTGTAAAATTCAGAGGGTCCCAGTAGAGCAGTGGGCAGCAATCTTATGGCTCTCCTTTGCAGACAAAGGAAGAGACAAGCTCCTCTCTGTTAGGGAAGAGGATGCAGATGATTATTATATCTTGAGAGATGCTTTGATAGATGGGTTTGGTCTAACCACTGATCAATACAGGTTAAAGTTCAGAGATACCCAGAAAGCACAGAATCAAGATTGGGTAGACTTTGTAGATTGTGCTACCAAGGCTCTGGAAGGTTGGTTAACTGGCAGTAAAGTAAATGATTATCAGGGATTATACAATCTCATCATGAGGGAGCAGATCCTTAATATTTATCAAAACCAACTCTTACACCAGTATCTGGTGGACTCTGATCTGACCTCTCCCCAAGAATTGGGAAAGAAGCCAGACAAATGGATCAGAACCAGGATTAGGCCCAAGAACCAAGGTGGTGACCAGAAGAAAGATTCCACAAAGCCCAAAGAGAAAGGTGGGGATAATAAAACAGAAAAATCCCCTGAAGGGCCCCAAAAATCCAGTTCTGGGGGTGGGTCCCAAAATCCTTCCTTTTCCAATAAGAAACCATATTTCCATGTGTGTAAGCAACCTGGCCACTGGAAAACTGACTCCAGTTGTCCAAAGAATGGCAATAAAGAAAATGTTCCTCCCATTGCAGCTCCAACACCTCCTGTTACTACTAATAGTAATCCCCAGGTGGTGGGAGTGCACCCAAAAACTTAGTTGGGCTTTCTTGGGGAACTCAGGTGGACTCTGGCCTAACCAGGTCCCCTACACAAGCAACTCTAGTCTGTGATGGTGGCATGGGGTTTGCCAACTTTACCATGAGTCCCAATATCTTGGGCAGGTACAGACAAGAGCCCATGATCAATGGTCAGAAGGCTGTGGCCTACAAGGACATAGGGGCTAGTGTCACCATGGTGACAAGGAAACTAGTGCCCCTAGAACAGCTTTTACCTGAGTTTAGCTACCAGGTGACCAATATTGATGGAATTAGGACAGACCATCCCATGGCAGTTGTAGGAGAGTGGCATCGACTGCATAGTTGCCCCCAACTTTTTGCTGATGTTTTGACTATTTTACTACACTAGCCCTGGCTGTGGCCCTGCTATCCAGGACCCCAGCCTATCTGCTTCTTCTCTATCTGATGTGAGTACCCTAGATACCTTCCAAATTGGATACTGAGGATGCCCTATCAGCCCCTTGTAGATGGTACCCTAGGTAGCCAGTGCATGGGTCCCTCAGAGGCCTACCAGGGGCTGCAGCACTTATTGTGCCACCCCTGGGACAGCCATACCAAATGACACCACCAGACCACTACTGTAGTCTGGGTAAGGTGGTGCTTGCACTCCTTACAGGGATATAGGTATCCTGTATCCCACTTAATACAACACATATATCCTCATAGGTCACCCCTAAAGCAGGCCTTGCTAATCCTACAAGGCAGGGTGCTGAGATATGTGTGAGGGGGGACCCCTACCTCAGTAGGGCCCCTCTGCAACCTTCGTAAACTCATTGCTGGGTTGTTTGTAGTGTAGCCATACCATATACTCTTAACAGCATTATAAGTATATTGCGATAGCGTGATAACTTGAGAATGGCTACACAGAACCATATCGTGTTTGGTGTCAAACATGTAGGAATCATACCCCCAATCCAGCCATGGGACTGAGGGCATGATTCCCCCCTGCTAGAGGGGCGATATGGGAAAAGCGGCAGAATTTAGACACCAATTTAAAAGTGCACACGTAGTACAAAATGAATGCTACCCGCCACCCACACGACTCTGGCTGCCTGTTGCTGGGCAGAACTCCAGCCACGGCAGCTTGACAATAGGGATCCTGTTGCAGGAAGGTGTTCCCACCTCCCCAGACAGACTATGTGGATTGGAACTGGGTGGGTGCACCATAGGATACCTTTCAGAGTTGCACGTAGGCTTCTCCAGTGCCTACATTCTGCATACACCACCTGGAACCGTTTCAGGGGCATCCTGTCCCCTGCCCTGGTGGGAAACACACAAAGGGGAGAGGGTGTAGCCACCCTTTCCCGCCTGACCTCACATTGGTGGGCTCTGATCTGGACACTCCCCTAATCTTTGGATAAAGGTGAATACTGGGTCCCCAGAGCCTCAGATTATTCTTGAACTTCACAGACTTGAACTTCGACTTGCTGCCGCACAGCTGACTGAAGAAATCTCCCTTGGAGTAAAGGAGTTACCCCCCTGCTTGGCAGGCACCTGAAACACTGCAAGTGACTCAGTTGGAACCTCGCTGCTCCTACAGACATCGACGACCCTTTCCCACCTTGAGGTGGGTGACCAAGCATCCCAGAGGCCAGTGAGTGTGCACAGCAAAGCTCAGCACCGTGGACCCCGTGGGTGCCGAGATCCCCAATACCCCAGGACACCAACCACCTCTTGCACAGCACCCGACCCCGATGAGTGGAGAAGTTGTGCTTTGGCCCATTTTTGAGCCAACCTCTCAGCATCATCTGTGCCAAAGATCGACGCCCTAGCCCGCCCTGGCGACCCGTGGGTGCATCTTTACGCACGCCAAATTGCTGCCTTCCGCGGTCCCTTGTCTCTCGACTGGTGGGCCCTAGCAGAGGTCAATCTTCACTTCCAAGAGTTCCCCTGGTTGCTCCAGGCCTGCTCTTCAGTCTCTTTGCTGGAGACCTCGCTCAGACCTCGTGGGTATGCACCAGTAGCAGTTTTGTGTTTCTTGCGTGGGTTGCGGTTGCCAAGGCTTAGTGGATCCAATCTGGACACTAACACCGCAGAGACTCTCATCCTTCGTGGGACAGTCGCCCTCCAGAAGCAGGTCTTCCTTGACGCCTCCTGGACTCCGTGGCTGACGATCCAAGCTACACCTCTTCCACCTGGAAGCACCCGACATTGAAGGGCTCCTTCTCTTGAGCCCCCTGGTCACTGTGCCGTGACCCAGACTCTGTCCCCTCGGCTTTCAGGTCCTTCTCTTCAAGATCTACATTTTCATTCTTCACGACATCGACGACGCTTCTGGCTAGCAGCAGTTCTTCACGTTTTGCCATTGAAAATCAGCCCGCGACCCGACTTCGAAAACGACCTCTACACCCGGCTTCCCTGGGGCAGGTAACAGTGGTACCTCGGTACTCTCGTGGGTGTGGGCTCTTCAAAAGCTTAACTCTAAAGTAAAGGAAAGCATAGTTGTGCAAGGATTGTTCCATGTAATATGAAGGTGAGAAATAATTATTAGAGAAATGCAAGCTTTTGGATATTATTAGCAGGAGGGGAGAGGTAGAGTGGTTTTATGACAAAAGGGTCAATTTTTGGAAAATATAAAATTGAATTGGAGCTTATATCTTTAAGTTTGATAATAAATTGTGAGTTCTTAAATGAATGTTGATTTTGTAAACAGTTATATTATAGGCAGGATGTTGTGGGTTATCCTCTCTGTAATGGAACACGTGAAAGGAATAATATGGCCATGGGTGGGACCAAGGGCACAACTGGAAAATCAGGGGTCAAAGTAGCGATTAGCTCATCACTAGAATGGAAAATAATTGTGAACACTTTGATCATAAATGGATATTTTTGATTTTTATTTTAATGATTGTATTGTTCAATAGGTATATTCTGTATACTAGGGATACATTTCTTCCTTGTATAGGTACTTAGTAAGAATCATACATGGAATAATGGAGAGTGATACGATATTCTTTTTTCTTTTCTCCTTCATTACAGCCCTGATGATGTCCTAGACAGGACGAAACGCGTCGGCTGTATGGCTATGTACATTGAGCAATATTCACTCAACGGATTTATTATATTGTTTGAAATTTTGAATATTGTTAGTTGGAATTAATGTAGCAGTTGTACATGTATAGGTTTAGATAAAAACCAATGTATTAGTTGATTGGAATACTATTTAATGATTGAATAATTGAAAAAATCAGGAAGGAACAATATTAAGAAATATAAAGAATGATAAATAAAAACAAATAATATAAATTCATTTGTTGTACTACAACATTTATTTGTTTATATTATGTAATATTACTCCGCTCCTTTCCATTATAATTCATTAACTCTAAAGTATTGAACTTGAACTCCTGCTAGAAGTGTTTTTAAACTTGTAAAATTCAACCGCGACATTCTCCATAGGCTTTAATAGAGATCCCAACAGCAGCTTTAGCCAGTGCACACGTCTCCCGTGGGTCCCCTTCCTCACTACCTTGGGTGGTTTCACAAGGGGCCAGCGACCCTAAATGCCCTAGGCATTGTCTGTAGAATTGTCGTGGTTCTTATACCACTTTTTTGATATATGGTTTGGTCCCCCCCTGGGGCCCTATGATTCCAGTGCTATTTATTGTAACTATCAATGCTTGTTTGAATTGTATCTTTACCTCTAGCCTTATAAAGAGGCTAGTGGGGTTATTCCTAGAATAAATACATATATTTTATATATATACCTGTGTGGGCTACTCTTTCATTTGGTTATTCAAGAGGTTATCTATGGTAAAACAATAAGCTTAACACTCCTTCAAGACTTAGCCTGAAGGCTGCTCTCCACAGCTACCACTAGGATAGCTTTCTTTAAAGGTTGTCTTTAACCTATCACCATAAGAGTCGAAATGGACTGGTGCAAGGTGTCCCCTATAACTAGTGGACAGCATATGCCAGGCCAACTTCTCACAAGAATACAAGCCAATATAGTTATTCAGATACACTCGAGTGGAGCCCAGTCTCTTAGGATTGCTACAGAGGGACTGACATCACCAAACATGGTGATACATTATGTACAATTCAGAACCAATGAAGCCACTCCCACAATGGAATTTTCCATGCAGATGCAGCTACACAAATAAGTACAGAAGGATAAGTTTCGATCCTGAGGCCGGGTACATACTATCTCCTGCTCAAGGTCATTCCATCCGTGCCCACACTGATGCCAGTGTGGGATTTAATGGATTTAATGGGAAATGCACACAGAGGGCATCTCAGAGATGCCCCCTGAAAACTAACCACCATACATGTTTCTAGACCCCTGGGTCGAGAGCCTGCTGCTCTCGGGGTGCCTGAAACAATGCACATCATGGGACGAGGTGCCAAGCCTCCACCCACAGGATGGACAGGGTTCACGAAGGGGAAACTTCAAAGGCTTGCTGCCTTTGTGAGCTTCCCCAGGCCACTTGCTGCTTTCAGCAACTGGTCCCCACCGGTTCTGACCTCACTTTGGACGGGAGAACCGGTGTGAAACACAAGTCAGGAAGAGAGATGTGCCCACCTCTGCCAACTCTACCCCTCACGTAGGGGAGGCAAGGTGAAGCACAACTCTCAAGTTGTAATAAGGATGAGTATATCCAGTGGGCACTTTTGTTTGATAAACCATTTTTTATCTAAAAGTGTAATTTTTGTATCAATAATTCTAGGGAGGGATTTATTACTATACTTTGCCCTGAAGAAAGCCGTGGACCCATAGGGCCGGTCACTGGCTGAAACATGTTGGCATATTCTTATGGTTATAGGACCATTGTATCCTTGGATCACCCTACTCCTGTTTATTTTAATATCCACAATATCTCCATATTAAAGGGATACCAGGAGTGTATGGTGGGTTTTTAATCCTTAACCCCCCCTGGCCTTTTCTCCAAAGAGCTCCCTGAAATACAGTTGTGCCCACCCTGACCTTTAGGAACCAGGGTGAACCCGATGATGAAGCATGACACTATTAGAGTATGTGAGGGTTACTATACAAAGAGGTATTGCTCCCAACAGTGGCAGAAGCATACCATTACTCCTCTAATTGAGAACTGTGCCAATACTCCCCTTGTTCCCTAGCTGTTTTCTAGCTCTCCTTGGATAGGATACCTTTTGTTAGCGGATTTCATTAAGGACGGTGTATCCTTTCCCACTTCCCGTGTGTGGAAACTCTTCTCTACCCTTTAGGCCTCACGGCCGATTCTGTACACACATCTTTAAATTCAACAGGAAGGGGCGCATCTTTAGACAGACACTGCTTAGTGCACCCATTGTCATATAGACACCCGCTGGGGAACAATAAATCATAGAATGCAATTTTTTTAACAAATCCAAACCCATCATATTCTCACCACAGTTAGATGTCAGCAAAAATGGTGAATTCACAGAGAAAGGACCGCTAGTCAACGCAATGGGTCTTGAAATGGGGCTTACAACCGGTACACTAAAAAAAACAACCAAAACATTATTATGGCCGATTAGAGCCGCCCTAGGGACCATATTTCGAGAAACAGAACTTTTCATCACACCTGTGTCCACTAACAATTCCTAAGTCAAAACTTGCAGTTCAGCTGTGACATAAGGACCACACTGGTCCACAGGTATCAGAACTGGTCCCCCACTCTGTCCCTGGCTTTCCTAGCTGTAAGACATTCCTGTCACTTCATCCACATCATGATCATAGTGGTAGTACTGTCCATCACGAGGGTCATCAAAGTAATTATTATCAGAACGACTCAGTAAGGCTGCAGTGTTCTGAGCCTTGCCTGCCCCACCAGCTCCACGACCCCTTCCACAAGAACCTCATCCTTTGGGAACCACCACCTTCTGCAAAAGCACAGGACACTCGCTGCGCCAATGTTCCTCCTCTTTACAATACTAGCACTGATTCGGACCCAGGGGCTGCCTACTAGTGCGTGGGAGCTGTCAGGCAAACCACCACGTTCTCTACCATTCCCTTTAAAAGCCTGTCGCAACAACACCTTTGTCTTCAAGTCCTTATGCTTTTTCTCTGTCGTCTCCTTTTCCTCATTATCCCTATGCTCATAGTACTGTGAAATAAACAATGACAAAAAATAAAAATAAATATAAAATAACAAAAAAATAACAAAAAATAAAATAACAAAATAACAAATAACAAAAAATAAAATAACAAAAAAGGAAGAGGTGGACAAGCTGCTTTTGGAAACCTGCAATCGAGTGGCAATCTTAGGAAGCTAATTAGAACCAAATCTATTAACAAACAACCGAACACCTCCCTCAATAGACAGATCCTGCCCACTGTAATCCAGCAATATATCTTCAAACGGAGTTAAAAAATCAGACACACACTCGTCTTTCTGTTGTCGACAAGCTGTTATCTTGTCCCAATCAGCCTTCCTCGGTGGAATAAGAGAATGCATATTTGTAATGATACGACCTGGCAGAGCAATCTCTGCTCTAGGCCTCTCACCTGGCCTCTATTCCTGATCCCATACTTTAATTTTGTCCCACGTACCCCCCAACTCTGCAACATGGTCTTGAGTATGCACCTGTCTCCAAATATCAACCGGAACAAGAAGACCAAAAAATATTTCAATATCATCACAGTGGAGAAGGCAGCTTCAGTCAATTCCTTATAATATACAGTGGGATTCTTCCTAGGACCAGGTAAATTGAGTCTTAAGAGATAAAACTTCACTCTGTTTCTACGGAGGGTAAACCCATTGTTCCTAAAAACGAACCTCTTCTCTGGCCCTTATAACATTACCGGGGCCATCTTGCACTTCCGGTAATTCTGGGTGATATAGAGGATGAACCTCCCGCATCGGAAATTGAGTCACTGTCTTGGGACTGTTCTCATGCAATCTTTCACTAAAGGCTATTATTGTCGAGACATTACTGAAAACCAGTTCTGGACTCAAATCACTAACATACACATGATCTCAAATAACATGTAAAATTGTAGGCACCTCTGATTCAAAACACTGGCGCCAAAGACCAATCAAAGTTGCCGACATGTGCTTAAGAGCATGCAGCTGTATAAAAGACTCTATACGTTGCATAATTCCCCAAACATCCTCCACACTTGATCAAGAAAACACGAAAAAGGTAGTAATGTATAGCTGATCGCACCTCAGAAAGCAGTATATAGTCAGATTGAATGGTCCAAATGTTTTTCTAAATTTCCGATTTTACAAATGACAAAAAAGCAATTTGTTATGGTGCCACTCGGGATAAAAAAATGCACCCTACTACCTTACGTACACAGAAACACAGATCCTTTAAACATTCACTATGTAGAACAATATAACATATAAATATCCCAGCACTCCAAAGTAATGCCCTATTCCGAACTGTATACAACCATTATAAGCAAACTGTATTTCATTTTGTCAATATATCACTGGCAACAAACAAAGATGGATTTATACAAAAAATATTCATTTTAATATGAACAATGCATCGTGTAAAACATCACAGTTTTTCAAAATAAGACCATAAAGACCCATTGTCTCTAAACAAGCATAACATCGAACAGACTGTTTATAAACGGTATCCGTAGCTTTATGGTCTTGATCCACATGCGCAACAGCCGACACGTGTTTCGTCACACCAGGTGACTTTCTCAAGGCTGTAAAAACAATAACATAATCTCATATGTACTGTTCTTATTAATATATAAAACATAACCCCATTGTAGGGAATGTGCTCCACCATGGGACTTGCTAAAAGTCTTTAAGTACAAGAAGTGTTTGTGTCAAGAACAAGAAGAAAGTGCTCCAGAGTCAGAAAAGAGAATTTGTATTTCCCAAAAAGCACCAAGATGTGCTGGCCCTATCAGAATGAAAAAAAGTGATCACAAAGAAGAAACAAAGACCCACTATCTCACCGTGCAACAAGTTCAGAGTGACTATAGATAATCACAAATCCCTAGTGCATAGAATTTAGAATAACTGACCTTTTAGAACAATACTCCTTTCTGTGACTATGACGTTCCTATTACTGCGAGAAGATTTGTCTTACACAAACCCAATCCGACCGATATTCTGTGAAAAAAATAATCATAGCACCCAAAGATTGTCTATAAGGAATCATGTATATCCATATTCTTAGTATCAATCATTTTCCATTGCATATGCTATGTAGACTCACTCCCTGGTTTGTTAGCGATGTCTGTATTGCCCATGTATTAGGATACCAGAAATTCACCTAAGGTGGTGGTTCCAAAAATATGTCCCATATATCTCTATTGGGCGAAAAAATGAAGAGCGCAGTTTGAACCACCCATCCAAGAGATGTACATATCATGACAGTCCTTCCACATAGTCTTATCATACCTGTTTATATGCCTGTTTTTTTCTTTTCTATGTCTGGCATATGTTTGCACAGCCCAAAGGACAAAATCCAAGATATGTTTGTCCCTTTTGAAAACTCCTCGTTCCGTACTTCAAATTACAAAGGTATGTATAACCCTGTGAAGTTTAAAATGTACTAGTAAAGCAATTTATAAAAGATCATACCTGATATGACAGTATCTACTAACCTCCCCCATTCTGAAATCTACTTACTTTAAGATAACTTGTATGAAACAGCCATTTTAGAATTTCCTGCAGGCTATAATAGGCCCCTGAAAAAATGTAAAAATTAATATATTGTAAATAATAATAGACAAATGGCCCCCTAAAGATTGAGAGAAGACAAGTAAAATAGTGTATAGACCAAACACAGGTTACTTTAATGTGTGCCTGTGTTGTTTCATAATCGTTTTTATCTTTTTACGGAACATTCATAATTAGCCGCTTCATATCCAAAAACCCCGTCAGCCAAAGAGCAACCAAAAGTACATCTTGTTTGTTCAAAAAACATTTGCGAAAAAAATGATTATCAGGAAGTATGTATGGACCGTTATCCACTGGTCACCTCTTATTTATCTGTGTCATATCATGTCCGTTTCTTTATTTACTGAGACTTAATGAGGATGACACCTAATTGCAAGGGCCCCCATCGGGCAATAAACAGTACAAGTAAACGTACATTGGTATCAGTAGTTACTCTCGTGCACAATAGATATCCCAACATTTCGCCGGTCCAAACTAAAATGCCGATACCCGACAGCAAACCAAAACTAATAAACGCAAGTCGGTTTCCGTAGTTCATCAGAGTCATGCACAATAAAATAACGTTTAAACATTTGGCCGGTCAAAATTGCGATAATGTTAACCGCGTTATATTTGAAAAAAATACATCCCTGCGATGTTTGAGCAACTCACTGTATGTTTAATGTGAGAATCCAGTGGCGTGGACTTCGTGGTGAGCGTCTAATGCGAGGAGATATGGGGGTTGGCATTCTCTATATACGCGGTATGCTTCAAAGAAACCGGAAGTAAGTTCAAATGGAGACTGTTAGTCCCCTTGACTATTTCTCTTCTCCCATGTACTATTTACGTTGTATACGGCGGCCAAATTTGAAGGGGAATCTGTTTCAACCAAAAATATGGTTGAAATAGCAGTTGTTTGACACATATTCTTTCTTAATATTTAACTCATGGGTATTTATTAAAATTATACCTGTTTCGTATAGTTAGTACAAATATACACGAAACGATTTCCGATTATTGGTGCTAAAAAGTTTGCACATATTATGCACTTCTCTTTTCAGGACCAATGCAGGAAATACGATCCAATAAAAACACCTAGTACCTGAAAAATATATTTTGAGAGACGAATTATGCCAGGAGAGAAATCCCTCCACCCTTATATTTATCAAAAGAGAGAAATATAGGTGTATAAAAAATAGGATAAAGAGAAAAATCATATGACAAATATAAGTTAGTCCAATGTGTTTCCTTTTTCAACAGTTATTTTGAACTAACTTTATATACAAATATGTTCCATCAGTCAGATGTTGGTCACAGCATAGATCGCAAATGCAACCCCTTTTGATTCCTTGTATTTGCTTCACGATACTTCTCATGTTTTGTAAAAATACAGAAAATTAGATAAATTTAATTCCGTTAGAAATACATGCAGATCTTTTTCAAAATTCATCTCCACGGCCCATAATTTGATGATCCATTGTGTCTCTGTTCTTCTCAACATCAATGTTCTGTCTCCCCCCCTTGGGCCACTCAGTGTCTGTGCAATACCATGAAATCTAATTCTTCTAATATCATCCAAAGTATGACTTTGGTTAAAGTGTACCGCAAAGGGCTAACTGCAATTGTTGTTGCGTACTGCCCTAATGTGTTCCTGTATCCTCTCTCTTAGAGGTCGTATGGTGCTCCCCACAAAAATGAGTCCACAGCAACAAACAATACAATAAACCACATAGTTGGTATTACAATTCATAAATTGTTTGATATGATGTTTGACTGTCGTGTTGTATTGAAAATCCGAGATCTTCTTTGCTGCGAACTGACAAATGCTACAATCAGTGCATTTGAAAAAGCCCAATGGTTTGAACGGTAACCAAGTAGCCACTTGTTTTTTAGGGGGTAAATAGCTGGGACACAAAAGTTCTCTCAGAGTTGTGCCCCTTCTGTGTGACACGTTGGGTTTGTTAGTAATATATTTCTCTACTGATTTGTCTACCTTTAGGATGTGCCAATGTTTTTGAAAAATATTGTAAATTTGGTGACTATGTGTGTTATAGTCCGTCACTAATGCAATTTTCTTATTTTTTTGTCTGTCTCTCTTTCCTGATTTTAATAGGCATGATCTTGATTTTTTCTGTATTTTGGTTTTGGCACAATCCAATGTAGCTTTTAAATATCCTCTGCTTTGGAATCTTAGCTCCAATTTTTGCAATTCCATGAGGAAAGACCGAATCTTTTCCTTTTGAGTGGAAAATGTAAAACATCAAGCTTACAGAACACATAGTGTATTGGGGTCGCTACATCGACGATATTTTCATCATCTGGTCGGGTAGTGACATAAAAGAAAAAAAGATTGTATCAAGACTATTTAGAAAACCCACAGCCTGCAACTCAGTGCTGCATGCAAGCAGTGCTCATCAAAGTCCCAAATAAATTCTATCCCCTTGGGGGAGATGACGAGACTCAAAAGGAACTGTAGCGAATATTCGGTCTTCCTCATGGAATTGCAAAAATTGGAGCGAAGATTCCAAAGCAGAGGATATTTAAAAGCTACATTGGATTGTGCCAAAACCAAAATACAGAAAAAATCAAGATCATGCCTATTAAAATCAGGAAAGAGAGACAGACAAAAAAATAAGGTACAGAAAATTGCATTAGTGACGGACTATAACACACATAGTCACCAAATTTACAATATTTTTCAAAAATATTGGCACATCCTAAAGCTAGACAAATCAGTAGAGAAATCTATTACTAACAAACCCACAGTGTCACACAGAAGGGGCACAACTCTGAGAGAACTTTTATGTCCCAGCTATTTACCCCCTAAAAAACAAGTGGCTACTTGGTTACCGTCCAAACCATTGGGCTTTTTCAAATGCACTAATTGTAGCATTTGTCAGTTCGCAGCAAATAAGATCTCGGATTTTCAATACAACACGACAGTCAAACATCATATCAAACAATTTATGAATTGTAAAACCAACTATGTGGTTTATTGTATTGTTTGTTGCTGTGGACTCATTTATGTGGGGAGCACCATACGACCTCTAAGAGAGAGGATACAGGAACACATTAGGGCAGTACGCAACAACAATTGCAGTTACCCCTTTGCGGTACACTTTAACCAAAGTCATACTTTGGATGATATTAGAAGAATTAGATTTCATGGTATTGCACATACACTGAGTGGCCCAAGGGGGGGGGAGACAGAACGTTGATGTTGAGAAGAACAGAGACACAATGGATCATCAAATTATGGGCCGTGGAGATGGGGCTCAATTTTTATAAAGAACTGCATGTATTTCTAACGGAATGAAATGTATCCAATTTTCTGTATTTTTACAAAACATGAGAAGTATCGTGAAGCAAATACAAGGAATCAAAAGGGGTTGCATTTGCAATCTATGCGTGACCAACATCTGACTGATGGAACGTATTTGTATATAAAGTTAGTTCAAAATAACTGTTGAAAAAGGAAACACATTGGACTAACTTATATTTGTCATTTGATTTTTCTCTTTATCCTATTTTTTATACACCTATCATTCTCTCTTTTGATAAATATAAGGCGTGGATGGATTTCTCTCCTGGCATAATTCGTCTCTCAAAATATATTTTTCAGGTACTAGGTGTTTTTATTGGATCGTATTTCCTGCATTGGTCCTGAAAAGAGAAGTGCATAATATGTGCAACATTTTTAGAACTAATAATCGGAAATTGTTTTGTGTATATTTGTACTAACTATACGAAACAGGTATAATTTTAATAAATACCCATGAGTTAAATATTAAGAAAGAATATGTGTCAAACAACTGCTATTTCAAGCATATTTTTGGTTGAAACAGATTCCAATTCAAATATGGCCGCCGTATACAACGTAAATAGTACATGGGAGAAGAGAAATAGTCAAGGGGACTAACAGTCTCCATTTGAACTTACTTCCGGTTTCTTTGAAGCGTACCGCGTATATAGAGAACGCCAACCCCGTATCTCTTCGCATTAGACGCTCACCACGAACATTGAACATGCGGTGAGTTGCTCAAACATCGCAGGGATGTATTTTTGTGAAATATAACGCGGTTAACATTATCGCAATTTTGACCGGCCAAATGTTTAAATTTTATTTTATTGTGCATGACTCTGATGAACTACGGATACCGTCTTGCGTTTATTAGTTTTGGTTTGCTGTCGGGTATCGGCATTTTAGTTTGGACCGGCAAAATGTTTGGATATCTATTGTGCACGAGATTAACTACTGATACCAATGTATGTTTATTTGTACTGTTTATTGCCCGATGGGGGCCCTTGCAATTAGGTGTCATCCTAATTAAGTCTCAGTAAATAAAGAAACGGGCATGAAACGACACAGATAAATAAGAGGTGACCAGTGGATTACGGTCCATACATACTTCCTGATAATCATTTTTTTCGCAAATGTTTGCTGAACGAACAAGATGTACTTTTGGTTGCTCTTTGGCTGACTGGGTTTTTGGATATGAAGCGGCTAATTATGAATGTTTCATAAAAAGATAAAAACGATTATGAAACAAACACAGGCACACATTAAAGTAACCTGTGTTTGGTCTATACACTATTTTACTTGTCTTCTCTCAATCTTGAGGGGGCCAGTCATCTATTAATATTTACAATATATTACTTTTTACATTTTTTCAGGGGCCTCTTATAGCCTGCTGGAAATTCTAAAATGGCAGTTTCATACACGTTATCTTAAAGTAAGTAGATTTCAGAATGGGGGAGGTTAGTAGTTACTGCCATATCAGGTATGATCTTTTATAAATTGCTTTACTAGTCCATTTTTAAACTTCACTGGGTTATACATACCTTTGTAATTTGAAGTACGGAACGAGGAGTTTTCAAAAGGGACAAACATAACTTGGATTTTGTCCTTTGGGCTGTGCAAACATATGCCAGACATAGAAAAGAAAAAACAGGCATATAAACAGGTATGATAAGACTATGTGGAAGGACTGTCATGATATGTACATCTCTTGGATGGGTGGTTCAAACTGCACTCTTCCTTTTTTTTGCCCATTAGAGATATATGGGACATATTTTTGGAACCACCACCTTAGGTGAATTTCTGGTATCCTAATACATGGGCAATACGGACATCGCTAACAAACTAGGAAGTGAGTCTACATAGCATATTCAATGGAAAATGATTGATACTAAGAATATGGATATACATGATTCCTTATAGACAATCTTTGGGTGCTGTGATTATTTTTTTCACAGAATATCGGTCGGATTGGGATCGTGTAAAACAAATCTCGCAGTAATAGGAACGTCATAGTCACAGAAAGGAGTATTGTTCTAAAAGGTCAGTTATTCTAAATTCTATGCACTAGGGATTAGTGATTATCTATGGTCACTCTGAACTTGTTGCACGGTGAGATAGTGGGTCTTTGTTTCTTCTTTGTGATCACTTTTTTTCATTCTGATAGGGCCAGCACATCTTGGTGTTTTTTGGGAAATACAAATTCTCTTTTCTGACTCTGGAGCACTTTCTTCTTGTTCTTGACACAAACACTTCTTGTACTTAAAGACTTTTAGCAAGTCCCATGGTGGAGCACATTCCCTACAATGGGGTTATGTTTTATATATTAATAAGAACAGTACATATGAGATTATGTTATTGTTTTTACAGCCTTGAGAAAGTCACCTGGTGTGACGAAACACGTGTCGGCTGTTGCGCATGTGGATCAAGACCATAAAGCTACGGATACCGTTTATAAACAGTCTGTTCGATGTTATGCTTGTTTAGAGACAATGGGTCTTTATGGTCTTATTTTGAAAAACTGTGATGTTTTACACGATGCATTGTTCATTTTAAAAGGAATATTTTTTTTATAAATCCATCTTTGTTTGTTGCCAGTGATATATTGACAAAATGAAATACAGTTTGATTATAATGGTTGTATACAGGTCGGAATAGGGCATTACTTTGGAGTGCTGGGATATTTGTATGTTATATCCTCCACAGTTGAAATGAGATTACGAGCCCACTAGGCAGCCTGATTAGCCATTACCCTTTTCTCTTTATCTCCCACATCTGATCATATTAACGGCTCCATACGTTCCTTAAATTTCATCCAGTCTCTATCCTCAAATCCACGTACTGGTGTCCCACTACTCAGTAATGTCAGAGGATGAAAAGACACATTGGAAGCAGCAGCGTAAGTAACAGGCACTAATGTTGCTGCTGGCTGTGTCACATGTGTAAGAGCTGGTGAAAGGGACGCTGAAACAATCGGTATGACAGGAGTACTAACAGTCATAGTTGCCACAGACGGTGAGGACAAAGAAAGGACAGGAGGTGCGGTGGCCAAAGAAGTCTGATCAACAGGAGCAGAAACAGGAGAGATAGAAGAAACAGGTGGCTGGGACTGTGAGGGAATAGCAAGATACATCTGCCACATAAGATTTATCGATCTGTAATTGAAGCATTCTATCTTTACATTCAATACCTTTCGCCTGCTTTTTCTTGTCATATGCTACGGCCTTCTGAGTCAACGTCTGCATTCTTCCTTTCGGGGCCTCTTTCTCTGCTTTCATACGCCTCTGTTTAGCTGGTTTTTGCCACGTTCTAAGGGAATCAAACATAGACATATTTGTTTTCCTAAACAACTGTTCTTGTAAATACTTGATCTTTTGCTCATCAAAAATGCCCATCAAAGGCCACTGCAATTCAGCATTGTCCCTCGTATATTTGTGCCACAACGTACTAAATATAATAGGGCCAAGGCCATGCTTCACATACATATCAAAATTTGGAGTGCCTCTGGAGGCGCTGGCTGACTTTCCTCCAGTCGAGCATCAGCAGAACAACAACAACAGCACAAAGAAACCAGTTTACTTAATCTAGGCATTCTCAGAAGAAAACAAATTCACTACTTAGGCCTGGCAAAGTATTTGCAAACACTTTTTACCCAAAATCGGTCCTCAGACCGTAACAAATACAAACCAAAATAGTACCCTATCCACAAAGAACCAAAACAAACTCACCTGATGCATGCAGGTCAAACAAATTTATTCTCCACTGCCGACTCTTCAGACCAAACGGTCAGATCCAAGGGTTTCGCCGTTCAGGACAACAGTCGAGACACCATCCGTCTCTTGTTCCGTCCATCTGACCCGACCATGGCCTAGACGTCCCCACCCGTCCTCAGGAGGGGATGGGTCACTCACCCAATAGAGTCCCTGTTCGGGCGCCAACTGAAGGAAGTGAGCCGATTAGGGTCACCCAAGTCAATCACGACCACCTCTTAGTCTTCCATACAAATGAAGAGTCGGTCAGACAGTAGAGAATGCAAACCAATATATTTATTCAGATACACTTGAGCGGAACCCAGTCTCTTAGGATTGCTGCAGAGGGACTGACATCATCAAACATGGTGATCCATTATGTACAATTCAGAACCAATGAAGGCACGCCCACAATGGAATTTTCCAGGCAGATGCAGGTACACATAGAAGTACAGAAGGATACGTTTTGATCCTGAGGCCAGGCCCACACTATCTCATGGTCAAGGTCGTTCCGTCCGTGCCCACCACTAGACTGGTGGGACAAGGCCTCTATCTAGTGGGAAAGGTATGCGCTAATGAGAACAGTGTATTCATTAGAAAAAAGCAAGGCCCAACTTTGGAGAAGCGAGACTTACCAAAAGCTGTTTTTCTGGAAGGGAAAGATTAGTTTTGATCATGCTTCAAAGTGGCAGCCAAACGTAAAATGGTGCCACGAATGCTAACTTACATAGAACAATACATAATCAACACGGCGAAAATATTTTCATTCTAACAGTATGCTGCACTTTTATACCAGCAACTGATGAAGATGAAGGAAACCTGACTCAGGCCATACTGACTTTGCATAACCTGCATACACAAATGAAGAAGGGAGGGGGGGGGGGCTCCGGATGCGTGGTTTACTGGCTGGGTCGACTGAGTGCCGTCCTAGATGTCAGGGTTGTTTAAGGCCTTGTTGCCTATAACAATTCTGTTTCTATTGGTGTGCCTAGTCTTTCAGAGTATTTAAGCATGTTGCAAGAGGGTTACAGCTAAAGTGGGAGGTATGATTCCTGCAATAATAAATAAAGAGCTGCAAAATACAGAAGTGGGAGAAATGTACAGAGGTAGTAAAGAGGTAGTCGAAGAATCGACATGAGAGGGGAATTGTAGGAAACTGGCTCTATATATACTACACCAAAGTGATGTATAGTGTGTATAGAGTCCAGGTGATCCCAGAGGTAGGTAGAGGTTAAAGTTAGATAGAACCTTACTCTCTATTTGTGGTAGAGTGGTCGAGCAGTAAGGCAGTATCAGAGGACAGTGTTAGGCATTTGATGTACACACTCAGTCAGAAAATGAATTCACACACTCAAGAACTGAACTCTAGGCCAATTGTTTTTATATAAAAATATATTATTGTTTTATTTTTAGAACCAAGCAAGCCTGGCACAGGTAAGCATTAAATACTTTTCAGCAATAAGTTGCTGAATATAGAACAGTTTGAATATGCAATAGAGATTGTACTTTGTTTGATTTACAGGGGAGGCAGTAGGTTGCAACACTTAACAAATACAGTACATTGAAATGAATAGGCTTTTTCAGTAAATTACAGGTAAGTTACTTTTTACGTTACTTTTCTAACTCAGTGCTGGATACCTAGATTCGGCACTGGGACATTTCCTGCAAACAGGTAAGTAAATACGTTTTGGTTATTTGTGCGATTTTTAAAGAATATTTTTAGATTTCAAAACTCCACACTTAAAAACTTTTTGAGAAGAAAATTGTCAATGTTATCCTATTGAGGATAAACAGGTTATCGGTTCACAGGTAAGTAATCGACTGTGGGAGTTAAGGTTTCTGGGGTTAGACTCAGGGGTCCTCCAGGGTCAGTGATGCATTGTTGTTGCACTCTCAGCGGCACTAGAGCGGCCAGGTGCAGAGTGTTGAGGTCCAATGTTATCCAACGGGGGATAGGGGGCCTCCGGTTGGTGGCTGCTGGCAAGCAGGCCACTGGGTTGTAGGAGCAAAGCTCCTAGGGTTTAGGTCAGGGCAAATGGGGAAACAAAGTAGCACAAAAGGTGCACCCTCATCGGCACTGGGGCGGCCGGGTGCAGAGTGCTGTTTTGACATCGGGAGCCCTGTTGTTTTCTATGGATAACCTCCGGTTTGCAAAAGCACTGCAGGCAGGGAGACGAAGGACCTTGGGGTGCGACCACCACTTCGAGAGGTAAGTTGGGAAGTTAAAGGTTGGTTAGGCACCGTTGGTTTGGGCACATAAGGCCGTGGGGTGTCGGGTGCAGGGGTGCCTTTTGGGGTCGTATCTTCTTACCAGCTCCGGGTCGCGGTCAGGGGGGCCTTCATGATTTAGGCTGCAGGCGTCGGCTGGAGGCTTGAGGCAGGTCAGGGGTCGCCGGATCTTGGGTCAGGATTGCCGGGGTGACCTTCTCGTGGTGTTTTTCTGCTTGAGCTCGGGCTGGGCTGGTGCATAGTGGGCTGGATTCGCGGTTTCCGGCTGCTGCCAGAGGCTGCAGTTGAACAAATCCGGTGTTCACAGGAGAAGCAGTCTTTGGAAGGGAAGGCAGGTAGGTCCTCCAGGGTTTTTGAGGTTGCTGGCTGAAGACACACTGGGATTTTGCAGGAGCAGGTTCGAGGGGAGACAGGCCGGTAGGGCTGGGGCCAAGTCAGTGGGCGTCGTCCTCTTGTTAGCTGGCTGCACGGCTGTTCGGTCCTTCTTCTTCTTTTCTTCTTGTCATTTCTGGATCAGAGGAAGCAAGGTTCAGGGTTCCAATACTGTTGGTGTAAAAGGTAATAGCGCTCATATGGTAATCACCTGTTTTTCTTCTGCTATATTTTCAACCTTCTGGTGCATCCAAAAAGATTTTGGGGAAGGGAACACCCTACTTCCCTAAACTCAATCCATACGGATTGATTAGACAATTAAACAAACTTTGTGGAGCACACAGCTTATACAATGCTATTCAGCAATATCAAAAACAAAGTTTGTTTAAAGGTTCAGGGTTCCCCCTAAAAACTAGATTTAGGGGCGTTACAGGTAGGTAAAGGGCAGGGACCAATGGGTCCCTTCCCTGGGGTGGGTACACCCCCTATCGTGCCACCCTCCCATGGGAGGGGGGCAGGAACGTGTCCCTGGTTGGTTGGGTACCCCCATCCTCAAGATGGCGGGGACTCAGAGTTGTGCTTCACCTCGCCTCCCCCACCTGAGGAGTGGAGTTGGCAGAGGTGGCCTCACTTGTTTTTCCCGCCGGCTCTCCGACCCAAAGTCGGGGGTCGGACCAGTTGCTGAAAGCAGCAAATGGTCTGGGGAGGCTCACAAAGGCGGCATGCCTTTGAAGCTTCCCCTTCGTGAACCGTGCCCATCCTGGGGGAGTAGGCTTGGCACCTCGTCCCAGGATGTGCATTGTTTCAGACCCCTGAGAGCAGCAGGCTCTAGACCCAGGGGTCCAGAAACATGTCTGTTGGTGGCAGCCTAAGCAGCCACACAGTCAGGCCACTAGAAGTTGGTTGAGTATCAGGAGTCATCTCTAAGATGACCTCTGTTGTGCATTTTACATTAAATCCCACACTGGCATCAGTGTGGGTTTAATGTGCTGAGAAGTTCGATACCAAACTTCTCAGTTTTCAGTGGAGCCATTATGGTGTTGTGGAGTTCGTAATGACAAACTCCCAGCACAATATACTCTTGATGGCAGCACTGCACTTACAATGCCCAAGAATGGGCTTAGGCACTGTAAGAGTACAGGGCTCATGCACCTGTACCCTAACCACTGGCATAGAGCACCCTGCTAGAGGGGTGACTGATCTATGCCAGGGCAGTGGT
Source organism: Triturus cristatus (assembly GCF_964204655.1). NCBI lineage: Eukaryota > Metazoa > Chordata > Amphibia > Caudata > Salamandridae > Triturus > Triturus cristatus. The sequence continues at coordinate 251,685,577 of NC_140580.1, read as the reverse complement.
TTTGTGGGCATGGCACACAGGGATGTGTGCCATATCGACTCTTCACTTTGTTCTGCACCAAGACACGCAGCCTGCAAAGGCTGTGTGTGAGTGTCAGGGTACAGGACCTCTAAGGGTGGCACAATAAGTGCTGCAGCCCTTAGAGGCCTTCCCTGGTCACAGTGCTCTGGGTACCTGTGGTACCCTTTACCAGGGGCTGACATGTGGCCCGAGATGCCAATTGGGTTTAGGCTTCAATGCAATTTTAGGGAAGGAATATAGGCCCTGGGTACCTGATTAGCAGGAGACCAGGGCACACTCAGCCAAAGAACATCAGCAATTCATCAAAAAGTGGGGGCATACCATGCAGAAAGAGAGCACTTCCTCACAGGAAAGAAAAAATCAAAACCCTAATTTCGCTTTAGGCCCTAATCATTCTGTTCACAATTTTGTTTTATGCAAAGAAGGACATTTTGTATGAGGCTGTTTAAATGTGTGGTTTAAATGCATGTATAATTTGCACATTTATCTGGTAAATAATCTACAGCCTGCTTTGAAAAACCAGTCTAAATGCAGTCTGACTTTTAAGTGTTTTCCTTATCCTGCACAATGAGTATTTCTGGGAACCTTCATGACTTGGATATTTTGCAGGAAACTCAGAGCAGCAGAGGTTTTTCCAAACAGATTTGTTTAGGTGCCATGACTGCTAGAGTCACGAAAACAGGAAAGCTACGCTCTGAGGAAATGTGTGATTATTAAGTAAGCAGACTTGGTGGGAAAGAACGTAAAAGCATTGTGAGAAGTTGGCCTGATGTATGATGTCACTAGTTATAGTGTACACCTTATATCAGTCCAAATACCCTTATGGTGATTGGTTGTAAAGTCAACCTTATAGACCAGCTATCCTAGTGGTAGCATGGACAAGAGCAGTCTTAGGCTAAACTCTGAATGGCATGTGAAGCCAGCTGTGATACCATATATAATCCCTTGAATACCAAATGAAAGGACACCACAACAGATATATATATAAAATAAAGTGTATTTATTCTAAGCAAACCCTCAGCACTCTTTATGAGATTAGAGGTAAGTACAACACAGTCTTATTTATGCATACATTAAGTCACACAGGTAAGTAATACAGTTAGGCCCTAGGGGCCACGCAAACCATATACTAAGTAAGTGGTATAAGAACCACTGTCACGGAAATAGAATAGGCCTAGGCCTAGGGAATCGCTGGGGCTACACTACACTAGCGTTAGTTAGGAAGTGGGAGGCCCACGGGATTCGTGTGCAGAGTGGAAACACTCACGCGTAATGCGTAAAAGTCAATAGCAATAGTACAGTTTAGAAAACGGTAGATTTAGGACACTTCCGGAGTAGCTAGGAAGTTGAGACTTGAAAACTAGACACTAGGATAGTCACTATCCTGATGAGCACCGGAGTACCCAAGTTACCTAGCCCACAGGCTGCGGGTGCATAGGGGTGAAGATGCGTCGTTTTCGTCGTCGACTCCTATGGATGCCTGAAGAAAGATGCTGACAGGCAGTCAGGGGAGAGTGTCCGGTGGATCCCAAGGCTGGGATCAAGAAGAGAAGAAACCTGCAAGCAGAAGGGACAGAGTCAAGGTCACTAGCCAGTGACCACGTGGAACCAGGAAGGAACCAGGCGATGTCGTGAAGAGTTGCAGGTGAAGGTGAAGCTTGTCGCTGCAGCCAGGAGGACCAGGAAGCGTCGAGGACGACCAGGACCAGGGGCGAGCTGTCCCACGAAGGCTCTTGCTGTCGGCGGCGTCGAAGTTGGACTAGGACTCACCAAGCCTTGGCAAGCGGAACCCACGAAGAACAAAGGACTTGCTTCTGGTGCAGACCAGGAAGGTCTGGGGTGCTTCTTCTTTGCAGAGAAGCGGGAGCCAGTCTGGAGGAGCCAAACCAGCGCAGAAGATTTCAGGGTGCGTCGTCACAGAGGCCACTAGCCAGCGGGCAAGCAACCGGACAGACGCGGCAAGCAGGAAAATGCTGAAGGGCCCCACGCAGGACTCGTGGAGTGTGGGGGGCTGATCTTCGGTGCAGATGGTGCTTGGGGTTGGGGCTTCTCAATCCCCGGTGCACAACTTCGAGGGTACCTCAGAAGCTGCGCTGTAAGTTACTAGCCACTTTTCCCAGGTAGCCGGTCCCACGTCGCTCGTCGCCTCCACGGATCTCAGCTCTGCTGCAGATGTGGATGAGGGTCGGAGAAGTCTGGAAGTCAAGGCTCTGGTCGGGCTCTGCAGTCGGTTCCTCGTAGAACGGTCGCAAAGCAAAGGGTAGTCTCTTGATGGTGCCTGTTTGCACAGGGTAGCCACTCCTTGGCTACAAGGGAGATTCTTCAGTCTTCTTCTTTCGTCGAATGTCGAAGGTCCAGAGTTTCTGTTCAGTTTTGCAGGTTCAGGATAATCTAAAGTCTTGAGGCCCAACTCCCACTCTTATACTAATCTGGGGGGCTGGGATACCTGCTAGGTCACGCCTTATGGGTGGGACCTGGGAGGGGGTGGTTACACCCACTTCCCTTTGTCCAGTTTCGCGCCAGAGCTGGGGCTGGAGTGCCCCAGCGCCGGTTTGAACTGGACTATGCAAGGAACACCTTGTGTGCCCCAGGCATGTCTCATTCCTTTCAGCCCACCCTGCCCCAATACACTAAAGGCTGTCTGGGGAGGTGCTAGCACCTCCCCAAGCAGGAAACCTATTGTCCAGGCCTCCCTGGCTGGGATCACTCCCAGCTGCAGGAGGTCAGACTTGTGTCGTGGCAGCAGCATCCATTTTGTGATGCTGAGGCTTTGGTCAGAGGCTAACAGTTGAAGTATGATTTTAACATGTCTTTCCCTCTAGAAGGGGGGAATAATATTCTCATGTCCAGAAATGGCATGGGGGTATTATTCCCTAGTGTTAGACACCTTACACGACATGTTTTGATAAAGCCAAACCATAGTTACCATAACCGTCTAAGATTATAAGGCACTTTAAGAGTATATGGTAGGCTATATCATAGAACAGCTATAAGGACAAGGTTCCGAAAGCTGCAGACAGGCTCAGCTCATGCTAGAGCACCATCTCACATGTTACCAAGCACTCTGCCTCCAGGATTGTCAAGGCCTGCCATAGGAGTGACTGATAGGTACTCATGTGTCTATATGTAAGTTAGGTATAGGAATACTACACCTAAGCAAGGGGTGATTACACGACCTTGCCCCAGCTGAGTGATCAGCCAGTTGTGTCAAAATGGAAGGCCAGGCCAGGGGTGGCATAATACATGCTGCAGCCCCTGGTAGGCCTAGGGTACACCTATGCCCTGGGTACCTAGGGTACACTGTACAGGGGCCAATAAGGTGATCCTATCCAAATGGGTTATGCACCTAAAGTACATAGTATTAATTTAGAGAGAGAACAGCAGGGCTGTGGGTCTGATTAGCAGGCCCACAGCCACATCTAAGTCGAAAACCAGTAAAGCAAAAGCAAAAAGTGGGGGTGAACATAGAAAGCAGACCCTACTCTCCTACACAACCCCCCCCAAACTTAGGGACATTAAACTAACCTTGACCAGTTGAGTCTTCATGTTCTAAGTGGAAATATCTGGAGAGTCCATCTGCATTGGCATGGTCAGTCCCAGGTCTATGTTCCACTGTGAAGTCCATCCCCTGTAGGGAAATGGACCACCTAAGAAGTTTGGGATTTTCACCCTTCATCTGATTTAGCCACAAGAGGGGCTTATGGTCTGTCTGAATCTTGAAGTGAGTGCCAAACAAGTATGGCCTCAGCTTCTTCAGGGCCCAAACCACAGCAAAGGCCTCCCTCTCAATAGCTGACCAACGTTTCTCTCCAGGGGTCAGCCTTCTACTTATAAAAGCAATGGGCTGGTCTTGACCATCTACATTCAGTTGTGAAAGAACAGCTCCCACACCTAACTCAGAAGCATCTGTCTGGACAATGAACTCTTTGGAGTAGTCTGGACTTTTCAGAATAGGTGCACTGCACATGGCCTGCTTCAGGTCATCAAATGTTTTTTGACAGCTTACTGTCCACTGAACTTTCTTTGGCATCTTCTTGGAGGTCAAGTCATTAAGTGGTGTCACTATGGACCCATAGTTCTTAACAAACTTTCTGTAGTACCCAGTCAGGCCCAAGAAAGCTCTGACCTGAGTCTGGGTAGTTGGAGGAGCCCAGTCCTTTATGGTGTGGATCTTGCTCTCCAGTGGTTGAACCTGCCCCCCACCAACTAGGTGGCCCAGGTATACAACCTTGCTCTGCCCTATCTGGCACTTAGTGGCCTTGATAGTGAGGCCTGCCTTTTGCAGGGCCTCTAAAACATTCCTCAGGTGGACCAGGTGATCCTCCCAGGTGGAGCTAAAGACAGCAATATCATCAAGATAAGCTGCACAATAATCATCCAACCCAGTAAGGACTTGATTCACCAGCCTTTGGAAAGTGGCAGGTGCATTCTTCAAACCAAAGGGCATTACCACAAATTGATAATGTCCTCCTGGGGTCGAGAAAGCAGTTTTGGCCTTTGCACTCTCAGCTAGTCTGATTTGCCAGTAGCCTGCTGTTAGGTCAAATGTGCTCAAAAACTTAGCAGCTGCCAGTCTGTCAATGAGCTCATCTGCCCTAGTTATTGGGTGGGCATCTGTCCTAGTGACAGCATTGAGACCTCTGTAATCCACGCAAAACCTCATCTCTCTCTTACCATCTTGGGTGTGAGGTTTTGGCACAAGGACTACAGGACTAGCCCAAGGGCTCTCTGAAGGTTCAATGACTCCCAGCTCCAACATCTTTTGTACCTCAACTTTTATGCAGTCCCTGACATGGTCAGGTTGCCTGTAGATTTTACTCTTCACAGGCAGACTGTCACCAGTGCCCACCTCATGGGTGCACCAGTTTGTCTGACTTGGGGTCAGAGAGAACATATGTCTGTAGGATTGCAGAACCTGTCTGCAGTCCTGTTGCTGATGGACAGTGAGGCTGTCAGAAAAGACCACACCATCAACTGAGCCATCATCAGGGTTCTGAGTCAACAGGTCTGGGAGAGGGTCACTCTCTTCCTCCTGCCCCTCATCTGTAGCCATGAGTAGCCCCATGTCTGCCCTGTCAACATATGCCTTCAATCTGTTGACATGAAGCACCCTGTGGGGGCTTCTGGGAGTCCCAAGGTCCACCAAGTAGGTGACTTCTCCCTTTTTCTCAACAATAGTGTGGGGTCCAGACCATTTGTCTTGGAGTGCTGCTGGGGCCACTGGCTCCAACACCCACACTTTCTGTCCTGGCTGGTAAACAGTCAGTACAGCCTTTTGGTCATGCCAAGCTTTTTGGAGTTCTTGGCTTGCCTCAAGGTTTTTAGAAGCCTTCTTCATATACTCTGCCATCCTGGAGCGGAGACCAAGTACATAATCCACTATGTCTAGTTTGGGTTGTCTGAGAGGTCTCTCCCATCCTTCCTTCACCAAACACAGGGGTCCTCTTACAGGATGCCCAAACAAAAGCTCAAAAGGGCTGTAGCCAACCCCCTTTTGTGGGACCTCTCTGTAAGCAAACAGAAGGCAGGGTAAAAGGATGTCCCATCTTCGCCTAAGCTTATCTGGTAATCCTTTTATCATTCCCTTTAGGGTCTTGTTGAATCTCTCAACAAGCCCATTCCACTGTGGGTGATAGGGTGTGGTGAACTTATAGTTAACACCACACTCCTTCCACATTGCAGTCAAGTATCCTGACATGAAGTTGGTACCTCTGTCAGAAATGACCTCTTTTGGAAAGCCCACTCTGGAGAATACTCCAAGCAGGGCCCTTGCCACAACAGGAGCTGTTGTGGTCCTCAGGGGAATTGCTTCTGGGTACCTGGTGGCATGGTCCACTATCACCAGTATGAATCTGTGCCCAGATGCTGTTTGTGGGTCCATTGGTCCTACAATATCTATGCCCACTCTTTCAAAGGGGACCCCCACCACAGGTAGTGGTATGAGGGGGGCCTTTGTGGTGCCACCTGATTTGCCACTGGCTTGGCAGGTGACACAGGAGCGACAAAACTCCTTAGTATCTTCTGACATATGGGGCCAGTGAAAGTGAGGGACAAGCCTGTCCCAAGTCTTGTTCTGGCCTAAATGTCCTGCAAGGGGAATATCATGGGCCAAGGTTAGAAGGAAGCCTCTGAACTTCAGTGGTATGACCAACCTTCTGGATGCACCAGGCTTGGGGTCTCTAGCCTCTGAGTACAGTAGCCCTTCATCCCAATACACTCTATGGGTACCTTGAGCATTCCCTGCAGCCTCAGCAGCAGCCAGCTGTCTGAGGGGTTCAAGAGAGGGGCAGTCTAATTGAGCCTGCCTCAGATCTGCCCTGGAAGGTCCCCCTGTCCCAAGAAACTCAACCTGATCAGGTTCAAGTTCTTCTAGGACAGTTCCTTCAGGGCTCTCAGAATCATCCTCCTGGGAGGGCTGATCCACTACCTGAGGCAGGGGGGAAGGCACAGCCTTAACCCTACTGCTCTTTCTCTTGGATTGTGACTGGTCCATAGTTTCAGGATCCAGCACTTGTTCAGTGTTGCACTTTTTGGCCTGTGACCTGGTCACAGCAAGGACATGTGCATCTATCCCCAGCATTTCTGCATGGGTCCTATACTCCACTTCAGACCAAACTGAAGTTTCAAGATCATTGCCCAGTAAACACTCTACAGGAAGGTCTGAACTAACAACAACTTTCTTGAGGCCAGTTACCCCTCCCCAGGAGAAGTTAACAATAGCCACACTATGGGAGGTAGTGGCATTGCTAGCGTTGGTCACTAGGTAATTCTCACCTAGTATGATCTGTCCAGGGTCCACAAAAGCAGGTGTCACCATTGTGACACTAGCTCCAGTGTCCCTGTAGGCCTGAGCCATTCTTTGGTTGATAAAAGGTGTCTGTCTGTACTTGCCCAGGTTACTGGGGCCTACAGTAGAGGACAAAGCTAAGTCCCCATCACAGATCAGAACAGCCTGAGTAGGTACTCTGACTATGCCAGAATCCTCCTCAGTTCCCAGGGTTAACCCTACTACACCCTTTTGCTGGGAACCACCACTTACAGCTGAACTAGGGGGTACAGTTGCCTTAGGGGCAATGGTGGCTGGGGGCTTATCCTTTTTGGTGCACTCACTAAACCAATGTGAGTTGGACTTACAATAGTTGCACCATGGTTTCTTTTGGCCATCTTTCTTCTTATCCTTTTTGGAACCACCCTCCCCCTGAGCCTTTTGGGGGCCTGGTGAAGACTTCTGGTCTTTTTGTTTTTGCTCATTACCCTTCTGGTCTGCCTTTTTCTGATCACCGCCCTGGTTCTGGTTTTTCTGCTTAACTCTAGTCCTGACCCATCTATCTGCCTTCTTTCCCAATTCTTGGGGAGAAGTCAGATCAGAATCAATCAGGTGTTGATGCAATAGCTGGTTTTGACAGTTGTTAAGTATTTGCTCTCTCATGATCAAATTATACAATCCTGTATAGTCCTTAACCTTACTTCCCATTAGCCAGCCTTCCAGAGCCTTAGTGGCACAATCTACAAAGTCAGTCCAGTCCTGAGTCTGTGTCTTCTGGGTATCCCTGAACAACAACCTGTATTGTTCAGTGGTTAGGCCAAACCCATCAATCAGAGCACTCTTCAGGACAGTGTAATTATCTGCATCCTCATCACTAACTGTGAGGAGCTTGTCTCTTCCTTTCTCAGAGAAGGAGAGCCACAAGATAGCTGCCCACTGACTTTGGGGTACCTGCTGTACTTTGCAAGCTCTCTCCAAAGCAGTTATCCATTTGTGGATGTCATCCCCACACTTGTAGGGAGGGACAATCTTGCTCAGGTTTCTATTATCATAGTGCCTGTCTCTATCTCTAGGAATGTTGCTGCCACCAGTGGGTTCTAACCCACTTAACTTTTGCTCTCTAGCCAGAGCAAGCTTCTCTTTGGCAAGGGCAAGTTCTTCCCTCTGAATCCTCAGATTAGCCTCCCTCATTCTGGCTGCATGCTCCTTTCTCTCAGGTGAAGTCATTCCCCTGTGAGAGGAAGCATTAGAGATGCTAGAGACATGGGAGTGGATGGATTCCCTTGAAGGGGATCTGTCCCTCCTGCTTCTCTGTGAATGCCTACTTGTGGGTCTGTATGGGGGGACCCCATGCAAACTCCAATGTAAACTTAAGTTAGCCTGGCTAAGTCTCCTTACTTGGCTCTGGCTGTCTACCTCCCCATCTGAAGCCCCATCTGACTCCTCTGTGGTGGGTAGACCCTCCTCTGTGCCTAGGGCACCCGCCTGAGATGCCCTCTGAGCATCATACTCCTCTAGGAGTTGTCTTAACTGAAGGAGGGTAGGGTTTGCACCCTGTTTTATTCCTCTGGAGGTACACAAGTGTCTCATCTCCTGGAATGTTAAGGTATCATATCTAGAGGGGATCTTTTGCAGACCTGATCCTCCTGAGAGAGCATCTACTTGATCTACTCTCAGAGACATGATCTAGTGAGGGTGTGGTGTGTGCACCTACCTACACTAGTTGTATCTACTAAACCTCTCTAGTAGTTGTAGTCAGGGTGTGTTACTCCCTTCAACCTACAACTACAAAGTCCAGTAGGACTTAAGTATAATAATCTATGTTATATGTACCTAGACAATATCTGTGTGATCTTTCAATTTAGTATCTCAAGATTACAATGGTATTACAACAGCAAGCTCAGATCCCAACCGCTGCTCACCAATGTGAGAAGTTGGCCTGATGTATGATGTCACTAGTTATAGTGTACACCTTATATCAGTCCAAATACCCTTATGGTGATTGGTTGTAAAGTCAACCTTATAGACCAGCTATCCTAGTGGTAGCATGGACAAGAGCAGTCTTAGGCTAAACTCTGAATGGCATGTGAAGCCAGCTGTGATACCATATATAATCCCTTGAATACCAAATGAAAGGACACCACAACAGATATATATATAAAATAAAGTGTATTTATTCTAAGCAAACCCTCAGCACTCTTTATGAGATTAGAGGTAAGTACAACACAGTCTTATTTATGCATACATTAAGTCACACAGGTAAGTAATACAGTTAGGCCCTAGGGGCCACGCAAACCATATACTAAGTAAGTGGTATAAGAACCACTGTCACGGAAATAGAATAGGCCTAGGCCTAGGGAATCGCTGGGGCTACACTACACTAGCGTTAGTTAGGAAGTGGGAGGCCCACGGGATTCGTGTGCAGAGTGGAAACACTCACGCGTAATGCGTAAAAGTCAATAGCAATAGTACAGTTTAGAAAACGGTAGATTTAGGACACTTCCGGAGTAGCTAGGAAGTTGAGACTTGAAAACTAGACACTAGGATAGTCACTATCCTGTTGAGCACCGGAGTACCCAAGTTACCTAGCCCACAGGCTGCGGGTGCATAGGGGTGAAGATGCGTCGTTTTCGTCGTCGACTCCTATGGATGCCTGAAGAAAGATGCTGACAGGCAGTCAGGGGAGAGTGTCCGGTGGATCCCAAGGCTGGGATCAAGAAGAGAAGAAACCTGCAAGCAGAAGGGACAGAGTCAAGGTCACTAGCCAGTGACCACGTGGAACCAGGAAGGAACCAGGCGATGTCGTGAAGAGTTGCAGGTGAAGGTGAAGCTTGTCGCTGCAGCCAGGAGGACCAGGAAGCGTCGAGGACGACCAGGACCAGGGGCGAGCTGTCCCACGAAGGCTCTTGCTGTCGGCGGCGTCGAAGTTGGACTAGGACTCACCAAGCCTTGGCAAGCGGAACCCACGAAGAACAAAGGACTTGCTTCTGGTGCAGACCAGGAAGGTCTGGGGTGCTTCTTCTTTGCAGAGAAGCGGGAGCCAGTCTGGAGGAGCCAAACCAGCGCAGAAGATTTCAGGGTGCGTCGTCACAGAGGCCACTAGCCAGCGGGCAAGCAACCGGACAGACGCGGCAAGCAGGAAAATGCTGAAGGGCCCCACGCAGGACTCGTGGAGTGTGGGGGGCTGATCTTCGGTGCAGATGGTGCTTGGGGTTGGGGCTTCTCAATCCCCGGTGCACAACTTCGAGGGTACCTCAGAAGCTGCGCTGTAAGTTACTAGCCACTTTTCCCAGGTAGCCGGTCCCACGTCGCTCGTCGCCTCCACGGATCTCAGCTCTGCTGCAGATGTGGATGAGGGTCGGAGAAGTCTGGAAGTCAAGGCTCTGGTCGGGCTCTGCAGTCGGTTCCTCGTAGAACGGTCGCAAAGCAAAGGGTAGTCTCTTGATGGTGCCTGTTTGCACAGGGTAGCCACTCCTTGGCTACAAGGGAGATTCTTCAGTCTTCTTCTTTCGTCGAATGTCGAAGGTCCAGAGTTTCTGTTCAGTTTTGCAGGTTCAGGATAATCTAAAGTCTTGAGGCCCAACTCCCACTCTTATACTAATCTGGGGGGCTGGGATACCTGCTAGGTCACGCCTTATGGGTGGGACCTGGGAGGGGGTGGTTACACCCACTTCCCTTTGTCCAGTTTCGCGCCAGAGCTGGGGCTGGAGTGCCCCAGCGCCGGTTTGAACTGGACTATGCAAGGAACACCTTGTGTGCCCCAGGCATGTCTCATTCCTTTCAGCCCACCCTGCCCCAATACACTAAAGGCTGTCTGGGGAGGTGCTAGCACCTCCCCAAGCAGGAAACCTATTGTCCAGGCCTCCCTGGCTGGGATCACTCCCAGCTGCAGGAGGTCAGACTTGTGTCGTGGCAGCAGCATCCATTTTGTGATGCTGAGGCTTTGGTCAGAGGCTAACAGTTGAAGTATGATTTTAACATGTCTTTCCCTCTATAAGGGGGGAATAATATTCTCATGTCCAGAAATGGCATGGGGGTATTATTCCCTAGTGTTAGACACCTTACACGACATGTTTTGATAAAGCCAAACCATAGTTACCATAACCGTCTAAGATTATAAGGCACTTTAAGAGTATATGGTAGGCTATATCATAGAACAGCTATAAGGACAAGGTTCCGAAAGCTGCAGACAGGCTCAGCTCATGCTAGAGCACCATCTCACATGTTACCAAGCACTCTGCCTCCAGGATTGTCAAGGCCTGCCATAGGAGTGACTGATAGGTACACATGTGTCTATATGTAAGTTAGGTATAGGAATACTACACCTAAGCAAGGGGTGATTACACGACCTTGCCCCAGCTGAGTGATCAGCCAGTTGTGTCAAAATGGAAGGCCAGGCCAGGGGTGGCATAATACATGCTGCAGCCCCTGGTAGGCCTAGGGTACACCCATGCCCTGGGTACCTAGGGTACACTGTACAGGGGCCAATAAGGTGATCCTATCCAAATGGGTTATGCACCTAAAGTACATAGTATTAATTTAGAGAGAGAACAGCAGGGCTGTGGGTCTGATTAGCAGGCCCACAGCCACATCTAAGTCGAAAACCAGTAAAGCAAAAGCAAAAAGTGGGGGTGAACATAGAAAGCAGACCCTACTCTCCTACAAGCATGAAGCTTTTTTATTGTTAATATTGAATTGGAGTTATGGCTGTTTGCCAAAAATAGTATTATAAGAATGGACTCGCAACATATGTAATTTGAGACTGACTTGTGCTTCTGTTATGGTGCGGTCACTCTCCCAACTGTTTTATTTTGTACATAGAATCTGTAGATGACAGATTCAAGAACCCAACCAAAGAGAAAAAGGTGGGTGGGGGGGGGGGGGTTCCGCTAGATGTGCGATAAACAACCCTGAGAAAAGAAAATTATTTTCTTGTGTCCCCTCACTCACCAAGGGTTGCCCCTAGGTGACATGCTTCATCATTGGGGCCATCCCAAACAGCTACTGTTTGGAATGTGCTGCAACTTGCGAAACTACGTAGGAGCTTTTGTTTTGTGCAAAAAATGTGTAGTGCATTGTTGGGGGAGTGGTGAAAGTGATGTTAAAAAGAACTAGCTGGTGAGCTAATATTTTATTCTTGCTCCTAGTTGGTATGGATAAAAAGGGGTTAATAGTAGGGAAAAAGTAACTGTTATGTGTATACAATCCCTAGTATTCGATCGACATGTTTCAAGGTTTCCCCTAAACCTCTTCTTCAGGACCTCATGGGGACCAGCCCCATGTGTACCACTCCGTGTGAAAACAAACCTATAATGAAGAAAACTAGGGGGTATATTCACAAGAACGTGTGATAACTACCGCAAGAGTAGCTTAAAGCAACTCTCAACATCGCAGCCCATTGCAGGAAAATAACCCCGTGTCAACGTGGAATTCACAACAAGGCGATAGTCTGCCGAAACCGCGTACAATGTCTGCGACACAACCCCCTCGATGGAGATAAAAACACAAACCACAACACCAGAAAACCTGCGATGAGCCAAAGCGCGATGAAGAAATCAGCAATATACAGCGCCTGGCCTGCAACACACACCTGGCCGGCGGGAAAAATCTCCATAAAAGTAGAAAAAAACACCCAAACACAAACTGACCAACACCCAAGCACCATGGAGGTAGCCGGAGCAGGCGCAGTGGACGAGCGCAACCCCACAAGCACCCCGAACGACCAGCCCGGGACCTCGGGGACAGGGAAGGGCAAGGACAAGAAGAAGAGGAAGACAAAGTTCAGTCCGCAGGCGAACAGGATCATAGTCACGGAGGTGATGAAACACCATCAACAACTGTTCGCCACCTCCAACGTGTCATTGGGCACCAAAACTGGAATATGGTGGGACATCGTGGACAAGGTGAATGCCGTCGGAGAGCATAAGAGGACAATGGACGAGGTCAAGAGGCGATGGAATGACATCAAGCGGAAGACCAAGGAGAAACTCTCAGCCAACCAGAAGGCAGCAATGCAGACTGAAGGTGGGGGCCCAGCGCCACAGCTCGAGCTGGATGACATGGAGGAGCTGGTGTCTACAATCATCAGTGTGGATACTGTGGCCGGAGTCGGGGGACCGATCACTGTTTGACAGGACACAACACAACCGCAACAGGGTGAGTGACCACCAGGTACTGGGGGGATGGGTAGAGATGGCCACGATGGCCCACATGTACAATCAAGCACAGCACAGTGCACACCCTCAATGACTCTGGGTCATCGCCCAGATCCATAGACTGTCACAATGTACAATGCCATGCTGTCTGAATGTCAACATGTACCATGCGGCTACATACATGTGGACACATTGCAATACACCATCTGCCCTTCACATTGCAGGGCCACCGTCAACACCCCCTGCAGAGCAGTCCCAGCCACTCTTCACCGAGGACGAGGAGGACAACCCCAGCATCGACACCCAAGCCCTCCTAGACATCATTGACATCATCCACGACTCACCTCCAGGATCAGAGCTGACCAGCTGCATCGAGGAGACCCCACCCACCACCCAAACCACCCAGCAGGAGGCACCCACAGCCCCGCCAGTCTCCCAAGACCCCCAGGAACAACGCATGGCCTTCCAACGCCGTGTGCTGGAGGCCCAGAGGGAGACGGCTGAGCAAGTGCGGGTGGGGTTTGACCTCATGGCTACCAAACTGGACGCCATCCATGGGTGTCTAGGCCTGCTCCATGGCCTCCAACGAGCCCTGACTGACAACGCTGGAGTCCTGACGTGGAGAGAAGAACACCTGTCCAGTCAGAGGGGCTCCAGCGATAGCAGTCGTGAGCTGGCACACATGCGGTGGCTCATGGAGGACATGGTGCAGATGGAGGCGGAAAGGATGGCAGCCACCACTGTACATCAGCGAAATGTAGCTGGGATCTACCATGCCTTGCAGACCATCATCGTAGCATTGCTGCCACAAGGCGTGGCGCTGATGAATGCTGCTGACCCCACACCATCCACATCTCCGCCCCCTGGTGTGTCAGTGCCCCACAGTGCGGCAGGCATATCCACTCTGGCACCTGATGTGTCACTGCCACACAGTGCAGCCGACAACCCTCCTCCGGCCCCTGATGTGTCAGTGGCACACAGTGCCCCAGCCGGTACTGCAACACCCACAGGTGGGGTAGAGCACACATCAGGGGATGAGGACGTGGATGGGTTTGTGATCAGGAGGCACTAGCATTCATTTACGCCACATGGCCTGTTCCTGCTTGGTGCCGCACATGGCCCCAGGACCTACCACTGACCCCCGATACACTCCGATGCACTCACCTTGGACAGCGGCATGGACTGTCATATCCTGTTTGATGACCAATGACACGGTGACCACACTGCGGACTGTACCTTACCTCTTCTGCAGGACTTGTCATCCCCGGATGGACTCTGGCTGGCCCACCACAGGCCCATATTGTGTAGTCTGCTCTGCATTGCCCTGTACTGCTCCAGCTTCAGGAATGCACTGGATGTGCAATAAACATCCAGTGACGCACTGCTGTGTAATGTCGTTCATCATCCATGTATGAATGAGTGGGTGAATGTAGGGACAGTGATGTCCCTTGTGTCAATGATGTTCATCCTGGGGGATGCCATTCAGAGGGTACTACATAGCATATTGTGTACCGGGTCCCGTGAACAATACAACAGGGACACAAGCATCAGTCACTTCCATGTCCGGACATGGACTGAACCACACCCAGATCCCACGTGTCATTGTTGCAAGCCCTGCGCTGGTCCGGTGTACAGCAGGCCAGACCACTCCTCTTACACTCCGAGGGGGGGCACTCATTGCTACCCGTTGCAGGCATACTCACTGGTGGTGTGCAGATCACTGGTCTAGTTGTCAGCATGTCACAGCCTCTCCCTGAGGGCAGGTTTGCACGCACACCACACCCATCCAGCACAGGTGTTACAGGCCATGTGACTCTGGCAACATAAGGGGCCGACAACGTCACATTCCCCTCTGCCGGTGGTGACTGAATGACGGACGCTCCATGGTTCTCAATCATAAAGGGCCCATGAGTTGTTACGCACAGGGTTAGTGGCACCCGAGGCCTTGCGTCCGTCACGAGCCTGCCACCACGTGGCGCTGACTGGGCTTGCACAGGGTTAGTGGCACCAGAGGCCTTGCGTCCGTCACGGGCCTGCCACCATGTGGCGCTGACTGGGCTTGCACAGGGTTAGAGGCACCTGGAGCATTGTGGCCGGCACAGGCACCCTGCCACGGGATGGTGACTTTTGGGAGTCAGTGGCACCTTAAGCTGCTGAGCGGGTGTGCAGCCTGCGATGATACCCGGCGGTCCGGACAGCTCAGGTTTTGTGTTTCCTGCTGCACCGCAGTGTTGGCCTGTAGCGGTGGAGATGAATCAGTGAGCAGGTACCGGGGTTTACGGCATGGCAGGCTGGCTTCCTCCAAAAGCAGCATGGATTGGGAATGGATGGCCATTTCCAAGTAGCATCCAAAAGGCTGAAAGTCAGGGTCTGAAAGCTTTTTAAAACACGGAAAGTCCCACAATTCAGCCCCCAGGTGGAGCGACTTGTGACAGATTTGGCCCCATCTTCTCCAGCAATTCTTTGCCTCTTCAATCTGTAAAACTGTATGACCACTTCCTCCCTGAGGTCAATGAGGGATATGCATTGGCGGATAAAATATTTTCCTTCCTCCTTCGCTGCCTACATGGTTGTCACTGAGCTACTCCCAATTGCAGTGTAACAACCTCCATGGTGTAGTTGAGCTTCCTAAAGTGTTCTGTGATGGTGGGGAATTTGTACTACAGCCACTGTGTCATTTCCTACGCCTAGGTTACCGATGCTCAGCAATTCTGTCATATTTTTAGCTCTACGTGGCAATTGTACACGATGCATGACGCAGTGTTATAAATATCACTGCCTGACTCACGGTTACTCATAGTACGGCCCGCGGGCCGCCAGCGTCCCGGCAAGCCTTTCTTGGCGGCCCGCGGACCTTGCAGACATCCTACCTGTGTTTTAAAAAAAAAAAATTAAATAGTGTTAGCAAACACTGCCGGTTGCAGCAGCCCGGACTCTGAGACTCTGCTCTGTGGGGGTCGGGGGATTCCAGTGATTGTCAAAGTGGAGATGCAGGGGCCTAAGAGGTGAAATACAACAAAGCTTTATTAACATGTAAATGGTCTTTTAAAGACTGTGAAGTACTCGGGTGCGGCTGTGTTTGTGCATGCTGGGAAGCTGTCTCAGCCCGGGCTGAGGGCTGACATACACACACACAGGGTGAGATGACAGAGGGTGACGGAGGGAGGGAGAGGGAGACAGAGTGAGGGAGACAGAGGTTGACAGAGGGTGACAGAGAGAGGGAGACAGAGAGGCGCAGTCTGGGGGAGACAGAGGGAGGGAGAAGGAGGGAGGCAGAGGGAGGGAGAGGAAGGGAGACAGAGCGAGACAGAGAGAGGGAGGCAGAGAGGGAGACAGAGGGAGGGAGACGGAGCGTGACAGAGGGAGGGAGGGAGAGAGACGGAGGGAGAGAGACGGAGGGAGGGAGACGGAGGGAGGGAGGGAGACAGAGAGAGACAGAGGGAGACGGAGGGAGAGAGAGGGAGACGGAGGGAGACAGAGGGAGAGGGAGGGAGACGGAGGGAGAGAGACAGGGAGAGGGAGGAAGACGGGGAGTGAGACGGAGGGAGGGAGGGAGACAGAGGGAGGGAGAGGGAGACAGAGGGAGGGAGAGGGAGACAGGGAGGGAGACAGAGGGAGAGGGAGGGAGAGAGACGGGGAGAGATAGAGGGAGGGAGACAGAGAGAGAGAGACAGAGGGAGGGAGACGGAGAGAGAGGGAGGGAGAGGGACACAGAGGGAGAGAGACAGAGGGAGAGGGAGGGAGACAGAGGGAGAGAGACAGAGGGAGAGAGACAGAGGGAGGGAGACAGAGGGAGGGAGAGAGACAGGGAGGGAGACAGAGGGAGGGAGACGGAGACAGGGAGGGAGATGGAAACAGGGAGGGAGACGGAGACAGGGAGGGAGATAGAGGGAGAGAGACGGAGGGAGACAGAGGGAGGGAGAGAGACAGGGAGGGAGACAGAGAGAGGGAGACAGAGAGAGGGAGACAGAGGAAGGGAGACAGAGAGGGAGACAGAGGGAGGGGGAGACAGAGGGGGAGACAGAGAGGGAGAAGGGAGACAGAGGGAGGAG
Source organism: Triturus cristatus (assembly GCF_964204655.1). Taxonomy (NCBI): domain Eukaryota; kingdom Metazoa; phylum Chordata; class Amphibia; order Caudata; family Salamandridae; genus Triturus; species Triturus cristatus. The sequence continues at coordinate 251,668,583 of NC_140580.1, read as the reverse complement.
GGAGACAGACGGAGGAGGGAGACAGAGGGAGGAGGGCGACGGAGGGAGGGCGACAGAGGGAGGTTAACGGAGGGAGGGCGACAGAGGGAGGGAGACGGGGAGAGAGACAGGGAGAGAGACAGGGAGGGAGAGGGAAGGAGAGGGAGGGGGAAGAGAGGGAGGGGGAGGGAGGGGAAGAGGGAGAGAGAGAGAGATGTGTGTATGCCGGTCTGGTGGCTCAGTGGACGAAGGCGTCTGCTGCAGGGACCTGTGTTCAACCTCATGGTCTCAATTTCTTTTTGCTTTAGCCCCGCCCCTCCCCCTCTGACCTCGCCCCCACCGGTGCGGCCCTCGGCCACAAACCACACTGTAAATTTGGCCCAAGAGAGAAAGTTTGTGAGTACCCATGGCCTTACTGTTGGATTTTGCAAAGGAATGCCTATCTTGCATATATTGTTCCTGAGTGACACAGCAGGATTCGGCACAGCTTTTGCGCCACACAATACTTAAAAAACAACGCATTCATGTAGAAGTGTCATTTTTTTTAAATATGACTGCTTGTGCCAGCCTTGCGTAATGCTATGTGACGCAAAGCTGGCTCAAACGCTTGATAAATGTGCCCCTACGTTTAAAGTAATAACACCACAAGTCGGTGTTTTAATCATATTAGCATCGTTTCATGTGATTCCTAGTGTCTACACTGTAAGCACATCATTTTTTTAGGACTCATCATATACTTTGGAAACCAACAAATATATTATTTGAATATTGAATCGTATGCTCTCATTCCCCATGTCCTAGTCAAGAGCGGTTACATCATCCACTTCCGTAATACTCTTCTCCGCCACTGGTGGCAGATTCACAAAAGGCTGTAGTCACAGAAACCAAAGCACCCGTAAGAGGAGCTGAAGCGAGCATGACGTGTTCATTGTAAAGACGCATTCTGTCGCCCGTCAAACAGGTTTCCAAAAGAACTGGAGCTGAAATAGAAGCTTGACACCTATGCAATCCAATGTGATTTGGTGCTACTGGTTGGATTTACTACAGATACAGCATCTTTTAATATAAAATGATGATTAGAAATCTGATATTAGACAACAGGAAACCCAAAACGATCATATTACCAGACGGAAGCTGACACTTGGATTTCTGCAAGATTTCATTATCGTTCTGCATGACTGCTAAATACTAATGTTGCAACATCGCTTTGTTTCCGAGGGGTACCATTTTATCCTCTTGGATATCATTCAGACCTGATTCACTGCAGTGCAGCTGACAGTGGCTGATATGGCAGCCTAAGCAAGAAAAGATTCAAGGGAATATTAAAAACGGCAAATGATGGGTATGTTGGCTTCATTTTTACCTTAGCTTCTTTCTGTATGTGCACCTATTTGTATTCTACCACTCTTACAGTCATTCAGTTATAAATATAATATAAGTTATATATATATTTGCTGTGATTTGATTTAAAAAAAAAGTATAATGACTATTTCTTGTTCTACATAAACGTGAGCATCTATCGAATGGCAATGGCGTTTATAAACTGTATCGTAGAGTTTTAAAAACTTGCATTTTAACGTGTGCAGAATATCGAAAATGTATTTATTGAGATATAACTTTTGCAAGTTATTTTTATTTTCAGGTTTCCAATTATTTAGAATACTGAGTGGATCAACCGTAGCTCTGGTATTAGTTCATATTGTTTTACTGACAATCACTTCTGCTGACCGAGGATGCCCTAGAGCATGTAGATGTGAAGGCAAAATGGCATATTGTGAATCTCAAAATCTGGAGGAAATACCCTCGAGTATATTTGCTGCTTGTTTAGGGTTATCCCTCCGATATAACAGTCTTCAAAAACTAAAATATGATCAGTTTAAAGGTCTTAATCAGTTGACCTGGCTGTACCTTGACCATAACCATATAAACAATATTGAAGAAAATGCGTTCAGTGGAATATACAGAATAAAAGAATTGATACTGAGTTCCAATAAACTCTCATATTTTATCAACAATACCTTCAGGCCAGTGACAAATATACGAAACCTGGATTTGTCTTACAACCAGCTGCAGTCTCTTGTGTCTGAACAGTTCAGAGGATTAAGGAAGCTACAGAATTTACATCTACGGTCAAATTTACTGAGAACTATTCCTGTGCGAATATTTCAAGACTGTCGAAACCTAGAACTTTTGGACCTGGGATACAATCGCATTCGTAGTTTAGCCAGAAATGCTTTTGCTGGCATGATCAATTTGAAAGAACTTCATCTTGAACACAATCAGTTATCAAAACTCAATCTGGCCCTTTTCCCTCGTTTATCTAATCTTCAAAACCTGTATTTGCAGTGGAATAAAATCAGCTTTCTAGGACAAACTGCGTCCTGGACCTGGAATTCGTTGAAAAAACTTGATTTGTCTGGAAATGCAATTGAAGCTTTCAGTGGTCCTAGTGTGTTCCAGTGTGTGCCCAATCTACAGCGCCTCAACCTGGACTCTAACAAGCTCACATTTATTGGACAGGAAATCTTAGTCTCCTGGACCTCACTCACAGATATCAGCCTTGCAGGAAATATTTGGGAATGTAGTCAAAATATATGTTCACTTGTTAAATGGCTCAAAGGTTTTAGAGGTCTAAGGAAGAACACGATCATATGTGCCTGCCCAAAAGAGCTGCAAGGCGTGAGCGTGATAGACGCGGTAAAGAACTATAGCATTTGTGGCAAAAGTACAGCAGAAAGGCTGAATTTTACAAGAGGAGGATTAAAGCCAACTTCTAAAACCAAACTCTCAGTACATGATCACGAAAGAAAATACTCTGCTTTCCCCACCATTAGAGTCATAGAATCTGGTTCTGACGTCGATCTAAACACGGAGCACATCTCTGTACACAAGGTAATAGCAGGCAGCGTGGCATTCTTCCTGTCGATTCTTATTATTCTGCTTGTTATCTATGTGTCATGGAAGAGTTATCCTTCAAGTATAACAGAGCTGCAGCATCGAGCCTTCGCAAGTAAGCAAAGTAACATAAAAAAACAGATCATAGAACAAATTACTTCAAAACAAGAATTGTTTATAAATTATAAACCTCCCAGCGGCAGCAGTGAGATGTTACCGAATGAAACAGGAGCCTGCATATACAATAAATCAGGTGCTAGAGAATGTGTAGTATGACATTTGCAACTAAGAACAATTTTACAAATTGGATATCCAGTGTGTTCAATGAACTGCAGTGGCTACAGTGTGAACTGTATTATTTTCTATATGTGAACCCGTTCACATAATATGTTCTGATGATGTTGAGATATGTACTCTCATACACTTCTTGCTTAATTTAATTCAAATTCTACAACTATTGCGAAGTGTGAACCCTATCTTAAAAACTGTGCAAATTGTATTATGTGGCAGTTGGTTTTGTTCTGATTTTATTAAAAATCTAGATTGGTCTAAGAAAAAAAATACTCTACTGACATCAGTTAGAATGTGCCCTGTATCCAAATGAAGCTCTAAAAACTGATAACATACAGGAACGTAACAGTCTCTTGAATATCATTTCTAAGTGAATGATAATCATCATGAAATGCAGACTTAAATAAGGTACCATGCTGTGAAATACAACAAAGTCATTTGATTTGTTTATCAGGTTTGAACAAATCTTGGATTAGACAAAAATTGAGTCCCTTTCAGACACCCTGCCTTCCGTTTTGTAACTGTTTATTTTACGCCCTCTGTATTTTTGATTCCCTTCAATTGTAGTATGTTATAGCAACGCTGCAGGTAGCTGTTGTGTCAGGCGCACTATGGGCAATCTTTTTGTGACGATGCTTCATCTTCCATTTTGTAGCACAGAACTGCATGTTGTCAGTCTCTATGATATGACCCTACTGCAGCTTGAAGAAGAATGAAAAGAAGTGAATCGTATTTTTTAAGTTACCTAACATTGTATAAAAAACCTAAATAAGCAAACCCGTGCTGTTGCTGCGCTGCTCAGTAACATACAGTGGATGAACAGTTGTTATGTGTCCAATGTAATATAAAAGAAAAAGGCGTCCATAGAGACACAAGCTATAGAGGACGTGGTGGTAATACACACACAAGATCGAATAATTAGATATTCTTAATTAAACTTAATGATGAAACACGAGCAAGAAAATTAGGCTAAAGCACAGAAGTATTACATTTTTATTGAGACAATTTATTTACATTTCGATGCCTTCTTTAAATTGATACAATGCAGCCTATTAAACAGAAAATGTCTTTAAAGGAATCTAAAAACAAACCTCACCAAAGTCTCTCCACCCCCAACAAAACCACCCCTAAAATTAGACACGAAGGTGCAGTACAGAGAGAGAGCGTTCTGACTATTGCAATTATGTGACAGATTAACTGGTCAGGTGTCCTGAGTTAGTTCATCATCACCTCATCAATTGCTCTATGAGGTGTGAGCACCAGCCCCAAGACACCACCAGATATATAGCTAAAATGAAAAATACCTCCTCTAATCTTCAGGGCTGGAATTTGGCAATGCCTGCAGAACTGGTTTTACAGGATAATGTATGTGCTGTATTCTTGGCTGTTTATGAGCATGTTTTCTGGTCCGATGGACTGGTCTTTATTGTTGATTTCTCAGATATTACCACAACTATTGCCTGCAGTAAGCACAACTGCATGTAGGCTCCTATACCTTTCAAAAAACGTATACGGCTTGTGTTTATATGTTTAAACCTGCCCTGATTTGCAAATGCGGCCACTTATTTTGCTATCTAATTCGCTAATTGGGGTCACTTTTAATTTGGTGCCTGGGCCCAGTGTCTGCCTTCCTGCTAGACCAAGGATCAGAGGACTGCTTCAGGTTGGATCCTTTGGGTGATGGCACTAACGGTCTCAGTGGCCCCCTCCTGGTGTACGTGGTTCACAGACAAGGGCCACAGCCCACAGTCTCATTTGTACTGGAAGCTGCCCCAACAGTCTCAGTGGCACTGGGCAATGATCTCAGCTCTCCCAGTGGCCCCATCCTGGCACACGGTGGTCAAAGACATGGGTGATGGCACAAATGAGACTACTGGAGTATATATGGTACATTCTCTCTGTGGCTGCCTTCATTTTACTTGCTTGTGGTTGTTTGCTGGGTGTGTTGGGTTGTTTTGGGCCTTTGTTCTCCCTTTTTCTTGGCAGCTTTTCGTGTGTGTTGCTCTGGCCACCTAGGGTCCATGCTGCTGCACTTGAGTTGTAGAGTCTGTGGCACCTTCCTTGTTGGATTTCTTTTCTCCTGTTTATCTGATGTGATGATTTGTCGTTGTCTTCGCATTTAATGTAGCCTCCTATGGTGGCCAGTGATGTGATAGTCGTCCATTGTCCAGTTCCTGGTGTAGGAATGTTGCCCGTATTTATGTCTCTTTCTTGGCCTTTCTGTGGTTCAGGTCGGTGGTGTGACTGCGGTGGGATGCTTTTCTTTTGAATTCTCTCCTCAAACTGGTGTTAGATAGATCATGAAACCTATCCTTGCCCTTACTCTTGGGTGTCTGCCCAACAAGAGTTCTGGCTGATCCACTGGCTCATTGACCTTAGCTGGGGCCTTGTGGTTAACCCTATGTTTTATTCCTGTGATGTGGACTGTGACTGGGCTTTCAGCTTTGCGTAATGCTGAGCTATGACTTTTTGTATTTGTACCCTAGATCCTTGTCTTGGAGGCTCTTTGTATGGGTATTGATTCACCATGAGAGACAACAGAGTGTGCAGTTCCTCAAGGGGAGTGGAGGGGAAGGAACAAGTCTCTTATTGAATGCCCTCACACACCTAGCAAGGTGTCATGCTTCATCATTGGGCAGTGCTCCTCATCGGGCCGGCGCTGCAATGCCCGACAGGCTCCCACAGAGGGGCTCTTTGCCGGAGATCTTTTAATAGACGGCCATTTGGTGCATGAGGGTGAGTGAACTGTGTAGTGAGCGAGTGTGAAGGGTGGTCTAAAATAGGTCTAGCACTGCCCTGAGGAATTAATTTTATTCACGGGGTGTGCTACCCTAGTTAAAATGTGTGGGCCCTGTATGGATATATAATGATCCACAGGGTCTAGTACGTGTGCGTGGTCGACATGTTTCTTGCCTGTTGCCCCTAACGGGTCACTCGGCAATTCTTCAGGACCGATGTCCAAAGAGAAAGTGCTCAAAACTCTTACACTACTACAAGGCCAGTGCCATAAAAATTATATACATCACCAGCTTTGTAAGTTGAAGGTCCAGAGATAGTGAAGGACCTGGAAAGAAGAGACCCCCAGTTGTGAAGTCGTGGGTAGACGGGGTTGCCTTGTGAGCGCTTTGTTGCTCACCATGGAGGGGGGCGCGCAACTGGCGGTGCTCCTGCTCTGGCTCCCGTGATGGATTCACCATGCCTCATTGCTGGGCAAATTGATGTCTTTGGGGGTTGCTTCTTGTCATGGCTTGCTATTTTCCTGCTGTCCTTTGGCTTCTGAGCTGTGTACCCCATTTCACTATGCCTTCTTGTATCACTGGCATGAATCTGTGCCTTGTAGATGGCTATTTGGGGTCTTCATATGATGGCATTCTGTTTCTTGGCTCCTTGCTATGGTGTGCAATGCTTGTAGGGCAAGAGCTTCCCCCGAAGCTAGGTGACCTGACTCCAAGCCTTTGATTCTCTTCTGTGCTTCTGCCTCCCTGCTGGGACTCTGCTGATCTTCTTCTTATGAGTGGCCTGGAATACCTGGTTCCATGATGGGCTTGAGGTTGTGTTGTGAGGTTCTGAGTTTTTTTGCTACTAGCTCACATCCCTGGGTGTGAGTTAGGTTTTGTACCACCCTCCACCCTCAGGTTTCTGCCCGTGAGATCCTAGGCTGGTATACTGGCTCTGCATTTGGTTATGGGTACAACCTCCATTGATCAGTTGTGTACCCCACCTTTACTGACTGGCTTTGAGCTTCACTTTGTGATCCCTGCTGGACTTGGGGTTTGTGGGGTTGCCCTTTGGATACAACTCATTTTTTGCCTGGCATTACCCTCTACTATGGTTTGTGGGGTTTGAACTTTGAAATTGCGCTGTCCCTGCATTCTGGCCATCTTTGTCTTGGATAGCTCTCATTCTGGTATGACTGTTGGTCCCCTCTTCGCCTTCTCTTTTAGTTGGGCAAAGAGTTACAGTGGTAGACCGCCATTCTTTTGATGTGCTTGCTTAGGCATTGGACCTGCTCTCTTTGGGATGTTACAGGGAAATTGCGCCTTTGTTCATTGGGATGGCTTTTATGCTTTCCTTCTTGGAATGCTGCTTACTATTACTGGGTTAATCTGTCATTTTCTTCAACATTTGGGACTCTTCTTGCATGGTAGCCATTCCCTTGTGCCATACAGGGTTGGCCGGTGCCATTCTTTACCTGTTGTGGTAGCCAGGTGCGCCCTGTTGATATTGTTTGAGGTGTTTTTGGTCTCTTGAGATTTACATTTTGGCTTTCCTTTCATGGGCTTTGGTGTGCCACCTGGGCTGTGTGGCTCCTGTGCGTTTTGGAGGTGGGAGGGTTTGGTTGACCTATGGTCTTTATGGTTCCTCTCTCTGAGTTCTCCAAGTCTGTGTGTTTTATTGCTGTGGTTTTTCATTGTCGGTTTTCTTTCCCCCTTTTTTGGTACCTCACATTTGTTTTTTGAGCATTGAGGTAGGTTCTTAAGTGATTGGCTTTCTTCCTTTGTGTGGTTTTCCTGTCTCCTTCCTGTGTGCAATGCCTTCTTGCCTCCTATTTCTGTTCTTGGTCGTGGCCTGTCTCCCTACAATCCTCTAGGTACCCTTTGATAAACTTGATGGTGTGTACTCAAACACCTGTCTGGGCCTGTTTCCAGGTTTAGAGGTCCTGGGCCATTCCTGTCCCTGATGTTGTCCCTTATGTGCCTGTTATTGGGTTTTCTGTGTGGCCTCAGGTGTACTACCTTGGGTTTCTTCAACTGTTGTGCGCCTTCTTGTTGTTGCTCCAGGCTGAGTGTCTGTGACTGTTATGTCTGGTGGAAGGGTGTCTCTCTACACCACACTGTCTGAGGCAGGGAAGCGTGCTGCTGTACATGGGACTCTAGGTGTCCTTCTCTGCTATTTTTGAGTCTTGCGCTTTGACCCCTCATTCTCTTGACCATTTTTGCCAGGTCAGACAAGAAGGATTTGTTAACTTTGGCCACTCTGGATTCTATATGTACTCCTTGCTGGACGTGGCTCTGTCTCTTGTTGGTCATGTTGTCTGGCCTTCGCCTTCACCTTTTAATATGAGGTTTGACATGTGGTTGTCCATGGTGCCTTGTCACGCTTGGCTGTGCTTGCTCTGGGGGCTTTGCCAGGTGGAATGCGGGTGGACGGAAGTCTTTCTTTGGCTCCCTACCCTGGCCGTTATCCCATTACTTTGTTGTGGAGCTAGTTGGTTTTGGATTTACCTTGTGCTACCTGCTGAGCTTGGCGGTTTTGTGTGGAAAGTCTGTCTCTGGTTCTCTGGATTGTCTAGTATTTCCCTTGGTTGGTGGGGCTCAGTGTGGCCTTTGGCTGTCTATGTCAGAACTTGTCGGTCAACATTGATATTTTTTGTGACTTTGGTTTCTTGCTGTCAGATGTTTGTGTGTAGTTTGTACAGACATCTTACTTTGCTTTGGGGTTTAGTGTGATTGGTATATCCTCATGTTGTAGGGACTGAGATGAGGAGGGGCTGAGATGGTAATGCATCAATTACTTATCAGTAATCTTTAATTCTCCAGTTACTTCATCCTAGTATTTATGCCCTGTTCTCCCTCCATGTTGTTGTGAGCTCAGTCCCTAATGCTTGGTATTATCAGGATGTGTGGTTCTGGTGTCCTTCCCCTGTATGTTCCATGATGGTGGGGAGGGGCATGTAGGAGTGCATAGAGAAGGAGGAATAGATCTCTTTATAATTTTGTCAAAGTCGTATGATGCCTGTGGGGAGGTGGGTACACATCATGTTGTAAGTATCAGGACAAGGTAGGGTAATCAGAGTAGTGATGATTATTTGGTAAGTAATCATTTTCCATGTTGTATTCTCTTGGTAGGATAATTAGCAATAAGCTCCTAGTACTATCCACAGCTGGTTCAGCCACTTCACTCCTCATCTTCCATTCTCTGTGAGTGTGTTAGACTTTATATTTCTTTTGATATGCCAATAATTCTAAGTTACTTGACACCAGAGAAAAAAGGTGTTTGTTTTTGCCCGTTAAACTTGCCCTCAATTTTTATTTCTCAGGAGCCACAGTGATCAAAGAAACCAAAAGCAGAATTTTGGTCGCCATCTTCATGCTTGTTTGATAATTATTAAAATTTGGTTAGAACATCTTTATTTTGACGCAGGTGCGAATCATCTTGGTCTATACTAGGAGATCAAGAAGAAGTCACATGCATTAGTTGTTAGGCGAGATTGAAACACTAGTGGTAGTTCAAATACTGGTGCAAATATTGTTTGTGCCTGTTTTTTTTCAATACTGCCGAGGCAGATCTGTGAAAAATTGGATCACTCGCTTTTAGGGTTTATAGCATACACTAAAAGGTGAAATACAGAAATCTCTCATGCACGAAACTGGTGTAAAAACAATTTGAGTGTGCCATTTATTTATTGTGCACAAATCTGTAAATCTGAGACACAAACTCAGATGACACCTGGCTGAATTGTAATTTAGATATTGCAGTTTTTGTGCCCATCTTAAATGACCCAAATAGTGTTTGTTCTAAATTTTCAAATTTTGACTGGAAAATGGATCGTCATGCTGCAAACTGTATATTTTGTTTGTTTTAGGATTTAATGTCAGCTGTTGTTAATTCTACTTTTGGTTGGCTGTTTTTTGTATCCTCCATTTAGATTTTCCGAGCCAGTTTATTTGAGGGTCCCTCGTTTTTTTAGCCATTGAAGATTGTTTTAAAAAATTATATCTTATTCACCTTGCAGTGTGACTCAGGTAGTCTAAAGATTGCGTCTAACATCTGTTGTGATTTGCAAGTCGCAAGTTTAAATCCTTCAATTTTGCAAGTCCCAAGTTTAAATCCTGAAATTTCATTTCACCCTTTCAAGCTTGTAAACTTGAGGACCATTTAATTATTTAATTCTAACACCTTTTATTTACAGTAAGATTTGCAATGCCATGTGCCTAGATATATTTCCCTCATTCTTTTAATATGGTTCAGGTGTATCAGGCAGCTGGGATTAACTGTCACATTTCCTATTGGGGTCTGAGGTGCAGTTCCTGATCTTGGACATATGTAACATCTGCCTTGCAGTGAAGGAGTGGACGCTAAAAGAGAGCATGGCTAAGGGCACTGCGAGAGAGAGCAGTGTAAGAGGACGAACTGCACAAGTTTGGATTGCTGGCGAAGGCTGCTGCAAGAAATGGCGGAAGAGGGAACTGACAGAGAAGTTAAGATTTGAAGCTGATCAGTGGAGTCTGCTGATCTTTAATAATGGCGAGATGTAACACCTGACCGGAATTGCAGGCAGCGAGTCTCTCGGAGGGCTTGGGTCAACTAATGTATTTTACAGTGCCTTTTCATACACTTTTGCCCCCCAAAAATCACAGGCTTTAAAATGGCACTTATGAAATAACCAGTACTTTCATAGTCTATCATTCAATCATAACCCCCCACAGTTGTGTTGCAAGTTCAGTTGTCCTAAGATAATTTTGAGAATATGACAGCAAAAATGTTCATTATTTAGCCCAATTTCCCTTACATCTAAAAATCCATAGGCGATACTGGTAGTTCAGAAAATGCAATTTTGTGTGGTCTATCATGAACCATTAGCACCTATTTATCCTTCTACATTTCACTTTTTTATTTTTCCATCCTGTCCTATACAAGTATATGCTCAATCATGTTTTATCAGGAAAAAGAGAGGAGTTAGGCCCAAGGGGGCGAGGCACAAGCAGGGCCGTATTATAACTTGTTACAAAAGAATGTAATTGTGACTCGCAATATTTTGAAAGCTAAAAGTCTTTGCTAAATAGCCAAACCCATTGATTTTAGTTTGAACTGGTGTATTTGTTTTCACCTTTTTATTATCACTATTTTTTATTCTTAGTTATTTCTTTCAATCTGAAAAAAGACGTGTCGTGTCATATCAATACATCCTTGTTCTCAAATCAATTTACAAACACAATTAAAACATAAATGTGCTATTCTCGAAACTATTTAGCAAACACACTTAAATAAGACATAAATGTGCAATACAACATATATCACAAACACTTTTTACATGAAAAAACATTTTAACAAAAAAGACATCCAATACATATATCGCTATTGGTGGTATGCTTTCGGTTATGATTCTTAAGACTCTTTAATGTCTATATTCGATATCCAAACTTATACAGGGCACGTTAGATTTTTGTGAAAAACTGGAGATTTTTCTCTCTGATCACAAGTTTAATTCAGTGACCCTCTGTATATTTATCTGCCGACGCGTTTCTGTTCCTGGGCGTGAAGTACCAGGAGACTCATCAGGGCAATTGTATTTAAACAGCAATGGCGATTTCTGTAAGAGTATGTGACATAAAACAATTATTACAAGGGGCTCCTTTCTATTTGCCTTTGATTCACTAGTCTCATTAATAGTGGTTGAGTCATTTACCTTAGGCTTCTTATTTATCTCTCTCTTCTTTGCATATTTTAAACCAGCAGGTAATTGTTCACAGTAGACGGTAGTTCTGTGTGAAACAGAAGAAACCGTCATTGTTGTGCATCTGTATTGCTTTATTTAAATGTTTATGCTGTTGGCAGCTGTCTCCTACCTTTCTTTCTTTTTAAATCAAAGTTGTGTGGTGGCAGTTGCAGCCCTATAAACAATAAACAGGCTTAATGGTGCGCTTTGCATTAAAGGAACAAAGTTTGACTTATACTATTTTTCTCTCAGTATGGACTTGTTATATATTGTACCTTCTGGCTGGGCATTCATGACCTGCTGTGCACTCAGCGTTTCAAATCTTTGTTGCAGCGTCTCCTTACAATTACGGGGCTTGCTTTTTTAACTTCACTCGCATACTCTGCAGGAAATATATTTCAGAACGCGGTTACTAGTTCTCGTTCTATGTCTATTTTGGCAAGCTATTGCTGCCATATCTTTTTTATCTTTTTCCGCTTACATCATTTTAGATCTCTATTCTGCAATTGCTTTCAACTCCTTCTTTGTTTGGCCAGCAATGGAGTTCGTTCTAGGTGTTCAAACTAATATGGTATCCATGTGCTTGGGAGTTCTAGTTCCTGAGTGTTGTCCAATAGGATCCTAGTACCTTGAAAAACCATTGCAAAGCATTCTGGGTGCAGTTGTTTTTTACGTTTTTGATCACTCTGACATACAATTAAGACCTGTCAGTGTACAGTTGTACTTAAGGATGAGGTAAGCCTCCTTTCTAAGTAGCGCATCATCAATATCAATTTGATGTTTAGAAGTCTTAATGACCGCCAGTATAGTCCATTTGAAGTCGTTTTCACTGTGAGATTTCTCCCAAAAATGTTCTACCATTGGTGCAGTGTTCACTTTTTTCCTTATTCGTGATCTGTGTTGTGTGATTCTCGCATTGACTTGTTGGTTTATTTTGCCTATGTATATTTTATAACATGGGCAAACTATGGCGTATACCGCGTTCTTGGTTCTACAATTAGTGAAATCATGATGTTTCCATCTGATGATGTTGTGGATGAATTCTGTACCTTCTATTGTGGAGTGGCAAGCAACACAATTGCCGCACTTGTGATGACCTTCAATAGGTTTCAAGTTCCATTGTGTTAATAAATCACTTTTTTGTTTGGGTAGGGAGGTATCGGCTCTGACTATTTGCTGGCCAATACTTTGGCTCTTTTTCATTGCAAATAGTGGTTTAGGAAAAGGGCATTCTAGGTTTTCAAGGAGGTGCCAGTTCTTCAAAACAATTTGTCTAAATGTGTTTGTGTCAGGGCCAAATGTTGATACGCACACTAACCTGTCTAGGGGTTTCTTCTCTTTGACAGTAAGGAGGGTTTCTCGTGGTGTGAATCTCGCTCTTTTTGTGGAGTGTCTGAGCAGCTTTTTGGGGTACCCTCTTTTTGTCATCTCATTACAAAAAGAGGTGGCATGTTTTTCAAATTCCGATACCATTGTGCAATTTCTCCCAATCCTTAATAGTTGCCCATAAGGTAGGTTTTCCTTGAGGCCTCTTGGATGTGCGCTTTTGTGGTGTAGTATAGTGTTTCTGTCTGTTTTTTTCTTATAAAGGGATGTTGTTAAACACTTGTCAAGGGGGGAGACCTCAATATCTAAGAATGTCATTTTTGTTGTACTCGATTCTACAGAGAACTTGATGTCTTGATGTCGGGCATTCAACCATTTGTGGAACTAATTCTTCCATCTGGCTCCCCTGCCACAGGACCCAATGTCATCGATGTATCGTTGCCACTGCAGTATGTGTCCTTGAAAGGGATTATTTTGTTCTATGTACCTTTTTTCATATTGGGCCATGAAGAGCACCGCCATCTCCGGTGCATATGGACATCCCATGGCGGTGCCCTTTACCTGCATAAAGAACTGATCGTCAAATCTGAAGTAGCTCTTTTTAAGGGTGACCTCTGCCAGTTGTTATATGAACGAGGTGGGAACCCTATGTGGGCGCTCCCTGCTATCCAAGTATAGCTCCATCACTTGCAACGCCTCATCCTGAGGTATCTGCGTGTAGAGTGATGTGACATCGAATGTCGCCATTATTTGTATCTGATCATCGAATGGGGTGCCCTCAATCTTAGTAATAAAATCTGTAGTGTCACGCAAATATGACGGGACATCTTTGATAAAAGGCTTCAAGAAATGATCTATATATTTAGAAATTGGCTCCAAGATAATAATCCCTTTCAAGGAAACATACTGCAATGGCAACGATACATCGATGACATCTGGGTCCTGTGGCAGGGGAGCCAGATGGAATTGAATTCGTTCCACAAATGGTTGAATGCCCGACATCAAGACATCAAGTTCTCTGTAGAATCGAGTACAACAAAAATGACATTCTTAGATATTGAGGTCTCCCCCCTTGACAAGTGTTTAACAACATCCCTTTATAAGAAAAAAACAGACAGGAACACTATACTACACCACAAAAGCGCACATCCAAGAGGCCTCAAGGAAAACCTACCTTATGGGCAACTATTAAGGATTAGGAGAAATTGCACAATGGTATCGGAATTTGAAAAACATGCCACCTCTTTTTGTAATGAGATGACAAAAAGAGGGTACCCCAACAAGCTGCTCAGACACTCCACAAAAAGAGCGAGATTCACACCACGAGAAACCCTCCTTACTGTCAAAGGGAAGAAACCCCTAGACAGGTTAGTGTGCGTATCAACATTTGGCCCTGACACAAACAAATTTAGACAAATTGTTTTGAAGAACTGGCACCTCCTTGAAAACCTAGAATGCCCTTTTCCTAAACCACTATTTGCAATGAAAAAGAGCCAAAGTATTGGCCAGCAAATAGTCAGAGCCGATACCTCCCTAGACGTTACCAACATTCAGATGTGAGAGTATGATGGCTTGAACAGCAGTTCCGAAGTTGCTTCCTGGAAGAAATAGTTTTACATTCTTTAGAAGGGAGAACTGGTACCAAGCAGTTTTTGTGTTTTTGTCAATGTGTTCCTTGAAGGCGAGGTTAGAGTCCAGGGTGAATCTGAGTGACTTGGGATTCACTAAAAGTTGGAGTTCGAAGCCGTCAAGGTTAATTTCATTGAGCCAGGTTTGTACTTTTTCTTGTTTCTTGTTCTTGGGAAATAACAAGAATTCTGTCTTGGCTGGGTTGAGCTTTAGGTAGGCGCTGAATATCCAGGGTTGGAATATGTGTAGGCAATGTTTGAGGAATTGGATGTGTTAAGCAGAGGAGTTTTTCTTGTACAATTATGTACCATCGCCATATTGGTGAATCTTGATGCTGCTATCTTGGATAGGAGCACTAAGTGGCTCCACGTAGAAACTGAACATAAAAGTAAACTGCATAGAACCCTGGGGGACTCCGCAGGTGTTAGGGATCTCTTGGAATCTTAAGGTGCCCATGAGAACAAACTGGAGGTGGTTGGAAAGGTAGGAGGAGCACCAGTGATGGAGATTGCTGGAGAATCCCATTCGAGACTCTAGGGTGTGTATGAGGGTAGGATGGTCAATTTTGTTGAAAGCAGCTGAGAGGTTCATCAGTAGGCAGGGATCATCTTCATCTATGGTGAGGAGGGCATAGTTTATAATGTATAAGGTAGTAGTCTTCATGCTGCAGCGTGTTCTGATGCCAAACTGGTAACTGTGCAAGAGACGGTTTATGTGATATTTTTTTTTTTTTTTTTTTTTAAACCGTTTATTACAAGTCTCAAGAGTATACAAGTATGGGCCTACAACCTTCCGGCCGGCCACTAGCAATGACAGGAACATACGACATACATTTATGGAACACGTGGTGTTGCGGAGGAGCATGCTCAGGAGGTAACAACGTCAAAAGCCACATCATCCAAACCCCACTATACGGTTTCATTTTAAATTAAGAACAACAAGAAAACCACACCCACAAGGCAACTCACAATCGGAAATAGCAGCACGTGCTCCCCTAGAGGGGGGATCCCAACTATCCACAGAAGTCTAAAGAGGGGGAAGAGAGCAGAGCGAGGACTGGGGGAACCCAATGCCCGGCAGCGGGGGAATGAGTCGACTAGGGGGATGGGGCTGGCGAGGCATCAGGCAGCAACGGTGGTGCACAGATACCCCCGCGGTAGGCGTTCCAGGGGCCCCATACTTTCACCCATGTCCCAGGCTTACCCCACGCCACATACACCACCTTTTCTCGAAACATGCACCAGTCCATGTGTTCTTTCCAGGCCGAGACCGTCGGGGGCCTCTGGGATCCCCACAGTTGAGCAATATCACGCTTGGCTATCATGTATCCCAGAGTCACCCACCACATCTGCGGCGCCGAGTAATCAGTCGGTTCCCACACATTCAACAGGCATCTCCTCGCTTCAGGCAACAGCGCCACATGCGTAACCAGTCGCAGCACCTCATGTACACCACGCCAGAACCCCTCCACCTCCGGGCACTCCCACAAAAAATGCAAAAAGGTCCCCAAAGCACCACACCCACGCTTACACAACCCATCTCCAGCATAGCCCATACGCAGAAGCTTTGGCCCCGTCATGTAGACCCGGTGGAGTATCTTGAGCTGGACGAAGCGAAGGCGAGCCGGTATGGCCACCTCCTTCGGGGAGGCCACCGCGGAGGTCCAGTCCTCGTCGTCCAACTCCAGCCCGTCGGCAGCCCAAGCCGCGCGAAGGGCAGTCAACAGGCCCGAGCCGTCATTTATCAGCTTTTTGTATATCAGTGAGATCGTGCTGTCCGGGACGTGCCCATCCAGCATTCTATCCTCCAGGGGGGAATATTCCGGGATGGAGGCAACGTCCGAGAAGACGGAGCCCAGCGCATGACGGACCTGCAAATACCGAAAGTATTCACTGCCCTGCAACTGAAATTCCGTCTGCAGCATATCGAACGTTTTAAATCCTCCCCTCGTCCAGAGATCCCCCACTTTACTGATACCTATTATGTCCCACTTCTCAAAGCCCTTAGAGGTCCATAGGGAGCCTAACCGCTCAGACGCGTATAGTGGTGACGCCCGGGTCAAACGGTCCTTCCACCCCATAGCTGCATTGGCTGCGTGCCACACTTGCACCATGACACGCGTGGGGCCCGTCAGACGAGCGTCGGGCGCGCTAGAATAGAGCGCTCGATTATAGTCGCCACCTGGCAGGAGCATCTTGTCCATTTCGAAAGCCGGGTTTAAGGTGGGCCCGTATAGGCCATGGTTAATGGCAGCGAGCTGGGAGGCCCAATAGTACCGTTTAATATCTGGGAGGGCAATCCCCCCGTCATACCATGGGAGCGTCAACTTCGCCAGGGCAATACGCGGCCTCCCGTCCCAGAACAGGCGGCGTTGCAGACTCTCCACCTCACGGAAGTAGCGCGCCGGGACTAAGTCCATAGTGTTCTGCAAAGCGTACAGGAAACGCGGCAGAGACATCATCTTGAACAATGCCGCCCGGCCGAGCGGCGAAAGCGGCAGGCGCCGCCAGCGTGCGACATCTACCTGCAGGCGCTGGAGGGGGGGAAGCAAGTTGCGTTCATACCGGGCCTCCGGGTCCAGAGTAATGAAGACACCCAGGTACCGAAATCCCTGCGGGGCGATCTGGATCGGGCAGCCCCGCGGGAGAATAGGAGCCTCCCCAGAGAGAACATACACGCACGATTTAGCCCAGTTGATGACGAGACCGGAGTTACGACCAAATGAGTGTAAAACATCAACCAGCACTATAAGTGATTTACGTGGGGAGGCTAGGTACAGAAGGATGTCATCAGCGTATAGGGATACGCGGTCCTCATACTCGGGGGTCCAACGGAGACCACGGATGGAAGACTCCCACCGCAGCCACTCCGCCAGGGGCTCCAAGGCAAGCGCAAAAAGAAGCGGCGATAAGGGACAGCCCTGTCGCGTGCCCCGGCCCAGCTCAATCGGGGCCGATACTCTTCCGTTCACCACCACCTGCGCCAATGGGCCCGAGTACAACAATTTGACCCAGCTGATGAATCCTGGGCCAAATCCAAACTTCGCAAGCATCGCCCAGATGTATGGCCACTCAAGCGTATCAAACGCCATGGTGGCGTCCAAGGACGCCAAAATGGCCGGTTCCCGTATAAATGGGACGCGCGCGAGCACCCCATGCAAACGCCGCAGGTTAAGGGCTGTGTTGCGGTGGGGAATAAAGCCGGACTGGTCCTGATGAACCAGATCTCCCACCACCCCGACCAGCCGATTGGCCAGTACCTTGGCGAGAATTTTGGGCTCCGCATTCAGTAGTGAGATAGGCCGATAGGAAGTAACCCGGTCCCGAGGTCTCCCCTCCTTGTGGATCACCACGATTGTAGCCAGACGTTGGTCAAGCGGGAGGGAGCCCAGCGAGTGGGCCGCCAGGAACATTGCGCGGAGGTGGGGCGCCAGTGTATCCGGTCGCAACTTATACAACTCGATAGGGATACCATTCGGGCCCATGGCCTTGCCAGAAGCGACCGAGCGTATGGCGAGGGCGATTTCGTCGGAGGTGGGAGCGGCGTCCAGCGACACCCTGTCCTCCCCGGAAAGGGACGGCAGCGCGATATCCCTGAGCAGGGCACGGGAATCCTCTTCAGAGCAAGAAGAGACCGGGGAATACACCTCGCGGAAATAATCCGCGAAACAGGAGACAATTTCTTCTGGCTCAGTTACACACACACCATTCGTTTTCTCAATCAGCGGGACCACACGATTCGCTCTCTCCTTTTTATCCAACCACGCTATCAATTTACCAGCCTTATCACCCACATCATACAGTCGCCCCTGTTGCTCTCTACTAAGGCCCCTGGCCGCCTCCGTGACGAGGGCCCTATAAGCCGCCTGTTTGAGTTGGAGGACATGTAGTGCAGCATCCGTCACCCCATCTTCTAGATTACCCTCCAACTCGGCTATTTCAGCCTCCACCCGGGTCACCTCCTCCCGCTCGCGCCTCCGGGCGTGGGAAATAAGGGATAGGGCCTCCCCTCTGAGTACTGTTTTGAAGGCCTCCCACAGGGAGATAGCCGAAGGCACTGACCCCACATTCTCATCAAAATATCGCTGGAGGGATTTAATCAAGTCAGCGCGAATGGTGGGGTCGCGCAGGTACCAGGAATTGATTGGGACCACCCTGCCCTCACCCCTCGGAAAAACATCGAAATGCAACAGGAGCGGCGAGTGGTCCGAGATACCCCGTGCCAAATGGCGCACCTCCCCCACCCTCCCGACATAGGCCGCCGGGACAAGGACATAATCAAGCCGGGAGAGACTACCATGGGCCCCCGAGTGGAAAGTGTACTGCAGCTGCGTGGGATGTTTTAAACGCCAGCAGTCCACCAATCCCAGTGTGTCCAAGAGGCCGGATAGCCACGCCTGGGCCCGGGGGAGGTCCCTAGGGGGGTGACGATCCACAGTCCCAGAAACCACCGCATTGAAATCCCCCCCCACCACCAGAAGCCCCCCCGGAAGGCCAAGGAGGAGGCGCCCCAGGTCTGCAAAGGTGGTCGACTGCAGCCCCGGTGGGACGTACACTGACACAAAGACAACCACTTTGCCCTCCATTCTCCCCACCAAGACAGTGTAACGTCCCCTATCATCGTGGAGCACCTCATCAATTTCTAACGGGAGCGAGTTCTTTACCATGATACCCACACCCCTTGAGCCTGACGTGAAGCCCGAGTGGGCCACGAGGCAGTAGCCACGCCGATTCATGGCACAGAAGAAATTGCCAATAAGGTGTGTCTCCTGCAGAAAGACTACATCGGGCGAGAGTCGCTTCAAAAACTGCAGGACCACACCTCGTTTGATCCTGTCCCCCAGTCCATTAACGTTCCAAGACAACAAAGTTAATTCCCTACCCCCCATCATACACAGAAACCATCATTCGTCCCCCCGAGAGCACCTTAGAACCAACACAAAAATAAGTTTGCCTTGTGATAATAACGAACCACACCCCATCCCTGCCCACCCACCCCAACAGAACTCCCCCCTCCCTGCACCCCTGCATGAGCCCAAACAGCCCCCCCAACGTGCAGTGTGCCTGTCGCCCCATAGATAGTTAAACTAACTAGACCCCCAGAGGAGGAGGGAGAACCCCCAAGAAAACCCACACAACCTCCATAGGAGGGGAACTTAAGCGAACAGACGTATGGTCAAAAGTGGCATCATTTTTGTCTCAAGCGAGGCCTAATATTAGTCCCTCAGTCCTGATCCGGCGAGCCCTCTCCCCCCGCCGCTCCCCCCCGCCCCCCCGATCCCGATCCCCAGACAGAGTATCCAGCCAGTCCCCGGCCGCTTCGGGACGATCAAAAAAGTGCGTGCGACCATCCACCTCCACTCGCAGCTTAGCTGGGAAAAGCATGGCGTATTTGAGGTTTAGGTCCCGGAGACGGCGTTTGACACCGAGGAAGCTCAGTCTCTGCTTCTGGACCGCTGGGGTGAAATCAGGATAAAAATTTATGTCCATATTGTCAAGTCTAATCGGTCCCTGTAATCTGGAGGATTGCAGGATAGCGTCTCTGTCCCGAAAATTAAAAATCCGGGCAATGAGAGGTCTCGGAGCGGCTCCGACCTTAGGCCTTCCCCCGGGAACCCTGTGGGCCCTCTCCACAGCAAAGAATTTACTCAGCCCCCGTGGCTGGAGATGGGTAACAATCAGGTCTTCCACGAAAAGGTCCGCCGCCGCCTCCTCACGTCCCTCAGGCACCCCGATGATACGGATGTTGTTCCTCCGGGCCCGACTCTCGGAGTCCTCCAGTCGGCGATCCATCAGCGCACTTCCCCGAGCAAGCCGGCGCACCTCCGTTTGTAGGGCCGCCACATCTGTCGTAAGGCCCGATGCGGTGTGGGCCAAAGAATCGACTCGGTCGTTGGTCTTGGAGAGATCGGCCCTTACCAGGCCAACATCCACGAGGACCGAGTCGATCTTCTGCGCCAGTGTATCGAAACGCTGGCCCACCGAGGCCTTCATCTCGGCGATGGCGCCCATGACATCCCGCAGAGTCAGATCCGTGGGCAGATCGGGGGCATCAGTAGGGCCCTCAGGGGACCTGCGTGGCATCTCGGGAGATCCCTTCTGGAGGGTATATCGGTCCATGCTGTTGGACTGATGGACTGCGCCACGCCGGGTCGATTTTATCTTTGCACGGTCACCATCTTGTTTCGTGGCCATGGTCCCAGTCTCCCGGTCGCACCAGCCACGTCGTGAAGGGCAGGCAAGCCGGTCCACGGGCTCCGGGGGGGGGGCCACCTCAGATCTGCGGGGCGGATCACAGCCGGCGGGCAGGCAGGGTCCCCCGGCGAGGCCACACCAACACACAAAGCCCCGCGACCCAACCTCGCAGAGACAGCAAGGGGGGTGCGAAAGCGAAAGTGAAAGTGCGAGGTACGCGAGCCACCAAGCCCTGCCCGCCGCTGTTGTTCACTTTGTCACTGGATCGCCCCACAGCGCAAATCCGGGGTTCGGCTAGGAGAAGGCCGCAAACCTCGATCGGTGCTCAAGCCGGTGTCCGAGGTCCGATTTGGAAGCGGAAAACGGGTGCCACCTCAGCTCAGGCTCACCAACACAGTCCCCTCATCTGGGACAGGATATGTTCAGGATAATCTTAGGAGGTCGCGGAGGTCCTCGGGAGCCTCGCACCTACGCGGCCATCTTGGTTGCGCGCTAGGCTCCTCCCCGGTTTATGTGATATTTAAGTTGAAATTAGGGTGCTTTTTTTTTTTCAAAACTATGTTTATTGGTTTTAATTAGGCATACATGATTGGAAAACATCCGGTGCAATCCATTGCAAAAGTAAATGGAAAGCATATGACGATCTAAACAGGCGCATCCCAACCCGATGGGAAGATTGCGGAGATACCAAGTGAGGCCACCTCCAGGCCGCATTATCTAGGTCTATCAATAGAGGTGCATTTCATTTGAAATTGGAAAAGGTGTAGTGTCCTTGTACGTGTAGGATATGCACATAGGGGTAGACCTATTAAAAGGTACTGCACTAAATGACCCCAAACATATTCTAAGTTTTTATAAGAGTTAGATAAGATATCTGCCATTCTTTCCATAGTCACCACCCGCCACAGCCTTGCATGCCATTGAGTCAAAGGGAGCGCACTCTTCTGTTTCCATGCTGCTGCCACTGTCATCTTTGCCGACCCCAGACACAACCACATCACTGAACTATCCCCTACGGATTGAAATTTAAGGGTATCACTTCTAAGCCCCAGCAGTACAAAGCCTGGGTCATTGGGGACCAGTATCCATGAATCTCTTTAAGTTGAGCCAAGATCTCAGCCCAAAATGGCTGGATACTTGGGCAGTCCCACTATATATATTTTAAGTCAGCCACCCTTCCACAACCTCTCCAACATAGTTCAGAAGTATCAGGGAAAATCTTTTTGAGTTTGGTGGGATAGAGATACCAGTCAAATAGCAATTTGTAATGAGCTTCCCATAGACCAATCAAATTATTTAATAGGGGAATGTCTCTCCATAATTTAAGCCAGCTGGTCTCTGGAATAGGCTTCCCTAGGGTGTTCTCCCATTGTTACATATGTAGCAGCGTAGGGGTCAGCAATGTTTCTAGCAGAAGACCATAAAGAAAGGAAATACACTCCTTTGACCCACAGCACCTTTTAACAAATTTCTCGATATATGTATGCCTCTCATACCTCAGGTTGAAGCACTCAGTGTTTTAATTGATTGTAACAGAACTGTTCTGTAGAGGGGGGATTAAAGTTCCACGGGCAATGTTCAAATATTCTAATATGCCAGTGATGGAAAAGGTCTGACACCCCACCCTCCACGACTCAAAAGGTCCCAGTTGGAATGCTGGAGTAAACATCAGATTGAAGTGAATAGGAATAAAGGGGGAGAGAAAAGTGGCTCCACGTGGCTCGTTTATTCACCTCGTCTCACACCTTAAGTGTGGTCCATGTGGAGGTGCTCAGATAGGCATTGGTGGGTCTGTCACACCTAGGCTTCCATAACAAATCACATATATACTTTCCCACCACCGCTCCATCGATATGGAGCCAGTGTTTATCTAACTCCCTCGCTGACCACTCAGAAATTATCCTCAGTTGGGCGGTCTGGTAATAAAGATTAAAGTCGGGTAGGGACAGACCTACATCAGTTTTGGTTAGGGGCAACAGTTTGTAGAAGTGTGCCCTGCGATTCTGCCCGATAAACCGAGTCACCATGGAGCATGCCATAGGGAGGGACCCATGATCCAATTCAATCGGAAAGCCTTGAAACAGAAAGAGCAGTTTAGGGAGCAGTGTCATTTTGACAGCATTAATTTGCCCACAAGAGGTATACAGGTGCCCAACTTTTGAAAACTATCCTCAGTTGTTGCAGCAAGTGTTGGAAGTTAGCTCAAAAGAGATTGGAAAGGTGGGGGTGTTATCTTAATGCCCAAATATATAGTCTCCCTCCTAGCCCACTAAAAGGGAACAGACCTACTCAATGCCTCCACCTCCAAGGGTGGGAGAGTAGTAAAGATTTGACAGATTACACTCAGAATCCCACCACCCCTTCAAAGTGGCTTAGCCCCCCCAAGAGAGCCCCCATGGAGATCCTAGGTGAATTCAGGGATAACAACACATCATCTGCAAACAAAGAAACCTTATGTTCATTGGAACCAAACTGTTCACCCTGAATTTGCGGCAAGGAGCGTATCTTTGTTGCCAATGGTTCTATACTTGAGGCAAATAGCAGGAGTGACAACGGACACCCCTGCCTCATTCCCCGCCCCATGTGAAAAAGGTCAGTGAATGGTATTTGGTTTGGCTGGAGTCCTACTTTAATCAATAACCGCGGGATGACAGTCTTGCTTGTACTACTCGGTCGACCAGGCTAGGCTGCTGTCGCCTGCATTGAAAGTGAGGGAAGGAGGTAGTGGGAAGAGGACAGTGCCAGCGTGGTGTTAGACTAATAGTGAGCAGTGGTTGGACCTCTTCAATCGCTTTTAACGACTGACAGACAGGCAGCTCTTTTGGTCTTAGCTTCTGGGGTTCAGGCTGGGCATGAGAGCCATCAGTTGCTCGGCTAGGACCGTTGTGCTGTACACGGCGGCAGTTGCCTAAGGGTCATGTGTTATTTTTAGCATATGTTGAATTTGAAATATGATTACAAAGCGCAGCTTATGCCTAAAACAGAGCTTCAGGGCGCAATCATCACAATAAGCTGAAACTTGCCGCACTACCGGGGGGACTCCATCTCCCAGTGACGCTCGCGCCTGGAGGCGCTTGCCAGCCGCGCCACACACGCTGCACCGGAGGCGCTGAAAACCACCCTTGGGCTCTCGCAGCACGGTACACCCTGCTGAAACTTGCCGCACTACCGGGGGGGACTCCATCTCCTAGTGACGCTCGCGCCTGGAGGTGCTTGCCAACCGTGTCACCCATGCCGCGCCGGAGGCACTGAAAACCACCCTTGGCATCCCGCAGCATGGTACACCCTGCTGAAACTTACAGCACTACCAGGGGGACTCCATCTCCCAGTGACGCTCGCGCCTGGAGGCGCTTGCCAACCGCGTCACCCACGCCGCTCCGGAGGCGCTGAAAACCACCCTTGGGCTCCCACAACGCAGGACACCCTGCTGAAATTTGCCGCACTACCAGGGGGACGCCATCTCCTAGTGACGCTCGCGCCTGGAGGTGCTTGCCAGCCGTGTCACCCACGCCGCGCCGGAGACGCTAAAAACCACCCTTGGGCTCCCGCAGCGCGGGACGCGCGCGGGTGTGCCCAGGCTGCACCCGTCCGCGTCTGGTCAAGGCTGGGCTGGGCCCTCTCCCTTGGATTTGCCTATTTTATTTCCTACTTCAAGTTGTGCGGTTAGCCTGCTCCGTCGTGGCTGTAACAAACAGAGTCAAGGCATACCTGCCCAAGACAGCCTACCAAGAACACTCGGGCTGAGGTCAAGCGAAAGAAGACCAACGATGGTTCGCCAGACCCGACTGTGCCAGAGGGGGAATCCCAGCCTACGGACTTGATACCACAAGCATGGGTAGCTCCCATGCTGGATTCATTAAGAGGCCAAATTCGTGAGATACTGAGAGAGTAACTTGCCCAGGTATCTGCCCGTTTGGACGTGCTTTCCACCACATGTACCTGCACTGCTGGGACAGTATCCACACCCCACACATTGGTAAGAGAGTCTAGTAAAGTGAACATCGATCAGGCCAAACCTGGAATAACTGAGACCAGAGAGAAGTCTATAATCACCAGAGGGGACTCAAATGCCAATCAGGAGGGCCAAAGTAATCGGTGTAAGGAGGGCTACAAACCAAGGGGTAGTGCACATGAAAATGAGGGTACCTCTGGGTTATCCTCTGATAAAGGGGGGCCGACGAGTCTGAGAGGCAGGGATGGGATGGACTTGCCAACTATAAACCTCCCACCAGCCTCAAATCCATATATCATCGTTCTTACTGGAGTTCCATCACTCAAAGAAGGACAGAGGGAAACCCACTTTGAGTTGAAGAACAAATGTTTACATTTCTTAGCTAGAAATAGCCAAACCAACCTTGTTAATGCTGATGAAATACTTATGACACGTAGAGTGGGCTGGGTGGGTAACAGACCCAAAGACGACAGAGGGGATTGTGCTATAGTCAACTTCAGAAACCCCATTATTGTGAAAGATTTATTGCATTTCAGTAATTGCCTCCCATCTATGGGTTCCGCTATCAGGCTCTTCCCACTCATCCACTTCTATGCTCCAACAGCTTCCCACGATGACAGGCACGTTCTTAGATCGTTGCACCAGACATTGCACCAGTCTCGGAAAATGAAAGGACAGGGTTCCCCTTATGCTCTGGTCTTTTTCCACAATGTGAGGGATGATCCCAGAGCCAGACATAACATATGACGCCAGTCCCGGATAACGACAGGCCAGGGTCCCCCTCAAATGCAACCCTATGTTTTCGACTTGCCCCAGGCGAATAGATTTGGGGCCCTAGAGGTTGATTGACTCTCGGCTAAGGGGTTACCTAGGCCATTCCATGCGAGGGAACATTTAGTGGAAAGGGCTATGGTCCTCAAGATGAAGCAACATAGCCCCCCAGAAACTGCCCTTACTGTATTTACTGAAAATGTTTACAATGGGGAAATAGTCCTCCATGAATCTTCCATAACTCCACCTAGAACTGCCTGCCTTAGATCTTCCACCACTACTAAGGTTATACAACCCGTCACTATTACTCTCTTACTAGCCCCGACCCACTTACGATGTAACAGGGGAACAAATGGAAACATAGACGGGGGTAGATATTACACCAACTACTGAATCCCCGAACAAGTGTTTAGCTTCAACCTTAGGTACTGCAGTAACGCCAGCTACTGCAGTAACGCCAGCTACTGCAGTTTATTCAAATACTCTAGTGCAGGGGGATCCTACAGCCAATGGGAGTGCAGCGAACGAACTTAAGATCATGTCCTGGAACGTGACAGGTATCAAAAATACGCTTGACTGCCCTGATTGGGGTGTGTTTGTAGATACGTGTGATATCTGCCTCTTCCAGGAAACCTGGTCTGTGGTGAATTCAAACCGCAAGGGTTTTGCTTCATTCCATATACCGGCTGTAACCAAGGGACGAGGAAGACCATCGGGTGGGCTCTGTACTTGGGTAGGAAGCCACCTTGGATGTAGGACTACCCTAGTGCCGTCCACCTCACCAGATTTAATTTGCCTTGTACTGACATTTAAATCTGAGCTTACAATCGCCTTAAATAATATATATTCAAGGCTGGTTAAAATTGGACAGGAGTCGGCAACTCTAGAACATCTAGACAATCTGTTAGCTAGCCTCCCGAACAACGCTTCAGTAGTGCTGGGTGGTGATATAAATTGCCAATTTGAACCTCTGAAAGATCTAATGGGTCCATCTGACACAGAGGAGAATGAGCTGTGGACCATCCCCGAAACTAATATTCCCCCAATAAGGGCTTGGACACCACTGGGACTCCAAATCAAGGCGCTCACCTTAAAGTATTCTCTGCGAGCCTGTAATGGTCGCTTTAGCTCAGACTCCCCTGGGAACCACACTTTTAATAGAGCAGGTCTCTCCTCCATCTTAGATTAAATTATTTTAGAAACTAGGCTATGGCCTCTGGCCAGAGATTTTATTATCTGCCCACGGCATGACAGCGACCACAACGCTTTACCTTACTCTCAATCTGCCATTCACTGGGAATAAACCTGCAAACCATTTTGATGGTGACCACAGTAGGACCCTTTCTAACAATGGAAGGAAAGTTAGGTGGACTTGGGTAGAAAAATCACATGGGAAAATGGCCCTTTTATTCACTACTATCATTACCGATATTGAGGCCTTATCAGAATTAGCCAAATCTGGAGACCTAGCCACGTCCCTAGCCGATGTCAAAACAATAAATGAATCTACATTCACAAAGCTGCAGGAGACGTTTTGGTCAACGTGTACTAGGGGTCGTGGGAGGACGCCAAGGCAATCCTTGTACAATGAGGATTGCCGGGTTGCCAAAAAGGCATGAATAGAGGCTATTAAAACAATGTGCAACACCACAATAAAAGCAGCCAGATATGACTATAAATCTACTATTGCAGCTGCTAAATCCTCAGGGGAAATAGACCAGTGGGACAATCTGAAATCGGCTTTAGAATCGAAAGACATGAAATTATTCTGGAGCATTGTTACCACTGGCAGTAACAAAGGCCAAGCGGCCCTAGAGCCAAATATTGCGGCTGACTGTTGGAGAGAGCACTTTTTAGCCCTCTATGCCTCACAATATGAAGCAGAGAGAAGCCAGACCCTAACAACACCGTCACCCCTGGGGCCCGAGACAGTCACTCCCAAGATATCTCTGACAGAAGTCCATACAGCCTTAAAGAAAATAATACCTGGCAAGGCTGCTGGCCTGGACAAGATCCCAGGGGACCTTTATCGGGCTGAACCTATGATCTGGGGCCCTTACTTTTGGGTGATCTTCAACGCCATCTTGCAGGGATGGATATTCCCGCAACTTGGTTAGGTGCTGAGATCATCCCAGTGTATAAGAAGGGATCTCCTCTGTCCCCGGAAAAACTATAGACCGATCAATTTGATCGATGTCTCGCAGAAAATCTTTGCTACGATACTTTTAGACCATCTCCAATCCTGGCTTGAAGAGTACAAGATCCTGACCCCCCTGCAGGCTGGTTTCAGGGAGAAAACATCAACAATAGACCAGATTTTCAGGCTCCCGCTTCTCTACTGGAAAACAGTCCATTTGGAGGGGGGGTAGCCTGTATCTGGTCTTTGTTGACTTGAAGAGTACTTTTGACCTGGTACCCAGAGATGCTTTGTGGAGGGTTTTAAGTGAGCTGGGACTTCCCCCACGCCTTTTAAATATACTTAGAAGGTTACACAATGGAAACTTTGCACAAATAAGATACTGGAAAAATGGGGAGTTGACGGAGCCCATTCCTGTAAATAGGGGAGTCGGGCAGGGATGTGTGCTTGCCCCCACCCTGTTCTGCATTTACATCAATGGCTTGATTGATGCACTGAGAGTCTGCAAGGACACAGATGCTCCTAAAATCGCGCACAAGCACTTTCCCGCCATGATGTTTGCAGACGACACTCTCCTCTTTTCTAAGTTGCCAATGGGTATACAAAGAATCCTAGACGGGTTCTGCGAGTTTTGTAGAACCAGGGGACTAAAGATCAACATTAACAAAACAAAATTCGTGATCTTCAACCCTAGCAAATCCACACGCTCTAACCCGCATATGAATGGAATACCTCCGGAACAGGTCACTGTATTTGATTATTTGGGCCTAACTCTAACTGAAAACATGACTTGGGGGGGGCTCAAATGAACAAGGCTAACCTTAAATTGACTCAAACTACAGGTGGCTGGGTAAGTTTTTTAGAAAGACCTTTCACAAACCAGTGAGCCGGGTTATGGAGATTTATAAAAACCAGGCGAGAAGCTCTGCCCTATACGGGGTTGAACTTTGGGGGCACTCTGACCACAGGCCTCTGGTTGTTACTGAGAACAACTTCCTCAGACAACTATTCGGATTACCGAAAAGCTCCCCTCTGGCTGGAGGCATGTCTTGACAAAATCTGCCCGGTATCAGGCAGGAAATTATACGTGCAGTTTCGCCATAGCTGTCTCCCACTGCGTGCTTTTACTTGGAGATGGACGGATGGAAATCCAAGGGGTGTCCAGCCTGTAGCTTCTGTGTTGAGTCTGAAGTACATGTGTTGTTTTTTTGCCCGGGATATCATCTAATAAGGCAAAAATGGTTGGTCCAGCTGTGTAAAAATCTAGGCACAACCCATTGTAAGGAAGCATTTAGAATTTTAAAATATAACACAGACTCCCATATAGTTTTCGCAGTCTCACGTTTCCTGAATTCCATGTGGTGGGCTAGGAGAAACTTCCTAAAGAATCTAAACTAAGGTATTGATTGTGACTGATTTCTCTCTTTTTACCATCTCTTAAATTTAAAAAGTATTACTTCAGATGAAATGTTTTATCTCTTTTAACTTTTTAATCATTTTAACTGTCTGTACATATTTCTGTGTGTTCTTTTATGGTGAATAACCGTAGGGAAGAAATATTGGACTGGACTGGAAAAAGGTCAGAGCTGATTCCATTTATCAGCACCCTGGCCTTAGATATGTCTTAGTTCTAATTGATTATAGTAATGACTCGGTCGCAGAAACCAAAGCTCCATAAAGTATGAAATAAAAAGGGTCAATCAACCCGGTTGAAAGCCTTTTCTGCATCTAGCGCCAGCAAGACCGCCGGGATTGTTTTTTAGAGGCTCACTCACCGAATATTATTGTGCATTTGTCGACCTTTAATAAACTCGGATTGATCCAGGTGCATCAAGCAAGGGAATAAGTCACCTAATATTGCTGCCAGGATTTTTTAATACAATTTAGCATCGAGGTTCAGGAGCGCTATGGGTCGGTAGGAACCACATGCCTTGAGATCTTTGCCTTGCTTCGGTAGGCCGGAGATGATTGGCCTCGCTCGCAGAAGTAGTGACCGTTCCAGAGGTGGCGTATCGTTAAAAAGGGCAACAAATGTGGGGTGAGTTCAGAACAGAAAAGTTTGTAATATTGAGCCGTCAGCCCGCCGGGCCCCGAGCTTTATGAGGTTTGAGATTACTTATCGCCCTGCGCATCTTTTCCTCTGAAATTAAACTCCCTAACATGTCATTTTGAGTATAAGTAACTTGGATTAAGGAGATTCCTTCCAGATAGTCTAATTGAGCTTGGTCATGCATCTCATCTGCCGTATCTAGACCCTCATAAAATCGGCCAAAAATATAATATGTGCATTCTCAGTGTCACCCTGTTGCACAGTAAATATCTCCTATGTATTCCTTATTCCTCTTAACCCTTAACTGCCATGCCAAAAGGATGCCCACTTTGTTGCCCTTGTTGCCCATGTGAGGGTACAGTTGCAGGAGCACTCTACCCCTACAGTGTCTAAGACATTATTAGACATTGTAAATGCAGTGTAGCCACAAAGAGGGCTGAGATGGCCGCGCGGTGTTGAAGCTCCGTAGCCGACTCAGCGCTAAACCTGTCTTTCCCGACCTCCTGATGCGGGCGATGGCTGCCCGGACCCGGCGCTGACTCCCCTGTTCCCCTGCAGCGACCCGGAGTGGCGATCTGGCCCCGACTGCGCCCGGAGTGACCGACGAACGCCGGGGCCGAGCGGACCTGATGCGCAAGATGGCGGCCTGACTCTACGGCCGGGGAGGTTGGTGCGGCGGCCGGTGGTGATGCGGGTGGCCGGGGGGGAACCGGGGGGGGGTTCTGAGCGCTGGGGCGCGGTCTGGTGTGGGTCTGCTTCGCCCCCTTCACCGCCGCTGGCCAGGTGCGGTCCAGGCGCTGGGCCGTTGCTCGGCGCCGCGGTCGCGGCCTCACTCGCGGGCCCCACTTGGGGTTCCCCGGGCCGTTGTGGTCTGGGGGTCTGGGGTGGGCGACGGTACTGCTGGCTGGCGGTGGGGGTGGGCTGGGGGGGGATCCGCGCAGACCCTAGCGCCCGGGCCGCCTCTGCCCCCCTTCCCTGGGACCTTGCTCGGCTGCCCCTGGGGTTCACGGCCTGCGCCATCCGGTCTCCCGCTCCCTGGCCCTGGGTCCCCTGGCAACATCTGCTGACGCCCCACCGGCCGCCCGCTTTGCTTGGTCCGGGGCCCTGACCCCCAAGGCAACGCTCCCTGGTCTTTGGCGTGGAGGCATCGCCCTGTAGCGGGGCGGCCAGTGCTGGTGTCTGGGTCTGCTGTGCCGCGTGGCTGGAGACAGCGGGGGACAGCGACATCGCCCACGCTGCGGGCCAAAGACGCGACGGAGCCGTTCCTCCCCCTGGGCCTTCGTCGCAGCGCTTTGAAGCCACCTTGTGGCCCCCTGCCCGCGACTCGCGGTCTTGCCGTGTGGGGGCATGGGACGGAAGGACCCCAAGCAAAAGACGCTGCCCTTTGAAAGGCTCCACGATCAGCCGGCGGACCGTCGCCCGGACATGCCGGACCCTGCTGGGGGCCAGTCCTCTGGCCCGGCTGCCGTTGCTCCATCCCCCGACTGGCTGCAAGAAATGCGTGCGGGATTCAGGGCCCTCGATGGACGCTTTGATGCCTTGAACAAAACGCTAGAAACGATGGGGGCGAAGATCCAGGCCCACGATCAGCGTTTGGTGGAGGCTGAGGCTCGAATATCGGCGGTGGAAGATGGCGCAGTGCAGGACACCAAGCGCCTAGATCGGCTGGAGCGCATTTTAAAGGAAGTGGCCATCAAGAACGAGGACTTGGAATCGCGCAGTCGGCGCAATAACGTCCGAATCACTGGGGTTCCGGAGTCCACGGCCACCGGCAGGCTGGATGTTTTTGTTGAGCAACTGTTGTCAGACATTTTTGGGAGAGACTCCTTCACACCAGGCTTTGTGGTCGAGAGGGCGCACCGCTCCCTGGGGCCACGACCTAACCCGGGGCTCCCGCCTCGCCCTCTGATCGCACGGATCATGAACTTCCGAGACCGGGACACGGCCCTGCGGCTGGCCAGGGAGAAAGGTGAGATCACCTGGCAGGGCTCGAGACTCTCGTTCTACCCAGACTTTACCGTCATGGTACAGGAGGCCAGGCGTAAATATGTTGGGGCGAATGCGGCGCTCCGCAACCTAGGCCTCAAATATGGTATGCTGTATCCGGCCCGGCTGAGGGTTGACATCGATGGCCGGCCGTGGATTTTTGACAATCCTACTGCGGTACAGGAGTTCTGCCGAACATATAAACCACGCAGGGGCCCGTCGGGGGGCGATGAGGATGGACACTCTCCTCCGCGCAGTGGTTCTGCGATTAGCCAAGACCTGTTCTCCGGCTCTGGGCCTGGCTGAGTCAGTGCCCGCATCCCAGCTTTAGACTGCGTTTTCTGATTGTTTGCACTGGGGAAGTTGGAGACACTTTGTTATGCCCTTGATGTTTCTGTGGTGCTGGGTCGGCGGCGGGTCATTGCCATTCCCCTTTGGTTGACACCGCCGGGAGCACTTTTGGCTTAAAATGCTTACTTTTTGTCTATTTGTATATCATTGGTATTGTTATTTGGAACTTTTTTTTTTTTCCACAGGTTGGGGATTGCCTCACGATTGCGTGATTTGGCTGGGTGGCGGGTGGGGGGATGGGATGGGGAGTTTTGATATTCTTGACATGGCTGCTCAGATTGTAACTTTGCGGATACACGGAGACGCTTCTGATTTCCCGCTCTTATTGTTAGTGGTATGGCAGCGACGGTACACATAGGCTTACATGAAGCCCCCCTTGGCCTATCTCTCAAGTCTTGGAACGTCAGAGGCCTGAACAATCAACGAAAATGCAAGCAGGTACTACACTATCTGAATCGGCACAGGGTTGACATCGCCTTTCTGCAAGAAACGCACTTACACACCTCTGTCCCTGCGCGCTTTGCCGCTTCCTGGGGCGCCCATAGATACTTCGCCAACTTTAGCAATTATGCCCGAGGCACCGCGGTGCTGATTCACAAGAGAGTCCCGTTTCACTGCCAGCTGTTACGGGGGGATCCGGAGGGACGCTACTGCATAGTACGAGGGGTGTTAATGGGCCATGCGGTCATCCTGGTATGTGTGTACGCCCCCAACACTGATTCCCCTGAATGTTTTCATGCGCTGGCTGCCCAACTTGCGACGCTTGAACCAGCGGGCCTCATTCTTGGCGGCGACTTTAACTTATTGCTTGATGCTGGCTTGGATAGCACGTCTGGGGCTGCTCCTTCCAAGCCTAGGGCGCGGCACGCACTTTTGGACCTTTGTCACCAGTTCTCCCTTGTCGATATTTGGCGCAGGCGCAACCCGAACACCACAGACTACACGCATTTCTCGGGGCAACACAACACTTGGACCAGAATTGACTATTGGCTGCTGTCCCCAGGCCTGTCCCCGTGGTTTCGTGGGCTACTCACACTCCCTAGAACGTACTCAGACCACTCCCCTGTGTCCCTTTGCTTGGATGTGCCGCGCCCCGAGGGTTTTGAGCGACAGTGGCGATTCCCTGGGAGAGCACTGCTGGACGACTTATTTGTCCACGAGATTTCCGAGGCGATAGAGGACTACTTCACGCTTAATGCGGGATCTGTAGACTCTCAGGCCGTGCTCTGGGAGGGGTTTAAGGCCTACATCAGGGGGATTTGCATAGCTAAGCACGCTGGGGTCCTGAAGGCGCTGCGCACGACCATTAAGCAACTGGAAGCACAGCTAGAGTCGATTGATGCTGAGGCGCAGCGTGAGCCGGCTAGTGACGTGTCAGCTAGGCGGCTTTGCCTCTTGACTGACTTTCGGGAGGCAGCGGACAGAGAGATTCTGTATCTGGGGAAGTACCAGACGGCGCGTAGATATGGGGAGGGGGACAGGCCGGGACACACGCTGGCTCAGGCTCTGAGGCCTCCGTATGGTAAGTCCTTAATAGTTGAGGTGCGGGGCGTAGATGGCTCACTCCGCACAACACCCACCGAGATCAGAGACGAATTCCTGACCTATTTCTCCGAACTATACAAGACCAAGCTGGGGGAATCCCCAACTTCTCATGCGGCCTACTTGTCTGAGATCGCACTTGTGTTCCTGGATAAGGGCATGCAGGAGTTCATGGCGGAGCCCATCACTGTGGCTGAGGTGCGCGGGGCGATTAAGGTGCTTCGAGGGTCCACAGCCCCCGGCCTCGATGGCTTCTCCGGGGATTTTTATAAGGCCTTTTCTGATCTGCTGGCGCCACAACTGATAGAGGTGTATGCGGAAGCGCTGGAGCGCGGCTCCCTTCCGGCTACCCTCAGCGAAGCGGTAATTGTTCTGCTTCCGAAACCGAACAAGGATCCGACATTGTGTAGCTCCTATCGGCCCCTCTCCCTTTTAAACTTTGACTACAAGATCCTGGCGAAGATAGTGGCCAACAGGCTCTCTCAATTGATGGAATTCATCATTTCGCCCGTCCAATCGGGCTTCGTCCCGCGCCGCTCTACGTCTTTAAATTTGAGGACGCTTTTCACGGTGCTGCATAGAATTAATCCAGCCACGCCTGCTGCGGCGGTCCTCCTGGATACCGAGAAGGCCTTCGATACCCTAGAATGGCCTTTCTTCCTTTCCGTCATGCAACGTATGGGCATGCCGGAGGGCTTCCTTGCTACCACGCGGCTATTGTATAGCCGCCCCACGGCCCGATTGCGTATCAATGGCACGCTGTCTTGTCCTTTCTCTCTAACGCGTGGTACGCGGCAGGGCTGTCCACTCTCACCGCTGCTGTTCATTTTGGTCATGGACCCCTTGATCCGGCATTTCCAGGAGCGCCATCTCCACAGGGGTCTCCAGTTCCGTACGGGTCCCTTGCTTGCTTCCCTCTACGCGGATGACACCATACTGTATGTAAGGGACCCGCAGGTCAACCTAGCCCCCCTGATACGGAAAATCACTCCGGGCTGGGCATTAACTGGCATAAGTCTGTAATTTTCACCTTAACCAGCAGCACCTCCCCATGGCAGTGCGAGTTCCCGTTGGAGTGGTGCTCTGACTCGGTTCGGTACCTGGGCATACAGATCCACCTAAACACGGACGAACTCATCCGCCTCAACTATGGCCGCGCTTTGGTTCGGCTGGAGGCACAGGTGGAGGGATGGTTGAGGCTCCCGCTGTCCATGTCGGCCAGAATTGCAATCATAAAAATGATAGTTCTCCCTAGATTTTTATACCTCTTCAATAATATCCCTGTCCCTCTCACCCGGGCCTTCTTCGCCACGCTGCGATCCCAGCTGATTAGGCTGGTATGGGGCGGGAAGCATCCCTGGATCGGTTGGAAGACCCTCACGCTCCCTCATGATAGGGGCGGCCTCGGAGTACCGGATCTATATTTGTACTATCTGGTTGCTCAATGTGCGCACGCCTATGCCTGGTTCCACCCTGACGCTCGTATTCCGTTCCTGCGTCCCGAGGCGGATTTCGTTCTCCCGGGCCGTTTGGCGGCTGTGTTGCCAAAGGGGGTTCCCCGGGACCCAGTTGACATTCAAACGGTGTCCACCACCAGCTGGGCATGGCATCGCCTCACTCGCTATCTAGCCCAGCCTCTTCTCTACTCCTCTTTTCTTCCACTTCCCAACCCCGGGTTGCTGCCTGGCACGGGGGAAGCACTGGTGCAGCGCACTTTGACCAAGTTTCATCTTACTAAGATCGGAGACCTCTACCCTGGGGGCCACATATTTTCTGTCTCGGAGGAGGAGCGCTTCAGTGAGGCCACGTTCATGGACAAATTTGTCCTGCGCCGGCTTTATTGTGCTGCTCGTTCAGACATTGCGGGATTCCCTCTCGAGCCCACATCCTTCGAGCCTCTAACGCTCCTCATTGATAAAGACTCTGGCGCCCATTTGGTCTCTAAGCTTTATAAGGCTTGTGCAGCGCTGGTTCCGTGCGAGGATGGCCGATTGAGAGCAGCTTGGGAGGCAGATTTGGGTAGGCCGATTACAGACGACCAATGGACCGCTTGTTGCAAAGTCACTAACGCGATTTCACTCAATAGTCGGCATAAACTCCTCCATTATAAATTTCTTCACTGCTGCTACATGACCCCTGATAGACTCCACGCCATTGACCCCGCGCGCCCACACACATGCTGGAAATGCGCTGCACCGCACGCTGACTTTGCGCACCTGTCCTGGACATGCCCCAGACTGCAATCATACTGGACGCAGATACACGAGATCCTTGGCGTTATGTTGGGGCTCACGCTGGTTCCCACTCCGGAGGTCGCTTTGTTGGGCTACACAGTAAATTTCCCAAAGAATGTCCGCAGGCTTGCCTCCCTGGGCCTGCTACTCGCCAAGCGGGAGGTGGCAAAACATTGGGGCGGTAGATCGGCCCCCACGGCCGGGACATGGCTCACGTCTATGGCTTATTGCAGCACAAATAGCGAGATCTACGCCAGTCTCCTCCCTACAATGGCGCGTCCCAAAGATATCTGGGGCCCCTACAAGACCTATATCGCTACCCTCCCGAGCTCTTCCCCACCGCGAGCCAATTCCGGAATAGTGCCCACGGGAGTAGGGTAGTTCTGGTATTCCTCCATGTTGGATGTTAGGGGGCTGCACTCTCTCGGGGTGGGCTACATTGGGGGATTTGGGCCGAAGATGGTGAGTTCCGCTGATCAGGATTGGTGTGTCCTGACTGTGTCCTTTCCCTTTAGTGGGCACGGACTGATGAGAATGGTGGGCTCTGGATGGGTTTTTTTTATATGGACTGCTGCCCTGATGTCGAACTGCTTTTTGTATACGAGGTGGGAATGTACTGTTGTATCTCCGCACTTGCTCTTAACTGTCTGCACAGCCGATATTTTCACATTGTTATGTTTTTCAAAACTAAATAAAGCTTTAAAAAAAAAAGTAAAAAAAAAAAAACTCCACAGTTCCATAATGGCTTTACTGAAACTTGGGAAGTTTGGTAGCAAACTTATCAGCACATTAAACACACACTGATGCCAGTATGGGATCTAATGTAAAATACACTCAGAGGGCATCTTTGAAATGCCCCCTCAGAAACAACCAGCCCTGGTGTTGTGTCAAATGGCTACCAGCCATTTGCCACCCTCAGACAGGTTTCTGGACCCCTGGGTAGAGGGCCTCCACTCTAAGTCTAGAAACAAAGCCCATCCTGGGCAGATTTGTCATGCCTCCTCCCCCAGGATGGGCTAGGTCCACAAAGGAGAAGCTTTAAAGGCCTGCCAACTTTGTTAGCTGACCCTCCCTTTCGCTGCCCCCAGCATCTGGCTCCCACCATTTCTGGCCCCAAATATGGGCGGGAGAATCGGCAGGAAAACCATGTTAGGAAGAGAGGTGTGCCCACCTTTGCCAACTCCACCCCTCAGGAAGCGGAGGCAAGGTGAAGCACACATCTCAGTCCCCTCCATCTTGATAATGAGGGGATACAACCAATCAGAGAGAGTCTCATACCCCCCTCCCACTGGAGCTTGGCATAATAGGGGTAAACTCACCCCAATGAAGTGACCTATTGGTCCCAACTTGCACACCCCTATAACCCTAAATATAATATTTAGGGGTGACCCTGAACCTTGCCTTCTAAGATCCTAGAAGAAGAACGAAGAAGGACCAAAGATCCCCGCTGAACGAGGAAGAAGAGGACAACAACTGCTTTGGAACCTGCAACCAGTGAAACCCAGGCGTGTCCAGCAGCCATCTAGAACCCGTAGGGTCGGCCCTACTGTGAGGCGGCGCATAGGCGCGACAGCACGATAGCTGTGTGTCGAGGGTAACAGCCTGGAGATCATCCGCAATCCCTACCGAAACAGTGGGAACCTCCTCCGACCCCGATAACCCTGCCCCCGTCATGTGTCCCTCCAGGAGCCAGTCCCGAGGCAGAGTACAGCGGAAATCGTCACGACTGACCCCCGAACAGGAAGCACTAGACCGGAGAAAAGACCGAGGAGATCCGAGGAACGGCGCGACACTGCAGGAGAAGAGACGAAGGGAAAGGAGCAGGCGAGCCGAAGAGAGAGAGAAGCGGAGGAAAACGACGACCGAGAGGAGGACGCGGAAGGACCTGAAGCCGAGGATGAGTGGAGTGAGGACTGGTGGAGTCCACCGGAGGATGCTGGAGAGCGGCCGCATCCCTGGAGGGTTGCGGCGGAGCCGCCTCCGCAAGCCCACCCTGTTGACAGGAACCGCTATCACGAAGAAGAGTACCATCGCGAAGAACAACCCCAGCGCAGAAGAAGAAAGAGAGAAGTCACGAGAGGAAGAAAGGAGTCCACTGTATATAAATCACCCCGTGAACCTGTTGCCTTGAATAAAAACCCTAACGATTGCACATTACATCCAGCCTCCGCGTCTGTGTATCCGGCCCGCCCTTCCCCCACGCTCACAGGTGGTGTCAGAAGTGGGATTCGCCGGAGACATGGAGGCTGTGATCAGACAAATGGCGGACAGCCAGGAGAGCCTGGGAAAGGCAATGGAAAGGTTCCTCACGGTGGTGGAAGAGGATCGGGACCGACTACAACAGACGATAGCCGGTCAGGGGCAGACGCAGGAAACGGCTCTAGGAAAACTCGCTGACGCCATCAGTCAACAGAGAGGGACCACCACACTCCCCTCCCTTGTCCTCCAGAAATATGTGAGTGGAGAAGACCCAGACTATGTTTTTAACAACTTTGAAAGAATGGCGCTGGCAGCCGCATGGCCTGCCGAAAAGTGGGGACAGTACCTCGGACCGCTCCTCTCAGGAGACCTGCAAGCCGCCTATCAGGCCGCCAATATACAAGGCCTCACCCAGTATGAAGACATAAAACGGTGTATTCTCGAACGCTTGGGGGTAGACGAAGAAACCTACCGCATGAGATTGCGACAGGCAAAAGAAGGCTCCCAAGAAACACCAAGGGCACTGTACTTCCGAGTACGAGACTTAACCGACGGTTGGCGCAAACCGTCCACCTCCACTAAGGAGGAGATTATGTCCTAAAATATACCTTGAACAGTACCTCGCCTCATTACATCCCCCCATACAGAGGTGGGTACGTCAACATGCCCACCTCACATTAGAGACCGCGGTTGAGATTGCCAGCACCTTTAGCCGCACGCACGAGCTGCAGAAGGGACGTGACGACACCCCTTGGAAACCTGGAACCACCGGAGCCCATCGACCCAGCCGAACCCCAACGCCTGTATCCCGGAGACCGGACCCTATCACTATAGTACCAGGACCTCCTCTCCTTAGAGCCCCTGTACCCGGCCCTCAATATTACCACTGTGGAGGATTGGGACACATAGCCCGCTTCTGTCCGCAGAAAGAGGAGCCTATGGAAGTTGGCTTCACCCAGAACCTGTACTGCTCCCAACAAGGGAGGCCGCTACCACCATATCGCTGTAAGGTGCAGATAAACGGAGAAACTGTAACCGCCCTTGCAGATACTGGGTGTCTGCAGAGTGTTCTACGACCACAAGACATTAAACAAAAACCCGAGACCATTGAGGGGTCTGTAGCTATACAGTGCGTCCATGGTGATACCAAACACTACCCTACTACCCAGGTTTGCATCCAACACCCAACTGACTCGGGGTCCTCCCTGAAAGTAGGTCTCATCCCCCGCCTGCCCGAACAGCTCATTCTTGGGAATGATTATTCCCTGTTGGGTAATTTGATAAATGAAACAACCCCTAAAACAAAGGACTGGTGGACCGAAGCTCCCTTCTCCCAGGAAGAGAATCCCAGATG
The DNA here is from genome assembly GCF_964204655.1 of Triturus cristatus. Taxonomy (NCBI): domain Eukaryota; kingdom Metazoa; phylum Chordata; class Amphibia; order Caudata; family Salamandridae; genus Triturus; species Triturus cristatus. The sequence goes on along the minus strand of NC_140580.1, from coordinate 251,629,253 downwards.
GCCCCCTACCAAAGAAAAGAAAGACAGAGGAGAAAAGAAAAAGGGGTCTTCCCGATCCGGATCGAAGAACACCCCTGGGAGACAGACCGAGACTTTTATGCCACCCAAAGAGAGGACCCTGTCTTACAAGAAGCATGGAGCAAAGCACTAGAAAACGACGACCCTCTCCAAGTAGGTCCCTTCTTCTTTAAGAAAAATGGGCTATTGTATAGAAAAGGGGGTCTTACTCAACCAGCACAATTATTGGTTCCCGGTCCCTTTCGCGAGAAGGTACTATACCTCGCCCACAGTCACCTCTTGGGGGGTCATTTCAGTGATAAAAAAACCGAACAGGCCATTCTGGAAAAGTTCTATTGGCCAGGCATATATCAGCAGGTCCGTACTTATTGTCGGAGTTGCCCCATATGTCAGAAGAACAGTAGATACAAACCCTCCCGTGTTCCCTTACGACCCCTTCCCATTATTGACGAACCCTTCCACAGAATAGGGATGGACATCATAGGGCCATTACTACCGTCCAAAAGCGGGTGCCGGTATGTCCTTGTCTTAGTGGACTACGCCACCCATTTTCCCGAGGCGATTCCCCTAAGACAGCCAGACGCCCCTAACATAGCCAAAGCTATGATCACTGTATTTTCCCGAGTGGGGTTCCCCAAGGAGGTCCTCACAGACCAAGGGACCCCTTTTGTCTCAAAGCTCATGAAACAGGTGTGTGACCAGCTGGGCATAAAACAAATACGCACCGCGGCATACCATCCACAGACCGACGGGTTAGTGGAGCGGTACAACACGACCCTTAAAATGACGCTCAAGAAACTCCTCTCCCTAGAAACACGGAGGTGGGAGGACATGCTGCCCCTCGCTCTGTTCGCTTTGTTCGCCATCAGATGTAAGGTCCAACAAAGCACGGGTTACTCACCGTTTGAACTCTTATATGGGCATCAGCCCCGTTCCTTTCTAGATATGGCCAAAGAGGCCTGGGAAAGCCGAGTCACACCACGCGAAGCCCCTACTCGAATACGTAGACAAGCTTAAAACCCACTTGGCCCAGGTCCGCGCGATAGTCCGCCAAAATATGGACGACGCCCAGACGGCCCAGAAAAAACACTATGACAAGGGTGCCAAAGAGAGGTCCTTCCTAGTGAGAGATTCAGTGCTTCTAATGATGCCCTCATCAGACCACAAAATGTTGGGCCAGTGGCAGGGTCCCTATACCATACTTGATAAAGTGACCCCGGTGATTTATAGAGTTGAATTAGATCCAACCCGGGGTACCTCCCAAATATATCATGTGAATCTCTTAAAGAAATGGGTAGGGCCTCTCCCCATCTTGAGCGGTCATGAGCATGTGAGACCCTCCCTGATGAAACAGTGTATCGATCGGGACCTGCCTGTCGAGTTGAAAGAGGCCCTCTTAGACACTCTCTGGTCCCTACGGGAAGTTTTCTCCCTGGTCCCAGGGAGAACCACTGTCGTAGAACACAACATTAACACCCAACCCGAAAAGAAAGAGCGACTCCGGCCGTACCGCATACCCGAGGCACGTAGGGCCACGATTAGGGAAGAGGTTAAACAAATGTTGCAAATGGGGATAATTGAACCCTCCAAGAGTGACTGGAACTCCCCTATCGTCCTAGTCCCCAAACCCGATGGCTCAGTCCGTTTTTGTATAGACTTTCACGAAGTCAACAAGATTTCTGACTTCGATTCCTATCCCCTCCCAAGGGTCGACGAAATGATAGAGCACATAGGGAAGGCCAAATACATCAGCACCCTTGACCTTTGTAAAGGGTACTGGCAAATCCCTTTACGGGAGCAAGACAAGGAAAAAACGGCTTTTTCCACTCCTGACGGGTTGTACCACTTACACGGCGCCCCCGCGACTTTTCAGCGAGCCATGAACCTAGTGTTACAACCTCATGAACAGTACGCGGGAGCCTACTTGGATGACATTATCATTTACAGTGACACATGGGAGCAACACCTCCTACACCTCCGTAATGTGATTCGCGCTTTGGGCTGTCATAACCTTAAGATCAACCCGGCCAAGAGCCACCTGGCAGCCCAAACGGTGAAATATCTAGGATTTCTTCTGGGAGAGGGAGTCATAAGGCCCCAGAGCAATAAAATAGAAGCCATCACTCAGGTCCCATTCCCCCAGACAAAAAAAGATCTCCGTGCATTTCTAGGCCTGCTAGGCTACTACCGGAGGTTCATCCCTGACTTTTCCCAAATCGCTGCTCCCCTCACAGACTTATTGCAAAAAAAAAACCTTAGCACCGAAGCCCAGCTACGCCAACCCACCTCTAGATTGACCAAAGCCTTCGAAACCCTGAAAGCCGCTCTAACGACGGATACGGTGCTTACCAGTCCGGACTACTCCCTCCCCTTTCTTTTACAAACAGATGCGTCAGACCACGGTCTGGGCGCTGTCCTGTCTCAGTGTACCGCCCAGGGCGAAGAGAAACCCATCCTGTATATCAGTAGGAAACTATACCCGCGAGAGAAAAACTATGCAGTCATTGAAAAAGAGGCGCTCGCAATCAAATGGGCTATCGAGTCTCTACGATATTATCTCGAAGGACGGGAATTTACCCTATTTACTGATCATGCCCCATTGGAGTGGTTAGCCCGCAACAAAGGCCACAATGAAAGGGTATTACGCTGGTTCTTGTCCCTACAACCCTACAGATTTAGTACCAAATACCGAAAGGGCACAGAACAAACAAACGTGGACTTCTTGTCACGGTACCCTATGGACACCACCCCTACAAGAAAGACAGCTAGGGAAAGGGGATGTGAGGCGGCGCATAGGCGCGACAGCACGATACCTGTGTGTCGAGGGTACCAGCCTGGAGATCGTCCGCAATCCCTACCGAAACAGTGGGAACCTCCTCTGACCCCGATAACCCCGCCCCCGGGTCATGTGTCCCTCCAGGAGCCAGTCCTGAGGCAGAGTACAGCGGAAATCGTCACGACTGACCCCAGAACAGGAAGCATTAGACCGGAGAAAAGACCGAGGAGATCCGAGGAACGGCGCGACACTGCAGGAGAAGAAACGAAGGGAAAGGAGCAGGCGAGCCGAAGAGAGAGAGAAGCGGAGGAAAACGACGACCGAGAGGAGGACGCGGTTGGACCTGAAGCCGAGGACGAGTGGAGTGAGGACTGGTGGAGCCCACCGGAGGACGCTGGAGAACGGCCTCATCCCTTAAGGGTTGCGGCGGAGCCGCCTCCGCAAGCCCACCCTGTTGACAGGAACAGCTATCACGGAGAAGAGTACCATCACGAAGAACAACCCCAACGCAGAAGAAGAAAGAGAGAAGTCACGAGAGGAAGAAAGGAGTTCACTGTATATAAATCACCCCGTGAACCTGTTGACTTGAATAAAAACCCTAACGATTGCACATTACATCCAGCCTCCGCGTCTGTGTATCCCGCCCGCCCTTCCCCCACGCTCACACCTACCTTCACTAAAAAGACTCTGTCTCCCATGAGCACCGGATTTGCTCAACCAAAGACACCAACACAGGCCCCAGATCCAGCCTGCTCCATGGTTCTGCACTACTGTGTACCCAACCCCCATTGCCCAAGTTCTAGTGGCCCAACACCATGAGGCAGTCTCCCCAGCGATCTGGTGATCCCTGACCTTCCTCGATCTTCTACCCAACACCTGCAGTCTCGACGTGAGGGGTTCCCCGACCGCGAATGGAGCTGGTAAGAAAACCCAACACACAAAGACACCCCTGCAACCAATGCCCCCCGGCCTTGGGTCGCCAAACCGACTGTGTCCAGACATCCCTCAAATACTCCACCTTACCTCTATTGATGGTGGTCGCCCACAGGAAACCTCCTTGACCGAGCCTGCAGCATTTCTTCCGAACCTGAGATCTCCATTGGAAACCACAGGGCTCCCAAAGTCTCCTTGGCACCCTGCATTCGGTGACCGGCTGGTACTGCAGCTCCTCTGCTGATTGTTGGCCCCTGCAATGCTGATCTTAACCCCAGGAGCTTTGCTCCCACCTGCCAGTAGTACGCTGGTGAGCAGCCCCTGACCGAAGGCCCCCTGACCCTATTGGCTAAAATTAGGTCCCTGCACTTTGCACCCGGCCGCCCTAGTGCCACTGGTGGTGGAACGCGAGTGCCTCCTTGAAACTTGGGAAACCTTGGTACTAACCCTAAACACCCAGCTTTGTAAGTCGTTTACTTACCTGCAAACCGATAACATTCTTTTTCTCTTTAGGAACGCATGTTGTGGTTTTTCCTTTGAAAATGTTCTGTGTTGACCTGCTTTTTGTATGGCACAAAAGTAACTGTGCTTTGAAAAGTAAATTGTCTTACTTACCTCTGTATTGTATGACCCATAGTGTCATATCTAGGCATATCACCCAGAGTAGCTGATGCAACTGAACAGTAATGTAAAAGTAATCCAAAGTAATTTCATAGTATTCTGACCTGTTTTTCAAGCAAATACAAACCAGTAACAATACCAATTACATCTACAATTGCATTTCGTTTACAGCCTTGCATTTTAAAGTATATTTTGCCTACTTGTGCCAGGTTCTGTTTGGTTCTAGAAATAAAACATAATTATACCCTTTACTACTTACCTAATTGGTCTGGATTCAGTCTCTAAGTGTGTGCCATCAGTTCTTGCCTGAGTAAATACAATAAATGCTTAACAAACCCTCTGATAAGCCTATCTGCTCAACCACACTACCACAAATAGAGCTGTTAGTGATTATCTAATTCAGTCTCTGCTATACCTCTGGGGATCCACTGGACTCTGTGCACACTATACCTTACTTTGGTATAGTATATACAGAGCCAGCTTCCTACATTTAGACAATACATTACAGTAAGATGATACCTTGCCTCAGGCGTATTGGACATTACCTGTGAAGGCAGCCACATAGAAGCACATGATCCATGGGAAATAAACTATGTAAGAGGAGCGCAAGAATATATGTCATAAACATGCTAAATAGCAAGCCCAATAGAAAAAGCCCTCACACCTCATCACCACCCAAACCCCCAGTAAACCGATATCTCTCAGTGGAACAACAGAGTCTCCTCAAATGTGGAAATCGTCACCCAGTACCCCAGGCTCCCGGTGGACTCCTAAAGATACTCATATCAGCGTTTCTTCTGCGACTTTGGTTGTGACTGAGTTTGCCACTGTCCCCTATCTCTTGTTGCCGAAGAAGAGCTTGTGGACTCCCCATCATCCCCCTCTACAGTTCGATCCGAGGCTGGCATGATACCCACGATCCTTGTTACTACTTGTAGATCCGTGACATGGTGCGATGTATTAGTTGAAGGGTCGCTAAGCAGTCATCAATGTCTGATCAAAGCGTTCGCAAAGAAGTAGCCATATTCGCTTTCAATTCTTCACAAAGTTCTTTTTTTAAATCTTTCAGAGAGCTATGGAGATTCTCCTTTGTTAGTGCCATGGTTTCTACTGTACAAGGCTCCACCGAGGCGGCGCTGGGCTCCACTGGGGTGAAATAACTAGATACCCTATTATTGGGAGCCTTCTTTGGTGGCATAGAGACTCCACGAGACTGATCTGGTCGGCCCCAAGCACTGTAGATCTCTGTAACACTTGTGCGCAGGTCTCCCCAGGATGCTCCCCAGGGAGTAGCTCCAACAACAAGGATTTGGCGATGTTCGTACTCAGAGAATGTTTTAAAGTTCAGAGAGCATACCTTGTGGTGTGTCTACCCGTTCAGTAGTGCATGCCACTAGCAAAGGTTGTAGCTGTTCTCAAGGAGTGCTCCCAAAGCAATAGGTATGTTAAAGAATCAGGCATGCTGTTCCTCAGCTGCCCCCACTCACAGTAGCCCCCTGAGCCTTCATGAGCATAAATCTGCATACAGAAGTAGTATTGTGTGAGAGGAGATCACGGGCACACTCAGTTTCCAGGCCTCACCAGAGGGTCCCCACAGTGAAGCGATTGGGTCCCAAACAACTAGTCCTCCCCACTTGTGCCCGGGATACACACCCTTCAAATGGTTGCCGCAGTTTAAATCTTCAGCGAGGCATCAGCTCTGGTGCCCCGGACTCAGACAGGCTGCTTCTCTTTTCTCCCGGCTGACATCTGAAGGACAGGCATTTGGTGCCAGAGCCAGATTCCCCTTCTCCAGTCAGTGGTCGAGCCCCACAACTCTCACTTCTTCTCTCGGCCAGCGCTCCTGCGGACCCCGCTCATCGGCAGGCAAACCAGGCTGTTAAAATCTGGTTTGCGATGTCAACATAATCGGCGCCACCTTGTCCCCTCTCAGGCCCGTACGCTCACTTAAGCAGTAGCCATTTTGAAAGCGCCATGGCCCCTCTGCCCCTCGCCGATCACCAGCGCGTTCCCTTGGCGCTGCGAACACCCCCCCGCTCTCTCGTGCATTGACCATACACCCCTCCCCAGCGCGACCCTACCTCGGAAGCGAAAAAAAACCCCCCGGGGCCAGCACCTCCCCGTCCTTTGATGAACCCCCTTCCTCTGCCCTGCCCCGCTCCCAAGCCACCACCTGGTCCTGCAGCTGCCATTTATTGGCCCCCTTCCTGTAAGCAGTTGCCCCGATTCAAAGGATCTCCGACTAAATCAAAGGCCTCCCACCCCGTGCGATCCGATCAGATACCCCGTTCCGGGAATCGACAGAGTATCCTGCTGTGGAATAGCCATCACTTACTGTAGATATGTGTGGGAACGAGCTTGAAGTGGGGATTCCAAGGATGTCTTTCCGTACATCAAAGTCTCAACAAGAATGTGTCACGTGTAATAAAGCAATAAACCTGTGTATAAGAGGCCAGGCCTCAGAGATGTGGTTAGAGCACCTCCCGAAGACATTCTGTGTGCGTGTCCGAAATGACAGGCTCTCCTCGTGAGAAATAAACCCTGTTTCCTGCCTTCCAGTCTCCAGCGCCTGCCTCTTTTGTTGGTTAATCATCGAATGGTATAAGAGGCGATTACCGCCGGGCAATACTTGAAAGGTTATCGACTGAAACTACCGCTACCATTTAACAATTGGCGTCCCAAACATGGGGCCCATCAGCGACACGTGGATCCAACGGGAGAGGTCCCGACGACAGAGTGAACGACTTCAACGATCGGGAAGAGCTCCTGCCCGATAGACCCTCGTCTGGCAGCCGATCATCCGAACTTCACTGGTTCCGAGCAGACCTCTCTCGAGTGATCTACGGTCCTGACTGGGAACCATCAGGAGTCCCGCGGCAAATACGGAGAGTAGAGGACGATCGGGCGCTGGAGGCGGAAGACGAGAAACTGTCCATGCGGTCCGGGTAAGGTCGTGTAACACGACAAATTGCAAAACGATTGATTGATTGGTTGAAAATACTAGTATTGCTTATTTGATTGTTCTTTTTGAGATATTCGCTGCCTACAAACGGGGAAGAGTAGAAATACTCTCTCTCCCTTTGCAGATAGTGAAGGGTAGGTAACGCGGACTTTTGTCCCCCTTTGTAACCTGTCGTGCCTATTTTTCTCCCCACTGATTGATTGTCCGAACATTGATTGTTTTTAACGAATAGTGCTTTTTGAGGTATTCTCTGCTTACAAATAACGTGGAATAGAGATATTCTGTCTAGTCTTTGCAAGCAGTGGAAAGATAGGTAGTGCAGACTTTTGTCCCCGTTGTAACCCGTCATGCCTATCTTCTCCCCACTGATTGGTAATTGGTTCTTTGGTTCTACCCGGACCATTTATTAGAGGTAGCTCGTCCGGCCCCACCGGAGGGCACCCCTAATAAAGAGGACATACATATAAAATACGGATTAGCCGCTGTACCTTTCTAGCAAACTATGGCATAAAAATCGCTATAGAAAAACAAAAGGAATCGAGCAAAACCAGTAGGCCACTGATGGGATCCTTTTGACCCTGCAAAAATAAGAAACATTAGGAAATAGCCCTTCGCGAAAAATATGAAACTAGGGGAAGGAGCCAAGCTCACGGTCGAGATGGCCACGAGGTAGCTCGGCTCCGTCGCTCTCGCTGCCTAAGCATGTCTGCCCTACCACCCACCCCGCCCAATAAAACGACAAAACCCTACACAAATGGAAGTCTGCTGATACCCACCATCGGCGTCGCCGAACTGGGCTAGATCGCGCACAATTGGGCTATGTCTTTTTCTGGTTATGCAGTAACATCTTTGTGCTCGTTGCCAGATTACAAATATGTACAACACTCCAACAAAGTAGTTTGATTAAAACGCTTTAAAAACTTGTAGGTATATGCAACACTCCAACGGGGTAAACACGTTAAAACACTCTTTTTAAACAACTATTTACATGGCAGCCTGCTGCAACATCCATCCCAAAGCATTCACCGTCCGCGTGACACAGTCCCTGCCCCTCCTTCCTCGGAGTAGCAACATTGTAGCAACATTGGGCTGCTTTGGTCTGTCTTTTAGTAGGCTTTGGGCTATAAAAAAGCCTACAAAATCCATCGGCCTGTGAGGCGGCATCAGTGGCGGACTGTTGTGCGAATAGGCCGGAGGCAACACGGCGCTCCGAGATCCGGACGGCACCGAGGTGGTGTCCAGCAAGTTGTTGCGCTGGTCTGGCCATCCTGCAATGCTGCGCCGAAAGACGGCGTGGGGTGCCCTGGGGGGAGGCGACGCGAACGGGCCTCCCCCGCCTCCCCAGGTGGAGGCTCCTCAGTTGCAGTAGGGCACCCCTTAGCGTTTCACTCGCCGACCAGCTGAGAGAGCACCCCTTAGCGTTTCACTCGCCGACCAGCTGAGAGAGCACCCCTTAGCGTTTCACTCTCCGACCAGCTGAGAGAGCACCCCTTAGCGTTTCACTCGCCGACCAGCTGCAGCAGGACAGCCATTAACGTTTCACCTACCGGACGACCACCCAGGCGGAGGTTCCTTTCTGCACCAAGTTTCCATTAGCGTTCCACCCAAGAAGTGGGCCCCCGCAGTTGGTTGGTCGGGGGACCCACTCCGGTGGCTGTGGTGGAGAACTGCTGCTGCCACAGGACTCTCAAAATGGCGGCCGGCTCTTCGGATCCGGGCCTGGTCCACTAAGATGGCTCTGGGCTACCTTGGAACTCGGAAGCTTGCCTGCTCGGGCATGGGCCCCACCCTTGAAGACGTCCACCCAGCTTTGCAGATTCTACGGGAGTCATTGGCCCTCGACTCCCGCGGACTTCTGGTGGGGGCAACCGCCACTATTGCTCGATCATTCCACATTAACTTGTCTTTGCCCCGGGCGGCAGCCACCTTGTCCCCATTTGGCGCCGTGAGAGAGACTGATTCAGGGCGTCGGCAGAGAGACACGCCTGCTGTCCCGCTCTCCGAAAGGACCACGGCATTGCTGCGAGATGGTGGTGCCCTCATGCTGACGCCAGCTTCTGTTTGAATTACCAGGAGACACTGTAGACTACCAACTCGAATCAGTTCCGGTGGAACCTCAGCATGACCCGGGAGGAAAAAAAAACTTTGCTTTCCCCACCTTCGAGTCACGGTTCATGCTGTCTGTTCTTTCTGTTGGCGTTAATGAACATTTTTGAACTGCCAAAAGGGATTCTGGTCCGGCCGCTAGTTAGTGGAAACATTTAGACTGTACCCTGGACCCACCCGACCTCGCCCCAAAATGGCGCCGATGTAGGCGGGACCTACAACTCCTTATGGCGTTCCGGTTACTTGGCATTGATGTTAAGGGATATGTATACGGTCTTTTTTGCACATGGCGGGCGGGGGACGGGGAGGGTACTGACTGGGCATGCGAACAACCTTATTGATGCTGGTCTTCTCATTATTGATTATTTTTATTTTCGCGTTAAGGTAGTGTTGCTCATGATACTCGACGCCTCTTGCACCGTGGCCGGCCTATACGGTTGTAGGCCCGTATTTGTATACTGACATTTTCACAATAAAGGGTTTTCGAAGGAATTATGGAATCAGCGTCATAACAATCGCCTAGGTTGGTAAGGTTTTGAATAATGGCTGTCATTCCCAAACAATAGAAGACAGATAATGCAGACCCTTTGCCTGAATTTTGGATTGATGAAAATTTGTATCCATCACACCTGTCTTTTTCCAGAGTTGTTAGAAAATGGTTGACTGTAGCTTAAGGTATCTGCCGAATGTAAGGTATGGTATTTTGTCCCATAATATACGACTAATTGAGAAACAAATGCACGAAGAGGGAACTCGAATTTAGGGACAAATAAAATGAAGCATTTTTGGTATAGTAGAAAGGAAGGATATAGTACACAGAAAAAAAATGCGAAAAGGATAGTCAAGATCTGTGGTATTATACGTTCCTGCAGCTAGTCTGGTACGTGGTAAGTAGAACTTTTTCGTGGTTATGCGCGCTGATGTGCTTTGAATGCTGCCCCCCCCCCCCTCTTTTCTTCTCTGTAGGTTACATCGGAGTTCCAACTGAAGAATGGAGTGGACATGGACCGCACCGTGCTCCATGTAGGGAAAGACATAGACAAACAAGCGCTATGAGATGGTGCGTGGAGTGCATACCATCACTGGGAACGTGAAAAACTGTATGGTATGACTGTGCGTACGTGCCCTGATTGTACGGTATGAATGTGTATGTATTGCATATGCCTGGGTCACTGGAGAGAACGTCTTTGTATGACTGAAATGCTTGTCTATCGATCAAGGGGATGGGAAAATAAGCCCGAATATGGTAACTCCTCATTTGAAGAAACGACTCTCCCTCTCCCGGAAGCTAGTAAATTGGAGGGTGACTTACACCAGAAACTTGAACGGTCATTTCAGTACGACGAACCCGACTCCAACTGATAACCCAAATGTACCACCAGTGAGTCGATTCGTGTGCTGACTAAATAAGAGAAGTTAAGAATACCCCAGGTCGGGGTTCATCCAAATCCCCCCCCCTCAGCCCAGAAGTTAGGGATACTGGCATGTTTTAGATTCACCACTTCTTCTTCCATCCACTTAGAAAATAAGAGTTGTACCATTGAACGTCCGACCGATACCCCTCCTCTGCCTCAGTTTGGATCACCGCCTGCCCAGGGGTTGGAAGGCTCCACCGTGAGTATAAACACGACTGGACTAATGTCCGACCGGAAAAAGAGGAGTAAGTATTTTTCAAAAATGAGGCCTCCAACAAAATTGCCCAGAAAGGGAGGGGAGTAAAAAGTCCGACCCCCCCCCCCCCCCCCCCCCCAAATGAATTACGGAAAATACTGAAAATACGCAGCACGCATAGAAAAAGGACAGGAAAGGAAAGGTCCCCTTACCCAAAATAGCTCTGTGTCTTCGTCTTAGGTTTCTGTGCTTGATGTATGTACTGTTACACCCTATCCGGTATTTGTGTGTACATGAACGTTGAATTTATGTTTTCCCCCAGCTTGTGTTTTTGGACATAAAACTGACCCGTGCTGCTCTATGTTGTGTGTACACCAAGTGGCCTATTATCGTACACGTTTGTCTCTCCCTCTCTCTCTCGTTTTATGTCGTACGTGTACCAAATAGCCTACTTGATGCGCACGTCTCTCTCTCTCTCTCTCTCTCTCTCTCTCTCTCTCTCTCTCTCTCTCTCTCTCTCTCTCTCTCTCTTTCTCTCTCTCCCTCGCTGAAGGCTCCCTTGCCCTCTTTTTGAATATATGACGACACTGTACCTCCTCAGTATACGTATAATTGGCCTAAACACGACAGTGTTCGAACAAATTGACAGAAGCAAAACGACCGTATTTTGCCACACTACTACCTCTCCTTTCTGTAAAATGATGGAACTTAATTGGCTGAGAAAGAAAGGACAGGTAAGACGACTGAGGTCTCCCAATCTGGCCCTTATAACGGGAACTATATGTCAGTGGTTTTTGTCGTTTTAGGGCTCTAACGACTCCACCTCCATCGCTCAGAATCGCCCCGCCCATTGCACAGAAATAGAGCGTCTAAGCACCCCGTCCTTCCAGAATAGTCCCAGTTCTGTACTAGCCGTCCCTGGATATTTTAGGCAATACAGCTGATGACCTTGTTTTTAAAGATACATTGCCTAAAACTGATAAAGGTTAACTATTGTCTCCAGCAAGAAAAATGTTTAGCTTGTGTTCCTCCCCGAAACAGATATTTGTGAGCCCATGACAGTAGCACCTCGCACTTTTTCATAAACTTAGCAGTCCCTGGAGAAAAATATGGATCAACAGGGCTTGTGTTAGAAAGACGAGTCTCTACCGGAGAAGCCGGTTCGAATTTTGATAGACCAGGAAGTTGATAGATGTCAGACTTCTTGCCACGTTTATAAGGTACAGGAATCAACACCTAGCAGACCTGATGATGGAAATTTACAGGAACACTCGCACACCTGCACCACAGCAATGATTAATGAGTTAGTAGCATACACCGACATAAGAGTTAATAGACATCCACCATAGAGTGACCGATAAACGTTTCCCCGACTACTTGGGGTTGGGAGAGAGAATGAAGTGTGTAAATGTCTTCCCTACCAGTTCTCTAAGATTTTGTTTCTTGTACTCATTCAAAGATAACATGCGGTCATCGGAGGAGAGGGGTCGGACGTGACGCACAGCATGGCTGCGGATCATAGAACATCTATGGCCTCGACCAAGGGGGAGCCACGGAGCAAAAAGATGCGGGACGAGGCACCATTCTCAGCAGGGAAAGCGATAGAAAGAAGGGCTATCCCGAAGCCCCCCTGCTCACTGATCAGCTCGTGCCTGAAGTCCCAGCCCGTCGAGCCCGATTGATGGGCTCAGCGCTAAAAGATTCTGCTCTCCTTGGTCCGCTTTTTGATCCGATCCCACTCCACCCCCTCTTCCCTCGGCCTCCCAAAGCACGCCCCTATTCCCCCCCCCCCCTTTTTCATATGGGATTTTGAACTTGACTTGACAAAAGAAGAACGAAATGCGGGTACCCCGTCTCAAGGTACCTATGATAAGATCAGTTAGGGAACAGGACAAAACAGGACTGTGATCCGAGAGCAAAGAATGGTCACACCCTGCAACGTGAAAACCTGGATTTGAGCTGGACCTTAGCTCCACCGCCGGTGCTCAGCAGTGCCAACGAAAGAAGAAGAACAATGAGAGCTTACCAGTGATGGCTCGCTGTAATAGGACACTGGAAAGAAGAACTCCCTTTTGGACATTGCCCCCCCCCCCCTCTGACTGTAACTCATGTTGAGTTGAATTCCTCTCCCAACCACTTTCGTATTGACTATCTTCCAATCGAGTTTTCAAGATATTACATCGGTCACTTCCAACTGTACACTGATAGTCAAGAAACATTAACTTTGTATAATGACAATTGTATAACATCAGCCGTGCACATGACTATGCTGTCTAGTTTGAGCCACACGAAGTCTAGGCCTTAAGTAATGTACGTAATATTCCTTGTTTTGCCAGAACATTTTTTACGGTATCATGTTTGTGTTCAAGCGAGCTTCCCTCCTCCTATCTCCGGGTCTGACATATGACGCAGCTGATGTAATTTTGTATGCGCTACCTCCTCGCCTATCACATCAACTACATGTAATTATGTACAATTGTGTCAGATTATTTCTGTCTGTCCTAAGACTCTGTACTTTGAAAACAGGAACGCATGAACGCATTTACGATGTTGTGGCTAAGAATTTAACGAAGGTGGATGTCGGCTAGACAAGCTGGCTAGATATGTTAAAAAGGGAGGACTGTTAAAATCTGGTTTGCGATGTCAACATAATCGGCGCCACCTTGTCCCCTCTCAGGCCCATACGCTCACTTAAGCAGTAGCCATTTTGAAAGCGCCATGGCCCCTCTGCCCCTCGCCGATCACCAGCGCGTTCCCTTGGCGCTGCGAACACCCCCCCCGCTCTCTCGTGCATTGACCATACACCCCTCCCCAGCGCGACCCTACCTCGGAAGCGAAAAAAAAAACCCCGGGGCCAGCACCTCCCCGTCCTTTGATGAACCCCCTTCCTCTGCCCTGCCCCGCTCCCAAGCCACCACCTGGTCCTGCAGCTGCCATTTATTGGCCCCCTTCCTGTAAGCAGTTGCCCCGATTCAAAGGATCTCCGACTAAATCAAAGGCCTCCCACCCCGTGCGATCCGATCAGATACCCCGTTCCAGGAATCGACAGAGTATCCTGCTGTGGAATAGCCATCACTTACTGTAGATATGTGTGGGAACGAGCTTGAAGTGGAGATTCCAAGGATGTCTTTCCGTACATCAAAGTCTCAACAAGAATGTGTCACGTGTAATAAAGCAATAAACCTGTGTATAAGAGGCCAGGCCTCAGAGATGTGGTTAGAGCACCTCCCGAAGACATTCTGTGTGCGTGTCCGAAATGACAGGCTCTCCTCGTGAGAAATAAACCCTGTTTCCTGCCTTCCAGTCTCCAGCGCCTGCCTCTTTTGTTGGTTAATCATCGAATGGTATAAGAGGCGATTACCGCCGGGCAATACTTGAAAGGTTATCGACTGAAACTGCCGCTACCATTTAACAATGTGAGTCCTCTACCAGCAAGGGGGGTCCTCCATGTCAGCCTGCCACCAGCCTCACTGATCAGCTCCACAGCGAGTCAGGAACCACCAATGACCTAGTGCAGGCCCCACACTTCCAGGGGCCTCCCGGGCGCTCTCTAGCCTTCGCCACACCGCCACTGCCCCGTGGGTGCCCGGGCCACACTCAGTCCTCCCGTTCAGCTCCTCCGCTTGCCTGACCGCACCCCGGGACAGGGCACAGCAAGGCCCCACCGCCACCAGGCCTGCTTCAAGTGCAGCCACAATCCTCAGGTATCACCAGGGACAGCAGTCGATTTTCTCCTCTGCCCGATGCCTGTCAGTCTCTTAATGGCAGTAACAGTCACCGATTAGCATAATTCTCCCAGTTATTACAAGTGCTGCCACGGAGCCCTCATGGATCACGTCCACTTGGCCAACTTGGTTGGCTACGCCCCAGGAAACTTTTTTGATAATTTTGAGATTTTAATTATTAATTTGTAAAACCTTATCTGAGTCCTGGGTACCTGTGGCTCGGAGCAGTCAGGCTTTATGAAAGTAACACATGTAAAGCATAAAAGGGCCTATTTATAATTTGGTGGACGTAGGTTTGGCAGACAGGGCAATGTAAATGTAAATCCGTATTTGTAAAGCGCAAACTACTCACCCTTGCGGGTCTCAAGGCGCTGGGGGCCATCGTGGAAATTAAGTGAGCTATTGCCCAGAGTCACATGGTGCCGAGCTGGGCTGCTGCCAGAGCCAGGGATCGAACCGTGTGCTCTGAAGTCAGCTGCTCTGGCCACTGCACCACACCTCTCCACTATGGAATGGAGTCATTTACTCCGTTGCCTTGACTGCACCTCCACCTGCCAAATGACAAAATGGCCGCTGTTAGAAATTGGAGGCCTTAGTTACAAGTCCAGTGTGCCGCAGGAACGTCTATTTTTTTTTTACGTTCCGTTGGGGCACTGGGCTTACTATATCTACGAGGCCACGGAAACCACCCTATGTGGCTTTTCATGGCCCCGTAAATCTGGTGCAAGGCAACACAGCGCAAGATGCTGCTTTGCCTCACACTTTGTGATGGAGCCGTCCCATGTGACCACGCAATGCCCAAGGTTTTTGACACATTCCCAGATTTACAACATAGCATATATCTGTGAATGTGTGAAAAATGTAGCAGGGTCTATTTTTTACCACAGGCCAATTCTGCCCACACCTGAGGCATGAGACCCTGATAAGCCCCCACCAGCTAGCATAAAAGGAATCTGTGAATCTGTTAGGTTGACCAAACTGTCCCAGCTGGACTTTTTCTATGAATAGGCCCCAAAGTGTCTCTCTCACACAATATTTCCTCAGCGAGGCCCAGCTCCCCCGGGGGCCCCCACTCCCTCGATCTGCACTTCTTCTCTTACACCCACATAGATACCGCAAGAATAGCAAAACCGCAAGAATAGGGAACTTCCCGAGCTAAAAGAGACATCACGCAATACCTGATGGTTGGGGCCACTTGCCATCTGTCATCTTTCATATTATTGTATCTGTTGCTAGCTTTAATGTAACTAAGACATGCAACCAATATATTCCTAAATGTTCTGCTTTCTTATAAAAGTTTCCCTGAAGTGACGCAAATCCTGGTCAATAGATGTTCAATTTCATTGTGATTCATGGTCAAACATCCTGTGACCTTTTGAGAAACTTTTTGTAGCGTGGGTGGCACTTCTGTTTTCTTAAATATTTCCGAGAAGTGACCAAAATGCGTCATGTCCTATAGGTCAAAGACACCTGATAATGTCGTCATTTTGTGGTCAATGGTTCATCATTGAAAGACTACCCCGCTGCAGTGACCCCTTGGGTCGCTGACGCCTGTGTGGTCTCCTTCAGCCCTCTATCTAAGCATCTTTGGCTGAAGCTCTAATTGCTTATTGTACTTTGAAACTGTCTCTTTCTCTCTCCTCTGCATTGTCCTTATTCTAAAACATTATTGCAATTGCAAAGCAATAATGTTTGTTCCTCCTAACTTACCATGTGCATTCCTAGCATTGCAGTCAAGTGTAGTTTGCATTTTGAAAGTATTTCCATGGATTTAAAATATATTTGTATTGCATAAGTTTGTTCTTCACTCCAGAAATGTGTCTTTAAATGGCAAGACTTTGCTAAGACTCCCAGGCTCATTATTGAATCTTAAAAAGGGTTCTTCTTTCATATAAATCAGAAAGCTATTTTTCTCTATCGTTTACATGTCTATTTTGTCATACATTTGTAGAAGCACCCCCTCAAATTAAGCTGCCTTGGTTCAGTGCCCCAGGACCATGAAATTTCACCTTTTCATTGCATTTAAATGTACTTTGAAATTGTAAATTCTTGCATGGTTAATTTTCTCATTTAAGGGTTTGCCTTCTAGTCACTTGAGCGTCATAAATATGTATTTTTGTGTTGCTATTTCTGACTGATTGCTATTGTACTTTTAAATAGTCCTCCTAAAACTAATGAATTGATGAACATATTTTCTGCTGTGATGATGACTTGATGAAAAAAAGTGCCACTTCAACTTTGTTTCTTCATTTCACATATGTGTTCATTATTCTCAGATAAGCAGTGTTTCGGTGCCCTTGTGACCACACCAGAAGGGAAACTTATTACCCTTTAACAGCTGGCGACCACGTATCCATCGTGCTGACTGATCCTACCTGCGGCGGACCGGGGACTCTCGGCGGACTGCCCACGGACCCCCATTCTCTCCCCACTGCCAACCACTGGGTGAGTCAGGGATGTTTTTCATTTTTTCCCTTGAGTTACTTCGGTTGGTCCTTGGTATGTGGTTGTGAGGTGGGGGCTTTGGGCTCTGTCTCTGTCCGACTCCTCGATCCTTTGTAGCGGTCTGTCTTGACACGATTCGCACCCTCTGTGCCTCTGTGTGTGGTCACGGCTGTATACGTACTTCTCATTGTATTGTGGATAGTTCTATATTTTATCGTGTATTTTGGTTCCTTCGAGGTTAGAGTCCTCGAATGTGGTTCTAGATTTTGTCTGTGGTTCTAGACTTTATTGTGTGTTTTGGTTCCTTCGGGGTTAGAGTCCTCGGAGGAGATTTCAGTTTTTATCATTGTATTATGTATCTTCCTTGGAGGTTAGAGTCCTCGGATGTGGTTCTAGGTTTTGGATGTGGTTCTAGATGTTATTGTTTATTTTGGTCCCTTCGAGGTTAGAGTCCTCGGATGTGGTTCTAGATTGTATTACGTATTTTATTTTGAGGTTAGAGTCCTCGGATGTGGTTCTAGATTATATTACGTATTTTATTTAGAGGTTAGAGTCCTCGGATGTGGTTCTAGATTTTATGATGTATTTTGGTTTGAGGTTACAGTCCTGGTTCGAGGCTTCGGGGTTAGAGTCCTCAATTGTGGTTCGAGGTTGACCGTCCTCCATGTTGGTTCGAGGTTTTGAGTCCTCGTTGTGTTTTTTTATATTGACTTTGTATTTCACCGTTGCCTTCTACGTTTTATCTACAGTGTGGTTTTCTCTTTCCTAGGGTCCCTTTTTCAATGCGTGCTTCCCTTCTTTGCCTGTTTTGTCCTTTCGGGTCACATTATTTCACGGGCCTCTCTCCTGTCTTTAGCTCTCCCTTTGACGACCTCATTCTGCATGGATTGGGTGTAACATTCTTCTCTTTTATTAAAATATTTTTCATCTGTGAAGGTAGTGTCTTTCATGTGACATTCTTCTCTTTTATTGAAATATTTTTCATCTGTACACGTCGTGTCTTTCATGTCTTTCCCTGGCAGTACTTTTTTGCTTCGCAGCTCCCTGCCTCGAAGAGGGGAAGTCACTTGTGGTTACTTAGCAGCCTTCACCCACCTTCCACTTCTGTGGGTTCCAGCCAGGCTGCCTTGGCTGCGCTGCCTTCCTTCACCTCTTTCTCCCTTTCTCTTCTGATTCCAACCCTCACCCACCCCTTCTTTTCTTTCTCTCTTCTTCCTTTCTACATCTTACACGTTACGCTGCTCTCCCCTTCCTTGCCCTCTCCCTCCCTTCCTCTATACACTCTCTGCTCTTCAGCTTCAATTTCGATATCCATCTAGTGCACGGCACTGCTCTAGCTGTCCATAACACTACTTTTAATAAACTAGCTGACCTTACAGACCATCAACGCGACATCCTCTCTGCCACTTGGGAAATTCTGGGGGTCACCTTCACCCCGACGAATATAAAATATGCAGCAAGTATAACTTCATGCACCCATGATGGCCAAAGCCCAGCAACCACTACTGCAGATGTCAGTTCCAATGCAACAGCAACAGCAGGCCCCTACATACCAGGTGGTGCCCCACAATGCTGTGCCCCAAGAGGCACGGTGATCACCCCCAGCAAAACGTTCAAACAAGGCGCCATCAAGTAATACCTAGCAGGAGGATACACTGGTTAGGACAGCCCACAGACAACTCTAATGTGCCCGGTTTTATCATGCTCTAGGAGCAGCAAAAGAGGACCCCTTGCCAGATAAGCACTGTATATTTTGTTGATGGGTCCTCCACTATTGACCAAGAAAGAGGGGTCAGGTACACAGGAGCCGCAGTGGTTAGGGCCCCGCAGCACGAGTCCTCTGATTCACTAGACATTGTACAGCAGATTGCATTAACTTCACACTACTCAGCCCCAGCGGCCGAGTTAGTGGCCCTTATTGCCGCTTTAAACTTTGGGGCTGACGACCGCATCACCATGTATTCAGACTCTGCATATGTCACAACGACAACACACTACAGCATCTGGCTGATGCTGATCTGTTGATTTATTAGTGAGACCATAATATCTAGGTGCATATTGATTGTCATGTTGATTATTTTTAATTATATATGCAAATATTCACTTATGAGCAAATGTTGTCAATTTATAGTTGACTGGCCTTATACCATTTCCGTCATTTAAGGGTAAAAGCCCGCTAGTTAGTGTTGCTGTGATCTGTATCACACCAGTCATTAGCCTTACAGATCGCCGCTAGTTATTTGATGCTGTGGTCTGTAGCACACTGCACCACTCCACCCCTCATCTGGGTACGTGCCCAGGTTCAATTGGAGACCACGCAACTGGTTTGCGGTGCATCCAGTGTATACTGTGTCTAGCTACCAAGTATCTGCCTTCAAGACTGTTAATTACGTCTTTTTGTGCACGGTTTTAAATAGGCTCCCCTATTTTAACTCATTACACCCTGAATGGAGTACATTCAGTTCCTTGACTGTCACACCTCACGCTTCTCATCTCACCTTTCTGGCGTACTTGGACGCTTAGTAACGGATCCTCCCACTTGAATATTGAGTCAAGTGGTAGTAAGAGGGGGAGGAAGGTTTTCGCAGGCATTAATTGACCACGTCACACACCAACCTTTTTATGTTTTCTGGTTGCTATTACGCCCTAGACTAAAATGACATAATAAGTTGAGGTCAAGGACTGCCATCCCTTACCGCCCAGATCCCAATGATAGAAGATGTAATACAGGGTTAAATGGAGCAATTCCCTTTGATATTTTTGGATCCTCATTCTATTCAACATGCCCCACAACATCTAGATTATTGATAGCAATAGATCAATGAACAAAGATTGTAAAAAAAAAATGAATGAGTAAAGTGCCTTGCTGGTAACATACAAATATCTCCTTCCTTATTGAAAATAGATCTTTACAAAATAATGTTCTATGGCCCACAATGTTAAAAGACAAAAAATGCCATCAGTATAAGTAATATAGTGTTCCTGGCAGAAAAGAAAATACTTTCAGTTTCAAGTGCATATGAATATCTCTCTATTTAGATGACCAATTATAATTCATAAATAGATAAAATGATGGAATGGAATGCACGCTAGCTACACCCCATTTTCGTTTTGGATCAAAATATAGGTCCAATACATTATTGTAGGCCCTTAGGAGCAAAAGACTAGAATATACCGCGTTTACACAACGTGCATGACATACAGAGAACGTGAGCCTGTGTTTGACTTGATAGTCACATGTTCATATGCAACTAGGTCTACTGAGCTTTTCGAGGTGGATGAAAGGAGTACCATTGAGTTCAGGGAACAATAAGGATCTGGTATCTAGCGCCAAAATACCATTCTGAGTGAAAGTGTGCTTTACAAAAAAGACATGTGATATTAAATATTCTATTCAGCATAGCGTACAATTAAAGACAACACATGTTTTTAGATGTTATGCGGTAACAAAGAGTTAATAGGCTTTCTCTTGGGCTGCCGTTAGAAGTAGCATTCCTGGCCTACCACAGATTCTGGGTGTTGAGCCAGGCAGGAAAGGGACTTCCTGTGGTTGGCAGCGAACATGAGATTGAGAAGAAAGAAAAATATGTATGTGTAGAAATATATTTGTGTCTGTGGAAGTGAACAAGAGAAATAGGTTGCCTAGGATCACACAATTTGGTAACGGGGGAAGCCGAGATTCAATACAGTGTTTCAGGTTTCACGTTGTACAGTTTAGTGATGGAATATGTATGTGTCTATGTATGTGTATATATATATTACCTACTGGCGGTCGCCAGTAGGTAGTTATAGTTAGGACCTATTTTCCATAGGAAATCCGCAACATTCTATTTGGAATAACGTTGGCGCCGATTGACGAATCTTTGCAAAATTTTCCAAACTTTTGGCCAGCTCCGGTCCGCTCCTATCCTGAAAATTTCATGGTGATTTGTCAAGCGGGGGCCGAGAAAAAAGGGGGGTCCCAAAACGCGTGTTCCCCATGCATTTTCCCATAGGACCTGTTGACGCAGCTACAGCCCGAACTGCTGAACGGAAATACACCAAATTTGGCAAAGAGGTAGTCCTCAGTTCAGACTCGTGCCTTTTGTTTAAATGGTGTAAATCCATTCAGTAGTTCCTGAGAAAATTAGAGTTAAAAAGATAGATATATCTGGGCGGAGCCTAACCACACATCTCATCGTGAGATCTGATTGGCTGTCAGTACTTCATCCAAGAAGTGTTGGCAGCCATCTTGGGACCAATATACATGATAGCACCTCATTAAAAAGCATTGCAGTTAATAGAAGGTTTTAAGACATTAGTTACATTATAAATCATTTGTTGATGGTACCATACTCATTTTAGGAATTGTGGTGTGTTCTAAGGTGATTTTACCATGTGAAAAAGCCTTCTGCTGTGATATCATGAATCATGTTTGAGAGAACTATTTTCTCATGCTTTTCCCACAGAGCTTTGGAAGGTGATCTATAAGCTAAACTGAGAGCATATTTTCTGTAAATTGACATTATCTTTCTCAGTCATGTGAGAATGAAGTCTGACATTCTCAGTAAAACATGTACATCCAACAAGGGCAGAGACTGTCAGTTGATTCCTTTGTGTTCTACTGCAGCTTCCCAGAGTGTTCTAAAGAACAATTAGAGCGCTAACAGTCCTACTTATGACAAACGTATTGCACACCTGAAGCCATCTTGATTGGAATAAAGTGGTAACTCTTAAAACATTTAATTTAAAAAGGAACAAAATGAGGGGGTTCATTTTGCCATAGAAAGTATGATTAGTGCTGCAGAAAGAAAAATTAGGGCACATTTTGACTTCTCAAATCCTCTTCTATTTCATAAAAAAATTCTGACATGCAGACTGAAACATGCACTTTGAATTCCAGCAGCAGACTTCCCTGGTGAGCAGTAGCTTTACTACAGTGATCTAATGAGCAACTAGAGTGCTGACATTCAGAATTTATGGCAAATGTGTGACACATCTGAATGGCTTCTTGATAAAACCAAAGTAAACAACTGAAAGTATTTCCTACTGAGGAGACTGCAGTAAATGAGGAAATTAGGAAACTTCATAATAAATAAATCTCCCAAGATGGCCACCAGAGACAAAAGAGCCCAAATGTAGCCCAAATATCACCCAGATGTAGCCCAAGTATAGCCCAATGACAGAATGTCCCAGAGTGTTCTTAAGAACAACTAGAGCGCTTACTGTCTTACTTATGACAAAAGTATGGCACACCTGAAGCCATCTTGATTGGAATAAACTGGTAACACTTAAAACATTTAATTTAAAAAGGAACACAATGAGGGGTTCATTTTGCCATAGAAATTATGATTAGTGCTGAAGAAAGAAAAATTAAGGCACATTTTGAGTGACTTCTCAAATCCTCTTCCATTTAATTAAAAAATTCTGATATGCAGACTGAAACATGCACTTTTAATACCAGCAGCAGACTTCCGTGGTGAGCAGTAGCTTTACTAGAGTGATCTAACGAGCAACTAGAGTGCTAACATTCAAAATCTATGGCAAATGTGTGAATACCTTCTTGATGGAATCAAAGTAAAAGACTGAAAGCATTTCCTACCGAGGAGACTGCAGTAAATGAGGAAATTAGGAAACTTCATAACAAATAAATCTCCCAAGATGGCCACCAGAGACGAAAGAGCCCAAATGCAGCACAAATATCACCCAGATGTAGCCCACATGTAGCCCAGTGACAGAAGTGTGCAAAACACTTATTTTTTGTGTATTTGCAGTTTTATATAGTGCAGACTTGTCAGGTATTGGAGTGCTTTACATGAGCATTGGTTACATCACACAAGATCAAATTCATTTTGGTTGTAGACATGGGGAGATTAAGTGATTTGACCAGAATCACAGAATGTTGAGCTGAAGCCGAAACTCCAACCTGGTTCCCCAGTTGCAAAGTCTGCAGCTCTGGAAGTAACACCGCATCCTCTCCCCTAGGTGCAACATTTAATCAAGTGGTCAACTGGATAAAAAAACATAAAGATTACAAATAATTTAAAAGTTCTTTGTCGCTATTTGAAAACTCAGAAAATATGTCCTCATTTTAGTTTTTTAGAGCACTAACTATAATTTTGATACAAATAAGGCCCTCTCATATATGTAATTTCTAAAGGAAATGCTCTAGCTATTACAGTTTTGATTACATCAAGATGACGTCAGGCGTTCCACACTTTTGTAATAAATATATAATGTTAGCAATCTAGTTGTTCATTGGGATACTGTTGAGAGGCAGAGGCCAGGGGCACGGACTCTGAAAATTGAAGGCAGGTAGGAGAGTGCAGAGGCAACAATTTGACCACACTGGGCAGGCAGGAGAGGCAGTGGCAGCACAACAGACTATGGAGGGCAGTGGAAAGGGGGGCAGGGGCAACAAACCAACAATACAGGACTGGCAAGAGAGGCTGTGGCAATATAATAGACCATTGTGGGCAGAAGGAAGAGGCAGTGGTAGTACAACCATACATGCCAACAGACCCGTTTCAGCCAGGAAACGTCCAATGTTTTAAGCTCAAATGGGCTTTATTTGATCTGTCTCCTGTCTACAATCTCCTCTTTTTCAATGTAACTCAAAGGGGAAAATCAATACCCCAGTTTTTTTTTCAAAATCTCCCTCTTACCAAGTTCAAAATGTTATCAAGTATGGTACATTGGATCATGGTAGGCAGGAGGAATTGGGTTGGGACATGGACTCGGATAACAGAGGACAGGAGGGCCATGGAGAGGTGCACCAAACTGACCCTACAGGGCAGGCATCAGGGTTTGCAGCAGCACAATATACCACAAAGGGCATGCGGGACGGGAGTGCAGCACAACAATCCATAGAAAGCAATAGGGAGGGGACAGGACCATGCACATGGACAACAGAGAACAGAGGGGAAAGAGGCAATGGTAGCTAGCTGACCATAATGGACAGACAGGAGAGAAAGCTGCAGCATAACAGACCATAAAGGGCAGGAGGGACGGATCAGGGACATTACAATGGAACAGACAAGCCAGGAGGGAGGGAATAGGGGTCTGCACATGGAAACAGAGGGCTGGGGGCAAGGGGGCAGGGCAGGAGCAGCAAGATGACCATGGAGTCAGGCAGGATGGGCACTAGAAACAAGACACACCATGGAGAGCAACAATGAGACTATGATGGCATACACACAGACCATGGAGGGAAGGTGGGAGGGGGTCAGGGGCAGCTAGCTGACCACACAGGGAAGGTGGGAGGGGCCATGGCAGCACAGAAGACCATGCATGGCAAGCGGGAGGGTTAGTGGCAGCACAATGGCTATGATGGGCAAGAAGGAGGGTGCAGGGGCATGCACAAAGGACTATGGAGGATAGAAGAAGGGTCAGGACCTGGGCACAGACAAGAGAGTTCAGGGGAAGGGGCCTCACAACAGACCGCGCGGGGCAGGCAGGAGGAGCAGTTGCAGCACAACAGACCAGGCAGGGCAGAAGGGTGTGGCAGTAAAATGGACCGTGGAGGACAGGAGGAAGGGGATAGGGGAATGGCATGTGGACAGGCAGGGTGGAGGTGGCAGGGACAGGTTACAGTCATCTGACAATGATAGGCAGGTGGGAGGGGAGTGGCAGCTCAACAGAACACTCAGTAGATAGGAGTGGCAGGTCCATGGAACATGGTGGGCAAAAAGGATGGAGCAGGGGCATGCACAAAGACATCGGAGGGCACAGGGAAGGAGAATAGGGGCAGCAAGCTAAGCACAGAGGCTAAGCAGGAGGTCAATGATGGGCCATATAATTGGGCAATGGAGGGCAGGAGGAGTGGACTGGTACATCATGCTAAATGGAGGGCAGTGGCAGCACATCAGACCATGCATGGCAGGAAGGAGGAGGCTAGTCCATGGATTCAGACAACAGAGGATAGGGAGGAGGTGGATGGGGCAGCAAGCTAACTGTTCAGAGAAGGTGGGTATTAGGAACTTTATTGTTTTTAAAATGTGTGTCTGTGCGAACTACTTAAAACATGAACAAGTATGCAGCATAATCTCACTTTTATTCAGGAAGAAGAGGACGTTTGTGACTGTGACTCCGGGCTCACTTGGCAGAAACACCCCCGACCCACCACCCCCCATCGCAAAATGTAATGCCCTTGAAAAGGGTAGGTGGACGCAGTGTTATATAGAACATAGTCCTGAGAGCACGATTGAAAATGAAAACTAGATATAGTATATGGTATAAACTATGCATCAAAAAGTGTGATATAAGATGAACCGGGCGTGAAATTTAATATGCAATACATTGTGCGCAATGACAGATTCATTGGAGAGCGCGAGATAGCACAGGCACTAGCGCGTGCTATGCGATATGCGCCTTGGAGTGTAATATGCACAGGGCAGTGTTGTGTAACCTAACTAGTCTCTAAAGTTGTAATATAAAATATGTGCTGGGGAGTGTAACGTTGCATATGCACTGTGACAAAGATATGGATCCCAGATTGTAATATGTATGACATAGCGCTGTGCGTTATAACATAGGCATCAAGGAAGGCACGTTAGATGGGCCAATATAACCCGTGCGAAGGCAAGTGTGGCATGACATATTCACGTGGTGGTGTTACAGTGCACATGGGCTAGAGAGTGTCATAGCATAAGCATTAGCTGGTGGAATACAACACAGAGGTGTGTGGCACTCAGCGGGCACTGGTGGGTGTAACACAGCATTGGGCTCAGCCAGGAGCACGCTGTGACTCTCAAGTGAGGTTTGTCTCCTTTCCAGAGAGTAAAATAAAAAGTATTACACATCCGGCGGTGGATGTGTGTTTTATTAACCGTGAGGGGGGTTTCTTGCATAGTTTGGTCGAATTTTTGTCGAATCCCCTTTGAATGGCTTGGTGTGCGTGTGTATTAAATGTGCCCGTCAATAGCTACCCATGTTTGTATAAATAAATGACAAGGGTGTCTATTTGGAGAGTACCCACCGGCAGGGGCGCCGGGATTAGGCGTCAGACACGTCAGAGCTTCACTAGCGGTGTAAATACATTCCACGTGGATTCATTGTATGCATAGTCGCCTTTTAATGAATATCACGCAAATCGTCATGGTGATAGGTACATACGGTTTGTCCAGCATGTCCTAGGTGTTTCTATAAATATATATTTCTTAAAAATAATAAAAAACAAAGACTGGCCCCAGGGGATGTGGTTCCCAGGGCCATAAGTGGCCTGAGGAGGGGGGCAACGCAGCCCCCCTCCTAAAAAATAAATTTAAAAAAAAGGGCATGACCCGGGGGTTGGGGTTCCCGGGGCCGATTAAGGCCTTGGGAGGGCCAAATTAAGTTTTTTCAACAAAATAAATTAGGGTGCAGGCCCTGGGGGATGGGGTCCCCAGGGCAAATAAATTAGAAAAAGAAGGGGGGGCACACAGCCCTCCTTCTTAAAAAACATAAAATAAATAAAAGACCGGAATCGCGCCGGAGGCCACGCCCTCTCCTTGCAGCACTCTGCAAACATGCCCCCTGGCCAGTTGTAAGTTGGGAAATTAATTCCCCTTCAATACTGAGGGTCCCTGAGGGCCAACTAGCCCAACAGGTATCTCCAGTATGCGCCAGGGAGCTGCGTTGCAGACAGGTGTTCTGAGGCCACGCCCCTTTTTACACCTCTATGCAACGCAGCTATTTGGCGCTTACTGGAGGTACCTAGTGGGCTAGTTTGACCCTAGGGACCCTTAGGATTCAAGGGGACTTAATCTCTCAACTTAGAACGGCCACAGGACGCGTTTACACAGTGGTGAAGGGAGGGGACGGGGCCTGAGGTAACGTGTGCAAACACGCCCTGTGGCGCGTTTTAAGTTGGGGAAATAATTCCCTTTCAATCCTGAGGGACCCTGGGGGCCAACTAGCCCACCAGATGCTTCCAGTAAGCGCCACTGCTCTGCGTTGCAGAGAGGT
This sequence comes from Triturus cristatus, assembly GCF_964204655.1. NCBI lineage: Eukaryota > Metazoa > Chordata > Amphibia > Caudata > Salamandridae > Triturus > Triturus cristatus. The sequence continues at coordinate 251,602,132 of NC_140580.1, read as the reverse complement.
GGTGCAGGCCGTGCCCCTTTTTACACCTCTCTGCAATGGTGCTTACTGGACGTACCTAGTGGGCTATTTTGCCCCTAGGGACCCTCAGGATTCAAGGGGACTTAATCTCCCAACTTAAAAAACGGCCACAGGGCATGTTTACACAGTGGGGAAGGGAGGGGACAGGGCCTGAGGTGACGTGTGCAAACACGCCCTATGGCGCGTTTTAAGTTGGGGAAATAATTCCCCTTCAATCCTGAGGGCCCCTGGGGGCTAACTAGCCCACCAGGTGCTTCCAGTAAGCGCCACTGAGCTGCGTTGCAGAAAGGTGGTCCAGGCCGTGCCACTTTTTACACCTCTCTGCAACGCAGCTCTGTGGCGCTTACTGGAGGTACCTAGTGGGCTAGTTGGACCCTAGGGACCCTCAGGATTCAAATGAACTTAATCTCCCAACTAAAAACGGCCACAGGGCGTGTTTACACAGTGGTGAAGGGAGGGGACGGGGCCAGAGTTAACGTGTGCAAACAAGCCCTGTGGCGCGTTTTAAGTTGGGGAAATAATTCCCCTTCAATCCTGAGGGACCCTGGGGGCCAACTAGCCCACCAGGTGCTTCCAGTAAGCGCCACTGTGCTGCTTTGCAGAGAGGTGGTCTAGGACGTGCCCCTTTTTACATCTCTCTGTAACGCAGCTCTGTGGCGCTTACTGGAAGTACTTAGTGGTCTAGTTGGACCCTAGGGACCCTCAGGATTCAAGTGGACTTAATCTCCCAACTTAAAACGGCCATAGGGTGTGTTTACACAGTGGGGAACGGAGGGGACGGGGCCTGAGGTGACGTGTACAAACATGCCCTGTGGCGCGTTTTAAGAGGTAGTTTTAATCCCCTGCCCTATTATATACTAGGGGCTTACAGAGGAGGTCATGCTAATCACAGGGGACCCCAACGCATAGTGTTCCCTAGTGTATGTAGGTGTTTTCACTGTATTCTGAGTGTCTTAACATAGCACTGGCTCTAGGACTGGTTAGTCAGACTCAGTTACCACCAGTATCCGTCTGAAAAAGTTGAGGGTACAGGATGATTTTGCAACAAGGCTTCTTTCTGCTCTTCTGTTTGTTCTTTCTGCACGTTATCCTTCTTCCTGCACTTTTCTTCGTCTTTGAGGACTTCTGTTGCTTCTTTCTGCATTTCTTTTTTTTCTTTCTGTGCGTTTTTTCTTCTTTCTTCACATGCCCTATCTCTGTAGGCATAGTTAGAAATTAGCATTTAAAAAACCTTTGAAATTCACTGAAAAAAACCATAGGTTTCAGGCACGTTATAGTTAGGAATTAGCATTTAAAAAACCTTAGAAATTCACTGAAAAAACCATAGGTTTCAGGGGCGTTATAGTTAGCTGGACTTTTCACCCGTATAAAACCATTGAAATTCCCCCGTTATAGTTAGTTTGGCTAACTATAACTCGCTATGCCCGCAATGCACTGCTGATGATGTCACATATTACATCACTCATGACATGGTCAGTGACATCACTGATGACATCACTGATGACATCTCAAATGACATCACTGATGACATCACTGATGACATCATCCTTGTGATAGAGTGGCAGACCTCCTCTCCCCCTAATATAACCTTTGATACACACATTCAAAAATAGAAACTAAAATTTTCAAAACAATAGACATACCAATACCAGTTACAACAACCTATTCAGTAATTCTAATATCCACATACACATCCACTCATTCACCAACAATCCTATACAGTCACTCATACATGTACTCACTCATCATATGTACTCATACACCTATACATCCTGTTACACAACGCCACTCATCCATAGTTACTCACACACATAGTCACTCATGCTAATAAAGAATCAAACATCCATTTACTTGCATATACAGTTATACACACACCACCACACTTACTTCTACAGAAACTTACACATACTTAGTCTTTTAAACAATCACTTATAGAAACACATACTTATTCATACAGGAACTCTTTCAATCTCTCACTTACATACACCAATAGTCACATATACTAGTTTAAAACATATGTAGTTACTCATAAAGACACTATTGACACAGTCATTCACTCACTAACACACCCATGCACACACTCATCCACCCATACAGTCCTGCACACATGCTGTCTTCAACACATACAAACAGTGAGTCACTCATTCATGCACCTCTGCACTATGTAATACCCCCCACCGAACCATACAGACACTCAGACACTCATACTGATACTCAAAAAACCAACTAATAACCTATATAGACACTCATGTAGCTTCTCAGCAACCCATGCAGCCACTTATACACAAAGTGAGAGACTGATACAGATATTTACATATTTAAACATTACTGATTTCCAGTATCTTGTACATAAGAATCTAATGATTTAACAAAATCTTGTAGAAAGAAGTCAATATATTGCGAGGTTTTTTCATACATTCCATTCCGAGCTGAAATAATAGGTCTACCTGGCTGATTGTCCCGATTTTTATGCGCCTTCAGGATAAAATATATAGTAGGGATGACAGGATTGTCTTTTCTCATGAAGTTGTATTCAGTTTCCGAAATCATATTTTGCCTTTTCCAACATGCCAATTTGATTTTAAAATCTTTATTAGATGCATTAATGGCTGCTGAAGTGGTTCGGACATAACAGTCTCTATCATTGAGTTGTAAATAAGCTTCACGATCATAGTCATCCCTTGTCAAAAGTACAATATTGCCTCCTTTGTCGCTTTGGCGGACAATAACATTCTTTTCCTGCTTGAGTTTGTGCATGAGATTCTCATACTGCTGGGTTTGATAATTATATCGACGTTGTTTTTTCTGAGTCTCGATATGCAGTTTTTTAATTTGGGCTGTCACATTTTCATGAAAGATATCAAGTGAAACCCGTGGTATGATGGGATTAAATGTGGAGGGGAGTCTAAACGGAGTTATCGGAGTAAATTGTTTAGTACCATCAGTTCCAATAGTATTGATAATGCTACCTGCTCCCTCCGTGTCCCATAGATCTTGCATAGCCTCTAATAATGGGACCTCAGATAAGGGAGTAGCCATGGTGTTGCCTTGTTTGATGTTTTTTAATGCAAAGGATTTTTTTAGTTTTAGTTTTCTCACCGTTTTATATACGTCTAGTCTTGTGGCGGCATAATCAAAATTGACTTGGGGTGAGAAGGAAAGCCCGAGTTTGAGAATAGCTTTTTCATCCTCCGTGAGTGTTAATGGGGTCAAATTGACTATGGTATTGTTACTAGTGTCATTAGGATTTATTTTTTCATCCAGTGGCCTCTCCCCCTCTTCTTGTTTTGACTTGGGGCTCCTCTTCCTCGCCCTGCACCTCTGCCTGCGCCTGTAATTGGCGTATTTTCGTCGTAGTTCTTTATTGTTGGTCTTGGACGTAAGGTTTGTCTCCTTTCTGCACATAAAAAATTGATTTCTTCTCCCAGGGATGGTTTAGAAATCTGGCCTGTTGCCAGCCCATTGCGTAACTCTGACTCCGAATCACTGCTCCCTGCTGAGCTTAATTCGGAATGTGAAGTGTCAGCCACATTAGTATTCCTGCTAGGCCCTTTGGGGGTCGGTGCACATTTGGCCTTGGGAACTCGTAATACATCATATTTCTTCGCAAATGTAAAAATCTGGCCAAGTTGGTAATCATTTCGATCTCTCTGGAATTTGAATGCCTTCCTTTCCATGATTTTTGCTTCCTCCTTCTTAAGTCTTATGGTAATATCGTTAATTAATTTTGTTTTTTCATCTGTGGTCTCTATTTTGTCCAATTCCTCATTGATTTCAGCTATTTCCTTCAGAAGTTGCGCTCTATCAATATCTGCATATTTAATTAGAATCAACACCAGTCTCCGAGATGATTCCAAATTACTTTCCGCCCATTCGCGCATAAGCTCTGGGTTAGGGTTCTCATAGCTTGGGGCCGTGAGTATTCGTATCCCCGTAGAATTCTGTTAACATCGATATATCGTTGGAGGGACTTCGATTCCCACCACTTGCTCTGCTCACTCCGCAACTATTAATCCAAAATGTTATATTTTTCTTTTAACGGACGGTCTCTTGTGTCAATATCCACGTTGTTAATGTTGCGGGTATTAGCTGGTAACGGGAGGCTGTCAGAGAACATGGTCATGGCTGCAGCCTCCTGTTCTCGTACATTGTCGGCCGACATGCTTGAGAATTTGCAAATATTTTGTTGCGCATGGGGGGCCAAATACGGGTACTAAGAAGCTTCTTCCGTGGCCACCCCCGCGCTGCACTTTTACTCTCCGCCCCTCGGTACCTGAATTTGGTTGCGCAGATTTGGAACTGCAGCGTCGCGTCCTCCGACTCCGATCCAACAGCTCCTTCTCAGTTTGCAACAATTGCGGATACGTACCAGGGGGCTCAGACGCCAACGATTCCTTCCGGGGTAAACCTGGAATCGGTTTCACTGCAGGCGCCGTCCAATTCGTGGAGAGGGTCCCGTGTTAAGGCCGTGTGAAACCAAAGCCGACCAAATATATCCTTGTTACCACGTCGTGAATTCGGCAATCATCCGGACATCAACAAGCTAGGTACACGGACCTCAGTTAAGTGCAAATTATATTTTATTGCAAGATGCAAAAGCCATAACGTTTCGGCTCCTCCGAGCCTTGCTCACATGACAAAGTACCCACCAATGAGTGCAGCTTTTAAATTGACAGGACTAGTTGATTCAACATCACGTGGGAAACACAGTCATAGAAACTGAAGATATACTGAATAATACACGTAAGACCCTATGGTATTAAGTCATCAAGTAACCTGCAGTTGTACATCAAATTAATAGAGATATCAAATTGTTGTTGGTCACAAGTAATATAAATAAATAAGTGCAGAGTAAGCTGCGTGATTTACAATCAATGCTTAAATGCTTGGTCTCAGAATAGCTGATTCATTTCACAATAACCAAAATGCAGCTCAACTGACTGTTAACAGATACCAGAACCTAAATGGATGTACTATAATATGCAATCAGATAACCTTTCCCAACCATGAATGAATATAAAGTGCTAAAGTGCATAATAGAAAATAAAACATATCATGTCTTAAAAAAACACGAATCGCATAAGATTAAATAGTTCAGATATCAAAATATGCGATCCTGCGTTAATTGTACAGATTATTTGAAGCAGAACGAGGCCAGGCAAAAGAGGAAAATAGAGCTATCACAGATGTTTTGATCACATCTCCCTCACTAAGCCATGTATTCACTAAGATACACTTAATCAGTCAGTTATACAATCAATTTTTCAAAAACAAATCATCCATTTAGACACTTATATACCCATTTATTCTTCCATCGACCTTGAGATATACATATATAAAACATATGTAATTTTCAGAAAAACACACATTCACTGGATGATGTCATCAGTGATGTCATCAGTGATGTCATTTGAGATGTCATCAGTGATGTCATGAGTGATGTCACTGACCATGTCATGAGTGATGTAATATGTGATGTCATCAGCAGTGCATTGCGGGCGCGTGAGTTATAGTTAGCTGAACTAACTATAACGGGGGAATTTCAATGGTTTTGTACGAGTGAAAAGTCCAGCTAACTATAACGCCCCTGAAACCTATGGTTTTTTCAGTGAATATATATATATATATAACAAACAAATCGTCCTTGCGGGGGGAGCTCTCAATAGCAGGTGCCGGCGGTGAGGTAAGGACAAACCTCACAATTATTGTCAAAGCAAGATTTGAAAATCAAACGCTGCACTCTTCCTGGATTTTCATCAACACGAGTTTAGTGACCTTCTCTCCACCTACGCGTTTCGAACTTGAACAGTTCTTGATCACGGTAGTTGCATATATATATGCTTCGCTCCCCTGTGACTACTGAACGGAAGCAACACTACTGACTGGCACCATCTTTGGGGACTTGAATTATTGTCCAGGATTATGAAACATTAGAGGCCATCCTAATTAAGGGTTATAGCAAGTGCAGCTGTGTAAAAGGAGGTAAGGAATAAGTTGTGGGATATGCACAGCTGTGTGCAGCATTCAAAATATGAGACAACCAGAGATCCGTAGGAATAGATTACCACAGGTAGCCACCACCCCAAATTTCTTCACACATGCCTCAGTGCTAGGAAAATACAAAAGAATAAATAATACGTGCAGATATAAAGTAGATTTCAATGTTAAAAGAAGGTATGCATGTTAGCTAGACTTCTGCATGCATGGAGTAAGCAATGCTCAGTATTACAATATTGTCAGAACAAAAATGTGTAGATTTGGAGAGGCCTTTTAAAAGTACAGTTGCAGACTTTAGAGGTGGTTGCATATATTTTGTATTTTGCAGTTCGACCTCTATGAGTTTTGTCTCCCTTAAATGTTTTTATCTCCTGGGAACTATTGGAGTACAATGTTTTGGTTCTTCTTTGTTTTTCGGAGTTCATTGATGTTTCGAGAATTTGCAACATTATTATTATTAGGTTCTTCCCTGCGTCCCTAAGAAGTGTACTGGATTTCCTGTCGTCTGGATGTTTGCGCAGATAAGCTCAATATTATTGTCTTCATCACCTCTTGTCTGGTTAGAAATAAGAATAAAATATAACAGAGGAGTACACTTAGATGCCTTAAATTTCATTTATAGGCAGACAGCCATTTGTCCATTATGATATTAAAGCTGCAACAACTTTCAGCAATGCCTGAACGGGTTGCTTGAAATAAAGTAGGCAAAATAAGTGCCACAATTGAGGGAAATAAATAAATAAATAATTAACCAGTAGTTTAGTGAAATGTTTTTGCATTTTGTTTTGTGAACATTTTATTTTGAAAGCAAAGAATTATCAGTCTTGCTTTCAAGCTTCTGCAAATATTAGCATCTAAGTGGAGAGCATTCTGAGAGCAGTATGCATAGCCTCACATTGCCAAATATTGAAAACGAGTGTACACATTTTTATACTCTAACCACTCTCAGAAATGCAGTCTGAGCTTACAACATTTACTTAGAGCGCTCACCCTAATAATAAAGCCTTTGCATTAATGAACAATCAATACTAGTTTGAACAGCATTAACACATTGACACAAATATTACCTTTATTGCGGACAATGCCTTTCCCTGATTCATAATGTGGTACTGTAAACTGGCAGCCAAAGGGTTTGTACTGTAGGGGCTTGGGCCCACTTGTCCCAAGCACAAAAAACACATGAGAAATTGTTGCCCTTGACCTCAAACAATAAGTCCTGGGCGTGGGGCTATAGGAATTCCACATCCCAGGGCACTGTTTGACAACTATAAGTGTTTTGATTCGTAAAGGTGTTACTGTGACAGAGATTTCCAACTATGTTTGCTGTTGGAACAAGCTATATTACAACGTTTTCAATTCTCCTTTTGTTTTTGGATATAATGGATTTCTTTTTAAAATGTCATACATGGATTCCAATATAACTTTTAGGTTCTTTTTTCATTTGGAGTTCCCTTCTTACCTCAGCTGGCAAGGATACAGCATGCATCCTTGATAGCACAATTATTGCAAGGCCTGTTGCTATTAAAGAGGGTTTCAATTGTAGAATGTGCTGCACACACCCCCTCCAAGGATTATGTATCACGAGGTAAAGAATATTTTGATGCAGATGTAAAAAAAAAAATGGAATAGCAGTTACTGGTTGTAAGTACACAATGGTTCAAATTGCTTCTACTCCACATGATGATATGATATAAAGATAAAGGATGATGATATGTACTATGTCCCTAAGTATATTATGGAAAATGGGTGGAAGAGAAGGAAGAATGGGAAAAGGGGTGGATGAAGGCAAACAGAAGAGGGAATATGGATAGGCCTAAATGGAAAGATATGTTTACCAACGATAATGCTTGCTCCCATGGCCCGTCTTTTTCATGGTTTATCACTTGTAAGACGTGATCAGACTGTTTTTCTTAATGCTGGTACTAAGGTTAAATTGGAAAGGGTACTTCCACTACCCCAGGCCACTTTTGTTGCCCACATGAAATGGACTTCTTCAACATAGCCCCCTACTAAAACTACAAGTACGTGTTGGCACACCGATCCAAGAACTGCAATGTACAAATTATTGCCAAATGTCTCCTGAAGTAGTTCATTCCACGCTTTTAAGTGCCTATGCTTTTGTGTTCTGACAATTGACTGCCGTGATTGAGGGGTTGTGCAAGGGGCTAGGAGCTACACAGAAACTACATTGTGCCTATCATCAACAAGCAGAGTGCGATGTTGAGAGAAAGAACTGAGTGTTGAAAAATAATATAGGGAAGATTTGTGCATCTACTGAACTGACCTGGATTGATGCACTACCACTTGCTCTGTTGTCCACGAGGAGTACTGCAAAGACTAACATTGTTAGGTGCTATAGGGCCTTCCTGAAGAAGGGATACCAGCAGCATATGGCCTCCAGCCAGGTGACTGGATCTGGATAAAAGCTCACACCAGACAACACTGCCTCCAGCCAGGTGACATCCTGGGACCACAGCTCCCACACCAAGAAAGGAGCAGGGCCGGACAAAGGAGGGCAAGCTCGACCTGCACCAATAGTGTCATCAGAGGTACATCACAGGTACAATATTCGTTCCAGCAGACTAGCCACAACAAAGAAGCATTAGAGGAGAGGCAGATCCCTGCTCACTGCAGACCAGGCCTCCACCAAGAAAGCACAACTCAACTGAGGCAGCTCCCTGCTTCCTGGATCCATGGTTCTCATACAAAGAAAGCAGTAACTCCGCCGCAACAAGAAAACCTCCAGTGCCTTCCCCTGCTTCGCATCCAGGACAGCCTCATTACATCTTGCGTCCCATGAAAAGTACCAAGTGGGAATGGTATCCCAAGCTCATCCTGATGGGTTGCACGTGCTACACAGCAGAGAAAGGAAGAGTGTAAGCAGACCCCAATGATACATCAATTAAAGACGTCTGGAAACTTCAAATGCCCCAACCCCTCAGTCTACAAGTTGTGACAACGAGACATCTTTTCCTTCTTCATCACTTCGTTTTCTTAATTTTTGAAAGTGCCTAGGTAATAGAAGTGCTTGGAAACCTCTCAAATTACTTGAAGACAGGCATCAACGGTTACTTTTTTCTGTTTACAGATATGATCACTGAAGCTCTGCATAATTTTTCAGCAAAAATTTTGAAAAAAATAAAAGTACAGCAGAAGATAAGACATTCTTCCAACTAGTCACACTAACCACACGTACCAACAAATTGAACAATGCCTCAAGACTTTCAAAATAATTAGAGAAAATGATCATGGGTGCTACTAGCAGTATTGACCCCCATTACTGCCATTATAATGACTACGCTCTTTATCAGTGTGTTATGATCACAGTGCTATACCTGAGATATTGCTTAAATGACATAGAGATATTGTAAAAAATTGAATACATAGCCATTGATAAAGATGGGACAGTTGACAGGGCAGGATGTTATGTTTGCACACACTGGCCTACAGACACAGAAAACAGCATGTGTTACAATGTCATACCTGTCTCTAAATACGTGGGCTGGGTCCTAATGAGCAATATGCTCTTCAGCCAGCACACCATGTCCGTAGCTGTTGCACCTCCAGAGAATAGCAGAATTAGCACGGGGGGAACAAGGATAGAACAGGGAATGTGAATAACTTAGCAGGTAACAACAATAGGACTACACTAAATGTAAGAATTTCTGTTAAAAAAATGAACAAGAGGAGGGAAATGTAGCAGGGTCTATTTTTTACCCCAGGCCAATTCTGCCCACACCCGAGGCATGAGACCCTGATAAGCCCCCACCAGCTAGCATAAAAGGAATCTGTGAATCTGTTAGGTTGACCAAACTGTCCCAGCTGGACTTTTTCTATGAATAGGCCCCAAAGTGTCTCTCTCACACAATATTTCCTCAGCGAGGCCCAGCTCCCCCGGGGGCCCCCACTCCCTCGATCTGCACTTCTTCTCTTACACCCACATAGATACCACAAGAATAGCAAAACCGCAAGAATAGGAAACTTCCCGAGCTAAAAGAGACATCACGCAATACCTGATGGTTGGGGCCACTTGCCATCTGTCATCTTTCATATTATTGTATCTGTTGCTAGCTTTAATGTAAATAAGACATGCAACCAATATTTTCCTAAATGTTTCGCTTTCTTATAAAAGTTTCCCTGAAGTGACGCAAATCCTGGTCAATAGATGTTCAATTTCATTATGATTCATGGTCAAACACCCTGTGACCTTTCGAGAAACTTTTTGTAGCGTTGGTGGCACTTCTGTTTTCTTAAATATTTCCGAGAAGTGACCAAAATGCGTCATGTCCTATAGGTCAAAGACACATGATAATGTCGTCATTTTGTGGTCAATGGTTCATCATTGAAAGAGTATAAGGATCTGCTCCTCAGTCCATTTGACGGACTACCCCACTGCAGTGACCCCTTGGGTCGCTGACGCCTGTGTGGTCTCCTTCAGCCCTCTATCTAAGCATCTTTGGCTGAAGCTCTAATTGCTTATTGTACTTTGAAACTGTCTCTTTCTCTCTCCTCTGCATTGTCCTTATTCTAAAACATTATTGCAATTGCAAAAAAATAATGTTTGTTCCTCCTAACTTAACATGTGCATTCCTAGCATTGCAGTCAAGTGTAGTTTGCATTTTGAAAGTATTTCCATTGATTTAAAATATATTTGCATTGCATGAGTTTGTTCTTCACTCCAGAAATGTGTCTTTAAATGCCAAGACTTTGCTAACACTCCCAGGCTCATTATTGAATCATAAAAAGGGTTCTTCTTTCATATCAATCAGAAAGCTATTTTTCTCTATCATTTACATGTCTATTTTGTCATAAATTTGCAGAAGCACCCCCTCAAATGAAGCTGCCTTGGTTCAGTGCCCCAGGACCATGAAATTTCACCCTTTCATTGCATTTAAATGTACTTTGAAATTGTAAATTCTGGCATGGTTAATTTTCTCATTTAAGGGTTTGCTTTCTAGTCACTTGAGCGTCATAAATATGTATTTTTGTGTTGCTATTTCTGACTGATTGCTATTGTACTTATAAATAGTCCTTCTAAAACTAATGAATTGATGAATATGTTTTCTGCTGTGCTAATGACTTAATGAATAAAAGTGCCACTTCAACTTTGTTTCTTCATTTCACATATGTGTTCATTATTCTCAGATAAGCAGTGTTTCGGTGCCTTGTGACCACACCAGAAGGGTAACTTATTACCCTTTAACAAAACCGTGCGCCTCTCCAGGCCCACTTGTTGTTTTTGTGATGGAAGGTGTCACAAACACAACCCGATTTCAATGCAGTCATCCTTGCACTGTGGTGCATTGGTACCTGCATCGGCACATGGCAGCCACTTGTGGGTAGGCTATTAAAGATGACAGGAATGCACCGTATCTCCTAGAGACGGCACATTTCTGCCCTTTCCTTTTGATGCAGAGCAGTGCAGCAAAAAGTCTTGTGGCGCTGCCCTGCACAACAATTTTGTAAATGAGGCCCTGAGTCTTTGGTTGGCAGTGATATGCACCCAGTCTAAGCAGGAATCACACTCATAGTCAGGTTAAGTCAGATACACACCATAAATTAACCTTAGCTCACCCTCTGGTAGCTTGGCACAGAGCAGGCAGGCTTAATTTAAGAGCCAATGCATAAAGTATTTGTGCAACACTTCAAACAGTAACACAGTTAAAACACCACAAAATGACTCCACATTAGGTTAGTAAAATAGATCATGATTTTATAAATAAAACAATACCAAAATGCCAAAAATCCAATAAGTAGAAGTAAAAATATGAATTTTTAAAGAATAAAAGTAAGAATAGCGCTTAGAACTAATAAGCGCCTATGGGAGTTTTCTGGTCGCGCTGTACTGGGTCAAAGTCAAGAGTTCAGGCCAATCCCAGTGAAGTACGGGTCGGGTACCGGAGCCACACAAGGCCCACTGAACAAAAGTACCTTGATCCTGGTCACAACAGCAAGATGTGGGGTGCAGCCAAGTGATGCGTCAGTGTCGATCCCACAGTCGAGGTGATGTGGTAATTTTCTCCATGCAACAATGGTGATGCACTGATTTCGAAGAGGAAGCGCAGGTTCTGAGATCCATTGGTTCCAAAGCTGATGTGCCGGGTTGCTCCATGCAGTCGAGGGGATGCTGCAATTGTCTCTCTGCAGTGGCAGCGCTGCGGTGGTTCCAATGCGTAGGTTCCGATGGCGATGCGCTGGTCCCAAGTGCGATGCGCCGGTTCTATTCTCACAACAGCAATGATGTGTCGATTCTGCTCACGCAGGAGAGGATGCATTGGTTCCACTGAAGCAAGCACCTGGATCCACTTCCAATGGACCAGGCATAGGAGCAGGGGGTAAGATTTTGAAATCCCTGAGTCATAAAACAGGAGGCAAGCCAGCATGCCCTTGGAGATCACTCTGGGTTCAAGCAAGATTCCAGCTCTTTCTTAACAAGGCACAGGGTAGCAGACAGCAGGGCAGCACTGAAGAAAAGCAGTTTGTCCATAGCAGCAGTCTAACAGAGTGGCAGTCCTTGTAGCAGCACAGCAGTCCTTCCTCCTGGTAGAGTTCTTCACAGGTCCAGTAGTATCTAAAGTGGTGGTGTCAGAGGTCCAGCATTTATACCTATTTGTGCCTTTCAAGTGGGGATGACTTCGGACTTTTGGTCTTTATAGTGCACAGGTCCCTGTCCTTCCTGCCCTGGCTCCAGACTCACTAAAGGAGAGTGTGAAGCCCTTTCGGTGTGGACAGGACATATCCTATTCAGGTGTAAGGGAGGCAGTGCTCAGCTCCACCCCCATCACGCCAGTTATTGGCCCAATGAGGCCTATAAAGTCTCACCTAAGCTTCCATAGTGTGTGGCTGGCTTGAGGGAATGCACAAAGCCCAGCAGTCACTGATCCCAGACGTGTATTCTGAGACAGGAAGCAGGCACCAAAGGATAAAGTAAGAGATTGACAACTTTCTAAAAGTGTCTGTCGTAACATGGAGTGATCCTGTTAAGATGTTAGGGGGCGGGTTCGATATGACATCAGTATGCAAAGTGCTACCATGGATTTATAAAACAATTGTATAGGCTGCATGGTTATTAATTGAATCATTCATTGTGTGTATCCTTATATATTAATACCTGTCAAAACGTACATGACATATATTTCACCAAAACATACTGGTGAACGTTTGGTCTGATAAACACACAAAACTAGTTTAGACAGGTAACATTTTTTTCTTGTGGACCTATAATCTGTCCACAACGTGTATTCACATTAATATACGCCACGTAATAACATTAGTGACAACTTGACTGCAGTGACTAAACAAACGAATTACATGACTTTCCAACACGTACAGTGACATATTTACATAGTGCTTTTTTCCTATGTCAACAAAAATAAATGTTCACTTTGTACTCTGATTGAACTTTCTAAAAGTGGCACTTTCAGAAGTACAATTTAAAATCTGATTTCAATATAAGTTGTGATTTTAAATTGTGATTCCAGAGACACCAAACGTGTTGGTCCAATCTCTTCCCAATTAGAAGTTACATTTGGTAAAATTTAATGAGGTAATCCCAATGTTATCCTACATTAGAGAAAGGCCATGCATTAGTGAAAAACGAATTTAAGAGTTTTTCACTACTAGGACATGTAAAACTTAAAAGTGCATGTCCTACTTTTTAAATACACTGCACCCTGCTCTTGGGCTGTCCAGAGCCTATCTTTAAAATCTTGGCTGCAGTCTGACTTATTGTATTAAAAAGGACGTTTTGGGCCTGGCAAGACGGTTAACTTGCTAGATCAACATGGCAGTTTAAAACTGCACACACAGGCTCTGCAATAGCAGGCCTGAGACTACTCAAGTGGGTCGCATAATCAGTGCTAGAGTCCCACTAGTAGCATCTAATTTACAGGCACTGAGCACATGTAGTGGACATTACCAGGGCCTTATAAATAAATTAAATGTGCCAATTGTGAATACATCAGTCAAACCATGTTTAGGGGACAGACTATATGTACTTTAGCACTGGTTAGCAGTGATAAAGTGCTCAGAGTCCTCAAGCCAACAAAAAAGAGTTCAGTAAAAGAGGAGGAGGAAGGCAAAAAGTTTGAGGTGACCCTTCAGAGAGGGCCATTTCCAAATACTGCCAAGCCGGCGGCCATTTCTTAAAGTATTTTCTGGAACCGCTGTCACTGCAGTTCTGGTCAATGCTTTTTTCAGTTTGAGGCACAGCTCTGTCATGCTTGATGGAGCCATAAGGCAAACAGTTTTTTTTATTTTCAAAAAGTAAATCCAGAAGTGGCATTTTCTTTGGGAAAGTAAAAAAGCCAATGCTCTCCTCGCATTGAAAATCGACCTCTAATTCCACCCATCTAAAATTAAGTGAGCGGAATTAGAGGTCAACCTCTAACAGCCCTTACTCTGTCCTGTATCAGAGGGGTTTAATCACAGTGGAGATGAGTAGTCTTTGCCTTAATTCAACCAAATTTCCGCCTGCATTTACCAGATACTTTTAAACCATGTTATTTACATTTATGACAAATAGTCCTTTCAAAACAGCACAATAAATGCGTAACACTTTTAATTAGGCACGATCGTGCACTAGTGATTTCCTCATAAGGTGGACCTAACCAAAAATACAAGCCTTTCTTTACTGCAGCATACTTCTAAAAATATGTATAGTACTTAGTGTGTGACAACAGAAGTCGCCCAACCCTCAACAGACCATGAGGCAGAAGGCCTCTGTGGGCTAGGTAATGTAGCAACCAGAATTTTAAATGCACATATTTGTTAATCTCACTTTGATTTTGAATTTACAAAGAGGAAACAAATACCCGGAGGTGTCTTGGCGCAACAGTAACAAGGACAAAAGAGCGGACTGTGATCATTAATGAATGAATAGCCAAGTTTTCAGAGACTTCGGAAAACTCAAGAGGGAAGGCATCGCTTTTATTTCCAAGGGAAGCTTGTTCCAATTCTTAGAAGTGCAAACCACAAAGCTCCTGCCTCCCCAAGAGGAAAGCTTGAAGGGAGGCACAATCAGGAGCTTCATCGAAGTGTCATCTTAGTCTCACTTGTGTTATATCACTGTCTTGCACATACTGTGTTTGAGTGTGTGTGTGTGTGTGTGTTTAGTGCCACATGTACCACGTTTGTACTTTCATGTTTTTAAACATTTAATAATGATGCAGTCTATACATATCAGTGTACCCTATTTTGTTTCCTTTTACTCTTACACCAGGTACATTTAACTTATGACTTGCCAAAGAGAGGTAGGTCCTTTTCACATTTCTTTATACTATCACGTTAAATAATATAAGAATTAGTATATGAACCCAGACAAAGGCCTGAGACTGAACTAGGACATTCAGGAGTAGAAACATGTTGGCTCCTCAGAGGGACGTAAGAGCCATGGTACCCAGTGACGCCCTCTTAATATACTTTACAGTATTTTTATATATACCGGGGTACCGCAGAATAAAGGATCTTTGGGGTTTACTCTGAGTTTTTTTTAACATAATCATCTGGATCACAGGTATCTAGCCAGAGAAAATAATTTCTAAGAACTCCCTCAAGATAGTCCCACTTGAGGTCGAGTCCACCCTGGCAGTTGCTATCTCACCAGGGTGGGATGAGGTGGCTTATGATGAAGCATGTCACTTTACATGAGGGAGCCCACCTCATCCAATTCTTGGAATTGGCAGGATTTAGTGTAGGAAATTAGGACCAGGCAGACAGAATCTCTCTTTTTTTTTTTTAAACAAACTTTATTGCCTTTTACAAGTTGCATAATAGATCCGCTGACTGCGGCACAATTGCTTACAAAGCATGGTCATTCTAGTACATCGCATTGCATATCCTGCATGGTCTTATGGTCATGAGTCCTGCTTTTATCAGTCTCATTCCTGGTCTGGTAAAGCTTCTGCATACAGGCCTGAAGGTTCCCTCCTCCCTCCTCCCCTTCCCCAATAAGTAGCGGCTCCCCTCTCCCTCCCCCTCCCGCCCCACACTGCTGTCTCCCTTCTACATCCGTTGAGCCCAGATAAGCGCCTCCCCTGTATTTGAGTTGTGTGTGATGGTGTTTCGCCTGAACCTCCTTGCTGTTTCCCTGTCCTCTCCTGTGTAGTTCTATTGGCAGACAGAATCTCTTGAGGGGTAGTAAAAACGTTTAAGTGCCCTCCATGCAGGTTACCACGTCATTATGTGTTTAGAACTTTTTAAAGTTGCCATTTGTGCATAAGTTACATTAATTCACCTTGAGCAACAAGTTTGGTTTAATTCAACAATTCTTTTGATACTTTGAAACCTCATATTTAGTAGTCCCATTTAGAATTTAGCACTGCTGAGTTGTCAGCGCGTAATTCCATACTCACCAATGGGGTTTCTAGCAACAATGCAGGGTTTTACTGTCAGCAATGTTAATAAAATACATTTTTAATATAATGAACCTTGACTTTAGGGCACAGTAGGCCTATCTTAGCATATATACATATAGATATATGTATAGATATAGACATTTATATATGTATAGTTATATATTATCTACTGGCGGTCACCAGTAGGTAGTTATAGTTAGGACCTAGTTCCATAGGAAAGTGTTTTTTGACTTGCCTATATCTTTGGCGCCGTTTCACGAATCTTCACAAAATTTTCCAAACACAGTGTCAAAGTAAGTTCTGTTGTGCATGGGAAGTTTCGGGGTGATCCATTGAGTTGGGTCTGATAAAAAGTGTGTTTCCCATGTTAATTTCTGTAGGTATACGTTGTTGAACCTACAGCCTGAACTGCTGGATGGAATTACATCAAATTTGGCAAGAAACATAGATGTTGTTACATTATTGTTATTTGGTGCAAATCTGTTCGGTAGTTTTTGAGTAATGTAATTGAAAACCGATAGTAATATCTATGGCCACAGATATTTTATGACGATTCCGCGATTATTCGCGAATGCGCACACCAACTGGAATGCTGTGATTGGCTGGATGCAACCTGAACAGAAAGTTGCGGCTGCCATATAGATTGAGAATGGTTCCCAGGGCTGGAGATTTCTTTGAAAGCTAACCGAAGGGGTCAGGGTGGAAGCATTCTGACTCCATGTTTGAGGGATGGGGGTGTTAGTGACACAAGTTATGTGTCCAAAATTGCTTTTTTTTCAATTGTGCTGCCAGCATAGCCCCCGTGTACTGTTGCAGGGACGTCGGGACTACCGCTGCAATACCTCGAAAATTGGTGGAAATATAAAACAAAAAGTATCTACATATACACCCATGCTGGTCACACTCACAGACTCATGTACTTACTCACATATCCACTCAGACACTCATACACTGACTCACATACCCACTCAGACACTAATGCATCCACCCACAGACTCACTCAGAAACCCATGTGTGGGCTCATGTGGGCATTTAGAGGATCATGCACCCACATACAGATGCACTCAGAGACTCATGCACCTATTCACATACGTAGTCAGAGACATATACACCCAGTCACAGACCCACTGAGACACTCACGCACCGACTTGCAGACCCACTGAGACACTTATGCTGTCGCTCACTCACCCACTGATAGACAGAACCACTCAGACACTTATGCA
Source organism: Triturus cristatus (assembly GCF_964204655.1). Taxonomy (NCBI): domain Eukaryota; kingdom Metazoa; phylum Chordata; class Amphibia; order Caudata; family Salamandridae; genus Triturus; species Triturus cristatus. The sequence continues at coordinate 251,584,539 of NC_140580.1, read as the reverse complement.
CCTGCTCTTTGATCCAGTCACAGACTCATGTACCCATTCACATACCCCCTCAGACACTCAAACACCCACTACATAACCAGACTTATAAACCCACTCACAACCTCACTCAAATTCATATACGCCCATTCATATACTCACTCAGAGACTTGGGCACCCACTTATAGACCTACTATATTAATGGACTGGGTGAAGCCCCACTTAAGAAGGGCCAAGACTACCCCTAAGCTAATGGGCGACCGATACCGGCTCTGCTTTACGGGGATGATGCCGTTCTGATGGCGCGTACACAAATTGGCTTGCAGCGGGTCCTAGACAGTTTTAACGACTTTATGAAGGATCTTGGCCTACGTATAAACATCTCTAAGACGTATATCGTGAGATGTGGCCACGGGACCCAGAGGTTGAGAAATATGTTTGAGGATGATAGGAAATTATCCTCAACTAAGAGTTTTTCTTATCTTGGCATCCTATTCAATCAAAATGATTCATGGGCCCAAACAATAACTATAAAAAAAACTGGCATTCTCCAGAACAACTACTGCACTTGCATCTTTTGCCAAGAAGTTAGGCAGGAAGCCACCAGTCGAACTCCTCCAAATATATAAGGCCAAGTGCATTTCCACCGTGATGTATGGGGCTGGGGTGTGGGGTTTTGTTAATTCTTCTGCACTCCAAACATGGGAAAACTCCTCTCTGAGGTACATCTTATCAATCAATCAAATCAGCTTTATTCGAATAAAATTCATAAAAGCATCAGAACAATAGGCGTTCCATTAACAATACAAGAATGTATGCGCCTCAACAGTTACAAATACAGATATCTCTCAGAACATTTAGACAGATTAAAAAGAATAAAATATAAAAAAATCATTTAAAAAACTATATACAAAATTCTATTAGGGTAGAATATAATCATGTAAGATGCACAGTCCGGTATGTTACACAGTACAATAATCAATAAAGTGCTAGATGCAAGTTACGCCTGGTACTACTGGTTCCAACAATCTTTTCTTTCTCATTGTCCATGCCCAGCCCAAATATTTAGCAACAGCAGTAGAAATAAATGGTAAGGTGCTAGTGCAAATTATTCTAAGTGTCTCAGTGCTACTTTTTGTCCCCAGGGATTTACACATTGTACTTAACCAAACTCTTCTGGGAACTGAATACGTGGAGCAGACAAAAAGAAAGTGTGGAATGGTTTCCCTTTGAGTCCCACATGCCGGGCAGGTATCACTATCTCCACTGGCCCACCTGCCGGTGAGTGATCTTAGGGGCAGGGACCCAGCTCTCAGCTGGAAGTAGAGCTTCCTATCACCAGGTTTCGTAATTAGGTCCCAATAGGATTCTAACCTGGGGATATATTTAGACTCGAGGAAGCGTCCTTCCATTGTGGAAGGATTTGCTTTATTCCATATGCGCTGCACTATTAATTCCCAATATTTTCCCTTTAGTATCTCTTTAGCAGGGAATAAAGTTGTTTTGGGGTTTTCCCACAGCCCCTGCATTCCCATTTCCTTCAACATGTTGGCCAGTTCCCTAAGCCAGTGTATCTTGTGGAATTTGTCTGCTTTTATGACATCCATGAATCCTAGAGCATAATGGGCAAGCTCCGGAGTAGTCCAGAGCCTGCGCCAATACAAAATGGGACGAAGTCTCGCCAAATCTGCAATGTCCTTTCTACCCAGATCGTATTTCAGCGGCTCCATGGGAGTGCTTTTCGGGAGACCTGTGATATTGCGTAAGAACTTATTTTCAGCTGTAGTGAGAGTGGTTAACTTCTTGAACCCCTATAGCTCAGCGCCATAGAGAGCCGAGCTTACAGCTTTAGCCTCATAGACTTGGAGAACTGGCTTAATAGGCTTAGTCAATGACTTCTTATTCTCTAAGTGTAGAACCCCTGCATGTTGACGATGTTTTAGTGCTGCCAGTTCAATGTGCTTTCCCCATTTAGCACCCTTATCAACTTGGATGCCCAGATAAGTAAAATCTCTGACCATTTCCACTCTTTGGCCATTCATAAAAAAGTTACCCCTAAAATGACAGTGCGGATTAAATGCCATGAGCTTGGTTTTTGCTACATTAACTTCCAGCCCGTAGTCCTCACAAAACCTCTCAAAAATCGTCAGAGCACGCTGAAGTCCACTCGGGGTTTTTGATAAAATAAGCGTGTCATCCGCAAACATTAAAATTGGGGGGTTTTACACCTGCCAGGGTAGGAGCATCAGTACTTATCAGGTTCATTCGATCAATCACGCCATTAATATAGAGTGTGAAAAGTGTGGGGGCCAAGACACATCCTTGGCGCACCCCTCGTTCAACCGGGAATTCAGGTGTTACTTTTCCGTACCCTCCCCACTGAATGCTGGCGTAGTTTCCCTCGTGCAGCCTCATGACCAGAGTTAGTATTTCAACTGGCATACCCAGCTTCTTTAATACTGTTCATAACTGAGTCCTGGATATGAGGTCGAAGGCAGCGCGTAGATCGATAAAGGCTGCATATATGCTGCCTTTACCCAGCAGCACTGTCTTCCAGTGTATGAGTGTAAATCGAAATACCTGATCAATTGTACTGGTTGATTTACGAAAGCCCGCCTGAAAGGGAGATAAGATGTTTTCCTCTTCTGCCCAATCTAATATTTTATTCAGAAGCATTCTCCCTATTACTTTTTGTATTGTATCTATCAGGCTAATGGGCCTATAGTTCCCCGGCTGGGTTCTGTCCCCCTTCTTGAACACAGGAATTATCACTGCCCCTTTCCAAGACTTCGGGACTGGTGCACCTAATGCCACAGCGTTGGCTAACTTTTCAATATATTGTGCCCAGCATTTCTTATCATGGAGGAAGACATCTGCGGGGACAGCATCAGGCCCTGGAGCTCTCCCATTAGCCACAGAATTAAGGGCCATCATTACATCGTTGTTATCAAAAGGGGGGCTCGCATATAAAATGTAATTAAGATCCTCAATAGTGGCAGCTAAGGGGGTGCATGCATATTGGGGGCTAAAGTAGTCCAACCAGCCTTCTTGGGTGACATAATTTGCCGGGGATTCAGGGCGACCTCCCCCACCCCACTTAACAATGTCCCAAAACAACCTTGTATCTTTTATCCCACTTGCTTCCTTTAGATCCTGCCAGTGCTGCTCATCCCATGCTTTCTTGGCCTCTTGTATACATCTTTTGTATTTCTGCCGAGCCAGTTTTACCACATTAGGATCCCTGCTTCTGATAGCAGTACCTAGGGCTATTCTTGCAGTTCTACATGCAACATTATACCACCCTGGCCTATGCACGGTGCTTTGTTTACCTTCTTTGTTAAATGTGGGCTTGAGAAAATGGGCCCTAATTGCAGCAAATAAGTTTACGTGCAGGTCAGTTATCTCATCCAATTCTCTGGGATTACCAGCTACAAGATCTAAATTTAATGTGGCTCTGTCTAGTTCCTTGCTAATGCTAGTTACTGCCTTTATATTGGTCATAACTTGTGGCCATTTAAGCCTCCTCATATCATTGGTAGATAGACTTTCAGGAAGTGTCTGATCGTTTCTCCTAGGCCCTGAATGCTTTTGACTCCACCAGTGATGTACCACACAGAGGGGGTTATGATCACTCTCCAGTTTAGCCTCCACCTTCATATCTACTACCATGCACCAGATGTTCATGCTACAAAGGACGTAGTCAATCCTACTGTTGTGGCGCCCATTATCGAATGTCTTCGCCCCATGGGCATCACCTGGAGTTCTTCCATTCAAGGCTCTCAGTCCTCTCTCAGAACAGATTGCATTAATCTGGATTATACTATCAGACCATTTGGAAACCGGTTCAAGATCCAACTTTGGTATCCCCCAATGGCTATCCTAATCACCCCCATAGTACCAGTCCGTGATTACGAGTGGTTCGAAGGTCATGTTTAGATCACCAGCAATTAACACGTTTTTATCGCTTGAATGTAGCCCAAGCAGAGAGTCCAAGGCGACTAGAACCTGCGATTTCCTACCCCCATAGCCTCTAACATATAAGTTATAGATATCTAGACTGCCCCCTTGGCCCAGGGTTAATCTAATTAACTGGATATCACAATTCTTGGTGGATATTTCTTTGGCCTTAGTAAAGAGCTCTTGCTTAACCCAAATGGTTAAGCCTCCTTTTGGACGCCCTTTAGTTCCTTTTAATGCAGGGATATAAAAATTCAAATACCCCAGAAGAAATTGGGGTTCACAAGACCAAGACTCTTGGAAGAGGCATACATCATAATTATTAATGTAAGTGACCCACTCGGGAGATTGCAATCTTGCACTAAGCCCCGCGATATTCCATGAGATTAGTTTCCCCCCCCCCTGAAGCTGAAGCCTGGGTCAGTTGTGTATTAATGTTAATGGGATCATTTTCAGAAGTGAGGCCTTTTAACCCTTGCTCTAAGTTTTGATGTATATGCAGCAAGGAAGGTGTCATCCCTACTGGTGGAACGGTCAGACTACTGTTATGATGTTGATAGACCCCTTTCATTTCCCCACCAGCATTCCCCTCCTCGCAGATTGGTACAGCAGCAGGCCCAGTTAAATCATTTTGAGTGTTAACATAAATCGTATCACAAACTCCTGCCTTCGGGACAGTAAGGAGTCAATCTACAGTTTCTAGCCCTGGAGCTTCCCAGCTGAATCGGTAGTTTTGTGCGGAGCAAAAGCGGGATTTAGTAAACAAAATTGGGGGAGTCTTTCTCAATTGGATATTAGAATGGTTTGGCGGGCTAGATCTAAACTCCAATTGGAATAGGTTCTCTGCTAATTCTTCTGATGATGGTGTTAGCTCGATAACATCAAATCTCTCCGAGGATATACCAAGCCTCACAGATTTAAGAATGTCCTCTCTTATGATTGACCGACAACCTCTTACATGGCGTAACCAGTGAATAGCTTTATTCGTTAATGAGTCCACCCCCTCTCCTTTGCTAGTTCTCCCTGTATCTAACTTAGGGACATTAGTCAGATAGATTTTGTTAGAGGTGGGTATACAGATTTTTGGCACATCTCCGCTTAGGGACATTCGGGTTGATTTAAACTTCTCCACACGAATGCCACTAGAGGATCCATGTTGAGACACCCCCCCTCTAGAATGGTCTGTGACATGGTTAGCTACCATTCCTTTGGTTTTTATAGCTGGTGTACCAACCCTGTTCTGATGAGCACAGGATGGATTGCCTTTTAGAGTCATAGGCCGAGTGCCTTTCACAGGGTTTTGGGTAATAACTTTTTCCATGGTTGTGTGATTTGTCCCCTCAGCTAAAGTGGGAGGAGGGGGAGTCGTAGTAACTTCCACGTTGTTAAGTGCAGGAAACATGGATTTATTCCCAGTGGGTTTGGCTGATGGAAAACTCAATTTCTTATTGTGTGTAGTACTTGGACAAGCCACTGGGTCAACCTCTAATGTAGGTTTTACCAATAAAGTCAAGTTCATGATCATGTGTTTCATATCCACAATTTCTTCTCTCAATAAGGTGACTAATTTAATTAAGTCATTGGCTATTCCCTCACCAGGGGTGCTTATGGGACTAAAGCTTTTGGGAACATGGCTCATCTCTGTGTTTTGCGATGTGATGCCACCCAAGCAAATGTTCTGCAATTCCAGGCCAACTGAATCTTCTCTCTCTAAGTCTGCCAACACTGTAAATCTATTAGAGCATGGTATTAAATCAGTATCGATAGTAGTTTGATTGCTACTGCTACCACTTAATTGACTGTTGGCTTTTTCAATAGTGCCACTTCGCTTAGGCCCTATAATAGAGGACATAACCCCCCTTTGTTTGTTAGCAGATGTAATCAATACTTTTTGTTTGGAACGGAACATTTCAGGAATAGTGGCGGTTAAAGATGTCATATATTCAGGTACCAGACCTTTTTCCTTTACTTGGGAAGTAAGTCCATCCAGGTTTACACTTTTGTCACTGGTTAGAATCTCATGGCAATCGTCAATTATATTGTCGATACGATCAAGAACACAATTTGAACCTGCATGCTTAAGAACCCTTTTGACTTTCTTCTTTTTGATTTGTTTGCAAGGGTTAACTAAATCAGACCCTTCCACACCCCCTTCCATGAATTTGCTCTTACCCATCCTGCAATGAGTAACGCTACAGATATGATTGTAAATAACCTGATGGAGGGGGAGTGCTGCACAGACCTAACTTATCAAACACCTTGGATGCTATAATTTGTCAGCCAGCAGAATTGTATCAAAAAAATGTGTAAAAATGTTAACAAAATTATAAACAGTACTGGCTTTTCACTAATGTACTTTTGTTTTCTACCATCCAACACAGTCTATAGGAGAGTCATAAAATAGGGATCATAAATTGATGGATCTGGGGCAAGTTACTCCTCTGAGTTCGCTCTTCGTGTTTTATTCCAGTTCACTCACCGACTAATGCCGCCTTCGATATTAGTCCTCTTATTTTAGGTGCGAAAATATAGCTAAAGTTAGGGGGATGGCTCAGCCCAGCCTGCTCCAGCCTCCGACGGCCCGCCCTTTGCCCGGGCTTCGCCCGGCACGCGCCCGCACGCGGTTCCCGCGAAGCGGGAGCCGCGTTTGAATTTAAGCGCCTCCGGGCGCGTTTCGAGTGGCAGCAGCTGTAGGCAGGGCAAGGCAGTATGGGAGCGGTAGTCTCCCCCAGGCACCAGCAGTCCAAGCAGTGGCGGTTCCCGCGAAGCGGGAGCCGCGTTTGAATTTAAGCGCCTCCGGGCACATTTCAAGTGGCAGCAGCTGTAGGCAGGGCAAGGCAGTATGGGAGCGGTAGTCTCCCCCAGGCACCAGCAGTCCAAGCAGTGGCGGTTCCCGCGAAGTGGGAGCCTGCGTTTGAATTTAAGCGCCTCCGGGCGCGTTTCAAGTGGCAGCAGCTGTAGGCAGGGCAAGGCAGTATGGGAGCGGTAGTCTCCCCCAGGCACCAGCAGTCCAAGCAGTGGCGGTTCCCGCGAAGCGGGAGCCGCGTTTGAATTTAAGCGCCTCCGGGCGCGTTTCAAGTGGCAGCAGCTGTAGGCAGGGCAAGGCAGTATGGGAGCGGTAGTCTCCCCCAGGCACCAGCAGTCCAAGCAGTGGCGGTTCCCGCAAAGCGGGAGCCGTGTTTGAATTTAAGCGCCTCCGGGCGCGTTTCAAGTGGCAGCAGCTGTAGGCAGGGCAAGGCAGTATGGGAGCGGTAGTCTCCCCCAGGCACCAGCAGTCCAAGCAGTGGCGGTTCCCATCTTATCATCTTATCTGTCCCACCTAGTACCTCCTCTTACGTTTGTCATGAGGAGTTGGGTCTCCCTTTTATTTCCGACCTCATTAAATTGGAACCTATACTTCTATGGTATAGGTTATGGTCTAATGATCAGACCAAGTTAAATAGGGAGATCCTGCAAGATACTCTCAGATTGGAAGGGGCCCTTAAGATTCCTTGGGTTAGGTTTGTATGGGATTTCATGAATGATCTGGGACATCCAGACTATTTTACCAACCGGAGCTCCATGCTGGTGACTACTAGAAAGGCCTTAAAGAAAGAGGGTCTTCAATTACTGGGCTCTATGAGACTGTCAGAGGAACTTCTAAAGCCTAGCGTCATGCAATATCAATTAACTTACTACCTTGGGAATGGGGCTGTATTTATATTTGTACATTGCGGTTTGGGTTTGACAGGTTGCTTTTAACAAGATTTAGACTGGGCAATGTTCACAGACTAGTGACATTCTCAAAAATTAACGATTGGTCACGAACGCTGATACTCTGCCCTTGTGATAAACGATCTGAGCAATCTACCATCCATTTAGTCCTTTTCTGTAAATTTTATGTAGAGTTGAGGAAAGCGTGGATAATACCACTTTTAAAACAACAGGGGTTGAGGCAATGCTGTCCTGCTCTAATTTGACTGTAGCTACTGGAGCACGAACATGTAGCATGGAGGTTATCTATGTTCCTGAAGAAGGTGCTTACAATTCAGGAAAAGTATGTTAACTAATGAATTATAATTGCTGGGTATTCCCCTTTGTTTTTGTATGTGGTTTTTAACAGAGACGAGTTACTATTATACTTATGGTGTAAATATTGATACATGATCATTTTACTAACTTATGCAGTTTTAAATGCAACTTTATCTGTATGTTTTATGTGTTTTTATGATTGTTAAATACAACAGTCGAATAAAGCTTTCCTTGACTTGACTTGACCTACTGAAGGACTCATGCAGCCAGTTACAGACCCACTAGGCGACTTATGCACCCACTCACATAACCCAGTGAATCATTAATACACACTGTTATAGAGATATTCAGAGTATGATAAATATTTTTATAGAGTTATTTAGATAGTGATTTATCTAGTTTGATGGTTAGAATGAATTATATGTAAATATTGATACTTGATAATTTTACTAACTTATGCAGTTTTAAATGCAATTTTATCTGTATGTTTTATGTGCTTTTATGATTGTTAAATACAACAGTCGAATAAAGCTTTCCTTGACTTGACCTACTGAAGGACTCATGCAGCCAGTCACAGACCCACTTGGAGACTTATGCACCCACTCACATAACCTAGTGAATCATTAATACACACTGTTATAGAGATATTGAGGGTATGATAAATATTTTTATATAGTTATTTAGATACTGATTTATCTAGTTTGATGGTTAGAATAAATTATATAGTTATCATTTTTTAATGAGGTGGTGGGTATTAAATTCCTACTTTTGCTTAGCATTTTTGCCACGTATACGCGGTGTTTGCGGGTGCTGACATCATTGTGACTCTTGGCGTCACCGCAAAAACGGAAAATAGGTTTTAGAGATGGTTTTTATAGAAACTCACCAGAAAAACATGACTTTAGACAATGCAGTAATAAAAGCCTACTGTGTGAAATACTGTAATATGTGTGCATCTATGTGTTTTACACTTTATGAAAAAGGCACGATCGTTGCAGTTAACGTCCTTGCAACGCCCTGAATAACTGCAAAAACTGAAAAAAAGGTTTTAAAGAAGGATTTTAAAGAACCATATTGCAAAAACATGAGTTTAAACATGTTTTTTAAAGAAGCATGTATATAGTAATATGTGTAGTGCAATGTTTCGAATGGATTTTTTTTAGTTATTATTTTTGCATGTGCTGGTGGCTGTTGAATGTCTGCTTTTGTTTTGCGATATTGCTACTTATTTGCGACCATCCCAACGTCATCATGAAGCTTTCCAAAAACTCAAAAAAAGGATCTTTGTAAAAAAAATAAACAATATTTTGGGTACTGGGGTGGCTCTGACAAGAGCTTTTGTGCTGATTGTGTATATATGACAGCTACACATAAGACCAAATGAAGAGTTTCAGGTTACTTAGAAACACCTTGTTGCCTTCCTCTGTAAAGTGCACTTCATCATTTCTATAAATCCATGCATGTAAAAATGCAGATTGTTGTTATAGTTACAGCCCATGTGATGGTCTCTGAGGAACGCAGAAACAGTTTTATTAACCTGTTTCCTGGCTTTGTCAATCTGTGGACAGAATTGATTTTGCTACTTTCATTTCTGTCTTTGGCATATATTAGAGTACATCAAGACAGTGTGAGGGAAAAGTGACATCAGTTCTACAAAGGTATCCTTCATTAGGATTTCCTGCGCTACCCCAGTTAGTGTGCCGAGGTCATTTCCACCACAGTGCACAATCATGAGGTCGGGAGCTTGGAAATCCGCAATGGTTTTAACCAAAGTCAGCAAATGATTAAACTTTAACTCTCTCTGGCCAAACCAAGTAATCTCCACATTTGGCAAACCCAAGTCCCTGTCAATACCTCTCTTTTTTGCAGCCTCTTTAGCCCAATAGACATCGCTGTGGCCAATATTGTATTCTATTGTAATTGCATTTATATAGCCCTTACTACCCCTGATGAGATAACGAAGCGCTTTTTCGGCGAGTAGCACGCTACTCCGGGACCCATAGAGGATTAGTGTTGAATTAGTATTGTGAAATATGAAAGTAATTTTAAGTGGTGGATAGGTTAGTCATTTATTTGGGTTTGAAGGATAGCAGAAGAGGAAAAAAGGTTTGTATTTATATAGTGCTTGTTACCCCTGATGGGGTGTTGAAGCGCCTTTTTTCGGCGAGTAGCACGCAACTCTGAAAACCCATAAAGGATTATGGTGAATTAGTATGGTGAAATATGAAAGTAATTTGAGTGGTGGATATTAGTCAGTTATTTGGATGAGAAGGATAGCGGAGGGATAGAAGGGGAAGAAAGGTTTGCATTCATATAGCACTTTGTAGAAGCGCTTTTCTGGCGAGTAACACTCTACTCCGGAACCCATAAAGGATTAGTGTTGAAAATGAATATAGTGAAATATGAAGTAATTTGAGGGATGGAGATGTTATTCAATTATTTGGATACAAAAGGGTAGGCTGCGGGATAGAAGAGGGAAAGAGGTTTGTATTTATATAGTGCTTGCTACCCCTGATTGGGTTTTGAAGCACTTTTTTGGCGAGTAGCACGGTACTCTGGAACCCATAAGGATTAGTATTGAATTAGTATGGTGAAACATGAGAGTAATTTGAGTGGTGGATATGTTAGTCAGTTATTTGGATTGAGAAGGATTGGGGAGGGGTAGAAAAGGGGAAAAGGTTTGTATTTATACAGTGTTTGTAACCCTGATGGGGTGTTGAAACGCTTTATTGGTGAGTAGCACGCTACTCTGGAACCCATAAAGGATTAGTGGTGAATTAGTATAGTGGAATATGGAATTTGAGAAGTGAACATGTTAGTCTGTTATTTAGATTGAAAAGGATAGTGGAGGGATAGAAGAGTGAAGGATTTGGAATTTTTAATTTTTTGGTAGGTCATAGCGAATATACGACGTTACTTCGCATGCGTTTAGTACGCATGCCATTACTACGCGGTCGTTAGTATGACCGCGTTTTTAGTTCGCATTCCTTTCCTACGCAATTCGAAAAAACAAATTGCAGTAGGGGGTGCTGGATGTTGGAATAGTATAATTTACTATTCCAACTCCAGTCTATGCGGACACTAGGGAAGGTGTTGGATTTTAAATCCAACACCTTCCCCCCCTAACGCAAGTCTCTGTTCCGACTTGCGTAGTAAAGGTTTTCTAAGTAACAACGCGTGCGTACTAACATCCGCGTAGTAATGGCATGCTAAGTAAACGCCGTTTACCGTCATAGCAGTAGGAGTAGCAGTAGGAGGAGGCTTTTGGATGAGTAAAGAGGGGTTTTGGAGGGGAAGAGTCAGAGGGAAGAGTTTAGAAAGGTTTGTTTTCGGGGATGGGTATAGTAAAATTGGTGTCAGATGATGCAAGGAGGTGTAGAGTGGGGGAGAGTCTAGAAAGGGTTATTTTGGGGATCATAGTAGTGGTATGGGGTTTGGGATAAATGAGAGAGAGGATGTAGAGGATATATTGATAGATGTATAGGGTGAGAAATAGGATAGTGCATTGGAAAGAGTTGTAGAACGAAGTTTGAGATGAGTCAGAAAGTTGGGCTAGAAGATATATTGAGAGAAGTATAGGCTGAGAAATAGGGTAGTGCATTGGAAATGCTAAATTAGAAGAAACTGATAGATATATAGATCCATAAGTACATTGAAAGAATATAGATTCATAAAGGAGGTAAGTATATGTAGATTAAAGATATTGATAGAGGTACAGGATGAGAAATAGGGTAGTGCATTGGATATGCTTTTTCAGGAGAAAAGTAACAAACACACAGATCCAAGTATATGGAAGGTACATAGATGCACAATGGAAGCAAGTATATGTAGACCAAAGATGCACCAGATAAACTCCGGTTTTCAAGTGTTATTGCACTTGATTTTTTTTTAACAACATCATTATTCTACATGTTTATACAAAGCAATACACAAAGATAGGTACATATCTATAGTCAAAATAAATGCTGATATACAGAGGGATATGCTGTAAATTTCTGTTTGCGTATGATGCTTATGGAAGAGCCAATTCTTGAGTAGTTTTCCGAAGATAAGGTGGCTATCGGTGGATCTTATGTTGGGTGTAAAGAGTTCCATAGTTTGGCTGCTTGAATAGAGAAGGATGTGCCACCCATGGTTTTTGTCTTGTATCTTGGGTTTTTGAGGTGAGGTGCCCCTTTAGAGTGAAGGTTCCTTTGTTGAATGTGTTTGGTGATTTTATTCCTCATGAAGAGCGGTCCCCCATGTATTGCTTTGTGGGTGATACAAAGCAGCTTGAACGCGGATCTTCTGGCAACCGGTAACCAATGCAGGGCTTTCAAGGCAGGTGAGATGTGGTCTTGCGGTTTGATATGCAAGAGTAGTCTGGCAGCCGAGTTCTGAATCCATTGTCGTCTTTTCATGGTTGTTAAAGGTGATCCGTGGTAGAGGCTATTGGCGTAATCGAGTTTGGACAGAACAAGGGAGATGGTAGCTTGGACCTTGTGTGGAAATCCCAAATGAGGGAAAATTTGTTGCAGCGTTTTTATAGTGACAAAGCTTGACCTTGCTGGTTTGTCCACTTGGGCATTCATCGATAGCTTATAGTCCATGGTCATTCCCAGGTTTCTTACTTCCTTCGATACTTTAGGCGGTGATCCCAGTTCATCAGGCCAGGCGGCAAGCGTGTCAAGCATACTCTAAGCAATCTGAAGTGAAGGAGCAATAGCAGTCAGGAGAAGGCTGGAGCTAAATGGAGGTGTTTTCATGGGGAAAAAATAAAAAATAAATATATATATATATTCACTGAAAAAAACATAGGTTTCAGGCACGTTATAGTTAGGAATTAGCATTTAAAAAACCTTAGAAATTCACTGAAAAAACCATAGGTTTCAGGGGCGTTATAGTTAGCTGGACATTTCCCTCGTACAAAACCCTAGAAATTCCCCTGTTATAGTTAGTTCAGCTAACTATAACTCGCGCCCCCGCAATGCACTGCTGATGACGTCACATATTACATCACTCATGACATGGTCAGTGACATCACTGATGACATCACTGATGACATCTCAAATGACATCACTGATTACATCACTGATGACGTCATCCATGTGATAAATTAGTGCATCTTCTCACACCCTAATATAACCTTTGATACACCGACTCAAAATTTCAAACGGCCATTTTGACAACCATAGATACTCCAATGCCAATAACTACACACCCACTCATTGACTTTTAGGTGTACATACTGTCCACTCACTCACCTGTACAGTCACTCATACTTACAGTCACTCTGTGCATTTATACACCTATATAGACACTCACACACCGCCAATCATCCATTGAGGTACTGACACATCTAGCCAGTCATGCAAATAATTAATCACAGTCCAATTTACTCACCTATACAGTTAAACACACTCAAGTTCACTTACTCATAAAAATACTAACAAATTCTGTGTCTTCCTGCAGAAAAACAAACAGCGCATGACACAGATATCCTTGCACTATGGCGCATACAGCCACTCCCAAAATCACTCACTCTCACATATAGATAGTTATATACTCTTACACACATATACACTGCGTTTCACATATGTAGTTACTGACACATGTACAACTGAGATATACATTCAATCACAAACACACCCATACATACACTCATCCAACCATACAGTTCATCACAGATGCACTCTTAAAACCATGCACCCACTGAATCACCCACTCACACATCTAGTCACAGAGTCACACACACCCTACCCACACAAACACTCAGGCACCCATACAGATACTCAGACAACCAATCAATAACCCATATAGACACTCCTATAGCTATTCAAAAACCATGCAGCCACTTATACACCAACACACAGACACATACAGACATTCACACAGTTTAGTCACTAGTCTGCAGTAAGATACATTTAATGACTCACCTATAGAGTCAGTTACACACCTAGAAAATCATCCATTCACACACTTGTACACCCACTTATTTTTCAACAGGCCTTTCCCTATATATATTAAACATATTAAAACTGTTCAGAAACACATACTCAATGGATGATGTCATCAGTGATGTCATTTGAGATGTCATGAGTGATGTCATCAGTGATGTCACTGACCATGTCATGAGTGATGTAATATGTGACGTCATCAGCAGTGCATTGCGGGGGCGCGAGTTATAGTTAGCTGAACTAACTATAACAGGGGAATTTCTAGGGTTTTGTACGAGGGAAATGTCCAGCTTACTATAACGCTCCTGAAACCTATGGTTTTTTCAGTGAATTTCTAAGGTTTTTAAATGCTAATTCCTAACTATAACGTGCCTGAAACCTATGGTTTTTTCAGTGCATTTCAAAGGTTTTTTAAATGCCAATTCCTAACTATAACGTGCATGAAACCTATGGTTTTTTCAGTGAATTTCAAAGGTTTTTTAAATGCTAATTCCTATATATAACTTATCTCTAAAGATATCATGAAAAGCATTCTTTTTTAAAAGTAGGGTGCACATTAGTTTTGTGCAAAAGCATCTTTGTGATTGGTTAAGAAAAAGCAATTTCAACGTGGAGTACATATCATAGGATAAAATTTGCTCAGCTCAACCACACCTGCTACTTGCATTTGGAAGGCACTGTTGGAACTTAAAACAATCGTGAACTTCTAACCTGCACGTGTCGTTAAATGTACAAGAAAATGTTGCAAAAAAATATCGTTAAGTTTTAAAAAATTTATGAACTTTTAACCTGCACATGTTGTAGAATGTTCTAGAAAGTGTGTTGATAGAATACGTTGCACTTCTGACTTCTATGTGTTGTTGAAAATTAAAAAAATGGGTCATATGGAAAATTAAAAAGAAACCAATAGAGAAGTTTTGAAACCTAAAAGACTCAAGGAACTATTCTAATTTATTCTTTACATGTATTTATGTGTGCAGCAACAAAATGATAGACACAACAGAACTAGGAAGAGGAAGAAGCAGTGAGTGGTGGGAGGGGGGAGATGGGCAGAATGGCACACATGCAAAATTAAGTACAACACACATATAGACTAACAATGGCCAAAATGAAACACACCAACAAGGAGCACAAGTCACACAACCCACCAACATCACACCACTAAACGAGCATAGAAGTGAAAACCATGCTGCATTCATACAGGATGTGTACAAAGGCCAGTCGTTGGTGTTGTGGGATGTCTGCGACCGTGGTCATCATGGATGAGATGCCCAACATGTGGCACATGGTCGAGTTCACTGTGTGTTATGTTGCCAAACGGCTGCTCCTCCCTCCCACGAGCCCCCACTCTTTTGTACGGTGCGCTGTTGTATCTCGTGCACTCGTACGGCACACCATTGTAATGCCTATTTGCGCATGTCCTGCTACATTCCAACTACACCATCACAGTGCCGTTTGGAGGTGGTGCATGCCATTTTACAACATCGACTGCTGCGGCTCTTGTAGCAGGCCACACCAGAACACAGAGACACACTTACCGCACTTCCTGTACACGGACATGTCCGAGACACCCCTGTTCCCCTTGCCGGATAGGCACACCCCTGCACTGACCTGTGAACCCCAGACCAGCACATGCCAGTTGTGCATGCAGGAGGATGCATGCGTAGCTACACGTCCAGGCTCACTGCCAACGCTGAGGTGACAGCACACTGTGATGTTGCAGGGCTCGTGCCTATCATGCTAAGACAATGACCACAGGGACACACTTACTAAGATGTGGGTTTGGGGGGCATTGGCGGTCCTGGAGTTGTTGAGATGAGTCTTCTGGCCCTCATGGGTATCTCTGTATCATGCTCATTGACTCTATGGCACCTGTGGGTGTTCTGGTGTGGCTCTTGGCTGTGTTCCCTTTCATGGTGCAGGTAGTTGTCCTGCTTAACACCAGCAGAAAGCAGGTGTAAAATCCCTGGTGCTAACGTGTCTTATCGCCGGAATTTGTTTCGCATTGCAATTGGTGTGAAAGTTGTGATGTGACGTGTGCAGAACAATGTACGAACTGAGCAGTGTATCTCGTCAAGATCCAGCACCTGACGCACTATTCCCAATCAATATAAATACAATGAGATTTCTTAATAGATTTTGTGTGTACACTGTAAGTGCAGCCAATACCTCAGTGCAATTCAATACAGGATTTTAGTATTTAGAATAAATTGGAAAGGTGCACCTTGTGTCTTTTTGCACGAGAACGGCTAGTCTCCATTTCATTATCAGCACTTTAACGGAAGTAAAGTTGAGATAAATCTAACACACTATTCAGAAATTGGTGCAAACTGCAGATATCACCAGTATTCCAGCGATAAGTGCCCCAAAATTTAACACCATGGTGGACTCCATCAAATAACAGTAATACGAACAAGAAAGAGTCACACAGCAGTTAAGAGAACAACCAAAAACGTTATTAATTTTTTTTCAAACTTTATTTTTTATAATCATAAATATGTAAACGATAAACTATTTTCAAACTTTATTTTTTTATTAGCATATATATGAACGATAAACTAATAAACAAAATGTAGCAACAATAATACAAAACAACAAGGCGGAACACTCCTGTGGAGACCATGGATGTCGACGACAGACCTGGAAAATCAGAAAGATTGTTAAAAAAAAAACAACATGGTATTCTCAAAAAAATACCCCAAGAAACAAAGCACAGATATATAAAATGCATACAGCTAACAACATTTTATAAGTTTAACTTACAAAAACTGTAAATGTTGCCGCTTTAAAATATTTACCGAATCTGAGGAATTTTTTTTGCAGAAGGCACTACACCCACAACGTTTTTCTTCAGTGGTGAGGACATTTTTTACTTTTCCCAAGGGGCAAACAAAGACCAATGCTTCCTTGATCATGCACAAGATTTTCAAAAGAGTTCTGTTACGAGGGGATCCTAACACAAAATACTCGTGCGGCACGGCAAGTATGATGAAACACCTAAGGACCCTTCATCCGAACAATCTTGCACGAGAAGAGTGCAAACAGATGAGAAACACTCCTATTCTGTATCTGTAAAAAAGAATCACAAATAAAAGTATATTAATAACTTTCAAAATTATACTATTCCATTACTGTACAAACACATTTTATATAAATACTGTCCCTGAACCACAAGTGTGACGATGGTTAAAACACTACATGCATAGTGCATACTACTTTGAAGCAGTTCATGCCCTAAAGCCTACCTCACTAAAACTCTACATGTTAACTGACTAAATGATTACAGTACTATACGGAGACACACAGGGTGAGTGACAGGGTGTTTGCTAGAAGAGTATGAATACTAACTAGGGAATTGAAGGTGTGAAACACAACTGTGTAGGTGATTAGAGGACTGCATAGGCATTTAAAGCAGTCCATGTGCTAAGGCCTGGCTCACTGCATGACTACTTGGGTACTGACTGAATGATTAGAGTACAGCATGGAGAGTGCCTAGGTGAATTTATAAGTGCTAGGCTTTTCGCACAGGGAATGGATTAGTACTTGGTACTGAATGGGTCACTAGAGGAGTGCAAAGGCAGTGACAAGTGCTGGACTGTATGGATACTGACTAGGAAATTGAAAGTGTGAAAGACAAGTGTCTAGGTGGTTAGAAGACTGCATGCATAGTGCATAGGGGTTTGAAGCAGTCCATGTGCTAAGGCCTGGCTCAGTGCATGAATACTTAGGCACTGAGTGAATGATTAGAGTACTGCAAAGATAGTATCTTGGTGAATTTATAAGTGTTTGGGTTTTATCACAGTAAATGGATTAGTACATGGTGCTGAATGGGTCACTAGAGGACTGCAAATGGAGTGACAGGGTGTTTCCTGGAAGTGGACTAGGGAATTGAAGGTGTGAAAGACAATTGTGTAGGTGGTTAGACGACTGCATGCATAGTGGATAGGGGTTTGAAGCAGTCCATATACTAAGGCCTGGGTCACTAGATCAGTATTTGTGTACTGACTGAATGATTAGAGTACTGCAAGGAGTGGGCCTGGGTGAATTTATAAGTGGTTGGGTTTTGGCGCAGTGAATGGATTAGTACATGATGCTGAATGGGTCACTAGAGGAGTGCAACGGGAGTGACAGGGTGTTTGCTGGAAGTGAATGGATACTGACTGGGGAATTAAAGGTGTGAAAGACAAGTGTGTAGGTTGTTAGAGGACTGCATGCATAGTGGATAGGGGTTTGAAGAAGTCCATGTGCTAAGACCTGGCTCAGTGCATGAATACTTAGGCAGTGACTGAATCATTAGAGTACTGGAAAGAGAGTGTCTTTGTGAATTTATAAGTGTTTGGGTTTTGGCATAGTGAATGGATTAGTACATGCTGTTGAATGGGTCTCTAGAGGACTGCAAAGGAAGTGACAGGGTGTTTCCTGGAAGTGTATGGATACTGACTAGGGAATTGAAGGTGTAAAAGACAAGTATATAGTATGTTAGAACACTACATGCATACTGCATAGACATTTGAAGCAATCTATTTGGTACTTAGAAACTGACTAAATAATCAGACTACTTCTAGGACAGTGCTTAGGTAAAACTTTTAAATTTTCAGTTCTGCCACAGTGAACAGAATAGTACATGGTACTGCACCTTAGTGTCAAACCCTGACTCATTTTATCAATGCATAAGCAAAGACTACCTTCTAATGCTACTAAAACTTGACAACATGACAGGTTTTAAAAGAGTTATCTGCTAAAAAATACACAATGTTACCAAATGCTTCTCTCACAGTGATCCCAAATACACACTAACTCACAGTGTGATTCTAGACAAGCACCACTATCCCTAGGAGTTTACCAAAACTCATTCACTACAGTGCAAGTGGTAAGAGAACTGCACACAATCTACATATTTCACGACTGCAATTTACTGTCAATGCCTGACTCATTTAATGAAAGCATAAGCCATAACTGTCTTCTAATGCTACTAAAACTTGACAACATGACATGTTTTAAAACAGTTATCTGTCAGCAAATACAAGATTTTCCAAACACTTCTCTCACAGTGGTTCCCAAATGCACACAGACTCACAGTGTGATTCTAGACAAACAACACTATCCCTAGCAGCTTACCAAAACTCATTCACTACAGTGGAAGTGGTAAGGGAACTGCACACAATCTACATATTTCACGACTGCACTTTAGTGTCAAAGCCTCACTAATTTAATCAAAGCATAAGCAAAGACTGGCTTCTAATGCTACTAAAACTTGACAACATGACCGGTTTTAAAACAGTTATCTGTCAGCAAATACACGATGTTACCAAATGCTTCTCTCACAATCCTTACCCAAATGCACACCGACTCACAGTGTGATTTTAGACAAGCAACACTATCCTAGGAGTTTACCAAAACTCATTCACTAGTCTGGAAGAGTTAATGGTACTGCACACAATCTACATATTTAAGTATAGCACATCAGTGTCAAAGCATGACTCATTTAATCAACGCATAAGCAAAGACTGGATTCTAATGCTACTAAAACTTCACAACATGACAGGTTTTAAAACAGTTATCTGTCAGCAAATACATGATGTTACCAAATGCTTCTCTCACAGTGATCCCAAATACACACTAACTCACAGTGTGATTCTAGACAAGCACCACTATCCCTAGGAGTTTACCAAAACTCATTCACTACAGTGCAAGTGGTAAGGGAACTGCACACAATCTACATATTTCACGACTGCAATTTACTGTCAATGCCTGACTCATTTAATGAAAGCATAAGCCATAACTGTCTTCTAATGCTACTAAAACTTGACAACATGACATGTTTTAAAACAGTTATCTGTCAGCAAATACACAATGTTACCAAACACTTCTCTCACAGTGGTTCCCAAATGCACACAGACTCACAGTGTGATTCTAGACAAGCACCACTATCCCTAGGAGTTTACCAAAAATCATTCACTACTGTGAAAGTGGTAAGGGAACTGCACACAATCTTCATATTTCAGGACTGCACTTTTGTGTCAAAGCCTGACTCATTTAATCAAAGCATAAGCAAAGACTGGCTTCTAATGCTACTAAAACTTGACAACATGACCAGTTTTAAAACAGTTATCTGTCACCAAATACACGATGTTCTCAAATGCTTCTCTCACAATCCTTACCCAAATGAACACAGACTCACAGTGTGATTTTAGACAATCAACACTATCCTAGGAGTTTACCAAAACTCATTCACTAGTCTAGAAGAGTTAATGGTACTGAACACAATCTACATATTTAAGTACAGCACATCAGTGTCAAAGCATGACTCATTTAATCAACGCATAAGCAAAGACTGGATTCTAATGCTACTAAAACTTCACAACATAACAGGTTTTTAAAAAGTTATCTGTCAGCAAATACATGATGTCACCAAATGCTTCTCTCACACTGATCCCAAATACACACTAACTCACACTGTGATTCTAGACAAGCACCACTATCCCTAGGAGTTTACCAAAACTCATTCACTACAGTGCAACTGGTAACGGAACTGCACACAATCTACATATTTCAGGACTGCACTTTTCTGTCAAAGCCTGACTCATTTAATCAAATCATAAGCCATAGCTGTCTTCTAAAGCTACTAAAACTTCACAACATGACAAGTTAATACAGTTATCTGTCAGCAAATACACAATGTTACCAAATGCTTCTCTCACAGTGGTTCCCAAATGCACACAGACTCACTGTGTGATTCTAGACAAACAACACTATCCCTTGCACTATACCAAAACACATTTCTTCATCTAGAAGTAGTACTACATTTTAGTATAGAAACATAACATAACTCATTTCACAAATTCATAAACAATGAGTGGTTTCTAATTCTACCAAAATATAAAACAACACAGTTATCTGTCTGCAAACACATGAAAAACACAAATGCTTATCACAAAATGGTTTCTACATGCACACACACTGTCAATAAGATTGTAGAGTAAAAAAGTACTCCCTACACTTTAGCAGGAGAAATACATTAGTCTGATTAAAATCAAAATAGTCTACATACATCCCCTCACAATTAAATAACTCATCTTTCAAGTTCTTTTGTAGATTAAGAAGTACATCAGTCACTCACCATATTTTCTTTTACAGAATCTCTGCACTGTGCACCTCTCAGCAAAAACAAAGAATGGAAAAGTTTCCCTTTCATTTTCCACACATATACATGTAAACATCAAATCACAATCCTTCACACCTAAACTCAAAAGCAAACACACATTTCTATTGGTTAAACATTTCAACCCTTTCCAACTGAAATATATTTCAACCCTTCCCCCAATCTGCCTTCTGCCTGTTACCATAGAAACAGCTCATGGAACACTGCACTGAGCTCACAGGTCACAAGTTCAGCAAACAATGTTACTAAACAAGACAGGAATGGTGCTTGACTTTTCAACATATGAGCTTATCATATATTTTTTGTTTAAATGTTTTTATTGACTGCAAACAAGGCACTGTAATGTACATATCCGTGCGCCACCAACCGGAGGCCCGCCACCTTTTCTCATATCGCAACCAACTGTATCGGCTATCCCACATCCCGGAGGTCGGGCATCGCCGTGCATGACTGATTTAATACCCACTGCTTCTCGAGTGTCCCTCCATCTCGACGCTCATGTGCGGGGCAGACCCCCTGTCGGCGGCCAGGCTCTAGCGTGTTCCTTCCCTCAGAACGTAGGGCACAGTCACACATTTTATGGCCCTAAACTCCAAACCCCCTTCCTCCCCCCACGATTCCCCCCAACTCCCCTAACCCACCCACCCCAACTAAACGATTGAGGTCCTAAGTCAGTCGCAGCCCCATTCGCTTCCCGCACTCAGCCGCCACTCATCTTCATCATGCGTCCCCCACACAAACACCTCTCCCGGGAGCCTCCTCTACTGCGATCTCCGTATCAGGACCCCCATCGGGGCTCCCCGCTGCAGTCTCCCGCCCGCTCAGGTAGTCTACGTACAATTCCCAGAAGTTTTTAGGCCGGCTACGCGGTGGCAGCAACTCGCTGAACCTCTCCGCTTGGGTGCAGCAGTATAGCACATCTCGCTTCCACTGCTCCACCGTGGGCAAGGGGCCACGCATCCAGCTCATCGCAACTCGTCGTTTCGCAACGAGCATCCCCATATCCACCAGGCATCCGCCCGCCTTCGGCACCACTCTGGAATGCCCCAATAACGCCACTGCCGGGTCCGGAGCCAACACTACCCCCGTCACCCCTACTATCTGGTGGTATACCGTTTCCCAGTAGTTGGATATGCCCGGGCATTGCCACGCTAGGTGAAGGAAGTCCGCCGCCGGGTGTTTGCACCGTTCACATACAGGGTCTTCACGCAGCCCATATCTATGTAAGCGCTCTGGTGTGTAGTAGTACCTGTTGAGGAACTTGAAATGTACGAGTCGATGTCTGCCATGCAGAGAGATGCGTTTGATCCCCGTGCAGCAGTACGCCCACATAGCATCGTCAATGGTGATCCCTAAGTCTCTTTGCCAGTCCAATCTGCATTTTGCAAACTCGTGCACCCTATGAGATTGCGCCATTCGGTACAGCTTAGAGATCAGCCCGCGGGGGTTGTCATTCTTAATTATGTATGTCAGTTCCTGAACCTCCGCCGGCTCCTCCATGTCACACCCCAACAACTGTTTCCAGGCATGCCTAACTCTGTGATACTGAAAACGCTGCAACTGCGTGCCCTCCATGCCCGAGGCTGCCACCGCCTCCCACGTCTTGACTTGGCCGTCAGCAAACATGTCACCCATGGTGTGTACACCTATCTCGTTAAGCGATCGCCGCACTGCTTCCTCATTACAAGGAGCCAGCCACACCGCCCAAGCAATCGACATTGCCGGCGAATATAGCTGCGCCCCCGACTCGCGCTGTAGTATACAGTTCCAGGCATGCCTAGTGGAGTTCAAGGAATCAAGAAATCCCGTACGACGGTCCGGATGCTCAAAAATGACCGCGGGGAGCGGCCGCGGCGCCGCAAACAATGTCTCTAACTTGAGATACGGGACAGTCTCACCCCCGTGTATCCAGCTATGCGCCTGAGCCCCCTGCGCCACCCGATAGTACAGCTCCAGGTCGGGTGCCCCCAGGCCACCCATCTGGTAAGGTAGCGTCAGTACTCTCCAGCTGGTCCGCGCCTGCTTGCCAGCCCACGCCAGCCTTAGCATTGACGCCTGTAGCCGCGCAAAGAAAGCACGTGACAGCACCATGGGGATGTTCGCAAACAGAAACTGAAACCGAGGGAGTACCACCATCTTCATGATGGATATGCGCCCCAATAACGAAAGGGGCAGCTTAATCCAGGTCTCCACGTCGTCCTCCAGTTTACTGATGGCCCTTCCGTAATTCTCAGACAGCACCACCTCTGAGTCCCTATGGAGCTGGATCCCCAGGTATCGGACCGGTTCCTCCGACCATTGCAACGGGTATTCCATATCAAATGGGGTCGTTACCGGTGTCAGCGGGAACACGATAGACTTGTCCCAGTTAACCTTCAGCCCGGAAAGCGCTCCAAATTGAACAACCTCCCTCAACACTGGGGCCAGGTTATTTTCTGGGTCCCTGACATACAGCAGGGTGTCATCTGCATACGTGGATACCGTTATCCTGTAAGTCGGAAAATTAATACCTCGTAGGCTGTGGTATTCACGCATAGCGCACGCCAGCGGTTCCGCCACCAGGGCGTACAGCAGAGGCGATAGGGGGCAGCCCTGCCTCGTGCCCCTCGAGATTGTTATCGGTTCCGTGACTCGATCGCCCAATCGTATTCTCGCCGTGGGGCCACTATACAGCACCCCTATCATTTGAAGGAAGATCGGGCCCAGCCCCATTCTCGTCAGGACCTGTCGCATGAATGGCCACTCGACAGAGTCAAAGGCCTTTTCCATGTCGAGGAAGACAGCGAGCGCGCGCACGTCAGGGCGAACATGTTGCATGACGCCAAACACTGTCCGCAAATTGTATGTGAGGTTCCTGCCCGGCATGAACCCCGCCTGCTCTGGGGCGACCAGTTCGGGAGCGAGAAGGGCTAACCGCGTGGCCAGGACCTTGGCATATAATTTCGCATCCACGTTGAGCAGCGATAATGGTCGATAGGAGCTGCACTCATCGGGTGGTTTGCCCGGCTTCGGTATAGCGACCAAGAGCGCCTCGCGCATGGACGGCGGCATATGTCCCTTGATGCACATATCGTCGAACAGCGTCGACACGTGCGGCAAAAGCTGGTCTATAAAAGCGCGGTAGAACGCGACAGTGAGGCCATCAGCTCCAGGGGCGCTCTGCGCCTTCATGCTCGCAAGGGCCTCTAGAATTTCATCCCTCTCGATAGGCAGGGATAGAAACTCCCTGTGTTCGTTCGCTAGGAACGGCAACTTGATATAGTCCAGATAGTCCCCTATGCTGTCTTCCATCCCGGCTTGCTGAGAAGCGTAGAGCCTGGCGTAATACGACCTAAATCGCTCCACCACCTCATCCTCCGCCGTGAGCAGCGAGCCCTCCCCCGACTTGATCTGCGTGACGGCGGTTCTGCGTCTGCGAGCCTTGAGCAGATTAGCTAACACCGACCCCGGTCTGTCACCCTCACCATAAACCCTGGCCGTAGCGTACTTCCCTAGATGCAGCACCTCTGCATCAGCAGTTTCGTGGTACTCTGCCAGGAGAGTTTTTATCTCCTCAGTGTTATTAGGAAGATGCGTCTCCTGTAGGAAAGCAATATCTATCTTATGCCTCTTGAGATAGTGCATTACTTTACGGGCTTTGCGGTAATCATTAAGTCCCCTTACATTCCAAGTGAGGATTCTTAGTGTGTCGTGCCTCTCAGGTATGGCCGCTTCGGTGTTCGCCATAGCTTGCTCTAGGGTGCAAATCCCTCAACTGAGCGCGTCTCCAAGCGTAGGAGCATACTAGCAGATCAAACCGCGCACCCCGACCTAGTGACCTCAAACCCCCGTAACTCAAACCCCTCCCTCCCCCCCACCCACAGAAGACCCACCCCAACTCGGCCTTACAGATTCCCAAACTTGGGCACCCCATACCTCCCGCCACCCCACCCATAACTTTTGAACCCTCAAAGGTGTGGGACGCACACGCGGGCGGAGGTCGCTCAGCGCTCACACACTAGTGTGGAAGCGCCTAGTACCTAACTGCCGCAGCCCGGCCCAGCGAGCCACTATTGTGTCTCCCGTCCCCTCCCAGCGCACTGTTATCACAACTCAGCAGCCCTCTCAGATGGTAGGCCCCAGCAGCGTCCTCGATAACCATATAAAGGATTGGAGCAATTGGGGGATGAGTCACTGTCCATGTGCCTCCCTTTTGCGCCTAGTCAGGGGGGGGTGCATCTCACAATGTACTGTACCCCATAACGATATCGTCCAAATGCCCCCCACCCGCGCCCCCCAAAGCCTACATCCCTTCAGCCAAGCATGTCCCGCCGAAAATACCAACTAGGTGAGTCCTGCCCTCATGGTCAGTCCTGTGCGTCCAGGTCGCCGTCTCTCTCGTCCCCCCGCGGTGACGTCGCTGGGCTCCGGCGCTGCTCCTTCGCCCAGTCCTTCAGCGCCTTTTGGAGTGCTTTAGGGTCTTGGAAGATGTGCGACTTGCCCTGCCGGTTAACTCGTAGCTTAGCCGGGTACAGCATTGCATAGTCCACTCCTAGTTCCCGGAGCTGCTTTTTGGCAGGGGCAAACTGTCGCCTGGCCTCCTGCACCCGGGCCGTGAAGTCCGGGTAGAGCGAGATGGGCGACCCTTCGTAGGACAATGTCTTCTTTTCCCGGGCAACTCTCAGCGCTGCATCCCGGTCCCTGTAGTTCAATAGTTTAGCTATAACCGGTCGGGGCGGTGCACCCGGCGGGGGCCTTGGGCCCAGAGACCTGTGCGCTCTCTCTACCACGAACATCCTGGAGAACACATCTTTCCCCAGCAGCGCAATCAGCAGTGTTTCCACGAAGGTCTCCATTCGGCCCGTGGCAGTGGACTCCGGCAGGCCAGTGATTCGCAAGTTGCACCGCCGAGAACGGGCCTCTAAGTCCTCCGTTTTGTCCTGCAGCATCTGCATTTGGCGCTCGAGCTTCTTGTGGTCGCGATCCAGTGTCGTCTGCGCGCCCTCCACCTCCGATATGCGACTGTCAGCTTGGTCCAGACGCTCCGAGTGCTTGTCCAGGCGCTCCCCCATGCGGTCCATTCGGTAGGAGAGCGCGTCAATCTTAGCGCCCAGGGCGGTGATGCCGCTCTGCAACCCCTTCTCCATGGACAACAAGAGGCCCCTCAAGTCCCGGTCGTCCTCCGCGGGCTCAGATCCGCCTCCCGTAGCATCCTCCTGCGATGTCTGCGTCTGGGGGCGCCGCTGCTCGAACTTCAGTTTTGACTGGGTTTTGTCGGATTTACCCATCTTGTACCCACACACCGTTCAGCGCGATGCCGTTCGGCCTGGGCACGCTCCAGCCACCACGTAGCTGTGGCGCAATCGCAGGCAGCCCTCCGCGGGCATCCTGGTGGCTTGCTCAGCACCCGTTGGCACCACCTGGCGCACCAGCCGTCTGTAGTCTTCACCGTGCTGCTGTTAGGCCGCCCGCTCTGCCTCAGCTTCTCTCACTCCCTGCTCGTGGCGTTCGCGCCCAGCTCTACCCCGGAGGCACCTCGCCCGTGGTTTCTCCTATCCTGTTGCCTCCTCCGCACTGCCGCCGCCGGGTACACCGGCGCCCCCAGCCCAGGCCGTCACTTCAGCGAGGCCCGGAAATGCCCCCAACGTTCCTCACTCCAAGCCGCTCTGCCACTTATCCTGCTCGCCTCGGGGCTTGAAGGGGGTGCTGCCGACCTTCCGCGCTCCGAGCGCCGCGGGGCTCACCCAGGGTCTCCCAGCGTGCTCTCCGCCGATCTCGCTCGTTCCTTCTCGGCGCCCCGCTCACGGCGCTATCTGCTGCCTCTGTGCACGCCGCGGGTCATCACATCCGATCTCTGCTGTCCGCCACTATGCGCCTCGGGTCCGCCCCTCGCGGCCGCCGCCGGCCGCACGTTGCCCCACGTCGTCGGCCGTCCTCCTCACTCGAGGCTGGGGATCTGCGGCCTAGGACGCTTCCCGAGTCGCCGGCTCCGGAGGTCGCCCCTTCGCTCGAGCGGGCTGGAAATTACGCCGGCCGACTGCCCAGCACCTCAGGATGTTCCGCTGGGGCCAACCGTTGTTCTGGGAGACGTTGGGATCAGGATTATTGGTGAATATATGGCGTGGCTCGCCGGAGCTCCGAGCTCAAGCAGCCATCTTCGTTGCGAGCCAAGCTCCGCCTCGAGCTTATCATATATAATGTTCCTTACAATCTGTTTTTGTTAACCAATAAGAATCATACCTTTAAAAATCAGAAATATACACCCTACCTTTCAGTGTAGAAAGTAGTCATACAACCAATGATTTCTTGTCTTTTTTCAAAAAACATTGCCGTGGATCTGCGCACCCAACGCGTGAGAATCCGTGCACCCAATGCACCTCTAGAGGGTCAGAGTATTTCCACTCTGCCCCTTTATATGTTTTACACACTTATTCCCCTTGCTTCTTCAGCCTCGCTTCTACCGAGGCAGAAAATGTCTGCCAACAGTTCCTGGTTTCGAATGTAGAGAGACACTCGACAGCCAATTAGCAATCAGCACGCGATCGGGAGGGTGCACGCTCAGTTCGGGGAGGGTGCGTGTAGGGTGCGCGGATCCTCCACGGCCATAGATATTTATGTACTTTTAACTCTAATTTTCTCAGGAACTACTGAACGGATTCACACCATATATGCAAAAGGCACGAGTCCGAACTGAGGACTACATTTTTGCCAAATTTGGTGTCATTCCGTTCAGCGGTTCGGGCTCTAGCTGCGACAACAGATCCTATGGGAAATTGCACGGGGAAAATGCGTTTTGGGACCCCCTTTTTTTCTCAGTCCCCGCTTGATGAATCACCACAAAACTTTCAGGGAGCGGAGCTGGCCAAAAGTTTGGAAAATTTAGCGAGGATTCATCAACCGGCGCCAGACTTATTGGGAATAGAATGTTGCGGATTTCCTATGGAAACATCTCCCTGTGACAGGAAATCAATTGTCCTGCCTTCCCCTGCTCGAACTTGGCTCAGCAGCAGGAGGACAGAATCGTATCTCTGGTTGGCAGCAGCCATAGTTAGCTGTCCGGTTCTAGAAGACTGGTACCGGGAGCACTGAGGGCTTCCCGGAGGAGCTTTACAGTGCATGGAATCATACCTCTAACACCCTTTACAGTGTTGGGGTATGATTCCAACATGTTTGATACCAAACACGACAGGGT
The DNA here is from genome assembly GCF_964204655.1 of Triturus cristatus. NCBI lineage: Eukaryota > Metazoa > Chordata > Amphibia > Caudata > Salamandridae > Triturus > Triturus cristatus. Next base: position 251,556,326 of record NC_140580.1, on the reverse strand, counting down.
TCATTCCAGCCAGTTTAGATATAGCCATCGCATAATGACGCATGGTCACTCTAAGTATTGTAATGGCTGAAGCACTTACAACCTGGGAGAATGGACTCTGAGGGATGTAGGGGTGTCCTGCTCATGCAGGGGTGCTCTCACACTTATAACCAAGCACCCTGCCTTCAGGATTGAAAGGCCTGCTATAAGGGTGACTTATAGGTTTTAAGTGCAGTGACCTCAGATATAAGGACACATATCTGTTGTAAATGGTGCTAGCACCAGCTTACACAGGCTGCAATGGCACGCCTGCAGTCACAGATTGAGTGGTCTGCCATGGGTGATATAATACATGCTTCAGCCCATGGGCGACCCCTGGTGTACCTATGCCCTGGGTACCTTAGTACCATCTACTAGAGATTTTCAAGGGTACACCAGTAGCCAACCTGGAGTGTACCTAAGTACTCACCATGTGCAATTTAGGGGAGAAGCAAAGAGACTGGATCCCAGTCAGACTAGTCAGTAAAACATAAGAATACCAGCAAAAAGTGGGGGTGAACATGAAAGCAGATCCTACTTTCCTACAATTTTTTTAAAAGTTGAGAAGGCAAGGAGGACTTCGGGGAGCGGCCATAGCGATGCGGCTTAGCCTCGTCCAGGTCTAATATCTGCACAGGGTCTATTTTACCTGGGTACGACTGTGGCGGGCGGGGCTGATCGCTTCCCCGGAATGTCTTCAATGTGGTCGGGAGGAGAGCACGTTCATACATACTGTCTGGCAATGCCTTTCCCTATATCGTTTCTGGAGAGGGGTGTTTACCTGCCTTTCGGAGGTCTTGGGGTGGGAGCTCCCTCGTACACCGCTGCTGGCCCTGCTTCATGTCATGGAGGGAATAGGGGGTAATGTCTACAAACGGCACCTTATGCAACTGGGCTTCACACTGGCGAAGCGAGATATCGCCAAGGAGTGGAAGGCGACGCGGGCTCCCTTGGTGAACGCTTGGAAGAATGGATTGGACTTCTGTATGGGGCTAGAACAGCCTATTTTTGTAGCCAGGGGATGCCCACGCAAGCATTACAAAATATGGAAACAATGGGCGGATTATCGAGGCTTGTGGTTGGAGCTGCCAGCTGTTGTAGAGGCTCATCCATTGGGGTAATTTCTGGTGCGCATTGGGTCTGTGGAGGTGCTGGGTGGGGGAGGGCCCGGGGGGGGTGTGTGCTACTGTGATAGGACAATTTTGTTTTATATATAGGCTGTGGACAGGACTATGTGCGACTTCAGGGGGAGGGGCGAGGGAGGGAGGGAGTTGAGGGAGGTTCTATATCATTTTGTATGCTTTGGTTATGCATTTTGATGTCACGCACAAAAGTCGATTGCTCTCATGCTCATCTATGGTATGATTCTGCAGACGTCTCTAGTGTGCAGACCCCTGCGATGTATGTGCAAATTGACAAATAAAATATGTTTTAAAAAATCAAAAGTTGAGAAGGTATGGCACATTTTAAGTAATGATAAACTTTAATTTCCAACTCAGGACTATGTAATCAACGGTTGTGCAGGATTTAAATTTAAAAAAACAAGCTAACTATAGGTTTGGTCTCTTTTTTTTTTCGTGAGTACTCTGCGATGACCGCGAAAACATCGCAGACACTCATACACAGGAATCTATTTTTGAAAGAGAGGGAAAGGGTTAACAGATACTAACCATTCACAAGTGGAGATAAAGTACTCTGAAAGATGATTTCCATTGCTTCCTTTCTCATGATCACAGAGTGCAAAGTTGAAGATGTTGCCATTTTATAGTTGCTTTGTATGAGAGTGGTGTACCATTCTTTGCTTCGTTTTTACAAATCCTAACAGTGTCAAAACTTATCAAAAACTAAAACAATATAATCTACGAACTCAATTGCTTGGTATGTACATAACTTTTTAATTATTTAAAAAATGTACTTTACAAATAAAGCTGTATATGGGAGTTTGGTTTAAAAAAAAAAAGAGTATCACAGTGATATGAAAAAAATATATCAGATGAACTGTGTCTGGTAGAGGGTATGTGTTTAAGATGTTAGTACAGAATGTTTTGGGAAGTAAGAGGACAATTAATATTAGTGCCCCTTTAATCCATTGTTTACTTTATAGAAAAACTGATATATAATATTGTTGAAAGTTACAATGAGGAATTTATTTAAAACTAAAAATGTTTTAAACGTCTAAGCATTATGTGCAGAATAGATACATCTATGCTATTTGCATTCTGGGAACTGTAGTACTTTTAGTTACATTATTAAACAGGAGTAGTGTAGTCACAAATAAAAGATAAGAAAATGTGCTGCGCCTGTATATGAATTATAAAGTAGTACGAATTGTTAGGTATGTATTAGGAATTGTTTGTCAATGTGATTTTTAACTTGGTTGCAGATAGTTATATGTACGATGAGACTCTTGAGTTTACTTAGAGATGTAGAGAACTATGTATTTTTGAAAAGATGGCCTGAAGGTCTATATCTATTATGTAATCACATATATGTTTATATTTGTGATATATGTTCTTTAAGGCTGTTGAAAATGTCATGTATATGGTGAGAGTGGTGTATTTCTTTAAACATCCTGTGTTTAAAATTGAGGAGGGTTAATAGTGCAGAATGTTTGTTTAGAGTTCTTCGGCTAGCTTCGCTTAGGGTGTAACTTTTCTTTGAAAAATGCTGAATATATGTTTTAAACACACAAGAAATATTTGAGAAAATATGTAGGTATGCTATTAAGAAAAGGTGTTGTGCCTTGAAAAAGTGAGAATTGTTTTCAGTTTTAGAAACTTGCTGATGCGTGTGCATGCTGAGTAACAGCAATGTATGCTCCTAGAGAGCTATGTATCCAATTATATATCAAGTGTGATAGCTAGCCCTCACTCACACATAGCTCAGTAGAAAAGGATAGCTACTCTAAAACAGGTGGTTTGATACTGACAGAAGGACTTAAACAATGAGTCACAGATATAGTCACAACTGTTATGTATCTAACAGCAATGAAGGTACTTTCACAGTCAGCCAGGCACTCCTCAGGCCTTTATCCAATTACCCAGCCATTACTCAGGCAGCCATCAAATCACTCATTCACTATCTACCCACTTATTATTCAATCACCCAGGCACTACACATGCACTTGTCCATTCACGCAGGCACTAATTATGTTGTCATTGAACTATGCAGGCACTACCCATGCATTCATCCATTCACCCGGACACTAACCATTCACTTATACAATGACCAAGGCTGTACCTATGCAGTCATTTAAACACCCAGGCACAGCCCATGCACTCATACAAATACCCACTTACAACCCATAGACTCATCCAAATACTGAGGCACAACTCATGCACTCATCCAATTTACGCAGGCAGTACCATTGCAGTGAACCGATCACCCATCCAGTACCAATGCACTCCTTCAATTACTGAGGCAATACTCTTGCACTAATACAATCCCCCCAGGAGTATACTTGCTTTCATCCAATCACTCAAGCTTTAACAATGGACTCATGCAGACTTCTCCCCTATTACACTAGTCATGCACTTATCTAATCAGCCAGGCACCACTGATGCAGTCATTCAATTATCTAGGCACTACCCAAGTACCTATCTAATCACCTAGGCACTACCTGTTCACTCTTCCAATAACACATGGACAGCACCTGCCAGGTGCTATGCATGTACTTAACCAATCTGCCAGGTGCTATGCATGCACTTAAATAATCATGTACACACTATCCATGCCTGTGTAGCTAGGTTCATCTGTAGATTTACAACTGCAGCATAACAAAAAAACTGTTTTTGTATTATGTGTTAGTCGGTAGTAAAGTAGTTGGTACATTGGCCAGAGTAAAAATTCAAATGTACTTATTGTTTTACTGAACAATATCTACATAACTACAGACAGTTAGAATGCCTACAAAAGCTCAGAGGAAAAAGCAACAGAAGCAACTACAGTATCTATGCAGAACTGATACACAAAAGGGGGAAAATGCAGAAAAAGTGATGAAAGAAAAAAGAGCTACTGGTAAGAGGACAAAGTCATTTCTTAAAACTATATGTGGACACCTGCAAAGATTACAAAATAATGAAAATAAAAAGCAAACTATGACAAAGAATAAGGGTGGACACAATCTATAGCACAAGAACAGGAAAGACTATAACAAAGATGGACACACCTTAACCAGGAGACAGAAGCAGTTTACGGAAATCAGAGCTAGGATGTTTCGTAGTAGAGTGGTTATAAATCTACTTAGAAATATGAAGAAGTATAGAAGAAGGAGAGAGGCACTGAAACAGAAAGAACGAGTTGAGGGAGTAGTTGATAAGGCATTTGCTTTGAAGATGAAGCTTTTCATTTTGATTATAAATAGAATGAAGAGTCTTGACAAAATGGTGTTCTATATGAGGAGACAAAACAGGAAGAAAAGATTAGTGAATAGAAGTAACTTTTGTACAGTTTTTTGTGGAGAATAGATACATACTTCTACTGCAGAGCCTTTCTTTAATGAAGAATGCTATCTCCAGGATAACACATTAGTTCATGCTATTGATGAAAGAAGACATTGTTATGAAATGAAGAATGGCACTCCTATTGGGGAAAGAGGTGATGGTACCTAGAAATGTAGAACAAGTTATTGCAAGAGAGGTACAGGGAAGGCATAGTCAGGCCCGTATACAAATAGAATTGTAGTAGTGTTTATAGTATCCGACAGCAAACCATTGATATGTTAAGAACATTTGTATAAATCTTTCCAAGGCGAAGTTTAAAACACAAAATAAGTACTTTACAATGATTGGATCCGTTCAAGGTTAGAAAGCATACAAATTTGGAGGGACACTCACTAGCTTGTTTATCAAAGAAAGTGTGTCAAAGCACCTTTCATCATTTTAGGATGTAAGCTATACTCCACTCAACAAAACGACTTTTAGTTAGGAGGCTGTACTATGTGAGAACTCCTGCTTTATGTTTAGGAGAAATGAATAGAGTACTTTTTCATGGTACTGTGGCAGAGGTAGAAAAGTTTTGTGATGATGCGCAGCTTCGTTTTATTTGTCTAGAACAGGACTTTACGGAAAATGAAGAGTTGATAACAGGAGGAGATGCCGAACAGGACACTGGTATTATAGTTGATAGTTTTGAAGAAGAGATTACAAAATTTAACACAGTGTGCACTGAAAAACCAAGTATGTTTGTATATGTTGTCGGCACACTCACTACAAGATTCAAACACGGACTGTTGACTTGTATTTAAAAAGTGAAAATGAAAATAATGGTAACTGCATACGTTTGCTGTGTACTTGAAGAGGAACGCTTTGACTTGTCCACACATCAAGTAATATGTAAGTACTGCCAAAATAAGTTAGAGAATAATAAAATGCTTGCTACAGCTGTGCACAAGTTAGTATTGGTTCCCATTCCAGAATCACTCCAAGGTTTAAATGTTTATGAGTCAATTCTTATGCAAAGTATACATCCATTTTAGGTTATAGTCTGCATGGAGCCAAAGACAGGCAAGTTACCACCAACAGAGCTGCAGAAAGGTCTAAAAGGTAAAGTAGTGTACTTGATTAGTAGTGTTCTCTCAAAATATTCAGCTGGATGCTCAATAATTTTTAATGGTAATGCTAGGACTTAGAGTAAGATAATGTGAATATATCATTTAATTTTTTGGTTTAACTTATAAATGGAACCATAACTGTGAACATTGTGAATTCACCTCACACACTGAAATCAATTTGGAACGATTCCTCAACTTGATGTTACCATGTTGTAAAGCTGTGGCCTGTGAAAACGTAACCAAAAACGTCCATCAAGATATTACCTGTCCAAACTGCAGATCAGAATTTAGGTCTACGTTGGTACTACAAAGGTACAGTAAATATGTCATAGTCATGCTACAATGATGCAGAGTGGATGGTACTAAATTAGAAACTAAAATTACAAACTTTGTAGCTGGACAAATTTCCTTTTCAAAAGAACTTTCACGACTATAGCAATCATATTTCATGAAGGAGGTAATATAATCTCTACACACTACACAATGACATAGAAATGACATTCAAATAATGACTACCTTAAGTTACCAAACTCATATCTGCTATTTCTAGAACCGAAGTTCTCAGGAGAATTTAGGATAACAAAATGTGGTATTGTATTGACATGTATGTGAATTATGTGTTTCGGAGACATTATTCAGCCTATAAGGGCTATCTCTTACCGCAAGCTGTTAGAAATTATAGACTCTTTTTAACAGCAGGAAAGGAATTTATAAAACATTAAAGGACCTCATTCTGTTACTACAGATAAAAACTAAATGGAGGTACTATAATACCAGCAGCCTTAAGTTGCATCTAAGAAGTCTCTTCACCACTTCACCATTGTATCTTGTTTTTGTTGCCTAATGTTCAATGAAATCCTAATACATTTTTATTTGTTTATATTTATCACAGTGGTTGAACTGCTGCAATAAAAAAAGATTTTTTTTAACAATTATGGTTTTTCACATTCTGCAAAATTACATTCACAGACTTCTCCCCTGCATTTACGATGGTGTAAATGCTGACTATTGTCATGAGTGATGTAATATGTGAGGTCATATGCATTGCATTGCGGGGGCGTGAGTTATAGTTAACTCAGGTAACTAGAACTGCTGAATTTCTCTGGTTTTGTACTAGTGAAATGTCAGCCTTACTTACTATAACGTCCCTGTTGGAGCGTGGAATGCGTCAGGGTTGCCCGCTATCGCCACTGCTCTTTGCCCTCAAGACATTGGCAGTATGGGCGGTGAGAGACCTTGAACATTGGGGCATCCAAATTGGAAGAAGGCGGCACGTAATATCATTATATGCAGATGATGCTCTCTTTGTTATAGCCTCACCCCGAGTGGCGTTACCTAAGCTATTGCAGCTCCTGGAGGCTTTTAGGGATTACTCCAGTCTGCAACTCAACCAGCATAAATCCTTGCTCTTCCCCCTGATCTGTATGGCTGCCTTGCCCTTGGAACACCTCCCTTGTCTTGGGCCATGCTGAGAACTGCCGTACTTTCAGTATATGGGTGCAGGTGGGCTTTGGAAGACCCAATTATTGCACTTAACATTGTGAACGGGGTCGTGGATGCATTGTGGCGATCAGTGACATACTGGAACACATTGCAACTCTCACTGATGGTCAGGCTAGTGGTGTCCAAGATGGTGGTACTGCCGCCTTGGCTGTACATGCTGCAAAACTCTTTATGCCCTATTCCCGGGTCAGGTATTTAGGCAGTTGAACTCTGTGCTTGTGTCACTGTTCTGGGTGGGACGCCGTAGCATGTGAATACTCTGACCTGCCGGTAAGAGGAGGGGGGACTGGAAGCCCCTAGGCTGCACCATGCAGCTCACTTGCAAAATGCGAACCAGTGATTGGATGATGGGGACAACTGGCAGAAAAGACTGCTGGAGGGACGTATCCAATTGGGCAAATTCCTGGTAGCCTTGATGGAGGGAACGGGGTCTCGGCAGACATACCCTACCTAGTCCATCAAACTGTGACCATCTGGCAGCTATGCGTGGAAAGGATCCCGAGGTGAGCACTGTTTCATCAGGAACTTCCTATATGGATAATTGCCCCGGTGCGAAAGATGATGTCTCATATGTCATTCCAGGCATGTAGGGAGGGAAGTTGCGAAGTGTTAGCCCACTTGTACCCAGGGGAAACATTCATCACATACGAGCAGGCATGTAGGGACTTTGAGCTGGGCCAGGGTCACTATCTACAGTACGCTGTGCTGACAGACATAATTAAAGCAGCCTGGCCCACGTATCCTACTATCCTGCAGACAACTCACACACTGGATATACTGCTTACCTGTGGCTCTGGGTGCAGACTGATCTCTTTCCTATATAATGCAATGAGGGCTGATTTGATGAACCCCCCTCCTAGGGCAAGGGTGGCAAGGGACGGCAACATGACAGAGCCCCTGAAAGACTAAGAATGGACAGCCCTAAGCTGCTTACTCATACAGTATTCTGTATTTGCATATTTCAAACTGATACATTACAACGTTTTACAGCGTATCTACATGACACCAGCGATGCTACACCACATTGCCCTGGGTCGTTCGGATGCCTGCCCACTGTGTGGTGAGACTGGGGCGGATTTCCTGCACTTAGCATTGGGGTGCCCCGGAGTGAATCAATTCTGGACCCAGGTTGTGGGGATTGTGCAGAGGGGCACTTGCTTTGGGGTAAAGAAGTCACCACGGCACTGCTAAGTGGGACACATTAAGAAACCCAGGAAGCTCAAGATAGCCTACAAGCTTTTACAGTTGCTGTTGGTGTTAGCCAAAGGCAGGGTCGCCATAACTTGGATGGGGCAGCACACCCCAGATATGGATATGTGGTATAGGGACGTGCAGTAGTTGACGCTGCCAAAGAAGCCCATGAAATTGAGCCATAGAGATGGAAGGCTGGATGAGTACCTTAGGGAATGGAGGAAGCTGTGCAATGCTTTTTAAACCCTGAACCGGATGCGAGTGAACTGCATGAATCAGAAACCAGCAGGGGCACAACTGAAGGCGAGGCAGAGTAAATTGTAAGGGACGAGAGATATGCATTTAATTTCCCAATGCTCTGATCTGCCAATAGCCAACATGTCCTGCTCATATATGCATATTCTGCTATGATCCACCACTTGTGTATGTCATTTGGAAATGTATAACTGCTGCAACTTATTTAAAATCATAAATAAAGGTTAAAAAAATAAACTATAACGTCCTGGTAACCTTTGGTTTTTGCAGTAAATATAGATCAATATAGATAGATATAGATATTAATATTAAAAAGGAAGCTTTGGGCTTTACTATGAGTTTAAATGGCAAAGTCGAGTTAGATGTTGACAAACTGCTCTGCCAGCCAACAATTATGTGCTGGGAGTCATTCTTTGCTTTGTCACACTCATGGTGGCACAATAAATGCTGCAGTCCATGAGGGACTTACAGACCCTTGTTACCTCTTGCACTATTTACTAGGGCTTACAAGTAAGTTAACTTATAACAATTGTGAGTGAACCAATTAGATATATACCTTTTTAAAGTTCAGGGTAAAAAATCAGCAGTATCAGTCCAAAAACTTGGGGGTGATCATGCAAAAAGAGGCATTTCCTAGAAATGGTATTTCAGGAGGATCTAGCCTGCCTTGAGAGCTTCTGGGAAGATATCCTGAATGATGGAGGCATTGATAATGGTGAATAGGGGTGAAAGAGCTTCCCCAGAGAGAGCTTCGATGAGGAGCAAGCGTCCGAAATCATCATCATAAGAAGTGGCTTTGAGAGAGTTGCCTATGTCTGCAAGGTATGCGAAAGATAGGGCTTTGAAAGATGATGATCGAGAGATTCTACGGCAAGGGGAGGAGTGTAAAAGATAAAGCAGGTTTGTTGTTGTATACAAGCTTTTGGATTTTCTGTATTTTGTTATGAAGAATGCGATTATGGCATTGCGGATTGAGGAAAAGGTAGGTCTGGCAGAGTGCTTGATTGTCTTGAAAAGCGTTCTGCTTCTGTTGTTGGTAAGGGTAATCTAACAGACTAGACTTTTAGACAGTGGTACGAATTATCACTCAAATAGCACCTCTTAATGTGTACTTAGAAATGCAAATCTTTTTGACCCAAAACCTCTGATTTTCATTTTATGAAAATGCAACATTTTGCTACCAACTCCATTAAATTTTAAATAAAGAAACCTGGTTACCTCAAAAGAAAAGTTCATCATTGTCATGAGCAAAACATAATTTGTGTCCTCCTTTTGATTTTCAAGTAAATACGTGTTTGGGGAACAAACCAAGTCTTTTTTACCACTAAAGTACCTGACACATGAGAATTAATTGGATACTAATCATTTTCAACCTTGAGTTCTCGGTCCCCAGGACACTACATAGAAGTTAGGCACACTATCCACTCCTCTAACAAAAGAGCTCCAATGAAAGCCTTCTGTGTGCAACTCTGTGTCACTATGGTGAGGAGGAGCCAGATAATGAAGCACGTAGGTGAGTGAGGGTCTCCATCTCTGCATGCGCTAATTAACCACAGGTGTGGGATACCAGTATCCTATTTTTTCTCTTGTGTCAGGTACTTTAGTGTAAGAATTATTGGGAGGATGAGCCTTGGCACAAAACAGTCCCTCCCATCCTCTTTACTGATACATTAGCAGAAAATGAGTTTCTAATTTTAATCAAATACAGACATGTACTACTACTACAGATCAACATATCTTCATCTCATGCTATGGATGCCTGGAATATTCCACGCATTACCAGCATAATTCTACAGCCAACAGGTCCTCAAGGTGGTATCATGATGCAATAGATACTGTGAGAAATTGAGTTGTTGGTTGACTGGTGTTTGAGCCCTGGTCAAGCAACAGCCACAATATCCTGAAGGTTGAGCCACTAGAAGTCACTAAACTAACCTGTGCTTCACACTGAGTAGTTTGGCACACAAGCAGTCAAGCTTAACTTCGAGGCAATATTTAAAGCATTTATGCAGCACACAAACAATAATAAAGTGAAAACACAACACAAGAAAAAGCCCAAATCAAATTAAAAAAATATTAGAATTGAATACAGTATTTGACACCAAAATGATTAAAATCCAATGAGTAAAACTGGAGATATTGATTTTGAAAGAAGTGAAAATGGCACCAAAAAGCACAAAGCGCCAACAAGGGATATCTGGTTGCTCTGGACTGGGAGAAAGTCAAAAGTTCAGGCCAACCGTGATGTAGCATGGGTGGGATACGGGGAACAGGCTTGGCCCGCAGAGCAAAAGTACCTTAGTCAAGGTTGTGTCAACAATAAGGCCACGGGCGCAGACGAGGTGATGCATCAGTTCTGATGATCGGAGGGGTTGCGATGCAGAGTTCTCTGCATATTCGTTGAGGCTGTTGCCGACAAAGATGCAAGGACCTTGCACTGGGAAGTGTCTCACAGTGGTGGTTATGTAGGCAGTGAATCGACTCCGATCCACTCAGGGGTGGCGATGCACTAGTTCCGATCTGCACCACAGCAGCGATGTGTCGATGCTGACTACGCAGGGGTGCTGAAGTATCGGCTCCGATCTCTGCAATGACAGCTTTGAGTTTGTTCTGCTTGAGCAGCACATTAGGCCCACTTCCAAAGGTTTAGGAATCGGGTGGCACAACTTGGCAGGGCAGTATCACAGATGGCAGAGTCTGGGTGCAGAAGCAGGGTGGTTGGAAGTCCTTTTTGTCCCTGAGACTTCAGATCAGGAGGCAAGAGAACTAGTGCTTGGAGTCACCCTGGGTTTAAGTGATGCAGGTCCAGTATTTCTCACCCAGTCAGGAAGTGGAACAGGTCAACACAAGAAAGCAGTTGTTCCAGAGCAGCAGTCCAGCAGAGTGGCAGTACTTCAAAAGCAGACCAGTCATTCTCTCTGGCAGAATATCCATGGATCCAGATGTTAACTGAAGTGGTCGGATCTGAGATCCAATTCTTATACCCAGTAGGGTCTTTGAAGTGGGGGAGACTTCAAAGAATGGTCTTTGAAATGCACAGAGGTCTTCCCTTCATGCCCTGGCTACAGACTCACTACGGGGAGGTATGCAGCTCTTTGTGTGTAGACAGTACACAGTCTATTCAGGTTTAAGTGTGAGGCTATGCCCAGCTCTTCCCTCCCGTCCTCCCAGGATGGCCCATCAAGTCACACCTGAGATATCATTATGTGTGGTTGTCTAAGGGGGAATTGACAAAACCCAGCGGTCATCCGACCCAGACATGTAATCAGAGACAGGCTGCAGGCACTCGGGGCTAAGAGCAGAAAAAATGCAAACTTTCTAAAAGCATAGTAAACAAAAGGGCTACCCAGTATCCCGTTGTGAGTATGTGTATCTATGATAAAGTAAGTAATGGTGCCTACAAAGGAGTTATTTAGCAAAAACAATCAAATACTTAAATTATCCAAGAGTGACATTGTAACTCAATTAATTGTAGTTAATCTGAGAAAACTTTGAAATGAAGTGTTGAATAAATCACAGAAACAGGTGTATATGCTTATGCATGTTCTAATTGAAATTAAACATATAAGGAATCGAGGGGGTAAAAAAGTATTGCATAGTAGTAATACCTTTATTGCGGTTATGAAAATATAACCATAAAAGTACATTTAGAATCACTGTTAAAACAGTGTTTTGCGATGATTTTAATAAAATCACGTGTTATCATAATTGTGTACTACTCAAAACAGCTTGCAGTAAGTGATAGATTGACTTGACATAACCATGTTGATAAAGTCCTGGAAGGTATGCAGACATAATATTGAGTTTTAAATATCGATATGCCATAATATCGATGTTTAAATTTCAATGTGACAGAATATCGACCTGCAAGATTATCGTCAATAAGAAAATCAACATACAGGTAAGAAGTATCGTTTTACTTAATATCGAAGTTAGTAATATCGTAAGTAAAAATATCATTGTTTATAATATCGATTTTTTTTTTTGTGTTTTGTATGTTAGTACATGTGTTAAAAGTATAGCTCACTTTTCCAATTAATTGTATCTTAATAAATTTGTGCGTATTTTTGTTCCATAGCAGGTTGTGGGTTTATAGGGGAATAGGGTGGGAAGTAATTTAAATATAATATATTAATTAATAGTAATTTTGAAGTTATTAATTTAAGGGAAAAAAAATATTGCGTTTTAGTTCCGTTGCGGGTTGTGGGTTTATAGGGGAATAGGGTGGGAAGTAATTAAATTGAAATGATTTAATTAATGATTTTATTAATTAATATTTTTTGTATTTAATATTTTATATTGTTAATTGTGTTAATTTGTTATTAATTAATTTGTAATTGGTTATAAATAATTAATAAATAATTGGTAAATAAGTTAATTGTGTAATTTTTGTAGGAGCGGGTGTTGGTTTTATAGGGGAGTAGGGTGGGAAGTAATTTAATTATAATTGATTAATTAATAATTGTATTCATTAATATTTATGTAATTAATATTTTATATTAAGTGTGAAAAATGTTATTAATTAGTTATTAATTGATATTAATAATTAATAATTAATTGGTAAATATGTTAGTTGTGGGTTAATAGGATGTAGGGTGGGAAGTAATTTAATTTTAATAAAAATGCTATTATTTTTTATATAATATTTATTTAAAGTTATTTTATAGTGTTAATTGTGTGATCTAAATAATTTTAATGGTTTTTAATTTGCTTATTAATTGTTATTAATTAATTAATTGTTAATTATAAATTGCGTAATATTTTATAATATTGGTGGTGTCGTTTATAGGGGAATATGGTGGGAGGTTAATTAATGTTAATTTTTTTGCAGGAATGGGAATAGTAAATTAATCCCCTACGCTATCCAACACTTTCCCTACTGTTACACTTGGTGGAGTGGGAATAGTAAATTATTCCCACCCACTATCCAACACTTTCCCTACTGTAGCACTCGCTGGAGTGGGAATTGTAATTTTTACCCACCCGCTATCCAATACTTTCCCTACTGTTGCACTCACTGGAGTGGTAATAGCAATTTTTACCTACCCGCTATCCAATACTATCCCTACTGTTGCGATTACTGGAGTGTGAATAGTAATTTTTACCCCTCTGCTATCCAACGCTTCTCCTACTGTTACACTCGCTGGAGTGGGAATAGTAATTTTTATCCACCCGCTATCCAACACTTTCCCTACTGCTACACTCGTTGGAGTGGGAAAATAAATTTTTACCTCCCCGCTGTCTAACACTTTCCCTACTGTTGCACTCACTGGAGTGGGAATAGTAATTTTTACCCACCCGCTATCCAACACTTTCCCTACTGTTGCACTCACTGGAGTAGGAATAGTAAATGTTACCACTCCGCTATCCAACACTTTCCCTAATGTTACACTCGTTGAAGTGGGAATATAAATTTTTACCTCTCCGCTGTCCAAAACTTTCCCTACTGTTGCACTCACTGGAGTGAGAATAGTAATTTTTACCCACCCGCTATCCAACACTTTCCCTACTGTTGCATTTGCTGGAGGGGGAATAGTAATTTTTACCCACCCGCTATCCAGCACTTTCTCTACTGGTGCACTCACTGGAGTGGGAATAGGAATTTTTACCCTCCCGCTATCCAACACTTCTCCTACTGTTACACTCGCTGGAGTGAGAATAGTAATCTTAACCCCTCCGCTATCCAACACTCTCCCTACTGTTACACTCCATGGAGTGGAAATAGTAAATTATTCCCTTCCGCTACCCAACATTTTCCCTACTGTTATAGTTAATGGAGTGTAAAATATTTTTTTACAACTATTAATTTTAATATTTTAATTTATTATATATATATATTTTATTTTTATATTTATATTACAGGTTTATGTATATATACATATGTATTTATAATTTTTATTATGTTTCTTACATTTTATAATAAATAAAATAATTATTTATTAATATTAAGTTAATATATATATTTTTTTTAAATATGTATTGTGAGAAGTTGGCCTGATATATGATGTCACTAATTCTAGTGTACACCTTGTATCAGTCCAAACAACCCTTATGGTGATTGGTTGTAAAGTCAACCTTATAGACCAGCTATCCTAGTGGTAGCATGGACAAGAGCAGTCTTAGGCTAAACTCTGTATGGCATGTGAAGCCAGCTGTTATACCATATGTAATCCCTTGAATACCAAATGAAAGGACACCACAACAGATATATATAAAAATAGAATGTATTTATTCTAGTCAAACCCTCAGCACTCTTTATGAGATTCGAGGTAAGTACAACACAGTCTTATTTAAGCATACATTAAGTCACACAGGTAAGTAATACAGTTAGGCCCTAGGGGCCACGCAAACCATATACTAAGTAAGGGGTATAAGAACCACTGTCATGAACACAGGATAGGCCTAGGCCTAGGGAATCGCTAGGGCTACACTATACTACCAAAGGTTAGGAAGTGGGAGGCCCACAGGATTCAGGTGCAGAGTGGAAACACTCACGCGTAATGCGTAAAAGTCGCTAGAAATAGTAGTTATTAGAATTTAACAGTTTTAGGACACTTCTGGAATAGCTAGGAAGTCGAGACTTGGAAACTAGACCCTAGGATAGTCAATACCCTTGTGAGCACCGGAGTACTCAAGTTACCTAGCCCACGGGCTGCAGGTGCATAGGTGTGAACTTGCGTCGGGTTTCGTCGTTGACTCCTATGGATGCCTGAAGGAAAGTTGGTGACAGGCAGTCAGTGAATCCCAAGGATGGAATCAAGAAGGAAGGATACCTGCAAGCAGAAGGGACAGAGTCTAGGTCACCAGCCAGGAGCCGGGAAGGAACCAGGCGATGTCGTGAAGATGCAGGTGAAGAGGTGAAGCTTGTCGCAGCAGCCACGGGTACCAGGAGGCGTCGAGGACGACCAGGACCAGGAGGTGAGCTGTCCCACGAAGGCTCTTGCTGTCGGCGGCGTTGAAGTCGAGTTAGGACCCAACAAGCCTTGGCAAGCGGAACCCACGCAGAATGGAGGACTTGCTTCTGGTGTAGACCAGGAAGGTCTGGGGTGCTTCTCTTTCACAGAGAAGCGGGTGCCAGTCTGGAGGAGCCGGACCAGCTAGATGGAAACAAAGGTTCGGCGTCGCAGAGGTCACTAGCCAACGGGCCAGCAACCGGACAACACGTCGAGCAACTCAGGTGCAGAAGGGCCCCACGCAGAACACGTGCTCGGGATGGGGGCTTCTCAATTCCCCAAGCACAGCCTCGAGGAAGCCTCAGAAGTCGCGCTAGTCAGGTACTAGCCACTTTTCCCAAGTCTCCGGTCCCACGTCCCTCGTCGCCTCCACGGGTCTCAGCTTCGCTGTAGATGTGGATCTGGGTCAGAGGTGTCTGGAAGTCTCGGCGCTGGTCAGACTCTGCAGTCGTCCCTCGTAGGATCAGTCGCAAAGCAAGCAGCGGTCGCTGGATGGTGCCTGGTTGCCCAGGGTGGTCACTCCTTGGCCACAAGGGAGATTTCTTCAGTCTTCTTCCTGAGGTCGAATGTCGAAGGTCCAGAGTTTCTGTTCAAGTTGCAGATTCAGGTTAATCTAATTTAGCAGGGCTCAGCTACCTACTGATATACTGGGCTAGTGGGCTGGGCTGCCTGCAAGGTCCCTCCTATGGGTGGGACCAGGAAGGGGAGTGGTTACACCCCCTTTCCTTTGTCCAGTTTCGCGCCAGAGCTGGGGCTGGAGTGCCCCAGCGCCGGTTTGAACTGGACTATGCCTGGGACACCTTGTGTGCCCCAGGCAGTGTCTAGTTTCTTTCATCCCTCCCTGCCCCAATACACTAACTCCTGTCTGGGGTGGTGCTCGCACCTCCCAAGGCAGGAAACCTATTGTCCAAGCCTCCCTCGCTGGAAGGACTCCCAGCAGCAGGAGGTCAGACTTGTGTCTGTGGCAGCAGCATCCATTTTGTGATGCTGGGGCTCTGGTTAACTGTAACCGGGTAAGTAGGTTTCAACATGTCTTCTCCCTCTAGAAGGGAGGAATAATATCCTCATTGCCAGAAATGGTATGGGGGTATTATTCCAAAGTGTTAGACACCTTACACGACATGTTTTGATAAAGCCAAACCATAGTTACCATAACCGTTTAAGATTATAAGGTACTTTAAGAGTATATGGTAGGCCATATCATAGAACAGCTATAAGGACATGGTTCAGAAAGCAGCAGACAGGCTCAGCTCATGCTAGAGCACCATCTCACATGTTACCAAGCACTCTGCCTCCAGGATTGTTAAGGCCTGCCATAGGAGTGGCTGATAGGTACACATGTGTCTATATATAAGGTAGGTATAGGAATACTACACCTAAGCAAGGAGTGATTACACGACCTTGCCCCTGCTGAGTGATCAGCCAGTTGTGTCATAATGGAAGGCCAGGCCAGGGGTGGCACAATACATGCTGCAGCCCCTGGTAGGCCTAGGGTACACCTATGCCCTGGGTACCTAAGGTACACTGTACAGGAGCCAATAAGGTGATCCTAACCAATTGGGTTATGCACCTAAATTACGTAGTATAAAATTAGAGAGAGAACAGCTGGGCTGTGGGTCTGATTGGCAGGCCCACAGGCACATCTAAGTCGAAAACCAGTGAAGCAAAAGCAAAAAGTGGGGGTGAACATAGAAAGCAGACCCTACTCTCCTACACAACCCCCCCCCCCCAAACTTGGGGACATTAAACTAACCTTGACCAGTTAAGTCTTCATGTTCTAAGTAGAAATATCTGGAGAGTCCATCTGCATTGCCATGGTCAGTCCCAGGTCTATGTTCCACTGTGAAGTCCATCCCCTGTAGGGAAATGGACCACCTAAGAAGTTTGGGATTTTCACCCTTCATCTGATTTAGCCACAAGAGGGGCTTATGGTCTGTCTGAATCTTGAAGTGAGTGCCAAACAAGTATGGCCTCAGCTTCTTCAGGGCCCAAACCACAGCAAAGGCCTCCCTCTCAATAGCTGACCAACGTTTCTCTCTAGGGGTCAGCCTTCTACTAATAAAAGCAATGGGCTGGTCTTGACCATCTACATTCAGTTGTGAAAGAACAGCTCCCACACCCAACTCAGAAGCATCTGTCTGGACTATGAACTCTTTGGAGTGGTCTGGACTTTTCAGAATAGGTGCACTGCACATGGCCTGCTTCAGGTCATCAAATGCTTTTTGACAGCTCACTGTCCACTGAACTTTCTTTGGCATCTTCTTAGAGGTCAAGTCATTAAGTGGTGTCACAATGGACCCATAGTTCTTAACAAACTTTTTGTAGTACCCAGTCAGGCCCAAGAAAGCTCTGACCTGAGTCTGGGTAATTGGAGGAGTCCAGTTCTTTATGGTCTGGATCTTGCTCTCCAGTGGTTGAACCTGACCCCCACCGACTAGGTGGCCCAGGTATACAACCTTGCTCTGCCCTATCTGGCACTTAGTGGCCTTGATAGTGAGGCCTGCCTTTTGCAAGGCCTCTAAAACATTCCTCAGGTGGACCAGGTGATCCTCCCAGGTGGAGCTATAGACAGCAATATCATCAAGATAAGCTGCACAGTAGTCATCCAGGCCTGTAAGGACTTGATTCACCAACCTTTGGAAAGTGGCAGGTGCATTCTTCAAACCAAAGGGCATTACCACAAATTGATCATGTCCTCCTGGGGTCGAGAAAGCAGTTTTGGCCTTTGCATTCTCAGCTAGTCTGATTTGCCAGTAGCCTGCTGTCAGGTCAAATGTGTTCAAAAACTTGGCAGCTGCCAATCTGTCAATGAGCTCATCTGCCCTAGGTATTGGGTGGGCATCTGTCCTAGTGACAGCATTGAGACCTCTGTAATCCACACAAAACCTCATCTCTCTCTTACCATCTTGGGTGTGAGGTTTTGGCACAAGAACTACAGGACT
Source organism: Triturus cristatus (assembly GCF_964204655.1). NCBI lineage: Eukaryota > Metazoa > Chordata > Amphibia > Caudata > Salamandridae > Triturus > Triturus cristatus. The sequence goes on along the minus strand of NC_140580.1, from coordinate 251,537,913 downwards.
AGCCCAAGGGCTCTCTGAAGGTTCAATGACTCCCAGCTCCAACATCTTTTGTACCTCAACTGTTATGCAGTCCCTGACATGGTCAGGTTGCCTGTAGATTTTACTCTTCACAGGCAGACTGTCACCAGTGTTCACCTCATAGGTGCACCAGTTTTTCTGACTTGGGGTCAGAGAGAACATATGTCTGTAGGATTGCAGAACTTGTCTGCAGTCCTGTTGCTGATGATCAGTGAGGCTGTCAGAAAAGACCACACCATCAACTGAGCTATCATCAGGGTTCTAAGTCAACAGGTCTGGGAGAGGGTCAATCTCTTCCTCCTGCCCCTCATCTGTAGCCATGAGTAATCCCATGTCTGCCCTGTCAACATATGCCTTCAATCTGTTAACATGAAGCACCCTGTGGGGGCTTCTGGGAGTCCCAAGGTCCACCAAGTAGGTGACTTCTCCCTTTTTCTCAACAATAGTGTGGGGTCCAGACCATTTGTCTTGGAGTGCTGCTGGGGCCACTGGCTCCAACACCCACACTTTCTGCCCTGGCTGGTACACAGTCAGCACAGCCTTTTGGTCATGCCAAGCTTTTTGGAGTTCTTGGCTTGCCTCAAGGTTTTTAGAAGCCTTCTTCATATACTCTGCAATCCTGGAGCGGAGGCCAAGTACATAATCCACTATGTCCAGTTTGGGTTGTCTGAGAGGTCTCTCCCATCCTTCCCTTACTAAACACAGGGGTCCCCTTACAGGATGCCCAAACAAAAGCTCAAAAGGGCTGTAGCCAACCCCCTTTTGTGGGACCTCTCTGTAAGCAAACAGAAGGCAGGGTAAAAGGATGTCCCATCTTCGCCTAAGCTTGTCTGGTAAACCTTTTATCATCCCTTTTAGGGTCTTGTTGAATCTCTCCACAAGCCCATTGCACTGTGGGTGATAGGGTATAGTGAACTTGTAGTTCACACCACACTCCTTCCACATTGCAGTCAAATATCCTGACATGAAGTTGGCACCTCTGTCAGAAATAACCTCCTTTGGAAAGCCCACTCTGGAGAATACTCCAAGTAGGGCCCTTGCCACAACAGGAGCTGTTGTGGTCCTTAGGGGTATAGCTTCTGGATACCTGGTGGCATGGTCCACTATCACCAGTATGAATCTGTGCCCAGATGCTGTTTGTGGGTCCATTGGTCCTACAATGTCTATCCCCACTCTCTCAAAGGGAACCCCCACCACAGGTAGTGGTATGAAGGGGGCCTTTGTGGTGCCACCTGATTTGCCACTGGCTTGGCAGGTGACACAGGAGCGACAAAACTCCTTGGTATCTTCTGACATATGAGGCCAGTGAAAGTGAGGGACAAGCCTGTCCCAAGTCTTGTTCTGGCCTAAGTGTCCTGCAAGGGGAATATCATGGGCCAAGGTAAGAAGGAAGCCTCTGAAACTCAATGGTATGACCAACCTCCTGGACGCACCAGGCTTGGGGTCTCCAGCCTCTGAGTACAGTAGCCCTTCATCCCAATACACTCTATGGGTACCTTGAGCATTCCCTGCAGCCTCAGCAGCAGCCTGCTGTCTGAGGGGTTCAAGAGAAGGACAGTCTAATTGTGCCTGCCTCAGATCTGCCCTTGAAGGTCCCCCTGTCCCAAGAAACTCAACCTGATCAGGTTCGAGTTCTTCTAGGACAGTTCCTTCAGGGCTCTCAGAATCATCCTCCTGTGAGGGCTGATCCACCACCTGAGGCAGGGGGGAAGGCACAGCCTTGACCCTACTGCTCTTTCTCTTGGGTTGTGTCTGGTCCATTGTCCCAGGATCCAGCACTTGTTCAGTGTTACACTTTTTGGCCTGTGACCTGGTCACAGCAAGGACATGTGCATCTATCCCAAGCATTTCTGCATGGGTCCTATACTCCACTTCAGACCAAACTGAAGTTTCAAGGTCATTTCCCAACAGACACTCTACAGGAAGGTCTGAACTTACCACAACTTTCTTGAGGCCAGTTACCCCTCCCCAGGAGAAGTTAACAATTGCCACACTATGGGAAGTAGTGGCATTGCTAGCGTTGGTCACTAGGTAATCCTCACCTAGCATGATCTGTCCAGGGTCCACAAAGGCAGGTGTCACCATTGTGACACTAGCCCCAGTGTCCCTGTAGGCCTGAGCCATTCTATGGTTAATAAAAGGAGTTTGTCTGTACTTGCCCAGGTTACTGGAAACACAGTAGAGGACAAAGCTATGTCCCCATCACAGATCAGAACAGCCTGAGTAGGTATCCTGACTAGGCCAGAATCCTCCTCAGTTCCCAGGGTTAACCCTACTACACCCTTTTGCTGGGAACCACCACTTACAGCTGGACTAGGGGGTACAGTTGCCTTAGGGGCAATGGTGGCTGGGGGCTTATCCTTTTTGGTGCACTCACTAAACCAATGTGAGTTTGACTTACAATAGTTGCACCATGGTTTCTTTTGGCCATCTTTCTTCTTATCCTTTTTGGAACCACCCTCCCCCTGAGCCTTTTGGGGGCCTGGTGAAGACTTCTGGTCTTTTTGTTTCTGATCATTACCCTTCTGGTCTGCCTTTTTCTGATCACCGCCCTGGTTCTGGTTTTTCTGCTTAACTCTAGTCCTGACCCACCTATCTGCCTTCTTTCCCAATTCTTGGGGAGAAGTTAGGTCAGAGTCAATCAAGTGTTGATGCAACAGCTGGTTTTGACAGTTATTAAGGATTTGTTCTCTCATGATCAAATTATACAATCCTGTATAGTCCTTAACCTTACTACCCAATAACCAGCCTTCCAGAGCCTTAGTGGCACAATCTACAAAGTCAGTCCAGTCCTGAGTCTGTGTCTTCTGGGTATCCCTGAACAACAACCTGTATTGTTCAGTGGTTAGGCCAAACCCATCAATCATAGCACTCTTCAGGACAGTGTAATTGTCAGCATCCTCATCACTAACTGTGAGGAGCTTGTCTCTACCTTTCTCAGAGAAGGAGAGCCACAAGATAGCTGCCCACTGACTTTGGGGTACCTGTTGTACTTTGCAAGCCCTCTCCAAAGCAGTTATCCATTTGTGGATGTCATCCCCACACTTGTAGGGAGGGACAATCTTGCTCAGGTTTCTATTATCATAGGTCCTGTCTCTATCCTTAGGGATATTGCTGCCACCAGTGGGATCTAACCCACTTAACTTCTGCTCTCTGGCCAGAGCAAGCTTCTCCTTGGCAAGGGCAAGTTCTTCCCTCTCAATCCTCAGATTGGCTTCCCTCATTCTGGCCTGATGCTCTCTTCTCTGTGGGGAAGTCATTCCCCTGTGAGAAGAGGCATTGGAGCTATTAGAGACATGGGAGTGGATAGATTCCCTTGAAGGGGATCTGTCTCTCCTGCTTCTCTGGTTAAGCCCACTTGAGGGTCTGAATGGGGGGACCTCAGTCAGACTCCCATGTAGGCTTAAGTTAGCCTGGCTAAGTCTCCCAACTTGGACCTGGCTGTCTACCTCATCTTCTGAAGTCCCATCTGACTCATCTGTAGTGGGTAGACCCTTACCTGTACCTAGGGTACTAGCCTGGGAGGCCCTACGAGCATCATACTCCTCTAGGATCTCCACTAGCTGAATGAGGGTAGGGTTTGAACCCTGTTTTAACTTTCTGGAGGTACACAATTGTCTCATCTCCTGAAAAGTTAGGGTATCATATCTAGAGGGGATCTTTCTAGGATCTACCCCTCCTGGGAGAGAATCAACTTGATCTCCTCTCAGAGACATGATCTAGTGAGGGTGTGGTGTGTGCACCTACCTACACTAGTTGTATCTACTAAACCTCTCTAGTAGTTGTAGTCAGGGTGTGATAGGCCCTTCAACCTACAACAACTAAGTCCAGTAGGACTTAAGTATTTATAATCTATGTTATATGTACCTAACAATATCTATGTGATCTTTCAATTTAGAATCTCAAGATTACAATGGTATTACAACAGCAAGCTCAGATCCCAACCGCTGCTCACCAATGTGAGAAGTTGGCCAGATATATGATGTCACTAATTCTAGTGTACACCTTGTATCAGTCCAAACAACCCTTATGGTGATTGGTTGTAAAGTCAACCTTATAGACCAGCTATCCTAGTGGTAGCATGGACAAGAGCAGTCTTAGGCTAAACTCTGTATGGCATGTGAAGCCAGCTGTTATACCATATGTAATCCCTTGAATACCAAATGAAAGGACACCACAACAGATATATATAAAAATAGAATGTATTTATTCTAGTCAAACCCTCAGCACTCTTTATGAGATTCGAGGTAAGTACAACACAGTCTTATTTAAGCATACATTAAGTCACACAGGTAAGTAATACAGTTAGGCCCTAGGGGCCACGCAAACCATATACTAAGTAAGTGGTATAAGAACCACTGTCACAAACACAGGATAGGCCTAGGCCTAGGGAATCGCTGGGGCTACACTATACTACCAAAGGTTAGGAAGTGGGAGGCCCACGGGATTCAGGTGCAGAGTGGAAACACTCACGCGTAATGCGTAAAAGTCGATAGAAATAGTAGTTATTAGAATTTAACAGTTTTAGGATACTTCTGGAATAGCTAGGAAGTCGAGACTTGGAAACTAGACCCTAGGATAGTCAATACCCTTGTGAGCACCGGAGTACTCAAGTTACCTAGCCCACGGGCTGCGGGTGCATAGGTGTGAACTTGCGTCGGGTTTCGTCGTTGACTCCTATGGATGCCTGAAGGAAAGTTGCTGACAGGCAGTCAGTGAAGAGTGTCCGGTGGATCCCAAGGATGGAATCAAGAAGGAAGAATACCTGCAAGCAGAAGGGACAGAGTATAGGTCACCAGCCAGGAGCCGGGAAGGAACCAGGCGATGTCGTGAAGATGCAGGTGAAGAGGTGAAGCTTGTCGCAGCAGCCATGGGTACCAGGAGGCGTCGAGGACGACCAGGACCAGGAGGTGAGCTGTCCCACGAAGGCTCTTGCTGTCGGCGGCGTCGAAGTCGAGTTAGGACCCAACAAGCCTTGGCAAGCGGAACCCACGCAGAATGGAGGACTTGCTTCTGGTGTAGACCAGGAAGGTCTGGGGTGCTTCTCTTTCACAGAGGAGTGGGTGCCAGTCTGGAGGAGCCGGACCAGCAAGATGAAAACAAAGGTTCGTCATCGCAGAGGTCACTAGCCAACGGGCCAGCAACCGGACAACACGTCGAGCAACTCAGGTGCAGAAGGGCCCCACGCAGAACACGTGAAGTGTGGGGAGCTGATCTTCTTTGCAGATGGTGCTCGGGATGGGGGCTTCTCAATTCCCCAAGCACAGCCTCGAGGAAGCCTCAGAAGTCGCGCTAGTCAGGTACTAGCCACTTTTCCCAAGTTGCCGGTTGTAGGAAGGTGGAATCTGACTAAATGGTTGCCCCCACTTTTTTCCTGGTGTTTGAATGGTTTTTGACTAGTCTGGCTGGGATCCTGCTATCCAGGACCCCAGCCTATCTGCTTACTCCCTTAAATGATTGGTGTGCATATTAGATGTACTAGTGATTGGATACTGTGGTACCTTATGAGCCCCTAGTATATGGTACCTTAGGTACCTAGGGCATTGGTACTTCACAGGCCTACCAGGGGCTGCAGCATGTATTATGCCACCCCTGGGAAGCATTCACAATCTGACACCACAGGCCTGCTACTGCAGCCTGTGTGAGGTAGTGTTAGCACTCCTCACTGAGGTATAGGTTCCTATATCTCACCATACACACACATATAAACCTATCAGTCACCCCTATGGTAGGCCCTATCAATCCCAAGGGCAGGGTGCTTGGTTTACTATGTGAGGGGGTGCTTCTGCCTGAGCAGGACCCCTCTGCAGCTGGCAGAGACTATTCTCTGCTGCTGTTTGTGGATGCGGTTAAACCATGTACTCTTAAGTGCATTATAACCTCGCGGTAAATGCTAACTTTGGAATGACTGCATCAAAACATGTCGTGTTTGGTGTCAAACAACTTGGAATCCTACCCCCACACCAGTAGCTGGTGTGGGAGTAGGATCCCACCCTTCTAGAGGGGACGACATGTACCCACTGTATTACACGGTAGAAATCATCTAGAGCCCTGGCATCACAAAATGGATGCCACCAGCACAGACACCGGGCTGCCCTCCTGCTGCTGACCGAAACTCGCATTGAGGGAGCCCAACAAAGGGTTTCCTATCACAGGGAGGTGTCACCACCTCCCAGACAGGATTTAGTGTATTGGAGCTGGGTGGGTGCAATCTTAGAGTGCTTTGAAGTCCTGCACTGGGGGAGCAGTAGGCTCCTCTGTGCATATGCCAGCTCAAACCGGTTATGGGGCTACCTGCCCCTGCTCTGGCGCGAAACTGGACAAAGGGAAGTGGGTGTAACCACCCACTACCCTGACCCTCCTAGAGGAGTGGTCATAGAGCTAGTCCCTCCCATCTTTTCACTATAAGATACCAAAGCTTGCCAATGCAACTTAGATTACACCTGGACGACGCTCTACTAAGAAGAATCCTGGCCCTTCGACGTTCCACTATCTCTGGAAGACTGAAGAATCTCCCTTGGAGTCAAGGAGTGACTCCCCTGCTTGGCAGGCACCAAAACTCTTCAACAACGGTTGCAAACTTTACCGCTCCTGCCGGAGCCCGAAGTCCCTGCGTCCCCTGAAGCGGATTTCCTGACCTCTCGACGGCCATTTTGAGTCCCCAGCGAAGCTGTGGTGTCTGGACCCCACGAGTGACGAGGAACAGCAATACCAGGGAACCGTGCACTGATTTCGAGTGCAAGCCCTAATCTACGTCCAACGAAGTTGTGCTTTGGACCACTTGTTGTCCAAGTCCCTAGCAGGTCTAGTACCGAAATTCAGCGGCCTACCCCGTCTCGAGTGACCGTGGGCTATTAAACTTTTCCTGCAAAGGCGTCTTTGCGGTTGCTTGCCCGTTGGCTAGTAACTCACTTGAAGACTTCTACATCAACTTCAAGGGCTCGCCTGGTTGCTCTGGGCCTGTCCTCACTTACCCTCGCTGGGTAAGTCCGTCAGACCTTGCTGATCTGCACCATTGCCAATCTTCACTCTACACGAGACTTGCGGTTGCCAAGGCTTGTTGGCTCCAATCCGGGTGCCGACACCGTCATCAGTTGCAGACGTCGTGGGAACCTCCGAAGCCAGCTGCTGGTCATCTTCGATCCCTCCTGGTCATTGTGAGCGAAGAGACAAAACACCATCATCGACCTGAAGAGACGCGACAGCTGTGGTCATCCATCTTGCTGGCCACCGGTCACTGGCAAGTGACTCTGAACTCTGTACCCTCAATTTCTAGGTCTTCTGCAACTCCAATCCATCATCGGATTCGAACGGACACCTCTCCAGTCGTCACAAGCAGCAAGTCTTCAAGGATCTCCATTGAAAACAGCAGCGCGACCCGACACCAAAGGACACCTATGCACCCGGCTTCCCTGGGTGAGGTAACTCGTGCACTCCGGTGCCCAAGTGTGTGTTGGCTCTCAAAATACTTACCCTGTAAGTTGCTTGCCTGTTGACTTTTGCGAAGTGCCCTAGAACTGTAAAATACAAACCGCGACATTTGCCATTGAAACGCATTGAAAACCCGCGTGTGTGTTTAGACACTGCACGCGTCTCCTGTGGGCTGATTACTTACCTGCTAACACTGCAGAAGTGAAGCCCCAGCGATTCCCAAGGCCCTAGGCCTCTTCATTTTGCAAGTCGAGTTTGTTAACCCATTATTTTAGTATATGGTCTGGTACGCCCCTAGGGCTACAGCCATATTTGTGCTTAATTTATTGAGAACTGTTGATCTTTTGAATGTTTACCTGGCTCTAATCTCATAAAGAGATTAGTAGAGTATATTTAGAAATAAATACATATATATTTGATATATATACCTGTGTGGTGTCTTTTCATTTGGTAATTCAAGAGATTATAAGGTAAAACAAGCTGCTTTACATTCCTCAGAGACTTAGCCTGAAGGCTGCTCTCCACAGCTACCACTAGGATAGCTTTCTTTAAAGGTTGTCCTAAACCTATCTACCACAAGAGTCGAATTGGACTGGTGCAAGGTGGCCACTATAACTAGTGACCAGCATATGCCAGCCCAACTTCTCACACCGGTCCCACGTCCCTCGTCGCCTCCACGGGTCTCAGCTTCGCTGTAGATGTGGATCTGGGTCAGAGGTGTCTGGAAGTCTCGGCGCTGGTCAGTCTCTGCAGTCGTCCCTCGTAGGATCAGTCGCAAAGCAAGCAGCGGTCGCTGGATGGTGCCTTGTTGCCCAGGGTGGTCACTCCTTGGCCACAAGGGAGATTTCTTCAGTCTTCTTCCTGAGGTCGAAAGTCGAAGGTCCAGAGTTTCTGTTCAAGTTGCAGATTCAGGTTAATCTAATTTAGCAGGGCTCAGCTACCTACTGATATACTGGGCTAGTTGGCTGGGCTACCTGCAAGGTCCCTCCTATGGGTGGGACCAGGAAGGGGAGTGGTTACACCCCCTTTCCTTTGTCCAGTTTCGCGCCAGAGCTGGGGCTGGAGTGCCCCAGCGCCGGTTTGAACTGGACTATGCATGGGACACCTTGTGTGCCCCAGGCAGTGTCTAGTTTCTTTCATCCCTCCCTGCCCCAATACACTAACTCCTGTCTGGGGTGGTGCTCGCACCTCCCAAGGCAGGAAACCTATTGTCCTAGCCTCCCTCGCTGGAAGGACTCCCAGCAGCAGGAGGTCAGACTTGTGTCTGTGGCAGCAGCATCCATTTTGTGATGCTGGGGCTCTGGTTAACTGTAACCGGGTAAGTAGGTTTCAACATGTCTTCTCCCTCTAGAAGGGAGGAATAATATCCTCATTGCCAGAAATGGTATGGGGGTATTATTCCAAAGTGTTAGACACCTTACACGACATGTTTTGATAAAGCCAAACCATAGTTACCATAACCGTTTAAGATTATAAGGTACTTTAAGAGTATATGGTAGGCCATATCATAGAACAGCTATAAGGACATGGTTCCGAAAGCTGCAGACAGGCTCAGCTCATGCTAGAGCACCATCTCACATGTTACCAAGCACTCTGCCTAAAGGATTGTTAAGGCCTGCCATAGGAGTGGCTGATAGGTACACATGTGTCTATATATAAGGTAGGTATAGGAATACTACACCTAAGCAAGGAGTGATTACACGACCTTGCCCCAGCTCAGTGATCAGCCAGTTGTGTCATAATGGAAGGCCAGGCCAGGGGTGGCACAATACATGCTGCAGCCCCTGGTAGGCCTAGGGTACACCTATGCCCTGGGTACCTAAGGTACACTGTACAGGGGCCAATAAGGCGATCCTAACCAATTGGGTTATGCACCTAAAGTACATAGTATAAATTTAGAGAGAGAACAGCTGGGCTGTGGGTCTGATTGGCAGGCCCACAGCCACATCTAAGTCGAAAACCAGTGAAGCAAAAACAAAAAGTGGGGGTGAACATAGAAAGCAGACCCTACTCTCCTACATGTATGTTTAATTTTTTTATATATTACATACATTTTTTATCATTTTTAACTTTTTTAAATAAGTTTAACTATGTTTTTATTAGTTATATTTATTATTTAATTAATTTTATTTTATTTTTAAGAAATTTTAAAAAACGATATTTTAAACAACAATATTTTTGTACTTACCTTTGTAGAGATAGGATGTGATATTATGTCCATCGATGTTCTGTACTCAATATTCTTGTAGGTCGATATTCGGTCCGTCGATATCCTGTCATTGATCCCACCTGAGATGTCCTCTGGAACAAATGAAATTCAGGCTTTCAATTTCACACTAATGCTTCAATCGTTACATAAGCATAGGGCACTACTAAAGTGACACATGCTATATACAAACAATAAGAAGTGTCAAGGAGCTCACTTGACTACCACATCAAAATAGAGATGACCAGTGGAGGAAATCTAACAGTTTCCTTGATCAAAGTATGCATTTAAGTTAACGGTGCCACAATAAAAACAATTATTTGACATATTTTAAAGTGCATTTTAAAGTGTCTCATACTTTTATCCTTCAGTGTGAAGTAGCTAGACATCTCACTCACTTGAAGTGGAGCACCAATAAAAAAATAAAAGGCTAGGGAAGCATCATAATGATCATAAAGTTCCTTGGACATAATAGGCCTTTAAAGTTTAATCCCACGTTTGTAATCCATAATTTGCAATAGCGTATAATTCATTGTAAAGTGACACATGCTTTAATCAACATATAAAATAACTAAAAAAAAATCATATAGTTAAAACATCAATTTTAAAATAGTGTGTACCGGCCTACAAATATCTGAATAATAAAATATTAATCTTGCCAAGAACTAGGATATCATATTATCAACATCTCGCTCCCCGGATGTGGTTTAAACAGAGTATAAACAAACTACTTCAAACTTCTCACCCTTATGTACCAGGGCCAGTTTAAAAATCTTGAGAGCACAAAGACTGTTGGTCAGTCAGATCTAAGCATATGCAGCACCTCCGCACAGGGGGTAACACCCAGATGGCAAAAAATTTAAATAATCCACTTAATGCAGGGTAACATATACTTGGGGCAGACGTATAAAAAATGGGCGTCTGTTTCTCTGACTGACGAGCAGAAGGTACAACCCCAAATTCACCTTTATCCCCTTTCCTGTCAAGGTCAATCAGCTGATTCAAGGCCCTTCTGTATGATAACAACTCAGGGGTAGACCATAGTCTGATCCAGTACTTTAGGATCCTTGGATGGACAATATGGCCAAACCTCTGGATATTCAAATCCCATCTTAATGGTGACATAGGGGTACTACTCGGTAAATTAAATAATAACCTTAAAAATCTATTTTCCGTTTGTACCAACAGGCTAGTGCCACTGTATCCGCAGAGCTCTGCCCCATAGAGGGCCCACCCAGAGCAACTGCTCTATAAACCTCAAGGACCGGTGAAAGTGTCCTACGGTAAGTGTGTCTATGCATTTTAGGTTTTACTTGCACAGCGCCTGTGCTGTGGTTATGAAATCTATTGTTTTTAATAAAAATCTTAAAAGGGGCTTACTCTGCCCCCTCGGTTTTCATTGGTTCCTGTGCTTGCTACTTACTTTTCCTCAATTTCTATTGGCTGTAGCACATTTTCCTGCATTTACCAATGCTTGTTACTTGTTTTCTTCTCTCATCAGTTTCCCATAGCCAAAATACTGTTAACATCCGCTTTGGTGGAACTATTTTTTCATAAAGTTGTGCCTCTTTTCGCCTTGGAGCAGATTTATATAGTGCAACTTATCACCCTGAGTGATTAAGTGATTTGTCCAGAATCACAGAATGTTGTGCTGCTGAGACTGGTACCGGGATCCCCAGCTTTCGAGTCAGCAGTTTTGGCTGCTGCTCCACATCCTCTCCACTCCTGTGAGACTTGTCAGGGAGCTCTTTCCTTTGTCCCGGACGTTGATTCATAAAAACAGCTTATTGTTCATCACAAAGGCGAAACCATGCATTACAAATGCTTTTTTAGTTTTGTTTTGTTTTATATAGCGTGAACCCAACCCGAAGGTATCAGAGTGCTTTACATGAGCACAAGTTGCGTTACAGATGGACACATTCATTTTTTTATTAGGCACGGGGAGATTAAGTGATTTTTCCAGAATCACAGGATGTTGAGCATCCCTGCCGAGACTCGAACCCGATTCCCCATCTTCGAGGTCGACCGCTCTAGCTGTTAAGCCACATCTTATTTCTTGTTTAGGATAGCAGCATATCTATGCTGCAAAAAGGATTTGCTCTTTGCTTTTAAATTAACAGTGGGATTTAAGGCTGTGTCTTCCTTTCATTGATTCCAAGGCCTCTATCTACACAGAACATTTGAAATTCTACTAGCAAGCCTTTGGGTGCTTGATGTGAGTAGTGTATCGCCAGAAAACATCAGTACAGGAGTGCTGACGTTTGCAAGTTTTGTAGCATCATGTTGACTGCTCTTCCTCAACCCCGCCAGGCCATTAATAAACAAGCAAAATAAAGAGGGTGCTAATACACACCTCTTTCTAACCTCACAGTTAATGGGAATCCTGTCAGTAAGGTCCCCGTGGCTATTCCACCTAACTTGTGTCAAAGTAGAGTTTGATTAAAATACTTAAGAGGTCTTCGGGGATAGCGAGTTGTCTCAAAACCTCCCACAGACATTCCCTAGGCACTAGGTCGAATGTAGCCCTCAAATCCACAAAGGCCATATAGAGATGGTCTTTTTTATTGTGAATTATTTCCAGCAAATGGCTGAAAATCTAAACACCTGGTCCATAGTACTGATTTTCTCACAGAATATAGCCTGGAAATCTGACAAAATCTGATGGTCTTTCATCCCAGTCTGGAGCCGATATATGACATGCCTAGCAAAGATCTTTTGAAAAATATCTAAGAAGCTAATTGGCCTGTAATTACCCGGGTTATCTTTTGCCACCATTTTGTGTTTCGGGACGATGACGGCCCCCCTCCAGGACTTGGGCAGATCTTTATCTACATGACCGCATTAGTAATAGTGTTTAAGTAAGGAATCCAAACTTCGGGCTCAGAGAAAAACAAGTTCCTAGGGATAAAATCAGACCCAGGAGCTTTTCCCAACTTCATTACATATAAAGCTACCGCAGTCTCTTTTCATGAAAAAGTGCATGTGAGACAGTTGCACTCAGGGTGTGATGACCTAGGGGGACCTGATTCATGCTCACTGTTGTCAGGTAAAACTTTTCTGTCCGAATCTCGTACTACTGGTTGCTATGATTTTCCAGAAGGCTTAGGTTTCTTTGTTCTTATGAGAATTCGTAAGTGCGACCCACCGTGCTTCTTCTCTGATGGCCCTTAGAGTGGACTTATAGACTCTTCTGGCAATGATTAAATCGGCTTTAATGCCCTTTTTTGCATCTTCAAACAGCCCCTGCTTTGCCACTCGACATTCCCTTGTAAACCATGGGCAGGTTGGTTTGAATTTGGGATATTTGTTCATTTGACATGGGTAGTAAACAGTGATTTCAGTAAGGCAAAAAATTCAGAGTGGTGCAAAGAAAAAATGCGCCACTCAAATCCAGCTACATTGTGTCAATTTAAAAAGTCAACAAAGGCTTCATAGGTTTTACTTAGTATTAAAGCATTGTTCATTATATCAGCACATTTAATATTCCTTAGATTATTAGTGAAAACCAGTAGCACAGAGTAAGACTATCTTTCATAATCTTGAGAGATGCAAAAAATAGTGGCTGAAAGATCTAAAACCAGAGCATTGTGATCACTATCAAGGTGGAAAACAACCTTCAGATCACTTAAGAAGGACCACAGTCTGAGGTCCAAGAATATGTAATCAATGTGACTTGAGGATCTATGCTGCTTAAAGGTGGGTTTACCCGGATGGTCTAATTTAGAATGCCCATTGGTTGCTCCAAGCCCAAACTCAAGAGTTAGATGGAAAAGTTGGTTTGCCACCTTGGGCCATTTTATTACAGGATTAGCAGAAACCTCTGGGATTCCCCACTCCTCACTGCTCAAAGGGTTCAAAATTAAGGTTACAGTCTCCAGCTATAATTACAGGCCATTCTGAATTGATTGAATCAAGACGATTTTGGAGGAAAGACAGTATTTAGGATTCATTGTTATCTGCAACTGAGCAAACAAAAGTATTGATGACAACAATGTGCCTATACTTCACTCTATGAAAAGACTGGAGGGATAACTTGATACCCAGGATGTACCTGGAATTGAAAACAAGTATTTCAATCTTACAATTAGTTGTGGATTGTACCCAGATTATTAGGCCACCCAAGGCTCGGCCTGAACTAGCAGTGATGGCATTACTACAAAGGGGCTGATTCCGATGTCGAACGGACCTGAGTCCGTCCGACATCGGTCAGGGACCATGGCCAAATGACCTACTGTCGTTGGTTACGGCCCTGCAAGTACGATGCGACCGAACCCTGTTCGGTCGCACTCGTATGTTCACAATGGGAGCATGCATTCCGAGTGGGATGCATGCCCGCATTGTGAAAAGGAGGGGTGCAGTTCATCCCTGCACCCTGTGGCCGGCACCGTAAGGTGCCTGCCACCGGGTGCAGGGATCAACAGAGGGGCACCATTCGGTGGCCTTGCACCCATGGGGGCCCTGCTGGGGGCCTCCGAAAGACAGTTTGTGACTGCCTTTTCGTGCCGTAAACACCGGCATGAAAAGGCATTGAAAAACTGGAATCGTACTCCCTCGGTCGTAAAGAGGCGGCCGGGAGAGTACTGAAGGATTTCTGGACGGCGAACGGCCCCGTCGTAAGCCATCCAGATATCCGAGTCGGATTCCCTTCCGACCGAGCCCATCGGAATGGCTCGGTTGGAAAGGAATCCGGCCGGCATGTTCCGATGTGGGCAGAAGGGCTCCGACCATCGTTTGGAGCCCTTCTGTCCGAAATCAGAATCGGGCCCTTAGAGTTAGATATCTTGCCCTAAACTCCGGTTGGGTCGACTATCAATAAACTATCAATAAACCCTCCCCATTCTAGAATTGTAGGTTTGGAGTGGATACCTGCCAGATTCCAGGATTGTAGTTGTACTAGTTCTATTGGCCTTTCTTCAGGAGTAGTCTAAAATCGGGATTGAGCCACAACCTTCACAATAATTCCACCCACCTTTGTCCCACTGTCCTGGGCCTTCTGGAGTCAGTCAATGTCGGAAGCCCCCTGTGAGCAAAGTCTTTGGGCATGACTCCCCAAAAGCTAAATTCCTTGCTGGAGAGCTTGGGCTTTCTGAATGAAAATTCAACGGGTAAGTTGTGTTTTCGTTAAATGTGAAAACCCCAACTTGAAGCTAATCTGAGCTCCATTTGGATCAAGCCATCAACTATGACATCACTCACGAATCTCACGCCAATGCAGTTCCTTCTACTATTGTTACTCACTTATCTAGCAACTCTCCCCATATCTTACCTAATCACGGATCTACAATTATGGACGTGCCGGAGCCATTGAATTATTTTTATCAGTTAATGACACATTGCTCTCTCCGTCACCTGACAGGGGTTTAGGGACGTTAGCAAGGAACACTTCTCTGCTCGGCAACCTTCCGGCCAGTATTGCATAGTACAATGACAATATGTTTGTCTACATTATTTGGCAATGTACTGGTAGCCAACTCCCTCAATTCAACACAAGAATGTCCATTATAGTTTTGAACCAAAAACACGTTGGAGTAATGCGAGGCTCCAAAGGAGAGATGGGTTGTACTTTGACTTTTCTGTCTCAAAGTGTAAGCGTTCATGATACCATCTTCAGGACTATGTTGCTTATGCAGAAATATAAAGAGGACCCCACTCAAAACAGTAAGAAAATCAAAGGTATAATACATCAGACACAATTGCCTGTGTGTGGCAAAATACGACTGTAGTGAATAGAGCAGTGAGGAAGAGAACACTGCTGGTAGAATTAAAGAAAGAAACCAACACCTTGTTTAAAAAAATGAACTGATAAAAACAGCATGCACATAGGAAAAGATTCCCTAAGGAAGGAGAAGGTGGTGCCCAGATAGATAGCATCAAAAGAGAAGTCAAACCTTTCCCTCGTGTGTGATTTAGAAAGTTCATGCTGACGACAGCCGCGTGATTGAGGCAGAAATGACTATGGGATCATAGAAGCCCATGCATAAAATGAGGGCAAAAAATGATATCATGCGGTGCTCTGACATCAAGTACAAACTCACTCGGGTGACTTAGATAGCGGAAAGGGTCCTCAAAAGTAGGAGTGTCTTATTTGGAAGCATCAAGGACCATCTTTAAGACTAAGCTGTATGAGGGCAAAAGAATGAGCCATAAAGGAGCTCCTTGTAAACAGATATTTGTATGTAAAACAAGTGAATGAGATACACCCACTCAGTGTGCAACTTGGTGGCCATGCGAATAGCATTGAGAGTGTCCAGCGCCTGAGGTCTTAATTCACCTGGTACAGTGAGAAGTTACACGCTATGGCGGTAACAACTACAATGCAGATGGTCAATGAATGGGATTCTGAAATTTAAAAGGCAAATATGTGCAGCGGGAACTTAAGCTCAATGAAAACTAAATGGACTTATGACGTACTTATGAAAATAACTTGCGGCAGTCCCTGAGGAAATTGGTTATTTTAAAATCTGTGAATGCAGAGAAATATACCAAATCAATACTGTGGCCGTTGCTGGTAGCCTTCCACCCCACCTGCAGAACACAGCAAGGGGAGCGCGGTGAGTGAACAGCGGGAAAGCCCCGCCCACATCGCAATGTCACTAGGCACTCGATGGCCCCTTGTCAGCAATAAAGGCCCGCAGAGTGCCCTGCAAGCACATGTCCAATGCCGACTGCAGCCGTAGACCCCAGGGGGGAGCCTGAAATCCTAGAGTACCAAGGGCAGAGATAAAAAAAAAGCTAAAATAGAAAAAAAAATGAAAAGAAAAACCCTGGGGAAAGGTCCCTGAAAGATAAGGGACAGGCCAGAACATGGCACCCGTAAGCCCCATAACAACCCAGAAGCTAGTCCAGGCCCCAAGAGGCAAAGGAGAGAGACAAAGAAAGCAGACCCAACCCCAAGCTCTAAAGAAGAGAAAAGGGAGAAAATAATAATAACAATGTAACAAAGCAGGACTATAACTGAAGCAAACTAGTCAAGGTGACTCCCTAAAAGGTGAATCCACATGGTGGATTAAGCTTAAGCCCTGCCCTAGCAGCTAGCCCCGGAGAAACACCGTTCAGCGAAGTAGCAGACCCAGCGACGGCTTCCCCACAGTGGAAAATCTGGATTGAGCAGCTAGAGAACTACTTTGTTGCCACAAGAGAAACAGACGGAGCCGTCAGGAGGTTGCTGCTCCTCCACTCCTCCAGAGAATAAATCTATAAATAATTGAAACACCAACCAAATACAGACATCTCCGCAGACTACGATGCAGCAGTGAGGGCATTCAATGCCCACTTTGACCCACAGCTCAACCCGCGCCAAGCCCAACAACATGAAGAAGAGTCCATCGACGCCTTCTATGCCAGGTTAAGCGAACTAGCCAGCACCTGCACAGTGGACGACCAGCCCAAAGAGATCCAGGCACAGGTCATCCAAGGGTTTCTAGACAAGGGGCTCAGCGGCCTAATCCTGCACCATGCCAACATCAGCCTAGAAGACATCTTGATCTTGGCGTGAATGAATGGTCTGTCAGCGGCACGGGCCAGCAAAATGGACCAAGCCTTTTCACGGGCTCCAGGAAAACCAGCGCACATCAAAACTTAGCGTGCCGACACTCTCCGGGCAACAAACAGGAGTGACACTATCGGGAAACAGAAATTCGCAACAACCAAGTCAATATGTACATACTGCAGCCAAGAGGAACACCCCATCAGCGAGTACCCAATGCAGGGCTGGCCCTGTGCAAACTGCTGGATACCCAACCATTTCGCATGGTCTGTAGAAAAAATTCCAGGGGCAAAGGCACTAAAGACAATAGATCACTATCAAAAGCGGTGCGCCAACTATCCATCATGAACTAGTGCACCAGGAGGACTCTAGGGGGGGCAGGGAAATCAAATCCTCACCCGAAGAAGAAGAGGAAGAGACTTTTCTCATCTCCTTCACGCGAGAGCTGAAGCTTCTCAGGAGACCGCAGCCAACATGTGTCCTCCGCATAGCTGTGTCAGATGTCAAATTATTATTGATACTGGAGCACCAGTGAATGTAATAGGGATCCAGCAGTACAACCGTCTTCTACCCAAGCCACCACTGACGCCATCGCAAACCAGGATCTTTGCCTATGGGAGCCACTCCCCGCTGCCCCTCAAAGGGCAGATTTTTGTGCCCATACGGTCTGATGAGCAAGAAGTGATGACGACGATCCACGTCATCGGCCATGAGGCAGACACGCTAATTGACCGTCACACTGCCAAAGACCTGGGCCTAGTATCCTTTGTGAGGAGCGTCCAGAAACACCAAGTTGATGACTTGCTGGATCAATTCCCCGTGCTGTTCAAAGGATGAGCAAAAGACATACAATTGATGGACGGAATGCAGAACAAATCAAAACATTCACCCCCAGTCTAGAGATCTGGGTTAAATCCATCTTTCTTTTGCTCACCATGCGACCCCAGTTTAGACATGGCCATATGTAAATCAGTCTTGACCCTGTGCCTCATGGGAACAGTCCAGCCCGAACTGCCAAGCCAGCTCCTCTCTGGACCGGAACAAGCATCCTAGGACCGGTTTTGGGGTTTCACCCCATATGAGCCAGGATAGCTTGATTCCAGTGGCACAGTGAGCCCGGGACCCACGTCTGGGCATACCCGGCACACTTAGGGCGAGGAAGCAAAAGAGACACAATTGATGGACGGAATGCAGAAAAAATCAAAACATTCACCCCCAGTCAAGAGATCTGGGTTAAATCCATCATTCTTTTCAAAGGATTAGGGCGCCTCAAGTGCAACCCAATAAAACTGCACACCAACCCATCAATCACACTGGTGGCACCGTCCCATCCCGTTCCACCTCCGAGTACTGGTGGAGGGAGAACTCGAGAAACTAGAACAAGGAGTCATAGAAAAGGTGTCAGGTCCGACCCCTTGGGTCTCCCCGATAGTGATCGCCGAGAAACCTAAACAACCGGTTAAGATACGGCTGTGTATCTACATGACGCTAGCCAACAGCGCAATCAAACTGGAACAGCACATCACACCCACCATGGATGATATCATTGCGATTTCAATGGCTCCCAGCGGCCCTCGAAGCTGGACCTCAATGCCGGATACCACCAACTGCCACTGGCGGAAGAAAGCCGGTACATTACCACCTTCAGCACCCACCTGGGGCTGCGCCGATAAAAACACTTGAACTTCAGGATCTGTCACCTGCCGAGGGATTCCAGAACACCATACGCAAAACCTTGTCTAGCCTTCCCTGGCATCCTGAATGCCAGCGATGACATACTCATTCACTCTTCCACCACAGCGGAGCACCGCAAGCACCTGAAGGACACTCTGCTGTGCCTCACCAAACACAGGGTGACACTACACCGTGAAAAGTGTTCTTTCTTTCAACCATCACTCAAATTCTTCGGATACGTCTTCAACCAAAATGGAATTCAAGTGGACTCCCGCAAGTCACAAACAATAAAACGAGTTCATGCACCCAGCACACCCTCAGAAGTGAGGAGCTTCCTCTGCATGGCCACCTATTGTGGGAGGTTCATTCCTGACCTTGCAACCTTGGCGGAACCATTCAGGGCTCTCAGAAAAACGGATGCTAGGTGGGTGTGGTGCCACCGGGAGGAAGAATCATTTCAAAAGATTAAAGATGCCCTCCTTGACAAAGCCACACTTGCATACTTTAACCCCGAAAAAAACACCAAACTGTTAGTGGACGCCAGCCCAGTTGAGCTAGGAGGGCTACTTGCCCAAGAACAGGAACCTATGCAATGGGCAGCCCTAGCATTCGCAAGCAAGGCTCTGACACCAATGGAGGCCCGGTATGCACAAATAGAACGGGAAGCCCTGACCATCAAGTGGGTCTGTAGGCATTTCCACCTCTACCTGAGCGGCGAGCCCTTCAAGGTTTTGACCAATCACCAACCTTTGGTCCCACTCTTCAGAGGATTAGCCCTTCACCCGCCCCCGCGGATCGAGAGGTGGGCCATCCAACTGCAACGGTATCAGATGGAGGTGGTCTAGATTCGAAAAACCGTGGAGCCTTTGTCTCCCGTCACCCCATTCCTCCAGAGAGGTAAGACAGCCACAAAACAGTAGAAGAGTACATCCAAATGATCTCGAGCGCAGCATGCCCTGAGCATTTAGTCTAGAAGATATCATGGAAGCAGCAGAGTTAGACCCAGTCCTCGCCCGAGGGCACAGTGCCCCACAAAGTGGAACATGGAGAGACTTCCGCCGGGACACCAACGACTGGGCACCGGAGGCCAGAGAAGAGCCGACGAAGATGTGGAGAATGCAAGACGAGTTTAGGGCTACCCAAGATGCAATCCCACTGCGAGGGTCTTGCATTGTAATCCCAAAAGCCCTTAGATAGCAGTTAAGAATGAGAGAAAAAGTGTGGTTCCCGAAGCTAGAGGTAATGGTAGAAGACCTATGCGAAGATGCCCAGCATGCCAGATGACAAGTGCACCAGAACAACCGGCTCCGGTGATTACCAAAGAACAGTGTAACAACCCCTGGTCCAAACTGAGCATGGACTTCGGGAGTTTCCCCTACGGAAGGACGACTCTTGTTCTCTTTGATGCGCCCTCCAAGTATGCAGTGGAAGAGGTGATTATCTCCCCTGTGTTCAACCACGCAGCCCCTGTTCTGAAAAAGGTGTTTGCGACTTTTGGCCCCCCAAACAGAAATTCGAAGTGATAACGGACCCCCATTTCACGGAGCAGAGTTCGCTGAATTCCTCAAACAGCGAAAAAAACGTCACCACCATATCACCCCACATCGGTTGCAAGACAACGGAGACGTAGAAAGGTTTATGCGTACGCTAAACAAAACACTACGCATCATCACCGACGAACAGGCTGATCCTGAACAACGCTTCCCCCTATTCCTCAGAGAATATCAGGACACTCCTTATTGCACGACCCAGCAAACTCCTTCGGCTCTAATGTTTGACGGACCACTGTGAGACCTGATCCCCACTTACCCAGGGTGGGCGCCGCCACCCCATGACACCAGAGGACCTATCGCATCATGAACGGCGCAATACACGAGCCAGCGTACAGCGCCGGGCCAGACCAAGATCACTTTGGCCCGGAGATGCCGTCCTCATCAGAGACCACGCACAAGGGTGGAAGTTTCGGAGTCCATATGAGCCTGAGATATGGACAGTCACTGTGAACGATGGCACCATGGTGATGGTCAGGGAAGGACAAGAGGAGATATGAAGGAACATCTCCTGGTTCAAAGACGTTATACGATCACGATCAGCTCCAGGCCTGGGCACTGATGAAGACAACGCTAGCTGGCTTGAACACTAGGATGGCAAGGATTTTGAGAATGGCACTGAGGGTCGAATCCCAACTAACACCCTTGAACATCGGCAAAGCTCTGTGCCGAGTGCACCCACTCTCAGTGAGCCGCCTCTTCGGAGTCAGCTTCATCTATATAGTCTCAGGCCAATACCCCAACCGAGACTGAGTTTGGAAGGGATGTAGCAGGTCAGTGGTCCGGCTGCTGCACTCAACCTCCGGATTTATATGCACGTCATCCTCTGGCCAGGCGTGGGCAGAGGGAAGTTAATAAATGGGAGGGGACCACTCGGGGTCCATTTCCGATGCGACCACCACTTGAGCAGGAGTATAATTCTTTTTCTATGTGAGATACAACAAAATATAGGCCTCCACCAGGCCCAAGCAGGGCACTACATTGAGCACCGGCAGGACCCGGCCCACTTAAAGCCCTGTGCTTCAGTCATATAGGATAACCAATGAATAGCTCCAATTGGTGCATCTCATGAACCACTCAACTGATTACCCCGGTCTGCTATATTGGGAGAAGGCTACTAATTAACAATAAAGAGAATAAACAGTGCACACAAATGCGACATGGGGGCATTAACAGTGATTGATCTGTGCTAGTATTCATTCATACAGTTCATGTGCAGTGAAAGGTCAAAGCACCTAGTAAATTTTGGTAAATGGACATAATATCGAAAAAATAATATCGAACAACAAGAATATCGAAGGTAAAATATCGAGATAACATTAATATCGAAGTGTAGAATATCGAGGTAAGTAATATCGTGTATTAAGTGTTTAGTAAAATATCGAAGTATGAAATATCGAAGTAGTAATATCGTTTGAAGATAATATCGATTGAATAGTTTTGTGAGAAATATCGAAATATAATATATATATTGTTTAAAATGTGTATTTCATGTATATTGAATAAGTAAATTGTTTAATCATATTTGTATAAATACTTTATTATTGTTTAAAATATAATTAATAGTGTTAAGTAATTTATTGTATGATATGTTTTAGGAGCGGGATGTTGGGTTATTAGGGGATAAGGGTGGGGAGTGTTTTAAAAATATTAGTGTAAAATCAGATAATAATTTAAAATTATTAAATAATAAATAATTATGAATAGTAAATTGTAATGAAATTTCTAAATTAAATATTAGTAATTTAGAAAAAATAAAGAAATTATATAAATTTTTTAGGAGCGGGATGTTGGGTTATTAGGGGATAAGGGTGGGGAGCGTTTTAAAAATGTTATAGTAAAATCAGATAATAATGTAAAAATTAGGAATATTTTAGATTTCGAAATTTAACAATTTCTATACAAATTCGAAATAAAATATTTTAAAATTAAAATGGAATATTATTTTTTTTTTATGAGTGGGATGTATGGTTATTAGGGGATAATGGTGGGGAGTGTTTTAAAAATTTTAGTGTAAAATCAGATAATAATTTAAAATTATTAAATAATAAATAATTATGAATAGTAAATTGTAATGAAATTTCTAAATTAAATATTAGTAATTTAGAAAAAATCAAGAAATTATATAAATTTTTTAGGAGCGGGATGTTGGGTTATTAGGGGATAAGGGTGGGGAGTGTTTTAAAAATGTTATAGTAAAATCAGATAATAATGTAAAAATTAGGAATATTTTAGATTTCGAAATTTAACAATTTCTATATAAATTCGAAATAAAATATTTTAAAATTAAAATGAAATTTAATTTTTTTTTTATGAGTGGGATGTATGGTTATTAGTGTATAAGGGTGGGGTGTGTATTAAAAAGATTAGTGTAAAATCAGATAATAATTTATAAATATTACATAAAAAATAATTATGAATAGTAAATTGTAAAGAAAATTCCAAATTAAATATTTATAATTTAGAAATTCAAAAAAAAATTATATATATTTTTTAGGAGCGGGATGTTGGGTTATTAGGGGATAAGGGTGAGGAGTGTTTTAAAAATGTTATAGTAAAAACAGATAAAAATGTAAAATTTTGTAATATTTAAGATTTCTAAATTTAAACATTTCTATAAAAATTATTAAGTAGATTTTGTAAAAATCTAATGAAATATTTTTTTTAATTTATGAGTGGGATGTATGGTTATTAGTGTATAAGGGTGGGGAGTGTATTACAAAGATTAGTGTAAAATCAGATAAAAATTTAAAATATTACATAATAAATAATTATGAATAGGAAATTGTAAAGAAAATTATAAATTAAATATTTATAATTTTGAAATTTAAAATTATATTATATATATTTTTTAGGAGCGGGATGTGGGGTTATTAGGGGATAAGGGTGGGGAGTGTTTTAAAAATGTTATAGTAAAATCAGATAATAATGTTAAAATTTGTAAATTTTTAGATTTCGCAATTTAAAAATTTATATAAAATTACGAAATTGTATATTTTCAAATTCGAATGAAATATTAATTTTGTTTTAGGAGTGGGATGTAGGGTTATTAGTGTATAAGGGTGGGGAGTGTATTAAAAAGATTACTCTAAAATTGGATAATAAGTTATAAATATTATTACTAAAGAATTAGACATGTTAAAATTTTAATTTCATTTTGACAATGTTTAAAAAATATTTTCAAAATAATTTCGACCTTATTTTTTTGTTTCATGGTAGGGAATTTGGGTTTTAAGGGTGTAAGGGTGTGGATTGTATTTTAATGATTGTTACAAAATTATAGAGTAATAAATAAATATTTAATTGGGAATAATTGTAATATGTGAACATTTTGGGACTAATGTAGGTAAATAAATTTAACCTGTTCTTAAATACCCAGCCATACCTAATCGGTACATTAGAATCTGTAAGTTATATGTAGGTAACAATTCGGTAACAGTTACCTATTCGGTAACATTAGGTAATCACGATTCGGAATTCACCTAATCCGTAAATACCCAGGTGGTATTTACTCAATCGGTAAATACCCAGGTGGTATTTACCCAATCGGTAAATACCGAGGTGGTATTTAGCTATTCGGAAAATACCAAGGTGGTATTTAGCGATTCCTAAAATACAAAGGAAAATACCACCTTCCCTTAACTAAGTAGCTAATATCATAATGATGTTATAATAGAAGGTCTCTTAGGCTTGAATAGGGGACCCCATACCTCAAAAATAAGCTCAGTGAAATCACATCTCAGGAGCATCAGGAGCCGTCTCGCAGGAAGGCTCGTCTTCAGTCTGAATAATAAACCTGATGTCTGTGACATGAAAAGCAACAACTTTCAGGTATTTGCAGCTGCGCGTGTGTCATGGCTAAAGAGTGGGTCGAACAACCTAGAGTGGAACACATGCATTGTGTAAAATTCCAGACTGTGTGTCACAGCATGTACAGACCAAGGTCGCTGCGCAGAGCTTGGGATGGAAACAACAGAATGCACTCGTCTGAAGGAAGTCTCGAGTAAGCAGTTTATTCAAGACAGAACATGTAAACCCAGTGTCGTGTGCAAAGACAAAAATATGGCTACATAACATTCAACGTGGTTATGCCAACTGAACAATGTATGCACGTATTCAGGGAGAACTCACTACACGCCCCCTTGAGCGAAGCAATATGTAATAGGCAAGAAAAGAGAGAACGCAGAGTTCAGTTTCGTCAGAGCAGAACAAGGCGTAACCAATGCAGCGCCAAAGTCCTAAAGTCCAATTAATTGCAGCATAAAATTCAAAAAAACACAATGCAAGTATAGTAAAAAACTCAAGCCGACCATCAGGAAGAGAAAAAAGAGAAATAAAAGAAATAAATGTTGCGCCAGGGTGCTGTCCAGTAGTACAGGCGCAATGGACGACAATCCAGTTAATCCATGAATGTATAGGCAGCATATGTGGCCACGGCTTCCAACAAAAATTCGTTTGCAGGGCCACTAAAAGTCTCAGCCATCCAATTAAGTAAAGAAAAGGAACATACGTGTTCTCCAACCAACGGAGCCTCTAGCACAATCAGAGGGCACCCGGAATGTTCCTCCAAATAGCTCATGGACAAGAAGTCGGAGGCTGCCGCTGAGATGTCCCAATTACCCAGGATACCATGCGCCGCCCCACACGCCATGATCCGGACACCAGAACAGGCCAACTCGTGAGACACTAAGGGCCTCATTAGTCGATCGAAATCCGGCACCGGAGACACTATGTTGGTCAAGCACAAATCCAGAGGCCATTCAAAGGGACAATCCAGGCAGTGTAATACAGGTTGTACGCAGGTGAAGTTGGAATACCTGAAGGATAATCCATAAGCCAGACTCAAAGTCGCCAATGGCAAAGTACCATAGAAGTCAAGCATCCGATCACGAAGAAGATGCAGACGGGACAGGTGCTCGTGTGGCATAGAAGGAGTAGCCATTCCGGAATATGGAAAGGAAAAGCAGCACACCTGCCACTAGCGCCAGGAGCAGCGGGACACCTCCAAAGATGATCTAGAACAGTGAATGAACAAATGCCGGTATTACACCAAAAATAGTTTGGGAAGAGGTCACGAGACCCGAGCCCACATGTTTAAAAAAATGAGCCAGGCCGGTGGTGGACAAGGCATTGATAATAGTTTGGATCAAAGAGCCCAAATGCAGGGGGAGGTCAGTATTCAGAGGCGCCTGTATCTCATTGCGCGTATGAGCAACGTGAAGGAGAAATGTTTTAGTAGAGGAAGTCAAAGGAACCTCTTTGTGGGACAATGGCTCTCTATTCGGCTCAACTTGTTGAACTCTGCTTTCAAGGTTGGAATCGAAGGCCAGATGGAAACATCCCGCCGCACATGCGGGGGTGGAAAAAGAACAGTATTGCAGCAGACAACTTAATGCGAGACAGTTATGTACTGGATTCCCACTCACATCCAGCAGCAAGCTTCATTATTCAACATTAAATGAATAGCGTTTGCAAGCAGAGTGAAAGAAGTTGTAATCACAGGCACTGGGATACCTCGTAGGACGCACGCCAGAATCTGGGCTTGTACATAGCATGCGCCGTGTACTTGCATGTGCCTATTGTCTGATGTATGGATCATAGAAGAGAGTGTGCTAAAGCTTTTATCTATAACGGCTAAGGCCTTCTCCATGTTTGCTTGGTCAATAGCTGTCAATCTGGAAGCCGCCTCACTGTGCGACAACTTGCAGACTTCGTTGTAAATAGCATACGCCCACCTTTTGGTTATGCCACCCAAAGGACCATTCACAAAATCACTCAATTCGGTATGCACCTTGATGGAGTGGGTGGACTTCCTGATCCTGTAGATGTGCTCTGTGTCAGCTGGTGGACAGATTGGGATGTGTGTACCATAAATGCAGCCAATGAAATGGGGGAACTGTGCCATGTGAGAAATGTCTGTTTTTGTTTACTGCAGTGCAGCCTGTGTGTTGTGGAAGCAGATGTAGTGGTGCATTCTCTGCATCATGGCATCCAGGAAATTCAAGAAGGAACGGGACAGCCAACTCTGGGATACACCACCCACCGCAGCTGTCACCACCTGATAACCGCCGGATGCCAACACATGTGGGCTGCAGAGTACCTGCACATGTGGGGGTTTGGCGTGCGCCCTTCTTATTGGCTGGTCCAGGAGTGGGTGCAGGTCCCTGATTAAGTCAATGATGGTTTCGGGGTGTAGCTTGGACCTCTCATGTATCTCTGCATCAGTCAGGTGGAATAGTGTGATGCGCTGTCTGTAGATGCGTTCCTCCCGTCGCCAAACCCTCAGTCCTGCTGCCTGTACATGTAGGCGCCTTGCAATGACGTACATAGCGGGCATGTTGTCCACGCTGTTGCATTTTGGGATTGCTTATCTGCACTGTTGATTGTTACCACCTGCTTTCAATCCGTGTTAATTACCTACTCTTATTTACCCATTGTCTTGGATTTCTTAATTACCTAGTGCTCCTACATGTCATTTTCATTTTTACCACTTCATATTTACCACTTCATATTTACCTATTCGTTAATTATGTATTCGGTAACTCTTAATCCGTATTTAGGAATTCTGTGAATATGAATCGGTATTTACCCCCTCATATTTACCTAAAAGTGGTTTTTGGACTCCTACATCTCACTTGTTTGAATATCCGTCGGTAACCGCATATTTACCTAAAATCCGCCGTTACCCACCTGTATTTGGCTACCTACATGAGGCCCCTTATGTCGAAATTGAATTATGTAATTTTAATAGGAAAATCTAATTTCAATATTTATGTAGTGTTTATGGGTGGGATTTGGGTATATTAGGGGAGAAGGGTGGGGAGTAATTTTTAAAAATAATAGTGTAAATATAGATTATACAAAAAATCACATTATTTGTAAATATTGTGAAATCAAAAATTTACAAATATAAATATAATAAAATAATTGTATAGTTGATGGAAAAGATATTGTACATATTTTTTTTTAAATTATGGTGATTATGGGATAGGGGTGGGTATTGCAACTATAGTTTTTTAGTTTTTAATAGTTTATAAATTATATCTCATAGTTAATACATGTAGCTCATTAATATTTTAAGTGATCTTATAACCAGCACCTTCTCTCAGTTTGATCTTTCTGGAGTGGGAATATTAAATTATATAGGGTTAATGTCCAGCACCTGTCCTGACTTAATGTTAGCTGGAGTGGGAATAGTAAATTATATACAGTTAGTGTCCAGCATCTTCCTTGAGTTTATGTTAACTGGAGTGGGAATAGTAAATTATATAGGGTTACTGTCCAGCACCTTTCTTGAGTTTATGTTAACTGGAGTGGGAATAGTAAATTATATAGGGTTACTGTCCAGCACCTTTCTTGAGTTTATGTTAACTGGAGTGGGAATAGTAAATTATATAGGGTTAATGTCCAGCACCTGTCCTGACTAAGGTGCCAATTCCGATCCGGTAAAAACCGGGTACGAACCGTCGGACGGAGCCTTTTCTCCGTCCGACTCGTACCCGGTGCGAAATCCATCCGAAAATGCAAGTACGATTCATACGGAAACACCATTTCCGTACGATTCGAACAAAACACCGACCGAACAGAAACTAAACACAATTCCGATCCTGAAAGGAGCCGACGTGACGTCGGTACGCATCCAGCCTACGTTTCACGAACCAGGAAGTACGATTCGAACCGACGTCATCCCGCACGGAAAATATTTACCGGCTGCCAAAAACTGCCGGGAAATCAGGACGACACACGCAAGGAGCAGCTGGACGCGACGAACAGACATGGACCCGAACCTACGTGCCATCCCTGCCCTCCTAGCAGTCCACCTGGCGTACAGGAACCGACGCAGACGCCGCAGAAGGTCAGCACAACAACCAGGGGCAAAGGGGGGGGCAGGGGCAGGACACACAACACCAACACATGGTACCAAATCACACATGGCCTGGACATACCTGACCATCAGGGCCTGGTCACTTCCAGGGGGTGGGGGCAAGGCCAGCAACGCAAGCGTCCGCCACAACGGAAGTGGATGGTCACGCGAACCGGTACGTACCCTACCCAGGCCGCAAGAGCGTGGGTACGGAACGTACCACGCGTCCCCCTACGTCACTCCAACAATAGCGGTACGGCCCGTACCCACGTCAGAAAGGCCTTGGTACAGCTCGTACCAGCATTGCTGGGGTCATGTAGGGGTACGCGTGGTACGACCCGTAGCCACGCCCCCAAGGCCTGTGTACGGTGCGGACCCCACGGCCCGCAACAATGGTGGGACGCACCGTACCCACACACCAAAGGCATGGGTACGGCCCGTACCCAGGCACGCAGAGCGTGGGCAGGGGTATGTACGGACCGTACCCCCACCCGTGGAAGTACGGCCCGTACCCCCACCCGTGCATGTACGCCCCGAACCCCCACTCGTGTATGTACGCCCCGAACCCCCACCCGTGTATGTACGCCCCGAACCGCCACCCGTGTATGTACGCACCCAAGCGCCACCCGTGTATGTACGCCCCGAACCCCCACCCCACCCTGGTATGTACGCCCCGAACCCCCACCCGTGTATGTACGCACCCAAGCGCCACCCGTGCATGTACGCCCCGAACCCCCCCCCACCCGTGTATGTACGGACCGAACCCCCACCCCAGCCGTGTATGTACGCACCAAACCACCACCCGTGTATGTACGCCCCCGAACCCCCCCCCAGCCGTGTATGTACGCACCGAACCACCAGCCGTGTATGTACGCACCAAACCCCCACCCCAGCCGTGTATGTACGCACCGAACCACCACCCGTGTATGTACGCACCGAACCACCACCCGTGTATGTACGCCCCCGAACCCCCACCCCAGCAGAGTATGTACGCCCCGAACCCCCACCCGTGTATGTACGGACCGAACCCCCACCCCAGCCGTGTATGTACGCACCAAACCACCACCCGTGTATGTACGCCCCCTAACCCCCCCCAGCCGTGTATGTACGCACCGAACCACCAGCCGTGTATGTACGCACCAAACCCCCACCCGTGTATGTACGCACCTAACACCCACCCCAGCAGAGTATGTACGCCCCGAACCCCCACCCGTGTATGTACGGACCGAACCCCCACCCCAGCAGAGTATGTACGCCCCGAACCCCCACCCGTGTATGTACGGACCGAACCCCCACCCCAGCCGTGTATGTACGCACCAAACCACCACCCGTGTATGTACGCCCCCGAACCCCCCCCCAGCCGTGTATGTACGCACCGAACCACCAGCCGTGTATGTACGCACCAAACCCCCACCCCAGCCGTGTATGTACGCACCGAACCACCAGCCGTGTATGTACGCACCAAACCCCCACCCCAGCCGTGTATGTACGCACCGAACCACCACCCGTGTATGTACGCACCGAACCCCCACCCCAGCAGAGTATGTACGCCCCGAACCCCCACCCGTGTATGTACGGACCGAACCCCCACCCGTGTATGTACGCACCAAACCCCCACCCGTGCATGTACGCACCGAACCTGCTATAAGAATGGGGTGTGCAAAACACCCCCAGCAGTGCCCAGACACAGGAGGGGTGGGTGCAGGGTCCTCCCAGCAGTGCCCAGACACAGGAGGGGTGTGTGCCTATCACTCCCAGCAGTGCCCAGACACAGGAGGGGTGTGTACCTATCACTCCCAGCAGTGCCCAGACATCGGACAATATACCCCATCAACAAGTTCAGTGACCTACAAGGGTGATACCCCAGATGCAGGCGGAGCCATCGCTGAGCCAGCATGGCTATATTGAAAGGCAACCCTCACACATCCAGGAAATGTAGACACAGCACAGCACAGCATTTGGGAGACACCCTGCAGGAAAAATGGCCTGGGCCACAGAGGACGGAACACACCTTGGGACAATGTCACCATACAGTGAGAGCAAACATGACCAAATACCATTTGCAGAGACCTTTGTGATGGCACGCAGATGGCAGGGTACACCCCATGAGCAGCACACTCCAACATTTCACAGACCCCTAACACATTATCACCACCCCAACGCAGGGAGCACCAGCACCAACAGCAAGTCCAGGAAAGCATCAGTGTGCAAAACAAAAAGAAAAGGCTTTATTCAGCAGGAAAATATATCAGAGAAAATGTCCACTATGTACAAGGGCCATGGGCCAGCCCAGCAGCAATGTCCGGGGGGGGGGTACACATCGGGACGTGTGTCCCCTAGCTTGCCTGCACAGTTCACAAGTCCATTTCATCCACAGAAGAGGGGGCATCAGGGGGGAGGGTGGAAACAGGCACCGCAGGGACAGGAGGGGAAAGGGTAGGTGTTGTGGGTGCAGGGAGGGATGAATCTGCCACAGGGGGGGTGCCAGCGCCAAAGGTGGAGGACAGAATGGCGCTGCACACGTCGGCAAGTTCCCCCAGCGACTCCCCCGTACCCAATCCAACCACAGGCCCCAAGGAGGGGGGGGGGGCAAAGGGATGGGTCGCAGCGCCACTGGGGGAGGGTGTGGACAGGGTGGGGGACTCAACTCCCCTGGCCGGGTCCCGCCTCCACCGCTTGCGGGGTGGTGTCATCCTGGGGCTGGGGGGCACACTCGCAGTGGATGATGCTGTCACTGACTGTTGGCCAGGAGAGCTAAGGGGAGTGGATTTGGAGGGAGTGGGTTGTGTGGAATGCGGACTCCCACTGTGGCTGCGTGTTCTACGTTTCCCCCCCGACCCAGTGGGTGTGCCTTCCTCACCCTGTGTGTGCGTGACAGGAGGTGTGCGCTTCGACTTCCCTGGTGGTGTGGTGCCTGTGTCTGTTGGGGTGCGTGCACGCTGACGTCTGGATGTGCGTGGGACAGGCACGGGAGTGGGAATTGTGGATGGGGCAGGGGTAGGGGGTGTTACGCAGCGCTGCAGGAGATCCAGTGCTGCAGTCAGTGTGGAGTCTATGGACCTCAGCAACTGCCGTTGGTCAGACTGCGCAGCCGACATGCCCTCCATGTATGCCTCCATCTGGGTCAGCACCTGGGTGTGGGCATGGAGGACATTTAGCATCGCAGTCTGACCAACCTGCAACTGCCTCAGGATGTCCACAGACTCCGCACTCACCGCAGCAGTGGTGACAGGGGCAGGGGGTGCGGTGCCTGGCAGGAAGGAGACATGTGGGGACCGAGCACGGAGGGAAGGGCCACGAGCATGTGGGAGGCCGGTGATGGAACCTGAGGTGGCGGGGGGATGTGGAGGGCTGCCATCAGCTGGGGGGGCAGACTCCGCCACCTCTGGGAGCTCAGCCTCGGACCCGTCTGCGTCATAGTCTGTGTTGGCAGTCAACAGGTCCTCCGCCTCACTCCCTTCGGCCTCCGTGCCACTCCATGTGCCAGACAGGACAGCACTGCTGGTACTGGTGCTCAATCTCTCCTCCCGGTCCGTGCTAGTGTCTCCTTCCGTGTCCCCCGGCGATGCTGTGGGCAAGGTGAAGAGACAGGAGAAAATCAGACACCTGTACACTTATGTCACATGAGTCAAATATACATAGGTCACATTGCATAGCCTGAAAAGCAACAGGAGTAACACCTACAAAACAATGTACACATGTAGGCCATGGAACACACAGTTTTTCTACCCACCATGCCACTGAGACACAATGGAGATCATGACACAACAGCAAATCACTGCACCTGAAATTTTAGAGAGGAGTCAGCCTCTGGGGACAAATGTGCACAGCACCTGCACCACACTGCGTCGTCAAAAAGGGATGAGCATGAATCATATCCATTTACTCTTGCCGCATGCTGCAAAGGCAATACATGAAACCAGGCCACA
Source organism: Triturus cristatus (assembly GCF_964204655.1). Lineage (NCBI taxonomy): Eukaryota > Metazoa > Chordata > Amphibia > Caudata > Salamandridae > Triturus > Triturus cristatus. The sequence continues at coordinate 251,505,755 of NC_140580.1, read as the reverse complement.
CATGACAGGGTCACTGCACCTTGAGCGTATGTCCAGTCAAACATCACACACAGGCTAAACCCAGCAAGCAGGATGAAGCTTCTGACATGTAGGCCTTGTACGCACAAACCACCCACACCTGAGACAATCTCATTGAGACGGAGAAAGTATGTACACCTCTTACTCTGGGATGGAAACACATGGCCTCCACTAATTCATGACTGTAAACACACAGCCCCTGGTGGCCATGTCCACACATCATTGACAGGCAAACATCATCAGATTGTCTCAACAACACACACAGGTAATGCCCACTGTGAGTATGCACAAGCAAAATGGGTCCCCCTGTACAGTGGACACATGTAGCAACCTGTAGGTCCTAACAGTTGAGCCCAGGGTACAATGCCACCCTACGCAACCCATGGCAAAGACACAGTGAATGGCCATATTGTTGGATGACGCACATGATACCTAGGAAGAGGTGCCCCAGGGCACAGTAGTGCCCACACTCCTCCATGGTCCAGGATGGACATGACTGCAAATTAAGCAACCGTCCCTGCACTTAGCAGGCCTCCCACTCAGGCACATCATGTCAGAGGGCACACAATTGGACATGCATGCTGGAAGGCTGTACATTTTGGAGACACACCCCTATGTCGTGATTCACAATCAGTGCCAAGTGACATGGACACCACAATGACTGAAATTGGCCATGGCACACGCAAGGTCCCCATACCTGTGGCACATCACCCCCACACATGATGCTGATAGCATAGGGCACCTGCATGAACTGCCTGCATAAATAACCTTGTGCAAGAGTGGCGACAGACCAGGGAACACATTTCAAGGAGGGGAAGGGAGGGAGTGAGAACAGCACTGTGCTACTTTGTGGAGAAGTTGACGCACTGCACAATCAAACCCTGGCAGTGTATCCATGCAACTGCACACTTACATTGGCTGGGGACACACAACTGACACACATGTACCTACCCCCTTCCTGCTGCTGCCTCTCCTGTAGGCGCCTGTCCATATCGGGGAAGACCACCGCCAGCACACGCTTCTGGATGTGGGTCAGACGACGGCGGCCACGGTTCTTACGGCTCTCAGGTGAGTCCCCCAGCAGGAGCCGTGCAATCCTCCTCGTCCAGCACCGGATGTCCTGCCAGCGTTTCCTCACCTGAGACAGGCTCCGCCTCCGACCCTCTGTACCCCTCACGGCACTGACGGCTTCCCTCCAGATCTCCCCCTTGGCAATGGCGCCTACCTGTGAGGATGCAAAAGAGAGAATACATTAATCCACATGAGCAAAGACACAGAGACACACATATAGAACAATCCTCATTATGAACAGGCCATGGTATGCATGCAACTAATTGCACCTTTGTCATAGGGACATTATCCACTGTGGAAGGCCAAATGCACTACGTGCCAGTGGAAGCACACGGGTGGCATGAGGGGTACCACACACTCACTGACCAGGGATCACACTGTGCCTCACAGGCTACACCAGGATTATGTACAGCACCTCACAGCAGTCACCTGCCCCAGCACACTGATGCTACCTCAGCAGAGTACACAGACACACACAGGTACAGGACAATCACATGGCATTGCCAACTGCGGGTACACACCTCACTCTGCCCATGTGCCAGTAGACGGGGGTGTCACAGGTGTGGGGCTGGCTCAGCACGGCATGCACACAGCACTGCTCCCTGCTCACATCCGATGGCCAGGCCATATCCATCCCTCATGCTGCTTGTGTGCAACACTCCCCATATGCACTCACCCACATGACAGGGGACTAACACACACACCAATGTGCAGGGGACGAACACGGCCTTTGGACACTCACAGCACAGGTACACTGAACAAACACACATCCATGGGTACTGACACCTGTCACACTGGGGGGAACACAGGATCACATCAGGACTGTGGAAACAACATCCCCAGGAGGAGTATGCAGGCAGAATGTGGCATGCACCTTGCATTCATTGTCACAGTAGGCACTATGCAAGTGAGGAGTGCACACAGGAAACACAGCATGCTCTGCATGGGTGACATGAGGCCTTCCACACCCTGGGACCCACTCCAAACAACAGTGCATGTCTGTCACACATGGACACAATGCCAGAAGTCACTGTCACACAAAAGGGGCACAGTCTAAGCTAGTGGAGTCTGCACTCACCTGAACCCCTGGTCGACCATACAGGCTCTGGAACTGTGGGAGGATCACATCTATCAGGGCAAGGTTCTCCTCCTGGGTGAATGGCTGTGACCTCTCCACAGTCCTGGACATGGTGCCAGAGGAATCACTATCAGCAGCAGTGGTCATGGATGAATGGATGTGCAGGCAAGTGCTCTCTCATGGGACCTGGCTGCCTTATATATGCCTGGCTGGCCTGTTCATGTATAGGAGTACAGATTGATTGGTCAGTCACATTAGCATCCTACGTTTCATCCAATCCCTTCAAACCTACCCCAGTGTGTGGCTTTGCATGGTTTCAGTTTTGATAATGATGTCAAGTCAACATCCACATTGCAACAATGTAGATTCTTTCAAACTGACTTCTGCTGTGCACCTGGTGCTCAAATTCAAAAATTTAACTCAGTCTCCATGGCAACCATCAGGCATTTAGGCCCTTATACTTGTCCCTCATGTGTCCCCTATGTGTTTTCATACATTTACACACAGGTACGGTGCGTTCCACGCCCTAGGGCACCCCACAAGCAGTGATACCGACCGTACATGCGCTTGTACGGTCCGGATCACAATATGGGCGCTGGCGTATGCGTACGCCACAGTAGTACGGACCGTACAAGCGCGTGTACAGTCCGTACTACTGTGGCGTACGCATACGCCAGCGCCCATATTGTGATCCGGACCGTACAAGCGCGTGTACAGTCCGTACTACTGTGGCGTACGCATACGCCAGCGCCCATATTGTGATCCGGACCGTACAAGCGCGTGTACAGTCCGTACTACTGTGGCGTACGCATACGCCAGCGCCCATATTGTGATCCGGACCGTACAAGCGCGTGTACAGTCCGTACTACTGTGGCGTACGCATACGCCAGCGCCCATATTGTGATCCGGACCGTACAAGCGCGTGTACAGTCCGTACTACTGTGGCGTACGCATACGCCAGCGCCCATATTGTGATCCGGACCGCACAAGCGCGTGTACAGTCCGTACTACTGTGGCGTACGCATACGCCAGCGGCAATATTGGCCCAGGGACCCTATACACGCGCTCCGAGCGTATGTACGGTGCGTATAACAACTGTCAGTGGTGACAGGCGGCACACAGACAGGAATGGAGCGGACAGGTATTGCCAAGGGTGGACACCAATGCATTGTCTGTGCAATACCACCTGTGTGTGACACAGGTGTGTCAGGATGTGATGTGGCACTTTACCCCTGAGGTGTGGGCAAAGCACATGTACGATGAGCTGTGTACACATGTCGTGTGTGATGGTGCGCATTGTACCACACATCCCCTGCACTCCTTTGACATGTGTGCATGTCGTACACACTAGTGGAGCCATGAGTCACTTGCATGTCCCAGTCACGGACACCCGCACCTGTCCCCTGATGCCAGGTACACGGAATATTACATATGACACGTGTATGGCTGCGTTGCATGCTGCAACCATGTCATGTGTGTGGCATGTCTTTCCATGATTTTGCTGTAGGTGTGTGATTCAATGTGTCAGCAGTTGCTGCTGCCAACATGTGTCTGTGTGTCGATGGGCATGGCACACTGTTCCGCACACCAGCCCACATATGTGATTTGCCATGAGGTGTGTATGTATCCAACTACACGGAGTATCAACACAAGTACATATCCACATGCTCCCTATGTATGTTCTGTCTCGACATGTACTCCTCAAAGGCAATGTGTGTGGCCTGTCCTATTCCTATGACATGTGACCAGTGCATATCGCATCCAACTACCTGTCTGTACCATACGCATACTACCTCTGCACATGTGTGGATGTCTGTGAATCCTGTGATGCGTGTGCATGTTCACTTACACTGGCCCACAGCTAGTCTCATGCCATGTCATCGTGATCTTGCCCCCCTCCGTTAGTGGCTGTCCCTTGGTAGGAGTGTAACCTGACTGGCGTTCGTGTCCAGGAACTGTGGCACAGACCTGACTCACAACGTGGCATATGTGTATTGGCTGTGTAACATGTGCTCAGTGCATTGACGATGTTGTTGTACAGTGCTCACTCTTAGGTGTTCCTTCCATTTCACTGCAGGGCTCCGCCTCTCCCTCGACGTATGCCAGACATTGCTGCCCTGCATGAACGGGACTGTATACGCCGCTACAGATTCAGCCAACGGTTGATTGATGAGTTGACTGGCCGGCTGGAAGCACAACTCCTCCCGCGCCACAGGTATCCAAGTGCACTGACACCCAAGTTGAAGGTGATGGCAGCCCTACATTTCCTTGCCACGGGTACGTTCCAACATACCATTGCTGATGTCGGGGGCATGTCCCAGACGATGTTCAGCCGTGTTCTGCATGATTTCTTAGAGGCCATGTTGGTTCACCTGGATGAGTACATTAAATTCCCAAATCGTGAGCAGTTGACAGATGTCAAGCGTGAGTTCTATGCCCTGGGAGGGATGCCCCATGTCATTGGGTCCATAGATGGGACACATGTTGCGTTGGTACCACCACAGGCACAGGAGGTGGTGTATAGGAATCGCAAACATTATCACTCCATTAATGCCCTTGTGGTGTGTCTGTCCAACATGGTGATTTCACATGTCTGTGTTCGCTTTCCAGGATCAGCACACGATGCCTTCATCATGAGGCGTAGCAGGGTGCCAGAAATGATGCTGCAGCTGCGGAACGAGCGAGCATGTATTGTTGGTGGGTAGACTCTGGCAGTTCAGTGTTTGGCGTCATCTTCCAATCTCACTGCCTGTGCTGACACACTTCTGTCCATGATGTTTCCTTGTAGGGGACGGTGGCTATCCCAACATGCCATGGCTGATGACGCCTGTCCGCAACCCCAGCACGGCTGCCGAGCACCTCTACAACAACGCACATGGGCGGACCAGGAGAGTCATTGAGAGGACGTTTGGACTTCTGAAGAGCCGATTCCGGTGCCTCCACAAGACCGGCGGAGCACTCCCATATGCCCCGGTGAAGGTGTGCAAGATCATCATCGTCTGCTGCATGCTGCACAACATGGCAGTGGAGGAAGCTGTTCCACTCATACTGGATCAAGATGACCAGGACCATCCACCCGTGGAGGATGAAGGGCTTGGTGACGGGGCAAGTGATGTGGAGGAGGAGGAGGCTGTGGAGGACATGCGGAGTCGGCTCATACGCAACTTCTTTGCTTAGTGGTGAGTTCCAGTGTCTGAGTGTGCACGCATTGGGCCGTGTGTGGCATGTGTTGCAATGTGTGTGTCCATCTGCATGTCTGCCAAGTGAGTCAGTGGTGTGTATTGAAGTGTCACTCAAGTGATGGCGCAATGGAAGGATGTTGTCTGAGGGTCATCATTGTCACCTGTCATGTTAACAACATGATACGTGTTAAGTACATGCTTGCGGATGTGCTCCTTTGTGCTGAATCCTTGTGTGTCTCTCTTCCACAGGTCCATGTGCATGCTGTCTGCTGGTGGCATTGTTGTGCTCCTGCTACTCCTCATGAACACAGCGACATGTGCTGATTCAGCGTCACATGGACGGGCAAGTGTTGAAATCTCCTCAGGGTAAGGGATGCCTCACGTGGTTTTGGGTGTGTGAATTGTTTGTAGTCTGTGTGCACTTCTCCGGTTCATGTGTGTTCCATTTGCATACATGGTGATCCTACATGGGGAACATGACATGGGGCAGGCTTCACCTGGAGCCATGCTCAGACTTGGTGACTGTCATGTGGCAGGGGATTGGGGATTGTGATGAGGCCATCATTGTGTGTAACACTGGCCTCGGAAACATACAGGTTGCACCGGGTTGACATGGTGTGTGATTGCCCCATCAGGGCCTCAATGGTGTATAGCGGCCTCTCCGTGGCAGCAGGGGGTGTTTAGCTGTTATCCGTCACTTGTGTGCCAGGTCAATGGGATGCCAGCATCTGTGTTGCAATGGGGGGTGCCAGTGTTGCTCCCACATGTACATCCACATGACCTGTGTATGTGTTGACAGAGTATCATTGTCATTCCAACACACATGACTAATAAATTTGTCCCTCTGTCTCCAAGGTGCCTCTTCCCTGTCAATGGTGCCCTGTTGCCACTGTGCGTGCCGCAGGTCTGGCATAGTTTTCATAGGTGGTGCATATGTGTCTATGTGTAGAGTGACAAGATGCTAGGGGTTTGTCAGGGAGTGGGAACTGTATTATGCACAAGATGCACAGTTCCATCCACCTCAAGGCAAGAGAGACCATCCCCCAGGGAAACTACAACATCTGTGTAGAATCCTACCCTGCAGTCTACGGACATGTGCCTCACGACTCCCATGGTACTTGTCCATATCCGGAGTGCATCTGCACAGCTCTGCTACTGCGTCGGGCAACCAGGCCACATCAACGTCCTAACGGGATGGGGGGAATGTTTCACAGCCAGCTGCAGGATGACCTTCTAGATCCACGCCCACACTCATGATGCAGCCCACAACCCCAACACAACCATGTGGCACAGTGATCCTAAACTGCATTCTGGCATCTCCATGCATCCAACCTTGGCCTAGCCACCATTCTCAACATCCGCCTGACGCAAGCATGCTGCACATTGTAGGGACACATGTCTAGACATACCTGGGAGCGGCAAGCCAGGTCACTCCACATGATCCCTGACCTCTGCGCATGACTGTTGCTCCCCTGAATGTGTCTGTAGCCACAGTTGTGCGGGAACCACTCAGCTGGTTGGGCCCAGCACAGGTGAGTTTGGTACTCCATGTCTGTATCAGATGAGACATTGGGACCCATGTGTGTCCTGGGCAAGACTGCGACCCCACGGTTTGGATGGTTGGAGTTAATTCTGAGATCAGGCATGCTTTGACTGTACGACACACACATGTATTGTAATAATGTAGAATCACGGCATCATCTTGTAAGTGTGATTAATTTATTTGTGGTGGGGTACGGGTTTGTGGGGATGACAAGAGGTGCACAGCGGGAGTGTAGAATCCAAAGTTCACTGGGGGAGTTGGTATCCTTGTCGTAGCAAAATGTCAGAGTCCATGCCACAGTCTTCGTCAACATAGGTCAGACAGTGACCAGCAAGTCCATGTGGCAGAGAATGTCATGTGCTGCTATTGGGCCAGAGGGCCAGGTGCCAGGCCAGGTGACCTGGGAGATGGTGATGTTCTGCTGACTCTCACAGTCTTTTTCGTGGACGACCCACCTTCCTGCGGGGACCCTCGGAAGCAGTCCGTGACGATGTCTGTGACGCTCCGTCGGATGAATCCTCCTCCTCCTGATCCCTCCCTGTGTCTGGTAATGGCCTTCGCCTGGTGCCACAGGGAGGGTTGCCCATGTTGTCGGCAATCCGACGGAGTACACCGGTCATTTGGGTTTGCACCGCCACGAGCTCAGCCTGTCTATCCTCCATCCTTCCTTGGTGTTGCAGTTGACAGGCATGTTGCTGGGACTGCAGGGTCTTCATCTCCTGGAGGGTCCCCTTGATGTCATTGAGGGTGGACGCAATCTGGTCCATGCCCCTGGTGTCACGCCGGTATGTATCCAGGATGTTGCTGACCTGGGACACTACCGGGTCCTGAGCTGCCTGGTCAGGTTCGCGCCTCCGCCGTCCTCCACTCCCGCCACCCCTGCCCACGTGCACCTGGCCTGCCGTTGTGGGTGCATCGGGTCTCCGGGACCCCTGAGGGATGGCATCTGCGTTGCCGCCTGCCTCCTCCTGGGTGCCCGGAGGACCGTGTCCCTCCTGGGCAGACTGGCTGGGTGGTCGTGTGCGGGCAGGGCTCCTGGACGTCTCCTGGGATGTGGCAGGAATGGGGGTGGTGGTTGGCACAGTTGTACCTGACGCAGGTGCTGCAGGTGGTTGGACACCAGAGGGGCCAGGTTGGTCTGGGTCATCCACGGAGTGGTGAGAGTCATCGCTGGCGGTGGGGTCATCATCCCGCGGAGCCTGGTCCTGTGTGACTTCCCCCCCAGTGTTGGGGGGTGTTCGTCGACGTTGACCTGTGTGTGAGAGAGACAATGTTAACAGTGTCACATGTGGCATCCATGTTGCATGCATTTCTGATTTGGCACTCTTCCTCTGGGTAGTTGGATCTGTCCTGCATTCCTCTCACAGTGCACTTGTGCATGGCTATGTCCCTTGGCCACAGCTGTCAGGGCTTTACGCATGTGTGAGACACAATCTTAGTTGATGCATCTATTTGGGTACACAGTCAGCAGTGTGGTGTGCGGGCGTAGCGAGCCATGCAGAGGCGCCTTACGTGTTGCACTGTACGTGGCCAAATGGTGTTTTGGCAAGGCAATTTGATGTTGCAGGTAGGGGACTGAAGCATTTGTGACAGGGTTCTTACCGACACGGTGGGTGGGTATACTGGGTGTGTGGTTAGGTCTGTGCCTGCAGCACGGATGGACTCGTGCACAGATTGACACATGGACCGGTCTTCATCTACGGAAGGGGGGGTTGAGGCACTGCCAGACCTGGTCTGCATGCACACAGTCCACCGGCTGACGAGTGGACATGGCCACACCACCCAAGGGTGATTTAGTCTCCCTGTGTCTCCCTTCCTCCCTCCCTCTGTCACCCTCCTCCCTCCCTCTGTCGGTCTCCCTCTGTCACCCTACTCCCTCCCTCTGTCTGTCTCCCTGTGTCCCCCCTCTGTCTCCTTCCCTCTCATTCCCCCTCTCCCTCCCTCTCTTTGTCACTCTCTGTCACCTCAGGCCAGCTTCCTGGGCACACACAGTTAGCCGGTCTTTGAATGGCCATTGGCTTGTTCATGTGAGTTAGTCCCTGTTCTCCGGGCACCCATTGGGCAGTGTGTCTGAGTGTAGGCTGCTGCTGTGGCGGTGTGTGCTGAGACTCTATCAGAGCGATGCATCTTCATTGTCTGCTGTTATGTGCAAATTGTGCCTTCAGACCCATGGCATCCTGCATGGCAGCCATCATTTGCAGGCAAGACAGTACTGTGTGGGTACACACAGTTTGTATGGCTGTGCCCTGGGCCATATGGGCTGAGGGCATTGTTGTGTGCTTGTGAGTTGCTCAATGTTAGTTTTGCTGCCCCCACTCCCAGCATCGACCACATCCTGTGTTGTGTTGGTGTTTTGTGTGGCCTGTGACTTGGCATGGCCCTGATTGATGCATGGGGCATGGAGGTGCCAGTGGCATGTGTGTGTTTGTGGAGTGTTGTTGTGTCCGGTGGTGGCTTGGGGGGGGTGGCATGCATGATTGATTGTGTATGGCATCCCCCCCATGTGAGGTGAGTTGTTTGTGTACTCACCAGGGTCTGGGAGTCCTGGCAGTCCGTGTAGTCCCTCCACCGCCAGCGTGGACATCACCTTCTCCTCCCAGGGATGGTATTGTACCGGTCTGGGGGGCGGCCCTCCTCCAGTGATGTTCCCCTGGTTGTGATTGTCAGTCATCTTCCTCTTGACCGTCCTCCGCAGATCGTACCACCTGGATTGGCACTCGTGCCTGGTCCTTCTGGTTGTCCCAACAGCATTCACAGATTCGACGATCCTCTGCCACATGGCGGTTTTTTCGGATATGCTGGTCTGTCTGACCAATGTCCCAAAGAGCTGTGGCTCGACTCTGAGGATTTCGTCGACAAGGATCTCCAGCTCCTCCTTTGTGAACTTTGGATTCTTGGTGGTGGACATGGCGTGGGGTGTGGTTGTGGGGGTGTGGGTGTGGATGGCTGTGGGTGTGTGGGTGTGGTAGTGGAGGTGTGTGTGTGAATGTGATGAGGGGGTGTTTGTGTAGGTGGTTGTGTGAAGGTATGCAAGTGTGAGGTTCAAGTATGGTGGTGTGGGTCGTCTGTGGGCTCTGGCAGCAGTGGGTCTGTTGCAAAGGCTCATGGTTTGTGTGTGTGGTCCATTTTTATTGGTCCATTTGTGGGTGTGGCTGTGTTTGAAATTTGTGTGGGTGTGTTATGAGGAGTGATTGAGTTTTGGGCCTCTGTTTGGCAGTTTGGCAGTTGCAGGTGAGTGTATGTGATGTTTGTGGGGTTGTTGGGCCTGTTTGGTGGTGTGGGGAAACTCTACTTGACTCTCCTTGTGTAAATATGGTTTGTCCGGGTTCAGTACGTGTTTTTTTGGCGTCAGTACGGTCCGTACATGCACTGGTGGGGGTGCGGTCCGTACATTCCCTGGTGGGGTGGTGGTTAGGTGCGTACATACACGGCTGGGGTGGGGGTTTGGTGCGTACATACACGGCTGGTGGTTCGGTGCGTACATACACGGCTGGGGGGGGTTCGGGGGCGTACATACACGGCTGGTGGTTCGGTGCGTACATACACGGCTGGGGGGGGGTTCGGGGGCGTACATACACGGGTGGGTGTTTGGTGCGTACATACACGGCTGGTGGTTCGGTGCGTACATACACGGCTGGGGGGGGGTTCGGGGGCGTACATACACGGGTGGGTGTTTGGTGCGTACATACACGGCTGGTGGTTCGGTGCGTACATACACGGCTGGGGTGGGTGTTTGGTGCGTACATACACGGCTGGTGGTTCGGTGCGTACATACACGGCTGGGGGGGGTTCGGGGGCGTACATACACGGCTGGTGGTTCGGTGCGTACATACACGGCTGGGGGGGGGTTCGGGGGCGTACATACACGGGTGGGTGTTTGGTGCGTACATACACGGCTGGTGGTTCGGTGCGTACATACACGGCTGGGGGGGGGTTCGGGGGCGTACATACACGGCTGGTGGTTCGGTGCGTACATACACGGCTGGGGGGGGGGTTCGGGGGCGTACATACATGGGTGGGTGTTTGGTGCGTACATACACGGCTGGTGGTTCGGTGCGTACATACACGGCTGGGGTGGGGGTTTGGTGCGTACATACACGGCTGGTGGTTCGGTGCGTACATACACGGCTGGGGGGGGTTCGGGGGCGTACATACACGGCTGGTGGTTCGGTGCGTACATACACGGCTGGGGGGGGTTCGGGGGCGTACATACACGGGTGGGTGTTTGGTGCGTACATACACGGCTGGTGGTTCGGTGCGTACATACACGGCTGGGGGGGGGATTCGGGGGCGTACATACACGGGTGGGTGTTTGGTGCGTACATACACGGCTGGTGGTTCGGTGCGTACATACACGGCTGGGGTGGGGATTTGGTGCGTACATACACGGCTGGTGGTTCGGTGCGTACATACACGGCTGGGGGGGGGTTCGGGGGCGTACATACACGGCTGGTGGTTCGGTGCGTACATACACGGCTGGGGGGGGGTTCGGGGGCGTACATACACGGGTGGGTGTTTGGTGCGTACATACACGGCTGGTGGTTCGGTGCGTACATACACGGCTGGGGGGGGTTCGGGGGCGTACATACACGGGTGGGTGTTTGGTGCGTACATACACGGCTGGTGGTTCGGTCCGTACATACACGGCTGGGGGGGGTTCGGGGGCGTACATACACGGCTGGTGGTTCGGTGCGTACATACAGGGCTGGGGGGGGGGTTCGGGGGCGTACATACATGGGTGGGTGTTTGGTGCGTACATACACGGCTGGTGGTTCGGTGCGTACATACACGGCTGGGGTGGGGGTTTGGTGCGTACATACACGGCTGGTGGTTCGGTGCGTACATACACGGCTGGGGGGGGTTCGGGGGCGTACATACACGGCTGGTGGTTCGGTGCGTACATACACGGCTGGGGGGGGTTCGGGGGCGTACATACACGGGTGGGTGTTTGGTGCGTACATACACGGCTGGTGGTTCGGTGCGTACATACACGGCTGGGGGGGGGATTCGGGGGCGTACATACACGGGTGGGTGTTTGGTGCGTACATACACGGCTGGTGGTTCGGTGCGTACATACACGGCTGGGGTGGGGGTTTGGTGCGTACATACACGGCTGGTGGTTCGGTGCGTACATACACGGCTGGGGGGGGGTTCGGGGGCGTACATACACGGCTGGTGGTTCGGTGCGTACATACACGGCTGGGGGGGGGTTCGGGGGCGTACATACACGGGTGGGTGTTTGGTGCGTACATACACGGCTGGTGGTTCGGTGCGTACATACACGGCTGGGGGGGGTTCGGGGGCGTACATACACGGGTGGGTGTTTGGTGCGTACATACACGGCTGGTGGTTCGGTCCGTACATACACGGCTGGGGGGGGTTCGGGGGCGTACATACACGGCTGGTGGTTCGGTGCGTACATACAGGGCTGGGGGGGGGGTTTGGTGCGTACATACACGGCTGGTGGTTCGGTGCGTACATACACGGCTGGGGGGGGTTCGGGGGCGTACATACACGGCTGGTGGTTCGGTGCGTACATACACGGCTGGGGGGGGTTCGGGGGCGTACATACACGGGTGGGTGTTTGGTGCGTACATACACGGGTGGGGGTTCGGGGCGTACATACGCGGGCGGGGGGTGGTGGGGTGTTCGGCGCGTATGCGGGCACATGTCTCCATGGTTGCTATGGGAGTTCGGTTCGGACGGTGTTTTTTGCGTACGGTTGTGAAATGGGGAGGACGGGAGGGATCGTACTTGCGCAGTCGGACTTTATTTTTCCGCACGGTGGGTTTCTCGCCCGGGGACGTGTCGGTGACTTTTCCCGACCCGAGGACGTGTGGGGAAATCTTCCCAATGCGATTCGTATGGACTTTTTTCCGTTCGAATCGTACTTGGCAGTTTGTACGCTACTTTGACGATTCGGACGGAAAAAAATCCGGATACGAGTCGGACGGGGAATTTTTTTACCGGATCGGAATTGGCACCTTAATGTTAACTGGAGTGGGAATAGTACATTATATACAGTTAGTGTCCAGCATCTTCCCTGAGTTTATGATATCTGGAGTGGGAATATTAAATTATTTAGGGTTAGTGTCCAGCACCTTTCCTGACTTTATGTTAACTGGAGTGGGAATAGTAAATTATATAGGGTTACTGTCCAGCACCTTTCTTGAGTTTATGTTAACTGGAGTGGGAATAGTAAATTATATAGGGTTACTGTCCAGCACCTTTCTTGAGTTTATGTTAACTGGAGTGGGAATAGTAAATTATATAGGGTTAATGTCCAGTACCTGTCCTGACTTAATGTTAACTGGAGTGGGAATAGTAAATTATATACAGTTAGTGTCCAGCATCTTCCCTGAGTTTATGATATCTGGAGTGGGAATATTAAATTTTTTAGGGTTAGTGTCTAGCACCTTTCCGGACTTTATGTTAACTGGAGTGGGAATAGTAAATTATATAGGGTTACTGTCCAGCACCTTTCTTGAGTTTATGTTAACTGGAGTGGGAATAGTAAATTATATAGGGCTACTGTCCAGCACCTTTCTTCAGTTTATGTTAACTGGAGTGGGAATAGTAAATTATATAGGGTTACTGTCCAGCACCTTTCCTGACTTTATGTTAACTGGAGTGGGAATATTAAATTATATACGGTTACTGTCCAGCACCTTTCTTGAATTTATGTTAACTGGAGTGGGAATAGTAAATTATATAGGGTCACTGTCCAGCACATTTCCTGAATTTATGTTAACTGGAGTGGGAATAGTAAATTATATAGGGTTACTGTCCAGCACCTTTCCTGACTTTATGTTAACTGGAGTGGGAATATTAAATTATATACGGTTACTGTCCAGCACCTTTCTTGAATTTATGTTAACTGGAGTGGGAATAGTAAATTATATAGGGTCACTGTCCAGCACATTTCCTGAATTTATGTTAACTGGAGTGGGAATAGTAAATTATATAGGGTTATTGTCCAGCACCTTTCTTGAGTTTATGTTAACTGGAGTGGGATTAGTAAATTATATAGGGCTACTGTCCAACACCTTTCATGAGTTTATGTTAACTGCAGTGGGAATAGTAAATTATATAGGGTTACTGTCCAGCACCTTTCCTGACTTAATGTTAAGTGGAGTGGGAATAGTAAATTATATACAGTTAGGTGCCGATCACGATCCGTTAAAAACCGCGTACGAACCGTCGGTCGGAGCGAATTCCCCGTCCGACTCGTACCCGGTTGTAAAACCTTACAAACATGGAATTACGATTCGCACGGAAACACCATTTCCGTACGAATCGTAAAAAACACCGACCGACGAAAATATACATACGAATGTGATCCGGGAATGCTGCGACGTGACGTCGGGACGCTTTCAGGCAGCGTTTCACGAACCAGGAATTACGATTCGAACCGACAGCAGTCCGGACGGCAATATTTTCACGGCACCCAAAAAGTGCCGCAAAAGCGAAGTACGGCGCGAATCGACCAGAGTAGGTGGCCCGGTACGCGCCAACCCCCCCCCCAGCCCCCGTAGGTACGCGCCGACCCCCCCCCAGCCCCCGTAGGTACACGCCGACCCCCCCCCCAGCCCCCGTAGGTACGCGCCGACCCCCCCCCCAGCCCCCGTAGGTATGCGCCGACCCCCCCCCAGCCCCCGTAGGTACGTGCCGACCCCCCCCCAGCCCCCGTAGGTACGTGCCGACCCCCCCTGTGTGTACACCCGTGTACGGTGCGTACCCCCCGTGTACGCTCGAGTCGAACCCCCCCGTGTACGCTCGAGTCGAACCCCCCCGTGTATGTACGGTGCGTACCCCCCCGTGTACGCTCGAGTCGGACCCCCCCGTGTACGCTCGAGTCGGACCCCCCCGTGTACGCTCGAGTCGAACCCCCCCGTGTACGCTCGAGTCGAACCCCCCCCGTGTATGTACGGTGCGTACCCCCAGCGCGTAGCGCTGGGGGTACGCACCGTACATACACGGGTGGGGGTACGACTCGAACGTACACGGGGGGTCCGACTCGAGCGTACACGGGGGGGTACGCACCGTACATACACGGGGGGGGTACGACTCGAACGTACACGGGGGGTCCGACTCGAGCGTACACGGGGGGGTACGCACCGTACATACACGGGGGGGGTACGACTCGAACGTACACGGGGGGGGTCCGACTCGAGCGTACACGGGGGGGTTCGACTCGAGCGTACACGGGGGGGTTCGAACCGAGCGTACACGGGGGGGTACGCACCGTACATACACGGGGGGGGGTACGACTCGAACGTACACGGGGGGTCCGACTCGAGCGTACACGGGGGGGTTCGACTCGAGCGTACACGGGGGGGTTCGACTCGAGCGTACACGGGGGGTACGCACCGTACACGGGTGTACACACAGGGGGGGTCGGCACGTACCTACGGGGGCTGGGGGGGGGGTCGGCGCGTACCTACGGGGGCTGGGGGGGGTCGGCGCGTACCTATGGGGGCTGGGGGGGGGTCGGCGCGTACCTACGGGGGCTGGGGGGGGTCGGCGCGTACCTATGGGGGCTGGGGGGGGGTCGGCGCGTACCTACGGGGGCTGGGGGGGGTCGGCGCGTACCTACGGGGGCTGGGGGGGGGTCGGCGCGTACCTACGGGGGCTGGGGGGGGGTCGGCGCGTACCTACGGGGGCTGGGGGGGGTACGGCACGTACCGGGCACCTGTTTGGACGTCTCCATGGTTGTTATGGGAGTTCGGTGCGGACGGTCTTTTCACCATACGGTTGTACATTCGGACGCCCGGGATGGATCGTGATTCCCCGGTCGGAGTTCACCTTTCACGTTTGTACGGTGAATCGTCCGAGGACGTGTCGGACACATTTTCCGACCCGAGGACGTGTGGGGAAATATTCCCAGTGCAGTTCGTAAGGACTTTTTACCATGCGAATCGTGATTGCCAGTTCGTACGGCACTTGTACGATTCGTACGGTAAAAAGACCCGATACGAGTCGCACGGGGGAATTTTTTACCGGATCGTGATCGGCACCTTAGTGTCCAGCATCTTCTCTGAGTTTATGATATCTGGAGTGGGAATATTAAATTATTTAGGGATAGTGTCCAGCACCTTTCCTGACTTTATGTTAACTGGAGTGGGAATAGTAAATTATATAGGGTTACTGTCCAGCACTTTTATTGATTTTATGTTAACTGGAGTGGGAATAGTAAATTATATAGGGTTAGTGTCCAGCAGTTTTCCTGACTTTAATGTAAGTGAAATGGGAATAGTAATTTGTATAGGGTTAGTGTGCTGAATGTATATGTATTGTGTTAATGAAGTATGCTTTTGGATGTAATTGAGGATAAAAAATGTGATTTTTACATTTAAAAAAAAAAAAATTAGCTACATTATATATGTGAGAGTTATAAATTAGGAAATCCAATGACACATTTTATCTTTTTATATAATCTTTATTTTTTTTAAAGAAACTAGTCAGATGATTTTTTTTTTTATTTACAGAATGGAGTATACATTAGTAGAGATACAGGAAATATGCTTTCATTTGTGTCTTTTTCAAATGTTTAAATTAAAATAAAATGTATTCATATTATTACATTTCATAACAGAAGTATTGATAATAACAAAAAAACATACATAACATTTATTACTTTTTAACATTGTTAGCAAAAAAACATTCTTACAGTATTCATATAATAATGTTTTTGTTGGCTATATACATAAAAAATATCATTGCATATTTAATTTCTGAAGAATATTTTTTCATTTTGATTTTGTTGTTGTACATAATTAGTACATGATACAAATTATGTTTTTATGCAATGTATTTTTAATGATTATTAATAATATTATTGAAGGAAATGTTAATATTATTAATTTTTATATTTTATAATTATATGAAAACTAATTTTTGTAACATGTACATTTTGTTAATAAATGTTAAATAATATAAACATTTTCTTAGTGTTTGTACAGTTGTGAAAATAAATTACTGTATTATAATCATAATAATAATGTTTTTATAATTATTATGAATATAATTTTTAAAGGTATTATTTTTTAGAAAATAATTTTCTACTAATTTTGATACATTTATGTGATATTTTTATATGATTATAATGTGTTCAATTTATTTACACTGATTTAAGCAGGGATTTTCATTTGAATGGGATTATTTTGTAACCTGTTCATGTTATTTTGGGTCATTTTGGAATGAGGAAGCTCGCGGTTGGAAGCTGCTTCGCGTTGAGCAAGGTAAGGGGTGTTTTAAGTATTAAGTGTTATTAAATACTTATGTTTAGGGTAGTTAGGATGTTTATAGTGTATTGATAGATAATTTAAAATGTTTTGGGTGTTTTTGACGTGTTACTAATGATTTAGTTACGTCTGTTTGTTTACTGGTAGTGACGTAGTTTTCGAAGTAAATATTGTGATTAAATATGTGTTGTTTTTAAATGATGTAATTGTATTTATTAAATGTATTTGGGTGTGATTGTGTGGGTGGGTATGTTTTCTTCTGTTTTTCAGGTAAATGTTGATCGATGTGTTTTTCGAAGACCAACACGCGTTTTTTTTTTTTTAAAGCGTGTGTTACTTGATTTAATTAATATTGTTAACACACTTTTTAAGTTTTTACGGGATTTCATGGAGCGTTTATTTAGATTTTTAAATTGTTTTCGGGTTTTTGAGGGTTTGGATATTATGATGAAAAGAGAGACGTTTTTTTTTTTTTTTTAAAGTGTGTTTTAGTTAATGGAACAAATAAAGTTATCACACTGTTTTTTTTAACCCGGATTTCCTGGAGCGTTTGTTACAATTTTGACCTTTTTTTCGGATTTTTGAATGTTTCACGTTTTTGGATTGGCCGAGGATGGATTTACATTGGATGTGTTTATTTTTTCTTTTTACTTGGTGGAATTCATCTTGTATGGGTACATCAATGGTAAGTTATATTTTGTGAACATTTGGGTGGGAAATGTTATTATAGTTTATTGTTATATATATTACATTTACAGAATTAATATTTAATTGTACATATATATTTCTTCTAAGAAAATGAAATGTTTCTGACAATTATATATTATTTCTGAAAAAATAGTATTAATTTATGATTGCAATAGTTTATTGTATTGACCTATTTCATTTATTAGCTGTGTGTATGTTAATTATAAAATGCTTTTGGCTATTAGTGATAGGTAGTCTAGTCCACTTGTTGATGGGTATAGGTTTACTTGACTTTGTAGTAGATCAAACATTTGTTTGGTTTGTTTTGTTAATTTAGGACCTATTTGAGTCACAGATTGTTGCATCCGTAATTCTTGGTAGCTTTGTTCTTTTTGTAGAGATTCCACCAGTTTTTGTAGGGTAGGTTTCCCTCTGCTTGTAGTTGCTTGGAAGGCATTATGCCATCCTTCAACACTATTGTTTGTTTTGGATTGTTTATTTAAGGTACTCAGGTATACATTCCACCAAGGAATGTGGAACTTTGGTTGTCTTCTATGTCCTGATCTATGTAATCTTCCCACCCAGGTGTCCTCAAAGTAGTCTAGAAGTTGGCTTAATTTGTCTTCGTTCTTTTTGTAATAGGGACTTTCAATGAGAATATTATAGTGTTCTGCTACATCTGTTACAGGTACGTATGCTAGTGCTATTAGTTTTTTAACCTGGTAGGCAAAAGTACTATCTGTAGCATATTGTACACTTAGGGTGGACTTTTGCAGATGTCTCCATAGACTCTGGTTAAAATGATAATAGCAACCTTGGATTGCTGTGTGTGGATAATTTTTTAGTATTGAATTGATCATGGCTAATTCGAAATCAATAATTATTTTTTGTGGGAAAAAATTATTGGTTTCTTCTTGAATTTTGGTTAATATTTCTATGTATGTTGTTTGCTGTTTATTTGGTAAGAGGGCATAGATGAATGGAATGTTAGAATGGTGGTACAATCCATGCACTGTGTACAGCTGGTAAAATGGTTTTGGACAAACTTTAAAAGTTCCATCCATCATCCAAGTGTCACATTGTTGTAATTTCACTAAATTGTTTGCAGTAGCAAACATAATTATTCTTTTATCAGGAGATTTGTTGTCAAAAAAAATAAATGGTTCATTACTGTGAGTTATGCTTAATTCTGGGGGAATAATTACTGTCTCAAATGTTTTAGGGGTAGGTAAAGTTTTGGTAGTTAGTTTTTTTTGTCTAGCTATAGTTCTTTTTAAACAATCAATTGGGGGTAATTGTGCTGATGCATGGTGTGGTATTTTAATTAATTGTTCTTTGAGTATTTGGGTGGTGGGTTTATCAGTGCTAGTACTTGCTTCTTTAATGTTTTCAAGAGCATTTCTAACTTCTATCTCTGTAATATTGGGGGGGTGATTATGTTCTTTTACAGAAAGAACAGTGATTTCTTTTGTAATAGCTCTACCATAGCATTTGTTTGAGTAGTATTTGCTACATTTCCAAAACATTTTCAGACCACTTTGTTTTTCTTGTGTATATACATAACCCATATAACATAACAACATTTTATTTTTTTGAGATGTTATAAATTCTGCACCTTCAGTCATGTTGTTCTGTATTATGCTAGGGGAGATGAAAAAATATTTTGTAAATATAAACAATGTTATAGATATTTTAAATATATTTACATTTTAGTGAATATACTTACAATGTTTAATTTGATGTGTTGAAAGATGTTAATTAGCTGACTTCAAGCTTTCAGTTTAATCTTGGAGATAGATTATCTGTTGATAAGAAAAAAAAATATTGTTAATAGTTGGATACATTATTTTGAATGTGCTACTGTTTTAAGGGGGAAAGTAACATTCTGGATGCGTATTTTAGGCTGTTTAATGATTGAGGTTTATATACTTACTTATGTGTTTGGTCCAGTAGGTGATTGCGTAGAAGGTAGTTTTCGATGGTTCAGTGGTTTTCTGTAGAGGCGAGAAATAAGGAAAAAATATTTTTTAGAATAATTTTTTGTAATTAATAGTTGTAGGTCGGTAGGAAAAAGTAAAACAATACTTACATTGATTAATATTAGAGTTGTGGGGGTGTCCAAAATATTTCGGTAATTTTAGGAGGTATCTATAGAGGAGAAATGAATGTAATTAAATCAAGTGTAGTACATTCATTTATAGAAATAGTTTCAGCTGTAGAATTGTAGATTCGTTGCTTTATAAATAGAGTAAAACTTACTTTCTGTAGTTGTTAAATTTTCTTTAGGATTGTAATTCTTCTTTCAGGAAATAGTTGAGTAGAGTTTCGTCTTCTTTCTTCTTTTCAGTTTGTAGTGTGAAAGAGATGTTGAAATGTAGTGGTTTTATAGTGTGCAATTAATTAGTTGCTTCATTTCATTGGTTTAATTTGAAATGTGAGCATCTCATTGGTCCACCTGAATTTTTTTTTTATCTACTGGCTGTTTGTTTCCTTGTAAGGAAAACGCTAATTAGCAACTTATTAGTAGTAAGTAATTGTTTATTTGTATTATTACATGCTTTAAATATATTTTTAAATTTGGTTTAATGGATGTATAATAATTATAACATTATTTATGTTATGAAATGTATTCATATAGTTTATGGAATGTTTATTTTTAAATGTATATGTTAGAAGGAAAATTTTAATGTTATTTAGGTGTTTTATTATGTATTACAATGTTAATGTATGTGTTGGGCTTAAAGTATATTATCTAAATATTTTTTTAGATAGTCGATATAGCGAAATTAACTATATTTTGGTTGTCTATATTTTTCTTTTCGATAATTTTAACATTTACATAGTAATTTAAGAGTAGACGATAATGTTGTTAACTATATTTTTAACTTCGATATAATCATATACGATAATTTGTAAAGACGATATTGTGTACTCGATATTTTAGTATTTTCTTAAATAAGTATGGTGAGTCGATAATATTGTAGTCGATAATTTGGCAACGATATTTTAAGTACTCGATATTTTGGTAATCGATATTATGTCAGTGATCCGTAAATTTTAACAGATGAAGAAAGTAAGTGGATAAGGAAGGTGCCTTGTTCCATATGATGGGACATATGGAGTCATGCTGAAAGGTGTTCAAGCATGGAGTGATAGTGCGTGCTTGTCTTGTCACAGTGTCATGAATGGCAATTTAATCTTTGATGTTGGATTGGACCTATGGCTCTGAAATGAGTCAGTTGCTCACAAGTTGGAAACATACATTTTGTACAGAAAGGTGTAGTACATATACAATATGCAAATAGTGCAATGTATGTAATCCTTTTTACAGATAGTAAACCTATACCTGCTTCAAAAACATTGCCAAGAAACATATTTATCAAAGGGTTGACATTGGCGATTGCTGCATTATTTTTGTAATTGCTAAAAAAATACATACATCTCTGGTCAGTTCTGAAAACAGAGATGTACAATGTTGTCAAGGGTTGCCTTGCAATAGACACATTCCGTCCTTTCCTTACACTATTGAACGCTTCAAATCCAGTGGTCTTCTTTAATGGTGTTCTTTAATGGTCTTCTTCACTTGCCCTCACTACCTCTGTGTTACGGTTGCGGCTGGAGGCGAACACGGGCCCGGTCCTCTTGCGGCACCACTGCATAGCTCACACACCCTTTTGCATTTCGAGTTTTTGAAATTATGGGGGACCGACTGATTTATTTCATACATCAAGGACATTACCCCTGTGCCTGACCTCAAGATAGCCGCTTCAGTGGGTCGCTCCATAATGCTCTACTACTCCTGGACATTATAACTGGCCTACGACCTTGATCTCGATCACAGCCCTCTCCTGACCTTGATCCTGCTCACCCTTCTGGACTTTTACTTTGGGATCTTTCCCGTGACCGCAGAGACTTAGCTATTTGACCAATGTCCGGTGGAGCTACCTGATAGATGGGCTGCGGACTCCCCCTCGGCCGTCACCTACCCAGCCGGACTTTGGGCAGACTTTCCTTAGTCTCTCCGTCGTACCCCCCTCCCACCCCTACACCCCTCACCCTTCTCCCTCTATGCTCCTTTCTTTTCGTCTTCTTTAATGTTTTTCCGTGGAGACTTAGCTATTTGGCTGGTGCCCGGTGGAGCTACCTGATAGCTATTGAGGAGATGGGCTATGGACTTCCCCCTCGGCCCTCACCTACCCAGCCGGTCCTTGGACAGACGTTCCCTTTGTGTCTCCGATGTATCTCCCCCTACTCCTTTTCCCTACCCCCTTACCTTTCTTCACTCAACGAACCTCGTCCTCTATGCTACTTAATTGTTTTCATTGGTATATTAAGTCATTTGCAACGGATGTAATTTTTGCAACTTTGTGGAACCTTATGTAAAGCGCTCTGATACCTTCGGGTCTAGCCAGCGCTATATAAAACTCTTTAAATAAATAAATAAATGGTGAGTAAACTAATAACATTAAGAGACCGCACTGTGGGATTGATGGTTTCAATGACCCACCATTTAATATCTTTCTCTGTGTGTTTCTATTGCATAAAGTGTTCAACCATAGGGGCGTGGTCTACTTTACATCTTATTCTGCATTGATGTTGGACAATGTGTTTACTAAGGGATTGTGTTGTTTTCCCTATGTAGGGTAGCCATGAAAGGCTTTCTAAACAAATCAAATCAAATTCTCTTTATTTCGGTTAAAAAAACATAAAAGATACAGCCACGCAAGTCATAATTCAATACATTCGGAGCTAAAGGCAACATTCAAATGGCGAATGGAACAATTTAAAGATAAAAAATGGCTGTAAATGGCATAATAATAGCAACGTGCAAAAGAGCATAAGTGGTACAATTCTCAAGTGGGCCATAGTTATGTTGTCTCCAGTAATACAAGACAGGGCAATAAAACCATATGACTAAAGTGCAAGTGCATTTGCATATATTGTATAGGACAATCGCCAAGTTCACAACCCGAACATGGGGCGGCAGTTCCTAAAAGCCCTTTTTTCCCATGGAATCGCCCTTACACGTAATCAAACAAATGATGAGGTTAAGATACATAAAATAATACCATGAAAGCAACTATTTACAATATAAAAAGTAGCAGCATTGGGGATTAAACCTCACTTTACTGGTCATCATATTTTCCATTTTAGCTATCAGGGCCAGAAAAGGGAGTTAGCTGTGTCCTCCTTCTAATCACCCAAAAGTGTCCTAGAAATTTTGCAGTTGCGCAAGCGAATAAATGTCTAGCGTCTGATTTGTTATGTTGCAAGTTTTGTAAAGCGCATAGCTGCCCCAGCAAAGGGGCGTCCGAGCCCTAGCAAGCAGAAGTTGGGAGGCTTCTAACAGAGGGCGGGGCCTATGGCAAAGGGAAAAGGTGTGTTTTAATGGCCTTGCGGAAAGCCAGGTAGTTGTCAATGTTACAGATGTGCGCAGGAAGAGCGTTCCAAAGTTTTGCAGCCAGGGTGCAGAGTGAGCGTCCTCCTGCTCGCACCTTCTTCACCCGAGAAACAACCACCAAGTGCTGGCCCATAGATTGTAGTTGGCAAGTAGGTGTGTAGGGTAAAAGGAGGTTCAATATGCGCAAGGTCTCTTTTGAGTTTCGGGCCCCAAGTTGTTGGCACACTGGAGCTAGCCATTTGCTCCTTGGTTTCGCATAGGCTATGCAGGCGAAAAAAATATGGCCTATTGATTCATATGGGCAGGAACAGCAAGGGCAACCCTTGGGTTGAGATTTATTAATCTGCCAGGAGTTGGTAAAATCATTGATTGGTAAGCTGCCATGCCTGTACTGGGTATACAATTTCTTATCAGCTGGGACCCTGATAACATCAAAGTGGCTTTCTAAAAGACAATTGATTTTCGAGTCTATGAAAACGTCTGTTAGGCTGCCCTGTTGGATTTTCAGATGTTTGTACTGCTCAACCCATGCCCAGTACAATAGCTTGGCTTGACCTCTAGTATAGGTTGGTGGGCAGCTGGTATCATGTTTTGGTAAGCCAATGCTTGAGCGAAGACTATCTACATGTTTGATCTAGCCAATCTTTTTGGTGATATCCAAAGCAGAGACCTCACTGAAAGCTGCAGCGTACGGTGCCAGATTAGGAGTGGTGACCAATCTATTCCAAAACAGCAGTGGATGAAGCCTCGCAAGATCATTAATTGGCTTGATGCCCAAATCAGGTTTAAGTGGAAGGAGAGGGGTAATTTGAGGAAGGGATACCAAGTTTCTGAGGAACTTGTTCTTAACTACTAAAAGATCACTTACGTTTGCTGTGCCCCACAACTCTGCCCCATAAAGAGCGCTGCTCACAGCCTTACAGCTATACAATTTAAGAGCAGGTGCTACTGGCTTTGTATATGACAGGCGATGCTCCTGGCTCAGTGCCCAGTTAGCTGGGAGAATTTGACAGATGCCTTCTTTAGATCGTTCTTCCAGGCCATTCCCTGAGACAGCTTAATGCCCAGATAGTCAAATGAGCTGACCCTCTCAAGCGGAGCATTGTCCATGAGCATATTTCCCTTAAAGGACTTGTGGGGGTTCAGCATCATTAGCTTGGTTTTAGTGGTGTTGATAACCAAGCCCCTCCCATTACAAAAAGCCTTGAATTGATTCAATAATTTTTGGAGGCCCATGGGTGTTTTAGAAACCAGGAGGGTATCATCAGTGAAAAATAGTGTGGAAATGTTGTGGTTCGCCAAAGACGGAGCATCAGCTGGGATGGAGCAGAGGAAATCAGCTACTTGGTTAACATACAAAGAGAAAAGGGTTGGGGCTAAAACACAGCCCTGTCGAAACCCCCGCTGGATCATAATAGGCTCAGAGGTTTGTCCCTGGTTCCCCTATCTCACATGGGCAAAGTTCTCTTCATGCAACCTGATTAGGAGTTCCAGTATTGTCAGGGGCATTCCCATGTCCCTAAGCACCCGTCAAAGTGAGCCCTAGGCACAAGGTCGAAGGCTGTTTTTAAGTCTATAAAAGCTAACTATAGACTACCCTTGCCCAGCACAACTACCTTCCAATACAGCATAACAAGATGAAAGACTTGATCGGTGTTGCCAGTCTTCCGCCAAAAACCTGCTTGGAGTGAAGAGAGGATGTGATTCTCATCCGTCCAATCCTGGATCTTAGCTAGAGAGAGCGGCAGAAGACCTTTTGGACACAATCGATCAGGCTGATCGGACGATAGTTGGAGGGCTTCGACCTATCACCTTTCTTAAAAATGGGGATTACTTCAGCCCCTTTCCACGATTCTGGAATCCTCTGCCCACCAGCTATGTCATTGGCCAGTGTTGTGAAGTATGTTGCCCAGTGTCCCCTATCTGAGCGGAAGAGGTCGCCAGGGATACCATACTGGCCTGGGGCTTTTGCAGGTGAGATTGCTTCCAAGGAAGACAGAATTTCCTCTCTGGTAGATGTGAGGCTACCTACTGGATGACCTCTGAGGTTTATCTTGGCTGTTAGTGATAGAATACAGATCACTGAAATGTTTATGCCACTCCGCAGCTAGGATTTTATTGGCCAAAGGGGGCGATCTTTCAAAGTTGACCTTAGACAAAAGTGACCAAAACATTCTGCTATCTGGATGCAGGATGGCCTCCCCGAGTTCTTCCCATCTCCTTTCGTCCCATTCTCTCTTGGCTTTGGTTTGTGCCTGTTTGTAGTGACTCCTGACTTTGCGTATCATGGAAGTATCACTATTTCTGAGGGCTACAGACAGTCTCCCTCTCAGTACCCTGCACTCCTTGTTAAACCACAGATGTGTTCCTAATGATCTCCCCTGTTTAGGTATATTCTTATGGGTGTGAACATGAAAGGATCTGGCCAAGTGTTCAAAGAAGTCCATGTGTAAATTGCTGCAGCTAATCTGTGTAGTCAAATCCTCGAGTGACAGGATTTGCAAATGCTTTTCTGAGCAATTTTTAATTAATTTGATCTTTTGTTCGTCTGCCATATTAGCGGGCCATTTGAGCAGACGTTTGTCGTTTGTAGGAATTACCTCCTTGGTGCTAAATGGGATAGGAGTGACCCTCTCCTTTTCACCCCAAGGGTGTTCAACAGTCAGGCTAAGGGGATTATGGTCGCTATCACAGGACGGGATAATGACCATGTCCTGTACTAAAGGCCATAGGGTAAGATCCACAAGTAAGTAATCTATTCTACTCAACCCATTCGGTCCAATAAAGGTCATCCCCCCTCCTTTATTGCAGCTGGTTCTCCCATTTGTAGCCCTTAGCCTGTATTCCAAAGATATAGCATTCAGCTGTAAGGCTGCTTGTGACCACTTTTTATAGGGGGGAGCTCTAGGGGCGGTACCAACCACACTTTGTCCTCCTCATTCCCCTCATAGGAGTCAACCCAGTCGAGTGGCTCGTATGTAACATTAAAGTCTCCACCAACTATTAGGGAGTGACTGTCGTGCCTAGCCTCCAAAACCTTGTCCAGGGCATGGAGAGTTGGGGAGCTCCCTCCTCTAGAGCTTCTGGCATAGACATTATAAACATCAATGGACTTGCCCTTGCCACTATTTAGCCTAATCCCAAGAATGTCTGAGCTATTGGTGGCCAGCTCCTTGATGTCACAATTTAATGAGATATTAATTAGGATAAGCAACCCACCTGACGGCCGGCCATGTTGATGGAATTGCCAGTCTATGAAATGCCATGAACCCAGGGATGAATGTGGGAGTCAGGCTCCATGTTTCCTACAATACGCAGATCTCATTTTGGTTGATAAGCTCGAGCCAGTGGGGGCAATCAGGCTTCCCCCTTATGCCTGCCACATTCCACAACACTATTTCAAACATCCTGCTGTTTGTCATCAGGAAGAAAGGGCTGGGGAGGGGGTAGGGCATTTGGATCAATCGGCTTTATTGAAGGGTAGCTAAGTGTGTTTAGACCACTGGCCTGCACATGATCTCTCGTCAATGGCAATATAGCTATAGCTGAGACAGGCTGTGAGTTTGGTGTCATACTCTCAATCCCTTGAAAGGAGCCCTCTTGGTGGATGTATGCTGTGAGGGAAGTGCAGACAAAATCTATAATGGAGATGTGCATAGGTTCCCTGGCAGATACTGGATGTAGTCAGTCGTTCTCGGTCAAGGTTGAAATTTGGGGAGTCCCCGGGGGCTTTGGGGCACCTTTAACTTGTTTGGTGGTAGTGGGGATGTTTAGCTTCAGCTGGATGTTTGTAACAGGTGGTGGATGAGTTCTAGCTTCCAGGGCAACTAAGTTGTGCACCAAGTGTTCGCTGGCTAGAATAAGCTCTATTGCATCAACAGAGCTGTGTTTTAGGACGCATCTTTTTGCCTGCACAATGTCATCCCTTATTATAGATCTGCATCCCCTGGTGTGCCTCAGCCGATGTATAGCTTTGTTTTTTAAGGCTTTGCCGTTCTCATATTTGTAGCTGTTATTGTCGGCCTTGGGAATATTGGTCATATAGATAGGGAGCAGTATGTAAGGGATGAAGTGGTTGGAAGGGGAAAGGCGTCCTACTATAGCTTGAATTCAATCTCTGGGATACTTGCTCTATCAGCATTCCATGCCCCTCCGGGTCACGTGGTGCACCCCTATGTATCCACCCTTGTTCCTCCTGATACCTGCCAGTTGTTGGGGTGCCAGAAGCCCTATTGTTGCAACCAAATGGGTCCAACTGAGGGGCAGAGTTGATGTTCAGAGCAGTGTTGCCAGTTTGCATGCAAAGGGAGGTGGCAGGGCCCATCCTCGAGTTTGTATGATTATTTAGGTTAAGCACTGGAGGGGGGGTCTGGGGTCTGCTACATTCTTCTAATTTATGGTACAGTTTTAACACTAAGACAGTCAAAGTCTCAATAGAACCTTTTAGGGCTACTTTTTCCCTCTAAAGATCTAAATTAGAAGGTAAGAATTCACTAGCAGCCGTCCTTTCGCCCTTGGAAGGGTTTGTATTTAACCCATTATCTATTGTATTTGTACACTCCGGGTCACTATATACATCGTTTATGGCCGATTGCTCTGCAAGAGGTGTAAAGCAATTACTCAGAGGGAGGTCGGCTGACATAACACAATCAAGGGTGCAGGCTTCACTCGAAGGGCACAGATGGCTACAAGGGGGCTCTTTTGGCGCTTCCGGGACTGGTGTTGGATGTGCTTTGCTAGCCGCATTCTTAAATAAACTTGGTATGTTCCCATACCCTGTGTTGGTGGACCCAGTAGAGGTGTGTGGGTGAGAAGCCATATTGGTGGGTGCAGGGGCGGGGCTGTCAATAGATGAGACAGGTGTCGTAAGTAACCCCTCACAATCTGCAATGATATTCTCAATGCGATCTAGCACATTCGCCCCATGCACCGCTTCGTTCCCAGTTTCGTGCCCTGAAACCTGGGGCAGTTTCTTGGATCTCTTCTTTATAGCGCCTCCCAGCCCAGCCTCAGTCACTTTCCTTTTCTCCATGCCAAACAGTCAATGAGTCAATACTGCACGGGATGGTAAGAAAAGTTAGGCAATACGAGTATGGGGCAGTAAATGAGTTAAAAAAAGAATGCCAAATAGTACCTTAGGAACGAGACAGCCCAAGTCCCCGGACTGGAGGTTTCAGGGGGGTAACCCCGGCCCAGTCTCTTTCGGGCGCTGGTGGGTGCAGACGGCCTGCACTTGGCCCGGTCTTCACCGGGGCGCGTCCTGGGCACGCCCCCTGCGCTGCGGGAGCCTTGGCCTGCTCATAAGCGCCTCCTGCCGCGTTGAATCTCCGGCGGCGGCGTGCACGCCACTGGGCAGCCTGGATGTTGTGGTCCCTGCTCTCCGCGGTCTCTGGCAGACAAAAACAGCAGCGTTTCGGGCTCTAAACATTAAATGATATTGGTGGTTTTGCAGTTCAGGAAATTTTGACTGTGAAACTAAGCCCATTATTGCTGAAATCTTTCACTGTGTCTGTGGTACTGCAAGCAAGCATTGTTGCATTTGTGGTAAATTGAAGATCTGTGACTGGTTTAGGTCACGGATTCAGTAAATACTTTGACAAGGCGGTCTCTAAGATTAGAGCTCCTCTTAAAGAGTAGCTTTTCACCAAATGTGGGATCTCCAGCCAACAATTCCAGTGTTTGCAAATTATTTATTTGAGTTTGTTAGAAAGTGTACCAAAGGTAGAGAGACAGACTAGACTGGACTGCCTTGAAAATGTTCTTGATTTGTAGGAGGGCTTCCCTGGCATTTTAAAACACTCTTTTGAGTGATCACTTGAGTAGTCTGTGTGCATTGACGCGCACGTTAGGTTTTTCCAAACATTTCTGAGCCTCAAAAAATTAGTCATCTGTTTTTTAAAATAATTTCGTTGTAAGCAGAGAAATTGTCTGAATGGAAGATTGTCTTTGAGTGCTTGTGGGTGGTGTCTGTCATATTTGAGTAATGTGTTTCTAGCAGTGGGTTTGGAGAAAAGAGTAGTGTATAGTTTGTTACCTTCTGCTTTGATGGTAATATCAAGGAAGTTTATGCTGACATTGCTGTGTTAATGGTGAAACTGAGGTTGGCAGTATTTTAAAATCCACATTGAGGAGACTAATCGGCCTATATGAGTTAATGTCTTTCCCGTTTTTACCCTTTTTAACGAAGATGACCAATATAGATTCCTTAAAACTAGGAGGAACATCGCCTCTTGAAGAGATGTTGTTAAAAAGATTTACCAAAAACGGGGCCAGCTCTCTTGAAAAAGTTTTGAAGAACTCTATTGGAAAGCCGTCCGCACCGCAAGCTCTTGCTCACGGAGTGGACTTGATAACATCTATAATCTCTTCTTTAGAGATGTCTAGCAGGAGCTGTTCCGCCCTAGCCCCTGAAAGGGTAGGAAGCTCATTACCATCATAATAGTTACTAATTTGAGTTACTCCTGCTTTATATCTAGTTGTATATAACTGGGAGTAATGATCTAAAATGACTTGAGCTATCTCCTTTTTGCCTGTTACAGACAAACTAGTTTTAGGGTCTATAATTTCTGTAATGGTGGATGCCTCCTGTTTGGTTTTAACGCTGCCAGCGAGCAGCTTACCTACCATCTGACTCTCCTCATATACGCGCTGTAGATAGGTTCTAGAGCTAGCAATCTCTTCCAGAGCAAAGAACTCTTTTAACTCATATTTGGCCCTATCTAGCTTTGCTTTAGCGTCCCCTATACTCGCAGATGGTGCATAACTGATTTTTGTTGCTTCTACTACGGCCTTCTGGAGCTTAAGAATTTTCTCTTTCCTTGATTTAACTAAAGAGGCGGATAGTGCTATCATTTGCCCACGAAGGGAAGCCTTAAATGCCCCCCAAACAGAGAAAATTTCTGCCGTATCCATATTAATCTTAAAAAATTCAACGATCCAATCTTTTGTATTAGCCACCCATTGATGGTCCTGCAAAAGGAGCCGATCAATCTGCCACCTGGATCTTGGCCTCTTATTTACGCCGATTTCTATACTGAGTTTAATGAGAGAATGGTCGGAAAATGGATTAATATCGATATCAGAGGTTGTACAACCCAGGGATTTTGATATTTTAAAAAAATCAATTCGCGAGGCCGTATGAAATTGATTTGAATAGCATGAGAATTCCAATTTGGATGAATTGGCAGCACGCCAAGGATCCATCAAAATATGTTCCTGTTTTAAAGCATCAATCACCTTTTTAGTTTTTGGTTTGAGCTCTTTTTTTATTTTTATTCGAAGTGTCTTTCTTTAAATCCTGAATAAAATTAAAATCCCCCCCCATAATTAATTTCCCGGGTACCCCCCTCAGTAATTCACAAATTTTACACAGGGCAGAAGTGTCGTCCGCAATGGGGCCATAGTAGTTGATGCAATGTAGTATCGTACCATTTCGTTTGGCCTCCACCCATATCCATCTCCCCTGAAGATCTCTCTTCACTTGACCAAACTCCCATGGGAGACCCCTACAAAAATAGATCGCTACTCCTCGCTTAGCCAATCCTGCAGAAGCAAAAAAGGCATGCGAGTACATTCTTGGGAGAAATATTCTAGGAGAATTAGTTTTTAAATGTGTCTCCTGTAAAAAAAGTACCTGGGGTACAAAGGAAGCCAACCATCTAATTAGAGCTCCATATTTTTGTTTGTTCAAGATTCCATTTACGTTTAGCGGAAGAATACTACATTTACACATCATTAATACGCCTATTTCTATAGACCATACCAATTACATCAAAACTTTGCATACTCCTGCCCCTTATTCCCATCAAAGCCCTGCTACTGCTCATTTTACAACTGCTTTCACCCCCCCCACAATAGCTTCCCTCTTCCCAAATGTGGTCTCTTCTGGTCCTGCAAACCACATTTCCCCCTTTCCACTAATGGGGTGCCCTGTTCCTGCACCCTAGGTGAGCACCCCCACCCCCCAAACCAAGAAAAAGACCTGTGCCTGTGGATAAGAGCTATACCATTATACATATTCATAGAGCCAGTCAAAACTGTTTCATCTCACAGTAGAAATATCTCTCAGCAATTCCTGAGCCTCTTCTACCCGTGTGAGCATATGAAATTTGCCTTTAGCCAACACCCTTAACTTGGATTGTTGCGCAATGGATGCCTGAGCCCCCTGAGCTTTAAATAAAAACAAGAGCTTGACAAATTCCTTGCGCCTACGGGCTGCCGTTGCTGACATGTCCAAAGAAAAACAACATTTGGAGCCCTCATCAATAACAAATTGTTTCTGCTGAATTGCTTTAGTTAACACATCTGCTTTAATCCTATAATCTGCGAAATTAATTAAAATTGTACGAGGGTATTTGGAATTCGGAAACGGATGTGCCGCAACCCGATGTACCCTAGTTATTGTAAGATCCCCCAAAAAGTCAGGAAGTACTTTCTGCTTGATAAATGTTTCAACCCAGCGAAGGGTGTTGGTACCATCTTTCCCTTCGGGGACTCCCACGATGCGCAGATTTGAACGGCGTGAGTAATTTTCCAATTCCTCTACTTTAGACTCTAGGGTGGTCTTTTCCGCTGTCACCTCATTGAACTTCTGTATGGTAGAGCTCATCTGATCTTCCAATTGAGCTATTCTTGATTCCGCCTCTTCAAGCCTCGCAGGAGTGCCAGAGATTGATTCCTCCATTTTTTCGAGTCTAAGATGGAGAGCAGCTATCTCGTGTGTCTGGGACTTTTTCATTTCCCTGATCTCCTCCAATATCAGATTAAGCAAGTCTTTCATTTCCATCTGCTGTGGGTCTACCATCGGGGATGGCAAATCCAGATTTTCTTGTGGTTTCTCTTGTGGGTTTTTGCGCCCATTCTTGCACGACTGGTTTGGAGGTACCTGGCCTTTCTCCTGGAATAGACCTGGGTGATCCTGTATTTGCTGTGAGCTCTCTTGCTGTTGTTCTGGGCTATTTATTGCCGCGAAAAATTGAAGTGGCAAATCTGCCCCGGCAAGCTTTTTTGCTGGGAGGGATGGTGTATTCTCTTTTCCTTGATCGACTGTGGCAGACGGTATCGGGGCTGGAGGCGAAACCTCTGCGGTGGAGAAATATGTAGCCTTATAAGGGAATCAATTGTTGCAGCCTCATCTGGTGTAGCAGGAGAAATTGCCGCTGCCAGTGAAGGGGATGGAATTACAGTGGAGAAGTTGAGAGCTCTTTTTAGTGAAAAGCGGAAAGTCTTTACTAGCTGGTATGGAAGATTCGCTAGGTCCCTCTAGAACTCCATCATGTAATCCATTGGTTCCTAGGCTCACGTCCCCCTCCCTTTGTGCTCCTTGTGGCTCCATCAACATTTCCGTGGAGCTCTCTAAGCTTGAGATTGATATTGATCTGAAGCGATTTAAGGCACTTGAGGCTTTCGCCGGGGCTAATATCCCTTTAGCCTGTGTTTTAAGTTTCTTCTCTTTCAATCCTTTCGCAGCTGCCACAGCATTTACTTGTCTTAGATGTCTTCCCATCCTGCTTTTAACTTTTTAACTTTCCCCCAGCTACTCACCCGTACACCAATGGCAACGTCAGCTATCCCAGGGAAATGGAAGAAAAAAAAATTCAAAGCGCCACCCTACTGCTGTCGCTCGATAATGCAATGGGTGCGCAGATACTGTATGGTCACCTTCAAATAATACCGCCCCCCCCCAAAAAAAAAACACCAGGCAGGGACTAATATAGCTCTATTTATGACCTTTTACGGTTCAGCTGTTTCCTCTAGCCTCCCAAAGCCTCTCACAGCGTTATATTCAAAGCTTCAGGCAGACAGGGTGACACATTTAAGGGCACATTTTTAAAAGGTCCCAAATCAGCAAGAAATACGCTGGAGTCTCTTAAGTTATTCCTCCTTTCCTTTTTCCTCCCTTCTTTCCCCCGATACCTGGCTGAGCAGGGCGCTGTTCAGCGCATAAAGGCCATCTGTATCCAGTCGGCTCTGATCTCGCCTATCAGTCGGAAGCAGCGTGAATTCCTTGCCGGGTTTCTCCTTGAACTAAAGTGCTCTTTATCTCTCTCTGCCACACTCTAGATCACTCCTGGCAGCAAGCGCAAGAGGCTGACTGGCCTCGCAGAAACTAACGAGCATTCTCAGATCAGTTATCCTGCTGCTGCTGCTTTTTTTGGCATTCTCAGCTCTCCGCCATTACCGGTTCATCTCTGCAACGGTCTTTCCCAGTAGGGGGCGGGGTCTCGCACCCCTGAGCTACGGAGAGGCGGGAGTCTCCATAGCCACCGCTCCAGACAAGATTTTCTGTCCCAAATCAAACCTCATATTGTATAATACGGTTTCATGGGTGGGATAATCCTCACCTCCATGTCCTTAATAGAAAATTCTTGACGCGCTTGCTAGAAATCTTTTTATTCTATGTCAGTCCACGGAGGCTTCAAAATAAGGCTAGTTTAAAGTTGCTCCACCACCGTAGTCACTACATCTACAATTGGTTTATGATAAAACGTCTTGAAAGTAGAATCAGAAGACCAATCCGCCGCAGTCATGATATCTTCTAATCGATAACCTGTAGCAAAAGCCATAGCTCCTCTTACAGAATGGGCTCCAAAGGCCGACGTATCAATACCTGCCAGGTTCAACAACCAAGTGACCCATCTGGCTAAAGTTGCGGCAGTGACTGGGCGAAAAGGTCTCTGTAAGCAAATCAACGATTGTCCTGCAACATAATTTCTATATTCTCGACTGCAATCTTCATAACATTTCAAACATTGTACAACACACAATTTACTATGATGCAGAAACGCAGGATAAGAGACACATTTAGAGTTCGTTTTAGTTCTTTTCGAAATATTAAATGAAACCCCCGAAGGAGTAAATACCCTACCTGCTAAGTCCAATGCTCGCACGTTGGACACTCGTCTACATGAAATTAAACATAACAAAAGTGTCCATTTTGCAGAAAACTCTTTGCGAGATAGACCCTCATTTACTGGCCAATTCCTGAGAAAACGTAGAACTATATCCACATCCCACAACTGTGAGTATCGTGGTTTTGGAGGATTCACCAACCTGATGCCTCTCACCACCTTGCAAACCAAAGGATGTTCCCCCACTGCTTTACCATCCATGTGAGGATGACCTGCTGAAATCGCAGATCTGAAATTGTTAACAATCCTATAAGCCAAGCCTTTACTTGCCATATCTGACAGGAAATTAACTATCATATGGATTCCGGATCCCACTGGATCCCCCTGTCATTCAGCACACCAACAAACCCACTTACGGCAGGCTGACTCGTATCACTTATGGGTAGCGGGGGCCCAGGATTGAGACAAGAAAAACTTTGCGTTCTCAGAAACTCCCGGCATTTGCCATCATCTCCTGAAAGCCTCCATGCCATGAGGGACAACTGCTCCTGAAGTACTAGCGGATGAGGTTGACCCAGAGGGTCCGTCAAAATCTCTGGGAATGATAGCAGACGTATTATATATATATATATACATTCATTAGGGGGGCTTCTAAGAGTAATATTGATTACATACTGGTCTCAGTCAACTTTTGGACCAGTATGAATTACATCTCAATTGATCCCAGGGAAGACAGTGATCATCGTCCATTATGCCTAACAATAGCTGGCACTCTCATGGAACCCCCGAACAGGAGAATTAGTAACAACTGAAGATCTCTGAAATGGCCATCTATAGTGGGCAAGGTTGGGATTATGACTAAAATATATAACACCTTTAGAGAAGTTATTCTCCCTTACATCAAATTCCCCCCTGAGAAAATTCCTATACTTGATTTACATCAAATCATGATAGAAAAACTAAAACTGATTACGACAAAATCATCAAGAGAAGAGGAGATGGGGAAACCAGAGATACCTAGCTGTCACAATCAGTGGTATAATAAGGCTTGTCGAAGGCAAAGAGAGCTGATAGCGGCAGCCAAGTCTGACAATATTGAGGCTTTGAGAGATAAAAGGGTGAGGTATGAAAAGTTATTAACAGATACAAAGAGAGATTGGGATGACAGCATATGGTCCGATTTGATAATTGCTGCCAAAACTAAGGACCATGTGGGCTTTTGGAGCCTAATAGTCAAAGGAAATGGAACAGGAAAAAGCAACTTGGATCTTTATTTGGACCCAAGCACTTGGGTGAACCACTTTATGAAACTTTATGCTGAGAGTAGTAGTGAAACAACAATCGTCCACTGTAGTGATATACAAACCATCCCTATATCTACTAAAATGGTACAAACTCACACCCGACAATTTAGTATAGAGGAAACATTGTCAGCTGTCAAGGCAGGGAAGCACCTGGCCCGATAAAATCCAAAGCAGTATGGGGCCCTTATATCAATCTTTTATGTAACACCGTGGCAGCTGGAGTGCCACTGCCAGAAACTTGGAAGGGGGCCGAAATTGTCCCAATCTTCAAAAACGGGGAGCACCAAGAACCAGCCAATTACCTTCCCATAAGTCTATTTTTTTTTAAACTCTTTTTATTGACATTGCTCATATTACCATAAGTTGCAGGACAGTATTCATACAGCGTGTGATGGAATAACGATATACAATGCAGATTAAAACATTTGAGGGCACAATTAGGCCACCCGAATGTAG
Source organism: Triturus cristatus (assembly GCF_964204655.1). Taxonomy (NCBI): domain Eukaryota; kingdom Metazoa; phylum Chordata; class Amphibia; order Caudata; family Salamandridae; genus Triturus; species Triturus cristatus. The sequence continues at coordinate 251,469,921 of NC_140580.1, read as the reverse complement.
AGTTCATGTCCCTGACTCTCCCACTGACTCCCTGTATTTCCGCCAAGGCCCACAGACTTTCTTCCATTTCTTCGTACAACCTCTGCTCTTATAGTTTCCTCGGCTCTCTGGCACCAATCTAGGTAGCGCTTCCATTGGTCCCACTGTGGAGGTGTCTGCGACCCCCACCCACTGGCGATGTTCCTTTTCGCCACCCCGGCTGCTAATGCCAGCCAGATCTTGTCAGTTTGTGTAGCGCTATCCGTGGGTTGCCACCATTCCAAAGCAACGTTCGAAGTGCCTGTGATATTCGTGTGAATGCCCCAGGAGGGACCGGGTACGGTGTGTTTTGCAGAATATAGACTAGCCTTGGTAGTGCTAGCATCTTAAACATTGCGGCTCGATCCATGAGGGAGAGGGGCAACGACCTCCAGTGGCTCACATCGAACCCGAGGCGTGTTAATTGAGGCTCCAAGTTCCTGGCAAAGAACTCCGCCCTGTCTCAGGTAATATATACCCCCAAATACTTGAACCCATCCATTGCTATTGACGCGGGACACCTAGTTGGAATCCTCGGGGGGGGACCCAAAAGATCACTGACTTCGCCCAATTGATGGTGTAACTGGAGTAGCTCCTGAATAATTCAAAGAGGTGTAGTGCCTGCGCTATCGAGTGGTATGGTCTGGCAAAATATATCACAATATCATCAGCGTATAAGGAGAAAGGCTCTTCCCACTCATCGGTCAGCGCCAAGCCCCAGAATGACCTGTCCCTCCTGATCCAATGGGCCAACGGCTCCATGGCCAAGGCAATCAGGAGGGGGGACATGGGGCACCCCTGTCAGGTACCCCTCCGTAAAGGGAAAACACTGGACACAGCACCGTTAACTCTCACCCTCGCCACAGGCTGCTCGCCACAGGCTACTCGTATAGAAGACGTACCCAAATGCAGAAGGTCGGGCCGAAGCCCAATTTCTGGAGTACCATGAACAGGTATGGCCATTCGATACTATCGAATGCCATTGAGGCGTCCAGCACCATCATTGCTGTCTGGGTGTTTCCCACATCTTCTGTCATGTAAAGTACTCTGTAGAGACAACGTAAGTTGTGTCGGGTGCTCCTGTGTGGCATAAACCCTGATTGGTCAACATGCACAAGGTCTGGTAGGACTGATATCAATCTATCCGTCAAGGCCTTGGCCAGGACCTTGGCCTTGACATTAATGAGCGAAATTGGCCGGTAGGAAGAGCATTGGTCTGCCGGCTTCCCTGCTTTATGAATCACTACAATCGTGGCCTCTCGTTGATTAGGTGGGAGCGTACCCACCTCCCACACTTCGGAATACATCTGAAGGAGGGGGTCAGTGATGACATTTGCTAGTCGCTTGTATATTTCTACTGGGAGCCCATTTGGTCCCTGCGCCTTCCCGAACTGAAGGGAGTTAAGGGCTTCCCCTATTTCTTCCCCGGTGAAATCCGCCTCAAGGCGGTCTCTCTGGTACTGGGACAACGCTGGCAATGCGAAGTCCTGCAGGAACTCCGCGCAATCTTGTTCAGTCCTGGTGCAGACCGGGGTATAGAGCTTTTCGTAAGACGATGCAAATGCTTCCGCTATGTCTGTACTATTAGAGGCTAGTGAGCCTGTCTCGTCGTGTACCTCGGCGACCCATGATCGCTCCCTATCCCGCCACACAAGCCACGCTAGTAACTTGGGAGCCTTATCCCCAACATCATAAATTCGATGTTGCGTGGCAAGGGAGTAGGCACGCGCCTCTCCCTCCGCCAGAGCCTGGAGCTCCTTCTGCTTCGTCCCATAAGTCTTATCGATACTCTACAAAAGATTTATGCAAGGCAGCTCCTAGCAAAGCTGAATGATTGGATAGAGAGCAATATCATTTTAACACAATTCAGGCAGGGTTTAGAGGTAGAACCAGCACAGTTGATCAGGTTTTTAGACTTCTTTGTTTGGATTGGAAATACACAGTTTTAAAAAAAGGTCATCTCTACATAGCTTTTGTTGATTTAAAGGCGGCTTTTGATTTAATCCCCCGTGACTTGCTTTGGAAATCTCTAAAAGCACAAGGAGTACCCGAGGACCTACTCATCCAAATAATGAGATTACATGAAGATAATTTTGCAAAAGTTAGGTGGGGACCAAGGGGAGAACTAACAGACGCAATCCCCATAAGGAGTGGTGTCAGGCAGGGTTACGTGTTGGCACCCACCCTTTTCTCATTCTTTGTAAATGACGCCCCTAAATATTTATTAGAATGCAGCCATGATTCTCCAAAGCTATGAGGGGTTCCCGTTCTGGCACTTTTATTCGCCGATTATACTATTTTAATTTCACAAACTCCAAAAGACCTCCAAAACGTGTTAAACAAGTTTAGAATTTACTGCGTTACTAAAGGTTTAGAAATAAACTCCAGTAAAACAAAATACATGGCAGTAAAACCACACAAATCATTTAAGAAAAACATTACCCTCTCAGGACAGAGGCTAGAGTGTGTGCCGAATTTTAACTATCTAGGTATAACACTAGAAACAAACTTGACGTGGTTCTCCCAATTACAAAAAAGTAGATCAATCTTGATTCACAATGCTGTTCCGATACTAAAAAACATATAAACAGTATTACAAAGCTGTTTCCCCTGCAGAGGAAGTCTGCAAATACAGGGCCCAATCTGCCGCGCTATACGGAGCTGAACTATGGGGGCCTCCTGCAAGAACACATTCTTGGGGGAAGAAAATAAGTTTCTCAGAGGCCTACTAGCCCTCCCTGTAATGACACCTATGATCCCTGTCACTATTGACTTAGACTTAAAGCGCCTAGATCAACATGCAATCTTGAGACCGCTGCTATTCTGAGTGCGCCTATGGACCACCCCAGAATTTATTAAGTGCAGGGAAGGTCTAAAAGAGATCCTAAGATTAAATCAGTCTGCCGCTCTACCGTGGATAAAACACGTATGCACATGGTTTTGAAAATTGGGGCTCAAACATCTTTGGAAAATTCCTTCTTGAATGACACCATCTGTGAAAAAGATGCTTAAAAGTATATTTTGGGCGTATATGCAAAACAGCGTCTCCCAAAGCTTTGCTAATGGCAGGCTGACACACTAGTTTATTCTATCACAACCTTTCCCGCTATATGAATCATATTTGGACAAAGTCAAACCCCAACTAGCAAAATCTCTGTATATGAAATTCCGGTATGGCATTTTGCAAGTTCGCACCAATACAGCTAAGTGGGGTTGTACAAATGGTGAGTCAAAGATGATACTTGTTCGATGTGCGAACTTGATATCCCAGAAAATGATCCTCACATACTGTTTTATTGTCCAGCATATGGTGTTCCTAGGAGCAAATGGATAAAGCCATTATGTGGGAATCTGGGAATTAGATCATGTTTTGACGCGACTAGAATCTTAAAAACTGATACCACACAAAAAATTGTATTTAGTGTTAGTAGATTTTTATTCTCTGTTAACCTAATACGAACAAAAAAAGGCCTAAAATTTTAACATATTGGCATGTGATAAGACCCTAGTATGAATGTAGTTGCATCCTTTCTAATCCCCTGTGTAGATGCTAAAGTGTAACATCAAAGAAGCTCTGATATCCCTGGCACTTTAAAGTATTGATGTTTGGACTTGTCTCTTTGATATAGAAAATGTGTAGTATATAGAAGCAGCTTGTAGATTTTTTGCACATTACAAATGCTTGCACTTTAACCAATCGGACTGGACTGTTCCCATGAGGCACAGGGTCAGACTGATTTGCATATGGCCATGTCTGAACTGGGGTGGCAGAGTGGGCTAAAGAACGGTGATGGATCAAACCCAGATCTGTTGACTGGGTGTGAGTGTTTGATTGTTTCTGATGCTCCGTCCATCACCACCCCCTTTTGTACCGCTTTGTTCGCCATAAGTTGGCAGGGTATGCTCAGACGTGAGTCCCTTGCTCACTTTGCCACTGGATTCAAGCAAGCCTGGCTGAAGACGGCTGAAATGCCAGAAACCGGTCCTAGGAAGCTTGTTTCCGGTCCAGGGAAGGCATGGCTTGGCAGTTCGGGCTGGACTGTTCCCATGAGGCACAGGGTCAGACTGATTTGCATATGACCATGTCTGAACTGGGGTGGCAGAGTGGGCTAAAGAACGGTGATGGATCAAACCCAGATCTGTTGACTGGGTGTGAGTGTTTGATTGGTTATGATGCTCCGTCCATCACCACCCCCTTTTGTACCACTTTGTTCGCCATAGGTTGGCAGGGCATACTCAGACGTGAGTCCCTTGCTCACTTTGCCACTGGATTCAAGCAAGCCTGGCTGAAGAAGGCTGAAATGCCAAAAACCGGTCCTTAGAAGCTTGTTTCCAGTCCAGGGAAGGCATAGCTTGGCAGTTCGGGCTGGACTGTTCCCATGAAGCACAGGGTCAGACTGATTTGCATATGGCCATGTCTGAACTGGGGTGGCAGAGTGGGCTAAAGAACGGTGATGGATCAAACCCAGATCTGTTGACTGGGTGTGAGTGTTTGATTGGTTCTGATGCTCCGTCCATCACCACCCCCTTTTGTACCGCTTTGTTCACCATAAGTTGGCAGGGTATGCTCAGACGTGAGTCCCTTGCTCACTTTGCCACTGGATTCAAGCAAGCCTGGCTGAAGAAGGCTGAAATGCCAGAAACCGGTCCTAGGAAGCTTGTTTCCAGTCCAGGGAAGGCATGGCTTGGCAGTTCGGGCTGGACTGTTCCCATGAGGCACAGGGTCAGACTGATTTGCATATGGCCATGTCTCAACTGGGGTGGCAGAGTGGGCTAAAGAACGGTGATGGATCAAACCCAGATCTGTTGACTGGGTGTGAGTGTTTGATTGGTTCTGATGCTCCGTCCATCACCACCCCCTTTTGTACCGCTTTGTTCGCCATAAGTTGGCAGGGTATGCTCAGACGTGAGTCCCTTGCTCACTTTGCCACTGGATTCAAGCAAGCCTGGCTGAAGAAGGCTGAAATGCCAGAAACCGGTCCTAGGAAGCTTGTTTCCAGTCCAGGGAAGGCATGGCTTGGCAGTTCGGGCTGGACAGTTCCCATGAGGCACAGGGTTAGACTGATTTGCATATGGCCATGTCTGAACTGGGGTGGCAGAGTGGGCTAAAGAACGGTGATGGATCAAACCCAGATCTGTTGACTGGGTGTGAGTGTTTGATTGGTTCTGATGCTCCGTCCATCACCACCCCCTTTTGTACTGCTTTGTTCGCCATAAGTTGGCAGGGTATGTGTAGAGTTCTTTCAGTAGTGGAATGTAGGACTTGTTGCTAGGTTAGAATGTTGATCTTTGAAGGGGGAGTTAGTACTGTAATGCTGGAAGAGTAGCTGGAGGTGAACGTTCTACTTGCTACAAATAAAGATCATCATCATCATTTATCCTGTTGTTGGAGTGGATCTTTACATTGGCGACGATGGACTAAATCTGCGCAGGGGGCAGACAGCAAGTACCTCCACCCCTGGATTAATCGGATTTCATATAAAGAAGAACCCACTGCTTCAAAGCTGTGTTTCCTTGGATATGTTATCAAGATACTAGGGTTGGGTATGTACTTTGTATCTTGTTGGAATTCAAGCTTTCTTCCTACTTCTACGACGTTTCCAGCGTTTAGAGATTTGTCGTTTTACCAACTGAACTTGCACTTACTCAACTGTGACTTTCTGCCTTGTGTGGAGGAGGAGGAAGAAATTTAGACTGGACCACACTCGAGACTGTGACATAAGTGAATTGGACCCGTTTCCACTTCCTAAATGATTTCAATGTTGAGTGCACATTGTGGTTCCTGATTCGTGCGTGTGTGCAACGCAACGTGAATTGGACTCGCAGTACATTTGATAATATTGGACTGCTGTTTCTACATCATTGACTGCCTAAAAAAAAATCATCCCTTCGTGCATACAAGGTGGAAAAGTTGAACTTGGCCACATTTGCGGGTTGATTGGCTTTGAGTTAGAAAAGGTGACACCCGTGTGTGTGCAACGTGTGGAAGTGACGGCGCTTGTTGAGCTATCAAGATTGGGCACAAACTTCTCATTTTGTGGGGTGTGATTCCAACTATCATTTCGAGAGCACTGGCAAATCGTGATCAACATTTCAACTAACCGTTTGTAAATCACCGCGCCATCTGCATCTTTTGACTCTTCACCCGCGTTCCTGTCTGTGCGCAAGACCCGTGCGTGCAGAAGAACGTAAGAAAGATTCCTATTTCCTGGTTTACTGTGCCCAACCACCCTCAGAAAACGACGCACGTCATGCACAACACGTACAGCGGCCATTTTAGAAGGTTGGGATAGCGCCCAACCAACATTTTACTTCCTCAAACCGATTTAATGATTTCTTTCGTCGTGTTCTTCACTCCACAGAAAGAAGGTTCACCAAAATTCTGCAGCGACTGAACTGTCAAGCTACGTAGACAGTAATTTATTGTTTTGACCTGTTTTTAATTAATTATAAATTATTTCTTCCACAGGTAAAAGTTGTTGTGATAAGGGGTAATCACGTCCTATCATTCATGGCAGACCAAGGGTTAGCGGCTCCTCCTTCCTTTCTCCCCACTCCTGGGGATCCTCCTCCCATTCTTTGGAAAGAATGGAAAAAATTATTTTTAACATACATTCTGGCAACTGGTGCAGACAAGTATGGCCCAGTACGCAAGCAAGCCATTTTGCTTCATCACCTAGGTGTAGAAGGGCGGTGTTTGTATGAAGACCTGCCGGAGATTTCCCTAGGGATTGGTGATGGTCAACCAACTAACGTTTATGAAATGAGTATGCAGATGCTAGAAGTCAGGTTTGTCGCTAAAATCAATGTGGTGCTAGAAAGACACAAATTTTTTTGTCGTACACAAAAACCAGACGAGGACATAGCAACTTATGTGGGTGCTTTGAGGGGACTTTCCCTAACTTGTCGCTTTGAAAGATTGGCAGATTCACTTATACGTGACCAAATTGTAAGATGTACTAATAATAAAAGGGTACGAGAAAAACTCCTTATCAAAGATTGCACGTTAGAAGAAGCGATACAAATAGCGAAAGGGCTTGAGCACACAGATCTTTGGATAAGAGAGATGGAGAAGTGTAGTAGCTCGGTAGTACCAAAGGAAGTAATACTAAAAGATTTAAATTCTAAGGGATCGGAGATACATGCGTGTGTTGATGAAACCAAAACTGTAAAAGGTTTAGGAAAAACAGAGCCTAGACCTACAAGTAAACACGTAGAAACTTTCCGCGAGAATAAGGTAATACCTATGTCCACGCGTTCAAGAAGTATGATGCCAACGACCTTTACACGTAATGTTAAATGTTATCGATGTGGTGCTCCTGGCCATATAGCTTCAAGCACTAAGTGCATGGCCAGAAATACTATTTGTAGAGCATGTGGAAAAAGGGGACACTTTGCCAAAGTATGCAATGCCAAAACCCAATATGTACAAGAGATTGACGATAACTGTGAAAGCGTTCAGGAGCTAATGTTGTGTGTGGATGGCTTATCTCTTCCTAATGAGGGAAGCTGTAATGTCGTCAATAATGTTGATATTCCCATGGAGAGCACGGGTAAATTAGAAAAGCCTCATTCTATTATCGGCTTAGACATGTACAATGTGAAAATGTTGATTGACTCTGGAAGCCTATATACACTTTTGTCCAAAGATATGTATCTCGAAGTGTGGGGAGAAAAGAGTGAAGTAGAAGAATGGAATGTTCCCGACATTAAAGCTGTAGGTTATGGGGGTGGAACAATAAAAATATTGGGCTTCAAGTGGATGTTAATAAGTTTTGCAAAAGAAAAAATTTATGGGCGAGTATACTTGACAAAACAAGGTTCTAATTTGCTTGGTTGGCGTCACCAAAAGGATCTGGGGATAATGTTAAATCCAAATGCCAGTGAACCAGTTAAATCCACCTTTGTTCACAACGTTAATAATTATGAGACAAATGTAATGGAAAGATTCTCCAATGTTTTCACTGACAAGTTAGGAAAACTAGTGAATTTTTCCCACAAGATCATCTTAAAGAAAAACGCCGTACCGATTGTTCATAAAGTTAGGAATGTTCCTCACTTGATGAGAGGGCCCCTCCAAGATGAATTGAACAAATTGTTAGATCAAGGGATTATTGAACCCATTGAGGCTTCGGAATGGTTGGCGCCCATTGTGATCGCCCCTAAGGATGGGAATAAAATTTGTTTTTGTGTAGACTTGCGCGATTTGAATCGTAACATATGGGTAGATAGACAACCGCTCCCTAATATATCTGAGATGTTGACTGCTATGGGAGGTGGGGCTGTCTTCAGTGTGATAGACATGTCATCAGCTTACCACCAAATTGATCTTTGCGAGGAATCAAGGCATCTCACTTCATTTGTAACGCCGCTGGGAGCCTTTCGTTATTGCAGGATGCCATTTGGTTTGGCATCTGCTTCAGCGGTGTTCCAAAGAGTTATGCAGCAGGTGTTTTCTGGGTTAGACAATGTGTTGTTCTTTCAAGACGATGTGCTGGTCGTAGGGAAAAGTGATGAGCATCATGACAAGGTGATGAATGAAGTTTTGAAACGAATGGAAAAACATGGGCTTACAATTAAAAAGGAAAAATGTCAACTTAGAAAGAATTCCGTAACATATTTAGGTCATGAGATATCCGAAGCAGGGATCAAGCCTAAAAAAAGTATTGTGTTAGCCATTAGTGATGCCCCCATTCCACTTAATAAGGAACAATAGAAATCCTTCCTGGGACTGGCAGAATACTGTTCCAAGTTTGTGAATGGGTTCACAGAAATAGTAGAACCTCTGAGACTGTTGATGAAGAATGGTGTTGTGTTTGATTGGAACAAAAGATGTGACGAAGCGTTTAAGTCTATAAAATGCTGTATACTCCATGCCCCTACGCTTGGTCACTTCAATGTAAATGCGAAAACATTTATTACAACAGATGCTAGTGCTGTTGGTGTTGGGGCTGTTCTAACTCAAGTGTACAGTGGTGAAGAAAGAGTTATCGGATTTGCATCCAGAAGGCTGCAAGGTGCTGAAGCATCATATTCTGTGATAGAGAAAGAAGCTTTAGCTTGTTGTTGGGGTATTAAGCATTTCCGCTACTTTGTTTGGGGGTTACCTTTCAAGGTTCGTACTGATCACAAGCCTTTAATACACCTGTTTAAAGAAGGTAGAGGCTTAGAAGGTAATGTCACACCAAGGATTTCTAGGTGGATTCTGTCAGTAATAGAATATAATTTTAAAATGGAATACATGAAGGGCTTGAGAAATGTCGCAGCGGATTGCTTGTCCAGAATGCCAGCAGATGTCGTAGATGCAGATTTGGAAGATAGTGTAGAAGTAATTAAGTGTAATGATGAGCAGGCGTTTGATAAAGAAGAATGGGAGTCTGGTTTGTTGAATGATGTGGTATTACAAGAAGTTATGGATTGTGTATCGGCAGGGTGGAAGGACAGTCATATACAAGATATTTGTTTCAAAGGTTATTGGAATGTTGAAGCGGAATTGAGTGTAAGCGAAGGAAAGTTATGGAGGAGAAACCAGTTAGTACCACCGATTAGTCTCAGGGGTAAGATTGTGAACATAGCTCACGAGGGACACTTGGGCAGGAATATGACTAAGAGACGGGTTCGGCAGTCATTTTGGTGGCCAGGTATGGACAGGGATATTGAAAATGTTGTCAAGGATTGTTATGCGTGTGCAAGAAGTGACAAGACGAAAGTCATAAGGCAACCTCCGTTAGCGTGTCCAGAGTTTCCTATGCGCCCGTGGGAAAGGGTAGCGATTGACTTTTTAGGCCCCATTTTCAGACTTGGTTCACGTAGCAAATTCTTGATGGTCTTGGTAGACTATCACTCTAAATGGTTTGTTGTTGAAAGTACCGATTGTATTGAAACTGAGAAGGTGATTGGATTTATGGAAAGAATATTTATGAATGAAGGAATTCCTAAGACACTTGTGTCAGATAATGGGGTTCAGCTGGTTTCCAAAAGAATGCAAGAGTTTCTCTGCGGAATGGGGATCAATCATGAGAGGGTTGCATTATTCAGGCCTCAGGCCAATGGGTTGGTAGAACAAATTAATCGTTTGATAATGGATAATATTCAACTCTCTATTTCTAATGGTTTATCGTGGTCAGAAGAACTCAAGAAATTGGTGTGGTCGTATAGAGTGACACCACATTCAGTGACGGGGGTGTCACCTTTTGTCTCTCTTAAGGGACGAGAGCCAGGTATGAAAGAGGTCCCAGGTTGGCTTAAGAACAAAGAGTGTGTGTGGGTAGATCGTGAGGCAGTGAAGAATGATGTGACGGAACAACAACATGCTGTCGCAAGGTATTACAATATCAAGAAAGGTGTCAAGAATCATGATTTTGAGGTTGGAGATTGGGTGGTCATAAAGCGAGGGGGAGTTGTTATTAAGGGTGAAAGTACATTTTCACAGCCAATACAAATCAAAATGGTGAGGAGGGACATTCTCATTATGACTGATGGTTCTGCTTGGAGCGCAGGTAATGTTTCTAAATGTAATGCTCCAGATCTGAATGTGGGGGATTAATGTTACTTCTATTGTGTTCGTATTAGATGTGTAACAGAATGTTCATGATCTCTTATTGTATGCTCTTCCTATTTATATTCATTTATAAAAATAAAAAAAATGTAAGGATGAAGACTAGTGGGATCAGTAGTGGAATGTAGGACTTGTTGCTAGGTTAGAATGTTGATCTTTGAAGGGGGAGTTAGTACTGTAATGCTGGAAGAGTAGCTGGAGGTGCACGTTCTACTTGCTACAAATAAAGATCATCATCATCATTTATCCTGTTGTTGGAGTGGATCTTTACAGTATGCTCAGACGTGAGTCCCTTGCTCACTTTGCTACTGGATTCAAGCAAGCCTGGCTGAAGAAGGCTGAAATGCCAGAAACCGGTCCTAGGAAGCTTGTTTCCAGTCCAGGGAAGGCATGGCTTGGCAGTTCGGGCTGGACTGTTCCCATGAGGCACAGGATCAGACTGATTTGCATATGGCCATGTCTGAACTGGGGTGGCAGAGTGGGCTAAAGAGCGGTAATGGATCAAACCCAGATCTGGTGACTGGGTGTGAGTGTTTGATTGGTTCTGATGCTCCGTCTATCACCACCCCCTTTTGTACCGCTTTGCACTTTAACCAAGGCACATTTTAATTTTAATTTTCATTAATAACTTGTTAGTCACATATCATATGGTTACGCAGAGGCTATCTGTAGTAACAAGGAACTGTAACTATCATAGGCACCTTAGGCACTCGCACTTTAACTACGTCGAGACCTTAACATTGAGTTTCTTTTTTTCCCCTTGTCTTTGCCAGTATTTCGTACCCTAAAAACCTAGCCTGGAAGTCTAAAAGACTTTTTTAATTTCTTTTTAATGTTTGAATCCGTAAAGTAAATGACTTACTTGTTTTAGAAATTTTAATTTTGCTAAAGGTTTTAATACAGAACAAACATTGAATATATACAAATCGACAGCCAAAGAAATGATTGCTGAATTGATAGTTTCCCTTTTGGAATGTTTTCTTGTTTTTTACTGTGTATCTTTTATGTTTTTTTAAATCGAATGAAGATTATTGAATTAATGAATGAATGATAGCTGATGTATTGGAGGCGCACACGACAGGACCAGCGCTGCTGCGAACCACGCTTGTGCTCTCCAATATAGGGATATCAACATCACCTCCGCCCTCTGCCTGCGAATCTGCGCCAAAACTCTCTGATTCATGACGAACGGAGGAAATGCATACAGCGTACCCATCATTTATAACTGAAGGAATGTGTCCGAGTTGCTCGCCAGAGGATCTAGTCCCCAACTGTAAAAGTGGGGAAAGTCTGCATAAGGGCTACCACATTTTTGGCAATTGTGAGGCTGGGACGGGCCAAAAGTGTGCAGTTTGACCGGCGTCATATACGCTCTCCATAAGTATTTAAAATGTATTAGCTTATGCCTGCTGTTAAGGGAGGTTTCCCTAATCTGCGAACAACAGAAAGCCCACTGGTCGTCCAGGCAAGGATGTCCCAGATCACGCTCCCAGGCTGCTCGCACCTTAGTATCGTGGCTCGGGATCAAAAATATAGTGGCCTTGTATAACCTAGAAATCAATCGAGTCCTGTTCGGGTTTGACATTAAAAGGGATAGAGATTCGTAGGATTGTGGTTCAAGTGGTAGTCCAATATTTTAGCACGCAGAGACCTGTGCACCCTGCTGAAAATAAAGTGATCCATAAAGGTCAGTCCAGCTCCCTGCTCCCCCCACCACCATCGAATACATGCCCGTCTGGGAACAGGTCACCAAACTTTACCATAGAATGGGATTCAAGTACTCGCACTACTAATTTCTCTTCTGTAATAGAGAGCCATGGATTATATGCTATGGGAATTTCAGAAGAATACAGGGACCCGCTCCCAGCCACACGCGATAGTTTGCGCCATGCCAAGCTCGAGGTGCACTCTCTTTGAATGTCTCTAAGGTCGCGAGGAAAACCGTGGGGGAAAATGGCATAAAGCGGAGTTGGGAGCACCAGGTCTGATTCAGGCTTACTGTAGGGAACAGGCGCATCTGAATGGTACCATGAATGGGCAAAACTGCACTGTTCCACTAGGTAATACATTCTGTAGTCTGAGGCCCCCAGTCCCCCACTTGCATATGATAATGTCATGGTTTCTCATCCAATCCTAGGTCTTTTGCCACCCCACACAAGCCTGTTAAGATGTAATCTAAGGGTGTGAGAAGTTGGCCTGGCATATGCTGTCCACTAGTTATAGGGGACACCTTGCACCAGTCCAATTCGACTCTTAAGGTGATAGGTTAAAAGACAACCTTTAAAGAAAGCTATCCTAGCTATGGAGAGCAGCCTTCAGGCTAAGTCTTGAAGGAGTGTTAAGCTTATTGTTTTACCATGGATAACCTCTTGAATGACCAAATGAAAGAGTAGTCCACAAAGGTATATATTCAAGATATATGTATTTATTCTAAGAACAAATCCCACTAGTCTCTTGTGAGGCTGGAGGTAAAGATACAATTCAATAAAGCATTTATAACGACAATATGTTATGTTATGTTATCCGGATTTGTAAAGCGCGCAGCTGCCCCAGCCAAGGGGCGTCCCGGCGCTATAATGGACAAAAAGCCGGACACAAGCAGTACCAAAGACACAACCATAACAACTCTAGAAATCCAGAGGAAAAAGGAAGGTTTTAACGGCCTTCCTAAAGACCAGAAGTTCGTCAATAGTGCAGATATGGACAGGAAGAGAGTTCCATAGCCTGGCAGCAAGCACTCTGAAAGAGCGGCCACCGGCCCTAGCCCTCTTGAAGCGGGGGACTGTGACCAGATGGAGTCCTGAAGATCTTAGAGACCGCGGGGGTACATACGGCAAGATAAAATGCTCCAAGATCTGAGGAGAGGAGTACTTCAGAATTTTAAACGAAAGGCAAAGAGACTTAAACTTAATCCTCTGAGCAACAGGGAGCCAATGGAGTTTATAGATGATTTTTTTGGCCGAACAGAATCTCGGCAAGCCTACCAGAGCCCTGGCGGCAGCGTTTTGAACGCGTTGAAGTCTGGAAAGTTCGGCCTGATTAGCTCCCAGCAGAAGGGAACTCGCGTAGTCCAACCTGGACAAAATCGTAGCTTGTACAATAAGCTGTCTGGTTGGAGCATCAAAGAATTTAAAAATGGGTCTGAGCCTACGAAGAGTCCCGAAGCACATGGCAGCGGTTTTCTTAGTGTGAGAGACAAAACTAAGTTTAGAATCCAACCAAACCCCTAGGTTTTTAACCTCGGTGGCAGGGATAGGGGTTGGGCCGAGCTCAGGTGGCCACCAATGATCACCCCAGAGATGACTCTGCCTGCCAACAATGAGTACCTCGGTTTTTTGGCGTTCAATTGCAGATAAAAATTTTCTGTCATCCAACGGGCCACTGAGCTAATTCCCTCACGGAACTTAGCCGCCTCAAGGTCGGAGGCCCCACTTATTGCAACCGCCAGCTGTGTGTCGTCAGCGTAGGACACCATAGTCAGGTTCCAACGCTTGGCGAGAGCAGCCAGCGGCTGCACATAGAGATTGAAAAGTGTGGGGCTAAGAGCCGACCCCTGCGGAACACCCTGTGCAATAGGATGGGGTTTAGATTGGAAGGGAGGAGTGGCAACCCTGAATATGCGACCGGATAGAAACGATCGGAACCATTCAAGTGCCACGTTGTCGACGCCTGCCTCACCCAAACGCTGTAATAAAACAGCGTGGGAGACGGTGTCGAACGCGGCACTGAGGTCAAGAAGCACCAGTGCCGCCGTTAGACCAGAATCAACCAAAGTTCGCAGGTGATCGACCATTGAGAGCAGCGCAGTCTCAGTGCTGTGGCCAGGTCGAAAGCCATTCTGCGAAGGGTCTAAAATATTGGCAGAATGGAGATGGTTGGATAGGATGGCATTGACGTGGGCCTCGGTCAGTTTTGCCACCCACGGAAGAAGGGATATGGGACGATAGTTCTCCAATTTTGATGGGTCCAGGGCAGGTTTTTTTAAAATGGGCATCACCTGGGCTTGTTTCCAGCTACCAGGGACAAAGCCTGACGTCAGGGATAAATTGATAAGGTCGCATAAAGGAGGGAAACAGAGTAAGGCAGATTCTCTGAATTGGGCAGGTCGTAGAGGATCCATTGGTGAACCTGATTTGACTTTCACCGCAATTTTATTAAATTCCTCCATCGAGAGCTCTGGGAGAGAGCGCAAAGACATGGTTGTCTTCGGGCCAGATTCCAGCTTCTCCGAAGATGCGGGTGAGCCAGGAAAAGAACGATAAATGGCCTCCACCTTTTCCACAAAAAAGGCGGCCAGGCCCTCACAATGCGAGACCGAGCAGATCTCAGCGACTGGGGCTCTACTGGCTGTAAGATCCTTAAGCACCTTAAATATTAATTTAGTAGGATTGGTGCTGATGTTAAATTCACGAGAAATGTAAGCGGCACAAGCTTTACAGACCGCTCTATGATATTTCTTAATCCTGACAAGGTACTGCGTTTTCCTATCAGGCAGATATGACTTACGCCAGGCTCTTTCAGCTTGTTTGCAAGATTTTCTTAGGAGCCGAAGCGAGTCATCATACCAGGGACTGGATTCGGCGCGTCGGCGTTTACTCTCAGCAATTGGGATCAGGCAGTCTAAGGCTCCCATCAGCCAGCTACAGAAAAGATCATAGCCCGACTCAGCGTCAGCAAAGGGTGCCGGAGGATATAGACCAAGAAGCCGATGAAAATCGGCTAACTTCAGTTTTTTCCAAGGGCGTCTAAGAGACACAGGCGCAATTGCTCTGTGAGGAGAATCCTCAATCGTAAGGTGCAGCTCTATAAGATGGTGATCAGTCCAGGCCATAGGCCTGGGAGGCAGCACTTTAGCCGACGTTACATTGGTAAAAATAGGGTCCAAAATGTGCCCACCAACATGAGTGTGATGATTAACCAGCTGAGATAGCTGGAGAGCCTCCAGGTCGGCAAGAGTGCTACTGGCCGCAGGAGAAAGGGGAGTATCAAAATGAAGATTTAAATCGCCCACAATACTAAAGTTGGCAGCCCCTAAGGCTAGTGAGCTGACAGCTTCAGGGAGAGCTGACCTAAAGGCAGCGTCCGGGCCCGGAGGCCGATAAATAAGTAGCCCAGAGAAAGTAAAATGGTGACTAACAGAAATACAAAAATGGGCACTTTCGCAGCCTGCTATGTACATAGCCTTCCATGCACATGAGTAGCAAGATTTAACAGCAGCCGCAATGCAACCGCCTCTCGAGTTACGATTGTGGGTGAAAATCGAATACTCAGAAGGAAGAGCCAAATTAACCGCTGCCAGAGCTTCATCATGCAGCCATGTCTCTGACATAAAAAGAATGTCAGGAGCTTCCTCCGTAAGTAAATTATGGACGTCCAAATGATGTTTAACCAACGACCTCACATTGAGATGGCAAACCTTAAAGTCATAAGGGACCTGAGATTTTACCAGCGGTGGAACAATACTGTCTAGGCATCCTAGGGGGGCTATCCTATAAGCAGAGGTGGAAGCGGGAGATGAGAGTCTAAAAACGCACTCGGGGCACTGAAGAGGGCCGGAAAGAGGGTGTAGTGGTGTATGAGTGCAGGGCGAAGAATCGCGAAGACTAAGCAGCTCGGTTCTAGAATACATTCGTACAAAAGGGTTCAGAGACAACATGGTGGGAAAAGAGCTATGGAGCCCTGCCTTAGCCCTGACTCGGCGCTGACGAGCGCAGACGGGCAGGACTCTGGCACGACTCAGGCGCAGTGATGGCGCAGTCGCTGCGCGTCACCGCTGCGCGTTAGAGGGTAGATTTAAATAGGGTGGGCGGGAGACAGCCGCACCACTAGACCGCTCGGTATGGCGCCTCCAAAGCGGCAAAACCACACCTAAGATGGCGGCAAACACAAACAAACTAGGAAGCCACAGAACCCGGACCCGCTAAGCAGCGGTGCTTCAGCTATTATAGTGCAGGTAAGGGGCAGGAAAGACCCACGATAAAAACAGGGGATAAAAAAATAATAATAACAGAGATACAAAATGGGTTTTTAAAAACAATAGACACAGCCTGCAGAGTAGCGTTGCAGCGTGTGAGTCCTCAGCAAACTGGTACTCGGGCACCTTGTCCAATAAATAGCACTGGAATCACAGGGCCCCAGGGGGGGACCAAACCATATATTAAAAAAGTGGTAAAAGAACCATGACAGTTCTGCAGACAGTGCCTAGGGCACTTAGGATCGCTGGCCTCTTATGAAACCTCCCAAGGTAGTGAGGAAGGGGACCCACGGGAAGCGTGTGCAGTGTTTAAACTACAGTCGGGATCCCTATTAAACCCTATGGGAAATGTCGCGGTTGGAAATTGCAAGAATCTGGACACTTCTAGCAGGAGTTCAAGTTCAGGAGTTTAGAGTTAAGCTCTTGGAGGGCCCACACCCACGATAGTACCGAGGTACCACTGTTACCTGCCCCAGGGAAGCCGGGTGCATATGTCGTTTTCGGTGTCGGGTCGATGTCTCGTTTTCAATGGAAAAACGTGAAGAACTGCTGCTGGCGTGAAGCGTCGTTGAAGTCGTGCAGATTGAAGATGTAGATCTTGAAGGTAAGGACCTGAAAGCAGAGGGGACAGAGTCTGGGTCACTAGCCAGTGACCAGGGGCCTTTGGAGAAAGAGCCCTTCAATGTCGGGTGTTTTCAGGTGGAAGATGGGTAGCTTGGATCAGCAGCCACGGGGTCCAGGAGGCTTCAAGGAAGGCCAGCTGCTGGAGGGCGACTGTTTCATGAAGGCTGAAGGCCGCTGCGGTGTTAGTGTCCGGATTGGATCCACTAAGCCTTGGCAACCGCAACCCACGGAAGGATCAAGAAACAGCTACGGTGCAGACCCACGAGGTCTGAGCGAGGTCTCCAGCAAAGAGACTGTAGAGCCGGCCTGGAGCAACCAGGGGAGCTCTTGGAAGTGAAGAATGACCTCCGCTAGGGCCCACCAGTCGAGAGACAAGGGACCTCGGAAGGCAGCAATTTGGAGTGCGTAAAGATGTGCCCACGGGTCGCCGGAGAGGGCTGGAGCATCTTCCTTTGGCACAGGTGATGCTGAGAGGTTGGCTCAATGATGAGCCAAAGCACAACTTCCCCACTGGTCGGGTTAGTGTGCTGTGCAAGAGGTGGCTGGTGTCCTGGGGTATTGGGTATCTCGAGACCCACGGGGTCCACGGTGGTAAGCTTTGCTGTGCACACTCACTGGCCTCAGGGATGCTTGGGAACCTACCTCAGGGTAGGCAGAAGTCTTCGTTGTCCATAGGAGCAGCGGAGTTCCAACCGGGTCACTTGCAGTGCTTCAGGTGCCTGCCAAGCAGGGGGGTAACTCCTTTACCCCAAGGGAGATTTCTTCATTCAGCTGAGCGGCAGCTCGTCGAAGTTTCAAGTCTTTGAAGCAAAGTTCTCGTCCAAGAGTAATCTGAGGCTCTGGGGACCCTGCACCCACCTTTATCCAGAGATTAGGGGAGTGTCTGAATCAGAGCCCACCAATGGGAGTTCAGGCGGGAAAGGGTGGCTACACCCTCTCCCCTTTGTGTGTTTCCCACCGGGGCAGGGGACAGGATGCCCCTGAACCGGTCTGAGCTGGTGTATGCAGAAGTAGGCACTGGAGAAGCCTATGTGCAAGTTTGAAAGACATCCTAAGGTGCACCCATCCAGTTCCAATCCACATAGTCTGTCTGGGGAGGTGGGGACACCTCCCTGCAACAAGATCCCTATTGTCCAGCTGCCATGGCTGGAGTTCTGCCCAGCAACAGGCAGCCAGAATCGTGTGGGTGGTTGGTAGCATCCATTTTGTACTACGTGTGCTCTTTTAAAGTGATGTCTAAAATCTGCTGCTTTCACCATATCACCCCTCTAGCAGGGGGAATCATGCCCTCACTCCCATGGCTGGATTGGGGGTATGATTCCACGATGTTTGACACCAAACATGACATGGTTCTGTGCAGCCACTCTCAAGTTATCACGCTATCGCGATTACTTATAATGCGGTTAAGAGTATATGGTATGGCTGCACTACAAACAACCTCGCAATAGTTTTAACGAAGGTTGCAGAGGGGCCTTACTCAGGTAGGGGTTCCCCCTCACACATATCTCAGCACCCTGCCTTGTAGGATTAGCAAGGCCTGCCTTAGGGGTGACCTATGAGGATATATGTGTTGTATTTAGGTGGGATACAGGATACCTATATCCCTGTAAGGGGTGCAAGCACCACCTTTCCCAGACTACAGTAGTGGTCTGGTGGTGTCAGTTTGTATGGCTGTCCCAGGGGTGGCACATTAAGTGCTGCAGCCCCTAGTAGGTCTCTGAGGGACCCATGCCCTGGGTACCTAGGGTACCATCTACAAGGGCTCACAGGGTGTCCTCAGTATCCAATTGGCATGTACCTAAAGTACTCACATCAGTTTAGAGCGGAAGCAGATAGGCTGGGGTCCTGGATAGCAGGGCCACAGCCTGGCTAGAGTCAAAAAACAGTGAAAACATCAGCAAAAAGTTGGGGGCAACTATGCAGTCGATGCCACTCTCCTACAAAGGGTCTTGAAAAAAACTGTCAGGGAGCGGAATGGGGATATTGTGAAACATATATAGAAACTTTGGAAGAACCACCATCTTCATTAGTGCAATTCTGCCAGACATAGAAAGCGGTAGCTCTAGCCATCGTTCTACCTGTGCCTCAAGCTTGTGTATCGCCGAACCGTAGTTCAGCCTCACCATCTGGTCCACCTCTCTATGGATCTGGACACCCAAATATCTGACTGAGTCATGACACTATTTCAGCGGGAATTTGCACTCCCATTCAACAGTGCCCAGTGACACAATGTCATCCGCATAAAGCGAGACAAGGAGAGGGCCTGTATTGGACTGGATACCTCTTTGGAGTTGTTTCTCCTGAAAGTGGCGGAACAGGGGGTCAGGATGAAAAGTAAGGGAAATAAAGGGCAACCTTGCCTAGTACCACGCGTGAGAGTGAACGGGGTGGACAGGGTGCCATTCAAGCGGAGTCTAGCCATGGGAAGTGCATAAAGCAATGCCGTAAGGTCAATTAAACCTTTGGGGATGCCTAATTTCCTCATCACAGCCCATATAAAAGGCCATTCCAAGGAGTCAAACGCCTTTTCTGAATCAAGTAGGACTGCAGCCGCCTGAACCTCCGGTGCAATTCTGTGAAGCACTGCAAACAATGTATGCAAGTTTAGCGCTGTGGACCTATGAGGTAAGAAAGCCAAATTGCAATGGAAACATGATACGATCCAAGAGCAATGCCAGCCTCAAAGCAATCATTTTAGCAAGGATTTTATAGTCCAAGTTCAAAAGTGACAGCGGTCTATAGGAGCCACAGCTCATTGGGTCCTTGCCAGGTTTGGGCAGCAAAACAATTACTGTCTCACGGAGCGTGGGAGGTAATAATTTATTTTCTAGGGCTTCATTATAGACCTCAAGAAGGTTGAGGGGCAAGTATGTCTTTATAATGTTTATAAAATATGCCTCTAAAGCCATCAAGTCCTGGTGCTGTAGTACCATTTAAGGCACCTATGGCGCCGACAATTTCGTCCTTAGAAAAAGGTTCTATAAGCGGGCCACCTCTTTTACATACTGAAAGTTAATGAACAATTTACCAGACCCCCACGTGGCACTCAAGGGAAAATGGTCCCAAGATGTCGGTGAATTTGACGACTCTGAATGGCGGGAGGCACTGGCCTCACCGCGGGAGGTGGGGATACAGTCAAGACTTAAATTGGTGCAACTTAAAATTTTGCATAGAACTTACTACACCAGATATCTCCTTCACACAATAGAGTGGGCAACACACCCGTACTGCCTGAGGCACTGTGGGGAGGAAGGTACCTTTTTTCATACTCTGTGGGAATGTCCCAAAATAACGGAATATTGGGTGCAAGTGATGAGGACCATATCACAGACGGTGGAGGTGTCGTTGGCTCCCGAACCCAGGAGATGTATACTAAATGTGTGGGAGCCGAATGATCTTACACGCCCAGCACAGGAATGGGCAACAATGGGGATAATGGTGGCGAAGCGCAACATTGCGCATAAATGGGGTGCGAGAGAGACACCGTCGCTTGCCGCCTGGTGTGGAGATCTTGATGTTGCCATGGCGGACGAAAAAACTGTGTTTATCAACCGTGGCTGCCCGAGGAAATGGAACAAGATATGGGGGCCCTGGAATAAATACAGGGGATACATTTGTGAACCTCCAGACATAAGAGCGGAGGGGGACTCAGGTACTGAAAACGAGGAGGAACTGGAATTGAAATGGGGGAGGGTTGTCTTTTGTCGGGGTATTGTGCAGCTCGAGCGCCAAGTGACACAACATCCAACATAAAAAATGTAATGTCTAGAAATATATGGATAATGTACCTAATTTGTTTGTGCCTTAAATGCAAATATAATAAAAAGTTTAATAAAAAAAAAAAAAAAAAGGTTCTGCTAAAAACGTCGGCATGTAGTCCTCAGCAATCTCATTTAGATATGTTCTGCAGTCTTCATCATCATGCATTGCGTGTATGGTATATACATTTGTGTAATATCAATGGAATTCATCCCTAATCTCAGCTGTGTCCGTGTGAATCTGCCTATCGTCAGAGCGGATAGATGCAATGTTGTCCTTCCCCAAACAAGGCCTCAACAGTTGCGCCAGTGTGCGACCCAGTCTGTCCCCTTCGCCATATCGCCGGGCAGTTGCATATTTCCCCAGAAAATGTATTTCGCTGTCAGCGGCTTCCCTGAACTCAGTCAGCAGCAGCAAGCGACTGGCCTGCTTAGCCAGGTGTGGGTGCTTAAGTTGTTCTTCGGCCAAAACCTTTAGACGGTCCTCTATGCGAGTGATTGTACTCCGCAGTGATTTGAGTATCCCAGCATGCTTAGCAATGCATTCCTCCCATATATATGCCTTGAATGCCTCCCACACAGTCACCCATGTGCTGACGGAGCGCACATTTAGGTCAAAGTATGTCACTATTGACTCCTGAATTTCTGCCAAGAGAACCGTATCGTTTAAAGCCTGTCCCTGGAACCTCCACTGTCTCTCAACACCCTCCTGCCTGGGTAGTCGGACATGCATAACGACCGGTGAATGGTCAGAGTATGTTCGAGGCAAATGGGCATAGACCGGAACCAGGGGGCCATTGTATGTGAAACTAGCCAAGAGTCCAGCCGTGTCCAAGTATCGTGAGGGGCTGAAAAGTGAGTGTATGCAGCGTCGGTGGAGAAATGCGTGCGCCATATGTCCACTAGACCGATAGAGTCACAAATGTCAACAAGCACCCTACTGGCTCGGGGTTTAGTGGTGAGGGAATCTGACGTACTGTCAAGTTCAGGTTGCAGAAGTAGGTTAAGGTCCCCCCTACGCAAATAAAGTCAGCTCCTAAGGGAAGCAACAGGGCATGCAAAGAGTGAAAAAAATCGGGGTCATCCACATTCGCCGCATAAATACACAGTAAAGCTATGTTATAACCCATAAGCTTCCCTGTTACCAGAGTGAAACGACCTGCTGTCGTGTCACCAACTCCCCGGGATCGGAACGATGCTCAAAAATGGTCCACCTCTCAATAGAATCAAGGCTGTATGCTGTTATAACACAGATCAGTGAAGTGATCAAGCGAGGGAAGGGAAGGCTGGGGACAGCGGGGAAGGAGACCTGAAATGACACCAAAGGACAATCCTATTCGTAACAGCTTAGAGTGGTTTCTATAGTGTATTCAACAATACCCAGCCCTCAAGTACCTGTAAAGAAAGAAAATGAACGTGATCATTTCTGCTGAGCCCTTTTGGTTTATCTCTCTCCTATTATTCCGCGTAGGATCATGACCACAAACCGTCTTGAAAGGACCCACTATTGACAATGCCAGGAGACACAAAAATAGAGGCAAACATGAATACCACAACCTGTCTATTGGCCAACAATACTAGTTCCTTAACTCAAAACCAGACCTACCCAGACATCACCAGGCCTGGCTTCACAGGGTAGTAAGAGATAGTATCACCGGCTCTTCTACTGTTCCCTGCTATTTGTATGCAGCCTGAACATAGAGGAAAAAACATAGATTCAAACCTATAAATCAAATGTGCTAACATATAAGGGATACTTCACTTGCCATTCAGTGAAATATTTTATAAGGACATTTTTTGCGTAAGTTATATATTGTTAGCAACCAGCTGCACCATGTTATGCTGCACCTTTTCAGAGTAACAATAAGGACTGTACAAAGAACAAACACACATGAAGACATACAACATAGAGAAGTGCCCCATTCTAGTCCGGGCACAGGACGGGCCGCTGAGTTAGTTTAAGTGCCCGAAGAAATGCCGGTATTCCTACCACCTGTACGAGAGGACATACGTGTCTCTCACCAACAGGGAGGAACACCGCAATGATTAACGTAGCACACAATGCGTTTTGAAATATAGGTATCCCTACCACCTGCACAAGAGAACAAACATGTCTCTCACCAACAAGGAGGGCCACCGTACTACAGGAATGAGGCTTCACGCCTCCACAGAGCAAGGTTCCTCAGGTTGCGTGGCACAGTTATGCTTGCGTAGTCAAGCCCAGGTCCAAGAACAGTGTAGGTGGTGTTACGACCCCCCCTCCGGACCATTACTCTGATGCTGGAAGGAGCGGCTCACCAATACGTCCGATGCATCCTCCGTGGGATCTCCAGAATAATCAGCAGTGCTGCGGGGATGTGCTAATGACTCCTTCCACTCTCCCTGACGGCAGCGCGCCACCCGCAAGGCTTCTCGGGAAGTGTAGTCTTTTCCCGCTATAGTGACAGGACGGAAAGGAAGACGCTTGGACCCCGTTTACTTCGTTTCAAGGTGAGACAGGGTTCAAGTGAAGCCGGGAGGGCGAGAGATTATGACACCTGCTCTATCATTATGCACATGATTTAGTTGGAAGGGCAACCGCTTGTGAATAAGTATAGCAGTTTCCCTGGAATAGGTACTGTAGTTCGCATAGTAATGGTGCAACCCCCAGCCAGAGGCAACCGTTGTGGGAGCAGTAGAGGATAAATGTGTCTCCTGTAAAAAAACAATGTCAGCCTTGTGGCACTGGAAATAGCTAAACATGTTTCCTCTTCCTAGTATTGTTCAGACCCTGCACATTCCATGTAAGGAAGTTAATGTCAGAGACAGTGGAGAGCCTACCCACCATCATCACAAGTTGTCAGAGTAACAAAAAACATAAATACGTCAATATTAACACGTGGAACACCATGGCAAACAAGTTGTGTTAGGAACAAATGACACCCTATAACTAAAGAAACCCCCTCCCCCACCCACCCACCCATCCCCTCAATTTCGATATAGGGGAAATCCAAGTCCCCATAGTAGTTCAAAGCAAATATCACTATGACCAAGTATAGACATAGCAAAAGTGTGCAAACGCACTGGGGGAGAGGCGACACCTCCCCTTGTCCCGGGAACATTTAGACATGTAATAAAAGTTCGGTGTGGCCAGAACCCAGAGTCCAAAACCTAAACTTTCTGGAAAAGAAGAAAAAGTGGAAAAAATTCAACAAATACACTCAATACTTATCGATGTTCTGCAATATTAAGGTCTTTCAGCTTGCTGAAAATAGTTCCATACTGGAGCCAGAGTTCGGCATCGAGGGCGAACGTTCAGGGGTGGGCGATTTCCTTGGGGGCTCAGTGTTTGCTCGATTTTTGGGAATTCTTGGGCCTCCGCTGGAGTTTCAAAAATCCTTGATCTGCCATCCATGTCCACCTACAGTCCCGCAGGGTACAGCATTCCATATTTTAGTCCGGCTTTGCGGAGCCTGGCTTTGATCGGTGCTAATTTTCAACCGGCTTCCTGAACCATCACGGTGAAGTCTGGGTACAAGGAGATGGATGAGCCCTGCCAGTCCAACGACCCACATTCCTATGCAATCCCCAATGCAGTGTCCCTGTCTTTAAAGTTCAGAAGCCGTGCCATGATAGGGCGAGGTGGATAGCCTGGGTTAGGCCGTGGCCCAAGGGATCTGTGCGCCTGTTCGACAACAAAAGTCGCAGTAAAGGACTCCCGACCGAATAGGTCAACCAGAAGGTCTTCAACAAAACCAGCTAATTGTACTGTACTTGTGGACTCAGGCACTCGTACATTGTTGCGTCTCCCTCTGGCTTCAAGGTCCTCATTCTTTATGGCAATATTCTTCAATAGGCCTTCCATCATTTCCAGTCGTTTAGTAGCCTGGGCCGAGCCATTCTCTAAGTCTGAGATTCGACCCTCAGCTGTGTCAAGTCTCTTGTCATGCTGAACTAGTCTGACCCCCGGTTTGTCGAGCCGTTTGCCCAGTATGTCAAAGCGAGTGTCAAGGGCTCAAAAACCCGCCTTGAGTTCTGCCATGAGTGCCTCATTGCCCTGCACGTGGGGCTGCTGTCTGATCTCCTCCCTCCGCCATCGTACTAGTTGTTGCGTATGTGGGCCAGTAGGCGCACACACAGTGTAGGCACTCTATGCACTTCCAAGCCTCCCCACGCTGATCAATAGTGGCAGGGGGAGGTGCTATGGCAATTTTGGTAGTAGTGTGAGCCGAGCCTCGCAGGCAGGGAGACGCTCCTCTGTCTGGCCCACCAGGAAGGTTTCAATGCCTCTGCAAGGGGGAAAAGTGTGCCCTGTGTCATGAGAAACACTGTATAATTAACAAGGAGACCCGATAAGGTAGCTTCGGACCTCGGGTGATTATTTATTACAAAGAACAAAGGTCCTTAGCTTAAGGTAGATAAAAATAGCATTTCAACATAGGCTGCAATGAGAACTATGGATAGTTTTCCAATGTCCAGCCGGACAAAGGAGCGTTTATTTAGAATAAATGTCACAGGAATTAAACAAATTGAGAGCAAGGAAGAAGAATAAGGCAAGGGCACAATCCTGTGTCGAGTTTTGAAAGAGGGAAAGTAAAGAAATACATAGAAAAAATATATATCAGGCAGAAACTTTGGAGCAAATGGTGGCTTTCGAAAAGCTCAAAACCACAGTAACCACAATGAAGTTTACACAATGGGTACATTGCGGTACTGTTTAGAAAGTCGACGTTTCGATCCCTAGCTCCTAATACAGTGGGATCATCTTCAGGACTAAACAATAAGCAGTTGCCTGATTTAATGCTTGGAGAGACCGAGGGGTCTTGAATGATAACTCGTGGTATGCCCAGTTACGTGGTTGTATGATCGCGTCTTGGCCAAGAGTCTCTGGTGGAGGAACTTCGTAATAGAGGTCCCCTTGCCTTGTTCTTCTTCCTTGCTCTCAATTTGTTTAATTCCTGTGACATTTATTCTAAATAAACGCTCCTTTGTCCGGCTGGACATTGGAAAACTATCCATAGTTCTCATTGCAGCCTATGTTGAAATGCTATTTTTATCTACCTTAAGCTAAGGACCTTTGTTCTCTGTGTCATGAGAGAGGCATGTGGGCTAACCCCCTGCCCAAGCCGGGAGC
The DNA here is from genome assembly GCF_964204655.1 of Triturus cristatus. Lineage (NCBI taxonomy): Eukaryota > Metazoa > Chordata > Amphibia > Caudata > Salamandridae > Triturus > Triturus cristatus. Next base: position 251,443,876 of record NC_140580.1, on the reverse strand, counting down.
CCGCGGTATCCAGAAATGCCCCGTGGCGTCTGTAGCAGCAAGGCGCCCTTAGCCCACAACATGCGCCTAAATGTTGTTCCACCCAGTCAGGTCGCGGGAGCGCCGAGGTCATGGGGAGCGCCGCGCTCTGTTTTCCAGACGGCGCGTGAGCCGCAATTGAGGTCACGGCTTAATGGTGACACGCAAGCCACAGCACGCATCTCGATGGCGCTGCGGCTCCCGATTACCAATTGGCGGCAGAGAGGCATCGCCGCAGTCCGGGTGTCGTGTAGAAGTCGGTTGCATCAACGCCGTGCTGTTTTACAGCGTGTGGACTCCGGTGTGAGAAGTTGGCCTGGCATATGCTGTCCACTAGTTATAGGGGACACCTTGCACCAGTCCAATTCGACTCTTAAGGTGACCTTTAAAGAAAGCTATCCTAGTGGTAGCTGTGGAGAGCAGCCTTCAGGCTAAGTCTTGAAGGAGTGTTAAGCTTATTGTTTTACTATGGATAACCTCTTGAATGACCAAATGAAAGAGTAGTCCACACAGGTGTATATTCAAAATATATGTATTTTTTCTAAGAACAAATCCCACTAGTCTCTTGTGAGGCTGGAGCTAAAGATACAATTCAATAAAGCATTTATAACAACAATAAATAGCACTGGAATCACAGGGCCCCAGGGGGGGACCAAACCATATATTAAAAAAGTGGTATAAGAACCACGACAGTTCTGCAGACAGTGCCTAGGGCACTTAGGATCGCTGGCCCCTTACGAAACCACCCAAGGTAGTGAGAAAGGGGACCCACGGGAAGCGTGTGCAGTGTTTAAACTACAGTCGGGATCCCTATTAAACCCAATGGGAAATGTCGCAGTTGGAAATTGCAAGAATCTGGACACTTCTAGCAGGAGTTCAAGTTCAGGAGTTTAGAGTTAAGCTCTTGGAGGGCCCACACCCACGACAGTACCGAGGTACCACTGTTAACTGCCCCAGGGAAGCCAGGTGCGTAGGTCGTTTTCGGTGTCGGGTCGATGTCTCGTTTTCAATGGAAAAACGTGAAGAACTGCTGCTGGCGTGAAGCGTTGTCGATGTCGTGCAGATTGAAGATGTAGATCTTGAAGGTAAGGACCTGAAAGCAGAAGGGACAGAGTCTGGGTCACTAGCCAGTGACCAGGGGCCTTTGGAGCAAGAGCCCTTCCATGTCGGGTGTTTTCAGGTGAAGACGGGTAGCTTGGATCAGCAGCCAAGGGGTCCAGGAGGCTTCAAGGAAGGCCAGCTTCTGGAGGGCGACTGTCCCATGAAAGATGAAGGCCGCTGCGATATTAGTGTCCGGATTGGATCCACTAAGCCTTGGCAACCGCAACCCACGCAAGAATCAGAAAACAGCTACGCTGCAGACCCACGAGGTCTGAGCGAGGTCTCCAGCGAGGAGACTGTAGAGCAGGCCTGGAGCAATCAGGGGAGCCCTTAAAGTAAAGATTGACCTCTGCTAGGTCCCACCAGTCGAGAGACAAAGGACAGCGGGAGGCAGCAATTTGGAGTGCATAAAGATGAGCCCACGGGTCGCCGGAGCGGGCAAGAGCGTCGTCCTTTGGCACAAGTTATGCTGAGAGGTTGGCTCAATGATGGGCCAAAGCACAACTTCCCCACTGGTCGGGTTTGTGTGCTGTGCAAGAGGTGGCCGGTGTCATGAGGTATTGGGTATCTCGGCACCCACAGGTATCAAGGTGCTGAGCTTTGCTGTGCACACTCACTGGCCTCTGGGATGCTTGGGAACCCACCTCAGGGTAGGCAGAAGTCTTCGTTGTCCGTAGGAGCAGCGGAGTTCCAACCGGGTCACTTGCAGTGTTTCAGGTGCCTGCCAAGCAGGGGGGTAACTCCTTTACCCCAAGGGAAATTTCTTCATTCAGCTGAGCGGCAGCTCGTCGAAGGTTCAAGTCTTTGAAGAAAAGTTCTCATCCAAGATTAATCTGAGGCTCTGGGGACCCTGCACCCACCTTTATCCAGGGATTAGGGGAGTGTCTAAATCAGAGCCCACCAATGGGAGTTCAGGCGGGAAAGGTTGGCTACACCCTCTCCCCTTTGTGTGTTTCCCGCCTGGGCAGGGGACAGGATGCCCCTGAACCGGTTTGAGGCGGTGTATGCAGAAGTAGGCACTGGGGAAGCCTACGTGCAAGTTTGAAAGACATCCTAAGGTGCACCCACCAAGTTCCAATCCACATAGTCTGTCTGGGGAGGTGGGGACACCTCCCTGCAACAAGATCCCTATTGTCCAGCTGCCGCGGCTGGAGTTTTGCCCAGCAACAGGCAGCCAGAATCGTGTGGGTGGCGGGTAGCATCCATTTTGTACTACGTGTGCTCTTTTAAATTGGTGTCTAAAATCTGCCGCTTTTACCATATCACCACTCTAGCAGGGGGGAATCATGTCCTCATTCCCATGGCTGGATTGGGGGTATGATTCCACGATGTTTGACACCAAACATAAAATGGTTCTGTGCAGCCACTCTCAAGTTATCACGCTATCGCGATTACTTATAATGCGGTTAAGAGTATATGGTATGGCTGCACTACAAATAACCTCGCAATAGGTTTAATGAAGGTTGCAGAGGGGCCCTACTCAGGTAGGGGTTTCCCCTCACACATATCTCATCACCCTGCCTTGTAGGATTAGCAAGGCCTGCCTTAGGGGTGACCTATGAGGATATATGTGTTGTATTTAAGTGGGATACAGGATACCTATATCCCTGTAAGGGGTGCAAGCACCACCTTACCCAGACTACAGTAGTGGTCTGGTGGTGTCAGTAAAGTACTCACATCAGTTTAGAGAGGAAGCAAATAGGCTGGGGTCCTGGATAGCAGGGCCCCAGCCTGGCTAGAGTAAAAAAACATCAGCAAAAAGTTGGGGGCAACTATGCAGTCGATGCCACTCTCCTTCATAACCCCCCCCCCCCCCCAAACGCATTCATGTTCTAAGAGGAAATATCTGGAGAGGCCATCTGTATTGGCATGGTTGCTCCCAGGTCTATGTTCCACTGTATAGTCCATCCCCTGTAGGGAAATGGACCACCTGAGTAGTTTGGGGTTTTCACCCTTCATCTGTTTTAGCCATAGGAGGGGCTTATGGTCGGTTTGAACAATGAAGTGAGTGCCAAACAAGTATGGCCTCAGCTTCTTCAAGGCCCAGACCACAGCAAATGCCTCCCTCTCTATGGCTGACCAACGTTTCTCTCTGGGGGTCAACCTTCTGCTAATAAAAGCTACTGGTTGATCCTGGCCCTCTTCATTCAGTTGTGATAATACAGCACCTACCTCCACCTCAGATGCATCAGTTTGAACTATCAATTCTTTGGAGTAGTTGGGGCTTTGGAGCACTGGAGCAGAGCACATGGCCTGTTTTAGGTCATCAAAAGCTTCCTGACAGCTGACAGTCCACTGAACCTTTTTGGGCATCCTCTTAGAGGTTAAGTCATTTAAGGGGATCACAATGGATCCATATCCCTTTACAAATCTTCTGTAGTAACCAGTCAGGCCTAAGAAACCTCGGACCTGAGTCTGGGTGGTTGGAGCAACCCAGTCCATGATGGTCTGGATTTTGCTCTGTAGTGGTTGAACCTGGCCTCCACCTACAAGGTGGCCCAGGTACACAACCTGACTCTGCCCTATCTGGCATTTGGTAGCCTTGATAGTGAGTCCTGCCTTTTGCAGGACTTCCAAAACTTTCCTCAGGTGGATCAGGTGATCCTCCCAGGTGGAGCTGAAGACAGCAATATCATCTAGATATGCTGCACTAAAGTCATCCAGGCCTGTGAGGACTTGGTTCACCAACCTTTGAAAAGTGGCAGGTGCATTTTTCAAACCAAAGGGCATTACAATAAATTGATAGTGCCCACCAGGGGTTGAAAATGCTGTTTTGGCTTTTGCAGATTCAGCTAACCTTATCCGCCAGTAACCAGCTGTCAGATCAAATGTGCTCAGATATTTGGCTGAGGCCAATTTATCTATGAGCTCATCTGCTCTGGGAATGGGATGTGCATCAGTCCTAGTGACTGCATTGAGTCCTCTGTAGTCTACACAGAACTTCATCTCTTTCTTGCCACCCTGGGTGTGAGGTTTGGGTATCAGGACTACTGGGCTAGCCCAAGGGCTATCTGAGGGCTCAATAACTCCCAATTCCAACATCTTTTGGACTTCTGTCCTTATGCAGTCCCTGACATGGTCAGGTTGCCTGTAGATCTTATTCTTCACAGGCAGACTGTCCCCAGTGTCCACTTCATGAGTGCACCAGGTGGTCTGACTTGGAGTCAGTGAAAACATATGTCTGAATGACTGGAGAACTTGTCTGCAGACAGACTGTTGCTGGGCAGTGAGGCTGCCTGCCAAGGCTACACCATCTACTGACCCATCATCAGGGTTGTGAGAGAGCAGGTCTGGGAGAGGGTCACTCTTCTCCTCCTGTCCCTCATCAGTTGCCATGAGCACGCCCATGTCAGCCCTGTCCACATATGGTTTCAGTCTGTTTACGTGAAGTACCCTGTGGGGACTTCTGGGAGTGCCAAGGTCCACCAAGTAGGTGACTTCTCCCTTCTGTTCCAATATGGTATAGGGTCCACTCCATTTGTCTTGGAGGGCTGCTGGGGCCACTGGTTCCAACACCCATACCTTCTGTCCTGGCTGGTACACCACCAGTACAGCCTTTTGGTCATGCCAGGCTTTTTGTAATTCCTGGCTTGCCTCAAGGTTTTTTGTTTCCTTCTTCATGTACTCGGCCATCCGGGAGCGGAGACCAAGTACATAGTCCACAATATCCTGTTTAGGGGTTTGAGAGGTAACTCCCATCCCTCCTTCACTAGACAGCGTGGCCCTCTGACAGGGTGGTCAAACAAAAGTTCAAAAGGGCTGTAACCAACCCCCTTCTGTGGCACCTTCATGTATGCAAAGAGAAGGCAGGGAAGAAGAACATCCCTTTTCCGCCTGAGCTTTTCTGGGAGTCCTTTGATCATACCCTTGAGGGTCTTGTTAAATCTTTCAACAAGCCCATTGTATTGAGGATGATAAGGGGTGGTGAACCTGTAGTTAACACCACACTCCTTCCACATTGCCGTGAGGTAACTACTCATAAAGTTTGCATCTCTGTCCGACAATACCTCCTTAGGGAACCCTACCCTGGAAAAGATTCCCAGGAGGGCTCTTGCCACCACAGGTGCTGTGATGGTTCTAAGGGGAATAGCTTCTGGGTACCTGGTGGCATGATCTACTACCACCAGTATAAACCTGTGCCCAGATGCTGTTGGTGGGTCAAGGTGACCAACAATGTCAATCCCTACCCGTTCAAAGGAAACCCCCACCACATGTAGTGGTATCCGGGGGGCCTTTGTGGACTTACCTGCCTTGCCACTGGCCTGGCAGGTAATACAAGAGCTACAAAAACTCTTGCAGTCCTCACTCATTTGAGGCCAATGAAAGTGAGGGACAATTCTATCCCAGGTCTTATTTTGGCCTAGGTGGCCTGCTAAGGAAATATCATGGGCTAGTGTGAGCAGGAAACCCCTAAACTTCTGAGGTATGACCAACCTCCTGGCTGCACCAGGCTTGGGGTCTCGACCCTCAGAGTAAAGGAGTCCATCATCCCAATATACCTTATGGGTTCCATTAGCATTCCCAGCAGCCTCAGCAGCTGCCTGCTGTCTGAGTGGTTTAAGAGTGGGGCAGCTTTGCTGCTCCAGGCTCAAGTCTGCCCTAGAAGGTCCCCCTGTCCCCAAGAACTCAACCTGATCAGGCTCAAGTTCCTCTGAGACAGTTCCTTCTTCAAGGGTCAGATCCTCTTCTGCTACAAGAGTCTCTTCAGACTGATCCTGGGGGGAAGGCACCGCCTTACCCCTGCTACTCCTCCTCTTGGGAGGTCCTTGGTCCATTTTTCCAGGATCCAAGGCCTGTTCAGTTTCTGTCAGCTTAGCTTTTGACCTTGTCAGGGCAAACACTTCTGCAGGGATACCCAGCATTGCTGCATGAGTAGTTAGCTCCACCTCAGCTCATGCTGAGGTCTCCAAATCATTTCCTAGCAAACATTCTACTGGTAGGTCTGCACTCACCACAACCTTCTTTACGCCAGTTACCCCTCCCCGAGAGAAGTTCACAACTGCCAGAGCGTGGTTAGTACTGACATTGCTCGCATTGGTCACTTGGTAAGTTTCCCCAAGTATGATTTGGCTAGGGTCCACAATGTCCTTCGTCACCATGGTGACACTAGCCCCTGTGTCCCTGTATGCTAGAGACTCCCTTCCATTTATCCTAGGCTGTTGTTTGTATTTGCCCAGACCACTGGGACTCACCAATAGGCACAGGTCCCCATCACAAACTAGCACAGCCTGAGTAGGTGTCCTGACTAGGCCAGAGTCCTCTCCAGATCCCAGGGTCAACCCTACTATACCCTTATTCTGTGTACCACCACCTATAGCTGAACTAGGGGGAACAGATGCCTTAGGGGCAGGTGGAGTGGTAGTTGTGGAGTCTTTGGCCTTGTTACAGTCTAAAGTCCAATGGGTTTTCTGCTTACAGTTTTTACACCATGTCTTCCTTGGCTGTTTAGCTTTGTTCGATTGGGAATTCTCATATGCTGCTTTTTGGGGGCCTGTTGAAGACTGCTGGTCTTTTCCCTTTTCCCCACCCTTCTCAGAGTTTTTGGCATCTTCCTTTTTAGTTGCACCCCCCAATGGCTGGACCTTTTGCTTGATCCTGGTTCTGACCCATTTGTCTGCCTTCTTTCCCAATTCTTGGGGAGAGGTCAGATCTGAGTCCACCAGGTGCTGATGCAATAGCTGATTCTAACAGTTATTAAGGATCTGCTCCCTCATGATGAGATTGTACTATCCTTGGTAATCATTTACTTTACTGCCATTTAACCAGAGCCTTGGTAGCATAATCTACAAAGTCTACCCAATCTTGATTCTGTGCTTTCTGGGTATCTCTGAACTTTAACCTGTATTGATCAGTGGTTAGACCAAACCCATCTATTAAAGCACTCCTCAAGATATAATAATCATCAGCATCCTCTTCTCTAACAGAGAGGAGCTTGTCTCTTCCTTTGTCAGCAAAGGAGAGCCATAAGATTGATGCCCACTGCTCTACTGGGACCCTCTGAACCTTACAGGCCCTTTCAAGTGCAGTGATCCACTTATGGATGTCATCCCCTGTCTGATAGGGGGGCACAATCTTATGCAGGTTCCTATTGTCAGGAGCTCTCTCTCTAACTCTAGGGGTATTATTACTGCCACCAGGGGTCTCCAGACCCCACTTCTTTGAAGCTTTCTGAAGATCCAGGGACTCCCTGTCTAATGCTAGCTGTTCTCTCCTGAGCTGAAGCTTGGCGTGCTCAAACCGGATCAGTCTGCATTTCCTCTCTTCAGAGGACTCTCTTCTCTGAGAAGAGGCAGAGGTCTTGTTGGATCTCCCAGAATGGACAGACCCCCTTGAGGGGGATCTGTTCCTCCTGTATGGATCCACCATTCTCCCATTAGGGATGGAGGGGGTACCCCTTGGGTCCCCACCTCCATGTTGTGAGTGGTCTTGTTCTTCCAGGTCAAGTTCATTGTCCTCTTCCTGGTCCTCATCAGAGTCCACCACCTGGGTGTCCTCTTCTGTGGGATGCCCACCCAACCTGTCTACCCCATCAGACACTAGAGTCTGCTTGAAGTCTGCAATGAGCAGAATTTCTCTGAGACGTTGTGTGTTGGCACCTTTGGTTGTCTTCAAATGTCTAGCAGTGCACATCTCCCTAAGCTCAGCAAAAGTGAGATTGTCATACCTGTCGACTGGGACCTTTTGGGGTCCTTCCAGGGCCTTATGGGCTCCTGATCCTGAAGACATTTCTAGTGTAGTGGATTGTTGCATCTACCTACACTAGGTGTGGCCTACTGAACCCTTTCTTGAGTTGTAGTCAAGGTGTGCTAAGCCCTCTACACACAACTCCTAAGTTCAGTAGAACTTATTGTATTCTATGCTGAATTTATATGTACCTTTAGTACCAAAGTGGCTTTCACTTTAGAAATTCAATTTGTTATCTGGTAAAACAATGGCAAGCTTGAATCCAACCGCTGTACACCAATGTGAGAAGTTGGCCTGGCATATGCTGTCCACTAGTTATAGGGGACACCTTGCACCAGTCCAATTCAACTCTTAAGGTGATAGGTTAAAAGACAACCTTTAAAGAAAGCTATCCCAGTGGTAGCTGTGGAGAGCAGCCTTCAGGCTAAGTCTTGAAGGAGTGTTAAGCTTATTGTTTTACCATGGATAACCTCTTGAATGACCAAATGAAAGAGTAGTCCACACAGGTTTATATTCAAAATATATGTATTTAAGAACAAATCCCACTAGTCTCTTGTGAGGCTAGAGGTAAAGATACAATTCAATAAAGCATTTATAACAACAATAAATAGCACTGCAATCACAGGGCCCCGGGGGGGGACCAAACCATATATTAAAAAAGTGGTATAAGAACCACGACAGTTCTGCAGACAGTGCCTAGGGCCCCTTACGAAACCAACCAAGGTAGTGAGAAAGGGGACCCACGGGAAGCGTGTGCAGTGTTTAAACTACAGTCGGGATCCCTATTAAACCCTATGGGAAATGTCGCGGTTGGAAATTGCAAGAATCTGAACACTTCTAGCAGGAGTTCAAGTTCAAGGGGTTTAGAGTTAAGCTCTTGGAGGGCCCACACCCACGACAGTACCGAGGTACCACTGTTACCTGCCCCAGGGAAGCCGGGTGCATAGGTCGTTTTCGGTGTCGGTCGATGTCTCGTTTTCAATGGAAAAACGGGAAGAACTGCTGCTGGCGTGAAGCGTCGTCGATGTCGTGCAGATTGAAGATGTAGATCTTGAAGGTAAGGACCTGAAAGCAGAGGGGACAGAGTCTGGGTCTCTAGCCAGTGACCAGGGGCCTTTGGAGCAAGAGCCCTTCAATGTCGGGTGTTTTCAGGTGAAGACGGGTAGCTTGGATCAGCAGCCACGGGGTCCAGGAGGCTTCAAGGAAGGCCAGCTTCTGGAGGGTGACTGTCCCACGAAGGATGAAGGCCGCTGCGGTGTTACTGTCTGGATTGGATCCACTAAGCCTTGGCAACCGCAACCCACGCAAGAATCAGAAAACAGCTACGGTGCAGATCCACAAGGTCTGAGCGAGGTCTCCAGCGAGGAGACTGTAGAGCAGGCCTGGAGCAACCAGGGGAGCCCTTTAAAGTAAAGATTGACCTCTGCTAGGGCCCACCAGTCGAGAGACAAAGGACCGTGGGAGGCAGCAATTTGGAGTGTGTACAGATGAGCCCACGGGTTGCCAGAGTGGGCTGGAGCGTCGTCCTTTGGCACAAGTTATGCTGAGAGGTTGGCTCAATGATGGGCCAAAGCACAACTTCTCCACTGGTCGGGTTCTTGTGCTGTGCAAGAGGTGGCCGGTGTCCTGGGGTATTGGGTATCAAGGCACCCACGGGGCCCACGGTGCTGAACTTTGCTGTGCACACTCACTGGCCTCTGGGATGCTTGGGAACCCACCTCAGGGTAGGCAGAAGTCTTCGTTGTCCGTAGGAGCAGCAGAGTTCCAACCGGGTCACTTGCAGTGTTTCAGGTGCCTGCCAAGCAGGGGGGTAACTCCTTTACCCCAAGGGAGATTTCTTCATTCAGCTGAGCGGCAGCTCATCAAAGGTTCAAGTCTTTGAAGCAAAGTTCTCGTCCAAGATTAATCTTTAATCAGGGATTAGGGGAGTGTCTAAATCAGAACCCACCAATGGGAGTTCAGGCGGGAAAGGGTGGCTACACCCTCTCCCCTTTGTGTGTTTCCCGCCTGGGCAGGGGACAGGATGCCCCTGAACCGGTTTGAGGCGGTGTATGCAGAAGTAGGCACTGGAGAAGCCTACGTGCAAGTTTGAAAGACATCCTAAGGTGCACCCACCCAGTTCCAATCCACATAGTCCGTCTGGGGAGGTGGGGACACCTCCCTGCAACAAGATCCCTATTGTCCAGCTGCCGTGGCTGGAGTTCTGCGCAGCAACAGGCAGCCAGAATCGTGCGGGTGGCGGGTAGCATCCATTTTGTACTACATGTGCTCTTTTAAATTGGTGTCTAAAATCTGCCGCTTTTACCATATCACCCCTCTAGCAGGGGGGAATCATGCCCTCGTTCCCATGGCTAGATTGGGGGTATGAGTCCACGATGTTTGACACCAAACATGACATGGTTCTGTGCAGCCACTCTCAAGTTATCACGCTATCGCGATTACTTATAATGCGGTTAAGAGTATATGGTATGGCTGCACTACAAACAACCTCGCAATAGTTTTAATGAAGGTTGCTGAGGGGCCCTACTCAGGTAGGGGTTCCCCCTCACACATATCTCAGCACCCTGCCTTATAGGATTAGCAAGGCCTGCCTTAGGGGTGACCTATGAGGATATATGTGTTATATTTAAGTGGGATACAGGATACCTATATCCCTGTAAGGGGTGCAAGCACCACCTTACCCAGACTACAGTAGTGGTCTGGTGGTGTCAGTTTATATGGCTGTCCCAGGGGTGGCACAATAAGTGCTGCAGCCCCTGGTAGGCCTCTGAGGGATCCATGCCCTGGGTACCTAGGGTACCATCTACAAGGGCTCACAGGGTGTCCTCAGTATCCAATTGGTATGTACCTAAAGTACTCGCATCAGTTTAGAGAGGAAGCAGATAGGCTGGGGTCCTGGATAGCAGGGCCACAGTCTGGCTAGAGTCAAAAAACAGTCAAAACATCAGCAAAAAGTTGGGGGCAACTATGCAGTCGATGCCACTCTCCTACTTCCGGGATGATCGTTTGTTCCGGGGGGTTCGGCGCATCTCCGAAACTACATGACCATCTTGGTCAGCGGTTCGGCCACGCCCCCAAGTCAAAGGTACTTAGAAATTTGGCTGCACCTAATTTGTCTATCAGCTCATCTGCTCTTGGAGTAGATGAGCATCTGTCTTGATGACAGAGTTGAGCCCTCTATAGTCCACACAGAACCTCATTTCTCTCTTTCCACCCTGTGGATGAGGTTTGGAGACTAGAACCACTGGGTTGGTCCAGGGGCTCTCAGAGGGCTTAATAACCCCTAACTCCAGCATCCTGCTGACTTCAGCTCAGATGCTTTCCTTGACTTGATCAGACTGGCGATAGATTTTGTTTTTGTCAGGTGAACTGCCACCAGTGTACACATCAGAGCTTGGATTGCGGAGATGACGGAGAAAAACGCCTCCATGTAGCCGCACGTGACCACGCCCCCCCGATGGCAATGGTGAAGGCGATAGCGAAGCAGTCTCGACGTCTACGATAACGGCTGAAAACTGCCGATAAAGACCTGAATTAATCCGACGTGGTGTCCCCCGCGTTTTACGGCCTGCAGCGGCCTGCATCTGTAGCAGATTTAGGAAATAATTGAAATCAACAACAAGGCACTGCACATAGGAACAGAATCACACGAGGACGATGCAGACGGCTACGGAGCGCCACGCCTCCGTGTAGCCACAGGTGATCCCCGGCCCCACCCTCTGCAATGGCGGCACGTTCCTAGCTGGTCGGTTTTCGGCATGCTGCTGCTCCCGGTGATGCGGTTGTTTTCTTGAGCAGCGAGGCAAGATGTTTGAAGAGTGAGGGAAACGCCGTGGAACAGGACGTTTCTCCATCTGAGGGAAGAAAACGGCGGTTTTCGCAGCGGCGGAGTGGATCTCAAAATCAGATGATGAGGGAAAAGCAGAGTTCTGGGCACCGAGTCGAATTCCCTGAGTTCCCTCCGCGGTGAAATATGCGAAATATGCGAAAAGCGCTTTAAAATGACTTTAAGACACAATATCAAGCGCTTTACTGAAAGGATTTGATTTAGCGCTGCACCAACCGAACTGGACAACCAGAAGGTAACAAGCAACTGTGAAAGGGTCTGAATGGTGGTTAGAATTTCCAGCGAAGGGTAAAGCAGCGGCTTTTGACTTAAGTGCAGTTTTTGAATTTAGATCCGTTTCTTCTGGGCTTATCGATGTTGTCATATGGAAATACACGTTCTTACAAGGACTAAATGCCCGTTGAATAAGCACCGAAAGGTATTTTCTTGATCTAATTAAGCGCCCGGCAGCTAGTGGAGCGCTCTAGTTAAAGCATTTAAGGGCGCAAGCTGGTTCTGGCCGGTTTATAAGGCAATAAATGCTTGATTGACTGTGACTGTGCTGTGCCCAGTTGAGTGCTATGAAGGTATCGCAGAGCACTTGACGGCTCCCGGACTTAGCGGACCTAGTGGACCTAGTGGAGGCGCAGCAGAAAATCAGCGACAAGAACTTTTTGCAACTAGCGCCTAGGGGAAAAAAAAAAAGAAATCTTATTCTGCAACAAAGAGAACATACAGAGCTGTTTTTTAGGCCTGGTTTGAAAACGCTTCATGATAGAATGGATTCAATGAAACGACAAGTCCTAGAAGTAAAATAAAAAAAGTGTGGTTTTACCTCTTTGTACCTCTCTGTACTGCCTGCACTGTTGGCACTGCTTGTGTGTAAATCTCCGACAGGGGGGTGCTTGTTCATTTGAAGTACTTGAGCACCCAAGAAAACAGGAAGAATATTTCTTGAAAGTTAATACTCTATACCCTATTGCTGGGTTAAGGAAAAAACCTGTTACCTGGTATTTGAGATATAGTGGGGTAAAATGGGTAAATTGTTGAATGCTCGTATTAAAGCTAAGGCTCGTCGCCTTCAGATCAAGGAAGCAAAGGAAGCGGCTCTGATGGCAGATAAGGAATCCTCTCAAAAATCTCCGGAACTCAACTCTACATTTGAGAGTACAGATGAACAGGAATCACTCTCTGCCGAACCATTAAGCCAGACTAGTATTTTAGTAGATACGACGACGGCAGGTATGAACTTAATCACTGCCTGCCCGGCTTTGCCCCAACCAGATAATATTGGATCTGTTACCCCCAAGAAAGCGAAAGCAGTTATTAAAGAAGCAAGACAGTTTTCCCTTTTTCTAAAATATTAATAAAATAACCTCAAAAAATTCTGTGAGTCCTGCCTTAAATCTGCAACCCGATGAGAAGATCTCAGGGAATTCTCAACCCTCATTTGCTCCACTATGTGCAAAGCCTGCCTTAGTCAGTCATGGAGCTTCCGAAGCTGTCACACAACTGAATATGTGTTCAAACACTGCACCTTTGCTGGGACCGATATCTTACCAAGATGTTGATTCATCGCTGCTTACTGTCTCAAAGGAGTTTCGTTCAGGAAATATTTTACGAGCACAAGTCTTGGTCCAGATGGAAGGTATTTCCATTCCCATTCTCTCCGGCTCCTCTGTATTTCCGCCGGCAAAGTTAAAGACACAGTCTCAATTGGGTGCACAGAAGACAGCCTCATCTGAAGATACACTGTCAATGGCTGAGCATATGGTTACTCCACCACCTTATGCCACGGATCCTTTCAGTCCCGTCCTTAGTCTGAACACTGAGTCAGCAAGTGAGGTTCAGATGACGGTTAAAGACATGCTAAATTTAATTTTAGAAGAGGTTCGGGAGTTGAAAAAAACTCAGAGAGTGGAACTCTCCTCTATACATCAGCGACTGGAGAAAATTGAGGATGTAATTTCTGGTTTCCCTCTAAGACTTCAAGAAGCTGAGGCTCGGATTTCTATCCTTGAGGATCAGATGACAGTGGTAAAAGAAGAGGTTAAGGTGGCAGCCAAAAATAGGCAGATATTTGAAAATAAATTGGATGAGTTGGAAAATTACACACGGAGATCCAATCTTCGAATAGTTGGAGTCCCGGAGGGACTAGAGGGGGCCAACACCATACAATGGGTCACCTCATTCATTAGGCAAAAAGTTATTCCTGAATTTGAAGGGGACCAGACTATTACCAGGGCGCATCGGGTACCCGCTCACCCCTTTCCTAACTCCTCGCTGCCACGCACAATACTTTTAAACTTTTCTGATTTTCGCATCAAGGAAACAATACTTTCTAAAGCTATACAGCAAAGACAGTTTTCAGTAAACGAAACATCAAAGTGCTGTATTTGAAAGTCTAAGTTGAAAGTTCTGGTGAAAGGCAAATTTTTCATGTTCTCTGACTTAGATGAAGCTCAGGAGCTATTGAAGGAAATTTCGCAGGGTCACAAAGGGTGAATGAAAAGAAGTGGAACTGGGCAAAAATTATTTGTCTTATCAAATGGCTGCATTTAGTATAAAAAAAAATGTTCTAATCTATTTTTTTTTTCTGGATATGATAGTCGGCCCCATGGTTATATGCTAAAATAGATTAGATTGTCGGTTACTCTACCTTTTATTTGATTTCACTAGAGTTTAAGCATGTCAAATTACCTTCATAGCTGAGAGGGGGCTGAGGGTTCACGGGGGAGTGACAACAAGACACCCAGGTTGTTAGGGGGAAGGGAAGTGTAGTCGGTGTGGGGGAGGGACCACATTTGGGGGGGAGGGTCTCAGGGGTAGGGTCAGGAGCATTATGGAGAAGGGGGGGGCACAAGGTCAGGATAGGGTGTAAAAGTAAGAGAAAAATGAAGTCCTCTGTTTTTTTGAATTACTTTTCTTTTGATCAAGGTTTTTTATATCTTTCTATGAGGATTGAATCGATTGCAAGAATTTTGTTAAATTGCTGTAATGACCAGTAAGGAGCAACTGGAAGTGGTATCATTTAATGTAAATGGTTTAAATAATCAGAAGAAAATGCGGGCTATAGAGATGTGGATTAAAACTGAAAATCCTTCGGTAATTCTGTTACAAGAAACCCATATTTCTTCTACAAGGACATTAGATTTCTCTATGTTTAGGGCCTGGGCCTCGTATCGAAGTTTCTCCAGTACCTCTGCGTCCCATAGAGGGACAGCTATCTTTTTAAATAAAAATATTCATGCAGAGATTATAAACTCAGAAAGGGATCAGCAGGGGCGTTGGTGCTGGGTTACATGCACAGTTAAACATAGACAGAGACCTATAACCTTTGTTAGTTTTTATGCACCGATTGAAGACAACTTTAAGATCTATGAAGAATTGTTTCAATCCTTGTTGACTGTTATAGGGGATGTAGTGATTGGGGGAGATTTTAATATACTTATTAATCCAATAATAGACTCCTCTACTAAGACAAGGGACAGCTAAAACCTAAATCATTGAAAATTCTGCAGAATTACGGGGTTACACTTGATGTGCATGATCCATGGCATTTGAATTTTCCATTTAAAGCAGAATTTACGTGCTGGTCAGGCAGATTCAAGTCTTCATCACGTATTGATTTTTTTTGGTCTCTAGAAAGCTTTGTTTCAGTCAGCAGAGATTTTTCCATAATGGATTCTCAGATCATGCTATGATAGTTTTAGAGATTTATTTAGAAAATTCGGTAAAAATTCCCAAGCGATGGGTGTTTAATAGAGAATATTTAAGTGATGAGTCCTGGGTTAACTCTATAAAGGTAGAGATTAAAGAATTTCTTACCCGAAATTATGAATCTGCCCCATTAAATATCGTTTGGGACTCGCTTAAGGCTTTCATCCGTGGAATAATCATCGGAAAGGACGTGGCCAATCTAAAGGAATTTAGAGTTATAAAGAAAAACTTAGAGCAGAAAGTACAATTACTTAGCACTATAAGATTTCATAATCCAGCTAGAGCTATCCAATTTCAGCTTTATCAGGCAAAACGCGATCTTAGTGCTAATTATTATATGCAGAGCGAAGCGATTGTTCGGCAACAATACCAAAAGGTATATGAAGAAAGCAATTTTACGGGCAGATTTTTGGCTTGGCAGGCTAAGGAACATGCGGCCGCAAATCTAATTAAAACCCAAAAATGTCCTCTTACTGATTTAGAGACAGATGATCCGCTTAAAATAGGGGAGATAATGCTTAAACATTATGAACACATATATGGTCAACATCAGAAGGTAGATCTTTCCTTGCTAGAAGCCTTCTTACACAAAAATGAATTACCTAGGCTCTCAGAAGTAGGTCAACAGTCTATGGCTAGATTATTCTCTAAAGTGGAGCTCGAGAGAGTTATAAAAGATCTCCCTGATGGCAAAGCCTGTGGCCCAGATGGGTTGCCATCGGAATTTTTTAAGGTCTTTTTTTCTGCATTTGGTGATTTTTTCCTTATATTAATAAATTCTATGTTAGAGGGGGGCACAATAACAGATTCCTTTAGACAAGGTAACATAGTGAGTTTCTTGAAAAAGGGGAAGGATAGTAAAGATACAAATTCTTATCGCCCGATAACATTACTAAATTCTGATTACAAAATATTAACAAAATTGTTGTCAGTACGCTTCAATAATATCTCGGCAGAATTGATTCATCCGGATCAGAATGGTTTTATTGCGGGCAGACAATTAGCAACTAATACACATTATTTAATTGAGGCTTTAGATTACTTTGAGACACGAAGGATTTCTGCGTTGGTTTTGTTATTAGATGCCAAAAAGGCATTTGACCTGGTGGTTTGGGAGACACTGTTTAATATTTTGGGACACTTTGGGGTTTCGTCTAAAATTATATCTTAGATCCGCAACTTATATTTCAATGCTAAAGCTAATGTAATTATCAACACTATAGCGGCAGGATCAGTATTAGTAAAACGAGGTACATGACGGGGATGTCCCTTATCGCCAGTCCTTTTTGCCTTTTTCATCGAGCCTTTGGCAATAGCATTGAGGAACTGTGCAGAAATTCCCCCCCCAATTCCATCAATGGCAAAACTAAAATTATATGCAGATGACATTATGCTTATCGTAAAACCTGAACTTAGAGTTCAAGCCAAAGTATTTCAGCTTTTTGAAGATTTTGAAATTTTAGGGGGATATCGTATAAACCATAAGAAAACTGAAATTCTACAATGTGGAGTTACATCCTGACATTCTCTCTTGTACCAACTCTAGACCAAAGAGATATCTGGGTGTCTTTTTTTCAGCATCAGTTAGGGATTTATATGATTTGAATTTTAATCCCCTTCTTCAAAGAGTCCAAAAGTTGTTTTCACGTTGGAACTCCCTACCATTATCCATTTTAGGTCGGATAGCCTTGATCAAAATGTCTGTCCTTCCTCTTTTCAATTTTTTGTTTTCTACTATTTCGTGGTTTTTGTCAGGTTCTTTCTTTGCTCGAGTGGAATCAATGTTTACAGCTTTTATCTGGGCAAAGAAAACACCTCGCATTGCACTCAGTAATCTAGATGAAGATCTGGATCAGGGAGGGCTTGCTCTTCCAAATCTTAGAGACTACTATTATGCCTATTTTGCCCAGTACCTATCCAGATTCAAAACTCAACTTTCCACAAAAAAATTATTCATAAATACATTTATGGATCTAATCTGTAAAGAAAATCAGATACATGCTCCTTTACACGTGTTTAAATCTCCCAAATTTGTTCGTTATAAGTCCCTTCAGTGGTTTTAAAAAAAACTTCAGACTTTGTTTAAAAGATATTCTATTCCCATTATTAACGTAACATCTTTACTATCCAGTATTCTTCCACTGATGGGTGTTACACCAGGTTCAGATCTTGCCGTCAATTGGGCTGTGGCAGGGTTCTCAAAAGTCTCTTACTTTTTGAGAAATGGGAAATGGATCACTTTGACGGATATGTCTCAATTAATCACCCCAAATTTCATCTTATTAGGGTCATATAAATCTATTCACAAACTCCTGGTTCAATTGGATATTATTCAGTTAGAACAGCAAAGTCAGTTAATAAAGGAATTATTGGTCGACATGTCTGATAGAAAACCAGGGGTATGGAAGCACCATCTCGCTCAAAGCAGGAAGTTGGACCTTAGTCAAAAGGCAATTAAAAAGTGGTTGGACCAGGAAAATCAGGTAATGCCTTTGAATGTTTGGTCTGTTATTAATAGATTTAATTTTACTGCATTACGGGGGGCGAATTGGCGTAGAATGTTATTTTTTAGTAAGTGGTTACTTTATCGTACACCCTCTTCTATCGCTAAAATGTATCCTAATCACTCTCCACACTGTTTCAGATGCATCCATCATTCTCCAGCCAATTGGTCACATGTTATAGTCTATTATGATAAGATTGCAAAGTTCTGGGAAGAGATTTTCAGCTACTTCCAGATGAAATGTGGTATCGAACTTGTAGTGAACGAGAAATTAATTTTGTATGGCTTTGATCCCGATCTCTCTTTTTCTGACCAGGTGGCTAAATTATTACATATTGCTATGGCAGTGGCTAGATCTCTTTTACTACAACAATGGTGTACAGAACAGCTTCAATTTTTCTGTGATTGGCTTCATAAGATGAAACGGGTTAAAACTAGTGAAAGGACTTTCGCGCAACGAGTGGGGGGTATTAGAAGATTTGAGAGAATCAGTGGGACGTTTTTTGATTAATTGATTGAGTCGTTATGGATAATATGGGAAATAGTAGTTTTTATATGCCTTATAGCATATTATATGTGGACACTCCAATGTTATTAATTAGCGCTTTAATGCGTGGTCTATGATATTTGTTCTTTCTTTAAGATTTATGTAATTTTTTATGTTAAACGAGATGAAATATTGTCGATGAATTGTATAATATTTGCAATTTTATATTGTTTCTTAGGACCTCAATAAAAATAAAAAAACTGTGTACACATCATGGGTGCACCAGTTTGTCTGACCAGGGGTCAAGGAAAAGAGCTTTGCATACTTCTGCAAGACTTGCTTGTAACCAGTCTGCTGTTGGGCAGAGAGGGTGTCTAAAAAGACAACTCCATCCACTGACCCATCTTTTGGGCTGCATGAGAAGAGGTCAGTGAAAGCTTCACTCTCTGCCTCCTGATCCTCATCAGTCACCATCAGCATAGTGATGTCATCCCTATCATGGAAAAACTGAAGAAGGTTCATCTGGATCACCCTTTTGGGTGTCCTGCTTGTGCCCAGGTCAACCAAGTAGGTGACCTCACTTTTCTTTTCTAGGATAGGGTAAGGGCCACTCCATTTGTCCTGGAGAGCCCTTGGTGCCACTGGCTCCAAAAACCCACACCTTTTGCCCTGATTGAAATTCTACCAGTGCAGCTTTTTGGTCATACCAGTGCTTCTGAAGCTCCTGGCTGGCCTCAAGATTCTTGGATGCATTTTCCATGTACTCAGCCATTCTGGAGCTTAGGCCAAGCACATAGTCCACAATATCTTGCTTGAGTTTTTGGAGAGGCTTCTCCCAAACCTCTTTTACAAGACAGAGTGGTCCCCTCACAGAATGGCCAAACAGAAGTTCAAAGGGGGATAACCCTACTCATAATAATAATAATAATAATAATAATAATAATAATAATACTTTATTGTGTGATTACTTAACCACATCCATGCTCAGGACGGCTCCCGGCCGTCATGAGTCATGGTAGTCTTGTGCTCATGACGGCCGGGAGCCGTCCGACCGTTCCCGCTCCGCCCATGCGCGGCTAATTCCCCGCCTGTGCGGGCGAATTAATTAGTGGGCGGAGTTCGGACGGCTCCCGGCCGTCATGAGCACACGCCCACCGTGATTTATGACGGACCCAGAGCCGTCCTGGGTATCTGGGTGCCACGCCCAGCCCCGCCCCCCCCCTCGCATCGCGGCGGAATTTGCCACGCGTAGAAAGGATTAAAACCATTACAATGTGTTTCTTTTTAAAGACATACAGTGCTTATAGACAAAAAACTGAGCTTTAAATAATTCAGATTAATAGTAAGAGAATCTAAAATAGGGAGATAGGATTAAAATATCCTAATGATAATTAATTACCTATGACTATCGGAGACTGAGGTATCAGATCAGTCAAAGCATCGCTTTTTTTTGGTATCTAGAGAGGGACAGCTAAACATACGTTTACAAAAAGCCATATAAGGGAAAGTAAACACTTAACATTAGGCAAAAAACAATGGTCCAATAGACTGTACTGGGCGATCAGAAATTCGTGGGTTAAGCCTTGGGTGACGTAGCGGCACAGCCAGGTTGAGAGAGATTTGCGGCCCTGTTTTTTCCCAAAAATGTGGCCGCTCTGTCAACAAATATAGTAAACCGAATGTTCAACTTCGGATTGTGTGAGTTCAGGGCAGCAATAATGGCTTGTTGACAACTATGAACACTGAGTTTATTCCATTCGTCCAGCAGTGAGGACCTTCTGTCGATCAGCAGAGCGGTACAAGCGCAGGCTATGTGCTCCAATGCTTGTGCGTCATAGCCGCACTCCCTGCATTTGATACTAGCACTGGAGCGGCGCCATTCAGGCAAATTATTTAAAAAAGGGCCATTCTCCCATCCTCAGGGCCATAAACTTTAACTTCCAGAAAAGTGCAAATGTGCTTGATAAGTACAATGATTCGACCCCCGGTTTAAAATCGGAGATTACCGCCTAGACGTGTTTCCTTCTGGCCAGTGTTGCCCTGTTGGAGTGGAAAGACCACAGCCAGTCACTTGACTTGATGGCTGCCTTTAGCACTGGCTGAGATGGATTTGTTCTCCAATATTCCTTGACACCGATTAGTTGCAGGGAATTATCCAGATGATGCTGATGTTTATGGCTGAATTGGCTGGTCGAAATTTCGTTCCAAAGTCTGGCATCCAGACTGCCCTCCCGGGCGTTACGCATTTATGAACGCACCTGCCTCGATGCCGTGATAGTCCAATAGGTCGTATTCTAGTCTAACTTGGGCTGGAGATGCGGATCTTGGCAGGCGAAAAGCTTGTTTGAAGATTTTGATGGTTAGTTTATTTAATAAAATACTTATTGCACCCTTCATGATCTCATGCCCATTTGACAAGGAGTTGGTAATCTTTGCCTTCATTATCTTCAGCATTAGGGTTAGACTAGGGCCGAGTAGTCATTTCAAAAGTTTCGCGAGGCAGCCTCAAGTGACAAAGCTTTGGCCTTTAGTGCCTCTTTCTGCTTTACAAAAGAGCCTCTTGTGTCAAGTTGAATTCCCAAGTATTTGTAGTGGGATACTGATTTGATCTTTTTGTTATTAAAGAGCCACCCTCTGTTCTGCCGCTTTTGCTTCCCAAAAGAAATGGTTTTTGTTTTTGACAAGTTCAGCTCAAGGCAGTGTTTTGTTGTATAGGGGAGCAGCTGAACGAGAAACCTCTGTAGGCCTACCTTTGTGTGTCTTAATAACACGAGGTCGTCGGCGTACAACAAATTACTAATGCGGGTTCCATCTATTTGGGGGGGTGGCTGTTAACACCATCGAGTATGGGGGATAAATCCAAAATGAACAAATTAAAAAGAAGTGGGGCCAACACGCAGCCTTGTTTGATGCCGCTTTTGGTCTCGATCTTCCTGGAAACATGGGAGCCTTCTCCCAACTTTATTCTGATCCAAGTTTCCGAGTGGAGTTGAATTATGACATTTAAAAGAGCTGAAGGTGCCACAGAGTTCTAGTTTTTGCCATAATCGACCCCGGGGCACTCGGTCAAAAGCTGCATTGAAATCAACGAAGCAGCAGTGGAGTTGGTTACCTTGAACTGCCGCTTTCTCTATCAAGACAGATAGGGTGAGTAAATTGCTTGTTGTTCCAGAGTTAGCCACAAAACCGGTCTGGTTGAAAGGGAGACGCTTTGTTGTTTCTGCCCAGGCCGAGAGTTCTTCCAATAAAATGTTTGCGTAATATTTAGATTCGATGTCCAGGAGGGCTATCCTTCTATTACTTTTAGGATCGTTTCCCTTCCCACTTTATTAGATTGGATGGATGATAGCGCCTTTCCAGGACTCTGGGATGGTATGATGTAGCCTACAGTGGAGAAACAGGGGGGGCCAGATATTCTGTCCGCAAGTCTATGTCCGATTTGAACAGGGCCTTGGGAAGACCGTTAGGCCCTGGGGCTCCTTCTGCCCAAGCTTTCCAAATTGAGTGTGCAATGTTGTTTTTTAGTGCTTCTAATGTCGTTGGAGTCTCCATCATTGGGTCGTCGCACTTCTCCTGTCCCTCACTTGTTATTTCTGCCATGACATGATTATCAGAGGTGGTGGGTCCGAACAGGCCTGGGCATTTGGCTTCAAGGGGTGGTGGCTCAGGGTCGGCTGATGAAGAGAGGTTAGAATAGTCGTCACTGTTTTTATGGTCGCTAAAATGAGCTGATAAGAACTGAGTCCGTTCATCTGCGCTTATATTTGCGCTACCATGACTGCTTCCTCCTTGTAAGCCCCTGTTCACAAGAGACCAGAATAACTTTGCATTGGGGTTCTTGCTTGCGTGGACTGATTTCAGCTAGAACTGGTCGGACACTGCTTGTTTATCACTGTATATGGATGACATGAAAGCTTTTTGTGCTTGCTTATAGTTAATAAATAGGATTTTGTTTCCTGGACTTTTCCTAGCCAGGCGAAGTGCCAGATTCCTTTGAGCTTTTAACTTTTGTGTTGCTGGTGAAATGCAAAATTGCGTTGTGTGTTGCCAGGTGCAACTCTTAGATGGAAATTCGTTGAGTAGTTGATTTGCCAAGGCTGCTTAGCCGCAAATGACAGGAAGATCTTTATCGAGCGACCCCTTGACCTTGTTAGGTAGGTCGCTCCCCCTCCGCACAGCATCTCCTGTGCGTCCTGTCCCTGACCCAGCTGCTGCTGCTGAGGTAAGTTTTGTGCCACTTGCTCTGTGCCCCGTTTTTTCCTCTTTGCCCCAGTGATTCTGTGTCCTTGCCCCGTGCCGTCCACCGCTCCCGCCGCTCCATCCCCTCTGTGCCCCGTTTTTTCCTCTTTGCCACTTGCTCTGTGCCCCGTTTTTCCTGTGCCCCGTTTTTTTCCTGTGCCACTTTCTCTATGCCCCGTTTTTTCCTGTGCCCCGTTTTTTCCTCTGTGCCACTTGCTCTGTGCCCCGTTTTTTCCTGTGCCCCGTTTTTCCTCTGTGCCACTTGCTCTGCGCCCCGTTTTTTCCCCTGTGCCCCCGTGATTCTGTGTCCTTGCCCCTGTGCCGTCCACTGCTCCCGCCGCTCCATCCCCTGCGGGCCCGCCCCCCTGATTGCCCATTCACTGCCCCTACCTCCCGCCTCCCAGCTGCTCCTCCCTCCCTCCTCCCCATATATGGCGGCCGCGCCTAAGGCGCACTTAAGGCAAGCCCGTCTGCGCCCGTCCGCGCCTTGACCGGGCCCAGTGCCAGGACACCTGGCCCCCGCAAACGCAACGACGCCCGCCTCTTCTACGACTCCAGCACCCTCCATGCACTCAACGCCGGCCCATCACGCACCTGCTGCCTGGCCGCCCCGAAGCGCACCCAAGGACCCTTCTCCTGCCGGAACTGCAGCTTCACCAGCATCCGGCCCACCAACCCACCTACCAAAGAACCCAACCACATCAGATGCATCCTTCTCAACACCCGCTCCGCACGCAAACACGCAGTGGATCTCTGGGGCCTACTGAGCTCCAACACCCCAGACGTCGCCTTCCTGATGGAGACCTGGCTGAACCCCTCCTCGGCACCCAACATCGCCATAGCCATCCCGGAAGGCTATAAGATCACCCGCAGGGACTGCACCAATGGTGTAGGAGGAGGAATCGCCATCGTCCACAGGAACACTTTTAAAGTCTCAACCAACACCAACGACACCCTCAGCACCGCCGAACACCTGTACTTCCAGATCCACACCGATCCCAACACCACCTTCAGAGGAACCCTCATCTACAGTCACCTCATCTCACTCAAAATATATCACAAAGCTATACGCACTGCCCGCGCTTCCTTCTATGCCAAGGAAATTGATTCCAGTTCTAACCCCACAAAAACAATTTTTAAATTAGTCCAAAAGCTACAAACCGGGGGCAACCCTGCCTCGATTATTGCCTCCACCCAACAGTGCGAAGACCTCGCTACATTCTTTACTGACAAGGTGAGGAAAATTTATAATTCCTTTTCACCAAACTCCTCCACCTACACCAGCCCCCCTAACTGTCCCTTTAAGGGATCCAGGCTTACACATCTGCCAGCTATCTCTCATGATGATCTAGCTAAATTTTGTAGAAGGGTGAAATCGGGCGCCCCCTCTGACCCCATGAGACCAACTTATTTTTTAGGAGCCCTAGATTTCTTTCTCCCCTCACTGGCCACACTTCTCAATCTTTCCTTTTCATCGGCCACAGTACCCACCTGCTGGAAACAAGCATGGGTAAAGCCTATTATTAAAAAACCCACCCTAGATCCCACTAAATCAGAGAACTACAGGCCCGTATCACTGCTCCCTTGGGTATCCAAATTGGCAGAGACCCACGCTAACACAGTACTCATGAACCATCTAGCAGAAAATAACATCTTAGACCCCTCCCAACACGGGTTTAGGCCTGGGCACAGTACGGAGTCTGCCCTCCTTTCCACCACTGAACACCTCCGGAAGATTATGGACTCCGGTCAGAGTGCTGCGCTGATACTACTCGATCTCAGCGCAGCCTTCGACACGGTCTCTCATAATATCCTTCTAAGCCGTTTGGAAAGTTTTGGAATACAAGAACTGGCACTGGAGTGGTTCCGATCATTCCTTACGGGCAGGTCCTTCCGTGTGTCAGCCCCCCCATTTATCTCCCAACCTCAGACTATAGGCCAGGGAGTCCCGCAGGGGTCGTCCCTCAGTCCATCCCTTTTTAATCTGTACATGCAGCCCCTTGCGGCAGTAGCCAGGGAATGGGGTCTCATGCTGGTGTCGTACGCCCACGACACACAGCTGGTTATCACCTTGACAGAGGTGCCCTCCATTTCCGCCACAAGATTTAGGGATGGACTGGCCGCAGTCGCCAACTGGATGACAGCAAACTGTTTACAACTTAATGCAGGGAAAACCGAAGTGCTACTCCTAGGCAAGAACTCCAGCTGCTGGAATGACCACTGGTGGCCCCCGCTGTTGGGCCCCACCCCCCCTCCTAAATCTTCGGTCAAATACTTGGGTGTATGGCTCGACTCTGCACTGAACTACCAGAATCACACAAAAAAAGTAGCGGCTACTTGCATCGGGTTGCTGAGAAGCCTTAATCCTATTCTAGGCTTCTTCGACCACAAAACACGGCAGCTCATTGTCCAATCTACCATCCTGGCTAGATTGGACTATGCAAGCGTCCTACTCTTGGGCGCCAATAAAGCCGAGACAATCAGGTTCCAGCGAATACAGAACGCTGCTGCCAGAGCAATAATAGGCCTCCCTAGAAGGTGTTCGGCTAGAGCCACAATACACAGACTCCACTGGCTTCCTGTAGAAGCCCGCATCCAATTTAAAGCCTTGACCACGGCGTTTAAAATCCTGAAAATGGATGGCCCTGAACTCCTCCGCCTGCTGTTAACACCGTACACCCCCCAACGCCATCTACGCTCTACGGGGCAGCACTTAGTAGTGGTCCCCCGCATGAAATTCTGCCGCATTGGGGGCCGCTCCTTCAGACTGCTAGGAGCAAAACTGTGGAACTCTCTTCCCCTCCACATCCGCTGCCTCGACAACCTAGCCGCCTTTCGCAAAGCAATTAAAACCCACCTCTTCCCACCCCTATAACCTTCTCCCCCCCCCACAGGTCATGCTATGGTTCTTAGCGCCGGGACACCCCGTTGCTGGGGCAGCTGTCGCGCTCAACAAACCCTTAACATAACATAACATACAGACCCCCGGACCACAAGCACAGTTCAGCGACTCCATCACCGACCTCGTCAGCACACACGCCCTCGCCTCCACGGACTACATCCTCCTCGGGGACCTGAACTTCCACCTCGAGAACAACAACGACACCAACTTCTCCACCCTGATCGCCAGCCTCGCCAACCTCGGACTCAGACACCCACCCACTCCGCCGGCCACACGCTTGACCCCATCTTCTCCGCAAGCTCCCACTCTCCTTCAACCACACCACCGAGCTCCACTGGACCGATCACCGCTGCATCCACTTCCCCTTCCGGAAACCCACCACCGCACCCAACAAATGCTACGCCGCTGTTGGAGCAAAGTCACCGAAGACCAGCTTTCCACCTCCCTCGCCCGGAACCTCCCCACAGATCCGACTGACCCTGACACCGCCGCCCGGAACCTTAAACAGTGGATCAACGACTGCGCCAACACCCTTGCCCCCCTCAAGAAGCCCTCCAACACCCACACTAGCAAGAAAGCCAGCTGGTTCACCGAAGACCTCCAGGCCTCCAAACGAACCTGCCAAAACTCGAAAAAACCTAGATCTGTGAACGAACACCGGAAAGCTACACCGCCCACAAGAACGCCACCCGCAGACACCACCACCTCATCAGATCCACCAAAAGGACCTCCTTCAAAGACCGCCTAGACAACAACGCACACAACAGCAAAGAGCTCTTCAACATCGTGAAGGAACTCTCCAACCCCAGCTCCAACACCGACATCCCACCTTCACAAGACTTGTGTGACTCGCTGGCCACCTTCTTCCATCGCAAGATCGCAGACATCCATGACAGCTTCAACACCGTCACCACCCCGGCAACCACTGAGACCCCGCTCCCACGACCACCACCCGCACCAACCGCCTGATCTCCTGGACCAGCATCAACGATGACGACAACATCAAGATCATGAACACCGTCCACTCCGGATCCCCGGAAGACCCCTGCTCACACCACATCTTCAACAAAGCCAGCAGCACCATCGCACCACATCTCTGGAAAACCATCTACATCTCCTTCGAGACAGCGACCTTCCCTTAGAGCTGGAAGCACGCAGAGATCAACGCCTTACTCAAGAAACCCAAGGCGGACCCCAAGGACCTCAAGAACTTCCGACCCATCTCCCTGCTCCCGTTCCTGGCAAAGATCATCCAAAAGGCCGTCAACAAAAAACTGATCAGCTTCCTCGAGGAGAACAGCATTCTGGACCCATCCCAATCCGGGTTCCACAGCAACCACAGCACCGAAACTGCCATCATCGCCGCCACCGATGACATCAGGTCCCTGCTAGACAACGGAGAAACTGCGGCCCTCATCCTCCTGGACCTGTCAGCCACCTTCGACACGGTCTGCCACTGCACACTACGAACACGCCTCTACGACGCCGGAATCCAAGAGAAGGCCCTGGACTTGACCTCCTCCTTCCTCTCCGGCAGAACACAGAGCGTCCCCCTCCCCCCTTCCGCTCCGAAAGCCAGCAAGATCATCTGCGGCGTACCCCAAGGCTCATCCCTCAGCCCAATGTTGTTCAACGTCTAGATGGCACCACTAGCCCACGTCACACGACGGCACGACCTCAACATCATCTCCTACGCCGACGACACCCGCTGATCCTCTCCCTCACCAAGGACCACCAAAACCAACCTCCACGAAGGAATGAAGGCCGTCGCCGACTGGATGAGGAACAGCCGACTGAAGCTGAACTCGGACAAGACGGAAGTCCTCATCCTCGGATCCATATTATTTGGGGTCGGTGGTCACTCTCTTCTTGCGAAGCAATTTAATAGCTCTCGATCAGGCGTAGTATTTCGCTGTTGCCTAATGTGAAGTCCAAATATAAATGGGTTCGACCGTCAGTTCTTGTCCAAGCGGGGGGTGTCTGTAGGAAAGCGCCCGTTCAATACCGTATACCCCACTCTGCTAAGCTGGAGGGCTGTATATTCGCCCAGTTTCCAGGGTCTGTGTCCTTCTGGTATTGATTGTGAGGTGAGGTGCGGGGGAACCGCTAGAGAGGCAGTCCCAGTGTCCTCAGGAGAATTACAATAGAGGTTTGTCTTGGTGTCTCCTGGGATTATGCAAGGAATACTACCGTGGTCACTTAGTATATTACAGACAATGTCAGTCAGTTGATCTATTTTACATTTATTCTCAGAGGTACGCGGACATTGAGCAGGAATAACTGGCTATCTGATGTTGGACTTCCATCCACAATACCGGCAACCCAATCTACTTCAAATTTTAAAAGTTTGATGCTTTGGGACAGTTTAGTAGGGGCGTAGATCATGCGGCCTACCGTACTTACACTGTCTTGAGGCAGGGGACATGAATTCTAGGTAGCCTTCAATAGGAATGCTGGATACCGCCCATGTTTCTTGTAGAAGTATTATATGTGGTTTTTTATAAAGCCAAGAGCGTCTGAAGATTGATATTTCATTACGAATCCGTTGATATTCCAGGAGCATATAGTTAATCCGTAGTCAATGGTGTTTCAATCTTTCCGACTCCAGGATAGCACTGCTGGCAACAATGACCAGTCGGGTCTTTGGGTGACATGCTGGTTGATTTTTTGTTCAGGGATAGCTACTGGTGAACGGCCTTCTGGCTGACTTTAGTACAGAGAAGGGAGCCAGACTTGTGCTGGAGGCGTAGGCCTGTGTGTTTGCTAGTATTGATGGATAACGGGGGACGCGGAGTGAGTTATTATTATGCCCCAGTTTTTAAATTGGTCGGCTTTTGATTGAACCGATTCCCGGATAACTGAGGACGCTAATGTAATTTGGGTTGATTCTCCCACTTGGGTGCCTTGACTGGGTATAAATTCAATGGCAATTTTGTCTTTTGATTCCAGAATGCTTAGGTCCGGGGATGACTTAAAGAGTCTGAGAATGTTCCCACGATTTAAAATGTCATGCATGCCTCTGCAGACGTATTCAGGAGCTAACAGCAGTTTCGTCTTGAGGCTATTAGTTGCTGGGTGATTCACTACATCTGCTGTTAGAGACTCAGTTGGCTTAGAAATAAATTCTGGTGCCACCTGGGGAATGCATATGGCAAGCAAAAGGGAAATCTGTTTACTCAGGTGCTTGGATGATGATGGAATAGGGAGTGTTTTACACATGACCGCCAGAGATTGTTGATTAGATGGGGTTGGCGGATGTGGACCATCGGGCACTTTGGCTGCATGCTGCAGGTCTGATATATTGATCCCCACTTGGTGTAGCAAAGGGGCACTGATAGCGATGGATGATTTTTGAGGGTTCACGATCGTGACTGGCACATTGCAAATTGGACGCTCCTCTATGGGTTGCAATTGGTTAAGACCAAAGGTAACTTGAGTGGATGAATGCCGGGGGAACCTAGAGAGGGGACAACTCGGCTATTAGTGAGCTATTCAAGTTTGAAGATTCTTTTTGAGGCGTTGAGGGGTGCGCTGCTGATGGTGAGCTGGTGTTGGTTTCGGGCGATGCGGGCAAGTCCCGTGATGTTACTGGGTTATTCTTTAAAAAGTAACTACTGATAGTGTTTTTTGATTCGGCTATGAGCCTGTTCCGGATTTTCCATAGTCTTTTTTTTCCCGTTTTGATAGCCGATGAGTATCATGATGGTGAGGGTGTGCTTCGGAGGGAGCGTTGGAATCTGCTGGTACCTTAATTCGTGGGGAAGGGGCTCGGGTTTGTGCGGTCGTGGGAACTGGCACCTCGGCCTCATCCAGACACACTACCTGGAGCGAAGGTTCGGGGGGGCCCAATGATGGTAACTTCTTAATTTCTGATAATACTGATGAAAGAAATTGAGGTAGTGAGGATAAGGAGTCTATGATGGGAGAACAGCAGCATTCTGATTGAACACGTTGGGCTTGAGATTGGGCTTGTGTTTTCAATAAATTCAGCGCCTCAATTTTTTTACCCCGCAAGGGTGTTCAAGAGGTCCACCTGCAGGTCCAATTTGTCTGAATGGTAGGACAGTGCTGACTCCGTGGTTGGCGAAAAATCCACTTTTAGGATGGAAGCTAAGGGAGAAGCTGGTATGACGGAGAGGTGCGCGGCTGGTGAACCTGAAAATAACTGCTCGGAGGCCTGAAGCGAGCGAAGGGTGTCAGGGGCTGCTTTAGAGAAAAGTGCAACCGTTGCTGGGGAACCTAATGACGATGAGTTGCCTGACCCGTCAACGTCAGCGTGAATCATAGGCTGAACCAGTATTTGGTGTGGGACCCAGACTGGGGTGCTTGAAGAGGAGACCAGGATTGTATTGATGGTGCTTGGTCTTAGCTTTGCAGCAGTTACTGAGTTCCTAAAGTAGTCCCTCAGTGAGACCTTTCTTAACAAAGGGGTTGTGGTTGCTGATAGTCCCGATGTTGGCTCTTCGTGAGTAGAGCCTTCCTGGGGCGCCGCTGCGCCCTTTATTGCTTGGTGCGTGAGGGAGCCTTGGGAAGACTGAACTTGGGTCGTAGATTGCCAAAGTTGAGTCTCGTGTCCCAAGTCTGGGCCAGATCGTGATCTTGCAGGGGTTGCTGGTTGACTTGGGGCCATTGCTGCTACGACCAGGGGTGCGTGGGCGGCCGACATTTTCAAACTTTTTTTAGAGGGTTTTGCTGGAGCTTTCCTAACCCTCCAAGATCTCATAGTTAGGAGATTCTACCAATTGGGGGGCCAAGCAACCGCCTGTGTTTTCCGTCTGCCTGCAGGAGTACACTTAAATGCCAGGGTGCTGAGAGTGACTAAGGGTTGTGGTATGCTGTTTTTACAATCTTTTTAAAATGAAGGAAAGAATGGCTGAACCACAGGAAGTGTACCTGAAACCTGAGAGCAGTCCTGGATGACCAAGATGGGCCAGGGCAGCAGGGGTTCTCTGGCTCCAGGTGAGCTGGGGAAGCCAGGGAGGCGACTCTGCTCCTGTGCCTGCTCCTACCCCCTCATGCTGCTCAGGCTGCTGTTAATGTGATGGCGCTGCTGCTCCGGTGGGTGGTGCGGACCAGTGCGAGGAAGAGGCAAGCGGGGCACTCGAGGCGGTGTCGCAGGCTGCACCTGGTCTAACCAGGCTGCCTCCGCGATACTGCCAAGGGCTCTCACTCACTGTGGCTGCCGGCTAGAGGGCGGCTGCGCTTGCCGCTGGCTAGAGGGTGGCCACGCTTGCCGCGCTTACTGCACTGCCCCCGCGGGATCCTTTCGCCTTGGTGCGGCGGTCGGGCCGGTGGGCGATGAAGACGGGAGAACCGGGTAAAGATTGTCGCCGGATGCCGCCGCACTAACGAGGCGGGACTGTGGGCTCAGACTCGGGCTCCTCGGCTCGCCTCTTGCCTCGCCACTGCTCACCGCTGCTCTCACTGCTGCTCCCTTCTGTGGCACCTCTCTGTAAGCGAAAAACAAGCATGGTAAGAGGACATCCCATCTCCTTTTGATTTTTCAGGGAGCTCCATAATCATGCCTTTTAATGTCTTGTTGAATCTGTCAACAAGGACATTGGTTTGTGGATGATAAGTTATAGTAAACTTGTACGACACTCCACACTGTTTCCACATGTGTCTGAGGTAAGCAGACATGAAGTTGGAACCTCTGTCTGAAACCAACTCCTTAGGAAACCCTACCCTGGTGAAGACACCAATGAGGGCCTTGGCTACTGCAGGAGCCGTAGTAGTCCTAAGGGGAATTGCCCCAGGATACCTAGTGGCATGATCCACTACCACTAGTATGGATTTGTTTACTGATGCTGTGGGAGGTTCAAGTGGACCCACTATGTCCACACCTACCCTTTCAAAGGGAACCCCAACCACTGGTAGTGGTATCAAGGGGTTACGAAGAAAAAGCTAAAGGCACTTTAAGCTTGGGGAAAAAAAAATCTGTAAACCAGCCAGCGGAGGCATGACGACCGAAGCAGTCAATCCATGAAGGTATGTGTGCAAAGAAATGCAATTCCTTCCAATAGTTCATCCTTGTCATCGGTAGGAAAAAGGGATGACATCCAAGTAAGTCAGTCGAAGGAACAATCGTGTTCCTAACAAGCAGGAGCATCCAAAACCAGAATTGGGAAACTTGCATGATATTCAATGAAACTACGATGTATGAAAGTCTGCGCAGCCACACAGATATCCCATTCAGCCAAGATTCCAAGTAAAGCTGCACGCGTCATTTGACCAGCCACAGAACAAGCCTCGTCATGCGCCTCTAAGGGATCCATCAACCGGCTGAAATCAGGGAATGAACACCAGGTGTTCAATAAGCAAAGTTCCATCGCCCAGGAGAAATTATATCTTTTGCAATGAAGCACTGGCTGCACGCAAGTAAAACAGGCAAAGCGGAATGTCAAGTTGTAACTTACACCAAGCATTGCTAAAGGCAAGCATCCAAAAGCTAGGACACGAGGGAACCATCGTTGGTTCCACCAAGCTGCACAGCCCCAAGACTGTCTGAATCCAATGAATCAAATTCATATAATTTAATGTTCGGTTTTCTCCATTTATTTTCCATTGGTTTTCAACCTTTTTTCTTCACTTTTTCTTTCAATTCATTTTATCCAATCAATATTTTTACATCGATTCACAAAAGCTCAGGAGCACTAAATGGGTTCCACATGTCATGATTTTATTATAATGACCCAATGCATTTCAGGGAAAGATTCCATTGTCAGGGGCTGCTGTATCCTATGCTTCTTAGTACTGGCTGCTCAGCCTGCATGAGTATGATGTCATAGAATGTTGGGTGTGTGTGCATGCTTTGAATGAGTGATCAGTTATATTGAGTGGGGCTGAGCAGCAGGATGCTGCTCCCGGTGGGGCACCTTGTACCACCTTACCTGAACCAATAAATCTACTCAACTACATCTCTGGCTCCTGGTCTACCTATGATGACAGTACTTCTCTTCAATTGCAAAAATGGCGACGATTTTTAAAAGAACCACGCGTGAAGAGCCAAGAAATTACGCAAGGAACTAAAAGATGGCCAGAGTCCAAAAAGAAGCCTAAAAATTAAGCCTGTGCAACGCCTTGGATGCCCCACCGGTGTCTTTTCCAACAGACAGTCCACAGAGGTATGTGTTGGGCGTTAGACATTATGTGGCTTGAGTGGCTTGAAACCTGCCTACAGACTGTATAAAATGAATGTTTTTGACGTGGGATTTTGAACTGACAATCCTCATGTAGTGACATTTGGCTTATAAGACTTGCACACTGCCTATACAACATCCAAAAGATCTGAAGATATGTAAATCACCTGACGTTTGGAACCTGCCTACCGACTGGGCCCGTTTTCCGGAGGTCACCGCTCTAGTCTTTTCTGGCACCATTATAACCAGCGCGTTGGCGCGAGCGCAGCGTGTGAGAAGCTGACGCTTCGTGCTCACGCTGGGAGGTATAGCAGGGCTGCGAGAGGTACTTGGAGGCATCTTTGCAATTTTTAAATACAAAATTCTCTTTCCCGGTTTTATAAATATTTATCCGCTCCTCTCTCCTTGCCGATACTTGTGCTGTGCCTGACCGGTAGCGGGGCCCGTCCGTGCGAGCGGGCCCGTCTTCCGGCAGTCAGCACTCTAGTCTTTTCTGGCACCATTATAACTAGCGCGCTGGCGCAAGCGCGCCGACAGCGCGCCGAAGGTGCGCTAAAGCCAAGCCTGTCTGCGCCCGACAGCGTCCGGAATGTGTCCGTGGCCAGGACCCTTGCTCCAGCGC
This sequence comes from Triturus cristatus, assembly GCF_964204655.1. Classification (NCBI taxonomy): domain Eukaryota; kingdom Metazoa; phylum Chordata; class Amphibia; order Caudata; family Salamandridae; genus Triturus; species Triturus cristatus. Next base: position 251,410,635 of record NC_140580.1, on the reverse strand, counting down.
CATTAGTCCACTATACTTCTCAGGCACTCTACAAGCTCCGGCCACCACCCTGTGGGACCGGTGTTATGTTTAACCATCGGGATGATCACGGTCTGTGCTATTGTATCCACTGTAATTTTGCACCATTCGTGAAGTGCAACAGCCCTATGCCGAGTCACGCTGATGTTGTTTGCTACACCGCGCTCGGCGGTAAGGATGGCCTTTCCTCTCTAGTTGCCCCACGCACAGGCATATCATCTGTCTCGAGTGGGACAACGGAGCAGACCCCACTGAAGAGGTTCAAGGGCATTCTTTTAAACGTGCGGTTCGGTGGCTAAGCACAAACTTGAGCTTGAGATTCTCTTAGGTACACAGAATCCTGATATGGTTTTCTTAACTGAGACCTGGGCGGAGGCTTCCTCCGCCCCTGACTGGAATGTCGCTCTGCCCCCAGGTTATGCTGTCATGTCATTGGATCGCTTAGGCAGTAGAGGTGGGGGTATCGCCATTGTTTATAAGCAAATTTTCACTGTCCAGACCATGGAGGTTACAGAGCTTCATGCTGAAGTACTTCATTTTGTCATTAAGTGGAAGGAGGTCACGATTTTTCTGGGCCTGCTGATTTATCGACCCCCTAGCCCTAGGGCTCCTTTTTCTTTGGCTCTTATGACATATATGGAATCCTGCACGGATTCAGATTCATTTTCTATTTTGGGTGACTTTAATTTCCATTTGGAATCTACTATTTGTTCTGACACTAACAGACTCTGTGATGTTATGGCAGCCTTTGGTCTTCAGCAGTTGGTGACTGCTCCAACACACGAAGGTGGCCATACTCTTGACGGACTGTCCTCGAATCACCCAGACATTGAGTACTCCAGGGCTGATCCGCTTCCATGGACTGATCATAAAGCAGTCTTTTTTGAGGTCATGGCCAGGTCTGCCGGCACGAGCGCCCCTCATAAGCCAGTCAAGGTTGCGTTCCGGCGGTGGTCTAAAATCACTAGCACTGATCTTGTGGCCGCCCTTGATCCTTTTCCCCCTATTTTAGACGCAGATAATGAGGTGGCTGCGGCACAGTTCAATGACTGGGTTAGGGCAGCAATCAACCTTGTTGCCCCTATACAGACAGCCACGCTTAATAGGCTTCCGGCGGGGGCTCCATGGTGTAGCCCTGATCTCAAACTTTTAAAAGTCCAATGCAGACGGTTTGAGCGCCGGTGGAGACAGGACTACACTAGGGCCAGCAAAGATCTTTATAATGCTGCCCTCTATAAATATAAAGCGGCCATTAATGCAGCAAAAACATCTTATTTTACGAGGAAAATCCTGGCTGCTGGTAACTCCACTAAAGAACTTTTTAAATCGGTATCCTATCTGGCCAAACCTCAGCAGAGCTGTCCATTTAGCCCTGATCAGGGTTTCTGTGACCAGCTGGCTTCTTTTTTCTATGTTAAAGTTCAAACTATATATGAGGAGCTGTCGAATCTTGCAATTCCAGCTCTTGGTCAAGACATCTTCCGTCCCCTGCGACTAGGCACGGTGGTTTTTCTAGCTTTGGCTCCCTGACGGTTGAGGCTGTAACAGATCTGTTAAAGTTTACTAAGTCAGGATCTGTTTCTGACCCTTGTCCCCCGTCAATTCTGCACCCGGTTGCAGATAAGATCAGTTCCATTCTTACGCCTCTAATTAATCAAGTTCTGCTGTCAGGGAACTATCCCATTGTGTGGAAGACGGCAAGTGTTAGACCAATTCTGAAGAAGGCTTCGCTTAATCCTGCTGAGCTAAAAAATTACCGACCAATCTCGGGCCTGCCTTTTGTTGCTAAGATTTTGGAAAAGCAAATGAACACTATGCTTGCTGAATTTCTAGACCGTAATTGTCTACTCGATCCGGCTCAGCACGGATTTCGTTCCAATCACTCTACCGAGTCTGCTCTCATTGCTGCGGCGGAGGGAATCCGTATGGCAGTCGACGGAGGTGGTAGAGCTATCTTAGTTCTCCTCGATCTGTCGGCTGCCTTTGATACTGTCAACCATACAGTTTTAGTGCAGCGACTAAAGGAGGCAGGCATCAGTCACCGAGCCCTGGCCCTTCTTTCTTCTTTCTTGCAGGATAGACAGCAATCTCTTAGTTGGGAGGGCTTGAAATCAGATAATTTTAATCTGACGGTGTCTAGGCTTTATCCCCTACTTTGTTTAATCTCTATGTGAGACCCCTGGAGGCTGTTGTGAGGAAGCATGGTTGAGTTTAAGGCATTATGCCTTGTCCATAAGGCACAAAGGCACATTATGGGGGTGGTTCTATCTACTGCCACAACCTTTTTAAACCTTATGTTCCCCGTCGTGATCTACGTTTGGCCAATCTTGGCCTTATGTGCATCGCTAGACACAGACGTGTCAGATGGGGCGGTCGCACATTTTCCATCTGTGCCTCTCAATTATGGAACAGGCTTCCAGCCTCTCTCTGACTGGAGCCAGACCTTCTTTCTTTCAGGAAAGCTTTGAAGTCCAGGCTGTTTAATGTCCTCTAGGTTCCCAGCCCTTCCTGTCCTCACTGCCTTCTCACACCTCAGCGCCAAGACACCGTTTGGCATTAGAGCGCTTTATAAGCCTTTTTATACTTTTATACTTATACAGCGCTGATGCCATCCGGCGGCATTCCAAAATAACACAATTCAATGTGCTAGGGTGCCGGACGTTGCCTAGACAACTCCACAGAGCCGCGTTAGTCAAGATGGTGGATCTGCGTGAGGTAGGCATGACCCAGCTGTTCTTCGGCAAAGTAGTTCAGCGGCTACGTATCGGCACAGTGGAATCCGGCACTACGTAAGGAGGAAGCTATTTCCGAGGATTGAGCAACGATGACTTCTTTGATTCATTTTTTGTGTAATAGCGAGGTCTTTGGGTCAAGCGTGGCAGACTGTTGGCTGAAAGGAGAAACCGACCCAACGCACGTGACTACTACTGTTTAAAGATGATAGCCATTGAGCAACAAACTGAGGTATCTTTCAAAGTGATCATTTCCAACACTAGCACCGTGCTATAGTGACTCTAGCGTACTAGTCGATCTGTGGATCCATTTATACTTTGAACTAGTGTGTTGCTGCCTGCAAGCCTGCTTTCTGACTTTCCCCTTTCACGTCGTGGGCCGGAAGAGGATTTATTTTGGTGCTATTTGTGCTGTGGGCTCGGGTGTGAGGTCACTCACCTAATATTTTGATTGTTTTGACCTTTTCTAAGTTTAATGCCATGCAATTGTGGTGCATACTGTCATGAAAGGTTTCCTGTTTTCTTTATGTGCCACGCATAGAGGCTATCATTTGTGCTAGTGAGTGATACTTGTGAGCAGTAATAGTGAGTGGTACATATGAGCAGTATGGAAGAGTGATATTTTGGCATGTGTATTGTTTTATGTCGTTCGGTGAATTTTCTGGTACTTAGTTGTGTTCAGTATATAAGTGAATCTTCAGTGTGGGTGTGGTTGCAGTGTTGGATAAGTGCATATTTTTTTTTAAGTTTAAAGTATTAGTACGTATTAAATTTCCAGGTGCACAGTTATTTCTGTTTGTGTTAAGTACCTTGTCCATTTCTAGGTGTACCCCGTGCAGTATTTATTTTTTTGCTTTTCCCTCACACATCAAGGTTGCGTTGGGAATGTCCCTCACACGTCAGGGTTGTGTTGGGAATGTGTTTTGCCTCGCACGTCAAGGTTGCGTTGGCAGTGTCTCTCGCACGTCATGGTTGCGTTGGGAATGTCCTTCAAACGTCATGGTTGTGTTGGGAAGGTGCTGTGCCTCACACGTCAGGATTGCGTTGGCAGAGTACTCATGAATTAGTGTTGTAGTTGTCGTGTGCATTATTTTTATCTTTTGCCTCGCACGTCAAGGTTGCGTTGGTAGTGCACTAGCTATTTAAATTGTAATGTTCGGCGTGCCTTACATTTTTGCTCTCCCTCGCACATCATTTATTGTGCGTTATTACATCCATACATGTGCAAGTTTTGTTTTCTTTTCATGTTCTTTAGCAGAGGGAGATAGGTGTGTTGTGGTGTTTTCCAGAGTGTACTGGGTAAGTGTGCTGATTGCATTTTCCCCGCGGTGTTCTTCAGGGTGTACTGGGTAAGTGTTGTCATTGCATTTTCCCTGAAACATTTGCAATCTGTTTTGATTGCACCCTGCCTGAAACATGTGCAATTTTTTTAATGTGACCGTACATGTTTCATTACCATTCTATATGAAGAGCACAATTATTTATGCTATATGTTCTTAAGTGAACTAGAGAGGAATCATTTATCTCATCATTTTATTTGATCTTGTTGATCTTAATATCCTAGTATGCTATTCGATTAATATTGTGAACTAAGAATGCATTTACTTATCTAATATGATTTTTGGGACCTATCTTTATTTAATTTCGAAGAAACGAAATGTGATTATTTTCTTCACTTTGCTTCTTGTTGTTTTATTGTTTCTAAAGGAAGGAGATATGTTGGATCCTATGCTTCTTAGTACTGGCTGCTCAGCCTGTATGAGTATGATGTCATAGAATGTTGGGTGTGTGTGCATGCTTTGAATGAGTGATCAGTTAGATTGAGTGTGGCTGAGCAGCAGGAGGCTGCTCCCGGTGGGGCGCCTTGTACCAACTTACCTGAACCAATAAATCTACTTAACTACATCTCTGGCTCCTGGTCTACCTATGATGACAGTACTTCTCTTCAATTACAAAAGGGGCATCTACAAATACAAGCATATATATGTTTTAGCTATCTTTGTCAACAAAATAAAGCACTTCACTTAAGTTTAAAAACGAATTCCATCAATTATACACGAAGGTAATGTTAACAGTAAAAAATGTTAACGATGAAGAAAAGCCGCTGCAAGTTAATCTGATCTATACCCAAAAAGGTTACCACCGGCATACCACGTTCAATCCTTTCTATACCCACATTATTCTCACATATCCAGCATAGCGTATTAATCCTAAATAAATCCACCCCCTTTATACGGTAAACATGATAACACTTATTCAAAAGCATGGAAACTACTGTCGACTTGTACACGCTTACTATGACATACTGATCAACCCTATATCTTCAAACGTCGATTCCAAAAATTACAATCCATTTAAAACATGTTGAGTCCGTCACTTAATATTCCTGTTTTCATTGCGTGCCAAGGCACGCGTATCGAGTTCAGATGTAAACTGAATCTCTCAGTTAACAAACCTGTTTTATGTGTTTCCGCCCTCGTTAACTACCCCCAGGTGGTTAATTACATACGTTTCTGCCAAGGCTCTGTGCTGAATTTACCAACAGGCTATGTGTGCAACACTTTCTTTCTCATTCGCCATTATTTTTAACAGTACAACTACGTATCCCAAAATGCATTATGCCCCATCCTTCTCCACATGGTATTTATTACAAACCCCCATTGTCCCACCAACGTTTCTTCCAAATTTAACATTTCTAATAATAGAGCAACTCCTCCCGAAGTCGTCTTGTGTCAACTTTTGTGATGGCCTTGTATTTCAAACAATTCATCTTTATAAAACCTTCACAATAGTTCCTCCTGTGAAATGCTTATATCAAAACGCCTCATACAGGTGATCGTGGTACAGTTGTAGCTGGGCCGGCCTGTGCAGAGCCACAAAGTGAGCAGCCATTATGAAGCACAATGAGGAGAAGCAGGACACCAGCCGCCAGCGCCAATATTAAGGGGAACCCTCCGAATAAGCTGGAAAATATAGAATGAATAATAGCAGGTATTACCCCGAATATAGTTTGAAATGAAGAGACCAGGCTAGATCCCACACATTTAAAAAATGTGCATGGCCTGTCATCTCAGATGCATTAAATATTTGGTGAATTAGTTCCCCAAAATGAAGTGGGAGGTTAGTGTTAGGAAGCGACTGTATCGCACTAGAGGTCCGAGCCACCTGCAATCTGAATGTTTCTCAGGAGGAAGTGAGGGCCACCTCCTGTTGGAATAAAAGGGCTTTGAGCCTGTTCAACTTGTTGAACTCTTCTTTCAAAATCGGAATGGAAGACAAAAGCAAAGAATCTAAACTCCCTTGCGGGGACGGGAAAAGGACATTGCTACAGCAAGTTATGCGCTGGGAAACTGTTACCAAGCATGGGACACCCGCTCGCAAACCACAGCAGTCTTGATGGTTTAAAATGAGATAGCTGCCGTTAGTAAGCCGTTAGTAAGCAATGTACAGACAGGCGTGATGGATGGTACTGGGGTCCCCTTTTAAAAGCAAGCGAGATTCGGCCGTGACTAGTTACACTCGCCGTGTAATTTCACATGTTTGCACACAAGAGAGTGACCCACTGTCAAATTACACTCCTACCCTGTAAGTAAAACTTCTTTATCCTCTCGCAGACACCGATAAGCAAAGGGCAGGGCCCATAATTCATGCAGAAAACCACTACCAAGCGGTTCAAAGCGGCCAACAGGAAAGTGTTGCATACATGATTTAAATTGAAAAAGCTAAAAGGGCAAAGTGATAACCCCATGAATTAACCAAACAGCAGAGTCCGTCTCCGCCACTGAGAATGGCAAAGGCTCCAATTGTTCAATATGTAACAGCGTGTATAAAGCATCTTTCATGGACATAAACCTCTGTTTATCAGTCAGGTTAAAAGGCAAAAATAAAGCAGTGGCATTCAAATAATCCCAAGGCACTTTACCCATTTTCAGTGTCTGCAATGTCCAAGCAAATTACATAGAAACATCATTTTGCACAATACCTATTACAGAAGAAATAATATTGTCTAAGGTGTAAATTGGTGAAGAAAGTGTGTTAATGCTGTTGTCCACTATAGCAAGAACGTTTTCTAAATTAGCTTGATCAATTTGACGCAGACGGAAGGCTGCTTCCAGCTGCGAAAGTTTCCAAATTTCATTATAAGCGGCATAAATAAATCGCTTGGGTATTGGATTACGTGGACCCAAAAGAACATCAGCCAAATCAATATTGTTTGATAAGAGGGAAAGATGTTGTTTCACAGATGCCAGGGTAGAGTGTTCTAACCACTGCTGGCATAATTTCCTTACCGAGTATGTAGTCACAAAATGATGAGGTGGATAACGAGGGTCAGGCCTTGTCTGAACGAAACCTGGTGTAAAATTCTAGCATTATAGAAACACAACTGGCATGCATTTGTATTAGTTTGCTACACCAACCATCCTGATGAATCGTTTTCAGAGACATTAAATGAGGCATTTTGAAGCAGAGCTTGCAAAGCCTCAATGGTGTAGTTATTATATAACCGCCATTGTCATATTCAGCTAAGGAAGGAATGCAAGGGGTATTCAAATTTTTGACAGTTGCAAGGCCATAACAGGATGTTTGGTAAATGGTATCATTTAAGAATAACAATTGAGTCGGGATCAGGCAGGCACGATGCAATGCCTCAGTGCCCCGAACCTGCCATGGCGTTGTGCCCCAGATTGATTTTAAATCTATAGTCTGTTTCCAATGGTCATAACCGTGTGTAGCCAACTGTGTTCTAAACAAGTTGGCGTAAATCAGTTTAGTGTGGGATAACAGGAACTTCGATTCAGGGTTTTTTTGAAGCCTAAAAAAATAGGATTCAGGATTAGTCAAATCATAATCTGAAAAATAGGTGAACTTATTTCTAAGAGTTTTAGAACTCCCCTCTAGGGTAGTTGGACAATGTTCCCATTGGGTAAAATTTAAAATAGGTCTGAACGTGTTGGTTTTGTGTAAAGAATGATGCCCATAATGTTGATAGCAAAAGAGATCACCATAATTGGCAGAATTTAGATACAAATCTTCAGCATCAAAGGCAGTATAATATTTTAAATCTGAAAACAGTGCAAGAACTGCTTGCACATCCCAATCGTCCGAATGTATGTCCCGTGTCACCACATCTCCTAATGAGACGCAAAACACGTATGGATCTCGAAGGACCTCAGTCGGCCCATGGATTTCATAAGCTACTTTGTCCCAAACGATGCCATCAGGAACTGGGAAAGCTGAAATGTTCACAAGAGACAGGTCACGTTTCATGATATGGGACGATGTGTGAGGAGCCTAAGTTCCGTCTACCATTTTTACTGCGGAGCATTCAGGGAGATAATGGGTGTTAATAAGTAAAAAGAACACTGTCACAAATCCATTTGACATAAAAAGGAAAATCAGGACTAGCACCAAGCAAATGTAGACCCATGGGGGAACAAAGTATGTCTGTTTGAACCCAGAGTAGAAAATATGCAATTTAGATGGTGGTGCATCAGACAAACTGGACAATGTGGAGGACAAGCCAGAAGAAAGGTTTGCTGGTTCTCCAATGCAGGCATTCCCTGGGCTTGCAAGCAGAGGTGAAAGCGTTGAATCGTCCATTCGTACCCGTGGACTAAATGGTTTCTCACTTACGGAATCAATAGCCGGAAAAGGGCACACAATATCCATTGCAGAAGAGGATTGTTGCAAAGGCTGAAGATCAATTACAGTGTCCATCATATGAGCAGACATCCTTGTGGCAGCAGATGAAAACAAAGTCAATGGTTCTAAGGATATTGCGTTGCACGAAACTGCAGGTGTCACACTATTCAGAATCAGCCACACAGTGTAACTTGACATTGTATACTGAGATGTACCTGTTTCTTTGCGACCTGGCAACGGTGGTAGAATGACTGTACGAGTACCTTTCAGTCCAAGCACTGAAACAGGAGCACGGTAAGAGGGACCAAATTATTTTTTGTTTTCAATCTTCTCCCGCACCAGATCACCAATTTTAGGAAGCCAACCGGTAACAGGAATCAGCAGTGCATCAGCAGTGGAAGAGGGTAAATGCTCAGTTGCCAGGGTGTCACGTGTCTTTTGTAGATCCTGTAACATAGCAGAATGTCAAACTTAGAGGTAGTCACCACACTGTCCAGACCATCAAGGTCAGGAACAAACATGTGAAAGCCAAAGAGCATTTCGTGAGGGGTCCGCCCACCCAGAGAACTTCTAGGGAGATTATTTAGTGCAGGTTGTACCCGATACAAGTGGGACAGCCAGTCTCTACCAGTACCTAAGACTCTAGCTGTGAATTGCCCTTGGGCCTGAATGGAGACGAAAACTGCACCTGTAACCCAACGACATCATCGCAACCTTGTAAGCCTTAGAGGAAAACGCCGGACCTTGGTCAGAATGGAAGGTATCACAGGCAAACATCGCAACAAAGACACGCAAATCCCTGATGACACTTCGAGCGTCAACACTACGTTGTAGCCAGACCCACAGGAATCGAGAGCACGAATCAACCACAACCAAGATATACTTGTAGGCAGTATCAGAAGAAAGAGGACCGCAGTGATCAAGATAGACACAGCCAAAAGGTCTATTGGAAATACATAGCTGTGTTTGTGGCGGATGTGTGACCGTAGAAGGCTTGATTTGTTGACAAACATCACAGCAAAGAACAAAGTTACGAGTCTGTTTATATAAACCATGCCACCAGTAACGTTGCTGAAGAATAGAGACTGTCGCCAACACACCAGCATGGGCCGAAGCAATGCCTTTGTGTGCGGCCTTGATCAAAGCATGTCTACGGTCAGAGTTGGGAATCAGCCGATCCCCAACCGAAGGAATGGTAGCATAAGGAACCTGTTCGGGAGTTACATGATAAGAGTACTTAGAAAGGAAAGCCGAAGGATAATTACCTCCCTTCCTAGTTGCAGCGACCACTGCCAGAATTTCATTATCTATCTTAGTCATAGATCTTGTAACTGCTGCTACGGAACACATGGCTACTGCAGACTTCGCCGCTTCATCAGCCAAAGTATTACCAAGAGCGTACGTTCCGACACGCTGGTGGCCAAGAGTGTGAATAACATGTGTGAGAGGCAGATGTTGTTTAAGATCTGCTACTCGAACCCAAAGCGTTTTATGCTTAATTGCGCTGCTTTTAGAATCATGGTAATCATTTTGAGACCAAAAGAATAAGTGGTCATTGAACGACTGGCCACAGTAGTAAGAATCGCAAACAATAAGAGTATTCACAAGAGGATCAGCAAACGCAAGAACAAGAGCATGCAGCTCCACCAATTGCGCTGTACAGTCACCCAGTGCCTGAGTGTGCACAATGGAAGACTTAAACTCTCCATTTACAATGGAGCCAGTCACAATAACGCAAGCTGCAGAATAAGCATGTTTGGAAACTGTGGCCGGGTGCGCTGAGCCATCGGTATAAATGATGCATTTGTATTCACTCAGAGGAAGAAGCGACAAAGGTGGAGGATGAACAAATGTATACTGCAAAAACTCCTGAGTCTGAAGTGATGGATCAAAGACAAATGTCACATTCGAAGATGTCAAGGAAGTAGCCCACTGAATCCAACGTGGGTGCACTGTCTTCGAGTTAAGCAGACTAGATTTAGTCACCGCTTCCAAAGCAAGGAAGGGGGTGACCATAAGAATGCGTTTGCCCTGCGCCAGTGAGTGTTCCTTCAGAATCGCCATCTGCACTGCCATCAAGACCTTTTAAACAGAGGAAAAACGCATTTCAGCTGCAGTGTACAAGTGTGATTTGTATGCAATAGGTATTGTGTCTCCTTCATTGAATTTTAAGTACGCAAAACCTACTACCCCTGAAATGATACGTATTACCAGGTTGGTGGTGTTATCACAAGTCATTAAGAAGTTAGTCGCCAGCAAATCAGCCTGCAAAGACTGCAGAACGGAAGTATGTTCCGGAAGCCAGCTGGCAGATGAAAACTTAGGTTATATCAACACATAGAGCGGTTTGATACGCTGGGCATAATCGGGACTGTATGTCCTCCCGAAATTTAAAAAACCCAGCAGGGATTGTAACTTTTTCAATGATGAAGGGGGTTGCAAATGTGCACATTTCTCTAGGAAGTGAGGTGCTTAAACCCTTTCCCTCATTATTGAGCTCATAGCCCAAAAAGAGCACTGCCAAATGGGCAATGTGTGACTTTGCAAAATTGAATTTATAACCATAGTCGGCAAAAGACAATATTATGTGGTTGACTCGGACCAGATGCGGAGCGAGGTCGTCGTCAGTCAAGTAGATGTCATCAACGTACAACAAGGCCTCAGGGTCAATGTCATGCAACAAAGACACTATGCGTGCCGCAAATGCCCCGGGTCTATTCTTATACCCCATAGGCAATCGTGTACATTTTTTCTGATTTACGACGGCACTGAATGCTGTCAAGTCACTACTCGCACAGTCAAGATTGTGACTGTAGAAACTATTGGAAATGTCAAGTGTTGTTTTTGTATTTTTTACGAACAATATTAATCACGAGCGCTGAGCTGTGTGTGTTTTGCACCGCAAAGGTGCAGCAATGGCTGTTCAAATTTCTATAATCCAATACAATCCGAAATGAACCATCAGGTTTAGGGACAGTAAAAAGAGGATTATTCATAGGTGATGAACACGACTCAATTACCCCCTGATACTCCAACTGTCTTAGAATGTCATAAACTGAAGCTTTGGCTTCACGTTTGATGGGATATTGAGGTTGAGGTTGTGGCATAGAGCGCAACGGTATTTCATGAGCCAGTGAATCAACATCACCACCCACCAGACTGCGATACACCGCCGGGGCCAAGGCCAAAGCCCATTCCTCTGCGAAAGCCTGCGCTTGGTCCTCAGGGACACAGCGCAAAAAAATCAGAAGTATCACATCTTCCCCTCGAGAAGAGGCTAACACAAAGGGTGGAGGCCAATCTCTCTCCGCTAACAAAATGTCATATGAAGCGGTAAGATTCTCCCAGAAAACCACCTTAATGGGAAGCTGTCTATCACCTTCAATTTGGAAAAGAACTTCGTAGAGTCTATCCAGGGGGGCAACCCAGGTATGTGCAGTCTTAATAGTAACAAAAGTGTCAGTTGCTCTCACATCCAGACGAGGACGCAGAGCATCCCTGACTATGGAAACTTCTGCTGCGCTGTCGAGCAGAGTCACTGCCCATGTCCAATCCAGGAGTCGCATTCTCACCGTCTGTGGCATATCTTGCTGTTAAAGCGGCAACCTTTTTCTTTTGAAAAAGAGGTTAGGTACGTAGGAAATCACCCTGCTTGTCCTTGACTTCAAACTGTCGAGGATGTTCACGAAGTTGTGACGCAGGTTGACTTCTACCCTGATCCTGGCGATCACCTCCACCGGCTTTTGAGCCTGATGTTTCCTGTAAAGAACGAGGAGAACGCTGATCAGGAACCTGAAATCGGTCACGCAAGTCATAAGTACGTCCAGGAGCCTCAGGGGTCGGTGAACTAGCACGCCAACTCTGCTTCTGCAGACTGCGTGTGTGTTTGAGTCATAGGCTTATTTCCCAGACTATTGTGGCCTATGGTTTTACAAGCCTTCCCAATAATCTTAGGTAATGTAATTCTTGTGGTCTGTCAGCCTCTGCAACTGCTTCTAAGTGGTTTGCTACTTGAAAGCTAACTGCATCGCCCTTGACATTTGCAACGATCAGATCAGCAACCACGTCGAACACCCCCCCTAGTCTCATCCCCAGCTCCACAGCCGCTTTGGCTCCGTGTTCATCACAGAGGGGAGTACGGTCATGGAGGGAGTGAAGAAACACATAGAATATACCGCTGCAAACACCCTGCCCCAGGTGTTACAATCAGCCAATTCGGGAATTAAGTCTTTAGGCAAACTAATAGTTAAGAACCTGTGTTTCTCAACAGGAGTATATTAGCAAAGACAGCTTCTATCTGTCCAAATTTATCGGCAAGCCAATAAGGGAATTCATCCTTATTCTGTGGGCGCTTGCCCATGACAGAAATAACTATAATGGGACTGATGGTCACGCCACCAGGACCCGTAGGTTGTACAGCTGCGCCAGGCGGTCCCACCTGGACGGTGTGTGTTATGTACTGTATTACAGCTCTATATACGCGTATTAATGATGTGTGGAAGACGCGGAACTCTGCCAGAGATGCAGATGTAAAAGCACGTGGGTGTGGGGTAAGCCCAGCCAAAACGGGCCATGTGGCCCTATCTATACATAAGGGGCCTAAAAGGACTGCTGTCATTGGGTGAGGAAGGGCACCATTATACCAAATATGGTGTTGTCAAGCTGTAAGCAGAATCTCAAGAGCTCTATAAGGCTGATACTGCTGAGTAACGGCAGTGGGAGTATATTTGTGAAACATATGATCAGTGCCATCCACCGCAGGAAAGGTGACCCAAGAATAAAAAACTTCAAACTGGTGAGCCGGATTGGCTTCCACCACGAAAATAAGCGCGGCCCCAGCGTCAGGGACTGCATAACGAGTCAAGTGCGCCCTCAGCGCGGCTCTGCTATGAGCCGGAATATCAACTTCAGCCATTATAGAGAAGACTGTAGAACAACTTAAAGAGCGGCAGCACAAACTCATGTTATAAGAAAAGAAATACCTTTTAAAGCTTCAAGCTTGAATAAACCTGTAAAAATTTCAATATAGGAGGTTACTCCGTCACAGCTGTCTCCGTAAACAGAAGTGAGGGGATTGTGGACCAGCACGAGCACTACTCAAACGCCTCGCAGATAAGAACCAGACCAAACGTTGGCGGCGCCATGTTGCGGGGAATCTCCTCATACACAGAACTATGCACAAGAAAACAGGACCTCAGTAAATAGGGGTGTACCTCCTACCACATTAGTACCCAAAATCCCAACCGATTAGCAATAGTGTCTCATTCCGTCTCCTACCAATATCAAGAAGCTACGAATGTTTATACAACCCAGAACACGAGCACTGCCGACCCACCTCAGAGACGCGGGAACAAGACAATCTTTTGCACCCTCGTACTTGTCCTCAATAGGAATAATCAGAATCACTAAATAAGTTCAAAATGTTCATTTTAACTATAGTGATTCATAAAACAGTATGCGAACCACACCCAACAGCAGAATGCATAAAGCTAGCATCATTAGCATTGTTACAATACCATAGAATATAAAAGGAGTTGTCATTTTATAAAGATTTTGAAAAAGGCAAAATAATCAGGCCTAATCACCCTCCCCTTGGCAGTAAGAAGTTATTTTATATAACAGAAGATCTCTTAGGCGTTATTAGCAGACCCCCTACCTGAAAGCCTAAACGCAAAGGTTTACATCATAGGAACAGCAAAGCTCAGCTCCATGGAACAGCTTTCTTCGAGTATGTTTCAAAAACATGCAACAACGCTATATCAAAGCACGGTTCTTCCATTCTTCAGCTGTTGGTAACATGTTTTGTCTGGGTAATAGGGACTGACCAGAACAGAATAACGAGACATTGTTGATCGACCTTGCACATTATGTTCAGACAGAATTTGAAAGGAAAGCTGAGAACATGAAAAACAATCTGTTATCATGTACAGGGCAAAGTGTTGCAAAAACAAACTGTTATCAGAGGCGTGCGCAAAAGCAGTTGCATATGGCAAGCAAACTCATGCTAACTTTGCAATGTCAACAATGTATTATTATTATTAGGTAGCATTTATAAAGCGCATGGCTACCCATGGGCATCCCAGCGCTGAGAAGTGGAAGAGGCTTCTGAGACTCATCTGGGGAAAAGCCAGGTTTTCAACTGCTTGCGAAAAAAGAGGTAATTGGTCTCTTTTCGTAGCTGAAGGGGAAGAGAGTTCCAGAGTTTGGCGGCGTTATAGGAGAAGAGCCGACTTCCGCTTCTGGCTCTCTTAATCCTTGGTACGAAGGCCAAGTGCTGTTCATCTGAACATAAAGGTCTGTTGGCCTGATAGGGTTTGGCCAAGGGGAGATGATCTTGGGTCCACTCCCTCGAAGCAATCTGTGGGTGATACAGAGGGCTTTGAAATGGAGTCTTTCCCGAATGGACAGCCAGTGTAAAGCTTTCATGGCAGGTTTGGCTGACTGTCAATAGGGAATTCCCATAAGAATTCTTGCCGTGCAGTTCTGGATCATTTGAAGTTTGGAGAAGACTGCGCCTGGGGCACCCAGATATAGTACATTGCTAAAGTCCAAGCGTGACAGAATAAGCGCTTGGACTGCAAGTTTCTTGGCTTGAAAGGGAAGCAATGGAAGTACTTTGCGCAGCATTCTTAGAATGCCAAAGCAGGAGGCGACTACCTTTCTAGTTTGGACTTTAAGGCTGAGATCTGAGTCCAGCCAGAACCCCAGACTTTTTATATTTGGCTTGGGGACGGGTGCTGATCCCATTGTAGCCGGTCACATCAGATTTGGTCTAAAAAGCGACGGATTACCAAGGAGCATAAGCTCCATCTTGTCACCATTTAGCTTCAGGTAGGAGTGGTTCATCCATTTGGCCACTTCTTCAAGGCAGGTACAGAGGCAAGAGGAGGGCAAATATGAGTGGTTGAGTGAGACCACCAACTGAGTATCATCAGCGTATGTTACGATATTCACTCCATAGGGCTGTATGATTTCTGCCAGTGGAGCCATATAGGTATTAAAGAGCTTTGGGCTCAAGGAGGAGCCCTGTGGGACTCCACAAAGGAGGGGCCAAGATTTGGAGATGGTTTTGCCCCCAAATACCTGAAAGGATCGCCCTTCCACGAATTACATCAGCCAGGTTAGGGCTGTTCCAGACACACCCAAGTTTCTGAGTCGGTTACTCAAGGTACGGTGGTTAACCGTATCAAAGGCCGCACTCAGATCCAAAAGGATCACGGCAGACGAACCTCCTGAATCAAGAATTTTTCTTGATTCTTCCATGATAGCCAGGAGGGCTGTCTCCGTGCCGTGGCAGGGGCGAAATCCTGTTTGGGTTGGGTGGAGGAGGTGATTGGATTCTAGGTAAGTGGAGAATGTGGTGTTTACGTGTTTCTCCAAGATTTTGCTGATTCTCAGGAGGAGGGAAATGGGACGATAATTGGCCAGGCAGTCTGGATCTAGGGTAGGCTTCTTCAAGAGAGCTTTAACCATGGCTTTTTTCCAGGAGGGGGGGACTACTCCGGATGAAATGGATGAGTTAATCAAGTCCAGAATGACCGGGCCAATTGTCTCTGTTACTTGTTTAAGAATCCTAAGCGGAGCGGGGTCATTAGGTGACCCACTTTTTACTCGGTCAGCAGTGGCTAGGAAACAGTCATAGGCCATTGTAGGGAATGCTACTAAGCACGTTTTCTTGTCCTCTGTGTATAGCTTATCGCAGTGAATGAGATTGGAGTCTTTGGTGGAAGAGAAAGATCCATAGATGGTCTTAATTTTATGATGAAAAACTTCCACCATTTCATTACAACGTTACATCTATGGGCCACATAACCCCATATAACAGAATAGTACGACTATGTGACCCATTTATCACACATGTGAACATTTTTGCACATAAACACTAAGTGTGCTGATAAGAGGATCTGCACCCCCTATTTTTCCTATTTATCACTTATTTTTGTTCCTGATTCTTTCTGTTAATTTTTGATTTTATGATCAACCATTTTATGCTTTCAGCGCATTTACATACACATACATCTTATTTAGATCATATGGCATTATTAACAACTTTTTTCTAAATACTTATATCAGCCCCATTTTTTATAACGGATAAGAAGACACAGTTTTTGCTCAGAGCTTGCATTGAGACTATTATAATCACCAATTGCCTTTTGGAATCACTGGCTCAAATTTGCCTTTTCTAAAAAAGATACTCCATGTAAAGTGGAATCCTCAGCATTGCGGTGTAAGCAAGCCTGTTAATTTGAAATAGAACCAGGAAGTAGTTCCATTAACGCCTGCCATTACGGCTGGGTGCGCGGTCTAGTTTACCGTACCGGCCCCCAGCATTCTTAGAGTGACACACTCGTGATACACGCAGGCTGCAAGGCACTGTGTTTAAAAGCTCGTCAAGCGAGTTTGCACATTTAAAATGCAGGTACGGGTGACGCTAATATAGGTTATTAAACTAGGCGAGACCTTGGCGGTGTAAGTACAGCACAGTCAGGTGAGTCCTTGTAGGATCATAGTTGTTTATACTTAATGTCTAATTTGCCTCCCTCTGTATATACAGAATGTGTAGAAAAGTGCCATTTTTTGCATGGTTGCCCCCCACTTTTTGCCTGATGCTCCATGACTATGTGTGCCCTGGGTTCTTGCTAATCAGGTACCCAGGGCCTGTGTTCTTTCCCCAAAACTGTACCTTTGCTCCCACATTGGCACGCCTCTGGCCTACATACAAGTCCCATGTAACAGGTACTAGGGATGCCAAGGGCCTTGTATCCAGAGAAAGTCTCTGAGGGTTGAAGAATATATATTATGCCACCCTCAGAGACTCCTCACCTGACACATACACACAGCCAGTGCAGTCTGTGTGCCCGGGAGAGACCCTAAAACTACAAGTCAGCAGTGCACACATCCCTGTGTGCCATGCCCACCCAAACACTGCTTGTGGCATAGGTCAGTCACCCCTCTAGCAGGCCTTACAGCCCTAAGGCAGGGTGCACAATACCACAGGTGAGGGCACAGAGGCGTGAGTCATGGACCCCTACAGTACCTGTGCCATTCACAGGTATTGTAGGTGCAGTAAAGCCATTTTTAAACCATGGGCTGGGGGTTTGGCACCCCGAACTCCACAGCTCCCCGATAGCTTTACTTCAGACTGAGAAGTTTGTATTCAAACTTATCAGCCAATTAAACCGACACTGAAGCCAGTGTTGGATTCAATGATGAATACACTCATAGGGCATATTAGAGATGCCGCCTGTAAAACGACCTAACTCTAGTGTCCTGGCAGAGTGGCTGCTCACCAGTTGCCACTCCCAGACATGTTTCTGGTCCCCTGGGTAGAGAGCCTCCTGCTCTTGGGGTCCTGAAACAAATCACATCCTGGGCAGAGGCATCATGCCTTCTCCCCCAGGAGGGACAGGGTCCACGAAGGGGAAGCTTCAAAGGCTTGACGCCTTTGTAAGCTGACCCTGCCTTTTGTTGCTCCCAGCAACATGCCCCCACCGGTTCTGACCCCCATTTTGGGAGATAGAATCAGCGTGAAAACCAAGATAGGAGGAGAGGTGTGCCCACCTTTGCCAAATCCACCCCTCAGGAGAAGAAGGGGAGGCGGAGCACACCTCTCAGTCCCCGCCATCTTGAAGATGGGGGACCTAGCCAATCAGAGGGAGGCTTATGCCCGCCTCCCACAGGACGGTGGCATAATCGGGGGTGTACCCACCCCAAGGAAGGGAAACATTGGTCCCGACCTGTACCTTCCTGAAACGCCCCTAAATTTTGTATTTAGTGGCGACCCCGATCCTGACCTCTTCAGACAAGCAAGAAGAAGAAGACCGAAGAGCAGTGTTGAAGGAAGAAGAGGAGGACACTAACTGCTTTGGCCTCAGCCCTACCAGCCTGCCCCGATCTGCTCCAGCAGAACTCCGGTGTGTTCAGCTGCCCGCAGACCCCCAGAACCCGGAGGACCTGCCCTGCCGTCCCTGCAAAGACTGTATCCCGTAAGCACCGGACTTGCCCAAGCCACAGACTATGGTTCCAGCGAGATCTGCGACTCTGCACCACTCTGCATCCGACGGCCCGAGTTTGAGTGGCCCAACACCCCAAGGAGGCCCCCCCAGTGAACCTGACCTGGGATCTGTTCCTCGACCTACCTCAAGCCTCCAGGCTACGCATGCAGTCACTACCTGAAGGGTCCCCTCTGTGGGACTGTGACTGGAGCTGGTAAGGAAACCGACGCCTAAAGACACCCCTGCACTCGACGCCCTACGGACTTGGGTGACCCAACCAACAGTGTTCAGGTATCCACCTCAGCATCCCAACTTACCTCTCCAGCAAGTGGTTGCCGCCAGGAACCCGTCCTGCCTGAGCCTTCTGTCTTTGTTCCAACCAGAGATCTCCCATTGAAAACAACCGGACGCCAACTTAGCACCATGCACCCGGCCACACCTGTGCCACTGTGGGTGCACCTTGTGTGCTAACTCTGATCCCCCTGTGCCCTGAGCTTATCCCTCAGAGCTTTGCTCCCACAACCCAGTGGCTTGTTCAAGAGCCGCCACTAACCAAAGGCTCCCCTAGCCCCATTGGCTAACATTGGCCTCAGCACTCTGCACCCGGCCGCCCTAGTGCCACCGAGGGTGTTATTGGAGTGCATCCTTGACCCTGGGGGAACCCTTGTTCTAACCCAGAAACTCAGCTCTCAAAACCGTTTGCTTACCTGCAAACCAATAACCATATTTTGTCTCTATCATAGGTTTACATTGACTGTTTTTCCTCTGAAAAAGTTCCAAGTGTTGAGTTGTGTTTGTATGAAAACCCAAGCAACTGTGTTTTAATGCAAAAGAGGTTTACTTACCTTTGTCTAGGAAATGTCCCATTGTGATATCTAGGCATACCACCCTTAGTAGAAAATGTAATCCAAAAGTAGTGTCAAAGTAATTACAACAAAATATCAACTGTCTTTAAATGTTTTGTAAACCTGTAACAAAGCCATTTTCATCCAGATTGCATATTCTTATCAACCTGTCTTGGAAAGTACAACTTTACTTACCTGTACCAAGTCCTGCATGGTTCTAAAAATAAAATACATCTAAAGAAACAATTGGTTTGACTTCAGTCTTTGAGTGTGTGACATCATGTCTTGCCTGAGTGTGTACAATAAATGCTTAGCACTACCCTCTGATAAATCCTTAGTGCTCACCCACACTACCACAAATGGAGAGTAAGCTGATATCTACTTTTACCTATGTATACCTTTGGGGATCCACTGGACTCTGGGCACACTATCCCTTACTTTGGTTTAGTATATACAGAGCCAGCTTCCTACATTGGTGGATCAGCGGTGGGGTCTACAACTTTGCATTTGTTGGACTTACTTGGTCAACACACGATCACATGACAGAACTCCTAAATTATCTTTAGAATTCTGAATTTTTTGAATTGACAGTTTTTCCAAATTTCTGAAAGTCTGTTAGGGCCTTAGTTAAGTCTCTTTAGCATTTTTTTGGCAAATAAAAAGTCATCATAGTTAGGGCTAAGAGGGTTTAGAAATATTTTCTTAGGTCCCTTAAAAAGATCCCAACTATTATTGAAAAAATGCCAAGTGGACATAGAGAACACGTGGAGGAGCTCGTCCTCACCCCTTACATCCATCTAGAGATAAGAGAGTTAAGGTCTGTATGCAAACTTAAAAACATTGTTATGGGATCCCATCCTCAAGTAAAATCTCCAGGAGCTCTTGGCAGAGTACGCTAAGGACCTCCTATCTGAACAAGTTGAGGACCTCTCAGATGGGGAAGAAAGTGGAGGGGATGAAGCAAACGTCCAACCCCCTTCACTTCCTAGGGAGGACAGGGTCCCTCTGCCCCTGACTCCAAGAATAATACTCACAGCACCTAGATCCCACATATGTGGGTCAGGTACTTCTGAGACCATTGAGGACAGCCTCAATAAAGCCTCAATAAAGAGACCAACCTTTTAACAAGACCAGACTCCTGGCTCTAGAAAAAGAAAGAGCAGAGATGGGCCTAGCTAGCACTAACAGCTAAACACTATTTTCCTCCATAGATTAACATTTACTGTTTTTCTTGAAAAAGTTTCTAAGTGTGGAGTTGAAAACCTAAAGAAATTCTTTAAAATTGTACTAACTAACAAAAACGATTTTACTTACCTGTTTCCAAGAAATGTCCCAGTGCAGTATCCAAGCATAGTGCACTGTGTAAGAAAAGTAATCTCAAAAGTAACTTACCTGTAATTAAAGTACATTTACAATTGCAATTCAAACTGTTACAAAATGTATATTTACTGCAAAGTACTTATCACTTACCTGTTCCAGGCTTGCTTGGTTCTAGGAAATAAAATAACTAAAAGAATATTTTTATACAAAAACAATTGGTCTGAAGTTCAGTCTTTGAGTGTGTGAATTCATTTGCTGTCTGAGTGTGTACAAAAAACAAAGGAGGGTTTGGGCTCTTAATCAGCACGGCTGGGCCCTGTTACGACAAAAACAACAAAACACCAATGCTGATGCACAAATTATCAACTTACACCCGGTGCATTGAACAAAACAATGTCACCATAAACCTCTTTTTCTGTTTGATTTAATCAAAATGTATTCAAAGAATCACATGTATGAATCAACAAAACATTACATACAATTTAAAAGTTTACAAAAACACCAAACTCCCTTACCCACAAACTCTTTTTAGGTCTCGCCTGCGAACGCAGCGCGGAGCGCTGCTTTCGGCGAGATCTATTGTTGCTGACTTGCCTCGGAAGGGGGACAGGAGATGTGCACACGCAGGCTTTTGGCGGATTTGAGTTGGTGTACGCGCCTACAGCCACGCGGCGTGCACATCTCCTGTCCCCCTTCCCTCGCAAGCCAGCATGCAGTTTCGCTTTCGTCCTCACCAGCCTCCTGTAATTCACGCACGTACAGACAGACACGCGACGTGCACATCTCGTGTTCCACTTCCAAGGCAAGTCATTAATTTTGTGCCATCATACTCACTGTTGCCACTGATCCTTTGAACATTTGCGCTGCAGATCTGGACGATGCTGTTAAAATCTCGGGACGGGGAGCGCTGCGGGCCCAAGTGCCTGTACATGGTGGCGGTAGTGCGTCTGCTTTTTCTCGCTGCTGTGAAGGCTTCCCAAGTGCTACCTCCTTCGATCCAATACGGCGATCTGACGTGCCCCGGTACTGCTCCCAAGCCCTCTCCACTGCTCCGGACTGCACCCTAGCGTTAGGTCCGCTATAGTCGGGTCTCTGAACGTGCCCCAGCTATCAGCTGCGTACCCAAACACCCATACCACGCATGCGCCACACGCTGAGCAAGGCACGCTGATGGGAAATCGCCATAGTCCCCATAATTAGATTCACTGCCTCTCTTGCCTCGGTCATCGCATTGCTCCGTGCGAGCTCTCCTACACCCATTCCCATCCTGCCAGACTTATTTGAGTTAAAACTGCACATTTCTTCATTTTTATCTCGAAAGAGACACAGAGAGCAGCTGATACAATTCCTTTGCTTTTAGCTCCATGCTCACTGCTCCAAATTTCCCTCGTTTTCAGCTCCATGTAGAATAAAGGCCGGCGAGCTGTGGGCAATGCTGCTAGTTTAGACACCAATTGCCGTGAGTCATTGGGCGAAACAGCCTAGGAGGCGGGAACAGACGGACAAGGTTGGTTTCAGGAGAGCCCTTATCCAGTTTATTTTAACAAACTTTATTGAACACTTGAGAGTAACCAGAAGACGGTCAAACTAATTCATTCAAGCGTAGTGAAAATCTGAACGTATTATTTAAAAGAATAATGAAAGAATGTTGGCTCGAAGTCTGGAAATTAGATGATCGGACTTTAGAAGTGTGCAAGGGTGCATTATAATGTTCAATGGTGCTGTGGCTGCTTGCAATAAGGAAGAGGATGTGGCGAAGCGGCCAGGTTCTAGGTTTCCAGTCTCGGCCTCGGATCAATATTCTGTGATTCTGGGCAAATTACCTAATCCCGCTGTGCCTACAAAAATGAATGCGTTCATGTGTAATGTTACCGGTGCTTTTGTAAATCCCTCAAATTCCTTCTGGTTGAGTTTGTGCTATACAAATCTGGAATAAAAAAATTGAATTTATACACAACTGTTCTGTTTCTGAAGTTCAATTATTTCCTGCTCCCCCCTCTCTTCTCCTTAGTGTGTTTCATGTCTCTCTGCAGCTGTGTGCTCTGCTGGGCAGTGTCTGGAGTCCTATCTCTGGCACGCTCAAACTCTTCACAGGTCTTTAAAGACCAAGTACTGTGGATTTTTTAAAATTTGGGTTTTCATTAAAATGTTAGCTGTGCAAGGAACACCCTCCTACCAGCTTTCAACGTTAGGCAGAGCTGTTAAAAAAATACTGTTTACATTTTCGGAACTGGTAGTCTGTTTTTTAGCTCCAGCCTGAGCTAGCCACACGTGTGCCCGCTCCTGCACCATAGTAAACGTTGTGTCCTGTCACCCATCACTCTCTGACAATCTCTCCCCTACACCACCCACATTTTAAAACAATCATTTACAATCCAATAGGTCTCGCATTTACGCTACTTTAAGCTATTGGCATTGTAAATGACAATGCCTTTTATTTGTTTTAAAAACGAAAACACAAATAAAAGGCATTGTCATTTGCAATGTCAATAGCTCAAACTTGCGTGAATACGAGACCTATTGCATTGCAAATGCTTGTTTATATAGCATCCTTTCACCAATACAAACTGCTCTTTAACACACCCTCTATATGTTATGGATTAGATGGGTGCTTACCTTCTCCTCTTCTCACGTTTCTCTGTGAATGCATGAGCAGGACTGCTGGTGTGCGCACAAAATTGGCACGATTGCAGGGGTATAAAACAGGACGTCAGCTGGACCTCTTTGCTTGGTTTTGTTTCCCGGTCTTCTTACCCGGAAGGACTTCGCCTTTGTCTTCCTGTTTCCTGCTCTCCGGATCGTGTTCCCTCTTGGACATGTCGCTCGCAGGCTTGTGAGCGCCTCTTGTTTTGGGACACCGTTATTCCCCCTCATTGGACGATTAGTCATTGGGCGCTCTAGTGTCCCTTGTTCACTTTACTGGAATTCATGGAATCGCAGGTACGCGGCTGCGTGCCTATTTCTTTCCCCTGGGAGTTTTCGTTTGTTTCCTGGATTTCTGCAACCCATCGCGGTCGTATTTTGGACCTTAGCGTGCTGGGGTTCTTTTTTATAACCCGTCTGGTTTATTGTTTATGGATGTTTCTGTCCCGTGGGAGTTTGTTTTTCTAATTCTTAAATTGGGGTTTTTTATGTCTGTGTCAGACTTTTTCCCCTTACATTTTATTCCTCAGGATAAAAGCACTGGAAAATGGGGGACTCTCCTTTTCCCTATCTTGTACTCGTGGAAAACGAGTTTTGGGACTCAACATACTCCTTGATGGATGGGCAACTGGTGCCCGTAATACGGGAAAGAGTTTGTCTTAGCAAGCACCAAGCAGTGTTTGATCATTCATGTTCATGAGTGATGTTTATGGGTGTTACTCTGAAATCCTGTTGTTTGTTTCTGTTTCCCTACAGGGTACGTGAGCCTTCTATGTACCTGTAGCAGACAGAAGGGAGTGTGTTGCCCAGGTGTTGACTACTTGTGATTTCTCTCTTATTACCCTCACCCTCTCCCTGTGTTCCTTGCGGCTAGTTTACTGTGTTATGTAGGTGGTAGTTGCCAGGACAGGGGTAGTGGACTGGGCATCTCTTCGCTCCTGCAGTGTTGGGTGGAATCTGGTGGTAAAAGGACAGAAAACCAAGCCCGCAAATTAGCACACTGCCCAAGCGAAGATGGATGAGGCTGGGAATAGAGTGGGGGAGGATGGGGTCCCTACTATGCAGGAATTAATGGCCGCTATTTCGTCCTTCCAGTCTGAGGTACAAGAATTGAGGCAAGAAAATCATGGGTTACGTCAGGAGTTAAGTATGTTTAGGGTTAGAGAGCAGGTTTGGGGTCCAGGTAGGGCTCCTTCCATGAAGGGTCAGGGACCTGTAGTGCAACCCGCCACATTTCAGTTTGACAGGACGTCAGGGCAATGGGCTAGTAGTAGCACTCCTATAGCGGTTACAGTCACTACACCCACTTCTGTCCCTTTGGCTGTACCGGAACGGTTTACGGATGACTGTAATAAATACAGTGTGTTTATGAATCAGTGTCACTTGCATTTCATGTGCCGTCCCACAGCGTTTCCAGATGATTCTGCCAAGGTGGCTTTTATTATCTCTTACTTAGCAGGTATGGAAGCGATGTGGGCTGTTTCGCTTGTGGATAGCGAGGATCCTGTGCTGTACAATTACTTGGCATTTAAGGAGCAAATGCGTTGTTTGTTTGCTAAGCATGCATTCATGCAAACCAGCGATGCAGATTTATTGAAATTGAGACAGGGTAAGCAGGATTTGTTGTCTTATGTCTCTTTGTTTAATCGTCTGGTGTCAGAGACACATTGGCCCATGGCAAAAAGCACCTCTTTGTTTTATCAGGGGTTGAGCGAAGAGTTGAAGGACATTGTGTCCCAGGTGGTGGATCCTCCCGATGATTGTTCAGCTTTCATCGACTTAGTGGTAAAATTGAATCACCGATTATCTGAGAGACGTGGGGAGAGGAATCGTTTTCAGGCCTCTCGTGTTGTAAGTGTAAGAAGCTAAAATAGAGGGTTGGTGGAGCAGAAACAAGGGCCTGAACCTATGGAGATAGGTGGGGTCAGGGGTCCGTTGTCGAGTGAGGAAAAGGGGAGACGGCGAGCCCAGAACCTATGTTTGTATTGTGGTAAATGTGGACATTTTGCTCGAGAATGTCCTGTCAAACCGTCTACTTAGCCCGCGAGAAAAGCCGTAGCATTTGTGAGTAAAGATGAAGGAGTAAGTCCCAAGGGAGATATTGCCTTTAGTGACTCATACGTGATATCTGGTGCTGTTCAGAGGGCTCCACAACATTTCACTATTTCCCTCTGCTTGGTGTTGTCTAATAGTAGTAGATCAACTTTGTCTGTGTTGCTTGATTCTGGGGCAACAGGGAACTTTATGGACATCCAACTCGCAGAGAGATTGAATGTTCCATGTGTGTACAAGGAACAACCGGAACCTGTCAGAGCTATAGATGGGACCGAGTTGTCCTCAGGTTCTATGACTCGTCAAACAGAACCCTTGTGTCTCTTATGTGACAATGGACATTCAGAGACTATATGTTTTGATCTCATAGATGCTACTTCATTTGGAATTGTTCTTGGTGTACCCTGGCTGCAGAAGCATAACCCTAGGATTGATTGGGTAAGACGGACAGTGACGTTAGATTCTGCCCACTGTTTATAGTGCTGTTATCAGGTTGCAACAGATTGGCTTATGCCTTTAACCTGTGCAATGGGTAATTATGGGGACGTTGGTGGTATTCCTGCGCCATGTGGAGTTCGGTGAGGTGTTTGATAAAATCCGGGCCAACATTCTTCCACCTCACCGGTCTTTTGATTGCCGTATAGATTTGTTACCGGGTGCTACATTGCCCTGTAGTCACATTTATGCATTGTCAGAACAAGAGGCGCAACATCTGAGGGAATATTTGGACGAAATGTTGGTATCTGGTTTTATATGTCCTTCTTCTTCGCCCATCTTTTTTATACCTAAGAAGGAGGGCAGTCTTCGTGCTTGTGTGGACTATAGGGCACTTAATAAAGTGACAATAAAAAATAAATATCCCCTCCCGTTGATTCCTGTGTTATTAGACCAACTGAATCATGCTACTGTTTTTACTAAACTGGACTTGAGGGGCGCGTCCCATCTCATTCGTGTCCGTGAAGGGGACGAATGGAAGACTGCTTTTCGGACGAAGTTTGGTTTGTTTGAATATTGCGTTATGCCTTTTGGTTTGTGTAACGCCCCAGCTGCTTTTCAGTTTTTTATTAATGAGGTTTTGAGGAAGTATTTGGATGTGAGTGTGATAGTGTATATTGATGACATTTTGATTTTTTTGAAATCTATTGTTGATCATGAGATGCATGTGTCACAGGTCTTGCAGAAGTTGAGAGACTTCCAATTGTTTGTGAAACTGGAAAAATTTAAATTTCATATTTCAAGTGTAGAGTTTTTGGGGTTTGTCATTTCAGCTGGTGGTATTAAGATGGATCCTGGTAAGATAGAAGCTATTGTTACTTGGCCCTTCCCTACTTGAGTGAAGGACGTACAGGTCCTACTTGGATTCACCAATTTTTATCGGCGTGTTTTTCACATTTCTGGGATGTAGTAACGCCTATGACTGCCTTTTGAGAAAAGGGGTGCCGTTTGTTTGGTCTCCTAGTGCACAAGCTGCTTTGAAGTTGTTGGTTGATAGATTTACCTCAGCCCCTGTCCTTGTTCATCCGGATCCTGCTTTGCCCTTCTTTGTGGAGGCCGATGCTTCTTTGTGCGCTGTAGGCGGTGTTCTCTCACAGAGGGATGTAGAAACAGGTTTCATGTACCCTATGGCGTTCTTTTCTAAAACCTTGTTACCAGCTGAACATATTTATACAGTGGCAGAGAGGGAATTGTTGGCCATCAAGTTGTCCTTTGAAGAATGGAGACATCATTTATGGGGGGCTCGACACCCCATTACGATTTATACAAATCATAAGAACTTAGAGTTCTTTCGCTCAGCCAGAGCCTTGACCCCGAGACAGATTAATATGATTTCATCATTACATATAGGCCTGCGGCACAACAATTGAAATCAGATGCGCTGTCCCGTATACATGTGGATCAGATGGGTGATGCGATGGGCCAAGAAGTAAGACCTGTGATATCTGGGGAGAGAATCGTGGGTTGTGTTTCCGCGGAGGACTTTATGTCTTCCGTAAAAGAACAAATGGGGAATATAGATCTTAGCCCATAGCTGACTAGCTCGCTCTTCTATGTTCGAAATGGTCTATTGTATCATGATGAAAGACTATTTGTACCACCTGAATTGAGGGAACAAGTTCTCACTTGGTGTCATTCCTCATCTTTAGTGGGTTATCCTGGAATGAATAAGACCAGGGAGTTCTGTTTGCGTTTTTTCTGGTCGGAAGACAGTGGGACATGATGTCCAGGTGTTTGTGGAGTATGAAAAATAGGGGATTGATTCAATAAGGGTATCAGAGGCCAGAATCGATAGACTATTATGAACATATATTTACCTCTGAACCCATAAATTGCAAGAAATATTTGATCATCAGTCCTTTTTATTTGGCTGAGAGAACCAATATCATTTTGCTTATTTTCACAATTTTCTATATACAGGGTAAACTCTACAACAATAGGCTCCTATATTTTTTCGCTATTCACACAAGTATCCTGTACATAATATTTACATTTATTTACACAGACATATACAAAAAACAAATAATAAGACGTTATGTAGCTAAGTTGTACACCGTTAGTTTTTCATAAGAGAAAAGTCCAATATTCTATAACCTTGGGACCTTAAGCTGATTATTCCTCAAGATATTTTGATTTTGTTGGTCCTGAGCAGAGTCAGTAACAAAGTTTGCGATGTTCAGGCAAGGGGTAACCTTATCTTAATTAGGTTCCTTTTATTTAGGGGAGGGAAAACAAAAAGGGAGTTGTTTCCACTGTTCCTGTTTTTCAGGATCTCTGCTAGGCTGGTTTTTATATATAGCCTACGCGTTTCGACCTTTAAATGGACCTACAAAGTCGTGGAAAGGTCTTCTTCAGGGCTTGCTTTGTTGTGATATGGACATGTGATCTTGCCGGTCTCCTGCAAAAATAACAGTGAACCTTATTTAGGGTGTGCAATCGTGTAATTTATGCTAGATCTGATGGATCATGATCAAAGTTACGTACCTATAATCTTATTTAGCTCATGTGGCTCAAACCGGTGTTGTTTTCTTGGCCTGTAATAGCATAAATGTGTCTGTATTAGTGCTTCATTTGGCAAAAAGCTAGTATGGTTTATGCTCTATTTGCCTCGATGTTAGTGGGCACCTACCAGGCTGTTTTCCAAATCGATGGAGGATGCCTGTGCGTTTCTTTGTTGTTATTTCTTATGTTGTTATAAGGATTCCAAAAAGCCGTTTGAAGTTTTCTGAAAAAAGATCGTCATGTTTAGGATGTTTTTCTTACAGTCCTCTGTTCCTTTATTTGCATGCTTTAGCACCCGTGTTCAAGGGGAGAGGGGTTTTTTTGAGGTTGTGTAGTGGCTGTACAACGTGCTTCCTAGCTCCTGGTTCTAACTTTTATATTGCATCATGCGTTAGTATTACTTGGTGTAGGCTCTGGGTCAGTACTCATTTACACCATGTTGGACACCGCCGTGAAGTTAAAGTGAACGGTAGTTTCCGTTATTTTGAAAGCAACTTACGATTTCTTCGAGGGAGAAGGCTTAAAGTTCCTTTTTCTCTCTTCGTGATCCTCGCGGTCTCGTTCTTCGTAGTCCTCGCGTTCTCGCTGCTGTGGAGCCGTCAGCGCTTCCTGGGTTGGTTCGTCCTCGTAACTTGACTGGTGCGTGACGTCGCAACGTCATTGCGTGGTTTGTTACTTGAGATTTCATTGGTCTATCGTCATTTGACAGCGGGAGTTTTTAGCGTCCGTGTAACCATGGTAGAGTATGTTTTTCCTTTAATGAAACAATAAAGCATCGTGTAAAATGGCTCCGTTGTTTAGCCAAGTATATTCGCAAAGCGACCCATCATTTATACGTGTCTTCTGTCGACTTTGCTTATATCAATTTCTTTTGTTAATCGGTATGTTGAGCTGACAGCGGCGTAAGTCTTATTTGAATTTAGTTTAGAGGGAACAATAAAGTTATCCGGACAGCAGTGGATGGATGCTGGTGTTGTTATCCGACCTCACTGTCGTCATGGTTACATCTCCCAAGTGGTTCTTGAAAAATCCAAGCATATGTGTTGCTGGCTTGTGATCTTATAATAATTGGTTCTCCTTTTGAAGAGTATTTGGACTCTTATCCCCTTTTTATTCACAATAACGTGAGTTGTGTTAGGGTATAATCTTAGAAGTGGGTGGAGGCAAAGCTTGCGTTTAAGGTGGTTATATTATATTCCCGAGTTCTGTCATCTCGTTAAGGCCATTGTCCATTGTGTTCAGTAACATAATCATTCTGGCTTCTGTCCTAGACAGGCGTGAATCTGTGTTACTTCCTTTTATGTGTCGTAATACTGTCCATTTAATTTCATCTGGTCCATGATTTTTTTCGGTACAGTGTGACACCATGGGTGCATTGGGTGTCCTGCATCTGATGCGTGACCTGTGTTGGGAGATCCTGTTTTTTATGGCTTGTGATGTTTTTCCGACATATGCTAAAGAGCATGGGCACACAACGCAGTATACAACATTATGGGTGTTGCAGTTTGTGAAGTTTTCGTGGTTCACGAATTTCATCCCATATATGAATTTAGTACCCTCAATGGTACTTTCACATGAAGTACAGTTCCCGCATTTTCTGTGGCCTTTTATCGGTGGCATAGACCACAGAGTACGTAGGGTTGTTTCAGGTTTTGGCAGGTTGGTATTTGCTCGTACTAGTTTTTCTTTTATGCTTGTGTTTTTTTTCAAGGCAAAGATTGGAGTTTGGTTAAACGGGTGCAAGTCTTTCACTGTATTCCAGTTTTTTCGGATGATTTTTTGTATTTCGTTGGTGCGTCCTGAAAAAGTAGTAACACAGACCAATGGAGTGTCGTCCTGCTTGTCCTTTGGGATGAGAAGAGACTCTCGTGGAGTGTACCAGGCTCTTTTCATCGCTTTCTTTAGAAGTTTTTTGGGATAGCTACGGGTTTTTAATTTTTCCAAGAGTTCTGTTGCATTTTTGAAATAGTCTTCCTTTTTTGAGCAATTGCGTCTTATCCTTAAGAATTGACTGAATGGTAGATTTTCTCGTAGATTTCGTTGATGGAAGCTTGAAAATTCTAAGAAGGTGTTTCTATCAGTATTCTTCGTGAATAGTGTGGTATATAGACGGCCTTCTTCGTGTTTCACCATAATGTCTAGAAAGTTCATCTCTGTTTTGTTTGAATTCATGGTGAATTGGATGTTTTGGTTTCTGTCATTTAGCCATGTCAAGAAAGAATGTAGTTGATCTATATTTCCTCTCCAGAGCATGAACACATCGTCTATATACCGACGCCACATTTTGATGTGTCCGTCATGGGGATTGTTGTTGTATATCCACTTTTCTTCAAATAATGCCATGAACATTATAGCCATTTCCGGCGCAAATGGACAACCCATAGCAGTACCCATGGTTTGCAGGTATTGAATATCATTAAATTTGAAAAAATTGTGTTTTAAACAAATTTCCGCAAATTTTAGTATTGCCAGAGTTGGTACAATGTGAGGTCTTGGTCTTTTTTCTAGAAAGACTTCAAGGGCTTCCAAACCGTCTTGTTGTGGGATATTGGAGTAAAGACTCACGATATCCAATGTGACTAGAAACTCATTTTCTTCATCAAAGGGTTGATCTTCAAGCATGTTGATGGCTTGCATAGTGTCCTTGATGTAGCTTGGGGTCTCCAAAATAAGGGGTTTGAGAAACGTATCCACGTATTTTGCTGGACGCTCTAAGATGGAATTGACGCCCGAGATTATTGGTCTTCCTGGAGGTTTCTTTGGGTCCTTGTGTATTTTGGGAAGGACATACATGATCGGGGTCCTGGGGTTCTCGTTAATCAGGAATTGTGATTCCTTTTTGGAGAGCCAGCCTTCTTCTATTCCATTACTTATAACGGACATGATTTTGGTCTTTATTATCTGGTTCCAGTCTTCATTTGTTTTCCGATAATATTTTTCATCGGATAGTTGGCGTAATACTTCCTGTTCATAGCTGTCTCTGGTCCAGATCACAATCCCGCCACCCTTGTCTGCGGGCTTGATTATCAAGTTCTTATTTTGGGCGAGATCGTCCAGTGCCTGTTGTTGTACCTTTGTGAGATTCCACTTTGTGAACACTTTTTTCTTGTTTAGTTTATCTATGTCTCTAAGGACGTTCTTTTCAAAGGACAGCAATTCGACTGGCATGTTGGTTGTATTCGGAAAGAAGGTAGAGGGATTTTTTAAGCCTGAGGTATTTCGTGCAGTCAACTCAATTCTGCCCTGGAAAAAGATTTTGAGCCGCATTTTACGGAACAGCTGTATTATTTCCAGTTTAGTCTGGTTCAAGTCCGGTCTTACTGTAGGGATGAAAGAAAGGCCCTTCTGTAGAACTGTTTTTTCGTTTCTTGATAGCTCATAGTCCGTTAAATTGTAAATACAGTCGTTTACTTCTTCTGTGTTTTTATTTTTCATGGTTACCAATGGTAAACATTCCTTCTTGTTGTAATTTCTCCTTGGTATTGGTTGGAGCGAGCATTGTGCCATCTGTTCGCTCGAGGGCGTCCTCTGGGTCGATTGGTGCCCCTGCCTAAAAAAGGAGCCGGTTGGTAATTTGTTCTTTGTTGATTACTTGCTTCGTTAGAGCTAGCTTCGTTATCACTTGAGCTAAGGAAGACTATTTCAAAAATGCAACAGAACTCTTGGAAAAATTAAAAACCCGTAGCTATCCCAAAAAACTTCTAAAGAAAGCGATGAAAAGAGCCTGGTACACTCCACGAGAGTCTCTTCTCATCCCAAAGGACAAGCAGGACGACACTCCATTGGTCTGTGTTACTACTTTTTCAAGACGCACCAACGAAATACAAAAAATCATCCGAAAAAACTGGAATACAGTGAAAGACTTGCACCCGTTTAACCAAACTCCAATCTTTGCCTTGAAAAAAAACACAAGCATAAAAGAAAAACTAGTACGAGCAAATACCAACCTGCCAAAACCTGAAACAACCCTACGTACTCTGTGGTCTATGCCACCGATAAAAGGCCACAGAAAATGCGGGAACTGTACTTCATGTGAAAGTACCATTGAGGGTACTAAATTCATATATGGGATGAAATTCGTGAACCACGAAAACTTCACAAACTGCAACACCCATAATGTTGTATACTGCGTTGTGTGCCCATGCTCTTTAGCATATGTCGGAAAAACATCACAAGCCATAAAAAACAGGATCTCCCAACACAGGTCACGCATCAGATGCAGGACACCCAATGCACCCATGGTGTCACACTGTACCGAAAAAAATCATGGACCAGATGAAATTAAATGGACAGTATTACGACACATAAAAGGAAGTAACACAGATTCACGCCTGTCTAGGACAGAAGCCAGAATGATTATGTTACTGAACACAATGGACAATGGCCTTAACGAGATGACAGAACTCGGGAATATAATATAACCACCTTAAACGCAAGCTTTGCCTCCACCCACTTCTAAGATTATACCCTAACACAACTCACGTTATTGTGAATAAAAAGGGGATAAGAGTCCAAATACTCTTCAAAAGGAGAACCAATTATTATAAGATCACAAGCCAGCAACACATATGCTTGGATTTTTCAAGAACCACTTGGGAGATGTAACCATGACGACAGTGAGGTCGGATAACAACACCAGCATCCATCCACTGCTGTCCGGATAACTTTATTGTTCCCTCTAAACTAAATTCAAATAAGACTTACGCCGCTGTCAGCTCAACATACCGATTAACAAAAGAAATTGATATAAGCAAAGTCGACAGAAGACACGTATAAATGATGGGTCACTTTGCGAATATACTTGGCTAAACAACGGAGCCATTTTACACGATGCTTTATTGTTTCATTAAAGGAAAAACATACTCTACCATGGTTACACGGACGCTAAAAACTCCCGCTGTCAAATGACGATAGACCAATGAAATCTCAAGTAACAAACCACGCAATGACGTTGCGACGTCACGCACCAGTCAAGTTACGAGGACGAACCAACCCAGGAAGCGCTGACGGCTCCACAGCAGCGAGAACGCGAGGACTACGAAGAACGAGACCGCGAGGATCACGAAGAGAGAAAAAGGAACTTTAAGCCTTCTCCCTCGAAGAAATCGTAAGTTGCTTTCAAAATAACGGAAACTACCGTTCACTTTAACTTCACGGCGGTGTCCAACATGGTGTAAATGAGTACTGACCCAGAGCCTACACCAAGTAATACTAACGCATGATGCAATATAAAAGTTAGAACCAGGAGCTAGGAAGCACGTTG
Source organism: Triturus cristatus (assembly GCF_964204655.1). Classification (NCBI taxonomy): domain Eukaryota; kingdom Metazoa; phylum Chordata; class Amphibia; order Caudata; family Salamandridae; genus Triturus; species Triturus cristatus. The sequence continues at coordinate 251,377,127 of NC_140580.1, read as the reverse complement.
TACAGCCACTACACAACCTCAAAAAAACCCCTCTCCCCTTGAACACGGGTGCTAAAGCATGCAAATAAAGGAACAGAGGACTGTAAGAAAAACATCCTAAACATGACGATCTTTTTTCAGAAAACTTCAAACGGCTTTTTGGAATCCTTATAACAACATAAGAAATAACAACAAAGAAACGCACAGGCATCCTCCATCGATTTGGAAAACAGCCTGGTAGGTGCCCACTAACATCGAGGCAAATAGAGCATAAACCATACTAGCTTTTTGCCAAATGAAGCACTAATACAGACACATTTATGCTATTACAGGCCAAGAAAACAACACCGGTTTGAGCCACATGAGCTAAATAAGATTATAGGTACGTAACTTTGATCATGATCCATCAGATCTAGCATAAATTACACGATTGCACACCCTAAATAAGGTTCACTGTTATTTTTGCAGGAGACCGGCAAGATCACATGTCCATATCACAACAAAGCAAGCCCTGAAGAAGACCTTTCCACGACTTTGTAGGTCCATTTAAAGGTCGAAACGCGTAGGCTATATATAAAAACCAGCCTAGCAGAGATCCTGAAAAACAGGAACAGTGGAAACAACTCCCTTTTTGTTTTCCCTCCCCTAAATAAAAGGAACCTAATTAAGATAAGGTTACCCCTTGCCTGAACATCGCAAACTTTGTTACTGACTCTGCTCAGGACCAACAAAATCAAAATATCTTGAGGAATAATCAGCTTAAGGTCCCAAGGTTATAGAATATTGGACTTTTCTCTTATGAAAAACTAACGGTGTACAACTTAGCTACATAACGTCTTATTATTTGTTTTTTGTATATGTCTGTGTAAATAAATGTAAATATTATGTACAGGATACTTGTGTGAATAGCGAAAAAATATAGGAGCCTATTGTTGTAGAGTTTACCCTGTATATAGAAAATTGTGAAAATAAGCAAAATGATATTGGTTCTCTCAGCCAAATAAAAAGGACTGATGATCAAATATTTCTTGCAATTTATGGGTTCAGAGGTAAATATATGTTCATAATAGTCCAGGTGTTTGTAGCATCGTGTCCTGTTTGTGCCATTAGTAAGCCTACGCATACACATCCTTCTGGGTTGTTGCATCCGTTACCTGTCCATCCAGCTCCATGGCATACTATCAGTATGGATTTTGTTACTAATCTCCCTCTTGAATCGGGTTATACAGCCATATTTGTGGTAGTGGATTTGTTTACTAAGGTGGCACACTTTATACCATTACCAAAGGTGTCTACAGCTCGTGAGTTGGCCATAGTGTTTGTGAGTCATGTAGTGAGGTTACATGGGTTGCCCACTGCCATTGCATCCGATAGAGGGACCCAGTTGGTATCCCATTTTTGGACGGAACTGTGCTCCTCTCTAAAGATGGAGTTGCGTCTGTCATCCGCTTACCATCCTCAGACGGATGGTCAGACGGAACGTACTAATCAAACTATGGAGCGAGCATTATCTTCGGTGTTTGTTGATCTCCTTAACATGCAGTTGGGTTATGGCACTCCCCTTGGCGGAATTTGCATATAATAACAGCATGCATACAGCTTTGGGGATGACTCCATTCTTTTGTTCCATGGGATTTCATCCTAAGGCCATTCCAATACAACCCACCAGGCATGTACCTGCATTAGATACTTTAAGTCTGTCTTTGATCCAGATTTAGGAGAAGGCACAAAAACAGTTACAGGTTACCAAGCTTAATATGAAAAAGCAAGCTGATCGGCACAGAGATCCTGCTCCTTCCTATGTCGTAGGGGATCAGGTGTGGTTGGCAACAAAGAATTTGCAGTTGGGTGGTTCCCGGAAATTACAGCCAAGGTACGTGGGACCTTTTAGCATCCTCAGTATAGTGAATCCTGTTGCTATGAAACTGGAGTTGCCAGAGGATTATTGTATCCACCCAGTGTTTCATACGTCCCTATTGAAACCGTACACTAGATCTACTCATGTGTTGCCGCCCCCCCTCCTGTTTTAGTGGATGGGCATGAGGAGTTTGAGGTTTCGCAACAGTGCGCTATCGGAAGTGGAAATGATTTAAATTACAGCGCGAGCTCCGGGTGAGCGTACTCTCACCCGGAGCTCGCACTGTAATTTAAATCATTTCCGCTTCCGATAGCGCACTGTTGCTAAATAAATTGAAGTCCCCGGAGGCCAAAATCAACTGAAAATAGGAGTCACTTTCAGTTTTGAAAACACAGCAGGGATCGGCTGATCATGCAGCATAGACTGACTGACACTGCGTCGGAAAAGGCTAGTTCTACAGGAAAACGTGAAACGCGGCACACTGTTACTAAATGAATTGAAGTCCCCGGAGGCCAAAATCAACTGAAAATAGGAGTCACTCCAGAAATAAAAGACATGATCTTGACCTTCTGGCTTTTGACATATTGGCGATTAAAACGAGTATATGACCATCTGAGGTTTGAAAGCACAGCAGGGACCGGCTGATCCTGCAGCATAGAATAAGCTTTTTTTGTCCTGAAGAGAACCCCGTATGTGGAGGGGTTTGAAACGCGTCGGCCTTTTTGTATGGCCAATCAAGTATACAAATTAGTGTCAAAAACTGAAAGTTTTGTATTTTGAGAATTGTCCTCTGTTTGGCCATTTTGTACATTTGATTGTTTTGCAGTTGTATATATATGAAACATTGAAAAGATGTATGGGTATGGGTGTGCTGGTATGTGAGGGGAGTGTAATGAATGTATGATTGAAGAGACTGACAAAGTGGGGTGTATAGAGGCTGTGTTATAGAGCAGTTTGTATGGGTGAAAGGATGCTATAAAAAAGAGTTTGTGGGTAAAGGGAGCTTGGTGTTTTTGTAAACTTTTAAATTGTATGTAATGTTTTGTTGATTCATACATCTGATTCTTTGAATACATTTTGATTAAATCAAACGGAAAAAGAGGTTTATGGTGACATTGTTTTGTTCAATGCACCGGGTGTAAGTTGATAATTTGTGCATCAGCATTGGTGTTTCGTTGTTTTTGTCTGAGTGTACAACAAATGCTTAACATTGTCCTCTGATAAAGCCTCACTACTTGACCACACTATCACAAATAGAGAGTGAGGTGCTATCTACTTTACCTCTGCCTACCTTTTGGGTTCCACTGGACTCTGTGCACACTATACCTCACTTTGGTATAGTATATACAGAGCTTCCTACATTGGTAGATCAGCGGTGGGATATACAACTTTGCATTTGTTAGACTACCTGGTTACCATCTGATCACACAACAGAACTCTTAAATTGTCTTTAGAATTCAGATTTTTTCAAATTGGCATTTTTGTAATAAAAAGTAACTTTAGCTAGTGTTAGAGGGGTTAGAAGTTTTTTTAACAATGTCTCAAGACAAGAACCCAGCTGTTAGTGAAAATTACCACAATGCCATAGAGGACCTGGTTGAGGAGCTTGACCTCACCCCTTACCTTCACTTGTCTTTCAAGGAGGTAAGGACCCTATGCAAAATTAAAAACTTAGCCACGGGGTCCCATCCCACCATAAAAAAGCTCCAGGAGCTGTCGGCTGGGTATGCTAAGGGCCACCCATCTGAAAATGGTGAAGACCAATCAGATAAGGAAGAAGAGGAAAAGGGTGACCAGGTAGCTCAACCTCCCCAACTTCTTAGGGAAAAAAGGGCCCCAGTGGCCCTGACTCCAAGAATCAACCTCTCAGTACCTAGATCCCACACAGGTGGGTCAGGCACTACTGAGGACATTGTGGAAAGCCTCAATGAGGGGGACAGCCTTTTAGCAAGGTTGACCAAAAGACTGGATCTAGAGACCAGGTTGCTGGCTCTAGAGAGAGAGAGAGAGAGAGAGAGAGAGAGAGAGAGAGAGAGCCGAGATGGGCCTAGCACCCATCAATGGTGGCAGCAATGTACTCAATAAGGATAAAGAGCAATCTTATGATCCTAAAATCCCCAAAGGGATTGTTCCTAAATATGAAGAGAGTGATGCTATCACAAAATGGTTCACAGCCTTTGAGAGGGCTGCTTGTGAAATGAGAAAAGTGAAGAAGTCACACTGGGGGGCACTCCTTTGGGAACTTTTCACTAATAACTTGAGGGACAGACTCCTGACCCTTATTGGGACAGATGCTGGGTCTTATGATCTCATGAGGAACACTCTGATTGAGGGCTTTGGACTCACAACTGAGGAATATGGGATTAGATTCAGGGGGGCTCACAAAACCCAGAGCAAGACCTGGGTTGACTTCATAGACGACTCAGTTAAGACACTGAATGGATGGTTTACTTGGGAATACTGTGCATGATTTTGACGGGCTTTATAATCTTTTTATAAAGGAACACATTTTAAGTTATTGCACGGTTGTACGACAGAACAACGCAGGTAAATACATTGCATGTCTTTCCCACACATTTTTTACCTCACATTTTTTTGCCATGCATATGCTTTTACATGTGAGTACCACAGATGTTTTTTATATATATATATATATAAATACAATGTATTTATGAGGGGAGAACCCCCACAACCCTAAATTAACTTAAATGAGCGGTAAAGGAATGCGTTTTAAAAGCATACATGTGGTAAAAACATGTGTGGTAAAAAATGTGTGATAAAGGTATAACGTAGCAAAATCCTCATTGTAAAGGCTGTTTTCCAATTGCACTAATGAAAAGTTGCATCAACATCTGGTAGACCTGGGTCTAATTTCTCCCCAATAATTGGGAAAGAAGGCAAACCACTGGGCCAAGACTAGGGCGACAAAAACAAGTACTGGGGGTATCCAAAAGAAAGGGGTTACCAAACCTCTCCAGGGGAAAAGGGGGTGAGAAACCCAAATATAAAAAGCAAGAATCTTCTAAAGGGCCCCAAAAACCTGTTCAGGGGGGCGGGTGCCTGAAATCCTCCCAGACCACTGTTAGGTACAAAGGGAATAACTTTGATCCCCAAAAAGGCCCGGTGTTACAACTGTAAGAAGTTGGGACACCTGACTAGAGATGCAACTTGCCCTAACAAGAAGCCCCCCAATCCTCCTCCAGTTAGTACTGGTGTAGCAAATCTTCAGATGGGATCAACAGGGTGCCCAGAAAAAATCAGGGTTCACACTGAAGCTGTTTTAGTCATAGAAGGGGAAGTTCAATTTGCCACTTTAGCTTTGTGGCCTCTCAACTTGAAAACGTATTTGCAGTACCCCTGGATTAATGGGACTAGAATAGAAGCCCAGAGGGATACAGGTACCAGTGTCACTATGGAGAGAGATACACTGGTTTCCCCAGAGCAATACCCGATTGGAAAAATGTATCCAGTCACCAACGCTGACCGTGTTAGTACAGACCATGCTATGGCTATGGTAGCATTAGATTGGGGTAGGGGTTACTGGACTGAAACAGGTAGTGGTCTCTCCAAGACTTCAAGCTGCCTGTCTGCTTGGAAATAACCTTGAGACATGGGCTGAGGTAGAATTGAAAACCCATGCAGCAATGCTGGACATCCCTGAGATTGTGTGTTAAGACTAGAGCACAGAGCCAAGCACAGGGTGAAAAAGAAGTGTTGGAGCCTGGACGAATGGCCCAACCTTCCAAGAGAAAAGGTAGGAGGACTGGGGAAGCAGCTTCTGGACATTTAAAAATTCAGGACCCCTCTCCTCAGGAAGAGGGCTTTTCAGCCCCAGGGGTAACTGAGTCTATGGAACTTTACCCTTACTAGGTTGAGCTCCTAGGCCCAGGGGGACCCACTAGGGAACAGCTGTGCCTTGGACAGCAGCCCTGTCAACTCTTAAAAGGCCTGAGACAGCAAGCTGCTGCACAGGTACAGGGAAATGTTAGTGGAACCCACAGGACCTATAGGAAGGAGGGTCTCCTGCTTACTGAGACCAGAGACCCCAACCCTGTTGCCGTTAGGAGAGTGGTAGTGCTTCAGATGTACAAAGAGTTCTTACTCACATTGGCTTGACATCCCCTGAGCTGGGCATCTTGGCCAGACCAAAACTGCGGAAAGGCTTGTCAACCATTTCTACTCGTCCCAGATGTCCCAGAAAGTAAAGCAGTTTGTCAGCTCCTGTGTCACTTGCCAAGTCAGGGGCAAAATAGGTGGACACCCAAAGGCCCCCTTAATTCCAATACTAGTGGTAGGGGTTGCCTTTGAAAGGGTAGGTGTGACATAGTGGGTCCACTTGAACCTCCCACAGCTTCAGGAAATAAGTTTATACTGGTGGTAGTGGATCATACCACCAGGTATCCTTATGCAATCCCCCTTGGGACTACTACAGCTTCTGCAGTAGCCAAGGCCCTTATTAGTGCCTTCACAAGGGTAGGGTTTCCTAAGGAGGTGGTGTCAGACAGAGGCTCCAACTTCCTCTGTGCATACCTGAAACACATTTGGAGTGAGTATGGAGTGCAGTACAAGTTTACTACACCCTACCATCCCCAAACCGATGGTCTTGTTGAAATGTTCAACAAGACATTGAAAGGCATGATCATGGGACTCCCTGAAAAACTCCAAATGAGATGGGTACAATGTTTGTTGCGTCTCCTCTGCACTGTATGGGGCAGGTGTATGGGGCCATAGTGTGGGTATATCCCTGCAGAAGGAGGAAAATAAGTTTTTAAGGAGGTTGTTATGTGTTCCCCCTTCTGCCTCCACTCTGCTGATCCATGAAGAAGTCGGGATCGAGTTTATTTCTGACTTAGCAGCAGTCCGGCCACTTTTATTGTGGCGTTCTATTTGGGCTAAACCAGAGACTCGATTTACTCAGGATATTATTCTTGATTGTATAGGCTTGGACCACTCTTCACGCATACAGTGGTTGAGATACATCCACCGTTGGTATCTCCTTCTTTTTAATATTGATGTGTTCCGTGAGCCTGAAGAGGTTGTTTCTATCTCAAAAAAAGAAATTAAGACAACGTTTCTAAACTTCCGAAAGGCAGAGCGAGATAAAATTTCTGGCAATCTTATTACCGTGAAATTTTATAAAGATTTAAATCTAACTTCGGGGTTCCAATCCTATCTTGTGTATGTGACCCGTCCCTCTCATCAGTATGTTTTAACACGTGTCAGATTGGGTATTGTTCACCATCTGGTTGCATTTCCAAACACAAGAACCAGTTCAGATATACCCTGTCCGTGTGATAGTATTTCTCGGCAGAATAGTTGCCACTTTTTACTTTTCTGTAAATTTTTTCATTTTCTCAGGTTAAAATACCTTAAGCCAATTTTTATTAAATATAATATCCGTACTACAGAAACAGCACTGATACTTTTATCCTCATTAGAGAACGAGGAGATCTGTTTTTTTCTGGCTACTTTTATTCTGAAGTGTACAGCTGTCAGGAAAAGTATTGTACTATAATATTTTTATACTTACCTGTCTGTACCTATGTTATACAGCTGCCAGGTATTGTATTATGCTGCTATTACTGTTTACATTCCTGTCTGTATATATACGCCTTCAAGTTTTATACCAATTTCTGTAATTAAGGTATTATTCTTATTTGTTGATGTCCACAGTATATTATGATTATTTATAAATTTTGATGTACAGCTGCCAGGAAAGGCCCATTGAGTAATCCCTACTGATCTCCTGTCTGTTCATTTATGAATGTCTTGCATTTTATAATAGTACGTTGACTCAAAATGGCAAGATTACTTATTAATTGTTGCACTTCAGCCTTTTGCACAACGTCTTACCATCTTTTCTTATAAGTGTTCATATGGTGATTTTAAACATTTTAACTATGTATCTTCTGCTTGTATGATTTGTATGTACAAATCGAATAAAAGCTTTTAAATTGAATTGAGATGGGATGTCCTTTTGCCATGCTTGCTTTCGCCTACAGAGAGGTGCCCCAGAAGAGAAGAGGGGTTTCCCCCTTTGAACTTCTGTTTGGCCATCCTTTTAGGGGACCACTATGTCTTGTTGAAGAAGGAGGCTGGGAGAAGCCTCTTCAAGAACCAAAACATGATATTGTGGACTATGTACTAGGCCTAAGGTCCAGAATGGCAGAGTATGTGGAAAAAGCTTCTAAAACTCTTAAGGCCAGCCAGGAGCTCCAGAAGCATTGGTATGACCATAAAGCTGCACTGGTGGAATTCAAACCAGGGCAAAAGGTGTGGGTTTTGTATCCTGTGGCCCCAATGGCCCTCCAGGACAAATGGAGAAGACCTTACCCTATCTTATAGAAGAAAAGTGAGGTCACCTACTTGTTAAACCTGGGCACAAGCAGGACATCCAAGAGGGTGATCTATGTGAACTGCCTGACACATTTCCATGACAGGGCTGACACAACCATGCCGATGGTTACTGATGAGGATCCAGAGACAGCGAGTGAACGTTTCCCTGACCTTCCCTCTTGCTGCCCCAAAGATGGTTCAGTGGATGGAGTTGTGTACTCAGACACCATCACTGCCCAACAGCAGGCTGACTGTAGGCAGGTCGTACAGCAGTATACTGGGTTTTTCTCTTGAAGTCTGGTCAGACACACTGGTGTCCCCAAGATGTGGATACTAGAGACAGTGTACCTGACAAAAACAAAATCTATCAGCAACTTGACCAAGTTAAGGAGAGCATGAAAGCTGAAGTTAGGGGTTATTGAACCCTCTGAAAGTCCCTGACCCAGCCCAATGGTCTTAAGTCTCCAAACCCCATCCCCAGGGTGGAAAAAGAGAAATTAGGTTGTGTGCGAACTACAGAGGCCTCAACTCTGTCACTAAGACAGATGCTCACCCCATACCCTGGGTTGATGAGCTGATAGATAAATTGGGTGCAGCAAAATTCCTTAGTACCTTTGACTTAACTGTAGGGTACTGGCAAATTGGCTTGGTCCCAGGAGCCAAAGTAAAAATTGCATTCTCAACGCCTGATGTCCATTATCAGTTTACTTTTATGCCCTTTTGTTTAAATAATGCCCCTGCCACCTTCCAAAAGTCTGGTAATTCAAGTTCTTGCTGGGCTGGAGACCTTTAGTGCAGCATATCTAGATTATATTGCTGTATTTAGCTCCACCTGGCAGGATCACCCGATTCACCTTGGGAATGTTTTACAGGCCCTACAACAAGTAGGCCTAACTATCAAGGTATCCAAATGCCAGATAGAGCAGGGCAGAGTTGGAGGTTTCAAGCGCAACCCGTACAACCCAAGATCCAGGCTATTCTGAACTTGGAGGCTCCAACAACTCAGACCCAAGTCAGAGCATTTCTTGGCTTGACTGGGCATTATAGGAGGTTTGTGAAGGGGTATGGATCCATTGTGTCACCCCTCACAGAACTTACCTCCAAGAAGACGCCAAAGAAAGTTAACTCGACAGTTAGCTGTCAAAAGGCTTTTGACACCCTGAAAGAGTCAATGTGCTCAGCACCCATTCTCAAAGCTCCAGTTTACACCCAGCAGTTCATTGTGCAGACTAATGCCTCTGAGCTAGGGATATGAGGGGTCCTATCCCAGACCAATGATGATGGCGAAGACCAGCCTTTTGCTTTTATAAGCAGGAGGTTACTCCCCAGGGAGCAGTGTTGGAGTGCCATTGAGAGGGAGGCCTTTGCTTTGGTTTGGTCCCTGAAGAGTCAATCAATAGTCATTTGTAAAGCACACAGCTGCCTCAATAGAGGTGTCCTGGCGCTATGAGCAAGACTAACTAAAAGACTGGCCAGTAATACTACCCCTGACTAAAGAGCCAAGTTTTTAAGACCTTCCTAAACTCCTGTTCTGTCTCTATCCGGCAGAGATGGATTGGCAATGCGTTCCAAAGTTAAGAAGTCCTTGCCTAGAAGGACCTGCCACCTTGTCGAATCTTAGACCAAACACAACAAATGCCAGTACTGATCCTCATTCAAACATCACATTTGTACCAGAGTCCAGAATCAAGAGGTGCGTCAACGGATTTGCCAACAAATAAATCAAGAATACGCAAACATATAGTTACAGCACCACTTGTAGTACATTGGCTTGAAAATATACATCAGGAAACTGGCTTAAGATGGACCGTAATTTCCTCCATAGAAGCTAGTGACCGAGGAGGGGATTTTTGGTGAAAACTGAGCCAACGGGAGACATTTCTCATTGTTAAATTCAATTCGGCCCAAAATGGGTTCAATGAACTGACTGAAGCGCAGAACCTGGAGGCGCTGTTTCACCCGTGTTGTACTGCGTGCCGAGCACAGTTATCCTTCTGTTTGGTTTAAATTCTAAAATTCACATTCAGACATGTTCCTGTTCCTAGAACTTGGACTTATGTGTTTATGCTAAATACTGAGCAGATACTTCCAGCATTTTGTTTGTACACAGCACTCCAGGAGGCACCTTTAATTGGAATTCCACTTGTGTAACCTCTTTAGAGAAAGAATACATCTACGAAGGATTTCTCTATAAGTTAAAAATTCACCTTACACAAAAAAGTGTTTTGGATTCTTTGCTTTTTTTAATAGACTTTTTGCGGGTATAGTGTAAATCAATAAATTGCGTAGGTGAGACTTTTTTGTGAACTTAAATAGTTTTAATGACATCTATGCAAAAATGCAATCTTGATTGCAGCCTTGACTAAAGATACCATGAAATTGGAATCCCGGTTATGTAAATTGTAGCCCTGGCCTTTTTTAGGTCTCACGCCTAGCGTTGCAGTGCGCAACACAGCTCGCGCAGTGCGAGACCTCTTGTACAGGGTTCTGAAAGCTGCTCACACGCTCGTTTGATCAGGCTTTCGCCGGCTGCCATTGGGTTTTGCGTGTTTTTTTTACAAAAATAAGGCACGCAATTGGGCAAAGGCGGGCGCATGTCCTGTCTTTGCTCCGCCCATTCCCACTGGTGTCTAGCACGCGCATCAGCGAGGCACAGACGACAGACTCCCTCGCCCCCGCTCCTCTGTGGTGCGAGCGCACCACTGGTTTCGATTCCCACGTCTGCTCCTCTGTGGTGCGTGCGCACCACTGGTTTGTATAGCACCGTGCGGCGTTAGCCAGGGTTTCGTCACCGTAATACTAACAAGTCACGGCCCTGTTGGTGTGAATCTGGCTCCCGCGGGACATTATAGTATATTGAATCCTGTGTATTTCTTTGTATTTTCAGTTATTTTCCCTACAGATGAGAAGGTTCCTCCACCTCTCTGGTGAAGGAACCTTCTCATCTGTAGGGAAAATAACTAGTATAGAGGTATACTTCCTTCCTGTGCTTTCCGTTGTTTCTATCGCTGCTGTTTCAATAGCGGAACCTCCCCTCACCCCCTCGGGATCCATGTATATTTGTTCCCGTGTGTACCTTTGTATTTTCATTTCTTATTGCAATAGGTGAACTGCCTCCAGTTTGGGTTCTTGTATATTATCTATTCCTCTGTTTTCTTTTGCATTTGCGGTTCTTCTCTTTACAGGTGTAGAGCTGTCTCCGGTGTGTGTGTGTGGGGGCATTCTCTGTACACTATCCCTGTACATTATCCCCATGTGTGACTTAGTGCACAGTTCGTGTTTCTCATACAGCGGTGTAATCCCAATGAAAATCAGTGCGATATGGTCGACTCAGGAGCCCCTCTTCAAATTCAGGGAGGACTTCATTTTGTGTAAGGCCACTGGGCATGCCCCTTGCAGTTGCTGCTCAGCCTTGATGTCTTCATCGAGTTCGAATCACAGAGCAGGCAGAGGTCAGTCCCGGGGGCTCTATCCCCAGAGACTCAGCCGCCGATGCTGACACTCCGAGAGTCCAGATCCCTCCCTTGTGTTCACATCGCAGCTGCTGTCAGTGGGGCTGTCGCGTTTAAGGCTTCTGGCCACAGGTACCGTTTGGTTTATTCTGGAGGTGGGGGTATTGTAGGCGAATAGTAGGGCGGTTGGTTTGCATCGCGTTGCCACTATTTCTTTAGCAGAACGAGCGGTGCCCGCTGCCCTCCGTACTGAGGTTTGACAACACCTACGAGTAGGGCACGCTCCCTTCCCAGAGTGTACTTGAGTAGGTTTGAAAAGTGTGTGCAGAAAGATAGATCGATTTCTACTGCAGGCTCAGGGCTGGGCCCTCTTGATTTGTTTCTCAGCTGAGCAGTGTTGTTTGTATTTATTGTTGGAATTTTTAAAATATCACAGATTTGCAGTTGTGCACTGACACACCGCGCTCCGAAAAATGTGTGGTCCGTGCGTGGCTCGTGTGGAGCTCCAAGCAGTGCGCACTATAATAGGTTCATGTTTGTTTCTGGAGCGGGTGGAGAAGCCCGCCCAGGGGTTTCGGATCGTTCCTCCGAATTCGTCAGAATCATCTGCCGGAGAACCCCATGATGAGGGCGTGCTTAGCGGTCCTTAAATATCGAGTTATCGCTGTGCGCGCTCAGAAAAATGTGTGGTCCGTGCGTGGCTCGCGTGGAGCTCCAAGCAGTGCACACTATAATAGGTTCATGTTTGTTTCTGGAGCGCGCGGAGAAGCTCGCCCAGGGGTCTCGGATCGGTCCTCCAAATTCGTCAGAATCATCTGCCGGAGAACCCCATGATGAGGGCGTGCTTAGCGGTCCTTAATTATCGAGTTATCGTTGTGCAGGCAACAGTTTGCAGCTTGTTTCCAGCTACCAGAAAGGGCAACTTCTTGACTTTATATTTTTACAGCATGGCAAATGCCCAGATGCCAGCATTAAACTGGGGTTGTTTGAGTTTGCCTTTTGAAATATTGTAAAGTGTAAGTTTCACTACACGAGTAAGGCAAGCCGGGCGACGTTATGTATTTCTCTGCGATTTAGTGACAGTACAGTTCTGCGGGTTTAATTATATTTGAATTTAAAACCGCCAGCAACATTATAATGGAAATAAATGTATAAAAATGCTTCCCTTCCCGAGAAGGACCTCAAAAACGCAGTTTACAAACCGGGTTATAGTTTCAATATTGAACAATAAAACTGCTATGGCAGTTTCTGACCTGAAATGGATTGCCGCGAAATATATCCAGAACTTGGCTGGGCAAGAGTGGATCAAAGAGGGGCAGAAGGGGGGCATGAAGTCTGATGGGTGCAAGGGGAGACTGAGGGGAGAGAGGGTACAGGTGGCAGATTACTGGAAGGAGCTGAAAGTAATGACAGCAGGCACCGGTCTCTTGAGTCTCTGCTCACAACTGATCAGGAGGATTTTTAGATCTTTGTAACATGTTTACCAGGCAGCTTAAGTTCCTATGCCAGGGCTGAGTATCTGAACGAGCTCTGTGTTTTAACTTTTTATTCTGAGGCTTGTAGTTCGGAATGTTGTGAGGCACCGAAAATAGTAGAAATAAAAGAAAGACATTGTCATTTACAATGCCATTACTTGTTTTTGGTAGGCACTGGGAGATTAAGTGATTTGCCCAGAATCACAAGATGTATTTCTCTCTCTTCACTCTACCACACAATTATCTCTCCAACTTTAACAACCTACCTCTAAACTCTCTCTCTACCTTTCTCTATCTCTCTATCTCATTCTCTCTCTTCACTCTACCTCTCACTTAAATATGCAAATAACTCTATTTCTCCAACTTTAACCTACCTCTTAACTCTCTTTCTCAATTTCTCTCTCACTCTACCTTTCGCTAACTCTCTATCTCATTCGCTCTCTCTTCACACTACCTCTCACTTACATATGCAAAGAACTCTAACTATCTCTTAGACCATCTCACTCTCGCTTTCCCTTTTGCACTGGCTATCGCGCTCACATGAGTAAAAAACAATTCCATTACTACGCCGATAGCTCTAACTCTAAAAAAAAATGCGAGACCTATTGCATTGCAAATGCTTGTTGTAATTATGCCACCGTAAATAAAGCCTTTTTAGCCAAAACGAAAAAACCGCTATCAGCTCTACGTCGAAATCAACACTAAACTGAAAGATGTCAATAAAGCTTTGGGTTTCAACTGAAAAACACAAACAACAACATAGAAAAAGGGATCCGGAAGTAAATACTGACTTGATACCGCGGTAGGAACGTCGGGTGAATTAACATCACCGTGGTGGAAACTTGGAGATCCTTGTAAGTTGTGCCTGTTTTATTCGTTTTTCGTGTTGGTATATAGAATAAGGGCAACAATGCGCAACCAGATTTGATGACATATGGTAATTCGAGCTCACACACCATTTTATTTTCGGCTTCGGGGTTTAAGTATAATAGCGATAAGCTCGATTATGAACGCACTGCTGACAACCAGAAAGAAGGGCGGTCATGGAGTAACCGAATTTAGACTAATGCACCGGGAATATCATAAGAAGCTGTTTGGTTTGAATAGGTCTTGGAAGCATTAGCAATAAACGAACCTGAAATTAAAATAAAGACATCTGTAGTTTTCATTCAAGTATTAGCCAAGTCACTCGCAATTAGCGTCAGAGGCACATCGAATCTGCAGTTTCTTTTAACAAGACACCAGTATTGGCCCCGGGAGCTTAAAATAGAATACCTACGGGGTTCTTTAATACAAATTTGCAAGAATGCCGCTGCCCGCGTCCCGCGCAGGGGGTCAGTGTGTCTTGTTTTCGCCTGTCAGATTCCATCTGACAGCGGTGAGTTTTTGGATACCGAGGCGATAGCCTCATTACTCCACATTCATTTTTGAGTTTTTTAGTCGCTGTTTCGGTTGTCTTATTGATGTGACGCTTTGTCACAGTTGAGGTTGGATCACAAGGTCAGCGCTGTGAAAGGCCGCATGTTGCGGTCAATATGGTTTGCGGAAGTGTCAGCAAGTTTAGTCGCAGAGTCTTGTATTCGTCTGCCAAATGTCTTCTGGCGGTGATGAGCTTTTGATGGCTGCCGCGGCGGTTGCCTTCTGACAGTGATGAATTTTGGGTACCTGCCGGGGCGATTTGCCCTCAGGCAGTGATGGGTTTTTGGATGCTGTGGGGGACAGCAGCTTTCTAGTGGCCGCCCGTCGGAGCCTCTCTCCCCCCCCCCCCCCCTTGCTCCGCCTCGCGTGAGGCCGCACCTCGGGGAGGGGAGGCACCCAATGGGACTGGCTGGGGGAGGCGTGCCCCCAGGGTGGGCGAGGCGTGCCCCCAGGGTGGGCGAGGCTAGCCCCCCCTTTTAGGCGCCTCACCCCCTCTGAACTTCCTCTGCTTCCTGTGCCGCTCCTCCTGGCCGCGCGCATTGTCCTCTTGTTTGCACCGCTCAGCTGTGGTCTGAAGCAGCCGTCGACTGGCGAGGTCTCCCTTATCTTGCGGTATGTCGTCGTCGGGTCCGGCTTTATTTGCGACGGTGTTGTTGACGATCTGGGACCGCCGATGGTCGTAGGACAGCTGGTCTGAATCGTGAGCTTTGCAGAGTGGAGAGAGCAGGGCATCGGGAGTAGAGCATCTCGTGGTGATCTTTAGTGGAGGTGGGATTCCCCGCTCAGATACTTTCGGTGTTGGTGCATTGTGGCACATGGAGGTAAGGGTTTGGGGGTCCTTGGTCTTTGTGGTGAGCAGGGGCGGGGGAGGTGTGTTTAAATAAGTTACGACAGGGAGCTGTAACACGGTGCCCCCCTGCGCCTCCCCCCCCCCGTTCCCTGTGGCGGCTCGGTTCGGAGAGCGGAATGACGTGCCTTAGACGTGGTACGCATTGGTAGTCTCAAGTTTCCCGGTAATCCTTTAACCTGTGCATGACGAATACCTGATCTTTGGGCGACAAGTAATCCTTAGTTACAGTTAGCGAAGGGGGAGTGATGGTTGTGGTACTGGCATTCCCTGGGTTTTATCTCGCCGATTGCCGAGAGTGCGTTGGGGATTTAGGCGCTGGATCTTGCAGATGTGCCCCTGATCCGATTAACAGGGGACGGCTCCGTTCGGGGTCTCATCATTTTGATTGAAAAGTAGCACAGATTCGAACCTATTGGAAATATCAACTGCGGTGGAGTGCTTATGTGTTTTTTAAACTGGCATAGTCTAGAACGTCTTCTCCCTCCACGTGTCGGGGTCTCTGATAAACACCGACCACCCTGTTTAGAGAATGTTGTTTACTTAGGGGCGATCGTTAAGCATTATGTTTAGGATATATGTGATGCGTTGTACTCCTATATTCATAAATACAAGGGAACCCAAAAAGGTAGCTGAGGACCTTGGGTAATCGTTTGTTACAGACAACAATGATCCTCAGAAACGTAAAAATGATTCAAAGGTAAATATAGTTCAGAATCGATGCTATATTCCAGGAGTCCAGCCGGACAACCGATTTAATTTATGCAAATTAGAGAATACATACTTATAAGAACAATTGTGCGTGGGACACAGTCCTGTGCCCAAGGTAGAACAAAGACATTAACAAAACAAACAAGGCATTTCAGGCAAGACAGAGTAGAGCTTGTTCAGAGATGCAATGTTATAAGCTCATATGAAATAGCAATTGCACTTATTAACACATTGGAGTAACGTGCATGCTATTTAGGGGGGTCAACGGCGTTTCGATCCTTTGTACAGGGTGTCAGGATCATCCTCAGGACTTAGATGTGTACATGCCTGATTGTAATTGAAATTGCCTTAATGAGCGAGAGACCGGAGAGCGTGTTGATTAGACAACAACTGTGAATGGGGATCACAGGGAGTACGCTCGAGGCGGAACCAAGATAGGTAATACCGATGGCAGAGGATTCCGCTGAAAAAGGATATGCGTGTTAGTGAGAAGATTGGGTCGGCGGAAAAAGGAACTGATAATTACCCAGTTGAGGTTGAGGGAGATCCGAAGGAGGTTCTAGGGTAATTTAACCGATGCTTCAGAAGGAGACGGCGTGTCAATGCACAGTAGTCCGCCAGGTCCTGTTGGTTGCAGTGAACCGAGTGACCAAGGGCATTTGTAGGTCGGGATTTGTTAATGCCCTTGGGGGACTCTGGTCAGTTGTCTGCCCTGACTGTTTGAAGCGCTGCGGGTTCTTTGAATGTTGCTGGTTGGACTTCGGTCTTTAAGGATGCTCTTTGCCATTTGGTAGCTGTTTGGGGGCGGGAAACTTCCGCGGCGCAGCAGGGTGGTTTGTCCCTCTCGCGAGCCATGTGGGCCCTGAAGCGAGATCGTTTGGCACTTTGGTGTCGTGAAAGTGGCGGTGCGGGACTACAAGGCGGGCTGACCGCCCACCGCAGTGTATTGGGAGACAAGATAGCTCAGCAGGCAGGGCGGGAGACACAGGGTATATTGGCACCGCTATATAAATATGCAACAATTGTCAGCCTGCCTGTGCATCGTAACGTCGCTACCATGGGGGCGCCGCGGTTGGAAGTTTATTGTGCTCCTGATGCACCTGATGCTGCGGGTTTAGGTGTCCCCGTGCCGTCCCCGGTGCTCGCGGCACTTTGATGGCACACCCGGGGTGCAGCTGTGATGCGGTACGTTGTGTCTTTTGCGTGGCATGTCTGACCCCGGAAGCGGAAGTAGTTGCCCAGGAGCTAATCGCCTTGTGTGCAGCAGATTAGAGTAGAGCTCGACTGTCCCTGAATCCGTCGTTACTCCCCGCCCCCCCGTAAGGAGCGGCACTGTGTTGCCGGGACCTAAGTGCAGCGTTCACGGGCTTTGCAGCCACCGTTTATGTAAGGCCTACTGTGGCGTCCTCATCCATTCAGCACTGTTAGTTTGGAGTAGGTGGTGCCTACCTGCAACCTCGTGCATCGTAACGTCGCCACCATGGGGGCGCTTGGGGTGCGCCTTGTTTGGAAGTTTATTGTGCTTCTGAAGCACCTGATGCGGCGTTTCTCTCTGCGGCAGTTTCCAGGACTCACATATATGTGAAGACAACTCGTGTGATTATTACCTTCCGGGTGAGTGATCAGCACCATGTACAGTTGAGATTTTGACTTCGCTGAAGTTAGTAGTGAGTTCCGCCGGGCCAGCTGCACCGAGGGGTATGCCTCCCTCACTCGATGGGGTTTTCGGTCCTGCTCCCGGACCCGCGGGTGGCCTTGGTGGGAGGGATTCGAGGTGTTCCGGCCAGCGGGTTGGCCGCGAGTTGAGACATTGGCTCTCCGGTCATGCTTTATCATTTGCGCCCCGTATGCCACTTTCTCAAGGAGGTAGTGTCTAGCCACGCGCCGGTCTGCTTGTGTTCGCCCCGCAATGCCCATCGCTGGGCTGCCGGCGCGTCCTCTCCCAAAGGCGCTGTTGACTGCCCCGAATGCGCGCCTGCTTGGTGGGGCAGCGGAGGAAGTTTGTGGTATGCCTCCTTTCTGTGTCTATTGTGTGGCGCTATTGTTGGTGTCCTTGAGCCCTTGCGAGTTATTGGGTTGAGTGCGCGTGTGAATCGGTGTATAGTAGGTGTTGCCTGGGCCGGATGACTCGAAGTGTGGGAGTTTCGTATCGTCCCTACTGGTGGGCAGTGTAGTTTAGGGTTGCTTGGGGTGGTAATGCACAAGCTTGGAGTCAATTTCTTGCCGAGTTAACCTTTTTGCATCATTAATCAATGTTCTAATGGTGTATGCTTTGCGGTGTGTATGCAGTCTAAGATGAACGTGATAGCTCACTTGAATATTACGACTTTAGGTTACAAATGGGAAGTAGCAAAGGGATGCCTCTTGTAGGGAACAGTGACCTTCTGATCTATTACATCAGGCGCACTCTGTAGTCTGCTTGGGACACGTTCTTTGCAGCAGGCACACTAAACAGTAGCTCGTTTAGTAAAACTCCAAAAGAAATAAATTAATGCATACCTACCTATTTGGTGCTGAAAGGGTGGGGAAATGGCAACACTACACTATGTAAGCAAGGCTGAGATAGCCATTCTTACCCTTTATAATCCCTGGAATGACAGCGTTGGTCAATGCCATGGGTCGAAAGAGCTAGCCAAAGATACCAACTGCTACCTTGGGTTGTCCCTAAAGGAGGTTTATAGGCACAGTGATAGTGATTTGCCCAGGGTTACACTATGAAAACGTTTAGAAGTTAGGAGTACGAGTGTTCACGTTGAATCGATAGCCGGTAATTCCAAATGAAACGCGTGCTTTCAAACAACGAGGTTATTTTCTAAAGGCTGTTCCCCTATATACACATTAATGCATGAATACAAATTAAAAAGCCCGGAACGATTTCTTTCCTAGGTTAATGTACTATGAACATGCTTGGAGCTTCTCAAACGGTTGTGCGCCACTTCGTTTTGTTATTGAAAATGGAAATGTTGCCAAACTATAGATAATAATGTAGTTATTATTCTGATCTGAATTATAGATACGTATAGTGTTTGGGTTTGACCTACTGGTGGTTTATCCCTCCCCGCCCAGACATTACTTCGCAGCAGCCACTGTTATAAACGATACAACCTTGTTCTTTGAGTTCACTGTAAGTTTTTAGGAAGTTGTGCCCCGCCTCTCACTGTATACAGTTTCCACAGACTAAGAATGATTTGTTTGGAAATACAGCTGTTGCTGGTTGCCTTGGTTTCGCCTGTCAGTCATTCAAGAAAGATACATCTGGTGGAGAGGGGTAATTTCTGGAGCACTTTGCGAGCAAATGTGCGCACAACACTCATCCTGCGCCCCATGAGTGGGTTGCGCGTTCTTTGGACAGGTCCAGCGCGCGCTGCTGCTAATCCTGGTAGGAGCTGCACCAGATATTACTCACACATGTTTTCAGTATGAGCATCCCCCCCTGTGCCAGCCGGTTAGTTGATAGCCCCCGCCTGGACTGACTCAGCTAGATCTCTACAGCAGCCGCCTGTGTCTCCAATATATCGTAAAATAAGTTCTGTTTGACACCATAGGTATTTTGCGGCAGTAGTTTCGGTGACTTTCTGTGCTGGCGGCACCAAGGGCCATGTTGGTCAGCAGGTAGGGTTACCGGGGCTAGGACGATAGCAAGGAAGCAGGAAGGGCTGTGTATGGGTCACCCCACATGGGGTGCAGTGACTGCAATTATGGGCACATTACAAACCTCCCCTCAATCCAGATTATCTCCATTCAAGATTCGCCATGTTACAGGATGCTTCTATTAAACAGCATCCCCTGCCTGTACAACCATAGTTACGTGGGGGAGGAAGTTGACTTCTGGCCGGGGGGATTTAACAAAATCTAAACTCACGCAGACACCATCATGCAACCCTCAATACATAATTAAGTCCTGTTAAAGGACTACGTTATTGATTGCTTATTGCGTTTTTTGGAAAGTGGCGCTTTTGTACACAGGACGTGGAGGGATATGCAGGCTTTGTTTGTTTTCAGTTCTCATGAGCCTTCGATTGCTCAGTGTATAGAGCGGAGGACTGTAGTGGGGAGCTGACACCCTTAAAAAACCAGGAAGAGAAAAAAACAAAAAAAAACCCTGAAGTCGGTGTAGAGCACCCACAACCATATGTGAGGGGCATGATAAAAATGCAAGTCATGTAGCTACCAATTTTGCATCATGAAAACGTAAAACATTTCTAGTAAATGTGTTGTGGCTAGAAGTTGGGAACATAAAGTCGTTTCCGGAACATGTCATTTGTGCAACGTGTACAGCAAAGGGTGCCAGAAGTGTGCTAAATTGTAGAGTCGGGCCTGGTGGCCTAGGGGATTATAATGGCCTGGGTTTGGCCACAGTTCTGATCCCTATGGGTCTTTCCAGCCTGGTATCATTCGGAGATGGATAAAATGAGTACCATTGAGTTGGAGAGCAATAACCATCTGTTATTCAGCACCAAGGGTACTTGGCCCCCCCTTTTTGCTAATACATGTTAAAATTTATTGGTAATAGCTGTGCGTGAAAGGTACATATTACACAGGCATACATTTTTATGGTTGATCAAGCGTTTGATCAAACACCAGCCATCAGCACACTGAGCCGGGCACCAAAGCCAAGGGTTAGGCCTGCAGGAGTATCAGCTGAAGGCAACATATAGAAACAGGTCCAGATATACACTGGGGGGGCAAGCCCCTGCAACCAAAAGTCCCCCGCGCTTTAGCCAGGGCGGTTGTGGTATCGCTTTCAGGTGATAAACTTTAATTATAAGTAAATTAAAAAGTAGAAATGAACCGAAATATTTCAATAATATTTATCTTAGTTTGAGTTTATACGAACCATTGAACAACAAGGCTAGAATAAGACTCGATCACCTATTTACTGTAACTTAATTTGCAAAAATATTCATTAAACCTGCATTACCTGGTTAGTTACGATAGATCCTAAGAATGCTAGGTCATTATTGGCAGTAGAAAGGCTAAAACAAGGAGATGTTGATGAGATATTGGTCAATTTGCAGTAAACAATAGGATAGCAATACAATGTGAAGGGAAGCAAAAGTAGGGAGTCAATGGCCGAACAGGCAAATACGGCAGAGTTAGCAGTTTTTATCGATCTTTTATTCATTTGTCTTGGCATGCTGTAGGCAGGTGAGATTGTCCCAACGAATGAGTTGCAAATAATGCTGTCACCAGCTAAGGTAGTGGCATTAACCATTCAGAGACGGTGACATGCAGCGGCCGGGGACAGTGAGCATATGTTTCCCGTGTGCTGGGTGAGAGTACATAGACAGAGGCTGTCTCACCCATACTGTCTGATGCTCACAGCTTTCAAGGGCCCATCCCCTCATTAGAAACCCGTGATGTCAGCTTGTGTTTATATACGTAGGGATAGTGGTTAACTCACACGTTACTTTCACCCTGCTTACTGTGCTGTAGCTGTTGGGAACACACTTCTAAGCCAGGAAGGCCCCCCCAATTTGGCAAATCGATAAATCTTAATAGGATGGCAGGTCCTTAAGCGCCTATCTCACCTATGCCTTGTTACCCATGCCATATTTTCCAGCCTGAGGAACAGATTTAGGTGTTGCTCTTCTCGCTCAGCCTTTCCTTGGAGCCAGGGAGTTGGGGAAACGTTCACAAATTCGGGCCCTCGAGCTGAGAGATGTATTCTTCGGCAGCTCAGTCAGTCGTATTGGCTCTATCCGAAGTCATGATAAAAGGCGTCGATATAGCAGTTACGTTAAATGTTTTGCCCTGCCGAGAAAGCATGCAATCCCCGTGGAAGCAGCAAAAGATCTGCAGTGGCATCGCTAAGCAAGTTAGGAACACCATTCACGTCTAAGCTGAACGGCAGTGGGGCCAAAAGACACCCTTTGTTAATCTGCCCCGGGCTTCTGAGTAATGTTGCAAATTAATGCTGTCAGTTACGGGTTACAGAACAGGACCCATAATTTAGCCCACTAAAGCTAGCTCGCAGGGGCAGGGCACCTATAACAGCGAAGGGAGGAAGGGGGGCTCTGGCAGCGACGGAAGCCTCCCCAGAGCTGTGGCGGAGTTACAGGGCGATCTGGAGGCAGAAGGGTACAGTAAGGGTACCTCTGCGACAGGCGGTACAGTAAGGGTACCCCTGTCTGGCACAGTAAGGGTGCCCGAGCCAAGGTCCGGGAGCCAAAGGAGGTTCTGCGAAGACCGCGGCGGCGCCCCGTTAGTCCTTCGGGCGGTTGGGGGGCCTGACCAACCGGGGGTGTGCCACAACACGCTCAGCCCCCGTCAAAAGGGGCGGGAGTATGCGACAGATCACGTGATCCAAAGGATGATCTGAAAATATGTGCCGCACTGCAGGGCATCGACCCACCGTGCGTGCTGGCTCGACAGGCGGGCGGAGCAGCGAGGGGCTGCTTGCCCTGGATCGCCCGTAAGATAACCCACTTATCGTCATACTTATGTTGTATGAAATAAACCTGCAGCAGTTCTTCACCCACAATGAAAGTGTTAGTGTAATCTATGGGTGACGTCTGTGCATGCGTGTTGAGTGGAGCGGATGACGGTGTGGTCACTATGCCGCTGCCCGCGTCCCGCGCAGGGGGACATCAGCAGGGCAGCTTTCTAGTGGCCGCCCGTCGGAGCCTCCTCACCCCCCCCCCCCCCCCCCCCCCTTGCTCCGCCTCGCGTGAGGCCGCACCTCGGGGAGGGGAGGCACCCAATGGGACTGGCTGGGGGAGGCGTGCCCCCAGGGTGGGCGAGGCTAGCCCCTCCTTTTAGGCGCCTCACCCCCTCTGATCTTCCTCTGCTTCCTGTGCCGCTCCTCCTGGCCGCGCGCATTCCCACCCTTTCCTCTTACCCTGCGCAGCGGAGGTAGCGCGCTTTTGGAATGTTTTAATGTTTTTTCTTGCGTTGCAGGCGGAGTTACAGGGCGATCTGGAGGCAGAAGGGTACAGTAAGGGTACCTCTGCGACAGGCGGTACAGTAAGGGTACCCCTGTCTGGCACAGTAAGGGTGCCCGAGCCAAGGTCCGGGAGCCAAAGGAGGTTCTGCGAAGACCGCGACGGCGCCCCGTTAGTCCTTCGGGCGGTTGGGGGGCCTGACCAACCGGGGGTGTGCCACAACACGCTCCGCCCCCGTCAAAAGGGGCGGGAGTATGCGACAGATCACGTGATCCAAAGGATGATCTGAAAATATGTGCCGCACTGCAGGGCATCGACCCACCGTGCGTGCTGGCTCGAGCTCATGCCCCGGTGGCTCAACTACGCAAGAAAATATTTTTACTGTACAACTAGCGGAGTGTTCCTATGAAAAATTTATATCACAAACTTTTTAATGCTGTGCAACATGGAAGGGGAGTTTTTGAATCTTCAATAAACTAAATAAAACTGAGTTTTTTTTTTACCAACAGACACTCTTTGGCGAACAACTTTAAACATAAAGAAAATAGGAGCATGAGCACACTCCAAACTACATACACAAATGCAATTTTGACCACTCTCTAATATGTTTCATTTCTTGTATTTGGACAGTTTGTGGACTGACCGGATGTAACACTAACAATGGAACTTTGAATATTGTTGTTTTTTCTAAAGGTTGCATTCGGCCACTTGATTCACCGGCTGGTGAATAAGGATATTGAAGTCCGATCTATTGAGATTGAGGTAAAGAGAGTGATTACGTTAAGAGGGATTGAAGTGACAGCATTAGAAGGTGAACATGACAGTATATCCTCTATTTTTGTCTTTTAGCTGGGTGTTCTACGTCCTGAGAAGAGAACCCGATAATAAACCTCAGTGGGTTCGAAACACGTCGACTGATCTCTTTAACCAATTAGGTGCCCACTAGGATGGGATGACCACTTGTTGCGCAAGTGAGCAAAGTAGGTCCACCATTTGGCATTGACCTCTGAATGATAAGTAAAATTGTTACACTCTAAAATAATGATCCGAGGCACTGTAAAGGTATAAAAGTGAAGTCTACAAACCTGATAGAACTATAGCTATAATTGTACTGTATTTGTCAAAAACTGTATAGTGATTAGCACTGTATATTTGTCACATTTGTTTGTCTTTGTTAATTGTAGTGGTGTCTTCAGTGTATGTTTATCAATGTATTTGTATATATTGAAATTTTTGAAAAAGGAGTTTTTCATCAAAACAAAAGTATGAAATGATTTTCAAAAAATGCTTGAAAGAAAAATAAAAAGTAATTCTTCAGACCAGACTGTTTAGATGTTCTGGACTCTGGTACAAATGTGATGTTTGAATGAGTATCAGTACTGGCATTTGTTGTTTGGTCGTAGTTTATTGGTCCAGCCTTACTGAATAAGGACCAAACCCTTTGTTATTACACCTTGTCGAATCTTGGCATATTGTGGGACGCAAAGGAGTCGCAGATGATTGGATCTCAGGGTCCGCTCCTGTCGATATGGGTGAGCCTCTGCTTGAGGTAGCATGGGCCAGTGCATCTTGCAGCTCTAAAGTTAAAAGTCAGAGCCTTAAACTCTATCCTCCTGGCCACAGGGAGACACTGTAACTGTCTCAGGTAAGGGGAGATATGGTGCCGGAAGGGTACCTGATAAATTAACCTTGCAGTCGTATTCTGAATAATCTGTAATCTATGAATCTGGTAAACTGGCTGCCCCAGGTATAGGCTGTTGACATAATCCAACTGAGTGGTCACCAGAGCATGGACCGTGATCTTACAGCTCTCTTCCGGCAGAAATCGTATGATTTTCCTGATAGTTCTCAGCTTCTCAAAACAAGATGAAGATATTTTCTGGATTTGTGCAGTGAAAGAGAGATCTGTACCCTCCTGATTCCAAGCTTTCTTGCGAATCAGCTGGGATTGGCAGCAGATCCAGCTCTACAAGCCACCAAAGATGTGATGGGGGAGAAGGCGCCTGAGTAAAAAGCAAGACCTCCAGTCTTCTCTGCATTCAGTTTCAGACACTTGCCGTTCATCCAGTTAGAAATCTCTTTCAGGCACTGCTTGAATTTATGAAAGGCCACAATGGATTGTTCTTTAAAATAAAACACCAACTGAGTGTCATCCGCTTAGGAAACCACCTTCACTCCTGTAGATGCAATAAGGGTGGCCAGAGGTGCAAGATAAAGACTAAAAAGCAGCGGGCTCAGGTACCCGCCCTGGGGCACGCTGCACAATAGTGGTTTTGATGAGGATGAGAAAGGTCGGAGAAAAACCCTTTTGAAATGGTCTACAAGGTAGGACCGGATCCAGGAGAGTGCTGTCCCCTGAACGCCTAGATGTCTTAATCTTTCCAGAAGGATCAGATGTGCGACCGTATCAAACACGGGCGACAGGTCTAAGACTAGTATTATGGCAGATGTGCCGCTGTCCACTGGTGCTCTCACTGATTCGGAAACTTCTAGTAGTGCAGTCTCTGTGCTGTAACCAGCCCAGAAGCCTGATTTGAGTGTTGTGTAGGAGGCCATTAGCTTCTACAAAGTCGGCTAATTGTCGCTGAGCCAACTTCTCTAAAATTTGGGTGGGTGCTGACAGCAGGGAAATAGGTCTGAAATTGCTGAGCACTCCTGAGTCAGTGTTAAGTTTTTTTAAGCAAGGGTAGCAAGAACACCTGTTTACACGCGGCTGGAAAAATGCCAGTTTTCAAAGAGAAGTTCCAAATATGAATCTGTATTAGATTTAGCCAGGGGGGCATCAATCTGAAAAACTGAGAAGGGCAAGGGTCCCCTGAAGAGCCAGACTTGCATTTCAGGAGTTCTGCCAATGAATCTTTAGCTGATATTGGCAGAAATTCCGCATAGGAGATGTGGATGTTGGAGGGAGATGGTTGTTGGCTGGCAGCACGCCCTACAACCAATGGAAACGAGGAATAGAGCTTTGGAATTTTTTCTTCAATGAAACCTGGCAGGCTTGTGCAAAGGGTAGGAAAGGGGTAAATGTCCATCGCTGCCGGCTTGGTAAAGGATTTTAGAACATTAAAAATTTCCTTAGCGGAGTTCTCAGAACTCTTGATGCTTCTAACAAAATGTTCCCTCATCTTAGACTGCATCAATTTGCATAATTGTTTCAAGACCTCCTTAAAGACGCGTTTTGC
Source organism: Triturus cristatus (assembly GCF_964204655.1). NCBI lineage: Eukaryota > Metazoa > Chordata > Amphibia > Caudata > Salamandridae > Triturus > Triturus cristatus. The sequence goes on along the minus strand of NC_140580.1, from coordinate 251,350,984 downwards.
TGCGGGATTATAGGACTTTCTCCAGCAGTGCTCTAACCTCTTGCAGAGGCTCTTTTCTACTCTAAGTTCGGTTGAGAACCAAGGGGCCAAAGGTTTGGATCTGGTAGTTATGACTGACCTTAGAGGGGCAGCTATGCGCAAGGCAGTCATGATCCACGAGTTGAAACTGGAAGAGTCACTATCAGGATTGACTGTCGGCCGTGGCACAGCTGCTTGAAGGGCTGGCCCCAGGGTCTCTCCAGTGACGTTCCTCTTTATTTCAGTGTTTTTTTCCGCTTGTAGATTGCTTAGTCTCAAAGCTAAAAGTGAAAGGGACAAGGAAGTGGCCCATCCATAGCATGCGAAAAGGGTCCTCCGCTCTCAGGTTTTTAATATTTGAGAAAATTAAGTCTAGTATGTGGTCCGCACTATGGGTAGGTGAGGTTACAAACTGAGTGAGGTTAAGACCATCTAATGTCAATATAAGCTGGGAAGCCTGGGGGCAACTTGGATCATCTGCATGCAAGCTAAAATCTCCCAGGACTATGAAATTGGCGTAGTGTATTGTCAACTGGGCAATAGTGTCACATAGTTCAAGCGGATAGCTGTTAGGGCAGTCAGGTGGCCTATATAGCAGCAAAGGAGAATGACGGTGAGAGCTTGATACAAAAGATCAAGCCCTCAATGTTTCCTGTTTGGCCCAGCTTGGAGGTAGAGACCTTCCATATGTCTCTTAGAAGAATGGCCACACCACCCCCCACCCTAAAGGTGAGAATCCCAAACTTTTGATGTGGTCCATTTCTCTAGAGGAATGGACTTTACAGTAGAACACAGACCTGGGACTGCCAATGCAGATGGACTTTCCAGGTTCTTCCACTGAGACAATGAGGACTCTCTTGGGAAAGCTTAGTCTCATCCTCTTTTGTTTAGGGGTGTGTGTGGGAAAGGGGCCTTTTTTGCATGGTTGCCCCCCACTTTTTGCCTGATGCTCATGGACTAAGTGTGCCCTTGGTGTCTGCTAATCAGGTACCCAGAGCCTGTGTTCTTTCCCCAAAACGTTACCTTTGCTTCCACATTGGCACTCCTCTGTCCTACATATAAGTCCCATGTAAAAGGTACCAGTGGTACCAAGGGCTTTGTAACCAGAAAAAGTCTCTGACGGCTGAAGTATATAATATGCCACACTCCGAAAACTCTTCCTCTGACCCATACACACTGTACATTCTGTGTGCCAGGGGCAGACACTAAAACTACACGAGGACATGGCACACATCCCTGTGTGCCATGCCCACCAAAACACTGCCTGTGGCATAGGTCAGTCACCCCAAACTCCACTCCCCAGCTCCATGATGGCTTTACTAAAGACTGAGAAGTTTGGTATCAAACTTCTCAGCCCATTACACCCACACTGGTGCCAGTGTTGGATTTAATGCCAAATGTGCTCAGAGGACATCTAAGAGATGCCCCTTGAAAAACAAACTAACTGTAGTGTCCTGGCTGAGTGGCTGCTCGCCAGCTACCAGCCCTAGACCTGTTTCTGGACCCCAGGGTAGACAGCCTCCCGTTCTCGGGGTTCTGAAGCAAAGCACATCCTGGGCAAAGATGTCATGTCTCCTCCCCCAGGATGGGCAGGGTACACGAAGGGGATGCGTCGAAGGCTTGCTGCCTTTTTATGCTGACCCTGTCTTTTTGCTGCTCCCTGCAACTGGCCCCCACCGGTTCTGACCCCTCTTTGGAAGGCAGAATCAGAGGGAAAACCAAGATCGGAAGAGAGTTGTGCCCACCTTTGCCAACTCCACCCTTCAGTTTAAGGAGGTGAGTCGTAGCACACCTAGATGGGGGTACCCAGCCAACCAGAGATAGTCTTATGCTTCCCTCCCACTGGAGGGTGGCATGATAGGGGGTGTACCCTCCCCAAGGAAGGGAACCATTGGTCCTGACCTAAAACTACCTGAAATGGCCTTAAATTTAGTATTTAGAGGCAACCCCATCCTTGCCTCCTCAGACAAGCAAGAAGTAGAAGGACCTAAGGAGCCATGCTGATGGAAGAAAAGGAGGACACCAACTGCTTTAAGCCCAGCCCTACCAGCGTGTCCTGACCTCCACCTGCTCCAGTGGAACTCCGGTGTGTCCAGCAGCCCTCAGAAACCCAGAGGACCTGCCCAGCCTTCCCTGTAAAGACTGTCTCCTGTGAGCACCAGACTTGCTTAAGCCACAGACTGATACCCTGTTAGCTCCAGCGGTAGCTGACCAGAGGACCTATGCCCCCATGAAAAAAAAGCCCTTATTAGAAAGTTTGGTCTCACCCTAGAAAAGTATTACCTAAAGTTTAGAGACCGCAATAAGATGTCTCATCAGTCTTGGGTACATTTTATGGATCACTGGTGTAAGGCACTAAATGGGTGGGTGAAGGGCAGTAAAGCCAGTAGTTATAATTAGCCGTGCAAACAAATTTTGAGAGAGTACATATTCAGTAATTGCTTTACAGAGTTGCACCAATACCTTATTGACTCCAAGCTCACTGTACCAGGGAGCTTGCGAAGGAAGCACAACTCTGGATCAGCATCAGGGTCCACGAGAAGGTACGTGGGAGCAACACCATGAAGGGTGGTTCAGGTCCCTCCCAGTAGAGTGAGGAAAAGATCCAAGGTAAAACAGATAAATCCTTAAAAGGTCTGCAAACTAGTGTGGTGGTGAAGAATTCCCATGCCACTTCCAAAAATGGGGAGAGGGAGCTAGGCTGTTTCCATTTGTGGCCCTGGTATCCCTGGAATGAGGTGGGAAAGTGACACAGAGGAGGGTCATAGTTATTTATTTATTTTTTAATCAGTTTTTATTAGGTTTTTCATTTTCATTTACAAGGTTACTGGCACATAACAAACATGAGATTACATTCTTCTTTGTAAGTGGAGACTATGATAACATGAGTGTGTGGTGGATATGCGTGTTAGTTGCTCAGATGTAATCTTGTAGTGCCGAGTTATGTATTGTAACAGTTCTGACAAGGGACTGGCCATCCTAAAATATGTCTGGTTTTTAGAACTACCGGACTAACACCTTAACTGGGGATTGGAACCTGAGACAGATAGATTGGGACAGGGTGATATGTTCCCAGATGGGCGTTGAAGCAAATGTACATTTGTTTTATATTTGGGGGGTTAGTACTCTGGCTCTTGTAGGGCTGGGTGCGTTATATGGGTCTCTGTCCTAACGAGAGTGTCGGGTAATCTCGTATCCGCCTGGCGTTTGTGGTTGTCTGTATAGCCATGGGTGTCCTAGGTGGTCTCGAGATGTGTGTTTCAGCAGGAGGCCCCGTCTATGGTTAATGGTGTTGGGGACTGTTGTGCGCCAGTCGTGTGTTGACTGAAATGATGTAGTAGCGCAGCCCACTCTGTGGATATGTGGCGCTTGCATACTCCTCGTACCTCTTCGTGTCTGATTGTGTCCTCTTCTGCCATACCCCACTTGCCCACCACCCCTCTCCAAGCCCCTATTGTGGGGGCCTCTGGGGCTCGCCAGTGAATTATGATCCCTTTCTTTGCGAGTAGTGGAGCAAATCTTGTGTGAACCTTGAGATGCTTTCCATCTGCGAAACACCCCGATGGCGCAGGCCTCCCACGTGGAAATGTCTGTGAGCCTTATGTCCTGCAGTGTCTCGTGTACTGTGCTCCAGTAGAGTTGTATCGTGGGTCAGTGCCAGAGCATGTGCTGGAATGTTGCATCGGGAGACTGACACCGTGGGCATAGGAAGCTTTTTTCAGGGTAAAAGTGCTGCAACTGTGCAGGGGTGAGATAAGCGCGGTGTAATATGGAAAATTGTATGTACTTAAATCGCTAGTTTCTGGACACTTTATTTGGGTATGCTAAGGCTTGTTCCCATTCCTTATCCTGCAGTGGGTGCCCCAAGTCTTCCTCCCATCTCTGTCACCGTGGGGTAAGTGAAGTGGCAATGAGGTCTCATGTGGCTTTATAAAGTCATGTGACTAGGTGGTGTCCTGTGCCCATTTAGAGAATTGCGTGAAGTACGGGGTGCGTTGCGGGTTCCTCCTCGGAGAGGTCCCAAAATTGGTGACCGCTTAGGACTATCTGTCTGTGGAGCAGGAATTGTCCCAGTGGGAGATCATTCTCCTCCAATAACTGGTCGAATGGGTGCAGCTGGGCATCTGCAAACAGGGATCTCACAACATGAAGTAAGTGGCTTGCCCAAGTTCGCATCTCCTGGGTAGTGTAGTATTCTGTGCCTCGGGGTAGGCCAGCCAGCCGCAACAAGGTGGTGTATAGTGGGGCTCCACCAGACATGCGGTGAAGACGTAGTATGCATGTTAATGCCACAGCCACTAGTAGTGGATATGTCAGCCTGGGGGCGGGTGCCCAGAAGAAGCAACCGACAGAGGCCCCCCCCCCCCCCCCCCCAAAAGTGGTCTTCTCCAGGTGTCGCCCAACTGTCCAATGGGACAGCCATTGAAGCTGTGCTGAGGGTAAATATGCCTCCAAGGATGGTGCCCCTAGCCCTCCCCGATCTGTCAAACTGCAACTTAGACAGGGCTACTCTCCGGCGCTCTCCTGAAAGAAGGAGTGGGGGATATGATCAGGATATTGGCAAAGTGGTAGAGGAGTTGTGGCACCAGGATCATCTTGGCCAAGGCTATTCCTCCTATGAGGGCCTGTGATGAGGTAGCCCCCAAACAGGTCTGTACGTGAGTGGTCCAGTCTGACGCCTAAGTAACGGGGGCTTGGATGCTCCAGCAGAGATGTGCGTCCCCTACCGTTCTCTCTCTCGGGGGGGGGGGGGGGGGGTGGAATCCGGGCTTAGTGGGTATATGGTGGAATTCTTCAAATTGACTTTCAGTCCTGCTGCGGACGCAAAGTCCTAGAGTGCGGGCCATATAGAACTGAGATCTGCCTTGATGTCTTGCACAGAAGCAGATTATCTGCATATAGGGACATACAGTGAATGGTATCTGCCAGCGGAATAGCCCACACCTCCCCCTCCAGACGCAGGTGTATCGCGAGGGGCACTATGGCCAATGCAAACAGCAGGGGGGGAGGGGGGCATCCCTGCCTCGTGCCTCTCTCTATCTGAAGGGGATGTCGAGATGTGAGGTTCATGTACAATAGGCTTGTGTGCGCTCTAAAACCAGGCCCAACCCCATCAGCTCGAGCGTCCTAAAGGGGTATGGCTAGAGGAGGGTGTCGAAAGGTTTTTCTAGGTCCAGGACCAGGCAGGCTGCCCTTGGGTAGCGCCCCCGTGCTAGATCCTGGACATGAAAGAGTCTGCAGATGTTTTGAGAGGTATTTCTCCCTGGAACAAAACCGCATTGGTCTGGGTGTATTAACGGTGGAAGGACGGGAGCTAACCGATCCGCCAGGAGTTTCACCCAGAATTTTGCAGTCAGCAGTGTTATCGGCCGATACGAGGTCAGCTGTGTTGGCTATCGATCGGGTTTCAGGAAAGAGACTATGAACGACTCCCTTGGTGACCTAGGGAGCTCCCCAGCCTCCAATGCTGCTTTGTACATGTCTGCTAGCTTTGGCACCAATAGTGCGGCAAAAGTGTTGTAATACTCCAGTGGTAGGCCATCTGGTCTGGAGGCCTTGCTCCGGGCCAGGGCCTGGATTGCTTGGTTCATGTCTGTGGCTGTAATTTCCACATAAACGGGGGCTGTATCCGCTACCGGGATATGAGGTATGACGAGGGGTGTAAGGAATCGATCGGCTAGCTCCTGGCAGTTCTGTTCTGGGTTCCTCTATACCCTTGTGTATACCGTCCGGACCTGCTGCTTTGTTGGGCACCAGGCTATTGATTGCCCCCACCACTTCCTTAGATGTAAACAGGAACTCGTCCTTAGGCTGGGTAGAGACATGAGAATGTCGTGCTCTCATACTTTCCCCCTCATCCTGTACCATTAAATAGAGTTGGGAGAAGTGGTCAACCCACGCACTCTCAGGTACGTTACACGTAATCAATGTGTCCACAGGTTTCTCCCTAGATCTTAATAGATCCCAAAAGCCCTTTGCATCCTTCCTTAAGCTTGCGGCCTTCAGGACCCACCAGAACTGGTCTTCCCATTCTGCCTTTGCCTTTAATAGGGTCCTCCTATAGATGCCCCTTGCGATGCAAACCAGGACTCTATTCTTGGATTTTACTGCCTTTAGTAGTTCCGATTTGGCAGCTCGGCATGCAGCTGAGAACCACCCGGCAGAGACCTTCCTGCCACCTCTCTTGTTGTCCCCCTTTCCCGCATTGTTGGCTGTAAATAACTCACCTATAGCCTTTGTGGTTTGTACAAAAACTGCGGATACTTCCAGCGCACTTAAAGAGGGAGAATCTAGGCGGGGTATAAGTTTAGCCATTATAGATTGTATCTCCCGCATCTTGCCCTCATTACCGAGGATGTTCTTCCATTTCAGGCGCCTGCCACAGTTGGAGGGGCACACTTCGTGTGTTGATTTCCACACATGGGGGATTGAGAGAGGGTAGCTGGCCTTCCACAGGGGGGACAAAGACAGAACTAAAGGGTTATGGTCGCTGTCAATGGATGGCCGGACCTCCATATCCACCAGGAAAGACCACAACCGAAAGTTCAACATGATGTAGTCAATCCTGGAGGAATGGCCTATTCTATTAAACGTATGAGCCCCCATTTGATCTGATTTGGATCTGCCATTGATTGCTCTGAGACCATGCTCCAGACACAGGACATTAAGGTCAATTGCGTTTTGCGTCCACCTTTTAATTGGAGCAATTGACAGCGGTGGGATGCCTCTCCTTGCGTCATCATCGCTGGTGCCCAAAACATCGTCCGCAGCAAGGGGTTCAAATGTGCAGTTAAAGTCCCCGGCTAATAAAACAAGGGAATCTAGGCCACAGCTCTTAAGTTCCTCATCAATGCCCGTTGAGGAAAGAGAAGGTAAGCCACCCCTAGTGCCTCTAACATAGATATTAAATATTTCAAGCACTCCTCCTCCTCCACACGGGCCTCTCACTGAGAGTCTCTGAAGGTCCGGGGAAGTGGTGGGTATACATTTAATAGAATACCGCAGGGAGATGCTTACCCAAATTAACAAACCTCCGGAGGGGCGCCCCTTGCCTCCGTTCGGTCGAACAGCTGGTACGAAATAGGTGATATAACCCAGCTTGTGCTGTGGTTCCAAGCACCAGGTTTCCTGGAACAGGCAAATCCCGAAGGATTCGATAAATGTGTTCCAGTCTGGGATATTTATATTCCGAACTAGGCCAGCAATATTCCAGCTAGCTACCTTCAGAGGCATGTTAAAGACCTCTCCCTGCCCTAAATCTGTTGCTCTTATAGTGGGGGTATTGTCAATGGTAGTGTCCATTTCGCCGACGGGTGATGTCACATCATAAGGGGATTGAAAGCCTTCGGCAGGCGACTCCCTACTGAGCTGGGGCACCACCTGTGTGTATCCCCTGGTAATAAATAGAGGGGAAGAGGGTAATAACGGGAGGGCTCACCTGCTGCTCTCCATTGGGTAAACTGTCAGTTAGTGGCTCCCCAGAAACTTCAATATACAACTCCCGTGTGGGGCAGATTACCTGTCAGTAACTTTGCCAAAATCGGCCCTGCGACTGGCTAAGATTTTTATTAAATAGGCTAAATTTAGAGGTGCAGCCGCGAGATTGTCTGTTCTCCCAGCCCTCCCACCTGTGGATTTCAGTTTGCCTCACGGGCGGGATTGGGGGATTAAAATAACTGAGGTCGCAAGTGCCAATTGAGCTCGTGCTACCTACTAAGCTGTCTTCCTTCTTAGGATCCCTGCATATAAAGCTAACAATCCTTGGATCTTCAAAATTCACTATAATACAATCCCCGTTAATCGATTTTATTTATTTATTTATTCCCCCCCCCCTTTTCCCTAGTGCCGATCCATCCAACTCTACGTACATGGATGATCCGGCCCTCCCAAAACTCGGGCAAGGGTCTATTCTCTATGAGCCAGAATAAAGTCTTGTTAAATAATTCAGTATAAGGCTCACGCTTACCGGGACTAAGCACCGGTACCCCGGTCAGCACAACTACATAGGGCTGGCAATCAGGGGGGAGATTTATATTGAGATCCCTCACACTAAAAGGGCCCTCACCTGGCTGCAACACGTGGACCTTTACAGTTTCAACTGGATTAACAATTGGGGACTCAAGTACATTATGGACTACTAGAGGAGTGGCTATAGGAGTAGCATTTTCCTTGCCTGTGCAAACCAAGGCTGGGGGACGTGCTGTCTTTTTGCCTGGAATAGTAGTAGTAACCTTAGGGGACTTGAGTTTCTCTGCAGGCTTAGAAACAGAATGGCCAAGGTTACTAGAAGTACCTGCCGCCAACACAGTGGGGCACAAGTTACGGCTAGTCGCTTCCAAAGCGACTAGTGGGTTGTCAGCTATGTTGGCTAAACTATGTTGAACAGTAGACGGTACCTTATTATCAAGACCCCCCCTAGGCCATCATCCCTCGTTCTTAGCTGCAATTTTATAAATGTTGTTTTTAGTGAGAAAAAGTTGTCTAAGGTTGTCTGCTCCAATTTATCTACTCGCTCAGTTAGTCCTCTAATTTTGTCAAGTACTGGAAGGAGTAAAGATTTCATTATTTCCTCCATATTTGTGATCAGGGAAGAATCTGGGGGAAAAATCGCCACGCTACCAACAATCTGGTTATTAGGAACAATAGTTGCAAGCCCCTCAGTAGTGCCCTCTTCTTTCTCTTCCTGAAAGGGACTAGAGACCCCCCTTACTATATTATTAGAAACACCCCTCCTAACGCTTACCCGCCTCTGGTTCTTACAATTTTTGGGCAGTCTGCTTTTTTGTGGGAAGGCAAATTTTTTCTTCTTTGTGGAGGCTGGGTGGATTTCTGCCTGCACCACAATTGCCGCCGGGAGGGTGGTATTGGGAGAGTACTGAGGTCAACCGGATGTGAAGTAGAAATGGTAGGCTTGTTTGCTGCTAGGACAGGGGCCACATGGTTTTGGGCATTAAGTGCTGTAGCCGTCAAAATTTCGAGCCCTTCTATGTTGGCTCTCAAGGCTGCCACTCGAGGATGGTCCAAGGGAGTGGGGGTAAGAAGGATCGGGTCCAATGTTCGCTCCGGGGAGGGTATCCGGGCTATCGGGCCAATCGAAGATCGTCTATCGCCAAACGGGCTTCGAGATAGCCGCCGCTCGGCCATAGTAATTTCTTTATCGATAACGTTGGCCACACGAGTAATAAACTGGTCCATGGTACCCGCCATGCCTCCCTCGCTCCCCCTCAAACTTTTACCTGAACGAGTTGACATTGCTAATATTGCTAATACAGGACCGGGTCGTAGGTAAAAGCAAAACAAAGCCCTGAGTGAAAATTAGATGGTGGATTACAGTGGGGAATATGTAATGGAAACAAGCAGGTATCAATGAGGGGGTCCACGTCACTAACAATCCTGAATTGCATAGGACGGCTTCCTCAGATAATGTCCAATAGACACAACCCCAATCCGAGTCCACTGCATAGGGCGAATGACAACACACAACAGTAACAGTACCTGGATTGGAACAGGTGCACTAATGCCAGAGATTAAAAGGTGGGCCCGGCCCGGCCTCCAGCGGCCCCGCACGGCCACAGACGGTCCCGCCCTTGTCCCGGGCTTCTCCCGGTGCCGCCCGCGCGCGGTCCCGCTACGCGGGGTGTGGTGTTGATTTTAAAGCGCCTCCGGGCGCTAATCGGGTGACGCTGCTTCCAGTGTGGGTCCGGGGAGCCTGGGAAATGTAGTCCTTACACACCCTCCCTCCATGCTGCGGCCACGAAGGACTGAGACGCGGCGGCGGGAGGGGGGGTGGGAAGGACAGTGCAACAGCGAGACAGCAAGGAACAATGTCATCCGGGCCCCAGGTACGAGCAGGGATAACCAAAGACCACGTTAGGAAAGACACCCGCTCCACCGGGTGTGGTGTTGATTTTAAAGCGCCTCCGGGCGCTAATCGGGTGACGCTGCTTCCAGTGTGGGCCCGGGGAGCCTGGGAAATGTAGTCCTTACACATCCTCCCTCCACGCTGCGGCCACGAAGGACTGAGACGCGGCGGCGGGAGGGGGGGGGGGGGAAGGACAGTGCAACAGCGAGACAGCAAGGAACAATGTCAGCCGGGCCCCAGGTACGAGCAGGGATAACCAAAGACCACGTTAGAAAAGACACCCGCTCCACCGGGTGTGGTGTTGATTTTAAAGCGCCTCCGGGCGCTAATCGGGTGACGCTGCTTCCAGTGTGGGCCCGGGGAGCCTGGGAAATGTAGTCCTTACACACCCTCCCTCCACGCTGCGGCCACGAAAGACTGAGACGCGGCGGCGGGAGGGGGGGGGAAGGACAGTGCAACAGCGAGACAGCAAGGAACAATGTCAGCCGGGCCCCAGGTACGAGCAGGGATAACCAAAGACCACGTTAGGAAAGACACCCGCTCCACCGGGTGTGGTGTTGATTTTAAAGCGCCTCCGGGCGCTAATTGGGTGACGCTGCTTCCAGGAGCCTGGGAAATGTAGTCCTTACACACCCTCCCTCCACGCTGCGGCCACGAAGGACTGAGACGCGTCGGCGGGAGGGGGGGGGGGAAGGACAGTGCAACAGCGAGACAGCAAGGAACAATGTCAGCCGGGCCCCAGGTACGAGCAGGGATAACCAAAGACCACGTTAGGAAAGACCTGGAGATTTGCTTCGCATTAACCCGGAAGAATGGGGAAAACTCATCTCCGCCCTATTGAACTCCAGTCTCAAAGGGGCATCATTCCCGACCTCATGGAAGGGTGCTGAGGTCGTCCCAATTTTTAAGAAAGGCTGCCGGTACGACCCAGCCAACTACCGCCCAATAAGCCTTTTGGATACTTCACAAAAGGTGGCTGGAAAAGTGATCTTGACCAGAATATTGCAATGGGTAGAGGAAAAGGGCATTCTTTCAGACTTTCAGGCTGGCTTTAGATCTGGCACGGGGACAATAGAGCAATCCTTTCGACTTATGATGCTATATTGGAAAGTGGTTTTACTGGGCAAGGGCAGTCTGTATCTTGCCTTCATAGATTTGCGGACTGTCTTTGACCTAGTTCCCCGCAGCCAACTATGGAGTATGCTTGACGAACAGGGTATTCCACCCTATTTGTTAAACATGTTGATAAATCTCCATGCTGACAATTTTGCACAGATCAGGTGGGGTAATCAGGGGCAAAAAACAGTACGTATACCTGTAAAGAGAGGGGTACGCCAGGGATGTGTCCTTGCTCCCACCCTGTTCTCATTATATGTCAATGGAGTGGTGGAGCATCTGCTACAACACCCTGCAGATGCACCATCCCTGGCTGGTAGAAGAATACCCACCCTTCTATTTGCAGACGATACCCTCCTGATTTCTAAAACTCCGGTAGGTTTGCAGAGCTTACTAGCTAACTTTAAGTCTTTCTGTGATGCGAGAGGGTTAGTCATCAACACAGCGAAGACCAAGTATTTGGTCCTTAACCCTCCGAAAAAGTTGGCCAAACCACCGACTCTGGATTCTGTTGCCCTTGAGAGAGTCTCAGAGTTCGATTACCTCGGTATTCGTCTCTGTGACTCCATGAGCTGGAAATGCCACCACCAAAAGATGCTGTTGACTCATAAGAGGGTGGTGGGTGCCCTCCTCAAGGAACACCGTGCTTCATCTTTGAAACCCATTGCCCCTGTTCTAGACATCTACAGGGCAAGGGGTGTTAGCGCTGCTCTATATGGGGCTGAACTTTGGGGGGTCTATAAGGTGGATCATTTATCCCGTTCCGAAAGTAAATTCCTTAAAGATCTAATGGGGCTCCCCTATAGTACCCCAACCCTCCCACTGCTTTTAGACACAGGAACTCGGCCAATTAGCGACCAGGCTAGGCTCCGCCCTCTTATTCTATGGGCGAGAATCTGGAGAACATCAGAACTATCCAGTTATGCGGACGGTCTAACCGATGTGTTGGGGTCTCCAGCCTGGGCCAAGATCGTTTGGTTGAGGGAAGTCAAGCGTCTTCTCTTCAGCCTCGGTCTCGGCGAGGACTGGAACAATAGAACTGCACCTCCTAAGTCTGAGCTGAAAAAGATCTATTGGAGTTGGGTAGCCGGTACCAGAAGTAGCAATGCCAATCTGTGTAGGTCCTCTATGGATTTTCTCTTGATTAAGGATGTGCACTTTTGTGAACCTTTCCTGGATGTCATCTCAAATCGTAAGGATAGGGCACTATATTTCCAATTCAGAATAGGCTTACTTCCTCTTGGTGAACTGACATCCAGGTGGGAGGTACCAACTCAGACAATTTCCTCTTGCCCTTTTTGCGAAAAAAGGTCTGAGTCTGTTGCTCACTTTCTGTTCGAATGTCCGGCCTATGCAGCCCCCCGGAGTAGATGGTTAAAGCCACTATGCAGAGTTCTAGGAACTAGACACCATCTAGAGGCTCTACGAATTTTAAAAAACGATCCACGGCCCCTCTTTGCTTGTGGTTTAGCCAAATTCCTAGGATGGGCTTGGCGTATTAGATCAACTAGGCTTTTGTATCTTGTTTAATCTGTTGTTTTAACAAAATACACATGTTTTTTAGCTAATTTATTGGCACCTGTAGCAGTATGAAATGTTTATCTCTCCATGCACTGGTTCCTTCTTATTATTTTATTACTTATTATAATTGTATTTCTGCTTTTTAAGATATATTTATATCGAAATGAAGCCTTTTTGACTGACTAACTATACCCTTGTGTAGGGATTTAGGAAGAGCTGTAGGATGTCCACTTGGGAATGGGCTACATCTCCAGAGGGGCTGATAATTTCGGTTATTGGTCGTATGTCCTGGTTCTGACGAGCTAGCCAGGCCAGGAGTGCTCCTGATTTGTCTCCCTCTCTATGCGTTTTGGCTCATATCCCCACAGGTCTGCTAGACCCTCCGCATATGCCGTCTTGGCTTCCCCGATTTGGGTCGGAGATGCGGATCCCTCGTCCGCCACCTAAGTCATTGCCGCCAGCACACTCTTGGTCTTTTGGAAGCTGCTATTGAGCGCCTTCTGGACCCCTCCTATTTGTCTGATGCATGCCCCCCTGATGACCACCTTAAAGGCGTCCCACTCCATCATCCTATTAGATGCTGTATTGGTATTCTCCGTGAAGTTTTCCTTGATACTGTTTTCCTGGTCATGGCGGAACACCAGGTCTTCCAAGCATTCCCGCGGTAATCTCCACGTTGGGATCGGGGGGCAGTTGCCACCTGAGGGTTGAGAGGTGCGTGTTATGATCGGAGACAATTTGCCCTAGGTAATCTATCCGCTGGGTCATGGTTGTTATTGTTGGTGAGCACATAAATCGGTCAAGGCACACTCGCAGGTTGTGGGGTTAGAAATGAAAAGAGTAGAGCCTAGTGGTTCGGTACTGACTCCACCATACATGTACTAGTGACCAGTGTTGGGCCCAAGTGCGGAATCATTCCATTTGTGCCTGAGCTGAGATGTGGAGGCCAAGGGGGTGAGATCGATCTAGCGACAAATCCAAGCCGCAGTTGTAGTCGCCTCCTAGGATCCATGGTGATGTCGTTAACTGAGCCAGTACCACTGATAGGGAGTCCCAGAACCTACCATGCTCAGTGTTCGGGATGTAAATACTACCTATGAGTAGAGGATGACCATCTAATAGCCCCTCCAGGAGCACATAGCTCCCCTCTGTGTCCACCACCCTACGAGTTTCCCTGTAGGGGGTCCCAGGCTTAAGCCAGATCAACCCACCTCGTGCAAACGCAGAATACGTGGTCATACATATGGTGCCTCACCAGCGTCTCCTCAGGTGCTCCAGGTCGCCCTCCGTAAGGTGTGTTTCTTGTAGCAGGACTGTCTGTGCTTTCTGACGCTTGGCATAGGAGTAAACTGCGTAACGTTTGCGCGCTGTGTGCATAGCCTGAATGTTTAGGGAGAGAAAGATAGTGTCTGAGGATGTAGCCATAGTGAGGTGTGTACTGCGCCGGGGGAGAGGTAATGGGAGAGACCCTGTGCAAGCCCCAGCTCTGGTCTTAGTTTTGTTAGTTTTGACATGTGGAAATGCACACCCTGAAACTGGGGAAAGGAGTGAAAACTGTATGGGGACCAGTCCCAACTTTGCGGACCTACCACAACAGATAATACGCCCTAGCGAAGCATGGCGCTAGAGTTTTAGTGTGTAGCGTGGGCCGTGTACCTATGTTGCTGACGTCAGGACCATGTGTGGCCCATGTTTCCGATGGAACAGCCGGTGGGTCAGAGGTGATTGAAAATAAGATTGTAAGGGATCTTGTTGTGGTGTTAGGATAAAGTGGACTTCTTGTGATGGGCAGAGCGGGGCTGCCGCCAGGGAAGGGATGTGGTGAGAGAGATCATGTACGTGAGAACTGGTATCTCTCAGATTAATGTGTCTGCAGTCTGAGGAGTCACAGTGGTGGAGTTCACTCGGGAGATGTCGTTGTCTCTGGAATCTTCTTTGGACTCAAAGATGTGGGAGCTGTCGTCTCTGGCTGAGCTTACTGTGGCCGGGACCAACTCCGCTGCTGCCTGAAGAGCTTTCCTGCGTAGAGCAATAGTTTGCTCCAGATCTGGAGAGCCAGTGACCGGGCCCAGCCGCCGAGATCCATGTCCGGGTGAGGCTCTCTTTCTTCGTCGGCACCTATTCTGTGGTTCTCATGTGTTGCGAGCTGTGTCCTGATGTGTGCTGTCCGGTCTGAGTAGTTATATTGTGCGCCTCTTTTGGGTCGGTGAAGAACTTTGTGGCACCCTATTGTATGACTTTGAGGCGGGCAGGGAAGAGCAGTGAATACTGAATCCCTTTTTGGCGGAGCACCCTCTTTATCTCCAGGAAAGAGGTTTGCTGCCGCTGTACTGCTCTGGAGTAATCTGGGAAGATCATCACTTGTTTGTCCTCCGCATGCAGTGGCCCATGTTGTCTAGCTGCTCTTAACATCGTGTCCCTATCTCGAAAGTGAAGAAGTTTTAGTAGCAGTGGCTGAGGGGGTGACCCCGGTGGTGGTCGTCGCACTGGGACCCAATGGACTCTCTCCACCAAGAAGAAGGATGTTAGCTCGGAGTCTGGGGTGAATGATTTAAAACAGGTCTCCATGTATCTGCCGGGTCGGGCCCCTCTGCTCCTTCCGGAAGATTGATTACACAGATGTTCCTGCACCTGGATCGTCCTTTTAGGTCATCTTCTCTCTCCTCCAGTCTGGAGCTCCGAGTTTTGAGGTCTCTTAGAGTTTCTTGATGTGACTTAGCTAACGGCTGAAGAGTGGCAAGGGTCTTCTCTCCGTCTGCAACTTTGCCGGCCAGCTGCGATGGTCGCCCCACACGAGGTTGAGATCTGAGGCTGGAGCTATGAACCTGTCCTCCATAGTGACTCTTGAGTGTTCAATTGTGGCTACCACCTTGTCCAACTTGTCAGACATCGACTGGGAGGTTGCTGCTACATCTTCAGGAGGTTGATCGGTTGCCACTAGGGGTAAATGCCGCGCTGGGGCCGGCATCTGCGGTCCCGTGTTGGAGCGTAAACACCTCATGGACTGTCCGATTGAGCGCAGGGGTTATCCACATGCAGGTGATTCTGTTTGGCCGGTTTGCTGTTTCCACCAGTGGTGGAGGGTAGGCGGTTGCCTCTGTCTCCAGATGGGTCAACACGTCTTTGTTTCTAACTTGCAGGTAGGTGTGTACCCCACTGATGTGTGGGGTCTTCCGGAGAGAGTTGACTGTGGGTGCCAGGTGCTTTCTCCGCTAGGACTTTTGAGCCCATTGGATTGGGGTTTGTGCTATGTACCTTCGTTATCTGAGTGTGCTCCTTCTTCCAATCTACTCCCCTAGGTACACGTCATTCACCACCCATCTGACCTGATTCGGTGCCCTGGTGATCCGCTCTTGGATTCCCTTATGTGATCTATATGTGATTCGTCCCTTATGTCTCTTCTTTGTGCCTAGTTTGTGTCTTTCCCTGCTGGGGACGCCCCCCCTGGACCGAGCTCTTTGTGGCTAGGGGCCCCTAGATGATGTCTGATATCGACCTCTGCTTTGGGGGGGGTAGTGAATCTATGACTTGGTGACGCCCCTTCTGGGCATGACTCCCCGGAAGTGAGCTCCTTACCACCCCTTGGGACCTGAGGCGCCAAGCAGCGAACGGAGGGTAACGTGCTGTTTCACCTCTAATGGGGCTCCAGGCCGGCCGCCTCCTTGCCACCGCGCCCTGCAAACGTGTCCTTGAGGTGGCTTTCAGTCTCTCAAGCACAGGGTGGCTCCTCTCGAGCGTTGATCGTCATGAGGCTCCCACCATGGGCTGTGTTGCCTGATGGGCCTGTGGGTCCGGACTGCCTCTCTTGTCTTGTGAGGGTTCCCCTGGGGTCGCCGATTCCTGACTTCAGTGGAGGGGCACGTGAAATCAGGACATCTGGTAGCCTCACCGCTGCATGGGTATCCCAGCGGTTTAGTGTTCTCTGCGTCTGTGGGCCCGGTGCCAGCCGACAGGGCCAGAGGGCGATCAGATTTACCTTCGATGGGGCCTGGGTTCAGTTGCCTCCCCAGTGTTCCTTGTTTTTGCCAAGCTGGGGCCACGCAACTCGCTTCTGAGTTCGTGGCTGGTCTCTCGGGAGGTGATGTATCAGTGGGGTACACTACAAGTGCTTTTCCCCAGCCACCGATGCAATTGCCTGACCCCACCTGGTCCGTGTCATCACGGCCCATGTCCCGGCTCAACTGCCACGTACTGTGACATGCTTCTGGCTTCCACTACTGGAGGGACTCCTTAATTGCACGCTGTGCCCCCCTCTTTGTGGTTGTTGCTTTGCACACCACCTTGGCCCCATGGTCTGCTCTAGTCAGCGGGGGGTAGTGCGGTTCACCTCCCCAGGTCCTTCCTGCGCTGTTACTGAGCCAGGGGTGCCGCCATTTTGGATGCAGCCGTTTCGGCCGTATGTTCTTTTTTCACCACTTCATACACCTCTCAGCTCCTGGCGACGGTCAACCGGCATTTGCTCGAGTGTTCGTAATCCGGTATTTATCACCATGCCCTGCTGCAAGGCTCCACCGGCGGGTTTGGATGCCGGTTGTTGGGCCGATGCTCTACGCGAGCATGTCCGCCATCTTTGCCTGCCTTGGCCAGACCCCGAGAGGAGGGTCATAGTTAACCCCTAGATGCCCATTGACTGCATCCTAGTAAATGATATACCATCAGTGATAGAAGAGCTGGATGGGGTGGCTCCAAATTATCCATGTTCTAACGCCTGAGCAAGGAAGCCCATCAAGGTATGTTCGAAAAGGTGAGTTAGAAAAAGGTTTAAAAGTTTATACTATTCTAGTTGTTTTGGTGTCTAAATTAATATAAAGACCCTTAAGTTTGAATGTCCAGTTTATCAGGCACGACTTGACCGGTTTTACATGGTCCCTGTAGGCAATAGGTTTGATGTACTGGAGGGGGTGGACTGACATTCTACATCCAGTGTTGGCAGTGGGCGTATAAACAGAGAGGGCAGTTGTTTGGAACGGATCCATGATTGTGGAAGCCTCACCAATCCCCTAACTCAGATTTCATCTTGTTTAGAAAGGCCACACTTATTTGGGGATGACTACTGGGATGAAGCTACTCTGCAGACCCACCCAGGTCTTTCAGGGAGAATGGGTAAAAGGAAGGATGTCCTCTTGGCTCCCATAGACGTTTATAATTCCCAACAAGAAATGGACACTAGTGAAAGCCAGTTAGATGCAGTGGCGGGAACAAGGAAGGCATCAGATGCACAGATAGCTACAAAATCCTCTAAGGTGATATCCTGGAATGTTGCAGGACTGAGGAGCAAATTGGACTGTTGTGGCTTGGATTATTTAAAGAACAGTATGACATCTGTCTATTCCAAGAAACCTGGTTGGTGAAAGAAATTCACCGCCCTGGCTATGCAGCCTTCATTAAGGAAGCCATTACAGGGGGGAGGGGTAGACCACGAAGAAGGCTGTCCACCTGGGTAGCAAATCATCTGGGCTGTAGTGCCAAAATGGTTGAGATTCTCCGATTACAATTTGTGTGTTCTTCTAACTTCTGTTCCCAAAATAGATGTATAACTGGTCAATGTATACTCTAGACCAGTGGACATCAGACAGGAATCTCCTACAGTGAAGCAATTGTCAACATTCTTTGCCATTCTAAGAGAAAACACCCTCAAAAAGTAGGAGGCAATCTTAATTGCCAATTTGAGCCCCTTGATATCAACCATGATGACTTCCCTGGTGATGAGGATAGGTTATGGGCTATGCCAACGCTGTCTTCACCCCCCATTAAGAAATGGTCCCCCTTGGGCCTTCAAATTAATGCCCTCATATTGAATCATTCTATGAGGGTATGCAATGGGCAAACTTAATTATATAGACAGGCCTCTCACACACTTAACAGGCTAGGGAGTTAATCACTAAATGAATATGTTCTTGTGGACACCAGGTTATGGCCATCAGTTTTGGATCTGGAAGTACTGCCTAGACAGGACAGTGATCATAACGCTCTGTTCCTCGACCCACTAGAAGTGTCTCGGTAGCTTGCTCAGATAAGACAGATGACAGACTGAAACTATCCACCTCTAAACAAAGAAATTATTGGTCAGCGCTTCAGCAGACCCCAGACCAAATTGAGGCATTATATATAAAGTGGTGGGTCAGTCCTTATCAGCACTGCACAAATCTGTCTCCCCAGATGGCAAAGTCCTCTACCTTGACAGGGTAGCAGAAATTAATAATTCACTAGCTGATGAATTAAAAGTGTTTTTTATACAGAAGCAAGGTCCAGGGGAGCCACGAAATACATACCCTCATGGTTTCATAAAAAATGAAGAGCAGGCGTTGAAAAATAAGGATACATGTATAATTAAATCTACGAGCGATGCTTATAAAAATGCCAGCATCTCTGCAAAGATGGAATGGGACAAAGCAAAATAGGATTCTGTGCTCCTTGCCTTTAAGAATAAAGACTCCAAGATATTTTGGAATATAGTCACATTTGGGAATCATGAGGGCAAAACTAATATAGATCACCATATCACAGCCGATCTGTGGAATAAGCATTATCCGTTCCTATGTGGAGCACCGGATGAGCGGAGGCATCTCTATTTGGATTTAATGATAAGGGCATGCAAAGCAGTGATCTGCCCCCCTCCATACTGGAGGGATATTCCCCAATAACTTTGACAGAAGTACTCCGAATTATTGGTAAAATTGCCCCACACCAGACCCCAGATGTTGATAGAACCTGAAGTTTGGGGCCCCTACTTGCGGACACATTTTTAATGCTATAATGAAGGGGATGTCTATCCCCAATTCCTGGACTGGGGCAAAGATTATACCCATCTATAAAAAAATACTCCCTTTGCTGCCTGCCAACTATAGACCCATCAGTTTAAGCAACACTATGTAAAAGGTATTCACTCGAATAATCCTAGAGTGGCTGCTGGACTGGATAGAGTAAGGAAAAGTCCTTAGTCCTGTTAAAGCAGGCTTTAGACGGCAAACATCTACCATAGATCAAGCCTTCAGGCACAGCTAATATATTGGAAAACTGCACTCCTTGAAGGTGGTAGTCTCTATTTGATATTTGTAGACCTAAAGTGAGCTTTCGACTTAGTTCCCAGAAACCTACCCTGGACAATTTTGGCTGACATGTGGGTTCCTCCTTACCTGTGCTCCTGTGCCATGTCATCAAGAGGCTGCACATGAACAATTTTGCACAAGTTCGCTGTGCCAAACTAGGGGAACTCTCCGATCCCCATGCGGTTGGTAAAGGTGTGCGACAGGGTTGTGTATCGGCCCAAAAGCTATTTTGTCTTTACATCAATAGCCTTGAACCACACAACATACCTCAGATAATATTGATGCTCCTAGGCTTCGTTCCTGTAAAGTGCCGGCACTGATGTTTGCTGATGACACCCTCCTTCTTTTAAAAAAAACCCTATAGGTAGTAAAAGAACTTTGGATAGCTATAGTACTTTTTGTGAGGCAAAGGGCCTCGAAATTATTGTAACAAAAAATGAAATGTATGGTCTTTAATCCGCAACATACTACACATCCAAATCCCTGCCTGAATGGTATCTTCCTTGAGAGGGTTTCCACCTTCGATTACCTAGGACTAACACTTAGGGCCATATGTAGGTAGCCCAATACCGGTCGGTAACGGCCGATTTTCGGTAAATATACCGTTACCGACCGGTATTTAGGCTTTTGATAAGTAGGGGGATCATTTCTGTATTCGGTAATTTACCGAATCGGTAAAATTACCGAATCGGTAATTTTACCGATTTCGGTGAATACAGAAATGAGATGTAGGGGGAGTGTGTGGTGGGTGTGGGGATTCGTTATTTACCACCAACTGAAAGTTGGTGGTAAATGACGAATGACTCAGTGAATGCATTTTCTGGCCCTTAGATGTGTGCAATGTGGCAGACACACATGCCCTCAGGGCATGTATGTGTGCCACATGTGCACACATGCAGGAATCAGGGGTGCAACAGGGTGTCAATGTGACACCCTGCCACCCTTGATTGAGCTCCCCCCATTACCGATTCGGTATTTACCGATTCGGTAATGGTAACTGGCTTCCCATTGATTCCTATGGGCCTCCTGGCCCATAGGAATCAATGAGATACAGGTTACCATTACCGAATCGGTAAATACCGATTCTAAAATACCGACACTTACCGAATCGGTATTTTTTTACCTACATTACATTTACCGATTCATAAATACCGAATCGGTAAAATTCGGTATTTAAGAATCGGTAAATGTAATTTACCTACATAAGGCCCGAAGTGAGCACATTGATTGGTCATTCCACATTTGTAAACAGAGGCTTAAATTAGCACACAAAGGTGTTCAGGGGATATTTTTGCAAATCTCTTAACCCCTCCACTGAGATTTACAGAACTCAAGCCTTATGTGCTACCTTGTATGGTGCTGAGCTACGGGAACACAAACCTGTCAAAGATATTGTAAAGACGGAGAATAATTTTCTAAGGCAACTAATAAATCTACCCGCCAGCATCCCATTTATCACACTTTGATTAGATCTTGCTGTTAGATCAATTGCAGAAGGACTTGGGCCACTCCGATTTTGGGGATGAATATGGACCATTCAAGAGCTGAACACTCATAAACTGGCCCTGGCAGATATTTTAGGTCTACAAGGTGCAGGCAGGCTGTCATGGCTTAATTATATGAGGGAAACCTTAGAAAGCATTGGTAAAGCAAGCCTGTGGGATGACCCTGCTCAGGCCTGCTTGGTGACACCGAAGAGGGAATTAGTGCAATGGTACAAGGAGTTCAAAGCTACTACCCTTCTTGAGAGTTCTTCTCTAGTGGCTTTGACATCAGGATTTATGGGGTTCAAAGCAAGATATTTCTTTGAGGATTGCTTCGATGAGATCAACCGCCTTAGCGAAGAAGCTGTATATACAATTCAGGCATGGGACACTCCTCCTGCGCACATTAATTAGCCACTGGAGGGGTGAGGGCAGTGGTCTATTGTTGACTTTCTCTTCTTCTGGCAAAGATGAGGAAACAGAGGTCCATGTCTTATTGTTTTTGTCCTGCCTACAGCAAAATTAGGTCCAAATGGTTAATTCAACTCTGTAGGAATATGGGGACTTCACATTGCCATGAGGCTTTTAGGATTTTGAAAATAGATACTCACCAGCCTACTGTTTTTGCAGTTTCTAGATACCGTTTTTAATCTGGTGCATACGAAAAAGGTTTGTGTGATGTCTCCTTATTCTGGCAGGGGTGAATTTGGGCATTAGCGACTGACGCCTATTAATAGTTTTGAGAATTGTACGAGGATAGTATCGCCTATATTAAATTGCATATAATATAACTTCCTTTTATTACAGTTGTTAGAATGAAAATGTTTTCGTTGTGTTGATTATGTATTGTTCAATGTAAGTTAGCACTTGCAGCACCATTATATGTTTGGCCGCCATTTCAAACCATGATCGAAACTAATCTTTCCCTTCTTAAAAACACAGCTTTTGGTAACTCCCGTTACTCCAAGGTTGGGCCTTGCTGTTCTCTATGAATACACTGTTCTCATTAGCGCATACCTTTCCCATTAGATAGAAGCCATCTCCCACTAGTCTAGCAGTGTGCACGGACATAACAACCGTGTACAGGAGATTGTGTGTGCCCGGCCTCAGGATCGAAACTTATCCTTCTGTACTTCTTTGAGTAGCTGCATCTGCCTGGAAAATTGCATTGTGGGCATGTCTTCATTGGTTCTGAATTGTACATATTGTATCACCATGTTTGCTGATTTAAGTCCCTCTGCAGCAATCCTAAGAGACTGAGCAGACTGGTCTCCACTCGAGTGTATCTGAATAAATATATTGGTTTGTATTCTCTACTGTCTGACTGACTCTTCATTTGTATCAAAGGCTGAGAGGTGGTCGTGAGTGACCCGTGTGACCCTAATCGGGTCACAGTCTCTTTTAGCATTCTGGAAGAAACACAGGTGCATTATTTGTTCTAAGGTTTTAGAGATTTTAAAACCTTTTTATCTGAGCAATTTGCATTTTAAGTAAAGGAACACTAGACAATGTTTGAGGATTTTATGGATTAGTGCCCATCCCAAGACACTATGGTTGGTATAACGAACCCATTTAGACCTTGGCTATTGGTTTTTGAAGGTTTGTGTCCCATAGGAACCTGTCTTAGGAGGGTGGTAGCTAACTAGTGATCCCTTTCTCTAATGACAAGTAATCCAAAGTGATTTAAAGTACCTAGTTTGTTATTCTTGGCAGGTTTTATCTGAAATCTTGTACTGCATAGAAGTCCTGCACTCCGTTGAATCAATTTGCTTTTAGAAATCTGTGTTTTGTATCATTATTGACCTGTATTTAATGGTTTTATATTCTTCTTGTATCACTATTTATTTATCTGTGATCGATTTCGTGTACTTATGAACCAAAATAAAGGAATTGAAATGAACTGATAAAAATACACTCTGTTTTTATAAATTGATGTCTGATTTCTCACGAAATGTGTCAAATTACTAATCGTCTATGTTGGTTCTCTGAAATGATTAACACATGTTCCCCTAGTAAAGTCTGACTGCTCTCTGCTACAAAACCAGGACTGAGCAAAGGATTTATTAGTGTCAATCCAAGCACTAACGTTTGAGTTTGTGACAGTATTGCATGGGGAACAATAACCAGCATCACCACACAATACTCTACCTTCCTATACCCTTTGTCTCACTGTCTGGGAGGAATACACAAAGGCCAACTGACAACTACACAGTCATGTGACCCAGGAGATAGGCTCCAGGCACCAAGTGGGTAGGATAAGTGATCCCAGACAGAAATGTGAGGAAAATGTGATTTTTTTTTTCTTTCTCCAGCTAAATTTGAGGTTTTCAGGGGATTCTGGGTAGGACAACGGTGGGGGATCCACGCAAGCTATACCTCCCTGGACTCCCCCGGGTGTCTAGTGTTCAGAAATGTCTTGATTTGGTAGGTTTCCTGTTAGATTTGGCATGTTTCCCCTGAGTTTTTGCTTTCTTACCTCCGGGTTTTGTTGGCATAGTGTTTCTGCGCACTTTTCTCACTGCTGATCAGTGGTAAAGTGCAAGTGCTCCTGTGGTAAGCTTTGTTATGGATTGGTGTTTCCTTGATTGGATATTTGATTTACTTGTTAGTTCCTAGTAAAGTGCACTGAGTGTGCCAGGGCCTGTAAATCAAATGCTACCAGTGGCCCTGCAGCACTGATTGTGCCACCCACGTGAGTAGCCCGGAAAAGGTACCTCAGACCTGCCATTGCGGAGTCTGCGTGCAGTTTGTAACTGCCATGTCGACTTTGGAAGTGCACACACTTGCTAGCCCCTCACCTTCCCTTTTTTTACATGGCAGCCACCCCTAAGGTAGGCCCAAGGTACCCCTGTGGGCAGGGTACAGTATATGTGAAAGGTGGGACATGCCCTGGTGTGTGTGGCATGTCCTGATAGTGAATTACGGCCAATTTCGGTTTTCGCTATTGCAAGGCTACCTGTTCCCCATAGGACAGAATGGGAAGTTTGTTTATAACATACTGGCCCGGGGAATTGGGTACGAAAATAGAGTTTAGTATGCCTGATCTCGGAATCTAAAGATGCATCTTTTAGTGAAGGTGATTTTTACATTATGTGTTTGAAAATATCACTTTTAGAAAGTAGGTATTTTCTTGCTCAGTCATCCCGTGGGCCTCTGCTGGAATGTGGATTGCCTGTCTGGGTTTAGATGACAGAAGGCTGGGGAGCAGGAGTAGCTCCAGATAGTCTAGATGGGTCAGGAAAGGGCTGAATAGACCTGGGCTGCAATGGGGGAAGGGTGAGGAGATTTCCTTGCACCTCAAAGGGCCTGGTCTGCCTCTGACCATGCCGTCTCCACCTCCTGCCAGGAATGCACACCAGAGATGGCAGAACTGGTTTTGGCTGGGCACAGACCCTCTCTGCTTAAGAGATCAAAGGATTTTGGGATATAAATATTGGGGCCCAGACCCCTGAACTGTAGAACTCTTTTAGACCAAGAAGACTGCCAAGAAGAAGAGCTGGAGAAGCTGTGAGGAGGAACTACCACTTTGATGTGTGCTTTGCTGTGTTGGCCTGCAGTGGCTGCTTCTGTCTTGGGCAGTGAAAGGACTGGACTTTCTGCAGTCTACTTTTGTGAGTTTCTCCAAAGGCTTGAGGTAGAGCTTGCCCCCTGTTCAAGAACTTTCAGGAACAGGAAAGACTTCAAGCTCTTCTGCCCTCAGCACTAGGGACTGTGTGTTTTGTGCTGCAACCGAAGAAGCAACCCAACAACGCCGCTGCCGACTCCGTGTCCTGGAGGCACCGCAGAGGACACCGCCGCATTGCGACCCTGGTCTCACCGACGACACCTGCTGACGCTGCCACCGATCTGCTGCTTGCACCGCAACCTGTGGGCACCGCACTCCGCACCGTCTCGCTTCACGACGACGCCTAGGTATCTCCGACGACGTCGTTCCACGCCGAAATCTACGCTGCTCCTTGCAACGTGGTTCGAGGGCACCGCTTGTAATGTTACACGATGTACCGCCCTTATCCCGCACCACAGCCTTGGCCTACCGATGCCGGCGCCATCGACTGCAGTTCGTCAGCCGACGACAGCTCTCTTCAGTAACAACTATGCCGCTGCTTGCGCCGTGACCTGCAAGCACCGCATTCACTTCACACCGCGACCCTGGTCTTACCGATGCCACCATCGAGCCGCTGCTTGCACCGCGACCTGAGGGCACCGCACGCCGCACAGCTACACTTCCCACTGCAGCACCCGATGCCTGCCGACGCCAGCGCTCCTGACTTTAACAGAGAGGAGTTTGATCTGCAACGCGTGTGACTTTGAGGTCCCTAACAACTCTTGCACCGACCTCCAGAACCAGCGCCTGCGGATGCCGTGCTTTCGGAAGCTTAACGAGAGGTCGCTGACGCCCTGCATTTCTAAAAGATACTGTTTGCGGGTCTTCCTGACACGGTAGCTGGCCCGAGACACCGCGGTCAGCCAGAACTGCTTGGATTTGTTTGCTCACGACGCCGTAATAGCCCCGGACAGAGCTATCGACATCAAGGAACTGTTTTTCAAGCATATTTTGATAACCGAAGATTTTTAAGTACTGTATTGTGGATTTTTATCGTATTTGGTCTTGTCTTAAGTATATAAAAATATTGGATATTTTTCTAAACTGGTGTGGTGTCTTTTTGTAGTGCTTACACTGTATTACTGTTGGTTATGTGCAAATGCTTTACACACTGCCTCCAAGATAAGCCTGACTGCTCGTGCCAAGCTACCAAGCACTGAGCAGGGGTTATTTTAGGAGTGTAACTCCCTTATCCTAACTAGAGTGGTGGCTTCTGCCCGAATTTAGCACATGCCCTAGCCGACCAAAAATCCCATTTCTAACGTTGGGTGGCAGTGGTTAGGGTAGGACTTGAGTTTGCACTTGACTTACAGTGATTGGTGTGCACTACTACCATATAGCAGACCATTACGTGCCACATACTGGTCCTTTTTCTTTTTGATCTTGCCAGAACTATGACTGAAATGGGCAAAACTACGGTCATAGCACACCATCTTACTCTGACTTCTGTAACTACACAACCAAATATCTTGTTAATCACTAGAGACTATGACAAATTTCTGCTAACACGTTTTAGACTGAACATATTGCACAGATCTCTAAGTTTCTCTGAAGTAAACGATTGTCTGAGAACTCTTTGTAACTGCCCATGTGATGACGTGTCCGCTCAGTCATCTATACATATATTGCTTTTTTTCACATTCTACTCTATACCTAGAAAAAGATGGATTATCCCTGTGCTAAAAAGATTGGGACTGAGACGATGTCGCCCTGCATTCTTGGCGTTGCAATTTCTGGATAATGTATTCACCATTGCCTCTGTTATTGCCTTTTTAAAAAATGTTTTTAAATTTCGTACATCTATTGTGATATGACTTTTATATGTTTTTAGTCCTTGTGTATAGCTTTTATTATGACTGTGGAATTTTTTCTGTGACCTATGAACTGGTCTTTTATGGTTATCTTTTTCATAGTAACCGAATAAAGTTCTTTGATTGATCTTGCCAGTTTGAACTTGCTACTTCATCACGCCTGAATCAAGAGCATCAGCTGTGCCATCCCTGGAAATTGCCTTTGAGGAGGATAGGTTGGAATCCTACAATGTTAGGGAATTGAAAGCGATTTGCAAAAACCTAAAAGTCCAAGTCAGAGGCCTTACTAGGAAGGAGGAGCAACAAACGGCACTGAGGGCCTGGGTAGCAGCCAAACATGCCAGCGAGCAGTCTGGTGATCACAGTGGAGAGAGGGGGAAGCCTATTTTATGGGTGGATGTGCTTTTGGGAGGGGGGGGTCTGTCCCCAGAGGAGCTGGAGGACAGGTGGGAAGCAAGGAAGTTCGAGTTGGAGAAACTTAGAATAGAAAGTAAGAAGGAAGACAAAAGAATAGCCATGGAGGAAAGGAAGATGGTCTTAGACCATGAGCAAAGTCTTAAGGAGCTGGAGCTAAGAAATAGGCCCAGCTCAGCTGGTGGCAGAAATTCATCATGACAGGCAGACAGAATTGTACACATCCCTAAGAAAATATAGGCAAGGAATTCAGAAAGGGGGACGACATACAAAGTGGTTTCAGGGTTACGAGGTAGCGATACACATAAACGGGGTCCCTGAAGAGAATTGGGAAGCAGGATTGTGGCCTCTCTTTCCAGAAGAAGCCCAGGATACTTTAATAGCTTTGGGTAAGGGGTAACACCTCACCTATCCCGACATGAAGGACGCCCTTCTCATTAAGTATGGTCTTACTCCTGAAAAGTACAGGGATCAGTTCAGGTCCAGTAAGAAGTCTGATGCCAACACTTGGTTGGACTGTGTGGATGTGTTTTGCCGGTCACTGGATAGCTGGGTGAAGAGCAGTAATGTGACAGATTTTCAGTGGCTCTATAATTTGATTGCATGGGAGCAGTTTTCTAGTCTATGTTATGCAGATCTGTGCCAGCACCTAGTTGATAGTAAGCTGACTGACCCCAGTAAGCTTGCTATGGAGGCGGACCGCTGGGTGAGTACCAGGGTCCACAAGAAAGCGTTTGGGGGAGACTCAGCCAAAGGTGGGCAGGGTCCCCAGCAGAAAAGTGGGGGGAGACAAGGGTAAAGCACAGGAGTTCTCTAAAGGGCCCCAAACTAACACCCAGGGTAAAGGTTCCCATCTCCCCAGAGATAAGAAACAAGGGGCCTCATCAGGAAAGCCCGCTGAGACCGGCCCCCGCAAGTGTTTTTCATGTGACCAGGTGGGTCACATGACGGGGGACCCCAAGTGCTCTAAGGGGGCACAGCCACCCACCGGTGGGCAGTCCAAGGTGTTGGCTAGTGTAGCGTTTGGGGAGGAGGAGTACCCACAGGAGGGTGGGGACCCCGCAGAAATGACCCTCATCTCACTAGGGGACAGTGAGATGGTCCCAGGAAACCCGGTGCCCCCTAGCACAAAGAAATACAGCACCTGGGTGACCATCAATGGGAAAAGGTTAGAGGCTCTCAGAGATACTGGAGCCAGTGTGACCTCAGTCCGGTGTCACCTGGTCTCTGAGAAGCAGGTAGTCCCAGGGGCATTCCACCAAGTAATTGCGGTGGACAATTCAGAGCGCCAGTGTCTAGTGGCCCAGGTTCCCTTCGAGTGGGGGGTACTCTGGTCCCTTGAGGGTGGTTGTGAGCCCTTGCATGTCTGTAGATTTTCTGCTAGGTAACGACCTGGAGCAGTCCTTATGGAAGGATGTTGAGCTCAGGTCTCACTTGGAGATGCTTGGGTTGCCAGAGTGGGCATACATGTCCAATCGGTCAATGGCGGCCACAGAGGGTGATCAAGGGGACTTGAAGCCCGAAACAGTGGCCCATGTCCCTGCCAAGAGAAAGGGCAAGGGGTGTGGGAAACCAGCCCCTGAAGTTCCCACGGACCGGGAGGAAGCAGACCTCGAGGGGGACGCCCCTGGTGCCTACAGGGGAGCAAGTAGCTGAACTGGGGGACATCTCTGAGCTGACCCATTGGCAGCAAGAAAGGGGTCCCACCAGGGAGGAATTCTGCAAGGAGCAGAAGGAGTGCCCTTCTCTGGAGGGTCTGCGGCGGTAGGCTGCAGACCAGGCAGCTGCAGATCAGGCCGGATGACATTGGATCTACTGGGAGAATCATCTCCTGTACAGTGAGCCTAAGGTCGCTGAGCCTGGGTCAGCCTGTGTGCTGGTGGTACGCCATCGCTTCAGGACCTTCCTACTGGGTCTGGCTCATGACGTGCCTTTGGCAGGACATTTGGGACAGGACAATACCTTTGACAGGCTTGTCACCCACTTTTTCTGGCCCCAAATACGAAGGCAGTCAGATGGACATTGCAGGTCTTGCCCAACTTGCCAGGCAAGTGGTAAGAGTGGGAGGAAAGTCAAAGCTCCTCTCCAGCCTTTTCCAGTGGTTGGAACGCCCTTTGAAAGGGTAGGGATAGACATTGTGGGGCCACTGGATCCCAAGACAGCCATGGGCAACAGGTACATCGTGGTCTTGGTGGACCATGCCACCCGGTACCCGGAGGCCATCCCTCTCAGGACAACGAAGGCACCAGTGGTGGGCCGGGCGTTAATGGGGATCTTTTCCCTAGTGGTGTTCCCCAGAGAGGTGGTTTCGGACAGGGGGACCAATTACATATCCAAATATGACATCCCTGTGGAAGGAGTGTGGTGTAACCTACGAGTTCACCATCCCTTATCACCCACAAGGTAACGGTCTGGTGGAGAGATTCAACCAGACCTTGAAGGGCATGATTAAGGGTCTAAAAGAACCCATGAGGCATAAGTGGGACGTCCTCTTGCCGTGCCGTCTCTTTGCGTGCAGGGAGGTACCACAGAAGTCTCTTGGTTTCAGTCCCTTTGAGCTTCTGTATGGTCACCCTGTGAGAGGACCTCTGAGTTTGGTGAAGGAAGGCTGGGAGGCAGCTCCCAGGAAAACTCCCTAGGACGTGTTTAGTTACATGCTGGCCTTCAGAAACCAAACTGCCAGCTTCAGGAAACTCGCTCAGGCGAACCTGGAAGCAAGCCAGGAAGAAATGAAGAAGTGGTATGGCCAGAATCCCACTCTGGTCAAATTTCAACCTGGGCAAAAAGTGTGGGTCATGGCCCCAGTGGAACCTTGTGCCTTGCAGGACAGGTGAACTGGGCCGTTTGAGGTGGTGGAGCGCAAAAGTGATGTCACCTACCTGATGGATTTGCGGGCTCCCAGGAACCCTTTGAGGGTCCTCCACATGAACCGCCTCAAACCCCATTTCGAGAGGCCCGAACTGAGCATGCTTTTGGCGACCGATGATGGGACCGAAGA
This sequence comes from Triturus cristatus, assembly GCF_964204655.1. NCBI lineage: Eukaryota > Metazoa > Chordata > Amphibia > Caudata > Salamandridae > Triturus > Triturus cristatus. Next base: position 251,321,107 of record NC_140580.1, on the reverse strand, counting down.
GGAGAGTGAACCTCTTCCTGACCTCCTGTCTACCAAGGAGCACGATGGGTCAGTGGAAGGTGTGATCCTCTCCCCTACACTGAGCCCAGAACAGCAGAGCCATTGTCACCAGTTGTTGGGACGGTTTGCCCCACTGTTCTCTCTGACTCCAGGTGTTACTCACTGGTGTACCCATGACGTGGACACTGGTGACAGCCCTCCTGTGAAGCACAAGATTTAAAGGTTGACTGACCGGGTCAAAGCCAGCATTAAAGAAGAGGTCTCTAAGATATTGGCGTTAGGGGTGATCCAGCCTTCCAACACGCCTTGGGCCAGCCCAGTGGTTTTGGTCCCAGAGGCTGCTGCACCCGGTTCCACTCCAGAACTGCAGTTCTGTGTGGACTACCCTGGGCTCAATGCCATCACCAGGACTGACGCACACCCCATCCCCAGAGCTGATAAGCTCATTGATTGGTTGGGAGCTGCCAAGTTCCTCAGCATGTTTGATTTAACGTCTGGGTACTGGCAGATTGCCTTAACCGATGGGGCCAAGGAGAGGTCCGCATTTTCAACCCCAGAAGGACATTACCAGTTCCGGGTGATGCCCTTTGGGATGAAGAATGCCCTTGCCACCTGTCAGAGGTTAGTAAATCAGTTGTTGGCTGGGCTGGAGGATATCAGTGCTGCCTTCCTGGATGACATAGCAGTGTTCAGTTCCAGCTGGGAAGAACACTTGCAGCACCTCGGTGAAGTGTTGAATGCGCTGCAGAGGGCAGGCCTCACGATCAGGGCCAGTAAGTGCCAGATCGGGCAGGTTTCGATGGTGTACTTGGGACACCAGGTACGAAGCGGCCAAGTGGTGCCTCTACAACCCAAGATTGACACCATTCTGACTTGGGAGCCCCCCAAGACCCAGACAGAGCTGAGGGCCTTCCTAGGTCTCACTGGGTACTACAGGAGGTTTGTTAAGGGGTATGGCACCTTTGTTGCCCCCTTAACAGAGCTGACTTCCAGGAGGCAGCCCAAGAAGGTGATCTGGACTGAGTCCTGCCAGAAGGCTTTTGATGCCCTTAAGGCCGCCATGTGCACAGCACCCGTGCTCAAGGCACCTGACTTCTCCAAGGAATTGGTCGTGCAAACTGACGCTTCAGAGCATGGAGTGGGAGCGGTGCTCTCACAACTGAGCGAAGAGGGCCTAGACCAGCCTGTAGTCTTCTTTAGCTGGAGACTACTCCCCAGGGAACAGAGGTGGAGTGCCATAGAAAGGGAAGCTTTCGCTGTGGTCTGGGAACTGAAGAAGCTGAGACCATACCTGTTTGGGGCTCACTTCTGGGCTCAGACAGACCACAGGCCCCTCAGATGGCTGATGCAAATGAGGGGGGAGAATTCAAAACTGCTGAGGTGGTCCATCTCCCTACAGGGAATCGACTTTACGATGGAACACCGTCCTGACACAGAACACGCCAATGCAGATGGTCTGTCTAGGTTCTTCTGCCTTAGTGAAGAGAACTCCCAGGCGAGTGAGTAGTTCGCCCTACTTTCAGCTGGAGGGAACATGTGTTAGACTTTGCATCTTTTGGCATGTTTCCCCTGAGTTTTTGCTTTCTGACCTCCCGGTTTTGACTCTGTTTTAGCTGGGTTCGTTTTTCTGCACACTCTTCTCACTGCTGATCAGTGGTGAAGTGCAAGTGCTCCTGTGGTAAATTGTGTTATGGATTGGTGTTTCCATGATTGGATATTTTGATTTACTTGGTTAGTCCCTAGAAAAGTGCACGGAGTGTGCCAGGGCCTGTAAATCAAATTCTACCAGTGGGCCTGCAGCACTGATTGTGCCACCCACGTGAGTAGCCCGGAAAAGCTACCTTAGACCCGCCATTGCGGAGTCTGTGCGCAGTTTGTAACTACCATGTCAACTTGGCCAGTGCACACACTTGCCAGCCCCTCACCTTCCCTTTTTTCTACAGGTCAGCCACACCTAAGGTAGGCCCAAGGTACCCCTGTGGGCAGGGTACAGTTTATGTGAAAGGTAGGACATGCCCTGGTGTGTGTGGCATGTCCTGATAGTGATTTACGGCCAATTTCGGTTTATGCTATTGCAAGGCTACCTGTTCCCCATAGGACAGAATTGGGGGTTTGTTTATATCCCCTTATAAACATAACTGGCCCTGGGAATTAGGCAGGAAAATAAAGTTTAGTATGCCTGAACTCAGAGTCTAAAGATGCATCTTTTAGTGAAGGTGATTTTTACATTCTGTGTTTGAAAATACCACTTTTAGAAAGTAGGTATTTTCTTGCTCAGTCATCCTGTGTGCCCCTGCTGGAATGTGGATTGGCTGTTTGGCTTTTGGATGACAGAAGGCTGGGGAGCAGGAGTGGCTCCAGATAGTCTAGGTGGGTCAGGAAAGGGCTGAATAGACCTGGGCTGCAATAGAGGACGGGGAGGAGATTTCCTTGCACCTCAAAGGTCCTGGTCTGCCTCTGACCATACCGTCTCCACCTCCTGCCAGGAAGTCACACTAGAGACGGCAGAACTGGTTCTCGCTGGGCACAGACCCTCTATGCCTAAGAGATCAAAGGATTTTGGGATATAAATATTGGGGCCCAGACCCCTGAACTTTAGAACTCTTTTGGACCAAGAAGACTGCCAAGAAGAAGAGCTGGAGAAGCTGTGAGGAGGAACTACCACTTTGCTGTGTGCTTTGCTGTGTTGGCCTGCAGTGGCTGCTTCTGTCTTGGGCACTGAAAGGACTGGACTGGACTGGACTTTCTGCAGCCTAGTTTTGTGAGTTTCTCCAAGGGCTTGAGGTAGAGCTTGCCCCCTGTTCAAGAATTCTCAGGAACAGCAAAGACTTCAAGCTCTTCTGCCCTTAGCACTGGGGTGTGTGTTTTGGTACTGCAACCGAAGAAGCAACCCGACGACGTTGATGATGCCGCTTCCAACTCTGTGTCCTGGAGGCATCGCAGAGAGCACCCCCGCAATGCAGCACCACGACCCTGGTCTCACCAACAACGCCTGCTGATGCCGCCACCGATCCGCTGTTCGCACCGCACTCCGCAGCGCCTTGCTTCACGACGACGCCTTGGTATCCCCAACGACGCTGCTCCACGCCGAAATCTACGCCGCTGCTTGCACCGTGGAAAGGGCACCGGTCGTAAAGTTACACGAAGCACCGCCCTCATCCCGCACCGCAGCCTTGGCCTACCGACGCCAGCGCCATCGACTCCAGTTCATCAGCCGATGACAGCACTTCAGCAACGACGACGCTGCTGCTTGCACAGCAACCTGCCAGCACCACGACGAGCACCGCATTCACTGACGACGCCATCTGACACCGCCACCGAGCCAGTGCTCACACCGCGGCATGATGGCACCGCACGCTGCACCACTGCACTTTTCACCGCAGCACCCGATGCCTGCAGACGCCAGCACTCCTGACTTCAACAGAGAGGAGTTCAATCTGCAACGCGTGTCACTTCGAGAGCTCAGATGACTCCTGCACCGACCTCCGGAACCGACGCTTGCGGACGCCGTGCTTTTGGAAGCTCAACGAGAGGTCGGCGACGCCCTGCATTTCTAAAAGGTAGTTTGCGGGTCTTCCCGACACCGTAGCTGGCCCGCAATACCGCGGTCAGCCAGAACTGCTTGCATTTGTTTGCTCACGACGCCGTGATAGCCCCGGACGGAGCTATCTACATCAAGGAACTGTTTTTCAAGCATAATTTGATAACCGAAGATTTTTGAGTACTGTATTGTGGATTTTTAGCAAATTTGGTCTTGTCTTAAGTATATAAAAATATTGGATATTTTTTTTAACTGGTGTGGTGTCCTTTTGTAGTGCTTACACTGTATTACTGTTGGTTATGTGCAAATGCTTTACACACTGCCTCTAAGATGAGCCTGACTGCTCGTGCCAAGCTACCAAGAGGGTGAGCAGGGGTTATTTTAGGAGTGTAACTCCCTTATCCTGACTAGAGTGGTGGTTTCTGCCCGACTTTAGCACATGCCCAGGCCCACCAAAAATGCAATTTCTAACATTTCCCTAGATAGCCGCCGAGCCCCGGGTCAAAAACCCAGGTGACCCCCCTTGCAAAACCAAGTCGTTTTGGGATTGGTAATTTTGAAGTCTCCACAATATGTTTCGGGCCTTTCCCTTTCCCTGCTGCGGGTACTTGGCCCACCCACACAAGTGAGGCACCATTTTTCTCGGGAGACTTTGGGACAGGCGAGGTGGGAGGAAGTTTTTGGATCCATGCAAATTGCAGAACTTTCCATCACAGAAATGTGAGGAAAATGTGTTTTTGACAAAGTTTGAGGTTTGCAAGGGATTCTGGGTAACAGAACCCGGTGAGAGCCACACAAGTCACCCCATCCTGAATTCCTCTGGGTGTCTAGTTTTCAAAAATATATAGGTTTGCTAGGTTTCCCCAGATGCTGGCTGAGTCAGGGTTCAAAATCCATAGCTAGGCAGATTGCAAAAAAGGGTTAGTTTTCACTGGAAAAATGTGATGTGTCCACGTTGTGTTTTGGGCCGTTTCCTGTCACAGGCACTAGGCCTACCACACAAGTGAGTCACCATTTTTATCGGGAGACTTTGGGGAAGGCGAGGTGGGAGGAAGTTTTTGGATCCACGCAGACTGCAGAGCTTTCCATCACATAAATTTGAGGAAAATATATATATATATATATATATATATATTTTTTGTTTTTTTTTGTTGTTGTTTACAAAGTTTGAGGTTTGCAATTAATTCTAGGTAACAGAACATATAGAGTGTAGGAGAGTAGGGTCTGCTTTCTATGTTCACCCCCACTTTTTGCTTTTGCTTTACTGGTTTTCGACTTAGATGTGGCTGTGGGCCTGCTAATCAGACCCACAGCCCTGCTGTTCTCTCTCTAAATTAATACTATGTACTTTAGGTGCATAACCCATTTGTATAGGATCACCTTATTGGCCCCTGTACAGTGTACCTTAGGTACCCAGGGCATAGGTGTACCCTAGGCCTACCAGGGGCTGCAGCATGTATTATGCCACCCCTGGCCTGGCCTCCCATTATGACACAACTGGCTGATCACTCAGCTGGGGCAATGTCGTGTAATCACTCCTTGCTTAGGTGTAGTATTCCTATACCTAACTTACATATAGACACATGTGTACCTATCAGCCACTCCTATGGCAGGCCTTAACAATCCTGGAGGCAGAGTGCTTGGTAACATGTGAGATGGTGCTCTAGCATGAGCTGAGCCTGTCTGCAGCTTTCGGAACCATGTCCTTATAGCTGTTCTATGATATAGCCTACCATATACTCTTAAAGTGCCTTATAATCTTAAACGGTTATGGTAACTATGGTTTGGCTTTATCAAAAAATGTCGTGTAAGGTGTCTAACACTTTGGAATAATACCCCCATCCCATTTCTGGGGATGAGGATATTATCCCTCCCTTCTAGAGGGAGAAGACATGTTGTAACCTACTTACCCGGTTAAAGTTAACCAGAGCCCCAGCATCACAAAATGGATGCTGCTGCCACAGACACGAGTCTGACCTCCTGCTGCTGGGAGTGATCCCGGCAAGGGAGGCTTGGACAATAGGTTTCCTGCCTTGGGAGGTGCGAGCACCACCCCAGACAGGCCTTAGTGTATTGCGGCAGGGAGGGATAAAAAGAATGAGACATGCCTGGGGCACACAAGGTGTCCCGTGCATAGTCCAGTTCAAACCGGTGCTGGGGCACTCCAGCCCCAGTCCTGGCGCGAAACTGGACAAAGGGAAGGGGGTGTAACCACCCCCCTCCCAGGTCCCACCCATAAGGCGTGACCTAGCAGGCAACCCAGCCCCCCAGATTAGTATAAGAGTGGTAGCTGGGCCCCAGGAGATTAGATTATCCTGAACCTGCAACTTGAACAGAAACTCTGGACCTTCGACATTCGACGAAAGAAGAAGACTGAAGAATCTCCCTTGTGGCCAAGGAGTGGCTACCCTGTGCAAACAGGCACCATCAAGAGACTACCCTTTGCTTTGCTGAAGTTCTACGAGGGACCGACTGCAGAGCCCGACCAGAGCCTTGACTTCCAGACTTCTCCGACCCTGATCCACATCCACAGCCGAGCTGAGATCCGTGGAGGCGACGATAGACGTGGGACCGGCTACCTGGGGAAAGAGGCGAGTATCTTCCAGCGCAGCTTCTGAGGCACCCTCGAAGTTGTGCACCGGGGATTGAGAAGCCCCAACCCCAAGCACCATCTGCACTGAAGATCAGCCCCCCAAACTCCACGAGTCCTGCGTGGGGCCCTTCTGCATTTTCCTGCTTGCCGCGCCTGTCCGGTTGCTTGCCCGTTGGCTAGTGGCCTCTGTGACGATCACCCTGAAATCTTCACTGCTGGTTTGGCTCCTCCAGACTGGCTCCCGCTTCCTTGCAGAAGAGAAGCACCCCAGACCTTCCTGGTCTGCACCAGAAGCAAGTCCTCCGTTCTTCGTGGGTTCCGCTTGCCAAGGCTTGGTGAGTCCTAGTTCGACTTCGCCGCCGACAGCAAGAGCCTTCGTGGGACAGCTCGCCTCCTGGTCCTGGTCGTCCTCGACGTCTCCTGGTACCCGTGGCTGCAGCGACAAGCTTCACCTTTCACCTGCAATCTTCACGACATCGCCTGGTTCCTTCCTGGTTCCACGTGGTCACTGGCTAGTGACCTTGACTCTGTCCCTTCTGCTTGCAGGTATCCTCTCTTCTTGATCCCAGCCTTGGGATCCACCGGACGCTCTTCACTGACTGCCTGTCAGCAACTTTCCTTCAGGCATCCATAGAAGTCCACGACGAAACCCGACGCAAGTTCACACCTATGCACCCGCAGCCCGTGGGCTAGGTAACTTGGGTACTTCGGTGCTCACAAGGGTAGTGACTATACTAGGGTCTAGTTTCCGAGTCTCGACTCTCTAGCTGCTTCAGAAGTGTCCTTAAACTGTTAATTTCTAACTGCTAGTAATTCTATCGACTTTTACGCATTACGCGTGAGTGTTTCCACTCTGCACCTGAATCCCGTGGGCCTCCCACTTCCTAACTGTTGCTAGTGTAGTGTAGCCCCAGCGATTCCCTAGGCCTAGGCCTATCCTATTTCCGTGACAGTGGTCCTTATACCACTTCTTTAGTATATGGTTTGCGTGGCCCCTAGGGCCTAACTGTATTACTTACCTGTGTGACTTAATGTATGCTTAAATAAGACTGTGTTGTACTTACCTCTAATCTCATAAAGAGTGCTGAGGGTTTGACTAGAATAAATACACTTTATTTTATATATATATCTGTTGTGGTGCCCTTTCATTTGGTATTCAAGGGATTATATATGGTATCACAGCTGGCTTCACATGCCATTCAGAGTTTAGCCTAAGAATGCTCTTGTCCATGCTACCACTAGGATAGCTGGTCTATAAGGTTGACTTTACAACCAATCACCATAAGGGTTGTTTGGACTGATATAAGGTGTACACTAGAACTAGTGACATCATACATCAGGCCAACTTCAAACATAGAGAGCCACACAAGTCACCCCATCCTGGATTCCAATGGTGTCTAGTTTTAAAAAATGTGTAGGTTTGCTAGGTTTCTCTAGGTGCCGGCTAAGCTAGGGTTCCAAATCCACAGCTAGGCACATTGCAAAAAAAGGGCCTGTTTTCACTGGAAGAATGTGAAATGTCCATTTTGCGATTTGGGCCGATTCCTGTTGCAGGCACTGGTCCTTCCCACACAAGTGAGGTACCATTTTCATCAGGAGACTTTGGGGAATGCGGGGTTGGTTGAAGTTTGTGGATCCAGGCAGATTCCAGAATTTTCCATCACAGAAATGTGAGGGAAATGTTTTTTTTTTTTTACAAAGTTTGAGGTTTGCAAGGGGTTCTGGGTAACAGAATCTGATGAAAGCCAGATGAATCACCCCAGCCTGAATTGCCCTGGGTGTCTAGTTTAAAAAAATGTACAGTTTTGCTAGGTTTCCCCATGTGCCGGCTAAGCTAGGGTCCAAAATCCATCACGAGGCACATTGCGAAAAAAGGGTCAGTTTTCACTAGACAAATATGATATGTCCATGTTGCGATTCCAGACGTTTCTTGTTGCAGGTACTAGGCCTTCCCACACAAGTGAGGTACCATTTTAATCGGGAGACTTAGTGGAACACAGAATTGTAGAACAACTGTTATTGCCTATTGACTTTCTATGCATTTCTGCCTTCCAAATGTAAGGCAATGTGTAAAAAAAGAGGTCACTTTGAAAAATGTTCACATGCTAGTATGGGTACCTACAATTATGAAGATGTGCGCATTACTGCTGCTTCTAAGCTCTACATTTTGTTCCGATTTCAGAAATACATAGGTGTCCTTGATAGCTATTTTTCACTCTTTATATTTTACCAAATGAATTGCTATATGCCCGGTACACAATTAAAAACCATTGTAAGACGCAGCTCAGTTGTTGGCTCTGGGTACCTCGGGTTCTTGGTGGACCTACAAGTCCTATATATCACCCCATCAGAACCATCCAGCAAACACAACGGTATATTGCTTTCAAAAATATGCCATAGTTGGGAGAAGTTACAGGTGAAAACGTTGACACAAAAAGCTAGGTTTTTTCAACTCAATTTCGAGAATTTTGTATTTCAACTGTTAGTTTCTATAGGAAAACCTTGAAGGATCTACACAATGACCCCTTGCTAAATTCAGACTTTTGTCTACTTTTCTGAACTGCATAGCTTTCCAGGATCCATTATTGCTTGCACACCTATTTTTTCCTCTTACTGGAAGGTGGTTAAAAGCACAAAAAAAGTAAATATAGGCTATGTCCCAGTAAAATGCCAAAACGGTGTAGAAAATGTTGGTTTTCTGACAAAAGTCTGCCTTTCCTTGAAAGCTGGGAAGATGGCGATTTCAGCACAACAAACCCTTTGATACCATACGCAGGGAAAAACAGACACTTTCTTCTGCAGCACTATTTCCCAATTTTTTTTTTTAAAAACAACAAAATGTTCAATCAATCAAAGTGCATTTATAAAGCGGTAACAGCTACTTCAGCGGAGGCTTCCCGATGCTAATGTTGCTGTATTTTGGCTAACTTCTGGGTCCCCTCCAGAAAAATCCACAAACCCTGGGTGCCTTTTGAATCCTCAGGATGCTGGAAGAAAAGGACGCAAATTTGGCGTGGATACCCTATGTGGACAAAAGGTTACAGGGGCCTTAGCGCGAACTACCCCAAGTAGCCAAAACAAGGCTTAGCACGGAGGGGGGGAAGCCTAGCAGCAAAAAGGTTAAAGGAAAAATGAAGCATTTCTAAAATCACATTTTTCAGCACTACTACACAGATTCACATAATGCAGGTCCAAGCCCCGGAGCCAGCCTGACATCTAACTTGTTAATACAATGTTAATATACATGGACAAGTTCTCAAGATGAACCATCGTTGTCCCAATAGGTGAGGCTTTGAAACATTTCATTCTCAGTGGAACAGTGTGCTACAGAGTCCTAAGAAAGAAAACTTAAGGCTGTACCAGTAGAGTGACATTACATCTCAAGGCAGTGATTACAAAGTTGCTAGTATTTGAATCATCCGTGCATGCAGAGTGGAACGGAAACGGAAAAAAATGACAGTGTACTGAAGAATGGCTAGAGACAGTGTTAGTCATTTTGAAGTTCAGGCCTACATTAACTAATGTTAGCATAAATGAAATTTGCTCAACATGCATGTTAATTATTGAGTTGATACTAGTGTGTTTTAAACCCCTATATAAACTCTCGCTCTGATGATTTTTGAAACTATCACAATCCATACTTTGTTAACTAAGTCACTTTACACTACTGTTCTCTCATATTTTAACTTCTTGCTTCTGGCTTCCTCCAACTCCTTTATTTTGTCATACACACCAGCTTTGATAGTTTCCATCTCATGTTCTCTTTTGTTTTTTCCACTTGTTGCTGACAGCTTCTTTTTCCACCCACAATCAAATCCTAAACATTTAATTAAAGGGGCACCACCAATTATACAAATTGAAACAGTTAATATGGGCATTATTATTTTCCTAGGAGCACTTCCACCTACACTTTCTAACCATTCACCAACCTTTGAATGTCCTTCTCCAGTCACACAAGTCCATGATTTAACTGTCTCCCATGCTCGAAATTCTTCCAAAGCTTTTGCTTCAAGTGTGATGTTAAGAATATTCATTGTATGGTTATCAATCACTTACTGTTACCAGGCACATAAGTGCACCATTGTTTGATAAACAAATGTATTGATTTTCTTAGAAAACAAGCACCAACAACATGGCTGTGGATAGCACCAATATTCATACAATAATGTACAAGAAACACAGGCGTCGCTAATCCGCCCCACCACTCAGCAGTAAATACATACTATACACATACTGAGCAAGTTATTCCACGGCTCCCAGCCACTTGCCCCACACCCTCTGGTATTTCTTAGGACACCCTCGTGCTTCGTACATGGGTTTTTCTTGAGCCGTGCACCAGTCCATCCCCTTCCGCCATTTCTCCACACTTGGCAGCTTGGGAAGTTTCTAGGAGGCAGCAATGTCCCTCTTGGCTACAACCATGGCTGTATTATACAGTAACTTCTCGTTCCGGGACCCGTCTAGTCCGTCTGTAATTTCGAGAAGGGAGTGACGTGGATCATGGGGAACCTCCCACCCCAGGACCTCGGACAGCTCACATTCGATCTCTCCCCAAAACTGACCCAATTGAGGGCATGCCCATACCATATGGTAGAAGTCGGCCGGGTCTTGGCCGCATCTCGTACATGCGGCGGACGGGGAAAAGCCTGCCCAATATAGGCGCTGCGGGGTCAGGTAAGCTGTGTGAATGTAGTATAATTGGACCAGGCGGAGTTTAGCGGATGTGTTGACCATTTTGGGTGACAGGAGAGCATCATGCCAGTCCTCCTCATCCAGCGGACCCACCCATTCCTCCCATTGGCCCCTGAGACGGTCAAGAGAGGTCAGGGTGTTGTTGACCAGCGTCTTATAGATGCGGGAGATGCCCCACCTCCCCAGGTCACCCAGCATGATCTGTGCCTCTGGGGGGCTGTACTCTGGGACCCTGGTATCATCTTGAATATGTACGTGGAGGGCATGACGCAATTGTAAATATTTGTAAAATTGTGACGGGTGCAGGGAGTAACGGGACAGGAGGTCTTGAAAGGAGCGCATGTGGCTGCTCGCCCATACATCGCCAAGTTGGGAGATCCCATTTTTGGAACCCCTGTAACCCACTAACCTCCCCGAGCCACGTACCGTGCCATATGGGCGTGTGCTGAGTGAGTCTGTGTGTCCATTTGGTTTGTCGTAAGGCCACCCTCCAAGCTAGGAGCACAGAGCGCGAGACATCGGGCAGGGTGGACGAAATGGATTCCCCGTACATTAGGGATTGGATCTTGGGCAATCCAAGCACGCTAAGTTACAGCCAGTAGGCCGGATCGGACCAGCCCCCGTTAAACCAGTCGTGTATACTCAATAGACGGGTCGCCAGGTAATAGAGATATAAGTGTGTCATCCCCATGCCCCCGTCGAAGTATGGGATCTGGCAGGTCTTTAGTGCCAACCGGGTCCACCTTCCCCCCAGAGGAACTTAACGGCCATCGTGGCTAACTCCCGAAGCCACGCCCGTGTTGAAAACAATAGGGGGTATTCTGGAGAACATATAGGAATCTGGGGAGAATCATTATTTTAAATAGGACGACCCTTCCCAAGGGATTCAAGGGCAGTGTCTGCCACCTGTGGAGATCCGCTCTAGCTTTCTTCACGAGCGGGGTAACATTAAGGGACCACCCCAGTTCCGGGAGGAGAGCCACCCAAATCCCAAGATACTTGAATGACTGACGCCGAAGCGGTATTGTGTCATAACAATCTCTGGATAGATGAAGCGGGACCAGGACCGATTTGCTAGGGTTCAATCGGAGGCCAAGAGGCCTGTCCAAAGGAACTCAGGATCATGTAGGCAACGGGGGCCTGACTATAAGTGCACCATTACTGTACTTACAACATGTGACAGAATCTGCCTTCCTTTGCTAATAATACATTTAAAGCAATCCTAGTTAGCATTACCATAACATGCACAGCCCTTACTTCCTTTATTATAAGAGCACCTTTCACCGTCCATTTGCCTTCTCCAAATTTTGGATTCTCCATAGCCACTTTATCCACTTAAGGTGCCTCGTCCAGTTTTACAGATCAGGTGCACCTTGTTTCAAAATTCTGTTTCTGAGGCATTTTATCACCCGTTTCACATCAAGAGCATCTCACACCTCAGACCCGCGTTTTTTCAATTTCTTCATTTTACAGTGTAATGTGATTATGTTTGCTTTCTCACTTATTTTCATTTATTCTGTTATTTCTTTGTGTCCTTCTCAGCCCTGAAGAGTCACATCTTTACATAGTGTGACGAAACACGTGTCGGCTGAGTATTTGTGTGCTATGTATTGGTCAGACATTGACATACATAAAGAATACTTTTCTCAAAATTCTGCTGATGTCGACCTTCTCTTTTCAAAATCCTTCAGATTCTGATTCTTGCTCATTCCTCTGACAGATGCTACTAATAGCTTTATCCTGATTGTGTGCGCAGGACTTTGTCTTTTAGCCCTTACTTCCTGCCCACCCAATTATGTTGGACTTTGAAATAATCAGTCTTACCACACACATAATTGATCCCTTTAAGGATAGGTTCATCCCCAGTCAAAACCTAATCAGTAACTAAATAACTTTGTTCATATTGACTCCATCCCACCACTTCTGCTGATTCTCCTCTTCTACTCTTGCTACATACCATATATACTTTTCCCTTCCTTGCTTGATCGAGACTAAGTCTTGTATGCACCTTTGTATTTCCAAACCTTTCTCCCTATTCCCTTTCTAATTCGAGCTCTCTTGCCTTTTCCAAATTCGTGCTACCTTTTAGCCTTCTTTTGTTAAACTCTGCAATAAACTCCTTTTCAACCATATCTAATTTACATACAAACCTGTAATTAGTTTGTTCGAGTTTTGTAATCGACTTGATATATTTTGACATGGTCCACCAACTTTTTATTTAGAAAGTAAAAATATCAATAATTCCTGTTGATCAAACACAGTTATAAACATATCACGCAACGGTGGATAGGTGAGAGGAAGCTATGGATAGGTCACACTCAGCTGTGGATACAGATAGGAATGTAAATCTAAATACTCTCAAATAAGCTATAATATATTTTTTCTAAAATCGCCCACTGAGTTATCTGTATGCATAATTTTGTTAATTTAATCATTTTTATACTATTCATCAAGGTCTGTTTAATTCTGGTTTTAGGTGAGGCATGTCCAACTGCAGTGCTAAATCACACTAATAATCCAACTATGAATATTAATATTATAGTCACCAATATTAATTGCGAAGTTTTGCAGTAATTTGGATTGCTGTCAGCCATGTTTCTTCATGAAAAGTTCTAAAAGAAATATCAAATATCGAACTAATTTTATGGTGCAAAATCAATAAAGGTTTAATTACCCTAAAGCTCAAATGTCCTTCATTTCATAACTCAATGTTCAAGAAACTTACAATCTCCAACTGGATACCTAAAAGCAAACTAATTGTTCGACTGGATTCCTGAGGGACAAAACAAAACCGATCTTAGTTCGAGAACTCGGTTTGAAATTCAGTTCAATATTTCATCAGAAACTGTTCATGCATGATTATTTGAACTTCTGATTAGGGGTGGGCGTAACTTGGGTAATTAGCTGTAGTGTATATATGTGAAATTAAAGCAAAATTCTGGGAGATTCTGCATGATTATGCAAGAAGAGTAATGTGGCATTTAAGTCTATTTTCTTAGCATAAAAATGTCCATTTGCGTCCATTTTGGACTCAAGGCTGCATTTGGCGCTGGGAAATAGCGCTGCATGCAACAAGAGGATGAATAGCAGTGTGTGCGCAGTTGCTTGTGCTCGCTAAATGTGCTCTTGCAGTGGGTGTTTACCGCAACTTGCTCCCAGCTTTAGTACTATTTTCTTAGTGCAAAATGTATCCTCTTGTCAAAATGTACTCAGGATGCAGTCCATTTTATGATAAGAAAATAGCGCTAAATGTAAAGGAACATGAACAGCAGCACGAGCAGCCGCTCGCTAAATTTGTTCCCCCTCCCCCTAAAAATTATTCTTAACTACGCCATAGGGCCTAATTGTGTAATTATCGATGATTCTGGGTCAAAGAGTAAAGCGGAATTAACAGAAATGATACCAAGTGCTCCTAATGGAAATTTCACCCATGCCTACTTTTGAACTGTTCATGGAGGTTCTGTAAAAATGAAATGACAGTCTCTTTATTTTTTTATTTGTGAGTTTTATATAGCACCAACTATACCCGAAGGTTTCAGAGCGCTTGCATAGTAAGCAATAATATCATACGGTAAATGCTGGGTACATAGAGATATATGTAGTAATGGTAAGAGTAAGCACAACAATAATAACTTGAGGTACATAAATGGTGCATAACAATAAATATAGTAATGGTAAAAAAAAAGCAAACGGTATACAACAGGATATGGAACAAGATAGCAGCACATACCAGGGTTACATAAGGAACCAAACAAGAAACGGCAACAATTGTATAAAAGATGAGTCTGTGGGACAGTAGGCTGCATGAGCCCAGAAAGTCCTGAGGTAGATATGAAAGGGAGTTGTCATGGAAGGGACCGTTGATGCATAGATTCGCCTGAGGTAGTGAAGCAACATGGCATAATAGGACTAATGATAAGTGGCAACTAGGTAAAAAAAAAAGAATCAATTGGTACACAACAGGATATAGAACAAAATAGCAGCACATACAACAGTTTCTTGATCTGATTATTTTGATTGCTGGATGTCAACTTGATATGATCATTCATGAGATGCATACTTTCTATAAGGCACTCTTAAGCTCTTTGCTCTTTCAGCCTTTGGTTGTTCACTATCCCTGTCACCTTGCTCTACCTGCTCTTTCTTCTTCAGTTGTCTCGGGTCTTTACTTCCTTTCCTTTTCAATATTCTTTTCCCTTTTCCCACACCTCTTGACTATTCTTCCTCATGATACACTCTTCCACTTGAAGTGCTTATGACTGGCTATGATTCACAGTGCTCACCTAGCTTTTCAGACCTGTTTCCGACTACTGCTGGTGATTTTTCTCCATTTGCCACAGATTGAGGACTGTTTTTGATTTGATCATCTTCCAGGGGTTCAGTAGATACAAATCTTTAATTTCAATCTCTGCTTCCTTCTCTGGATTTGAAACCCTTGAGTAGCCTCACCTTGATCTTGCCCATGTAGCTCGAGGGCTTGATAATTTGGGACCTGCTGACACTAATTTTGTAGAAGCTCAACTTGTGCTTTGTCTTCTGAGCCCTCGCACTGAGATGGGATTCAATTTAGTGGCTATTGACACTACTTCTTCATCACCTTATTTCACCCTCTTCGTTTGCGACACATTAATCGACTGTGGCAATCGAGCACATTTCACAGGATTGTTGGTCACAAGGATCAACTGATGCAGACCCTTCTAGCGGGGCTCCAAACAGGTTTTGCGAACATGCTTTTTCAACAAAATCTAGTCTCGGGGGTTAAGGTCATGGCACTGTTCCTGCCCTGCTGGTGGTGTTGCCAAGTCGACCTGACGAGAGAGAGAGCGCACCACATCAACCGGTCCTGTGCAATAATCAAGAACAATATCATGTGTGAGATTTAGGAGTTTGGCTCTCCCCATCAAAATTTAACAGGGGGAAGAGTCCTGTCCTTTTGTTAGGTGTACTTCTGAGGCTCATCAAGACAAGCGGGAATGCATTGGGCCAATTGAGTGAGGTAGAGGCACATACCTTTGCAATCTTGGATTTCAATGTACCATTGACGTGCTCAACAACCCCTGATGCTTCTGGTCTGTAACTATAAGGCTATACAGAGTAACACCATGATATTATTTTTAAGGTGGGTGCCACTGTCTGATGAAAGCAACTGCAATGTCAAACCTGGTGATCAACTCCCTCAATAATACTGCCTACAGTGAGGTTATTGTATCTCCTAGTTGCATATGCCTCTTCTCACCTGGACAAAAGGCAGACTACTACTAGTCTATACCATAGCACATTATAGACAGGGATTTCAACAAACTAACTGCCTGCGCCTAAAAAGGCCATCAGACTTTCCTATGTGATTCATAGTCACATCTGTCCTTTTGCTGACATTTAACTGCTGGCAAGTAATTCATCACTGGCACAAGCATGGACCTGACAGGTGTGTTAAACCAGTACTTTTGAAAAGTGTGAATCATCCCATCCTTCTCAATATGGATAGGTCCATGAAAGCATTGAACTATTGCGGGCAACATAGAATTGGGTGACACTGGCCTTCCATCATTTAAAACCCATATGTCACTAGCGTCTTTTGTACATTCTGCTCTTATTCACTTTTCTTTCTCGCGCTTGGGTGCTTTATGTGAAAGTTCTCTGACCTCCTCCAACATTGGACTGTTGTCAACACTATACTTGTTACATTGTCACTGTCATTTTTATCATGATTCATCTAGATTATATGAGCTAGACTCAAGAACACAATATTTTGCCACTTGATCAGCATATCGATTGCCCACTGTGACCATGTTGTCACCACTATTGTGTGCAGTGCATTTCACAACCACAATTTCTGTTGTTAACAGCTGTGTTTCAAGGAGATTGAGAATGTACTTCCCATTGCTTATTGGAGACACAGAGGATGCCATAAAACCTATTTGCTACCATGATTGTCCAAAATCCTGGACCATTACAAACCTCTACTGGCTGTCAGTGTAGATTGTAACACTTGAACCACTGGCACCTAGATCATGCTCATATTAAGGTGCTCAAATTGACTACTTTTGCTGAGGTAATATTGCTTAAGTAGGACATTTCCACAATGCCAGTTGTGGTCACCACTGCTTATGAGGCTCTCAAAATTCCATATGGGATTCTCATACAAGATCCAGCTATAACTACTGTTAAATTGGCCATTTCAAGTGGTACATACAGTATATCTGGTCTTGGCGAATAATTCTGTGACATTCACACAATCATGGCCAAAATTATATTCCTCATCATTATGATCTGGAATTAGCAAAAGTATTGTAGGGTTTAAAACATGACATCTAATGGATTTGTTTTTTAGCCACCAGTGATATTTGTTCATATTTGGTCAATCAGATGTTTGCCATATGCTGAGTTTGAGGATGAGTCAGCAACATTTCAACTGAGTGAGGAACCATCACATTTAGTGCCAGTGCTAGGCATGGGCAGTGTGGCCAACTGCCCAGGGCTCCGCACTCGACTCCATAGCATGGGCCCAAACTAGTGCATCACAGTTTACGATGTCTCTGACACAGTCTGCTTGCACTCTTCCTCTTGGGCACCCAGGAGGTGTCTTGATCTTGCTGCACTCTATGGATGTGGTAGCATTTTCCCGGGAAAGGAGCGTTAGCAATCTGGAGTTTCCAGACAACAAAGCATTTCATCCTTTCCCAAATGGAACAGCAGGACACAACATTTTAGTTAAGGTGAGGGGGGTGGGTGGAGGAGAGAAAATCCAGATCAGACTGGCACAGCTGTGCTCCATTGTTTTTACTCTCAGCGCAATGCCAGTGTACAGCTTTAAGGCCCAGGTGAGGGCCGCCATTACCAGGGTGCCTCACAGTGCTGGATAATGGCTGCAAAAGCACAGGTGGGGCCTCCTTTCTTGGGTCTCACAGCTATTATCCAGTGCTGCGAAGCCCAGGGGAAGGTTTGTCTCTTCTGGGCCTCATTGTGCTACACTATGAAGGCCTAGGCGACAGGGCCTTACACCTGTGCTTTCTAGTCATTATCCAGGGTTCCAAAGCCCAGGGCAGGGGCCCCTCTCCTGGGCCTTGTAGTGCTTCTTTATGGCTTTGAAGCCCAGAGGAGGAGACTGTGCCACTGGGCATCGTAGCCATTATTCAATGCTGTAAGGCCCAGTGCAAGGGGCCCCTCTCTTGAGCCTGGTATTTCCACACTATGGCTGTAAGCAACTATGTGTGATTCTAGCCTGAGTCTTTGTGTGTGAAAAGAGCAAAGCACGTCCCCTCTGTGCTGGACACAACAGGTTTGGTGCCTGCTCAAATCTAACCACAGCTAACAGGAATTTTCAAAAACCCTGTTCATGCCAGTTATAAAGGTAGAAAGTGGGCCATTCATGTGAAAAGGAAGGGCTTGTTCATAAGTGATCACAGACTGCTGTGCAGTGTGTTAACGTGGGGCCACACGTCAAAATAGTTATCTCCTTCAGTGGTGTTAAATACAGTCCACTATCCATTCATCTTTCCATCTAGGTCCAATCATTCATCTATCCATCCATCCAACCCGATATCTACCTATTTACCCTGCCATACGCCTCCCATCTGTCCATCAACCAAAACCAATAAAGCACATCCATCCATACTTCTATACATCAATAAACCAATAAAATCCATCCATCCAAGTGAAGGGGCCCCACTCCACTAGGCCTTGCAGCTATGATCTAGCATTACAAGGCCCAGGAGAGGGTCCTCCCCCCTGGGTCTGGCACCATTGGATAATGGCTTTAGGAAAAGAACCCTCAGAGTACAGGAAAGGATGAGAGGCCTGCTTCATATGAAACACCTAACAGTCCCCACCCCCACCCCTCAATGTCAGTATATTTGACTACTCTTCAGGGCCCGAATTCTACTATATATAAAAAAGAATGTGTGTAAAATCATCAGCCTTCCCTTGTACCATGGTAATTTTCAACATGCTTGCTTGTATAACCATTTGGAAATAACTTAAGACAGCTTTTGAATATTTTGTTTTCTTTTTTGATTTTTGAAATTATTGCCTGTGATGCAACAAACTTGTTTTTGGTATTATTGCTTACTCCAGAGAGTCACACTTTTTTCAAAAGTGTAAAGGCCTAGCAACATTCCAAACTGCTCACTTTTTAAACAGTTTTCTGTAACTTATTTTTGATATACTGTTTTAGACTGAAATTGCATGTCAGCCTCTATTTAGTTATGATAATCTGCCTGCTGGGTTCTCATGCCACACCTTAGAACCCTGGTACCTATTTGGGCCCCTCAATGGACTAGGAAACAATTACAGCAGTTCACAAAATAAAACTAATGTCTGCAAAATAAAAGTTTAATTGATTAAACTGTTTAAAGGTATGCAAATTATACTATGTGTTGACATGTATAGAGCTCTCAAGGTGCCTTTCATCAGGCAGGAATAGCACATCCAGCCTTATTTTGTATCTGAGACTTTTGATCCTCCCTAATATTAAAATGAATAAAGATAAGGGCCAAAGTGAAAAGAGATGAACAGTATTTATTGAGCTACTCTTCCTCTTTGGGGGTGTCCTCCCCTTGGCCCCATCCATTCTTTGCAGCACCGCCGCTGTGCTTTGCATCCATATACTGAAGTCTCTTAGCTGTTGTATGCCTCCTTGTCTATACGCTACTTCACACAGCATCGACTTTTTTCAGCTTCAGACCATCCAGACAGGAGGTCCCAAGCATGAGTAGCAGCTAAATGCTATCAGTTTTCTCCAAGTTCATTCTGGCAAATAACTGCTAATGCGTGACGCAATAACATAAAATGCTGCAGAGCTCTCATGAGTTCTGTGAATTTTGTGTCAAACTGTTTCAGTGCAGGAATATGGTAACGACTAATTGTAGTATTCTAACCTGTGATGATTGATACTTTGCAGGGCTGGCCCCATTCCCTGGGCCTTGCAGTGCAAGAACATGGCTGGGCAGGCCTGGGGAGTGGGCTCCCTTCCCTGGGCTTCGCAGCGCTGTATCATTGCTTAGAGGCCCTAGGGAGAGGGTAGCTCTTTGCTGGTAGGTGTTTTATTTTACTTTCTGGTATGCTGCACTAATGCCAGGAAAACCCAACACTAGCTGGCTCCTGCATTACTATGCAGTCCTAGCTGCTCCACCACTAAAGCAACCTTAGCTCTGTCCCTACAACACCCAATCTCTATCTGCTCCATCCCTCACCACCCAGTCTTCTTGCTTGCTCTGTGCCTACACTACCCAATCTTCATGCATACCCTACCCCTACACCTCAGAATCTTCGTGCTTGAATATCCCTACACCACCCAATCTTAGTACTTGTTTCATTCCTACCCCACCCAATCTTAGGGGCTGATTAAGACTTTGGTGGTGCAGGAGTGGGTAGGCATGCCACAGCCCCCACTCCCGCACTGCCAACGTCGACCACTAGCCGCCTGCCAGATAAGGAGTTTTCTCCTGGTCTGGCGGGCGGTCCTGTGGTATTCCCACGGCGGTGCCTTTGAAAAAGTCATCGCGATGGGAACACCAAACCAAGTTCCTGCACGGCATGGACTGTTTGGTCCATGGGACTGTAGGGTCCCCTTAGTTTCCCCTCTGCCAGCTTTTACATTGTAGGCTCACTGCCATGAAAAGGCTGGTGGTGGGGAAACTCAGAATATGCTTGGCGGTGCCGCAGCAGCACCCCAGGCATGTTGCTACCCCAGGCTGCTGCGCCACTGCCAGAGATCCTGGTCTCCTAACGTGGAACTGATCCAATCTCCCTGCCCTGAAGAACCTCTCTTCAACTCATGGACATCCACCATCACTCACTGCAATCACACAACCCCTATCATTACTCTCCGCCACCAAACACCCACCATTATTACATCAACTGATCACACCAGGAACAACAAACTCACAATTAACAAACACCGCAAGGCCGATCTCAATCTTGACAGCTCGGACTCTAACGTCAGCCCTCCCGCGACTGAAATCCCCACAGGCACTCCCCTCTCAACCCCTGATAATCTGAACCCTCCCCCACAAACTACCCCTTCCTCCAACACAGACCCTTTTCCTCCGACCCTTGCTTCCCCCTTGTCCAATGTCCTCTCCAATCCAGCGGTCACTCTCCCCCCTTCCACTGCACACTCCCCTTCTGATGTCCCACAGACACAACCTGTCTCCACCGCTTACCTCACTGGCAACCCCCGTGACTTCCCCATGTCCAACGTCTGCACCAATCCAGCAGACACTTTCCCCCCTATTATCACTGCCCACTCCCCTTCTGTCATCACACACCCACCTACACAACCTGCCTCCACCGCTAATCTCATTGACATTCCCCGGAACTCTGACTCCTACCTAGAATTTCTCTCCCTCCTCACTTGGACAGTACACCATCTACTCCTCCTCTGAACTCCTTGAATGGGAGCATTACTAATCCAGCTCCCTGCGTCCAACCTCTCCCCTCTCCTAATCCCACTGATTCCGTTCAATCCCTGACCCCTGTTGACTCTCCCGCCATAGGCCAAAGTCATTCTCAGCCCCTGCCAAAAACCTTAAACTTTTTCAGCTCAATAACACAGCAACTGAACAGAATGGAGCAGAAAATTAACTCCCTTGCTGCCGATTTCCTATACTTCCAACAAGACCTTCTCTTACCCCCCTCAATGCCTCTCCCAAGGCCCCACAGAGCACCCCTCAACCCTCCTTTCCGTCAACGAGTCAGGCACTTCGACCCAACTGGGATCGCCACCCCCTTTCAGTATCGAAACCAGATGTGATCAACGACTCTTACCTCGCTCTGAGCCAACAGCCAGCCCCTTTCCCGATCCCTGTTTTTGTTGGCACTAACAGAATCCCTAAAACTGTCCACTCGCCTAGACCTCCTGCTCAATACTCCTCTATCCACCTAGCTCCCCCCACCATTGAGGCTCCCCGCCCTCTCTCTTGCATGCTCCTAAACTGCAGATCAGCAGTACAACACGCCACAGACATTGCTGAAGCTCTACTCGCTGAAGAATTTGACCGCTTTCCTCACAGAATCCTAGCTCAATGTCCACTCCACCCCCATTCTTGACATTCTCACCCCACCAGGGTACAACATCATCAGACAAGACAGGCCGATCAAAACTGGGGGGAGACTAGCCATCATTCACAAAGCTGGAATACAGATTACCAAACTTAAACCTACAGGATACCTATCGTTTGAATACCTGGGTGTCTAACTCACTGCCAAGGGCACCTCACCCATCAAATTCCACATCATCTACCATCCTCCTGGAGAGGGTACCCTTTTCCCCGAAGAACTAACAGACCTAATAACACGTTTCTCCATGACACACACAAAAGATGTGTTCCTGGGTGACCTCAACATCCACTGGAACGACCCAGAAGACTCCACTGTCCAGAACCTATCCAACCTACTTGAAATTTACAACCTCAAACAACTCTGCAAGGAACCAACTCACATCAAAGGAGCAACACTGGATGCAATCATTACCAACAATGAACTGGTCTCTCTCGGAGCGATTTCTCCCTTTGACTGGTCAGACCACCACCTCATTCTGTTCATGATTGACACACTTGTCAGCCTCCAACCTATTCATGATGACAAACCTAAGCACTGGACCGGAAACATCAAAGAAGTCTCTTTACCCGAACTTGAATCCAGGATTCAAGCCCATCTACAACTCCAACCCGCATCATGGACGGCCGATGACCTCACTACACACTTTAACTCAAAAATGACAGAGGTTTTAGACCAAGTAGCTCCACTCAAACTCAAACAAATGAGGCGAACCAAATCTAAACCCTGGTTCAACGTGGATCTGAATAACGAAAGGCGTCAACTCAGACAAATGGAAAGGTCTTGGAGACTAAATCTCTCGACCTTGCACCCAGTGCCACTTGGATCTGCTCGGCAGGCATACAAAAAACACATTTTCAGTGAAAAGGCGTCTTTCTTCCACAGCCAACTAGATCTGGCGAAAAACAGACCGAGAGAACTCTTCAACATGGTCAAAAGCCAAACATACTGCACTCCCTCTCACGAAATCAAGCCACCGAAGAGAGATGTGAAAAAATTGCCACCTTCTTGACTAATAAAGTCTCAAAAATTGATCAATCCTTCCTCCAAACCGCAAACCCTCCTTCCCTCTTAACCTGCCCCCCTTTAACCACCCTTAACCAATCAGAATGAGTTCTTACCAAGGACAATCAGGCCTGCATCCAGCTAAAAAACAATGCGCATTGGTCAGACTTTGAGCTAATGTCGGAAACGAGGTCTTCAGTATAAGTTCTAACCTAAAACCTTCCTCCCATACTATGGACCCCCTCCTATCCACAATTATAAAAGAACTCCACCACACCATTTCCCCTTTCTGGACAAAAATCATCAACGCTTCTCTCACCTCAGGCTGTGTCCCAGACTCCCTTCAACTAGGACAAATCACACCCATTCTCAAGAAACCAGGGGCCGACCCTAATGATCTTAACAACCTCAGACCTATCTCCAGCCTCCAGTTCCTTGCAAAAACATTGGAGAAATGCATTCTCCACCAACTCAACAAACACATTGATGAGTTCAACCTCCTCGACACCTTTCAGTCAGGGTTCAGGAAGGGCTGTAGCACTGAAACAGCTATGCTCAACATCTCTGATGATATTTACAAGGCTTTAGATGCAGGTGATGCCTGCCTACTCATCCTTATTGACCTATCTGCGGCATTCGATACAGTAAATCGTCCAGCTCTTCTGGAGACCTTGTCGAAGCACTCCGGCATTAATGGCACAGAACTAAAATGGCTCACCTCCTTCCTTCAACACTGCTCACAACAAATTAAAATCAACTCCTGTCTCTCGAAGCCAACAAAAGTCACACTTGGGGTCCCGCAAGGCTCGATCCTCTCCCCGTCCCTCTTCAATCTCTTCATGTAGCCCCTCACAATCATCTTGAAAAGAGTGGGAGTGAAGCACCACCTTTACGCTGATGACACCCAAATCTATTTCAAAATCAAGTCTCCCAGCGACATCCGACACATCAATGTCACTCTAACCGAGATCCAAACTTGGTTCAATGCTAACCACTTAAAGCTCAACCCAGGTAAAACGAAACCAATCCTATTCTCTCCTAAAAGCAACCATCGACCAATCCAAGAGTGGCTCAAGAATCTGGTTGCCCTAAACTGCCCCCTCGTCCTATCTGACTCAGTTAAGTCTCTAGGCATCACCCTTGACAAGAACTTATCAATGGAGGCCCACATCAAAAACTCTGCAAAAGGTGCTGTTTTCTCACTAAAACACCTCAAGAAATTGAAACCTTTTCTTCTCCATGATGACCTCAAGTCAGTAGTTCAATCCCTAGTTCTCTCTAAAATCAACTACGGGAACGCCATCCTAACAGGGACTCCAAAAGCTCACTTAGCCCCACTAAGGGCAGTGCTGAACATGGCCACTCGACTCCTATCTGGAGTGAAAAGATTTGAACACATCACTCCAGCTCTCAACTCCCTCAACTGGCTTCCCATGGAAGGGAGGTGTATTTACAAGCTGGCCTGCATCACACACAAAACCCTTCACTCTCCGACACCCAACTACCTGAACAACAAACTGGTAAGAGCAGGTCAATCCAGAACGCTGAGAAGTTTCAACTCACTCCTTCATATCCCTCCGAAACTGAAAAAGAAAACCACCCAATTCTGATTGTTTTCTGGCAACGCCCCCAGGATGTGGAACGTTCTCCCTAGAGTCCTCAGATGCAACCCCTCCTTCTCCTGTTTCAAAAGGGACCTGAAACTCCATCTCCTTAACAAAGTCTTTCCTGACCAACGACAACTAACCTAGACTTCAATATCCGAGTTGACTCCCCTCTCTCTGGACATTCAAGGATAGTGGTGACCGGACTGTGTTAACCACCTTTGTTTGTTTTCTCTCCCTCCGCTGCACTGTTTATCTATTTTTCATGTTGTATTTTTTTCTCTCCGTTTTGCTTCCTTACTGCCTTCCTACTATGTAATGCAATTTCCTTCGGTTTTTACAGTGTGTATGTAAAGCGCTCTGATACCTACGGGTCTAGCTAGCGCTATATAAAACTTTTAAAATAAAATTAAAATAAATTGAGTGACCTCTGCCACTTCATTGAGATATTTAAGAAATTTGCTTTTTGGTAAGTCATCCTTGTGCAGCTTAGATTGTCTAAAGTGAGAGGCATGTAATTAGTTAACATTAGATAGTGAACATTGGAGTAAAAAAACTATTTCCGTGAGACCAGGACCTAGTGTTTTGGCAGGAGGAGCATTCTCACTAGTCAGACGTAGAAAAAAACGTTGAGGAGTTTTGGTGTGTCCCTCTCCGAGTCGGCCCTCTTCTCTAATCGCAGCCCATAGCAAGAGAAGACTGGACTGAGGATCAACATTCCCTCGACGCAATTTCCCAAGTCTCTAAATGCCGTGGCTCCTTTAATTGGAGTGGTTTTCAAGTTGACCCAACCCACCAGAGAAATGTCATCGGCCGTGCAGGACCAATAGTGGGTGGTGGAGATGGGAGGGAGGACTGCAGAGAACGGTGAGAAAGAGGTTATCGGGAAGAAGGAGCCGAAGCCCGACCATAGAACGGTGAGGAGGAGAAACCGCGGACTGCCGGCGTTGGTGAGGACCCCCAGCTGGGATCAAGTTGCGGAAAGCCAGGGGGCTAATCTGAAGGAGGGAGGGAGCTGGTGCTGGTAAAAGGCTATAAGGGACGGCTAGGAAAGTGCCAATCTCTCTTCCCTGATTATAGTAAAACAGGTGGTGATGGGCATAACATCCTTGGTGAGCCCTCACTCCCCTCCCTGAAAAAACTGCAAAGATTGACAAACACTTACCAGTGCTGCTTCTCTTTCTTTGAGGAGAGCCGACGTTGGTCCGCTGTGAAGTCTCAAGAAGAGGGCCAAAAAACCAGTTGAGAGAGAAGAAAACTAAGGGATAAGAAATGTCACTTTGAGATAACAGTCAGTAGATTGAAAAGAAAAGAAGAATTTAAAAAGTTCAAAATTCCCCATTGGTTTGGCTATGTCTTTCCAGACCCTTACACGTGGTGGTGAATGCGGGCAACCCTCCATTAGTACAGAGAAATGGAGAACCCTATACAACACCTAATTAGAGGACAAGAAAAACTAGAATGGGCAGTAGAATGTCAGATGACCTCAGCCCAAGCGGATTGTGACGTATTTAAAAACGCTATTTCCTCACGGGTAGAGTGCATTCAGAAAGTTGCTGAAGATCAAGTCCAGCAAACTTCTAGACTTCAAGGGACCAGAGGTAATGGTAATGTTTCAACCAATATCGCTCTACAGAAATAAGTCCCTGGAAAAGATCCTGACACCTTCATTTTGAACTTTGAGAGGGCTGCTAAAGCCTGTGGGTGGCCCGCTGGAAAATGGACATTTGTTTTGGTGCCCCTCCTCACCCGTGAAACCCAGGTGGCTTACCAGGTAGCCAATGTTACATCCCAATCTCTGGCCTGGATCGTTTAAGGGGGCTGTTGCTCCTGTTGACACAGTTCGGAATCTGGGAGTCACCTTTGATGACAAACTTAGTGTGCTCAGCGGTGGGATCCTTATTCAGTGCTTGCATCCTCTTGGTAGCAGTTTTGCGCGCATCACCACCTACACTGGATTGTTTTGGCTGGAGTTTTCTCCAGATTGTTTTCCTAATTGGAGGTTTTTAAAATTGTCCTGTGTATATTTCCTTTCTTGGGAAAGTCTTCTTGAGTAAAGTTCTTGTTAACTGTGTTGGGGTCCCATCTGGTAGGATGGAATTCGAATTGGGTAGGCTGGAGGAGTATACAGCGGCCCAATTGAAGGAGTTCTGCCAAGAACGGGGGGTATTCTTTAAGCAGGGGGCGAAGAAGACAGAGCTCCAGGCAAGCTTAAGAGCCTGGGTTATGGCCCACCCTAGCGGGAAACGGGAGGAAGAACCAGGACCAGGTCTCCTAGAAGAACCGGAAGTCCTTCTTCACCCTGGGAGCGGTAATATGGACGTTGGGTCCAGGGCCCCATCAAGGGTGGGAAGTAGCGCCTCAGGGGGGAGCTTGTCCTCTGCTGACCTGATTGACCGAAGGGAAGAGAGACAGCTTAGAATGGATCTGGCCCGGTTGGAAAAGGAGAGGGAGGAGAGGAGGTTCCTCCATGAACTTCACTTAACGGAGTTAGAGCTCAAAGCCCTTCAACTTGGAACCCCCAGCAGTCCTAATGGTGGCAGCATACCAAGAGAGATCCCGAGAGAGTCCAGGCCCTACCTGCCCAAGGATGTAGTTGCTAGCTATGGTATAGGGGATGACATTGTAAAATGGCTGGCTGCCTATGAGGTTTCTCTAAGAGCCCATGGGGTCCCCGAAGCCCAGTGGGGGGGTGGCCTATATAGGTATATGCCTACGGTGGGGAGGGATGCCTTATTAGCGCTAGAACAGCCAGACCAGACCAGGTACCCCGTCATGAATGTAGCCCTAGTGAGGAAATTTGGGCTGACCCCTGAAAAATTCAGGCAGAGGTTTCGGGGCAGTCAGAAGTTGTCCACCCAGAATTGGGTGGACTTCTTGGACTATGCTAGGAAGGCCTTAGAGGGATGGGTGCAGGGCAGTGATGTCAAGGACTATGAGGGACTGTACAATTTAATTTTAAAGGAGCACCTCCTCGAGAAAAGTTTTCCGGAGCTGCGTCAGCACCTGGTAGACAGCAAGCTGACCAATCCCAGGAAGCTTGCAGAGGAGGCGGATATCTGGGCGAGTACCCGGGTATCCTCAAAAGGGACTGGAGGGAATTTCCAAGGGGCTGGACAGGGCGCCCCCCAGAAGAAGGAGGGGGGAGACAAAAAGAGGGAGTTCTCTAAAGGCCCCCAAAAGAGTTCACCAGGGAAGGGAGTAGGATTCCCTCCTAAGGTTGGTCCCCACAAACCCCCTTATCCTGACCGTGGTCAGCAGCCTAGGGTTGTCCGATGTTATGAGTGTGGTGAGGTTGGGCACTATAAGGGGGATGCCAAGTGTCCCAAGAGACCACACCCTCCCATTGGAGGAAAGACCCCTGGGGTGGCGAGTGTAGTGCTCGGGGAGGAGTTGCCCCTAGATAAGGGAGGTGAGTGGGCAGGGCTAACCTTAGTGTCCTTAGGGGATTGTGAGATGGTTCCTAAGACCCAGATGCCCTCGAATACTACTAAGTACAGGCAATGGGTCACCATCAATGCCCAGAGGGTGGAGGCTCTGAGGGACACAGGAGCCAGCATGACTATGGTAAGGAGTCAGCTGGTGTCCCCAGAGCAGGTGGTCCCCAACGTAGTCCACCCGGTTGTGATGGCTGACAACCGAGAGGGTCACTATCCGGTGGCCCAGGTTCCCTTTGAGTGGGGAGGGGTTGCGGGTCCTCTACGAGTTGCGATCAGCCCTGCCATGCCGGTCGACTGCCTGTTGGGAAATGACCTTGAACACTCGGCGTGGAAGGAGGTTGAGTTCAGGGCCCACATGGAAATGTTGGGGACGTGTGCCCACACTCGGTCCGTGACTACCCGAAGAGGGGATTCACAGAAGTTGGAGCCTGGGACAAAGGTCCAACCAGCTGCCGGAAAGGGTAACCGGGGACGGGGGAAGCCTGCCCCGGCATCTGACCCTCCAAAGGTGGATGGGGCAACTGAAGTGGTCCCGGAGTCTACGGAGGGGGATGTAACTTCCTTGGAGGGCTTACCGACCCCTGCAGATTGGCAGGTGGAGGGAGGACCTACTAGGGAAGAGTTTTGTCGGGCCCAGAAGGAGTGCCCTACCCTTGAGGGTTTACGGCGGCAGGCCGAAGCCCAGGCACCGGGTAACGATTCGGGGAACTTCCACATATACTGGGAAGATGGACTCCTTTATAGCGAACCCAAGGCTCCGGTGCATGGTTCATCCCGGGCCTTGGTAGTTCACCAGCGTTACCGAGCCTTCCTATTGAGACTGGCTCACGAAATACCCTTGGCAGGACACTTGGGACAAGACAAGACCTTTGCTCGACTTGTCCCTCATTTTTACTGGCCTCAGATGAGGATTACGTCCGATACTTTTTGTAGGACGTGTGTAACCTGCCAAGCTAGTGGGAAGACAGGGGTGAAGCTGAAGGCTCCCCTGGAACCACTGCCTGTCGTTGGTACCCCCTTTGAAAGGGTGGGCATCGACATTGTCGGGCCATTAGATCCACCAACGTCTGCCGGTCACAGGTTTATCCTGGTTCTGGTGGATCATGCCACACGGTACCCAGAGGCTATCCCTCTGAGGACCATTACTGCACCTGCGGTGGCACGGGCCCTTATGGGAATTTTTACCCGGATGGGATTCCCCAAGGAAGTGGTGTCGGACAGAGGTACCAACTTCATGTCGGCCTACATGCGGGCTATGTGGAAAGAGTGTGGAGTTACTTACCGGTTCTCCACTCCTTATCACCCCCAGACCAATGGTCTGGTGGAAAGGTTTAACAAAACCTTAAAGGGCATGGTCCGGACTCTGCCCGAGAGCCTGCGGAGGAAATGGGACGTCCTCCTACCTTGTTTGCTGTTTTCTTACAGGGAGGTACCACAGAAGGGAGTGGGATTCAGCCCCTTCGAGCTGTTGTACGGGCACCCTATGCGTGGACCCCTCAGCCTGGTGAAGGATGGATGGGAAAAGACTCCCAGAAAACTTCCCCCGGATGTGGTGAGCTACATGCTGGCCTTTCGTAGCCAAATGTCTACGTTGTGGAAGCAAGCTTCTGAAAACCTAGAAGCCAGCCAGACGGTCATGAAGGAATGGTATGACCGAAATGCTCACCCGGTGGAGCTGGAGCCTGGCCAGAAGGTGTGGGTGATGGAACCTGGAGAGCTTAGCGCCCTCCAGGATCGCTGGTCAGGTCTCTGAGGTGGTTGAGAAAAAGGGCAAGGTTACCTACGTGGTAGATCTTAAGACCCCCAGGCAGCCCCATCGGGTGCTCCATGTCAACCGCCTCAAGCCTCACCAAGAGAGACCCGAGGTCACGTTAATGATGGTGACTGATGGGTCAGAGGAAGAGGAAAGTGAACCTCTTCCCGATCTGTTTGCGTCCCAAGAAAAGGATGGATCGGTGGAGGGAGTGATCCTTTCACCGTCACTAACTCCTGAACAACGGAAGGACTGTCGCCAGGTACTGGAGCAGTTTGCTTCCTTGTTCTCCCTTATCCCGGGAAGGACTCATCTGTGCACCCATGACGTGGACACAGGGGACAGCCCACCTGTGAAGTCCAAGTCCTACCGACTGTCGGATAAGGTGAAGGCTAGCATCCATGAGGAAGTTACCAAGATGCTAGAGCTAGGAGTGATTGAGCCTTCAAGTAGTCCCTGGTCCAGTCCGGTGGTACTAGTACCCAAAGCTGCCCCACCGGGCACTACCCCAGAGCTCCGGTTCTGTGTGGATTTTAGGGGACTGAATTCAGTGACAAAGACGGATGCTCATCCTATCCCGAGGGCGGATGAGCTCATTGACCGGTTGGGAGCTGCCCAATATCTCAGTACCTTTGACCTCACATCCGGGTACTGGCAGATTTCCCTGACGGATGGAGCCAAGGAAAGGTCAGCCTTCTCCACACCCGAGGGTCACTACCAGTTCTGTGTGATGCCCTTCGGGCTCAAGAACGCCCCTGCTACGTTCCAGCGATTGGTGAACCAAGTCCTCTCTGGAATGGAAGCCTTTTCAGTTGCGTACCTGGATGACATCGCTGTCTTCAGCCGCAGCTGGGAGGACCATTTGTGTCACCTTCAGGCTGTTCTTCAGGCTTTGCAGCAGGCAGGTCTGACGATCAAAGCCAGTAAGTGCCAGATCGAGCAGGGGTCGGTAGTGTACCTCGGTCACTTGGTGGGTCGGGGCCAGGTGCAACCCCTCCAGGCCAAGATCGAAACCATCATGGCCTGGGAACCCCCCAAGACTCAGACAGAGGTTCGGGCCTTCTTGGGCCTCACTGGTTACTACCGACGCTTTGTCAAGGGATACGGAACCATCGTGGCCCCCTTGACTGAGCTCACTTCCAAAAAGCACCCTCGACGGGTAATCTGGACCGAGGGATGTCAACAAGCTTTCGACACCTTGAAAAAGGCCATGTGTGCGGCCCCTGTTCTCAGGGCCCCTGACTTCGCTAAGGAGTTCATCGTCCAGACAGATGCGTCGGAGCACGGTATTGGGGCAGTGCTGTCGCAACTCAATGATGAGGGTCTAGACAAACCGGTGGTTTTCCTATCTAGGAGACTACTCCCCCGGGAACAGAGGTGGAGTGCAATTGAGAGGGAGGCTTTTGCGGTGGTGTGGGCTCTGAAGAAGCTGCGGCCATACCTATTTGGCTCGCACTTCCTGGTTCAGACTGACCACCGGCCCCTCAGGTGGCTGATGCAAATGAGGGGCGAGAATCCCAAGCTGTTGAGGTGGTCCATTTCCCTACAGGGGATGGACTTTAGGGTGGAACATCGCCCAGGAGTGGACCACGCCAATGCTGACGGTCTCTCCAGGTATTTCCGCCTTAGTGAAGAGGACTCCCAAGGGGTTGGGTAGCTCTCCCCACTTTCAGCTGGGGGGGACGCGTGTTAGACCTGTCAGCCCTTTGGCAGTTCCCCCTCCTCATTTTATTATTTTTGTCCCCTTCTCATTTTTTTTCTGTCTACTAAACTTTTTGGGGTGCTGATGTAGAGGTTCTGGGTGTCTTTTCCACATCACATGAGGGAAAGGCGCAAGGTGCTCCACTGAGGTAGATAGATGAGGAAGGTAGGATTCACAAAATGGTGGCTCCAACTGTCACCTCAGCACCCGGGCCATGACTGCCATGGGAGGTTCCAGAACCTTCTGGACCCCTCTGGCAAGTCCAGGCCAAGGTGACAAATAGAGGTGGCAGGAGGGCGGCCATCTTAGAATCAAGTTGGGCTGTGGGGTCATTCAGGAGTGAGGCGCTCGTGTGAGGAGGTGGTTGTACTCAGTGGGGAACGGACAGGTCCACGGGTCTGCACTGAGTCCTAATCCTAGTAACGCCACCCCTACTCTTGTGACCGGTCCCTGAATGCAGGCAGTGAACTGGTGGAACAGCGTCATTCTAGGATTTCCAAAAAGTGGCCAGAACCCTTGAAGGAGGTCCAGGATCCCTATCTGTGACCAGCCCCATCCTCATCTCTTCTTGGGTGGAGTTCGACTGGCGGTGGCGATACCCTCTCATCTCGAGCTGAATAGGCGAGGCCCCCCCCCCCCAGGAGATAAGAGAACTATAAAATCCGGACAAGCTGCACCGGAGAATTCTGGGCACCCTTAATTTGGGGCCCCCTTCAACCTCCCTACCCGAGTCCCTACCTGAAGTGAATTCTGCTGTCCCTGAAGAGAACGGAGGGCTCCTGTTGTCCGCTGGTGGTGGCTCGCTGCTGGCAAGAGCGGTGTGGAAAGGCTTGGGGAGAGGAGGCTGGTGAGCAAGCGGCGCCGCGATCCGGGTGAGGAGAGTCGTCTGAGGGAGGCGAGGGACGCGACAGGCTTGGAGGCCATCCTCCTCGTATCACGTGAGAGGGGCCGAGAGGCCGCCCCTCTCTGTTGCCGGAAGCTGAGGTAGGCCGCGCCCCACAAGACACGCTGACTCCTGAGGCGGCGGCCGTATCCTGCAATTGAAACCGGGTCGACCCGAGTCTACCCAGCTGGTCAAGTCTGCGGAGAAAGTGAGGCCCGTGGCAGGGGGAAAGCGCTTTGAAAGAGGGTGTCGAGCTTTTCACCTTCTACCTGGTGTCAGGATTTCCCGTCTGGCGCTGTGAGTACTGGCCCACCCCCAAATCATTCAGCTCCGGTTTCCACTGAACCGGTCGTCAGAAGACCTCCGTGGCTGCACAGTAAGAGGGGCTTAAGAAGGTGAGGTGGGAGAGGACCCCGGAGGGCACCAAAGAGTGCACAGCGGCGGCCAGGCGTTGCCTTGAGGTACCCTAGTGACAGTCTCTGAGAGACCCAGGTTCGAGACTGATAGTGTGGGCAGACTGATTTGATTGTAAACGAGACTGTCCACCGAGAGGGGAGGGGGGAGGCGAAGAAACAGATATCCATCGTAGGGTTGAGAAAAGCAGTCTCCACACTGGTAATCACCGGGGCTCATGTACAATGTTGAAATGTAATAATTTATTGGCTAGATAGCGAATAGACAAGTGTAGATTGTTAGAGGTAACCCATTTATTGCCAGCAACAGGGAGTATCCAACGCAGCGCTTAAACAGAGGAGATTGGGAATTGTCCAAGTTCTCTTTTGACATTGCAGAAATTATAGCGGTGGTTTGGAGCCCTCCCAGTGGGAATTTATCCTGGGTCTTCTGAATCCGGGTGGGAGGAGAAGCTCAGAGGGTGTTCACGTACCGTTTTCTTTAAGTTGTAACGTTGGAATGAAATTGTCCTTCTAAATGCAAATGTAATGTTTTACTCTGCTATGTGAAACTGAGTATCCCCGTTAAAGAGAAGGAAAGTTAAAGGATTCTAGTAAACCTTAAATTTAATCGGTGTAGTGTCCTTTTTGTGTGAGGCTGCGCAAGATTGCGAGCTGGGCAGGATGCAAGCATGAGAGGCCAAGTAGAGATGTAAGCCTGTTGACCGGAGCCAAGCTACCCCTAGGACGTAGGTCCAACAGGAAAGTCATGTAAATAAAACAGCTTCAACTTCTTTGTGCTCTTGAAAACTCTTTGGAAGATCCTGCCGTTGCTTCCACCCTCTTCTAAAGCTTTGATTGTTCGTAGTGTTATTCTGAGCCGTTTAGAGTACTGCAATGCTCTTCTTTTGGCTGCACCTGAATACCTCCTGCATTGTGTGTCAAGGGTGCAGATTGCAGCTGCTAAACTCGCCTTGAACAGATCCTAGAGAGCCTCTTCATCTTTGGCATTAAGGAGCTACACTGGCTGCCACTAAAGCAAAGAATCTAGTTTGCTTGGCCTTTAAAGCCTGTCATGGGATGGGCCTTGTCCCCTTGCAAAAGATATATGTGAGAAGTTGGCCTGGCATATGCTGTCTCCTAGTTATAGGGACACCTTGCACCAGTCCAATTCGACTCTTATTGATGATAGGTTTAAGACAACCTTTAAAGAAAGCTATCCTAGTGGTAGCTGTGGAGAGCAGCCTTCAGGCTAAGTCTTGAAGGAGTGTTAAACTTATTGTTTTACCATAATAACCTCTTGAATAATCAAATGAAAGAGTAGCCCACACAGGTATATATATAAAATATATGTATTTATTCTAGACAGAATCCCACAGTCTCTTTATGAAGCTGTGGCAAAGTTACAATATTAAACAAGCAATGATAGACATAATAAATAGCACTATTAACATTGGGCCCCAGGGGGGGACCAAACCATATACTAAAAAAGTGGTATAAGAACCACGACAATTCTACAGGCAATGCCTAGGGCATTCAGGATCGCTGGCCCCTTAAGAATCCACCCCAGGTTATGAGGAAGGGGACCCACGGGAGGCGCGTGCAGTGCAAGTAGCTGCTATCGGGATCTCTATTACAGCCTATGGAGGATGTCGCGGTTGGAAATAAACAGTTTAAAAATACTTCTAGCAGGAGTACAAAGTTAAAACTTCAGACTTAAGCTTTTGAAGAGCCCACTACCACAAGAGTACCGAGGTACCACTGTTACCTGCCCCAGGGAAGCCGGGTGCATAGGTAGTTTCTGCTGTCGGGTCGCGGGCTGATTTTCAATGGGGAAAATAGTCAAAAGTTCTGCTAGCCAAAAGCGTTGATGATGCCGTGAAGATCAAAGATGTGAAGATTGTAGAGAAGAACCTGAAAGCAGAGGGGACAGAGTCTGGGTCACGGCAAAGTGACCAGGAGGCTCATAGCAAAGAGCCCTTCGATGTCGGGTGCTTCAGGTGGAAAGTGGTGTAGCTTGGATCTGCAGACACGGGCTCCGGGAGGCTTCAAGGAAGGCCAGCTTCAGGAGGGCGACTGTCCCACGTCGGATGAGGGTCGCTGCGGTGTTAGTGTTCGGATTGGATCCACTAAGCCTTGGCAACCGCAACCCACGAAGAATAAACAAATCTGCTACAGTGCAGACCCACGAGGTCTGGGAGAGGTCTCCTTCAAGGAGACTGCAGAGCAGGCCTGGAGCAACCAGGGGAACTCTTGATTGTAGAGATAGACCTCCGCTAGGGCCCACAAGTCGAGAGACAAGGGACCGCAGGAGGCGGCAATTTGGCGTGCGTAAAAGGGCACCCACGGGCCACCGGAGGGGGCTAGGGCGCTGGTCTTTGGCACAATTGCTGTAGAGTGGTTGGCTCGAAAACGGGCCAAAGCACAACTTCCCCACTGGTCAGGGTCGTGTGCTATGCAAGAGGTGGCCGGTGTCTCGGGGTATTGGGGATCTCGGCACCCACGCGTTCCACGGTGCCCAAACTCGTTGAGCACACTCACTGGCCTCTGGGATGCGCTGGAAACCCACCTCAAGGGTTCTGGAAGTCGTCAAAGTTCGTGAGAGCAGCGAAGTTCCAACCGGGTCACTTGCAGTGTTTCAGGTGCCTGCCAAGCAGGGGGATAACTCCTTTATCCCAAGGGAGATTTCTTCCGTCAGCTGGGCAGCAGCAAGTCGAAGGTCAAGACTGTAAAGTTCAAGATTAATCTGAGGCTCTGGGGCCACGTTATTCACCTTTATCCCCAAGATTAGGGGAGTGTCCAGAGTAGTGTCCACCAATGGTAGGTGAGGCGGGAAAGGGTGGCTACACCCTCTCCCCTTTGTGTGTTTCCCACCTGGGCGAGGGGCAGGATGCCCCTGAACCGGTTCCAAGCGGTGTATGCAGAATGAGGCTTCTGCAGCTGCCTACGTGCAACTCTGAAAGGACTTTTGGTGCACCCACCCTGTTCCAATCCACATTATCCTGTCTGGGGAGATGCTAGCACCTCCCTGCCACAGGAGCCCTATTGTCC
The DNA here is from genome assembly GCF_964204655.1 of Triturus cristatus. Taxonomy (NCBI): domain Eukaryota; kingdom Metazoa; phylum Chordata; class Amphibia; order Caudata; family Salamandridae; genus Triturus; species Triturus cristatus. Next base: position 251,285,393 of record NC_140580.1, on the reverse strand, counting down.
AGCTGGCGAGGCTGGGGTTTTCCCCAGCAACAGCGAGCCAGGGCCGTGTAGGTGGCGGGTAGTAGCCATTTTGTACTGCTGGTGCACTTTTAAATTGGTGTCTAAATTCTGCCGCTTTTCCCATATCGCCCCTCTAGCAGGGGGGAATCGTACCCTCATGCCCATGGCTGGACAGGGGGTACGATTCCTACATGTTTGACACCAAACACGATATGGTTCTGTGTAGCCATTCTCAAGTTATCGCGTTATCGCGATAGACTTATAATGCGGTTAAGAGTATATGGTATGGCTACACTACAAACAACCCAGTAATGATTTTACAAAGGTTGCAGAGAGGCCCTACTCATGTAGGGGTCCCCCCTCACACGTACCTCAGCACCCTGCCTTGTAGGATTACCAAGGCCTGCTATAGGGGTGACCTATGAGAGTATATGTGTTGTAATGGGGTGGGATATAGGTTACCTATATCCCTGTAAGGGGTGCTAGCACCACCCTACCCAGACTACAGTAGTGGTCTGTTGGTGTCAGTTTGTATGGCTGTCCCAGGGTGGCACAATAAGTGCTGCAGCCCTGGTAGACCTACTGAGGGACCCATGCCCTGGGTACCTAGGGTACCATCTACAAGGGACTGTCAGGGCACCCTCAGCATCCAATTGGGTTGTACCTAAGGTACTCACATCGTTTAACAGAGGAAGCAGAGAGGCTGGGGTCCTGGATAGCAGGGCCACAGCCTGGCTAGAGTCATAAAACAGCAAAAACATCAGCAAAAAGTTGGGGGCAACTATGCAGTCGATGCCACTCTCCTACAATATAGAAAAGACATATCCCTAACAGACCTCTTCAATCCGCATCTGCTAATTTGTTTTGTGAGTCTAAGTTTAGGCAATCCAGGCAAGGAGCCAGGACCTGTTTGGTCTGAGGAACCAAGCTCTGGAATACACTCGCCCCCCCCACCCCCACCCCCACCCTAAAGAGCTATGACCAATTCGTTAAAGTTCAGGAAGGCGCTCAAGACCTGGCGTTTCCCAAAGTAATTAGTACTGAGTCGTCTTTTTCCTTGGAGCTCTGATTTTGTCTTTCCCTACGGTCCTTCCCTCTTTTCCTCACGCATCTCCTTAAACCGTTATGGCCAGCGTCAGGATATCAGTTGGTGAAAGAGCGCTTTATAAAAATTTTAAATAAATAAATGCTACTGGAAATACCCCTTATGGAGACATTAAAACTATCATTTTAGACCATTTAGGGATGGATGCAGAGACTTACAGATTAAGGTTTTGCAAAGAAAAGGGCGTACCTGTAGACAATCTGTGATGAGTCTGCTGATCGCGAGTCCGAGAATTCCAACATGGCGGCGGTCCTATGCCAAACGGGAAGAATGGGAGACGTTCTAGTGTCTGAGACACACAGCGGAAACTTTGTCGCAAGCAAGGAGGGTAGAAAAGAACCAACAGAGGAAAACACAGGTGTTTGTAGTCCAGAGCACGGAGCAGGAGAAGAGCAACAGCGCGAATGGACCACGAGGAGTGAGGAGACTGGAGGTGGACAGTAGAGAAAGCCGAGTTCACGGGCAACATTGAAAGAGTCATTGGAGCAGGAGGACAACTGAGTCCACGACCGATGCTCGCAGAACACTGCGCTCGAGACCGATACTCTTGAGGGAACTAAGGAGGCTTGATCTCCCTTCACCATGGCCCAGAAGGGTCGTGGACACACGCAAGTGCCAGTTGCACGAATATTTTCACTAAAAGGTTGGTGGGCTGGACTACGAGGTGCACCAAGCTAAGCACTTAACCCCTCACCTAGGCACTGCACTGTTAGGGTATTGGTGGAGGTCTGTACAATCCTAAACCCTTTAATTAAAGAAAAAAAGACCGGTAGCCTGAGGCTGGTTTTCTTTATTTCCTTTCCCTCGGTATCCCGTCCCTCCACCTGAGGACTACAACCTGGTGACGGACCTCGGGATCCTGCCTCTCCACCTGAGGACTACAACCTGGTGACAGACGAAGAGGAAAATATTTGAGAAATACAGAGAAGTCAACTGGACACCTGTTATGCAGCAAGCTTCAGTCTAGCAGGGCCCACGCTAGCACACAATCCTAAAACTTTTTTTTTTTTTAATATAAATAAAAGCAGCTGCTGACAAATGGCTAAGACCATCCGAAAACAGCAAGGAGGAAATCATGGATCTTATTAATTTCAAGCAGTATCTAGAAGCTCTCCCTTACCCCACTCAATGGTGGTTACCACACCATAGAAAAGGCAGTAGACATGGCCACAACATTTTCCTGTGCCCACTGGGAACATGGCGGCCGGTTAGTCCTGCTGTGAGCTCTCCCTGTTAACCTCCGGACTTTGTTGAATATGGAAAAAGCACTGGGAATGCCCTGAGCCGTGAGCCGATAATCATAAACGCAGTAAACCCTGCAGTAAACCCCTTTTCTTACCACATAGCGGGTCACGTATTGCTGGTCGAGAACTAGGACCTTGTGTTACCTGCCTCCGCCTTTTGCCTCTGGTATCCTTCCCGAGTGGGCGGCGTAGGCTGCCATTCCTAAGTTTCGGCGGGGGTGGGAGGAAGCGGGCTTCTCAGCTGCAGCTGCCGATTCCAGTGCGCCTTGTGATCCACACCGTGGTTGCTCCACGCTTCTGGCATTTCTCGACGGAGCAGTGCACGGTTGGTCTCAGGCTTTGGTGCCGAAAGGAGAAGCACGTTCTGGTGCGCTGTGGTTCGTCTTGCCTTGTGTTCGGTGCCGTGGTTTTTCCACTCTCCCGGAAAGGAGACATCTTGCGAACAGACTTTCACTGTGGCCACGGTGGCAGAAATTCGGCGGACTGTGTGTTGAGCGGCTAGTGGGGGTAAGCGGCCATTGCTTTGCTTTTGGCTTATTTTGATTTATTTTGACTTTGTCTTACTTTGACGTATTGGCTGAGGTGCAGGAAGTTGTTTTGAGGGTGTCAGCGCAGTTTTGGATAAGTGGTAATATTACGAAGCAGTCTGGCTTGGGGAAGATCTGGGCTGCCCCCTCGCGGCTCTGGGGGCCAACAGTTTCAAGCTGCCTTTAACGTCGCCGCTAAGAGGCGGGCAGCCGCTAGGATTTCCTTTCGGGGGACTTTGGGAAGAGCCTGTTGTACTCACCTCACCCAAGAAACTCTGATTGATGCCTCATTGAAAGGAGCTGACTTAGAGCTGATATCTTTGACTTCCCTTAAAACTGCATGGGGGAGACATTTTATTACGATTTCCACCGACTTATCTCGGTCAGTAGTCCCTACTGTTTTTTCTTTAGTCCATCACATCAGCCCTAAACATCTGAAAGGAGTGTCTATTGGCGACCTGCCTCCGGTACAGCATACCCCCCGGAAGAGGGGAACAGGCAGAGGCAAAAGCAAACAAGTGGGGTCGGGTGCTGTACACAGACCGGCCGATATTTCTCACATAATAGTTGCTAATTCTGCTACAACTGAGCCTACTACTAATTCAGACATTATAACTGAGTCTATGGTCTTACCAGTGCAAACTACTAGATTTGCCGCCTCTTTAGAATGGGAGGGAGGTGAGCCCCCTAACCGATATACATTGATATTTGGGTCTGGGATATTGCCTGATCTCAGGACTGGAAGAGCGGTTGTGAAAAAAACGGGTAAGAAGGCAGGGAGTAAGCCTTCTCTCATCTCTGATATATCTCGTTCCTCTTCTATATCACCACCTATACGGCTGCGGAAAGAGACCACTCAATTGAAAATAACCCCTTCTCTCAGATCCTTCTTCAAGGTGTTACCGTTAGATCAACAAACTCGTCAGTCAAATATACCTCGGCTAGAAAGGCAATCACTACTCCAAGTCACACCTTCCACCGAGAAAATCGCTGATCATAAAATGGCTAATGCAGGAGGAGAAGTAGAAAGTACTGTGACTGTACAGGAAACTGATATGAATTGTTCAACGTCAAATAGATTTCAAATCCTAAGTGTAGAACATGAAAATCAGATCACTGGTCCCGAGGATGTTTCTCAGACCTCTAAGCAGTCATCTTCTTAACATAGATTGGATAATCCTCTTGAGTCGCAAAGTGTTAACCAGTCGGAATTGATGAAGATGCTAGGGAATCTTACCTCAGAGATTAGGAGTAAATTTGCTATTTCGGAAAAGAACAAGGCAAAAATCCAAGATACTTGTGAGGCGTTGGAGGTGAAAGTCTCCGCTATTACGGAGAGGATTTGCTTGATGGAGGCATCTGTGGAGGCTATAAATAAGGAAGTAGAGACAAATTGTGCCGAAATTCTATCGTTAAAAAGCGGTGAAAAATCTTTGATGGATAAAATTGAAGCCTTAGAAAATAACATCAGAAGTATCAACATAAAGGTGCTAAATGTCCCTGAGGGTCTGGAGGGTGACCATATTAAACGTTTCTTTATAGGGCTGATAAAAGAGTTTATCCCCTCCATTGACTCCTTAGACTTGGAGGCAGATATTCAGAGAATCCATAGAGATCCTTTCCCAAAAAATACCACTAGAACAACACCTAGAAGAATTTTGGTAAACTTTAAAACATTCCTTCTGAAAGAGCGGATTTTATCTGAGGCACTCAAAGCTGGCTCCTAAACCAAGGGTTCCTGGTTCTTCCGAATCATGTCAGACCTGTCTAGAATTACCCAAGATAGGCAATGGGAACTGGGGAAGTTCATACCAATTCTAAGATCTTTAGGGGCTTTAGCACAATTAAGATTTTCTGCTTTCTTAAAAGTAATGTGGAACAATAAAATTACTAACTTTAGAGACCCGAAGTGTTGTAAATTGAAACCACGATGTGATTAAGCATTTACTAAAGACATGAATTCTCCTTCCTCAGAACATGTCTCTTTCGTTATGTTGACTAAAGTCTGGACTCCATTTTGTATTGTCATGTCTCCACGTGCTCAACACGAGAAGAGTTCTATCTTCGTGTTAGTTGCTCTTGTAACCTGCCTAGTAACAGTCTATAAATAGTTCCTCTGTCCGCCTGGCGCATGCCCAGGCTTGACCACATCTGTTATCAGTTAGTCCTTGCTTGACCATGTTTTCGCGGGCTCAAGGAGTATGTCAGCTCCGCCCACATATTGATCTTGTATCGAAAATGTCCATAAAAGGTAACATTCCTTGCCTCATGTTGTATCCACCCACTTATGAGCCCCTCTGTTGTGTATAAAAGGGGACCGTGTACGCAAGTTCTTTGTGCTACTCTATGCAATACTGAAGGGTGTTGTATGGATTGTAGGACCACCCTTAAGGGTTAATAAACTTTGTCTTTGTACTTTGCAGTTTCCGTGCCAACTTCCTTATAGATTCCATTGCAGGAGAGCGAACCCTTGTGTCCTGCGGGCCTAGCTGGGGCCTGTATTCATCAATTGGCGCCCGTCACGTGGGGCTCATCAGCGACTCGGATGCTCGAAGGATTGGTCGCGACGAAGGTGAGGAATTTGGCCGGGGGTGTGATCACTGCCAGAGGCACTTTAGTCCTGGCATCCCGAGGTTCTTCTTCCTTCCCTTCCGACCTGACCATCTGGGTGGCGCCGGTCCTCGACTGAGACCTCTTCTGTCGGTTCTGCCGTGACAGCCGTTTGGGCGAATTTTGGAGCTTGGCAGTTGGAATCTGGACTCTTGATTGGTAAGAACCGTTGTACGGTACTTGCTCCGAGTTTTTTTTGAAGCCTGGTTTGGCTATTTGAGTTTGATTTGTGATGACCGGTCATATCTTGTATTGATTATTGTAAGAATATATGCGTTGCAACACATATAGGCAGGTAATGTGGAGATATTTCTCCGGAACTGTGTAACTTTGAACGGCACAACGTTTAAGTGCCATTTTTGATAATACTGCATATTCTGCATTATTTTTGAGCATGCCTGCTTTTAGTGCACTCCATAAGTGGTGCTGCTGCTTTGAAAACCGGTTAAACCTCGAGGAATCTGCTCCAGCTCCCCCAGAGGGGACTCCTAATAGGGATATGTATGTGAAGCATGGTCTTTCTTCCATAATGTACAGCACAGTATGGAGGAAATATACCAGAAAGGATCCTGAGTTACGGTGGCCGTTGTATGGGTCGTTTGATATGCGTAAGATTGAGTATGTGGAACAGTGTATGTGTAAACGGCGTGCTCGTCAAGACATGTCTGAATGTGTGCGATTATGGGTGAAGGAAGTGCGTGAGCGAGAGAAACGTGAGAAAGCGCTGTTTGATAAAGAGCAACGAAAGAATGATCATGTGAGAGCGCAGGAAGCAAAGCGTCGGGAGGAAAGAGAACAGACGGAGAGGCAAGAGAAAGAGCGTAGGTTGCAAGTCTCGGGTCAATATGCTGTTCGTCAGTCACTCTATCCTGTCCTTAATAATCATGACGATGATTTTTATTTATTAGATCGTTCTCCGCCTCCTTATGTCGGCGCGTCTGCCCCGAGGCCACAAGATTCTGGATCGGGTTCGGGTAAGGTAGACACGCGGTCCATGTTATCGGCTGAGCGAATGGGTGAGCTTCGGCAAGTTTCCTATCGTGCACTTAAGGGCAAGTTATCCCTTGCTGAGTTGTTGGATTCTTGGGAGTTGTGGCAGGATAGAGAAAGGTTGTATTTTCTGGGCCACTTTTCTGAGGAAGTGATTGCTGCTTTCCGGAAATATTCCAGTGTCTTTGAACCTGACGATGTGGTATCAGATGCTAAAGCATTGCGTAATGGTGTTTTCTCTCCCTCTAAGGCGCCTGATGCGGTTCGGCGGCTGTTTGCGTTACGGGACGCGGTGAGGGACCTTAAAGAGAAAGCACGCCAACAAGCTGAGGAGGAGAAGCAGTCGGATTCGCGTACCGGAGATGGCCATTCATCCACCTCTCAGTCAGATAAGAGCGACCTAGTGCATGCTAAACCAATGCGAGAGGCGGCGCCTTTGTATGTTCCTCCTAAAGGAGCGGGGACTAGCTCGGATATTACCTCCGCCGATGCTAAGGGATATTTTGTGTATAATTGGGTTTATACTCCCTGGCACAGGGCTGACGTCATGGCGTTAAAGAATGCGTTGCCTGATCCCCGCAAGAATCCAGCGGCCTTTTACGAAGAAGTCGAGGGGGCCTTGAATTCTTGTACTATGACCTTAGCAGATATAGATTTGTTCTTTGGGCTTATTTTACCACCAGATATGTGGCGATCTGTGCGGAAGGTGGACGATGTTGCCGCTTTTAAGGCTCGTTGGTCTGAGCTTGAGGATGAGGATAGGGAGAGGAAGCCCGCGCAGAAACCACCTCAGCTTATCTTAGATCTCCCTGCTGCTATTCTGACTAAGTTCAAGACAATCATTCCCCCTAAAAAGATTGACTGGAATATGCTAGCCTCGTGTAAGCAGAAAGTTGATGAATCAGTTGCAGATTTCTTTACGCGCTTTGAGGAGACGTTTCATGATTTTAGTGGTCAGTCACTTACGGACGATACGGGTCGACACCTCTTTGCTGATAAATATGTGGCGAATTTATTACCGGCGATCGCAGCCCGCCTAAAAGCGAGTGAAAGTTCTTGGTCCACTGCGACCCCGACGGCCCTCCTGACTATAGCTCAGTACTATGAGCGCCAGGAGCAAGAAGCGAAGGGGCAGGAGGAGAAGAAATCGAAGGATTTAAAAACGAAGGTGATGTTAGCGCAAGTATATGGTCCGCCCCGACGGGGTGTCAATAGAGGTAGGGGAGGATTTTATGGTCCTCCCTCGGGCCGATCTGATTTGAATAGGAATCAATGTGCGTATTGTAAGCAATCGGGACACTGGGCCAGAGATTGCCCGGCGTTGCGTGCTTCACGTCAGGGACACTATCAGGGTGGCCCGAGAGGTAGAGGGGTTTTCTCTAATTTTAGAGGGAATTCTAACGATCACGCTCGTTTTGACCCTGCCGGGCAGCAACGAGATAGGCCTAATGTTTTCGATCGACAAAACCAGTATCAAGTGTCGGGGATTGACCGTTCTGGGTACCATGATTCTCAGCATGCATAGGAATGCGTTGGATGGGGGTTAGAATCAGTTGAGGTGCCGGTTGATCAGAAGGGTCCTTACGTATCAGCTGAAGTCTTGGGTTCTACTGATCAGTTCCTAGTGGATACAGGAGCGACTCGTAGTGCGCTGTCTAAACAATTGATTCCGAGGGCTCCCCCATCTGGCTTAATGGTTACATCGGTAGGGTTTGATGGTACACTCTCCCGAAGCCCTCTTTCGCGGCCCCTCACATTTCAGGGTGATTCTTTTTCTGCACCCTGTCCGTTTCTGCTTGCCCCGAACACGCCGGATAACATTATGGGCCTTGATATGTTAAAGTACTTCAGAGCTACGATCTGCTGCTCCCCTGCTGGAGTGCGGGTGATATTAAATGACAATTACCCCCGGTCTGAACGGATGTGTGTGGTTGCAGAAGATGCTGTGTTAGCTACCCTCCCTTGTGCTTTGTGGGCCACTTCGGATACTGATGTGGGACAGATGGTGATTCCGCCTGTTCACATTAGTGTCCAGGAGGGGGCGGTGTTACCACGCCTTCCACAGTATCGTATTTCGCAGGAGGGGGAAGAGGCTCTTATACAGATTGTGCAGGATTTGATTAAGGTGGGAGTAGTGGAAGAAGTTCCCTATAACGTCTGTAATAGCCCGATTCTACCCATTTTGAAAAAGGATACGGATGCTAAAGTCTATCGGTTTATAATTGACTTGAGAGAAGTGAACAAGATCGTGATACCTCAGTACCCAGTGGTTTCTGATATCACGACGTTGCTTACTTTGGTCCCGCCTACGGCGACCACGTTTTCAGTTATTGATTTGAAAAATGCCTTCTTTTCAATTCCTATTCATCCTGATAGTCGATACCTTTTTGGTTTTACTCTAAATAATAGGTCTTACCGATTTTGTAGAATCCCTCAGGGCTACACGGAAAGCCCTAGCATTTACAGTCAAGCTTTGAAAAGACAATTGGACTCCTTTGTTCTGCCCGAGGGTGTCGCCCTCATTCAATATGTCGATGACATCTTGCTGGCGGCTGACACTCCGGAGTTGTGTGAAACGAGTACGTTGTCTTTGCTTTCCTTTTTGGCATCCCACAATCACAAAGTATCTCGGAAAAAGTTACAGTTCTGTAGACCAAAGGTGACTTATCTGGGTCACCTTTTGTCTAAGGAGGGGCGTGCACTCACACCAGATCGTGTCCAAGTAATTTTGGACACGCCGACGCCGTCCACGCAGAAGGACGTGCGTGCATTTTTGGGTCTTGTTTCGTTTTGTAGGCAATGGATACTAGGGTTTTCACACATAGCTAAGCCATTGTTAGCCCTTTTGACAAAAGACACACCTATTCCGCTTCCTTGGACGGATGAGTGTGACACTGCCTTCCAGAAATTGCGACAGGCCCTCTGTTCAGCACCAGTGTTAGGGACTCCTGATTATACCAAACCTTTTTCGCTGTATGTGCACGAGAAAGATGGATGTGCATTATCAGTGTTAGTGCAGATGCACGGCGACAAGCAGCGCCCTTGTGCATATTTTTCGGCTGTACTTGATCCTGTTGCCCGAGCATTGCCTGGTTGTTTTCGCTCGGTTGCGGCGACAGCTGTGTCAATACGCCAAAGCGAGGGAATTGTGTTATCTCATAAGCTGTTGGTATTAGTCCCCCATGCTGTTGATGCCCTGCTTAATCAGACAAAGACGCAGCATTTGACCAGTGCCCGTTTAACGGGATATGAGCTGACGCTTTTGGCTCCTCATATTACGTTAAAGAGGTGCGTGACGTTAAATCCGGCCACATTGTTGCCATACCCCGAGACTCAGTCTGAAGCACGGAAAGCACATGATTGTATTCTTGTGACTGAGGAACAAACAAAGGGTCGTATTGATCTCCAGGATACGCCCTTTCCAGATGTAGATGGAGAACTGTGGGTGGACGGGTCATGCCTGAAGCTACCAGATGGTACGACTTCAGCAGCGTATGCAATTACCACATTGCAAACAATAGTGGAGACAGCACGCATACCACAGAAATCAGCTCAAGCAGCGGAACTGATAGCATTAACACGAGCATGTGAGCTCAGTACAGGATTGTGTGTGAATGTTTATACAGATAGCCGGTATGCCTTCGGAGTAGCGCACGATTTCGGCCTGCTCTGGAAGGAGAGAGGGTTTTTAACGTCACATGGAGTACAAATAATGCATGGGGAGTTAGTTCATAATCTTTTAACTGCATTGACATATCCGAAGAAAATTGCCATCGTTAAATGTAGCGCCCATAGGAAAGTAGTCGATAAAGTTGGAGAAGGGAATGCGTTAGCAGACCGGGTGGCACGGGAGACTGCGATGCAGCCCGGTGCTACTGCCATGTATGTAGTGAAGTCGCAAGTAGAAAGATGGCATGATGCGAAGGAAGAAGTGCGAGAAATACAGAGGACCGCTTCTGATAAAGAACGGGAGCAATGGTCCAGTGAGGGAGAATTGGATGATGAGGGTTGCTGGAGAAATAAGCAGATGGATAGATGGAAATTACCCACGGCTTTTGTACAACCTATGGTTCAGATGGCGCATGGGCTAGCACATGTTGAAGCTTCCGCAATTGTAAAATTGCTTACCCAAGTCTGGGAGCATCCAGAGATTGCTAGCACGGCAAAGAGGGTGGTGCAGACCTGTATGATCTGCCTGAGGTACAACCCAGGAAAGGGTACTCGAACTCCAGCAGGAGGATTTGTAACACCTACTGCACCCTTTGAGGTTTTGCAGATGGATTACATCCAGCTTGAGCGCTGTAACAATTTGAAGTATGTTCTAGTAGTGGTTTGTGCCTTTAGCAAATGGGTTGAGGCATACCCTACGAAAGACAATACTGCAATGACTACCGCCAAGATGCTGTTGAAGGAGTTCTTCCCTCGATATGGCGTTTGTAGACTTCTGTGGAGTGATAACGGACCCCACTTTATAGCGGATGTTATAAAGTATGTTTTGAAGGGTCTGGGCATCACCCAGAAGTTCCACGCAGTGTTTCACCCTCAATCTGCAGGACTAGTCGAGAAGTATAATGGTACACTGAAGCTCAAGATCGCTAAAATCCAAGCTTCGACATCTTTGACTTGGCCAGATGCTTTACCGCTGGCGTTATTGTCAATCAGATCGGTACCGCACTCTCGAACCGGTCTTACACCGTACGAGATTGTTTTTGGACGCCCAATGAATATTTGGGGTCCGCCAAAACCTAAGACTGTGTATAATGTACCTTGTGTAATGATGAATGATTATCTGGCGCAGTTAACGGATAACTTGGTTTCTATTCATCAACAGGTCCGGGAGGCGCTCCCTGATCGGTCCATCGGTGAAGGACATAGTCTCCGGCCTGGCGACTATGTCATGATAAAAATCTTTGACAGGACGAACAGCTTGGAGCCGAGATGGGTGGGTCCTGAGCAGGTCCTACTTGCAACGAGGACGGCTGTGCGAGTTTCCAACAGAAAGAATTGGATCCATTCCCTGCACTGCCGCAAAGTACCGCCCGGATTGGTGGAGTCTGCTATATTGACCGATCAACGAGAAATTCTGGCTGCAGAGAAAGGCCGTGCTGGGAAACCGAACGACACTGAGGAGCTCTTTCCGGACCACGTGACTCCTGGAGGAAAGCGATATCATCTCAGGCCAAGGAAGTGAATCCTTCAGTATCGGGACATGTTGTCAGAACGGCCCTTGGGTTAGTGAAACGGAGAGCCAATGAGGCAAGGGGGGGGGATCAGCCCTGCATTAGTGTAGCGACACCCGTCTTGGCCCGTTGGTGAAGAAATCGACCGCTGCCTAAGGGGAAGAGTTCTGACAAACCTTTTAGTTTCAGGAAGATATTGATTCTTTATTCTGACATGGAGAAAAAGAAAATCCTTTGTGCAACAGGTTTTATGCTCACAGTAGCTATTGTTGGGATAACCACATGGTTTGTGGAGGATGTGACTCCTGCTCGAGAGTTACTTGTGTTGACCACTCCAGTGCCTGAGGAGCACTACTTCTATACCCTTCCGTATCAAGAATTGAAGCATCGTCAGTCTTATTTGAATAACACTTTCATCCAGATGTTGCATCATACCCACGTTGCCACGAATGCTACGAACTGTTGGATATGTGGTATGATGCCAGCTCATCAGAAGAAAGGAGGAACACCATTCATACCTCTTCCTTTCTCTCATAATGGCTCTTGTAGAGCATGGTACACTTTGCTTTTTGCCACCCGGAAACCCACAGTGGGACGATTACTCTTCAGACTCAATAAAGAATGTCATCAGGATAAAGATGGATATCCGCAAGCGAATGGGACAATTTGGGAATGGGAAGAGTATCGACCAGACAATGAATCGATTCCTTATATTTTCACGAACACCAGAGACACTGTGGGAAAAGACAGATTTGTGATTCAAGTGGCACAAGCTCAAGCGGACCTGTGTGTCCAGAGTGTGGGTTATATTCCTGTTGGTGTTAGTGATTGCATTACCATATTAAACATCGACGGGTTGAATAACAGTACTTTCTTAGCATCCCATAATACATACTTCGTATGCGGAAATAAAGGTTATTACCGTTTGCCAGCCGGTTGGTCTGGAGTATGTTATGTAGCATTTCTATTGCCGCCTGTATTTTTGGCACCTGCATCCTATCATAAGGATTTGAAGTTGTTAAATAATGTGACTGTAAATAGGTATAAGCGTACTCTATCAATTGATGATGTGGATCAGACTGACACCAGTCTGCAGCAGTATATTGATTTTAATTTAGGATTGTTTTTCTTCGTTGGAGCTGCCCTAAATAGTAGGAAAGTTCGAAGGTTAACAAGAGTGGTAGAGGCTGTGACAAACCAAACCGCTGCTGCTCTTGGGAATCTTACGGAAGAATTGCAGATTACTAGAATTGTTGCATTGCAGAATCGTATGGTGTTAGATGTTATGTTGGCTGACCGAGGTGGAGCTTGTAAAATTATCGGAAGTAGTTGCTGTGTGTTTATCCCTGACCACACGCCGTCAGTCTATAATGCTATCAACAGGTTGCATAAAATTGCAGCTGAAATCCATACAGAAAATGGCACTTGGTCCTTTTCTGGATGGTTTTGGGCATTGATCACTGCTTGGGTTTGGAAGGTTTTAACTGGTCTCTGTATAATTGTAGCAGTTCTGTTTTCTTGTTGTATCTGTGTCCAATGTGGTCCCTTGCTCTGTTCCTTATGTGTATCATTCTGTATTCCCGATAAGAAAGCTATTGCCAATGTCACTTATCAGAAACGTTTAGCTAAAGAAGTAGAAGAAATGATGACAATTGACATATACGATGATTATCCTAACAAACCGGATGTCTTCAGTAAATGCTGAAAGGGTCGTCTGTTGTAAATTGAAACCACGATGTGATTAAGCATTTACTAAAGACATGAATTCTCCTTCCTCAGAACATGTCTCTTTCGTTATGTTGACTAAAGTCTGGACTCCATTTTGTATTGTCATGTCTCCATGTGCTCAACACGAGAAGAGTCCTATCTTCGTGTTAGTTGCTCTTGTAACCTGCCTAGTAACAGTCTATAAATAGTTCCTCTGTCCGCCTGACGCATGCCCAGGCTTGACCACATCTGTTATCAGTTAGTCCTTGCTTGACCATGTTTTCGCGGGCTCAAGGAGTATGTCAGCTCCGCCCACATATTGATCTTGTATCGAAAATGTCCATAAAAGGTAACATTCCTTGCCTCATGTTGTATCCACCCACTTATGAGCCCCTCTGTTGTGTATAAAAGGGGACCGTGTACGCAAGTTCTTTGTGCTACTCTATGCAATACTGAAGGGTGTTGTATGGATTGTAGGACCACCCTTAAGGGTTAATAAACTTTGTCTTTGTACTTTGCAGTTTCCGTGCCAACTTCCTTATAGATTCCATTGCAGGAGAGCGAACCCTTGTGTCCTGCGGGCCTAGCTGGGGCCTGTATTCATCAGAAGGAGGTGGGAAATGTTATAGAGCAAATTAAGGCTCGGGACGAAGCTGATTTTTGCATTGTAATATACTGTAACATATGTTATCCGGAGGGGAGGGGAGGGAACTCAACTGGGCGGTTTATCATCAAGCCCAGGGTAGGCAGGGTTCTCATGGGAGGGAGGGGAGTGCACAGCTTGAGGAAGCTATTTTTCTATCATTCTTTTTACTGGGTGGGGAGCAAGTTAGGGAAAAAAGTAAAAAAGTCCTCATTTGACAAATAGACAAGACTGCACAAATAAAAGTGGGCGGATTCGTAATCATCGCATTTTATTGCTACTCTTTCTTTAACCGCGATTAAACTTTTAACCTTAACGGCTTAGGAGTTTTAACCAGGCAGAGGATAATCTTCCAATAGCTGCGTCAATCTGAGTTTGAAATTATTATCCTTCAAGAAACTCACCTAACATGTGAGGAATGGGAATCCTTCTGCGATAAACAGAGATGGATCGAATTTTCCTGTCACACAACACAATCTTGTTGTACTAAAGGTGTACAGACAGCTAGAGTAACTTTAGGTGAGGTTAAGGTGGACGCTAAAGGGCGTTGGGTCATCTGTGATGTTAAAATCCAAAAGCAGTGGTATACTATAGTTGGTTATTACGGGCCTAATATACACAATGAAACCCCTTTAAATACAATGTAAACTCACTTGATTCAATCTAATTATCCTATAATATTAGGGGGAGATTTTAATATTCTTTTGAATCCAGTCCTAGATAGGTCTAGCGGGGGGAAGTAGTCTCTTCAAAAATGGGTTCATTTATAAAGGTGTTGATGAGGGACCTAGGTTTGATAGATATTTGGAGAGAAAAATATAATGGCCTAGGTGCACCGTCAGATTACACATTTCATTACAAAAAGTACGGACATTCTTCCCGTATTGACTCCTTCCTGATTGATTTAAGATTGCTGAAACACACATCATCAATTAGGCACGTCCCGTAACATCTCTCGGATCATTCTGCTGTTGCATTAGTCCTTCAGTTGTCCAAGGGTGAATCTACGAGGAGATGGACTTTTGATAGAACGCTACTCCTCGATCCCTTAATAATAGCACAGTTGGAGGAAGAAACACAAACTTTCTTTAACATTTAAATTCTGCCTCAATAGAAACTATCTGGGATGCATATAAAGCATTTATCAGAGGGGTAGTGATAAATTTGGTGGCTAAGAAACATAAGGAGACTAGGAAGGTCGTTCGGAAATTTGGAGGAAGATATTCTTAGAGCAAGAGCTGAGAGTGAATCCAGTCAGGAAGAGTATTTGGATGGGGAGCAAGGCAGAGATTTAATGGCTAAGAAGCAGTTATAAAAGACCAAGTGGACGATATAATTAGAAAAAAATGGGAGGTCAGTAAATTAGCTAATTATGAGTGTGGGGAGGGATGTGGGAAACTCCTTGCTTGGAAGTCCCGGGTAAATCAAACTGAGAACCTAATTAAAGAGATAACACTAGAATCAGAAGAGACCTCTTCAGATAATCTGAAAATAGAAAAGGCATTTGAGGTGTTTTTTCAGGATCTATATACAGAAGATCTAGTGGTCCCAGAGCTGCAAATTAAGAATTATATTGAGGATATACCGCTCCCCCTCCTAATAGAAAGTCAAACTAGTCTATTGAACCGAAATTATAGATTTAGCCGAACTGAAGACTGTGTTGAAACATTTAAAAAAGGGCAGTGCTGCGGGAACGGACGCTATCCCGAATGAATTCTATGTGGCGTTGGCTGAAGAGATCGCTCTGGTTCTTGTGACTCTGATAGTATTTTCTCTGAAAACAACCCAATCCCCAAGTCATGGGATGAGGCCGCAGTTTCCTTGATTCTTAAACCAAATAAAAACCCAAAGAACTGCAAGTCATATCGACCTATCTCCCTACTAAATTGGGACTATAAAATCTTTGCACAAATTTTAGCAGGGAGGCTGAATTTAGTAATGAGTTCTTTGGTTTATCTGGACCAAAAGGAATTCATTAGGGGTCGCCAGCTTCACGAGTTAACACATGACTTAATTGGGGCGATCGATATAGCCACTGCCCATAATTGATCCCTCTCGATTTTTGCCTTCGATGTGGTGAAGGCTTTTGATCGAGTGAATTGGCCTTTTTTTTAATCATATATGACTCAACGGTTTGGAATGGGCGATTATTTTATTAGAGCAATTAAAAATATCTATAATACGCCCACTGCCAGACTTATTATCAACGGCAATCTTTCCAAATCAATTAAGCTGGAACGAGGGACAAGGCAGGGATGTCCGTTATCCCCTTTATTATTCAATTTATACATAGAACCCTTGGTTTGTAGTATTAGGGCCAGCAACGGATTTACACCTTTTAGATGGAAGGGTTGGGAGAAAAAAGTTGCCTTATATGCAGATGACTTGATCTTTTCTAGCGAGTCTCCTGCTATCTTACCCTGTCTGGAGAAACTATTGACAAATTTTGGAAGGATTTCAGGTTATCTAATTAATCCTCAAAAAACAGAGATTATGACTTGGAACTCACCTGTAAGCTCAGTTACAACAAAACAGCAAAACCGCTATCTTGACACCCAAATCACCCATGATATCACTAAGACGACCCTAGTAAATTTAGACCTTAAAAGGAAATAAATGGTTTTGCTTTTAAATTCTTGGAATAGCCTCGCTTTATCTATTTTGGGCAGATCTAACTCAATTAAGATGTCAATTTTGGGGGAGGAGCCTAGCGCGCATCTAAGATGGTCGCGTGAGCACAGGGCTCCCCGGACCCTTTCTGCTCCTCGGAATATATCCTGAGATTATCCTGATTTGGTTTATGGAATCTGGGAGATGAAGACCGGCTGATCATATATCTCTTTTTAAAACTCTAATTGGACCTGGGAATCCTGAGTTGTCGTCGTCGGAACTTTTGGGACCCACCCGGCGGAGGTGGCCGGGGTGAAGGTGACCCGTGGGGCCGGGCTGCAATTGAACAACAGCGGCCTCAGCGCGGTGCCAGTTGCCGAGTCAGCGCTTTCGGTTTCGATTTTGGCCTTCAGGAGATCGGCTGGCGTGCGTGCTCAAGGTGGCGAGGTGCCTCCTGGGCCTCTGCCCGGGGCTTGCTTCCATCTGCTACTGGTGGGCCTGACGCCTCCGACCCCCACATCGGCAGTTTGTGGTCCTTTTGCTGGCGCCCGCACACCTTTTGATCGGAGGGCCCATTGAGAGACTGCGCTCGCATGGCGGGCAAAGGGGGTCCGGAGGGGCGCAAGACCAAGGCTTCTCTGCGCGGGGGAGCGGTCCAGAGCAACAACATGGACCGCTACACCCAGGGCAGGGGGCCCCCTGGCGCTACTGGCCTCTCCCCGGATGCTGCAGGGGGAGGCACGACCGTCTCTGCGGAACTTTCCCTGCAGGACATTATGGGCGCCATCGAGGGCATCAGGGAAACCATCGCGACGCAATATGAGGCCCTGGCCCGTAAGATCGACACTGTCGCAATCGATGTCACCCTGATTCGGGCCGACCTCTCCAAAACCAACGAGAAGGTCCAGGCCCTTGATACACGGACCTCCACCCTGGGTGCGGAGGTGTCGGATCTGCGGGCCGCGCTTGGGGACATTAGAGTGGTCAACGACCATATGGCCCGGCGGCTTGAGGACTTCGAGGGACGGGCCCGACGCAACAACATCCGCATCATTGGTGTACCGGAGTCCTCAGACGGCCGCCCGGTGGACCTCGTGGTCGAGGAACTTATCCTGCAACAGCTGTCCCCGGCTGGCCTAAGCAAATTCTTCGCCGTGGAGCGGGCCCATCGAGTTCCGGGCGGCCGGCCGCGGCCGGGGGCCCCCCCGAGGCCTATCGTGGCTAAGCTGTTCCACTACAGGGACCGCGACGCTATTCTGCAGGCTTCACGGACCCGTGGCCCGGTCCGCTACGAGAACTCGACCATCAATTTTTATCCGGACTTCACGCAACTGGTCCAGAAACAGCGGATGGGATTCCAAGGGGTGAAGCGCCGTCTCCGCGAGCTGGGCCTGAAGTATTCGATGATCTACCCGGCGAAACTCCGAGTGGAGCATGGAGAGCGGACAGCCTTTTTTGACTCTCCTGTGGCCGCAAGTGACTGGCTGGACTCGCTGCCGGACGGGGGTGGCCGGCCCGGGCCCTCTGGGGGCACCGCAGGTGACGGGTCCCCTTAGACTGACATTTGGTCCTTGCTTTTGCGGTTTTGCACTGTACAGTTGGGTCTTACTTCCTTTGCACACTGTGTCTTACCAGGACCCGTGAGGGGTGCGGGCGGGTTCGGGTCCCTTTCCTCCTCCGGGGTCTTTTTGTAGAATGGGGTTAGGGGGGCGACAGGCACACTGCAAGTTGGGGGGGGTCATTGGCCCGCAGGGGTGCAGGGTGGGGGGAGTTGGACTTGGGGTGGGGTTGGGGGGGAAGGGGGGTTGTGTTGTTGTGTGTTTTTTGTTTACAGGGCGAGGTATTGATTTTTGTCCATATTTGGGAACCGTGCTGCGGGCTGGGGGCCTCTTGATCTATTGGAGGGGATGGGGGGAGACGGGTTGAGGCTTATGTCATGGAACGTCAATGGGTTGGGGGATCGTATTAAGCGGGGTGTTGTACTGCAATATTTGCGTCGTGTGACTCCTGATGTGGTGTTTCTCCAGGAGACGCACTTGGTCGGCAATGTCTGCCATGCGATGAACAGGGGGGGATACCGCCTCGTAGCCCATTCTGGTTTCACAACGGGCTCCAGGGGGGTGGGCATTCTCCTGCGAACCTCCCTTCCGGTGGAGATCACGAGGATAGTCTCGGATGACAGAGGGCGCTATGTGTGTTTGATTGGGAGGTGGGAGGGGCAGCCCCTTACCCTGGTTTCAGTCTACGTCCCCCCGGGTCTCCAGAACTCCACCTTTACTGACTTGGGTCGAATGCTGCTTGACCTTCCGGACGGCCTCCTGCTCATGGGCGGGGACTTTAACTCTGTGGTTTCGGGTGAACTGGATCGTCACCCACCGAGGACCCTCCCCGCTGCCCAGTCATGGCTGGGTGGGATGTTGGAGACCTTCGGCTTGGTGGATAGTTGGAGACTAATGCATCCGACCCAGTGTCAGTTCACCTTTCATTCGGGGGCGCATGGGAGTCTCTCTAGGCTGGACTACTTCCTTATGCCCGCGGCGCAGACTGGTCGGATTCGAGAGGTCAGACACTTGGCGCGTGGTATCTCCGACCATTCTCCGCTGTGGCTTCTCTTTGACACCGGGTCGCGGTCTGCAGGGCGGATAGCTCCTATTAACCCTTGGTACCTGCGGGACCCTGCGACTCGTGACAGCCTGGTTAGGGCCATGGACCAATACTTCAGTGAAAACGAGGGGTCGGTGTCGTCTGCGTTGTCCCTTTGGGAAGCCTTTAAAACTGTGATACGCGGACACGCCCTCGCCCAGATAGTGGTGGCCAAGAAGGTTAGGAGCGAGGCGGTGGTGAAGCTGGAGACTGACATCTCGGGGTTGGAGTCGGCCCTGGAGGCGAATGTTACTCCGGACGGGCTACATGCCCTTAGCCTGAAACAGTTCGAATATAGGTCCCTGGTCACTGACGCGGCCAAAACTATGTATAGGGAGCAGCAGGGCCGATTGTATGACGCGGGGGACAAGGCGGGAAAGTTGATCGCGTGGCTGGACAAAAAGGAGAGAGTGAATCGTGTGGTCCCCGAGTTGCGTGCTGCTGACGGTGTGTGTGTGACTGAGCCGGATGAGATTGTGGAATGTTTCGCTGACCACCTCCGGGCGGTGTACTCCCCGGTGACGGACAGGGATGAGGATGACTCTCGCCTCCTACTGAGAGATATTGCTCTGCCCGGCCTGTCCGTTGAGGACCGGGAGCGGCTGGACGCTCCCTTGTCGTCGGATGAAATAGCGACCGCGATCCGTTCCCTTCGCTCGGGCAAGGCTATGGGTCCTAACGGTCTGCCCATTGAACTATACAAATTGCGTCCTGATAAGCTTGGGCCCTTCCTCAGCCGCATGTTCCGCGACTCTCTCGCGGCGGGTTCCCTTCCGGCCGACCAGCGCTTGGCCACTATAGTCGTTATCCCCAAGGAGGGCAAGCCGCGAGACCGCTGTACTTCTTACCGGCCCATTTCACTGCTCAATGCGGAGCCCAAAATCCTGGCGAAAGTCCTGGCCAATCGATTGTTGAGTGTCGTGTGCGACCTTATTCATCCGGACCAATGCGGCTTTATCCCGCACCGCAACACCGCTCTTAACTTGCGGCGTCTTCACGGTGCCCTTGCCAGGGCGGAGTTCCTCTCCGAACCGGCCGTGCTGGTTTCTTTGGATGCCACGATGGCCTTTGATACTATTGAGTGGCCATTCCTCTGGGCCGTCTTGGATAAATTCGGCTTTGGAGAGGGATTTATTGGCTGGGTGAGGCTCCTTTACACGGGACCCATGGCTCAAGTGGTGGTGAATGGGCGGGTCTCTCGGCCCTTTGCCCTCGGCAGGGGCACGAGGCAGGGGTGCCCGTTGTCCCTGTTGCTTTTTGCTCTCGCCCTGGAGCCACTCGCTGCCTGGCTCCGTTGGGAGCCCTCGCTTAGAGGGATCCGGTGGGGCCCGGGCTTCGAAGATCGGGTCTCGCTGTATGCGGACGACATTCTCCTGTATCTCACCTCACCGCGGCAGTCACTCAACGTCCTCTTTGACGTTCTGACCTCCTTTGGGAACAATTCGGGTCTCACGATCAATTGGTCTAAATCCTGCGTTTATCCCATCTCTGGTGGTCCTCCTCTCCTGCCGCCTCGGCTCCCGATTCAGATTTCTCTGAGCGGCTTTAAGTACCTGGGGATATACGTTTCGCTGGACCCGGTGGCTCGCTATGAGCAGAATCTCCTGCGTCCACTTCGGCGGCTGCGGGAGGACACGGCCCGGTGGTGCAGGCTCCCCCTGTCCCCGCTGGGTCGGGCCGCGCTGTTTAAAATGATGTCCCTTCCCAGGTTCCTCTATGCACTCCAGAACTCCTTCGATGTTATCCCAGTGGCCTACTTTCGGGAGGTGGAGAGCCTGCAGAGGAGACTGGTGTGGGACGGGCGGGCGCGTATTGCTCTTGCCAAGCTCACTCTCCCCTGGTATGACGGGGGCGTCGCGCTTCCTGACATTCGCAGGTACTATTGGGCCTCGCAGCTATCTGCCATTAACCACGCCACGTATGCGCCCGGCTTGAATCCGGCGTATGAGATGGACAAGTTCCTGCTTCCCGGCGGGAACTACAACAGGGCACTTTATTCCCGCCTGGCTGGCCGGACCCTTACGGGTCCTACTAAGATTGCGGTGCGGACCTGGAGGGCTGCCACTGCGGCCATGGGCTGGAGTGAGCGATTAACATGTGCTACTCCCTTGTTTGCTTCCGACCGCCTGGGTAGCTTGTGGACCACGAAGGGGTTTGACCAGTGGGACACGATTGGTATCAGCAAAGTGGGAGACCTGTGGCACAAGGGCGCGGTAAAGACTTTCGCGGTGCTCCAGGCCGAATACGAGCTGACCGACAGGGAGTTCTTCCGCTACGCCCAGGTTCGACACGCCCTGCTCTCGGTCTTCGGGGAGGGGACCAAGATCCCTGTTTCCTCGCCCCTCGAGGACCGCATACTTGACGGACATGTCCCTGATAGTACTATTTCTTTAATTTATAAAAAATTAATTAATCACCGGGCGGACCTTTTGGTTCGCCTTCGGGAGGCTTGGACTGGGGACGGGGTGGAATTGGACGACGAAGATTGGCAGTCTGCACTGTCGTCCCCCAAGGAGGTGGCCATTCCGGCTCGTCTTCGGTTGGTACAGCTCAAGATTCTCCACCGGGTGTATGTGACGGGTCCGCGCTTGGTCTCGATGGGATTTTCCGGCGACGGGCTCTGTAGGCGAGGCTGTGGGCTCAGCGCCAC
The DNA here is from genome assembly GCF_964204655.1 of Triturus cristatus. Taxonomy (NCBI): domain Eukaryota; kingdom Metazoa; phylum Chordata; class Amphibia; order Caudata; family Salamandridae; genus Triturus; species Triturus cristatus. Next base: position 251,263,484 of record NC_140580.1, on the reverse strand, counting down.
CTTTCTTCATATCCTTTGGGAGTGCCGCGAGGTGGCGGACTACTGGCGCCGGGTCCACACGGTTATGGGACAGGTCACCGGGGTTGTGCTGCTGCCGGAGGTGCGTCGCTGTGTCCTGAATGTGTGGGAGCCCAATGACTACAGCGCGGCTCAGACTCGGTGGGCGGCCCTAGGGAACATGATTGCCAAGAGGGACATAGCACAACTTTGGGGCGCTCAACGGCCGCCCACCGTGTCAGTATGGAAGGAGAATATGGACTGGTGTATGTTTAGGGAGAAGACTGTGTATGTGGCCCGTGGCAAGCCGGGGGCATGGGGTAGAATTTGGGGGCAATGGAACGCGTATCGCGGAGGCATCTGTACGCCCCCCCTGGTAGATACCGATATCGCCATGTCCCCCTGACCCTTGATGGCTCCTGGCGCCTTTTGGAACAACTACATATGGACGTTCATCTTCCTTGACCCCCTCCCCCCCCCCCCCCCCCCTCCGTCCCCGGCCTCCCGGTACTCCTCTCTTTAGCGGTTTGCTCAATTGTCCTGACTGGAGTTGCCCGGGGGGAGCCTGCCCGCACTGGTTTCCCTCATAACTCGCCTTATGTTGTGTATTGTTTGTCCTTTTGTTTTTGTGATTGTTGGACTTACGCTTCCTGTTCCTCGAGAACTATCTGGAGCCACTGCAGGGCAGTGCCCTGGGAACTGATTGTAGCCTTGATATGTGTAGATTTCCTTCTGTACCTAGCAGCCGGCCCGGGTGGTTGTAGGCCCGTACTTGTAACCGAATTATTGCTCAATAAAACTTTTTCAAAAAAAAAAAAAAAAAAAAAAAGATGTCAATTTTGCCAAAGTTTACCTTCATCTTTAACACGATCCCCTTATCTTTTGATCAGTCTGCTTTGAAAAAAGTACAAGGGTCAATAAATAGTTTTCTCTGGGCAAATAAGGGGGTGAGGATTGCTTGGCAGAAGTTGAAATGTTCAAAGGTAGAGGGGGGCATTGCTAGCCCGGATCTCCGCTTGTACTGTCTTGCCTTTCAATTAAAAAATGTAAGACCTCTCCTCTTCAACTCTTCTTGTTTTCCTCCTATGCTGCTAGCCATGTCTAAAAACACCCCACAAGGGGACGGCGGAGTTCTTTTTAAGTTTGGACACCCACAATTAAAAAATAAAATTAGACTAGAGGTTCTAAGTTCGGCCTGTGAAGTTTGTTTTCAAATTAGGAAGATCCTGAAGAGCTCTTATTATAGTGCAGGGGCCCCCATTTGGAACTCCCCAGGTACGCCAGTCTGCTTAAAAGACTCCCTATCCACTGTATTACAGGAGGAATGTATTATGAGTTGGGGCCAACTGCTTCAAGGGAATAAACTCCTCTTGTGGGACGTGTTGTATAATCTCACGAACCCAAGACTTGCAAGTTTTAACAATTATCTAGCTGGGCCTCACATTTGGATAAAGAAGAAGGAGATAGTGTAGAGTATGAACTCTCTCTCCGTGGATGTCTATTTCAACAAAAGGAGGTCTCCAAATGGTACTGGCTTCTAATTAAGAGTGAACCCTCTTTAGTACCTATGGTGGAGTCCTGGGAAGAGACCTGCCATCGACCAACGTACCACACCTATGGCAAATATCAATGCACACTCTTTGGAATGTGGTTAAAGCTGCCTATCTCAAGAGGAACCATTTGTTCACACTCCATAGGGCATACTGGTCTCCAAAGAAACTGGGCAAATTGGGAGGTGCCCATCGAAAGGTTTGTCCAAAGTGCGAGTCTGATGATGCGGATTATCGGCATATGTTTTGGCAGTGTCCTTCTATCCAGCACTTCTGGCAAAACATAGGTAAGACTCTCGGAGGTTCTGCGGCAAGAGATTAAGGTAAGCTTAAGTCTGGCTATATTTGGGGTCCTACAAGAGGAGGGTATTAGTTATAATTTGTCTAATTCACAGGCTTCTTTATTATTTTTGCTGGTCCTTCTAGCTAGGCAGGAAATTTGCCTAAAATGGATTCTACCACAATCACCAGTAGTATTAGATTCGGTGGCTTCGGTTAGGCGTATTCATAATTTAGATATGGCTAGTTCATCAAAGAAAAGATGTAAAATATGGTGGAATTGGGTTGATTGGGAGAACAAGGTTTGATCATACTTGTTTTGCTATTTGTCTTGCTACATTTAAAAGTCCAATGATTACTAAATAAGTGAGAGTGGAGATAGTGTTTCTATCTTGTGGTGGTAAAAGGTTGCCACCTGCTACATGTATCACTAATCACCACCAGAATCTTGGCAACTGGTTTCATTGGATCCCTGGGGGACCCAGTGACTTGAAGGTATCATCATATGGGGACCCTTAAATAAACCTTGGTTTGCTAAAAGATTGCTCACTTATTTAGGCTAAATGAGGACAAAAAAATAAATGTTCCTGTGCCCAGCCCCAGACTTTTCCCTGGGAGATACCATCCTAGTTCTGGTCAAGAAAAAAACGAGAAAACAAATGTGAAGCCTAAACATGAATCTCTGAAGCACCATCATTTAAAATCTGAAATTCCTATATATCGAGGGCCTTAATGCTTTGATTGTGGTGGGTGGGGCCACATCGCTCGCCTGTGCCCACAGAGAAAGCCGTCAGTAGATCCAATGGACGTTAGTTACATCCCCAAGTCGATCCTCTATACCGAAGAATAAGGTACATGTTTTTATGAAAGTGTTCAGGTGAATGGGATTAGGGTTCCGGCTTTGCTAGACTCTGTTTATCTACAATCTGTTATTCAGGGCGATCTAATTACCACTTCTCAAGTTCTCCCCGGGACAGTGGTGTATATCCGATGTGTCCATGGTGATGTTAAACCCTACCCGGTAGCAGAGATTCTCATTACTCGATTAAATGGGCCAAGTTCTACAGTTAGGGTAGGTGTGTTAAGTAATCTCCCTGAGGTTCTAATAATAGGGACAGACATTCCAGATTTCTAGGGATGTTTCTAAACACTGTTCAGACCAAATACTCTGGAGATAAAAGAAAGAACCAAAAGAATAAGCCCCAACTCGCTCTTCCAACACAGGAGCCCTGGCTCTTGCATAAGAATTTCCATTATACCCAAACTAATGACCCTGTCATCCAAAATGCCTGGCAAGTAGAACAAGAAAAGGTAAATGACCTCCAAGAGTCTTATCCCCAGTTTTTAATTAAGAATAGGTCATTATACCGTATAGGGTCAAATGGTGATCCCCTTCAGTTACTAGTACCATTCGTTTTTGGAAATCAAATACTATTTATTGCCCAGTCACACCTTGTGGCTGGGCATACAGGGTCCCTGAAAACTACTCAGAATATTCTAAAACATTTCTATTGGCTGGGCATCTATGCCAATAATAAGGAAGTATTGCCATGAGTGTGAAATTTGTCAGCGGAAAAACCCATACAAACCTCCTCCTGCACCCCAACAACCTCTTTCTATTATAGGAAAACTTTTTAAGTGAGTGGGCATGGATTTGATTGGGCCCCTACCCAAATCAAAAAAAGGGAATGATCCATTTTATTTTTTGGTTTAGGGCCCAATCAAATCCGTGCCCACTCATTTAAAAGGTTGCCCTAGTAGTAGTTGACTACTCCACTCAGTACCCCGAAACCTTCCCTTTGAAAGCCCCTCCCACGACTAACTTCGCAGACAGACTCATTGAGCTCTTTTCAAGGGTGGAAATTTCCAGTGAGATTTTAACTGATCAAGGCACCCCCTTTGTCTCGCATCTTATGAATCGGGTCGACAGGACCTTAAGTTTCAATCATATCAAAAAATCAGTTTATCATTCTCAAGGATGGATTAGTGGAAAGATACTACAAGAAACTCAAGTTAACTATTAAAAAAATGCTTGCTAGTGAGGGGGAAAAACTGGGACCAACTTCTACCACTTGCCTTATTTGTTATTCGTCCAGAGCAGTCTTGGATGTTCATCCTTTGAATTGTTATATGGGAGACAACCTAGACAAAAGAGGCCTGGGAAAGCAAAAGAGAAGATAAGGCCAATAGCTTTTTAGATTATGCCCAAGAACTTAAGTCAAGAATTCGAAAGCTACAAGATTTGGTCTACTCCAACCTAGAAAAGAATCAAAACAAACAGAAGGCCTACTATAACATAGGAAGAAAATGGGGGCATTTACAGGTTGATGATTGGATGCTGGTACTTCTACCCACCTCCCCAACATATGTGAAATCAGAATAGAAGGGACCTTATAAGATAGTAGGTACGATAGGAAATACCACCTATAAGATCCAGCTAACCCCCAGGAAGATACAAACGTATCATTTGAACCTCCTAAAAAAGGGGTTAGGTCCTCTCCCTAAAACAAACCACCTTGCGCTTACTTCCCCAAGACACAACACCTGTACACTAGAACAACTGGTGCTCAACAACTCCTTAACTACTGAGCAAAAGACTTCCCTTCTGACCGTCTCGCAGCCTTTCTCCCCTCTTTTTTCTGACTTACCTGTTGGAACCACCCTAATAGAACATGCTATAGTCACTTCCCCAGGAAAAGTAATAAAATAGCGACCATATAGAATACCTGCAGCCAGAAGACATGCTATAACTTTTTAGATAGAAAGTATGTTGAAAATTGGGGTTATACGGCTTTCCAAAAATGAATGGAGCTCCTCTATGGTTTTTGTCCCTAACCCGGACGGTTCAATCAGATTCTGCATCAACTTTCAAGCGATTAACTCTTATCTCCAAATTCGATTCCTATCCTTTACCAAGAATTGATGAATTAATAGAAAAATTAGGGGCTGCCCAGTACATTGCAACCTTGGATCTCACCAAGGGCTACTGGCAGCTTTCCCTTAGGCAGATAGATCAGGAGAAAACAACCTTTTCCACCCCAAGGGATTGTATGAATTTATAGTTCTCCCTTTCGGTCTCCATGGGGCTTTGGCTACTTTTAAAAGGTTAATGAACAATGTGCTCCAAAGTCACCAAGCTTATTCATCAGCTTACGTTGACGATATTGTAATATTCAGCCCTTCTTGGGAAGAGCAGCTCATTCACTGTCAAAACATTTTCCAAGCGCTACAAGAAGGCGGGTTGCATGTAAACGCACAAAAATCCATATTGGGGTATAACAAAGTCAGGTACCTCTGTTATGTTCTGGGAAATGGGTTGACAGAAAGAAAAGGTGAAACCCGTTCTTAATACACCTCTACCCTCGTCCAAGAAAGAAGTGAGGGCCTTCTTGGGTTTACGAGGGTATTACCGGATATTTATACCCCAATTTTCTAAGATTGCAGGACCCCTCACAGATCTCTTTAAAAAGGAAACAAAAAGTAAAGATCTCTTGATTCTCTCTGAGACAGTTAGGGAAGCATTCCATCAGTTAAAAGGAGCCATTACCTCCAGTCCAATCCTAGCCTTCCCCAACTTTGATGAATCGTTCATCCTCGGAGACTGGCTTAGGTGCTATGTCGTCCCAACTGTCGCAAAAAGGGATCGAACTACCCATATTGGTTATCAGAAAGAAACTATTTCCCCGAGAAAGAAAATACTGTATCATAGAGAAGGAGTGTCTTGCCATCAAATGGGCCTTAGAACAATTAAGATACTATCTTCAGAGGAAACACTTTACACTGTCCACCGATCATGTCCCTCTGTTGTGAATGAGTCGGAAAAAACAACCCACGTGTCTTTTGTTGGTTCCTATCCCTGCAATCCTTTGTTTTTGATGTCACACATTGTAAGGGTACTGAAAATGGGAATGCAGACTTTCTTTCTAGGATCTCCCATTTCCCTAATCGGGAAAATCTATGAGGAGGGGTTTGTCAGGAGGATCATTCTCAGGGGTCAGACTTAGAAGGAACCGATGAGGAGTTTTGGTGTGTCCCTCACGGGGTCTACCCTCTTCTCTATTTGCAGCCCGTAACATGAGAAGACTGGACTAAGGATCAACAATCCCTCGATGAAATTTCCCCAGTCTCTATATGCCATGGCTTCTTTAATTGGAGCGGTTTTCAAATTGACCCAACCCACCAGAGAAACGTCATTGACCGTGCAGGACCAATAGCGGGTGGTGGAGATGCTTTAGAGGTGGAGACAGGAATTGGGGACTGCAGAAAACGTCAAGGAAGAGGTTTTCGGGAAGAAGGAGCGGAATCCCGACCAGAGAACACCAAGGAGGAGAAACCCCAGACTGTTGGCATTAGTGAAGACCCCCAGCTGGGATCAAGTTGCGGCAAGCCAGGAGGCCAATGTCCTTGTGATTCGCACAGCAACGCTCCCGAAGGGGCGTGGCTTGCACAGGTACGTGCACGCATCTGGGGGCTAAGAAGGAGGAGGGAGAGATCTGGTGCTGGTAAAAGGCTGTAGGGATGGCTAGGAAAGTTCCGACCTCTCTTCCCTTATAATAGTAAAACACGTGGTGACATGCATAACGTCCTTGGTGATCCCTCTTTCCCTTCCCTGATAAAATTGCAAAGTGTGACAATAAACACTTACTGGTGCCGCCTCTCTTTCTTTGAGGAGAGCCGACGTTGGTCCTCTGTGAATTCTATTACAGGACCGGAGGCTTCGGATTATGCTATCTCCTCCTTTACTGCGTAAAATCACAGCAGCCAATAAACATACAATTTAGTATAAACAAACTACATTGTCCATGTTACTTAGCGTCAGCCACGCCTCCTTAGCCCTCCATAAGAGCCCTGGTCACTGTCCCAGCCTCCTCTTTCTTTGCTGCTCACAGCAAGAGATAAGTACCCCTCAGACTAACTTTTGACTAAGATTTTACTTGGTTATTCTGATTAGAAAGAGCGCGCCGCGCGTGGTGTTGATAGTTGCTTAGCGATAAGCGTTTATCCTATAGGCAGTGTTTACTCACGATTGTGGAAAGGCAGCGTTCGTTTTCGGCGCTTCGCGCCGCAGGCGGAAGCTTTGCTCCGATCGCAGGTTTCCTGATTATGTATGTTTGTAGCGCGACCGTGGCGCGATGTACCATGCCGCTCTGCGGTAAATAAACGGGACCATCTTTGGTCTCAGTGCATTCAGCGCGGTGTCAGGGCTCCTCTTATCACCCGTAAACACCATAAGAGCCGGGTGGTTATCGGCCGACGTGTGCAGCTCACGTGACGCCCATTGGCTATCTTTGGGCTTCTTTTGGGCTCGCGTTGGGCTGCACACGCCGGCTTCCGATCCCTGATAGTTTTTGAGCGTGTTTTTGCGCTCCGTGTTCCTCTTCTCACAGACGCCTGACTGGCTGCAATAGGAGTTGCCCTGGGAGTGAGCACACACTCCAAATAATTCTTTCTTTTGGCTCTGAAGCCTTCTGAGGCTGTAATAATCCTGAGTACAGCTTTTGCTGAGGGGGCTTGGTACAAAATAAACTTGTGGGTACATGGGCTGGCCCCCCCCCCATTACTCCTCCATAATATATATATATATATATATATATATATATATATATATCTCTTCTAGCAGCTGGGTGAATTTGAGGCAGTTGCTCCACCATTGTAATCATGGATGAGTGGGTACGCTATGAAGATGAGGAGGATGTCTATTATGAGGGACAGCAGGAGACTGTCCTTGAGGATAATATAGTGGAGGCTCTGGACGCTTCAGTCCAATCCTCTGTGAACAGGGCCCTGGAGTCTACAGTACCTTCTACTGTACAACAAGCATTGGCAACGGCACTGAAACCAATTACCAAGCAGCTGGAGAGTTTTGCCAAGCGCCACGGTTTCACTAAGGAAAAGCGCAGTGAGCGTCCGGCTACGGAGGTAGTCAAAGTGCGCCGCCGGCCGCATGCCACAACCCTGGATTCACTTCCCCCAACTGCGGGTGGCGACCACGAGTACTCCACTGGAGGCAAGGCCAAGAGCAAGCAAAAAATGTATGTGGACACTGATACCACTAATACCAATACCGACACGAATACCACGGACGAGGAGACCCCCCCCAGGAAGAAGGCCAAGAAAGTGGTTTCTTCACCTTCGGAGACTCCGTCTAATACCCCTTTCACCTTCAACCCTAACAAAATAGTCCACCCTAGATCTACGGACTGGGCTCCGGCACCCGAAGTAATTGATTATCTCCATGAGAATATTCATAAGGGGTTTGATAAGGAAGTCCGAAATCAACTCAGGTCGGAATGCCCTCGGCCGGATCTCCCTGATAAAGTCGCGGAAACACCTGAGATAGATGTAAGCTTGCTTACGTTTTTGAAGAAATTCACCTGGGATCCCAAAAAAGGGATAGACCGAGCCTGGAGAGGGTGTCAAGATAAACTCCTTGACGTCATGGCTCCCCTCGCAAAGATACTGGAACTGGCCTTAGTGGCCAAGGAATCAGCAACTCCAGTGGATCCGGACATCCTCGCCGGGTGGACACAGAGGGCAATTTGCCTGCTCGGCAATGCCAACTGTACCATATCGACAGAAAGACGCAAGTCTCTACTTATGCGTATGGACTCTAATCTTACCGATTGAGGAGCTGCTGAACCTGGGCCGCTTGCAGAGGGAAACTTGTTTGGAGACCGGTTCGTGAAGGATGTGTCGAAGTACGTAGGGACTTTAACATCTCTCGATAAAGCTCAGTCAGGTATAAAGAGGGTGTTTACCCAAGGCCTTTTTAACAGGGTCGGACGAGGTAGGGGACGCTCGTCAGGCCGTTTCTCCAATCAAGGTCCCCCCAGAGGTGATTTCGGTCGTGGAAGAGGCGAACGGGACTCTACCAGAGGGGGAAACTTTTATCCCACCCGTCGCCGCTTCAACAAGCGCAGATTCCAAGGAGGTGGAAACAGAGCAGGCTTCCAAGCACGGAGTTCAGCAGGTGAGTGTGCCAGATTTGTCTCTTTTACCATTGGGGGGTCGCACTCAGTTTTTCCTATACAATTGGCGCACCCTTACTCAGGATGAGTGGGTGCTTCAGACAGTTCAAGGATTCGAACTGGAATTTTACGAACCTCCCTGTCAGGGTACGTTGCCCAGGCCTCTCCATTTTTCCCAACACAAATGCAGTTTTATAGACCAAGAAATAGAAGACTTGCTGCAAAAACACGCAATAGCTTTATGCAACGACAATCCTCACGGTTTTTGCAGCAATATTTTTCTGGTCCAGAAGAAGGGGGGGGGGGCCACAGACTGGTCCTAAATTTGAGGGAATTCAACCATTACCTCGTGTACAAACACTTCAAGATGGAAGGGATACACCTTTTGGCCGACCTGTTGAAACCAGGAGATTGGCTGGTCAGGCAGGATCTCAAGGATGCCTACCTGTCCATTCCCATTTTTCCTCCACACCGCCGTTTCCTGCAATTTCAATGGAAAGGTCGGTGGTTCAAGTATTTGGCCCTTCCTTTCGGGCTTTCCTTGGCTCCTTGGTATTTCACCAAGGTGATGAAGCCGGTGGTCACACATTTACGGGAGCAAGGGGTGCGCATGATTATTTACCTGGACGATATCCTAACCATGGCCCACAGTCCAGCTCTAGTATCGCAGCACCTTCAAATGACGATTTCTCTTTTGCAGAGCCTGGGATTTGTCATCAATCAGGCCAAATCGGCTCTAATACTGTCGAGGACCACCGAGTTCCTGGGCTTTGTGATAGACTCCCAGAAAGCTCAATTGCATCTTCCCAAAGCGAAGCTCAGAGATTTGAAGAAAGAGATAGTGGCAATGTTAACCAAGCAGAGGGTATCACTCAGAGTCATCGCCAGAATAGTGGGTTTATTGGCATCATCCATTCAAGCGATATTTCCGGGCCCACTGCATTACAGGGCTTTGCAGAGACTCAAAATTCAGCACCTTCAGAAGGGTCTGGCTTACTCAGACCTGGTCCCTCTCTCACAGGAGGTAAGGGATGAGATGCAATGGTGGCTGGGCCACGTGGAAGCGTGGAACGGAAGAGCTATTTTCGGTTCCCTACCAGAGGTGGTTATCGAGTTCGACGCCAGTCGTTGGTGCTGGGGAGCGCGTTGTGGTGACATTTCCACAGGCGGAAGATGGTCTCCCCAAGAGTTAGCGCTACACATAAATTGTCTGGAACTCCTAGCGGGCTCCTTTGCAATTCGAACTCTGTCACCCAAGCAGACAGCTTGCTGCATCCTTCTGAGGATGGAGAATGTGTCGGCAGTGAGGTACATAAACAAGTTGGTAGGAACGAGATCATCCCTGTTGGTGGAGATTGCCAAAGACTTCTGGCATTACTGCCTGAGCCACCAGATAACGGTGATAGCGGAATATATTCCAGGACAATCCAACCTCATAGCGGACTGGAATTCCAGGCATCTCAGGGATTACAGCGATTGGAGATTGCTGCCGAGCATATTCCAATGGCTGCAGGAAGTTTGGGGTCCATGTCAGACGGACGTATTCGCTTCCATGTTGAATCGGCAGCTTCCCAACTTCTTCAGTTGGAGGCCGGATCCAGTGGCGAAGGCAACGGATGCGTTCCTTCAGGATTGATCGGGGCCAGTGAACTATGCGTTCCCGCCGTTCCTTCTCATTCCGAGAGTGACCTCTCATATTCTCAGGCAGCAGGCGGAAGTGATCTTAGTGACGCCACGGTGGTGATCACAACCATGGCGTTGAGCTGCGATCTTCCCAGGAGGCTCCCTTGGTCGGAGTCTCTTCTCCTGGGACCTCACGGGGAACGACATCCTCTGATAATATCGTAGCGGTTGTCACTGATCGCATGGCGAATTTCCGGCAACAGTGGGAAATGCCGGGATTTTCAGAGACAGCTTCAGATCTCATCAGGCAAGCGTGGGCTCCTTCCACCAGGAAACGATATTCTTCGGCCTGGACAGGTTGGATGGGTTGGTGCGTGGAACTAAATCTGGATCCCGTGGGGGCAGGATTATCCAATATTGTGAACTTTCTTTCGGAGAAAGCAGCAAGTGGTTTGGCTTATCGTTCTGTAAATAATTTCAGATCGGCCATTTCGGCGGGGCATAGCCCGGTGGATGGAAAATCAGTGGGCATGCACCCTATGGTTTGTAAACTCCTTAAGGGTATACGAATAGCGAATCCCCCCCAAACCCAAATATTCTGGTTTATGGGATGTATCTTTAGTCATTTCTCTCTTCAATAGTTGGCCGGTGAATAGTCAGTTATCACGAAAACAGTTATTTGCAAAGTTGGCGATGCTTTTATGCTTGTCAGCTTGTAGACGTTCATCGGATGTGCGGGCACTGAAGATTGCAGGTAGAGTATTTACTCTGGAAGGAGTTTCCTTTACTATTACGGGCCGTACCAAAACACTTTCCAGACATATTGAATATAATGCTTTCCCTAGCAATGAGAAATTATCTGTTGTCCAATGCTTGAAAACCTATGAGGAGTGTACTCGGTCATTGAGACCTGAGGGTTCTACGCAACTTTTGCTTGCAATGCAAAAACCTTTTAAAGCAGTGTCTGCTGCAACCATAGCCAGATGGCTTCGTTATATTATGAAAGAAGCTGGTGTTGATATTCTAATGTTTGGTGCACATTCTGTGCGTGGTGCCATGGCATCAAAGTCATTGATGCTAGGTTCTAGTATTCAGGACATTATGCGTTGTGCTGATTGGTCATCTGAATCAACATTCAAGCAATTTTATTATAAGCCGATGGGAGACATAAAATCTGTTGTTTTTAATAAGCGTTAAACTAGCATAATCCGAAGCCTCCGGTCCTGTAATAGAATAAAAAATTAGCTAGCATTCGCGCCAAGAATTTTCAACTCTATAAGGACACGGAGGCGAGGATTATCCCACCCGGCTATGTTACAATATGATTGTTCATGCTTACCCACCCGTTGATATTGTATGGAATTAGTAATGTAAAGCAGAAATTACAGGTTGTTCATGTTTGATTTTCCTAGGTGCAGACAAGAAGTCTGAATAAGGATGTCTTCACATTGAAGCTTTTTCGGTGGAGTTTGGTTTCCTGTTAAACTTCCATGTTGGAGGATGTTGTGAAAAGTTATGGACTTAATGGACTCCTACACAGTTCGAGCAAAGAAAGAGGAGGCTGGGACAGTGACCAGGGCTCTTATGGAGGGCTAAGGAGGCGTGGCTGACGCTAAGTAACATGGACAATGTAGTTTGTTTATACTAAATTCTATGTTTATTGGCTGCTGTGATTTTACGCAGTAAAGAAGGAGATAGCATAATCCTCGCCTCCGTGTCCTTAATAGAATTGAAAATTCTTGGCGCAAATGCTAGCTAATTTTTGACTCCAAAGAAGAAGACCGAAAAACCTATTAAGGAAGAAGAAACCCAAGGGATAGGAAATATTATCACTTTGTGAAAACTGTTGATAAGAAAAGTAATTAAAAAAGTGCAAACTTCCTCATTGGTTTGGCTCTGTTTTTTCAAACCCTTACACGTTTCCACTCAGTTTGAATAATGTATTTCACTTAATAGAGCTATAAAATATATGGAATTATTTTATGTGGGTATTTATGTTCTTATCCATTTTACTGATATCTGCATCAGGGAAGTGCATCTGGCAACTTACTTCAATGATGCAAACAACGATTAACGGCCCTGTGATGTCACATCTTACAATGTTGGATCACATGGAAAATAGGGGGAACCTGTATCTTCTATTTTGCCCAGGGCCCTAAAATCCTAGCGCTGACCCTGATCCCAATAAGGGTATAACCCTTCACAATTTTCTCACTCTGCTTAATGCTCGCACAGACTGCTGCAACCAATTTCAGGCAACCAGGAAGGACCAGGGTCATAGGATGCAGTGCGGGTGAAAAGTAGGTCACTGGTTGTTTCACTTCTCTGTGGGTCTGTGCCCTGGATCTGTTGCCCCTCTCTTTGTGTTTTGGGTGGTTTAATTTTCAGAATTGTGGAGAAATGGCCTTTGGACACCTTTCTCTCGCCCTTCTCAATGTTGTATTCCAAACAAGACTTCTTTCTGCCAGAACTGGAGTTTATTAGGAGACACCTTGTGCCCATTCCCTGCTAAATGATTCAACAATGCAATTGTGTCTAATTAGCAGGGTTTTTTTTGTTTTAGACACCTCCAATAGGTTGTTTTATACTGAATCGGCACTGAATTACAGGACAATTTCACGGTCTCCAAATGTTTCTTCAAGGTCTGATTGAAAATCAAAGGACTTTCTGTATATGCTTGAGGAACCCTACACAAACCCAAAACTTTGTTTAAAAAACATAAATGCAAAAAGAAACCGACTGTCCTCGTATAATGGAATGGAGAAAAATGCATGGTACAAGTCTATGATTGTGGATAACCTTGTATCTAGTGTGATTAGGAAAAGGAATACCGCAGGATCAGTACCACAGGACAACATAGGAGTAGAATATTATTAACTTATCTAAGGTCCTGCACTATGCTTCATTTTTCATTTGCCTTTTGAAGTCCTATGCTTGGTGAGTTATAGGGTCTGCCCAATACAAAAAATGCCCTGCTCTATAATTTGTTCAATCACAGGTGTCATTCCTGATTACGCCTCTGGTGTAAGATTATATTGGGGTGTTTGAGGATAAACTGCATCTGGCTTCACTTTTATTTTCACTTGCTGTGCATCTTTTATCAGTGCCGTGGGCTGTAAAATCCCAAACTTCCTCCATTACGGTACACTTCAAATCAGGAGGTAAGGTTTCCTTTGTCAAAACAGGGAACAAGCAGAGATCTGGCTTTTGTGATTTCAAGTTGAATTCAGCATCTGAATTGCCACACTATCTGTCGTACAGAATATAGTGCAATTCGTCTTGCAGAAAAGGTCTCTTCCAAACAATATAAAAAGAGTTTTGACAGGTATTCAATAGGCCAACCTTTAGAGGAACATTTGCTGAAAATTGATTTGTTAGCTTCCTATTTCAGATGCCTTCAGCTTGGATATTATTTTCCAGAGTGGGGTAGGTTTGCAACCTCCATAGGATGAACCATGCAGCTGGGCACACCTGTAATGATCACAAATGTTACTGGGTGGCCATTCACTTCACCTTCTACATAAGAGCCAGTCTGGTGTACTGCTAGGACTGCGCAAAGCATGCAATCCTCCTCCTCTCTCAGGTTTCAACATTGTGATTGGCTACGGCCAAGTCCAATAGGACTAACAAAAGCAGCGAAAAACTGGGGGAAACTGTCATAAGTTATTGAAGGGTTCTGCTGAAATCCAGGAATGTACTGGAAATTAAATCCCTCCTTTTGCATGCTTTGTTGCATCAGTGGGGCTTGTAGTAGTTTTGTATCCTGGCCTCTGATTCTGCATTTTTTGCATACTTTTCAGTCAGACTGCTCATTACATCACCCCATTCTGAGATATCACATTCATGCTCTGGAACTAAGCATTCATTGGAGCCTCGTTTAGTACTCTGTTATGATTCAGTCTACACTCTAGTTTCCAGTGTCCAATCTTGTTATAGATAGAACATACTGTACTCCTTTTCAAGGCTCTACTGCTCACATTCACATTTGAACTATCAACAAAATCTCTACGTCCTTGTGGAGCCACATTTCCTGTTGGCACATATTGAAAACCACCTTAATACCAATTGCTGGCAAACCCATATTCATATTGAAAATGGAATCCAGACCAGAGTCTGAAATGTCATACCTCATCTTTCCACTTCTCTAAATCAACTTTGTCTGTGTCACTATGTACCTTTCATTAATCTTTTTTGTTTGGCCTTCTGTGTATTACTACAATACTTTGCTATCTTCAGGATTTCATTCACAGATTTTGTCTGTCAGCATATCACATTCTGCTGCACCTTGGACCTAAGTTCGGGTGCAAAACAAGCACAATTGCCAAAATGAATCCACTAAAGCTTTTGCAAGCTCATTCTTCTATTCCTCTGTTCTGTCTGTAAATCTGCATTAACCTCTAATTATTAATAACCATGTACTGATTTCTAGGCTCCTGTTTTGCCCTCATAATTTTAGATCAATTCACCTCCTTCTGGGAGACCTTCAGTTCTACATCCTCACTCACCTCCCTGTATTTAGCCATTACATCCGGAGTTGAACCATTTTGGACTGCTCTCTGTGGTTCTCGAGTATGACAACTGACGACCCCCTTTGACTCCATCCATAAATCCTTGGTAATGACAACCTCAAATAACTTATTCAAATCATCCCAAAGCATCTTTGACATAGTCACAATCCTTTCTGTTTCTTCATACCAATTGCCCGGCTTTTCCCCTCAGCTTGGGGAAATATTTTATGAAGGAAAGAAGTTAAGATCGACTCCAAAGTGCTCCTCCACACACTTCTCTCAAAGGAAACTCAGTAATCAATCCAGCCTCTGACTCACGTGCATTGGTTTCTTTCTCAGCATCATCTGTTGACTTTTTCTCTTTCACCTTAGCCCCCTTCTTTCCTTGCCCATCGATCCTTGGACATCTTTAGTTCTCCCCATTCTTTTGTACAATTTATTAACTTCTTAATGTGTACTCTCAACTTGGCAATCTAATATATTTTATTTGTTACTCATCACCATTAAGAAATTCTTTTGCAAGTTTTAATTTCTATTTAAATCAATTTCACATTCTGCAGCCATGTTTTCTAATTTTGTGTGCACTTTGAAGGGCAGCCTACCATTTTCTTTGCCCAAATATCTTAATTAATACTCATCATATGAATTCATTTCTCTACGCCAATTGTATCTCTCAGCATTCTTCGAATTCTGTCTTTAATTGCAATATGCTTATTTCTTTGGGCACTAATTCTTTTGAAGAGGCTGTGAATCTATAACTGCAACAGTGGCAACAGTAGGTGTGGCATTTGCATCAGTCGATGCACCTTTTGCAACAGGAAGCGCTTTTACTTGTAGTGCACTCGGTACAGTGGGTACACTTACACCATCAGTTACAACAGCTTTTAGTCTTCCCCTCCCCAACTCCTGTGGTGTTGGTTCTTGTAAGGAAATGTCCCTTTTTTTATGGTCACCCCCAAAATGTTATACGGATGCTGCTGTTTTTTCAACTCTGAGTGCACTGAAGCCTGCTAACCAGACCTCGGCTGCAGTACCCTGACCTAAAAGTGTGTATGATTGATTGGCTTATACCCAATTGGCATACGCTAACTTATTTATATGGTGCCCAGGGTTCCCAGGCCCTGTAAGTTATAGGGTCACCCAAGGACCTGCAGCACTGGTTGTACCCCCTGGGTGTGTCAAAGGTAAAACATAGCTCCCAGTCTGCCACTGCAGACTGGAAGGGCAGTCTTAAACTGCAATCCTCCTTTTTGAATATATGTAAGTCACCACTTAAGACAGGCCCATGGAGCCCTAAGGCACAGTGCAGAATACTAGAAAGTTGACTATGTACTGTTACATGTTTTACCAGTAAAATCCCACAATTGTCATTTTTTACTGAGGAGAAGGCTAGTAGCCCCATTGGCGAGTGCAGTTACAAGCTGACAGCTCCGCCTTGCTAACTTCTGCCTGGGACCACTAAAGTTGATACTGTAAAGTATCAAATAGCTAATAACATTGTGCCTGACTTGATGCTCAAGTCAAAATTAATGTAATATTGTTGCAGTGTTCAACTTTTATAAAGTTGCTTCTCTGTTGCCCAAAGTCTCCTGTGCCCGTCCGTACATGGTTGCACAAGGAGTCTGTCCCTGAGACAGCGTTTCGCCCTCCTGTAGAGATGTGCAAATGACTCCCAGGAAAGGACACAATAGAAGCCTGCGTGCGGGAGAGGTGGAGGATAGGTGTTACCGCTCCCTGGCAGGAAGCCACACTGGCATTGGCCTAAAAGGCGAGATTCAAATGGGAAGACACCTTTGATGGACAAATGGGAAACACTTGGGAGAGGGGCTGCTCTATTGTTTAGGCTGACAGGCCGGCACTGGAGAAAGAGAGGGTAAACCAGTTGTCAAACCGTTTTTCCTGGGGGAGTGGAGTTCCTTGGTAACCACACCTCTGGGTTAGGCTAGGGAGCTTTACGCCAAGAGGGGGTTCTGCCATCTTGATTGGGAAGAATAGAGACTTCTGGGATAGCTACACACCACACTTCCAAAGAAGTTGTCATCAGGGGAGAGGGTGGTTGGTAGGCCACTGGCTGGTGCCCGCGACCTCCCCCAATGACATTTTCTAGGCATAAAAAGGGCACCCCTGGCACCCAGAACTCAGATCTCGTTGGATTGGAGAAGATGAACGAAGAAGGACTGCCCTGCTTCACCAAGGACCCGGCAAAGAGAGGCTGCACCAACATGGACTGCACCTGCTGTACCTGGTGATTAGCAAAGGAGAAGGGACTGCACCTGCCGTGTCCTACTCATGGAGAAGTTGACTCCTGAACCTAGCTGAAGCAAGAGACCCCAATGGTCAATTGGTTGACTTCTTGTTCGCAGCACAGGGCCACAACAGCTGAAGATGCCTGCTGGAGCGAGTTGGCAGCCCAGATTCTCAAATGACCGCTCCTCACTGCAGTGCAGTCCAATGGACCAAGACCCAATGCTCAAAAGTTGCCCTGAGTATTCTGAACACGGGAGAGTCATCGGAGTGCAGCGAGATCACCCAGAAGGCAAGTTACTGCCTAATTTGGAAAACCACTGAAACCGTTGTACTGGGTGACTGGTAGGCCAGTGGCAACTGAACTTTTACCTAGCTCGGGAGGACTTAGAGGGATGTTGAGCTCTACGCCAGGAGCGCCTCGCCAAGCTTGAGGAAGACTCCTGTCAACTGCACACAGCATTTTCAGCATCTTTTGGCATCTTCAGCATCCTGTATCCCTTGCATCCCTTCTACCACTTCATAGAAGTCAATGACAAGGAACCACTGATGCTGGAACTGAACTGAAGCCTGCGTTTCTTGGAGATCTAACTATTTTTTTGGACGCTACTGGTCCCATTGACTTGACTGGCTCCCTGCCGCAGTTGGTCGCCTAAAATAACTCGAACGAGAGAGAGAGAGACAGAGAACGAGAGAGAGAGAGAGAGAGAGCGAGAGAATGCGAGAGAACGAGAGAGAGAGAACGAGAGAGAGAGAGAACGAGAGAGAGAGAGAACGAGAGAGAGAGAGAGAACGAGAGAAAGAGAGAAAGAGAGAACGAGAGCGAGAAAGAGAGAGAGAGAGAACGAGAGAGGGAGAACGAGAGAGGGAGAACGAGAGAGGGAGAATGAGAGAGGGAGGACGAGAAAGGGAGAACGAGAGAGGGAGAACGAGAGAGGGAGAACGAGAGAGGGAGAACGAGAGAAAGAGAACGAGAGAGAGAGAACGAGAGGGAACGAGAGAGAAAGAGAGAACGAGAGAGAAAGAGAGAACGAGAGAGAGAGAGAACAAGAGAGAAAGAGAACGAGAGAGAACGAGAGAAAAAGAGGAGAGAGAGAGAGAAAGAGAGAGAGAACGAGAGAGAACGAGGGAGAGAGAAAGAGAGCAAGAATGAGAGAGAACAAAAGAAAGAACGAGAGAGCGAAAGATAAAGACAGAGAAAGAGAGAGAACGAGAGACAAAGAGAACAAGAGAGAGAGAACAAGAGATGGATACAAAGAGAGAGAATGAGAGAGAGAGAGAGAGAGAGAGAGAGAGAGAAAGGAAAAAAGAGGGAGAATGAGAGAGACCGAGAGAGAGAGAGAAAGAAAGAGGGAGAACGAGAGAAAGAGAGCAAGAGGGAACGAGAGTGAAAGAGAGAACGAAGAGAGAAAGAGAGAACAAGAGAGACCGAGAGAGAGAGAAAGAGAGCGAAAGAGAGAGAGAAAGGATAGAGATAGAGAGAGAACGAGAGAGAGATAGATAGATCGATCTGTCTGTCTGTACTGGTGTCCAGGTCTACGATGGCTGCATTCATGCAGTGCACTGCTTCTGTGTATAGTTCAGTGTGGTGCTTTGTTTTGGCTTGTGGTGGCTGCAGTTGGCAGTGTGCGGCATCGGTGCACGGTACAGCCTACACACAGGCCTAGGCCCAGGACCCAGTCCTACGAATATCACCAGAAATGAGAGTGACATGTCGTGCAGTGTTGGCGAACTGCTGCTCAGCCCTACTATTCGCACATCGAGGTCTGGCTGATGCCAATACTTACCCTGGCCTCCATTACCAACAGTGGATGACGTTTTGTGAACGTTGTTTTATCTATTATCTATACTTACCAAAACAAATCATGAAGTAGCAGAACAGGAAGCTCTGTGGAGAGCAAGGTGACAAAGAGAGCAGGAAGCACTTTTATGTTGGAGAGTGGGGCTCATCACCTCCCCTCCCCCAGAAGTTGTTGTGGGCCGTTGCCTTGCTGACGTGGACGTCATCATATGACATCGGAGAGTGCCAAGATACCGCCTCTTCTTTTCTAACATTGCCCATCTTTACAGACTGGATACTTTTATGTCATAACTCTCCCGAAATTACAGTTCTTTAAAACGACAATCTGGTGTGTTCCTCAATGCTACAGAGTAGGGTTTTCCCCTTCCATGAACACTACACTCGGTAACTGGGTGCCCCTGGGTTTTAAAGCTGCAGTGTGGTGTATTGCTCTCTGCCTCACAGTGCATAACCGTGTAAAAACTCCCCTCGCAGAGATAAACTGTTTCAAAGTATGCCGACCAGAGGAGACAGAGTGTGCCTCAGGCAGAGAAACTGCGAAGCGCACGCTCCCTTTCATTATCGCATTCTTTCACAGCACCTCCGGGAACCTCTAAGAAACCTTGCGTATCTTGCATGAGCTACCTCAACAGAATGCGTACAGCTGGACACCCTTGGCTTCCGTGTAGGGCTCTTCTCACATGTTTTCGTGAAACACTTTGCTGAATGTGAGTCAGTTGGAATATGTCCCCCTTCTTGCCCAATATATTTACCTCCTGTGCCATTGACGATCGCGGATATACAGGAATGTATCATCCCTTTCATGTCTTTGGGGAGAGATGCATGAAACGCAGTACGTAAGAGGGAAGAAAGGGTGTAAACTGTGGCCTATTAGAAGTGCCTAGTAACCCATATTGGGCACCGGTGAATGGTCACCTGACCAGGCTAGAGGGTGTGGAAACTGCAGGCTACCCTTTGTGCGGACCGTCAGTGCCCATGTTGAGGAGTCGAAGGATGTGTAAGCAGGCCACGGGTTTGGTCCCTTTTCCCTGTTCAGGGTCGGATTGGTAATGCGGGCACTTGGGAAATGGCCGAAGGGCCAGTAGCCGAGTTCTAGCTATGGGCTGCTTTTTTGGCAGCCTGGGGGCTGTCTGTGTAGTTAAAATGCCGCCTGCGGCCCAGTGAGTGCCTGAGTGGCCTTTCTAGAGCAGATGGGCAGAGGTATCACTCCCTTTCTCTCACTGGGCCGGCCCATTAATGTATGCTGATAGAGCGGGGCAGGGGGCCTGAGCAGAAGTGAGGCCATGTTCTGGTGTGAACATGGGCTTCTATTGGAATTCTCAAGGGCATATTATCAAGCCATTTATCGCCGCTTTAGCGGCAGTTTCCTGCCGCTAAAGCAGGCAATAATTTTAACGCCGTTATTGATAATATGCCCCCATGTCTCCCCATAACCACCCCTGATGCAGTCCATAACACTTCACCAGAGACGTAGCTCTCACCTCAAAGAGCACTGGTGCCCCACAAACACTTACCATCACTTTTAGTCAAACAGGCCTGCGTTCTACAGTACCTTGACTCATTCATGCATGGGTAGATCCGCAAAATATGCATGGGCAGATCCGCAAAATATATGTTGTCAGACTCCTCTAGAGAGCTGCCGACTCTCGAACTGGGGAACCAGGCTCAAGTTCTGGTGGGGGCCCAACACACCGAGACTCTGAGTAAACCACCTGCCTACAAAATGAATATGTCCTTGTGCAATGCAACTGGTGCTCCCACAAAGCGCCCAAACGCCTCAGGGTTTAGTTTGCACAATATAAAACTGCTAAAATAAATAACAATAACAATCCATTCATGCATTCTTTCATAGCTGTGTGCAGTGCATCAATTTAAAGCACAATGCTGCTGTCTAGACAGCAGTATCATCTGCCGAGCACCTCCTGAAGACCCCACTGCTTAGAATCCCAACACTGACCCTTCCTGTCCCATGTCACCTGCCTGCTGCCTTCTGAACCCCAAGTTACAAAAGCCCCAGAGCCGCGCACAACCCCCCCCCCCCCCCCCCCCCTCTCTGTCGGCACGGCAGTGCATGCACTTACCGGGCTGCTGCAGGTTCTGTCGTTTGCTGCGGCACTGCTCTTCCTCCGACCGGAGCGACAGGCTTGTTCTCAGAAGGCCGGGCTGCTCCCACAGCTTCTGCTTCAGCTACACTTGCTGCTCCCGAGCTCCAGGGCTCACCTCGCCCCGCCGATGCCCTTGGCCATGTTAGTTAGTGGGGCAGTGCCTCCGAAGTTCATATAGAGAGCTTGAGCAGACTAGATGTTACGACAGTGGATTAGACTTTCAATATAGCTAGCTAGTAGAGACTCCCAAAAGTGCGAAAGCAGAGACTCTCAACTCCAGAGCAGGGTGTTTCATCTTCCCAGGAGACACTTAGCAAATCATTTTCTTTTTTATGCCCCTGGGACCTGACCCACCCGGGGGTTGTACAGTAAACAAGCACAGGAGCCCGGGCTTATTTTTTTTTTTTTCCGCCTGATCCGCTGTGATTTTTTGGTGAAAATGGAAAAAACAAAAAACATAATCCCTGACAAGGTCCCTCTACAACAGCAACCACCTACATCCGCAGGCCAGTAGAGATTAACAGTTATTTCGAAGGTAGGGCGGAAGTAGAGAGGAAGGGATAGGAGACAGATCCTAGAGTTGAGAGGAGAGAAAGAAGGCCCGAGAGCAATCAATGGAAGTCCCAACCCTTAAATGCCTTATTATTGCGTTGCTGGTAACAAATGAAAGGAGTATGCAGTTCCTAAGGAGGCTGACAGTGACTTCGGAGTTGGTGCAAATAGCTGGTTACCAAGAGGGAGGATGGGGAATCCTTCCTTTCGGAATTAGGGCCCACACACACCCAGCCTGCTGGGTGTCATGCTTCATCATTGGGCATGCTCCTCGTCGGGTCGGCACTGCAATACCCGACGGGCACCCTCAGTGGGGGCTCTTTGGAGGAGATCTTTTATTCCTTGCCGTATGGTGAGGTGTGTGTAAGGGGCCCTAAAGTGTAGAAGTGTTGTGTTGTGGTTTCTAAAAAGACCAAGTGAATTAAAACAGGAAAAGGGAGGATCAGGGCAACCAATTTAATAATCCTGTCTCCCACCCTGATAAAAAGAGTAGTGGCGACTGTCTATAGTGATGTTATAGGCAGTTGCGCTATGTTTCATGCGGTCAACATGTTTCTTGCCCTATTTGTCCTAAGAAGGATCAGGCGGCAATTCTTCAGGACCTAGTTTGGGAGTTGAAATCTATACTAAGTGACTGATAATGGGGTGTAGTAACCTAGATATTACCAGTATGATAGCACTAGTGGTGTGTGGTGTCCGTGGGTGCAGTAGCCAATCTAAAATAAAAGAACAAAAACATAAAAACAGTCATTTTACAACATGACTAATCCTGTGAGGATTGTGTAATTACCAAAGCATGTCAGCGGCACCTATTAGCATTACCATTGCATATATTGAGAGCATCATTTTAAGGCATTATATGTGCAATGGTGAATTGTATGTACAGTGCATGTGGTACACTGGAATTCGTTTAAAAGGCACTTAGGCAGCAGTGCAGCAAAGTGAAGTAAAGTAAAACCTAGTCACAGTCGGTTTCGGATGTTGCCACTCATCTACAATTTATTCAAGACTGGCCCCATCGGGTAGCGGCATGGAGTGGACACGTTGATTCAACGTGCGTCCTAAAAGGGGGAAGGGGGGGGGGGGGGGTTGGGGGGGCCATGGTAAGTTTAACCTGGTCTCTAAAATGCTTGTAGAACGTATCGTCGGTTGGGTGAAGGTAGACCCAGCGTTAAATTGTAGCAAGTGTGGGGCGTCACACTCGAGACCAGCAAATCATGCAGTACACCACCTTAGGGGCAGTGCACCATGGACCCAATACTGGCATGCCAGCGTCAGGACGTGGTATGGGTTATGTTCGACCCTCAAGGGTTCTAGCGCTCAACTCAGACCCACAGTCCCAGCGCCGGGTCTGCCAGTACATAGCGAGACACATGGAGCACGTTGCCTTCAGCTAGAGCGCTGTCGGTTCCTAAAACGTAGGTAACCAGGCTGCCATCCGTGAGGTGTTAGCTGCTAAACATCTCAAGCGTTGGTGGATCTTACCTTTAGTTATGGCATCAAAGGTTGTCACGAGGTCAATACTTATAATAGCTCGCGCCCACTCGGCAGAGCACCTAACCTTCCGGGAAGGTAACTGCATGCCCAGTTCCGGCAGCTGATATCCCAGCGGAAATGGCGCATAATTAGGAGAGTCTGTGTCAGGGAGGGAGGCACTAGGGTGCTGATCAACTGACAACCTGTAGAGTCGGATGGCGGCCATGATGGAGGGAATGCTCGCAAAGTGGAGCGCCATCTTGGAGTGCGCGTTAAAAATGTTGATCTCAGATATCCCCTGGCAAACCATGCAAAAGAATGTTCAAGTCAAAAAGGAAGTTCCTCCTTCTCCTTTTCCTTTCATGGTATTGAAAATGTGTTGCCTGACAACCGGGGGGGGTAACAGAGAGCTCAGGGTCCGCCAATGTGAGGCCAAATGGATTCTAAAACTACGAGCTGTTGAACTAGGGCTCAACATCGATTCTGAGTTACAGATTTTTCTCTTCCGCTGACCTGTGGTGGGGTTACCAGTGCCTGTGCACCCATCTACCTTGTGCTCACCGCCCTGCTGCTGATTCTCGTCCCCCGCCGCCGCCAGCTTCAACTGCGGCCGCCGAGTGGGGCCGAAAACTACAACTCCCAGCAACCTGTGAGGCTGAGAGCAGCTGATACCGTTTACCGCTCCAGGAGGCGCTCAAAAGGACGGCACCTCCTCCGCGATGCGGGACGCGCGCGGGCGGCGCCGGGCTAAGCCCGGGACAAGGGCGGGACCGTCTGTGGCCGTCCGAGGCCGGAAGAGGCCGGGCTGGGCCATCCCATTTGGCTCGCGTGTCAAGCTGGTCATCTGTCCTCAGCCACAAAAAGACTTCTGAGAACGTTAAGATAAGTCAGGGAGGGGCGTGTAGATTAAATACTGTCAGCCGTGTCAAATATCACATTTGGGGGCACAACAATTTGCCTTGTTTTGATATACCTCACTGTTGCTATCTCCTGTGTGTTACCAGCGTAGGGCAATTTCTCACTGAAGTGGGCAAGTTAATATATTGTGGACTTTTTCTTCCGGGTTAGTTTCAAGCGTCATTTTGAGAACAGGTAGCGCGAAGAACTATACGCACGGCAGTATACGTCCATTGCCCCAGTGGTGACATGGGGAAAACCAGAAAAACCCCAATTAGACCGGGGACGGGAGTTAGAGGCACATTAGATGCATTCATTACACATGCCAAATCCCTGTTGACACATGAGATACAGTTAACGGAGCGTAGATTGTCCCTTGATTCCCTACTGGCACACAAACGCTCTTCGTTGGGGACAATAGCGGAATGTGTCACGCCTGGAGTGAGTAAACCGGCAGGTCAGGGACCTCACTCGCAGAGTAATACTCAGGGCTCTACATTAGTACAAGTTCACACAAATAGGCGAAGTGATGGGGATGATGAGCTACCGACACTGGTGGGGTCCGCGGTAGATAAAGTGGTTAGCGGACCTGGGGGTGTTCAGGAGGGTGCCCAAGAACAGGATGCTATCACTCCCGGGGGCGAGAGGGATCTTAATGCTTTATTGGAGAAGGAAAGGGTAGTAGTTACCCGATCAAAAAAAGTTTTACTAGTGCCAGACCCCTCTCCAGAAAGTGTCACCACTGAGAGTTTAAAGTCCTCAACCAGGCCACAAAGTAAGGGGACAAGTAAAACTAAAAATGACACAAAAGCAAAAAAAGGTGGCTCCAGAAAAGACCCTATAATAGTTGAGGATGAAAGTAATAGGCCACCTTGTTTACAATGTAATTCCGGCTCCTCCGTAAACAGAACGGATTGGTCGCAGGAGCTATTGAAAACACTCGAATCCAAATTGGAAGCCCTTCTTCTTAAACACTTGGCCCCCTTGGTGGAAGACATAAAGAAAATTGAGGAAAAAATCAGTAGGTTGTTTGAGATGGAAAAAGGTGTTCACCCAGTCCCCCAACAAATTACGAATTCCGATGGGCTAGAGATTGTACCTTGCCCGGGACGAGCAGGGACGAAGCAGAGGGTTGATCCCAATGCGAGTAATGATAGTGATACACCCCCTATTCTGGCGCCTGTGAGTCTCCAACAAGAGGCTAATACAAAAGCCCAGATAGTAGCCACCGGTTTCCAGAATGCCCAGGTGCAGAGTTCCCCGGGTCTGCAGACGTTAGATTTGCCCCCTGCATGTTGTCCCTACACAATAGTTTTAGCAGGGGTCCCTGCCCAAAATGGGGAAAGAGAAGAATCTACAGGTTCCTTGATAAATAAGGTCAGTCACTGGCTGCACAATAACGCGAAGGAATCCAAGCATTGGAGAACGCACATTCCCTTGGCAAGGAGGGTAGCTTGGATTGGTCCCTCAAAGAAGAAGTTTGCTGGAGACTGTTTATTGTCAATTTTAGACACCCAGAGCTGGTAAAAGAATTGTTGGGTTACAGTTATGTGGCTTTTGACAGCGGGACGACTATAAAAATGCTCCCCCTGAACTTTTTCTATAGGGACCAGGCAAAAGCGTTGCGCCAAGGGCCACGAAGTAGAGGGGAAGTTCCGTTAATAAGATCATACAGACTGGGGTCAGTCTCAAATAGGTTCAATCTTTTGTCTGATGCGGCAGTGATGGATGAACTAGATTGACAGACTCCAGTTGAAAACTCGGAAAATTCATCCCCTTCAGCCAATATCATGCTTGGGGAGAATGTTGGTATCACAGGAAATATCCTTTCATCCGAAATCCCCCATAATGAGGTTGTAACTATCCACCTAGCCAATAGTCCAGCAGCAGATCAGAGTAGCTCAGCAGAAGTGGGATCTCAAATTCATTATACCCCAGTAAGGAATGTGACCACCCCGGGGGTCGGGGAACTTAGGGTGGTATCGTGGAAC
Organism: Triturus cristatus; assembly: GCF_964204655.1. Classification (NCBI taxonomy): domain Eukaryota; kingdom Metazoa; phylum Chordata; class Amphibia; order Caudata; family Salamandridae; genus Triturus; species Triturus cristatus. The sequence goes on along the minus strand of NC_140580.1, from coordinate 251,237,493 downwards.
ATTGCTGGAATCTCGTCCAAATTAAGAAACAAGGAATGGTTGGAGTACAGCAAAAAGTTTCACATTATTTGTTTACAAGAAACTTGGGAGTCGGATAGTAGTGCCCCGCATCTAGATGGGTACAAAATGTTTTTCGTGCCTGCCCAAAAATCCACGATGGGAAGAGCGAAAGGGGGACTAATAACGTATGCATCTCTGGCGCTACAAGGGACATGGGAAGGCATGGGCCGGAACTCGGAATACATTCAGGGTCTTAGTTACAGCAAAAAGGGGATAAAATTTGTATTGATAAATTTTTAGAATGCGGGCCAATCAATGCAGAGGCTGGTTGATCTGAAGGACAGACTGGCTGACTTGTATTCTAGGGGAAAGCACCCCCCAAATTGTCACCCATGCCCATATTTGAAATGGGGCGGGGGAACATGGAACTCTTGCCCATCTACTAGTGATTGGCACCTTGAACAGGAAGGTAGCGAATTAAGCAAGATTCTGGGCATATATAATCTTGTCCCTACAATGGACTTGATCAAGCCCAGGATCTCGAATATCATTAATCCCTCTTTTAAAGGCAGGGGAAAAGAAACTATCATTGATTTTATTTTTATTTCTTATGGGTTTAAAAGTAGGATCATAGATTTTAATATAGAAATTAGTATTTTTAGTGATCACAACCCACTGGTGTTGTCATTGCTGGACGCGGATCCTTCTGTGCAGTTAAGGCCCCGGATGACAAGGGGAAATTTGGAAGCAATTGACCAGGGTAGGCGAATACGTTGGTCTAATACTGATGGGGAAGCATTCTATAAAAAACTTCTCGCAAACCCAGAAAGCGGGATATGGTTGTGCCTAAATCAAGAAATTAGAGGCAAAGAACTGATAAGTGCATTTGAAAGCATGGCAAGGGATATTGACAGGTTATTGAGGATTAAATCACAAGCACTGCCCAATCTCACACCTAAATGGTTTGATAAAGCATGCTCCAGAGCCCAAAAAGAATTAAAACGGGCACTCAAAAAGGTACCGAAGGACAGGAGCATGATAGTGGAATGTAGGGCCCATTATAAAATGGCCATAAAAAAGAGGAAAAAAACTATCCACTATGAAGCTTGGGCGAATTTAAGGGAGGTAGCCGAAATGAGAGATATGTCACGGTTTTGGAGGGTGATTAATGATCCTAGTTTCCAGCCCCCGAATAGCGAGAAGGTCTCCTGCAATATCTTGCCAGAAGCTTGGGTCTCCCATTTCAAAAAGTTGTATAACCAGGGCAGTACCATGGCTCAATACATCTCTGATGTAGGCATGTTACCAAGTTCATGGGTCCAGTTTACAGTGGGCAAAAGTAAAGACGGAATTCAAGCCCTGACAAGGAACAAGGCCCCCGGCCCAGACGGGATTCCCCCCCGATTTATTTTTATCCCAGGTTGACCTGTGGGCTCCCATACTTACTAGAGTTTTTAATACAGCAGTGGAAAGGGGAATGCCCAGGTCCTGGTCAACTGCTACCATCGTCCCCCTCTTCAAAAAGGGTAATAAAAGTGATCCCCAATGTTACCGCCCGATTTCACTAATTGATGTGTCAGCAAAGGTCTTAGGGAAGGTAATTCTAAACCGTTTGATGGACTGGGCTGAGGAAAATAAGATTATTACTGATACTCAGTACGGTTTTAGAACGGGTCGCTCTACATCAGATCAATGTCTCAATCTATATAATCTGGTGGCTAAGTATACCCTTGCCGATGATGGGACAGTTTATCTTGCTTTTATGGACCTAACTGCAGCTTTTGATCGGGTCAACCGGGAAAAATTATGGGAGATTTTAGAGCTGCTTGGGGTGGACCCCAGTTTGATTTTTATTTTAAAAACTCTACATAGGGATACAACAGCTCAGATTAGATACAGCAATGAGGGGAACCTAACTGATCATTTCGCTTGCACTGGGGGGGTGAGACAGGGTTGTATTTTGGCGCCCTTTTTATTCACACAATACATAAATGGTTTGGATAAAGCCCTGGGAAAATTGGGGGTTGATTGCCCTAGAGTGGCCAATAGAAGTATACCTGTTCTGTTATATGCGGACGACGCAGTACTCCTCGCACGAACAGGGAGGGGTCTGCAGGCCCTCATTGACGGTTTTTGTGGGTTTATGGCACACTTAGATTTATCTCCCAACTTAACAAAATCCTATATTATGGAAGCTGGAAAAAGACCAACGAGGAATTTCAGTTTCAAAATTGGGGGTCATAAGCTCGAGAAGGTTGAGGTTTTTAATTATCTAGGAATCATTTTTGATAAACACCTCAAATTCACGCCATTAGTCACAGAAAAGTGTAAACAGCACACAAATATAATGGGTTCAATCATGTCCCGTGCCACGAGGTTAGGCCACTGGTCCCCGAACGAAGTATTGAATTTATACAATTCAATCTGTTGTTCCAAAATCATGTATGGGAGTGAGGTCTGGGGTACTAGAAACACCTCCATGATACAACTGGAGGAAAATAAGTTTCTTAGAAGGATCTTGCAAGTACCACAAAGCATCCCGGCCTACATTATACATGAAGAGTTAGGGCTCCCTTACATCTCTGATAGAATAAGCCTTAAACCAATAATGTGTTGGATTACAATTTGGACTAATCCAGATGCTAGCTTTAGCAGAGAAATAATCACAGATTGTATTAGAAGGGAAAAAAGTCACAAAATACCATGGCTCAAATTTGTGAAGGACAAGTTGAAGTGGCTGGGCTATGTTAGATGTTTTGATGAACCCACATCCATGACGTCCCAATCGAAAACACTCATAAAAGCAGAATACTTGAGGCGGGTAGCCTGCTCTAGAGAAGATTGTGAAATATTGAAAGGGTCAGTGCGAGCATACATACTCACGAAATCTGTTGCAGGCATAGAACCTTACTTGGCGCAGATTTATAATAAAAATGACAGATTTTTAATGACCAGATTTAGACTGGACCTTTTACACCACATTTTAGCTGTTCCTGAGGGATTCACAAAAGATATTGGTTCAAAGGGTCCCTGTGGCTGCGATCTGGGATCTCCACAGGATACCCTCCATTTTGTATTCTTTTGTCCCCTGTATGAATTCCCGCGGGCTGTTTTTTTTAAAACCCATCCTATAAGCGAATAAATTCACCCACGTCAGGGTAGCTCTTTTATACTTAAAACTTTCCGCGGAACCTCTTACACTGTTTTGCACTGTGAACTTTTTAAGACTTGCTGCAAAATTGAGGAAATCGAGACGCGAGACATAAGTTATCTCGTTGTCAGTGTATTGGAGGTGGGGTTTCGCTTCATGTTATTTGATACGTACGGGGCATATAATAGTAGTACTAGCCAAAGAAGTATGTAAATGACGAATGGATGGTTTAGCGCATTGGGGATGTTATATGGTATTTTTAATGATAAAATTCCTTTTATAATATGTGTTTTAAGCAGTCTATGATCGTATATTTTATTCTGGATGATGGTTTTTTGCACTTTATAGTTGCTTGCACCCTGCACTTTAATAAGTAACAATTGATGAACTTATAGCCTGCCAGTTGTTTTTGTGTAACTCAGTCACTGAGGCCCTGGACAGGCCATTCAGAATCGACCTATTTTGTCTTGTTCCCACTTTGTTAATGAGTTTTAATATGTGAATTTGTTTGCAATATTATTTTGTAACATGTGTAATTGTTTTTGTTCTTTTCTTGGATGTTTTTATATCCGAATAAAGATATTTTGATGATGATGAGTTACAATACTTCTTGGGCTGTTAGACGGTCTTATGGTATTACCCCAAATGTATTATTCACCTTCTGGATGTGCTATAAATTTAATAATGTAAACACCAATAGGAATGATTATTGGACATGCATTGTTTGTTGATAGCTTTAAGAACTGTGTATTGGTCTGTTATCTCAATTGTATGTATAACTGATGTAATTGTCATGGTTGATATTAACTGTTCAATATGTAATGAAACTGTCACTCCGTATGATTTCTGTACAGATTACTAATTATGCTTGTCAAGCCACCTTGATCTTATCTTGAGCCTTCAACGTAGTATCTCTCTTTGTTCTGTGGCTTATCCCTCTCTTCACTCTCTCTCCTACTACTGTAGCAATGGGAAGGTATCCCTTTTCTTTTTTCATTTCTCATTTAGTCTACGTCCTTTATTGAGCGTCCAGGTTCGGAATATCACGTAGCGCTATACTTGGATGTTGGTTTGGATATTTGCTGGTTGGTATAAAATACGGCAATCCCATTGGTTTGCCGATCTAATTAAGTGCAATAGATAATTTAGTTTGATCTTAGTTATCCAGGGACGGGTACACTTGTCCTGTTTAATAGTGGGTTTACTTATTTTTGTTTTCTCTTTTATATCTTTTTAAATACACGACTGTAATTTGTTCAAGTTGGTTACTAGCAAACGATTGATGTGGCTCCTGTAACCCTATCCAAGATGGCGCTGGTTTAGGTTCTCAGTGGAATCACTGTCAATGGTTGTTTTAGTCCTTTCTTTATTGCTAAGAGCACTCGCGTCTTTTTAATATACTGAATAGCAGGGCGCATTGCAAGACGCCAATGGAATATGGCAGTATACGACCGTACTCGGTGCCTTGAATTCAGAGGTAAGAAAGGCGTTTTCGTTTTACCGTCAGGCTTACACACTTATTGTCTGTTTTAGTATTTTCAATATGGGATGACAAAGTCGGAAACTATATTTTTGAGTTGTCCGCATGTGTCGTCAGACGATTATGGTAGAATACGACCGTGCTTTTACTGTTGAGTGGAAAAAGGGCATTTTACCATTAGGCTTAGATATTTACGGTTTATTACAATATGGGATGACAAGTTCAGTCACGATTCTGTAGAGCTGCCCGCATGGTCGTCAGACGAATATGGCAGAACACGACCGTACTCGTTGCTTCGATTTTAGAGCTTAAATAAGTACTTGTAGTTACCAAGTTTAGATATATACCTTTTGCTATAAACGATTTTTTGTTAGTGAATTTTACGGTACCGAATGCTGCCGTTACTGTAAATTAGAGCATTATGGTCTGACGATTTAAATGTAATAGGAGTTGTGTATACACATATGTTTTTCTACTTTTTCTCTTATAGGCAACGGAAGATTTTGTTAAAACACTATCTAGTTGGGTTGGCTGGTATAACTGCGGCCACCCTTATTGTTTTTTCCGGTTGACGCTATTGATATTTTGGAACTAGGGTGAGTGCTCTTCAAGACTTGCATATAGATATTTTGGGTTGATTTTAATTGACACGTGGTGTTAATTGGCATGGTCATTTTGATGATTTGACTATATTTCCGACGACTGACACCAGCTTTGGTTTTCTCTCTTTGTTGTTTCCTTCTATTTTGAACACATTTAGTGTGACTGAGGTGGTTTGGGTGTATTGATCACAATTTCTGTCACACTTTGATATCTGATTCCTTTTGATACTTACACTAACACGGGCTGTTCTCCCCTGCTAGATGGGGACCTCTGACTTGTTCGGTTAAGAGGAGTGCAATTAATAATTGTGCTGTATATCTGTTTATTACAGCCCTGATGAAGTCTTATGGAATAACATCCTTAGACGAAACACGTGTTGGCTTCTTTTTTATCGTATGAAAGCTGTTCTTTTATGACCCGATGAATTGGAAATAAATACTTTGTTCTATAAAAGTCAAATATGGACTTGGATTTCTTACTGAACATTAAGGCGCCTATTGTTTAAACAAGTCTCCTGAGGATAAATGCCACAGCCGTGATTACAGAGACCTTCGCAAGAAGATGCAGATTGGACAAAGCCCTTATCCATCAATATACTAATCTGTGATTTTCAAATTACTCCTATGAATTGGAATTGAAGTTTCTGATATATTCAGTTTGCTCAGGGAACTTATTGTTTTTCTGTATAGGTGTAATACCTATTGGTAAGGTGGAGGTATTAGAGGAAATTACGTCCATAAGTAAGGCTCATTACTATAAGGTACTCTTTGTGTTGGAGATGTTCCCAAAAGGGGTATTGTGGTTAGCCAGCTAATCGCATGGCAATGAGTCAGAGATATCATGTGGTGCTATGACTGCTATAGTATTTCTTGGACCGAGGTAGACTAGCATACTATTATCCTGGAAACGCACCTTCCCTGGGCTAAGGAAGCCTTACATGCAGTAGATGAACTACTGACCTAATTGTGTTGGATAGCTGACTCGTGCGTCGAGGCTACCATGTGCAGTTGTGCTATGTCGGGCTCGCATGTGCAGAGTGATTTATAAAACGCTCGTTCGTACAAGACATGCCGTGTGGAGATGTTGAACTATCTCGCGGTGAAGGGTGCCCTGTACTGGAAGCAGGGTAGAGGTATGTGTCGCATCTGAATCATGTGTGGTAGGGGTTGCGTCCGCATAGATGTAGATCTACCAATGCCTCATAGTGTAGCAGGACCCTTAGTTGTGTGACAGAATGGGTTCTATCCCAGACTAGTGACTGAATGAGTTAACACCCAGATTAGGTGCTCCATGGAATGTCCTAGAGGGACCTTGTTAGGGCCCCAAAAGTTTTTTGGTAGCCAGCTATTTGCACCAACTCCGAAGTCACTGTCAGCCTCCTTAGGAACTGCATATTCCTTTAATTTATCAGTATCAGGGCATGTATGCTGGACCATTAAAGCCCTTTCTGTCTCTCCTTGTTGTTAACCTTATTATTGCGTTGCCCCACACAACCTTACCCAGTGAGTCACCCTACTTCTTGTATCGTCTGAGTTAGGAGAAGCACGCGCAGGTAGATCGGGCATGTCAGTTCTGTGAATTCGCCTGCCAAAAATCGTATGGTAGCGCCCCATGTTTTATCAAAGTGAGTTAATGTACCAGTAACTCCTGCCATACATTTTTCTATACACTTGAGCTCCCACATTTTATGAAGCCAATCCAAATGGGTCGGGATTACATCATTGCCCTATCGGGATAATAGGGTCTATTTGGCTGCTCCCAGGGCCAGAGCGATAGCTCTCCCATGACAGGATCGCAGAGGGAAAGTCCAAGCATTAGGTAAGCCCAGTAACGTGTAGCTTGGAAATCTAGGTATCTCAGTTTCGTAAATAGTGTCAATGTCTGATAAGACAGTGGACCAAAACTGTTGAATCTTGGGGCAACTCCACAGTAGGTGCGTTAGAGTACCTTCCTGACTGCAATGTCTCCACCATTGTGTGTCTTCTCCCGCCCTCCATTGAACAAATTCTCACCGGGGTTTAGTACCAATAATGCGCAATTTTAAGGAACATTTCCTTCCCTGCGGTACTACATGATGACGCCCTTGTTCTGTGTATGATATCCTGTCATTCCTTAGTGGAGAACTCACGCTCACATTCATTCTCCCATCTGCGCTGCGCTGTGATTTAGCCTGATGTAGGTTTGCGATGAGAAAGGCGTATATATCTGAGAGTTGTCGCTTATCAGAATAACGGGTGACAATCCACTTTTCAAATTTTATCAGTGGATGATTGGCATGTGGGAGTATGTGGGGTTATGATACCCAGTGTCTCAGGGCAAGATATTGCCATTGGCCATCCGGTGGCAGTCCGTACCTCTTTGTTTTTTCCCTTTTTTCAGGGACTTTGCTGAAGCAAAGTTCAAAGATGGCTGCCAACACTTCCTGGTTGAAGTGGTGGCACCCAATAAGATCTCAGCGCAAGATCAGGAGGGTTCACAAAGTCTTCACGTCCCCAGATATCCAAAATAGTTTTTTCTTTAAACACTGCCAAACTACTGAATGGATTTACACTAATTACCAAAAAAGGTTGCTTTCTGGATCTACAGCTATCTTTCTGCCAAATTTCATGTAATTCGATTCAGCTGTTAGGGATGTATCCCTGTCTAAACTCCCTATAGGAATTGCATGGGGAAAACACATTTTGGGACCTCCTCTTTTCCTCCGCCCCGCTGGACGAATCACCCTGAAACTTTTAAGAAAGCAGCTGAACCGACTGTTGTGTAATTTGGAAAATTTCCTAAAGATTCAAGCAAGTGACACCAAAGTTATTAGCAAAAAACGCTTTTTCTATGGAAACAAGGTCCTAACTGGCGACCTTCAGTAGGTAAAAAAAAATGTGTGCGTGTGTGTGTGTATATATATATATATATATATATATATATATATATATATATATATGTGTGTGTGTGTATATATATATTAAGGAGTTTTGGACATGACTACAGCTCAAACTTCTAGATAGAATTACACTAAATTTGGCAGAACAATAGATTTTGTTCCAAAGATCATGCTTTTTGGTGATTTGATGTCAATCAGGTCAGTAGTTTTAGAGATATTGCAAAAAGAACAATTGATGGACAGAATGCAGAACAATGTCATACATTCACCCCAGTACAGACATCTGGGCCTAATCCATAGTTTTTTTGCTCACCATACCATACCATACCATTCCAGTTTGGACCCAGCCATATACAAATCAGTCTTGACCCTGACCCCAATGAGAACAGTCCAGCCCGAACTGCCAGGCCAGGTCCTCCCTGGACTGGAAACAAGCATCCCAGGACCGGTTTTGGGCTTTCAGTCCTCATCAGCCAGGATAGGTTGACGCCAGTGGCATGGAGAGCACGGGACCCATGTCTGGGCATACCGGTCCCACTCTGGGTGACAAATGCAAAAAGAACAATTGATGGACAGAATGCAGAACAATGTCATACATTCACCCCAGTACAGAGATCTGGGCGTAAATCCGTCGTTTTTTTTGTTTCCATGCCATTCCAGTTTGGACCCAGCCATATACAAATCAGTCTTGACCCTGCCCCCAATGAGAACAGTCCAGCCCAAACTGCCAGGCCAGGTCCTCCCTTGAATGCTGAGAGCTCGTCTGAATCCTTGCCCCCTTTCTCCACCACTCTGCAAACTGATCTCCTGCTGCACTACTGGTTGAGGGATGAAGTCCCCTTGTATGCTGAGGGTTCTTGGGGGGCCAAGAACCCCCCCTGTTACCACCAGTATGTCCCACACAGCGGGATTGCTGAGATTTCATCAGAGGCCCACCCTCTTTGTCCAGCACTCTGCAAACACACCTCCTGGCACAATACTGGTTGGGAGGTGAAATCCCCTTGGATGCTGAGGATCGTTGGGGGCCAATAACCCCTCCTGTTACCACCAGTAAGTCCCACACAGTGAGATTGCTGAAAACTGGTCAGAAGGCCCACTCCCTTTCTCCACTACTTAGCAAACACACCTCCTGTGGCACTACTGGTTGGGGCATGAAGTCCCTTTGGATGCCGAGGGTCCTTGGGGACCAAGAACCCCTCCTGTTACCACCAGTAAGTCCCAACCAGCGAGATTGCTGAGAGCTCACCGGAGGCCGTGCCCCTTTTATCCACACACTGTACAGACTCAAACATCCACTCACACAGCAACTCACAGCCTCATAAAGCCACTAACAAGCCCACTCACACAACCAGACATAAACCCATACAGCCACTTACACACTGACTCTGAAAGGTTAAAGGTTACAGTTAGGAAATACAATTTAAAAACCTTAGAAATTCACTATGAAAAACAAAGGTTGCAGGGTCGTTATAGTTCGGAAATAGCATTAAAAAAACCTTAGACCTTCACTGAAAAAACCAAAGGTTACAGGGACGTTACAGTTTGTCTCAGATTTCACTCATACAAAACCATTAAAATTCAGCAGTTATAGTTACCTGAGCTAACTATAACTTACATCTTTGCAATGCACGGCTTATGACCTCACATATTAGATCACTCATGACATGGTCAGTAACATCACGAATGACATCTCAAATGACATCACTGATGACATCATTCATTGTTAGTGTTTTCTAAACATTAAACATATACTAAGATACTACAAAAGTTGAATTACTATACTTTGTGTACTACTAATGAGTGATACTATTTCAAACATATATTATGTTAGTGGCTGTGTGACTGTGTGAATCCATGTCTGCCATACATCAGCTACAGCCACACCACCGAACTCTACTGGACTGAACATCACTGCATATATCTTGCCTTTGACCCGCCCACCGTACACCGCTGTCATCATCCCCCTGCTAGTCGCAGCTGGATCAAGGCCACTGAAGAACTTCTCATCGGCTCCTTCAGCACAACCACTCTGCCAACACCGACTGATGCCATCAACGCAGCATGCAACCTCCACCAATGGATCTCCAGTCGTGCCGACACCAGCGGCGACCGGGAACAGGTAAGAGCGATGGGGCAGGGCAGGGCGAGGCAGGGGGTAAGCAGACATAACAAAATAGGTATTATCTATTTATTTAATTATACCTATTCTGTTGTCTGTCGGCTCCCCCCCCGTGCGTACCTGTGCCGGCTGCTGCTGGCCGACACCCTGGCACCCCACAAGAGAAGACCAGGCAAACACTCCAGGACGGTCAGCTGGTTCACCCCCGCCCTCCACTAGTCCACACGCACCTGCAGGTGCCTCGAGAAGAGATGGAGATGCTACGAAACCCCGGAAACTCACAACCAGGACGTCAACACACACCACCTCCTCCTGAAAACCACTAAGAAACCAGCCTTCCAAGGCAGAATCAACGCCAACGGACACAGCAGCAACAAACTCTTTGCTATCGTCAAGGAGTTTGCCAGGCCCAACAGAGAGACCACAAATGTTCCCCCTCCCAAGACCTCTGCAACAAACTCAGCACCTTCTTCCACTACAAGAGCTATGACAGTTTCAACACCCTAGACCCGGCCGCCACGTCCACCACCATTGCACACAACCAAGCCACCCCCCAACAGACCGTGCTCTGCTGGACACCGATAATTACAGAAGACATGCTCAAGACCATGAAGAGCATCCACTCAGGAGCCCTGATGGACCTATGCCTGTACCCATTTTCCAGCAGAGCAGCCACCGCCTTAGCCCCCCAGCTTCGCCGCACCATCAACTGCTGCATCAAAACCGCGACCTTCTCCAATGACTTGAAACACACCGAGATCAACCATCTGCTGAAAAAGTCATCCTCAAACCAGACAGGCCTCAAGGACTTCAGACAGATCTCCCTCCTCCCTTGCCCAGCCATGGTCATAGAGGTCATCAACGCCCAGCTCTCTGAGTTAATCGAAGCAACACCTCCCAAACCGGCTTGCGAAACAACCACAGCACAGAGACTGCCATCCTCAAAGCCACAGACTACATCCGCTTCCTACTTGCCCGGGGCGAGACCGCAGCAATCATCTTAGAGCACTCAGCTGCTTTCTACACTGTCTCCCACCGCACCCTAACCACCAGACTCCACAACACCGGCATCCACGACAAGGCTATGGACTGGATCCACTCCTTTCTCACTGGCCGGACCCAGCGAGTCAGACTACCACTGTTCCTCTCAGAACCCACAGAGATCAGCTAAGGAGTACCCCGGGTCCCTTCCTGAGCCCCACCATCTTCAATGTCTACATGGCCCCCCACGCAGCCTTTTGTCAGATTCCACGGACTCATCATCATCTCCTTTGCCGACAACACCCAGCTGATCCTCTCCCTCACCAATGAACCCATAACTGCCAGAACCAACTTCCACTGTGGAATGAAGGCCGTTGTTACATGAATGAAAGACAGCTGCCTCAAGCTCAACTCGGACAAGACCGAAGTACTCATCCTGGGACCCATCCCTTCAGCCTAGGAAGACTCCTGGTGGCCAGCTGCTCTGGGATCTTCCCCCACCCCGACGGACCACGCACGCAACCTTGACATCATACTGGACTCCTCGCTCACAATGAACTGCGAAATCAATGCAGTTTCCTTAGCCTGCTTTCACATGCTCTGCCTACTATGAAAGACGTTCAGATGGATCCCCACAGAATCCAGAAGGACCGTCACCCACACATCCATCACCAGCAGACTCGACTATTGCAACGCACTCTAACTATTGACTATTGCATCACCCAGAACCAGCTCAAGAAACTACAGAACATCCAAAACTCAGCGGCCAGACTGATCCTTAACATCCCCCACCAGAGCCAAATCACGCAATTCCTCGGACAACTCCACTGGCTCCCAGTCAACAAGAGAGTCACTTTCACGATCCTCACTCACGCCTAAAAAGCCCTACACGACGAAGGACCAGCATACCTGAATCACCGCCTCACATTCCACATATCTGCCAGACAACTCTGATCCTCGCAGCTTGCCCTCGCCTCCATCCCCGGGATCCACAAGACCAGAACTGGAGGAATGGGCATTCTTCTGCCTCACGCTACCGGATTCGCCTTTTCTCATATATTATACTGCCCTGAAGAAGCCCATGTTTGGGCGAAACGCGTTGGCTGTTAACACCTTGTGAAGCACAACAGAGAATAAAAGACATCCCAAAATTCATTTATTTGTAATTGTCCACGTTTTACATATTCATATGTGTCTAAATGTTTATTTTTCATATATTGCCTCTCATCCAACCAAATTAAGTCTAGTTATTTTTTACGATCTACAAGCAGCAGATCACTGGAGGTGGGCAATAGGATATACCATTGTGACTAGTTTGGTGGTGCAGTCACCTATGACCCAGCTGCTTTCTATCCTTTCTTTTTAGTCTATTGCTGTGGGATGTTTTCCATAGCCTGTAAATTTAGCGGTAAGCTGCCACAAGATTTACTGTTTTTTCTGTAAGGCTGCTTGCTGAAGATCCACCTAAGTCGTATCCTTTGTTTTTTGTTAATTGCTAAAAGAATATCTCTTCTTTTCCTCCGTAAAGCTTGAATTTCTTTGCCCCTAGAGACTGAATATTAAATGAACTGATACTGAAGAAGCTTATTTGGCTTTCGTGAAAATTCAGCATCCTTGGGATCTTTGGTGAGGGGTAGCTTTTTCTTCTAAGGTTTGCACACCCTTTGTATCTCTTGCACATAGTCTGAGACTATATCTTTAAATATTTGAATGGGATTCCTTTCCACTAATGTGTGTTCAGCCCACAGGGAGAAAACTAATGTATTCATCATATTGGTATTGTTAGAATTCCAAATGATTTTACCTTGATTCAAGGCTATGGTGGCTATGCCATTTTCTTCTGTTAAAGTCCAGGAGGGCATTTGTTGTAGATACAATTCAAGCTTTGTATTTAATATTGCATGGTTGCTACCTTGAACAAACTCAATTAGGAGTAATGAAAACGTATGAACTAAATCGTAGCTAATTATGATACAATCAACAATAGGGAAAACGGCGACCCCCTTTCTTGTAAAAGATGCCGGGACATCCCCATCAACTCTCCCGTTTAGAATCGCACCATTTATAAAATGCAGTGAATCTAATAACATTCTCCCTCATTTGTCTACCTTTACCTTAGGTGGAAAGACTGGGTTAGGAATGATCCAGGCTACTTACAGATTATCATTTTTGTGGGCTTTTAGTGAGGCATTTTCATTTTTGCATTGAAATTAACCATTATTATTATTTGCAAACTTTCTTCAGACACAAGGATAGACTCTATTAATTCAAATATCTCATTTAACAGTACTGTGGTCCAGGAGGGACATAAACATTAAATAAAAAGAAAATATTTGTGGAGCAAACAATTCATTTAGGTACATTTAGGTAGTTTAATCTTGATGCACTGAATATTACTACATGGGAGATGTATTATTTCAAACTCCCACTGAATGTAAACTGGTGGAGGATAGAAAGGCCACCACTGGCGGGGCCTTTCCTGACCCTTTGAGCCGGAACATCGATTACATACTGGTTTTCCCAGTCATATTTGACTAGACTAGGAGGCTTATTTACAAGCCCCTTGCGCCGCCAATGCGCCACTTTTAATTTGTGAAGAAGTGATTTACCAGTGGCACAAGGGGCTTGTAAACAAGCCCCCCCCCGTCTCATGCAGACAAATAATTGTCAAATTACATTGCAGCAACCTATTCAATGTATCCATTTCCAGACCAGCCAAATTTCATGAGATAATCTCCAAATTATTGCTAAAAAGGGTGTTTGGAAGTACTGTTCAATTTATTTTCGACTAGATTCCTCAAAAACCATGACCAATAGACCCCATTTTTTATCCACTGTGAACTGGCTTTGATTTCTTATTTGTCTTACTGCTTGGACAATATATATAGTGAGTGCATCAGTAGAAACTTTATTGTGCACTTGGTAATTTAGGTAAAAAAAGTAAGAAAAAGGATTAACTTCCCTATCTGGTACCTGCCTTAGATTCTGAAGTGAGGGAGATTTATAGTGTATTTCTACAACATCAAAACCATTTATGTGCGGTCTTTCACTGTCCTGTAGCACTCTTGGGGGAATCAAGTTTGACCAGAATTCTACATGCACTATAGATAGGTGGTATGGTGGTATTTTTAGGATACAAGACCAACTTTATTTCTGAGGTGGAAGAGAATGGAGTTGTGGATAATTGCGAAATAACCCTAGAATTGTTTGTCTATTTAGCGGATCATTAGCATTGGGAAAGAGATCCCTATTCTCAAGAATTCAAGAAGTATTAAAAGTAGGTTCTACCTCTGTTAACTCCCAATTTGAATTGATTGATGACACAACACAAGTAGGTAACGTACTTTCCATAGAAGGTTTGGGACCGGTAAATTCAGGCGCAAGTGAGTTTAAAGGAGTTGGTATTTCTTCTACAGGTAAGGGGGAAATAGGAAATACTTGTGCATCTTTAGTGATTGACTTTTTAGGTGTTTTTCCGCTAGCGCCATTAATTCCAGTAATAGAGTGGTCACCTATCACAATCTGTGAAAATTATATTCTTTGAGACCTTCTTTTAGTGATTCTACAGTTTGCGTTTTTTCCCTATCTTCCTGTTGCTATTTACCTTTGTGCTAATAGCCTTTCTTGGTGCAACTTAATTTGTTGTTGCAGTTCCTTCAGGTACTATGACCAAATTTCTTCGTCATGGAACTTTTGCTAATATTAAAAATTGGGAAACTGGGAAGAAGGGCTGAGTCAGAATACAACTCATGATTTGATAATGTTTCTGAAAATAACTTACTAAGGAAGTATACTGTTCCTTTCTCATTCCCCTTCCTCCCTCTTGGTTTTGTTTTGCCTGTTTGAATTGCACTTGACTTTTTTGAGGGTTCCGATCTGATGGCAATTCTGTACTGCTAGGCTCCTTACTTGTTTGATCTCCGACTTCATTTTGTAACCTTGCAGCAGATGTAAAAACATTTGAATTAATGAAAGATTTTAATATTGCAGTTTGAATTTCTAATATGTGATCGGAATTAGAGGTTGTCTTTCCAGAAGTGTTAAAATGGATTCAAGTATCTTTCGCAATTCCTGCAAGGGTTCGGAGATGTGAACATAATCTTTTGTGTGATGGAAAGATGAAAGAGGAAAATCAGGCAGGCGGGACAAGTCCACCTCAATTTCAGAGACATTCTTCAGTGTACTATTAAAGAGTTCTAATGCCTCCTTCAATGGTTTATTCCTTGCAGCATTAGATGACTGTCTCAACTCTAAATTGGGTAAAGTATAATCGATTGAAGGTACATGGAACAACCTCAGGAGCTGTCTGCTGTTTGACTTTATCAGTAGATGGACAAATAATGTTTATTTCTGCATCTAAAAAATCCTTTGGCACTGGATCCGTCTTATTTGTTACTCAAACATCATGCTGTTCAGCAGCAATAGATCGTTGTGTTACCTTTGCAGTGTATAGGAAATAACCCTTCGATGTCAGTTTATTGCTTTGCCATTTTGAATATAATATATTCATCATTGGTCTGAAACTCTATTCCTTTCTGAGTACAATAGATGGAACAATTTAATTTGCGCAACATGTCTCGACCCTGACGATTCACTGGACTGGAATCACATATCACAAAATTGTGCAGATCGGCAAACGATCCAATTTGTGCCTTAACAGGCTCAGTTACAGGGATTAACCTTTTTATTTATTTTTTAATTTTATTTATCATTTTAAAGCGTAACGTAAAGGTAACAGACAGGTCACATTGAAATCAGAGCTGATACAAATACAGAGACAAAATGAATACATTAAAGATATCTGGATAGCAGCGACAAATCTCAACAATGATGGTCCCTTAAAGCAAATGTTTCATTACAACCGCGAGGCACTTTCAGGCAGAGGAGATATGAGTTGGGGCAAATAAGGTAGAAGAGTGACTATATTCACTACTTGTGTGTATGGCAATAAAGAGGTCAAGTGCTTAGGCATGTATATGTCATTTTGGAGCAAGGATCCTATATCTAAAAAATAGAGCTGGAGGAAGGAAGTGTCGTATTAACTGTTTGTTTGGGTCGGGTTATGGAGGGAGGTGCGTTGGTGACGTATGAGTTATTGCTTCAGTGCATGCAGCCGCCCATGTGATGAACGGGGCCCAGATGTCTTTGGGTCGTGATGCAGTGGGCAACAGATCCCAGTACGCAGAGAGCATCTCCTGGCAATAGGTAATGTCTCTCATCCACTTATTGACGTTTGGAGCCTTTGGTGACCCCCAGTGTATTGCAATGCGGCATTTGGCTAGGAGGAGCAACGTGGCCGAAAGGCATCCAGTGCCAGGAGGGGCGTCAGCCACGTGACCAAGAAGAGCTGTGAGGGGAGTTCGGGCGTGTTGGAAGCCTGTCACTTCATGAATATTTTCAAACACCCTACCCCAAAATAATGAGAAGGGGCCGCAGAGCCATGTCAAGTGTAGGATGGAGGCTTGTGTGTCCGCACAGCACCAACATGTGGCGTCTGGTTGCAGGCCCATTTTATGTAGTTGTAATGGTGTGCTGTATAACCTTTGCAGTTATTTGAAATGTATTAACTGCAGCTTGTAATTTGGAGAGAGGCGTTTAAGTTGGGCACAGCAGAAGGGCCATTGTTTCTCAGTGGGTGGAGGGTCAAGGTCTGAGGACCACTACGTCAGCTCAGTAGGTGTCGTGATCGGGGTAGACTGTTGTGTGATGTTGTAAATGCTGGTAACCAGCTTCTTGGGTGAGGGATTCATTAATATGTTTTCCATCGAGAACAGGGGTTAAGGTGCAGCAGGAAAGGAACTATGTATTTGCCGACAGTTAGCTTTGAGTTGGTGGTAAAGTAGCAATTCCAAAAGGGGGGGGGGCGTGAATTGTCTGAGTTTTGTGTCCGAGGTAGGAATTCCCTGGCTGGATACAGGTCGGCAAAAGTAGATAGTCCCATCCGGCGAGCTCTTTGGATAGAGCCAGTGTCTTGCATTGGGGGAAAGCTAATGGTGATGGGCTAGTGTCATGGGTGGGGTGTATAATATTGGAAGTTTTGTGCGTCGTCGAAATCCCTCCCATGCCCAGTGTAGAGTTTCCCCTGTATTGATTTCCGCGTTTGGACGTTTGTAGGGATAGTAAATAGAGGCTGGTTGTGGTGCTGAGAAAGCGTCATCCTTTTCTACAGCCACGTGTGGTTGAAACGGGACGGGGTGGACCCAATAATGAAGGTATTGAGCCAGAGCGCTCAGAGCATAGAGTTCAAAGTCCGATGCCCCGAGACCTCCCTGTGACAATGGCAATGTCAGGACCTCCCAGGAGATACGCAATGGTTTGTCCGCTCAGACAAGAGAGATTAAAAGGGAGCGTAGATGTTTAAAAAAGGCCTGAGTGAGAGGAAGGGGAATATTGACAAAGAGGTACAGGAACTTAAGCAGAATAATCATTTTAGCGATTGCTATCCTACCCGCAAGCGACAGCGGCAGTTTAGCCCAAATGGCGATTTTGCTCTCCAGACAGTCGATAAGACACCCATAGTTCAAGCGCCAGATCTCTTGTAGCTCCCTAGAGAGCCATATCCCAAGGTATTTGACCGCTGTGTCCGCCCAGGTGAGTGGGAAGTCTAGGTCTAATACAATTGGGGCAAGTGTTAAGGG
Organism: Triturus cristatus; assembly: GCF_964204655.1. NCBI lineage: Eukaryota > Metazoa > Chordata > Amphibia > Caudata > Salamandridae > Triturus > Triturus cristatus. Next base: position 251,219,643 of record NC_140580.1, on the reverse strand, counting down.
GAGGAGGGTCGATTTGGACCAATTAACCTGTATGTCTGACATGCCTCCGAAGAGGAGAATCTCGCATAGCACCGGGTTGAGGTTTGTTTCAGGCTCGCGGACGTATAGTGTGATGTCATCTGCATACATTGATATGATCAAGCCTCTGTCTGTGAGGCCTAGTCCCCGGGCCAGTGTGGTGTTGGCCCAACCTTGCAGCGAGAGGTTCCATAGCTATCCCAAATAATAAAGGGGACAAGGGGCATCCCTGTCTAGTGCTGCGGGCTACGGGGAACGGTTCCGAAAGCAAGTCATTAACTTTGAGTATGGCAGTCAGGTTAGTATAAAGCAAGTGTATACGTTTCAGGAAGTTTAGACTTATGCCGATCCTGGGGAGTATGGTGAAAAGGAATGGCCACTCCAGGGAGTCGAATGCCTTTGTGGCATCTAAAAGGCGGAGAGCGCTGGGAGGTTAGGGTCTAATTGATGAAGTATGCCGAAAAAGGTGCGAAGGTTATGGGAGGTGGATCTCTCGGCAATGAAGCTGGATTGGTCTGGACTAGCGACAATGGGTAGGAGCGGCTTTAATCTATTGGCATTCAATTTGGCCAGTATTTTTGCATCAATGTTAATAAGGGAAAGTGGGCTGTAAGTGTCGCACTTATTTGCTGGTTTATCTGGCTTCAGAACTGTCACGATCACAGCTTCGCGCATTGTCGGGGGGAGGTGGCCTATTTTGAGGGATTCTTGGTACACTTCTAGTAGGTGAGGGGCAAGTTCAGTAGCGTAAGTTTTATAGAAGAAAGCTGATAGGCCGTCTAGGCCAGGCGCTTTCTCTCCAGGTAAGCTGTTAATGTCCTGGACAATATCCTCTTTGGTGAAGGGCACATCTAAATATTCGCAGTGGGCGTTACTCAGCCAGACCAGTTCAATGGAGTCCAGATAAGTCTGCAGCTCCGAGTGGGGGCAGTCCTGAGTCGTGGTATAGAGGGACTCATAGAATCTCCTCATTCTGTCTAATGTGGCAGATTGCCCACGTACAGGGTCGGAGTTATCCTCCAAGAGCTCAGTGATGTACGCGGAAGTGCATTGTTGTTTGAGTGTGTGAGCGAACGCTCTGCCTGGGCGATCCCCCTCTCCGTACCTACGGGCTCTGGCATGTTTACCCAGGAAATAGGTTTCGCGGAGCTCTTCGTCATCATATTTTGAAGTTTTCTCACGAATAGTGACGAGGTGCGACTTTAGACCCGTTTGGAGGTATACCATCTCTGCCTGTTGTATTTCTTTCTCTAATTGTTCCAGGGACAAATGGATGGATTTTAACACCCCCGATTGCTTAGAGATGCAGACCCCATGTATGACAGTTTTGAAGGCTTCCCAAAGTATGGAGGGGGAATCCACGGATTTTATGTTTGTAGCGGATTTTATGTTTGTAGCGAAGTATTGCAGAAGTTCCTCATGGACCTCCTCTTGAAATACAGTGTCACGCAGGGCATGCGGTGGCAATCGCCAACTAAAGGCGCGCAGAGCAGTTAATGGCACCGACCAGATAAGCTGGGCCAGAGAGTAATTGGACAGTGTGCCCGGTGCGTGTTCAATGCTGGTGGTCCAGGAGGCCACGTCCTGTGTGACCAGCCAGAAATCCAGCCGGGACCAGGCGTTGTGACAGGTGGAGATGCACATGCCCTCACGAGTGTCTGGGTGCCATGAGCGCCAAATATCTATTAGGCCATAGTCCAGAGCAATGGAGTTGAGTACTTTGGTAGTTTTGGGGTGTAGCTGCCTGGAGGTTCCAACCCTGTCCAATGAGTACTGCATGACTGCATTGAAGTCGCCCCCTCAAATAATTGTGTCTTCCCCAAAAACCGTAATCTTGGACCAAACTGTTCCGCACAGGAATGGGTCATCAATGTTAGGGCCATAAACATCCGCTAGGGTCAGCGTCGTTGTGTGTATTGCGCCTTTTAGCAGTACATAACAACCCTCAGGGTCAACAAGAGTCAAGTGTAGTCCAGCCAACATTACGACGGATCAGGATAGCAGTGCCTTGGGCATAGTTAGAATACGTGGCTGAGTGGATCTCCCCCCAATACCTATTGTGTAGCTTGGGGTCTGTGGCGTGCATAAGATGCGTTTCTTGGGGGGAGGGGTGGAGCTTGACGCGAACCAAGATGGCCACGTAGGAGAGCTCCGCGAGCCATAGGTGCCACTAACAGACAATCCTGTCCCCTAACCATTACCTGATAACAGAAACAACAGAGAAACGCTCTGGCACGGCGGTGCCACGGATTGATGTGTTCTGGGTCTGGCTCGGAGCACCACAAAGGCGATGGCAGGAGGAGAGGCCCACCTACTACGCAACTGAGAGAGAAGTGATCGCGCTCCCGGTGGCTCCCCACCGAAGTCCTTCCTGAGACGAGGCTGTGCACGCCCGATTTGCGGGCCGGCCGAGCTGAGCCCAGCGGGGGGGACAAGCCTGGTGCCCTGCGTTACTTCTGTGAACTGCAGGAAGGTGCGTGCGGCACAACCTCGACCCTGCTGCGGCTGTGCGATTGGTGGGGCCCGGGCTATGCCCGCTGCGGGGTGATGAGTAGGAAAGAAGTCTAAGTCCACAACCCCCCCGCTCAGCGTGTGGCGCTGCCCTCCCAACATACCCTACTACAACTGCAGGATGATTGGGACTGCCCGGGGCCACTGAGACCATCCTCAGCTGGAGAGCGCGAGTGTGCTCCGGAGGCTGTCTGAAGCGCACTTTGAGCTGGGACACCAGGTGGAGACACACTGCGCAGAACTGGTGCCTGGCCGATTGTTTACCGCCTGTCTCCCGGACCTGCTACATAGCTTTTTGCTGATTGCGGAGCACCACCGAGTGAAGGCGAAGAGCGCTGCTGCCCTGATAGACTCGCACGGATCTCAGCTTACGGTGCGGCTAACAGGCAGCATGCCGAGAAGTGTCCTGTTGGAGTGCGGGGTCCGCCAGCTCGTTGTGAAGTCCCTGGGCGCCAGACACTGCTGGCTGATTAGCGCCACGCCATCCTCTGTTACTGCAGCACCCAGGAGGGTGGGACAGCATAGAGATCTGAGTCCCTCGCTGGGAATGCCTGCTGTTGAATGAGCAGGTCGTTGGCCAATTACTAGTTGTGCTGATTCAGGACCCTAGCCACAGGGGAATTTTGATTCTCTCATATTCTTCGCGTGCTTGAGGAGCGCATCGCACGTGACAGGTATACTTGCTGGTGGGTTTTTCACTTGAATTGTGCTTCGGCGCAGTGGCAACTTCCCTGGCGCCAGGGATTCCACATTGACATGTAGCTGGTGGCTTGGCTAACACCATGGGCCGGGTAGACAAGATGCAAAACAAACTACCATTTGATGCAGAAGCCACCAGACATAAAGAGGCAGATCGGGCTCGTTCTGCAGACGCTAGATTGAAGATGTCGGAGGAGGAGGACGGCGATGTGAAGCAAATGTTCGCCACCATCCCAAAAAGTTTAATGACTATGGAAGGTAAAATAGATTATCTAATCTATCATATGGATAGGATGTCGGAAAGGCTTGATAAACAAGCGGAGCGCACAAACATGGCAGAAAGACGGATCACGGAGGTTGAAGAAGCCCAAACCGGAGCAGATCAAATACAGAAACAAATGGCCAAAACCATTTTAGACCTAGAAGACAAGACGGAGGATTTGGAGGCCTGCTTGCACCGCAGTAACTTACGCATAACGGGCCTGCCGGAGATAACCCCGATGGGAAACGCTGAGCAATTTGTTGAGAAGCTCCTGATCTCTCTCCTGGGCCGTGAAACATTTTCGGACATATCTGTAGTTGAAAGAGCTCATCGCTCACTGGGACTGAGACCTGTTCCGGGAGCCCAGCCACGCCCGGTGATAGCTAAACTCCTGAATTACCGCGACTCGGCTCTGAGGTGCGCCAGAGAACTGGGAGGACTTCGGTATGAGGGCTCAGCTGTCTCCCTCTATCCAGATTTCACAGCTAGAGTGCAAGAGGCGCGCCGCCAATACAACCCTCTCAAACGACAACTTCGGGACCACAACATCACATACGCCATGCTTTATCCTGCTAAACTGAAGGTCACCATGAATGGCTCCGCACGTATACTCACTGATCCGAAGATGCTGCAGAAGGTACTGAAGGATCTTCTCAAGCAGACAAGGCAAGAATTGAAACAGGATGGAGCAGCGGAGACGGAGGCGAAAGCAGGAGGAAGCTCTCTTGAGACCAATGACTAGACCAATGGCTACTAGCTTCCAATAACAGTCGATAGCGCCTTATTAGTGTGTCTTCACTTTCGCTATGCTGGACACCTTCTGTAGTAGGCGTCATGGAGCCCTGCAACTTCGCTAATGCTGGTGCGCTGCTGTACGGAGCACAGAGGTCTACACCCGCCACCAGTAATCGCAAGTACAAAGGGACATTTTTGAAATGCTTGATAAAACTGCTGGTAGTTGTGGGGGGGGGGGTGGAGAGGGCCCTGTAGGAAGTCGCTTGGAATAGCATCCGCGAGTGGTTTCCCTTTTGTCTTTCTCCATTTATTTACAATACATATATATATGTCAATGTTCCCTCGATGTTGCAAGGTGGTTAGTTGACATGCCATTATTTCGTTTTATATGAGTGGTATCGCTGAAGGGTTCATAGCGATGCTAAGGTAACATCCGCCCCTGCGTGTTACACACTGTGTAGTCGATAACTGGGATGGTTTTTCCTTTGGAAGGGGGGGGGGTGAGACATCTCGCGATGCCCAGTTGGGGTTGGCATGGTGTGGTCGGTGGGGTTGTATGAGTGTCACTGTATTGTTGTTTTAAAGTTCGCCCCTTCCTGCAATAGATGTCCCTGGCTTTGACGATACATTGCATCATGACCCCAACACATAGCAAGCAGAAGCAGATGTGCCAGTTCGAGTCCCTTGCCTTACAAACTGCCATTACACACTTATAGTTAATGGACACTAAACTGCGGCTCCTGACGTAGAACGTTAGAGGCCACAATGACCAACGTAAGGCCAGGAAGGTTATGTCCTATCTCATAAGACACAACATTGATGTAGCGCTCCTCCAGGAGACACACCTCCCAGTATCTAATCTCCTACCACTCCGGAACAGAATAAGGGGCACGTTCCACGCAGCAGGATTCACCTCACCCGCCCGAGGCGTGATGACATGGATCAATCCAGCATCCAGACTTACACTCGAAGAATTACATACAAATGAGCGATACGTGGCGTCCAGATGCAGGGGACGATGCGCAGATTATATATTGATAAATGTATACGGCTCAAACCATGATTGCCCACAATTTTATTCCGACCTCCTCACTATAGCAAGGTGGCTGCCTGATGCACCGCAGATTTGGGGGGGGGGGGGGGGGTTTAACTGCACGCTTCACCCTGACCTTGATCGCTCTGGAGGGCCACCGAGACCCCGCACATGGACAGCAGAGGCCATTTCAGATGCTCTTATGGCACTGAACCAGTTTGATGGCTGGTGTTTTCGCTCATCCCTGGCTGGAGGCTTCACACATTACTCTGCACCCCATGACCTCCACACCAGAATAGATTACTGGTTTCTATCTAGGTCATTACAAAGTTCCCTTAGAGACTGTGAGGTGTTTCCCCGCAGCTATTCTGACCATTCCCCGGTGCTTCTGGCTTTGGCCGCCCCAGTCAAGAGGCCACCCCCGTTTACATGGCGATTTCCTCCTTATGCCCTCTTAGATGAGCTATTCAGAGCTGAGATGCAAGAGGCTATGGAAACCTTCTTTGAGACGAATATTGGGTCTGTGCCACACTTCGCCACGGTTTGGGAAATGTTTAAGGTGTATGTAAGGGGAGTGGCGATCTCCAAACACTCTGGAGTGCTCCGATCGATCAGAGACCGGTTGAGGCATTTAGAGCGAACACTAGCAGATTTGGAAAGAGCAACACTCACCACTGACGATCCTACACTGCAGGACTCACTGAAAACTACACTTGAAGAATATCACACCAAAACTGACAGAGAAGTGAAGCTCTTGGGTAAATACGCAATAGCCAGAGTGTATGGAGAGGGAGAGCGCCCGGGCGCAACCCTAGCTAATCTAATGAAAGGTCGTAGAGAGATCTCACACCCCATAGAATTGTCCACCGAAACTGGCGAGGTGCTGACAGATACCGAAGCGGTGGCGGGTCGTTTTAGAGAATATTGTGCGGCCCTCTACCAATCTAGATCTAATACCGCACAAACAGATATTCTGGATTATTTGGAATATATTCAATTGCTCTGGCTACTGGACAACCATAGAGAATACTTGATGCGCCCGCTGGAAGCGTGGGAAATCAAAGCTGCTATTTCTGCGATGTGTGCAGGTAGTGCCCCGGGGCAGGACGGACTCACAGTGGGATTTTATAAGACATTCCAGGATCTACTGGTGCCTTACTTGCTTACTTTATTTGAAGAAATGGCAGAGGAGGGGAAGGTGCCCCCCACAATGCGAGAGGCACTCCTGGTTGTTATACTGAAACCTGGCAAACCCCCGGATTGTTGCTCCTCCTATCGACCGCTATCCCTATTGAATGTTGACACAAAGATATACACCAAGGTCTTAGCGAACAGACTTGACCCATTGATGCCAACCTTAGTGGGAGTAGAACAAAGAAGTTTTATATCAGGCCGTACTCTTACATACAATCTCCGCACTGTATTTGGAGCTATACAACACACCGCCCCTGCCACAAAAGCGGATGCCCTTTTTTTAGATGCTGAAAAAGCATTTGATTCAGTGGAATGGAAATTCATGATGCAGACTCTGGAACGCATGGGACTGGGCAGTGTTTATCTGAGCCTCATTAGTACGCTCTATATGAATTCCACTGCCAGAGTTAGGGTGGGTGATGTGGTCGCTGCCCCGCTGGGGATATTTAGGGGCACCAGACAGGGCAGCCCCCTATCACTGCTGCTATATGCCCTGGTAGTTGAACCACAAATATGCGCGCTGCGGGAATATCACAGCCATAGAGGGATACGGTTTCCAAACTACAACCTCATTATTTCCTCATACTCAGACGATACTCTCCTGTATATTAGGGATCCGGCTGTTAATGTGTCTCCAGTGCTGCGGGAGATAGTACACTTCGGAGAGTTGTCAGGCCTTAAAATAAATTGGGTGAAGTCTGTGATCTTCCCCCTGACTTCAGCAACTACCCCTGAAGAACTAGACTTCCCATTGCAGTGGTCTAATGACCCAGTGCGCTACCTGGGGATACAAATCCACACGGACCCGGATCTTGTTTTCCATGAGAACTATGGCCGCTCTGTTGCTAGATTGGAAGATGATATTGTGCGGTGGATACGTCTCCCCCTCTCCCTATTAAGTAGAATATCTTTAATGAAAATGGTGGTCCTGCCCCGCTTTCTCTCTCCTGGGCCAATAAGCCTCCCCGCGCCAGCTGGAAACTTTTGGTCCCGCCTTATTCGATGGGCGGACTGGGTGCGCCGGATCTTGATCTATATTATCGGGCAGCCCAAGCCTCACACGCCTATCTCTGGCTGCACCAGCAGCCTCCCCCACCACATTTGTACATAGAACGTGTCACACAAGCCCCTGCACATTTGGCAGCCGCTCTACACCACCCACCCAGTAGAACTACCACTACCCTGGACTCGATTAATGCCACGGTTCATGCTTGGCTCAACCTTATGAACAGGCAAGCGGCAGCTATACTATACTCGCCTAATACGCCCATAGCTTGGTGCGAATGGATACCAACTTTAACTTCCCCAGAGATGCTGGTAGCGCTGTGCACCTTAGGACCGAACACGATAGGAGATTTTTTCAGGGCCGGAAGGGGCAGGGAAGGTTTGGACCATCTAGAGAGAGAGCTGAGACCCATGCCACTGACTGAGTTCCATTATTTCAGAGCCCGGAGCGTGCTAAGACGATTGCTGGGCGATGAAATGCTGGAGCCCCAGGAAGTGGCCACCTTTATCACATTGATTCGAGCAACATCCCCTAAACGTATAGTTGCTAGGATATACTTCCAGACACAGGAGCTGTATAGAGACCGTCACAATAAGGCCCAACTAGAATGGCAAGCGGACCTTGAACTGGACATAGATGACGCCATGTGGAAGTACTGCTGCGAGGCCACTAAATGTGTCTCACTAAATGGACGCCATAGACTCATACAGTTAAAATTTTTGAACCGCATTTATTATATACCAACGCGCCTCCATAAATACGGGTTACGTGATGCGCCGAACTGCGACCGCTGTGGTGCTCCAGAGGCTGACTTTCTACACCTAGCCCTACACCTTGTCCACCAATAGCAAGATACCCCAGATCCGCTACTAGCACTCCTAGGTTATTCAAAAAAGGTGCAGAAACCCATTAGACGCTTGATAGACATGGCGCTCTTAGTCGCCAAACAAGTATTGGCGATGCACTGGTCCAGAGGCCCCCTCCCCACATTGAAGCAATGGTCCAGAGATATGTTTTACTGCAACACGCAAACAGAAACCTACAGTGAGCTCCTCCCTCCTAGAAATCGTCAGAAAAACTTCTGGGGTCTATATGCCACCTACATTCAGACTCGAACTCCAGAATGCGCAGTAACGCCTCCACTGGCAGAGGAGAGCCTGCAGACATAATAGATACAACAGAAGTATCTGGTACTGGTACATAAGCTTACACAACAAAGTGCAATAACTGCCCAAAGCTGTGATAATACTGAAGGGAATGACCTAGCTGTATTCAGGCAACTACTCGAATGGTGAAGTCATGTATTGTAAGATCTGATTATTTGTTGTGACCTGTCGTCATGGTAGAGTATCATCTGAACATTGATTGTAAGGAGCGCCTGTGATGATTAGACTTTTTATTTTGTTCGAATTTTTTCATTGTATGGAAATTGATTTCATTTTTTATGTTGCTTGAATTTTTTACGATTTGTTTGTTTTGTATTATTGAAATGGGAAAAATAAAACGATGAAAAAAAAAGAGGCATTTCTTGAAGGAAACAAATATAAATGTTGTGCCTGATCAAGTAGGCATGTGTAAGCCTGGCCTTCCTGTGGTTATTCAAACCGCATCTGTTCCAGGTTAGAAACGTTACTTCGTCATTTAGCGTGCGGTGTGGTGCAGTGCGGGGGCCGCTTGCTTGTGATGAGCGGTCTGTTGATTAAATGAAATATGGCATCGCACTTGGAGCTTATTTGTCGCGTAGTGTGATAGGAGCTGTGTCACATGATACTCGGAGAAACGGACAGAGTGAGTGACCTTGAAATAACCACAAACAACCAACTAAACATACATAAAACCGTACCCCACCCCCACCCCTCTCCCACTACCCAATTAGGGGTGATTTGGGGCCAAGCTAGCGATGCGCGCGTTCAACCACAAAGACTGCTGAAAGGGCTGTTGGGAAGAGGTTGCGAAGCAAAGTCTTGACATAGGGCTCCATTTTGGGGATAGCCATAGTTTCCGAAATGCCAGCTATGCGCAGGTTGTTGCGCTGAGACCGCGCTTCCAAGTCTTCATTTTTATCTTTTATGACTGTTAGAACTCGTTCCATGTTAAGGAGGTGTTCTTTAGAGTCGACTTGATACTCATGGGCTTCTTCCGCGCAGTTTTGAGGGGCGTCCAATCAGGTTTCGTGAGTGTTCACTTGGTGCTTTACCATGTCAAGCCCTGCCAACAGCGCGTCAAGTTTAGTGTCCATAGACCTGAGATTAGATCGGACCTCCAGCATTATGGCACGCAGGTCTTCATCTTGTTTCTCAGGGGTCTGGGAGGGTTCACTTTCTGGCTCAGAGCCTGCATCCCCAGCACGGGTTAGGCGCTTATTCTCAAAAGTTTTGACTGCTTGGGGTCATTTTTCCCCATGGCTCAAGGTGTGTGCAGCAAGTGGGCTGGTTGAAATGGTGCACACAGAAGCGTTGTGGTGCCGCTGCCACTAGGATTCATGAACACAGGAGAGGGCGCCAAGATATCAGTTGTGCCAGTTGAGCTCTAGGCCTATTGAGGGGCCGAACAGCACTCAGGGGGCCCAGACGGGGTTTTTGGAGTAATGCCACAAAAGGGTGGACTGGAGCGCAGCAACCCCAGAGGTGACGAGAAGCAGCACCCTCTAAGGAGCCCGACTCCACCCCAATCCGGCACCTCCACCGCACTCGCCTAGCAGCCCACGGCGCTATGTCCCAGGGCCTAGCTAAACTCAACCAGACCAGAAGCAGACAAGCAACCCGTGAGGCCTAGGGATGGCCTCACAGCGACCACCACAGGCGGCAGAAACCACGCCAGCCAGCACCCAGATTTGAAGAATTAGGGCCCTATGGCCGACTCATGTGGCTTCAGGGTCAATCTTCTAGGTTTTGCCGCTTTGCCATGGGACAGCTCCCGCAGTGTGGACCGGCCCTCACTCCTCCAGGCACCACAGTGGCAGCCACCGGCTCCCTTGCAGACTCTCCTGCGGCCTGTATCACCACAGGGCACACCGTAGCTCCAGGGACAGGCAGGACCTCAACAGCGGGTGTGAACAGCTGGGCGCTCCACCGGAACTCGCCAGTGCCTGCCATAGTCAGGGACCACACCGGCTTCCATACAGGCCACGGTCGCCACTCGGCATCAGCACGGATCGGCGGGGCGCTCCGATGGCCTGCGCAGCTATGCCGACCCGTCCAACGCTCTTACACAGCAGTCGCGGACAGGATGTGGAGGGTCTCGGCCATGGGACGGCTGCAACAATTCACGCAGCGGCCAGCCGGATCAGCTCAGGAGCGGAAGGCCACGCAATGGGGATCGCTGCCCGGGCAAGTCCCGTCCACGGGAGCACTCCGCTGCGCCACCCCAGTAGCCTCCGTCCAGATGCACCTCGCAGCCCCAAAAAAAGTATTAGCGTGTTCCTTGTCTTGTGCCAGATCGAGCACAGTAGAGCAGGGTGTGCCAGCCCCCCGTTGTTCCAAGGATGATGCAGGATAGTGTGCCCGGCCGGCAGAGCCCCTTTAGAAGGCGGCCATCTTGCTGCTCGGCCGAGCCACGCCCCCCTACAGTGACTCCCACAACTTGGATTCTTTCTCCCGAGAGGGGTAGGTTTGGAACTTCTGCTGTTCTCACAGTGGAACGGGTAGCACCAGTGTCAACGAGAAACAAAATAGGTGTTCCTTTTACCTTGCCGTCCACATAAGGACCACTCTTGTCTACCTCCAGTGATGTACCAAGCACGCATTCCTCCTCCCCTCTCAGGCACCATCATTGGGACAAATCCCTGTCCTCAATCTGTATCAAGTATTGTTGGGTTACCTTCGGGTTGGTGTCAATTTGATCATTAGTAAGGAATCTTATGTTCACATTATATTTTTGAACTGCAAAGATTAGAGGCCCCCTGCTACTAATGAGAAGTTCACCTAGGCAGGGAAATACATACTGTAAAGTTCCTAGGGCAATTTCAACACATGTTTAAAAATACATAATGAAAATATATTCAAGAGAAGAGAACGTCCCTCAATATACAAAAATATATTTTACTAAATATTCTCTACATTGAATATACAGTATTTTGATTAATATGACTGAAACATCACCATTTCATTCTACATGCGTACTACATTCATTCATATACTCATACATACAAATCACAAACATTATTGGCTTCTTTTAAATATTCTGCATATTTGATTTTTGATGGTTACAAACGGGCAATAATACAATGTTCCAGTTTTAATGACAAGATTGCACTATTTATATATCCAATCGAGGAATGCACCATTGAGAGATGTGGCAATTATTCATCTTTCTACGTGCGTTTCAGCAGAAACCTGCCTTCTTCAGGAATGCCACTTCCAAAATATTTCTCAAGTAGTGCTAGTCGCATGAGGTAGAGAGGTGTGTCCTCAATACCAGGCAATCACTTCATACGCCAGTCCCATTGTAAGGTTAAAGTGGGATCAAATGCATATTGTGTCCAAGGAGCTCAAATGATGCTCCTGAATACTGATATGGCGTGGTTTTATAAAAGAAATCTGTATGTGGACTGGTCCTGGATGAACAGTATTTTCCAGGAGGCAACGAGCTGTGTGTGTCCAATTCCTGAAGCTGCACTCTACATGGAGGAGGATGGGCCTCCAGGAAGAATGGCTCGTTGCCAGGAGAGCTGGAGGACAGAGAGAGAGAGTGGGTGCACAAGTTGGAGCTAGCTAAGCTCAAAATGGATGGTCAGAAAGACATAGAGAGCAAGAAAATAGAGCTGGGGATGGAATTAGAAATGAACAAGTTAGCCTCAGAGGAAAAGAAAATGCAGTTTGAGCATGAGTTGAGAATGAGGGAGCTTGATTTGGAGCTCGAGAGGCTCGAGGCCATGAGTGTCTCAGCCCAGCAAAAAGAAATGTGTGTAGCTCAAGAAGTGAGCTTTGCTGAGTTAGTGGTGGAGTCCAGGTCAGATGGTGGTAGCAAAATTGAATTGTCTAGTGCTGAGGGAGTGGTACACACACCCAGAGATATGGCGCCTGACTTGAAGTGGGTTAACATACACCAGGACGTTCGAGGAAATGAGGTAACCCCAGTGGTGCACAGTGTTCCTGAGGTAAATTGGGAAACTGGTGCAGGGGTTCATGGTCCTAGTGGTGGGAGGGACACTATTGACTCTAGATGAGAGGTGCAGGGAGTGGGGTTCCCCCAAGGTTGAAGTCCTGGTGTGAGTGTGAAGACTGCCCAGAAGAGTGTGGGTTGAGTGACTGAGACAGTCAGATACTGTCTTGCCAATCTCAGAAGAGTGGTGTGGGGTACGTGTGCGAGGCACTGGATGGTGAGGTGAAGGATAGTTTGGTGGGGTTATATGACCCAAATTGTGGAGAGCATATTGTAAGTCCCTATTTTCCAGAGCTAGACCAACACCTGTTGGAGGGTGAGCCCTCTGACCCCAGGGAACTCACATTGGAGGCAGACTTTTTGGTGGATTCCAGAGGGTCTGAAGAGGCACTGGGGAGTGACCCTAAGAGGAGTGGCTCAGGTATCTTAAAGCCCAGGGAGGTGGGAGAGGTTCAGAGTAGCACAGCTAGGTCCCAGTGTAGTGGGATGGGTGTAGGGGCTCACATCCTGTCTCAGTGGAGAAGGAGTGAGTGTGGGACTGCGTGTCCCAAGGTGCCCGAAACCCGGTCTCAGGACCTGGATGGTTCCATAAGGGAACACCAGGTAGGGAGCCTAGGCTGTATAATGTAGTCCATAGGGGGATCTAATAGTGTCAGGAGAATTGGGAGTGTCTGTAACCAGACCTCCATCAGTTCTGGTGTCTGGCAGTGCCACTCCTAAGTGGAGGGTGCAGAAGTCCAGATTGAGGGGTAAGAGGGGGAGAGAGTCACCAGTGGGAGAACCAGTGGGACGGGGGCCAGCCAGAAGGACTGAGCCCCATAGGAGTAACCATGGCGACACCACTTCTGACCTGGGGGATCTTTGCGTACTGTCAGATGGACAGGGGGTGAGATATCTGCGGCAGGCAGACTGTCACACAACACATGAGTTATGTGTTACCCTCGGGGGGACCATGTGTGCTCCCAAGGAAGTCCGGTGCGCCAGGCAGATTCTTATACCACTCTAGAGGAGTGTGTTTCCCTTGGGGGGGGGGGGAGGTGTGAAGTACACCAAGGGTTGCCAGGCATAGGTCCAGCCTAAGGGTACGGACCCTGGGTTGGAGGGCCAGGTTCAGGGTATCCCACCTGACCTGGAGGAAGGGGCAACTGCTAACAGTGCCCTTACCAGTTTGTCTTCTGGGAGTACCTCTCCAGGTGGGAGGGTGCAGGACCTCAGTAAGGTGGGCTGGGAGAGGGCAGCAGACCCTAGGCTGGGATCCCAGTTGCAGGATAGAACCCCTGAACTGGTGGGCAAATTGTGCAGGACACCTGCCATAGGTGCCCTAACAATTCTGGAAGGGGGTACTGCTCCAGGTGGGAGGGTACAGAGCCCCCAGGAGGAGGAGGATCGGGTGTGGGAAAGCCCACCCCAGTCTCCTGTCCAGCCACTGGGTACAGGCCCGGTGTTGGTGGGTCAGTGTCAGGATGTCATACCTGACCTGACAGGGGGGAGAGTGGACAAAGTGTGCCAGGCACCTGGGGCTACCGCCCCCGCTCTTTGACGCCACAGAGGTTTGAGAGCCCTGAGAGGCATAAGGCCTGGGTCTCATCACTGACAACTGTCAGTGACCACTGTGGCTTACTGTCTATCTGTTGGGACACACCTGTGAGCAAGCTAAGGTTAGGTGCTGCACAGATGGTGTCCACAGGTGAGGAGAAGGGTTTCCCATGGGTTAGCTTCATAGGCCCTGAGAGTATGGACAGAGGTATCCAACTGGGTTCAGATTAGATTAGAACTGGAAGATGCCCCTGCTGTTGCGGGCTAGGCCAAAGCAGAGAAGCCCATCAGGGTAGTGATTGGTCTCCCCTGCGTTTTGGCTGGAAGGGGGTTGTGTTGGACTTGGTCCTTTATGCAGGGTCATCCCTGAACGTTTTGCCTTCCTCCTGTATTTTTTCTGACCTGTTTTTGTTGGTTTTATGACTGGGCACTTTACCACTGCTGATCAGTGCTAAAGTGCATATGCTCTCTATTGTAAATGGATGTATGGATTAGTGACTCCATGATTGGCTTATTTGGTTTACCTGTCGGACCCTAGTACAGTGCACTGCGTGTGCCCAGGGCGTGTACATCAAATGCTGCTGGTGGGCCTGCAGCACTGTTTGTGCCACCCACCAGAGCAGCTTGTAAAGTGTGTCTCAGGCCTGCCATTGCAAAGCCTGTGTGCAGTCTGGTACTGCCATGTTGACTTGGCAAGTGCACCCATTTACCAGTCTCTAAACCTTCCCTTTTCTACATGTTAGCCACCCCTAAGGTAGGCCCAAGGGCAGGGTGCATTGTATGTAAAAGGTAGGACATGCCCTGATGTGTGTGGCATGTCCTGATAGTGAATTACAGCCATTTTCGTTTTCCACTATTGCAAGGCTCCCTGTCCCCATAGGCCAGGATAGGCAGATTGATTATAACATCTTATAATCCTAACTGACCCAGGGAACATGGTAGAAATTCGAGTTTAGTATGCCTGAACTCAGAATGATAAAATACATCTTTTAGTAACGTTGGTTTTAACATTCTGTGTTTGAAAAGACCACTTAAAGAAAGTAGGTATTTTCTTACCTAACCATCCAGCCTGCCTGCCTCTGCTAGCTTGTCTATTGTGTGTCTGATTTTGTGAGTGACAGGGCCTGGGGGATTCCAGGAGACAGGGTGAGTCAGCACAGGGCTGAATAGACCTAGCTGCATGTAGAGTGGTGGGAGGAGTCAGCACCTGGGTCTGAATAGGGCTGTGCCTGCCTTTCACAATACTGGCTCCGCCTCCTGTGGTACGTCTGATGACCCTGGCCCACACTGTCAAAGGAAAGAAGGAGTCCTGTAAACAAAGTGCTCCAGGACTGCACAGAACTGGTTTGGACTAGGAACAGGCCCCTCTGCCTTCAAAGGACAAAGGATTTAGTAGTATAAATATGGAGGACCCAGACCCCAAGACTTTAGATCACTTCTGTGAATCAAGACAAACCTTTGCTAAGGAGAAGAACCAAGAAGCTGAAGGAGGATACAACCCCTGTGCTGTGTGTTTGGGGGTTGACCTGCAGTGGTTGCTTCATTGCCAAAGAAAGGAGAAGAGGACTGAGTGTGCTTTTCATCAACTTGAAGAAGAATCTCCAAGGGCTTGAACTTGAGCTTGCCTCCTGTCTGAAGTCTCAGGGATACAAGACTTCACCAACCAGCTCCCCCCTGAATTCCCTTGCTGGGAATTGAAGTGTCTGCTGTTGTGCTGGGCCTTCTGAGAGACTGTGTGTCGCTGGGAGCTGGAAGTGCGACTCAACGACGAGGAGCGTGTCGCCGCCACAGCAGTTGACCTTGCATCACCAAGGAAGTGTGCCACCGCTGCAGCCATCGCATCACCAAAGCGCGTCGCATCACCGGAGAAGCGTGCCGCAGAGGTGGCCATCGCATCACCGGAGAAGCATGTCACAGGGCCTGTCGCGGCTCAGAAGATCATAGAGTGGCCACACGGCCGTCGGGAGTGCACGCATTGCATCAACGTTGTCGCATCGTAACCAAGACGCCATTTTGTCGCATCGCACCGGAGAGAAGTATCGCATCGAGGCGCCATCTTGTCGCATCGTACCGGGCAGCAGTAAGGAACCGACACATGCACTCCCCTGAGTGTAAGGAACTGATGCATCACCTTCCCTGCAACCCTTTGGTTTGCTTTGCGTTACGCAGCCAAGGTACTTTGAGAGTAAAGTGTTGCATTTACATCTTGAGAGAACTGAGCTATTTCTACTATTTCAGAGTCTATTTTTGAGTACAGTATTGTGGATTTTTGTTGTTTGGTCTTGTGAGAAGTCTATAAAGAATACTTATTTTTATAATACAACCTGTGTGGTGTCCATCTGTAGTGTTGTCACTATATAAATGTATGTGTTCACAAATGCTTTACACACTGCCTCTGAGATAAGCTTGTCTGCTCGTGCCAAGCTACCAAGGGGTTGAGCAGGGGTTATCCTGTAGTGTAATCCCCTTTCCCTGACTTAGAAGCAAGGGTACCTATTTGGTAAAAGGTACCTACCTCTGTCAACTGGAGACCTCCAAATCTAACAATAAATGATCTATTTTTTTGCTACCTCTCTTCCTGCCACCCTAAAATTCCCAATCCATTTCCCCGGTGCACTTTCCTTAGCCCAAACAAATGGAGTTCAGTTCATCCATTTAATGAACATGAAAACATTCCTTTCAAACACTTTCACAGCAGCCTAATGTCAATTATTGCATAGAAGGAAAATACTCTGACACATTTCTTTCCATACAGCCAAAACACTTATCATGCTTGTCTGTATAAAACGTGACTACTGTTATTTTCTACAAGTGCATCTCTACTTATTTTTACCAAATCTGGATATAGTTCTAACATGTGGTACAGGAACTCTCTACAACCTCCCAGGAACAACCCCATCCCATGGTACCATCACCAAGCTGTATGGTTGTTAGTCAAAATCCGAGCTCTAACCAATCCTGGTCTTCAATAGGCTATTAAAGGCTCCTCCTCAAATTACCTCTCTGAAGCTCCGAGCCCACCCCCACATGTGCTGAATCCTGTCTGTACTTTTCAATTACTAGGGCTGCAACACTAGGGCTCCATTAGATATCTCCTCAATCCCAGTGCTCACATAATTTAACAGTGCTTTCAAGGAACACCCCATCTAACATGAAACATCTCAGATAGTGCAGCCCTAACAAGTGCCACACATCTGATGATAGACTAACGCATCTTCGATAAAATCACCGCAGTTGTGCTTGGCAAGGCTTGCACGCCGGATTCAATTATGCGGGATGTTAAACAATATCCTGAAGTGGCTCGCAGCTCTCTTTCTCTGTGAATATATTGGAGTACATATATGACTGCTAGGCACAGTCAATTATTGGTAAGTGACGGAATGCCTCTGCACTGGCGATCACATGTTCTTCGCTCTAGTCCTAGCACATGACAGTAAAGGTTACTCTTGCCCTCACCCCAAACTATGGCCGTCCGGCCACTAGCCTGCAAATAAGCTCTG
Organism: Triturus cristatus; assembly: GCF_964204655.1. NCBI lineage: Eukaryota > Metazoa > Chordata > Amphibia > Caudata > Salamandridae > Triturus > Triturus cristatus. The sequence continues at coordinate 251,202,046 of NC_140580.1, read as the reverse complement.
AACCACTCAGTCCATCAGAAGACTTGTCTGTTCTGTGGGTTGATTTCACTCCACTGTGAACAGAGGAGCTATGCCTGCACTTCACCCTCTGCCTGCCGGGCCTAGTGCTACTTAGCAAACAGTCAGACCCTGCTCGCCTTGGACCCCAAGGTAAAAGTAAACTGGCTCCCTGTCAGGGCCACCTGGTTTTGTATTTCTACCAGGTGTATGTATGGTTTAAAAAGAAGCATTTTTATTAACACTCTAAAAAGAATTAATGACCAAGTGTGGACAATAAAAAGTTCCCTAGCCCCATGGTTTTCCGGAAGAGGTCACATTCTCCCTTCACTGCATACTGCATGCTCCCAGCAGCTGTATACAATTAGCTGGTGTTTGCCATTAATTACTGTGTACAATTGTGAGCAATGAAACCGCTGTTAACTTACACATATGATGAACAGAGAATCCCAGGGTTCATGAAATGTAAACACATAGGGGATGCCTTTACCCAATTCATGAATGCCTGGAATCACATTACCTTCTCTGCTGGACTCAAGGCACGCATTTCCCTTCAGTGCCTGGAAGCAGACAGATTTTCCTCTCTACGCCTTGGATAGGCTGCAGTGAGCTCAGCTTATCAGTGGCTCAGAAAACTTTCAGTACTGCTCTGGTTTTTACCTTTGCTCTTTCTTTCCCCTCTCAGACCCTGCTCTTTCCCTTTTGTCTGATGGCAGTGCTTGGAAGCAAGCATTCAGGTCATGTTTGTTCTCCAGTACCGCTCAATTGGGGATATCAAATGTGTGAGAAGTTGGCCTGGTGTACGCTGTCCACTAATTAAAGGGGCCACCTTGCACCAGTCCATCAACCCTCATGATGAATGAGGTAAAAGATAACCTTTAGAAAGCTATCCTAGTGGTAGCTGTGGAGAGCAGCCTTCAGGCTTAATCGTGAAGGAATGTAAAGCAGCTTGTTTTACCAGAATATCACCTCCTATATTGACTAAATGAAAGGAGAATCACACAGTAGTCAAATAAAAATATGTATTTATTAATATAACACTCTCTAGTATCCTCTACATGAGGATAGAACACAAAGCATACAATACGAGATCAATAGAACAGTTGTAAGTAGCACAATACACAGTGGACTCCAAAGAGAGACCAAACCTTATACTAAAACCATGACTCGGGTCAAGACAAGGTCTGGAGCACGTAGAATCGCTAGGACCCCAAGGAACCACCTAATGTGAGTAGATAGGGACCCCAAGGAGGACGGGTGCAATGTGTTCACACGACCGCAGGCTCCATACAATTCTATGGGGAAGTCTCGGTGGCACTTTTAAAGTTTAAGGACCCTTCTAGGAGGACTTCGAGGAAACCCTTAAGAACTTAAGAGGTTGGAGAGCCACCCCACCATGGATACCGTAGTACCCGAGTTACCTATGCCAGAGGAGCCGAGTGCATAGGTCTGGAGTTGTGTTGGAAACCGCTGTCGTTCTCAATGGAGGGCTGTGAAGAAGTACTGCTGCTGTGAATGTGAAGAGGGTTGGGTGGAATCCAATCCTGGATTCTGGAAGGAAGGAGCCTGAAAGCAGAGGGGACAGAGTCTAGGTCACTTCAGAGTAGACAAATGCCCACCGATGTCGGGTGCTTCAGTTGTGAAGAAGGAATGTATGACGTTACAACGCAAACATTTACAACGCATGCTTTTACAACGCAGTTTTTACATCGCAACATCCATTACAACGTATGATTTTACATTGCATGCCATCACAACACATTTTTAGAAACTACATTTACAACGCATTCCATTACATCACATTATACCATTACAACACATACCATTACGTTGCATTTAAGGTAAGTGTTGGATAGTGTAGGGGTAAAAATTACTATTCCCACTCCAGTGAGTGCAACAGTAGGGTAAGTGTTGGATAATGTAGGGGTAAAAATTACTATTCCCACTCCAGTGAGTGCAACAGTAGGGTAAGTGTTGGATAGTGTAGTGGTAAAATTACTATTCCCACTCCAGTGAGTGCAACAGTAGGGTAAGTGTTGGATAATGTAGTGGTAAAAATTACTATTCCCACTCCAGTGAGTGTAACAGTAGGGTAAGTGTTGGATAGTGTAAGGGTAAAAACGATGCGTTGTAATGGTATGCGTTGTAATGGTATGCGTTGTAGTGACATGTGTTGTAATGAAATGCGTGGTAGTGGCGTGCGATGTAATGGCTGCGTGGTAGTGGCGTGCGATGTAAAGGATGTTGTGTTGTAATGACTGCGTTGTAAAGGTTGTTTCCTGCGAAGAAGGGATGCTTGACTCTGCAGCCATAAGGACCAGGAGATGTCGAGGACGACCAGGAGCCAGATGCAAGCTGTCCCATGAAGGATGTCAAGTGCTGAGAGGTCGGTGTCTGGCTGGAGCACCAACAAGCCTTGGCAAAAGCAACCCACTCAAAAAGGTCAAGTAGGTTACGTTGTGGATCATCAAGGTCCAGGGGACTCACCAAGCACTGGGAAGTTACGGCACGTCAGGAGCAACCAGGAAAGTCCAGTAGAAATCACAATGACACCTCAGGAGGACCCACAGGGGTTCAGGTTATGCAGTCCCAACGAGGGATACTGGCCTCAAACTTGCTGAGAGGGCAGAGCGACCTCAGGGACCTCCTGTGTTGCTGAAATCTTTGGAGTCCGCAGGAGCTCGGGAGCAGCAGACCAGTCAGTTGCGTTCAGGTGCCTGCTAGGTCAGGGGAGTGACTCCTTCACTCCAAGGGAGATTCTTCAGTTGTCCTTAGTACACCACAGGTCCTGCATGGAGCCTGTATGGAGCAAGAGCACAGACAAAGCTTTGGACGGAGAGGGAGACGAAGTCGGGCCCAGTCGAAGTCCAGGAAAGTCCAGAGTGTCCAGACAGTCGAAGGTCAGTGGTTTCTTCTTGTAGAATCTTGTCCACATGAAATCTAAAGTCTTACAGCCAGGTAAGCCCTTTAGTTTTTTGTACCCACGGAAGAGGGTTGGACAGATTCGGGGGACCCTCAAAGGGGAGGGTCAGGACACAGGGGTGGTTACACCCATGTCCTTTGTCCAGTTTCACGCCAAAGCAGGAGCCAAAGGCTCCCAGAACTGGTTTGAGCTGGACTATGCTCAGGGACACCAAATGTGCCCCCAGTGCGGACTTTCAGGCACTCTCGGAGTGCACCCACCCAGCCCCAATACACTACATTCGTGTGACAGAATGCCTATTGTGCTGCCTTCCTCTGCCGAGCTTGGCTCAGCAGCAGGAGGGCAGAAATGTGTCTCTGGTAGGCAGCATCCATTTTGTACTGTCCAGGTCGAGAAGGCTGGCACCGGATAGACCAGTGACCCCACAAAGCTCGATTCAGAAGGGTGGAATCATACCTTCCACACCGGTTACCTGTGTGGAGGTATGATTCCAAGGTGTTTGATACCAAACACAATATGTTTCTATGCAGCCGTTTTCGAGATAGCATTTACCGCAAGGTTATAATGCACCTCTACCTATATGTCCAGCTGAGTCACAGACAACCCAGGAGAATGGTCTCTGAAGGCTGCAGAGTGGCTCTGCTCATGCAGGGGCACCCTCTCACTAAAAACCCAGCACCCTGCCTTCAGGATTGATAAGGCCTGCTATAGGAATGACTTGTATGTTTTAAGTGTAGTGACCTATAGATATAGTGAACCTATATCTAAAGTAAGTGGTGCAAGCCCCAGCTTACACAGGTTGCAGTAGCAGACCTGTAGTTCTATTGTGCATGGCCTCTCATGGCTGGCATAATACATGCTTCAATCCATGGGAGGCCTCTGGGGTACCTATGCCCAGGGTGCATGTGTACCATAGACTAGGGACTGATAAGGGTACCCCAGTATCCAATCTGGAGTATACCAAAGTACAGGTGTACAAATTTAAAGGAGAAAGCAGATAGACTGGGATCCTAATTAGCAGGATCCCAGTCAGACTAGTCAAAAACAGTGCAACATCAAGCAAAAAGTCGGGTAACCATAAGAAGCAGATCCTACTTTCCTACAAAATGATTTTCCCATCCAGCACGGCCCCTTACACCTAATTTCCCAGTTTGAGAAACTAGAACGCAATTCCCAGTAGACCTCATGATCATATTCAAATTGGTAATGTATCATCAGAGCTGATCTGTCACTGTCCGCATTTGAGGAGACCCTGGGCAGCAACAGAAACACCTTAGGGTATGGAGCTCAGCTAACCTCTCTCAAAACAGAAGGTTAGCTACTTCAGTTGTCATAGCTGCCATGGGCTGTGACGTATTTGACACCATTAGCCAGACCTCAGCATGGCTTTTTATCCAGTGTTATTTTAGACTTTTGGCATTAAAAACTTTGATAGATCGGTAATGGACTCAAAAATTGAATTTACCAGTTGTCATAGTGCTCAGAGTGAGCTCCCCTTACCCTCTGTTCCCTATGCAATGGACCTTGGAGTTGCGTATTAGGAGTCAATGAGTAAGTTAAATCTATAAATAGCAGTCTATGTTCAGACTATGATGAGAGTTTTGTTGTCATTTCAAGGGCTTTTATTCTTCTCATTAAGAGATTATTAAAAATCTTTATTATTTGATCTTTATTCTGTTAGTGTCCATCAATTAAAATAAGTTTACAGAAATCTTATAAAAAACAATATTGGCTAAAACAGGTCAAAACAAAGAGGGGACGGCTGGAGATCTGCAGAGCCCGAGAGTCCATGGAGGTGGGCAGAGACCGCATCTAACTGGCGGCGGAGAATTCCCGTGTCTGGATCAAATGAACTAGGATGTCGTGTGCAGCCCTCCTGGGGACGAGCTGGAAGGTGAGGCGGGTGGCGCTTCCCAGTAACACCGGGACTGGTGCTGCCCATGGAACTATGACGATGCCCCCCGGGTGGATAACTTGAATGTTGTACTTACCGTGGAGCTCGAGCAACCTTGAGCTGTTTAGGCAGCTATAGAGGAGTTTGGCTCGGGTTCACCCCCTCGGCCATCACCTACCCAGCCGGACATTGGACATTGTCTTTCCTCGTCTCCTAGCTATGCTATGCGCTAATATCTCATGTCTTTGTGTAATCACTGTTTTTCTCCAGTGTTTATACTTGGCTCCTGTAACTGATGTAATTTTGTAACTTGTAACTGCTGATATCTCATGTAGAGTGCTCTGATACCTCCGGGTGTAGCCAGGGCTATATAAAACTCTGCAAATCAATGAAAAGGTCATCTATAATTCAAATGCATTTAAAGCATGTTGCTTAATAGAAATAGTTCCCTATTCTAAAGGTAATGGAATCAGAGTTCAATGTATTAACCCTTTCGCTGCTAGGCCTTATCCCCCGCTGTACTAAGCCTTTTTTTGGCTATTTGGGATAGTTTGCGCTTAGGCTCCTGTAACATTTTGACCACATAAGGAATACATGCAAAATTTGTATCCTTTTCTTTAAACATCATGGAGATTTTAAAGGTACCCAGGGTTTGCTGATTCCCCTGGAGGGGACCCAGAAATTACCCAAAATACAGCTTTAAAAAAAAAAAGGGAAATAAGTGCTGCAGATGAAAGTGTTTGGTTTTTTCCCTGCAAATGGTATCAACAAAGGGTTTGTGGTGCTGAAATCACAATCCTCCCAGCTTTCATAGACTGACAGACTTTTGTCAGAAAACCAAAAATGCTTAAACAGTTTTGGCATTTTACTGACACATAGCTTTTTCTGCTATTTTTTGTGCTTTTAACCTCTTTCCAGTTAATGGTAAAAATGGGTATAAAAGCAATATTGGATCCAGATAAGCTACACATTTCTGCATAGTAGACAGAATCCTGAATTCGGCCAGGGGTCATTTCTGTGGATCCTTCAAGATTTTCTTATAGAAACAAACAGTTGAAAATAAGAAAAATTGAAACGAGTTGAAAAAAACAGCCATTTGTGCCAACGCTTTCACCTGTAACTTTTTCTAGGTATGACAGATTTTTTAAAGCAATAAACTGTTATATCTGTTGGACCCTTCTGGTTGTGGGGATACATAGGACTTGTAGGTTCACCAAGAACCCGAGGAACCCAGAGCCAAAAACTGAGCAGCAACTTGCAATGGTTTTTTATTGTGTAACAGGTATATGGCAATTCATTTGGGAAAATATAAATAGTGAAAAATCTGTTCTGAAATAGGAACAAAATGAAGAGTTTAGAAACAGTAGTTATTTGCACAACTCCGAAATTGTGGGTACCTATACTATCATGTGAATTATAGGACATTTATTTGGGCGGGGCGTGGCCAAGCCGCGGGCTAAGATGGCCGCACGGCGTTGAAGCTCCGCCATCGACCCGGCGCAAACCCTGCTTTCCTCGCCCTCCAGATGCGGGCGCGGGACGCCAGACGCTGCCGCTGACCCTACTAAGACCCCGGAGTGCGCTGGGATGCAGAGCGGACCTCCCGGGCCACGGGGGCACCCGGAGATGAGCACACCATCCTGAGGCCCAAGATGGCGGGCTGATCCGGGACTGGGGGACTCGAGTGCGAGGAGGGCGGCCGGCCGAGAGACAGGTACCCGGGGGGCTCGGAGGGGGGGGCATTGAGCGCTGGGGTGCTGGCTGGCGGGGGCCCGCCTCTTTCTCCCTACGCCGTTGCGGACCGGAGGACGACCGGGCGCACGGCTCTGGCCCTGCGCTCCGGCCGCGGCCTCGCTCGTTATCTCCTCCCTGGGGCCCCGGGCTAATCCGGTCAGGGGGCCTGGGAGGGGTGGCGGGACGGCCTACTGACGGTGGGGGGGGGCGGTTGGGGCCCTGCGCTGGGCCCGACGCCCGGGTTGTCTCTGCCTCGTTACTTGGGCCCTCTCGGGTTTTGCCATGTGCTCCGCGGCTGGTTGGTGCGTTCCTCCCTTGCCCCTCCCGGCGGCGCCGAGTCGTGGCTGCTGAACACATCGCGATGGCGCACTTGATGTTCCTTTGGGGCCCTGCTGACTACACGGAGTCGTGGCTCTTGCCTGCTGCACAGTGAGGTCGTGCACAGTGAGGTCGTGATCTGTCCGGTGCCCGGTGGGCCCACCATCATCAGTGCTCCAGGCCAGATTGGCTAAGGATTAGCCGGACGCTCCATCGCACCATCGCCTCCCTTGCTCTCCACACGTCTGGCGGTTGTGAGAATGGGTCGCAAGGACCCTAAACAGAAAACGCTGCAGTTCGAGAAACTGTCTGAGCAGCCCGCGGACAACCCCCCTGACATGCAGGACCCGGCTGGTGGGGCGACCGGCGGCCCGACGACCCAGGCTCCGGCCCCGGACTGGCTACAGGAGATGCGTGCTGGCTTCAGGGCCCTGGATGGTCACTTTGACGCCCTCAATAAGACGCTGGAAACTATGGGGGCCAAAATCCAGGCCCATGACAAGCGTTTGGGAGAGGCTGAGGCCCGGATCTCGGCAGTGGAGGATAAATCGGTGCAGGAGATCAAAAGGGTGGACAGATTGCAGCGCATACTGAAGGAAGTGGCCAGCAAAAACGAAGATTTGGAATCGCGCAGTCGGCGCAACAATGTAAGGATTATTGGGGTTCCGGAGTCCACGGCCACGGGCCGGCTGGATGTTTTTGTGGAACAACTGTTGGCTGATATCTTTGGGAGAGACTCCTTCACTCCTGGCTTCGTGGTGGAGCGTGCCCACCGCTCCCTGGGGCCGAGACCTAACCCGGGGCTCCCGCCTCGCCCCCTGATTGCCCGCATTATGAACTTCCGAGACCGTGACACGGCCTTGCGGCTTGCCAGAGAGAAGGGCGAGATCACTTGGCAAGGTTCAAGACTTTCATTCTACCCAGACTTCACCGCCATGGTCCAGGAGGCCAGGCGTAAGTATGCGGGGGTGAAGGCGGCGCTCCGGAACCTGGGCCTTAAATATGGCATGCTCTATCCGGCCCGGCTCCGGGTCGAGGTTGATGGCCGAGCTCGGCTATTTGACAATCCCGCTGCGGTGCAGGAGTTTTGCCGTACCTACAAGCCGCGCGGGGGCCCGCCGGGGGGAGATGTGGGTGGACGGTCTCCCCCTGGTAGTGGGTCTGCGGGCAGCCAGGACCTGTTCTTATCCTCAGGTGTCGGCTGAGACTGCGCCCGTTACTGAACTTTGCACTGTTTTGACTTTGGTTATTTGAGGACATATTAACATTTGGAGTATATTTGTGCTGCAGCGCTGGGTTGATTGCGGATCGTTGTCACCCCCCTTTGGTTGAAACCGCTGGGATCGTTTTCTGTTGCGATGCTCTACTTTTTGCTGTTTGGTTACACTAGGTATTCCTTCCTAGAGCTATGTTCTTCTTTTTTTCCAGAATTGGGATTGCCTCACGTTTGCGTGGTTTGGCTGGGTGGGGGGAGGGGGGTTGGGGTAAGCAATTTTGATTCTTCTACTACGGCTATGTGTGAACTAACTTTATTGATACACAGTGACATTCCGATTTTGCTGCTCCCATCACTTGCTGACTGGCATCAATGGCCCACATAGGTTTGAATGAAGCTCCTCTCAATCTATCGTTAATGACTTGGAATGTCCGGGGCCTGAACAACCGGAGTAAATGCAAACAAGTACTGCATTACTTAAATCGGCATCAGGTGGACATTGCTTTTCTCCAAGAGACTCATCTGCATGGCCCCATGCCCTCCCGCTTTGCGGCTTCCTGGGGCGCTCACCGATACTTCGCTAATTACAGTAATTACGCCGGAGGCACTGCGGTGCTGATCCATAGGAGAGTCCCGTTTCAGTGTCAGACGTTTCTGGGGGACAGGGAGGGGCGCTACTGTATTGTACAGGGGGTCTTGATGGGCCATGTTGTTACTCTTGTCTGTGTGTATGCCCCCAACACTGATTCCCCGGATTTTTTCAATGCGCTTGCGGCCCAACTGGTAACCCTAGCGCCGGCTGGCGTTTTGCTGGGCGGCGACCTAAACATGTTGCTGGATGTGGGGCTGGATAGCACCTCTGGGGCCACAGACTCTAAACCTAGGGCAAGGCGCGCATTCCAGGACCTTTGCCGTCGATTCTCGTTGACGGATATATGGCGCAGGCGACACCCAAACACTACTGACTACACACACTTTTCAGGGCAGCACAACACTTGGACCAGAATTGACTACTGGCTCCTCTCCCCGGGCCTGTCCCCTTGGTTCCGCGCGTTGAGGACGTTCCCGAGAACGTACTCGGACCACTCTCCAGTCCTGCTTGGCTTAGACGTTCCTCGACCTGAGGGGTTTGAGCGGCAGTGGCGCTTCCCTGGGAGGGCGCTGCTGGATGACCTTTTTGTGCACGAGGTTTCCGAGGCGATAGAGGACTACTTCACCATAAATACTGGCTCGGTGGACTCGTGGGCAGTGCTCTGGGATGGGTTCAAGGCATACATCAGAGGGGTCTGCATTGCTAAGCACGCGGGGGTCCTGAAAGTATTGCGCGCCACAATAACACAACTGGAGACACAGCTTGACGCGCTAGACACTGAGGCGCAGCAGGCACCCGCGGACGAGGTATTTACCAGGCGCTTACGACTGTTATCTGACTTCCGGGAGGCCGCGGACAGGGAGATCCTGTATCTGGGGAAATACCAGGTTGCGCGTAGGTATGGAGAGGGGGACAGACCAGGGCGCACGCTAGCGCAGGCCTTGCGACCACCATACAGCAAGTCCCTGATCGCCGAGGTGCGGGGCACGGACGGGGAGCTCCGCACAACGCCCGCTGAGATCCGGTACGAGTTCCTGGCCTACTACACAGATCTATACACCACCAAGTTGGGTGACTTCTGCCCCGGGCCTTGATGGCTTCTCCGCTGACTTCTACAAGGCCTTTTCGGATCTGCTGGCGCCCAAGCTAATAGAGGTGTATGCGGAGGCCTTGGAGCGCGGCTCCCTCCCGTCAACCCTTAGTGAGGCGGTCATTGTGCTGCTCCCGAAGCCGAATAAGGACCCGACATTGTGTGGGTCGTACAGGCCCCTCTCCCTCTTAAACACTGACTATAAGATCTTGGCCAAAATAGTGGCCAACAGGCTTTCCCAGCTGATGGAATTCATTATATCGCCCGCACAGTCCGGCTTTGTCCCCCGCCGCTCGACGTCGCTGAATTTGCGTACGCTCTTCACGGTACTGCACAGAATTAACCCGACCACTCCGGCTGCAGCGATCCTCCTAGACACCGAAAAAGCGTTCGATTCTTTGGAGTGGCCTTTCTTTCTTTCCGTCATGGAGCACATGGGCATGCCCACGAACTTCCTGGCGACCGTCAGACTCCTTTATAGTCGCCCTACGGCCCGTTTGCGTCTCAACGGCACGCTATCTCGCCCATTCTCACTCACGCGCGGTACGCGGCAGGGTTGCCCGCTTTCACCGCTCCTGTTCATTTTGGCTATGGACCCCCTGATTCGGCATTTCCAAGAGCGGCACCTCCACAGGGGTCTCCAGTTTCGGACGGGCCCATTGCTGGCCTCTCTTTATGCCGATGACACAATCCTGTATGTCAGGGAGCCGCAGGCCAACCTGGCCCCCTTGATACAGGAGATCCTTCGTTTCGGTAGCCATTCGGGCCTGGGCATAAACTGGCATAACTCCATCATCTTCCCACTGACTATCGGCACCTCCCCCTGGCAGTGTGAGTTCCCTCTTGAGTGGTGCTCAGACTCGGTGCGGTACTTGGGCATACAAATACATTTGAACACGGACGAAATCATCCGCCTCAACTATGGCCGCGCGATTGCGCGACTGTAGACTCAGGTGGATGGGTGGTTGAGGCTCCCGCTCTCTATGTCCGCCAGGATAGCTATTCTTAAAATGATAGTGCTCCCCAAATTCTTGTACCTTTTCAATAACATCCCTATCCCTCTGACCCGGGCCTTCTTCTCCACACTGCGGTCCCTCATGATTTGACTGGTCTGGGGCGGGAAACACCCCCGGATCCGCTGGGCGACCCTCATACTCCCACAGGATCGTGGCGGCCTTGGAGTGCCGGATTTATATTTATACTATCTAGTCGCTCAGTGTGCACATGCCTATGCCTGGTATCACCCTGATGCTCGGATCCCATTCCTTCGCCCAGAGGCGGACTTTGTCCTCCCGGGTCGCCTGTCTACGGTGTTGCCCAGAGGTATCCCCAGGGACCCAAAGGACATTCAAACTGTGTCTACCACCAGCTGGGCATGGAGCAGGCTCTCGCGCTACTTGGCTCAGCCTCTGCTGTATTCGTCTTCCCTCCCGATACCCAACCCTGGGCTGTTACCTGGCACGGATGAAGCACTAGTGCGACGAACGTTGACGAAATTTGACCTCACCAGGATCGGGGACTTGTTCCCGGGTGGGCACATTTTCACGGCGTCAGAGGACGCGCGATTCAGTGACGCTACATTCATGGACCGGTTCGTTCTTCGCCGGCTTTATTGCGCTGCCCGGGCGGAGATTCAGGGATTCCCCCTCGAGCCGGCCTCCCTTGAACCTCTCACCATCCTGATTGACGCCGATACGGGGGCACATATTGTTTCCAAGCTGTACAGGGCGTGCGCGGCGCGGGTCCCCTGTGCGGATGATCGTGCGCGGGAGGAGTGGGGGACAGACCTTGGTAGGCCTATCACGGACGAACAATGGACGGCATGCTGCAAGGTCACCGACACAGTGTCATTGAATAGCCGTCACAAACTCCTACATTATAAATTCCTACGCCGGTGGTATGTGACCCCGGTTAGACTCCACGCCATTGATCCCGCGCGGCCGCACGCCTGCTGGAAATGCGCTGCACCACATGCCGATTTTGCACACATGGCCTGGACGTGTCCGAGACTGCAGACATTTTGGGCTCAGGTTCACAAGATCCTAGAAGAGATGCTAGGGCTTACACTCATTCCCACTCCTGAGGTCGCACTGTTGGGTTATACGGTCAATTTCCCAAAGAATGTCCGTAAACTGGCCTCTCTGGGGCTTCTTCTGGCCAAACGGGAGATAGCAAAGCACTGGGGGAGGAAGACAGCTCCCACGTCCAAGACATGGCTTATAGCCATGGCTTTCTGCAGCACGAATAGCGAGATCTACTCTAGTCTCCTCCCAACTATAGCGCGTCCTAGGGACATCTGGGGCCCTTATAAAACATACATTGCAGGCTTGCCTGGCTCGACCCCGCCATCCCCGAATCCCGGAATAGCTCCCACTGGAGTGGGGTAGGTCGTACCAGCCCACTATTACGCAGATGTAGGGGTCCTGCTGGGGTGTAGACGCAGGGATATTAAGCTCCTGGGATCAGGTACTGTACACCGCGTGGCGTGTTCCCATGTTAGAAATGAGGGCAGGGGAGGGGGACGTCTTTAGTACCCTGGAGACAGCTCACGGGTCAGGGATCCCCCTGGTTCAGGTTCGGGCAAGTGTTGATGATGGATTGGTAGATGGGGTCTTGGTGTCGGTTGCACTTATGATGTGGTATTGTTTACCTAAGGACCGGAAATGTCACAATGCTACTACTGATTTGTTATTTGTGGATCGCACAGCCGCAAACTCTGTATTATTTGATTTGTCTAATTTCAATAAAAACTTTAATAAAAAAAAAAAAATCATAGGACATTTTTCAAAGTGACTTATTTTTTTACAAATTGTCTTACATTTGGAAGGCAGAAATGGATCGAAAGTCAATAGGTAATAATACCAGTTGCTCTACAATTCTGTTTCCCTAAGTCTCTCAATAAATATGGTACCTCACTTGTGTGGGAAGGTCTACTGCCCGTGACAGGTAACTGCCCAAAACGCAACATGGACATACCACATTTTTACAGTGAAAACTGACTTTTTTTTTTGCAAAGTGCCTTGATGTAGATTTTGAACCCTAGCTCTGCTGGCACCTAGGTAAACCTAGCACACCTTTACATTTTCAAACTAGACACCCAGGGGAATCCAGGATGGGGTGACTAGTCTAGCTCTCACCAGATTCTGTTACCTAGAATCCCTTGCAAACCTCAAACTTTGTAAAAAAAAAAAAACATATTTTCCTCACATTTCTGTGATGGAAAGTTCTGTAGTCTGCGTGGATCCACAGAATATAACCCACCCCACATTCCCCAAAGTCTTCCAAGAAATATGGTACCTCACTTGTGTGGGTAGGCCTAGTGCCCGAAACAGGAAACGACCCAAAACGCAACGTGGGCAAACCACATTTTTACAGTTAAAACGGTCCCTTTTTTCCATTGTGCCTAGCTGTAGATTTTTAACCCTAACTCTGCCGGCACTTAGGGAAACCTAGCAAACCTATACATTTTTTAAAACTATACACCCAGGAAAATCCAGGAGGGGGTGACTTGTCTGGCCGTCACCAGGTTCTATTACCCACAATCCCTTGCAAACCTCAAACTTTGTAAAAAAAAAAAAAACAATTTTCGATTTTCTGGAATTTGCGTGGATCCTCAAAATTCCACCCACCCCGCATTCCCCAAAGTCTTCCGATAAAAATGGTACCTCATTTGTGTGGGTAGGCCTAGTGCCCGCAAGAGGAAACGGCCCAAAACGCAATGTGGACAAAGCACATTTTTGCTATGAAAACTGACCCTTTTTTTGCAAAGTGCCTAGCTGTAGATTTTGAACCCTAGCTCTGCCGGAAGCTAGGGAAACCTAGCAAACCTATACATTTTTTATCACTAGACACCCAGGTGAATCCAGGATGGGGTCACTTGTCTAGCTGTCACCAGGTTCCGTTACCCAGAATGCCTTGTAAATCTCAAACTTTGTAAAAAAACAAAACACTTTCCTCACATTTCTGTGATGGAATGTTCTGGAATCTGCTTGTATCTACATAATTCCATCCACCCCGCATTCCCCAAAGTCTTCCAAGAAAAACGGTACCTCACTCGTGTGGGTAGGCCTAGTGCTTGCAACAGGAAACGACACAAAACGCAACGTGGACAAACCACATTTTTACAGTTAAAACTGACCCTTTTCTTGCAAAGTGCCTAGCTGTAGATTTTGAACCCTAGCTCTCCCAGCCTATACATTTTTTAAAACTAGACATCCAGGGGAATCCAGGATGGGGTGACTTGTCTGGCTGTCACCAGGTTCTGTTACCCAGAATCCCTTGCAAACCTTGCACTTTGTGAAAAAAAACATTTTCCTCAGATTTCTGTGGTGGAAAGTTCTGGAATCTGCGTGGATCCATAAAATTCTACCCACCCCACATTCCCCAAAATCTTCTGATAAAAATGGTACCTCACTTGTGTGGGTAGGCCTAGTGTCCGCAACAGGAAACGGCCCAAAAGCAACGTGGACAAACCACATTTTTACAGTGAAAACTGACCCTTTTTTTGCAAACTGCCTAGATGTAGATTTTGATCAATAGCTCTGCCGGAAGCTAGGGAAATCTAGCAAACCTATACATGTTTTAAAACTAGACACCCAGGGGAATCCTGGATGCAGTCACTTGTCTGGCTGTCACCAGGTTCCGTTACCCAGAATCCCTTGCAAATCTCAAACTTTGTAATATAAAAACACATTTTCCTCACATTTCTGTGGTTGAAAGTTCTGGAATCTGCATGGATCCACAACATTCCATCCACTCCACATTCCCGAAAGTCTTCCGATAAAAATGGTACCTCATTTGTGTGGGTAGGCCTAGTGCCCGTGTGGTGTTTCCACATGTCTCACTGTTGTACAAGTTCTGTGGAACTTAGAATCTTTGTTATTCAAGGTTCTTGTTGATCAGTTGCTCCCTGGTAGCTGATGGATGTGGTGTTTATGAATAAACCTCTTAACTAACCATATTAATGTAGTTATGGTAATTATTGAACTTTTCACTGGCGACGAGCAACGGATTTGTGGAAGAGAGCTTTAACACCTCAACATCGCGCTAAGAAGAAGGAAAGGAAAAGTGTGCAGAGAGGACTATTTATATATTGGATCAAAACTTGATGTTGTACTCAAAGAAACTGCGGGTGGATCGGACCCTCGAGGTACTGTTCAAGAGTTTGCAATTTTAGTAAAGCAATACTTTGATATATTTATTTTGGAAGGGGTTAATTGTTTGAAAACAGTTAATCCATGACTCGTAATATTTGAAAGTAATTCACATTTGGAGTTGTTCATGATTTTTGAGTGAAGATTTAAAAGGCACTGTGGTTATTAAAAGTGTGAAGAATTAAAGGCTCATAATCTCGTTGAATAAGAAGCAATTTAGAATAAATGTAACGTGTAACATGAAAAGAATTCAAAGAAATAAACCGGGATTCATATCAATCGGAATATGAAAGTTGTTGATTCGACTTGGTATTAACATGTAAAAATATTCCATTCATTTAATAGAAAAGAAATGCGTCACGTTCAAATTTTTAGAAGATAACATTCAACGTCTGCATTTAGAGCGTGATACATGACAGCGTCACTGTAAAAGAGAGAGACGCGCGCCAGCGGAATTTCGTCTCCATGGAAACGTAAACGTGACTAGCGGCACCGAATCACTTTGGTGTGCCGAAAGAAATGTAACCATTTAGTTTGCACCGATTAGTTTGAGACAATCTGAGTCATCGTGCACCTCAAAGTGAAGATTTCAAAGTACAACTTAAAACACATGGTGTTATTATCTACTTAAAGTGTTGCGCAAACATCATAACGTGACTTGTTATCGATGAATATGGAGGAATATTCTCACGTTGTGTAGAGAGAGAGAGAGACGGTTTAACACGGTTTGAAACAAAGAAAGTCAAAGGATTTCTTCTAATATTAAACGACATTTTCTCTTTGTTAAGTAATCAAACAACTTCAGCTTCTCTATTCAAATGATTTAAGCAGTGCCAAAATAACTTAGAGAAATAAAGCATAAAAAAGGACATTAAAATACCTGTATGCTTAGAGGTTTGCAGACTGCTCATGGAGATTTCATATTTCTCACACATATAACATGCATTTCCATTGGCTTATTCTGTGTGTCATCATTTCAAGTGCTACATCATCGATGACACGCACATCAGGAAGTAAATCTGATTGGTGAATACAAAGGGTAGAGTCAGAACAAGTTTAGTTTACCATTACAGTCTGCTCATGGTGATTTCAAGTTTCTCACATATATAATGTGAATTTTCATTGGCTTATTCTGTGTGTCATCATTTCAAGTGCTACATCATCGATGACACACACATCAGGAAATAAATATTATTGGTGAATACAAAGGGAAGAGTCAGAACAAGTTTAGTTTACCATTACAACATTATTTTTCTTGCATTGTTTTCTTCAATATAACTTTATTGATGATAAACAAAGTAATTTAAATCTGTTGTGATATATTTATTTTGAAAAGTTGTATCTCATCTAATTTTTTTTTAGTTAAAGTTTGGAAATTAGTATATAGAGTCATCATGCAGAATGTTACCACACCTCAATTTTTTTTGTGCGATCCAGGTGAACCCTCTGTTAAATGAAGTAAATGGAAGAAAGTTTTTGCACATTATGCAAAAGTTTGCAGTACAAACCTGAGTGCGGAAAGAAAATGTTCTTTTTTACTACATTGTTTAGGAGGTGAAGGGCAAGAAGTGTTGGGAAGTTTGCCAGCTTTATCTGCACAGGAACAACGAGGATTAGATGAATATGAGATCTGTTTATTACAATTAGACAAGCATTATTTACCTCGTGTCAGCACTATAATGGAGAGGTATCATTTTGGTTTAAGGGAGCAAGGTAAAGAAGAATCTGTCGAAGAATATTTAACTGCTTTGAGGAAGTTAGCTTCAAGTTGTAAATTTGGAGCTGCTATTGAAGAAAGAATTTGTGACCAATTTGTTCTAAAATGTAGGGAAGACAAGATTAGAGAGGAACGTTGGCTCAAAGATGAGCCACCATTAGAAGAGGTAGTAGGAATTGCGAAAAAAGTTGAACACATGTTAAAATGTGTAAATGAATTAAAAGGTGACAAAGTTAAAAGTCAACCTGTAGTAGAGGAAGTACAAGATACAGTTTGCCAAGTTAAAAATGTGAAGACTTCTTTAAAGGAGTCAAGCAAAGATGATTCATCTAATGTAACTTTTGTGTGTTTTAGATGTGGAAAATCAGGACATAAAGCAAACTCAAAGACTTGTCCTGCTTTGAATTTTGTGTGTCATGGTTGTGGAAAAAAAAGGGCACTTCATAAAATATTGCAAATCCAAAGAAAAGAAAACTAATAATAGGGACATAAAAGAGGTCATATGTCAAGTTAAAGATAAGAAATGTAATGACCATCCTGTTGGTAAGGTAAAAATTAATGGTACAGAGTTAGTTATGAAATTTTACTCTTGCTCATATATTTCAATTGTCTCAAAAGAAACTTTTGCCAACTGGTTTCAAAAGAAGAACAAACTGCATAAAATGGATGTAAATCCAGGTGGATACGGTGGACATCCCATAAGTATGTTAGGATATTTTAATGCTTGTATTGAAATGGAAAAGAAAAAATGTATGTTTCTAAAATTGGTGACAGTTTAATTGGCTGGCCGCATCAACGTGTATTAGGAGTTATGTTAAATCCAAATTCTGATCCACAGGTACAGATTCAAGAAATTAGATCTGAGACTAATGATTTTGTAAGTGAATTCCCTCAACTGTTCAGAAAAGATTTGGGGTGTCTCAAAGGTTATAAACATTGTATTAAATTAAAAAATAATGCTGTGCCAGCCGTAGCCAAAGTAAGAAGAATTCCTATTGCTGTACAAGGTAAAGTTGAACAAGAACTTGAGAAACTACAAAAACCGGGTATTATTACATCTGTAGAGGCATCAGAGTGGTTGGCGCCAGTCGTCGTTGCCAACAAACCTAATGGGGACATTAGACTTTGTTGTGATTCAAGATCTCTTAACAAAGAAGTAATCGTCGTCAAATTTCCCCTTCCAAATATTGACAAATTATTGTCTTCTTTAGGTGATGCTAAAGTTTTTACAACATTAGATCTTACACAAGCATACCATCAAATTGAGCTGACGCGGGAGTCTCAAGACCTGACGGCTTTCATCTTTCCTATGGGTGCATTCAAATATAAAAGAATGCCTTTTGGTCTTGTGTCTGCTGCATCGGTTTTTCAAAGGGTGATGGCTTCGATTTTAGAAGGGATAAAATCAGTGAAATGTTATCAAGATGATTGACTTATTTTTGGTGTTAATCAAGAAGAACATGACAAAACTTTGAGATCAGTCTTAAAAAAGTTAGAGTGTGCTGGTTTTACATTAAAATTTGAGAAATGCAAATTTTCAGTACAGGAAGTAAATTATTTGGGGCATTGTATTTCTGCCTCAGGAGTTGTTCCTAAAAAAGATTTGGTAAATACCATTCAAAATTTAGCCTCTCCTAAGAATAAAGAAGAGGTAGTTTCCTTTTTAGGAATGGTCGAGTATTACTGGAAATTTGTACAAAATTTGGCAAGTAAGCCGAGTAACATGAGAAATTTACTTGGGAAGAATAAAGAATTTAACTGGTCAGATGATTGTCAGAAAGAATTTGTGGAAATCAAAAAGGATCTTGTGAATGCACCTAATTTACAAGGTTTTATCCCAAATGATGAAACTTTTGTTGTAACTGATGCAAGCTCAAAAGGATTAGGTGCCTTATTGAAACAAACCAGAGGTGGACAAGAAAAATTGATTGCGTGTGCATCTAGAAGTTTAAGGGGTGCAGAAATCAATTATTCAGTAATTGAAAAAGAGGCATTGGCTATCTTTTGGGCTTTAAAATTTAAAATAAATTCTATGGGGATTGAGTTTCAAAGTTTGTTCAGATCATAAGCCGTTAAAGGACATTTGTACTAAGAAAGGTTTGGAATTCGTGTCCTCTAGGATAAGGAAATGGGTCATTGGTTTGCAAGATTTTAATTTTACTGTAGAACATATTCCTGGTTTAACTGCGGATTGTCTTTCACGCTTGGTTTGTGATGTTTCTGAAGAGAAGTTTGAGGATGAGATTTTTGAGGATGAGGTTAGTGTGTGTGAAGTCACTTCAGGTGTCATACAGGAAGAAGAGTGGAAAGATTGTCTCAATAAAGACAGTGAGATTATTAAAGTCATTAATATGATTTTAAATAAATCTACTTTTGATAACTCTTTGTCTAAGGTATGGCATTTGGTAGCAGATTAATTATCTGTTGAGAATGAGATTTTGTTAAGGGGTACTAAGTTAATTTCTCCTAATTCTCTAAGGAAAAGGCTGATTGAAGAAGCTCATCAGGGTCATTTAGGTATTGTAAAAACTAAAGAAAGACTTAGAATTTTGTTTTGGTGTCCTGGAATGGATCTTGAAATTGAACGTGAAGTGAGAGAATGTTTACAATGCAAGATAAGTGATAAAATTCTCACTCCCCGTACTCCTCCCATGGTATGTCGTAATCTTCCTAATGGGCCATGGGAAGACATTGCAATTGATATTGTGGGTCCTATCAATGGTGAACATTGTACTCCCTATCTCATTGTTTTAATTGATTTATATTAAAGATGGGTTGAGATATCCTCTGTTCCAGATGTCACATCTTCTTGTGTGATTTATATCCTACAAGAGATATTTAAGAGAGAAGGGTTTCCTAAAACACTTTTATCAGATAATGGACCACAGTTTTGTTCTGTTATGATGTCAGACTTCTTGTTATCTTGTGGAATTATACACAAAAGATCTTCAGTTTATCATCCTGAAACTAATGGAGCTGTGGAAAGATTTAATAGAGTAATAAAGGAAAATATACAGCTCTCTAGAGTAAATTCTTTGAATTGGAAGTAAAAATTACAGAAATGCATCTTGGCACATAGATACTCTCCTCACATGTCCACACATAAGACACCTTTTGAATTGTTTAAAGCAAGAGCTCCAAATGCTAGCTTATGTCCAGGTTGGATGATTTGGGGTAAAGGTGTTAAAGATAACAGCATAGGTACATGGAGACTTAGAGAAGAAAAACTGCAGTTAAAAAACAAATTAAGTTATGATGAAAGAAAAAGGGTCAAAGAAATTTCTGTCAATCTAGGTGATGTGGTGCGGGTAAAAGCTCCTGTAGGAGCATTATCCTGGTCTAAATATTCTGCTCCCATGCGTGTCATTAAATGTTTTAAAAATTCTGTTAAATTAGAAAATGGCAAAATCTGGAATTTGAATCATGTTTCTATTCTTAAAAAAAAATCTTCAAACTGCGAGTTTGAGCATAGTGTGACTGCTCATTCAAGTGACCCTGCCAATTCTCATCTGAGGTGTAGTACTCGGGAAAAACATGTACCTATGTATCTGAAAGACTATGTAAGGTGAATATTTATTGCAAGTTCATAATAAAGTTTTCACTTTCTTTTAATTCTGCATATGAAAATTGGCATATATTGTTTTCATGTTTTCATGGACTGTAAGGTATTTCCTTTTGTTATAAGAACAGAGATGTGTGGTGTTTCCACATGTCTCCCTGTTGTACAAGTTCTGTGGAACTTGGAATCTTTGTTATTCAAGGTTCTTGTTGGACAGTTGCTCCCTGGTAGCTGATGGATGAGGTGTTTATGAATAAACCTCTTAACTAACCATATTAAGGTAGTTATGG
The DNA here is from genome assembly GCF_964204655.1 of Triturus cristatus. Lineage (NCBI taxonomy): Eukaryota > Metazoa > Chordata > Amphibia > Caudata > Salamandridae > Triturus > Triturus cristatus. The sequence goes on along the minus strand of NC_140580.1, from coordinate 251,181,563 downwards.
TAATTATTGAACTTTTCAGCCCGCAGCAGGAATCGGCCCTAAACACAAAGTGGAAAACCAAATTTTTACAGTGAAAACGGACCCATTTTTGCAAACCGCTTAGCTGTAGATTTTGAGCCCTCGCTCTGCCGGCACGTAGGGAAAATTAGCAAACCTATACATTTTTGAAAGCTAGACACCCAGGGAAATCCTGGATTTGGTGACATGTCTGGCTGTCACCAGGTTCTGTTACCTAAAATCTCTTGCAAATCTCACACTTTGTCAAAAAAAAACATTTTCCTCACATTTCTGTGGTGGGAAGTCCTGGAATGTGCGTGGCTCCACAAAATTCCACCCATCCCGCATTCCCAAAAGTCTTCCAATACAAATGGTTCCTCATTTGTGTCGGTAGGTCTAGTGCCCGCAACAGGAAAAGGCCCAAAACGCAACGTGGAAAAACCAAATTTTTACCGTGCAAACTGACCCTTTTTTTGCAAAGTGCCTAGCTGTAGATTTTGAACCCTTTGAACGGCCCAAAACGCAACGTGGAAACCACATTTTTACAGTGAAAACTGACCCTTTTTTGCAAAGGGCATAGCTGTAGATTTTGAATCCTAGCTCTGCCGGCACCTAGGTAAACCTATACATTTGTGAAAGCTAGACGCCCAGGGGAATCCAGGATGGGGTGACTTGTCTGGCTCTCACCAGGTTCCGCTACCCAGAATCCCTTGCAAACCTCAAACTTTGTAAAATAGAAACACATTTTCCTCACATTTCTGTGATGGAAAGTTCTGGAATCTGCATGTATCCACAAAAATTCCATCCTCCCCGCATCCCCCAAAGTCTTCCGATAAAAATGGTATCTAATTTGTGTGGGTAGGCCTAGTGCCCGCTATAGGAAACGGCCCAAAACGCAACGCAAAAATGTGGACAAACCACATTTTTACAGTGAAAACTGATGCTTTTTTTGCAAAGTGCCTAGCTGTAGATTTGGAACCCTAGCTCTGCCGGCAGCTAGGGAAACCTAGCAAACCTATACGTTTTTTAAAACTAGGCACCCAGCGGAATCCAGGACGGGGTCACTTGTCTGGCTGTCACCAGAATCCCTTGCACACCTCAAACTTTGTAAAAAACAAAACACTTTTCTCATATTTCTGTGATGGAAAGTTCTGTAATCTGAAAGGATCCACAAAATTCCACCGACCCTGCATTCCCCAGTCTTCCAAGAAAAATGTTACCTCACTTGTGTGGGTAGGCCTAGTGCCCGCATCAGGAAACGGTCCAAAGCGCTACGTGGACAAACCACATTTTTACAGTTAAATCTGACCCTTTTTTTGCAAAGTGACCAGCTGTAGATTTTGAACCCTAGCTCTCCTGGCATCTAGGGAAACCTAGCAAACCTATACATTTTTGAAAACTACACACCCAGGGGAATCAAGGATGGGGTCACTTGTCTGGCTGTCACCAGGTTCTGTTACCCAGAATCCCTCGCAAACCTCAAACTTTGTAAAATACAAAACACTTTCCTCACATTTCTGTGATGGATAGTTCTGAAATATGCGTGGATCTTCCAAATTCTATCGACCTCGCATTCCCCAAAGTCTTCAGATACAAATGGTACCTCAGTTGTGTGGGTAGGCCTAGTGCCCGCAACAGGAAACAGCCCAAAACGCAACGTGGAGAGCCTCATTTTAACAATAAAAACGGACCCTTGTTTTGCAAAGTGCCTAGCTGTAGATTTTGAACCCTAGCACGACCCGGTCCCTAGGAAAACCTAGCATTTTTTAAAACTAGACATCCAGGGAATCCAGGACTTGTCTGGCTGTCACCAGGTTCTGTTACCCAGAATCCCTTGCAAACCTCAAACTTTGTTAAAAAAACATTTTCCTCACATTTCTGTGATGTAAAGTTCTGGAATCTGCGTGGATCCACAAAATTCCACCGACTCAGCATTCCCCAATGTCTTCCAAGAAAAATTGTACCTCCCTTATGTGGGTAGGCCCAGTGTCTGCAACAGGAAACGGCCCAAACCTCAACGTGGACAAATAACAATTTTACAATGAAAACTGGCCCTTTTTTTGAAAAGTGCCTTGCTGTAGATTTTGAACCCTAGCTCTGCCGGCACCTAGGGAAACCTAGCAAGCTTATACATTTTTTAAAGCTAGACACCCAGTGGAATCCAGGATGGGGTGACTTGTCTGGCTGTCACCAGATTGTTACCCAGAATCCCTTGCACACCTCAAACTTTGTAAAAAAAAACTAAAAAAAAACATTTTCCTCACATTCTGTGATGGAAAGTTCAGGAATCTGCGTGGATCCTCAAAATTCCACCCACCCCGCATTCCCCACAGTCTCCCAATACAAATGGTACCTCACTTGTGTGGGTAGGCCTAGTGCCTGCAACAGTAAACGCCCCAAAACGCAACGTGGAAAACTTCATTTTTACAGTAAAAACTGACCCATATTTTGCAAAGCGCATAGCTGTAGATTTTGAACCCTAGCTCTGCCAGCACCTAAGGAAACCTAGCAAACCTATACATCTTTAAAATCCAGGAGGGGTGACTTGCCTGGCTGGCACCAGGTTCTGTTACCCACAATCCCTTGCAAACCTCAAACTTAAACAACAAAAAAGCACATTTTGTGATGGAAAGTTCTGGAATCCGCGCGGATCCACAAAATTCCACCCACGACGCATTCCCCAAAGTCTTCGGATACAAATGCTACCTCTCTTGTGTGGGTAGGCCTAGTACCCGCAGCAGCAAACAGCGCAAAACTCATCGTTGAAAACCAAAATTTTACAGTGAAATCTGACCCTTTTTTTACAAAGCGCCGAGGTTTAGATTTTTAACCTTAGCTCTGCCGGCACCTAGGGAAACCTAGCAAACCTATACAGTTTTTAAAGCTAGACCCGCAGGGAAATCCAGGATGTGGTGACTTGTCTGGCTCTCACAAGGTTCCATTACCCACAATCCCTTGCAAACCTCAAACTTTGTAAAATAGAAACACATTTTCCTCACATTTCTGTGATGGAGAGTTCTGGAATATGCATGTAGCCACAAAACTCCATCCACGCAGCATTCCCCAAAGTCTTCCGATAAAAATGGTACCTCATTTGTATGGGTAGGTCTAGTGCCCACAGCAGCAAACGGCCCAAAACGCAATGTGGACAAAACACATTTTTACGGTGAAAACTGACGCTTTTTTTTTTAAAAGTGCCTAGCTGTAGATTTTTAACCCTAGCTCTACCGGAAGCTAGGGAAACCTAGCAAATCTATACATTTTTTAAAACTAGACACCCAGGGGAATTCAGGATGGGGTCACTTGTCTGGCTGTCACCAGGTTCTGTTACCCAGAATCCATTGCAAACCTCAAACTTTGTAAAGAACAAAACACTTTCCTCATATTTCTGTGGTGGAAAGTCCTGGAATCTGCGTGTATCCACAAAATTCCATCCACCCAGCATTCCCCAAAGTCTTCCGATAAAAATGGTACCTCATTTGTGTGGGTAGGCCTAGTGCCCGCAACAGGATACGGCCCAAAACGCAACGTGGACAAACCACATTTTTACAGTGAAAACTGATGCTTTTTTTTGCAAAGTGCCTAGCTGTAGATTTTGAACCCTAGCTCTGCCGGAAGCTAGGGAAACCAAGCAAACCTATACATTTTTTAAAGCTAGCCAACCTGGAGAATCCAGGATGGGGTGACTTTGTAAAGATTCAACTCATTTTCCTCACATTCTGTGATGGAAAATTCGGGAATCTGCGTGTCTCCACAAAATTCCACACATACCGCATTCCAAAAAATCTTCAGCTACAAATGGCTCCTCACTTGTGTGGGTAGGCCTAGTGCCCTCAACAGGAAAAGGACGAAAACGCAACGTGGAAAACCACATTTTTACAGTGAAAACTGACCCTTTTTTTGCAAAGTGCCTAGCTGTAGATTTTAAACCCTTGCTCTGCCGGCACCTAGGGAAACCAAGGTAAACCTACACATTTGTGAAAGCTAGACCCGCAGGGGAATCCAGGATGTGGTGACTTGTCTGGCTCCCACCAGGTTCCATTACCCAGAATCCCTTGCAAACCTCAAACTTAGTAAAATAGAAACACATTTGCCTCACATTTCTGTGATGGAAAGTTCTGGAATCTGCATGTATCGACAAAATTCCATCTACCCCGCATTCCCCAAAGTCTTCCGATAAAAATGGTACCTCATTTGTGTGGGTAGTCCTAGTGCCCGCAACAGGAAACGGTCCAAAACGCAACGTGGACAAACCACATTTTTACAGTGAAAACGGATGTTTTTTTTGCAAAGTACCTAGCTGTAGATTTTGAACCCTAGCTCTGCCGGAAGCTAGGGAAACCTAGCAAACCTATACATTTTTGAAAGTGAGACACCCAGGGGAATCCAGGATGGGGTGACTTATCTGGCTGTCACCAGGTTCTATTATCCAGAATCCATTGCAAACCTCAAACTTCTTAAAATAAAACAGCTTTTCCTCATATTCTGTGATTGAAAGTTCTGGAATCTAAGTGGATCCTCAAGATTCTCTCCACACCACATTCCCCACAATCTCCTGATACAAATGATACCTCACTTGTGTCGGTAGGCCTAGTGCCCGCAGCAGGACACGGCCTAAAACACAACGTGGAAAACCACATTTTCACTGTGAAAACTGACCCATTTTTGCAAAGCGCCTAGCTGTAGATTTTGAACCCTAGCTCTGCCGGCACCTAGGGAAAACTAGCAAAGCTATACATTTTTGAAAGCTAGACGCCCAGGGAAATCCAGGATTGGGTGACATGTCTGGCTGTCACCAGGTTCTGTTACCCAGAATCCCTTGCTAACCTCAAACTTTGTAAAGAACAAAACACTTTCCTCACATTTCTGTGGTGGAAAGTCTTGGAATCTGTGTGTATCCACAAAATTCCATCCACCCAGCATTCCCCAAAGTCTTCCGATAAAAATAATACCTCATTTGTGTGGGTAGGCCTAGTGCCTGCAGCAGCAAACGGCGCAAAACTCATCGTTGAAAACCACATTTTTACAGTGAAAACTGACCCTTTTTTTCACAAAGCGCTGAGCTTTAGATTTTGAACCCTAGCTCTGCCGGCACCTAGGGAAACCTAGCAAACCTATACATGTTTTAAAGCTAGACCCACAGGGAAATCCAGGACATGGTGACTTGTCTGGCTCTCACCAGGTTCAGTTACCCACAATCCCTTGCAAACCTCAAACTTTGTAAAATAGAAGCACCTTTTCCTCACATTTCTGTGATGGAGAGTTCTGGAATATGCGTGTAGCCACAAAACTCCATCCACCCAGCATTCCCTAAAGTCTTCCGATAAAAATGGTACCTCATTTGTGTGGATAGGCCTAGTGCCCGCAACAAGATACGGCCCAAAATGCAATGTGGACTAACCACATTTTTACAGTGAAAACTGATGCTTTTTTTGCAAAGTGCCTAGCTGTAGATTTTTAACCCTAGCTCTGCTGGAAGCTAGCGAAATTTGCAAGCCTACACATTTTTTAAAACTAGACACCTAGGGGAATGCAGGATGGGGGTCGCTTGTCTGGCTGTCACCAGGTTCTGTTACCCAGAATCCCTTGCAAACCTCAAACTTTGTAAAAAACAAATCATTTTCCTTACGTTTCTGTGATGGAAAGTTCTGCAATCTGCAAGGATCCACAAAATTCCACCGACCACTTATTCCCCAAAGTCTTCGAAGAAAAATGGTACCTCACTTGTGTGGGTAGGCCTAGTGCCCGCAGCAGGAAACGGCCCAAAACGCAACGTGGACAAACCACATTTTTAGAGTTAAAACTGACTATTTTTTTGCAAAGTGCCTAGCTCTAGGTTTTGAACCCTAGCTCTGCAGGCACCTAGGGAAACCTAGCAAACCTATACATTTTTGAAAGCGAGACACCCAGGGGAATCCAGGATGGGGTGACTTATCTGGCTGTCACCAGGTTCTGTTACCCAGAATCCATTGCAAACCTCAAACTTCTTAAAATAAAACACCTTTTCCTCATATTCTGTGATTGAAAGTTTTGGAATCTGCGTGGATCCTCAAGATTCTCTCCACCCCGCATTCCCCACAATCTCCTGATACAAATGGTACCTCACTTGTGTGGGTAGGCCTAGTGCCCGCAGCAGGAAACGGCCTATAACACAACGTGGAAAACCACATTTTCACCGTGAAAACTGACCCATTTTTGCAAAGCGCCTAGCTGTAGATTTTGAACCCTAGCTCTGCCGGCACCTAGGGAAAACTAGCAAACCTATACATTTTTGAAAGCTAGACACCCAGGGAAATCCAGGATTGGGTGACATGTCTGGCTGTCACCAGGTTCTGTTACCCAAAATCCCTTGCAAACCTCAAACTTTGTAAAGAGCAAAACACTTTCCTCACATTTCTGTGGAGGAAAGTCCTGGAATCTCTGTGTATCCACAAAATTCCATCCACCCAGCATTCCCCAAAGTCTTCCGATAAAAATGATACCTCATTTGTGTGGGTAGGCCTAGTTCCTGCAGCAGCAAACGGCGTAAAACTCATCGTTGAAAACCACATTTTTACAGTGAAAATCGACCCTTTTTTTACAAAGCGTCGAGCTTTAGACTTTGAACCCTAGCTCTGCCGGCACCTAGGGAAAACTAGCAAAGCTATACATTTTTGAAAGCTAGACGCCCAGGGAAATCCAGGATTGGGTAACTTGTCTGGCTCTCACCAGGTTCTGTTACCCAGAATCCCTTGCAAACCTCAAACTTTGTAAAATACAAAACACTTTCCTCACATTTCTGTGATGGAAAATTCTGGAATCTTCGTGGATCTTCCAAATTCCATCAAACCCGCATTCCCCAAAGTCTTCCGATACAAATGATACCTCACTTGTGTGGGTAGGCCTAGTGCCCACAACAGGAAAAGGCCCAAAACGCAACGTGGTAAACCACATTTTTACAGTGAAAACTGACCCTTTTTTTGCAAAGAGCCTAGCTGTAGATTTTTAACCCTAGCTCTGCAGGCACCTAGGGAAACTTAGGTAAACCTATACATTTGTGAAAGCTAGACCCCCAGGAGCATCCAGGATGGGGTGACTTGTCTGGCTCTCACCAGGTTCTGTTACCCAGAATCCCTTGCAAACCTCAAACTTTGTAAAATAGAAACACATTTTCCTCTCATTTCTGTGATGGAAAGTTCTGGAATCTGCGTGTATCCACAAAATTCCATCCACCCCACATTCCCCAAAGTCTTCCGTTGAAAAAGGTACCTCATTTGTTTCGGTAGGGTTAGTGCCCACAACAGGAAACTGCCCAAAACGCAATGTGGACAAACCACATTTTTACAGTGAAAACTGATGGTTTTTTTGCAAAGTGGCTAGCTTTAGATATTGAACCCTAGCTCTGCGGGAAGCTAGGGAAACGTAGCAAGCCTATACATTTTTTAAAACTAGACACCCAGGGGAATCCAGGAACGGGGTCACTTGTCTGGCCGTCACAAGGTTCTGTTACCCAGAATCCCTTGCAAACCTCGCACTTTGTCAAAAAAACATTTTCCTCACATTTCTGTGGTGGAAAGTTCTGGAATCTGCGTGGAACAACAAAATTTCACCCACTCCGCATTTCCCAAAGTTTCCTGATAAAAATGGTACCTCACTTGTGTGAGTAGGCCTAGGGTCCGCAACAGGGAACGGCCCAAAGCGCAACATGGACATACCACATTTTTACAGTGAAAACTTACTCTTTTTTTGCAACGTGCCTAACTGTTGATTTTGATCCCCAGCTCTGCCGGAAGCTAGGGAAACCTAGCAAACCTATACATTTTTTAAAACTAGACACCCAGGGGAATCCAGGATGGGGTCACTTGTCTGGCTGTCACCAGGTTCTGTTACCCAGAATCCCTTGCAAATCTCAAACTTTGTTAAATAAAAACACATTTTCCTCACATTTCTTGGATGGAAAGTTCTGGAATCTGTGTGTATCAACAAAATTCCATCCACCCCGCATTCCCCAAAGTTTTCGGATAACAATGGTACCTCATTTGTGTGGATCAGCCTAGTGCCCGCAACAGGAAACGGCATTTTTGAAAGCGAGACACCCAGGGCAATCCAGGATGGGGTGACTTGTCTTGCTGTCACCAGGTTCTGTTACCCAGAATCACCTTGCAAACCTCAAACCTTTGTAAAATAAAACACATTTTCCTTATATTCTGTGATGGAAAGTTCTGGAATCTGCGCGGATTCACAAAATTCCACCCACCTCGCATTCCCCAAAGTCTTTGGATACAAATCCTCACTTACCGGGGCGGAGCTTGCGAGCCGCAAAGATGGCCGCTTCAACGAACCGCTCCATAACGTCAACGCACTATCCGCAAATATCCTAAGTCTGTGCCAGGATACGAGCCTGCCGTTAACGGCCCCTGGTGTCTGAGGGGCTCGAGAACGTAACGAGCTGCACTCAACTCCTGTACTTCCCCGCACAGCGGAGTAAACAGACGTGGCCTGCTGGGGCCCTGTGAGCGACATTGAGCCACAGCCTGTAGTTAAAACGAAGGGGTGGACCGTGACCCTGCTGCCGTGATATGGCCGACTCCTCAAGATACAAACGCGGCGACGACGACCCGCATTCAGAAGGTGGGCCAACTCGGGAGACCCTGAGGCCGCTGTGGGAGACTACATCGGACGATCTCGGGGGCACTGGCTGCTGTAATCGCGCCAGAACCATTAGCGTGCACACGGGGGGCTCAGTTGTGGCACTGGAGCTTAGTCCTGCCTGGATGGTGGCTCTTCGTTGGAGGACGTCGAGATGCCCTGACTGCGGGCGGCGCCCCACACTGGCGGGGCATGGACACGAAGGCCTGGGCGAGCCGGCAGCGCGGGGAGTACCCTAAAGTGCTGGGAGTTGCGGTGAGTGGGAGGCGGGTACGCCGGCCATCTGGTCTGCCTGTGAGCGCGACGCCCCACCTGAGGCAAGCAGTGGCGCCTGTTGTGCTGCGAGGATTTGGTAACCCAGAAAGCCCGGGAGAGTGACGGATGCATGCAATAGCCTTGAGCCTGGCTGATGCCTGAAGATGGCTTGACTGTTGGCTCACCACGCCGCCATCTTGTGCGAGGAGTTGTACGGTAGGAACTGCGTGAGGCCCAGCCTGGAAATACCAGCCTCGGGAGAGCCACACATTGGTTTCCCTAAGAGAGCGCCAGCCTCGTCCCCTGTGGGTGCCCCACTGCGCGCAGCTGGACACACGTAGCGATTGATGACACACTCACCGTTCGAAACTGCATGGTGCGGGTACGCATGAGCCACACACTAGCTAGAGTCACACGTTGGGATCCCGGATTGAGGCTGGACACGACTACTCATACTGGCTGGTTTGGAAACCAGAGAAAACCGAGAGTGGAGTTTGACAGCGCTGGTGTGGGAACCCACTGTAGGCCCTCAGAAGTGTGACGATCATGTGCGGTGAAGACGCAGTTGGACTGTGCTGGCCAACGCAACGATCGGAGGCTGCAGCCAGAAATATAAGTAGAGCCAACCGAAGGTGCGCCCGCTGCTGCATAGCCACATCAGGGTTCGTGGATTATACGGGCTGTTGCCACAACGATCTGAGCACGTTGGGCAGAGTCGACAAAACCCAATCTAAAATTACGTTTTACCACAGGAAGACGAAGTTGCGGGAGAGCACAGCTGATGACGGGGAAAATGAGCAAGATCAGATGCAGGAAGAGATGGACGGCGACATCCGCACCATGCTAGCAGCTATGGAAAAAGGCTTGCAGGGCAGTCTCTCAGTATTAGGAACAAAAATAGACTCACTATCATACCGGATGGACAGAATGGCTGAGAGACTGGATAAACACGCCGAAAGGCTAGACCTGACGGAACGCAGAGTTGCTGAGATGGAGGAAACGCAGACAATGGACACTGACCACAAGCAGATGTGGAGAGTGCTACAGGTGCTGCAAGATAAGGCAGAGGACTTGAAAGCACGTTCCCGACGCAATAACTTGAGGATCACGGGCCTGCCGGAATCGACCCAGACTGGCAACATGGAGAAGTTTGTCGAGAAACTCCTGGTCGCCCTCCTTGGTAGTGAAACGTTCCCCCCATGTTTGTGTTGGAAAGAGCTCGCCGATCTCTGGGCCCTCGCCCTATTCTGGGTGCCCCCCTACGACTGATAATCACGAGACTGCTGAAGTATTGGGACAGGCACTCGGCATTGTCAGTAGCCAGAGACAAACAAACACTACAGTACGAGGGGGCTAATATCTCTTTATGCCCGGATTTTACGGCACGAGTACAGGAGGCGCGCAGACAGTTTGCGCCGTTGAAACGCCAGCTGAGAGACCAACACATAGACTATGCTATGCTCTACCCGGCCCGATTGTGTGTGAACCGGCATGGCCACGCACGTATCTTCACCGAACCAAAGGTATTGCAGAAGGCCTTGAAGGAGAGGGACAAGGAACAGTGTAATAGTCCAAAACACAGCACCTTGGAGGGAGCAGTTGGAGGTCAACTAGATGAACAAGACTGATCATACACCAGCTCGATTTCCAGTTACAGAATGCTTAAACTCTGAAGGTCCCTGACAGATGAAACACTGTCTAACTTAGGCCTCAGGAGGCTAAGGTTTGCAGCACCGAGTTTAATAGGATTGTTCTAACTGCAGGTTGAACAGTGTTACTGTGATAATGGCACTGTGGCTAACTCTGTTGGGTGTTTTATACATGCTACCCATGTTCAAGCAGGTTAATTGATAGAAGTGGAGGATTCGTTATACAAAGCAGACGCACTACAGTGGTGGGTTGGTGGGAGGAGTTAAGTGTAGCGACTAATAGGGATACATAGCCCTACTAGGCGAGCAACGTCTGCCCACGAGTGCCTTGCACTGCTTGGGTTCTGTTTTGGGGAGGAAGGGAGAGGATTCTGAGTTACTGTTATGCAGATGTGAATTACTGATCAAATTGAAGATGCAGGGAGGGAACATGGGTGAAGTTGGGGATGGCCTGGCGTGGGTGGGGGGTGGAAGTTGGGCAAAGCATGAGAATCGGACAGTTTGGCATTCTTTTTGTTATAACCATGATCACACACGGAGTGTATATATCCTACTTGTACCACAGACAAGACACGCCCCATGACATAACCCGGTCAGCCCAGCACCAAAGTTAGTATTGACACCCTCCGTGCACTCACTTGGAACGTTAGAGGACTTAACGACCACAGAAAGCTCTGTAAAGTCCTGACTTACTTAACCAGACACGGAATAAATATCGCGCCACTACAAGAGACACATCTCCCTCTCAATAGTCCTATGCTGCGCAGTAAAGGTTTACAGGTTAACACACATGCAGCAGGATTCACCACTCATGCACGGGGGGTACTTACTTGGGTGAACCCTAGATCAGCCTTGACACTAGTGCCGTTGGACATGGACAGGGACGGTAGATTTGTTGTCACTAGGTGTAGAGGAAAGGGTATGGACCTTCTCATAGTCAACATTTATGTCCCAAATTTTGACAGCCCTGAGTTTTTTTCTGCGCTGTCAGACACGGTGGACTTGCGGGGAGAGGGACTACTGCTTTGGGGTGGGGATCTCAACTTAGTCAGAAATCTGCGACTAAACAGGTCAGGGGGGCCGGATAGAAACATTACGGCGAGTGCCAGAGCAGTTGAAGGCGCCATGGTCAGGTTTGACCCGTGTGACATGTGGCGCCAGAGGTACCCGGACAAAGGGGGTTTTACGCACTACTCAGCATATTATGACCTGCACACCCAAATAGATTATTGGCTGGTAGCTAGACAGCTGAACGAGAGAGCCCGTTCCTGCAAGGTACTACCCCGGACCCTTTCGGATCACTCCCCGATACTGCTAATGCTTGACAACCCCAGAAAAACTATCCCTCCTTTCACATGGAGATTTCCACCTTACTCCTTCCTTGATACGGTTTTTAAAGAAGAACTGGCTGAAACAATTGAAACGTTTTTTGAGGCCAACGTAGGGTCGGTTGACAGCTTTCAGGTAGTCTGGGAGACGTTCAAGGTCTACATCCGCGGGGTTACTATGACTAAGCACTCTGGCATTCTAAGAGCAATCTGAAAACGACTTACTGACCTAGAGCAGCAACTAATGACCCTAGCGCGCCAACAGGCTAGAGCGGATGATGCACTCCCGCAGGAGTTCAAAGTCTTGCTGGAGGAATATCATGAGGCGGCCAATGCTGAAATAAAGCACCTCAGTAAGTATGCCACGGCGCAGGCATACGGAGAGAGTGAGAGGCCTGGGGCGGTATTGGCACACCTACTCAAGAAGCAGAGGGAAACAACTGTGGTGGCAGAGATTAGAACGACGAAGGGCGACACCCTAACTGAGGAGGCGGATATAGCGGGCAGGTTCCGTCAATACTATTCTGACCTATATGCTACCCGTTGCGGGGTTACAGAGGAGGACATTTTAGATTACCTAACACATATAAAACTACCATGGCTCACAAACACGCATCGTGAGTTTCTTATGAGACCCATTGAGAGAGAAGAAATCCTCTTAGCCCTTTCGAACATGAAAGCGAGTCGCGCACCCGGAGGGGACGGCCTCACAGTCGCCTTTTATAAGGCGTTCCTGGATCTACTGGTGCCACACCTGGCTACGCTTTTTGAAGATATATGTGTAACAGGAACTATGCCACCCTCAATGAGGGAAGCAATTATTGTTGCTATACTAAAACCAGGTAAACCCCCGAAAAAATGCGCCTCTTGCCGCCCGCTCTCACTGCTCAATGTGGATACGAAAATATTTCAAAGATCCTGGCTAACCGATTGGTCCCTTTAATTCCGATCCTGGTTGCGCTGGAACAAGCGAGGTTTGTACCGGACAGAAACTTGACCTATAATTAACGCACAGTGTTTGGCGTCTTGCAACATACCCGACCAGAGACGTAAGCGATAGTGGTATTCCTTGACATGGAGAAGGCTTTTGATTCAGTTGAATGGCCCTTTATGAGACTAGTTCTAACTAGGATGGGACTGGGGCAGGTATTCTTCCAATTATTAGGGGTCCTGTATAATGCTCCCACTGCCAGAATTAAAATAGGAACTCTAGTGGCGGGCCCAATACATATTTCTAGAGGTACGCGACAGGGTTGCCCTCTGTCTCCAATCTTATATGCTCTGGTGGCTGAGCCCCTAGCCTGCGCGCTCAGAGAATATCATAGACACAAAGGCATTCGGTTCCCGGGCTATGAACTAATATTCTCCACCTATGCAGACGACACTCTCCTATATGTAAGAAACCCCGAGTGTAACCTCTCCCCGGTTCTGCGCGAAGTAGTGCATTTTGGCGCAGTAGCCGGTCTGCAAGTTAATTGCCCGAAGTCTATCATATTTCCATTACCACTGGCCACAGCACAGTTCAAACCAGACTACCGTTGCAGTGGTCAACGGAAGCGGTGAGGTATTTAGGTATAAGAGTGCATACCAACTCAGAAGTTGTGTTCAGAGAAAACTATGGAGTGGCTATCAGTAAATTAGAGGAGGAAGTAGGCTGTTGGATTAAACTACCCCTGTCTTTGCTGGGCAGAGTGTCCATTATGAAAATGGTGGTACTGCCTCGTTTTTTGTTCCTTTTCTCGAATATCCCCATAGTCCTTCCACGCTCATTCTTTAGTAGACTCACAACGCTGATGGTTAAGTTAGCTTGGGCGGGAAAGCAAGCGCGAGTCAAAAGGCAGGTCCTTACTCTACCATACTACATGGGTGGGCTTTACGCGCCAGATTTTGATTTATAATATAGAGCAGCGCAGAGCGCACACGCTTATTTTTGGATGCACGGTTCTCAGGACATCCGGACCTTCGTATAGAAACCGTAGTGGCGGCACCATTGCCGCTACCGGCGTCGATGTTTATGGCTGCTGACCGAAGGACAGGGATTTTAGATTCAATTAATGCGACAACACACGCGTGGCACTATCAATTACAGCTACAGGCTGGTGCCATCCTTTATTCCCCGTACGCTTTCCTTGACTGGTGTTGCTGGCTGCCCTCATGTAGGGATAAAGGGGTTACGCGAGCACTCAATTCGCTGGGTGTACAGACCATCAGCGATTTTATTTAAAGATGGCATCGCGAAGAATTGGGGAGATTTTGTGATGGGAGATACTACACCTACCATACTCACACAATTCCAATTCCACAGAACACGACACGCGCTGCTGACAATTTTAGGAGAAGACATGCTGGAACCTCCTGAGCTACCAGCCCTGTCCTACGTCATAACGGCGAAGTCACCTTCCAGAATAGTATTCAAGATTTACAAATTATCCATGTCCTATAGGGAAAACCACTACACTAAAGCCCGACTAGCTTGGCAACGAAACTTGAATAGAGACATAGACGACACTATGTGGACTTACTGCTGCGCTAGCACCAAACGCATCTCACTAAACGGTAAACATAGACTGATTCATTTTAAGTATTTCAACAGGGTCTATTACACCCCATAGAGATTGCATGGATACAGCTTGCGGGATGATCCGGCTTACGAGCGATGTAATGGACTGACGGCTGACTTCCTCCACATAGCCTGGTCTTTTCCGGGGATATCCAACTTTTGCGATTTTGTTTTTAGGGCACTGGGACGGGTGGCTGAACTGACTCTCACACCGGAATCTGCCCTTGCCCTGCTGGGCTACTCTAAACAGATACCTAAGGGAGCACGCAGGCTGGTAGACATGGGATTGTTATTAGCCAAACGCAGGGTGGCGATATGTTGGTCACGGGGTCCCAGTGGTCACAAGATATGCTATACTGTAGCACACAAACGGAAAATTTTAGTGATCTTCTCCCGCCACGTAGCAGACCTAAAAACTTTTGGGAACTGTACAAAACTTACATTGCAACCAGGAAGGGAGGGCATGGCGGCTGCAGCCGGTGACTCACAGGAGTTGACTGGATCTACCCATGTTATATTCAGCGTCATCCCTAGACCGACATACTGGGTACGGCACATATTGGCTGTCTTCTTTATGCTTACATCACATCGGAGTTGTGGTGGGAGGGGTTGTCTATAGATGGGTGGGGTGGTGCGAAGTGTCAATGTGTTGTCAGTGGAAATAACCTATTTGCCGCCCTCTTGGTACTTTACTGCAACACTCTTGATTACTGTGTGTCATAGCTATTGCCACAAAGTAATATTGAGTCTCATGTCTGTTTGTATAAAAAATTCAATAAATCTCTTTAATAAAAAAAATGGTACCTCACTTGTGTGGGTAGGCCTAGTTCCCGCAACAGGAAATGGCCCAAAACGCATAGTTGAATACCACATTTTTACTGTGAAAACTGACCCTTTTTTACAAAGTGCCTAGCTGTAGATTTTTAACCCTAGCTCTGCAGGCACCTAGGGAAACATAGCAAACCTATACATTTTTGAAAACTAGACATCCAGGGGAATCCAGGATGGGGTGACTTGTCTGGCTGTCACGAGGTTCTGTTACCCAGAATTCCTTGCAAACCTCAAACTTTGTCATAAAAAACAATTTTCCTCACATTTCTGTGATGGAAAGTTCTCAAGTCTGCGTGGATCCACAAAATTCCACCATCCCCGCATTCCCCAAAGTCTTCCTATAAAAATGGTACCTCACTGGTGTGGGTAGGCCTAGTGCCCGCAACAGGAAATGGTCAACGCAACTTGGAGAACCACATTTTTACAGTGCAAATTGACCCTTTTTTTTTGCAAAGCGCCTGTGAGAAGTTGGTCTGGTATATGCTGTCCACTAGTTATAGTGGGCACCTTGCACCAGTCCAAAATACCCTTATTGATGATTAGGTTAAAGACAGCCTTTATTGAAAGCTATCCTAGTGGTAGCTATGGAGAGCAGCCTTATAATAATAATCCACATTTGTAAAGCGCGAACAATCACCTGTAAGGGTCTCTAGGTGCTGGGGGCCATCGGTAAGATTAAGCAAGCTATTGCTCAGAGTCACATAGTGCTGGGCTAATCTGCCGCCGGCGATCGAACCGTGATTCCAAGATTCCGGAGTCAGTCGCCCTGGCTGCGGCGTCACACCTCTTCCCTTCAGGCTAAGTCTCGAAGGAATGTAAAGCAGCTTGGTTTACCAGATTATAACCTCCAGAATGACCAAATGAAAGGAGAACCACACAAGGTATATATAAAATATATGTATTTATTTCTAAACCCTCTCTACTAACCTCTTTATGAGATTAGAGAACAAGGCACACAATATTAATACACTAGAACAACAGTAAATAGCACAATACACAGTGGGCCCCAGGGGGAGACCAAACCATATATTAAGAAATTATATTTATATATTAACAACCACGACTTGACTAGACACAGTACCTAGAGCACGTAGAATCGTTGGGACCCCAAGGAACCAACCGAGGTAGTGACACGGGACCCACGTGAGAACTCAGCCGCGAGCTCCGTTCAATCCTATGGGAAAGTCGCGTTTGGAATCTTAAAGATTGAGGACACTTAGGAGAGGACTTTGAGCAAACCCTTTCAAACTTCGAAGGTTCTAAGGCCAGCACCCATGTGAGCACCGGAGTACTTGTGTTACTTAACCCAGGGAAGCCGGGTGCATAGGTGTCAAATGGTGTTGGGGATCTTCGTTGTTTTCAATGGCGTAATGCTGCAAAGTGCTGATGTCGGGAAGATGAAAAGTGTCCGGTATGAACCAAGCCTGGATCGGAGCTGAGAAGAACCTGAAAGTAGAGGGGACAGAGTCTGGGTCACTTCAGGGTGACCACGGGCACGATAGACCAATGCCCACCAATGTTGGGTGTTTCAGGTGAGATGAGGTGAAGCTTGACTATGCAGCCACGGGGACCAGGAGACGTCGATGATGTCCAAAGTCCGCAGGTGAACTGTCCCATGAAGGATGTCGAGTGCTGGGGGTCAGTGTCCAGATTGGAGACCAACAAGCCTTGGCAACTGCAACCCACGCTGTTGGAGAAAAGATGCTTCGGTGTGGACCAGCAAGGTCCTGGGGACTCCCCAAGTGATGGAGAGTCAGGGCACGTCTGGAGCAATCACGGAAGCCCACTGAAAGTTAAAGTTCCCTTCTCAGGGACCCACAGATTGACGGACCAGGGATCGCGAAGGGACTGCAAGAGGAATCACAAAATACCAGCCCACTGAACACTCGTGGAGTGTAGGCCAGTAATCTTCAGTGGAATCACTGCTCGGGGTCTGGACTACAAGTAGCCCAAAGCACAGCCTCAGGGATCTCCAAATAGCATATGCTGCTGAAAATGTGCATGGTGTCCAGGGGTTCGGGTTGCACGGTCCCCACGAGGGATGTGGGTCTCAGGTTTGCTGAGAGCACTGGTCGGCGTCAGGGAAGCTTGGGAACCCACCTCCTGTGTTGCAAAATCTTCGGAGTCCTTCAGGAGCTGCCTAGATGCAAACCGGTCAGATGCATTTACGGTCCCTGCCTTGCAGGGGAGTAACTCCTTTACTCCAAGGGAGATTCTTCGGTCATCTAACGTAGTGTAGATAGTTGAAGTACTTGGTTTCTGTAGCAGAGTTTCGTCCAGGTAAATCCAAAGTCCTGTAGCCAGGGGTTCCTACTTAATACCCAAGGAAGAGGTGGGACAAACTCTGGGGACCCACCTATGGGAGGGTCAGGACAGAGGGGTGGCTACACCCATGTCCTTTGTTCATTTTGTGCCAGAGCAGGGGCTGATGGCTCCTGCAACTGGTTTGAGCTGGACTGTGCACAGGGACATCAAATGTGCCCCCAGTGCAGACATCAAAGAACTCTGAGTGCACCCACCCAGCCCCAATACACTAAAGCCTGTCTGGGAGGTGGTCACACCTCCCTGTGACACGAAACCTATAGTCCAGCCTTCCCCTGCCGGAGTTTCGTCCAGCAGCAGGATGGCAGACTCGTGTCTGTGGCTGGCAGCATCCATTTTGTGATGCCATGGTCTGTGAGGTTGGTACCATGTGCACCGGTGCTGTCATATTTCTCCCTCTAGTAGGGTGGAATCATACCTCCCACACCAGTTACTTGTGTGGAGGTATGATTCCAAGGTGTTTGACACCAAACACGACATGTTTCCATGCAGCCGTTTTAAAGTTAACATTTACCCCAAGGTTATAATGCACTTACGTATATATGGTTGGCTGCATCACAAATAACCGCGGAATATAGATTCTGAAAGCTGCAGAGGGGCTCTGCTCATGCATGGGCACCCTCTCACATAAAACCTAGCACCCTGCCTCCAGGATTGATAAGGCCTGCCATAGGGGTGACTGATAGGTTTATATGTGCAGTGATATGGAGTAGATATAGTGAACCTATATTTAAGCAAGGGGTGCATACACCACCTTACACAGGCTGCTTTAGCAGACCTGTTGTGTCATTTTGAATGGTCTCCCAGGGGTGGCATAATTCATGCTGCAGCCCCCGAGAGGCCTCTGGGGTATCTATGCCCGAGGTACATAGTATACCATATACTAGGGACTTATAAGGGTACCCCAGAATCCAATCTGAAGTGTATCTAAAGTACAGGAACAACCAATTTAGGGAGAAAGCAGATAGACTGGGGTCCTGATTAGCAGGATCCCAGTCAAACTAAATCAAAAACCAGCAATACACCAGGCAAAACGTGGGGGTAACCAGGCAGTCAGAATCCATTCTCCTACATAACCCCTCAAACGAAAGGAGATAAGGCTAACCTTGGCCAGTTGATCCTTTATTGACTAAGTGGCCATATAAGGAAGATCCTGCACTGGCATGGACACCCCCTGTCTTATGGTCCACTAGGCAGTCCCCACCTTTAAGGGTATGGGATGTTCTCCAAAAGTTGGGATTACTACCTGTAGTGTGTTTTGGCAAAGTAAAAGGCTGGTGGGGTGTCTGAGTAGAGAAGTGAGGCCCTAATAAAGTTGGTCTCAGCTTCCCCAGATCACTGGCCACCATGGAGGCCTTTCTTTCCATGACTGAGTTGTATCTGGCCCTAAGGGTCAACCTCTGGCTGCCTACAGCTGGGGGTTGGGTCCATTTGGTTGGAACACCGGGGGGACATGGTAGGTTTGGAACCACTTGGTCCCAGGTTTGCCTTTGCCCAACAGAGTCCATCTGGGAGTGGTCCATATTCAGTGTTAAGTGGGATCCCTCAGTGTGTTGAGGAATTTTCACCTAGCTAGGGCTACTAGACTGGGTGCCCCTAATCTGTTGATGGGGGGTTCCTCTGGGCGGTGGGCCTTTAGGGGTCCACTGACCTCCCTGACCTCTGCTCCCCTGGGCTGATTGAGGTAGGGTAGTGAAAGGCAGGTTACCTGTTCAAGACTGGGTACCACCTTGGAAGGGTCCCCTGCCATCAGGGGTGTTGCCAGGACCGGCCTGACCACCTCTGGGGCAGTTCCTTCACTAGGGGTAGGATCAGTTCCCTGAGGAGGCTGACACTTACCTATAGTCTGGGGGGAAGAAGACTTTTCTTCAACCCTTGTGCTCTCTTGTGGAGTAGTGTGGGCCATTCTTTCAGGTTCCATCACTCTAAAATGTCCCTAGCTCCCTGGGCCCGCAGAGCCCCACCAACTCTCTCAGGGAGGCCTAGCATTCTCAAATCGGCCTGGTATTCAACTTCAGCCCAGGCTGAAATTTCCAGATCCTTACCCAATAGGCAATCTACAGGTAAGTTTGGGGACACTGCCACTCTCTTTGGGCCAGTGACTACTCCCCAGCTGAGATTGACTATGGCCATGGGATGATCTGTCCTGATACCAATCAATGTTGGTCACCTGGTACTTAAACTCAGGTAAAAGCTGTTGGGGGGGGGGGGGCTAGCTTCCCTGTCATGCACTTCTGGCCAGAACCCCGGGTGATAGACCAAATGAATTCATTCTGGAGTGCCTTGATATAGTACTACATAACAACTTTTTTGAATTTGGAGATGATCTTTTCCATCAGATCAAAGGCACCAGTATGGGAGCTTCATGTACTCCTAGTGTAGCGAATACATACATGGGCGAATTCGAATTAAAACACATCTTTAACGAAATAGCCCCTTTTTATGAGAACATACAGGCATGGCACAGATTTATAGATGATATTTTTTTCATCTGGTCAGGGAATGAACAGGATCTTTTAGAATTTATTGAGTGGCTTAACCTCAGTGATGTGAATCTAAAATTTACGGCCAAATACTCTACAGAGAAAGTGGAGTTCCTAGATATTTGGATCAGTGATGGCAAAGGTAAGATCGAAGTTAGCTTCTTCAGAAAACCGACTGCGAAAAACACCATTCTACAACATAGCAGTTTTCATCCAAGTTGTCAGAAGGACTCCATTCCCTTTGGAGAGTTTTTAAGGATTAGACGTAACTGCACCAACATGAGTGAGTTCATCTTCCATGCAGAAGAACTCCAGAAAAGACTTCTCCACAGAGGTTATCCTAGACGACTAGTGAGACACTCCATGAAACGCGCCAAATACTATAACAGAGACGCTTTGATCTCTGGGAGACAAAAACCCTCACTCGACAAGATCGTCTGTGTAGTTAACCACTCTAGTTTGAACAATAAAATTCAGAAGGTACTACACAGGAATTGGAAATTCCTCAATGTCTGCGAAGAAGATAGTGCTCTAGCTCCCCCTATCGTAGCATTTAGAAGAAATTCCAATCTAAGAGACAAGCTGGTTCATAGCAGACCACGTCCACGTAAAGAACATCAGATGACCATTGATGGACTCCCCCCTATCTTAGGGAACCACAAATGTGGCAACTGCCATGCGTGTCCTTCAGCGATTACCACCCAAATTTGCAACTATGGCTCTAAAACAGCCAAATTGAAAAGCCACACGAATTGCAGAAGCAGTAATCTTGTCTATTTAATACTTTGCCCCTGTGGACTAGGTTACATAGGAGAGACAAGCAGAGAGTTTAGAACTAGACTGTCCGAACATAAATCTGCGATCAGAACGGGAAAAAGACAAGCCCCAATGGTCAGTCATTTTTTGGATCTGCACCACACCGAGAAAGAACTTCGTTGGCTGATACTGGAGAAAGCTATTTCAAAAGCAGGACGAGACACAGATAAAATAAGAAAGGAGCGAGAATCCTTTTGGATTTTCTACTTTGACACAGTGCGCAAAGGTTTAAATGAGGAAATTGTGTGGCTGGTCACATAATTCCCTCAATTTATTTGAGGGTTACATGTTGGGCACACTAATATTAGTGATTAAAACCTTATATCCACTCTATTGAGTGTCTGATACTGCCCATTTGACCCATCATGACCAAATCTTAAACGACCTTTTGAATCGAAGGTTCGTGGGCACACAATTCCCCATTATGTATAGTCCAGTAGCTGAAAAGATTTGGCACTTACTGCCTCCCGAATTCAATTACTTACGGAGTGGTTCGTTTTTGAACACTCGTATTATGGCGCGCTGAGTATAAATATATTTTTACTGATGGCACTGGCTCCACCATGACTAAATCTCCAACGACCTTTTGAATCGAAGGTTCGTGAGCACACAATTCCCTATTATGTATAGTCCAGTAGCTGAAAAGATTTGTTACGTACTACCTCCCGAACTCAATCACTTACAGAGTGGCTCGTTTTTGAACACTCGTATTATGGCGCGCTGAGCATGAGTATATTTTTACTGATGGCAGCATATCCTTAACTCCCTGGGACTCCTACCGATGTATTAATTAAGAGTTACTCCCTAGACGGCTATTTTCAATCATGGCACTGTACTGTAAGGTTAGCCTCACATTACAATATGGCGCCCGCAGTAACTCGCACAAAGCATTGGACTGCAAGTCCTTCCTACGCGATCACGTGGGATTCCTTGTGACCATCTTTTAGGCCAACCATCAATTAGAATAAGATTTTAAATCCGCGCTAAAATTACGAGTCTCGACGAACTTTCCCATGGTGATGTCCGAGTTAGACCGACACTCTGCTACAATCAGGTAAGCCCTGCTAACTGGCCGCATCGTCCCGTACTAAGCGTTGGGGTACACTTGGTACCAAAGCAAGGCGCATCGTACTCGTTAGTATATTTTCAGCATGTATTCCGAGCTATGTCCAGTATGTTTGTAAGAACATCGGAGTGCTCCAAAAGGAACACAGCCCTCCCATAATCTGCCAGCTGTCAAGATACATTTTTAGCACATACTAAAGTATGGACTAACAAGCCTGCAAAAGACATCGTTGTGCCCATAAAGGATTAAAAGCTTTTCTGCTGTCTTTTACGACGAGCTATACAACCCCACATCAAAAATTAGTAGCATCCCAACGTAAAAGTCCGTAAAGGTTGCGCCTAGATAGTGTGATGCTAGACATAACAAAATGGTGGCTATTATAGGCACATATATTGAAACTTTGCTGTCACTTCCCCAGAGACACCCTAGCAGCATTGAGCTCTAACCGGATTGGTGGTTACAGTGCACTGCGCGGAACCTAATCCTTGCCCAAAGAAGAACTTACACGCATTTGAAGTAGTGAAATCACTACTATTCAAAAAACAAAGGGTAAGCATTCCATTATGCCCTGTACGTAAATGATGTCTAATCCTTCTCACTATCACAGACACATGACGACCCATTAGATGCTCTGTCAGTTAGGTATGACACACTGTGATACTTTGTTGCCATTTCCCTAGAGGGCACTGCAAGCAGAACCATCCAGGTTGTAACTACACAGCGGATAGCGCGGAACGAAAATACTTGACTGAGAGAGTCGCCATCCGCCTCTGGACTGGGAATTTCAATACTCTCGTAAATGCGTAAGGGTAAGCATTCCCTTATGCCCCACATGTAGAAAACATAACTTATTGTGTCTCTCAATACACAGTATTCCAAACAATTGTAAATTTTTCTATTCAGACGCAGAATGCCCTGAAATTTACTGAACAGACAAGATTGCCTATAAAACCACTATCGGGACTGGCACTCCAATTGTTTATCTTATTACTCAGGTAGCCTGGTCTATGTACAATTTGTCTTACACTTGTAGGTCTTATTATTATTTTTGTTCACTTTCTGGTGAAGGCTTACACTTTTGTAATCACTCTTAATGATTTGAGCTACTTTCATACATTGTGGCAACATGTTGGGTTTATAACATGCTTGGATGATCCCAGATGTATTAACTGTGGATCTACTTAAGTGGTATGAAGTCGTAACGTAATGTTTAAAAATGTTTCCTGCCTCATTCTAAAATTAATATATCTAATCCTCTACAGATAACCCCGTCTCATTTTAGGGCTTTAAGCCCCTTCAGTTGGTGGCCCTGAAGAAGGTGTTTCCTCACCGAAACGCGCGTAGGCCTATCCTACCCATCTAGAGGAAAGGTCCCAAGAGACCCAGCACGATTAGAAAAAACTGTGCCTACTGTTGTCTTTTCCCTTCAAATTCTTTTTTAGGGGACCTTGCCAAACCTCTAAATGCTTGTCACTATTTTAAGAGTATGAGTATGACTGATGTATGTTTGAGAGTATGAATTGTTTTGTGCTATATTAGTTACGGGGTTATGTACATTCAAATGTAAATGTTCTTTGTTCTGTATATCACGAAATGAATATGTATGTGTAGTGTCTACAAAATAATGGATAATGTTTTTTAAATAGATCTCACTTAAATTGAAAAAAGTAGAAAAAAATAAAAATGGTTACTAAATAATATCTTCGTTTTGTTTAATTGTTTACTCAATGTTGGCAGGTGAGAACTTGTTTAAGTCTCTGTTAAAACAATATAGGTCCTGAAAGAGTTTTCCCAGACTTTCTCTAGTTCATTTTTCCCCCCTACTCTTGGACCTCTAATCATTTTCAGGGGGGGCCTTTTGTTCAGATTTATTTCTTTCCTCGGTCTTTACCGAAGGTATCTCCACCATCTATTGGTTTCTTTGACGTCATACCCTTATGTAAACCTAATCACTAATAGTTTTCTTATCATTATTTGTCTGTTCTGACCTTTTCCTTGTAATCCTTTCCCTTTTTGTCTTCCAGATTTAATCTCACGGGTGTTTCTTATATCACATAATGGAGGGCTTTAAAACATTTGGTTTCTCTGATGAACTTTTCTCCACCCTCATTGGACAAATATCAGGTACTAATGAAGGTGCTAGGGAAAAAATAGATGATAACAGTGAATGGATGAAATTACAAAATCTGCGAAAAAAAGCTAAGAGAATGGAATCGCATGCCCATTTTATGTTGGAATACTTAAAAGCAGGAGCTATCCCATCAGGGCTAAGAGTGAGAAATGTTCCAGCTCTTTTCGTTGAGGTACGCCAGTTCCTGGAGCGGTGGTAACACATTGCCAATCGCTGCTCCAGGGACTGGATGATTCTCATCATAGAGACGGTCAAGGAAATGATTCAGATTCTCAATCAGGAAATTTTAGAACTTGAGGAAAAATTGAAAAAGAACAACAGCATAGAAGAAGCTAAAGATAAATTAGATAAGATTAATCATGAACTTTTGAAGTTTGAAGAATATCTTATAAAGAAAAAAACAGACAAGTTGAAGAAAGATCTTCGCTGGTTTACTCAAGAAAAAGCCTACCCCTACCTGCATAGCTCGTTTTATCAAGGTGAGATCTCTGACTATGGAGCATACAACCCACAGAATAACAGAAGACCAAAGGTTGTGACTTTCTCTGACACTAATTCGTCAGACTCAGATCTTGAGAGTCTTAATACTAGCGAGCCTAATTATAGACAATTTGCAGGACAATTCCGTAACCAACACCAAAAAGGCCAGTCGCCTTTTTTACGGTCAGGGAGAGGCAGAGGACGAGTAAGATTCCAGAGACAAGAAAGGAATCACTATCCTCAAACGGAGCCAGTACATCCGCAACAATACATGAGGACACGGAACCACCAGTATTGGAAGTCATAGATAAAAAAGATCATCAAGATGACAATATTCCGATCTTTAATCTGTCTAGACATTTACTCTCCTCAGAAGAGATCAACATCTTGAGTAAAGGGCTATCCTATGTGCCTAGTACCCAACCCGATATTTTCAAGCTTCACAAAGATCTCTTTTCCTTCTTCCGGAAAATCAGACTGAAAAAATATATGATGGACGTAAATCCATCAGAACAAGAACTGAACTATTCAGGCTGTAAACCACCATCGAAATTCACTCCATCATTAGACATGGTAGGACCTGAGGTGGCAATTTTTGAAAAAACAGTCCTCAAAGAAATCGAAAGAATTCTCAAGTATATTCCTTCTACTCACTCTAATTTGACATCTTCTGAAAAGACAGCCCTTAACAACTTACAAAATAACTGCTCCATCACTATCAAACCCTGCGATAAAGCAGGAGGTTCAGTTGTTATGGATAGTGACAATTACACTGAAAAAATGGAATCTATGTTATCGATTTCAGATCACTACCGTAAGGTGCAAAGATCAGTTCTGTCAGACTTGAAAACCCTCATTGAGAACTGCACTGTTAAAGCCTTCAGAGATGGCTTTATTTGTCAAAAAGAGCTGGACTTTCTAATCCAGACACATACAGTTGTTCCCGCTCTATATGGAGTCCCCAAAACGCATAAAAATGCTAAGAATCCGCCAATGAGACCCATTGTCTCCTCTATCAACTCCTGCACAGAACCACTTTCGAAATATGTGGACTCATTCCTCTGCCCACTCACTAAACTGTATGCCTCTTACATCAAAGACACGGGACACATGATAACAACCGTAGAGCACTTACCCTTCAACCATAAGACACAATATCTGGTCACTCTAGATATTGAATCACTATATACAAACATTCCCCAAGATCTGGCCTTAGAAGCGGTGGCAGCACTTCTGGCCAGAACCCCGGGTGATAGACCAAATGAATTCATTCTGGAGTGCCTTGATATAGTACTACATAACAACTTTTTTAAATTTGGAGATGATCTTTTCCATCAGATCAAAGGCACCAGTATGGGAGCTTCATGTGCTCCTAGTGTAGCGAATACATACATGGGCGAATTCGAATTAAAACACATCTTTAACGAAATAGCCCCTTTTTATGAGAACATACAGGCATGGCACAGATTTATAGATGATATTTTTTTCATCTGGTCAGGGAATGAACAGGATCTTTTAGAATTTATTGAGTGGCTTAACCACAGTGATGTGAATCTAAAATTTACGGCCAAATACTCTACAGAGAAAGTGGAGTTCCTAGATATTTGGATCAGTGATGGCAAAGGTAAGATCGAAGTTAGCCTCTTCAGAAAACCGACTGCGAAAAACACCATTCTACAACATAGCAGTTTTCATCCAAGTTGTCAGAAGGACTCCATTCCCTTTGGAGAGTTTTTAAGGATTAGACGTAACTGCACCAACATGAGTGAGTTCATCTTCCATGCAGAAGAACTCCAGAAAAGACTTCTCCACAGAGGTTATCCTAGACGACTAGTGAGACACTCCATGAAACGCGCCAAATACTATAACAGAGACGCTTTGATCTCTGGGAGACAAAAACCCTCACTCGACAAGATCGTCTGTGTAGTTAACCACTCTAGTTTGAACAATAAAATTCAGAAGGTACTACACAGGAATTGGAAAATCCTCAATGTCTGCGAAGAAGATAGTGCTCTAGCTCCCCCTATCGTAGCATTTAGAAGAAATTCCAATCTAAGAGACAAGCTGGTTCATAGCAGACCACGTCCACGTAAAGAACATCAGATGACCATTGATGGACTCCCCCCTATCTTAGGGAACCACAAATGTGGCAACTGCCATGCGTGTCCTTCAGCGATTACCACCCAAATTTGCAACTATGGCTCTAAAACAGCCAAATTGAAAAGCCACACGAATTGCAGAAGCAGTAATCTTGTCTATTTAATACTTTGCCCCTGTGGACTAGGTTACATAGGAGAGACAAGCAGAGAGTTTAGAACTAGACTGTCCGAACATAAATCTGCGATCAGAACGGGAAAAAGACAAGCCCCAATGGTCAGTCATTTTTTGGATCTGCACCACACCGAGAAAGAACTTCGTTGGCTGATACTGGAGAAAGTTATTTCAAAAGCAGGACGAGACACAGATAAAATAAGAAAGGAGCGAGAATCCTTTTGGATTTTCTACTTTGACACAGTGCGCAAAGGTTTAAATGAGGAAATTGTGTGGCTGGTCACATAATTCCCTCAATTTATTTGAGGGTTACATGTTGGGCACACTAATATTAGTGATTAAAACCTTATATCCACTCTATTGAGTGTCTGATACTGCCCATTTGACCCATCATGACCAAATCTTAAACGACCTTTTGAATCGAAGGTTCGTGGGCACACAATTCCCCATTATGTATAGTCCAGTAGCTGAAAAGATTTGGCACTTACTGCCTCCCGAATTCAATTACTTACGGAGTGGTTCGTTTTTGAACACTCGTATTATGGCGCGCTGAGTATAAATATATTTTTACTGATGGCACTGGCTCCACCATGACTAAATCTCCAACGACCTTTTGAATCGAAGGTTCGTGAGCACACAATTCCCCATTATGTATAGTCCAGTAGCTGAAAAGATTTGTTACGTACTACCTCCCGAACTCAATCACTTACAGAGTGGCTCGTTTTTGAACACTCGTATTATGGCGCGCTGAGCATAAGTATATTTTTACTGATGGCAGCATATCCTTAACTCCCTGGGACTCCTACCGATGTATTAATTAAGAGTTACTCCCTAGACGGCTATTTTCAATCATGGCACTGTACTGTAAGGTTAGCCTCACATTACAATATGGCGCCCGCAGTAACTCGCACAAAGCATTGGACTGCAAGTCCTTCCTACGCGATCACGTGGGATTCCTTGTGACCATCTTTTAGGCCAACCAACAATTAGAATAAGATTTAAAATCCGCGCTAAAATTACGAGTCTCGACGAACTTTCCCATGGTGATGTCCGAGTTAGACCGACACTCTGCTACAATCAGGTAAGCCCTGCTAACTGGCCGCATCGTCCCGTACTAAGCGTTGGGGTACACTTGGTACCAAAGCAAGGCGCATCGTACTCGTTAGTATATTTTCAGCATGTATTCCGAGCTATGTCCAGTATGTTTGTAAGAACATCGGAGTGCTCCAAAAGGAACACAGCCCTCCCATAATCTGCCATCTGTCAAGATACATTTTTAGCACATACTTTAAGCATGGACTAACAAGCCTGCAAAAGACATCGTTGTGCCCATAAAGGATTAAAAGCTTTTCTGCTGTCTTTTACGACGAGCTATACAACCCCACATCAAAAATTAGTAGTATCCCAACGTAAAAGTCCGTAAAGGTTGCGCCTAGATAGTGTGATGCTAGACATAACAAAATGGTGGCTATTATAGGCACATATATTGAAACTTTGCTGTCACTTCCCCAGAGACACCCTAGCAGCATTGAGCTCTAACCGGATTGGTGGTTACAGTGCACTGCGCGGAACCTAATCCTTGCCCAAAGAAGAACTTACACGCATTTGAAGTAGTGAAATCACTACTATTCAAAAAACAAAGGGTAAGCATTCCATTATGCCCTGTACGTAAATGATGTCTAATCCTTCTCACTATCACAGACACATGACGACCCATTAGATTCTCTGTCAGTTAGGTATGACACACTGTGATACTTTGTTGCCATTTCCCTAGAGGGCACTGCAAGCAGAACCATCCAGGTTGTAACTACACAGCGGATAGCGCGGAACGAAAATACTTGACTGAGAGAGTCGCCATCCGCCTCTGGACTGGGAATTTCAATACTCTCGTAAATGCGTAAGGGTAAGCATTCCCTTATGCCCCACATGTAGAAAACATAACTTATTGTGTCTCTCAATACACAGTATTCCAAACAATTGTAAATTTTTCTATTCAGACGCAGAATGCCCTGAAATTTACTGAACAGACAAGATTGCCTATAAAACCACTATCGGGACTGGCACTCCAATTGTTTATCTTATTACTCAGGTAGCCTGGTCTATGTACAATTTGTCTTACACTTGTAGGTCTTATTATTATTTTTGTTCACTTTCTGGTGAAGGCTTACACTTTTGTAATCACTCTTAATGATTTGAGCTACTTTCATACATTGTGGCAACATGTTGGGTTTATAACATGCTTGGATGATCCCAGATGTATTAACTGTGGATCTACTTAAGTGGTATGAAGTCGTAACGTAATGTTTAAAAATGTTTCCTGCCTCATTCTAAAATTAATATATCTAATCCTCTACAGATAACCCCGTCTCATTTTAGGGCTTTAAGCCCCTTCAGTTGGTGGCCCTGAAGAAGGTGTTTCCTCACCGAAACGCGCGTAGGCCTATCCTACCCATCTAGAGGAAAGGTCCCAAGAGACCCAGCACGATTAGAAAAAACTGTGCCTACTGTTGTCTTTTCCCTTCAAATTCTTTTTTAGGGGACCTTGCCAAACCTCTAAATGCTTGTCACTATTTTAAGAGTATGAGTATGACTGATGTATGTTTGAGAGTATGAATTGTTTTGTGCTATATTAGTTACGGGGTTATGTACATTCAAATGTAAATGTTCTTTGTTCTGTATATCACGAAATGAATATGTATGTGTAGTGTCTACAAAATAATGGATAATGTTTTTTAAATAGATCTCACTTAAATTGAAAAAAGTAGAAAAAAATAAAAATGGTTACTAAATAATATCTTCGTTTTGTTTAATTGTTTACTCAATGTTGGCAGGTGAGAACTTGTTTAAGTCTCTGTTAAAACAATATAGGTCCTGAAAGAGTTTTCCCAGACTTTCTCTAGTTCATTTTTCCCCCCTACTCTTGGACCTCTAATCATTTTCAGGGGGGGCCTTTTGTTCAGATTTATTTCTTTCCTCGGTCTTTACCGAAGGTATCTCCACCATCTATTGGTTTCTTTGACGTCATACCCTTATGTAAACCTAATCACTAATAGTTTTCTTATCATTATTTGTCTGTTCTGACCTTTTCCTTGTAATCCTTTCCCTTTTTGTCTTCCAGATTTAATCTCACGGGTGTTTCTTATATCACATAATGGAGGGCTTTAAAACATTTGGTTTCTCTGATGAACTTTTCTCCACCCTCATTGGACAAATATCAGGTACTAATGAAGGTGCTAGGGAAAAAATAGATGATAACAGTGAATGGATGAAATTACAAAATCTGCGAAAAAAAGCTAAGAGAATGGAATCGCATGCCCATTTTATGTTGGAATACTTAAAAGCAGGAGCTATCCCATCAGGGCTAAGAGTGAGAAATGTTCCAGCTCTTTTCGTTGAGGTACGCCAGTTCCTGGAGCGGTGGTCACACATTGCCAATCGCTGCTCCAGGGACTGGATGATTCTCATCATAGAGACGGTCAAGGAAATGATTCAGATTCTCAATCAGGAAATTTTAGAACTTGAGGAAAAATTGAAAAAGAACAACAGCATAGAAGAAGCTAAAGATAAATTAGATAAGATTAATCATGAACTTTTGAAGTTTGAAGAATATCTTATAAAGAAAAAAACAGACAAGTTGAAGAAAGATCTTCGCTGGTTTACTCAAGAAAAAGCCTACCCCTACCTGCATAGCTCGTTTTATCAAGGTGAGATCTCTGACTATGGAGCATACAACCCACAGAATAACAGAAGACCAAAGGTTGTGACTTTCTCTGACACTAATTCGTCAGACTCAGATCTTGAGAGTCTTAATACTAGCGAGCCTAATTATAGACAATTTGCAGGACAATTCCGTAACCAACACCAACAAGGCCAGTCGCCTTTTTTACGGTCAGGGAGAGGCAGAGGACGAGTAAGATTCCAGAGACAAGAAAGGAATCACTATCCTCAAACGGAGCCAGTACATCCGCAACAATACATGAGGACACGGAACCACCAGTATTGGAAGTCATAGATAAAAAAGATCATCAAGATGACAATATTCCGATCTTTAATCTGTCTAGACATTTACTCTCCTCAGAAGAGATCAACATCTTGAGTAAAGGGCTATCCTATGTGCCTAGTACCCAACCCGATATTTTCAAGCTTCACAAAGATCTCTTTTCCTTCTTCCGGAAAATCAGACTGAAAAAATATATGATGGACGTAAATCCATCAGAACAAGAACTGAACTATTCAGGCTGTAAACCACCATCGAAATTCACTCCATCATTAGACATGGTAGGACCTGAGGTGGCAATTTTTGAAAAAACAGTCCTCAAAGAAATCGAAAGAATTCTCAAGTATATTCCTTCTACTCACTCTAATTTGACATCTTCTGAAAAGACAGCCCTTAACAACTTACAAAATAACTGCTCCATCACTATCAAACCCTGCGATAAAGCAGGAGGTTCAGTTGTTATGGATAGTGACAATTACACTGAAAAAATGGAATCTATGTTATCGATTTCAGATCACTACCGTAAGGTGCAAAGATCAGTTCTGTCAGACTTGAAAACCCTCATTGAGAACTGCACTGTTAAAGCCTTCAGAGATGGCTTTATTTGTCAAAAAGAGCTGGACTTTCTAATCCAGACACATACAGTTGTTCCCGCTCTATATGGAGTCCCCAAAACGCATAAAAATGCTAAGAATCCGCCAATGAGACCCATTGTCTCCTCTATCAACTCCTGCAGAGAACCACTTTCGAAATATGTGGACTCATTCCTCTGCCCACTCACTAAACTGTATGCCTCTTACATCAAAGACACGGGACACATGATAACAACCGTAGAGCACTTACCCTTCAACCATAAGACACAATATCTGGTCACTCTAGATATTGAATCACTATATACAAACATTCCCCAAGATCTGGCCTTAGAAGCGGTGGCAGCACTTCTGGCCAGAACCCCGGGTGATAGACCAAATGAATTCATTCTGGAGTGCCTTGATATAGTACTACATAACAACTTTTTTAAATTTGGAGATGATCTTTTCCATCAGATCAAAGGCACCAGTATGGGAGCTTCATGTGCTCCTAGTGTAGCGAATACATACATGGGCGAATTCGAATTAAAACACATCTTTAACGAAATAGCCCCTTTTTATGAGAACATACAGGCATGGCACAGATTTATAGATGATATTTTTTTCATCTGGTCAGGGAATGAACAGGATCTTTTAGAATTTATTGAGTGGCTTAACCACAGTGATGTGAATCTAAAATTTACGGCCAAATACTCTACAGAGAAAGTGGAGTTCCTAGATATTTGGATCAGTGATGGCAAAGGTAAGATCGAAGTTAGCCTCTTCAGAAAACCGACTGCGAAAAACACCATTCTACAACATAGCAGTTTTCATCCAAGTTGTCAGAAGGACTCCATTCCCTTTGGAGAGTTTTTAAGGATTAGACGTAACTGCACCAACATGAGTGAGTTCATCTTCCATGCAGAAGAACTCCAGAAAAGACTTCTCCACAGAGGTTATCCTAGACGACTAGTGAGACACTCCATGAAACGCGCCAAATACTATAACAGAGACGCTTTGATCTCTGGGAGACAAAAACCCTCACTCGACAAGATCGTCTGTGTAGTTAACCACTCTAGTTTGAACAATAAAATTCAGAAGGTACTACACAGGAATTGGAAAATCCTCAATGTCTGCGAAGAAGATAGTGCTCTAGCTCCCCCTATCGTAGCATTTAGAAGAAATTCCAATCTAAGAGACAAGCTGGTTCATAGCAGACCACGTCCACGTAAAGAACATCAGATGACCATTGATGGACTCCCCCCTATCTTAGGGAACCACAAATGTGGCAACTGCCATGCGTGTCCTTCAGCGATTACCACCCAAATTTGCAACTATGGCTCTAAAACAGCCAAATTGAAAAGCCACACGAATTGCTGAAGCAGTAATCTTGTCTATTTAATACTTTGCCCCTGTGGACTAGGTTACATAGGAGAGACAAGCAGAGAGTTTAGAACTAGACTGTGCGAACATAAATCTGCGATCAGAACGGGAAAAAGACAAGCCCCAATGGTCAGTCATTTTTTGGATCTGCACCACACCGAGAAAGAACTTCGTTGGCTGATACTGGAGAAAGCTATTTCAAAAGCAGGACGAGACACAGATAACATAAGAAAGGAGCGAGAATCCTTTTGGATTTTCTACTTTGACACAGTGCGCAAAGGTTTAAATGAGGAAATTGTGTGGCTGGTCACATAATTCCCTCAATTTATTTGAGGGTTACATGTTGGGCACACTAATATTAGTGATTAAAACCTTATATCCACTCTATTGAGTGTCTGATACTGCCCATTTGACCCATCATGACCAAATCTTAAACGACCTTTTGAATCGAAGGTTCGTGGGCACACAATTCCCCATTATGTATAGTCCAGTAGCTGAAAAGATTTGGCACTTACTGCCTCCCGAATTCAATTACTTACGGAGTGGTTCGTTTTTGAACACTCGTATTATGGCGCGCTGAGTATAAATATATTTTTACTGATGGCACTGGCTCCACCATGACTAAATCTCCAACGACCTTTTGAATCGAAGGTTCGTGAGCACACAATTCCCCATTATGTATAGTCCAGTAGCTGAAAAGATTTGTTACGTACTACCTCCCGAACTCAATCACTTACAGAGTGGCTCGTTTTTGAACACTCGTATTATGGCGCGCTGAGCATAAGTATATTTTTACTGATGGCAGCATATCCTTAACTCCCTGGGACTCCTACCGATGTATTAATTAAGAGTTACTCCCTAGACGGCTATTTTCAATCATGGCACTGTACTGTAAGGTTAGCTTCACATTACAATATGGCGCCCGCAGTAACTCGCACAAAGCATTGGACTGCAAGTCCTTCCTACGCGATCACGTGGGATTCCTTGTGACCATCTTTTAGGCCAACCATCAATTAGAATAAGATTTAAAATCCGCGCTAAAATTACGAGTCTCGACGAACTTTCCCATGGTGATGTCCGAGTTAGACCGACACTCTGCTACAATCAGGTAAGCCCTGCTAACTGGCCGCATCGTCCCGTACTAAGCGTTGGGGTACACTTGGTACCAAAGCAAGGCGCATCGTACTCGTTAGTATATTTTCAGCATGTATTCCGAGCTATGTCCAGTATGTTTGTAAGAACATCGGAGTGCTCCAAAAGGAACACAGCCCTTCCATAATCTGCCATCTGTCAAGATACATTTTTAGCACATACTTTAAGCATGGACTAACAAGCCTGCAAAAGACATCGTTGTGCCCATAAAGGATTAAAAGCTTTTCTGCTGTCTTTTACGACGAGCTATACAACCCCACATCAAAAATTAGTAGTATCCCAACGTAAAAGTCCGTAAAGGTTGCGCCTAGATAGTGTGATGCTAGACATAACAAAATGGTGGCTATTATAGGCACATATATTGAAACTTTGCTGTCACTTCCCCAGAGACACCCTAGCAGCATTGAGCTCTAACCGGATTGGTGGTTACAGTGCACTGCGCGGAACCTAATCCTTGCCCAAAGAAGAACTTACACGCATTTGAAGTAGTGAAATCACTACTATTCAAAAAACAAAGGGTAAGCATTCCATTATGCCCTGTACGTAAATGATGTCTAATCCTTCTCACTATCACAGACACATGACGACCCATTAGATGCTCTGTCAGTTAGGTATGACACACTGTGATACTTTGTTGCCATTTCCCTAGAGGGCACTGCAAGCAGAACCATCCAGGTTGTAACTACACAGCGGATAGCGCGGAACGAAAATACTTGACTGAGAGAGTCGCCATCCGCCTCTGGACTGGGAATTTCAATACTCTCGTAAATGCGTAAGGGTAAGCATTCCCTTATGCCCCACATGTAGAAAACATAACTTATTGTGTCTCTCAATACACAGTATTCCAAACAATTGTAAACTTTTCTATTCAGACGCAGAATGCCCTGAAATTTACTGAACAGACAAGATTGCCTATAAAACCACTATCGGGACTGGCACTCCAATTGTTTATCTTATTACTCAGGTAGCCTGGTCTATGTACAATTTGTCTTACACTTGTAGGTCTTATTATTATTTTTGTTCACTTTCTGGTGAAGGCTTACACTTTTGTAATCACTCTTAATGATTTGAGCTACTTTCATACATTGTGGCAACATGTTGGGTTTATAACATGCTTGGATGATCCCAGATGTATTAACTGTGGATCTACTTAAGTGGTATGAAGTCGTAACGTAATGTTTAAAAATGTTTCCTGCCTCATTCTAAAATTAATATATCTAATCCTCTACAGATAACCCCGTCTCATTTTAGGGCTTTAAGCCCCTTCAGTTGGTGGCCCTGAAGAAGGTGTTTCCTCACCGAAACGCGCGTAGGCCTATCCTACCCATCTAGGGGAAAGGTCCCAAGAGACCCAGCACGATTAGAAAAAACTGTGCCTACTGTTGTCTTTTCCCTTCAAATTCTTTTTTAGGGGACCTTGCCAAACCTCTAAATGCTTGTCACTATTTTAAGAGTATGAGTATGACTGATGTATGTTTGAGAGTATGAATTGTTTTGTGCTATATTAGTTACGGGGTTATGTACATTCAAATGTAAATGTTCTTTGTTCTGTATATCACGAAATGAATATGTATGTGTAGTGTCTACAAAATAATGGATAATGTTTTTTAAATAGATCTCACTTAAATTGAAAAAAGTAGAAAAAAATAAAAATGGTTACTAAATAATATCTTCGTTTTGTTTAATTGTTTACTCAATGTTGGCAGGTGAGAACTTGTTTAAGTCTCTGTTAAAACAATATAGGTCCTGAAAGAGTTTTCCCAGACTTTCTCTAGTTCATTTTTCCCCCCTACTCTTGGACCTCTAATCATTTTCAGGGGGGGCCTTTTGTTCAGATTGACACTAGCCCCTGTGTCCCTGAATGCCAACGCCTTCTGACCATTGATTAGTGGCTCCTGTCTGTACTTGCCCAAGGAATTGGGACTGACAGTAAAAGTGGCAAATCCCATGCCACCATCACAGACTGAGGAGGCCTGTGAGGGGTACCTTTCTAAATTATGGTCCACCTCAGTTCCGCATGAGAACCCACCTAACGTTTTGGGTGCGCTACTACCAACTGGGGGATTACTACTTGTAGTACCAGGAGGAGTGGTAGTATTGCTAGGAGGAACATTTTCCTTATTGCCAACACTTGGGCAAATGGGATCATTTTTCCAGTGGCCTGGCTTTTTACAGACATGGCAATAAGTTTCTTTTCAGGGGAGGAAGGAGTTTGGGACCCACACCCAAAAGAGGATTTTTGGGACCCTGTAGTGGATTTATATGTTGATTTAGCCCCACCTTTCTTCTGGTCACCACCCTGATTCTTTGGCTTTACTCTGGTTCTGACCCATTTGTCTGCTTTCTTTCCCAATTCTTGGGGAGAGGTCAGATCAGAGTCCACCAGTAACTGGTATAAAAGCTGGTTTTGACAATTATTAAGGATCTGCTCCCTCATAATAAAAATGTACAATCCTAAAAAGTCATGCACCTTGCTGCCATGTATCCAACCTTCCAGAGCCTTAGCAGCACAATCTACAATGTCAACCCAGTCTTGAGTATGTGCCTTTTGGGTATCTCTGAACTTTAACCTGTATTGTTCAGTGGTTAAGCCAAACCCATCAATCAGAACACACTTCAAGACTGTATAATTATCAGCATCCTCTTCTCTAACAGTGAGGAGCTTGTCTCTACCTTTTTTTGCAAAGGAGAGCCACAAGATTGCTGCCCACTGCTACTGAGGACCATCTGTTCTTTACATGCCCTCTCCAGTGCAGTTATCCATTTGTGGATGTCATTCCCACTCTCATAGGGAGGGACAATCTTGTTCAGGTTCCTATGGTCATGAGTAGGTTCTCTACCTCTAGGGACACTGTTGCTGTTACCATGGGGCTCTAGCCCCAACTTTTTAGAAGCTTTCTGAAGCTCCAGGGATTCCCTATCTCAGGCCAATTGCTCTCTCTTGATTCTGAGCTTAGCTCTCTCAAACTCAAGCAGTTGGCACTTCTTCTCATAAGAGGACTCTCTTTTATGAGAAGAAGTCCTATGAGAAATAGAGGTCCCTACAGAAGTACCAGAATGATTATATTCCTGAGAAGGAGATCTTGATCTTCTTGGTAAACTGTTAACCCTTCCAGGTGGGGTAAAGAGAGGGCCACTAAGGCCTTCTCCCTCACCTTCAGGAAGAATTGGATTGTCCAGGTTAGAATCATCTTGATCCTCCTGGCCTCAGAGTCCAGGTCATAGAGGTTTTAACCTCCTGACCTTTCCTCTTCTGCTGTCCCACCCAACTTGCCTGCCTCATCAGACCCTATTAAAAAGTCCTCTACCAAGTTCCCACACAATTTTCTCAGTCACTCCAAAAGTGGACGGACAACCAGGGGGGTCAATCCTGAAATCCCTACCGGTGTACACCCTGAAATTAGAGACATATCCAGTTCTACTGTCACACAGCATATACATTCTAATTCCATAGCATGCCCTCTTGCTAGGAAAGTATTGCCTAAAAACCAAGCGGCCCTTGAACAAGACCAAAGACTCATCCACTGCTATTTTTTTCCCTGAAACATAGATCTCAGAAAATCGATCTACACAGTGATCAATGACAGGCCGAATCTTAAAAAGACGTTCAGGGTGATCTGGTGGCAACGCTAAACCATGATCGACAAAATGCAGCATCCGAAGCAGAAGCAAATACCTATCATGACTCATGACTGGCAGAAATATAGACCAATAAGAAGACATTAATGGCTTCCTTAGCAAGCAAAAAGTTACACCCAAGAACTTCTTCATCTCTTCCAGATTTTTGGGAGTCCACCGTGTAGCTCTAGAGTGGGGCCTAAGGCTGGCACTGTTGTCCCGCAAAAACTGTTCAGCATACAAATTAGTCTGCTCAACAATCTCTGCCCAAAATACATTGTCCATTAATAACTGAAAAAAATGTATAGGCAAAAAGTTTTCAGTATCCACTCTACACCCTGGAACACCAGTAATGTCTGGCAATGTCTGCTGCACCATGCCTGGGGCAACCCAGAGGTCAGCACTTCCAATGGGATGCCTTGCAGGCTGCAACCCAGATGATCCCCGACAGAACCATTGTTTTCCTTAGTATACTCACCCAGGTTCTGAGGGTTACTGGGTTACCCCATTATCCTTAATGTCTTGCTGCACTATCAGCACATCAATGTCCTCCTCTAAGACAGGCATTTCATCTGCACTAAGAGTAGCTTCATCATCTGATGATTCCTCGTGGACAGAAAACTCACTGCCAGAATCTTCCACTGCCTTGTGTGCCTCAGATGCAGAGTCTCTCTCTGAACCATGGTCAGAGGAAGACTCAAAAAGCATACCAACAACCTGCTGAGCAGTAATCCTGCAGCTAGCAATAGTCCCTACAAAGAAATGAGACTTCCCAAACAAGTCAACAACAACAAACACTGTGCAAAATAAGTAATAAACAAAGGGTGGCTTTAGCACAAATATCTATATACTCAAAAACAATATGACTCACATGCCAAAGATAGCTACACTCACCAGCACCTACTCTGCAGAGACACAGCAAAAAGCAAACCCCACTAGAAAGAACAGGGATCACTGACAGAATATCAACAGACAGAATATTACAAAAATATCGACACAAAAATATCGATGTCAAGAATATCGAAGTCTTATCTACATAGGGGCCGATTCCGATCCTGTATTTTTTTTTTCCGTACGACTCGTATCTGTATTTTTTTACGTACGAATCGTACAAGTACCGTACAAACGGTGAAGTACAATTCGTGCTGGTTTGTACGGTGGAATTCCCGGGTACGAGTCGTACGGAGAAAACACTCCGTACGACCATTTGTACCCAGGTTTTACAGGATCGGAATCGGCACCATAATGGTAAGTAAAAAAATATTGTTGTAAAAAATATCATGGTTAAAAATATTGTTCTTTTATGTTTAAAAAGTAATGTAAAATAAAGTAAATAATACATATAATTAAAAGAAACATAGATACAATTATTTTAAAATGTTTAAAATTATAACTAATACATTCTGGTGCCGATTCCGATCCTGTAAAACCCGGGTACAAATGGTCGTATGGAGCGTTTTCTCCGTACTACTCGTACCCGGGAATTCCACCGTACAAACCAGCAAGTACGATTCGTACAGAAATACCATTTCCGTACGAATCGTAAAAAACACCGTACAGCTAAAAAATACATACAATTCCGATCTTGGACAGCGCGTCCGCGACGTCCGCACGGAGTCAGGCAGCGTTTTACGGACCAGCAAGTACGATTCGTACCCACAGCACTCCGTACGTCTATATTTTTACGGGAGCCAAAAAGTGCCGGAAAAGCTAAGTACGCCGCGATGCACAAGGAAAAGGGGGCCTGGTACGTGCCGGACACGCCATCACCCACATCGTACGTGTCCTCATGTACGGTGCGTACCCCAACATTGCATATGTACGGACCGTACCCCCCACCCCCATATGTACGCGCCGTACCCCCACCCCCGTATGTACATGCCGTACCCCCAGCCCCGTATGTACGTGCCGTATCCCCAGCCCCGTATGTACGCGCCGTACCCCCACACCAGCCCCGTATGTACGCGCCATACCCCCAGCCCCGTATGTACGCGCCGTACCCCCACCCCAGCCCCGTATGTACGCTCCAGAGAGTGCAACAGTAGGGAAAGTGTTGGATAGCATAGTAGTAAAAATGACTATTCCCACTCCAGTGAGTGCAACAGTAGGGAAAGCGTTGGATAGCGAAGGTGTAAAAATTACTATTCCTACTCCAGTAAAGTGCAATAGCAGGGGAAGTTTTGGATAGCGTAGGGGTAAAAATGACTATTCCGACTCCAGAGAGTACAACAGTAGGGAAAGTGTTGGATATCGTAGGGGTAAAAATTCATATCCCCACTCCAATGAGTGAAACAGTAGGGAAAGTGTTGGATAGCGTAGGGCTAAACATTACTATTCCCACTCCAGAGAGTGCAACAGAAGGGAGAGTGTTGGATAGCGAAGGGGTTAAAATTCCTGTTCCCACTCCAGAGAGTGCAACAGTAGGGAAAGTGTTGAATAGCGAGGGGTTAAAATTACTATTGCCACGCCAGAGAGTGCAACAGTAGGGATAGTATTGGCTAGCAAAGGGGTAAAAATTACTATTCCCACTCCAGATAGTGCAACAGTAGGAAAAGTGTTGGATAGCGTATGAGTAAAAATTACTACCCCTCTCCAATGAGTGCAACAGTAGGGAAAGTGTTGGATAGCGTAAGTGTAAAAATTACTATACTCCAGAGAGTGCAACAGTAGGGAAAGTGTTGGATAGTGAAGGGGTTAAAATTACTATTCCCATTCCAGAGAATGCAACAGTAGGGAAAGTGTTGGATAGCTTAGGGGTAAAAATTACTATTCCCACTCCAAAGAGTGCAACAGTAGGGAAAGTGTTGGATAGCGTAGGGGTAAAAATTACTATTCCCACTCCAGAGAGTGTAACTGTAGGGAAAAGGTTGGATAGCAGAGGGTTAAAATTAACATGCTTATCAAATAAATAATTATTTTAAATTAAATAACCAATTATTAATTAATTAACAATAAATTAATTATGAATACCAATAAATAAAAATTAGTAATTACGTTAATAAAATTAAATTACTTCTCACCCTATTCCCCTATAAACCCACAACCCGCTCATAAAATAAATTAACACAATTAATATAATTATCAATTAATAAAAATTAATTACCAATTAATAATTAATTGACAATAAATTCATTATCAATACTAAATAAAAAAATAATTACTTTATTTTAAATAAATTAGTTCCCACCCTACTCCCCTATAAACCCACAACCCACTCCTAAAATAAATTAACACAATTAATATAATTATCAATTAATAAAGATAAATTACCAATTAATAATTAACAATACATTAATTATCAATACCAATAGCTCAAAATTAATAATTACTTCATTATAATTAAATTACTTCACACCCTATTCCCCTATAAACCCATAACCTGCTCCTAAAATAAATTACCACAATTAATATATTTATCAATTAATCAATTAATAAAAATTAATAATTAATTAACAATGAATTAATTAGCAATACCAATAAATAAAAATTAATAATTACTTTATTATAATTAAATTACTTACCACCCTATTCCCCTATAAACCCACAACCCACTACGGAACTCAAACGCAAAATTCATTTAAAAATAATTAATAATTTCAAAAAATTATTATTTAATTTACTATTATTAAATTACTTCGCACTTTATTCCCCTATAAACCCACAACCCGCTACGGTACTAAAACACAAAATGTACTTAAAAAACAATTACTAACCTCTAAAAATGTAATACATATATTTAAACAAAATACAATACTTAACAAAAAATATAGAACACCTACATATAAAATACATACTAAAATACATAACACTAACATAAACATCTATATTATTAATAACAATATTTTTGCAAACGATATTACTGACTTTGATATTAACAAAAACGATATTTCTTACCTTCAGGTCGATATTCTGGTCATCCGATATTCTTGATGTCGATATTCTGTCCCTTCGATATTTCCAATTCGATATTTCTGTAGGTCGAAATAAAAACTCGATATTATGTCTGTGCAGCAAAGAAAAAACAAAACCAATTACTCACAAGACAACAAAATACACAACGAGCGCAAATGCAAAAAGATTTTGACGCTCCAAAAACAGAAGCCAAACATACTGTTGTTATTACACCATTTGCAAAAAACACATTAATGCAGGGAAATGAAACTCATTTAGAGTAAATAGTACAAAAAAACACATGCAACTACACAAACTGCATAACCACCAGTAACGAAATCGCAATCTGGAACACCAGTCTAAAGAGCAAAAGCCTTGAACTAAAATGAAAACGAAAAATTAAACGTTACAGTTGCAATTCAGAAGAAATAGTTACGTAAAGGAGGGAAAAACAGCAGCAGCAGTAGCTATCACCATCAAGGGTCTGGGTCAGCATCCAAAAGAAAAAGCTGTGACTCTACCTAGCAACACACACTAATATAAAAGTCAAGAACACATCTTGAAAACAATGTTGCTGTCTTCTACGGGTAGCAGCACCTTGATGCCTTTGGGCAAAGTTTGCGCTTTATATTATTCATTCATTCATTTAATCAGAGGACAAAGATCTTCGCTAAACTAGTCTGTCTCTTTCGTTCCCATGGAAATGCATTTTGATTCAACATTTATCAGGTCATTAGCTACAGACAGTTCGACAGGTTGAATTCTGGAAATATTAAGCATTTTTCCCATGAACTTCTCTTCAGTGACCTTCTATATTTCTACTTGTGTCACTGCAAGAACAATTAAACACTAACTAAAAGACATAGGGCCTGATTTAGATCTTGGTGGATGGGTTACTCCATCACAACGTTAACAAATATCCTGGCCGCCGGAATATAAATCCCATTATATCCTTTAGGATTTATATTTCGACGGACGCGATATCCGTCACCATTGTGACGGAGTAACCCGTCATTTAGGATCTAAATCAGGCCCATAATCTTTGTTAGGTAATGCATTCCCCTTTATTAAAACGAAATTCATTATTGTTTAAAATGTAAGTTTCCATTCAATTATTTTATGAAATCATAGGTAATTAGGTAGTTCATAACACTCAAAAATAAATTTTGCAAAGTAAAATAATAATTTTGTTAAACAAGAAAGTTATGCGGTTATGACAACATTTCTAAGTAACGTTCAAAAGGTCATATTTTTAATCAAGTTGTGTACATTTCAGTAATCTTGAGCTTCTTCTTTACCTTGAAAGATTTGTTCTGCGGCCTACATTAGTAAATATGATGGCTTACTACAAATCAGTATCACATAAATGTGTTATTTTAGTCAGTTTAAACATTAGGGGGCCGATTCCAATCCTGGAAAAAGGCTGTACGAATCGTTGTACGGAGCGTTTTCCCCGTACGACTCGTACCCGGTAAACTTTCCGTACAACCTAGGAAGTACGATTTGTACAGAAAGCCTATTTCCATACGTTTCGTACAAAAGCCCGTACGGGTCTAAAAAACCTACGATTCTGATCCGGAACAGCTTGTACGTGACGTCCGGACGTATGCATGCAGCGGTTTCCGGCCCAGCAAGTACAATTCGTCCCTACGTCACTCCGTACGGCTCTCTTTTTACGGGAGCCAAACACAGCCGGAAAAGCAGAGTCCTACGCGAACCGCTACACAACGGAGACCCGGTACGCGACGTACACGCCATGAACCCCATTGTACGTGTCATCTCGGTCCTCCTAGCCTACGACCTGGTGCACCGGACCCGACGCACACGCCGCAGAAGGTGAGAACAACACCCAGGGGCCAGCGTGGAGGTGAGGGGCAGGAAACATACACCATACCCAAAGCCAAACCTATAATATGGAGCCCATACATTACCACCAGGGTCTGGTCACTTGGGGGGGCGTGGCCAGCAACCCCTGCGTACCGCAACAACGGAAGTGGACGTGTACGGTGCATTGCACACGTACCCCTACGGCACCAGTACAATAGTGATACGGACTGTACACACGCAATGAATGCGTGGGTACGGTGCGTTTCACACGTACCCCTACAGCACCAGTACAATAGTGATACGGACCGTACACACGCAATGAATGCGTGGCTACGGTGCGTTTCACACGTACCCCTACGGCACCAGTACAATAGTGATACGGACCATACACACACAATGAATGCGTGGGTGCGGTGAGTTTCACATGTACCCCTACGGCACCAGTAACAATAGTGATACGATGCGTACACATGCAATGAATGCGGGGGTACGGTGCAACCCCTACGGCACCAGTACATTTGGGATACGAGGTGTACACACGCCACGAATGTGGGGTTACGGTCTGGCCCTGCATGTTACCTTCATATTGGTGTGTGTGTAGGTCCAGGCCAGCAGTGTACTGCTCCAAGGGGGTGGGTGGGTGCAGAGGATTCCCAGCAGTGGCCAGCCATATGGGGGGGCTGCAGATCAATACCAGCAGTGTCCAGACATGTAGGGGTGGCTGTAGAGGACTCCCAGCAGTGGTCAGCCATATAGGGGTGGCTGTAGATGAATAGCTGCAGTGTCCAGACATATGGGGTGGGTGCATATGACTCCCAGCAGTGTACAGGGACATGGGGGTGGGTGCAGAGGACTCCCAGCAGTGGACAGATACATGGGGGTTGGTACATATGACTACCAGCAGTGGCATGCAATATGAGGGGTGGGTGCAGAGGACTCCCAGCAGTGGACAGAGACATGGGGGTGGGTGCATAAGACTCCCAGCAGTGGACAGAGACATGGGGGTGGGT
Source organism: Triturus cristatus (assembly GCF_964204655.1). Taxonomy (NCBI): domain Eukaryota; kingdom Metazoa; phylum Chordata; class Amphibia; order Caudata; family Salamandridae; genus Triturus; species Triturus cristatus. Next base: position 251,137,299 of record NC_140580.1, on the reverse strand, counting down.
GCAGAGGACTCCCAGCAGTGGACAGAGACATGGGGGTGGGTGCAGAGGACTCCCAGCAGTGGACATAGATATGGGGGGTGTACATCATTATCAGATGACCACACCTACATGGTGGTATGTACGCATCCTTAACTTTGGACTATGATGACAGTGCCATAACAACACATCACTGACAGCAGTGTCCCACTCCCAGGAGGATGGATGTCTTTCACCCACTGCATGACACACCACATGTGGGTGTGAGGACAAGTAACACATGCATACCCACCCATGGCGGATGTAGCACAATACACACCCTGATATCATGCCACAAGACTGTATAGTCATGTAACTGCCTACAAAACGAAGATAGCCAAAGAGAACACACACTGTCACGCACATCCCAGGACTGATAGGAATGTCCAGGTGCTGGTCCAGCCACCAAGATGTTGTCTCTCATGGAAGGAATAGGGTGGAAGTCCCCTAGATACAATGCCCACAATTGTGAGTCACGTGCCCAAATACCCTGCATAACAAGTACCATTTGTGTGGTAGGCTGTGATTACACACATGCATAGTGCTGAAAATGGTGAATTTGTCCCTGAAGGCATTTCGACATACTCAAAACACAAGTACAGTGACTAGCAAGGATGGCACAGACGATTCAACAGGAGACATCAGTGAGCAGGGATGGCCATTGTTGAAGGGATCCGTCACCAACAAAGGAAATGTTGACACAGGTCAGCACAACAATAGTGCAACTGTTTGCAGGGAAGATGTCAGGTGCCACAGAGGAAGGAACACTCCTTGGGACAATGTCTCAAAACAAAATGAACACACACTACCAATGATTCTTTGCAGAGACAATGTGATGGCACACAGATACCATGGTCCACCTCATGACCATCATACAAAAACATTTCTCAGAACCCTAACACATTACCAGAACACCAACTCCAGGAGCCTCAGCACCAACATTAAGTACCTGAAATGCAATAGTGTTGAAAGTAAAAATAAAGGCTTCATTCAGCACAATTTATTTTTAACCAAAAATAGCCTATTTACAGAGGCCAATGGCCAGTCCATAAGGAAAGTCCAAGGGGGACGTAGGGGACCGCGTCTACCCCTAGCTTGCCTGCACAAATGAACCTCCAGGTTCGTCGGCCGGGGGGGGGGCATCATCTGTGGCAGTACCAGGCACCGCAGGAACAGGAGGGGGAAGGGTAGGTGTGGTGGGTGCAGGGTTGGACATCTCCACCACAGGGGGTGGGGCAGCGCCGAAGGTGGAAGTGAGCTCGGCGCTGCACACTGCTGCCAGTACCTCCATCCGAACCCCTGCACCTGAGGATTCCCCTAGGTCAAGGGAGGGTGTGGTGGGCGAGGGATGGGGTGCAGCGCTCCTGGGGGAGGGGGTTGATGTGGTGGTGGACACAACTCCCGTGCCCGGGGACTTCCTCGCCCACTTGTGGGGTGGTGGCTCAGTGGGGGCGAGGTCCAGCACACCCAGAAAGTGCTCCTTGCGTGACCGTTTCTCAGGGGAGCCAAGGGGAGTGGTTTTGGAGGGACAGGGTTGTGAGGACTGCGGACTGCGACTGTGGCTGCGTGTATGTCGTCTGTCCCCAGACCCTGTGGGTGTGCCTACATCCCCCTGAGTGTGCGTGCCAGGAGGTGTGCACTTTGCCTTACTTGGGGGTGTGCTGCCTGTGTCTGGTGGGGTGCGTGATCGTGACTGTCTGGGTGTGCGTTGGACAGGTATGGGAGAGGGAAGTGTGGATGGGTCCGGGGTAGGGGGGGGGACGGAGCGCTGCAGGAGAGTAACTGCTGCCGTCAGGGAAGAGTCCATGGACCGCAGAATCCTGCGCTGGTCAGACATCGTTGCTGACATGCCCTCCATGAACGACACCATCTGTGTAAGCAGTTTAGTGTGGCCATGGAGGACATTCAGCACCGATGCCTGCCCGACCTGCACCTGCCGCAGTAGGTTCACAGACTCTTCACTGAGGGTAGCAGGGGTAACAGGGGCAGGGGGTGCGGTGCCTGGGCTGAAGGAGACATGGTGGGCCTCTGCACGGACAGAAGGGACGGGAGCAACTGGGAGGGCGGAGATGGTAACGGAGGAGGCGGGGACAGATGTGGGGATGCTGCCAGGTGGTGTTGCAGCCTCTGCCTCCGCGAGGAGGTCAGCGTCGGACCCGTCGGCGTCGTAGTTGGTATCGCCTCCAGACTGGTCCTCGGACTGACTCCCCTCGCCCTCCGTGCCACTGCCTCCTTCTGACTCTACAGCAGTGGTGGCACTGTCGCTGGGTCCCTCCTCCAGGTCCGTGCAGGTGTCTCCTTCGGTTTCCGATGATGATGCTGTTGGCAAGGAGAAGAAACAGAAATGCATCAGTCACCTGTATACATCTGACACATGAGCACCAAAACAATAGGTCACAGTGCATATCAGGCAATGCATCATGAGTAACAGCTAGATTACTCCGCACATATGTAAGCCCTGTACTGCCCAGTTGGTAGACCCACTATGCCACTTGGACGCAAGGAAAAAAAGAACACACCAGGCCACAACTTGAATGAGAAATACACAGAGAAGCTAGTGTCTGTGAACATGTGAGCACAGCAATACAATGAAGTCATGCCACCTCTTGTTTACCCTGAAAGAAACAGTAGTGGTGCACCCAACGTAAACTAACACATCTCACTACTCAAGGTGTCACTACACTCAGAGACCTGTAAGTACTTTGGAACACTAAACGGAAAAATGTTGTTACCTTGGGACTCTCAATACTTTACACAATCGACATGTATTGAATGTGGCAATGCGCCATTTCGTGAAAAGAACACTCATGTGCCTGCATGAAAGATGTCTCCCAAGGAAGTACACACAAAACTACATTTACACTGTCATTGAAGAAGCTGGCACCTTTTTCAAAGAAGCCACTGTTAGAAATAAATGGTGTTGCAGAAAGTACATATACATGGGCCCACGGAGGTCTTGATGTCTTGACACACGTTAGTTTGTATCACCAACAACAAAGGAGTTTCACAAAAGCAAGACCACTGTGGGAACATGTATACGGAGAATCTGCAACACCATTTAATTCTAACAGTGGCTTCTTAGAAAAGGTGCCAGCGTGTTCCATGAAAGTGGAAATGTCGTTTGGTGTGCACTTCCTTGGGAGACATCTTTCATGCAGGCACATTAGTGTTCTTAACACAAATCATATAATTAGCACATTTAAAACATGAAGAACTGTCGACAAGTGCTGTGAGTGCCAAGGTACAAACATTTTTGACTAACAACTTGAATGATGTCAGTTGTCACATGGCCATCCGTTACCTGATGACACAGTTGGCTACACATATGACCCACTGCCTGTCATGTAGAGTGGCAAACCCAGGACAATGCATAAGCTAATGGGCCTGCAATTGTGTTGTAAAAAGACATAGCTGTACTGTGGAGACACCCTCATGGCAAGCCAGAATGTCCACACAGATGTCAGCACACAAAGACCAAACTGCGTTGCATCTGAACCACACACATGTGCCAATAATTTATGAGCAGTATTCATGTTGGTTTCATAACTCGGAGGAACATGGCGGCGGGCTGATGCCGGCTGCGGGAGCTCCGTTCCTGACTGAGTGATGCCCTGATGTCGGAGTTTGCCTTTAAGGCGCGCAATCGTCATGAAGCGGTGAGAATGCAGTGAATCTGTGCCGCAAAAAAAAAAGTATAAGAAAATTTACCCCATATTTCCTTTTTCATTCCACTCTCCTTCTCGTCAATCCCTGCCTGCGAGACCCGGGGAAGATCGGAGAGCTGCTGATGGGCGTAGAGACGCTGATGCCGACGTCGGTTAAGGAGGAGGAGGAGGACGGGCTTGGAGCGGGTCGAGGAGCTGGCGTCCACTGTGGACGAAGAGCAAGGCTCTGGCGCAGAATTCGTACAGCCGTGGCAAGGGTCAATTTTCGACCTCCGCATTGCGCCACAAGACGGTCTGGAATGCTGGCTACAGATACGAGGTTGGTGCCGGGAGCTTGGGGGAGAGACGTGTGTTGCCTAGCTGGCACCGCAGGTGTCAGCGGTGGTAACGTCTTTAAAATTAGAGGGCGCCATGGAGGGTCACCCTTAGGGCGGTTCGAGGTTACTGTAAGGCTTGGATGTGAGGGGAGCGAGAGTGGCAGAGGGATGGACTTTGTGATAGAGCAGTCCCAAATCCCAAATAACCCTCTCCGAAGAAAGCCCCGCGGAACAAGAAACCCATCAGGGAAGAAAAATAGAAGAGACTGGGGAGAGAGAAGGCAGGGTAGGTAGGAGACAGACATCTCAAGCCCGAAAACGCTCCTCCAGTAGCGAGGAACAGATACCTCCTCCGCTCTCAGCCTGAGAAGGAGCAGTTCTTTCCTCTCTCCGGTGAGGTAGGGGGGCCCACCCCCCTAACTCCGTGACAGAAAAAGAGAGAGAGGAGAGAGAGAAGCAAGATTGGGGAGGTGAAGCAATCTAAAACCTGCTTAAACACAGCTAAGCCCACTCCCTCATTGAAGTCTTATTTCAAAATAATGGAAAAAATGACTGCCCAAAAGATCCCCCCAATATCACTCCTACCTCTGTTACCAGTGTAAATAAGGTGGCCAAGGCGGGCAAGCAGGTCCTCCCTCCTACAACCTCTCAGGCTCCGCTTATACTTGACAATAGGTATTCCCCACTGCTTTCTGAGCCAGAAACAGACTTATGTGCAGAGGAACCTGAGTCTACGTTAGTGGAAGATGAGAGCTCAATATGATGGATATCACTGGAGCATAGCTCAACGCCAGAAGCCGGTTCCATCTCTGATAATTCTCCATCTCCATCGGTCTCTCTGGAGACTCAAGACATGGAAAAGGGAACTAACCAGTCCCAGCTTGAGTTACTCCTGCAATCTCTACGTGAAGATCTTCTTTCGAAATTACTGCCCAAATTTGAAATCTCGGAGGGAAACCAGAAGGAGATCAATGAGAAGTGTACCAGTTTGGAAAATAAACTAGACGATATATGTTCACGAACAGGTTTTGGAAGGGGAAGTTGCTGCCCGTGCCCAAGTTTCCCAGGTTCAATCGAAAGATATATTGGAGCTAAAAGCACAGAACAGGTCACTTCAAATGGACATGGAAAGATTAGAGATCCATGCTAGGAGGAATAATGTAAAATTCTTAAAAATACCTGAAGGGGCTGAAAATGGAGACGTAAAATCCCTGGTCTGTAGATTACTGAGAGAGGGAGTGCTAAAAGACAAACCGGATATAGATATAGAGAGTGAAATACAGCGGGCTCATAGGGACACTTTTAGACAGCACCCTGATAGAAAAGCTCCTAGAAAGATATTGGTCAATTTCCATACCTATGCTATAATAGAGCTGATACTGGGTAGGGCCCTTGTAGATCCCTCTCTGCAGATAGATTCTACTAAATACCTCATACGCTCTGATGTAGGCAGAGTTACAGCACAAAGGCAGTGGGAGCTGGGGTCTCGAATGGCAGATTTAGGAAGTCAAGGGGCTCAGGTGTTAATGAAATTTCCTGCATCATTGAGGGTGGTTTGGAGAAATAGAACATATAATTTTATTTCGCCCCAGGAGGTTGACGCTCTCTTAATCAGTATGAAGGAGACCCAACGCTAGAATTTTTTTTTTTATTTGGGGCTTCTTATATTGGTTATCTTGAGCCCTTTCTGTCCCTACTTCATTACTGGCCATTGTCTCTTCAAAAAGAAAGGTTGTTCAATTAGCACTACACTTTCTTTATATTCACTTGTGACACAGAGGTAGATCCCAAGTCGGGGGTAAGGGCTCCCAAGGGGCGACATGATCGCCAAGGCTTGTAAGGGAGGGTTCCTCAAGGGTGGGGGGTGAGTGCAGGGGGGGTGGGGATAATAAAGAAAAAAAACATTCCTCATGTAACCATAAAGGCTGAGAAAAATAAGACGCAACTCTTTTGTAGAAATAAGATCTGGGGCATTTCCGAGCTTCCTATTTTAGAAAATCCTCCTTTATGACAGGTACAGTTAACAAAATAAAAATAGTAAGCTGGAATGTCAATGGATTAAGGGAAAGTAGGAAACTCTTTAGAATTTGCGAATTTCTAAATAAATCAAAGGCCGACATCTGTCTCCTCGAAGAAACTCATTTGGAGTCACAAGAATGTAAGAGAGCATTCAGGAATCAAAGGTGGATCCAGGACCTTCTCTGTTCTAACCAGAGAGGAAACACCAGGGGAGTGGCAATCATAGTCCGGGCAAACAGCAGGATTAGGGTAGAGAAGTTTGAGACCGATTGTTCAGGTAGATGGCTGATCGCATCCCTAGTGGTAGACAGCTCTCGATTTACATGCACAGTTAACTACGGGTCCAATTTTGACGCTCCAGGCGCTTTATTTAGTCTAAAAACGAGTCTCCTGAACTATGAAACACCTATTATTATAGGAGGGGACTTCAACTTGATCTTTAATGAAACTTTGGACCGTACTTCCAGGGCCAAAATTACCCCTCCACGTAAATCACAAATTGAGCTCAAAAATATCATGAAAGATTTTAACTTGCTTGACATCTGGAGGGTCAGAAACGACAGTGGCAGGGATTATTCTTTTTACAGTCGCAGATATAGACATCATTCCAGAATAGACTTTTTTCTTTTAGACCAAACACTACTTCCTGGGGTGGATACCGTATCCTATATCCCAGCCACAATTTCGGACCATTCTATAGTGGAATTAAAGATCAAGTTTCAGCAAGGAGAGCAATCAAGAAGGTGGACTCTGGATAGATCAATACTCTTAAAAGAGGAAGTGAAAGCGGACCTAGAGGTTGAGGTAGCTGAGTACTTCAGGATAAATAGTGGTACTGCGACGGATCAAATGGTATGGGAGGCCTGTAAGGCCTGTCTGAGAGGGCATTTAACCACTTTAATGATCAGGAGAAATAAAGCGAGAAGAAGAGAGGAAGAAGACCGCCTCACTAAAATAAAACAGAAAGAGCAACAGTTGCAGAAGGCCTCGTTAGATCAGCAGGCTAATCTAGCCACCATACAGAATGAGCTGGACTCCTTGAGAGTCGATTATCAGGTCCATATTGATAAAATAGTCAAAGATAGATGGGATGCAAGTAAACTGCAAAACTTTTCCTACGGGGAGAAATGTGGTCGACTACTTGCCTGGAAGGTTAGGTCTGATAGGGCCAGAAATCTGATCAAGGGTTTATTTATACGTGACACAGGGGCCATTTCTCACGACAATGTTCTGATCTCTGGGGAGGCAAAATGATTTATGCAGGATCTCTATGCAGAAGGAACAAGTCCTCCAATTCAAGGTGCAGAAGAATGGTTAAATCAGCTCGAATTACCACAGTTATCAGAGGCAGATAGAGATTACCTGAGCTCAGAAATACAAGAAGGTGAAGTCCATAACCAGATAATAAAAATGGCAAAAGGGAAGGCAGCTGGACCAGATGGACTCCCTGCAGAGATCTACCAAATCGGCCTAGATAAAGTTGCCTCTGCTCTCACGACCCTGTTTAATAAGATACACATGTTAGGTGAGACAACTCCACAAACTTGGTCAGAAGCCACAGTCACCCTGATTTTGAAACCGGATAAGGACCCCGTAATAATTGAGTCTTATAGGCCAATCTCACTGCTGAACACAGACTATAAGATCTTTGCTGGAGTTCTGGCGGCGAGATTGGCAAAAGTTATAAAATCTATAGTACACAGAGACCAGAGAGGCTTTATTCCAGGCAGGCAGTTAAATGAATTAACTTTTCAGGTTATTGCTGCCATAGATGTTGCTATCGATAAAAAACTTCCTTTGACTATCGTAGCCATCGATGCAGCTAAGGCTTTCGACCAAGTCAATTGGACATATCTATGGTCGGCACTGTCTGGTTTTGGAATTCCAGAAAATTTTATAACATCAATTAGATTACTCTATTCCACTCCTAGGGCAAAAATTCTGATAAATGGTCTCCTCACAGACTGGGTTTATATTTCGCGTGGAACAAGGCAGGGGTGTCCTCTTTCCCCACTATTGTTCAATCTATACATTGAACCTTTTGTTTGCCAGTTAAGATTAGACCCTGTCATTAAATCCTTCAACATTGCAGATCTCACTTTAAAATTCACTTTATATGCTGATGATCTCTTAATGTTCACCTCTAATCCGGAAGAAGCTATTCCCAGGTTATTCGAGCAGGCAGAGTCCTTTGGGAAAATATCAGGCTACAAGATCAATAAGGAAAAAAACGAGATCATGCAATGGAATCAGGAGGTGGCAGCTCCGGGGGTAAAATTACGCATGAGGTACCTTGGAATACATCTGGCTCAGGATATCTCAGAGATACCCAAAGTAAACTTAAATAGAGTCTATAAGGATGTATGTAGCCTCCTGCAACGCTGGTCAGGCCTCCCGTTGAACATCTTTGGGAGAGTAAATCTAATTAAGATGATTATTTTACCCAAGATCACTTTCTTCCCTCGGCCGCGGGCGCGCGGTCCCCCAGTCCCTGATCTACTCCCATTCCCCTCCTCAGAGTTCTGTTGCTGGTTTGGATCCCCCACTTATGGAGCACGTGCTGTCACTTTGGATCGCGGGTTGCCTTGCGGGTGTGGTTTTTTGGTGTTGTTTTGTTTCAAGAAAAGGGAACCGTACTGTGGGCTTGGAGCTGTGTGGCCTGCACCATTGATTACTCCTGTTTCACTGCTCTGCACTGCCGAGAGACTTTTACTGTATCTATGCAATATGCTTTTGTCATTCTAGCGGCCGGCCGGGTGGTTGTAGGCCCATACCTGTAACTTTTACAAACTGCAATAAACGGTTTAAAAAAAAAAAAAAAAAAAAAAGATCACTTTCTTATTTAATTCCATTCCACTAATGTTCTGTCCATCTGACATAGCCAAAGTTCAGGGGAAAATTGGTTCGTTTATATGGAATACAAAGACATCGAGAATCTCCTGGAAGAAGATGAGGAGAAATCTGAAAACTGGAGGGTTAGCTTTACCGGACTTATTTATATATTGTCACTCCTTCCATTTCAAAAACTTTAGACTCTTGGCAGATAAGACGGACGCATCCTCCTTAGGTTTACTGTTCCAGGCACTTCTCCATGGTATTCCACAAGGGCAGGAATACGTTCTGTTTAAATACGGTGATTCTAAGTACTATAAAAGGGTGAGATTAAAAGTTTTAGGCACGGCCCTGAAAAATTGGATGTATATCAGGAAAAGGCTGGGAATTCCCTACTACGCCCCCAAGGCCCCTATATGGGACTCCCCGGGGACACCAGATTGCCTTAAGGATCAGCTTTCTCGCCCCCTTAAATCAGCAGGATTAACACATTGGAGCGACTTGCAAAGAGATTCAGCACTTTTAGATTGGGAATCCCTTTCTAATCTGACTGGGGGAACTCTTACTAGATTTAAGTATTACCAGCTTTCAGGATGGTGGACTACCATATCATGGGATGCTAATGTTTCTAATCCGAAGGTTGATCTAGTAAGTAGAAAGGGCAGATGGAAAAAAGAGCTATCATTTTGGTATTGGGCTTTGACTGAGGTAGAGGGAATGACAGAATTTGAACTTCAAAGGCTGTGGGGTGATGTTATAGATCCAGACTTTACCAATTTAAAGGAACTGTGGGTGGACTCCTTTACCATGCTCCATACAGTGGTTAAGTCTGCCCCTTTCAAAAGAAATCACCTATTTACTATGTACAGAGTGTATATATCACCAAAAAAACTAGTTAAAATCACAAGTATAGCACATCATTGCCCGAGATGCAATCTGTTGGCCGCCGACGATCCGCACATGTTTGTAGAATGTCCAAAGTAAAAAAATTATTGGTCTAAAATACAAGATTTTCTGGCTGAGGTACTAGACACACAATTAGTGCTTACTACCGGGATGATTTTGTTTGGATTAACTATAGATCTCCATCTCAACGACATGGCGTCCAAATTTATTTTCTATGTTATCATCCTGGCAAGGCGAGAAATGTGTAGGGCCTGGAAAAATGAGAATGCCCCCAATTTCTCAGAGTGTCTGAAACATCTCATATACATAAGTGAATCTGAAAAGGCCCTGTGATAGTACTAGCTATGATAAGATCTGGGCGGCCCTTGTGGCATGGCGGAACAGATGAGAGTATTCCAATGATTTCACCTGGGCACTGTTGGTTCTTTGTCTCCAAACCATCGAAGGGTCATGAAGATTGAATGGATTGGAGTGGAGCAAGAAAACAGTTGCTTCTAGAGGGTTTTTTCCCTCCCATCTCTCCTCAGGTCTTAAACAACTGAGCCGGAACTTCATGGGTAGAGGAGAGAGGGCGGGATTCTCCATCTAGAATGCTCATATTGGTATATGAGGAATACAAAAAAAAAAAAAAAAGTATTCATGTTGTTAAAAAAATTACACAGGCTGCAAAGCACGAACATTAAGCACTGGCCACCATCACAGGGGCACTGCACGGTGATCCTTTGTACAGCCAATTCTCACACACAGGTCAGACCTGGCAAGGAGAAATCTGGGGTGCCCATGTAGGCCTCTTCCGCACAACCCCCCAATACCTGAGTCAATGTGATTGATACATATCAAGAAGTGACACCTCTTAATCAGGGTTTCAAAAACTGTGCAGCAACAATTGCTAAATTGACACAACATCACCTCGTGGGGCTGCCAACACATATTTGTGACAAACAACCATCAACAGATTGTTGTGAATTGCCACACAGGCACTGCCCAGTGTGAGTATGCACAAGCCAAATGGTGTGTCCCTGTCCAGTGGACACATGTAGCACACATTGGAAATATACAAACTAGGCCAGGGAACAATGCCACAGAGGCAGACCTATGCTGAACCCACAGAGAATGTGCACAGTGTTGGATGACACACATGATTAGGAGGGCAGGGTGTCTCAGGGATTGTAGTGGGCACACTGCTCCGTGTTCCTGGAATGAGCTGACTGTACCATGAGCAACCGTCATGGCACTATGCATATCTCCCACTCATGCACATCATGTCTGAGGCCACAACATTGGTCATGCATGCTGCAAGGGTGTTCAGTTGAAACCTCACACTCCTATGTTGAGACTCATCATCAGTGCCAACAAATATGGACCCCCAACATAGTGAACAGGTCATGGCACAGGCAAGGTACCAACACATGTCATAGACCACCCTCCCGCATGATGCGGAAAGCAATGTGCACTTTGATTTTCTGGCACCCTAGATGACCATGTGCAAATGTGATTACACACAGACCAGGGGACACATGTCAAGGAGGGGAAGGGGTGGAAAAGAGCACCAGGTGACATTGGGGAACAAAAAATGCACTGCACATATAAACTCTGGGAATGTATCCAGGCTACAGAGCACTTCCAAAAGCTGGTGACACATAACACAACAAACAGCCATGTACCTACCCCCTTGTTGCTGCAGTCTCTCCTGTAACTGCCTATCGAGGTCAGGGAAGACCACCGACAGGACACGGGTCATGTGGGAGGTCAGGCGTCGGCACCCGCCGTGGGGGCGAGGAGGGTCGAGCCCCAGCTGGACCCGGGCAATCCGTCTGGTCCAGCACCGGATGTCCTGCCACTGTTTTCGGACCTGTATTCTTCCACATAATACCATATTTAAACTCCAGATTAATAGTTACCTTTCTCAAGTAGGTTTAACTATGTCTAATCTGGAAATTAAAGTTGCATTACATACTTCTATTAAGAGGAAGCAAACTACTTCATCATCTCCCAATAAGTCTAGAGTAATTGAGTCACAAGAGGAGTCAATGGCGAAAATTCCAGAAGAAGTTCAAGCTATTCGTAATAACACTGACACCATTTGTTCATATATTAAGCATGTTAAAAGAGACTTAGCAGGTCTGGCAATGAGAGTATCTGATAATGAGATTACAATTTGTGGATAATACTGCTTCAATTGCTCCGCTGGCACCTCAATTTAAACATATTGAGGCCCGTTAGGATGGCGGTCGGAAAAGCACCCCGACCGCCATGGAAGCGGAGAACAACCGCCCGCCGACACCGTGGGAAAACTGGCGCCAAATTAGGATTAACTGCCAAAAAAATCCGACCTCGGCGGTATGAGGCCAAGAAAAACCCCCGTAGCGGGCAGAGATGGCCAAAATCCGTCCCCGGCAGTCGGAATCGCGGCGGAAAAACAACAACCCGCCGCAAGTATAGCGAAGACACCGCAGCGGAAATTAGTATATCCCCAACGGTCCCATGGTAAGTACCGCCGTCTCCGACCGCCGCGGTTGCACACTGAGATGAATGGGAGAGCCAGCGGAAGAGCTGAAGCACAGCCATCGCGGCGGACGATCCGTCAAAAATATGGCGGACGAAGCCAAAACCCCACAAGAAGGCCAAAAAGTGCACATAGAAAACTAGCCATGCCTCCCAAATACAAAAAACTCACCCCAATAACACAACCACATGGCAAATCGAAAAATACAAAACCCAGGACAACACACCTGTCAGCAACACCCCAATTGGACACACCCACATAGCTGAGTATAAAACCAGCCCCTTCCCTGACCACAATCCCTTGCAAAACTCCAGGTGAGAAGGGACACATACCCCAGCTGACAGGAAAGGCAAAGGACACAACATCACCAGCCACACCACACACAGAACCACCACCTCCACAGCAGCACAACTAACCCCCTGCACAACACACACCATACACAGCACAATCACCACTCACCCTCCTGCACCCACAATCACTTTGCACACCACACACCATGGCCACACAGAAAATGCCCAAATTCACTGAGAGGGAGTTGAAGGTCATGGTAGATGAGATAGTCAGAGTGGAACCACAGCTTTTTGGTACCCTGGTCCAACAGACACCATTAGCCACAAGGACACAAATGTGGGCTAGGATAGTCCAAATGGTCAATGCAGTAGGGAGCACCCCAAGATCAAAAAAGGAGATCATGAAGCGGTGGCATGATCTGAAGAGGGTGGTCAAGGAGAGGAGGAGCAAGAACCGTGAGCTGGCTCAGAGGACTGGCGGTGGCCCTCCCATTCTACCAAAACCATTCACACAATGGGAGGAGAAGGTGCTTGCCATACTGCATCCAGAGAGTCTCACAGGAGCAGCCGGGGGAGTGGAGGCTGGTAAGTACAAACAAATGACTACTGCCACTCTGCAATGTACTGCCTTGCACAACTACAAAGCTACACCACCTAGGACACATACCATCCATCTGCACCACACACTCACAAAAACATGGCTCACAGATCCAACATTCATACACTCCCATTCACCCCAAACATAGCTAACAACATAACCATGGGGGCATGTGTACAGGCAGACAGCACTACAACAACCGCCAGGCCCCCTAGCCCACACCTGAGCAGGATGGATATCTCCCACCACCCCACCCAGAAGCATGTGTCAGCCATTACACAACCCTCATAAAACTTACAGGTAGGTAGCCATCTTCCCTGGGAGGGTGTTTGTGGCTGGGAGGGCTGCACTACTACTCCCAACATTCCCTCTGTCCCACACCTCAGCAGGATGGAGCCCTCCCCCACCCCACCCAGGAGCAGTTGGAAGCCATTGCAGTACACCAAACAAACTTACAGGTATGTAGCCATCTTTACAATGAGGGTGTTCGTGGCTGGGAGTGCTGCACTACTACTCCCAACATTCCCTCTGGCCCACACCTCAGCAGGATGGATCCCTCCCCCACCCCACCCAGGAGCAGTTGGAATCCATTGCAGTACACCAAACAAACTCACAGGTAGGTAGCCATCTTCACAGATAGGTAGCCATCTTCACAATGAGGGTGCCTGGGGCCTGCACCACTACTCCCACCACGCCCCCTGTCCCACAGCCTAGCAAGATGGATCCCTCCCACCACCACACCCAGAAGCAAGTGTCAGCCATTACACAACCCTCATCAAACTTACAGGTAGGTAGCCATCTTCCCTGGGAGGGTGTTTGTGGCTGGGAGGGTTGCACTACTACTCCCAACATTTCCTCTGTCCCACACATCAGCAGGATGGATCCCTCCCCGACCCCACCCAGCAGCAGTTGGAAACCATTGCCGTACACCAAACAAACTTACAGGTAGGTAGCCATCTTCACAATGAGGGTGTCTGGGGGTGGGGTGCCTGCACCACTACTCCCACCATGCCCCCTGTCCCACAGCCTAGCAAGATGGAGCCCTCCCACCACCCCACCCATAAGCATGTGTCAGCCATTACACAACCCTCATCAAACTTACAGGTAGGTAGCCATCTTCACAGTAAGGGTGTTTGTGGCTGGGAGGGCTGCACTACTACTCCCAACATTCCCTCTGTCTCACCCCTCAGCAGGATGGATCCCTCCCCCACCCCACCCAGGAGCAGTTGGAAGCCATTGCAGTACACCAAACAAACTTACAGGTAGGTAGCCATCTTCACAATGAGGGTGTCTGGGGGTGGGGTGCCTTCACCACTACTCCCACCATGCCCCCTGTCCCACAGCCTAGCAAGATGGTGCCCTCCCACCACCACACCCAGAAGCATGTGTCAGCCATTACACAACCCTCATCAAACTTACAGGTAGGTAGCCATCTTCCCTGGGAGGGTGTTTGTAGCTGGGAGGGTTGCACTACTACTCCCAACATTTCCTCTGTCCCACACATCAGCAGGATGGATCCCTCCCCGACCCCACCCAGCAGCAGTTGGAAACCATTGCCGTACACCAAACAAACTTACAGGTAGGTCGCCATCTTCACAATGAGGGTGTCTGGGGGTGGGGTGCCTTCACCACTACTCCCACCATGCCCCCTGTCCCACAGCCTAGCAAGATGGTGCCCTCCCACCACCACACCCAGAAGCATGTGTCAGCCATTACACAACCCTCATCAAACTTACAGGTAGGTAGCCATATTCCCTGGGAGGGTGTTTGTGGCTGGGAGGGCTGCACTACTACTCCCAACATTCCCTCTGTCTCAGGCCTCAGCAGGATGGATCCCTCCCCCACCCCACCCAGGAGCAGTTGGAAGCCATTGCAGTATACCAAACAAACTTATAGGTATGTAGCCAGTACGTGCACCCACCCATTTTTCACAAATTAAATGGTGCCATATGACAACACCAGCCCTCTCATTGCACAAAGGGCATACCTACTCCATTACAAAGCACAGTGTGCTCACAGGTAAGCTAAGGAAACTGTCACAACCACCAAAGTGTGACACAACAATGCACAAGTAGAAGAAAGTCAGGGCACAATCATGCACAGCAACTAGTTACATGTGCATCACCATGGGGCAAGTGCAACAAGGACCATTCGAAAAATATGAAAGCATGTGTGGTGGCACAAATCAAGATATGCACATGACAGGACAAAGGGATGCAGGAGATGACCATGGCCAATCCATGGCCAGATGTGACGTCTGCTAGATCAGACAAATAAACTATGATTCCTCAATTAAACACATGTTGTGACAGGCCCTAGATGGCTTCAAGTTCATGTAAACCTCAATTGTGCACGGTTTGCATGGTATGCCCTGACACCTCACACCATGGACAAGTAATGCTTGTATCACAGCATCATGTCAGGAACCACAGTAGTGCACATAGTCAACAATATGATGATATGTCAATTGTGCAGTGTACACAAAGTGAATGACGCACAGCTAACACAAAGCTTGCCGGGTGCACTGCAATGACCATTTCACATCTGACCCACAGGTGACCAAGAACTCACTGCCAAGGACACCAGCAACCTGCAAAGCCAGTCCACACCCCCAGTACAAGGACTCTCAGATGTCGACTCCCAGGATTCCATGGACGATGAGCTCGAGGCCGGCCCATCTGGTGTGCCAGGGAGCAACAGGTCCCAGGACCCCATCGTCCCCCCCACCACATCTGCGGCAGCAACAACTCCACAGCAGACCCCTGCTGTCACGGCCTGTGCGACCACCGCCACCACCACCACCAGTGCTGCCTGCAACACCCTCCCTGTCCCAGAGGATGCCCAGCACACACCACCGACGGAGGATGGCAGGGAGAGGATGCGGGTGCCCACAGTGGTGAGGCAACAGGTCCGTGGCAGCAGGGCAAGTGGGAGGGGCAGGGTCACCCAGGGACAGCAGGAGGCTGGGACCCACTCCCTGGAACACATCACCAGAGTCCTGGGTGCATACGAACAGGCCCAGGGACAAACGGGCAGGTCGGACGATCTGTTGCACGATCTCATCCTGCTGATGAGGTCCATTGATACCCGCATGGGACAAATCGTGGACCTCCTGGGCCAGCAAGTGGCGGTTCTGAGGAACAGGCATGTGCCACAGACAACACCTCCACCTCCCTCTGGTGGGCTGCACAATGACAGTTCACCATCCTCCCCTGCGCCCACAGAGGGGGGTGAGTCCTCAGACCCCACTGGCCCTGCAGCAGGGCCCCCCTGCCAAACGACAGGGCTGTCCCAAGAAGACCCTGGGAGTATCTGGAGGCCAAGCACCTGCCAGACGCCAGTCACGGAGCCAGCCATGATGGCAACCCTCTCCACCACTGCATTGACTCTTTGGACTGTCCTTCCCCCCACTGCCTCGCATCTCACCATAGTAAATAAAATATCCTCACACACATGTTGTTGTGTCTGCTCCGTCTTTATTGCAGGGTGTACAGTCTTCAACTTGATCACAATGTACCAGGAGCATGGGCTGTATGTAGGCAAGGAGAAGTCGAAGGCACCTAGGGCAACACAACAGAACAACTGTCACTGGTCTGGGTGTGGCATCACAGACATCACACAGCCCTAACACCAGGATAACCCAACATGCACATGTCTCAATGTCCACTAAGTGTCAACATACACGTCCTGTTGTTGATCCCAAACGACATGTCATAGAAACATTTCCAACCACCACTGAGTCTACAACTGGCTAATGCTACAATTCTCACATGCCCCTTCACGACAACAGCAATATCATCAGACAATGGGTATGTTGCACATTGACACCCACTGTCAAGTGAAGTAGCGGGTGATGAGCTGTTCATGCAGGTCAACACCTTCCTCCTCTGCACTGTCCTCATCACTGGACACGGCTTGGTTTGCAGGCTGGGGCCTTGGGTCCTCACCATCATCCAGGAGCAGGGGAATCTCCTTGCGAATGGCTAGGTTGTGGAGCATGCAGCATGCTACAACAATCTGACACACCTTCCTGGGCGAGTATGCCAGTGCACCTCCGGTCTTGTCCAGGCACCGGAAACGTGACTTGAGCAGGCCAAAAGTACGCTCCACCACACGACGTGTCCTCCCATGGGCCTCACTGTAGCGGACTTCAGCCGGGGACCTGGGATTCCGAAGTGGGCTCAGCAACCAGGGACGGTTGGGATATGCAGAGTCACCCAGGTATGACAAACACAAATAGACATTGCCACGTCGCAGAGGCTCAGGGCAGCAGGTCACACACACAGCCCGCCACATGACTAGGCATACTTACCCACAATCCATGCACGCTCTGGAAGAAGATTAGCCATCAGCTGGGGCACTGTGCTGTTCTGCAGGATGTAGGAGTCGTGGGCCGAGCCTGGGAAATTTGGCACACACCTGCAAGATGGTCATATCTGCCAGGCAGACCACCTGCACATTGATGGAGTGGTAATGCTTGCGATTGCGGTAAATTTGCTCACTTGCCTGTGGTGGCACAAGACCGACATGGGTGCAATCAATGACCCCAACAACATTGGGGATGTGTCCAAGGGGATAGAAGTCTCCCTTCACAGCTGGCAATTCAGCACCCCTGGGGAAATGGATGTATCTGTCCTTGTATAGCATCATGGCGGACAGTACATCACGCAGCACTATGCTGAATATTGGTTGTGACATCCCACCAGCGCTGGCCACAGTCTCCTGGAACGATCCAGTGGCAAAAAAATGCAGGGCTGCCATCACCTTATAAATAGGGGTGAAAGCTGTTGGATATGTCCTGCGTGGCTGCAGGTGCGGCTCCAACAGATCACAAAGGGTTTTCAGGGTGGCTCTGTCCAGGCGGCATTTCCGTATGATCGCAACATCCTCCATGTCCTCCAGCACCGCCGTCAAGTGACGAGTCAAATTTGGCCTCCTTCTTGTGGAGATAATAGTGGACGCATGTCAATGCAATACATCATGAGATGTGCCCATCATATCACGTTCTGGATGACACAACGACAACAATGACTGACATCTATAGTGACTAACAGAACAGCTTACATGGAGGGACACCTTCAGCTACACAAAGGGCACACATGTCAACTTACACAAGACAAGTACCTCAAACACCACCTTGGGCAATGTGAATGCACATAGGGATATGGCCACAGTACACATGTGCACGCCTGGGAGTCTAGCATCCAGCATATGTGTAACTAATCAAAACCACTGTCTCATACCTAGCTGCTGTACCGGTCACACCCTAATGCGTCATTACAAGCTGGCACACATCCACCACACAATGACCACAGTCGGCGCTGGAATGACGAATGTGTTCATGAGCAGACATGAAAGGCAATGCTAAATAGATCATCATTCATTGAGACGAGCATTGCTGTGATTGTCACTGGACTTCAACACATTGACATGTGTACACATTGTACAGTCCAGGACTACACTGTCCTGCCTACACCAACATCAAATCCTTAAGTGACATGTGAGTGGGTAGGGGCAAATCTACGTTACACACACACAAACATGGCATGTATAGCCATCAGTGGAGTAAATTGAACATTGGCATTGTGTGCACAATGATGTGCCATTGAACATGTTGGCACTGTGCACTGGTGATGTTTGACAGATGGCCATCGACATTGTATGGCACCCATATCGCGGTATCTACCGCCTGGCCCCGGCGGTGTGTCACCAGCACCCCCATTCACACAAGTGCGGTAGTCATAGGCATAGAGACATGCCCATATGGCAGTTGCTCCGCCGCTTGAATGGCGGTGCTTCATGTCAATGAAAGGCACCCATATCGCGGTAGCTACCGCCTGGCCCCGGCGGTGTGTCACCAGTACCCCCATTCACACAAGTGCGCTAGTCATAGGCATGGAGACATGCCCATATGGTGGTTGGCATACTCCGCCGCCTGAATGGCGGTGCTTTGTGTCAATTAATGGCACCCATATCGCGGTAGCTACCGCCTGGCCCTGGCGGTGTGTCACCAGCCCCCCCATTCACACAAGTGCGGTAGTCATAGGCATGGAGACATGCCCATATGGCGGTTGGCATGCTCCGCCGCCTGAATGGCGGTACCTCGTGTAAATGCATGGCACCCATATCACGGTAGCTACCGCCTGGCCCCGGCGGTGTGTCACCAGCACCCCCATTCACACAAGTGCGGTAGTCATAGGCATGGAGACATGCCCATATGGCGGTTGACATGCTCCGCCACTAAAATCGCGGTAGCGCACACCGGGCCCCTGCGGTGTTTCACCTCCATGGAGCTCGCCCTAGAGCCAATGCGAAGCTCGATAGCGGTGGCATGATGCATTTTTGAAGATTGCGGTAGGCGTACTCCGCCACCGCGTAGGCGGACATTGGCTGGATTTGAAGGATGCACCTTCGCGGTAGCGCACCCCGGGCCCCAGCGTTGTATCAGCCAATGGGAGCCATGATTGTGGTGACATGGTGCAATTTTGAAGATCGCGGTAGGCGTGCTCCGCCACCGCGTAGGCGGACATTGGCTGGATTTGAAAGAGGCAGACCTGGACCACCAATTGCTGCAGCTTGGCACCTTTAAAACGACCCCAGGGAGCTATATATGTGGGAGTGATCCTCACATTACCTGCTGCTGCCGCCTCCGGGACTGCTGCCTGAGACCCTCTACCTGCTGCTGCCTCCGGGACTGCTGCCTGAGACCCCTCACCTGCTGCTGCCTCCAGGGACTGCTGCCTAAGACCCCTCACCTGCTGCTGCCTCCAGGGACTGCTGCCTGAGACCCCTCACCTGCTGCTGCCTCCAGGGACTGCTGCCTGAGACCTCTCACCTGCTGCTGCCTCCAGGGACTGCTGCCTGGGATCCTTCCCCTGCTGCTGCCTCCAGGACTGCTACCTGAGACCCCTCACCTGCTGCTGCCTCCAGGGACTGCTGCACTGCTGCCTGAGACCCCTCACCTGCTGCTGCCTCCAGGGACTGCTGCCTGAGACCCTTCACCTGCTGCTGCCTCCAGGGACTGCTGCCTGAGACCCCTCGCCACCAAAATGCTGTTGTCTCACGTCCACAGTGATGGCAAGGACAGAGAAGATCCGTGCCAGTCCCCTCACGAGCGAGGAGCTGGAGGTCCTGGTGGACGAGGTGCTCGCACAGTACCCAAGGCTATATGGTGCCCCAAATGTCGTGGTAAGTCTTCAACAGAGGTGAGGTAGGGCAGGGGGGCCACACATGTAGTTTGACTGATGCAGTATGTGCCTGGGAGTGTGGGGTAGTGTCATGCACTGCCTGACATGTTGTCTCCAGTGGGAGGGTGTGTGTACCCAATGCCACAGCTTTCCCTTCCTGCACATCTCTGTATGAGTGACCTGTGTTGTGTTGTCAGCCAAACAGTGACACAGAAGGTTGTTCATGCTGTAGTCAGGACAGTGATTGCTTGGCTGGATGGCTGTGTGTGCCCCTGTAGTCCATCTCAGTGTGAGCCCAGCTCGCCTGCACAGTCCCCGCCTACAAAGACAAGGACAACTCACTGAACTTACAGAGTAGGACATCAGTCTTGTCACATTGCACTCCAGCTATGGTCCATCACAGCACTGTGGTTTGCACACAACTGCCCTTGTGATTGGCATTTTGTATTTGTGATATCATGTCCATCCATGTGACCACCATGACACATTCAAAGATTCACAGGACAGGGACATTGATGGCTGCGCAGTCTTGGACACAGTGATTCCACCCCCAAACACAGGTTGACATGTGATGTATGTCTTGCTCAAGCCAACAATGGACTGGAGATGTGGGCAGGCTACATGGGTGTTTCAGTGCTGGCATCCTGCATGTGTGTGAGATGTGCAGGGACTGTGTTCCCCCTCACACCTGCATGCTTTAACATCAGCTTTTCCCATGCAGGGGTCCCATGTGGGCTTTACTATAGTCTCTGATTGACCTATCGTTGAATATGTGATGATTTTGTATCTTTCTGATATACTGATAGATGTCGGTACATGACACTGTGTCCCTGATCATTTCTCCCTCTTGTCTCCCAGCTGGCTGGCAAAGAATGTGGCGAAGATGATCCTGGGGCTGCTTCCTCGCACTGGGCATCTGGCATGGCGCAGTATGATACCACTAATGGGGCGCATCTTGGCGGTGACACAGCCTGAGCTGGATGCACGTTTGAAGGAGCATCAGCAGCAAGCCAGTGGTGAGCATTTGGGGAGTCTGACTTTGGCTGGGAGTGGCTGCACGTGTACAGAGCCTGTGCCAGCGCTGGCCTCTGTGATGTTGGTAGTGTGATGCTGTGGCATGTAAGTGGCTGCTGGCCTGGGTGCCTGTGGCATGCATTTGCACTACCTGTACTTACAAAGGTGATTCGGATGCTGTGCGTTCACATTACATTCTGTGTTGTGCTCTTCAGGTTTCTTCTGCATTGGTGTAGTCTTGGGAATCCCATGGGAGGGAACGGCAGTGTGCCCAATCTGACTGTGCGTACATCAATGCGTCCATTGCATGCACCCATATTGGGGAGGGCTAGACATCTTACAGCAATGTGCAGCATTCTATTGTCCCCAAGGTACGACATGGTGGGTGGCATGGGCAGATGTCCATTGTGGACTGTCATGTTGTAGTCTGGGTCTGTGTTGTCCCCTCCTGTTCCATCCAGTTCTGTCATTGGCAACAAGTAGTGTGCCCCCATCATGTCCCTAGGTGTGCTCAGAACTAGTTGTGTGTCTGTTTAAACAAAGCCACAAGCAGGGTGTTGTGCTGTGTGGTCATCAAATGGCTCACTCTCATGCCTGAGTTCTAGTTTCCACGCAATGCTTGAGTCTATGTAGTGAGTTGGCACGATGTGATTGCACAGGGTGGTGTGCAACATGTAGATTTGCTCTACTTTTGTCATGCATTGCTTGCATATGTTTGTTCTGTTTTTGCCACTGACCTGACCCTACATCTCTCTCTCCCATGCATCATCACCTGTGGTTATGGAGGGACAGGAGACGGACACCAGTGGGGGTGAAACTAGCACCACAGCTGCCCAGGAGCCCAGTGACACAGATGTCACCAGAGCCTCAGAGGGGGACAGGAGTCTGCTGGAGGAGTCCCAGCCTGAGACGCAAAGCAGCACATCATCCGATGCCAGCAGGGATGCATCCATGTTGGAGGGCACAGGGAACGGGGACTCTGCATCGACTTCCACCACACAGCGGCCATTGCCCACCCTCCCAGCCACTTCCTCTGGTGCTGTCCATGTCCACCTCAGTAAGAGGGGAAGAGTGTCCTTCACCCCTGGCACAGCTGCCCCTGCCCCTGTCCCCCCTGCAGCCATCAGTGCTGAGTCTGTGGACCTTTTGCGCCTGCTGTGTGTAGGCCAGACAGCTCTCCTTAATGCCTTCATTGACCACGACAAGCAATTGGCCCAGGTGGTTGCTTTTTTGGAGGGCATACAATCCGACATGGGTGGCCTGCACCGGACAGTCCAGGCTTTGTCATCAACAGTGATGTCTGCCCTGCAACAGGCACATTCTCACAGTCCAGCTCCAGTCCCTTTGTCCACCCCCCGGGCAGTAGCCATTTCTGACGATAGTGACCACGGACCACATACATCAAAGTCACGATACAGCACACGGAGCACACAGCAGCAGCAACCCAAGCGGTCCCGGGCCCATACACCATTCCCACAGAAGACCAGAGGCACCCCAGAGCGCAGGGAGAAAAGGCCATCAGGCGACACCAGTGGACAATTAGCAAAGCACAGACCTCAGGCACACATGCCTCAGTGGCATCCCCATCCAAGGACTCTCCTGCCCCTAAAGCATTGCGCACAGATAATCGTACAGTGTCTGTGCCCACCAAGGAGGTGGTGCATGCCAAGGGTACACCTAGGAAGGGCTCAAAGGCAGTATCACCAACCACCTCGACTCCCATTCCAAGCCCAGTTAAGCAGGGGCCGGAGGGCAATGTAGGGGTAACACCTAGTAAACAGGGGAAGGGGGGGCAGAGGCGAAGCAAGGCAAAGCGTTCCGCTAGGTCCAGCACATCACCAGAAGGGCTGCCAGCGCCTGCACCTGCTGCAGCAGTGGTGGTGAGTGTGCCTGTTGTGCCCACACCACTTCCCATTGATCCACAGTCAGGCAAGCCATTTAGGATCCCCAAGAAGTGGAAGGGCACCCCTCCACAATCTCCAAGCCACACCGTGACTCCCGTCTGCATGACTCCACCTCAACGTTCCACTACACCACCTGATCCAAACAGCCCTCCAGCTTGCCAAGCCACTGATAGCTCTACCTCAGCTGTTCCGCTCTCTCCCCCGTCTAGTGCCGCGACAGTGCTCGAGACACAGCCAGCTCCCAGTCCGCCTGACAGCCAAGTCTGTGTGGTAATCACCCTCACACACCTGTGTCTCACACAGGTGGGCCTGTACTGCACATTGCTGCCCCTGACTGAGTTGCTGACCATGGAAAGGTACAGTCGCACACATTCCCTCTGCACCTTTTCATGGACATGCTCTGCACTCTGCCCTGGCCACTGGCCTTGCTGTTATACCCTTGCCTGTGCAGCTTCTCATGGACATACTCTGCACTCTGCCCTGGCCACTGGCCTTGTTGTTCACTGCTGTTTTGCCCTTGCCTGTGCAGCTTCTCATGGACATACTCTGCACTCTGCACTGGCCTTGTTGTTCACTGCTGTTTTGCCCTTGCCTGTGCAGCTTCTCATGGACATACTATGCACTCTGCCCTGGCCACTGGCCTTGCTGTTTTGCCCTTGCCTGTGCAGCTTCTCATGGACATACTCTGCACTCTACCCTGGCCCCTGGCCTTGCTGTTTTGCCCTTGCCTGTGCAGCTTCTCATGGACATACTCTGCACTCTGCCCTGGCCACTGGCCTTGCTGTTTTGCCCTTGCCTGTGCAGCTTCTCATGGACATGCTCTGCATTTTGTGCCTTACTCTTCTCTTCTCATGGTGCCTGTCTGTGCAATGTGTGAATAAAGACAGTTGCTCCAGTTGTCTATTTTGTCAGTGTCCTTACTGAATAAAGTTATTTTGCTGTGTGTAAATGGTTTACTGTGCCACATGGTCTGTGTGGCACTTCAACATGGTCAATGTTTGGGCTCACTGGCTCTCTTTTTTTCAGGGGTAACAGGGTCTTTAGTTCTTCATGGCCCAGATACTTGTGGTGGCAATGGTGTCAATTTCAAATGGTTAGCAGTTGTCATTTACTTGATTAGTTCATGTTGGCTCTATTGTACACATGTCAGTTTGGGGGGCACTGCCAGCGCAGGGTGGGTTTCTGCACACAGTATTGAAGGCAGGCTGTCCAGGGTCATCATGTGTGTGATGGCCAGTCATCCTAGTCCCATGGCTTACTTTCCATTTGTGCTCTTGGATGGCCAGGTAGTGTGCAGTGTGAAGGGGGTGAGTTTGTGGGGAGTGTTGATGTGTGCATGCCTCTGCAATGTCAACTACACACATGTGTCACCCAGGAGTTGTGTGCCTGTTGTTTTGATTGTTCATCCCTGTGGATGTGGTTGTATGCCCATGTGTGAATTGTATGTTGTGCACTGTGCAGTGTGTTGGTGTGTCCTTGCAGTTCTGTCTGACTCCTACTTGTTGTTTTTGTCACTTGTGAGTATGCAGAGGGTGTTACTGGCAATTCAGTGTTGTGTTTTGTTGCACATCCATGAGTCTGGTGGCTGTTTGTGGGGTCTGTGCAGACCTGCTGCTCCACACTGCCACTGTGGTTGTGTTTTCTCATGCCTTGCTGTCCCATGGTGCCTTCTTGCCTCCAGTGTGGCATGTTGTGTGTGTTGTCATTCCATCCCCTATCTGTGCTTCAGCTGCCTACCCATTGTGGTTCTGCATACCCTCTCTTTGTGTATGGTACACTCCTGCCATGTCCCCTACTGACATGCAGTACACTTCACTTTGGTGTGAGCTGTCCCCTTGGTTTGTATGTGTGTGTGCCTCCCCATGACTTCATTTGTGCCACTGTGCTTTGTGGTGCAGTTCTTTGTCCAGGGTCAATGTGTCACTCAGTGCATTTCCCTAATGGGTCATGTGTGATGTTCTGGTGCTGTTTGTCAGTCATGGTTGCTGATATGCAGTTCAGCTGTGTGTGCTGTCCGGTCAAGTTGTTTCCACCTTTGTGTCCCAGACTTGTGGATCTATTGGGTGTTGTGCTGGATGTATGTGTGTTGTTTGTGTTATTGCTTCACCTCCTGGGTGTGCTGTTGTCTTTATGCTGTGCTGTATGGTGTTGTGTGGGTTGCTATTCTGTCACTGATGTCTGTGTGTGTCTGGTATGCTTTGTGTGCACACACAGCCTGTTGTGCATGCAGTGCTGTGTGTGTATGTTGCCTTGTGATTGCCTGGTGTGCATCCCCTGATGTCGTGCTATGTTTGCAATGTGATTGTTCTGCCTGTGCATCTGTTGTTAGTTTGCTGTGGCTGTGTTGTTCTGTGATGGTGCACTTCCTGTGTGTGTTGTGGTATGTTGTCTGTGCATTCTTCCTGAGTGATGAGGTTGTGCACTCCTGTTGTGTCTGTGCTCCCATTGCCTTTCCCCAGTTTAGCTGCACAGGGCATGTCTGTTGTTGTTGTGGCTCTGTGTGTGTTTCTGTTGGGTTATGTGTTTGTCTGTTGTATTTGTTTCCACATCTGTGGTGGCATACCTGTTGATGAATACAAGCCCCAGCTAGGCCCGCAAGAGACAAGGGTTCGCTCTTCTGTAACGAAATCTATAAGGAAGTTGGCACGGAAACTGCAAAGTACAAAAACAACGTTTATTAACCCTTAAGGGTGGTCCTACAATCCACACAACACTCTTCAGTATTGCAAGGAGTAGCACAAAGAACATTCGTACACAGTCCCCTTTTATACACAACAGAGGGGCTCATAAGTGGGTGGATACCACATGAGGTTGAAGAACATTACCATTTAGGGTCATTCTCGATACTGAATCAATACATGGGCGGAGCTAACACACTCCTTGGGCCCGCGAAAACACATGGTCAAGCAAAGCTAATTATAACAGATGTGGTCAAGTCTGGGCATGCGCCAGACGAACAAGAGAGAGCTATTTATAAACTGTTGCTAGGCAGATTACAAGAGCAACTAACACAGAGGTCGGACTCTCCTCGTGGTGAACACATGGCAGCATGTCAATACAAAATGGAGTCCGGACTTCGGCCAACATAATGAGGAAAACACGATAAAAGGGAAGCTTTAATGTTTTCAGTAAATGCTTAATCACATTCTGCTTTAATTTACAACAGACGACCCTTTCAGCATTTACTGAAGACATCTGGTTTCCAAGAATAATCATCGTATATGTCAATTATCATCATTCCTTTAACCTCTTTAGCTAGACCCCTCTGGCGGGCAACATCGGCAATAGCTTTCTTATCTGGAATGCAGAATGAAATGCATACAGAACAGCACAATGGTCCACATTGAATACACAGACAGAAAAGGAACAGAATTGCTACAATAATACAGAGACCAGTTAGAACCTTCCAACCCCAGGCAGTAACCAACGCCCAAAACCATCCAGAAAAGGACCAAGTGCCGTTTTCTGTGTGGATTTCGGCTGCTATTTTATGCAGTTTGTTGATGGCGCTATAAACAGACGGTGTATGATCAGGGATGAACACACAGCAGCTACTTCCAATAATTTTACAGGCTCCTCCTCGATCAGCTAGCATTACATCCAATACCATACGATTCTGCAATGCAACAATCCTAGTAATTTGTAATTCTTCCGTAAGATTCCCAAGAGCAGCAGCAGTCTGATTAGTCACAGCTTCTACCACTCTCGTTAATCTTCGGATCTTTCTACTATTCAAAGCGGCTCCAACAAAAAAGAACAGTCCTAAGTTAAAATCAATATACTGTTGCAAGCTGGTATCTGTTTGATCCACCTCATCAATTGATAGAGTACGTTTATATCTATTTACAGTCACATTATTCAACAGTTTTAGATCCTTATGATATGACGCGGGTGCTAAAAATACAGGAGGTAATAGGAATGATACATAGCATACCCCAGACCACCCAGCCGGCAAACGGTAATAACCTTTATTTCCACATACAAAGTAGGTATTATGGGATGCTAGGAAGGTACTGTTATTTAACCCATCGATGTTTAACACGGTTATGCAATCACTGACACCAACAGGGATAAAACCCACACTCTGGACACACAGGTCCGCTTGGGCTTGTGCTACTTGGATTACGAATTTGTCCTTCCCCACAGTGTCTCTGGTGTTCGTGAAGATATAGGGGATGGATTCATTGTCCGGTCGGTACTCTTCCCATTCCCAAATTGTCCCATTCGCTTGTGGATATCCATTCTTGTCCTGATGGCATTCTTTATTAAGTCTGAAAAGCAATCGTCCCACTGTCGGTTTCCGAGTGGCAAACAACAAAGTGTACCATGCTCTACAAGAGCCATTGTGAGAGAAAGGAAGTGGTATAAATGGCGTACCTCCTTTCTTCTGATGGGCTGGCATCATCCCACATATCCAACAGTTCGTAGCATTTGTAGCAACGTGGGTGTGATGCAGCATCTGAATGAAAGTGTTATTCAAATAGGATTGTCGATGCTTCAACTCTTGATATGGCAATGTATAAAAGTAGTGCTCCGCAGGCACTGGAGTCGTCAACACAAGCGTCTTTCGAGCAGGAGTTGCCTCCTCCACAAACCATGTGGTTATACCAACGATAGCTACTGTTAGCATGAACCCCAACGCACAAAGAATTTTCTTCTTCTCCATGTCAAAGGAAACAATACCCTGATATCTTCCTGAAACTAAAAAGGTCTGTCAGAACTCTTCCCCTTGGGCAGCGGTTGATTTCTTCACCAGCGGGCCAAGACGGGTGTCACTACACTAATGCAGGGCTGATCCCCCCCCCTTGCCTCATCGGCTCTCCGTTTCACTAACCCAAGGGCCGTTCTGACAGTATGTCCCGGCACTGGAAACCTCACTTCCTTGGTCGCAGATGATATCGCCTTCCTCCAGAAGTCGCGTGGTCCGGAAAGAGCTCCTCAATGTCGTTTGGCTCTGCAGCACGGCCTGTCTCTGCTGCTAGGATGTCTCGTTGATCGGTCAGCACGGCAGACTCCACCAATCCGGGCGGTACCTTTCGACAGTGCAAGGAATGGATCCAATTCTTCCTGTTCGAGACTCGCACTGCCGTCCTCGTTGCAAGAAGGACTTGCTCAGGTCCTACCCATCTCGGCTCCAAACTGTTCGATCTGTCGAAAACCTTTATCATTACATGATCTCCAAGCCGGAGACCATGTCCTTCGCCAGTAGACCGATCAGGGAGCGCCTCTCGGACCTGTTGATGAATAGAAACCAAGTTATCCGTTAACTGTGCCAGATAATCACTCATCATCACACAAGGTACATCATACACAGCCTTAGGCCTTGGTGGACCCCAAATATTCATTGGGCGTCCAAATACAATCTCATAGGGTGTAAGGCCGGTTCGAGAGTGTGGCACCGACCTAATTGACAATAACGCCAGTGGCAGGGCGTCTGGCCAAGTCAAAGATGTTGAAGCTTGGATTTTGGCGATCTTAAGCTTCAGTGTACCATTATATTTCTCGACTAGTCCTGCAGACTGAGGGTGGAACACGGCGTGGAACTTCTGGGTGATGCCTAGGCCCTTCAAGACATACTTTATAACATCCGCTACAAAGTGAGGGCCATTATCACTCCACAGAAGTCTACAGACGCCGTATCGGGGGAAAAACTCTTTCAGCAATAGCTTCGCTGTAGTCATTGCAGTATTGTCTTTCGCAGGGTACGCCTCAACCCATTTACTGAAGGCGCAAACCACTACTAGAACATACTTCAAATTGTTACAGCGCTCAAGCTGGATGTAATCCATCTGTAGAACCTCAAAGGGTGCAGTGGGTGTCGCAAATCCTCCTGCTGGAGTTCGCGTGCCTTTCCCTGGGTTATACTTCAGACAGATCATACAGGTCTGCACCACCCTCTTTGCCGTGCTAGCAATCTCTGGATGCTCCCAGACTTGGGTAAGCAATTTCACAATTGCGGAAGCTCCAACATGTGCTAGCCCATGTGCCATCTGGACCATAGGTTGTACAAAAGCCGTGGGTAATTTCCATCTATCCATCTGCTTATTTCTCCAGCAACCCTCGTCATCCGGTTCTCCTTCGCTAGCCCATTGTTCCCGCTCTTTGTCAGAAGCGGTCTTTTGTATTTCTCGCACTTCCTCCTTCGCATCATGCCATCTCTCCACCTGTGACTTCACTACATACATGGCAGTAGTACCGGGCTGCATCGCAGTCTCCCGTGCTACTCGATCCGCTAACGCATTCCCTTCTCCAACCTTATCAACTACTTTCCTATGGGCGCTACACTTAACAATGGCGATTTTCTTTGGGTATGTCAATGCAGTTAAAAGATTGTGGACTAACTCCCCATGCATTATCTGTACCCCATGTGACGTTAGAAACCCTCTCTCCTTCCAGAGTAGGCCGAAATCGTGCGCTACTCCGAAGACATAGCGACTGTCTGTGTAAACATTCACACACAATCCTGTACTGAGCTCACACGCTCGTGTTAACGCTATCAGTTCCGCGGCTTGAGCTGATTTCTGTGGTATGCGTGCTGTCTCCACTATCGTCTGTAACGTGGTAATTGCATACGCTGCTGAAGTCGTACCATCTGGTAGCTTCAGGCATGATCCATCCACCCACAACTCTCCATCTACATCTGAAAAGGGCGTATCCTGGAGATCAATACAACCCTTTGTTTGTTCCTCAGTCACAAGAATACAATCATGCGCTTTCTGTGCCTCAGGCTGGGTCTCGGGATATGGCAACAATGTGGCCGGGTTTAATGTCACGCACCTTTTTAACGTAATGTGAGGAGCTAAAAGCGTCAACTCATATCCCGTTAAACGGGCACTGGTCAAATGCTGCGTCTTTGTTTGATTAAGCAGGGCATCAACAGCGTGGGGAACTAACACCAACAGTTTATGGGATAACACAATTCCTTCACTCTGCCGTATTGACACAGCTGTCGCCGCAACCGAGCGAAAACACCCTGGCAATGCTCGGGCGACAGGATCAAGTACAGCCGAAAAGTATGCACAAGGGCGCTGCTTATCGCCGTGCATCTGCACTAAGACTGATAATGCACATCCATCTTTCTCATGCACATACAACGAAAAGGGTTTTGCATAATCAGGGGTCCCTAACACTGGTGCTGAACAAAGGGCCTGTCTCAATTGCTGAAAAGCAGCGTCACACTCATCTGACCAGGGAATCGGGATGGGCGTGTCTTTTGTCAAGAGAGCTAGTAATGGCTTAGCTATGTGTGAAAACCCCAATATCCACTGTCTACAAAAAGAAACAAGACCCAAAAATGCACGCACATCCTTCTGCGTGGATGGCCTCGGTGTGTCCAAAATTACTTGGATACGATCTGGTGTGAGTGCACGCCCCTCCTTAGACAAAAGGTGACCCAAATAAGTCACCTTTGGTCTACAGAATTGCAATTTCTTCCTAGAGACCTTGTGATTGTGGGATGCTAAAAAGGAAAGTAAGGCTATCGTGCTTTTCTCGCACAATTCCAGGGTGTCAGCCGCCAACAGGATGTCATCGACATATTGAATGAGGGCGACCCCCTCGAGTAAAACAAAGGAATCCAACTGTCGCTTCAAAGCCTGACTATAAATACTAGGGCTTTCTGTATAGCCTTGGGGAATTCTACAAAAACGATAAGATCTATTGTTTAATGTGAACCCAAAAAGAAATCGGCTATCAGGGTGAATGGGAATAGAAAAGAAGGCATTTTTCAAATCAATCACTGAGAACATGGTCGCCGTAGGCGGGACCAAGGTAAGCAACGTCGTGATATCGGAAACCACCGGGTACTGAGGTATCACGATCTTGTTTACCTCCCTCAAATCAATTATGAACCGATAGACCTTTGCATCCGTGTCCTTTTTCAGAATAGGGAGAATCGGACTGTTACAGATATTATAGGGAACTTCTTCCACTACTCCTACTGCGATCAAATCTTGCACAATCTGTATGAGAGCTTCCTCGCCCTCCTGGGAAATACGATACTGTGGGAGGCGCGGTAGTACCGCCCCCTCCTGGACACTAATGTGGACCGGAGGAATCACCATTTGTCCGACATCTGTGTCCGAAGTCGCCCATAAAGCTCGGGGGAGGGTAGCCAACAACGCATCCTCTGATATCGTACACATCCGCCCAGACCGGGGGTAGTTGTCATTTAAAATCACCCTCACACCCTCAGGGGAACAGCGGATTGTAGCCCTAAAGTACTTTAACATATCAAGGCCCATAATGTTATCCGGTGTGTACGGAGCAAGCAGAAACGGACAGGGCGCAGAAAAACAATCAACTTTAAATGCAAGGGGCTGTGAAAGAGGGCTTCGGGAGAGTGTACCGTCAAACCCTACCGATGTAACTATTGAGCCGGATGGGGGAGCCCCCGGAACCAAGTACCTAGACAATGCACTACGTGTCGCTCCTGTATCCACTAGGAACTGATCAGTAGAACCTAAAACCTCAGCCGATACATAAGGACCCGTCTGATCGACCGGCACCTCAACTGATTCAGACCCCCATCCTACGCATTCCTATGCATGCTGAGAATCATGATATCCCGATCGATCGATGTCCGATACATGATACTGGTGCTGGCGATCGAAAACATTTGAGCTATCTCGGTGCTGTCCGGCAGTATCGAAACGGGCATTATCGTTGGAATTCCCTCTAAAGTTCGAGAAGCCCCCTCTACCTCTCGGGCCACCCGGAGTGTGCCCCTGACGCGAAGCACGCAACGCTGGGCAATCCCTGGCCCAATGGCCCAACTGCTTGCAATACGCACACTGGTTCCTATTCAAATCAGATCGGCCCGAAGGGGGACCATAAGATCCGCCCCTTCCCCTATTATTATTACCCCGGCGGGGCGGGCCATATACTTGTGCTAACATCACTTTGGTTTTGAGATCTTTCGATTTCTTCTCCTCCTGGCCCTTCGCCTCGTGCTCCTGACGCTCATAATACTGGGCGATGGTCAGAAGGGCCGTCGGTGTCGCGGAGGACCAAGAACTCTCACTCGCTTTTAACCGGGCCGCAACTGCCGGCAGCAGATTAGCCACATATTTGTCCGCGAAAAGGTGGCGGCCCGTGTCGTCAGTAAGCGACTGGCCACTAAAATCATGAAACGTCTCCTCAAAGCGCGTAAAGAAGTCCGCGACTGACTCGTCAACTTTCTGTTTACATGCAGCTAACATATTCCAGTCAATCTTTTTGGGGGGGATAATCGTCTTCAACTTAGCCACAATAGCCGCAGGGAGATCTAAAATATTCTGGGGTGGTTTCTGTGCGGGCTTCCGTTCCCTATCCTCATCCTCAAGGTCAGACCACCGGGCCTTGAAGGCAACCGCATCATCTACCTTTCGGACAGAGCGCCACGTATCCGGCGGTAGGATAAGGCCAAAGAACAGGTCTATATCCGCTAAGGTCATAATGCAAGAATTCAAGGCCCCCTCGACTTCTTCATAGAAGGCCGCTGGATTCTTGCGGGGGTCAGGCAGCGCATTCTTTAATGCCATAACATCGGCCCTATGCCATGGAGTATAAACCCAATTATACACAAAATATCCCCTAGCATCGACAGAATTAATATCCGAGCTAGTCCCTGCTCCCTTGGGAGGAACATACAAAGGCGCCGCCTCTCGCATTGGTTTAACATGCACTATGTCATCCTTATCTGACTGGGAGGCGGATGGGTGGCCCCCTGCTGCAGACGAATCCGACTGCTTCTCCTCCTCCGTTTGTTGACGTGCTTTCTCTCTAAGGGCCAGCACCTCGTCCCACAAAGCGAACAGCCGCCGAGCCGCCTCAGAAGCCTTAGGGGGAGAAAAAACACCATTACGTAATGCTCCGGCATCCGAAGACACTTCGTCAGGCTCAAGGACACTAGAATATTTTCGGAAAGCAGCAATTACTTCTTCTGAAAAATGAGACAGAAAATACACCCTCTCTCTATCTTGCCACGACCCCCAAGTATGGAACAACTCATCCTTAGACATCTTGCCCTTAAGTGCACGGAGGGAAAGTTTCCGAAGATCAGCCATATGCTCGGTCGATAACATGGACCGTGTGTCGACCTTACCCGGAGCCGGGCCAGAATCTTGCGGCCGCGGAGCAGATGCGCCAACATAAGGGGGCGGAGAGCGATCTAGTAAATGAAAATCGTCATCAGGATTATTAAGGACAGGATAAAGTGGCTGACGAACAACATATTGACCCGAAACTTGTAGCCTACGCTCTTTCTCTTGTCTGTCCGTTTGCTCTTTGTCCTCCCGACGCTTCGCTTCCTGAGCTCGCACATGATCATTCTTTCGCTGCTCCTTATCAAACAGCGCTTTCTCACGTTTCTCTCGCTCACGCACTTCCTTCACCCATAATCGCACACACTCAAACATATCCTGACGAGCACGTCGCTTACACATACACTGCTCCACATACTCAATCTTACGTATATCAAACGATCCATACAAAGGCCATCGCAACTCAGGATCCTTCCTCGTATATTTCCTCCATAACGTGCTGTACATTATGGAAGAAAGACCATGCTTCACGTACATATCCCTATTAGGAGTCCCCTCTGGGGGAGCTGGAGCAGATTCCTCGAGGTTCAACCGGTTCCCAAAACAGCAGCACCACTTACGAAGTGCGCTAAAAGCAGGCATGCTAGGAATAATGCAAAATATGCAGTATTATCAAGAAAAATGGCACTTAATCGTTGCGCCGTTCAAAGTTTACACAGCTCCGGAGAAATTTCTCCACATTACCTGCCTATATGTGTTGCAACGCATATATTTTCACAAAGACAAATTCAAAATATGACTAGTCACCATCAATCAAACTCAAATAGCCAGACCAGGCTTCAAAACTCGGAGCAAGTACCGTACAACGGTTCTTACCAATCAAGAGTCCAGGTTCCAACTGCCAAGCTCCACAATCGCCCAAACGGCTCTCACGGCAGGACCGACAGAAGAGGTCTCAGTCGATGACCGGCGCCACCCAGACGGTCAGCTCGGAAGGGAAGGAAGAAAAACCTCGGGATGCCAAGGCTAAGACGCCGCTGGCAGTGATCACGTCCCCGGCCAAACTCCTCACCTTCGTCGCGACCAGTCCTTCGAGCATCCGAGTCGCCGATGAGCCCCACGTGACGGGCGCCAATTGATGAATACAAGCCCCAGCTAGGCCCGCAAGAGACAAGGGTTCGCTCTTCTGTAACGAAATCTATAAGGAAGTTGGCACGGAAACTGCAAAGTACAAAAACAACGTTTATTAACCCTTAAGGGTGGTCCTACAATCCACACAACACTCTTCAGTATTGCAAGGAGTAGCACAAAGAACATTCGTACACAGTCCCCTTTTATACACAACAGAGGGGCTCATAAGTGGGTGGATACCACATGAGGTTGAAGAACATTACCATTTAGGGTCATTCTCGATACTGAATCAATACATGGGCGGAGCTAACACACTCCTTGGGCCCGCGAAAACACATGGTCAAGCAAAGCTAATTATAACAGATGTGGTCAAGTCTGGGCATGCGCCAGACGAACAAGAGAGAGCTATTTATAAACTGTTGCTAGGCAGATTACAAGAGCAACTAACACAGAGGTCGGACTCTCCTCGTGGTGAACACATGGCAGCATGTCAATACAAAATGGAGTCCGGACTTCGGCCAACATAATGAGGAAAACACGATAAAAGGGAAGCATTAATGTTTTCAGTAAATGCTTAATCACATTCTGCTTTAATTTACAACACTGTGTGTGTGTGTGTGTGTGTGTGTGATATTTGTGGCTGGGCCCAGGGTGTGTGGTTGTTTGTGTGTGTATTGTGTCAAGTATTGCCAGCCTTCAGTGTGTTTGGCACTGGTGTTGTGTGCTGCTGGTGTGAGGGGGGTATGTGTGTAGAGTCTTACTGGTGTTTGTCAGTCCTGAGGTGTGTAGATGGTCCCTGTGTGTAGTGCTGCTGGTGTACTCCTGTGAAGTAGTTGTATGGATGTGTGGCTGTTCCCAGTTTGACTTCAGGGCCTTCCTTTCATCCTTTCATCCTTGTGCCTATACATGGTTTGCCTTGCTGTCTCCCTGTGTTGTTGCACTGAGCTGTCTGTGGTTTGATTTCACTGACTGTGCCAGCCATGTGTGCTTTGATGGTGTGAGGGTGTTGTGCTCTGTTCCTTGTGTTGATGTGATGTACAAATGCTTGTTGTGTGTCTCCATGGCCTTCCATTTGTGTGCAGCCCACTTTGGTTTCCCTATTTGTTGTGCTCCATTGCTGTTGGCATGTGGGGTGTGTATGTGTGTGTGTGTCAGTCTGGGATATTTATGTGTGACTGTGCAGGCTGTGTGTCCTTTTGGATGTTGATTCCTTGTGTGTGTTCATTTGTTGCTTGTCCTCATTGGCTTTTCCCTGAGTGTGGTGTTGTGTGTGTTTCCCTGGCCCTGTGCTACTGTGCTGTGTGTTCCTGTGCAGCCACTCCTGCATTGTGTGTCTCCTTGATTGTTTGTTGTGTGGTGCAGGGTATGTATTGCCCTGGCTTGTTGTTGTGCATGGGGTGCACGGGGGGCACATGGCATGTGCCTTAATGGGGTGGGCTAGTGTGTGGTGGGAGTGTCCCAGTGGTCTTTGTGCCCTGCCCATGCCTAGCACTGGCCCTGCCTTCTGCTTTGTGCGCATGTATTTGCTTGTGTTCGCCGCTGCGGTGACGTGACCGGGACATTTCTGCATGGTGGCGGTAGCTGTGTGTCCAGGATGCAGCGGGGTGACTTTGTGGCAGGTGGGTGATGTGTGGGTGCCTTTGTGGATGTGTCCCTGTCCCCCCTTGGTGTCTGATGTGGATTTGGACCCTGTGTCAGGCCGTGGGTTGTGTGATGTGTTATTGTGTACCTGCGGCGGTGTCCGCGGCGGTCCATGAGTTCCGGGTGATGGAGCAGGTACAGCACC
The DNA here is from genome assembly GCF_964204655.1 of Triturus cristatus. Taxonomy (NCBI): domain Eukaryota; kingdom Metazoa; phylum Chordata; class Amphibia; order Caudata; family Salamandridae; genus Triturus; species Triturus cristatus. Next base: position 251,101,107 of record NC_140580.1, on the reverse strand, counting down.
GGAAAGACCTGTAGAGCTGGGTCCATGGCGGTCGTGACCGGGACTCTGCTTTCGTGCTCCGCTGTCGAGTTTCCGCCGTCTCTGGTTGGGCGGTGTCTCCGCTGCGGTGCGTCTGCTTGCTTCAGTCATCCTAATTTGTGGAGCGGGGCGGACGTCATTCCGCACGGCAGAGGGTCTCCATTGGCTCCCACCGCCGCGGTGGCGGGTGCACTTTGATGGCGGTGCGTGTCACACTGCGGAGGTCAGAAATTGGCCTATGTTTGACCATACTAATATGGCGGGCGTGATGTCTGCTGCTGGCGGGCGGAAAAATTCATTTTTCCGCACCGCCAGCGCCGCGGTGGTCCCACCGCCCTACATCCTAATGGACCCCATTGTGTCTATGAAACGCTTACTTTTGGTATCAGAAAAAAAATGCAATTATATTTGTGCATCTTTAACCTGCCGGAGAGTCTTGAAGATCAGAACTACAGAGCCTTCCTGAAAAGTTCATTGCCATCCTTATTGAAATAAAAAAATTCTGATAAGTTTGAAATAGATAAAGCTCATCCCATACCCTCAAATTGTAAATCTAAACAGTCTAAACCGTGACAAGTCATATTTAATATGTTGCGTCATCACCACCTTTTCATGATACCTTAAGTGGTCTGGAAAATTCCAACATTAATGGTTGATGGCAATAAAATATATTTATGTATATGTCAAGACTTTTTTTTTTTTAAAAAGCGTAGCAGTACTTAAACAATTTTGTGACGTGTATTTTGCTTCGTGACGCAGGCTTTAAGTATGGGTTGTATGAAACTTCAAAGCTGAGAATACAGAAAATAACATTTTTAAGTCTTTTACTTCACCTACAGATCTGGTTGCTTACTTGGATCTTCATGCTCCAGTTGCAATGGATTCTCAAGCTTCTCTCCTTAAACATGAAATTCAGCCATATCGCTTTTGTAATCATTTTTTCTTTCTTCAGCAGGTACCAATGCGCTCTATAACTACTTGAACTGTATCGTCGATGTTTCAATGTTTCAATTAATGTCTTCTTCCTTTAGGGATATTTCTGTTGTGTTTGTCTTGCTTGTTTTGTGTAGTATTACATATGGGATAGATCTTATATTAATTTCCTTTTTCAGTTCCAGTCTTTTACTTTATTTTTCTTCTTTCCACCTTCTTCTTTTCTCTATGGCAAATAATTATACTTTAAAAAACTGCCTTTTTAAATGTTAAAGGCCTTTGTCACCAAATAAAGAGAAGGACAATTTTAGACTATTTACATACATTTGAACTAGATATATTTTTTTTTTCAAGAAACTCACATTGATAATACTATTTTTGCATATATGACAAAATCGCGGGTTTGCACTATAGTCTTATCACATGCGCAGGGATGTAAAACTGTGTGTCTGTACTTTTCTTGCAGAAGTTATAAGTTACGATATTGAATTGCAAACATGATTAAGTTGGTTGATATGTGTATGTTCACACGTGAAGTGAAAAATACCCCATTCATTACTTTAATATTTATGCTCCTACACAAGATGGTGCTAATTTTGGGAAATCAGTTTCTTTATTTTGCTTATTGGAAATGTACCTCTTAGAGATTTCTACATAGCAAAAAAAACCACCAGGTCCTGATGGCATTGCTGTAAAATTGTATTAAAACCTTCTGAACCAACTATCTCCTCTCCTAATAGCAATGTTTCAAGAATTCACACCTAAACCTCCCATAGAAGGGTCGTTTAAAAAAGCAAAAATTATTGTTCTTCCTAAACCAGAGAAAGATCCTACATTACTCTCTAAATATTACATCATTTAACTTATTAACCAGGATTGTAAAATTTATGCTAAAATTAGCAACTAGACTTTCTCCAATTCTAAACCACATTACTCACCCTGTCCAAACTGGTGGGGGGTGGGGGGTGCTGCCCTAGCAGACACACCCCTGCAGGCGATGATGAGATGTGCGCCGAGTGGCGTGTGACGTAGCCACCTCGCCGCTGCTGTAAATTTGGCCATTGAAGATGGTCGGCCATGTGTGTGTAGGCCTATGGTCAGGATATGGCCGACACAGAGACACACGCAGTAGTTAATTTGGTGGCCACCCCAGAAGTGAACCACGCCCAGAGCCCCGGGCTATTTATTCACACTCCTACGCTGGACTGGCATACGCCGGCTCAGCCCAGCCCAGCCCAGCCCACTACGCTTACAAGGGGGTCGACATAGCTATATGTTCAGGGTCTTCCCCATTGCCTGAGGTAACATGGTTGCATCCACTGTCCACAACACTACAAACACCCGCAGTATATGTCCACATGGACATGTCTGTGCCCTGCATACTCAAGATTGTCCAGCACATCACCGCCACACTTGGCATTGTGTACATTCCTATTCATGGGTCACTTGCCTCCTTCGCACATTCTTGGTTCCCATCTCTCCCCCCATTCTGCAATTGTGTGGCAGAGGGGCTGTGCCTTTGTGGATGGTTTGTCTACATATCTGGCCCTTGTTACTTGTGTTGTCGTGTCTGGTAGGTGGGCATTTTGTTTGGCATGTTGTATGTGATTTTGTTACGTGTGCATTCCCACAGTTGTGAGTTGTATGATTGTGGCGTTGAGGTGTGTGGTGTGTTCCGTTGGTACTTACCAACGAGCAGTTCATTTCCTTAGGTGTCCTGCTGAAAGCGCTGGTTGATGATGGATTTTCAGAAGATGTAGGAATTAATGCACACTGCCTGGGAAATTAGCGACGACATTGGTGAACAGTCCCCGGTGGTCCACTATTGCCTGCACATTGATGGAATGCATGTGCTTTCTGTTGCGGTAATTGTGTGCAGTGTCGGCAGGTGGCACAAGTAGGACATGTGTGCAGTCAATTACCCCCAACACGTGCGGGAAGCCAGCTATGGCGTAGAAGCCTTGCTTGGTCTCCAGCTGTTCCTGCGCAGTGTGGGGGAAGTGAAGGTGCTGGGGTATCAAGCTGATGATGGCATCCAAGACAGGTGTGAGGAACTTTGATAGGGCTGGCTGTGAGACTCCTCTGACTCTGGCAGCTGTTGGTTGGAAGGTACCAGAGGCCAACAAATGCAGCACAGCCAGCAGCTTTGTCTGCGGAGGGATTGTGTTGGTACTGTCAGCCTGTGGGCAATGTGGGTCAGGATGCGGAGGATGGTTGTCCTTTGGAGCCTGTAGTGGGCAATGACATCCTCTGGCATTAAGTCTCTGAGGCTGGTGCGTTTTTGGAAGGTCCGCTGTCTTGTTCTGTGCTGCCTCTGTGGTAGTCCGGGGAGAGTGGGGGGTCCTGGGGGTGGAGGTGGTGGTGGTGGGTGTTGTGGTCCTCTTGGGTCTCCAAGCTGCATGATTAGTAGCTCCATGGCATCTGTTGGTCTTCAGATGTGGCTCTGGGCTGGGCTTCCTTTATACTGCAGGATTTCGTCCTACTTAAGACCAGAAAAAAGCAGATCTTAAGTCCCTGCAGCTAACGTGCCTTATCACCTGTTTTTGGACCGCATCGCCGATCTGGTTGGTCGTTGAGAATATCGCGAAGTAGTGTTATTGTGAGTTTTGGGATGGGAACGCCTACTCTGCATATGATTAGCGTTAGTTGTCGCTGTCAGCCTTGGTGATGTGTTTAGAGGCAGCTATCGCACGTAAACTGATGATGTCGGCTGTTAGTGCAGGCTTGTGAATAGGGCAATTAATCTATCTGCACTTTTGTGGCGGAAAAGTGCAGCTAAATCGGTGATGAGTCCTTGAGAATATGCCCCTTGGTCTAAGTTTACCTTTGTGAATACCGAAAAGTAGTAAACTTACATAGAAGTGTAAGTTTTCCTTTGTGAATCGGGCTCAACATGTCACAAATAAGCAAACTGAAAACTTGCAGCTATGGTAGTGTTATCTGAACACAATCTACCACTGAAATTCTGTACATATGATAAATTTATGTATTGTCGTGTTTTTTTTAAAACAATTACCTTCCATTCGGTGCCATGACGTCTCTTTGTTCAGCCCACTAACGGCCTAATGTACCATGTGATACTGTTACTATGCCCAACATTTCTTGTTGAAATACTTTGTCATGTGTCAAAGAAATAAATACAATTTCCCCATTGTTGATCTTGTCAGGTCCATGAATGTTTTCACTAATTACAACTATGTTCGGTTCAAAGTTGTATATTGCAGGCACTCACTCCAAAATGTTTATACTCACCCATCACTAGACATGGCCCGAATTCATGGTCCACCTAATCTTTCCAAAAACGCTAGGAAAAACTTTAAACACAAACTACTTATTGGTCACCATGAAACCCTATTTGTCGATAACTACCTTAGCCTCTCCTCCATGATAAAAACCAACTACATATTTTACTCCAAACGTCCCTCAAAATGAAAAAGCATTTTCCTCCACCACCTCCTAATCACTAAATCATGTAAAATCCTGTATGGATTTAAATTGTCCACCACCCCTTCCCTTGCTTTCCTCCACGAAAGAGACGTCTCCATTTTCAAATCCGGCAACATCCTAATCCAAGCTTCAGAAAATCACCTCACCATCTTTGAACAATACTTCAGTACCTTATCCATCCCACCTCCTAACACTTCACCCTCCCAACAGATTGATGCCCTCTCACCCTCCCCTTCCTTGTCACCAACCCCGCACCCTAAAGGCACTCATACAGCGTATGATGACTCTCAAACCCAATCCTCCAATTACTCCCGTCGCTAGCAACCCTAACCCATCCGCACACCTCAACAGCATGCCCAGTCTCCCAAACCCTTTCTCTCTAATGACTTCTCCCCATCCACCACTAGGCACCCCCCTCCCTCACTTCCTCCTTTCAGCACCCTCCTCCCGATATTCCTATTATTCGACTGCCTGTACCAATTTCACCCTCTCCTAACTGCCTTCCCACCCCTTAGCCAGGATGTTATTAGCCAAGATATAATTTCCCCTCTCTCCCCTCAAGACCCCTTACCATCTCAGAACACCGACTATGACTCTACGCACTCCCTTTCTGACTACACGGACCTCCCTTCATCCACCAACCTGAGAATGCCTCTCCTCCCCCCCCAGCCTCCCAACCCACACACTCCACAGACCTCTCTCCCCGAAAAAACTCGGATCCTACTCTTCTCCCTTCAACCCTCTCTTCCACAGTCCCTATCACTCAGTTAACACAGACCCTATCTAACATCGAAAGCTATCTCCGTACCTTGTCGTCTGAACTCTTCCAGCTCAGGAAAGATCTTACCTTGTGTCTGAACTCTCTCAACTCAGGAAAGACTTTAACTCCCTCTCCTCTGAAATCCGCCTAAACCGCGCGATCACCCCAAGACCTGACACACAAAACACCTCCAACCTTCAACAGTGGAGAACCTCCCCCCGCTGCAACTGTTCCCACAGACCCCCCCGTGCCTCGAGCCATCTCTCCCCTTCAGACCTCCTCGGCCTTTGTAACTCCTACCTCCCTAAATATCCAATTAACCCTCCCACCCCCACTCTACCATTCCCGTGATCCTGGGGACGAGCAGAATCCCTTCCTCCCCCGTCTCCCCTAGACCAACACAACTTACCGCTATCCAACCATGCCCTCCCCCCCGTAAACCACCCGAAACCCTCACATGCATGCTGGTCAGCTGCCACTCAGCTGTATGGCATGCGACTGAAATAGCTGAAACCATGCTCAGCGAAGACATTGACATTGCCTTCCTTACGGAAACTTGGCTCAATGTCTACTCTACATCTATCCTTGACCTACTCTCCCCCCCACCCCCCAGTTATTCCATACTCAGAAAAGATAGACTAGATAGAATTGGAGGTGGTCTAGCCATCATCTTCAAAAACAAACTTCAACTCTCGCTTGCTAAGAACTCTGACCCCACCACCTTTGAATACCTTGGAGCAGAACTTAAAATTCAGGGCGCCCCACCTATTCGCCTACATAATATCTACCATACACCTGGCGAATCCCTTCCTTTCGCAGAGGAACTTTCCGACCTCCTCACCCAATCCTCACTTTCCAACTCTAAAAATAAATCTCTTCCTTGGAGACTTCAACCTCCACTGGAATGATATCAATGGCCCTGCAGTTAATCTCGTCACAAATCTTCCGGAGATTTGTGGCCTTAAATAAATATGTCACACTCCAACTCACACCAAAGGGTCACTAATAATGATTTGGCCTTCCTTTCCAACATCATCCCCATCGACTGCTCTGACTATCACCTCATCCTCTTCTCGATCAACACTATGAACCCCCCCTCAACACCAAAAGCATCAACCACAAGAAATTGACCAGAAACCTTCATCTTATCTCCCCTGGCAAACTAGAAATTAAACTCAAAGGCCAATTCCTGCTCGCTCCCCTCTCCCAAAATGCTAGCGCCCTCACCGAGCACTATAATAAATCAGTTACCGAGGTCTTAGACCTAGTGGCCCCTCCGAAACTAAAAACCCAAAGAAACATACCTTCCAAATCCTGGTTCAACTCTGATCCCAACAACGAAAGACGCTCTCTTGACAGTCTGAAAGAACCTGGAGGCAACACCCGTCTCCCTCCCATCTAGCCCTCCTCCGATCTTCTAGATCCAACTACAAAAAACACATCCTCATTGAAAAGGCCTCCTTCTTCCACACACAGCTTGATAGGGTCAAAAATAGACCTAGCGAACTATTCAGCATCGTCAAAAACCAAACATCCTCTGCCCCCCAAAAGCTGACGGCCACAAACGAGAAATGCGAAGAAATGGCACATTTCTTCTCTGATAAAATCACCAAAATAGATCAATCCTTCCTCTTAAATCCCCTCTCCTCCAACCCACTACTTTCTTACGACATTTCTCCTGAATCTCCATCCCCATCAAATCCCCCCCAAGTCCCTTCCCATCTCTGGTCAATTACCTTCCCACCTGAATCCAACCCTTTTCTTCCCCAGCAACAAAAAAACAATGCCTCCTGGCATCATTTTCACCCTGTCACTGAACACGAAGTCTATAACATCATCTCTAAGCTTAAACCATCCTCTCACACCAAAGACCCTATGCCCTCTAACCTTGTCCAAGACCTAAAACATATCATTGCCCCACTCTGGACCACCATTATAAACTCATCCCTGACCACGGGGTGTGTTCCCGCTTCCCTCCAACTGGGTCAAATCACACCCATCCCCAAAAACCCCAACACAGATCCCAACGACCCAAATAACCTCCGACCTATCTCTTATTTATTTTATTTATTTGTTTTAAAAGTTTTATATAGCAGTAGCAAGACCCGTAGGTATCAGGGCGCTTTACATACGCACTGTAAAAACCGAAGGAAATTGCATTATATAGTAGGAAGGCAGTAAGGAAGCAAAACAGAGAAGGCTTGCAGCCGGAGATGGCGGACGTCTGAAAGGCGAGCTCCGGGCCGGGGGCCGAAAAATCCTGTCATTCCCTACCTCTCTGGGGGCTATGGCGGCGCCCGGCTCCTGAATCATGCCGCGGTACTGTCCGGTGCTCCTGTGCGTGGGGAAAAATAGCTCGCCGCCGCCGGCTGTGACCCTGGTGCTGGTGACACGCGATTCCGGGCCTGGCGTGGTGACGACGGACTGCGGCGGCGGTGACCTGGTAGGGGCGGAGCTGGCGTGCGGACTGGGCCGGCACGCGACCCCCCGGACTGAGGCCTGCTGCATTGTGGATGGTGCCGGAGTCGCGGGGTGCCCGCCCGCCGGATTTCGAGAGTTGGACACGGGGCCCCCTTCAACATTAGCGGGGGGGGTCTGGTCTGCCTACGCACGCGCTGTGGTCCTGACAGAAGAGGCGGTGGTGATCGGCCCGACGGGCCTGCCGAGGGTGGAGGCCCCGCTGTACTCATATTGTGTGGTACGCCCTGGAGCAGACTGGCAGTGACATCCTGAGCCATGTGGGGGGCATGGGCTGCTAGATTTCGGTGCTGGATCGGGAGTGAGGTGTCCCGGAGGCCTGGGGGTGCCAGCGTCGTGCTCCTGTGTGCCCGGAGGGCTGGAGCGCCGGCTAAGAGCTCCCTGCGAGGGACGCTGGGGCTCTGAAGCTGGAGGAGGCTGTGGGGGTCTCCCCTGCGGCGGTGACGCGAGCCCGAGCCCGAGAGGCGCCATCCGGAGGGGACTGCCCAGTGGCGGCGGGGCCTGCCCCGGGACCTGTGCGTGCCCGCCCACCGGGACATGTTGCCTGGCCTAGCAGCGGCTGAGGTGTTGCTGCGGAAGGTGAGGAGTGGGGACACAGCGGAGGGGCCCTGAGCAGCAGATTGTGCTTGGACTGGTGGAGGTGTTGGACCGGGCAAGGGACCGTAAGTCAAGAGGAGGGGAGTGCGACCCCGCAGATAATCCTCACATCCTTGCCGACATGGGGCGACACTGTTAGCCTTACATCTGGCTCCATACCTGCTTCATAGCGACGCCCTGCCTGCCAGGGGACGGACCCCGCGTGCCGCCTTGCCTGCCTGGGGGTGACTGGCCGCGGACCCGGAGGCGACGGCGAAAGGCCTTTGGGGGTCTGTTTTGTTGCCCTCCCTGCAGCTTCCCGCAGGGCACAGATCCTGGTACGGGCACCAGAGCGGACGAGATCGAGACACTCCGGATTGTTGCCTGCCCTCTGCCTGAGCACAGTCATGGGAAGGGTCAGGGTCAAGACGCCTGTCTGCCAGCCCAGCGGGGGCACCATGTCCTGTCCCCCGATCAGTTCTGACGTTTACCCAGGCCGATCTTCGGGTGGCAATCCACCAGCTGCCCCACCAGACAAACTGGATATGATCCTCAAAGAGATTAGGGACACTCGCTCATCGCTGGAGGGCCAATTGGGAGCGATATCCGTTGACCTGAATCTCCTAAAAGACGACCACCGGAAGCTGGCTGACAAGGTGCGTCGCACAGACCAGACAGTGGAGCCCCTGGTGCCACAAGTGGCGGCACACACCGAACAGCTCACCCGAATGCGCCAAGAGATCGACGCACTGCAGGCGCGTGCAGACGATGCGGAATGGCGCGCGCGCTGCAATAACCTCCGGATAGTGGGCTACCCGGAGGGTAGGGAGGGCACGAACCCCACGATCCACATTGAGACCTGGTTGAAAACAGCAGTGGCCCCTGCGGGTCTCTCCCCCCACTTTACTGTGGAAAGGGCGCATCGGGTCCCGGCGGGACGGCCTCTGCCGGGGGCCAACCCCCGCCCTCTGCTAGCACGGATCCTTAATTACAGGGATCGCGACCACCTCCTGCGCGCGGCCCGGGACAGGGGTCCGCTGCGTGTAGACAACGCCACCGTCCTCATCTTCCCGGACTACACACAGGCAGTGCAGCGGAAGCGCTTCTCATTCATGGAGGTGAAGGCGAGAGTGCGCGCGGTGGGCCTCCCCTTTGCGCTGCTTTTTCCGGCCAAGCTGAAAGTGGTCCACCAACAGCGGTCTCTCTTCTTTGACACACCAGACAGCGCATGGGACTGGATGGACAGAAACTTCCCGGAGGTCCTTCCGGCTCGGCGGTTGGATTCTTCAGCGCCGAGATCGCAGAGGCCCCCGCGATGACAGAAAAAGACTATGTTGACACAGAGTACGTCCTCCAGGGCGCCGCCGCCGCAGCAAATTCGGGCGGGTCAACGCGCTGCGTTGTGCTCGGCCTCCTCCTTTCACTCCACCCGACCTGCGATCAGCACTAGCCCCTCCCGGGAAACTCCACAGACTCTGACACGGATGGCAGTGTAGCGTTGTTCCCCTCGGATTCTACTCACCTCAGCAAAGATCCTCTGGAGGGGCTGCCAGGCTGTTGATCTGGACATTTGTGTACTGTGACGGCGTTTGCTTTCCGGAGGTGCGCTTGGGAATGTGCACCCAGTTACTGCTCATGGTGGATATCTCCCATACACTTCGCCCGGATGTATGTCGTTACAACGCACACTTTTACAACGCATGCACTTACAACGCATTTTTTACAACGCACAATCCATTACAACGCATGACATTACAACGCAGGACACTACAACGCATTTTTAAAAACTACCTTTACAACGCATTTCCATTACAACGCATACTACCTTTACAACGCATACCATTACAATGCATAATATTAAATTGCATTTAAGGTAAGTATTAGATAGTATAGGGGTAAAAATTACTATTCTAACTCCAGGGGGTGCAACAGTAGGGTAAGTGTTGGATAGTATAGGGTTAAAAATTACTATTCTAACTCCAGGGGGTGCAACAGTAGGGTAAATGTTGGATAGTATAGGGGTAAAAATTACTATTCTAACTCCAGGGGGTGCAACAGTAGGGAAAGTGTTGGATAGTATAGGGGTAAAAATTACTATTCTAACTCCAGGGGGTGCAACAGTAGGGTAAGTGTTGGATAGTATAGGGGTAAAAATTACTATTCTAACTCCAGGGGGTGCAACAGTAGAGTAAGTGTTGGATAGTATAGGGGTAAAAATTACTATTCTAACTCCAGGGGGTGCAACAGTAGGGTAAGTGTTGGATAGTATAGGGGTAAAAATTACTATTCTAACTCCAGGGGGTGCAACAGTAGGGTAAGTGTTGGATAGTATAGGGGTAAAAATTACTATTCTAACTCCAGGGGGTGCAACAGTAGAGTAAGTGTTGGATAGTATAGGGGTAAAAATTACTATTCTAACTCCAGGGGGTGCAACAGTAGGGTAAGTGTTGGATAGTATAGGGGTAAAAATTACTATATTATGTGTTGTAATGGTATGCGTTGTAATGGTAGTATGCGTTGTAATGGAATGCGTTGTAAAGGTAGTTTTTAAAAATGCGTTGTAGTGTCATGCGTTGTAATGTCATGCGTTGTAATGGATTGTGCGTTGTAAAAAATGCGTTGTAAGTGTAGTGCGTTGTAAAAGTTGCGTTGTAAAGGTTGTTCCCCACTTCGCCCACCTTAGTGGGGTATTGCATCATACAGTGTGTTCCGGGCAAATATAGATAGTTCCCCCGGCCCGCCCTATCTTGGGCGCTTCCACCAGTGAGACATATTACAGTTACCCCAGTGTGTCCTTCACCAATTCCCCCATTAGGCGATAGCACTGGTTTAGAATCTGTGGTCATGTTTTGTTTCCAGTTTGGTCGGACATGGTTGGGGCGTCGGACCCAGTATTGGTTTGGTATGGTTTTGGTTACGGGGTTGCCACACGGTCTACACAAAGGGGAAATGGGGTGCGGGGGTGGGGCGGCGGGAGGGGGTTGGGGGGTGAATGAGGGAGGGGGGGGTGTCTCCCACCACAATGACGGTTCCTAAGTCCTATGTTTTGATATCCTGGAATGTGCGGGGTATGGGCTCCCTTCAAAAACGCCACAGAATAGTTGCCCAGCTGCACCGCCGTAAGGCTCAGATAGTATGTTTACAGGAAACTCACCTGTTACATACTGAATCCCTGAAACTGCAAAAACGGTGGCGAGGCCAATTCTACGCCACTTCCTACTCCGCCTTTTCAAGAGGCGCTGCGGTGTGGATCCGTGCTGGGGTCCCCTTTGCCTTGGTAGAAAGCAGGGTTGACGATCAGGGTCGGTATGTGTTGCTGCGTGGCCTGTTGGATGGAATGCCTGTAGTGCTGGGCTCCTTGTATGCCCCAAATGTGGAACATGCGGAATTCCTCTCCCGGGTATCCATGGCCTTGTCGGACTGGAGTGATTGCCCGTGGTTGCTTGGTGGTGATTTGAATGCTGTATTTGATGTTGAGCAGGATCGATCACATCCTCCCTTGGCGGGTACAGCCGCACGTGCTCGCGCTGGGGCCTTGGGTCAATGGGCGCGTGGTTGGGACCTACTAGATCTTTGGAGTCTGCAACACCCCACAGCTAAGGAGTATTCCTTTTACTCTTTCCCACACCAGTTGCATACACGCCTGGATTACTTTTTGGGATCGCCGACACTGACCTCGGCAGTTTCCCATTGCACGTATTTGGGCAAAACCTTATCGGATCACAATCCCATTGAGTTGTGCCTTGGCTGGGTCCGTTCCCCAGCGCCAATACCGACATGGAGGATGCAGCCCCTCCAGTTGGAGGACCAGGTCTTCCGTGACGCCTTGCAAACGGCAATCACCTCATATTTTACTATTAATGAAGGTACCGCGTCAACACGTTCCCTGGAATGGGAAGCGTTTAAGGTGTCAATATAGGGGGTGTCCTTGGGATCCCTGGTGGGGGCGCGCAGAGAAGTGGTCCGGGATCTGACCCAATTGGAGGCGGCCTTCCAGGGGCAGGAGGCCGAGGCCCAACGGGATGCGCAGGCTGAGGCATCCCTACAGGAAGCCAGAGTGAAATACGCGGAAACTTTAGAACGGCTTCGATTAATAGACTACGGGGCGTACACGCAGCGCACACACTCGGAGGCTGATAGGGCTGGCTCATTGTTGGCTCGACTGATTGCCCCCCGACCTGCCCGACTCCCATCCTGACCATCAATACCGGAGATAAGGGGCAAGTCTACACTCAATTGGGGATCAACTCTGCGTTCCGGACTCACTATGAGACACTCTATGGAGCGCACCCACCAGCAGATACAGAGGTGGTAACTGAGTTTCTGTCACAGGCGGGCTTGCAAGTGTTCTCAGAGGCTGAGATCCGAGACTTAAAAGCACCGATCACTCCGGCCGAGATTAGAGTGGCTCTCAAATCGCTTGCCCTGGGCAAGACCCCGGGCTCGGATGGGTTGCCCGCCGAATTTTACTCCACTTTTTCTTCCCTATTGGTCCCAAAATTACACCAGCTCTATCTGACATCGCTCGCGGAGGGACGGTTGCCCCCTACTACTCGTGAGGCGATTGTCACATCCCTCCTCAAGCCGGAGAAGGATCCCTTGGATATGGCATCCTATAGGCCCTTGTCGCTCCTCAACACGGAATATAAAATTCTTAGTAAACTCCTTGCTAATCGCTTACTCCCACTCCTTTCGCGACTGATCCACACGGATCAATGTGGCTTCGTCCCTCGCCGGAGTACGTCACTGAATCTCAGGTGTTTTCATGCTATCTTGCATGCCTCGGGCCCCCGGCCGGAGAACGCAGGGTGTTTATCTCTGGACATATCACAGGCTTTTGATACGCTCAGCTGGTCTTATATGTTGGAAGTCTTGAAGAAGATGGGTGCCCCCCCGGAACTGTGTGCCTAGATCCAGCTGCTTTACACCGATCCCACGGCCAGGGCGAAGACTGGCTCGTTGGTCTCTGCTGCCTACCCCGTCTTCCGGGGTACACGCCAGGGGTGCCCCTTATCGCCCATATTGTTTGTCTTGGCGCTTGAACCGCTTGCCCAGACCCTCCGGCGGGTCATGGGGCCCCACGGCATCTTGTTGAAGGGTGTCTTGCACTTGGTCTCGCTCTACGCGGACGATATGCTATTGTACTTCCGGGATCTCTGCGCCGACATGGGAGAGGTGGCGGAGCTCTTTCTCCGCTTCGGAGAGATCTCCGGGTTACGCCTCAATGCCTCTAAGTCCGTAGCCTACTCTTTCAGTGGCAAGCTCGTGGCTCCGATGCTCCGTTTTGGGCCCCTGTCCTTCAGGGTGGCGCCGGTCACCTTTAGGTACTTGGGGGTTAACATATATCGTACAGTGCCGGATGTCATTGCGGGCAATCTGGTGTGCACCATCTCTTCCGTACGCTCCCAAATTACATTCTGGACCACCCTGCCCCTCACGGTAGCAGGATGGGTAACGATATCCAAGATGGTGATGTTGCCTCGTCTTCTCTATTACTTCGTCAATGTCCCGGTGGCGTATCCCGCTTGGATCTTTCGGGAACTAGACACGCTGCTGATCTCGCTGATCTGGGGTATGGGGAGGCGTCGGCTGGCCTTGGAGAAGTTGCGGTTGCCGAGTGGGGCCGGCGGGATGGGTGCACCCGATTTTCGGGCATACTGCATCGCTGGCCAGCTGCAGTGGTTGGCCTATTGGCTGGCTGGGAAAAACCTGTTTGAAATTGGCTTTACCCCGACCCAATTGGCACGAGGTGCCTTGCATTCGTTGTTATGCCCTGGCGCTCCTAAACCATTGGACCCGCCAGCTCTGCTAAAAACAGCGCTCCATTACTGGACAAAGGCATGTAAATACGCTAAAATCCAAAATCTATACTCCCCAAACATGCCACTGTGTGGCCTCCCCACGAGACGGGGGGTGTTGCGTGCCGGGCAAATACGGGCATGGTCGCGGCAGGGGGTGGAGACTATAGGGGCTTTTTTCCAAGAGGGCAACCTGATGCCTCACGACGAGTTTGTGAGAGTTAATAGGGTGCCCGACGCCCAGTTTCTGCTCCACGCTGCGATCGCGCGATATATTCGAACACACTGGCGGGCGCTGCCGGCGGAACCCTCCACATTTCACCTTCTGCGTTCCCTCCACATGATGGGCCACGGACGATTTTTGGTTAAATGGCTTTATCGGGGCCTCCGGGAGCACACTCAGGTTTCTGTGACTGCTCTGCGGACGCGGTGGGAGACGGATTTATCACGGACATTTAGTGATAAAGAGTGGGCGCAGGTCTTGGAATACCCTAAAAAAGTATCCCGTAACTGTCGGTTAAAAACTATACAACTCTTTGTCCTTCACAGGGCCTACCTTACTCCTCATAAGCTGGGTAAGATGTACAATACGGCAGATGCAACCTGCCCCCGCTGCGTGGCGCCGGATGCGGACCTGGTACACATGCTGTGGGTTTGCCAGAGGTTGCGGGGGTATTGGGGTGGGATAGCGCACGCCTTGAGCACGGTTGCTGAACGTCCCTCCTGGGACACGGCAGAAGCTTGCTTACTGGGGCTTTAACCGCTCCCCTTGAAGGCGAAGCTGCTACGCCGCTTCGCTAACCTGGCATTAATGCTGGCAAAGCGCCTGATCACACAACGGTGGAAATCCCGCACCCCGCCACGTGTTGAGACCTGGGGAGAAGAAGTGTTACGTTGGGCGGTAGCGGAACGCGAGGCGCTGTATCGTGAGGAGAGTCGGGGGCTGCGTAAGTGGCCTATCTCACTGGAGTGGGCGCATCTGACCGAATCATTCAAGAGCGAGATGGAGGAGGCGGAGGGAAGAGCTACGGTGCCTACCCCCCCGGATTACCCCCGCATAAGTGGTAGTGCTCGTTGATAGAGGTGGATCATTGGGAGTGAGAGGGGGTGCCTGACTCCGGGCGATGTGCGGAGGGGTGAATGGTGTGATCGGGGCCCCTCTGTCGGGATACATGGATTGGCCTCTGCTCGCCCTCATCCAGGGGCTTGGGATGGGGCGGCCCTCTGCCCCGGCTTGCGGTCCCTTCTTGTTTCCCCCCCCCCGAGTGGATGCTGCGAGGCCCCCAGACTGTGACTGCTTACTTTGTGGCATGGGTGGGTATGGCGGGTGGGTTTTGGGTGGGATTGGGGTTTGTGAATAGTTGAGCGGTCTCCGCTCCTCCTGACCACATTCGTTCAAAAGCTGGGTATGGAGAGCACAATACTGTGACATAATGGCGACCCTCCTAGGGTGATTGAGACATTATCGTGTTATATTGCAGACAACAGCACAACTTGAAAGGATAATACACAAAACCTGAATTGTATCCTGTGTTTCCGGAATAATTACCTGTGCAATGTGAGGTGTAATTTGTAATACCTGCATATGAAAATCACAATAAAGTTTGTTTAAAAAAAAAAAAAAAGGAAGCAAAACAGAGATAAAAATACAACATGAAAAATAGATAAACATTGCAGCGTAGGGAGAGAAAACAAACAAAGGTGGTTAACACAGTCCGGTCACAACTATCCTTGAATGTCCAGAGAGAGGGGAGTCAACTCGGATATTGAAGTCTAGGTTAGTTGACGTTGGTCAGGAAAGAATTTGTTAAGGAGATGGAGTTTCAGGTCCCTTTTGAAACAGGAGAAGGACTCTAGGGAGAGCGTTCCACATCCTGGGGGCGTTGCCAGAAAACAATCGGAATTGTGTGGTTTTCTTTTTCAGTTTCGGAGGGATAAGAAAGAGTGAGTTGGAACTTCTCATTCATCTGGATTGACCTGCTCTTACCAGTTTGTTGTTCAGGTAGTTGGGTGTCGGAGAGTGAAGGGTTTTGTGTGTGATTCAGGCCAGCTTGTAAATACACCTCCCTTCCATGGGAAGCCAGTTGAGGGAGTTGAGAGCTGGACTGATGTATTCAAATCTTTTCACTCCAGATATGAGTCGAGCGGCCATGTTCAGCACTGCCCTTAGTGGGGCTAGGTAAGCTTTTGGAGTCCCTGTTAGGATGGCGTTCCTGTAGTCAATTTTAGAGAGAACTAGGGATTGAACTACTGACTTGAGGTCATCATGGGGAAGAAAAGGTTTCAATTTCTTGAGGTGTTTTAGTGAGAAAACAGCACCTTTTGCAGAGTTTTTGATGTGGGCCTCCATTGATAAGTTCTTGTCAAGGGTGATGCCTAGAGACTTAACTGAGTCTGATAGGACGAGGGGGCAGTTTAGGGCAACCAGATTCTTGAGCCAGATTGGTCGATGGTTGCTTTTAGGAGAGAATAGGATTAGTTCCGTTTTATCTGGGTTGAGCTTTTAGTGGTTAGCGTTGAACCAAGTTTGGATCTCGGTTAGAGTGACATTGATGTGTTGGATGTTGCTGGGAGACTTGATTTTGAAATAGATTTGGGTGTCATCAGTGTAAAGGTGATACTTCACTCCCGCTCTTTTCAAGATGATTGTGAGGGGCTCCATGAAGAGATTGAAGAGGGATGGGGAGAGGATCGAGCCTTGCGGGACCCCAAGTGTGACTTTTGTTGGCTTCGAGAGACAGGAGTTGATTTTAATTTGTTGTGAGCGGTGTTGAAGGAAGGAGGTGAACCATTTTAGTACTGTGCCATTAATGTCGGAGCGCTTCGACAAGGTCTCCAGAAGAGCTGGATGATTTACTGTATCGAATGCCGCAAATAGGTCAATAAGGATGAGTAAGCAGGTATCACCTTCATCTAAAGCCTTGTGAATATCGTCAAAAATGTTGAGCATAGCTGTTTCAGTGCTACAGCCCTCCTGAACCCTGATTGAAAGGTTTCGAGGAGGTTGAACTCATCAATGTGTTTGTTGAGTTGGTGGAGAACGCATTTCTCCAATGTTTTTGCAAGGAACTGGAGGTTGGAGATAGGTCTGAGGTTGTTAAGATCATTAGGGTCGGCCCCTGGTTTCTTGAGAATGGGTGTGATTTGTCCAGGTTGAAGGGAGTCTGGGACACAGCCTGAGGTGAGAGAGGCATTGATGATTTTTGTCCAGAAAGGGGAAATGGTGTGGTTGAGTTTTTATAATTGTGGATGGGAGGGGGTCCATAGTATGGGAGGAAGGTTTTAGGTTAGAAATTATACTGAAGACCTCGTTTTCCGACATTAGCTCAAAGTCGGACCAATGCACATTGTTTTTTAGCTGGAGGCAGGCCTGTTTGTCCTTGGTAAGAACTCTTTCTGATTGGTCAAAGGTGGTTAAAGGGGGGCAGGTCAAGAGGGAAGGAGGGTTTGCGGTTTGGAGGAAGGATTGATCAATTTTTGAGACTTTATTAGTGAAGAAGGTGGCAATTTCTTCACATCTCTCTTTGGTGGCTTTGATTTCGTGAGAGGGAGTGCAGTTTGTTTGGCTTTTGACAATGTTGAAGAGTTCTCTCGGTCTGTTTTTCGCCAGATTTAGTTGGCTGCGGAAGAAAGACGCCTTTTCACTGAAAATGTGTTTTTTGTATGCCTGCCGAGCAGATCTAAGTTGCACTAGGTGCAAGGTCGAGGAGTTTAGTCTCCAAGACCTTTCCATTTGTCTGAGTTGACGCCTTTTGTTATTCAGATCCACGTTGAACCAGGGTTTAGATTTGGTTCGCCTCATTTGTTTGAGCTTGAGTGGAGCTACTTGGTCTAAAACCTCTGTCATTTTTGAGTTAACGTGTAGTGAGGTCATCAGCCGTCCATGATGCGGGTTGGAGTTGTAGATGGGCTTGAATCCTGGATTCAAGTTTGGGCAAATGGACTTCTTTGATGTTTCCGGTCCAGTGCTTAGGTTTGTCATCATGAATAGGTTGGAGGCTGACAAGTGCGTCAATCTTGAACAGAATGAGGTGGTGGTCTGACCAGTCAATGGGAGAAATCGCTCTCAGAGAGACCAGTTCATTGTTGGTAATGATTGCATCCAGTGTTGCTCCTTTGATGTGAGTTGGTTAAATGCAGTGTTGTTTGAGGTTGTAAATTTCAAGTAGGTTGGATAGGTTCTGGACAGTGGAGTCTTCTAGGTCGTTCCAGTGGATGTTGAGGTCACCCAGGAACACGTCTTTTGTGTCTGTCATGGAGAAACGTGTTATTAGGTCTGTTAGTTCTTCGGGGAAAAGGGTACGCTCTCCAGGAGGATGGTAGATGGTGTGGGATTTGATGAGTGAGGTGCCCTTGGCAGTGAGTTCGACACCCAGGCATTCAAACGATAGGTATTCTGCAGGTTTAAGTTTGGTAATCTGTATTCCAGCTTTGTGAATGATGGCTAGTCCCCCCCCCCCTCCCAGTTTTGATCGGCCTGTCTTGTCTGATGATGTTGTACCCTGGAGGGGTGAGAATGACAAGAATGGGGGTGGAGTGGACATTGAGCCAGGATTCTGTGAGGAAAGAGATGTCAATTTCTTCAGCGATGTCTGTGGCGTGTTGTACTGCTGAGCTGCAGTTTAGGAGCATGCAAGAGAGAGGGCGGGGAGCCTCAATGGTGGGGGAGCTAGGTGGATAGAGGAGTATTGGGCAGGAGGTCTAGGCGAGTGGACAGTTTTAGGGATTCTGTTAGTGCCAACAAAAGCAGGGATGGGGAAAGGGGCTGGCTTTTGGCTCAGAGCGAGGTAAGAGTCGTTGATCACATCGGGTTTCGGTACCGAAAGGGGGTGGCGATCCCAGTTGGGTCAAAGTCCCTGACTCGTTGACGGAAAGGAGGGTTGAGGGGTGCTCTTTGGGGCCATGGGAGAGGTATTAAGGGGGTAAGAGCAAATCTACCTGGGAAGAGGGAGCACGGTTGCTTGGTCCTGTTGAGAAGGTCTTGTTGTAAGTATAGGAAATCGGCAGCAAGGGAGTTAATTTTCTGTTCCATTCTGTTCAGTTGCTGTGTTATTGAGCTGAAAAAGTTTAAGGTTTTTGGCTGGGACCGAGAATGACTCGGGCCTATGGAGGGAGAGTGAACAGGGGTCAGGGATTGAACGGTATCAGTGGGATTAGGAGAGGGGAGATGGGAGAGGTTGGACGCGGGGAGCCGGATTAGTAATGTTCCCATTCAAGGAGTTCAGAGGAGGAGTAGATGGTCTACTGTCCAAGTGAGGAGGGAGAGAAATTCTAGGTAGGGAGTCAGAGTTCCGGGGAATGTCAATGAGATTAGTGGTGGAGGCAGGTTGTGTATGTGGGTGTGTGATGGAAGAGGGGGAGTGGGCTGTGATACTAGGGGGGAAAGTGTCTGCTGGATTGGTGCAGACGTTGGACATGGGGAAGTCATGGGGGTTGCCAGTGAGGTAAGCGGTGGAGACACGTTGTGCCTGTGGATGTGGGACATCGGAAGGGGAGTGTGCAGTGGTAGTAGGGGGGAAGAGTGACCGCTGGATAGGAGATGACATTGGACAAGGGGGAAGCAAGGGTCGGAGGAAAAGGCACTTTGTTGGAGGAAGGGGTAGTTTGTGGGGGAGGGTTCAGATTATCAGGGGTCGAGAGGGGAGTGCCTGTGGGGATTTCAGTCGCGGGAGGGCTGAGGTTAGAGTTTGAGCTGTGAAGATCAAGATCGGCCTTGTGGTGTTTGTTAATTGTGAGTTTGTTGTTCCTGGTGTGATCAGTTGATGTAATAATGGTGGGTGTTTGGCGGCGGATAGTAATGATAGGGGTTGTGTGATTGCAGTGAGTGATGGTGGATGTCCATGAGTTGAAGAGAGGTTCTTCAGGGCAGGGAGATTGGATCAGTTCCACGTTATTAGTGAGGGTGGTGGGGGATAGAGGAGATAGGGTTTGATGGCTCAGTTGAGTTAACAAGGAAAGAAGTGTGGGGAAGTGGCGGTCAAAAGTGGTGAGGTGCGGGTCGGTGGCCTGTATGAGAATGGTTCCGGTTCTGTAGATGGAAATGGTGAGTTCCCCTTTGAAGGTCGGGGAGATGGTAGTGGAGATTTTTTCACCATAGGGAATGATTACTGACTTGGCGACTTGAAGGTGTAGCGAGAATGTGTTTTTCCATTTAGTCGGGCGATTAGTGTAAAAAAATGAAGTTAGTTTTCGTGTTGCCGTTGGTCGCTGTTTGGTAGTAATCTACAATGAGTGTTTCCGGGTGTTGTTTTAGAGTACTGTGCTTGAAGTTCTTTTTTGCATTACTGGTTATTTTGTCTGGATAGTTAATGGACCAGGAGTTGGGTCC
The DNA here is from genome assembly GCF_964204655.1 of Triturus cristatus. Taxonomy (NCBI): domain Eukaryota; kingdom Metazoa; phylum Chordata; class Amphibia; order Caudata; family Salamandridae; genus Triturus; species Triturus cristatus. Next base: position 251,080,769 of record NC_140580.1, on the reverse strand, counting down.
GTAATGCACGAGATTCGAGTTCCGGGTGGGGTTAGGGGGGCGCATGGTTGAATGGTAGAAATGCCGGGTCGCAATCAGGAATCAAGCAGTAACCATGCTTTTACAGTAAGCATCATTTGGCCCAAACCAGGAGGACACTCCAGATGCAGGGGGGGTATCAGCACTTTTCAATGCCTGCCATATTGGGAGGAGACAATGTCCACAAGCCTCTTACAGTAAAATTCTCATAAGCAGGGAGTGTAGGCAGTCAGCCCTTATCAGATTCTATGGTCTGATACATTCTCTCAATCACATTTGACTTCAAGTAGCTTCTTTGAGAAATGTTTTTATGGCAGATGTATGAGTAGGAGGCACGAAAAGTGGCTTTGTCTCATTTAACTTTGTGTAACTAGTTGAGAATTATTTATCTGGCAGATGTATAAAAAGGAGGCCTGAAGGTGGCTTTCGCCCATTTAACTTTGTGTAACTTTGTTGAGAATTGTTATCTGGCAGATGTATAAAAAAAAGGGCCAGACGATGGCGCTGAAGCCTTATTCTTCTTCTAATCTGTTTTTCCTGTTCTAACAGTGTGCACTGTTTTTGGAGCGAAGGGAGCCAGAGTTTATTTGATTTCGGAATTAATAAATGAAATTGCCTCAGATGACTCTCACAGTTGGCAGACCAGTTGCTTTAGAGATTGCTTGGTGTAATGATTTTCTTTGAAGGAGGCTAGACAATCCGTGTTATACTGTGCCGCTTTCACGTAATGCATCCATTTGGATAGGGTGTGTCACAATCAACTTTTATAGAGTTGCCTCGACATGGTTCAGGATGAAGGCAGCTCTAGTAGTTAAGGTTGTGGTGCGGGGCTGGTCAGACGTCCTCACGAATTTAATCTAAGATGGCGGGCTCCCGTAGAAAATTGAGTGAGTAGAGGGCAAAAATGCTGGTGGTACCGACTGCCCTGCTATCAGCCTCCAGGCTGCGGAGCACAGAGAGAGACCCCCATCTCGATCAAGGAGCAGGCAGCGGAGAGGGGTGGGGGGACAACCTGGGAGCCCTCTGTCGCACTCAAACCCGGGGCGCGCTGCAGGGGAATCCGACTCACCCAGCTACTGCGGGGTCAAGATTCCAAGCTCCGGAATTAGAGCGGGTCCCAGGGGAGCGATTTCGCCAAGGGCAGCCAACAGGGGTCAGTTGCCAGTGGCCCGGGTGCAATCAGTCTCGGGGAGCCTAGGCTGCATCAATGCACCCGCCGGACTCGCCAGTATCAGTGATCATCTACGTCTTTTTTAGGCATCCCAATCCGTTGCAGGGAAGGCGGCAGCACACACATCCAAAAGCTTCATTGCGACGATGTAACCATCCACTCCCTGGTCCTGGTCCGCATCAGTGCAGGGGGAGCTTTGTCGTCGTGGTCAGCTACAGAGCGGAGTGCCAGGGAAAAAAACGACTGCCACCAAAGTAAACTCTTCCTTGCGGGGAAGTGAAGCAGGTCGTAACAAAGTGTAGACAGTCCTCTTTACGGAGGTGTCGAGCATACGGGTGGGCGTGCGGGCATTAGCAGGGATTTTCACAATAAAGTGATCCCTAGCCCAGGAGCAACTTCGCAGAGTTCCAGCCCAGCGGCCATCTTGGGACAATCAACAATCTCTAACCTCCCTCTCATCTCCAAAGCCCTTGAAAAATGCGTACTGCTCCAACTTGATAATCACATCAACACTTTCGACCTCTTTGACTCACTGCAATCTAGCTTTAGAAAAGGATGCAGCACAGAATCTGCCATGCTCAATATAGTGGACGACATACATCACTCGCTCGACAATGGGGAATCTTGCCTACTCATTCTCCTCGACCTTTCCGCTGCTTTCGATACAGTTAATCACACTGCCTTACTTAACACTATTAAAGTCCGCTTTGGCCTCAATGGCCATGTCCTCAACTGGTTCACCTCCTTTCTCCAACACAGAACCCAACAAATCAAAATCGAGAGCTGCCGTTCCAACCCCACTCCAGCCTCCCTCAATGTCCCCCAGGAATCCATTCTCTCTCCTGCTCTCTTCAACCTTTTAATGGAACCCCTCACCCTCATTCTCCGACAAGCAGGAATCAATTACCACCTCTATGCCGACGACACTCAACTTTACTATAAGATTAAATCCCACTCTGATGTCCTACACCTCAATGACACCCTGACCAAGATCCAGTCACGGTTCCACCATAATCATCTCAAACTCAACCCTAAAAACACCGAAATCATTCTCTTCTCCCCTAAAAACAACCCACTCCCTATACAAGATATCCGACCTTCATGCTCTCTCACCACTTCCAATTCAGTTAAATCTCTAGGCATCACCATTGATAATAGCCTTGCCCTTACCTCCAACATAAAAACCTCAGCCAAAGGAGCACTCTTCACTCTCCGTCATCTCAAGAAAATTAAACCCTTCATCCTGGCTGATGACTTCAAAACTGTGGTCCAATCGCTGGTCCTGTCGAGAATCGACTATGGTAACGCTATCCTCGCTGGAACACCTAAAGTCCATCTTGCACCACTCAAATCTGTACTCAACCTAGCTGCTAGAGTTATCTCTGACTACAAACGCTTCAATCACATCTCCCCCGCCCTTAAAACCCTCAAATGTCTACCCATCAAAGGCAGATCCACCTGTATCACGCACAAAGCCCTTCACCCCACGTTACCTCTCAGACAAATTCCACAAAGCGGGCTGCACATGACCGACGAGGAGCACTAATGCCCTCATTCTTATCCCCCCTCTGTTAAAGAAGAAATGCACACAAACCTGCTCATTCTCTGGAAACGCTCCTTCCATCTGGAACTCCCTGCCTAAAGACCTACGCTGTAACCCTTCCTGCTTCAACTTCAAAAAAGACCTCAAATTGTACCTCCTCAACAAACACTGGGGTCAATAATACCTACCTTTGACACTGTCTCCCACTCTGCGCCCCGTCAGGCTCCCCTCTATTGACCTCTAATTCTCTCCCCTCCCCATTCTCCCTCCTAACTCCCCTCCCTCACGCTACTCCTTCCCCTCCCCCTAACCCCGCCTCTATCTTTAATTATGACATCTAGCCTCACGCACGGCCTTCCACTGATCTCCTATTCCCCTAACTCCCACTCTCCTTATTCCCCTCCTTTATCCTCTCGTTTTCACTTCCACCAACCCACCCTAGCCTAATTTCTATCTACCTCCTTTATCCTCTCTTTTTCACTTCCACCCACCCACGCTAGCCTAATTACTATCTACCCACGTGAGCTTAATTTAGTACTTTTGTAAATAGAATTCGTATTTATCTGTTTTCCTTGTTATATTGGTTCTTATTGCAATGTTTTTGTTCAAGTGTTCCGATTATCGTACTTCCTCACACTCCTGTAAAGCGCTCTGATACCCCTGGGTCTAGCCAGCACTATATAAAACCTTTAAAATAAATAAATTGTAAATAATGTTCTTTATATTCTTCTTTTATGTTTCTTTCATTTGTCAGATGGCTGAATTACCAAACCATGTAAACAAACAAAAAGTTGAAAAAGAGATTGTTGGGTATTCATCTTTGCCTCTTTGTTTTCATGGTCGTTGGATCGATTTCCCGAGCACAGCGATGGATTTGTTAAGTCTGAAAAGCCTTCTCTCTGGCTTTGCTTTGCTTCCTCTCCAGGCGTATGCTTCTTTAAAGATTTTCAGTACCCCCTGCCAAATTTGCGGAGGACAACTGCCGTATTTTAACAGTTACCACGAGAGGAATAGGTAATGTCCTCCAATTCAATTTAAAGTTGACATTATGCAAATAACTCTGCTGGCAGATACATCATGCAGATTTGGCCAATAACTGCTGGAAGTTCCATCATGCAGACTTTGATATGCTAAACGGGCAGTAACAGTATAGATACTAGAAACGTACCCTTCAAAGGTTATGCTCTGAGCCAAATATCACCAGGGGTGGATCCCTATTTGGAAGGGGTTGTACATTCTTGGGAGAGACTGTGCCTTATGATGTTCTGATTGGGGTCTATCAGATGGAAACTATGCTTCTCTTTGGGGCTATATGAAATGGAAGAAATATGCTGCAGCCCTTGTGATGGGATCTCTATGCAGACCTTGGTACACTTTGAATTTGTTTGCAAATATTATCAGCCTATACCTCTGCTTACAAATCAGGACTTTGCTTTATTAATGGAAAAGCAATTTTCTGTTTAGCCTATCATTGTACCTACATTTTATTTAGTTATATTCACTTTTTATCTTTTTTAACTTATAACTGCCATTTTTAACTTATAATTCATAATTATGATGGATTGTTGTATGAGGTAAATGTATTGCTCTTTTATGATCCTTTTTTAATGATCGAATAAAGTTATTGTAGTAAATGGTATTGAATTACATGAACTCTTGATCGGAGTAGGAGACAACATAAATGTTGGCAGACAGCATTCCCATACAATATAAGGCTGTATCTACACCGCCCACATAACATTCCAAATGATTGAGCCTTTAGAGGCTTCACGATCAGTAAGGCCACCCTCTCCTTGGCCTCTTAAGATGGAAGGATGATAAAGAGAGGAGATGCTCGGACTCCTGCTGCATTTTGACAACAGTCATGTTACCATCTTCCTCTAAACCTCAGGCCTAGATTAAAAAGAATTCATGCAACACAACTCAGTATTGCAGGAAAAGTAACTGCATTGTGTTGTGCAAAGTCAAAAAAGTGCTAAAATGTACGTTAGGTCGCCATGGTGACATGGCTAATGCAGATACTCAATCAATCAAAAAAAACTTTATTTCGGCCATTGCGGCCACAAAAGCACAAAATATACACAATTGCAATTAAACATTATATAGTTAAAATATAGTAAAATATCATTAACCATCCCAACATTGAAGAATAAAATCAGTCTCTCAACCTCGAAGCAAATATGAATTCATATAAAATAAGCGCAAGAAAAAAATGAAAAAAATAAGAACCGCAAATCAATAATTTACATATTTCCATTAAAATAATAAATAAAGTTCAGAGTTTTAAAAGGATGCATATCCAACAAAAGAAATAATTCAAAAACATTATGATTCATATTTGGTTCTGCGCTGACATTTTCATAATATTCCGTCGCCTAGTTCACATAGCAAAGAGGAATTTAGAGATTGCTACAGTGACAACAGGTTGAGTGTCATATTTCATTATCCTATAGGCTTCTCTGTGATTACTTATGCCTAGATTTTTACAGAGTTGTATAATCCATTTCTTTCTAGGCCTAACATAGGCTGGCCAGAAAAAAATAGCATGGACTTCAGTTTCTTCCGTCACTGAACAGGCTGGACATGGGTGCTTCATGGCGCCTACCCACTTGTTGGTAAATGTATTCAGCGGGAGTGTACCATGCCGAAACTGGATGTAGAGCTTTATTGCCATTAAGGGTTGAATCCAGTCCAGTGCCGGCTCTAGGTAGTATTGGGATTTGACTTCCACAAACTTAGTTGTTAAAGTGGTGGAATCTGCCGTCTGGAGGATTTGAAGCAATTGATGTTCTTTCAAGGCATACAATAAAGTTTTTTTTTACGTAACCGGGCATGACACATCCGGTGTTGACCATAAATCATCTCTGCCTATTGCTTGTAGGGAATTTCTAACAAAGGACAACCAGGGAATATTCCATGCTCCCACTGTTGAAATAACCGATTTCAATTCCTCCTTATAGCAGTCTAACTTTGGAGTGCTCCACAGTCGTCTCCAGTATAAGACTGGGCGGGCAGCAACCAGATCGGCAATCGGGACTATACCTAGATTCAACCTTAGTGGGATGAGTGGAGTACTTTTAGGGAGTGCCAAAAGTTGTCTCATAAAGTTATTCTCAGTAAGCGTTAAAATTTTAGATGAACAGTGGCCCCAAAGTTCTGCTCCATAGACAACTGCCCCCCTTGCGTGGACCTTATATACTTCTACCGGGGGTCCAATAACCTTGACAGCACATTTCCTATAGACTCTCAGTATTCCCCCAGCCATCTGGATCAATTTCAGGTTTACTTTATGAATTTGCGGGCCCCACTCCATCCTGTCATTTAATGTAAGACCCAGGTAATCAAAGATGGGTACCCGTTCAAGAAACATGTGATCCATTTTAGGGTGAGGGCGATTGGTTGTGTCCATGTGGAATACCATAAACTTGGTTTTCTGTATGTTAATCACCAAGTTCCTCCTCTTACAGAAGAGGCTGAATCCCTCTAAGACACGTTGCATTCCCATTGGTGTTTTAGACAGGAGCAACGTGTCATCCGCGAACATTAAAGCGGAAATTCTACGATTAGCCAACCTTGGAAAGTCAATGTCTTTGACTGCCAAAAGTTCCTTAATGAGGCCGTTTAGGAAGAGGGAAAAAAGGGTTGGCGCCAAAACGCACCCCTGTCTCACTCCCTTCTCAACCGGAAAGGGATCAGTTAACTCTCCATTTTTGCCAAATCTTACTCTGGCAAATGCATCAAGATGTAAACGTTTCAGAAGATGGCACAAATAATCTGGGGCTCCCATATCGGTTAGCAAGTTCCACAACTGCTGGCGATCAACCATATCAAATGCAGATTTTAAGTGTACAAAAGTGAGATAAAGACTTCCTCCTCCCAAAGTTACGGTTTTCCATTGGATCAGCTGTAATCTAAACAGCTGGTCCGTTGTCGAGGTCTTGGGTCTAAAGCCCACCTGTAGTGGGGTTAAAATATTAGAGTCTTCTATCCACTCTTGCAGTCTGCTCAACAAAAGTTTCTGGGCCACGTCAATAAGGCTGATCGGCCTGTAATTAGCTGGATCAGTTGGAGAGCCCTTTTTATGGATCGGGATGATCTCTGCTCCAACCCATGTGGGAGGGAGAGCCATACCTCTGAAAATAGCATTAAAAAGAATTTGGAGATACGGAGCCCATACTATCTGTTCGTTCCTAAACAGGTCCCCTGGTATCCTATACAGGCCTGGTGCTTTATTTGGCAGAACCTTCCCCAGTGCCTGTTGAACCTCTTCCAGCGTGCATAGCGGGGGTTCGTCAGTTATCTCATAAGTGAGATCACTGTCCAGGGCGCTTGTTTCTAATAGAGGTGGTTGTTGGCGAGAGTATAGAGTTTCAAAATATACTCGCCAAGTCTCCTGTCCAAGGTTTGGCTGTACTGCGGGGGAACCCTCCGCTGTCCCTGTTCTAACCAGGTTCCAGAAACTCCTTGTATCTTTTTGGTCTAATGCTTTCTTTATGGCCTGCCAATTGTTGGTCTCCCATTCAATTTTTATGTCTAATAGAGTTTTTTTTAGGAGAGCCCTCGCTTCCCTTATGGCCACCCTTTCTCCTTCCCTAAGTTTCATCAGCAGTGCACTCTTTGTATCCCTGCATAATTTATTATACCAGGGATTTTTCCCCCTAGTTTTCGAGCTATTACATGTTTTAGCACTATAGACGAACCCCGCCATAGTTTCAAAGAGGTCATGGTGAATTTTCCCTAGGGAGACATGTGCGTTTCTAATGCCTCGCTACTGTCAGAGACATCAAATGCCCTTTCCAAAAATGGAACAATCTGATCATACATACAAGCTAACTCTTCCTGCGATTGAACTAATTTTTCCCATCGGACTCGTCGGCCACCTACAACCTTTATCAAATTAGAGGATTGGGGGTTGACATTTACCTGCATTCATTCTTCTTGATAACCATCCAGTGTAATCACTACAGGGTTATGATCACTTTCCCCACGTGGTTGCACTCTAAAGTTTAGAACTGTATGCCATGTTTCCAAGCTGACCATAATGTAGTCTATTATGGAAGCATGGGCATTTTTCTGAAAGGTGTAATTCCCAGGGTTATCAGCTGAAAACCTGCCATTGCAAGCCCTAAGTGAGTGGTTAAGGGTGAGTGAAGTCAACTGGAGAACTAGCGGAGTCCATCCCCTCGTGTGATATGCATTGCATGCAGGGATAGCCCAAGCAACATCCTCTTCATGAGTGATTGGGGTTTGTAGGCCATTAAGAGGTTCGAAATGACAATTAAAATCTCCTCCAATAACCATTTGTGTTCTGTCTGGAAGTGAGGACAAGCAGGTATGCAAGCTATCCAGTGTCTTAGAGATCTGGCCTTAGCTAGCCGGGCGTGAGTACACATTAATAATCGCCACCTTAGGTGAGTTCCTATGGGAGATAAGCAAACACAGGATGTCCGGTGACTGAGTATCCACTCTTCCAACCATACAGTTCAGATGAGTTCGAACCCATACACACAGTCCTCCTGATGGTCTGCCCCTAGCACCCTGGCTGGCCGCCTCCCAGTAGGTCGCGTACCCTACCCTATGTATTGGGTCCAGGGCCCAGGTCTCCTGGAACAGGCAGATTTCATCTGTATCTATAAAATCTCCCCGTCCGGTAGTTCCACCTTGGATTTCAGCCCGGCAACATTCCATGATAAAATTCTTATCCCCTTCTGTGTTACTGCTTGGTTAGTGAAAGTATCCCTATCGTATAGGGTTGTATAGATTAGACCATTCAGCTTAGGATCCATACTAACAGAGGATAGGTGGCTATCGGTCGCTTCCTTATCTGTCTCAATTAAATTGGACTCTGTTGTTAAGAACAAATACTGTAGTGGTCCTGTTTCTTCTGAAACCCTTACTTCTTTAGTTCTTAGGAGTGAGGGTCGCCTCCTCTCTGTTATTAATGAACTCAGAGGACCCTGTGAGTTAGCAGTGTAGGGCGCTCCATTATTTTCATTAGATGTATAGAGACAGCTCCCCATATCATATCCATTACCCTGTGGAGACAAACCAGAATATATGCCCTCGGGAATAGGATATTGATTATTATGATACAGTCAATCTACCTGATCTAAGGGACTAAATCTATTGTGGAGAGGAATGTCCGTCAGCATCTGTGGGTCACATTCCCTTTCCCCCCTAGGGCTTAAGTTTCTCATTCTCTGTCCTATGAATCGCGGGGGATAGAAATAGCTTAGAGGAAGGCTTTGTATACCTGATGCTGACCAAAGGTTACCCCCTTCACAAATATAATTGACCGTCCTCTTGTCTCTAAAATGTACCAAGATGCAATCTCTGTTAATATCTTTTACTCTCTGGCCAACCCATTCTACTCTACGAACAAACAGAATTTCACTAATAATATTCGATGGAAGGGGTCTATTCTTGTTTAACCAGTGAGTGACTTTATTTTTCAATGCCAAATAAGATTCCTCTAGACCTTTGGTTGGCTCCGGGACCCCTGCTAAAACCACCACATATGGGCTAGTTGCTGGTGGTAGGTCAATTCTTACTAGAGTTGGTTCAATTCTGGGGTTACTATGTACAATATTAGGGCCTCTTTTAGCTCTAGATTCCCTAGAGACATACTCCAAATCATTGCCAGCAGCATGTGTAGCTAGTCTCATACCACTCGGTGGCTTGTTTAACTGGGCCCCTGGTGGTGTGCTGGCCATATTTGGGGCTGAACCTCCCCCATCCCCTGCTACTTCTATCAGGAGTGTCTCAGGTAGTTGATGGTGGGGTCGCGCCAATATCGAATTTACGTTATTCTGTACAGCCATCAGTACACTTCCAGAATTACAGGGAGCTGATACAAGCGAAAAAAGTTTTTCCTCAATTATTGACAATCTCTTAGATAATGGAGATAGAGAGTCTGTTATTAAAGCCGCCATTTTACCCCAGAAAGCCTCATCAGGTTTAAATAAAACCTCATTTATAACATTCACATTCGAAGCATCTCGGGTTTTGGTAGCTAACTCTTGTTCTTTAATTAAGTCCAAATGTTTTTTTTTTTTTAGTCTTATCATGGTTTTTAGCCAACTTATATACTTTTGGGTTTTCCTCCCTCTGTGGGCCTCCTTTCCGCTTCCTTTTAGCAGCTGGTGTCATGTCCTTCGAGTATACATAACTCTCTGCCACCTGAGTAGACATGGACCTAGTTTTAGCACAGGCCGGTGAGTTGTTAGCAGCAGCCCCCTTTACACTTGGGACCGGGTGTTGGGAGCATAATAAGCCTGCTTGTACTACTGCATTTTCACTGGGGTTCTGAGATTGCAGGACTTCTACAGGTGAAGTTTCTGTTCCTTGCTCACGACATTGTTCAGGAGATTATACAAGCATTAAGTCTCCTAGTGACGAGCGTTTTGTTTGCATTGGGTCTAATGACAACCGTCGCTCAGTTATGGCAATTTCATGGGCTAGGACTTTGGAGGCTCTGGTAATAAACTGATCCAGGTCCCTGCCACACTTCCACCCTTTGTAGCCATTCTCCCCTTGCCCTCTCGCATGGCCATCTGAATGTATAACCCTTCAATGCTATGGTACTGCAATTAAAACCAAGGAGTACAAGTTCCTGTAACTAGCCTTACTTGATGTGTCCAATGTTAGAGGGGTGGCCCGGTCCTGTCCGGTCTCGATCGTGCTCGAACGGGCTCAAACGGGCCCACCCTTGGCCCGGGCTTCGCCCGGCGCGCGACCGCGCGCGTTCCGCGAAGCGGGAGCGGTGAGCGGTAAAATAGTGGATGGCAAGCTCAGGTGCGGGCAATCAGCAGCAGGCCCCCTGGGATTTGCAGTCCTTGTCACCTCCTCCAAGCACGAAGCGGCTCCCGCGAAGCGAGAGCGGCGAGCGGTAAAATAGTGGATGGCAAGCTCAGGTGTGGGCAATCAGCAGCCGTCCCCCTGGGATTTGCAGTCCTTGTCACCTCCTCCAAGAACGAAGCGGGAGCGGCGAGCGGTAAAATAGTGGATGGCAAGCTCAGGTGCGGGCAATCAGCAGCAGGCCCCCTGGGATTTGCAGTCCTTGTCACCTCCTCCAAGCACGAAGCGGCTCCTGCGAAGCGGGAGCGGCGAGCGGTAAAATAGTGGATGGCAAGCTCAGGTGCGGGCAATCAGCAGCAGGCCCCCTGGCAGTCCTTGTCACCTCCTCCAAGCACGAATGCAGATACTAGGAAATTTTTAGTGTGTCTTGTTAGCATCAGGCAAATGAGGAATCACGCTGCAAAATGGCACCCCATTCCACAAAAAATGAAAAATTACTAAAAGGTGCTGAAAGGTATTGGCAGAATGCAGGACAATGTCATACATTCACCCCAGTACAGAGATCTAGGCCTAAATCCATTGTGTTTCTGCTCACCAAGCCATTCCAGTTTGGACCCAGCCATATGCAAATCAGTCTTGACCCGGCACCCAATGGGAACAGTCCAGCCCGAACTGCCAGGCCAGGTCCTCCCTGGACTGGAAACAAACATCCCAGGACCGGTGTCGGGCTTTCAGCCCTTATCAGCCAGGATAGCTTGACTCCAGTGGCATGGAGAGCATGAGACCCACGTCTGGGCATACCTACTCAGAACCCCAGTCTATCTGGTTTCTCCTTTAAATTGATTGCATGTACTTTAGGTACACTCCAAATTGGATACTGGGGTACCCTTATCAGTCCCTAGTATATGGTACACCATGTACCCCAGAGGCATCCCAGGGGCTGAAGCATGTATTGTGCCACCCCTGAGAGGCCATTCAAAATGACACCACAGGTCTGCTACAGCAGCCTGTGTAAGGTGGTGCATGCACCCCTTACTTAGATATAGGTTACCTATATGCACCTTGTACCCCTGTGCACCGTGTACTTTTGCAGCTGCATATGCTTTTTGGCGATCTCTGAGGCTGTGCATTGGGCTACGTGTAGTCCTGCCCCCGAGCAGTATTTCCCTGAAAATTTCTGGCCTCCAGTCCACGAGTGCTCCGTGGGCTAGAACTTCATGATTCAGCTCGGGGGTCCCTTCGCGATCCCTGGTCCGTTGGCTTGTGGGTCCTAGCGAGGGTCACTTTGAATTTCCTTGGGTTTCCCTGGTTGCTCGAGACATAGCTTGGAGAGTCCCCAGGACCTTGCTGGTCCATACGTGTTTCCTCTGCCCGCTCAGGTTGCCTTTGCCAAGGCTTGTTGGTGTTCAATCTGGACACTGGCCCCTCAGCACTCGACATCCTTCGTGGGACAGCTCACCTCTGGACTTTGGTCATAGTCGATGTCTCCTGGTCCCTGTGGCTGCAGAGTCAAGCATCCTATCTTCACACCTGAAGCACCTGACATCGGTGGGCATTCGTCTACCAAGCCCTTGGTCACCCTGAAGTGACCCAGACTCTGTCCCCTCTGCTCTCAGGATCTTCTCACCTCAGATCCAAGCTTGTATTCTACTGGACACTTCATCTTCCCGGCAGCAGCACTTCTTCACATCACGCCATTGAAAACGATGAGGGTTTTCGACACCACTTGACCCCTTTGCACCCGGCTCCTCTGGGCTAGGTAACACAGGTACCTCGATACTCACAAGGGTGCTGGCCTTAGAACCTTCTATGTTCCAAAGGGTTTGCTTGAAGTCCTCTCCGAAGTGTCCTTAAACTGTAATTTTCCAACCGCGACTTTCCCATAGAGTTGTACGGATTTCGTGTCTGTGTTTCCACACTGCACCCGTCCTCCGTGGGCTCCCTGAGTCACTCCTTTGGTTGGTTCCTTGGGGTTACAGCGATTCTACGTGCTCTAGGCACTGTGTCTAGTGAAGTCGTTATTGGTATACCATTTATTTAGTATCTGGTTCTGTCTCCCCCTGGAACCCGCTGTGTATTGTGCTATTTACTGTTGTTCTATTGATTAAGTATTGTGTGCCTGGTGCTCTAATCTCATAAAGAGGTTAGTAGAAACTGTTTAGTAATACATACATATACTTTATATAAGACTTGCATGTTTCTCCTTTCATTTGATCATTCAGGAGGTTCTGATCTGGTAAAACAACTTGCTTTACATTCCTTCAAGACTTAGCCTGAAGGCTGCTCTCCATAGCTACCATAGAATAGCTTTCATAAAGGTTATCTTAAACCTAATCACCATAAGGGTTGTTTGGAATGGTACAGGGTGCCCACTTTAACTAGTGGACATCATATACCACGCCAACTTCTCACAAATGTCATAAGCTCACCCCAGTACAGAGATCTGGGCCTAAATCCATTGTTTTTTTGCTCACCAAGCCATTCCAGTTTGGACCCAGCCATATACAAATCAGTCTTGACCCTGCGCCCAATGAGAACAGTCCAGCTCGAACTGCCAGGCCAGGTCCTCCCTGGACTGGAAATAAGCATCCTAGGACCGGTTTTGGGTTTTCAGCTCTCATCAGCCAGGATAGCTTGACTCCAGTGGGATGAGGAGCACGGGACCCACGCCTGGGCATACCCGTCCCACTCGGGGTGACAAATGCAAAAAGAACAATTGATGGACAGAATGCAGAACAATGTCATACATTTACCCCAGTACATAGATCTGGGCCTAAATCCATTGTTTTTTTGCTCACCAAGCCATTCCAGTTTGGACCCAGCCATATGTAAATCAGTCTTGACCATGCGCCCAATGGGAACAGTCCAGCCCGAACTGCCAGGCCAGGTCCTCCCTGGACTGGAAACAAGCATCCTGGGACCGGCTGACTGGCGATCACGGAAATTGCATGGTACACTCCAACATTTCTGATCCAGGGAGTCAGGAGCAGAAGGCAACTTCGCCGTTGCAAGTGTTTTTGTTTAGGTTTTTGTCGCAAGTTTTGAATTTGTTTCAACCACCTGTTTTTTTAGATTCTCTATGGCAGGCCAGTTCATCTCTGCTTTTTAGCTTTGTAAATTTTCTATAACCCCTATTTTTGATGGAAGTTTCTATTTACCCAGCCAAATAGTACATAATGTCTGCTGTTTACCCGGTGGGCATCAAAATAGTACATAATCTCTGCGTTTACACAGCCACACCCTAAATAGTAGAGATGATGTACACTTTAACTTGTTGCTGGATATATCGTGTAAGGAGGACTTTATTTAGCCGGCCATGAAGAAAAAAGGGACAACAATCAATGGTAGGGTGGTGGCCATCTTGTAATGTGGATGCAAAATGTGTGAGGCATTTGAATGTAAGTCCATATACAAAGAAACAATAGTTTGTAAAAAGGTAAGAGCATGAATTAACCCCTGCCATGCGCATGACGGGACCACGCCGTCATGAGCCAGTGGCGGCGTGTGCTCATGACGGCGTGGTTCCGTCATGCTGTGCCGCTCCACCCACGCGGCACTGATTCCCCGATAATGAGTGGGCGGAGTCGTGACGGAACCACGCCGTCATGAGCACAGCTCGCCCGTGACTCATGACAGCGTGGTTCCGTCACGAGCATGGCGGCGAAGGAGTTAAGCAAAGCTGTTTACAGATGAAAAAAACGGTAAAACCGATTTTGAATGAAAACATTCATGTAATTTTATTATTCAAATTAAAAATGTATAAATCAAACTTCTATTTCGGGAGAGATTCTGCATATGGCATACAGATTTTTTGAGCTGCAGTGTAAGATTGTTTGGCTGCCTGAAACAAATAATAAGTATGGTTTTAAAGCATGTTACATAAATATTTTATTCAATCATGAGAATACATTGTTTTTGAATGTTCATGATCCTCCTTTTGATGATTTTTAGGGCTACCCTCTTTCTGGGCTTCTTATGGAAGGCCTTGTGCTAGCTTTAGGCTTCTTTTTAGGGGGGGGTTTGCTTGCTTAGTATTTCAACCCTGGCAAAAAAAGAAGCAGTTGACAAGCAGCAGCAAACAGGGAATGTGTATCTGGGCCCCATAGAGAGGCTCACGTCAATAGGCAATTGGTACATGGGGGACAGTGCTATGGGCCATTGCAGGAGGTAAACTGAGTGAGGCACAATAATGGGGCTTCTGTGGAATGGTAAAGTGAAAGCAGGAGACAGATAAGTAATGCATCTGGATAATTCACAGGATGAGTTCACTTTGCTGACTATGAATAAACACACTTGTTCATAATATTCACACAGTAGAGTGAGTTTCAGGCATAGTTGCTTATTGTTCCCTTGTCATGAGGAGACCCTTCAGCCACCCTGACATTTTTAGCCACCTCCACAGTGTATCTTGGAAATGGTAGTTTTAATTTTTAACATGCTAAGTAGTATTTTAAGTGGGCATGGCAGTGTCTCTACCAAGCCCTCCGTTCTGTCCTTGGCAGTGCTGTCTCAGCAAAATAAATCTTTAAGCCATAAAAAAATAAAACCATCTGGGTGACTGGATTGGAGTGTGTTCCTGACTAAAGTCACTGTGGAGGGGGGCTGGGGCAGAAACAAGTAGGACTAGTAGGAGAAGGATGATGACAATTAGGAGAGGAGAATAAGGACCAGAAGGTAGACTACCAGGAGGGCTAGGATGACCAGAGCCACGAGGGGCAGGACCAGGAAAGCCACGCCCAGGGAGACCTAATCTACGAGGACCAGTGTTACTAATGCCAGATGGAACCAGAAACATATAGATTATTTTTTAAACATATTTTTATTACTTTCAAGAAAAACAAAGTTCCTGGTGCAATAGGAAACAAATAGACAATCAAATACTGACAGATCCAAACAATCTGAAAGCTCGTGCATCCTCTGACATGGACCAGAAACATATAGATGATAAATAACAGGACAAGGATAAACAGGACTAGCGGTGCCATGACCAGGGTGAAAAGGATCAGGAGGCTAGGAGGATGTGGAATAGGGGGGTCGGAACCCAGTGGACAAAGGCTCGAAAGAGAAGAAGTACCAGGGGTACAAGGAACATAAGGCACTAGACCTTATTGAGGAGGAGTGCCTTAGAGCACGAACCAGGACCCAAGGAACGAGGACTACCAGGTCCAGGAATAGCAGACCCAGGTAGACAAACTAAAGCAGACCAGTACCAGGAGACCAATGGAAAGAAGGACCGGAGACAAGAGGGCCAAGACCACAGAGATCAAATCAAGGAGGACCAAGGGACCAGAAGCGAATAGATCAGTATATGGAAGTCCACAAACGGAAAGGACCTGGGTTAGCAGTCCATGGAGACCCACCTTCATAATAAGCAGTAGGGATATAAAGAACCAGGAAGTCTAGGCCCAGTGGGACCAGGATCAGGATGTCTATGAGGGTCAGACTCCTGGGGATCCTAACCCAGCATGACAGGAAGAGCAGGACAAGGAAGGACAAAATGTCAGGAGCCATAATGACCAAGCCAGGAGGCTAAGAACAAGGAGGGACAGGACAAAGTAGACAAGTTAGTCCAAGGGAATTAGGTGGACTAGAAGGATCAGAATAAGCAGGCCTAGAAGGACCAGAGAGATCAAAACTAAGATGACCAGGAACTGAAATTCCAAGTGGGGCAAGAGGACTAGATACTGGGGTATAAGAACCAGGCGGAAGAGGAACAGGGGAACCAGGACAACTAGACCCACAAGGGCCAACTGGACCAGACCAAGACCAAATTCAGCAGGCCTTGCCCTAGAAGACCTAAGACAACAGGGCTAGGTGGATAGGGACCCAGCAGACCAACTAGATCAGAGAGAGGGTCAGAAGGGCCAGGATCAGAAGGCCCACAAAGGGCTAATACAAGGAAGAGCCAGGAGCAGGGCCAGAAGATAAGGGTCAGGAGGACTACAACCAAGAGCACCAGATTCAAGAAACAAGTACCAGGATAACCAGAACTAGCTAGACCAGGACCAGGATGAGGATCAGGAGGGCCAAAACAGCCTAGAAAAGGAGGACTTGGAACAGGACTAGGAGGAGGACCAAAACCTGAAGTCACTGAAGGACCCGGAAGTGAAGGAAGAAGACTGGGAGCAGTAGGACACATATGTGAGTCTAGGCCATCCCTTTTGTAAATGGTTCTTATTCATGCTTCATATGCTGCCAACCCCCAGAACACCCCACCTTTTCAGTCAATGTATAGAACTGGTAAGTATTTGCCAAAAAAACAGAGCATGGAATGTGAATAAAAAGTCGGGACTGTTACACTCTGACCTCTGATTGATTGAAGACTATCGCTGATGCTGGCACAGTAGTATAAGGGTAGATCTGAAGGCATAGGCAGCCCTGCCAAGTACCACGCATCAGGCGTTAGACTAATGCATTTCAGTGCAGTGGTCCGCATCACCACACTGAAATGCAAAGTCACGCATTTAAAGTGCCACCTGAAGCTGTGAAGTCGGAGTGCTGTTATTAGCACTGAGCAGAGCTGCTCATGTTCCGTGCTGCTCTGGCAGTCACGGAGTGTTTGATTGACAGACTCGAACTGCTGCAGGCCTGGGGAGGGGGTGGCTCAGCTGCACTTACAGACTCCAATCACCACGGCATATAGTTCATGAGACATGACGGTGCCAAGGAGACTCATAGCAACAATGTATAATGTCATGATTTGCCCAATGCCTGGTGCTGAGACAGGACGAAGGAGGGCTGCACGTGGTGCGAGAGTGGGCAGCAGTTATGACATATATCTTAAAGTATGGGTCGAGCCCACTGCTACTGCTCGCACGCTATCTGTTGCGCCGCCATATGGTGTCTGACGCCTCTCATGAAGTAATGCCGCTCGAGTCCAGACTCGGCCAAGCTGTTGGAGAGAGTTTGGTGCCTGAAGCAGAGCCTCATGAGGCTGGCCCGTAGCAAATCGCTCTGTCTGCAAGGCTATTACTATTTTCAGGTATTTTATTCTAATCTATTTAATTATTTAGAGCATCATCATTTCACTGCTGACTGACTCTGAGCCTGCTACAACTCTGCAGACTGCGCAGGCGAGGCTGCGCTTGGGATGGTGCCGTGACGGGCTTAGCTGGAGTGACCCAGATCAGGATATCATCGCAATCATCATTGCATTGAAATCTTCGAGTCGCACTACAGTTTGTTTAATTTGAAAGGACAAGTCACACAATTGATAGCTTTAACAGTGCACAGAACTCTAGAGGTCATCTGGATCTTTCAAAATTGTTTGTAAGTGCTGACGGTGACTGTGCTGTACTTGACGTGTGCTGCCCTCTATCGTACCCGGGGATCGAAGAGGTCACCTGTTGTTCGGGTAACACAGTGGTTGGAGTCTGTGCAGACCGTCACTTATTCTACTGAAAAATCGAGAAGAGGGTCTGCCACCTTTTCTTTTCTTCAGGAGGTGTACCATACCACAGAGTTTGCTAGTAGTAGGAATAAAATCCCCATGTTGCAAGAAACACGACTGTGTTTAGTTTACATTGATAGGACATTAACTTTGTTACGTTATTCTGTTTTTCTGTGATATGCAGACAGATTTTCTTTTTTTTAAAATTCTTTATTTCATCACAAGTGATATTTTTCTTTGTCAATACAGTACAAGAATAACAAAACCTGTTTTCCAACCCACCCTTCTCAACCCACCCCCCGCCCTTGAATTGGTTCCAAAGATTTTAATGCAGAAAGAAAGAAAACAAACAAACAAAAAAGAAGAAAGCCAACCACAGGAGCACTTCAGTAGAGAACAGATAAGTAATAAATCAAGTATCAAGTCAAGTCAAGTCAAAAAGCTTTTATTCGGTTAGTATAAATACAACCACATAAGCTGAACACACATAATGATACATATTAAAAATTTAAGACATATATTTGACTTAATTACAACTAATGATAAATCACTGAGCCGGGACCAGTATCTTGCACGGACTGAAAAAGAACCATACATAAATACACATCAATAAAAATCCGACAAATGTCATTTTTAAAAATTGTTACATGTTGCACAGTGGACTAGGAATCGAACAAATTATAAACTCCACTTACAGATAAAGTGATATGTGCATAGTACAAAGTTTAGGTATGGAAAATTGTTATTCAAGAAACAAAAATTCACTAATCTAAGAAACATTCCATACCAAGAATAAAGTGACATGTGCCTAGGTGTGAAATCCATGACATGATAAAAGGCACCCCCATGCCATAATAAAACTAATGCACAAGTTCAAGTGTATCAGAATAACCTTGCACTAGTTTATTACAAATATATGTAAATTATCATGGGTGGACATGAGTCTATCTATGGCACCACAAAATAGTCATAATAACTTATACACGTATACATGATAGCCATTGTAGAACACGTTGCACAATTCATAAAACTATGGATTTCCTGGCAGCTCTACACTTCAGAATAAAAGATGCAACATAGAAGCAGACGTCTGGGCTTTGGAGGGAACATAATAAGTTCATTGCGTCAGCTGTAGAACGAATATTGTATTTTAAAAGGATAGGTTTCAAATAAAACTTCCTTAAAAAGACATAAAATTTACAAAATAGCAGGAAATGGCAGCAACTTTGTTTAGAAACGTTGTCACATGGGCAGTTTGAATTAGAACCTGCCCCTATAACAGGGAAGGAAACAAGATGGTGTACAATGCCTAGTCTTAAACGTACTAAAACAAAACGGTGCGATTTAATAGTCACATCCACCAAATACGACTGTAGCCCACTCTTAAGGCTAAGCTGCCTATAAAAGACAGAGGTTTTTTGAGACCGAAATAGCTGACTTCTTTCTTCCATCTTATACAGTATGAACGTGTCTTTAATTTCCTTCTTCGAAAGGGGTATTATATACTCTGAATGAATGTTAATTCCAAACAGAGTATTAAACCAAGAAGTAATGTAATTTAGCCACGGAATACAATGACATAAATCTAGCTTAAGGCAGTCTTTAATTACAGACTGTGTGAATGCAGTTTCCTTCTTGTGCCATATTGCACGCCATAATAGTAGAGGGCGTACTGCAGCCAGGTCAGAAATATAATTGAGGCCAGTTTCCTGGTGAATCAAGTCTGTGGAGGCTGCAGCCGGGACACATAACAGGCGTTTGAGGAAGCTGTTTTCATTTATCTGGAGTTGGGCAGTGGAGGAGTAACCCCATAATCCAGCTCCATATAGAGCTGAAGAAACGCATCTCGCATTATATATGGTGACCATGTCCTTTATTCTATAGTCCCCTATTTTCGTTGCAAAACGAAAAATACCATTAGAATTCCTATTTACTTTATGTCCAATATTT
Organism: Triturus cristatus; assembly: GCF_964204655.1. NCBI lineage: Eukaryota > Metazoa > Chordata > Amphibia > Caudata > Salamandridae > Triturus > Triturus cristatus. The sequence continues at coordinate 251,060,900 of NC_140580.1, read as the reverse complement.
ACTTGCTCATTAGTCCATTTACCGTTGCCATCAAAATTAATACCTAAATAACAGAATGTTTTAACAGCTTGGATCTTTGAGCCTTCTAGGAAAAAGGAGCATGGTGACTTTGATTTTTTACCACAAGTCATTGTAAAAGTCTTGGATTTATTAATCAACAATTTCCTGCCATTTATAAAATGAGTAAAAGCGTCAATAAGACGTTGTAAGCCCAAAGGGGTGCGGGAAATTAGGACCGCGTCGTCCGCGTATAACAATACTGAGACGACCATATTGTCAATTTTGGGAGCATCAGCTGAAATATTGTTTAAAATTGAAGCAATTTGATTAATAAAGAGAGAGAATAAAAAAGGTGCCATAACACATCCTTGCCTTATACCTCTACGCACGGTGAAGAAGGGAGTTCGCTCGCCAGTGGGCCCATAGCGTACACTGCAAGAGAGTTTTTCATAAAGTCTTGCTAGAAAGAATACTATCTCCTCCGGTGCACCAAGGTCAAGCAATACTGGCCAAAGGAGCGAGTGGTCCACCAAATCAAATGCACTTCTCAAATCAGCGAAACATAAAAACAAGTTACCTCCTTTCACTGTGGTATATTTATTAATAAGCAAATCCAGATTAAGACATTGCTCGATAGTCCCAATGCCTTTCCTGAACCCATATTGAACTGGGGTTAGAATGTCTGAATCTGCAGCCCAGTCTTCCAATCTTTTTAATAGTACCCTACTTAGTACTTTAATTGAAGAATCTAACAATGAAATAGGGCGGTAATTACATGCTTCGGATCGAGAACCCTTCTTGTATAGAGGTACAATCAATGATTCTGCCCAAGATTTTGGAAAATCCCCCTCAGATGCAGCATTAAAAATTCTTGTCAGGATTGGTGCCCATAGATCTATTTCGGCTTTATATAAGTCGATTGGGACACCGTCCGGGCCTGGTGCCTTGCCCCCTTTACTATTTGCCATCCCTTCCCGCACCTCATCGACGCCAATCATCAGTGGCACAAATGGCCAAATAGAATTATTTAATAAAAACTGATCTAAAAAAACCTTATCTGGATTAAAAATATTAGAAAAATGTTCTATCCATTCTGTGCAATTAACATGGGACGTCAGCTCAGGGATATGATCATCCTTTAAAAAGGGACTATTTATAATTTCCCAAAATAATTTTATATTTCCGGTTTCACTTGCGAAGCCTAGCTTATCCCAGGCATCTGATCTCATCGCCTTTTTATGGGCAAGGACAGCTTGTTTATAAGCATATCGTAATTTACGGACTAAAGTTTTGTCACGGGGTTTGGACTTTAAAGCTAACTTTAAGTTAGTTAATATCTCCGTGCATTCAGAATTGAACCACTTCTTACCATCATGTTTTGGGCCTTTGGATTTCCGGGTTAAAACATCGCTTATCACCTTGTTAATATTAGTGAATTCCATACAAAGTTTACCAGAGGTAACCTCATCCCTTAGACAGTAATTAATGCTGTCCCTACAACTATTTACCACAACCGATTGGATCTTATGTGGGTCTACACCATCCCATTTGATTCTCATTCCATTCGGTCTGATGGGTAGAATATCAGTAATTGTGGAATCAGTATTAGTCAATTTGTTACCCCATGCCAACAGGACTATGGAAATACTATTGTGGTCACTAACCACCTGTTCAGTTATCCAAAGGTCCACATAGGGACTATTCCTAGTTAATAAGATGTGATCAATATTACTGTTTGCATCTCGGTCAGTGAATGATGGACATTTAATATGGCCCTTTCTCTCGGTGCAATCCAGTAGCTCAAGGTCAAGTTTGGCCATTAGAGCATTAAGGGTCATGCCATAGTCACAATGAGGGAAATGTATCATATCGTCCTTAGTCCCTACAGTGGATGAATAAGAGTTCATATAACCACATGAGTTAATAAATGTGGTGGGACAAGCTTGGATATTAAAATCACCCACCCACACAACAACAGTCAACTTAGGTGAGATATTTAATACATTATCCAATTCTTTTTCCAGTGAAACTAAGCAAGCTCCCCTATCCCTGCGAAAATTATTATTATAAAAATTAATTAGAACCAGATCCTTTCCAACAGGGAATGTTAGGCGCAAAACTTGACTAAAACTGTCAATTATAGAGTAAGAGATAACTTTACATCCAATCAGTTTAGTTGAGATAAGCAACAATAGTCCTCCCTTAGCTCTTCCCATTGGAGAAGGTATCGCATCAACACAATATGAGGTGTATCCTTCCACAGTGACACAATCTGTACACCATGTTTCTTGGAAACAAATTATGTCACTTCCACGGTTAATAAAATCCAGCCAAAATGTAGTACCTAATTTGCTTCCAAGACCTGCGATGTTCCAGGTTGTTAATGAATACCCTTCTGGGATCTTGGCGATCTTATCATTGTAGATAAGTAATAAATCAAGTATCATATTCCGTTACCCTTTCAATCCATTGTTCAACTGGTGCCCAGATTTCCCTGCCCTTTTTCATAGCTTTAGCTCCACTGCGTTCGTAGACTGCCATTTCAGAGCGATATATTGCTATGAGTCTCCCCAACCAATGTTGCCCGGATGGAGGTTCAGGATCCAGCCAGGCAGTGGCCAGACAGAGTCTGAGGACAGTCATAGTTATGAACAAAAAGATCTGATGTCGCCAAGAGATTCCCATATCACTCACCTCGAGAACCATTACGCTAGGAGAAAGATGAACACGGAAACCTAACTGAGCTTCCAGTAGTTTTCCTACCTCATCTTTCAATTTTTCAAGTTTGGGACACTTTGCAAATAGGTGAGTGAAATCGCAGCAAAACTGCCGCACCGCGGACAACAAGTGCCAGTGGATCCTCCCCACTTAACAATCTTCGCCGGGGTGACGTAAAGGTTGAACCAGGTTTTGTAGCATTGTATCTGTAAGTTAGAAGCATTGAATGATATCTGAGCAAGATAAAAGGAGTCCTTACATTCTCCTTTCCCAATGTGCAAGAGCTCTGACCAGCGAGCCGTATGTTTCATAAGGTCATCCCCATTTCCTTGTTTTGGAGTTTATACAAAGTAGCTAAAGTAAGTGGAGATTTTAACATTAGATCAACAAGTACCACCCGAGTATAACCCGCTCCCCCCCCCCCCCTTTTTGGGCCAAAAAATCCCTAACTTGCAAATACTTAAAGAAGTGGATATTACTAATGCCTGATTTATCCTTGTATCCTTGTATCAAAGGAGAGAACCCCTCCTTCATCTACCAAATCGCCGATCACCCTCAACCCCTACTGATCCCACAGTTTTATATATCCATCTTTAAAAATATCAGAGAGTAGGGGGGGCGTGGCTAACCGCCGACAGGAATGGCCGCTCGGTAGTTGTGCTCCGAAGCGCCACTCCCGCAACATCCGATTTCATTGCTCCTCTGTGTGTCTGCCCACTGCCCCGAAGGCGGAATCCAACTGCTGAGGGGCCCGTGGACCCTCGGACCAAGTTTGGCGGAGATCGGAGCAAGTGGGAGTTCGGAGCTCCGAGGGCCCGTGCGACGGAAGGCTCTGGGCGGACGAAGGTGCTGTAATGCACGGCTGGTGCGCTAAGCGAGCCCGGGGCTGCGGCCTGGTCCAGCGTGGGGGAAAGTGAAGAGCCGAGAGCAGGTCCGGAGGGTGCATCTGCCCACACATGACGGCGGAGGGGGGCGATTGAGCGCTCCTGAGCAGTGGGGACCCGCTTGCCCTAACGGAGGTCGGGGACCGGACCCTGCGACGCGCCGATGTGCAATCGTGGCCAAGTGGAGGCGGCCTAAGCAGCGGCAGTGAGTGGCGCCTGCGGAGAGGATCGGGGGCTGCTGGAGACCAGAGTGAGGCGCCAACTGCAGGGATCTCGGCCCCAACAGGGGATGAACAATCCTTGGTGGCTGCTGTTCGTCTGGGGGAGTGTGGACTTCTGGGCGCGGGTGTTGTTGGGGCGGAGGGGCCCGAACCTCCGCTGATCTACCGCCAGGACAGACCCATAAGGGGCCTAGAAGCGGCATGAATACAGCGTAAGAGCTGTGCGGGCGGTAACGTGCCCCTGAAGGAATAGTGGGCCGGACCAGAGGTTTCCCCGGAGGGATAAACGTGGGCACCGTAAGGAGAGCTCCGGATTGAGACGGGGGCGGAACTTTGCTACGGTAATGGACCCCTTCAGTGTCCTGATCTAGATACCGCGGACGGAGGAGGGCGGGCCCCCCCGGATGGCGATCTGACCGCCGGGCTCACGCCTAGGCAGACGAGGCGGCGCCCATCGTTGGAGATGCAAGTGGACGACGGCGAAGGTGGTGGGTCGGGGCCCCTCGGACTGGGGTTCGAGGTGGGGACACCCGGCTGAAGAGAGGGCCTTGGCCAGCCAGCACTCACCCCCACGGGGGGAGCCTCCCGCGAAAACCGACAGCCCGAGTGGGGATTCTCACGGCAGGCGGCGACGACTAGCGGGGGAGCTCGGACCCCAATCGTGGCCCTTGGGGCCTAAATCATGGCGACCGGCAGGATGACCAAGACTGCGACCCAGGCGAAACTGGATAAGTTTGCATGGCAGAAACAGCAGACGGAGAACAAACGGGAGTCTGCGCCACCGGGAGACACCCCTGAACCTTCGAATAGGGAGCTTCCGGAGGCAATCATGGGGGTCAGGACCTCACTGGAGGTGAGAATAGACATGGTGGCCACGGAGGTGACTTTGATCTGCGAGAACATGAAGAAAATCACTGAGAGAATGGGGACGGTGGAGAGCACCGCTAAAGATCTAAGCGCTGACACGGTCCGGCTGCCCCACCACTCACGATGGAGAACAGTCAGATCAGGTTTTTCCCGGACTTCACGCTGAGGGTGCAGAAGCAGAGGCGCGGATTCCTTGAGGTTAAAAGGGCGCTTAGAGAACAGGAACTCAAATACGCTATGATGTTCCCAGCGAAACTACGAGTGGAGGCAAACGGCAAAACGTGGTTTTTTACCCGCCCGGAGGAGGCCTGGGCATGGTTGGAGGGGTGGCGCAAAGTGGACAGGAAAGGCACAAGACACCCTCGGCTGCTGATACAGAGGAGGACTGGCGCCAACACCGGCGCCCCAGGGCGCACTCTGACTCGACCCACCGGGATCAGGAGGAAGGGTGCCAGTCGGACACCGGGTGAGGCAGGTTATTTTTTGTGTATCTAACCCTGGGTGCCCTGGGGTGGCTGGGAAAGGGGCCATAGGAACGGGACAGCCTAGTAAAGAGAGACATCATGGTTCGGGGCTGCATGGGGGTTGCCTAGCGAGACTCTATAGGGAACACAATCGTCATGGACTTGTTGGGATGGTCCCCCCGAGGCCACTACATACCTTGGCACACACCAGGGTTGCACATTGGTAGAGAACTGAACTGCTCCTTATTGATTGGTGCTTGAGTTAGCCTAAATTGTGCATGGCAAAGTTGGAACTCGGAGACCTGATTGGGGTGCAACTGGGCCTAAATCGGATTGCATTAAATTTGGTTTGGGGTGGGGGCGGGAGGGAGGGGAGTAGCACATATCTGATAGTAGACTGCACAGGGAGTGGGGTTATCTGCGTTCCCTAGAGTTGTATATGGGGGGGCGACAGGCACTCTGCAAGTTGGGGGGGGCGGGCAGTTTCAGGTCCGCGATGCAGGGAAGCAGGGAGGGGGACTTGTTTTTACGGTTTGCATTATGGGGGAGTTTGATCAGGGGGGGAAGGGGGGGTGGTTCGGAGGAAAGTTTTGATGGTTTCATTCAATTTGCTATAAGTTGTTGTTTTGTTCAGTTCACAGCGGAAACCATTCAATGTCTACGAAGTACTAGGGGATGTCCAGTTGTTATGCAGCCCACCGCACAGTCAAGGATCAGCCACCATATGCCCCCGGGGCGGGCAGACCAGGCGCGGCTAGGCACATATGGCAGTAGGGAAAGGACTTAGGCTAGTAACCTGGAACGTAAATGGGTTGGGGGATAGGATAAAAAGGGGGGTGGTGTTGCAGTATGTCCATCGCCAGGGACTGGATGTGGTGCTCCTACAGGAGACCCATCTGCATGGCAATTCATGTAGGGCTTTGGATCGCAGGGGGTACCGCATGTTGGCACACTCGGGCTTCACCTCTGGCTCTAGAGGGGTGGGCATACTCCTGAGGAAAACTTGTCCCTTCATACACCACAGGACCTGGACTGACCCTTTGGGGCGATTTGTAGCCTGCACGGGCAGTTGGGAGGGTAGAGTCCTTAATTTCGTCTCGGTTTATGCACCACCCGGCCTGCAGTCCACAACACTGTCAGACGTCGCGAAGCTGCTTCTGGACCTCCCAAATGGGACACTGGTGGTAGGGGGTGACTTCAACCTGACTATGGACGGCTTAGTAGACAGATCCCCCCCCCCGACCTGATCCGGCACGTGGTTCCAGGCTGCGTGGCTTTGCCGAGGCCTTGGGGTTGGTGGATGTCTGGAGGTGGAAACATGTAAGAGATACACACTTTACATTTCAATCGGGGGTCCACAGGAGTCAATCAAGACTGGATTATCTATTCACACACGCGCATCACGCCCAGGACTTCTCGGACACCTGGTGTCTGGCGCGGGGCATCTCGGACCACTCGCCAGTGGGCGTGGTCCTGGGGCTGCGGCACCCGCCGCAGCCGGGCCCCATACGGATACCACCTTGGATATTTAAGGTCCCTAGGATTAGGGCAGATACGGAATACTATTTTGCAGAAAATATTGGTTCGGTTGCATCAGCAGTTACATTGTGGGGAGCATATGGAGCGGTAATCAAGGGAAGGGCGCTGTCGGTAATGGCTGGCCTCAGAGATGAGCGCCGTAGGAAAGTGCAGGAGATGGAGGCTGACATCCTAAGGCTTGAGGGTAGGAACTCCCTAGATCCAGGGGAGGATACGCATCACCTACTAAATATAAAACAACAGGAATACAAACAGCTGTTAGTGGAGGACGCGAGCAGGAGACTGTTGGCCAGTCGACATAGACTCTATGAGCAGGGGGAGCGCACTGGGAAGCTATTGGCCTGGCTGGAGCAGAGGGAGCAGGCAGCACGTTGGGTGTGGGCACTCAAAGGGATTGGCGGCACCCAGATTACAGATCCGCATGAGATCGCAGAAACATTTGCCCGACACTACAAATCAGTTTACGCAGCACCAGAGGCCTCCCAGGCGGCCTGGGCGGCTGATCTCCTTGCCACTATCGAAGTTCGGGGCCTGTCCGAACAGGACGGTAGGACACTGGAGGCTGAGTTGACCGCGGAGGAGGTCCATCCGGTCCGGGAAAGTGGCTGGCCCTAACGGCATCCCGGTGGAATTACTTAAGCCGATGGCCTCAATGCTGGCACCCCACCTGCTCGGCCTCTATAATGAAAGCCGCGAGCTTGCCCTGTTGCCAGTGGATGTTCGAGAGGCCGCTATAGTGGTTATCCACAAACCCGGCAAGCCGGTGGACGAGTGCCAATCCTATAGGCCTATCTCTCTGATTGCCATCGAGGCTAAGATATTGGCCAAGTTATTGGCGAACCGGCTGCTTCCCTTCTTGCCGGACTTGATCCATCCGGATCAGTCTGGATTCATGTCTGGGAGGAATACGGCGCGTAACCTGCATCGGGTCAACTGAGTCATTGGGCGTGTGCATACACTTGAGGAAGATGCCATACTGCTAGCACTAGATGCGCGTATGGCATTCGACACAGTGGCGTGGGAATACCTATTTGCTGTCCTCGACCGCATGGGATTCAGCCCCAAATTTAAGGGATAGATTCAGTTGTTATATGCGCAACCCAGGGCACACGTCGTGGTGAACAATATCGGTCCTCCTCCTTCCCCCTCGGGCGTGGCACCAGGCAGGGCTGCCCGCTGTCACCCCTGCTTTTCGGTATGGTTCTAGAGCCATTGGCGGTGTGGATACGGGGAGACCCCGAGATCAGAGGCCTGAGGTGGACGGATGAGCACGAGGACCGCATTTCGCTGTATGCCGACGACATTCTGCTATATCTGGCTTCCCCCGCTCGGTCGCTCCGTCGGGTACTCCATATTTTCCACATTTTTGGGGCGCACTCAGGATACCAAATCAACTGGTCTAAATCCCAGATGTGTCCCCTCTGGGGGGAACCCTCCCTAAGTCCAAGAGGCTACACCATCCCGATGACCAGTCAGGGGTTCCTCTATTTGGGTATATTCATCACCACAGATGTGGAGTTGTTTTTGGAGAGGAATCTCCTGGGGGTACTACGGCGATTTTGCGCGGATGTGGCACACTGGAAAACCCTTCCTCTCACATTATTGGGAAGGGCGTCCTTATATAAGATGCTCGCTCTACCCCGTTTTTTGTACGCGTTATAGAACACGCCCTACCCGGTCCCCAATTCCTATTTTTCACAGATCGAGGCAGCGGTACGTGAATTGCTCTGGGACAATAAGCCGCCACGTATTGCAATGGCTAAGCTAACTATGGGATGGTACGATGGGGGAATAGGACTGCCGGACTTGCGCCTGTACTATCAAGCCTCGCAGCTGACGGCCATAAACAGTTGGGTGTTTGGGAGACACGATGACCCGAGCTTCCGCACGGACCACTGGCTTTTAGGAAAAGGGGGTTATAACAGAGCCCTATACACCAATCACAAGAAGTTGGGATTGACAGGCCCAACGGCACGCACGGTGGAAGTGTGGCACGGGGTACAGAACCAGATGGGGTGGAGGGGTCGCCTGACGAAGGCAACCCCACTATGGGAGCCGGACATACTGGGGAGACTCAGTTCCTACGCAGGATTCGACAAATGGGACTTGATTGGAATCTCTAGGGTGGGAGATGTGTGGGTAAAGGGGCGAAAGGCATTTTTCCCGGAACTTCAGGCCAAGTACCAATTAGCCCCGTTGGAGGGATTTCGCTACTTACAAATTAGTCATGCGATAGAATCGGCGCGGCCCAAAGATGCACCCCTTCCGGACTCCTCTCCCTTGGAGTATAGACTCCTGTTGGATCCCATGAACCGCAAGGCAATATCACTCACGTACAAGAAGCTGATCAATAACAGAGGGGACCCCATGGCTAAGTTGAGAGCAGCCTGGGAGGCCGATGTGGGGGACATGCCAGATGAGGACTGGAGGGAGGCATTGTCCTCGCCGCGAGAGGTGGCCATCCCTATGCGTCTCCGGCTGGTGCAACTCAAGGTCCTTCATAGGGTATACTTTGATGCCAAACTGTTGCACAGGCTCAATAGGCTGCCAGACTCGCAATGCCTCAGGCAATGTGCACTGACTGGCACTTTTTTCCACATACTATGGGAATGCCCCCGCATACAGGAATACTGGGTTAATGTCACCAGGCAAATGGCTAGGGCTTGTGATAAGACAATATGTCCGACACCCACGCTATGCTTACTGAACATCTGGGTAGCGACGGACCTCACGCAAGTTGAGCAAGAATGGGCCTCAGGAGGTTGGGGTGTAGCCAAGAGAAACATTGCACAGCGATGGGGAGTAGGCACCTTGCCAAAATTCGCGGATTGGGCTAAAGATATGGACTATACCATGCTAGCTGAGAAGGCGGTGTTAAAGGAGAGGGGGTGCCCGCGTAAATGGGATCACAAATGGGGGAAATGGAATAGGTATAGAGGCAATATCTGTATCTCTCCGACAATTGAACTCAGGAATGAGAGACATCGGATACTGGGAGGGGAAGCACTGGATCAGCATAACACTGAATAAAGGGTCCCGAGAGGCCACTGGTCAGGAGGACTACTGGTTAAAGAGCTGGTATGACAAAGCAAGTGCCACGAGGGGCGATCTATCTACACGGATTCGCAATGAGGTTGATTGGCAGTGCGGTGAAGGGGGCGGAGGAATGGAGGTAATGGTAATGGTGGACATCTTCGTATTGTCAAAATATGTGCTATGCTTGCTGTATTGTTTATCAATAAAAAGGGTTTAAAAAAAAAAACAAAATTCAGGGAGTAGAGCATTATTGTATAAAGAAGTGTAACTGTTTACCTGGCCTGGACCAAATTTCTTCCGGACGATTGTCCATACCGTAAGTGCGCCCATCAATACCTTAAACCGGACCCTTTTGAAATAGCTGTATTCAATCTGTAGCAGAAGACAGCCTCTAGCCCAATACCCATTACTAATTCATAGCTAGTCACCGAATCCCCCTCCTCAGAGCTTTTTCCCGCAGATGTTAGGAGTATTGCCATTTGCTGTAACATCGATGGCCAGTAATATAATAAATTGGGGACGGCCCATCCACCTTGATCTCTTGGTAGAGTTTAAAATTTTAGGGCCCTTCAGGGGCGTTGCCCCGCCCATAAAAACCAAGACGTCATCTGAGTTAAAGACTTAAACCAACGACTTTCTACCTCCAGTGGGATAACCCTAAAAAAGTACAGAATTCGGGGAAGAAATGTCATTTTAATCACATTACTTCTCCCTATTTATTAAATCTTGAGATTATTCATTCATGAAAAATCAGCTTTAAACTTCGGTAATAGAGGACCCAGATTTAAATCAACAATGCTCACCACATCCGCTGTTATAGCTACCCCAAGATATTTTGCCTTAGGAGCTACCTGAAAGTCATCAAACTGGACAAAACGATTTATCATGGCTTCATGAAGAAGATATCAAGAAAACCGGCCAAACCGGGCAGCTTCCCTTTCAATTTCTTCCAGGGCATCAGCAGGGTTGGGGGTGGTAATGGCCAAATCATCAGCATATGCAAGGATCTTAGGGGTATATTCACAAGAACGTGTGATAACTACCGCAAGAGTAGCCTAACGCAACTTCCAACATCGCAGCCCAACGCGGGAAAATTACGCCGTGCCAACCAAGTATTCACAACGCGGCGGTATCATGCAATAGTAACCAGATAAAGCGTCAACTGGCCGCGCAAAATCCAACGCCACGCCGCAAAAATGCGAAACGCAAACAAAAAACGCAAGGAGGTCAACACGATACAAAAAGCCGCGAAAACCAGCCACAGGCCTGCAAATTCCACGCATCTGGCGGGCAAATGCACCACAAAAAAAGACAGAATCAACACACCAGAAACAAGCCGAAGCACGTAGCAACATGGATGCAAACTGACCCAGCGCAGAGACCAACACGAACCCCACAACCTCCACAGACCACCAACAAGGAACAATGGGCTCGGGGAAGGCCAAGGAGAAGAGGGAGAGGAAGCCGGGGTGCAGACCGCAGGAAAACAAGACCAGGGTCACGGAGGTGACAGAACACTACCAGCAACTGACCCACAAGCTGACCATCTGGAAGGCAGTCTGAGTGCCAAGGAGGCCAATCCAGGAGGCCAAGAGGCGCTGGCATGACATGACAACTGAAACCAGGCACAAACGTGCTGCCAACAGGAAGGCAGCAACGGCGACAGGATGTAGCAGTCCAGCAACACAGGAGGAGCTGGAGTAAACCGAGGCCACAGTCATCAGTGTGGAGACGATGCAAGGAGTAGGGAGTACTCGAGAGGACCTGACAACATCAACAGGGTGAGTAACGAACAGGAACTGGGGGTATGGGGGGAGATGGGCACAATGGCACACAGGCACAACGAGGTGTAGCACACTGCACACCCACAATTACCCAGGATCATGTCCCTGATCCCCTTGGCACACTGCAGCACACACACACACATAGCAAGAACAGCACACCCACATTGATGGCAACGTGGTACAATGCGCATAGCCAACACTGCAGAACAGAAGACACAACTGGCTCCGCACAGGCACAGAAACATGCCTACTATATCTGACAGAGCTGGAAACTGTGAAATGGAAATGTACACATATGACCTCACATCCGTCATGTAGTCCAAATGTACGCTGTCCCGCAGAAGAATCCAGTACATCACAAACAGTCACAATGTACATTGCCATGCAGTCTGCATGTAAACCAGAACATATGTCAACACAATGTCAACATGCATCTCCCCTTCACATTGCAGAGGGGCACACAACACCTCCAGCAGAGCACAGAAGGCAACATATCTGTTCTGCCGGAGAGGACCACCACACCGTCGACACAGACGCCCTACAATGCCCATGGATATCCCACGCAACCCACAACCAGGACCAGGGCAGACAAGCTACTCAGAGGAGAACACAGAGCCTGCAACAGACCACACAGCAGGAAGCACCCGCAAGCACATCTGGCTCACGACACTTCACCCACACACACAAGGCACCCCAATGCCAGGTGTCAGCATGCAAAAAGGAGGTGGCCCAACAGGTGTCGGTGGGTGCCGAAACCATGGAAGACGAACTAGAACACATACGTTGGTGTCTATCACCCTCAGGGACCACCCGCACCCCACAAAAGAGACCCACACTGCCTTAGAGACACATGCAGATGCACATTTACAGTACAGAACCACGCCCAGGGGCGCGCAAATAGCATTCACACACCCATGTTGGCCCTGTGTACTGCAGCCCTGACCACTCCCCTTACAAATTGAGTGGGTGACGACAAAGCTACATTTCCAAGCTCAAACCCGCTGCCTGCGGTGACATGTCTGCATCCGATGTACACAGCACAATGTAATGTCGTAGGGCCCTCATGCATACAACAATGCCACAGGGACACACGTAGACATGTTGTACTGGCTATGGGCAAGTGCGCCTGGCCCCTTTATTGGCATGGACACATGTACAGTGACGCCTGTGCTGGATGCGTGTAGGGTGAGTGCAAGCCAGCCCGCACGCAGTGCTTGGTGCGGACAACCACTTGAACAGTGGACACCAGTGCAACGGAAACTGAAAACACCTGCATGACAGAGTCAACTGCTGAGCAACATGGAGGGAGCCAGAGAATGTCCAGAGGTAACACAACATGCAAACAGAAGTGTCCGTGAGTTGCAGTGCACTGAGGTAAGGGCACCACAGCTGAGCACGCCCATGTGAAGAAAAAGTCTTGGAATGTGTCCCTTTGAAACATTCCTGATGCAGTTGCAGTGGGGTGTGTTAGACCTGCATCATCTTCCTCATCAGCGTCCCAGGTCTCCCACACTGCTTGAGGTGACATTGCTGTGCAACCTCTCCACAACACAAAACTCAATCAGTTACGGATGATGGCTTGCGGTGCACTAAGTCAGTGGCACCTGGAGTGCTGAGCAGGGTATCTGACTGATGATGGCATCCACGACAGGTGTGAGCAACTCATTATGTCCGTCAGGACCACCGTTTCGACTCTGGCAGATGGCGGTTGGTGGTGGTCCTGGTGGTGGTGGCATGTGCCTCCTGCGGTGATGCGACGTCCGGGTCGGTCAGGCCTTGATTTGATGTGTGAGCCCTGGTGGACCGCAGTTGAGGCCGGAGGCGGCAGATAGCGCAGGGCCACAGACACATGGCGTTGATGACCCTGTGGCCATCGCCTCAAAGGCCATCCAATATCTCAGAAGAAGTGGTCCCGGACCTGACCAGCACAGAGTTACTGGCCCCATATGCACAGCGGCCGGCACAGGCACCCTGCCACGGGACGGTGATTTGCGGTGCACTGAGGTAGGTCCACTCGCAGTGAGCGGGTCCTCATCGATGTCCTAGGTGAATGTGGCGTAGGCTTGCAGGGGACAGAGGAGGGTGTTCTCCAGGGCATGATGCGGAAGGTCTGATGTTATCAGGCAGCAGCAAATGGAGGAGTGGAAAGTGCCAGCCTCGTTTTCACCACCAATTCGGTATCAGCTACATGAGGATGAACACTAGCCCCTAGTCCATAGACTCAGACACCACCAATGTACGACCAGAGAGTGTCCATGAATGTCGGGTAACAGAGTTAGTGGCACCGGTGCTGAAAGGGGATGCAGTCTGCGATGATGCCGGTACACTGATATGAACTCCACCATCGCTAAATCAAGACTCTGTGACCTACTGGACCACAGTGTAGGCCGGAGGCAGCGGTCAGCAGTGGCCCACACCCACCTCGTTGGCTCGCGATGCACAGAGTTAGTGACACCAGGGCAGTTGTCGGTAGTGTTCGATCACCTTCGTAAGGATGATCCTGTTCTCTCCGGACTGTAATGCATCATCCTCATACACCTCTCCTTGCGTGCGAGAAGATGTATTCTGCCTTTGAATAATCAATGTTCAGTTCCAATTCTGTGAGCAGTAATCCGCGTAGGCCCGCAGAAAACGTGTGGTTGTAATGCTATGCACAGACTTGGTGGCACCACATCGAAGGGAGTATAGTAACATGAACTCTGCGTTAAATAATGTTCACTGCCATGGTGCAATCAAGACTCAGTTCCAAATGTGTGACCTACTTGACTGTGGTGTAGGCCGGAGGCGGCAGTAGAGTACGTCAACGAGAAAGGACTAAAGCGGGCCTCTGTCGTGGAGCCCGTGATGGTCTGAGGAGGCTGCCAAGTTCGTGGGCCTTGGGCTTGGAGCTTGCGCCTGCAGGTGATGGGCCCTCCGTGACACATGCCGGTGTCGGCAGGAGATCAGTGTGGCCTAGCAGCGCAGGGGCGGGTCTGATGGGTTCGGAGTCCAGCGGTCCGAGGTATGGCATGCACACAGGATGGCAGGCAACTCCGCACCCGAGGACAGTGTCCTCCACTGTCCACTACACTCCACACACCCATATCCATGTCACCATGGATATGGGTGTGTTCTGCATACTACGGTCTGTCCAGCACATCTTCGCCACTCTAGGCATTGTGTAGTTTCCCAATCATGGTTCTCCTGCATCCTTCACACATGCCTGGTTGCCACCTCTCCCCATATTCGGTTAGTGTGTGGCTGAGGTGCCATGGCGTTGATGGCTAATGTTCACAGCTTGCAGAGGTTACCATTGTGAGTTGTCTGGTGGGTGGGAATGTTGTTTTGCATGTTGTTTTTGTTTTTGTGATGTGTGCATTGCCAGAGTTGTGGGTTGCAAGGTTGTGGAGTTGAGGTGAGTGGGATGTTCATTTGGTACTTGCCAAGAGGCTGTGCATTTCTTTTTGTGCCATTCTGGGGACGCTGGTTGCTGATGGACTGTCAGAGGATGGAGGAATTGTGCACAGTGGCTGGGTATTTGGAGGCGCGATTGGTGAAGGTTCCACGGTGTTCGGTTGTTGCCTGCACATTGATGCGAGACGTGTGCTTTCTGTTGCGGCGATTGTGTGTTGGCAGGGGGCACCGTTATGACGTGTGCTGTGGATTGCCCACAGCTTGTGCGTGCATCCAGCTATGGCGTATGGTCCTTGCTTGGTCTCCAGCGGATCCTGCGCATTATGTTTGACATATGGGGACTGGAGTACCAGGCTGTGGTGAAGTCCAGGACAGGTGTGAGTGACATGGATGTGGCTGCCTCTGTGACTCCTCCGACTGTGGCGGGTGTTGGTTGGGGGGTACCAGGGGCCAACAGGTGCAGCATAGCCAGCAGCTTTGTGTGGGGTGGGATGTTGGTTGTTCGCTGTGTTGGTGCCGTCGGCTTGTTGGGCGTTGTTGGTCATGATGCATGCGATGGTTGTCTTTTTGAGCCTGTATTGGGCAATGACATTGTCAGGTGTTGGGTCTGTGAGGCTGGTGTGTTTCCTGGGGGTCCGCTGTCTTTGTCAGCGAAGCTTGGGTGGTGGTCCGGGAGGTGGTGTTCCGGGTGCTGTATGGGGTCCTGGGGGGGTGGCGGTGGGTGTTGTGGCCCTCTTGGGTGCCCGGGCCGCATGACCAGTGGCTCCATGGCATCTGCTGCCCTTCTGATGTGGCTGTGGGCTGTGCTCCCTTTTGTGGTGCAGGCTGGGGTCTAACTTGGCACCAGGTCAGAGCAGCTGTTATTTTCATGCTGCTAATGCGCCTTATTGCCTGTTTTGTCTTCTTATCGCAGTTCGGGCTGTTCGTTGTGAATGTTGTGAAGTCCCACTGTTCTCAAATCGGTTGTGCCAGTTTTAAGTTCCGTAGGAGTAATGCCTCCCCCCTACCGGTCCAGCTCCCTGTGTTGCCTCAATGGAGAGGCTTGCTGTACAACTGAATTATCAGCCCCCCGGCCGTGAAATGACTCAGCAACAAGCTAGATGCATTCCTCCCATCCTCAACTGTTCAGAAATAGTCAGGGCAGGAGTTTCATTACTCATGCTTTGAAGCCGATCATGCTCATCCTGGTTATCTGCCTGCGCCTCGAGGATATTCCCTTCTTTGGTGGATACTTTCTTGCTGCCGGGTGGCCCGCATCCCGAAAACATCCCTGGCTCTTAGAATTTGGGGCAAGATGGCGGCTGTGTGACTGTTGTGCGAGTCGCTCCCTCCCCCGTCGGCTATGTGGTGTTGGGCCTAGGGCCCACATCCCGGAAATAATAGACACAGGCACCAGGAGGAATACCGCAGTAACTGGCCATGAGCACATGCACTCGGGCTCTTTTATTGACGGGGCCACGTCACTCGTGACACCCGTGATGGATGGGTGTGGGGTGCAGTGTGTCCAGCCCTCGAGGGAGTGGCTGGGATTACAGCTTCCTGTGAGACACTAGAACGTGTCTCGCAGGACACTACATTCCTCCCCAACTTTATTGAAGGACAAACAAAAGTGTCAGTCCAACCTGTGGGGAAAAACAAACGGTTAATTAAATACCACAGGGTCCATCCGTCTCTCGAGTCAGGTGGCAGGACGACATCAGACATGGGCTGGTGAACTTGGCTCGCATCAGGACCTTCTCTGCAGACACCCGTACTTTAACCTGAAGGACTCAGGACACGACTGCTGGCTTGGAGGCGTCCGCTGCATACTGTCCGTTCGCTGACAGTGACATGTCTTGCATGGCTTCCTCTTGGCTGACGTCGGTGATGGCCTGTGGTGAGATCTAACAGTTCTTTTGGTGGGCTGCGTCATGACCATGGATGGAGTCTAACGTGAGAGTTCACGGAGGGGTTGCTGGACCGACTGTCCCTGTTGAACTACTTGGCTGTGACCGGTACCCTGTCAGTGGGGCAATGTCTCTTCTCGCTCTCCCGCCTGGGGAGGCCCGTCGTCGGAGTTGCTGCGGGACTATAGGAAGGCTGCACTTGAGCCGCTGCTTGTGTGCCGTCTGGGGGCAGCTGCAGGACCGCCGAGGAGCCGTTGCTTGGTCGCACGCACAACCCTCCCGGGTGGATGAGTCTTGGCCAAGACTTGCACTCGCTGCCGCGGTTCCGGTGTAGGCCAGGTTCACAGGTAGTTTTGGGTTCCAGTTAGTCGGCGTGTGTGGCAACGGTTTCGGACTCCAGTCCATCGGTACTCAGGGAGTGGTGCTTGACGCATGTGCCGATGGCTGGCGTGGTGATGGTTGCCAGCCATGTGGTGATTCAGAATGACAGGTGGTGGTGATTTGCTGAGAGTTCGGATGTCAAGATGGACCTGGGCAGCCATGTGCCTCCGCCTTGCTGATGTTGAGTGCCTGTGGCGGCTTAACACGTAGAGTGTGTTGACCCTCTCTTTCCTGGCTTGGGAGCCACTGCCGACTCCAGCTTGAGGCGGTGTGAGGACGGACACTCCGAGCAGATCTTCACCCGGGCATCTGTGGACAGGAGCAGGGATGCCACTTGACTCGGACTTCCGACACTTGGAAACGGCCGTTCACCTGGGGAGGCGTTGTGGAGAGACGCGGTTCGCGACTGCTGCGGCTTACATTCGGTTCTCCTGTGAGGCTGTGTCCAGGGACGGTGGTCTGCCTTGGTGGCTGTCGGATGTGTCAGGGTGAGCTCTTGGCTTGCTGTGAGTCCCTGGTCTACTCCTGTTGCTGGTCTGTTCAGTCTACCTGTGTTTATCCGGTTTTCAGGGTGACAGCGCTGTCACTCATCTTTCTTCGAGGGCGTTGCGCTTGGACCTCGAGGCGGCGCTGTCATGGCACCGGCTTCTGCTTTCGCTCCGGCACGCTCCTTGCTAGCTGGGCGATGTGACGTCCAGTCGCGTGTCGCTGGCGTTGGAGAGCCTGTTGCTGTGGCGGCCGCCACGTGGAGTGTGCGACTCCTTCCTTGCCTGTCGTGGGTCACCGCCGACTCCATCTTGAGGCTGTGTTGAGGAGGACACTGTGTCACGGACACTGACGCTTTCGGGCCGCTGCGGGTGCGACTCCTCTCTTGCCTGTTGTGGGTCATCGCCGACTCCATCTTGAGGCTGTGTTGAGGAGGACACTGTGTCGCTTTCGGGCCGCTGCGGGTGCGACTCCTTTCTTGCCTGTCGTGGGTCACCGCCGACTCCATCTTGAGGCAGTGTTGAGGAGGACCCTGTGTTGCTTTTTTTGGTGCGACTCCTCTCTTGCCTGTTGTGGGTCACCGCCGACTCCATCTTGAGGCTGTGTTGAGGAGGACACTGTGTCACGGACACTGTGTCGCTTTCGGGCCGCTGCGGGTGCGACTCCTTTCTTGCCTGTCGTGGGTCACCGCCGACTCCATCTTGAGGCAGTGTTGAGGAGGACCCTGTGTTGCTTTCAGCCCACTGCGGGGCTTCGCTGGTGCAGTGGGGACGTGGTCGCTCTCTGTGCTGCGTTCAGCTGTGTTTCTGTGTTGAGATGTCTCGTTCTTGGATGCTTTCTTCTGGCATTCGAGGTGTTGTGGTTGGCGATTGTGCCTGTTCACCAGTAGGGCGGGTGATGCGACCTCTTCACTGGCGTTGGCTTTGGGCAGCCATGTGTGTGGTGCACGCTCTGCACCTGTCTTTCTTGTGCTGTTTCTGGGGGCAGCTCCTGTGAGACGTTGCTGTCTTGGCTGGCTGTCCACTCTTGCTAGTGGGGTTGTCTTTGGTGTTGCTGCTTGAGTTCAGTCAGCGCTTACTTGGGCTGGAGAAGCTTCGGGCTTCTTGGGGGCCCTTGGTGATGTGCAACCGTCTCTTCGCTTTGAAAGTCTTGGTGGCCTAGTGAGCCATGTGGTGCACCAATCATCCGTCGGAGCTATGCTAGTTCTGCTACTCGTGCGTGTCACAACAGTGTTGGGTCCACTGTAGTGCTGATGCTGTAGTGGGTGTTGTGGTCTGGCTTGGGCGGCCAGTCTGTGTCTTGGACTTCTTGGGGTTTTTGTTTGGGCAGGGAGGCATTTGCACTGCCAGCGTTGTGTGTGCTGTGGTGAGGTACTGTTTCGTGCAACCCCCTTAGAAGCACTGTGGTATATGTCCAGGTGCTGTGTCAGCTTGCGGCCACTGCAGAGTCAGGCTGGGGCGATAATGCAGGCATGTGTGGCCGTGCGCCGTGTTGGTGGGACCCTGTCTTCACAGGATGTTCTCTCCTGTCTGGCTCTTCCCTGCAGTGATTCGTACTGCCACTTGGACGCCAGCTTTCCTCTTCTCCAGGGTTGTGTCTACCTGTGGCCACGGTGTGGGAGCTGGGAATACTGAGTGAGCCACTTGGAGTTAGGGTGAAGTGATCTGCATCCGCTACTTGTGTGGGTGTCTGCAGCATTCCTCACCGCTCAGCCTTGTTCTTATGCCTGGGGTCCACTGGCTTCAGCAGTTCTGTGGGTGCACTGGTTTGGGCCTTTCTGCCACGATGAATTTCACGTTCTGATGATTTGTACTGCAGGCTGTTTCTTCCTTATGCTCTGGGTTGTGGTGGCTGCAGTACTGCAGGTGGCCACCGGGTGGCAGTGCAGCACTCCGTTTGTGCCGGTCCTGACGTTCATTCGTTCAACTGCGGCCTGTGCTGCTCCTACGTGCCTGCGACGCGGTGAGGCTACCTTGTGGGCTGTAGTTCGTCTGTGGAGGTAGGTGGGACCGTTTTGCCACAGGGAGAGGCAGGGGTTGCTGGACAGGGTGCAGGGTGGTAAACTGGGCGGTGCTGCAGGCTCTTCCTCGTGGGCTGTTTCTCCTTCACCAGGCCTTTCGAGCTTTTGCGGGGAACTGTGGAGCAGCGCTGCTGGTGTCCCTCCTGATTTTGTTTTTGTGCGCTGCGGGGCCAGGGAAGGTCGGTGTGGGGGCGCAGACGTGTCCCACGCGGCTGTTGCAGCCTCTCTCCTGCTGAAGGCCTGCTGTAGAGACAGATGCCCGTGCGATGTGGCAGTAGGTGTCCCGTTCTTTGTTTTCCTTGGTGCAGCTGTCCAGGTGCGTCCGAGGGAGTATTGCGGCTTTACGTGCGGCTGGGAGCCGGGTAAACTGGTGGGCATTGTTGCTTGCTATCATGGGGTGATTGCGTATGACTGCAGACCTCGTGTGGGGTGCTATGACAGGGGCGGTTCCACGTTGCGCTAGTTGGTGTGCCGTTATTCACTTGATCCCGGCGGCTGAAATGCATTTAATTTCATTGGTGTGAAAACGGGGTAATGGGACGTTTACGCTGTGCGGCTTCTCCCTGTCCGATGATGCAAACGGCCCCGGCCGCAGGCTGGTGCGGTCGGTGCTGGTGTTGATCACGCTCCCTCTCCCCCTGGTGTAGGCACAACACAAGCCTGTGGATGCCTGCTTGCATGGGTATCCAGAGAGTCTGAGTACCGGGCGCCTCTCGCGGAGCGCTGGAAGAGGCAAATCTCCTTGAGTCTGTCTGCTTTCTTGGCTACTGACCTTCCTCTGTCTGGCTGGCCAGCATCCAGGCTTCAGCGGCAGCAGTGTGAGGGTGCTTGCAGGCGTCTGCCAGGACCTCCTCCGTGACACTGATTCAGGTACTGGGCGGCAATTCCGGCTTTGGGTGGCCTTTCCTTCCCTTTTTGCACGGCCACGGCTCTCATGCTGGCACTGGGTATGTGTGAGCCAGCGTGCTGGCACCGCTACTCCTCTCGGGTCTCGATAGCGGCGGTCGGGTGACCCGAGGGGCTCAGCTCCCTCCTCAGACATGGGTGGTTGCACACAGCTCGCTGGGGGTACCGCTTGCCGGGTTCATTTACTCCCCCACGAGGAACAAAGAAACAGAGTGGCAGGCATGCGGGGTGAGCTACCCGCCTCGTCGCCAGTGTGGTGTTGGGCCTAGGGCCCACATCCCGGAAATAATAGACACAGGCACCAGGAGGAATACCGCAGTAACTGGCCACGAGCACGTGCACTTGGGCTCTTTTATTGACGGGGCCACGTCACTCGTGACACCCGTGATGGATGGGTGTGGGGTGCAGTGTGTCCAGCCCTCGAGGGAGTGGCTGGGATTACAGCTTCCTGTGAGACACTAGAACGTGTCTCGCAGGACACTACAGGCTAAAGATGTCAGGACTTTACTAATAGGAAATATATCGCTGGAATTGGAATCGGGCAGCTCACTAGACGTCTTGCATACCTGGTGACGGACACTCTCTGCAAGCTCTTCATCCACATGGGTGCCGGCTCGACCTTGTGCAGGATGCCTCCGAAAAACACCAAACCCTTCAAGGACCGAGCGGAGGGGGGTGCGACGGCTGCGACTGGGGGCCCGCGAGGTTTGCCTTCATCCCAGAAGATGCCGACGGCCGTAAAGGCAAAGACGCTACTCCCCTGGTGTGCAGCGAGAATGAGGCGGAGACCAGTGGCAGACGCCAGACGCGGGAGCAGCGTCCCATGGAGACAGGGAAACCAAGGCAACCAACAGTTGCAGACAGATTTTCATTGCATATCACAAGCAAGCACCAGTCGGAGGTATTCTGCATTGCTGTGATATGTACACACTTGATTCATTCTCTTAAATTAATTGTACAATTCACAGAAATATTTTTTTAATGCTCTTGTCTAAAATGTACCCAGCATAAGTAAAATGCTGTGCTGAGCTCAGAAATAGGATAAGTATATCAAGGACTTGGGTGCCAATTACGATCCTGTAAAAACCGGGTACGAACCATCGGACGGAGCATATTCTCCGTCCGACGCTTACCCGGTCGTCAAAATTTACAAACATGGAATTACGATTCGCACGGGAACACCATTTCCGTACGAATCGTAAAAAACCCCGACCGAACAAAATACACCTACAAATGCGATCCGGGAAAGCGCCGACCTGACGTCGGGACGCTCGCAGCCTGCCATTCACGAACCAGGAATTACGATTCGCACCGACGTCATCCCGCACGGTGAATATTTTCCGGCTGCCAAAAACTGCCGGGAAATCAGGACGACGCGAACAAGGACTACCAGTACGCGACGGACAGACAGGACGACGCGAACAAGGAGGACCAGTACGCGACAGGACGACGCGAACATGGAGGACCAGTACGCGACGGACAGACAGGACGACGCGAACAAGGAGGACCAGTACGCGACGGACAGACAGGACGACGCGAACAAGGAGGACCCGTACGCGACGGACAGACATGGACCCGAACCTACGTGTCATCCCGGCCCTCATAGCAGTCGACCTCCTCTACAGGTTCGGACGCAGATGCCGCAGAAGGTCAGAACAACTAAGGGAGGGGGGAAAGTGGGGTGGGGTGGGGGTGGCAGGACCAGGGCAGGCCACAAACCCCCCACCAAAGTCACACAGCACACATGCCCTGGACATACCTGACTCCCATGCCCTGGTCACTACGAGGGGGTGGGGGCGTGTCCAGCTAAGCCAGCGACCGCCACAACGGAAGTCCGTCACGACGCGAACCGGCAACACAACCAGACAGGTACGTCCCGTACCCATGCCTGAAGAGCGTGGGTACGAGTCGTACCACGCCCACACCCACGTCACCCCAACAATGGCGGGACGGCCCTTACCCACGTGGCAAAGGCCTGGGTACGGGCCGCACAAGCATCACATAGCGTGGGGACAGATATGTACGGACCCTACCCCCACCCCGTATGCATGGAGCGTACCCCCACCCCAACAGTGTAAGTACGACCCGTACCCACACCCGCGTACATATGGAGCGTACCCCCACCCCAACAGTGTAAGTATGACCCGTACCCCCACCCGCGTACGTATGGAGCGTACCCCCACCCCAACAGTGTAAGTACGACCCGTACCCCCACCCGCGTACGTATGGAGCGTACCCCCACCCCAACAGTGTAAGTACGACCCGTACCCCCACCCGCGTACGTATGGAGCGTACCCCCACCCCAACAGTGTAAGTACGACCCGTACCCACACCCGCGTACGTATGGAGCGTACCCCCACCCCAACAGTGTAAGTACGATCCGTACCCCCACCCGCGTACGTATGGAGCGTACCCCCACCCCAACAGTGTAAGTACGACACGTACCCCCACCCGCGTACGTATGGAGCGTACCCCCACCCCAACAGTGTAAGTACGACCCGTACCCCCACCCGCATACGTATGGAGCGTACCCCCACCCCAACAGTGTAAGTACGACCCGTACCCCCACCCGCGTACGTATGGAGCGTACCCCCACCCCAACAGTGTAAGTACGACCCGTACCCACACCCGCGTACGTATGGAGCGTACCCCCACCCCAACAGTGTAAGTACGACCCGTACCCCCACCCGCGTACGTATGGAGCGTACCCCCACCCCAACAGTGTAAGTACGACACGTACCCCCACCCGCGTACGTATGGAGCGTACCCCCACCCCAACAGTGTAAGTACGACCCGTACCCCCACCCGCGTACGTATGGAGCGTACCCCCACCCCAACAGTATAAGTAAGACACGTACCCTCACCTCGAATGCATGGAGCGTACCCTCACCCCAACAGTGTAAGTACGACACGTACCCCCACCTCGAATGCATGGAGCGTACCCACATCCGTGTATGTCATGAGCGTACATATTGTGAAATTGGAGAGGTGGGTGCAGAGTCCTCCCAGCAGTGCCCTGAGACAGGAGGGGTGGGTGCAGAGTCCTCCCAGCAGTGCCCAGAGACAGGAGGGGTGGGGGCCTATCACTCCCAGCAGTGCCCAGACACAGGAGGGGTGGGTGCAGAGTCCTCCCAGCAGTGCCCAGTCACAAGAGTGGTGTGTGCAGAGTCCTCCCAGCAGTGCCCAGAGACAGGAGGGGTGTGTGCAGCGTCCTCCCAGCAGTGCCCAGAGGCAGGAGGGATGTGTGCAGAGTCCTCCCAGCAGTGCCCAGAGACAGGAGGGGTGGGTGCAGAGTCCTCCCAGCAGTGCACAGACACAGGAGGGGTGGGGGCCTATCACTCCCAGCAGTGCCCTGAGACAGGAGGGGTGGGTGCCTATCACTCCCAGCAGTGCCCTGAGACAGGAGGGGTGGGTGCAGAGTCCTCCCAGCAGTGCCCAGAGACAGGAGGGGTGGGGGCCTATCACTCCCAGCAGTGCCCAGACACAGGAGGGGTGTGTGCAGAGTCCTCCCAGCAGTGCCCAGTCACAAGAGTGGTGTGTGCAGAGTCCTCCCAGCAGTTCCCAGACACAGGAGGGGTGTGTGCAGAGTCCTCCCAGCAGTGCCCAGAGGCAGGAGGGGTGTGTGCAGAGTCCTCCCAGCAGTGCCCAGACACAGGAGGGGTGTGTGCAGAGTCCTCCCAGCAGTGCCCAGAGGCAGGAGGGGTGTGTGCAGAGTCCTCCCAGCAGTGCCCAGACACAGGAGGGGTGTGTGCAGAGTCCTCCCAGCAGTGCCCAGAGGCAGGAGGGGTGTGTGCAGAGTCCTCCCAGCAGTGCCCTGAGACAGGAGGGGTGGGTGCAGAGTCCTCCCAGCAGTGCCCTGAGACAGGAGGGGTGGGGGCCTATCACTCCCAGCAGTGCCCAGAGACAGGAGGGGTGGGTGCCCATCACTCCCAGCAGTGCCCATGGAACGCAAAGGGTGGAGTAGTCACAGATACCATGCCCACAAATGTCAGTCAGGTGCACAAAGACCCTGCAGTACATGTACCACATGTGTGCGAGGCTGGGAGTATACGCATGCATAGCGCAGAAAAGAAAACATGTACACATGAAGTCATGTCAATAGGCCACATACACAAGTACAATGACTACCAAGGATGCCACGAATGATGCAGGTGGAGACATCGCTCAGCATGCATGTGCAAAGGTGAAGGACTACGTCACACACCCAGCTAATGGACACACAGCTCGGTGCCAAAGTCAGGGGACACCCTGCAGGGAAGAAGTCAGGGTACACAGAGGAAGGAATACACCTTGGGACAATTGCAACATGCAGCAACTGCTTACATGAATGGAGAAAGGTAGCTAACACCGTGTGATGGCACACAGATCCCAGGGTCCCCCCTATGAGCAGCACACTACTACATTTCCCACACACCCAACACATGACCAACACCCACAACCATGTAGCAGCCCCACCAACAGCAATGCCAGCAATGCAGGAGTGTTCCAAGGGCAAAAAATAAATAGCTTTATTCAGCATGAGCAAAAAACTAGTATGACGTAAGTCCAATATTAACAAAGGCCATAGGGCAGTCCAGGAGTCCCAGCTGGATGGGGGACACAGTGGGATGCGTGTCTGCTTGCCTGCACAGTTACAATCCGTTGTCTTCCACAGGGGTGAGGGCATCATGTGGGGGGAAGAAACAGGCACCGCAGGGACAAGAGGGTGAAGGGTAGGCATTGTGGGTGCAGGGATGGAGGACTCCACCACAGGGGGTGGGGCAGGGCCAAAGGCGGAGGCCAGGATCTCGCTGCACACCTTAGCAAGGTCCTCCAGGGACTCCCCTGCACCCGAAGGAACCACAGGCCCCAAGGAGGGGGGGGGGTCAGAGGGATGGGTCGCAGCGCCACTGGGGGAGGGTGTGGACAGGGGGGGGACTCAACCACCCTGACCGAGGACTTCCTTGACCGCTTGCGTGGTGGCGTCACTGTGGGGCTCAGGGACAGAGCGGCCATGAAGGAGTCTTTGGGGGAGATGTGGCCAGGAGAGCTGAGGGGAGGGGATTTGGAGGGAGTGGATTGGGTGGAATGCGGACTCCCACTCTGGCTGCGTGTCACACGTTTGCCCCCCGACCCAGTGGGTGTGCCTACTGCACCCTGTGTGTGCGTGTCAGGAGGTGTGCGGCGGACCTTCCCTGCTGGTGTGGTGCCTGTGTCTGTTGTGGTGGGTGCATGCTTACGTCTGGGTGTATGTGGGACAGGCATGGGAGTGGGAATTGTGGAAGGAGCAGGGGTAGGGGGTGGGACGTAGCGCTGCAGGAGACCCACTGCTGCAGTCAGTGTGGAGTCTCATGGACCTCAGCAAGTTGCGTTGGTCAGCCTGCGATGAATGAATGCCCTCCAAGTATGCCTCCATGTTGTTGAGGACCTGGCTGTGGGCATGGAGGACATTAAGGATCGCAGTCTGACCAATCTGCAACTGCCGCTGGATGTCCACAGACTCAGCATTGGCGGAAGCAGTGGAGACAGGGGCAGGGGGTGCGGTGCCTGGCAGGAAGGAGACATGTGGTGACCGGGCACGTTGGGAAGGGACACGAGCACGTGGGAGGTGGCTGATGCCAATGGAGGGGGCGGTGCCAGATGTAGGGCTGCTGTCAGATGGTGGTGCAGCCACCGCCCACTCGGAGAGATCATCCTCGGACCCGTCAGCTTCATACTCTGTTGTGCCAGTCGACAGGTCCCCGGGTTCACTCTCCTCCGCCTCAGTCCCACTCGAAGTGCCAGCCCCGATGTCACCGCTGGCATTGGTGCTCGGTCCCTCCGCGCCGTCTGTGTCCATGTCTCCCTCCGTGTCCCCCGACGATGCTGTGGGCAGGGTGAAGAGACAGAAATTAATCATACACCTGTATACATATGTCACATGAGTCAAATCTACGTAGGTTACAGTGCATAGCCTGAAACAAAGGATGAGTTACAACTACAAAACAAGGTACATACGTAGGCCCTGCAAGACACAGTTGTGTGACCCACCATGCCATGGAAAAACTATGGAGAGCATGACACAATAGCAAATGAGATGACATGGTATTCTGACTGAGGAGCAAGGCCCTGGGGACAATACAGCACTGCATTTGCACCACACAGCGTGGCAGGAAATTGGGATGAGCAGGGACCAAAGCCAGGAACTAGAGGCACATGCAGCATAGGTAATACTGAGAACATGCCCACCCTGACTGGCACGCTGCACCTTGAGTGTATGTCCAGACAAACATCACACACTGGCCAGTCCGAGCAAGGAGATGACAGGTCTTGACATGTAGGCCATGCCCGCCCCACCCACCCCCTACATGAGACACATCTGTGGAGACACAGGAAGCACTTACATCTCTTAGTCTGGGTGAAATACACATGGGATGCAACAATTCAAGATTGCACACCAAATACCCAAGGTGCGCCTGTCCTAATAATAATCTACAAATGGGCATCATCAGATGATTGCAACAAGACACACAGGCAATGGCCACCGTGAGTATGTACTTTGAAAATCAGGTCAGGCTGGACAGTGGACACTTGTAATACATTTCACGTCAAGAAACATGGTGCCAGGGGACAATGGCACAGAGCACAACCTATGCTGTAGACACAGAGATTGTCGACATTCTCGGATTACACACATGATACCTAGGAAAAGATGCCCCTGGGGACAGTAGTGGCCACACAACTCCATGCTCCTGAATGGGAATGACTGCAACACACGCTAACATCCCTGCACTATGCCTAACGCACACTCATGCACATCATGTCACAGGCCACCACATGGGACATGCCTGCTGGAAGGCCTGGCACTCGAGAGATTAACTCCCATGTCTGGACTCAGCATTAGTGCCAACTGACATGGAACCCACAAGTCCAGAACTGGACAGGGCACAGGCAAGGTCACAAAACCTGTTACACACCACCCCCACACATGATGCTGCAGGCATTGTACACTTGGAGAAGGTGTCAGGCTACATAACCTTGTGATGGAGTGACTACACACAGACCAGGGAACACATTGCAAGGAGGGGAAGGGAGGCAGGAGAGCACTGCAATACTGTGGGGAACAGGATCTGCACAGCACCATAAACCCTGGAAGTGTATCCATGGAACAGTGCACTTACAAATGCTGGTGAAACACAACAAACACACACATGTACCTACCCCCTTCCGGCTGCTGCATGTCCTGTAGACGCCTGTCCAAGTCAGGAAAGACCACCGCCAGCACACGTTTCTGGATGTGGGAGAGACGGCGGCGCCCGCGGTTCTTGTGGCTCTCAGGTGAGTCCCCCAGCAGGACCCGTGCGATCCTCCGCGTCCAGCACCGGATATCCTGCCAGCGTTTCCTCACCTGGGACAGGTGCCGCCTCCGACCATCCGCACTCCTCACGGCGCTGACGGCGTCCAGCCATATCTGCTCCTTGGCAGAGGCGACTACCTGTGAGGATGAACAAGTGACACTACATCAATACACCTTGCACATGTCACGGGGACACAGATTAGAACACATTTGCTGTTTACAACAAGGCATAGTGTGCATCCAACGCATTGCAACTTTGTCATAGGGACATGATCCTGTGGGGGAAGGCCAAAAGCAGTACGTGCCATTGAAAGGACACAGGTGGAATGAGGGCAACTACACAATCAATGAGCCAGGCTCACACTGTGCATCACACCCACCCCTCCTGTCTCAGGGCACTGCTGGGAGGACTCTGCACCCACCCCTCCTGTCTCAGGGCACTGCTGGGAGGACTCTGCACCCACCCCTCCTGTGACTGGGCACTGCTGGGAGTGATAGGCCCCCACCCCTCCTGTCTCAGGGCACTGCTGGGAGGACTCTGCACCCACCCCTCCTGTCTCAGGGCACTGCTGGGAGTGATAGGCCCCCACCCCTACTGTCTCAGGGCACTGCTGGGAGTGATAGGCACCCACCCCTCCTGTCTCAGGGCACTGCTGGGAGTGATAGGCCCCCACCCCTCCTGTCTCAGGGCACTGCTGGGAGGACTCTGCACCCACCCCTCCTGTCTCAGGGCACTGCTGGGAGTGATAGGCACCCACCCCTCCTGTCTCAGGGCACTGCTGGGAGTGATAGGCACCCACCCCTCCTGTCTCAGGGCACTGCTGGGAGTGATAGGCCCCCACCCCTCCTGTCTCAGGGCACTGCTGGGAGGACTCTGCACCCACCCCTCCTGTCTCAGGGCACTGCTGGGAGGACTCTGCACCCACCCCTCCTGTGACTGGGCACTGCTGGGAGTGATAGGCCCCCACCCCTCCTGTCTCAGGGCACTGCTGGGAGGACTCTGCACCCATCCCTCCTGTCTCAGGGCACTGCTGGGAGTGATAGGCACCCACCCCTCCTGTCTCAGGGCACTGCTGGGAGTGATAGGCACCCACCCCTCCTGTCTCAGGGCACTGCTGGGAGTGATAGGCCCCCACCCCTCCTGTCTCAGGGCACTGCTGGGAGTGTTAGGCCCCCACCCCTCCTGTCTCAGGGCACTGCTGGGAGTGATAGGCCCCCACCCCTCCTGTCTCAGGGCACTGCTGGGAGGACTCTGCACCCACCCCTCCTGTCTCAGGGCACTGCTGGGAGGACTCTGCACCCACCCCTCCTGTGACTGGGCACTGCTGGGAGTGTTAGGCCCCCACCCCTCCTGTCTCAGGGCACTGCTGGGAGGACTCTGCATCCACCCCTCCTGTCTCAGGGCACTGCTGGGAGTGATAGGCACCCACCCCTCCTGTCTCAGGGCACTGCTGGGAGTGATAGGCACCCACCCCTCCTGTCTCAGGGCACTGCTGGGAGTGTTAGGCCCCCACCCCTCCTGTCTCAGGGCACTGCTGGGAGTGATAGGCCCCCACCCCTCCTGTCTCAGGGCACTGCTGGGAGGACTCTGCACCCACCCCTCCTGTCTCAGGGCACTGCTGGGAGGACTCTGCACCCACCCTCCTGTGACTGGGCACTGCTGGGAGTGATAGGCCCCCACCCCTCCTGTCTCAGGGCACTGCTGGGAGGACTCTGCACCCACCCCTCCTGTCTCAGGGCACTGCTGGGAGTGATAGGCCCCCACCCCTACTGTCTCAGGGCACTGCTGGGAGTGATAGGCACCCACCCCTCCTGTCTCAGGGCACTGCTGGGAGTGATAGGCCCCCACCCCTACTGTCTCAGGGCACTGCTGGGAGTGATAGGCACCCACCCCTCCTGTGACTGGGCACTGCTGGGAGTGATAGGCCCCCACCCCTCCTGTCTCAGGGCACTGCTGGGAGTGATAGGCCCCCACCCCTCCTGTCTCAGGGCACTGCTGGGAGTGATAGGCCCCCACCCCTCCTGTCTCAGGGCACTGCTGGGAGGACTCTGCACCCACCCCTCCTGTCTCAGGGCACTGCTGGGAGGACTCTGCACCCACCCCTCCTGTGACTGGGCACTGCTGGGAGTGTTAGGCCCCCACCCCTCCTGTCTCAGGGCACTGCTGGGAGGACTCTGCATCCACCCCTCCTGTCTCAGGGCACTGCTGGGAGTGATAGGCACCCACCCCTCCTGTCTCAGGGCACTGCTGGGAGTGTTAGGCCCCCACCCCTCCTGTCTCAGGGCACTGCTGGGAGTGATAGGCCCCCACCCCTCCTGTCTCAGGGCACTGCTGGGAGGACTCTGCACCCACCCCTCCTGTCTCAGGGCACTGCTGGGAGGACTCTGCACCCACCCTCCTGTGACTGGGCACTGCTGGGAGTGATAGGCCCCCACCCCTCCTGTCTCAGGGCACTGCTGGGAGGACTCTGCACCCACCCCTCCTGTCTCAGGGCACTGCTGGGAGTGATAGGCCCCCACCCCTACTGTCTCAGGGCACTGCTGGGAGTGATAGGCACCCACCCCTCCTGTCTCAGGGCACTGCTGGGAGTGATAGGCCCCCACCCCTACTGTCTCAGGGCACTGCTGGGAGTGATAGGCACCCACCCCTCCTGTGACTGGGCACTGCTGGGAGTGATAGGCCCCCACCCCTCCTGTCTCAGCGCACTGCTGGGAGTGATAGGCCCCCACCCCTCCTGTCTCAGGGCACTGCTGGGAGACATCAGGCATTCCCCCCCCTGGGACCCCCCCTACAGTACATAGCATGTGTGTCACACCTGGACACAATGGCAGAAGTCACAGTCACTAAAAAGGGACACAGTCTGTGCCAGTGGACACTGCACTCACCTGATAACCTGGTCGCCCATACAGCATGGGGTACCATGGGAGGGTCACATCCACCAAAGCCATGTTCTCCTCCAGGGTGAATGGCTGTGACCTCTCCACAGCCCTTGACATGGTTCCAGGGAATCAGTAGCAGCAGCTGGGTCGTGGAATACAAAGATGTGCAGGCAAGTGCTCCCTCATGGGACCTGGCTGCCTTATATCTGCCTTGCTGGCCCATCTCATACACAGGAGTACAGAGTGATTGGTCACTCACATTTGCATCCTATGTTTCCTCCAATCCCTTCAAACCTAGCAGTCTGTGGGTTCTCTATCGGTTTTATTCTCCTGCATGATGTCAGCCCCACAAACACATTGCAACAAAGTAGATTAATTCCAACTGACTTCTGCTGTGCACCTTCCAGAACAAATTCAAAATTTGAACTTGGTCTCCATGACAACCAGCATGCATGTAGGCCTTAATACTTGTCCCTCATGTGTCCCCTATGTAATTTGGAGCTTCACACACAGGTACGGTGCGTTCCGGGGCCCTAGGGCACCCCAAATGCATTGCAACGGCCCGTACACGCGTGCCTACGTTCACTATCACTATGGGTGTCCTCGCGTATGCGTACTCGTAGTGGTACGGGCCATACACACGCCTGTACGCTCCCTATCACTATGGGTGTCCTCGCGTATGCGTACTCGTAGTGGTACGGGCCGTACACACGCCTGTACGCTCCCTATCACTATGGGTGTCCTCGCGTATGCGTACTCGTAGTGGTACGGGCCGTACACACGCCTGTACGCTCACTATCACTACGTGTACGCATACGCGAGGACACCCATAGTGATAGGGAGCGTACAGGCGTGTGTACGGCCCGTACCACTACGAGTACGCATATGCGAGGACACCCATAGTGATAGGGAGCGTACAGGCGTGCGTACGGCCCTACCACTATGGGTGTTCTTGCGTATGCGTACACGTAGTGTTAGGGAGCGTACAGGCGTGCGTACGGCCCTACCACTATGGGTGTTCTTGCGTATGCGTACTCGTAGTGGTACGGGCCGTACACATGCCTGTACGCTCGCCATCACGATGGGTACACATACGGCAGCACTCCCATAGTGATATGGGAATGTACACTGGCCCTCTTAGCAGCAGTACGGCGGTTTTCACACATCACAGTGGTGACAGGCGGCACACAGGTAGGGATAGGGCGGACATACTTGTCCATGGATGGACATACTTGTCCATGAATGGACATCAAGGCATCGTCTGTGCATTACTACATGTGTGGGGCACAGGAGTGACGGGCTGTGATGTGGAACATTACTCCTGAGTCGAGAAGGCACCAGATGTATGATGAGATGTGTACAGATGTACTGTGTGGCGGTGCAATGTGTGCCAGGCATGCCCTTGACTCCTTTGACATGTGTGCATGTCGTACTGCACACTTGGGGTGAGCGTCACTGGCATGGCACGGACACCAACACACGGAAGTGTCCCCTGATGCCCGGTACAGGGGTTACCACACCTGACTTGTCACTACCCACGGTGCACAATGTGACTATGTCATGTATGTGTGGGGGCTTCCCATCAGGTTGATGTTGGAGCACCCTCAAAAGCTGCAGCTGTTGCAGCAACCAACATGTGTCTGTGTGTAGATTGACATTGCACACTGTTCCGCACACCATGCCACATGTGGTATCGGATGTGAGGTGCACATGTATGCATGGGACACGGAGTAGCGTGACAAGGACATGTCTGCATCCTCACAATGAATGTGTGGTGAGTCATGACATGTGCACCTTCATGGCAAGGTGTGTGGGCTGTCCTAGTGTAATGTCATGTGACCTGTGGCTCTAGTGTTCCGCTACCAGTCTCTGCAATCGGCATCCTACTTCTGCTGATGTGTGGGCGTATGTCACTCCTGTCTTGCGTCTGGCTGTTCACTTGCACTGGGACACAGCTATTCCCATGGCATGGCATGGGGAGGTTCTCAATCTCCGTGTGTAGCTGGGTCTTGGTAGGAGTGTCACCTTGCATCCATACGTGTCCTGGACATGTAGCACATTCCTGACTCCCTATGTAGCATATGTGTATTGACAGATTAACATGTGCTCAGTACATATGAATTGTTGTCGTAGTGCACTCACTCTTCCTTGTCACTTCCAAATTACTGCAGAGCGCCGCCTCTTGCCCGACCAATTCCGGACTTGGCTGCCATGCGGGAGAATGACAGCATCCGGTGCTACCGCTTCCCCCAACCGTTGATTCTGGAGTTGACGGCGAGACTGGCACCACACCTGCAACCGCAGCACAGGTATCCTACGTCACTGACACCCCAGCTGAAGGTAATGGCTGCCCTACATTTTCTTGCCACGGGTACCTTTCAATATACCATAGCTCATGTTGGTGGCATGTCCCAGAGCATGTTCTGCCGTGTGCTGCATGATTTCTTAGAGGCCATGTTGATTCACCTGGATGACTTCATCAAGTTCCCAACCCCTGAACAGTTGACTGCGGTCAAGCGTGGATTCTATGCCCTGGGAGGGATGCCCCATGTCATTGGGTCCATAGATGGGACACATGTAGCTTTGGTACCACCACACGCACGGGAGGTGGCGTACCGCAATCGGAAGCACTACCACTCCATCAATGCCCTTGTGGTGTGTCAGTCCAACATGGTGATTTCACATGTCTGTGCTCGTTTTCCAGGATCAGCACACGATGCCTACATCATGAGGCGTAGCAGGATGCCTGAAATGATGATGCAGCTGCGCAACGAAAGAGCATGTGTTGTTGGTGGGTACAGTCTGTCTGTCCTATATTTTGCATAGCCTACCAGCACGACCGCTTCACCACTTCTAACGATGTCCATGTGCTTCCCATGTAGGGGACGCTGGCTATCCCAACATGCCATGGCTGCTCACACCTCTCCACAACCCCATCACGCCGGCCCAGCTCCGCTACAACACCGCCCATGGCCGGACAAGGCGAGTGATAGAGAGGACGTTTGGCCTGCTGAAGAGCCGATTTCGGTGCCTCCACAAGACCGGCGGCACGCTCCCATATGCCCCTGCGAAGGTCTGCAAAATCTTCATGGTCTGCTGCATGCTGCACAACATGGCAGTTGAGAAAGCTGTGCCACTCATCCTGGATCAACATGACGAGGACCATCCACCCGTGGAGGACGAAGGGCTTGGCAATGGGCTAGTGATGTGGAGGATGTGGAGCCGCAAGAGGACATCCGGACTCGGCTCATACGCGACTTCTTTGCTAAGTGGTGAGTATCAGTGTCTGAGTGTGCACGCATTGGTCCCCGTGTGGCATGTGTTGTGATGTGTGTCTCCACCTGCATGTATGGCACGTGAGTCAGAGGTGTGTGTGGGTGTGTCACTGGAGTGATGGTGCCAGTGATGGTTGTATTTCCCCAGTCATAATTGTGACCTAGCATGTTGTCATCCATACATGTGTCAAGTAAATGCAAATGCAAGTGGCTGTGCTTTTTGTGGCTGACTTCTTGTGTGTCTCTCTTCCCCAGGTACTTGCGCATGCCGTCTGCTGGTTGCATTGTTGGGGCACTGCTATTCCTCATGGACACGTCATCGTGGGCTGACTCAGCGTTACAGGCACGGACACGTTTGGAAGTCTCCATAGGGTAAGGGATGCATCAGGGGTGTATTGGGTGTGGCAGTTGTTCACGATGTATGCACACTGCCCCTGTCAATGTTTGGTTCCTCTGCAGCCATGTAGCATCACCATGGGACACGACATGCAGCTGTGTACACCTGAATAGATGGTCTGCCTGGTTGACAGTCATCAGTGATGGGATAGTGGATTGTGATGATGGCATCAATGTGTGTGACACTGCCCTCGGACACATGGTGTGGGACTTCCACATCAGCGGATCAATGGTGTATGGCAGTCTCTCCGTGAGCAGCTGTGGGTGTTTCGCTGTTAGCCGACAATTGTGTGCCAGTTCCATGGCTAACACACATTTGTGCTGCAGAAGGGGGGTGCCAGTGTTGGACCCACATGTTACTCCACAAGATGTGTTCATGTGTACTTCAAGTTGCCTCTGCAATCCCGAAAACATGACTAATAAAGGTGTCCCTATGCCTCCGAGGTGCCTCTTCTCAGTCAATGCTGGTGTGTTGCCACGGTGCATCCAGCATGTCTGGCATGGTTTTCCCTGATAGTGGCTATGTGTCGATGTGTCGAGTAGCAAGATGCAAGCTGTGTGTGTGGGCTGAGACTGTGTATTGGGCATGATGTCCATGACTGTGTGGGTATTGTGACATGTGCCATCCCCATGCATCCAACGTTGGCCAGGCCCCCATTCTCTGCATCCACCGGACTCAAGCTTGCAGGACATGGTTCTGCCACCTGTCTACACATACCTGGGTGCCCCCCAGGACACTGGACATGATCCCAGACCTCTGCGCATGACTGTTGCTGTACTCAATGTGTCTGTCAGCACGGTTGTGCGGCCACCCCCTCAGCTGGTTGGGCCCATCACGGGTGTGTATGGTGCTCCATGTCTGTCTTGCCTAATACACTGTGACCCGTGTGTCCTGTGCCAGACTCAGGCCCCAGGGTGTGGATGGTTGGAGTCAAAAGAGAGCTCAGGCATGTTTAGACTTTACAACACACATGTAAGGTAATAATGCAACCAGCAGGCATCTTCTCTTCATGGTGTGAATTTTTATTTGGGGGGGGGGGGGGGGGGATAAAGTGAGGGGCTTTCCGGGAGTTTGGAATCCAAAGTTCAGTAGGGGAGTTGGTGTCCTTGCCATTGGAAATCCTCATAGTCCATGCCACAGTCTTTGTCAACATTGGTCAGACAGTGACCAGCAGGGCCATGTGGCAGAGAATGTCTCTTGATGCTGTGATGCTGTTGCTCCAGTGGGCCAGGTGCCAGGCCAGGTGTCCTGGAGATGGTGATGTAGCGCCGACCATCACGGTCCTTTCCGTGGACGACCCGGCCTCCTGCGGGGACCCTCAGCAGCAGGCCGTGACGATGTTTGGGATGCTCCGTCGGATGTCTCCTCCTCCTCCTCATCCCTCCCTGTGGGTGGTGATGTTCTACGCCGTCTGGCACAGGGAGGGTTGGCCATGTTGTCGGCCATCCGACGGAGTGTATCGTGAATCCCCTGGAACACCGTCACTTGCTCAGCCTGTCTGTCCTCCATCCTCCGTTGGTGTTGCAGTAGACAGGCATGTTGCTGGGCCTGCTGGGTCTTGATCCCTCGAGGATGGACACAACCTGGGCCATGCCCGTGGTGTCCTGCCGGTATGTGTCCATGATGTTACGGACATGGGCAAATACCGGTTCCCCAGCCAACTGGTCAGGCTCGCGCCTCCGCCGTCCTCCACTCCCACCACCCCTGCCCACTTGCACATGGCCTGCCCTTGTGGGTACATCGGGTCTCCGGGACCCCTGAGGGGTGGCATTGGCGTTGTCGCCTGCCTCCTCTTGGGTGCCCGGGACACCGTGTCCCTCCTGGCCGGCCTGGCTGCATTGTGGTGGTGGGGCAGGGATCCTGGGTGTCTCCTGGGATGTGGCAGTAGTGGGGGTGGTGGTTGGCACAGTTGTACCTGACGCAGGTGCTGCAGGTGGTTGGACACCAGAGGGGCCAGGTCGGTCGGGGTCGTCCACAGAGTGGTGAGAGTCATCGCTGCCGGTGGGATCGGGCTCCCGCAGATCCGGGTCCTGTGAGTCTTCCCCCCCAGTGTTGGGGGGTGAACCACGACGTTGACCTGTGTGTGAGAGAGACAATGTTAATTTTGGTCCATGCAACATCCATGTTTCATCAGTTTCAAAGTTGGCACTTTTCCTCTTGGAATTAGGATCTGTCTTGCATTCCACTCACAGTGCACTTGTGCATGGGTGTGTCCCTTGGGCACCACTTTGGCCCCTTTAACTATGTGTGGCACAGTCTTACTTGCTGCGTCAAGTGTGACTGCAGTCAGCAGTGGAGTGGGCAGGTGTGGCGAGCCATGCATTGGCGCCTTCCGTGTAGCACTGTACATGTGCACATGGAGTGGATCCACACACTTATATAATGCAGGTAGCTGTCGTTGTGCTCGTGAACAGGTTGTGACATGGCCCTGTGTTTTGCCATGGTGAAGAGGGGGGGTTCTGGCACTGGCCACCCTTGGCTACATGCACGCAGTCTACCTGCTGACGAGCAGACATTCCCACACACCACACGGCTGATTTGCTCTCCCTGTGTCTCCCTCCCTCTCTGTCCCCCTCTCCCTCCCTCTGTGTGTCAGCATCCTCCCTCTGCCCGTGTCCCTGTGTCTCCCTCCCTCTCTGTCCCCCTCTCCCTCCCTCCGTGTGTCAGCCTCCTCCCTCTGTCCGTGTCCCTGTGTCTCCCTCCCTCTCTGTCCCCCTCTCCCTCCCTCTGTGTGTCAGCCTCCTCCCTCTGTCCGTCTTCCTGTGTCTCCCTCCCTCTCTGTCCCCCTCTCCCTCCCTCCGTGTGTCAGCCTCCTCCCTCTGTCCGTGTCCCTGTGTCTCCCTCCCTCTCTGTCCCCCTCTCCCTCCCTCTCTGTCCCCCTCTCCCTCCCTCTCTGTCCCCCTCTCCCTCCCTCTCTGTCCCCCTCTCCCTCCCTCTGTGTGTCACCCTCTGTCACCTCAGCCCAGCTTCCTAGACACACACTTTTTCCAGTCCTTTGAATGGCCCTTGGCTTGTTGCTGTGAGTTTGTTTCTGATCTCCAGGCACCCATTGGGTGTAGTGTCTGTGTGTGCGCTGCTGCTGTGGTTGTGTGTGCTGCCACTCTTTCACAGTGTTGGCTGTTCATTAGCTGCTGTCATGTGCAAAACAGTGCCTTCACCCCCATGTGTTGATGCAAGGCGTCCGCCATTTGCTGGCGAGTCTTTCCTGTGTGGGGACACACTGTTTGTCTGGCTGTGACCTGGGCCATATGGGCAGAGGGCATTGTTGTCTGCTTCTGAGTTGCACTATGTGATTTTTGGGGCCCACCCTCCCGCCATCCGGGTTACCGTGTCATGTGTTGGTGTCTTCTGTGGCCTGTGACTTGACATTGTCCATCTGGGTGCATGGGGCATGGTGGCGGCAGTGGCATGTGCGTGTTCATGGAGTGTGGTTGAGTCATGCGATAGGTTGGGGTGGTTGCGTGCCTGTTAGTGATTTTGGTTGTGGATGAGGTCCCCCCCATGTGAGGTGCGTTGTTCGTGTACTCACCCGGGTCTCGGAGTCCTCCTAATCCTTCGACTGCCTCCACCGGCTGTATGGCCATCACCCTCTCCTCCCAGGGCTGGTAGTGTACGGGTCTGCGGGAGGGCCCTCCTCCAGTGGCGTTGGCCTGGTTGTGTTCCTCCAGCATCTTGGCTCGGACCCTCCTCCGCAGATCGTACCACCTGGCTTGGCATTCCTGCCTGGTCCTTCTGGTGTCCGCAACAGCATTCACAGCATCGACGATGGTCTGCCACATGGCTGTTTTAGCTGCCATGCTGGTCTGTCTGACCAATGTTCCAAAGAGCTGTGGCTCGACTCTGAGGATTTCATCAACAAGGACCTCCAACTCTCGGTTACTGAACTTTGGATTCTTGTTAGTGGGCATGGTGAGGGGTGTGGGTGTGGATGGTTGGGGGTGTGTGTGGATGGTTGTGGGTGTGTGGGTGTGGTTGTGCAGGTGTGTGTGTGTGAATGTGATGAGGGGGTGTTTGTGGAGGTGGTTGTGTGAAGGTGTGCAAGTGTAAGGTGTGGTGAGGCTTGTAGTATGGTTCTGTGGTGTCTGGCAGCAGTGAGTCTGTTGCAAAGGCTCATGGTTTGTGTGTGTGGGCCCTTTTTATTGGTCCATGGGTGGGTGTGGCTGTGTTTGAAGTTTGGGTGGGTGTGTTATAAGGAGTGGTGGTGTTTTGGGCCTCTGTTTGTTTTTGGCAGTTGCAGGTCAGTGAATGTGTTTTGTTAGTGTTTGTTGGCCATGTCTAGTGGCTTAGTGCCATTCGAATAGTGTATTCTTGTGTTGTTTTGTTTTGTCCTGGTTGTGTACGTGCGTTTTGAGCGTGTGTACGGTGTGTACATGGGCCATTTGGTTGTACGGTGCTGTCCTTGTGTGTGGCTTGGTACGACTCGTACATGCGGTTGTGATGTTGGGGCCTGGGGTGTGCGCCGTACTTAGGAGGTTGTGTTGGGGGTGCGACGGGAACGTACTGGGGTGTACATAGACGGTGGTACGACACGTACAGGGGTGGGGGTACGACTTGAACGTACTGGGGTGTACATACATGGGGGTCGGACACGTACAGGGGTGGGGGTACGAATCGAACGTACTGGGGTGTACATAGACGGTGGTACGACACGTACAGGGGTGGGGGTACGACTGGAACGTACTGGGGTGTACATAGACGGTGGTACGACACGTCCAGGGGTGGGGGTACGACTCGAACGTACTGGGGTGTACATTGACGGTGGTACGACACGTACAGGGGTGGGGGTACGACTCGAACGTACTGGGTTGTACATACATGGGGGTCAGACACATACAGGGGTGGGGGTACGACTCGAACGTACTGGGGTGTACATAGACGGTGGTACGACACGTACAGGGGTGGGGGTACGACTGGAACGTACTGGGGTGTACATAGACGGTGGTACGACACGTCCAGGGGTGGGGGTACGACTGGAACGTACTGGGGTGTACATTGACGGTGGTACGACACGTACAGGGGTGGGGGTACGACTCGAACGTACTGGGGTGTACATAGACGGTGGTACGACATGTCCAGGGGTGGGGGTACGACTGGAACGTACTGGGGTGTACATTGACGGTGGTACGACACGTACAGGGGTGGGGGTACGACTCGAACGTACTGGGGTGTACATAGACGGTGGTACGACACGTCCAGGGGTGGGGGTACGACTCGAACGTACTGGGGTGTACATAGACGGTGGTACGACACGTCCAGGGGTGGGGGTGCGACTCGAACGTACTGGGGTGTACATAGACGGTGGTACGACACGTACAGGGGTGGGGGTACGACTCGAACGTACTGGGGTGTACATAGACGGTGGTACAACACGTCCAGGGGTGGGGGTACAACTGGAACGTACTGGGGTGTACATTGACGGTGGTACGACACGTACAGGGGTGGGGGTACGACTCAAACGTACTGGGGTGTACATAGACGGTGGTATGACACGTACAGGGGTGGGGGTACGACTCGAACGTACTGGGGTGTACATACATGGGGGTCGGACACGTACAGGGGTGGGGGTACGACTCGAACGTACTGGGGTGTACATAGACGGTGGTACAACACGTACAGGGGTGGGGGTACGACTCGAACGTACTGGGGTGTACATAGACGGTGGTACGACACGTCCAGGGGTGGGGGTACGACTGGAACGTACTGGGGTGTACATTGACGGTGGTACGACACGTACAGGGGTGGGGGTACGACTCGAACGTACTGGGGTGTACATAGACGGTGGTACGACACGTACAGGGGTGGGGGTACGACTCGAACGTACTGGGGTGTACATAGACTGTGGTACGACACGTCCAGGGGTGGGGGTACGACTCGAACGTACTGGGGTGTACATACATGGGGGTCGGACACGTACAGGGGTGGGGGTACGACTCGAACGTACTGGGGTGTACATAGACGGTGGTACGACACGTACAGGGGTGGGGGTACGACTGGAACGTACTGGGGTGTACATTGACAGTGGTACGACACGTACAGGGGTGGGGGTACGACTCGAACGTACTGGGGTGTACATAGACGGTGGTACGACACGTACAGGGGTGGGGGTTCGACTCGAACGTACTGGGGTGTACATACATGGGGGTCGGACACGTACAGGGGTGGGGGTACGACTCGAACGTACTGGGGTGTACATACATGGGGGTCGGACACATACAGGGGTGGGGGTACGACTCGAACGTACTGGGGTGTACATAGACGGTGGTACGACACGTACAGGGGTGGGGGTACGACTCGAACGTACTGGGGTGTACATAGACGGTGGTACGACACGTCCAGGGGTGGGGGTACGACTGGAACGTACTGGGGTGTACATTGACGGTGGTACGACACGTACAGGGGTGGGGGTACGACTCGAACGTACTGGGGTGTACATAGACGGTGGTATGACACGTACAGGGGTGGGGGTACGACTCGAACGTACTGGGGTGTACATACATGGGGGTCGGACACGTACAGGGGTGGGGGTACGACTCGAACGTACTGGGGTGTACATAGACGGTGGTACAACACGTACAGGGGTGGGGGTACGACTCGAACGTACTGGGGTGTACATAGACGGTGGTACGACACGTCCAGGGGTGGGGGTACGACTGGAACGTACTGGGGTGTACATTGACGGTGGTACGACACGTACAGGGGTGGGGGTACGACTCGAACGTACTGGGGTGTACATAGACGGTGGTACGACACGTCCAGGGGTGGGGGTACGACTCGAACGTACTGGGGTGTACATAGACGGTGGTACGACACGTCCAGGGGTGGGGGTACGACTCGAACGTACTGGGGTGTACATAGACGGTGGTACGACACGTACAGGGGTGGGGGTACGACTCGAACGTACTGGGGTGTACATAGACGGTGGTACAACACGTCCAGGGGTGGGGGTACGACTGGAACGTACTGGGGTGTACATTGACGGTGGTACGACACGTACAGGGGTGGGGGTACGACTCGAACGTACTGGGGTGTACATAGACGGTGGTATGACACGTACAGGGGTGGGGGTACGACTCGAACGTACTGGGGTGTACATACATGGGGGTCGGACACGTACAGGGGTGGGGGTACGACTCGAACGTACTGGGGTGTACATAGACGGTGGTACAACACGTACAGGGGTGGGGGTACGACTCGAACGTACTGGGGTGTACATAGACGGTGGTACGACACGTCCAGGGGTGGGGGTACGACTGGAACGTACTGGGGTGTACATTGACGGTGGTACGACACGTACAGGGGTGGGGGTACGACTCGAACGTACTGGGGTGTACATAGACGGTGGTACGACACGTACAGGGGTGGGGGTACGACTCGAACGTACTGGGGTGTACATAGACGGTGGTACGACACGTCCAGGGGTGGGGGTACGACTCGAACGTACTGGGGTGTACATACATGGGGGTCGGACACGTACAGGGGTGGGGGTACGACTCGAACGTACTGGGGTGTACATAGACGGTGGTACGACACGTACAGGGGTGGGGGTACGACTGGAACGTACTGGGGTGTACATTGACAGTGGTACGACACGTACAGGGGTGGGGGTATGACTCGAACGTACTGGGGTGTACATAGACGGTGGTACGACACGTACAGGGGTGGGGGTTCGACTCGAACGTACTGGGGTGTACATACATGGGGGTCGGACACGTACAGGGGTGGGGGTACGACTCGAACGTACTGGGGTGTACATACATGGGGGTCGGACACGTACAGGGGTGGGGGTACGAATCGAACGTACTGGGGTGTACATAGACGGTGGTACGACACGTACAGCGGTGGGGGTACGACTCGAACATACTGGGGTGTACATACATGGGGGTCGGACACGTACAGGGGTGGGGGTACGAATCGAACGTACTGGGGTGTACGTAGACGGTGGTACGACACGTACAGGGGTGGGAGTACGACTCGAACGTAC
This sequence comes from Triturus cristatus, assembly GCF_964204655.1. Taxonomy (NCBI): domain Eukaryota; kingdom Metazoa; phylum Chordata; class Amphibia; order Caudata; family Salamandridae; genus Triturus; species Triturus cristatus. The sequence goes on along the minus strand of NC_140580.1, from coordinate 251,018,467 downwards.
TGGGGTGTACATTGACGGTGGTACGACACGTACAGGGGTGGGGGTACGACTCGAACGTACTGGGGTGTACAGAGACGGTGGTACGACACGTACAGGGGTGGGGGTTCGACTCGAACGTACTGGGGTGTACATACATGGGGGTCGGACACGTACAGGGGTGGGGGTACAAATCGAACGTACTGGGGTGTACATAGACGGTGGTACGACACGTACAGGGGTGGGGGTACGAATCGAACGTACTGGGGTGTACATAGACGGTGGTACGACACGTACAGGGGTGGGGGTACGACTCAAACGTACTGGGGTGTACATTGACGGTGGTACGACACATACAGGGGTGGGGGTTCGACTCTAACGTACTGGGGTGTACATACATGGGGGTCGGACACGTACAGGGGTGGGGGTACGAATCGAACGTACTGGGGTGTACATACACGGGTGGGGGTGTACATACACGGGTGGTACGTCTCGGACGTACGGGGGCGGGGGGAGTGTTGGGCGCGTATGCAGGCACATGTCTCCATGGTTGCTATGGGAGTTCGGTGCGGACGGTGTTTTTTCCATACGGTTGTAACATCGGACGCACGGGATGGATCGTGATTCCTCGGTCGGACTTCACCTTTCACATTTGTACGGTAAATCGTCCGAGGACGTGTCGGACACATTTTCCGACCCGCGGACGTGTGGGAAATCATTCCCGATGCAGTTCGTATGGACTTTTTACCATGCGAATCGTGATTGCCAGTTCGTACGGCACTTGTACGATTCGTACGGTAAAAAGACCGGATACGAGTCGCACGGGGAATTTTTTTACCGGATCGTAATCGGCACCTAACTGAGCTGCATTAGTCTTTGTAGTTTGCACATACTAATGCTGCTTTTAGTGATTCTTGACTCACATGTAAATAGTGCGTTCCTAAACAGGGCCAAGAGACTCAATTAAAATTGCCCATAACAAGAAACTAGCAGTACTAACACCACTGCAGCTGTGTTTGTATGGAAGGGACTTTGCCTGCACTGAATCCTCCTTTTGCAAGGGTCGTGATATTAGCTTTTCTTCCTAAAAGACCACTGTGTGATGATCTACCACTTTCTCCTACTCTGCCAGACACTAGGCCTGCTGCCTCTGATGAGTCTTGGTGTATTTTAAGGCATCTACTGGGTAACAAGTTTCCTGTTACTTCTGATGCCTAAGGTAATTAGATGACTCAATATAAGTATGGACACAATGCTCTAGTCCTGGGATTTTCTGTTAGTGTAAATGAAGCCAGCCAGGTCTGCAATTCCCACAATGCAGTAGACTCGTTGGTGAATGAAAACCTACAACAGTGGCGCGGTGTCCTTGGTAACATGAAGTTATCTAGTCACCCCACTGATGTCTGTCATTGGATCCTCGTTTTCTCATCCCTAACTAGATTATGGGATCTCTTCTCTTTATAACGGATGGGGTTGTACCTCAAACTCTTATGCCTTCCAGAAGCAAGTAGGCAGCACTCCTCACCATTGAGGCATTCACGCTGCACAGGTACGAGCATGACTCGGTCAACCTGTAGTCACTGAAGCTGTGCTTATGGATACAGAGTCAGAAGGGGCTGGAACCCTCCCCCTCATCTTCCCTTTCGCTAATGTGCTGGTCGGCTCGGGTCCAACAGCAACTACTTTACTTTCAGCACTGATCGTCAGCGTCACTGTCAACAGAGCCTTTAGCTCTGTGACAGGCTGCCTTCAGCTGGTGTGATCTGGTGCTTGCAGCAGGCCTGGGCCCGTAGGCGCCGCTTGCCAAATGGGGAGGACTGCTCAGCTCGGGTTAATGGTTTTTATTAGGGTTGAGGCTGCTATACTAGTTTTTAAATAATAACATACAGCCTGGCTGTGACCTATGTGTTCCTCAGCTTCACTCTCTGGTGTAATTTCTAATATTTATATTGTTGGCGAGAAAGTGTCACTCATAATTATTGAAATGTCACTCTTAATTACATTGAAATTATGAAAATGTCACACATGGCAATCTGAAACCATGGCAGCTATGCATAGGGTCTGAAACTTGGTAGAGAAATTTCAAGGTGGATGGGCGAAAATAAGTGTGGTCTATGAAGGATGACAGAAAAGGTTTGAGAAACTCAAATGTCTGCAGTCAGGAAAAATGGTTAATGCTAACAAACAGGTCAAAGGGCTATAACAATCAGCAAAGGGGATCTCAGGATCATAAGAAGGCTTTGATGGTCAAACAAGGAGGGTAATGGAGGCTATAGATATATTATCTCAGATGACCCAAAGAGGGATTCTTTGTGCCCCCCCCAGATCTTTGCACTGACATTCCAAGTATGTTTGGTGGGTATGTAGCAAGTGTGTGGTTGTAAGATTCCTTCTGTGATGGAGTTCTAAGTACATGGACCAGTGGGATGCATTTTGCATGACATGATCAAGAATAGATACAGTTTCACTACACAGTAGGCTTATATTGACTGCATTACTGTTGCTGGAGGGTGGAGATCCAGAACTGAAGTAATGGAAAATGGAGAAAACAATACCAAATACGTTTTGTGAGGTCCTTTTTAGCAAAGGGCTGCTGATTAGTGCTTTCTGAGTGACGACGTATGGGAGATGGTAGGAGTAAGGGGTAGGTCGTAGGTTCCTTTTGATAACGGTGTCACAGGTTTTTGGCAGGGCTACCCTTTTATGTGTTCCTGATGACTGCTTAGGAAGGCTGATGGTAGCCAGGTGCTGAGATCTCACGATTCATTGTTTCCTTATTTTGGATACTTCTGCTTGGAGCCAGTACTATTGCTAAAGCTGTGAGGGCCATCACTAGGACAAAGGCTGTGCCTGAACTACAGCCAGAAAAAGATATTTGAAAACAAATCCCTCCAAATCAGTTCTGAAACCTCAAAAGTGGATCCACATTCCCAGTCTGGAAAATAAGTATTAAAGTGGAACTGTGAAATTATCAATCTATAGGTCACAAGAATGGAAGCAACAAAATGTCTCTGCGCCTTACTTCTTACAATATTTGTTATAAAGTAACTGAATAAAAATCTATGTGAGTTTCTGTTCTTCTGTATAGATTCCTATATGTCTTTCCCTAATTTGGTGCCAATTCCGATCCGGTAAAAACCGGGTACGAACCGTCGGACGGAGCCTTTTCTCCGTCCGACTCGTACCCGGTGCGAAATCCATCCGAAAATGCAAGTACGATTCATACGGAAACACCATTTCCGTACGAATCGAACAAAACACCGACCGAACAGAAACTAAACACAATTCTGATCCTGAAAGGCGCCGACGTGACGTCGGTACGCATCCAGCCTACGTTTCACGAACCAGGAAGTACAATTCGAACCGACGTCATCCCGCACGGTAAATATTTACCGGCTGCCAAAAACTGCCGGGAAATCAGGACGACACACGCAAGGAGCAGCTGGACGCGACGAACAGACATGGACCCGAACCTACGTGCCATCCCTGCCCTCCTAGCAGTCCACCTGGCGTACAGGAACCGCCGCAGACGCCGCAGAAGGTCAGCACAACAACCAGGGGCAAAGGGGGGGGGCAGGGGCAGGACACACAACACCAACACATGGTACCAAATCACACATGGCCTGGACATACCTGACCATCAGGGCCTGGACACTGCCAGGGTGTGGGGGCGAGGCCAGCAACGCAAGCGTCCGCCACAACGGAAGTGGATGGTCACGCGAACCGGTACGTACCCTACCCAGGCCGCAAGAGCGTGGGTACGGAACGTACCACGCGTCCCCCTACGTCACTCCAACAATGGCGGTACGGCCCGTACCCACGTCAGAAAGGCCTTGGTACAGCTCGTACCAGCATTGCTGGGGTCATGTAGGGGTACGCGTGATACGACCCGTAGCCACGCCCCCAAGGCCTGTGTACGGTGCGGACCCCACGGCACCGCAACAATGGGGGGACGCACCGTACCCACCCACCAAAGGCATGGGTACGGCCCGTACCCAGGCACGCAGAGCGTGGGCAGGGGTATGTACGGACCATACCCCCACCCGTGGAAGTACGGCCCGTACCCCCACCCGTGCATGTATGCCCCGAACCCCCACCCGTGTATGTACGCACCCAAGCACCACCCGTGTATATACGCCCCGAACCCCCACCCGTGTATGTACGCCCCGAACCCCCACCCGTGTATGTACGCACCGAACCCCCACCCGTGTATGTACGCCCCGAACCCCCACCCGTGTATGTACGCCCCGAACCCCCACCCGTGTATGTACGCCCCGAACCCCCAGCCGTGTATGTACGCACCCAAGCACCACCCGTGTATATACGCCCCGAACCCCCACCCGTGTATGTACGCCCCGAACCCCCACCCGTGTATGTACGCACCAAACCCCCACCCGTGTATGTACGCACCAAACCCCCACCCGTGTATGTACGCACCCAAGCGCCACCCGGCCACCCGTGTATGTACGCACCGAAACCTCACCCGTGTATGTACGCACCGAACCCCCACCCGTGTATGTACGCACCAAACCCCCAGCCGTGTATGTACGCACCGAACCCCCACCCCACCCTGGTATGTACACCCCGAACCCCCACCCGTGTATGTACGCCCCGAACCCCCACCCGTGTATGTACGCACCCAAGCGCCACCCGTGTATGTACGCACCAAACCCCCAGCCGTGTATGTACGCCCCGAACCCCCACCCGTGTATGTACGCACCGAACCCCCACCCGTGTATGTACGCACCAAACCCCCAGCCGTGTATGTACGCACCGAACCCCCACCCCACCCTGGTATGTACGCCCCGAACCCCCACCCGTGTATGTACGCCCCGAACCCCCACCCGTGTATGTACGCACCCAAGCGCCACCCGTGTATGTACGCACCAAACCCCCAGCCGTGTATGTACGCCCCGAACCCCCACCCGTGTATGTACGCACCGAACCCCCACCCGTGTATGTACGCACCAAACCCCCAGCCGTGTATGTACGCACCGAACCCCCACCCCACCCTGGTATGTACGCCCCGAACCCCCACCCGTGTATGTACGCCCCGAACCCCCACCTGTGTATGTACGCCCCGAACCCCCACCCGTGTATGTACGCACCCAAGCGCCACCCGTGTATGTACGCACCAAAACCTCACCCGTGTATGTACGCACCCAAGCGCCACCCGTGTATGTACGCACCGAAACCTCACCCGTGTATGTACGCACCCAAGCGCCACCCGTGTATGTACGCACCGAAACCTCACCCGTGTATGTACGCACCGAACCCCCACCCGTGTATGTACGCACCAAACCCCCACCCGTGTATGTACGCACCCAAGCGCCACCCGGCCACCCGTGTATGTACGCACCGAAACCTCACCCGTGTATGTACGCACCGAACCCCCACCCGTGTATGTACGCACCAAACCCCCAGCCGTGTATGTACGCACCGAACCCCCACCCCACCCTGGTATGTACGCCCCGAACCCCCACCCGTGTATGTACGCCCCGAACCCCCACCCGTGTATGTACGCACCCAAGCGCCACCCGTGTATGTACGCACCAAATCCCCAGCCGTGTATGTACGCACCCAAGCGCCACCCGTGTATGTACGCACCGAAACCTCACCCGTGTATGTACGCACCCAAGCGCCACCCGTGTATGTACGCACCAAACCCCCACCCGTGTATGCACGCACCGAACCTGCTATAAGAATGGGGTGTGCCAAACACCCCCAGCAGTGCCCAGACACAGGAGGGGTGGGTGCAGGGTCCTCCCAGCAGTGCCCAGACACAGGAGGGGTGGGTGCAGGGTCCTCCCAGCAGTGCCCAGACACAGGAGGGGTGGGTGCAGAGTCCTCCCAGCAGTGCCCAGACACAGGAGGGGTGGGTGCAGAGTCCTCCCAGCAGTGCCCAGACACAGGAGGGGTGGGTGCCTATCACTCCCAGCAGTGCCCTGAGACAGGAGGGGTGTGTGCCTATCACTCCCAGCAGTGCCCAGACACAGGAGGGGTGTGTACCTATCACTCCCAGCAGTGCCCAGACATAGGACAATACACCCCATCAACAAGTTCAGTGACCTACAAGGGTGATACCCCAGATGCAGGCGGAGCCATCGCTGAGCCAGCATGGCTATATTGAACGGCAACCCTCACACATCCAGGAAATGTAGACACAGCACAGCACAGCATTTGGGAGACACCCTGCAGGGAAAATGGCCTGCTCCACAGAGGATGGAACACACCTTGGGACAATGTCACCATACAGTGAGAGCAAACATGACCAAATACCATTGGCAGAGACCTTTGTGATGGCACGCAGATGGCAGGGTACACCCCATGAGCAGCACACTCCAACATTTCACAGACCCCTAACACATAATCACCACCCCAACGCAGGGAGCACCAGCACCAACAGCAAGTCCAGGAAAGCATCAGTGTGCAAAACCAAAAGAAAAGGCTTTATTCAGCAGGAAAATATATCTGAGAAAATGTCCACTATGTACAAGGGCCATGGGCCAGCCCAGCAGCAAAGTCCGGGGGGGGGGTACACATCGGGACGTGTGTCCCCTAGCTTGCCTGCACAGTTCACAAGTCCATTTCATCCACAGAAGAGGGGGCATCAGGGGGGAGGGTGGAAACAGGCACCGCAGGGACAGGAGGGGAAAGGGTAGGTGTTGTGGGTGCAGGGAGGGATGATTCTGCCACAGGGGGGGTGCCAGCGCCAAAGGTGGAGGACAGAATGGCGCTGCACACGTCGGCAAGTTCCCCCAGCGACTCCCCCGCACCCAATCCAACCACAGGCCCCAAGGAGGGGGGGGGGGCAAAGGGATGGGTCGCAGCGCCACTGGGGGAGGGTGTGGACAGGGTGGGGGACTCAACTCCCCTGGCCGGGTCCCGCCTCCACCGCTTGCGGGGTGGTGTCATCCTGGGGCTGGGGGGCACACTCGCAGTGGATGATGCTGTCACTGACTGTTGGCCAGGAGAGCTAAGGGGAGTGGATTTGGAGGGAGTGGGTTGTGTGGAATGCGGACTCCCACTGTGGCTGCGTGTTCTACGTTTCCCCCCCGACCCAGTGGGTGTGCCTTCCTCACCCTGTGTGTGCGTGACAGGAGGTGTGCGCTTCGACTTCCCTGGTGGTGTGGTGCCTGTGTCTGTTGGGGTGCGTGCACGCTGACGTCTGGATGTGCGTGGGACAGGCACGGGAGTGGGAATTGTGGATGGGGCAGGGGTAGGGGGTGTTACGCAGCGCTGCAGGAGATCCAGTGCTGCAGTCAGTGTGGAGTCTATGGACCTCAGCAACTGCCGTTGGTCAGACTGCGCAGCCGACATGCCCTCCATGTATGCCTCCATCTGGGTCAGCACCTGGGTGTGGGCATGGAGGACATTTAGCATCGCAGTCTGACCAACCTGCAACTGCCTCAGGATGTCCACAGACTCCGCACTCACCGCAGCAGTGGTGACAGGGGCAGGGGGTGCGGTGCCTGGCAGGAAGGAGACATGTGGGGACCGAGCACGGAGGGAAGGGCCACGAGCATGTGGGAGGCCGGTGATGGAACCTGAGGTGGCGGGGGGATGTGGAGGGCTGCCATCAGCTGGGGGGGCAGACTCCGCCACCTCTGGTAGCTCAGCCTCGGACCCGTCTGCGTCATAGTCTGTGTTGGCAGTCAACAGGTCCTCTGCCTCACTCCCTTCGGCCTCCGTGCCACTCCATGTGCCAGACAGGACAGCACTGCTGGCACTGGTGCTCAATCTCTCCTCCCGGTCCGTGCTAGTGTCTCCTTCCGTGTCCCCCGGCGAGGCTGTGGGCAAGGTGAAGAGACAGGAGAAAATCAGACACCTGTACACTTATGTCACATGAGTCAAATATACATAGGTCACATTGCATAGCCTGAAAAGCAACAGGAGTAACACCTACACAACAATGTACACATGTAGGCCATGGAACACACAGTTTTTCGACCCACCATGCCACTGAGACACAATGGAGATCATGACACAACAGCAAATCACTGCACCTGAAATTTTAGAGAGGAGCCAGCCTCTGGGGACAAATGTGCACAGCACCTGCACCACACTGCGTCGTCAAAAAGGGATGAGCATGAATCATATCCATTTACTCTTGCCGCATGCTGCAAAGGCAATACATGAAACCAGGCCACACATGACAGGGTCACTGCACCTTGAGCGTATGTCCAGTCAAACATCACACACAGGCTAAACCCAGCAAGGAGGATGAAGCTTCTGACATGTAGGCCTTGTACGCACAAACCACCCACACCTGAGACAATCTCATTGAGACGGAGAAAGTATGTACACCTCTTACTCTGGGATGGAAACACATGGCCTCCACTAATTCATGACTGTACACACACAGCCCCTGGTGGCCATGTCCACACATCATTGACAGGCACACATCATCAGATTGTCTCAACAACACACACAGGTAATGCCCACTGTGAGTATGCACAAGCAAAATGGGTCCCCCTGTACAGTGGACACATGTAGCAACCTGTAGGTCCTAACAGTTGAGCCCAGGGTACAATGCCACCCTACCCAACCCATGGTGAAGACACAGTGAATGGCCATATTGTTGGATGACGCACATGATACCTAGGAAGAGGTGCCCCAGGGCACAGTAGTGCCCACACTCCTCCATGGTCCAGGATGGACATGACTGCAAATTAAGCAACCGTCCCTGCACTTAGCAGGCCTCCCACTCAGGCACATCATGTCAGAGGGCACACAATTGGACATGCATGCTGGAAGGCTGTACATTTTGGAGACACACCCCTATGTCGTGATTCACAATCAGTGCCAAGTGACATGGACACCACAATGACTGAAATTGGCCATGGCACACGCAAGGTCCCCATACCTGTGGCACATCACCCCCACACATGATGCTGATAGCATAGGGCACCTGCATGAACTGCCTGCCTAAATAACCTTGTGCAAGAGTGGCTACAGACAGACCAGGGAACACATTGCAAGGAGGGGAAGGGAGGGAGTGAGAACAGCACTGTGCTACTTTGTGGAGAAGTTGACGCACTGCACAATCAAACCCTGGCAGTGTATCCATGCAACTGCACACTTACATTGGCTGGGGACACACAACTGACACACATGTACCTACCCCCTTCCTGCTGCTGCCTCTCCTGTAGGCGCCTGTCCATATCGGGGAAGACCACCGCCAGCACACGCTTCTGGATGTGGGTCAGACGACGGCGCCCACGGTTCTTACGGCTCTCAGGTGAGTCCCCCAGCAGGAGCCGTGCAATCCTCCTCGTCCAGCACCGGATGTCCTGCCAGCGTTTCCTCACCTGAGACAGGCTCCGCCTCCGACCCTCTGTACCCCTCACGGCACTGACGGCTTCCCTCCAGATCTCCCCCTTGGCAATGGCGCCTACCTGTGAGGATGCAAAAGAGAGAATACATTATACCACATGAGCAAAGACACAGAGACACACATATAGAACAATCCTCATTATGAACAGGCCATGGTATGCATGCAACTAATTGCACCTTTGTCATAGGGACATTATCCACTGTGGAAGGCCAAATGCACTACGTGCCAGTGAAAGCACACGGGTGGCATGAGGGGTACCACACACTCACTGACCAGGGATCACACTGTGCCTCACAGGCTACACCAGGATTATGTACAGCACCTCACAGCAGTCACCTGCCCCAGCACACTGATGCTACCTCAGCAGAGTACACAGACACACACAGGTACAGGACAATCACATGGCATTGCCAACTGCGGGTACACACCTCACTCTGCCCATGTGCCAGTAGACGGGGGTGTCACAGGTGTGGGGCTGGCTCAGCACGGCATGCACACAGCACTGCTCCCTGCTCACATCGGATGGCCAGGCCATATCCATCCCTCATGCTGCTTGTGTGCAACACTCCCCATATGCACTCACCCACATGACAGGGGACTAACACACACACCAATGTGCAGGGGACGAACACGGCCTTTGGACACTCACAGCACAGGTACACTGAACAAACACACATCCATGGGTACTGACACCTGTCACACTGGGGGGAACACAGGATCACATCAGGACTGTGGAAACAACATCCCCAGGAGGAGTATGCAGGCAGAATGTGGCATGCACCTTGCATTCATTGTCACAGTAGGCACTATGCAAGTGAGGAGTGCACACAGGAAACACAGCATGCTCTGCATGGGTGACATGAGGCCTTCCACACCCTGGGACCCACTCCAAACAACAGTGCATGTCTGTCACACATGGACACAATGCCAGAAGTCACTGTCACACAAAAGGGGCACAGTCTAAGCTAGCGGAGTCTGCACTCACCTGAACCCCTGGTCGACCATACAGGCTCTGGAACTGTGGGAGGATCACATCTATCAGGGCAAGGTTCTTCTCCTGGGTGAATGGCTGTGACCTCTCCACAGTCCTGGACATGGTGCCAGAGGAATCACTATCAGCAGCAGTGGTCATGGATGAATGGATGTGCAGGCAAGTGCTCTCTCATGGGACCTGGCTGCCTTATATATGCCTGGCTGGCCTGTTCATGTATAGGAGTACAGATTGATTGGTCAGTCACATTAGCATCCTACGTTTCATCCAATCCCTTCAAACCTACCCCAGTGTGTGGCTTTGCATGGTTTCAGTTTTGATAATGATGTCAAGTCAACATCCACATTGCAACAATGTAGATTCTTTCAAACTGACTTCTGCTGTGCACCTGGTGCTCAAATTCAAAAATTTAACTCAGTCTCCATGGCAACCATCAGGCATTTAGGCCCTTATACTTGTCCCTCATGTGTCCCCTATGTGTTTTCATACATTTACACACAGGTACGGTGCGTTCCACGCCCTAGGGCACCCCACAAGCAGTGATACCGACCGTACAAGCGCTTGTACGGTCCGGATCACAATATGGGCGCTGGCGTATGCGTACGCCACAGTAGTACGGACTGTACAAGCGCTCGTGCGGTCCGGATCACAATATGGGCGCTGGCGTATGCGTACGCCACAGTAGTACGGACTGTACAAGCGCTTGTGCGGTCCGGATCACAATATGGGCGCTGGCGTATGCGTACGCCACAGTAGTACGGACCGTACAAGCGCGTGTACAGTCCGTACTACTGTGGCGTACGCATACGCCAGCGCACATATTGTGATCCGGACCGTACAAGCGCTTGTACGGTCCGTACTACTGTGGCGTACGCATACGCCAGCGCCCATATTGTGATCCGGACCGTACAAGCGCTTGTACGGTTCGTACTACTGTGGCGTACGCATACGCCAGCGCCCATATTGTGATCCGGACCGTACAAGCGCTTGTACGGTCCGTACTACTGTGGCGTACGCATACGCCAGCGGCAATATTGGCCCAGGGACCCTATACACGCACTCCGAGCGTATGTACGGTGCGTTTCACAACTGTCAGTGGTGACAGGCGGCACACAGACAGGAATGGAGCGGACAGGTATTGCCAAGGGTGGACACCAATGCATTGTCTGTGCAATACCACATGTGTGTGACACAGGTGTGTCAGGATGTGATGTGGCACTTTACCCCTGAGGTGTGGGCAAAGCACATGTACGATGAGCTGTGTACACATGTCGTGTGTGATGGTGCGCATTGTACCACACATCCCCTGCACTCCTTTGACATGTGTGCATGTCGTACACACTAGTGGAGCCATGAGTCACTTGCATGTCACAGTCACGGACACCCGCACCTGTCCCCTGATGCCAGGTACATGGAATATTACACATGACATGTGTATGGCTGCGTTGCACGCTGCAACCATGTCATGTGTGTGGCATGTCTTTCCATGATTTTGCTGTAGGTGTGTGGTTAAATGCATCAGCAGTTGCTGCTGCCAACATGTGTCTGTGTGTCGATGGGCATGGCACACTGTTCCGCACACCAGCCCACATATGTGATTTGCGATGAGGTGTGTATGTATGCAACTACACGGAGTATCAACACAAGTACATATCCACATGCTCCTTATGTATGTTCTGTCTCGACATGTACTCCTCAAAGGCAATGTGTGTGGCCTGTCCTATTCCTATGACATGTGACCAGTGCATATCGCATCCAACTACCTGTCTGTACCATACGCATACTACTTCTGCACATGTGTGGATGTCTGTGAATCCTGTGATGCGTGTGCATGTTCACTTACACTGGCCCACAGCTAGTCTCATGCCATGTCATCGTGATCTTGTCCCCCTCCGTTAGTGGCTGTCCCTTGGTAGGAGTGTCACCTGACTGGCGTACGTGTCCAGGAAATGTGGCACAGACCTGACTCACAACGTGGCATATGTGTATCGGCTGTGTAACATGTGCTCAGTGCATTGACGATGTTGTTGTACAGTGCTCACTCTTAGGTGTTCCTTCCATTTCACTGCAGGGCTCCGCCTCTCCCTCGACGTATGCCAGACATTGCTGCCCTGCATGAACGGGACTGTATACGCCGCTACAGATTCAGCCAACGGTTGATTGATGAGTTGACTGGCCGGCTGGAAGCACAACTCCTCCCGCGCCACAGGTATCCCAGTGCACTGACACCCAAGTTGAAGGTGATGGCATCCCTACATTTCCTTGCCACGGGTACGTTCCAACATACCATTGCTGATGTCGGGGGCATGTCCCAGACGATGTTCAGCCGTGTTCTGCATGATTTCTTAGAGGCCATGTTGGTTCACCTGGATGAGTACATTAAATTCCCAATTCGTGAGCAGTTGACAGATGTCAAGCGTGAGTTCTATGCCCTGGGAGGGATGCCCCATGTCATTGGGTCCATAGATGGGACACATGTTGCGTTGGTACCACCACAGGCACAGGAGGTGGTGTATAGGAATCGCAAACATTATCACTCCATTAATGCCCTTGTGGTGTGTCTGTCCAACATGGTGATTTCACATGTCTGTGTTCGCTTTCCAGGATCAGCACACGATGCCTTCATCATGAGGCGTAGCAGGCTGCCTGAAATGATGCTGCAGCTGCGGAACGAGCGAGCATGTATTGTTGGTGGGTAGACTCTGTCAGTTCAGTGTTTGGCGTCATCTTCCAATCTCACTGCCTGTGCTGACACACTTCTGTCCATGATGTTTCCTTGTAGGGGAGACTGGCTATCCCAACATGCCATGGCTGATGACGCCTGTCCGCAACCCCAGCACGGCTGCCGAGCACCGCTACAACAACGCACATGGGCGGACCAGGAGAGTCATTGAGAGGACGTTTGGACTTCTGAAGAGCCGATTCCGGTGCCTCCACAAGACCGGCGGAGCACTCCCATATGCCCCGGTGAAGGTGTGCAAGATCATCATCGTCTGCTGCATGCTGCACAACATGGCAGTGGAGGAAGCTGTTCCACTCATACTGGATCAAGATGACCAGGACCATCCACCCGTGGAGGATGAAGGCCTTGGTGACGGGGCAAGTGATGTGGAGGAGGAGGAGGCTGTGGAGGACATGCGGAGTCGGCTCATACGCAACTTCTTTGCTTAGTGGTGAGTTCCAGTGTCTGAGTGTGCACGCATTGGGCCGTGTGTGGCATGTGTTGCAATGTGTGTGTCCATCTGCATGTCTGCCAAGTGAGTCAGTGGTGTGTATTGAAGTGTCACTCAAGTGATGGCGCAATGGAAGGATGTTGTCTGAGGGTCATCATTGTCACCTGTCATGTTAACAACATGATACGTGTTGAGTACATGCTTGCGGATGTGCTCCTTTGTGCTGAATCCTTGTGTGTCTCTCTTCCACAGGTCCATGTGCATGCTGTCTGCTGGTGGCATTGTTGTGCTCCTGCTACTCCTCATGAACACAGCAACATGTGCTGATTCAGCGCCACATGCACGGGCAAGTGTTGAAATCTCCTTAGGGTAAGGGATGCCTCACGTCGTTTTGGGTGTGTGAATTGTTTGTAGTCTGTGTGCACTTCTCCGGTTCATGTGTGTTCCATTTGCATACATGGTGATCCTACATGGGGAACATGACATGGGGCAGGCTTCACCTGGAGCCATGGTCAGACTTGGTGACTGTCATGTGGCAGGGGATTGGGGATTGTGATGAGGCCATCATTGTGTGTAACACTGGCCTCGGAAACATACAGGTTGCACCGGGTTGACATGGTGTGTGATTGCCCCATCAGGGCCTCAATGGTGTATAGCGGCCTCTCCGTGGCAGCAGGGGGTGTTTAGCTGTTATCCGTCACTTGTGTGCCAGGTCAATGGGATACCAGCATCTGTGTTGCAATGGGGGGTGCCAGTGTTGCTCCCACATGTTCATCCACATGACCTGTGTATGTGTTGACAGAGTATCATTGTCATTCCAACACACATGACTAATAAATTTGTCCCTCTGTCTCCAAGGTGCCTCTTCCCTGTCAATGGTGGCCTGTTGCCACTGTGCGTGCGGCATGTCTGGCATAGTTTTCATAGGTGGTGCATATGTGTCTATGTGTAGAGTGACAAGATGCTAGGGGTTTGTCAGGGAGTGGGAACTGTATTATGCACAAGATGCACAGTTCCATCCACCTCAAGGCAAGAGAGACCATCCCCCAGGGCAAATACAACATCCGTGTCGATTCCTACCCTGCAGTCTACGGACATGTGCCTTACGACTCCCATGGTACTTGTCCATATCCGGAGTGCATCTGCACAGCTCTGCTACTGCGTCGGGCAACCAGGCCACATCAACGTCCAAACGGGATGGGGGGAATGTTTCACAGCCAGCTGCAGGATGACCTTCTCGATCCACGCCCACACTCATGATGCAGCCCACAACCCCAACACAACCATGTGGCACTGTGATCCTAAACTGCATTCTGGCATCTCCATGCATCCAACCTTGGCCTAGCCACCATTCTCAACATCCGCCTGACGCAAGCATGCTGCACATTGTAGGGACACATGTCTAGACATACCTGGGAGCGGCAAGCCAGGTCACTCCATATGATCCCTGACCTCTGCGCATGACTGTTGCTCCCCTGAATGTGTCTGTAGCCACAGTTGTGCGGGAACCACTCAGCTGGTTGGGCCCAGCACAGGTGAGTATGGTACTCCATGTCTGTATCAGATGAGACATTGGGACCCATGTGTGTCCTGGGCAAGACTGCGACCCCACGGTTTGGATGGTTGGAGTTAATTCTGAGATCAGGCATGCTTTGACTGTACGACACACACATGTATTGTAATAATGTAGAATCACGGCATCATCTTGTAAGTGTGATTAATTTATTTGTGGTGGGGTACGGGTTTGTGGGGATGACAAGAGGTGCACAGCGGGAGTGTAGAATCCAAAGTTCACTGGGGGAGTTGGTATCCTTGCCGTAGCAAAATGTCAGAGTCCATGCCACAGTCTTCGTCAACATAGGTCAGACAGTGACCAGCAAGTCCATGTGGCAGAGAATGTCATGTGCTCCTATTGGGCCAGAGGGCCAGGTGCCAGGCCAGGTGACCTGGGAGATGGTGATGTTCTGCTGACTCTCACAGTCTTTTTCGTGGACGACCCACCTTCCTGCGGGGACCCTCGGAAGCAGTCCGTGACGATGTCTGTGACGCTCCGTCGGATGAATCCTCCTCCTCCTGATCCCTCCCTGTGTCTGGTAATGGCCTTCGCCTGGTGCCACAGGGAGGGTTGCCCATGTTGTCGGCAATCCGACGGAGTACACCGGTCATTTGGGTTTGCACCGCCACGAGCTCAGCCTGTCTATCCTCCATCCTTCCTTGGTGTTGCAGTTGACAGGCATGTTGCTGGGACTGCAGGGTCTTCATCTCCTGGAGGGTCCCCTTGATGTCATTGAGGGTGGACGCAATCTGGTCCATGCCCCTGGTGTCACGCCGGTATGTATCCAGGATGTTGCTGACCTGGGACACTACCGGGTCCTGAGCTGCCTGGTCAGGTTCGCGCCTCCGCCGTCCTCCACTCCCGCCACCCCTGCCCACGTGCACCTGGCCTGCCGTTGTGGGTGCATCGGGTCTCCGGGACCCCTGAGGGATGGCATCTGCGTTGCCGCCTGCCTCCTCCTGGGTGCCCGGAGGACCGTGTCCCTCCTGGGCAGACTGGCTGGGTGGTCGTGTGCGGGCAGGGCTCCTGAACGTCTCCTGGGATGTGGCAGGAATGGGGGTGGTGGTTGGCACAGTTGTACCTGACGCAGGTGCTGCAGGTGGTTGGACACCAGAGGGGCCAGGTTGGTCTGGGTCATCCACGGAGTGGTGAGAGTCATCGCTGGCGGTGGGGTCCTCATCCCGCGGAGCCTGGTCCTGTGAGACTTCCCCCCCAGTGTTGGGGGGTGTTCGTCGACGTTGACCTGTGTGTGAGAGAGACAATGTTAACAGTGTCACATGTGGCATCCATGTTGCATGCATTTCTGATTTGGCACTCTTCCTATGGGTAGTTGGATCTGTCCTGCATTCCTCTCACAGTGCACTTGGGCATGGCTATGTCCCTTGGCCACAGCTGTCAGGGCTTTACGCATGTGTGAGACACAATCTTAGTTGATGCATCTATTTGGGTACACAGTCAGCAGTGTGGTGTGCGGGCGTAGCGAGCCATGCAGAGGCGCCTTACGTGTTGCACTGTACGTGGCCAAATGGTGTTTTGCCAAGGCAATTTGATGTTGCAGGTAGGGGACTGAAGCATTTGTGACAGGGTTCTTACCGACACAGTGGGTGGGTATACTGGGTGTGTGGTTAGGTCTGTGCCTGCAGCACGGATGGACTCGTGCACAGATTGACACATGGACCGGTCTTCATCTACGGAAGGGGGGGTTGAGGCACTGCCAGACCTGGTCTGCATGCACACAGTCCACCGGCTGACGAGTGGACATGGCCACACCACCCAAGGGTGATTTAGTCTCCCTGTGTCTCCCTTCCTCCCTCCCTCTGTCACCCTCCTCCCTCCCTCTGTCGGTCTCCCTCTGTCACCCTACTCCCTCCCTCTGTCTGTCTCCCTGTGTCCCCCTCTGTCTCCTTCCCTCTCATTCCCCCTCTCCCTCCCTCTCTTTGTCACTCTCTGTCACCTCAGGCCAGCTTCCTGGGCACACACAGTTAGCCGGTCTTTGAATGGCCATTGGCTTGTTCATGTGAGTTAGTCCCTGTTCTCCGGGCACCCATTGGGCAGTGTGTCTGAGTGTAGGCTGCTGCTGTGGCGGTGTGTGCTGAGACTCTATCAGAGCGATGCATCTTCATTGTCTGCTGTTATGTGCAAATTGTGCCTTCAGACCCATGTCATCCTGCATGGCAGCCACCATTTGCAGGCAAGGCAGTACTGTGTGGGTACACACAGTTTGTATGGCTGTGCCCTGGGCCATATGGGCTGAGGGCATTGTTGTGTGCTTGTGAGTTGCTCAATGTTAGTTTTGATGCCCCCACTCCCAGCATCGACCACATCCTGTGTTGTGTTGGTGTTTTGTGTGGCCTGTGACTTGGCATGGCCCTGATTGATGCATGGGGCATGGAGGCGCTAGTGGCATGTGTGTGTTTGTGGAGTGTTGTTGTGTCCGGTGGTGGCTTGGGGGGGGTGGCATGCATGATTGATTGTGTATGGCATCCCCCCCATGTGAGGTGAGTTGTTTGTGTACTCACCAGGGTCTGGGAGTCCTGGCAGTCCGTGTAGTCCCTCCACCGCCAGCGTGGACATCACCTTCTCCTCCCAGGGATGGTATTGTACCGGTCTGGGGGGCGGCCCTCCTCCAGTGATGTTCCCCTGGTTGTGATTGTCAGTCATCTTCCTCTTGACCGTCCTCCGCAGATCGTACCACCTGGATTGGCACTCGTGCCTGGTCCTTCTGGTGGTCCCAACAGCATTCACAGAATCGATGATCCTCTGCCACATGGCCGTTTTTTCGGATATGCTGGTCTGTCTGACCAATGTCCCAAAGAGCTGTGGCTCGACTCTGAGGATTTCGTCGACAAGGATCTCCAGCTCCTCCTTTGTGAACTTTGGATTCTTGGTGGTGGACATGGCGTGGGGTGTGGGTGTGGATGGTTGTGGGGGTGTGGGTGTGGATGGTTGTGGGGGTGTGGGTGTGGATGGTTGTGGGTGTGTGGGTGTGGTAGTGGAGGTGTGTGTGTGAATGTGATGAGGGGGTGTTTGTGTAGGTGGTTGTGTGAAGGTATGCAAGTGTGAGGTTCAAGTATGGTGGTGTGGGTCGTCTGTGGGCTCTGGCAGCAGTGGGTCTGTTGCAAAGGCTCATGGTTTGTGTGTGTGGTCCATTTTTATTGGTCCATTTGTGGGTGTGGCTGTGTTTGAAATTTGTGTGGGTGTGTTATGAGGAGTGATTGAGTTTTGGGCCTCTGTTTGGCAGTTTGGCAGTTGCAGGTGAGTGTATGTGATGTTTGTGGGGTTGTTGGGCATGTATGGTGGTGTGGGGAAACTCTACTTGACTCTCCTTGTGTAAATATGGTTTGTCCTGGTTCAGTACGTGTTTTTTTGGCGTCAGTACGGTCCGTACATGCACTGGTGGGGGTGCGGTCCGTACATTCCCTGGTGGGGTGGGGGTTTGGTGCGTACATACACGGGTGGTGGTTCGGTGCGTACATACACGGCTGGGGGGGGGGTTCGGGGGCGTACATACACGGGTGGGGGTTCGGTGCGTACATACACGGGTGGGGGTGTGGTGCGTACATACACGGGTGGGGGTTTGGTGCGTACATACACGGGTGGTGGTTCGGTGCGTACATACACGGCTGGGGGGGGTTCGGGGCGTACATACACGGCTGGGGGGGGTTTGGTGCGTACATACACGGGTGGGGGTTCGGGGGCGTACATGCACGGGTGGGGGTTTGGTGCGTACATACACGGGTGGTGGTTCGGTGCGTACATACTCGGGTGGGGGTTCGGGGCGTACATACACTGCTGGGGTGGGGGTTGGGTGCGTACATACACGGGTGGGGGTTCGGGGCGTACATACTCTGCTGGGGTGGGGGTTCGGTGCGTACATACATGGGTGGTGGTTCGGGGGCGTACATACACGGGTGGTGGTTCGGTGCATACATACACGGCTGGGGTGGGGGTTTGGTGCGTACATACACGGGTGGTGGTTCGGTGCGTACATACACGGCTGGGGGGGGGGTTTGGTGCGTACATACACGGCTGGGGGGGGTTTGGTGCGTACATACACGGGTGGGGGTTCGGGGGCGTACATACACGGGTGGTGGTTCGGTGCATACATACACGGCTGGGGTGGGGGTTTGGTGCGTACATACACGGGTGGTGGTTCGGTGCGTACATACACGGCTGGGGGGGGGGTTTGGTGCGTACATACACGGCTGGGGGGGTTTGGTGCGTACATACACGGGTGGGGGTTCGGGGGCGTACATACACGGGTGGTGGTTCGGTGCGTACATACACGGCTGGGGTGGGGGTTTGGTGCGTACATACACGGGTGGTGGTTCGGTGCGTACATACACAGCTGGGGTGGGGGTTTGGTGCGTACATACACAGGTGGGGGTTGGGTGCGTACATACACGGGTGGGGGTTCGGGGCGTACATACTCTGCTGGGGTGGGGGTTCGGTGCATACATACACGGGTGGTGGTTCGGGGGCGTACATACACGGGTGGTGGTTCGGTGCGTACATACACGGCTGGGGTGGGGGTTTGGTGCGTACATACACGGGTGGTGGTTCGGTGCGTACATACACGGCTGGGGGGGGGTTTGGTGCGTACATACACGGCTGGGGGGGGTTTGGTGCGTACATACACGGGTGGGGGTTCGGGGGCGTACATACACGGGTGGTGGTTCGGTGCGTACATACACGGCTGGGGTGGGGGTTTGGTGCGTACATACACGGGTGGTGGTTCGGTGCGTACATACACGGCTGGGGGGGGGTTTGGTGCGTACATACACGGCTGGGGGGGTTTGGTGCGTACATACACGGGTGGGGGTTCGGGGGCGTACATACACGGGTGGTGGTTCGGTGCGTACATACACGGCTGGGGTGGGGGTTTGGTGCGTACATACACGGGTGGTGGTTCGGTGCGTACATACACGGCTGGGGTGGGGGTTTGGTGCGTACATACACAGGTGGGGGTTCGGTGCGTACATACACGGGTGGGGGTTCGGGGCGTACATACTCTGCTGGGGTGGGGGTTCGGTGCGTACATACACGGGTGGTGGTTCGGGGGCGTACATACACGGGTGGTGGTTCGGTGCGTACATACACGGCTGGGGTGGGGGTTTGGTGCGTACATACACGGGTGGTGGTTCGGTGCGTACATACACGGCTGGGGGGGGGGGTTTGGTGCGTACATACACGGCTGGGGGGGGTTTGGTGCGTACATACACGGGTGGGGGTTCGGGGGCGTACATACACGGGTGGTGGTTCGGTGCGTACATACACGGCTGGGGTGGGGGTTTGGTGCGTACATACACGGGTGGTGGTTCGGTGCGTACATACACGGCTGGGGGGGGTTTGGTGCGTACATACACGGCTGGGGGGGGTTTGGTGCGTACATACACGGGTGGGGGTTCGGGGGCGTACATACACGGGTGGGGGTTCGGGGCGTACATACTCTGCTGGGGTGGGGGTTCGGTGCGTACATACACGGGTGGTGGTTCGGGGGCGTACATACACGGGTGGTGGTTCGGTGCGTACATACACGGCTGGGGTGGGGGTTTGGTGCGTACATACACGGGTGGTGGTTCGGTGCGTACATACACGGCTGGGGGGGGTTTGGTGCGTACATACACGGCTGGGGGGGGTTTGGTGCGTACATACACGGGTGGGGGTTCGGGGGCGTACATACACGGGTGGTGGTTCGGTGCGTACATACACGGCTGGGGTGGGGGTTTGGTGCGTACATACACGGGTGGTGGTTCGGTGCGTACATACACGGCTGGGGTGGGGGTTTGGTGCGTACATACACAGGTGGGGGTTCGGTGCGTACATACACGGGTGGGGGTTCGGGGCGTACATAATCTGCTGGGGTGGGGGTTCGGTGCGTACATACATGGGTGGTGGTTCGGGGGCGTACATACACGGGTGGTGGTTCGGTGCGTACATACACGGCTGGGGGGGGGGTTTGGTGCGTACATACACGGGTGGTGGTTCGGTGCGTACATACACGGCTGGGGGGGGGGGTTTGGTGCGTACATACATGGCTGGGGGGGTTTGGTGCGTACATACACGGGTGGGGGTTCGGGGGCGTACATACACGGGTGGTGGTTCGGTGCGTACATACACGGCTGGGGTGGGGGTTTGGTGCGTACATACACGGGTGGTGGTTCGGTGCGTACATACACGGCTGGGGGGGGGTTTGGTGCGTACATACACGGCTGGGGGGGGTTTGGTGCGTACATACACGGGTGGGGGTTCGGGGGCGTACATACACGGGTGGTGGTTCGGTGCGTACATACACGGCTGGGGTGGGGGTTTGGTGCGTACATACACGGGTGGTGGTTCGGTGGGTACATACACGGCTGGGGTGGGGGTTTGGTGCGTACATACACAGGTGGGGGTTCGGTGCGTACATACACGGGTGGGGGTTCGGGGGCGTACATGCACGGGTGGGGGTTTGGTGCGTACATACACGGGTGGGGGTTCGGGGGCGTACATGCACGGGTGGGGGTTTGGTGCGTACATACACGGGTGGTGGTTCGGTGCGTACATACTCGGGTGGGGGTTCGGGGCGTACATACACTGCTGGGGTGGGGGTTGGGTGCGTACATACACGGGTGGGGGTTCGGGGCGTACATACTCTGCTGGGGTGGGGGTTCGGTGCGTACATACACGGGTGGTGGTTCGGGGCGTACATACACGGGTGGGGGTTCGTGGCGTACATGCACTGCTGGGGTGGGGGTTCGGTGCGTACATACGCGGGCGGGGGGGGTGGTGGGTTGTTCGGCGCGTATGCGGGCACATGTCTCCATGGTTGCTATGGGAGTTCGGTTCGGACGGTGTTTTTTGCGTACGGTTGTGAAATGGGGAGGACGGGAGGGATCGTACTTGCGCAGTCGGACTTTATTTTTCCGCACGGTGGGTTTTTCGCCCGGGGACGTGTCGGTGACTTTTCCCGACCCGAGGACGTGTGGGGAAATCTTCCCAATGCGATTCGTATGGACTTTTTTCCGTTCGAATCGTACTTGGCAGTTTGTACGCTACTTTGACGATTCGGACGGAAAAAAATCCGGATACGAGTCGGACGGGGAATTTTTTTACCGGATCGGAATTGGCACCTTGGTGCCAATTCCGATCCGGTAAAAACCGGGTACGAACCGTCGGACGGAGCCTTTTCTCCGTCCGACTCGTACCCGGTGCGAAATCCATCCGAAAATGCAAGTACGATTCATACGGAAACACCACACACACGGGTGGTGGTTCGGGGGCGTACATACACGGGTGGTGGTTCGGTGCGTACATACACGGCTGGGGTGGGGGTTTGGTGCGTACATACACGGGTGGTGGTTCGGTGCGTACATACACGGCTGGGGGGGGGGTTTGGTGCATACATACACGGCTGGGGGGGTTTGGTGCGTACATACACGGGTGGGGGTTCGGGGGCGTACATACACGGGTGGTGGTTCGGTGCGTACATACACGGCTGGGGTGGGGGTTTGGTGCGTACATACACGGGTGGTGGTTCGGTGCGTACATACACGGCTGGGGTGGGGGTTTGGTGCGTACATACACAGGTGGGGGTTCGGTGCGTACATACACGGGTGGGGGTTCGGGGCGTACATACTCTGCTGGGGTGGGGGTTCGGTGACTTTTCCCGACCCGAGGACGTGTGGGGAAATCTTCCCAATGCGATTCGTATGGACTTTTTTCCGTTCGAATCGTACTTGGCAGTTTGTACGCTACTTTGACGATTCGGACGGAAAAAAATCCGGATACGAGTCGGACGGGGAATTTTTTTACCGGATCGGAATTGGCACCTTGGTGCCAATTCCGATCCGGTAAAAACCGGGTACGAACCGTCGGACGGAGCCTTTTCTCCGTCCGACTCGTACCCGGTGCGAAATCCATCCGAAAATGCAAGTACGATTCATACGGAAACACCATTTCCGTACGAATCGAACAAAACACCGACCGAACAGAAACTAAACACAATTCTGATCCTGAAAGGCGCCGACGTGACGTCGGTACGCATCCAGCCTACGTTTCACGAACCAGGAAGTACGATTCGAACCGACGTCATCCCGCACGGTAAATATTTACCGGCTGCCAAAAACTGCCGGGAAATCAGGACGACACACGCAAGGAGCAGCTGGACGCGACGAACAGACATGGACCCGAACCTACGTGCCATCCCTGCCCTCCTAGCAGTCCACCTGGCGTACAGGAACCGCCGCAGACGCCGCAGAAGGTCAGCACAACAACCAGGGGCAAAGGGGGGGGCAGGGGCAGGACACACAACACCAACACATGGTACCAAATCACACATGGCCTGGACATACCTGACCATCAGGGCCTGGACACTGCCAGGGTGTGGGGGCGAGGCCAGCAACGCAAGCGTCCGCCACAACGGAAGTGGATGGTCACGCGAACCGGTACGTACCCTACCCAGGCCGCAAGAGCGTGGGTACGGAACGTACCACGCGTCCCCCTACGTCACTCCAACAATGGCGGTACGGCCCGTACCCACGTCAGAAAGGCCTTGGTACAGCTCGTACCAGCATTGCTGGGGTCATGTAGGGGTACGCGTGGTACGACCCGTAGCCACGCCCCCAAGGCCTGTGTACGGTGCGGACCCCACGGCACCGCAACAATGGGGGGACGCACCGTACCCACCCACCAAAGGCATGGGTACGGCCCGTACCCAGGCACGCAGAGCGTGGGCAGGGGTATGTACGGACCGTACCCCCACCCGTGGAAGTACGGCCCGTACCCCCACCCGTGCATGTACGCCCCGAACCCCCACCCGTGTATGTACGCACCCAAGCACCACCCGTGTATATACGCCCCGAACCCCCACCCGTGTATGTACGCCCCGAACCCCCACCCGTGTATGTACGCACCGAACCCCCACCCGTGTATGTACGCCCCGAACCCCCACCCGTGTATGTACGCCCCGAACCCCCAGCCGTGTATGTACGCACCCAAGCACCACCCGTGTATATACGCCCCGAACCCCCACCCGTGTATGTACGCCCCGAACCCCCACCCGTGTATGTACGCACCAAACCCCCACCCGTGTATGTACGCACCAAACCCCCACCCGTGTATGTACGCACCCAAGCGCCACCCGGCCACCCGTGTATGTACGCACCGAAACCTCACCCGTGTATGTACGCACCGAACCCCCACCCGTGTATGTACGCACCAAACCCCCAGCCGTGTATGTACGCACCGAACCCCCACCCCACCCTGGTATGTACGCCCCGAACCCCCACCCGTGTATGTACGCCCCGAACCCCCACCCGTGTATGTACGCACCCAAGCGCCACCCGTGTATGTACGCACCAAACCCCCAGCCGTGTATGTACGCCCCGAACCCCCACCCGTGTATGTACGCACCGAACCCCCACCCGTGTATGTACGCACCAAACCCCCAGCCGTGTATGTACGCACCGAACCCCCACCCCACCCTGGTATGTACGCCCCGAACCCCCACCCGTGTATGTACGCCCCGAACCCCCACCCGTGTATGTACGCACCCAAGCGCCACCCGTGTATGTACGCACCAAACCCCCAGCCGTGTATGTACGCCCCGAACCCCCACCCGTGTATGTACGCACCGAACCCCCACCCGTGTATGTACGCACCAAACCCCCAGCCGTGTATGTACGCACCGAACCCCCACCCCACCCTGGTATGTACGCCCCGAACCCCCACCCGTGTATGTACACCCCGAACCCCCACCTGTGTATGTACGCCCCGAACCCCCACCCGTGTATGTACGCACCCAAGCGCCACCCGTGTATGTACGCACCGAAACCTCGCCCGTGTATGTACGCACCCAAGCGCCACCCGTGTATGTACGCACCGAAACCTCACCCGTGTATGTACGCACCCAAGCGCCACCCGTGTATGTACGCACCGAAACCTCACCCGTGTATGTACGCACCGAACCCCCACCCGTGTATGTACGCACCAAACCCCCACCCGTGTATGTACGCACCCAAGCGCCACCCGGCCACCCGTGTATGTACGCACCGAAACCTCACCCGTGTATGTACGCACCGAACCCCCACCCGTGTATGTACGCACCAAACCCCCAGCCGTGTATGTACGCACCGAACCCCCACCCCACCCTGGTATGTACGCCCCGAACCCCCACCCGTGTATGTACGCCCCGAACCCCCACCCGTGTATGTACGCACCCAAGCGCCACCCGTGTATGTACGCACCAAACCCCCAGCCGTGTATGTACGCACCCAAGCGCCACCCGTGTATGTACGCACCGAAACCTCACCCGTGTATGTACGCACCCAAGCGCCACCCGTGTATGTACGCACCAAACCCCCACCCGTGTATGCACGCACCGAACCTGCTATAAGAATGGGGTGTGCCAAACACCCCCAGCAGTGCCCAGACACAGGAGGGGTGGGTGCAGGGTCCTCCCAGCAGTGCCCAGACACAGGAGGGGTGGGTGCAGGGTCCTCCCAGCAGTGCCCAGACACAGGAGGGGTGGGTGCAGAGTCCTCCCAGCAGTGCCCAGACACAGGAGGGGTGGGTGCAGAGTCCTCCCAGCAGTGCCCAGACACAGGAGGGGTGGGTGCCTATCACTCCCAGCAGTGCCCTGAGACAGGAGGGGTGTGTGCCTATCACTCCCAGCAGTGCCCAGACACAGGAGGGGTGTGTACCTATCACTCCCAGCAGTGCCCAGACATAGGACAATACACCCCATCAACAAGTTCAGTGACCTACAAGGGTGATACCCCAGATGCAGGCGGAGCCATCGCTGAGCCAGCATGGCTATATTGAACGGCAACCCTCACACATCCAGGAAATGTAGACACAGCACAGCACAGCATTTGGGAGACACCCTGCAGGGAAAATGGCCTGCTCCACAGAGGATGGAACACACCTTGGGACAATGTCACCATACAGTGAGAGCAAACATGACCAAATACCATTGGCAGAGACCTTTGTGATGGCACGCAGATGGCAGGGTACACCCCATGAGCAGCACACTCCAACATTTCACAGACCCCTAACACATAATCACCACCCCAACGCAGGGAGCACCAGCACCAACAGCAAGTCCAGGAAAGCATCAGTGTGCAAAACCAAAAGAAAAGGCTTTATTCAGCAGGAAAATATATCTGAGAAAATGTCCACTATGTACAAGGGCCATGGGCCAGCCCAGCAGCAAAGTCCGGGGGGGGGTACACATCGGGACGTGTGTCCCCTAGCTTGCCTGCACAGTTCACAAGTCCATTTCATCCACAGAAGAGGGGGCATCAGGGGGGAGGGTGGAAACAGGCACCGCAGGGACAGGAGGGGAAAGGGTAGGTGTTGTGGGTGCAGGGAGGGATGATTCTGCCACAGGGGGGGTGCCAGCGCCAAAGGTGGAGGACAGAATGGCGCTGCACACGTCGGCAAGTTCCCCCAGCAACTCCCCCGCACCCAATCCAACCACAGGCCCCAAGGAGGGGGGGGGGGGCAAAGGGATGGGTCGCAGCGCCACTGGGGGAGGGTGTGGACAGGGTGGGGGACTCAACTCCCCTGGCCGGGTCCCGCCTCCACCGCTTGCGGGGTGGTGTCATCCTGGGGCTGGGGGCACACTCGCAGTGGATGATGCTGTCACTGACTGTTGGCCAGGAGAGCTAAGGGGAGTGGATTTGGAGGGAGTGGGTTGTGTGGAATGCGGACTCCCACTGTGGCTGCGTGTTCTACGTTTCCCCCCCGACCCAGTGGGTGTGCCTTCCTCACCCTGTGTGTGCGTGACAGGAGGTGTGCGCTTCGACTTCCCTGGTGGTGTGGTGCCTGTGTCTGTTGGGGTGCGTGCACGCTGACGTCTGGATGTGCGTGGGACAGGCACGGGAGTGGGAATTGTGGATGGGGCAGGGGTAGGGGGTGTTACGCAGCGCTGCAGGAGATCCAGTGCTGCAGTCAGTGTGGAGTCTATGGACCTCAGCAACTGCCGTTGGTCAGACTGCGCAGCCGACATGCCCTCCATGTATGCCTCCATCTGGGTCAGCACCTGGGTGTGGGCATGGAGGACATTTAGCATCGCAGTCTGACCAACCTGCAACTGCCTCAGGATGTCCACAGACTCCGCACTCACCGCAGCAGTGGTGACAGGGGCAGGGGGTGCGGTGCCTGGCAGGAAGGAGACATGTGGGGACCGAGCACGGAGGGAAGGGCCACGAGCATGTGGGAGGCCGGTGATGGAACCTGAGGTGGCGGGGGGATGTGGAGGGCTGCCATCAGCTGGGGGGGCAGACTCCGCCACCTCTGGGAGCTCAGCCTCGGACCCGTCTGCGTCATAGTCTGTGTTGGCAGTCAACAGGTCCTCTGCCTCACTCCCTTCGGCCTCCGTGCCACTCCATGTGCCAGACAGGACAGCACTGCTGGCACTGGTGCTCAATCTCTCCTCCCGGTCCGTGCTAGTGTCTCCTTCCGTGTCCCCCGGCGATGCTTTGGGCAAGGTGAAGAGACAGGAGAAAATCAGACACCTGTACACTTATGTCACATGAGTCAAATATACATAGGTCACATTGCATAGCCTGAAAAGCAACAGGAGTAACACCTACACAACAATGTACACATGTAGGCCATGGAACACACAGTTTTTCGACCCACCATGCCACTGAGACACAATGGAGATCATGACACAACAGCAAATCACTGCACCTGAAATTTTAGAGAGGAGCCAGCCTCTGGGGACAAATGTGCACAGCACCTGCACCACACTGCGTCGTCAAAAAGGGATGAGCATGAATCATATCCATTTACTCTTGCCGCATGCTGCAAAGGCAATACATGAAACCAGGCCACACATGACAGGGTCACTGCACCTTGAGCGTATGTCCAGTCAAACATCACACACAGGCTAAACCCAGCAAGGAGGATGAAGCTTCTGACATGTAGGCCTTGTACGCACAAACCACCCACACCTGAGACAATCTCATTGAGACGGAGAAAGTATGTACACCTCTTACTCTGGGATGGAAACACATGGCCTCCACTAATTCATGACTGTACACACACAGCCCCTGGTGGCCATGTCCACACATCATTGACAGGCACACATCATCAGATTGTCTCAACAACACACACAGGTAATGCCCACTGTGAGTATGCACAAGCAAAATGGGTCCCCCTGTACAGTGGACACATGTAGCAACCTGTAGGTCCTAACAGTTGAGCCCAGGGTACAATGCCACCCTACCCAACCCATGGTGAAGACACAGTGAATGGCCATATTGTTGGATGACGCACATGATACCTAGGAAGAGGTGCCCCAGGGCACAGTAGTGCCCACACTCCTCCATGGTCCAGGATGGACATGACTGCAAATTAAGCAACCGTCCCTGCACTTAGCAGGCCTCCCACTCAGGCACATCATGTCAGAGGGCACACAATTGGACATGCATGCTGGAAGGCTGTACATTTTGGAGACACACCCCTATGTCGTGATTCACAATCAGTGCCAAGTGACATGGACACCACAATGACTGAAATTGGCCATGGCACACGCAAGGTCCCCATACCTGTGGCACATCACCCCCACACATGATGCTGATAGCATAGGGCACCTGCATGAACTGCCTGCCTAAATAACCTTGTGCAAGAGTGGCTACAGACAGACCAGGGAACACATTGCAAGGAGGGGAAGGGAGGGAGTGAGAACAGCGCTGTGCTACTTTGTGGAGAAGTTGACGCACTGCACAATCAAACCCTGGCAGTGTATCCATGCAACTGCACACTTACATTGGCTGGGGACACACAACTGACACACATGTACCTACCCCCTTCCTGCTGCTGCCTCTCCTGTAGGCGCCTGTCCATATCGGGGAAGACCACCGCCAGCACACGCTTCTGGATGTGGGTCAGACGACGGCGCCCACGGTTCTTACGGCTCTCAGGTGAGTCCCCCAGCAGGAGCCGTGCAATCCTCCTCGTCCAGCACCGGATGTCCTGCCAGCGTTTCCTCACCTGAGACAGGCTCCGCCTCCGACCCTCTGTACCCCTCACGGCACTGACGGCTTCCCTCCAGATCTCCCCCTTGGCAATGGCGCCTACCTGTGAGGATGCAAAAGAGAGAATACATTATACCACATGAGCAAAGACACAGAGACACACATATAGAACAATCCTCGATATGAACAGGCCATGGTATGCATGCAACTAATTGCACCTTTGTCATAGGGACATTATCCACTGTGGAAGGCCAAATGCACTACGTGCCAGTGAAAGCACACGGGTGGCATGAGGGGTACCACACACTCACTGACCAGGGATCACACTGTGCCTCACAGGCTACACCAGGATTATGTACAGCACCTCACAGCAGTCACCTGCCCCAGCACACTGATGCTACCTCAGCAGAGTACACAGACACACACAGGTACAGGACAATCACATGGCATTGCCAACTGCGGGTACACACCTCACTCTGCCCATGTGCCAGTAGACGGGGGTGTCACAGGTGTGGGGCTGGCTCAGCACGGCATGCACACAGCACTGCTCCCTGCTCACATCGGATGGCCAGGCCATATCCATCCCTCATGCTGCTTGTGTGCAACACTCCCCATATGCACTCACCCACATGACAGGGGACTAACACACACACCAATGTGCAGGGGACGAACACGGCCTTTGGACACTCACAGCACAGGTACACTGAACAAACACACATCCATGGGTACTGACACCTGTCACACTGGGGGGAACACAGGATCACATCAGGACTGTGGAAACAACATCCCCAGGAGGAGTATGCAGGCAGAATGTGGCATGCACCTTGCATTCATTGTCACAGTAGGCACTATGCAAGTGAGGAGTGCACACAGGAAACACAGCATGCTCTGCATGGGTGACATGAGGCCTTCCACACCCTGGGACCCACTCCAAACAACAGTGCATGTCTGTCACACATGGACACAATGCCAGAAGTCACTGTCACACAAAAGGGGCACAGTCTAAGCTAGCGGAGTCTGCACTCACCTGAACCCCTGGTCGACCATACAGGCTCTGGAACTGTGGGAGGATCACATCTATCAGGGCAAGGTTCTCCTCCTGGGTGAATGGCTGTGACCTCTCCACAGTCCTGGACATGGTGCCAGAGGAATCACTATCAGCAGCAGTGGTCATGGATGAATGGATGTGCAGGCAAGTGCTCTCTCATGGGACCTGGCTGCCTTATATATGCCTGGCTGGCCTGTTCATGTATAGGAGTACAGATTGATTGGTCAGTCACATTAGCATCCTACGTTTCATCCAATCCCTTCAAACCTACCCCAGTGTGTGGCTTTGCATGGTTTCAGTTTTGATAATGATGTCAAGTCAACATCCACATTGCAACAATGTAGATTCTTTCAAACTGACTTCTGCTGTGCACCTGGTGCTCAAATTCAAAAATTTAACTCAGTCTCCATGGCAACCATGAGGCATTTAGGCCCTTATACTTGTCCCTCATGTGTCCCCTATGTGTTTTCATACATTTACACACAGGTACGGTGCGTTCCACGCCCTAGGGCACCCCACAAGCAGTGATACCGACCGTACAAGCGCTTGTACGGTCCGGATCACAATATGGGCGCTGGCGTATGCGTACGCCACAGTAGTACGGACTGTACAAGCGCTCGTGCGGTCCGGATCACAATATGGGCGCTGGCGTATGCGTACGCCACAGTAGTACGGACTGTACAAGCGCTTGTGCGGTCCGGATCACAATATGGGCGCTGGCGTATGCGTACGCCACAGTAGTACGGACCGTACAAGCGCGTGTACAGTCCGTACTACTGTGGCGTACGCATACGCCAGCGCACATATTGTGATCCGGACCGTACAAGCGCTTGTACGGTCCGTACTACTGTGGCGTACGCATACGCCAGCGCCCATATTGTGATCCGGACCGTACAAGCGCTTGTACGGTCCGTACTACTGTGGCGTACGCATACGCCAGCGCCCATATTGTGATCCGGACCGTACAAGCGCTTGTACGGTCCGTACTACTGTGGCGTACGCATACGCCAGCGGCAATATTGGCCCAGGGACCCTATACACGCACTCCGAGCGTATGTACGGTGCGTTTCACAACTGTCAGTGGTGACAGGCGGCACACAGACAGGAATGGAGCGGACAGGTATTGCCAAGGGTGGACACCAATGCATTGTCTGTGCAATACCACATGTGTGTGACACAGGTGTGTCAGGATTTGATGTGGCACTTTACCCCTGAGGTGTGGGCAAAGCACATGTACGATGAGCTGTGTACACATGTCGTGTGTGATGGTGCGCATTGTACCACACATCCCCTGCACTCCTTTGACATGTGTGCATGTCGTACACACTAGTGGAGCCATGAGTCACTTGCATGTCCCAGTCACGGACACCCGCACCTGTCCCCTGATGCCAGGTACATGGAATATTACACATGACATGTGTATGGCTGCGTTGCACGCTGCAACCATGTCATGTGTGTGGCATGTCTTTCCATGATTTTGCTGTAGGTGTGTGGTTAAATGCATCAGCAGTTGCTGCTGCCAACATGTGTCTGTGTGTCGATGGGCATGGCACACTGTTCCGCACACCAGCCCACATATGTGATTTGCGATGAGGTGTGTATGTATGCAACTACACGGAGTATCAACACAAGTACATATCCACATGCTCCCTATGTATGTTCTGTCTCGACATGTACTCCTCAAAGGCAATGTGTGTGGCCTGTCCTATTCCTATGACATGTGACCAGTGCATATCGCATCCAACTACCTGTCTGTACCATACGCATACTACTTCTGCACATGTGTGGATGTCTGTGAATCCTGTGATGCGTGTGCATGTTCACTTACACTGGCCCACAGCTAGTCTCATGCCATGTCATCGTGATCTTGCCCCCCTCCGTTAGTGGCTGTCCCTTGGTAGGAGTGTCACCTGACTGGCGTACGTGTCCAGGAAATGTGGCACAGACCTGACTCACAACGTGGCATATGTGTATCGGCTGTGTAACATGTGCTCAGTGCATTGACGATGTTGTTGTACAGTGCTCACTCTTAGGTGTTCCTTCCATTTCACTGCAGGGCTCCGCCTCTCCCTCGACGTATGCCAGACATTGCTGCCCTGCATGAACGGGACTGTATACGCCGCTACAGATTCAGCCAACGGTTGATTGATGAGTTGACT
Source organism: Triturus cristatus (assembly GCF_964204655.1). Taxonomy (NCBI): domain Eukaryota; kingdom Metazoa; phylum Chordata; class Amphibia; order Caudata; family Salamandridae; genus Triturus; species Triturus cristatus. The sequence goes on along the minus strand of NC_140580.1, from coordinate 250,986,261 downwards.
GGCCGGCTGGAAGCACAACTCCTCCCGCGCCACAGGTATCCCAGTGCACTGACACCCAAGTTGAAGGTGATGGCATCCCTACATTTCCTTGCCACGGGTACGTTCCAACATACCATTGCTGATGTCGGGGGCATGTCCCAGACGATGTTCAGCCGTGTTCTGCATGATTTCTTAGAGGCCATGTTGGTTCACCTGGATGAGTACATTAAATTCCCAATTCGTGAGCAGTTGACAGATGTCAAGCGTGAGTTCTATGCCCTGGGAGGGATGCCCCATGTCATTGGGTCCATAGATGGGACACATGTTGCGTTGGTACCACCACAGGCACAGGAGGTGGTGTATAGGAATCGCAAACATTATCACTCCATTAATGCCCTTGTGGTGTGTCTGTCCAACATGGTGATTTCACATGTCTGTGTTCGCTTTCCAGGATCAGCACACGATGCCTTCATCATGAGGCGTAGCAGGCTGCCTGAAATGATGCTGCAGCTGCGGAACGAGCGAGCATGTATTGTTGGTGGGTAGACTCTGTCAGTTCAGTGTTTGGCGTCATCTTCCAATCTCACTGCCTGTGCTGACACACTTCTGTCCATGATGTTTCCTTGTAGGGGACGCTGGCTATCCCAACATGCCATGGCTGATGACGCCTGTCCGCAACCCCAGCACGGCTGCCGAGCACCGCTACAACAACGCACATGGGCGGACCAGGAGAGTCATTGAGAGGACGTTTGGACTTCTGAAGAGCCGATTCCGGTGCCTCCACAAGACCGGCGGAGCACTCCCATATGCCCCGGTGAAGGTGTGCAAGATCATCATCGTCTGCTGCATGCTGCACAACATGGCAGTGGAGGAAGCTGTTCCACTCATACTGGATCAAGATGACCAGGACCATCCACCCGTGGAGGATGAAGGCCTTGGTGACGGGGCAAGTGATGTGGAGGAGGAGGAGGCTGTGGAGGACATGCGGAGTCGGCTCATACGCAACTTCTTTGCTTAGTGGTGAGTTCCAGTGTCTGAGTGTGCACGCATTGGGCCGTGTGTGGCATGTGTTGCAATGTGTGTGTCCATCTGCATGTCTGCCAAGTGAGTCAGTGGTGTGTATTGAAGTGTCACTCAAGTGATGGCGCAATGGAAGGATGTTGTCTGAGGGTCATCATTGTCACCTGTCATGTTAACAACATGATACGTGTTGAGTACATGCTTGCGGATGTGCTCCTTTGTGCTGAATCCTTGTGTGTCTCTCTTCCACAGGTCCATGTGCATGCTGTCTGCTGGTGGCATTGTTGTGCTCCTGCTACTCCTCATGAACACAGCAACATGTGCTGATTCAGCGTCACATGCACGGGCAAGTGTTGAAATCTCCTTAGGGTAAGGGATGCCTCACGTCGTTTTGGGTGTGTGAATTGTTTGTAGTCTGTGTGCACTTCTCCGGTTCATGTGTGTTCCATTTGCATACATGGTGATCCTACATGGGGAACATGACATGGGGCAGGCTTCACCTGGAGCCATGGTCAGACTTGGTGACTGTCATGTGGCAGGGGATTGGGGATTGTGATGAGGCCATCATTGTGTGTAACACTGGCCTCGGAAACATACAGGTTGCTCCGGGTTGACATGGTGTGTGATTGCCCCATCAGGGCCTCAATGGTGTATAGCGGCCTCTCCGTGGCAGCAGGGGGTGTTTAGCTGTTATCCGTCACTTGTGTGCCAGGTCAATGGGATACCAGCATCTGTGTTGCAATGGGGGGTGCCAGTGTTGCTCCCACATGTTCATCCACATGACCTGTGTATGTGTTGACAGAGTATCATTGTCATTCCAACACACATGACTAATAAATTTGTCCCTCTGTCTCCAAGGTGCCTCTTCCCTGTCAATGGTGGCCTGTTGCCACTGTGCGTGCGGCATGTCTGGCATAGTTTTCATAGGTGGTGCATATGTGTCTATGTGTAGAGTGACAAGATGCTAGGGGTTTGTCAGGGAGTGGGAACTGTATTATGCACAAGATGCACAGTTCCATCCACCTCAAGGCAAGAGAGACCATCCCCCAGGGCAAATACAACATCCGTGTCGATTCCTACCCTGCAGTCTACGGACATGTGCCTTACGACTCCCATGGTACTTGTCCATATCCGGAGTGCATCTGCACAGCTCTGCTACTGCGTCGGGCAACCAGGCCACATCAACGTCCAAACGGGATGGGGGGAATGTTTCACAGCCAGCTGCAGGATGACCTTCTCGATCCACGCCCACACTCATGATGCAGCCCACAACCCCAACACAACCATGTGGCACTGTGATCCTAAACTGCATTCTGGCATCTCCATGCATCCAACCTTGGCCTAGCCACCATTCTCAACATCCGCCTGACGCAAGCATGCTGCACATTGTAGGGACACATGTCTAGACATACCTGGGAGCGGCAAGCCAGGTCACTCCACATGATCCCTGACCTCTGCGCATGACTGTTGCTCCCCTGAATGTGTCTGTAGCCACAGTTGTGCGGGAACCACTCAGCTGGTTGGGCCCAGCACAGGTGAGTATGGTACTCCATGTCTGTATCAGATGAGACATTGGGACCCATGTGTGTCCTGGGCAAGACTGCGACCCCACGGTTTGGATGGTTGGAGTTAATTCTGAGATCAGGCATGCTTTGACTGTACGACACACACATGTATTGTAATAATGTAGAATCACGGCATCATCTTGTAAGTGTGATTAATTTATTTGTGGTGGGGTACGGGTTTGTGGGGATGACAAGAGGTGCACAGCGGGAGTGTAGAATCCAAAGTTCACTGGGGGAGTTGGTATCCTTGCCGTAGCAAAATGTCAGAGTCCATGCCACAGTCTTCGTCAACATAGGTCAGACAGTGACCAGCAAGTCCATGTGGCAGAGAATGTCATGTGCTCCTATTGGGCCAGAGGGCCAGGTGCCAGGCCAGGTGACCTGGGAGATGGTGATGTTCTGCTGACTCTCACAGTCTTTTTCGTGGACGACCCACCTTCCTGCGGGGACCCTCGGAAGCAGTCCATGACGATGTCTGTGACGCTCCGTCGGATGAATCCTCCTCCTCCTGATCCCTCCCTGTGTCTGGTAATGGCCTTCGCCTGGTGCCACAGGGAGGGTTGCCCATGTTGTCGGCAATCCGACGGAGTACACCGGTCATTTGGGTTTGCACCGCCACGAGCTCAGCCTGTCTATCCTCCATCCTTCCTTGGTGTTGCAGTTGACAGGCATGTTGCTGGGACTGCAGGGTCTTCATCTCCTGGAGGGTCCCCTTGATGTCATTGAGGGTGGACGCAATCTGGTCCATGCCCCTGGTGTCACGCCGGTATGTATCCAGGATGTTGCTGACCTGGGACACTACCGGGTCCTGAGCTGCCTGGTCAGGTTCGCGCCTCCGCCGTCCTCCACTCCCGCCACCCCTGCCCACGTGCACCTGGCCTGCCGTTGTGGGTGCATCGGGTCTCCGGGACCCCTGAGGGATGGCATCTGCGTTGCCGCCTGCCTCCTCCTGGGTGCCCGGAGGACCGTGTCCCTCCTGGGCAGACTGGCTGGGTGGTCGTGTGCGGGCAGGGCTCCTGGACGTCTCCTGGGATGTGGCAGGAATGGGGGTGGTGGTTGGTACAGTTGTACCTGACGCAGGTGCTGCAGGTGGTTGGACACCAGAGGGGCCAGGTTGGTCTGGGTCATCCACGGAGTGGTGAGAGTCATCGCTGGCGGTGGGGTCCTCATCCCGCGGAGCCTGGTCCTGTGAGACTTCCCCCCCAGTGTTGGGGGGTGTTCGTCGACGTTGACCTGTGTGTGAGAGAGACAATGTTAACAGTGTCACATGTGGCATCCATGTTGCATGCATTTCTGATTTGGCACTCTTCCTATGGGTAGTTGGATCTGTCCTGCATTCCTCTCACAGTGCACTTGGGCATGGCTATGTCCCTTGGCCACAGCTGTCAGGGCTTTACGCATGTGTGAGACACAATCTTAGTTGATGCATCTATTTGGGTACACAGTCAGCAGTGTGGTGTGCGGGCGTAGCGAGCCATGCAGAGGCGCCTTACGTGTTGCACTGTACGTGGCCAAATGGTGTTTTGCCAAGGCAATTTGATGTTGCAGGTAGGGGACTGAAGCATTTGTGACAGGGTTCTTACCGACACAGTGGGTGGGTATACTGGGTGTGTGGTTAGGTCTGTGCCTGCAGCACGGATGGACTCGTGCACAGATTGACACATGGACCGGTCTTCATCTACGGAAGGGGGGGTTGAGGCACTGCCAGACCTGGTCTGCATGCACACAGTCCACCGGCTGACGAGTGGACATGGCCACACCACCCAAGGGTGATTTAGTCTCCCTGTGTCTCCCTTCCTCCCTCCCTCTGTCACCCTCCTCCCTCCCTCTGTCGGTCTCCCTCTGTCACCCTACTCCCTCCCTCTGTCTGTCTCCCTGTGTCCCCCTCTGTCTCCTTCCCTCTCATTCCCCCTCTCCCTCCCTCTCTTTGTCATTCTCTGTCACCTCAGGCCAGCTTCCTGGGCACACACAGTTAGCCGGTCTTTGAATGGCCATTGGCTTGTTCATGTGAGTTAGTCCCTGTTCTCCGGGCACCCATTGGGCAGTGTGTCTGAGTGTAGGCTGCTGCTGTGGCGGTGTGTGCTGAGACTCTATCAGAGCGATGCATCTTCATTGTCTGCTGTTATGTGCAAATTGTGCCTTCAGACCCATGTCATCCTGCATGGCAGCCACCATTTGCAGGCAAGACAGTACTGTGTGGGTACACACAGTTTGTATGGCTGTGCCCTGGGCCATATGGGCTGAGGGCATTGTTGTGTGCTTGTGAGTTGCTCAATGTTAGTTTTGATGCCCCCACTCCCAGCATCGACCACATCCTGTGTTGTGTTGGTGTTTTGTGTGGCCTGTGACTTGGCATGGCCCTGATTGATGCATGGGGCATGGAGGCGCTAGTGGCATGTGTGTGTTTGTGGAGTGTTGTTGTGTCCGGTGGTGGCTTGGGGGGGGTGGCATGCATGATTGATTGTGTATGGCATCCCCCCCATGTGAGGTGAGTTGTTTGTGTACTCACCAGGGTCTGGGAGTCCTGGCAGTCCGTGTAGTCCCTCCACCGCCAGCGTGGACATCACCTTCTCCTCCCAGGGATGGTATTGTACCGGTCTGGGGGGCGGCCCTCCTCCAGTGATGTTCCCCTGGTTGTGATTGTCAGTCATCTTCCTCTTGACCGTCCTCCGCAGATCGTACCACCTGGATTGGCACTCGTGCCTGGTCCTTCTGGTGGTCCCAACAGCATTCACAGAATCGACGATCCTCTGCCACATGGCCGTTTTTTCGGATATGCTGGTCTGTCTGACCAATGTCCCAAAGAGCTGTGGCTCGACTCTGAGGATTTCGTCGACAAGGATCTCCAGCTCCTCCTTTGTGAACTTTGGATTCTTGGTGGTGGACATGGCGTGGGGTGTGGGTGTGGATGGTTGTGGGGGTGTGGGTGTGGATGGTTGTGGGGGTGTGGGTGTGGATGGTTGTGGGTGTGTGGGTGTGGTAGTGGAGGTGTGTGTGTGAATGTGATGAGGGGGTGTTTGTGTAGGTGGTTGTGTGAAGGTATGCAAGTGTGAGGTTCAAGTATGGTGGTGTGGGTCGTCTGTGGGCTCTGGCAGCAGTGGGTCTGTTGCAAAGGCTCATGGTTTGTGTGTGTGGTCCATTTTTATTGGTCCATTTGTGGGTGTGGCTGTGTTTGAAATTTGTGTGGGTGTGTTATGAGGAGTGATTGAGTTTTGGGCCTCTGTTTGGCAGTTTGGCAGTTGCAGGTGAGTGTATGTGATGTTTGTGGGGTTGTTGGGCATGTTTGGTGGTGTGGGGAAACTCTACTTGACTCTCCTTGTGTAAATATGGTTTGTCCTGGTTCAGTACGTGTTTTTTTGGCGTCAGTACGGTCCGTACATGCACTGGTGGGGGTGCGGTCCGTACATTCCCTGGTGGGGTGGGGGTTTGGTGCGTACATACACGGGTGGTGGTTCGGTGCGTACATACACGGCTGGGGGGGGTTCGGGGGCGTACATACACGGGTGGGGGTTCGGTGCGTACATACACGGGTGGGGGTGTGGTGCGTACATACACGGGTGGGGGTTTGGTGCGTACATACACGGGTGGTGGTTCGGTGCGTACATACACGGCTGGGGGGGGGGTTCGGGGCGTACATACACGGCTGGGGGGGGGGTTTGGTGCGTACATACACGGGTGTGGGTTCGGGGGCGTACATGCACGGGTGGGGGTTTGGTGCGTACATACACGGGTGGTGGTTCGGTGCGTACATACTCGGGTGGGGGTTCGGGGCGTACATACACTGCTGGGGTGGGGGTTGGGTGCGTACATACACGGGTGGGGGTTCGGGGCGTACATACTCTGCTGGGGTGGGGGTTCGGTGCGTACATACACGGGTGGTGGTTCGGGGGCGTACATACACGGGTGGTGGTTTGGTGCGTACATACACGGCTGGGGTGGGGGTTTGGTGCGTACATACACGGGTGGTGGTTCGGTGCGTACATACACGGGTGGGGGTTCGGGGCGTACATACTCTGCTGGGGTGGGGGTTCGGTGCGTACATACACGGGTGGTGGTTCGGGGGCGTACATACACGGGTGGTGGTTCAGTGCGTACATACACGGCTGGGGTGGGGGTTTGGTGCGTACATACACGGGTGGTGGTTCGGTGCGTACATACACGGCTGGGGGGGGTTTGGTGCGTACATACACGGCTGGGGGGGGTTTGGTGCGTACATACACGGGTGGGGGTTCGGGGGCGTACATACACGGGTGGTGGTTCGGTGCGTACATACACGGCTGGGGTGGGGGTTTGGTGCGTACATACACGGGTGGTGGTTCGGTGCGTACATACACGGCTGGGGGGGGGGTTTGGTGCGTACATACACGGCTGGGGGGGGTTTGGTGCGTACATACACGGGTGGGGGTTCGGGGGCGTACATACACGGGTGGTGGTTCGGTGCGTACATACACGGCTGGGGTGGGGGTTTGGTGCGTACATACACAGGTGGGGGTTCGGTGCGTACATACACGGGTGGGGGTTCGGGGCGTACATACTCTGCTGGGGTGGGGGTTCGGTGCGTACATACACGGGTGGTGGTTCGGGGGCGTACATACACGGGTGGTGGTTCGGTGCGTACATACACGGCTGGGGTGGGGGTTTGGTGCGTACATACACGGGTGGTGGTTCGGTGCGTACATACACGGCTGGGGGGGGGTTTGGTGCGTACATACACGGCTGGGGGGGGTTTGGTGCGTACATACACGGGTGGGGGTTCGGGGGCGTACATACACGGGTGGTGGTTCGGTGCGTACATACACGGCTGGGGTGGGGGTTTGGTGCGTACATACACGGGTGGTGGTTCGGTGCATACATACACGGCTGGGGGGGGTTTGGTGCGTACATACACGGCTGGGGGGGGTTTGGTGCGTACATACACGGGTGGGGGTTCGGGGGCGTACATACACGGGTGGGGGTTCGGGGCGTACATACTCTGCTGGGGTGGGGGTTCGGTGCGTACATACACGGGTGGTGGTTCGGGGGCGTACATACACGGGTGGTGGTTCGGTGCGTACATACACGGCTGGGGTGGGGGTTTGGTGCGTACATACACGGGTGGTGGTTCGGTGCGTACATACACGGCTGGGGGGGGGTTTGGTGCGTACATACACGGCTGGGGGGGTTTGGTGCGTACATACACGGGTGGGGGTTCGGGGGCGTACATACACGGGTGGTGGTTCGGTGCGTACATACACGGCTGGGGTGGGGGTTTGGTGCGTACATACATGGGTGGTGGTTCGGTGCGTACATACACGGCTGGGGTGGGGGTTTGGTGCGTACATACACAGGTGGGGGTTCGGTGCGTACATACACGGGTGGGGGTTTGGGGCGTACATACTCTGCTGGGGTGGGGGTTCGGTGCGTACATACACGGGTGGTGGTTCGGGGGCGTACATACACGGGTGGTGGTTCGGTGCGTACATACACGGCTGGGGGGGGTTTGGTGCGTACATACACGGGTGGTGGTTCGGTGCGTACATACACGGCTGGGGGGGGGGGTTTGGTGCGTACATACACGGCTGGGGGGGGTTTGGTGCGTACATACACGGGTGGGGGTTCGGGGGCGTACATACACGGGTGGTGGTTCGGTGCGTACATACACGGCTGGGGGGGGGTTTGGTGCGTACATACACGGCTGGGGGGGTTTGGTGCGTACATACACGGGTGGGGGTTCGGGGGCGTACATACACGGGTGGTGGTTCGGTGCGTACATACACGGCTGGGGTGGGGGTTTGGTGCGTACATCCACGGGTGGTGGTTCGGTGCGTACATACACGGCTGGGGTGGGGGTTTGGTGCGTACATACACAGGTGGGGGTTCGGTGCGTACATACACGGGTGGGGGTTCGGGGGCGTACATGCACGGGTGGGGGTTTGGTGCGTACATACACGGGTAGGGGTTCGGGGGCGTACATGCACGGGTGGGGGTTTGGTGCGTACATACACGGGTGGTGGTTCAGTGCGTACATACTCGGGTGGGGGTTCGGGGCGTACATACACTGCTGGGGTGGGGGTTGGGTGCGTACATACACGGGTGGGGGTTCGGGGCGTACATACTCTGCTGGGGTGGGGGTTCGGTGCGTACATACACGGGTGGTGGTTCGGGGCGTACATACACGGGTGGGGGTTCGTGGCGTACATGCACTGCTGGGGTGGGGGTTTGGTGCGTACATACGCGGGCGGGGGGGGTGGTGGGGTGTTCGGCGCGTATGCGGGCACATGTCTCCATGGTTGCTATGGGAGTTCGGTTCGGACGGTGTTTTTTGCGTACGGTTGTGAAATGGGGAGGACGGGAGGGATCGTACTTGCGCAGTCGGACTTTATTTTTCCGCACGGTGGGTTTTTCGCCCGGGGACGTGTCGGTGACTTTTCCTGACCCGAGGACGTGTGGGGAAATCTTCCCAATGCGATTCGTATGGACTTTTTTCCGTTCGAATCGTACTTGGCAGTTTGTACGCTACTTTGACGATTCGGACGGAAAAAAATCCGGATACGAGTCGGACGGGGAATTTTTTTACCGGATCGGAATTGGCACCTAAATTGGGAAGATTCATTCATATTCCAATGACATTCAGTTCAATTAATTATAGTCCCATTCCTTTGCTTGTGGCCCCTCAACTGAATACTTCCACTGGTGGCCTGACTGAGTACTGCCTACTGCCTACCCTATTTAGAATAAAATCTTGCTGTATGGGAAAGGAAACAAAATAATGATCCCGTCACCGTGGGAGAAACCTCCTAGCATGTGGGACCATTCGTTCTTTTTCCCAAAAACAAACTCCTGCTTTGAGAGTCTGTATTTGAAAAACAAAAGATTTTTTAAATGTTTGCCGGCTGTCCTTCATGTCTGATGGTAAAATCCTTCAAGCATTTCGTGCATAGACAGGAACTGCCACAATAGCAGTTCCTGTCACTTTAGCGAGTTGTCCACAGGGCCAGCAGACAACTCGGAATTTGGTGGGCAGGAGCTCCTCAGGATGGTAGAGGAATTGTCCTCCACGGTGAGCAGCCAAAATATCGAAACTAAAATATCTACCTACACAAATATCGAGTTTTAAATATCGAAGGGACAGAATATCGATGTCAATAATATCTATGGACAGAATATCGATCCTAAGGTAAGTATTTTAATATCGATGTTAGTAATATCGAAGTTAGTAATATCGACATCAAATATATCGATTTTACTAATATTGATGTTACTAATATCGATATTTATATTATTGTTATGTATTTTATTATGTATTTAATATGTATGTGTTATATGTTTTTAGTTAAGTGTTCTACTGGTTTTAACATATATGTATACAATTTTTATATGTTAACAATGGTTTTTTAAGTCAATTTTGTGTTTTAGTACCGTAGCGGGTTGTGGGTTTATAGGGGAATAGGGTGGGAAGTAATTTAATTATATGGAATTAATTATACATTTTTAGGAATTATAAATTAATTTTAATTAATTTTTGCGTTTAAGTTCTGTAGCGGGTTGTGGGTTTATAGGGGAATAGGGTGGGAAGTAATTTAATTATATGGAATTAATTATACATTTTTAGGAATTATAAATTGATTTTAATACATTTTTGCGTTTAAGTTCTGTAGCGGGTTGTGGGTTTATAGGGGAATAGGGTGGGAAGTAATTTAATTGTAATTAATTAATAATTTATTTTCATTTATTGGTATTGATAATTATATTATTGTTAATTAAGTATTAATTGGTAATTAATTTTTATTTATTGGCAATTAGTTTTAATTAGTTGATTAATTGATAATTATGTTAAGTGTATTATTTTATTAGTGGAGTGTGTCGTGCGTTTATAGGGGAATAGTGTTGGAAGTAATTGAAATCTAATTAAGTAATTATTAAATTAGTTGTTGGGTATTGATAATTAATTAATTGGACAATAATTATTAATTGGTAAATATTTTAAATTATAATATTTTGGTTATGAAAAATAATTAATTGTTGATTAATCATTAATTGTGAATTAAATATAATTAAATATTATGCATTGATATTTCTACTTAATATATGAATAAGTAATTATTAATTGGTAATTAATGTGTAATATTTATTATTTTGGCGTATGAAAAATATTTAATAGTTCAATATTTTTTAATTGGTAATTAATGTTTCATAATTATTATTTTGAGGTATATATTTTTTTAAATGGTTAAATATATTTTAATTGGTATTTACTTTTTAATAATTCATCTGTTTTTGGTTATGAAAAATATTGTATCCTTTGGTAGTTATGTTTGTAATAATTATTTATTGGTATTTGTAAATAATTTTGAGTTATTTAATAATTAAATCACTAATTATTTTAAATAATTATTTTATTTATAACTATGTTATTTTTAACTTCTACGCTATCCAACAGTTTCCCTACTGTTGCACCCTCTGGAGTTGGAATAGTAAATTTTATCCCTACGCTATCCAACACTTTCCGTACTGTTGCATTCTTTGGAGTGGGAATAGTAATTTTTACCCCTACGCTATCCAACACTTTCCCTACTGTTGCACTCTCTGGAGTTGGAATAGTAATTTGTACCCCTACGCTATCCAACACTTTCCCTACTGTTGCACTCTCTGGAGTTGGAATAGTAATTTGTACCCCTACGCTATCCAACACTTTCCCTACTGTTGCACTCTCTGGAGTGGGAATAGTAATTTTTTCCCCTTCGCTATCCAACATTTTCCCTACTGTTGCACTCTCTGGAGTGGGAATAGTAATTGTTACCCCTACGCTATCCAACACTTTCCCTACTGTTGCACTCTGTGGAGTTGGAATAGTAATTTGTACCCCTACGCTATCCAACACTTTCCCTACTGTTGCACTCTCTGGAGTTAGAATAGTAATTTTTACCCCTACACTATCCAACACTTTCCCTACTGTTGCACTCTCTGGAGTGGGAATAGTAATTGTTACCCCTACGCTATCCAACACTTTCCCTACTGTTGCACTCTGTGGAGTTGGAATAGTAATTTTTACCCCTACGCTATCCAACACTTTCTCTACTGTTGCACTCTCTGGAGTGGGAATAGTAATTTTTACCCCTACGCTATCCAACACTTTCCCTACTGTTGCACTCTCTGGAGTGGGAATAGTAATTTTTACCCCTATGCTATCCAACACTTTCCCTACTGTTGCACTCTGTGGAGTTGGAATAGTAATTTTTACCCCTACGCTATCCAACACTTTCCCTACTGTTGCACTCTCTGCAGTTGGAATAGTAATTTTTACCCCTCCGCTATCCAACACTTTCCCTACTGTTGCACTCTCTGGAGTGGGAATAGTAATTTTTACCCCTACGCTATCCAACACTTTCCCTATTGTTACACTCCCTGGAGTGGAAATAGTAATTTTTAGCTCTACGCTATCCAACATTTTCTTTACTGTTTTTTTTTGGAGCTGGAGTAGTAGTTTTATTGTCGGTGCTATTTAATATTTTTTGTATTATTTTAGCTAATGTAATATATAATTAATTTTAACAATATTCAAATTAAATGTAATTTTTTTAATGTGTTATATATAATTATTTAATTTTTATTTATGTTATTGTTTTATGTGTATGATGTATTTGTAATTTATAATAATTTTTTACAAGTTATAAGTTATTAAAATAATTATTAAAATTTATTATTAAGTATATATATTATATGTTATATGTATATGTTTAATTAATGTTTTATTACATTATATATATTAATTATTAATTTTAAACATTATAACATATATTTAATTATGTTTATTTTATTTATAAGTATTATTTGGTTTATTTTACATATTTTTTTTTAACTAAAAAATAATTTATATTTTTAATAACGATATTTTTGACATTCTATATTTTATTTTCGATATTTTTGTACTCACCATATTGTAGATAGGATCTCGATATTCCTGTCATCGATATTTTTGTGTCGATATTTTTGTAGGTCGATTTTCTGTCCGTCGATATTCTGTCAGACATTCGTCCTCCACCATTCTGACATAGTTAACTCCGTCCTCGGTACTGTAAATCAGGGCCATAGTTTTTCTTCCTTCTGTCGTGATACTGGAATGAAGCCTGCCAATAATGCTGTGTAAGTTACTTTATAAGGGGCTCTATGCAATTTTTTCAATTTTGATAAAAGCACCCTAAATATTAGATGGCTCTATGTCACTGGGCTACAACATTTCATGTTACGGTTTTTGCTTTTACAAATCATTGTTTTCAGATGTTTTAATTTATTTTATTGAATTGGAGAATAATTAATAATACCAGAATGCCAGAATGCATTAATTTGCAGTGCAAAAGAGGTGTTATGATAACATGAAGAGCAAGTACATAGGTTTAAAAGAGCAAGCAGTTTTAACTAGTCTTACAATGGTTCTAATTATTTTTATCATTAGTCACCTCTGCAGGTAAGTGGTAATGTGCCAAGTCTGTCAAAATAACCTGGAAGCATTAAAACATTTCTGACTTTTAGACCTATATGTTAGGGCCTGCATCTAAGCCAGTTTTAGCATTAAGGGCTGCATGTCGCAAAATCACAGGGTTTGTGACCGCAAAATGGCTTATCATTATGTACAAAACCCCTAAAAGGACTTTTCATATTGCTTCCAAATTACAAATAGGAGGGTTCATGAAAGAGGTTTTCTTGCTCCCCTTTCCAATTCGGAAAGAAATGTATTTATAGTTTATAACTGCACTTGCTGTCCTCGTATAACCGCTTTCTCTTTGAAATTATGTTAGCAGTCTCTGGGGAAGAGGTTTTCTGAAAGTTAAAACATTTTTTTTAAAGCATTACTGATTCCTTTAAGTAATACAGGCTGTTTTGAAAAAAACATTGCTTCTATTTTGGAATGTAGTCATAGAGATGATGGGGGCTGTCCCTTGCAAGCCACCATGTCTCTGAGTACAGCCAATCATAGAGGGTGGCAAATTGGCACCTGCCTAATGAATATAAATTTGGCAGGTCGTTCTGCAAGCCCTTTTTAATTCAATATTTTGTGAACCAACCGAACAGTACATATGTTGGTTTGCAAAATACGAGTCCATACGCAAAACGTGTGTGCGGAATTTGCAACCACTGTTTGGGAAGGAGATAACACAATAGTACCCTAGCTATTATAATGAGATGGATGCCAATTGTTTTCACTCCTTATTTGCAGTTCTACCTGTTGTTAGTACCTGTTGAAATTTGCATAAGTAATAATAAAAACAACATTTAAGCTGTTTAGACAGCAGCCGGGTAAATAGTGAGGTTCCTCTGCTATTTGCATGGCTACTGACCAAGTTTTGCACACTGTCTAGTATTTAGCCAGCCACCAGGGAAATAATGAAGTTTCTTTTCAAGTTATTTGCAAAACAACTGGCATAACAGTACAACATTTCTGCTAGTTAGGCAGCTGCTGTGCAAATTTTTAAATTTCTTTGCTACTTGTGAGCTACTGGTCCAATAGTTCACAATTTCTGCTTTTTAACTAGCACCCACATTGATAATTGAGTGTATTTGCTATTTACATGTCTGCTGGCTAATGTGCATGTCTGCTCTTTTGCTAGCAGCTGGGTAATATGTGAATTTTTTTTGTTTGCTTGATTGCTAGCCAAATAGTATAAAAATATCTGCTTTTTAGCCAGTGGCCAGGTAAATAGTAAAGTGTCTTTGTTATTTGCATGGATGCTGGCCATAGAAGTGTTTTTGCTATTTGAACAGCTGTCGCCCAAACAGTGCAGAATCTCTTCTATTTAGACAGCGGCCGTGTAAATAGGGATGTTTTTCTGGTATTTGCACGACTACCAGCCAAACAGTGCAGAATCTCTAACATTTAGCCAGTGACTGGGTAGATAGTGAATTTTTCTGCTATTTGCATGGCTACCGGACAAACAGTGGAGAATTCCTACCATTTAGCCATTGCCGGGGTAAATAGTGAAGTTTCTTCGATATTTACAAGGCTGTCAGCCAAATAATAAATATTTTCTACAGTTTGTCTACTATTCAGATTTGTGTCATATATTGGCCTTTGTAAAGGTAGGACGACATTTTGCTTTTCAGTTTGAAACTGTAATAATGACTTAATCGATTACACTATAAACCAAATTAAAACTGAATGATCCAGCAAGGTTTGAATCCTAAATGGAGTAGTTAAAAATGTATTTCACTAAGTGTAGGAAAGTAGTATCTGCTTCTTATGGTTACCCCCACTTTTTGCTGATGTCGCACTGTTTTTGGCCTAGTCTGACTGGGATCCTGCTATCCTGGACCCCTGTCTATCTGATTTCTCCTGTAAATTGATATGCATGTGCTTTAGGTACACTCCAGATTGGATTCTGGGGTACCCTTGACAGTCCCTAGTATATGGTACACCATGTACCCAGGGCATAGGTATCCCAGAGGCCTCCCATGGGCTGAAGCATGTATTGTGCCACCCCTGAGAGGCCATCCAAATTGACACGACCAGCCTGCTACAGCAGACTGTGTAAGCTGGTGCTTGCACCATTTAAGATATAGGTTCACTATATCTATCTACATCATTACACTTAGATACCTATCAGTCACCACTATGGCAGGCCTTAACAATCCTGAAGGAAGGATGCTGGGGTTTACGTGAGAGGGTGCCCCTGCATGAGCAGAGCCCCTCTGCAGCCTTCGGAGACAATTCTCCAGGGTTGTCTGTGATGCAGCCAGACATATATTTTTAAGTGCATTATAACATCGCAGTAAATGCTAACTTTAAAACAGCTGCTTAGAAACATGTTGTGTTTGGTGTCAAACACCTTGGAATCATACCTCCACGCCAGTAACCGGTGTGGTAGGTATGATTCCAACCTTCTGAAGGGACATATGTGGGTCACAGGTATACCCGATACTAGCTTTCTCGACCGGGGCAGCACAAAATGCCTGCCACAGACATGATTCTGCTCTCCTGCTGCTGAGCCAAGTTTGCGCAGAGAAAGGCATGAGAATAGACATCCTGTCACAGGGAGGTGTAACCACCTCCCAGACAGGATTTAGTGTATTGGGGCTGGGTGAGTGCACTCCTAGAGTGCCGGAAAGTCTGCACTGGAGGCACATTTGGTATCCCTGTGCATAGTCCAGCTCAATCCAGTTCCAGGAGCCATTTGCTCCTGCTCTGGCGCAAAACTGGACAAAGGACATGGGTGTAGCCACCCCTCTGTCCTGCCCCTCCACTAGGAGGGTCCACAGAATCTTTCCAACCCCTTCCCATCGGTATAAAGTGGGTTACCTGGTTACAGGACTTTAGATTTTACCTGGACAAGATTCTGCTAAGAAGAAACCAGGTACTTCGACTGCCTGCACGACGCTGAACAACTGAAGAATCTCCCTTGGAGTAAAGGAGTTACTCCCTTGCAAAAGCAGGCACCTAAACGCCTCTGACCGGTTTGCTTCTCCCGAGCTCCTGAGGACTCTGAAAATTTCAGCAACACAGGAGGCGGGGAGACCAACTCCTAGATGGGTACCTCCCTGAGCGGGCCATATCCCTTACGTATAAGAAAATAATCAATAACATGAGTGACCCCCTGACTCTTCTGCGAGAGAGGTGGACCGAGGATGGAATAGAACTGGATGACGAGGGGTGGCAGGCAACGACCTCGTCCCCTAAAACCGTAGCAGTTTCGGCACGACTCCGCCTAGTACAGTTGAAAATCCTGCACAGAATATATATAGCAGGGCCTCAATTGATGCACATGGGGGGGGCACACGGATGGGTCTTGTAGACGGGGGTGCTCCCAGCCGGGCATTTTCATACATATCCTCTGGCATTGCAGGTTCATTCAGGAGTACTGGCACAAGATACACTCAATCATTAGTGACACCCTAGGGATTGAAATCCGACCGGGGGCTCCTAGATGCCTCGTAAATATCTGGGAACCCACAGATCTCAATGCCTATGCAGTACAATGGGTTACACTTGCTTGCATGATTGCAAAGAGAAATATCGCCCAGCTCTGGGAGGCATCCAAGTCACCTACAATAACGGACTGGAAAAAGGACCTGGACTGGGGTATGCAACGAGAAAAATCAGTATTCATTGCGAGGGGCTGCCCCCAGAAATGGTCCAAGATTTGGACCCCCTGGAATTTATATAGAGGCGAAATATGTACTCCCCCCAGACTTCATGATGTAGATATCTTCCCCTCTCCGTGACTTCGAAAAATGTCACTACACTTTGTATTGATAAATCCTTGTGCTTGCATCTGTCTATGCTGTAATGCTGTGATACTATGCATTGATGTCGGTGTTTTCTAAATAAAAAGAGTTTATAAAAAAAAAAAGACACAGGAGGCGGGGTCCCGGAGGTTGATTTTCCCTCTCAGCGATTCTGAGAACAGTATCCCTCGTGGGGACCGTGCAACCCAAACCCCTGTGCATTGTGTACTTTTGTAAGTGCATGTGTTTAGTGACGATTCCTGAGCCTGTGCTTTGGACTCTGTGTAGTCCTGATCCTGAGCAGTATTTGCACTGAAGATTTCCGGCCTCCACTCCACGAGTGTCCTCTGGGCTAGTGCTTTGCAGACTTGCTGGAGGTCTCCTCGCGATCCCTGGTCTGTTGGCCTGTGGGTCCAGGCGAGAGTCACCTTGCTAATTCTTGGGCTTACCTAGTTGCTCCAGACGTGCCCTGACTCTCCATTGCTTAGAGAGTCCCCTGGACCTTGCTGGTCCACACCGTAACCTGTTTCCTCTGACCGCGTGGGTTGCAGTTGCCAAGGCTTGTTGGTGCTCCAACCGGACATCGACTCCTCAGCTCTCGACGTCCTTCATGGGACAGCTCACCTCCGGACTTTGGTCGTCCTCAACATCTCCTGGTCCCCATGGCTTCAGAGTCAAGCAACCCTACTTCATCCCTGAAGCACCCAACATTGGTGGGCATTCGAGTACCGTACCCCTGGTCACCTGAAGTGACCCAGACTCTGTCCCCTCTGCTTTCAGGTTCTTCTCACCCTGAATCCAGGTTTGGAATCCACTGTACATTCTTCGCCCTCCTGGCAGCAGGACTTTTTTGCAGCTCTCCATTGAAAACGACAAAGGTTTCCGACACCACTTGACCCCAATGCACCTGGCTCCTCTGGAATAGGTAACACAGGTACTTTGGTGTCCTTAACTTGTAATTTTCATATAGAGACTAGTAGAGAGTATTTTATTAATAAATACTAAATGCATATTGTTAGACTTGGGGGTCTCTATTTGGCACAGGTATGCACTTATGACAAATAGGGACCCTCTCCTCTAGTCAGGGTAAGGGGGTACACTCCTAAAATAACCCCTGCTCACACCCTTGGTAGCTTGGCACGAGCAGACAGGCTTATCTCAGAGGCAGTGTGTAAAGCATTTGTGAACACATACCAAGTGACAACACTACAGATGGACACCACACAGGTTTTATATCAAAAATAAGTATTCTTTATATAGATTTACCACAAGACCAGTAAACGACAAAAACACACAATACTGTTACTTTAGATAGTAGAATTTTGCTTAGTTCTCTTAAGTTCTTAAATGCGACACTTTAAGTCAATGTACCTTTTAGATGCGACATGCAGGGCAACGAAAGTGTTGCAACGATGTTGATGCGATGACGTTTTTGGTGCAAGGAAATAAAGACGTGAAGATCTTCCAGATGCGGCACGCTTCTCCAATGTTGCGAGAAGACTCGACTCGATGCTTCAGCTGCAGCGGCGACACACTTTACGCGATGCGACGACAGCGGCCTTGGCAGCGACACTCTTCTCTGACGTTTGCGAGACGCTTCTGCTCGATGCAATGTTGCAGCGGCGACACCCCTTTACGCGATGCGACGACAGCAGCTCCGACGGCAGCACGCTTCTCCATGGATGCGAGGCGCTTTTCTTGATGCGGTGCAATGCGACAACTACGATGGCGACACGCTTCTTCCTCTAAGCGAGACTCTTCTCTTGATGCGGTGCAATGCGTCAGCTGCGATGGCGACACGCTTCTTCGGCGTTGCAAGACACTTCCTGGATGATGTGAGACGCTTCCGCTCGATGCGATGCTGCAGCGGCGACACACTTTACGATGCGACGACAACAGCTCCGACGGCAGCACGCTTCTCCTTCTTGAGTCGTGCTTCCAGCTCCTTGCGACACGCAGTCCCTCAGAAGGCCCAACAACAGCAGCAGGCACTTCCAAAGAACTCTGGGGGGTGAAGTCTGATGTTCCTGAGACTTCAGCAGGAGGCAAGCTCTTTTCCAAGCCCTTGGAGATCCTTCACAAGTTGAGCAAAAGTACACACAAATTTCCTTTCTCCTCTCTTTGGCAGTAAGGCAACCACTGCAGGCCAATCCCCCAGGTTCAGGGATAGCTTCCTCCTCAGCTTCTTCTGGTTCCTCTCTCAGCAGAGGTTCTTTTTGTTTTCCCAAAGTGATCTAATTTCTTGGAATCAGGGTCCCAATATTTATACCCCAAAATCCTTTGTCCTCTGAGGGCAGAGGGGCCTTTGCCCAGTCCAAACCAGTTCTGGAGCACTCTGTTTACATTACTCCTTCTTTCCTTTCACAGTGCAGGGCAGAAAAATCAGACGCCCCACAGGAGGTGGAGCCAGCATTGTGGAGGGAAAGCACAGCCCTGGAGCACTTTGTTGACATGATTCCTTCTCTCCTTTCACAGTGCAGGGCAGAGACATGAGACGCACCACAGGGGGTGGAGCCAGCACTGTGGGGGGCAGGCACTGTCCTATTCAGGTCCCAGGTGCAACTCCTCCCTCCCATCTAGATGCAGATCTCTCTATTCACCACTGGGCGGACTCACCCTGTCTCCGGGAATTCCCCAGCCCTGTCACTCAAACTCCAGACAGGGAATACACAGCCTAGCAGAGGCAGGTTTGAACGGTTAGACAAGAAAATGCCCACCTTCTAAAAGTGGTATCTTCAAACACAGAATGTTAAAACCAACTTCACTAAAAGACGTATTTTATCATCCTGAGTTCAGGCATTCTAAATTCGAATTTCTACCATGTTCCCTGAGTCAGTTACGATTATAAAATGTAATAACCAAACTGCCCATTCTGGCCTATGGAGAACAGGTAGCCTTGCAATAGTGAAAAACGAAAATGGCTGTAATTCACTATTAGAACATGCCACACACACCAGGGCATGTCCTACCTTGCCAGTGGGCCTACCATAGGGGTGTCTGATATGAAGAAAAGGGAAGGTTTAGGGACTGGCAAGTGGGTGCACTTGCCCAGTCAGCATGACAGTACCCGACAGCACGCAGGCTCTGCAATGGCAGACCTTAGACACACTTTTACAGGCTGCTTCTGTGGGTGGCACAACCAGTGCTGCAAGCCCCCCGGCAGCATTTGGATTTACAAGCCCTGGGCACTCCTGGTGCACTGTACTAGGATTTGACAGGTAAACCAAACCAACCAATCATGGAATCACAAATTCATACAATAATTTACAATAGGGAGAGCATATGCACTTTAGCACTGATCAGCAGTGGTAAAGTGCCCAGAGTCATAAAACAGCCAACAACAGGTCAGAAAAAATATAGGAGGAAGGCAAAAAGTTCAGGGATGACCCTGCAAAAATGGCCAAGTCCAACACATATTTTTATATAAACACTGTGTGGTTCTCCTTTCATTTAGTCATTTAGGAGTTAATATTCTGGTAAAACAAGCTGTTTACATTCCTTCAAGATTAAGCCTGAAGGCTGCTCTCCATAGCTACCACTAGGATAGCTTTCAATAAGGTTATCTTTGACCTCATACATCATAAGGGTTGTGTGGCCTGATACAAGGTGCCTACTTTAACTAGTGGACAGTATATACCAACCCACCTTCTCACATTGGTGTGCAGCGGTTGTGATTCAAGCTTGCTATTGTTTTACCAGATAAATCTCATTGAATGATTAACTGAAAACCACTAAGTATTAGGTACATATAATACAATCAAGATTAGAATAAAGTAAGTTCTACTGAACTTGGAGTTGGGCAAGCCAAGGGTCTAGCACACCCTTTCTCCAACTCAAGAGAGTTTAGTCTCCACTGGGTTAGGTTCGTGCCTACACCAGATAACACTAGTATGTCTTCTAGAGAAGAGCCCAGTGGCTCTCTGCCAACTAGGTACAATGGTATTCCATTTTTAGAATTGAAAGCCATGTGTGTGTCTAGGAAGTTGGGGACAGGGAGAAGTGACAACACTCAACGCCTCATAGAGATATTACTTCTACATGACCTCAGAAAACCCCCAGGGTCTGATGAGATAGGTAGAATGGGTGGAACAGGGAATGATGAAAGGCCAGAAAGTTAAAACGTTTTTGACCTAGAATCAAACCCTGACCAGGAGAATCAAAATTATTCTAACCTTAGCTACTTAGATCTTCCTTCAGGTAGGGGAGAATGCTCCAGTGGCCCTCTCTTTACACCACCAGGAAGAGTACTGAGTTTACCCAGAAGATCCAGAACTCCCTCTGTGGAGTCTAATCACTCCGGTACTTCTATAGGGACTTCTATATCAAACAAGAGGGAATCGTCTTATGATAAGCAGTGCCAATTTCTGGAGTTTGAGAGAGTAAAGCTCAGGCTCAAGAAATAGCAATTGGTCCTAGACAGGAAATCCCTAGAGCTCCAAAGAGCTACAAGAAGATTGGTACTAGAGTCCCATGGTGGCAGCAACAGTGTCCCTAGAACTAGAGAGTATTATCATGATCATAGGAACCTGAACAAGATAGTCCCTCCCTATCAAAATGGGGATGACATCCACAAATGGATAACTGCACTAGAGAGGGCCTGTAAAGTACATAGGGTCCCTCAAGAACAGTGGGCAGCTATCTTGTGGCTCTCCTTTGCTGACAAAGGTAGATAATAGCTCCTCACTGTTAGAGAAGAGGAGGCGGACAATTACTCATTCTTGAAGAGTGCTCTCATTGATGGGTTTGGCTTAACCACTGAACAGTATAGGATTAAGTTCAGAGACACCCAGAAGGCACAGACTCAGGACTGGGTTGACTTTATAGATTGTGCTACTAAGGCTCTGCAAGGCTGGTTTCTTTGCAGTAAGGTGTGTGATTTTAAAGCATTGTACAATTTAATTATGAGGGAGCAGATCCTTAATAATTGCCAAAATCCGTTGTTGCATCAGTACTTGTTTGATTTTGATCTGACCTCTCCCCAATAATTGGCAAAGAAGACAGATAAATGGTTCAGAACCAGGGTGAAGCAGAAAACTCAGAATCAAGGTGGTGACCAAAAGAAGCAAGATGCTAAAACCTCAGATAAGGGTGGGGAGAAGAGTAAAGACCAGACGTCTTCACAAGGGCCCCAAAAACCTACATCTGGGGGGGAGTCACGGTCCACTAAAGGAAAAGGCAAAAAGAAACCTTGGTGTCAAATCTGTATAGAGAAAACACATTGGGCAAAAGATGCCAATTGTCCAAGGGCCAAGGAGTCTACTCCAGCCACCACTGCCCCTAAGGCAACTGTTCCCCCTAGCTCAGTTTCAAGTGGTGGTGTACAGAACAAGGGTATAGAAGGGTTAACCCTGGGATCTGAGGTGAATTCTAGCCTAGTCAGAATTCCAACTCAGGCTGTGTTAGTCTGTGATGGCGGCATGGATATTGCCTCCTTATTTGTCAGTCCCAGTAATGTGGGCAAGCACAGACAACAGCCTTTGATCAATGGTAAGGAGACCATGGCATACAAGGACACAGGTGCAAGTGTCACAATAGTGGCAAAAGATCTTGTGGACCCTGAACAGATCATACTTGGTGAGACGTACCAAGTGACCAATACAAGCAATGTCAGGACAGACCATTCCTTGGCAGTTGTGAATTTCACCTGGGGAGGGGTAACTGGCCCTAAGAAAGTTGTGGTTAGCTCAGACCTCCCTGTTGAATGCTTGTTTGGCAATGATTTGGAAACTTCAGCTTGGGCTGGAGTGGAACTCAGGACACATGCAGAAATGCTGGGCATCCCTGCAGATGTGTTTGCCATGACTAGGTACTCTGGCTGCCTGTATATCCTGCCCGAATGAAGCCGCTGACCTGTCTGAATCCAGGTCTAGCAGGAAGTTATAGTCTGCACCCCATAATATATTAGAGGATTGTAGCTTATATATTCGGGTGAAAAGTGTGGTGGAAAAATTCACGGTCATCTGTGTTCGGGCCATATAGATTGATTAAAGTCAGAACTATCTCACCACAATTTCCCTGCCATGTAATGCATTGCCCCTAGTTTTCTGTTTCAGAGTGAAGTGTACAAAAAGGGATGCCCCTACGGACCAGGATGACCTAGAATAGGAAGAGTAGGAAGAGGCGAATCTTGTGTGTTCCCATTGTGTCCCAATAATGGTGGCCGATTGTCCAGTGAGGTGCGTCTCCTGAATAAGTGCTATGTGGACCTGATTTCGGTCCAGGTACGCTAGCACTTGCCTAACCTTCTTGGGGTTGTTTAAACCTTGTACATTCCATGTGAGCAGGCTGAGGTGGCCGCCTGTGGCAGTCATCCTTTCTCCTGCCTGAACCATAGTAGCAGGTAGGGGGGACCTTGGAATAAGGGCATGTTAATCTGATCATCTTCTAGATACCGTGCACTCGTAGTCTCCGCCTTCCCCATGTTGAGGGAGTGAGGGAATGGCGGACTATGGACTCGCTGATGTCTGGTGAGTCCACCAGCCAGAGAATCGTGGGGGCACGTTTATCTCCACAGTACACAATATGTGGTTGAGGTATACTGTTGGCTAGTGACAAAAGATGTGAGTACATGAGTGTCGGGGTTCATCACCTACCTAGAACACTATCCCGACCATTTTCCCGTTGGAAGTCCCTGGCGCTCCACTCTAGGGTACCTCACCAGTTCAATGGCAGCTTCAAGCGTCAGCCTTATTGGGCTCTGTTTTTAGAGATGGAGTTCGGTCTGCAATCATGCACTATTTTGATGAAAACAAGGGCTCAGTTGCTGGGGCCAGTGTATTGTGGGAGGTGTTTAAAGTCCCTATCTGCGGTGCCTGAATAGGGCTTCGGGCTGGAGTATTGAGGTCTCCGCGCTCCTGCCTATGTTCACTCAAGACTGCCTTACTGACACTGGAGACACCATATACCACCACTCCAGACCCCAAGACACTGGCAGCTCTCTTGGGACGTACTTGACGGAATATGCTGAGGTGGTGGACGAAAAGATTTGTATGTACAAGCACTGGGTGGCTCTAGCAAATGGGGAGGGAGGTTGACCGGGGCACAGTCTAGCAGCAAAAATCAAGGAGCTGTGAGATGCTCATCATTTTCTGACCATTGCTGCTCCAGATGGAGAACATTATTATGAGTACCAAGCAATCCTGAACAGTTTTGTTAATTTTTATGCATGCCTGTATGGCGCACCCCCTTCTGCGGATGCTCAGGAATCAGCTATGTATTTAAATGACATTGAAATGCCGTGCTCTCGCAAGCACAGAGAGAATTCCTGGTCCAGCCGTTAAGGGAGGCTGAGATCGGCAATTCTATCCGCTCACTTCCGAACATGAAGGAGCCCGGAGGTGATGGCCTTCCTGAAGAATTCTATCAAATGTTCTCAGAGTTACTAATACCCCACCTTATGGAAATGTTTCAGGAGGCATATGAGAGCCAAACGCTCCGCCCAATCTGTGGGAAGCGCTGCTGAAACCTGGCAAAACGCCCAAGAGAGTTGACTCGCATTGTCCAGTATCATTGATTAACACTGATGTCAAAATTTGGCAAAAATACTTGCAACCCGACTCCAACTATTATTACCATCACTGGTCCTGCCAGATCAGGCAGGTTCATCCCTTCTAGCTCTACCACCCACAATCTCCGTACATTATTTGAAGTTCTGCACCAATTGGATCCTGCATTGCCAGCTGCAGCAGTTTTCCTTGACGACGCGTAACCATTTGACTCCATACAATGGCCATACATGTTCACTGTGCTATCACAAATGGGTATGCCAACAGCCTTTTTGCGCTGGATCCACCTGCTACACACAGATCCTGAAGCCCGCGTCCAAGTGAATTGCATAATCTCTGATCCAATATGTATTTACAGAGGGACGAGGAAGGGGATGCCCACTCTCCCCGATTTTATTCGCCCTGGCGCTGGAGCCCCTGGCCTGCATTATTCGGCAAAAATATTCATCCGCTAACCTTCGCGTTCGCCAATGCCCCTTGGACATATCACTATATGGTGGTGTATGTGAGTGAACCAAGTGTGAATTTGAGCCAGACGGTGTGCGAATACGTCAAATACAAATGGTACTCAGGCCTAAGTATTAATTGTTCCAAGGCCGTCATCTTTCCACCGACACCAGCTACAGTCCCCCATACACTGGAGTATCCGTTAGAATGGTGCACTTAGCCTTTGAAATACCTGGGGAAATGGGTACATCATGACCAAAACTATGGTACGGCCATCTTGAAACTGCAGGATTAGGTAGCCCGCTGGATTCATCTCTCCCTTTCGCTGGTGAACACATTAGCGATCATGAAGATGGTTGTGCTGCTCCAATTTCTATACTTCTTTATTAACATCCCGATCCCATTGATGCAGGCCTTTTTCAAAGCATTACAATTCTGTATGACGACATTAGCATGAGTTGGTAAAGAGCTTAGGGTCTGCTGGCAGACACAACCCTATACCCAGGGGGGATTTGGTGATCCAGATCTCCATCTATATTATTTGTGTGCGCAAGCCCACTTTGCCGACTATTGGGATAGTCTGCAGTACTATACACCACACACTGCTCTCGAACATGACGTGATGCAGCCAGCCCTGTTCCCTTCACTGCTGTCCTGCCATATGTACAAATGACAAATACGCTCAAAACAGTTAGCCCACTGCATAGCATGACAAGGGCCTGGCAGGCTCTTCTCACGCATGCATGCAAAAGCCCCGCTATATGCACCGGCGTTACCTCTGCTACACAATCTGATCGGAAAAAAATCATTACCAAATTGTATGATGCCTCCCAGGGCGGACAGGGTGAGTCCGCGGACACTGCTAGGGATAAGTGGAATTGAATATTGGACAGTCCACTAACACAGGTGGATTGGGAATTCTGCATGTTACTGGGTAAACTCACTTCCAATTGTGACCTTAGTATCATACACTTTAACCATTGACACAATGGTGGTGTTGAGGTTTAACCAGCATATACCCATGTGGCAGTTTAGACAGTGCCCACCTAGTTTAACCAGTGATCCTGTTCCTTGGTGAGCTTTTTCGAAGACAAAGGACTTGTGTGAGCAGGAGGTAACAACTCCGCCCACCGATGTGGCGGTGAACCTCAAAGTTCTCACTGATGTCACTAGACAAAGGAACTGTCCCCACTCAAAGACAAAGCCTCCCTCTACCCCGGGCCTGTTTTTTGTGGGCATGTGGGAAATTAGCTATGCAGGAGGGCGTCCACCTCCAGAAGGCCTCTAGGGGCTGGCAGCTGAGGTGCACAACTGAGGATGGTTTTGGCCATCTTGAATTCAGGTTAGAAATCAGGTTCTGACTAGTTTTAGTGACTTACATCCACAGGATGTCATCACTACTGGGGCAGATTAGCTGCAGGACTAGATGCACATTGGCTTCTAGTCCTGACACTCACTAGCACACCTTAAATATGGGATTTAAAGGGCACCCAGACACCAGAACCTTAGATTTGACGTGATATCAAGAAGAGCCCCGTATCCACAACAAGACAGGAGTCCACGAAGATAGGCGCTGAGCTCTGCACCTGTAGGAGCCCTCCTGGACCCGCAGGCTTGCAACTCGACCAAGGCAAAAGACTGGTTCCACAAGGAAGGCAAACCCCTCTGCAAACTAAAGCCTTCACAAGAACTCCCTTGGGTTAGGGGAACTAGTTCCCTGCAGTCGCCAGGCACAAACCGCAAAGTCCATGACCTTAAAGTCTTGCACCTCGAACCACCTAGCCCCTAAAAGTCCTTGTGCTGGTGGCTTTTGGAAACCGTAGTCCCGACCATCAGCAAAACTCAACTTTCTACAATGTTGCCCTGGTCTCTGGATAAAGATTTGCTTAACTGGAGTGCTTACAGGTTCCAAGGCTTGCTGGTGGCCAGTCTGACTAATACCTGCCTTATTTGACTCTTCAAGAGAACAGATTTGCGTGTTCAAACAACCAGCCACCCCTGGGGCTCCATCGTAAAGATCTTGCATTTGTTTTTGTCTTCTCTTGGCATGCTAGCCAGTTCCTCTGGCCGTAGATCCATCTCAGCACCATGGATAGCCATGAGCACCTCTGCACCGAGTCTCCCGAACCAGGTATATCGGATCTGCCTGGAGACTCCTGGTCCAGTGCTAGCTCCTTGTGTTTTCTCCAAAGGTTTTTGTTCAACTCACCCCCCAAGTACCTTTTTGCCAAGGTAACCATTTCAACTCCGCAAGTTTGAGTGACAGCTCGGTTTGACAGCTGAAAGTGAACCTCTACACTCCGCTCCTCTGAGCCATGTAAAATTGTGCTAGCTGTTGTGAACTGGTCTAAGGACTCCCGAGACCTGATCTCTAAGTGGGTTCTATTGAACTCACCCTCAAAAGTATCGGTTGCATATATGTCTTTTTCCCATTGACCCCAATGGTAATCTTTTTCACATTGCTAAGTATTGATTTATTTATTGCTTGAAAATTGATACCTCCAGGTATACTGTATATATTAACTTTGCCTGATGTCTAAAAATAAACACCAGAGCTATTTTTATAAATTGGTGTCAGATTTCTCTTGAGTTGTGTCAATTACTTATCGTCCATGTTGGTGATGTGATATGCTTAACACATGTTCCTCTAAGAAGTCTTTCTGCTCGTTGCCACTCTACCAGGACGGAGAGAAGGTGTACTGAGAGAGTACCCAGGGTCCATCTTTGTGTATTGTGCTAGTATTACAGGGTAAGGCACTCCTGCCATACCCCATACTACTGTCACCTTGCCACATTGGTGTTCCAGCCGCGGGATTCCTGAACTTGTGTTTCGCTTCACCACTTAGACATCATTATTTTGTTCATGAGAAATCCTCAATTGTCTTTAGATACAAAAAGTATTTTTTTTCAGAATTTTTTTAAATCGAGATTTAATTTGCTAAGGCCCTGTGTTATGTCCTTGAGATGTTTAAAAGTATTCTAGGAAGTTGGCTCAAGTATTTTTAAAAGTTTTCAACTTTTAATAAGTAACCCACTTGCTAGATAAAGTAAGCACCATGGAGAGTGCACAGAATCTCAAGGTAGTCACTCTCCTAGCTCTCATGATTCAGGATCTCAGAGCTTTGTGCAGACTTAGGGGCATTGGCTACAAATTCCCTGCCAGAAAGTAAGATCTAGTACAGGCCGTCCAGGAGTACGGGAATGAACAAGACAAAGCAGATGACCTCCCATCAGGTGAGCCTGATGCAAGGAATATGTATTAGCACAGCAAGTAGGGGGAGAGGATGAGAACCAAGATGATATGCCTTTTCCAAGACTCCTCTCACCTGCAGTTAGTGGCAGAGGCCCCTCTAGCAGTAGAACTCTGAGTAGGGTGATAGGATACCTTGAGGACAAGCTTGCCCAAATCTCCCTGTAGGAGAGAAAGCTTGTATTTGAGGAGAGGCTAGCCTTAGAAAAGAGAAGGGCTAATCTGAGCCTAGAGCCTAAGGATGGTGGCAGCAAAATGAATAGAGCCAGGGAGGACTCCTGTGACCGTAAACTCCCTAAAGGTATAGTTCCAGTTATGTAGGATAGAGATGACATTTCAGAATGGGTTGCAGCTTTTGAGAGAGCCTGCAGCATGAGAAGAGTAGGTCGCCAACACTGGTGCTCACTATTATAGGACTTACTACCATTCAAGGGCAGGGATGGACTCGTGACTCTATATGAGCAAGTAGCTGAGTCCTATCATCACATGAAAGACACCCTTATGGAAGGGTTTGAACTCACTACAGACAAGTACAGAATCAGATTTAGAGAAACCCATAAAGGACAAAACCAAACTTAGGTTGATTTTGATGACTCCTCAGTCAAGGCACTGGAAGGCTGGATTAAAGGTAGCAATGTGAAAGCATATGAAGGGCTGTATAATCTGTTGATGAAAGGGCACAGAGTGACAAATTGTTCCACAGAGAAATTGCAACAGCATCTAATAGATTCTGAGTTATCTTCTACCATAGAGCTGGGTCAGATTGCAGATAAATAAGGTCAGATCCATTGTTACCCAGAACAAGACCCAAGGTGAGGGTGACTCCAAGAAGGGTGCTCAAACTCCCCAACAGGGGAAGGAGGTGAGCACTGACAAAGGTAAAAAAACAGAGTCCTCATCAGGCCCCCAAAAGAACTCCAAGGAGGGTTGGCCCAGAGACACTTACCAGTCCAAAGGAAAAGGGTATCAGGGTAAAAACTGGGATCCCAAGAAGGCAGGGATGTGCTTTGAATGTCAGCAGGCAGGGCACAAAAATGGTGTTGCAGTATGCACCAAGAAATCCCCCATTGTGGGGCAATCAAGGGTATTGCTAGTGTTGGGATGGGAGAAGAAGTGTACTCTGGAGAATCCAGAGAACATACTGAACCAACTTTGGATTACCTGGGAGGGGTGGACATTGAGACAGTGGCAATCTTACCTACAAGCTTGGAGAAGTACAGACAATGGCCCAAAATCAATGTGAGTGAGGTAGAGTCTCTGATGGATACAGCTTCCAGTGTTACCATGGTAGCAGCCAAACTGGTTTCCCCAGACCAAATGATCCCTGATGTCAGTCACCAAATTACCAACGCTGATAATGAGACTATACTTCATCCAATGGCTTTGGTGAACTTTGAGTGGGGTAGAGTTACTGGCCAGAAATAGGTAGTTGTGTCTCCTGCCATACGAGTTCAGTGTCTGCTAGGCAATGACTTGGAGGGTTCACTGACAGAATATTGATGTAAAAAATATAGATGAAAAAATGTAGAATGCAAAAATATTGACAGGTAAGTACAAAAATATAGAGAAAAAAATTTCGATTGAAAAAATATAGTTGTACAAAATGTCAATTTTTATATATACATATATAATAAATATTAAATATATTAAATAATAAAATTAATCCCAAAAAATAAAGTAGAATTAATATAGATTTTATCAAATATAACGAATAAAACAAATAAACTTAATTAAAAAAGGTAAACACACATACATAATAATAAATATATACATATATTTACTTTAAAACAATTATTATACTATTCATTTTAATTTAATTTTATAATTTTTAAATTATGTAAAAATATGAAGAAATCCGAAACGGCAAAATGGTGGGAAGCCATTTCCCTACAAGACTATGTAGATAAACAAATGATACCGCGAGGTCTGCGCATATACATCATGCCATCCTATGAATCACCAAATCCCCGCATGCTACAAGAATGGCAAGAAAATTCTGCAATAAGCTCTAAGAACATGCTGAACATTTTAATAAAATATGCATGGGAGGACAGAGAGGTCATTCTTTCTGAAATTAAAACCATTGAAAGCGAACTAACTAAAAGTGATGAACAAGATCTCATCAACAAATTTATATTGGAAATGAAACGGAAACTTCAACAGCATGAAGAAGATATAAAGAACCGCAAGCAAAGAAAGTTACACAGAGATTGTGTTGACTATGAGACTGGCAGAATTCTAACTTACAGTCATAAATATGACCATCTATATGACGATTTACCATCAAACAGAGAAGAGATCCAAAATATTCAGAGTGAGATAAACAACATCTTACCAGAAACGAGTGGATCAGATACTGAAGGATCCGTTTCCACGGCTAGTTCCACCACAGAAAGAAACACACCTGCAAGATCAGCGACTTTTTTAGACGAGTTCAGGGTCTTGAGGAAAGGCCGGCAGGTATCCAAAGTTATAACCCAACCATCCCAAGGAAGAGGGAGAACACAACGTGGCAGGGGACGAGGAAGATGAAGAGGAAGAGGGAGGGGAGGAGTAAACAGAGACGAAAATGGAGAAAGCACAAGGAATCTAAACGGCAAAACAAAGGAGCCCATGGGAAGCAAATCAAGAGGCTCACAGAACAAGAAGTAATGGATCCGGACATGCTAAACAAAACTATAATAAATCTGAGTAATCGTAATCTAACTTACTTAGAGAAAAAAACATTATGTCTAGGATTGACTTTCTGCCCTACTGAGATCTTTAATTATGCTGACACACGTGTGGACATATACAAGTTCGTTAGAAAAGCCAAACTTAAAAAGTGGCATTATCTATATAAACGGGGTGATGCTCAAGCGATTCAGCGAACTAACCCTGCAGAATATCCTTTTTCCAATTTGACTGTGGATGATGCAGATGTTTTACATGATATTCAAGATCTAGCCATGGGGGATACTTTTGTCAATACAACATCTAGTGAAGTATATGATCTTGATATTCCCACGGATTCGAGCGCAGCTACCAACTTCAAACCTCGCTCAGTCTTTTACCCTAATCTCCCCCACGACAATATAGACACATTCCATGAGGTGGTCACACAAGCATTGATCAAAATGAAACATCAAAAAAACAAAAGAGTCATTTTTAATTTATCTTTTGATCAAAAGAAATTGTTGAAATCACTAGCAGACGACACTGACATCATTATCCGTCCTGCTGACAAAGGAGGAAACATTGTTCTTTGGGACAAACAAATGTATATTACTGAGGCATCTAAACAACTAAATGATCGTAAATTCTATATGAAAGCCAATGTTGATATGTACAATGCAAGTATTCTTGTAATTTGGGATAAACTTAAGGAATGGGAACAAAAATGCTACATATCTTGGGAAGAGTATTGTTTCTTAAAACGAGATTACCCCAAGCTATCCATATTGTATCTTTTACCTAAAGTCCACAAAAACCCCGTTATACCACCCGGGAGACCCATAGTATCTTCTATTGGCAGTGTTCTAGAGAATGTCTCTAAATATGTGGACCATTTCCTCCAAGAATATGTTACATTACTCCCATCCTATGTAAGAGACACTAAAGACCTTTTAACAAAATTGGAAGGTGTGCGATGGGAAAACACCGACCTTATGATCACTTTAGATGTTAGTTCTCTTTACACGATTATTGATCATGGACAAGGTATTCAAGCATGTCACCATTTCTTGAAAAAGAGACCTATCGAATTTCTCGAACACACCAACATGCTTTTGGAGATGATGCATCTGTGTCTTACAAATAACATTTTTATGTTTGATGGCACTATTTACAAGCAAGTCCTCGGTACATCTATGGGGACTTGCTTTGCTCCAAATTTCGCGAATCTTTTTCTAGGCAAATGGGAAGAAGATTTAAGAAATGACATCTCCTTAATTTCATCATTTAGCAAAGTCAAACTTTGGCTGCGCTATATTGATGACCTTTTCCTCATTTGGTCTGACACTGAGGAAGAAGCTAGAAAATTCATTGAAAAACTCAATAGCAACCATCTCAATATTTCTCTTACTAGTAGTATGAGTAAAGAAAAAATAGAATTTCTCGATCTATTAATAACACCTCAAGGCAGAGATTTACATACTAGCCTCTTTAGAAAACCAACAGCAGGTAACACCCTTCTCCACGCTCTCAGCAGTCACCCGGATACACTCAAGTGGAGTATCCCTTATGGGGAGCTGTTGAGAGCGAGGAGAAACTGCAGCACTACAGCAGCATTCGACCTTGAAAAAGATGTCATGATCAAAAGATTTAAAGAGAGAGGTTACCCTACATGGGTTTTGCAAAAAGCTTTGAATAGAGTAAATCAAGTTGATCGAAAACAAACGTTAAGTGAAAAACAGAAACTACTATCACCAATAAACAAGAGGAAAGTAGAATTATCCTCACATTCAATGGTAACTCATCTCAGATACAAAAAATACTGACTGACAAATGGGACATACTTACCAGTGATCCTATTATCGGGAAAACCTTTTCCCAGAGACCCAGAATCACATACAAAAAAGGCAGGAGTTTGAGAGATATACTTACTCAAAATGACATAACTCCTAAACAGTCCAACAGCGAACATAATCTAAAAGGTTTTTATCCTTGCGGACACTGCAAGGCGTGTCGCAATAGTAATATGACTAAACATTTCAAGATTCCTGGACAAACCTTACCCAAAAATATTTCTCAGTTTCTAACTTGCAGCACTCCGTTTTGTGTGTATGTCTTGACCTGTCCATGCAACATGTGGTATGTGGGTAGCACCACATTTATGGCTAAAAAAAGAGTATTGGAGCACATGCGGGCTATAAACAAAAAAGACACCCACTATCCCATTGCCAGACATTTTGAATCTTTTCATCTTTCAAACAGCTCTCTTTTGGGTTATTTTGTGATTGAGCAAGTACACTCGGGACCCAGAGGGGGTAACCGGGTATTACAGCTTCGCAAACGCGAATCCAAATGGATAATTGAACTAGAAACAAAATATCCCAGGGGCCACAATCTTGACGAAGAATTAAGTATACATTTACGTAATGAATAATTGACTATGCCATGTCCGTATTCTGTAACAGGTTATAATATGATAATTCTTTTTAACCATATGAAAGCACTGTGCTGTGAATAGTGAGTTTCATATCCTTTTAATCATCACTTGATTTTTTCATTCTTTTTCTTTATTCACAGGAGGAAAGGAAGGGTCGTACCGTTTGCGGACTGTCTTATCCGTTCCGGCCTCCCTACCCTTTTCTTCCTTGGTCTGTGGGTCCACTTCAGCTAAGTCTGTGCTTTTCTTACTCTTTCAATTTTCTTTTCACTTTGGACACTATTGAGTAAACTAGGTCTTGTTTGGGTAATAACGGACTGAATATCGACACCATTATGGTGCTGTATTTGGATACAATAAGGTTTTTTGACCAACAAATGCATGTATAATTGATACATTCTATGTACTATACGTTTGACACGATAACTTCTAGGTTATGTATGAAAAACAACCAAACATAAAAAAACTATACAGTATTATATTTTCACTATACATATGAATGTGTTCATCGTATAACCATGGTTTTAGCCACTATACAGGCTGATATGGACTATTTATCTTTTATGATTTTGTATGCTGTTCATCATTATTGCACTGCTATTATGGTTTTGTGCAACAGCACTATGTATTGATTGGACACCAGGATGGTATGATTATCTTGTTGGTCTCACACATGTTAGAATTATTCTGACTACTCTGTGCATATTAATGCTGAATAACTATGTGGTTGATCACTTGTATCTTTTTGTTTGCATACAGCGACATATGAACCAGGAATTATAATTTTATGCTACTATTATAGCTTATACACATAGGTTTTTTAGCCATTAAGTAATGGCCGCCGCTGTTGCATTACCAAACGTAGTCCATTTTCACTTTCTTTTCCCATGTAAGACCTGGTTGCATTTTTATGCACTGTGTGAACAAGACAGCTAGTCTGTCGAAACGCGTAACGGTTGCTAAATAAATCTAATTTGGGTTGAAATTCGAGAGTGCGTCTTCCTTGAGGATTTTTCAAGTGTGGATATATATATATATATATATATATATATATATATATATATATATAATCTACTGGCGGTCGTCAGTAGATAGTTATAGTTAGGACCGTGTTTCCATAGGAAATCTCAAAATTCTATTTTGAATAACTTTGGCGCCGGTTGACGAATCCTCGCGAAATTTTCAAAACTAATGGGGCGCTCCGCTCAGCTCCTACCCTAAAAGTCTCGGGGGGATTCGTCAAGCGGGGGCCGAGAAAAAAGGGGGGTCCCAAAACATGTTTTCCCCATGCATTTTCCCACAGGACCTTTAGTCGAAGGTACAGCCCGAACGGCTGAACAAAATTACTTGAAATTTGGCAAAGAGGTAGTCCTCAGGTCAGGGATGTGCCTTTTGCATATATGGAGTCAATCTGTTCAGTAGTTCCTGAGAAAATTGCAGTTAAAGTACATAAATATCTATAGCGCGCACCCTAACGTAATTCTGATAGGTGGTTAAATGTCAGTCAACGTTCGAATCGGTCGAAATCAGGACGTGTCGGCCCCCATTTTGTTTGTTTTGAGTGCAAGAGTGAAAAAGGAAGGTGGCGAACGTGAAAAGGGGGCAGGGTAGAGAGTTCCTGACCCCCTAGCCTTTGTCAGGGGGTCCCTGAAGGACCCCGAAGGCAGAAAAAAACAGTTACATTTTTTTTTTAAATCGCGGGGTGCGCGCACCGTGCGCGCACGGTGAAAAACCAAAAAAAAAAAAAAATTTATACGTAGTTTTTTGTAAAATAAATATATAAAAAATATAATAATAAATACATAACTTAGCATTTAAAAAACCGTACAAATTCACTGTAAAAAACCATAGGTTTCACACACGTTATAGTTAGGAATTAGCATTTAAAAAACCTTGCAAATTCACTTAAAAAACCATAGGTTTCACACATGTTATAGTTAGGTGGACATTTCACTCGTAAAAAACCAATGAAATTCCCCCGTTATAGTTAGTTCAGATAACTATAACTCACGCGACCGCCACTCTATCAAAAGGATGATGTCATGAGTGATGTCATGAGTGATGCCACTGACCATGTCATGAGTGATGTCATATGTGACGTCATCAGCAGTGGATTGCGGTCGCGCGAGTTATAGTTTTATATATATATAGGCCAAGGTGTATTGAAGAATGCGTGGGTGTATAAGTGTCTGAATGGATGATTTAGTAGGTTGAGGAAATATGAATTTTGTGATCAGTTATGTCCCCTATCGTAGACCCCAACGGCTCCATGTGCATGCTATAAGTACATGTATGTTCCCTCCAGTTTCAGTTATGAAGACGCAAATACATGTGCGTCCACCGTTAACATGTCCTCTTTCAGATCCGCTATGAATGGGTCAGATATTCCATTCCTAAGTATGAAAGGCCACCGACTTTATGTGGTTCGCTTTCCACATTTTACAGACTCAGGCGAGTAGGCCCTGAATTCTGCCATCAAGCCTTTTTCTGCTTTCTGCCTCTGAAAGCTTCAGTCCGAGCCTGCATCTGTATCCATGAACTTTGTCCTACTCCCTGCGCGGCTAACGGTGCCTGATCCAGCCTGTTGCCTGCCAAAAACTGTATTTCACCTTCAAGATTATCTGCTCCGCTCCTCATCCGATGCATTCCTGTCTAGTAGTTTAGGTAAACATTCTTCCAGCTACCGTGCAAAGGGCCAGGCCTCACTGTCCTCATGCAAGTAATTCATAGCCCCTGTTACCATGGAAGATTCCTGCCCCCTCGCATCTCATGTAGACACTTAGACGCTTGTACACGCACTAACAGTCAGTATAGAATAGATTCCGTCCGAGAGACTTTTCCTTTTGGATAATACAGTTCTTTAAACATAAGATATCAGATATGATTTGGGATTAGGTTGACATGACCCCCCAGACTTCTGTCTCCACATGTAGAGCTAAATGTCAAGTCCCCTTCACCCTCTAGTTGCACGTCAATCACACGTCATGCGGCTGCGCGCGCATTTCTGCCAAATATTTCTGCTGACATTGCAGGATTCTCTTATGGATCCACCCACTTGTGACATCATGTTTAATGACGTATTTAGTTACACCTATGTTCTCGCCTTTTTTTATTACGTATGTGTATTATATCTATCAGCTGTTACGCCTCTTGCATCTGTCTTAATGTAATGCTTTCCATATAAATACCATTACTTGTCAATAATGCATAGCCTTCCTTCCTGAACCTTCATGGTGATGGAATTTGAAGCCTGCAGTTCGAACTGTAATTCCTTTGTAGAGGAATAAAGCCTTTTAGAACCTCTAATACCACGGATTCTGCCTCTTATATTTACAGAGTTATTCTTACTAGACTTTACCGCATAAAAAATAGTACCGGTAATGAAATATTTACCACAAGGTGCGTGATTGACTGTATAGGTGAGTGATTAAATGTGTCTTACTGAATGCATTGGTTAGTGACTGATACAGACATTTACACAGTTTAGTTTGTCAGTTGGTGTGTAAGGGATGGCATGGGTTGGTGAATAGCTAAACGAGGGTCTATATGGGTTATTGATTGGGTGCCTGAGTGTCTGTGTGGGTGGGTGGGGGTATGACTCTGTGCATAGATGTGTGAGTGGGTGGTTCACTGGGTGTATGAGTTTAAGAGTGCAACTGTGAAGGGCTGTATGGGTGGGTGAGTGTGTGTATGGGTGTGTTGGTGAGTGAATGGATGCCTCGGTGGTACATGTGTGAGTAACTGCATATGTGAAAGGCAGTATAAGTGAGTGTTGGAGTATATAAATGACTGAGAGTGAGTGATTGTGAGAGTGGCTGTATGCATGAGTGTGTGCTTGTATTAGTTATTGTATAGGAGTGTAAGTATGTGTTAGTATATGTTTGAGTAAGTGAGGTGGAGTGTGTTAACTATAGGTACTCACCTATATGGGAGTGTGATTGATTCTTTGCATGACTGACTAGGTGCGTGAGTAACTTTATGGATGAGTGGCGGTGTGTGAGTGTCTGTATAGATATGTGAGTGCATATGATAGTTCCGTATTGATGGTTGACTGCATGTATGAGTGACTGTATGGGTTAATGAGGGGATGTGTGTGTAGACCTAGGAATTAGTGAGTGGGCATGCACCAACTGGTATTGGGTGTCTATGGTTTCGAAAATGGTAGTCTGTATTTTAGAGTGCGTGTATATCAAAGGTTATATTAGGGTATGAGGAGGTAAATCAGGTTATCACGTTGATGATGTCATCAGTGATGTCATCAGTTATGTCATTTGAGATGTCATCAGTGATGTCACTGACCATGTCATGAATGATGTAATATGTGACGTCATCAGCAGTGCATCGCAGGGGCGCGAGTTATAGTTAGCTGAACGAACTATAACGGGTGAATTTCTCTGGTTTTGTACGAGTGAAATGTCCAAGTAACTATAACGTCCCTGAAACCTGTGGTTTTTTTCAGTGAATTTCTAAGGTTTTTTAAATGCAAATTTCTAACTATAACGTCCCTGAAACCTATGGTTTTTTCAGTGAATTTCAAAGGTTTTTTAAATGCTAATTTCTAACTATAACTTCCCTGAAACCTGTGGTTTTTTTCAGTGAATTTCAAAGGTTTTTTAGATACTAATTTCTAACTATGCCTACAAAGGTAGGACATGTGCAGAAAGAGGAAGAAAGGCGCAGAAAAAAGCAAGTGAAATGCAGAAAGAGGCAACAGAAGTCCAAAAAGACAAAGAAAGGTGCAGAAAGAAGCAAGAGATGTGCACAAAGAACCAACATCGGAGCAGAAAGAGGCCTTGTTGCAAAGTCATCCTGTGCCCCCAACTTTATGCTGACGGGTACTGGTGGTAACCGACTCTGATTAACCAGGCCTGGAGCCAGTGCTATGCTGAAAGACACTTAGAATACAGTGAAAACACACCTACATACACTAGGGTACACTATGGGTTGGGGTACCCCTGTGATTGGCATGACCTCCCCTGTATGGCCCTAGTACATAATAGGGCAGGGGGATTAAAACTACCTCTAACTAAGAGGTGCAGAAGGAGGTGTAGTGTAGTTCCTATTTCCCTTATAGGCTCTGCGCATTGGAATAATATACACTATAGTTTTTGCATAGGACTAAGGTCAGTATGCTCCTATCGAGTACATTAAATTTAATTACTTGTGTGTGCCAGCTAACTCAGAGGTCCCTAGAAACTTCTCGAATAAACAAGAAGGGATTTGTTTCTGACAACCGCATAAACATGACAACTTTCTTTCCCTTAGAATTGGAACGCATCTCAGAATCGTGGATACAATAGATAACAGTTTCACTCAGTCAATCGTGCATGCTTAGTTTCTTCAGAGTTACACAGAAATAGATAGATGGGCGTTTCAATAAAAGCATTTATTGAACAGTCTTGTTTCTTGTGTAAGAGATATGAGCTGTTACAATCATTAGACAGTATGCAAAATATAATACGCACAGCGTAAGCAGTAAGAAGAAATAATACTGCAATAGCATTGTCTTTTAGCTATGACATATCCATATACACATATATAAATAACACAGGCTAAAAAGTGAATACTTGTCTGATGCTTCTAAATAGTTCTACCCCAGTGTACCTAACCTAACCTAAGTGTAGTGCGAGGTAAGAGTAGGTGCTGTTTTCTATAGTATGGTATATACTAAGTTTGTATGCCAAGAGTCCCTCTAGGTTCTAGTCAGCTCCATACCTTTAGAATGAGAGAGGTGGGAATCTCTTTCCGGGTCTCAAACTCTTAACACCCCGCGAAGGGAGTCGGAACACTGGAAGCTGGATTCTCTGCGAGCAGGGATGACAGCGTCTGGTCAGTGCGTCAGGATGGGATATGGTCTCTTCCGAACTTGCCGTGGTGAACCATGCAGCCAAGTCATGCCGAGCCGTGCCGTGGTTTGCCATGGTAAGGGAAGGTATATTTAGACCTGGAAGATGCTTGGAATGCTAGCATTGACGTAAAGTCATGCAGAGGAAGACGTCATGGATGAACCCTTAAGGAATAGTAGTTCATGCATAATAGATGAGTTCTTGGAGGAATCAATAATCCTAGCTAGGGAAAGTCCAGATGGCTTTAAGGGTCTGGTTTCTAAGAACTCATTGTGACGTGGAATGGACGGATGTAGGTGACCATGCCTGTCTTTGGATAGCATGGCTAATGCCTAAATAAGGACTGGGATTCTATGCCCAAATGGCAGCAATGCAAATTGTGCCTATATAAGGTCATGATTTAAGGAAACCTATGTACGGGCATCTAAATTGAAACACAACACCCACTCCACTGACAAATGATCGATATTGCGCTAAACATGCTAAACACATAAAATTGAGTATCACATGTTCACTAAAAACATTTGTAAAAGCATATTTAAAATAAGTTCATATTAAAACTTTCAGCTAGACATGAAATGCAAAAGTGCTGTACATATCAAAGCAATTTTTAATTCTAAGCATATGTTTACAGTGGATGCTAAATGAATGAACATACATATATGCATATGATGAAATGGTTCGTAATTACAGCAGAAAAAGTTCAAAGCCATTTCATGTCATGGTACATAAATGTGAAGAAAGGTGACAATGTGTCCCTGGAAGTGTTTCAAAGAAGTCTGTTCTCTATGAATAGTAATGAATAGTAAGCAGATTTTTTAGCCATAAAAGAAAAAGTCAATATTCACAAAAGTAATCATAGGAAATTTCAAAATTTTGTCTTTTGTTTTGAAAAAAATGAAGGCTAAATTCATAGATTACATGGTACACTGTGAGCCAAATCAAAAGTTATTTGAAAATGCTGGGGAAAACATGAAATCCTCTAATCCTGTAGACAAAAATGTGTCTACCGTTGTCGGTGATAGGTCGATTACCTCGTTTAGAAGACTAACTGCACATAGATGTGATGCATCGTCAGTAGCAGTGTTCGTTGCCGATGTTACCTGTGTGCCTGTTGATCCATCTCGTACCTCAGCAGTAGCATGTTGCGTCTGTGAGATCTCAATGAATGCTGTCATCAGGATCGGTAGCCTCTGGGGACAACACAGAGCATGGGCCGTTATCGGGTCCAGCAGAGTATCGATATCCGTTGGCATGACTGATGGGAGTGTTAGACAGATGTCAAGCATGCATTCTTCACCGCAGCGGAGAACAGGTAAGATGCAATCTTGCCAGATTGGTCTGACCGACAGAAACCATGTGGTATTTAGTTCTCATAGACGAGGTAAACCCAATAGTTGCACTATGCGCTCACAACACTTCCTTTCCAGGGGAGCATTCTCCAAGCCGCAGGGAGTGACGCTGGTGGATTGGCTTGCCATAGTGTAGCAGTAGGAATAAAAATAGGATT
Organism: Triturus cristatus; assembly: GCF_964204655.1. Taxonomy (NCBI): domain Eukaryota; kingdom Metazoa; phylum Chordata; class Amphibia; order Caudata; family Salamandridae; genus Triturus; species Triturus cristatus. The sequence goes on along the minus strand of NC_140580.1, from coordinate 250,945,854 downwards.
CCTGCGACGATTGCTAGAATTAGCGGCAGACCACCAAACGCCAAGTGCATGAAGTTTGGAATGATTCCGAGGACTGCCTGAAAAGGTGTTAACAGTCCTGAGCATATGGTCTTAAATACATGCACAATACCGCTCGTATCAGACATGTTTAAGATACGTCCCAACATTTCTTTGAAATATGTAGGGCAGTTTGTACGTAACCGAGCCGGTATCTCAGCCGAAGTCCTTGCAATTTGTAGATCATAGGTTTCTTTGGCCGAGGTCAAAGGCACGGTTTGTTGTAAAAGAATGGTTTTTATTCTGCTTAAAGTATCAATTCGTATAGAAGAGTTGTTCAGTGAAGGCCATAAAGGCGACACCCTGACTGTGTCTATTTGGGGGAACAAGACTTGCATGCAGCAAGTGACACTGGAAGTAACCGTTACTAGATATGGGATACCTGGCAACATGCCACAACAGCTCTGATCATTAAACATGAGGTAACTCCCATTTGAAAGTTGTCTAAACGTTGGATTAATCACAACGGTCGGTGAACCTTGTAGGTGGCAGGATAAATTTGCAGTGGAACCGCTACAGGCCCCGTGTAAACTAATATCCTGACATATGAGTGAACCGCTCAGTGCATTTTCACAGTGTGTACCACTAATAAACACTTCACGCCCCCCACTCCAACATCTGTGTGTGTAAGGTTGTCCTGATGTATTCTTTACCCAACCTTTCATATCTGCCTACTGGCATGTGTTTAAGGCAATACTGTAAATGGAAAGTTATAACAGGCAGAGTTATTTTGCCGTGCATGATCCATTCTGTAGCTGGTTTTTCTGCTACCGTAAATGGCAATTTTTCCAGTTTTTCAATGCTCAGCACTGTATACTTTGCTCCCCTTTGTGGCAGTTTCATCTGTTTATCAGTGAGATTGTAATCAGAAAACAGAGAAGACGTGTTTTCTGAAGCGCCAAGGCACATAGCCTGCACGCAAGTTTTGTAGCATCCAGCCTAATAACAGAAAAGAACGTAATTGAGACTGGCCTTGACGCAGTAGGACCAAATCTTGTTCCACAATGTCTATAGCAGAGGATACAATGTTGCCCAATGAATACATCCTGGATGACAGAGTCGTTAACCCATTGTCGACCACAGCAAGAGATTTCTCTAAATTAATACAATCAATTTCTCGTATTCTTTCTGCAGCGTCTGCTTGGGTAACCTTCCATATTTCATTATAAGCAGCATAGATGATGGCATATATTAAACGTTTTTGACGTGGTTTTCTTGGACCTAGCAAGAATTCCCTAAGGTCTGCGCTTTCTTTAAGTAAAGATAAGTGTTGATTCACATCCTCTAGTGTAGATGTATGTAGCCAATCAAGGCATAATTTTCCTACACTGTATGTTGTACTACCCCTGGATGCTGTCTTTGAACATAGCGTGGGTATGGCCTATTGATTGTTAAACCTTGTATCTTGTTCAGGAATCTTTCTTGACAGATGTTTGTGTCTGTGGGCCAGAGCAACTATTTTTTCCATTCGGAATCTGATCTGTTTTGTAAAATTGTATGTACGTCGACCACCCCCTGTGTATTGCTATTACTTGCAGGTGTAGGTATGGACGGTGTGTTCATGTCTTTGATCTTGGCTAACCCAAGGTAAAACATTTGTTGGACAGTGTCATTCAAAAACATTATTTGCTGTGGGATGATACAGGCTCTAAACAAAGCTTCTATCCCCTGTACTTGCCAATCTTTTGTACCGCAGACAGATTTTGTGTTGATTCTGTTTTTCCGAAACTCAAAACCCTGTCTAGACAGTTGGGCAATAAAGGCTGCAGAATATATCTGTTTGGTATTTGTTAACATATTTTTCGTTCCTGTTTTGTTCACATTTTTAAAGTAAAACATTTCTGGATTGGATGTATTGTACCCTGAAAAATATGGAACCTTCATTGCAAACGTTTTTGAGCTACCCCTTGGTGGTGTAGGACAATGTTCCCATTGGTTATACATATATACATTTCTAGGTGTTGCAGATTTATGCAAGAAATGATGACCATAGTGGTTGTAACAAAAAAGCTGCTCATAGTCTGTTGAACCCTCTAAGTATTCATGGTTAGAGAATGCAGCAGACATCTCTAGATCAGACATCATGTTATTAACAGTCTCGAAGTCCCAATCATCAGAAACGGTACTAGAGGTAATAAAGTCACTTAATGAAATTTTAAATAAGTGTGGAATCTTCAAAAGTTCAGACGGGCCGAATATATCACAATCCGTTTTGTCCCAAACTATACCATCTTGTATAGGAACGGCTGTGATGTTCACTGCTGACATGTCTCTTGCGTCACGATGGGATGATTTGTGTGGTTTCAAAAGTAAGTTCACATTTTTACTTCCTGTGTCCAAATGAATATATCTTCCATTTATCAGCATGCTCAGAGTCATTACTAAAGCTAGCCAAAGCAGAAAGAAAAATATTCCAGAAATAATCCATAGTTCAATCCATGGTGAAACCAGAGAAGTCTTTTTCACATGATGAAAGAAGTCTTGTGCTTGTTCTTTGAAAATTCTTTTGGCTGGCGTCATTTCAGGTTCGCTTGGATCCTCAGAAAATGTATTAAAGTTAATGAAATAGCCAGAGGCAGTTCTGTCAATGGTTGAAATTGCATCAGGATTCGTTGATATCGCTGGCACCAGTTGATCAATCAATCAATCCACTTTAATTGATTAGTTAAAATCATAAAAGTACAAGACAACATTTACATTCATAAACAAAAACAAATATAAATACAATAAATAACAATATTATGCTCATCGTAAATACATTCATACAAATTATTTCATAACTCTCAAAGCTAAAGTGCATACAAAAACACCGAAAGAATACCGAACCATCAGAGTCCATCAAATTTTGAAAGTTACTTAACTGAGTCATTGGTCAAATTTGATCAATAGGAATTAAAACAAATTGCATAAATACATAGGGGACCAGAAATCGCTATATATCCTATCTTATATAGATATACAAAACGTGTCAATTAACTATAATTCTTCCCCTCAGCCTGACTGCGGCCACTAAAAAAGAAGCAATATTAAAAATTTCCCACGTGTTGGTTAACATTTGTAAATAGAGTAAGGCAGGTTTGGCCTGTAAAAAGCCCCTTTTACGAAGTAAGGGAACCAAAAACTTCTTCCGAATGGCAGTGTAATGTTTACAAAACAGTAAAAAATGTAGGGTATCTTGGATAGAGTAATTATCACAGGAACATAATCCTGCATCCTCAGGTTTGGACCAGCTCACAAAGTCCCGCAAGGACAGATGTATCAAATTAAATCGAAATCTGGTCAGGAGCCAACGATGAAATGGTTTAGTAACTATTAGCAGATAGGGTTCTATTGACAGTGTTGTTTTTATTAGTGAATGAGCCCTAACTAGAGGTTTTTGCAACTCAATCCCTTCCCTTTCTGCCATCATCATTTTTATGAAATTAATTTTAACCCATTTCAGATCATCCTTCCTAATATTTTCTGGGTGATCATATAGTTCCTGACGACCTAATTTAGAGAACATGGATTCGACATAAACTAGCCACTTAATATTACTCACTTTATCCAACTTTGCACAATCCCGAAGTATCTCTTGATTCAGGGTTAACTCTGGATTAAGCCACACTCTGAGCCAGCAGAGTAACGGCGCCAAGCTCAGAGTGTCAGATAAAAAACCCAAACCCAGTTCCTGATGTAAAGAAAAATTAGGGGTAGATTGCGGTACTGAGAGGAGATTCCGCAAAATCTGTTTTCCGCTATCTGTAGTTCTAACTGGGGTTTGTAACCCCAAATAGCGGAACCGTATCCTGCTATGGCCAGACACTTAGATATGTATATTTTAATAATGGCCTCCATTGGTCTTGCCCCCAAACGTTTAACAAAACCTAATACAGCAGAGGTTGATCTGATTACTGCATTCTTTTTCAATTTTTGCTATGGGGCCCAAGTACTCCTTTCATCAAAAACTACCCCTAAATAAGTAAAAGAGGGGACAGAAGACACTAGGCCTCCATTACAATAAAAAGATCTTGGTTTTGTAGGTATACGACCTGTAGACAAAACATGCGATTTACCAATATTTACAACGAAATCCGGGGACAACATAAAATCTCCAAATGCGTCTAAGAGACGCTGTAAACCTACCGCCGTTCTAGCCAGTAGTACAGCGTCATCCGCGTATAGGAGAACTGGAATTAAAGTATCACCTACACGCGGAATGTCCAAACTCGCTTTAACCAGAGTTTTATCCAGGGCATTAATGTATAAGGTAAAAAGCAGGGGTGCCATGATGCACCCCTGTCGAACCCCTCTCCTGGATTTAAAAGATTTAGAGCACCTACCGTCCTGGGACAACCTGATCGAAGCAGTAAGATCACGGTGGAGATCTACTAAAAAATAAACCAAAGCTGGATCCAGACCCATTTCTAGCAAAATAGTCGACAATTTCGACCTGTTAACCAGGTCGAAAGCTGAAGTCAGGTCCATAAATGCCAACTTCAGCGTGCCCTCCTTCGCCATAGTATATTTTCCTATTAACAGGAAAAGGTTCAAGCATTGATCCATGGTACCTCGGCCTTTACGGAAGCCGTATTGTAGGTTACTTATGACTTTATTTTCATCAGCCCAAACTGTGATCTTACCTAATATGACTTTACCTAATACTTTTATGACCGAGTCAATCAAGGATATGGGTCTATAGCACCTTGGTTCACTCCGCTGACCCTTTTTTAAAACCGGTATAATTGTTGAGTGACACCATGATGCAGGAGGCCCGATCAAGGCCACAGCATTGAGGACATTAACCAAAATCTTTGCCCAGAAGCTGGGATTATGCTTATAAATATCAGCTGGGACATGATCTGGACCAGGCGCTTTATTGCTTGAAGTATTTTTTATGGCTTTTTCTATATCCTCGACTTCAAAAGTAAGAGGGGGTAACCCTTGCTGCGAAAAGTTATTAGACAAGAGATCACAGGAATCGTCAGAGCCATAAATCCCTTCAAAATGGGTCAGCCATTGGGCTTCCGTAACATTATTATCCTGGCAGTTGCTATCCAGACCTGAAAAAAGGGGAGTATTAACAATGGACCAAAACTTGGCACTATCTTTTAAGATATTGACAGATAGAAGGGCATCCCAGGTTTCTGCTTTAATTTCTGACTTCCGCCTATGAATCGCAAGCTTATAAAGTTTCCTTCGATTCACTATCAAGGGCCTATCTTGTGGAGAAGTTTTCAAGGCTAGAATTAAGGCACGATGCGCTTGCGAGCAATTTTCATCGAACCATTTTTCTTTCAATTGCACTTTCCCTTTAGACTTAGTAATCAGATCTGCAGCAATCTGAGAGCAGATACCCACAAAAGCCCCCAGTGTAACGACCTCTGGGTTTGTAGGATCGTTACATAATGTTATGCGATCCCTGGTATTCGTACATAAATCATAAAAAAATGTGGTAGGTAACACTTTAGTCCACTTGAGCCTCCTATCTTGATCACGGGTTACCATGTTGTTAGGACCTAGTGTTCCCCCTCCAATTCCTAAAAACCCACAATTGCAAGCCAATTCCAGTAGGACAGAATTATGATCGCTAAAAGGCGAAAATATAGCATTATAATAAATTACCTTGTCAAGCAGATTAGGAGACAGAAAAATATAATCAATGATTGTCTCACTATTCTTAAATGTATGATAACGATCAGCAAAGTTTACAAAAGAGGGTTCAATAAGATCAGTTTCAGCCAGGAGGCTCTCCAGGGCAGCACCCCGAGAGGAATGCTCAAAATGAGGGGTCTCTGAATTAATATGAACCAAGTGGTCAGAGATATAGCAATGATGGTCACATAAATGTATATTAAAATCACCTAAGAGTAATATGTGATAAAATGTGGATTGATTTCTCCTATACTCAACTAAAAAAAGGTTCAATTTATTCAAGTGCTCATTGCTTACTTCACTATCACTTGAATTATAGAAATTGATAAGTAACAATTTAAAATTGTTTGGACGGCTTACTTCTAATACCAATAAATTGGCAGAATTGACCTCTATTCTTGTTAACGAGCCTTTAAGATTGTGGGATAGAAGGAACATCAATCCGCCCTTGGCTCTACCAGCCATCGATGGGCATGCCGGTAGGGAAAAAGATCTATACCCATCCATCCAAAAACCGTCCCCCTTATCCCATGTTTCTTGGAGGGCGATTATATCATATTGTTTTATAGCATTCAGCCATAAAGGATCATCTCTCTTAGAATTAAGGCCAGCGATGTTCCAGGTAATGATTTTGCAGTTTGGGCTGGGATCTACTCTACTATCAACTGGTTCTTGGGCCATAGGAATCAAGTCTACTCTGGGCACCCCTGACACCAGTGGTCAATCATTCTGTTCCATCAGGGTAAGGGGAAAAAATCTATTAGAGGCCAACGGCCCTTTATCCCTTGGTGTGGGCAATAAAGATGGCTTTTTAACTGGTAATATTTCTGCTTTACCATCCCTACCATTGAATGGTCTACTAGCGCGATTATGGGGAACAGACCGGCCCAATTGAGGAAGGCTAATGGAATCATGCGGTCTCCTAGGGGGGGGGATAGAAGAACCCCAAGGGAACAGCTCTAATATCCCCACCAAAGGGATCAGTTGCATTCCAAAACATTCTACCGGCTATTTTGTGGTTATTAAAATTGACTATAATACAGTCCCCAGAGACACATTTGGGGCCATTACCCACCCATCCAACTCGTCTAGCCATGATAATATTAGCGGAAATCCCAGCGGAGCCAGAAGAGTGACGCTCGCACCAATACTTAGTCTTTCGCAATAAAGCCACTGTAGATTCAGTATCATCAGCTGATAAAGGTGGGACCCCAACTAGAACTGCAACCAAAGGAGTAGCCTCTGGCGGTAGATTGATTATGCATGTATTAGGAGACGGTGTTTTACCCTGCTGCTCTACAATCCTATTACATGTGTCATTCCTGCTACCCACAGCACGGTCAATACAATTCTTGTCACCAGTTAATAGAAGACCTTCACCAACATCTCGGACATTAGATTCTAATTGACTAACTGCAGCCTCGAGATTTGGCTTAACCAAAGATGTTGGCTGATATCCCAAAGAACAATTCCTTTGTGGAACTACATCAACGAAATCAGCCTTAGGACAGGGGCGCAGAGATGAATTAAGCCGCACATTATCCTGTAAAATACATCTTGCATCAGATCTAAATGAGTCAATCATAGAGTCCAAACGGTCACATTTTCTCCTCAGATCCGCAACACACGTGTTCATAGTGTCAATAACATCCTACGTTAGTCAATATGGCCTCAAAACGAGAGGAGAAAATCTCTTCCACCAGGTTCCGTAGCACCAGTTGTGTGTTACCGTCCAACACAGAAACGGGCTTTACAAGACTTGCTTTAGAGCCCCTTTGTTTTTAACTGGCTTTTTTCGCCCTCCTTAGAAGTTAGACCCAGTTCCCTTTCGGCAACCTCAATTTCATTATTCAAAACTCCCACAGCTGAAGTCAAATAGGAGATAATAGAGGAGTATTTGCGAGGTACTTTGGCGTTGGAACCCCCCTGTACCTGATTTCTGGCCAGCTTCCTCTTACCCATTTTGCAGGTGATAGGGACGTGGCCCAGCCCAGCCTCCTCCGGACTCCGACGGGCGCGGACGGGCCCGCCCTTGCCCCGGGCTTTGCCTGGGCAGCGCCCGGGCACGCCCGCTCGCGTCCCGCGCTTCGTTGTCCCCTCGCGGGCTTTGAGGGCTCCAGGCGCCGTCTCTCTGACGCTGGAACTGTGCGCGATCCCGGGGCTTCTGGGGAATGTAGTTCTCAAAGTGCAAGTATGCCGTTCACCTCACGGCGTTGCAGAGGACAGAAGAGCCGTTCCCCTCACGGCAACGTTGCAACGGGAGTCTGCCCGAGCACCAAGCAACCACTAGCAGGTCTGTAATCACTTGTTAAGTTGGTGTAGACAGGTGTAGTTAGTTAGTTAGTTAGAAAATATTTGATAAAGCGCACTGTGACCAAACGGCTTCCTGGCGCTAGAGTGGCACTGAGGAGCAAAGAGAGTCTGCCAAAAGAGAATCAGCAGGAGTACGCCTGAGAGAACAGGAAGGTCTTAAGGGCCCTGCGGAAATGCAAGTAATCTGGGGTAGATCTAAAGAGCAGAGGGAGACTGTTCCAGAAACGGGGGGCCAGTACAGAGAATCTGGTCCCACCGGTCTTAGATCTACGAAAATGAGGGACAGTGAGAAGAGCCTGATTGGAAGAGCGGAGGGTGCGACTGAGAATGTAGGAGTTAATGAGAGAATTAATGAAAGCCGGAGCGGTGCGGGCACGGGCCATAAAAGCCAGACATCCCAACTTAAAGAGGGATCTCTGGCAAATGGGGAGCCAATGAAGGGACTTCAAAACAGGGGTGATGTGGTGGAGCTTGGGAAGGTGATAAATAAGGCGGGCTGCCTGATTCTGAATAGACTGAAGACGACGTAGTTCGTAGGCCGGAATGCCCGATAGAGGCTATTCCCGTAGTCGAGACGGGAAAGAATCATTGCGAAAATGATAAGTTTAAGAGCATCGGGGAAGAAAAAACGGGACACCTTCCGAATGATCCGGAGGGAAAGAAAACAAGAGGAGACAACTGAGCTAATCTGGGCATGCATGGAGAGGTCCCGACTGACTTTAATTCCCAGGGTCTTTGCAGAAGCCGCCGATATAGGCGAGGGGCCGAGGGTGGAAGGCCAGAAGGCGGCAGACCAAGGGGAGATGATAGGGCCAGTCAGGACTAACTCCGTCTTGTCCAGATTAAGTTTAAGTTGGTTAGTATTCATCCACTCGGAAATAAAAACTAAAGTAGAGTGAAATTTAGGCAGAGAGTCCGAAGGAGAGGAAAGATCAAAGACCAGCTGGAGGTCATCTACATAATTATATACGGAGACCCCCATATCAAGGAGAGAAAGAATAAGGGGATAAATATAAAGATTAAAAAGAAGAGGAGATAGGGAGGAACCCCGCATGAAACCAAGCGGGTAGGGGATGAGAAACCAGAAAGATGGACCGCCTGAGTCCGTTCTTTCAGAAAGGAGGCGAGCCATGAGAGGGCAGTGCCCCGAACGCCCGCTGCACTGACACGGCCAAGAAGGATGGAGTGATTGACCGTGTCAAATGCAGCGGACAAATCAAGGAGCACCAGGGCTTGGGGGAGGTTGGAGTCAGCTTTACTCTTGAGCTCATCAAGGACGGACAAGACTACCGACTCAGTAGAGTGGGCCGGGCGGAAACCCACTTGGTGGGAGGCCAATCGATGGTTGTCCTCAATGAAAGTGGAGAGACAAGAAGTGACATGACTCTCCAAAATCTTCCCTAAGTATGGAAGAAGCGAAATAGGTCGAAAGTTAACCGGAAGAGAGGGGTCTAATCCAGATTTCTTCAAAATGGGGAAGACTATGGCCGATTTGAAGAATTTCGGGACTAGGCCTAAAGCAATAGAGGCATTAAGGAGGGAAAGAGGAGGGTCAGGACAGTGAGTGAAGAGCTCTCTCAGAATGCGAGCTGGAACGCAATCAGCTGGGGAGCCTGACTTCACTTTTTGGAGTAGAGCAAGGAAGGAATCCAGGAGAATAGGGGAAAACTGATCAAGGAAGGAAGAGGGCGGAGGAGGGACAGAAGAAAAAGATGGCGAAGGAACTGAAGGAATGTTAGATTTAATCTTCGCAATCTTCTCTATAAAAAAATCGTTCAAAGATAAACAGAGAGCTTGGGATGGAATGAGATTAGGGTTGGCCCTATCGGAGGCAACTAAATTCCGAACTATAGAAAAAATCTCTTTAGGCTTATTGACGGATGATGTAATTTTTTCCGAAAAGTAGATGGTTTTGGCTGTAAGAATAGCCTTCTTATAATTAGCTAAAAGAGACTTATATTTAGCTCGCAAAAGAGGGCAGTAGTTACGTCTCCAAAGGCGTTCGGAGCGCCTAAGATCTAATTTAAGAATTTTCAGCTGGTCCGTAAACCACTTATGGGCATCATGGGGGCGGCAAGCCTTAACTTTTCTGAGGGGGGCAACTAAGTCACAAGATGAGGACAGCCAATGATTCACGGCGTCAACTTGGAGATCAATAGGGAGATTAGAGAGATCAGGAGAAGTGGAACTGAGGGAAACACGGAGAGAATTAAAATCCACCCGGTTCCAATTACGAGCAGAAACATTCTTGGGTAGGAGAGGTTTCTCTGGTACGCCGAGCTCAATGGAGAAGGAGATCAGAGAATGATCGGACCATGTGCATGGAAGAATAGAGGGAGAGAGAATAGTGCGGCTAGCTGACCATATTTGATCTAAAATATGACCATGAGCATGAGTAGGGGAGTGGACATGAGAAAAGAAATTGAGACACTGAAGAGTAGCTGAGAAATCCTTAGAGAACTGGTCTTCTCTGGGATCGCCTGGCCAATAATTAAAGTCGCCCAAGAGGAGCACGGACGAATTGTTGACCACAAGCGTAGCCAGGAGTTCCTGCAGAGCGGGGACAAAGGTAGGCATATTCTGAGGAGGACGATACACCAGAACTATTGTAAGGGGAACCAAGAGATTGACTGAGCGAGCAACTAAAAAATCAACACCAGGCATAGGAGGATGAGGAAGAGGTTGAAACTGGAAACTGGAGCGGGTGATCATAGCCACACCTCCACCGATTTTGCCATCAGGGCGATCCGCCCGAAGGGCATAGTAAGAGTCAGGGAGGGTGGATAATAGATCGGGGAGGGAATCAACAGAGAACCAAGTCTCTGTAAGAAACAGAAAATCAGGGGCTTCAGTGTCCAGGAGATTGAAAAGCTCAAGCTGATGCCTGCCTGCTGAGTGAGTATTTAGAAGGTAGGCGGTGGCCACAGTGGGTGAAAGAGGAGAGGGTGGAACAAGGAGAGAGGGAGCATTTAACGAAGGAGCATGACAAGCAGAACCAAACGAAGGGGGCGAGGGGGCAGAAATGCCCAGAGCGGCTATATGCTGGAACAAGGAGGGGGCAATAGAGTGAATCGAGTTAAGGGACAGCAGTTGAGCAGAAGTGTAAACAGAGACCAGTGCAGGGTACGTGGCCCCTGGTCCCGGTCGGTCGCGGACGGGCGCAGACGGGCTCGCCTTAGGCGCGCCTTCGGTGCGCTGACGGCGCGCCCGCTGCACGGCCGGGAACTGCACATAATATATCAAGAAAAGAGGCGAGGTGTATCAGGACGAACTGTAATTTGGGTTTCAAGAGGAATGAGTTCCATGGCATTGTTGCTTAGTCCTTCATTTCTTACCGTTGGATTCTCAATGGTGATGAGTCTTTCAGTTTGAACCTCTTGGATAGTAGCTAGAGGAGTTTGTCTGCTACTTGGTCGGAGTCCACATGGCCTACTGCTTAGTATCGGCCACATAGTGTGGTTTGATGAGGTCGATGGACACAAATCTTTTCTCCTTTTTTCCAGCAAGGGGCGGCAGAAGTACTGTTCTTGATCCGTGGATTGCTAGGACAGGTAACGGTTATCTGTAATAAGGCCCAAATTGCTTCTTGACTGCGATCTTCTCTCTGACTAGATGCCGAGCTTTGGGATCCAGACTGGCCTTGCTGGGACGGCTGGATTTTCCCCAGTGATGGTTTGTTTCAGGAACACGTTGCTTTGTTTCGATCTTAGTTCATTTAACTTCTGTAAAACAGCCAAACGATCTTTGATATCAAATGGCTTATTTTCCACCACTGTGCCTTTACATTTGAGATCAGGAACCCACATTCCTGTCCCAAATAGGACCTCATATGGAGTGATACCTCCTAGAGAACTTCTAGGCAAATTGTTTAATGAGCGTTGGACCCCATAAAGATGTTCAAGCCACCCATCACCCGAACCTAATACCCTAGCTGTTATAGACCGCTTTATGTCCCGGTTTTTCCTTTCCACAACAGAATTTCCCTCAGGATGGAATGGAGAGGAGTACCGCAATGCAATGCCCAAACTGGCCATGGCTTCTTTGTTAGCCCGAGAGCTAAACGCAGGGCCCTGGTCAGAGTGTAGCGGGCCTATTGCGTATGTGCCGATAAAGACTCGCAAATCTTTTATAACAGTTCGAGCGTCGGGCGAGCGCTGAGGCCACATCCATCGGAACCTTGACTTAGTATTTGTGTGATTGCATTTGCCCAAAAGGACACCTGCGCATAGATAGTCTAATGCTGTCTAACAATGGTGTCTGTACTGGGCAGGCTACTTCGTAGTCTGGTGTCTGGTGGCGTTCTGCACTGCGATCTCTATTGCAGTCTATGCAGTTATTGATGAAGATGTGAATCAGTGTATTCATTCCAGGCCACCAGTACATCTCTTTTAATGTTAATATTGTTTTAGAGATCCCCTGATGTGACAGACCCTTTCCCAGATGTGCTTCATAAATCAAGGCTGTTTTACGTTCCATGTTTGGAATTACCCTATCCCCCACTCCAGGGATTCGAGCAAATGGAATGTTGTTTGCATCAATTATTTACGAGTATTTGAGTGGAAATTTTTTAGGTAACGCTGCACCACTGCCTTTGCTTGAAGCATTGACAGCCAACAATATCTCACTGTCTATTCTCGTTTTTGAACGAGTGATCGCAGCTACAGAAGCAATTTGCACAGCCCCCTTTGCGGCTTCGTCAGCCAATGAATTCCCTGCAACGTGAACATAATCACATTGATGACTCAGCGTGTGTATCACGTGAGTGTTTAGTAGTCCATCTCGCAACTGAACTACTTGTTCCCAAAGCGCTTTATGCTTGGTTGTGCCACCTTTTGCATCTTTGAAACCATGTTGAAGCCAATTCTGTAAATATTCATTATATGATTGAACACAGTAAAAAGAATCGCACACTATAAGTGTGGGGAATTCACGATCCGTATTTTCAAGTGCCAATTTGAATGCTTGTAGTTCAGCTCGCTGAGCTGTACAATCTCCTAGAGATTGTGTTTTTGTCACCATTGGTCGGAATTTACCATTGCGTATACGACCTTTAACAATCGCGCATGCTGCACTGTAAGCTTGCTTACTTTCCGTAGCGGGTTGTGCTGATCCATCAGTATAAATTATAAATTCATACTGGTCAAGGGGAGAATCTCAATAGGCAGAGGACATTCGTGTTTGTACTGCAGGAATGCTTGTGTTTTTAAATTAGGAACAAAAACATATTCAACATCTGTTGCAGCAAGAGAATTAACCCATTGTATCCATCTTGGATGTTAAGCTTTTGCATTCGGAATGCTCGCTTTTGTAACTGCCTCTAAGGCTGGTGCCGGAGTCACGACAATAATGCGTTTCCCCTGAGCTAGAGCACTTTCTTTTGCTACAGCGGTTTGAACTGCTGTCTGATTTTTTTCTGTCGAAGTGAAGCGCATTTCTGCTTGTGTATACAAATGTGATTTGTATGCAATTGGTACTTTTTCACCTTCATTAAAAGTTAAGTAGGTGAATCCGCATTGACCCGAAATTATTCATATCACTAAATTGCGTGTATTTACGCGTGTTTTTAAGTGATTTGTTGCTAACATGTCAGCTTGAAGTGAACGCAGGATTTCTGTGTGTTCCTGTGTCCAATATTTTCTTTTTAAATCAGGTTTGATTAATTCATAGAGAGGTTTAACCCTTTCAGCGTAATTTAGAATTTTAGATTCTTCCAAAATTTAGGAAATCTAGAATCAACTGTAAATTTTTCTGCGTTTTTGGAGGTTGGAGCAGCTCACACTTTTTTAAAAAGTTAGCTGCCAGGCTTTTGCCTTCACTTGAAAGCTCATATCCTAGGAAAAAGACATTGAGATGGGCAATTCTAGATTTGTTAAAGTTGAATTTATAGCCCTCAGAGGCGAAGCCCAGTATAATGGTGCTCACCCTGTTCAAGTGCCTATCTAGGTCATTGCCTGTCAGATAGATATCATCGACATATGACAATGCCTCGTCATCATAAATTTGTAGTAACTCTGTTACTCTTGCTGAGAATAACCCCGGGCTGTTCTTGAACCCTTGTGGGAGTCGACAAAAGTGACGCTGAGTCCCTATTATTGAGAAAGCTGTCAAGTAACTACTTTCAGGTGCTATGTTTTGACAAAAGAAACCATTTGAAATGTCTACTGTGGTTTTATATTGTTTACGCACAATGTTATTCATTAATGCTGTACTGTGTGCATTTTGCACTGCAAATGTCCTAGAACAAGTGTTCAGGTGTCTGTAATCCAAAACTAGACAATATGTATTGTCTGGTTTGGAAACAGGAAACAAAGGATTGTTCATTGATGAGGTGTGTGTTTCAATCACCCCTTGGTATTCAAGTTGATCTAAGATCTCCCTGACCTGTTTTTCAGCTTCTTGCTTAATTGGGTACTGCCTTTGTGCAGTAGGTTAACATTTTAATTGGATTTTATGGTGAGGTGAGTCCTCATCCCATCCTACATGATTTTTGTATAATGCTGGGGCCTGGGCAACTGCCCATTTCCTAGCATAAGCATATTTTAAATTTATAGGAACATGGTTGGAGAAGGCTGGCATAATGATGTCTTCGCCATGTGGGCACTCCCTGACAAATTTTGGTGGCCAGTCTTGTTCTGCTAGAAGTATATCATAACCCCTTGAAAGTTTTTCCCAAAAGAGTGCATTCACTTTTCTTGGTATGTCTCCCTCCATTCGGAGTGTTATTTCATATAACTTTTGTGGAGAACCAACCCTGGTGTCTACAGTCTCAACTGTGATGTACTCATTCAAGTCCACTATCTCCAGAAGTTCCTTCAGGTTCTGGCAAGCTATTGTTACTTCTGCTGCACTGTCCAGCATTGTCTGAGCCCATTCTCCGTTCTTGAATTGTGTTCTCAGAATTCTCGGCATGTCTGATCTTCAGACCTGCTACCTTCTTCTTAGTGAATTGAGGTTTTGGTTTGTTTTTCTGAACGTGTTGATCGTCTTTGGACTTCACATGGTTCTTCTTCGTGATTTGACCGTCCTCTTCTTTCGGATGTCTGTGAAGATGTCTGAAAGGTATGAGAGGAACGTGTATCAGTACCTTGATACCTGTCAGGTTTTCTCAAATTATCCCTATTCCTGAGGTTATACCTCCTTTCAGAGTGCTCCTTTTGAGGAGACCTACCTCGGGATTGAGAACGTTTCTCTTTTGAATGTTGTTTGTTGTTTCTCCACTTCTTTTTAGAAGATGTAGGATTGTGTTTAATTGAGTCCTTTTCAGGACCTTCAGACAGTTGTGGTTTAACTGTGTAATTCTATCAATTCTTGTATTTGATAAAGTAATTCCTTATCTGACATTGCTTTAATGTCAGGATGAGGTATGTAGCCGGCTAAAATCGGCCATGTTGCCCCTGGTCTTCCTAGTGGACCGAGCCTGGTAATGTGATTGTAATGTTTTAGGGCGCCTTTAAACCAGAGCTGATGCTCCTGGTATGTGAGTGGAATTTCAACATCCTCGAAGGGAATGTATTCCTCAGATGGTTCATCTTCTTTGAAGAAGTGAAACACACGTGTTACTGGATTTGATTCTGGGAATATAATCCACGAATAGAATACCTCTGTCTGAAAAGATTAATGTGCCTCTATCACAAAAACTGCTCTACCACCTTGGTGTTAGGCCATGTTTTATAAGTTTGTGGCTCTCCTTAAATTTGGTGGGATGTGTACAACACGCACATCGGTTTCATTTAAACCTGTAGTATTAAAAGCTGCTACGACTTGGTCAGCCGCAGCCTCTGTATCAGACATTTGTTTAATGAAAAATGTAGAACAAGTTTCAAGGAAACAAAGATAAGGTGCACAATATTTTGGAACACTGCATCCTTCAACGTTGAACAAACCAAACAGCTAATTCATAGGATTCTCGTCCTACTCAGCTATGGCGGATATTATCCCTACCCACTCCAGACGTCTTATGGAGTAATATGAGTAGGGGTCTCTGAGAAAGCACGACTGAGTTACTTCAGTATCTAGTGTTAAATTAGTGCCTTACCAAACGTTGGGCGCCATGTAGTGTAGTTCCTATTTCCCTTATAGACTCTGCGCATTGGACTAATATACACTATAGTTTTTGCATAGGACTAAGGTCAGTATGCTCCTATCGAGTACATTAAACTTAATTACTTGTGTGTGCCAGCTAACTCAGAGGTCACTAGAAAGTTCTCGAATAAAAAAGAAGGGATTAGTTTCTGACAACCGCATAAACATGACAACTTTGTTTCCCTTAGAATCGGAAGGCGTCTCAGAATCGTGGAAACTATAGATAACAGTTTCACTCAGTCAATCGTGCATGCTTAGTTTCTTCAGAGTTACACAGAAATAGATAGAGGGACGTTTCAATAAAAGGATTTATTGAACAGTCTTGTTTCTCGTGTAAGAGATATGAGCTGTTACAATCCTTAGACAGTATGCAAAATATAATACGCACAGCGTAAGCAGTAAGTAGAAATAATACTGCAATAGCCTCTTCTTTTAGCTATGACATATATGCATATACAGATACATAAATAACACAGGCTAAAAAGTGAATACTTGTCTGATGCTTCTAAATAGTTCTACCCCAGTGTACCTAACTTAAGTGTAGTGCGAGGTAAAAGTAGGTGCTGTTTTCTATAGTATGGTATATACTAGCATTGTATACCAAGTGTCCCTCTAGGTTCTAGTCAGCTCCATACCTTTAGAATGAGAGAGATGGGATTCTCTTTCCGGGACTCAAACTCTAACACCCCGCGAAGGGAGTCAGAATACTGGAAGCTGGATTTCCTGTGAGCAGGGATGACCGCGTCTGGTCAGTGCGTCAGGCCGGGATACAGTCTCTTCCGAACTTGCCGTGGGGAACTGTGCAGCCAAGTCGTGCTGAGCCCTGCCGTGGTTTGCCATGGTAAGGGAAGGTATATTTATATCTGGAAGGTGCTTAGGAATGCTAGCATTGACGTAAAGTCGGGCAGAGGAAGACGTCATGGATGAACCCCTAAGGAATAGTAGTTCATGCATAATGGATGAGTTTTTGGAAAAATCAATAATCCTAGCTAGGGAAAGTCCCGATGGCTTAAGTGTCTCCTTTCTAAGAACTCGTTGTGACGTGGGATGGACGGATGTAGGTGACCATGCCTGTATTTGGATAGCATGGCTAACGCCTAAATAAGGACTGGGATTCTATGCCCAAATAGGGGCAATGCGAATTGTGCCTATATAAGGACATGACTTGGGGAAACCTATGTACGGGCATCTAAATCGAAACACAACAGAGGGAAGATAAGTGCAGAAAGAAGCAACACAATGTGCTGAAAGAGCCAAGAGAGGTGCAGAAAAAGGCAAGTGAAGTGCAGAAAGAGGCAAGTGAGGTGCAGGAAGAAGCAAGAGCAGTGCAGAAAGAACAAACAGAGGTGTAAAAAGACACAGAAAGGGGTAGGAAGGGTGCGCAAAGAGGCAAGAGAGCTACAGAAAGAGGCAGGAGGGGTGCAGAAAGAAGGAAGAGACGTGCAGAAAGAGGCAAGAGAATTGCTGAAAGAAGCAACAGAGGTGTAGAAACAAGCAAGAGAAGTGCAGAAAGAGGCAAGTAAGGTGCACATAGAAGCAAGAGCAGTGCAGAAAGAACCAACAGAGGTGCAGAAAGAGGGAAGAGGGGTGGAGAGAGATGCAAGAGGGGTGAAGAAAAAGGTAGGATGGGAGCACAAAGGCAAGAGAGGTACAGAAAGAGGCAGGAGGGTGCAGAAAGAAGCAAGACAGATGCAGAAAGAAGCATGGAAAGTGCAGAATGAAGCAACAGGGGTGCAGAAAGAGGCAAGTGAAGTGTCGAAACAGGCAAGAGAAGTGCAGAAAAAGGTAAGAAAAGTGCAGAAAGAGGCAAAAGAGGTACATAAAGAGACGACAGGGATGCAGAAAGAGGTACAAAATGGGGTGGTGATGGACGGAGCATCAGAACCAATCAAACACTCACACCCAGTCAACAGATCTGGGTTTGATCCATCACCATTCTTTAGCCCACTCTGCCACCCCAGTTCAGACATGGCCATATGCAAATCAGTCTGACCCTGTGCCTCATGGGAACAGTCCAGCCCGAACTGCCAAGCCATGCCTTCCCTGGACCGGAAACAAGCTTCCTAGGACCGGTTTCTGGCATTTCAGCCGTCTTCAGCCAGGCTTGCTTGAATCCAGTGGCAAAGTGAGCAAGGGACTCACGTCTGAGCATACCCTGCCAACTTATGGAGAACAAAGTGGTACAAAAGGGGGTGGTGATGGATGGAGCATCAGAACCAATCAAACACTCACACCCAGTCAACAGATCTGGGTTTGATCCATCACCATTCTTTAGCCCACTCTGCCACCCCAGTTGAGACATGGCCATATGCAAATCAGTCTGACCCTGTGCCTCATGGGAACAGTCCAGCCCGAACTGCCAAGCCATGCCTTCCCTGGACCGGAAACAAGCTTCCTAGGACCGGTTTCTGGCATTTCAGTCGTCTTCAGCCAGGCTTGCTTGAATCCAGTGGCAAAGTGAGCAAGGGACTCACGTCTGAGCATACCCTGCCAACTTATGGCGAACAAAGCGGTACAAAAGGGGGTGGTGATGGACGGAGCATCAGAATCAATCAAACACTCACACCCAGTCAACAGATCTGGGTTTGATCCATCACCATTCTTTAGCCCACTCTGCCACCCCAGTTCAGACATGGCCATATGCAAATCAGTCTGACCCTGTGCCTCATGGGAACAGTCCAGCCCGAACTGCCAAGCCATGCCTTCCCTGGACCGGAAACAAGCTTCCTAGGACCGGTTTCTGGCATTTCAGTCGTCTTCAGCCAGGCTTGCTTGAATCCAGTGGCAAAGTGAGCAAGGGATTCACGTCTGAGCATACCCTGCCAACTTATGGCGAACAAAGCGGTACAAAAGGGGGTGGTGATGGACGGAGCATCAGAACCAATCAAACACTCACACCCAGTCAACAGATCTGGG
The DNA here is from genome assembly GCF_964204655.1 of Triturus cristatus. Classification (NCBI taxonomy): domain Eukaryota; kingdom Metazoa; phylum Chordata; class Amphibia; order Caudata; family Salamandridae; genus Triturus; species Triturus cristatus. The sequence goes on along the minus strand of NC_140580.1, from coordinate 250,926,852 downwards.
TTTGATCCATCACCATTCTTTAGCCCACTCTGCCACCCCAGTTCAGACATGGCCATATGCAAATCAGTCTGACCCTGTGCCTCATGGGAACAGTCCAGCCCGAACTGCCAAGCCATGCCTTCCCTGGACCGGAAACAAGCTTCCTAGGACCGGTTTCTGGCATTTCAGCCGTCTTCAGCCAGGCTTGCTTGAATCCAGTGGCAAAGTGAGCAAGGGACTCACGTCTGAGCATATCCTGCCAACTAATGGCGAGCAAAGCGGTACAAAAGGGGGTGGTGATGGACGGAGCATCAGAACCAATCAAACACTCACACCCAGTCAACAGATCTGGGTTTGATCCATCACCATTCTTTAGCCCACTCTGCCACCCCAGTTCAGACATGGCCATATGCAAATCAGTCTGACCCTGTGCCTCATGGGAACAGTCCAGCCCGAACTGCCAAGCCATGCCTTCCCTGGACCGGAAACAAGCTTCCTAGGACCGGTTTCTGGCATTTCAGTCGTCTTCAGCCAGGCTTGCTTGAATCCAGTGGCAAAGTGAGCAAGGGATTCACGTCTGAGCATACCCTGCCAACTTATGGCGAACAAAGCGGTACAAAAGGGGGTGGTGATGGACGGAGCATCAGAACCAATCAAACACTCACACCCAGTCAACAGATCTGGGTTTGATCCATCACCATTCTTTAGCCCACTCTGCCACCCCAGTTCAGACATGGCCATATGCAAATCAGTCTGACCCTGTGCCTCATGGGAACAGTCCAGCCCGAACTGCCAAGCCATGCCTTCCCTGGACCGGAAACAAGCTTCCTAGGACCGGTTTCTGGCATTTCAGCCGTCTTCAGCCAGGCTTGCTTGAATCCAGTGGCAAAGTGAGCAAGGGACTCACGTCTGAGCATATCCTGCCAACTAATGGCGAGCAAAGCGGTACAAAAGGGGGTGGTGATGGACGGAGCATCAGAACCAATCAAACACTCACACCCAGTCAACAGATCTGGGTTTGATCCATCACCATTCTTTAGCCCACTCTGCCACCCCAGTTCAGACATGGCCATATGCAAATCAGTCTGACCCTGTGCCTCATGGGAACAGTCCAGCCCGAACTGCCAAGCCATGCCTTCCCTGGACCGGAAACAAGCTTCCTAGGACCGGTTTCTGGCATTTCAGCCGTCTTCAGCCAGGCTTGCTTGAATCCAGTGGCAAAGTGAGCAAGGGACTCACGTCTGAGCATACCCTGCCAACTTATGGCGAACAAAGCGGTACAAAAGAGGGTGGTGATGGACGGAGCATCAGAACCAATCAAACACTCACACCCAGTCAACAGATCTGGGTTTGATCCATCACCATTCTTTAGCCCACTCTGCCACCCCAGTTCAGACATGGCCATATGCAAATCAGTCTGACCCTGTGCCTCATGGGAACAGTCCAGCCCGAACTGCCAAGCCATGCCTTCCCTGGACCGGAAACAAACTTCCTAGGACCGGTTTCTGGCATTTCAGCCGTCTTCAGCCAGCCTTGCTTGAATCCAGTGGCAGAGTGAGCAAGGGACTCACGTCTGAGCATACCCTGCCAACTTATGGCGAACAAAGCGGTACAAAAGGGGGTGGTGATGGACGGAGCATCAGAACCAATCAAACACTCACACCCAGTCAACAGATCTGGGTTTGATCCATCACCATTCTTTAGCCCACTCTGCCACCCCAGTTCAGACATGGCCATATGCAAATCAGTCTGACCCTGTGCCTCATGGGAACAGTCCAGCCCGAACTGCCAAGCCATGCCTTCCCTGGACCGGAAACAAGCTTCCTAGGACCGGTTTCTGGCATTTCAGCCGTCTTCAGCCAGGCTTGCTTGAATCCAGTGGCAAAGTGGGCAAGGGACTCACGTCTGAGCATACCCTGCCAACTTATGGCGAACAAAGCGGTACAAAAGGGGGTGGTGATGGACGGAGCATCAGAACCAATCAAACACTCACACCCAGTCAACAGATCTGGGTTTGATCCATCACCATTCTTTAGCCCACTCTGCCACCCCAGTTGAGACATGGCCATATGCAAATCAGTCTGACCCTGTGCCTCATGGGAACAGTCCAGCCCGAACTGCCAAGCCATGCCTTCCCTGGACCGGAAACAAGCTTCCTAGGACCGGTTTCTGGCATTTCAGCCGTCTTCAGCCAGGCTTGCTTGAATCCAGTGGCAAAGTGAGCAAGGGACTCACGTCTGAGCATACCCTGCCAACTTATGGCGAACAAAGCGGTACAAAAGGGGGTGGTGATGGACGGAGCATCAGAACCAATCAAACACTCGCACCCAGTCAACAGATCTGGGTTTGATCCATCACCATTCTTTAGCCCACTCTGCCACCCCAGTTCAGACATGGACATATGCAAATCAGTCTGACCCTGTGCCTCATGGGAACAGTCCAGCCCGAACTGCCAAGCCATGCCTTCCCTGGACCGGAAACAAGCTTCCTAGGACCGGTTTCTGGCATTTCAGCCGTCTTCAGCCAGGCTTGCTTGAATCCAGTGGCAAAGTGAGCAAGGGACTCACGTCTGAGCATACCCTGCCAACTAATGGCGAACAAAGCGGTACAAAAGGGGGTGGTGATGGACGGAGCATCAGAACCAATCAAACACTCACACCCAGTCAACAGATCTGGGTTTGATCCATCACCATTCTTTAGCCCACTCTGCCACCCCAGTTCAGACATGACCATATGCAAATCAGTCTGACCCTGTGCCTCATGGGAACAGTCCAGCCCGAACTGCCAAGCCATGCCTTCCCTGGACCGGAAACAAGCTTCCTAGGACCGGTTTCGGCATTTCAGCCGTCTTCAGCCAGGCTTGCTTGAATCCAGTAGCAAAGTGAGCAAGGGACTCACGTCTGAGCATACCCTGCCAACTTATGGCGAACAAAGCGGTACAAAAGGGGCTGGTGATGGACGGAGCATCAGAACCAATCAAACACTCACACCCAGTCAACAGATCTGGGTTTGATCCATCACCATTCTTTAGCCCACTCTGCCACCCCAGTTCAGACATGGCATTATGCAAATCAGTCTGACCCTGTGCCTCATGGGAACAGTCCAGCCCGAACTGCCAAGCCATGCCTTCCCTGGACCGGAAACAAGCTTCCTAGGACCGGTTTCTGGCATTTCAGCCGTCTTCAGCCAGGCTTGCTTGAATCCAGTGGCAAAGTGAGCAAGGGATTCACGTCTGAGAATACCCTGCCAACTTATGGCGAACAAAGCGGTACAAAAGGGGGTGGTGATGGACGGAGCATCAGAACCAATCAAACACTCACACCCAGTCAACAGATCTGGGTTTGATCCATCACCATTCTTTAGCCCACTCTGCCACCCCAGTTCAGACATGGCCATATGCAAATCAGTCTGACCCTGTGCCTCATGGGAACAGTCCAGCCCGAACTGCCAAGCCATGCCTTCCCTGGACCGGAAACAAGCTTCCTAGGACCGGTTTCTGGCATTTCAGCCGTCTTCAGGAAGGCTTGCTTGAATCCAGTGGCAAAGTGAGCAAGGGACTCACGTCTGAGCATACCCTGCCAACTTATGGCGAACAAAGCGGTACAAAAGGGGGTGGTGATGGACGGAGCATCAGAACCAATCAAACACTCACACCCAGTCAACAGATCTGGGTTTGATCCATCACCATTCTTTAGCCCACTCTGCCACCCCAGTTCAGACATGACCATATGCAAATCAGTCTGACCCTGTGCCTCATGGGAACAGTCCAGCCCGAACTGCCAAGCCATGCCTTCCCTGGACCGGAAACAAGCTTCCTAGGACCGGTTTCGGCATTTCAGCCGTCTTCAGCCAGGCTTGCTTGAATCCAGTAGCAAAGTGAGCAAGGGACTCACGTCTGAGCATACCCTGCCAACTTATGGCGAACAAAGCGGTACAAAAGGGGCTGGTGATGGACGGAGCATCAGAACCAATCAAACACTCACACCCAGTCAACAGATCTGGGTTTGATCCATCACCATTCTTTAGCCCACTCTGCCACCCCAGTTCAGACATGGCCATATGCAAATCAGTCTGACCCTGTGCCTCATGGGAACAGTCCAGCCCGAACTGCCAAGCCATGCCTTCCCTGGACCGGAAACAAGCTTCCTAGGACCGGTTTCTGGCATTTCAGCCGTCTTCAGCCAGGCTTGCTTGAATCCAGTGGCAAAGTGAGCAAGGGACTCACGTCTGAGCATACCCTGCCAACTTATGGCGAACAAAGCGGTACAAAAGAGGGTGGTGATGGACGGAGCATCAGAACCAATCAAACACTCACACCCAGTCAACAGATCTGGGTTTGATCCATCACCATTCTTTAGCCCACTCTGCCACCCCAGTTCAGACATGGCCACATGCAAATCAGTCTGACCCTGTGCCTCATGGGAACAGTCCAGCCCGAACTGCCAAGCCATGCCTTCCCTGGACCGGAAACAAACTTCCTAGGACCGGTTTCTGGCATTTCAGCCGTCTTCAGCCAGCCTTGCTTGAATCCAGCGGCAGAGTGAGCAAGGGACTCACGTCTGAGCATACCCTGCCAACTTATGGCGAACAAAGCGGTACAAAAGGGGGTGGTGATGGACGGAGCATCAGAACCAATCAAACACTCACACCCAGTCAACAGATCTGGGTTTGATCCATCACCATTCTTTAGCCCACTCTGCCACCCCAGTTCAGACATGGCCATATGCAAATCAGTCTGACCCTGTGCCTCATGGGAACAGTCCAGCCCGAACTGCCAAGCCATGCCTTCCCTGGACCGGAAACAAGCTTCCTAGGACCGGTTTCTGGCATTTCAGCCGTCTTCAGCCAGGCTTGCTTGAATCCAGTGGCAAAGTGAGCAAGGGACTCACGTCTGAGCATACCCTGCCAACTTATGGCGAACAAAGCGGTACAAAAGGGGGTGGTGATGGACGGAGCATCAGAACCAATCAAACACTCACACCCAGTCAACAGATCTGGGTTTGATCCATCACCATTCTTTAGCCCACTCTGCCACCCCAGTTCAGACATGGCCATATGCAAATCAGTCTGACCCTGTGCCTCATGGGAACAGTCCAGCCCGAACTGCCAAGCCATGCCTTCCCTGGACCGGAAACAAGCTTCCTAGGACCGGTTTCTGGCATTTCAGCCGTCTTCAGCCAGGCTTGCTTGAATCCAGTGGCAAAGTGAGCAAGGGACTCACGTCTGAGCATACCCTGCCAACTTATGGCGAACAAAGCGGTACAAAAGGGGGTGGTGATGGACGGAGCATCAGAACCAATCAAACGCTCACACCCAGTCAACAGATCTGGGTTTGATCCATCACCATTCTTTAGCCCACTCTGCCACCCCAGTTCAGACATGGCCATATGCAAATCAGTCTGACCCTGTGCCTCATGGGAACAGTCCAGCCCGAACTGCCAAGCCATGCCTTCCCTGGACCGGAAACAAGCTTCCTAGGACTGGTTTCTGGCATTTCAGCCGTCTTCAGCCAGGCTTGCTTGAATCCAGTGGCAAAGTGAGCAAGGGACTCACGTCTGAGCATACCCTGCCAACTTCTGGTCCTAGGAAGCTTGTTTCCGGCCCAGGGAAGGCATGGCTTGGCAGTTCGGGCTGGACTGTTCCCATGAGGCACAGGGTCAGACTGATTTGCATATGGCCATGTCTGAACTGGGGTGGCAGAGTGGGCTAAAGAATGGTGATGGATCAAACCCAGATTTGTTGACTGGGTGTGAGCGTTTGATTGGTTCTGATGCTCCGTCCATCACCACCCCCTTTTGTACCTCTTTGTTCGCCATAAGTTGGCAGGGTATGCTCAGACGTGAGTCCCTTGCTCACTTTGCCACTGGATTCAAGCAAGCCTGGCTGAAGACGGCTGCAATGCCAGAAACTGGTCCTAGGAAGCTTGTTTCCGGTCCAGGGAAGGCATGGCTTGGCAGTTCGGGCTGGACTGTTCCCATGAGGGACAGGGTCAGACTGATTTGCATATGACCATGTCTGAACTGGGGTGGCAGAGTGGGCTAAAGAATGGTGATGGATCAAACCCAGATCTGTTGACTGGGTGTGAGCGTTTGATTGGTTCTGATGCTCCGTCCATCACCACCCCCTTTTGTACCGCTTTGTTCGCCATAAGTTGGCAGGGTATGCTCAGACGTGAGTCCCTTGCTCACTTTGCCACTGGATTCAAGCAAGCCTGGCTGAAGACGGCTGCATTGCCAGAAACCGGTCCTAGGAAGCTTGTTTCCGGTCCAGGGAAGGCATGGCTTGGCAGTTCGGGCTGGACTGTTCCCATGAGGCACAGGGTCAGACTGATTTGCATATGGCCATGTCTGAACTGGGGTGGCAGAGCGGGCTAAAGAATGGTGATGGATCAAACCCAGATCTGTTGACTGGGTGTGAGCGTTTGATTGGTTCTGATGCTCCGTCCATCACGACCCCCTTTTGTACCGCTTTGTTCGCCATAAGTTGGCAGGGTATGCTCAGACGTGAGTCCCTTGCTCACTTTGACACTGGATTCAAGCAAGCCTGGCTGAAGACGGCTGCAATGCCAGAAACCGGTCCTAGGAAGCTTGTTTCCGGTCCAGGGAAGGCATGGCTTGGCAGTTCGGGCTGGACTGTTCCCATGAGGCACAGGGTCAGACTGATTTGCATATGGCCATGTCTGAACTGGGGTGGCAGAGTGGGCTAAAGAATGGTGATGGATCAAACCCAGATCTGTTGACTGGGTGTGAGCGTTTGATTGGTTCTGATGCTCCGTCCATCACCACCCCCTTTTGTACCGCTTTGTTCGCCATAAGTTGGCAGGGTATGCTCAGACGTGAGTCCCTTGCTCACTTTGCCACTGGATTCAAGCAAGCCTGGCTGAAGACGGCTGAAATGCCAGAAACCGGTCCTAGGAAGCTTGTTTCCGGTCCAGGGAAGGCATGGCTTGGCAGTTCGGGCTGGACTGTTCCCATGAGGCACAGGGTCAGACTGATTTGCATATGTCCATGTCTGAACTGGGGTGGCAGAGTGGGCTAAAGAATGGTGATGGATCAAACCCAGATCTGTTGACTGGGTGCGAGTGTTTGATTGGTTCTGATGCTCCGTCCATCACCACCCCCTTTTGTACCGCTTTGTTCGCCATAAGTTGGCAGGGTATGCTCAGACGTGAGTCCCTTGCTCACTTTGCCACTGGATTCAAGCAAGCCTGGCTGAAGACGGCTGAAATGCCAGAAACCGGTCCTAGGAAGCTTGTTTCCGGTCCAGGGAAGGCATGGCTTGGCAGTTCGGGCTGGACTGTTCCCATGAGGCACAGGGTCAGACTGATTTGCATATGGCCATGTCTCAACTGGGGTGGCAGAGTGGGCTAAAGAATGGTGATGGATCAAACCCAGATCTGTTGACTGGGTGTGAGTGTTTGATTGGTTCTGATGCTCCGTCCATCACCACCCCCTTTTGTACCGCTTTGTTCGCCATAAGTTGGCAGGGTATGCTCAGACGTGAGTCCCTTGCCCACTTTGCCACTGGATTCAAGCAAGCCTGGCTGAAGACGGCTGAAATGCCAGAAACCGGTCCTAGGAAGCTTGTTTCCGGTCCAGGGAAGGCATGGCTTGGCAGTTCGGGCTGGACTGTTCCCATGAGGCACAGGGTCAGACTGATTTGCATATGGCCATGTCTGAACTGGGGTGGCAGAGTGGGCTAAAGAATGGTGATGGATCAAACCCAGATCTGTTGACTGGGTGTGAGTGTTTGATTGGTTCTGATGCTCCGTCCATCACCACCCCCTTTTGTACCGCTTTGTTCGCCATAAGTTGGCAGGGTATGCTCAGACGTGAGTCCCTTGCTCACTCTGCCACTGGATTCAAGCAAGGCTGGCTGAAGACGGCTGAAATGCCAGAAACCGGTCCTAGGAAGTTTGTTTCCGGTCCAGGGAAGGCATGGCTTGGCAGTTCGGGCTGGACTGTTCCCATGAGGCACAGGGTCAGACTGATTTGCATATGGCCATGTCTGAACTGGGGTGGCAGAGTGGGCTAAAGAATGGTGATGGATCAAACCCAGATCTGTTGACTGGGTGTGAGTGTTTGATTGGTTCTGATGCTCCGTCCATCACCACCCTCTTTTGTACCGCTTTGTTCGCCATAAGTTGGCAGGGTATGCTCAGACGTGAGTCCCTTGCTCACTTTGCCACTGGATTCAAGCAAGCCTGGCTGAAGACGGCTGAAATGCCAGAAACCGGTCCTAGGAAGCTTGTTTCCGGTCCAGGGAAGGCATGGCTTGGCAGTTCGGGCTGGACTGTTCCCATGAGGCACAGGGTCAGACTGATTTGCATATGGCCATGTCTGAACTGGGGTGGCAGAGTGGGCTAAAGAATGGTGATGGATCAAACCCAGATCTGTTGACTGGGTGTGAGTGTTTGATTGGTTCTGATGCTCCGTCCATCACCACCCCCTTTTGTACCGCTTTGTTTGCCATAAGTTGGCAGGGTATGCTCAGACGTGAGTCCCTTGCTCACTTTGCCACTGGATTCAAGCAAGCCTGGCTGAAGACGGCTGAAATGCCAGAAACCGGTCCTAGGAAGCTTGTTTCCGGTCCAGGGAAGGCATGGCTTGGCAGTTCGGGCTGGACTGTTCCCATGAGGCACAGGGTCAGACTGATTTGCATATGGCCATGTCTGAACTGGGGTGGCAGAGTGGGCTAAAGAATGGTGATGGATCAAACCCAGATCTGTTGACTGGGTGTGAGTGTTTGATTGGTTCTGATGCTCCGTCCATCACCACCCCCTTTTGTACCGCTTTGCTCGCCATTAGTTGGCAGGATATGCTCAGACGTGAGTCCCTTGCTCACTTTGCCACTGGATTCAAGCAAGCCTGGCTGAAGACGGCTGAAATGCCAGAAACCGGTCCTAGGAAGCTTGTTTCCGGTCCAGGGAAGGCATGGCTTGGCAGTTCGGGCTGGACTGTTCCCATGAGGCACAGGGTCAGACTGATTTGCATATGGCCATGTCTGAACTGGGGTGGCAGAGTGGGCTAAAGAATGGTGATGGATCAAACCCAGATCTGTTGACTGGGTGTGAGCGTTTGATTGGTTCTGATGCTCTGTCCATCACCACCCCCTTTTGTACCGCTTTGTTCGCCATAAGTTGGCAGGGTATGATCAGACGTGAGTCCCTTGCTCACTTTGCCACTGGATTCAAGCAAGCCTGGCTGAAGACGGCTGCAATGCCAGAAACCGGTCCTAGGAAGCTTGTTTCCGGTCCAGGGAAGGTATGGCTTGGCAGTTCGGGCTGGACTGTTCCCATGAGGCACAGGGTCAGACTGATTTGCATATGGCCATGTCTGAACTGGGGTGGCAGAGTGGGCTAAAGAATGGTGATGGATCAAACCCAGATCGGTTGACTGGGTGTGAGTGTTTGATTGGTTCTGATGCTCCGTCCATCACCACCCCCTTTTGTACCGCTTTGTTCGCCATAAGTTGGCAGGGTATGCTCAGACGTGAGTCCCTTGCTCACTTTGCCACTGGATTCAAGCAAGCCTGGCTGAAGACGGCTGCAATGCCAGAAATCGATCCTAGGAAGCTTGTTTCCGGTCCAGGGAAGGCATGGCTTGGCAGTTCGGGCTGGACTGTTCCCATGAGGCACAGGGTCAGACTGATTTGCATATGGCCATGTCTGAACTGGGGTGGCAGAGTGGGCTAAAGAATGGTGATGGATCAAACCCAGATCTGTTGACTGGGTGTGAGCGTTTGATTGGTTCTGATGCTCCGTCCATCACCACCCCCTTTTGTACCGCTTTGTTCGCCATAAGTTGGCAGGGTATGCTCAGACGTGAGTCCCTTGCTCACTTTGCCACTGGATTCAAGCAAGCCTGGCTGAAGACGGCTGCAATGCCAGAAACCGGTCCTAGGAAGCTTGTTTCCGGTCCAGGGAAGGCATGGCTTGCCAGTTCGGGCTGGACTGTTCCCATAGGCACAGGGTCAGACTGATTTGCATATGGCCATGTCTGAACTGGGGTGGCAGAGTGGGCTAAAGAATGGTGATGGATCAAACACAAATCTGTTGACTGGGTGTGAGCGTTTGATTGGTTCTGATGCTCCGTCTATCATCACCCCCTTTTGTACCGCTTTGTTCGCCATAAGTTGGCAGGGTATGCTCAGACGTGAGTCCCTTGCTCACTTTGCCACTGGATTCAAGCAAGCCTGGGTGAAGACGGCTGCAATGCCAGAAACGGTCCTAGGAAGCTTGTTTCCGGTCCAGGGAAGGCATGGCTTGGCAGTTCGGGCTGGACTGTTCCCATGAGGCACAGGGTCAGACTGATTTGCATATGGCCATGTCTGAGCTGGGGTGGCAGAGTGGGCTAAAGAATGGTGATGGATCAAACCCAGATCTGTTGACTGGGTGTGAGCGTTTGATTGGTTCTGATGCTCCGTCCATCACCACCCCCTTTTGTACCGCTTTGTTCGCCATAAGTTGGCAGGGTATGCACAGACGTGAGTCCCTTGCTCACTTTGCCACTGGATTCAAGCAAGCCTGGCTGAAGACGGCTGCAATGCCAGAAAGCGGTCCTAGGAAGCTTGTTTCCGGTCCAGGGAAGGCATGGCTTGGCAGTTCGGGCTGGACTGTTCCCATGAGGCACAGGGTCAGACTGATTTGCATATGGCCATGTCTGAACTGGGGTGGCAGAGTGGGCTAAAGAATGGTGATGGATCAAACCCAGATCTGTTGACTGGGTGTGAGCGTTTGATTGGTTCTGATGCTCCGTCCATCACCACCCCCTTTTGTACCGCTTTGTTCGCCATAAGTTGGCAGGGTATGCTCAGACGTGAGTCCCTTGCTCACTTTGCCACTGGATTCAAGCAAGCCTGGCTGAAGACGGCTGCAATGCCAGAAACCGGTCCTAGGAAGCTTGTTTCCGGTCCAGGGAAGGCATGGCTTGGCAGTTCGGGCTGGACTGTTCCCATGAGGCACAGGGTCAGACTGATTTGCATATGGCCATGTCTGAACTGGGGTGGCAGAGTGGGCTAAAGAATGGTGATGGATCAAACCCAGATCTGTTGACTGGGTGTGAGCGTTTGATTGGTTCTGATGCTCCGTCCATCACCACCCCCTTTTGTACCGCTTTGTTCGCCATAAGTTGGCAGGGTATGCTCAGACGTGAGTCCCTTGCTCACTTTGCCACTGGATTCAAGCAAGCCTGGCTGAAGAAAACTGCAATGCCAGAAACCGGTCCTAGGAAGCTTGTTTCCGGTCCAGGGAAGGCATGGCTTGGCAGTTCGGGCTGGACTGTTCCATGAGGCACAGGGTCAGACTGATTTGCATATGGCCATGTCTGAACTGGGGTGGCAGAGTGGGCTACAGAATGGTGATGGATCAAACCCAGATCTGTTGACTGGGTGTGAGCGTTTGATTGGTTCGAATGCTCCGTCCATCACCACCCCCCTTTTGTACAGGGATGCAGAAAGAAGCAAGACAGGTACAGAAAGAAGAATGGAAAGTGCAGAATGAAGCAACAGGGGTGCATAAAGAGGCAAGAGAAGTGTAGAAAGGAGCAAGTGAGGTGCAGAAAGAGCCAACAGAGGTGCAAAAAGAGGCAAGAGAGGTGCTGAAACAGGCAAGAGAAATGAACAAAGAGGCAAGAGAATTGCTGAAAGAAGCAACAGAGGTGTAGAAAAAAGCAAGAAAAGTGCCGAAAGATGCAAGTGAGATGCAAAAACAGTCAGGAAAGGTACAGAAAGAGGGAAGGCGCGTTCTAAATTGGGGGATTAAGTCCCCTTGAATACTGAGGGTCCCTGGGGGCCAACTAGCCCACCAGGTACCTCCAGTAAGCACCACACAGCTGGATTGCAGAGAGGTGGTCCAAGGCCACGTTGCAAACGCGGCTTCTGCGCTCGGAGGATGAAGTCCACTTGTGTCCTGACGTCCTCAGGACACAAGAGGACCTCATCACCCCACCAGCAGTGCACCAGAAGCCGCGTTTGCAGAGTGGTGTAAAAAAGGGTGTGGCCTCGGACCACCTCTCTGCAACGCAGCTCTGTGGCGCTTACTGGAGGTACCTGGTGGGCCCCCAGGGACCCTCAGGATTGAAGGGGACTTAATCCCCCAATTCACAATGCGCCAGGGGGGCGGTTTGCACAGTTGTTATATCAGGCCCCGCCCCCTCCCTGCACCACTGTGCCCCTGGCGTGTTGTAACTTGGGGGATTAAGTACCCTTGAATCCTGAGGGTCCCTGGGGTCCAACTAGGCCATGCCCCTTTTTACACCTCTCTGCAACGCAGCTCTGTGGCACTTACTGGAGGTACCTGGTGGGCTAGTTGGATCCCAGGGACCCTCAGGAGTCAAGGGGACTTAATCCCCCAATTTACAATGCGCCAGGGGGCGCGTTTGCACAGTGATGCAGGGAGGGGGCGTGCCTGACATAACGTGTGCAAACGCGTCCCCAGGCATGTTGTAAATTGGGGGATTAAGTCCCCTTCAATCCTGAGGGTCCCTGGAGGCCAACCAGCCCAACAGGTACCTCCAGGAAGTGCCACAGAGCTGCGTTGCAGAGAGGTGGTTCGAGGCCATTCCCCGTTTTACACCTCTCTTTAACGCAGCTCTGTGGGGCTTACTGGAGGTACCTGGTGGGCTAGTTGGCCCCCAGGGACCCTCAAGATTCAAGGTGACTTAATCCCCCAACTTACAACGCGCCAGAGGGTCCATTTGCACAGTGGTGAAGGGAGGGGGCTGGCCTGATGTGACAAGTGTGCAAACGCGCTCGTGGCATGTTTTAAGTTGTGGGGATTAAGTCCCCTTAAATCATGACGGTGCCTGGGGTCCAACTAGCCCACCACATACCTCCAGTAAGCGCCACAGTGCTGTGTTGCAGAGAGGTGTAAAAAGGGGCGTGGCCTCGGACCACCTCTCTGCAACACAGCCCTGTGGCACTTACTGGAGGTACCTGGTGGGCTAGTTGGAACCCTCAGGATTGAAGAGGAATTAATCCCCCAACTTAAAACCCGCCACTGGCGCGTTTGCACAGTGGTGCAGGGAGGGGGCGGGGCCTGTGAGGTGCTGGGTGGGTGAGGGCTCGGAGTGCTGCAGAGAGGAGCTGAGTCGGTGAGAGCTTGGAGAGCTGCAATGCCAGAGAGGTGCTGGGTGGTTGAGGGCTCGGAGTGCTTCGGAGCCAGAGAGGTGCTGGGAGGGTGAGTGCTCGGAATGCTGCAGTGCCGGAGAGGTGTTGGGTGAGTGAGGGCTCACACTGCTTCGGTGCCAGAGCGGTGCTGGGAGGATGAGGGTGAGGGCTCGGAGTGCTTTGGATTCAGAGAGGTGCTGGGTGGGTGAGGGCTTGCAGTGCTGCAGAGCCTGAGAGGTGCTGGGTGGGTGAGGGCTCGGAGTGCTGCAGCGCCATTGAGGTGCTGAGGGCTCGGAGTGCTGTATAGAGATGAGGGGTGAGGGCTCTGAGTGCTGCAGAGAGGTGCTGAGGGGTGATGGCTTGGAGTGCTGTAGAGAGGTGCTGAGGGATGAGGGCTCGGAGTGCTGCAGAGAGGTGTTGGGTGAGTGAGGGCTCGGAATGCTGCTGAGCCAGAGAGGTGCTGGGTGGGTGAGGGCTTGGAGTGCTTCAGAACCAGAGAGGTGCTTGGGGGGTGAGGGCTAGGAGTGCTGCAGTGCCGGACAGGTGCTGGGTGGGTGAGGGCTCGGAGTGCTGCAGTGCCAGAGAGGTGCTGAGGGGTGAGAGCTCGGACTGCTGCAGAGAGGTGCTGAGGGGTGAGGGCTCGGAGTACTGCATAGAGCTGATGAGGGGTGAGGGCTCGGAGTGCTTCAGAGAGGTGCTGAGGGGTGAGGGCTCGGAGTGCTGCAGAGAGGTGCTGAGGGGTGAGGGCTCGGAGTGCTTCAGAGAGGTGCTGAGGGCTCGGAGTGCTGCAGAGAGTTGCTGAGTCGGTGAGAGCTCGAGTGCTGCGATGCCAGAGAGCTGCTGGGTGGGTGAGGTCTCGGAGTGCTTCGGAGCCAGAGAGGTGCTAGGTGGGTGAGGGCTCAGAGTGCTGCAGCACCAGAGAGGTGCTGAGGGGTGAGGGCTCAGAGTGCTGTAGAGAGGTGCTGAGGGCTCGGAGTGCTGCATAGAGCTGATGAGGGGTGAGGGCTCGAGTGCTGCAGAGAGGTGCGGAGGGGCAGGGGCGGTGCACCCATTGTGGCGTTGCCCCACTAACCACATGGCCCACGGAGGAAGATTATCACTGCCAGGCGCTTCCTGACTTGAAATCCGAGTCAGTCAGGAGGACGCGTCGCTGAAGGGGATGGGGCAGCACTGGAGGGTTTGGTTTGTCGTGACGTTGACTTCACTGAGTGACAGGCAGCAGCAGGGCAGGCCCAGTGCGCATGTTCAGGTTTGGGCTGATCATTTTTCTGACCAGCCCGAACATGCGCACTAGTATAGCCTGCAGTGCCCTGCATTAGGAGAGCGAGCGAGGGTGAGGGCTGCTACTGGCCAGTGGCCGCAGCCCCGGTCTCCTATGCGCGGAGACTGTCCATGCTCTAGCCAATCCTGGCGCTGCTGGAGCAGCGTCTGGATTGGTTGAGCGCTAAGAGGGGTTGCACGGTGCACCAGCCACCCACGAAGGTGCCAACACGGCACGGACCCGGCGGCGGTCAGGTAAGTTTTCACTTTTTTTAAACTTTATTTTTAAAGTGCTTCACTCAGGGTAGTAACGCTTTAAACAGTGGTTCCTTGCAACGGAGATCTAGATCAATGCGCAACTGACCAGTGCAGTAAGGCTAGTACTGGAGTACTTCCAATCCACCCCGAGGGTCTTTGTGGACCTGGCGATTGCTTTTTGAATACGGATCTGCATGGCACCATTTTATTATTTCACAACTGTTATCCCTGTCTGTGGAGGTTAATGCTTTTCACCATGAAGTTTCTTCTGGGTATTTTCACGAATACCACTCGGGCTCGGCTCATTATGTGCATCAAGGAAGGACTGAAGAGTGAGATGGGCAGGCTGCCTTTCCTCGTGAGCTGGGGATTGCGAGGGTCAGTGGGATGTGGGACTCTGGGGCCCGAGGGTCAGGGATGTGAGGGCAGAAGGGTGCACACTGCCGTGCAGCCCTCCAGATCAGGTATGTGCTCGGCTCCTACATGGGGTTCTCTGCGGGTGGCCACATTACACCATCTGCCCAGATGCGGGGGACTGTGGTGAGGGCGAGGTTGGCGGAGCGGAGCTGGCAGGTTCGGGGTGTAGAAGCTGAGTCATCGGTTGAGGCATGCTGGGCCGGTGTTGTGGAGTGCCTTGTGTGCATGGGTGAAGAGCTTGAAGGTGATCCTCTTGTTGACCGGGAGACAGTGCAGGTCTCTCAGGTGGGGTGTGATGTGACTGCGGCGAGGGATGTCGAGGATCCGGCGTGCAGAGGTGTTTTGAATGCGTTGAAGTCGTTTCAGGAGTTTGACCGAGGCTCCTGCGTAGAGGGTGTTTTCGTAGTCCAACCTGCTGCTGACGAGGGCCTGGGTGACCGTTCTCCTTGTTTCGGTGGGGATCCACCTGTAGATCTTGCGGAGCATGCGGAGGGTGTTGAAGCCGGAGGACGAGATTGCGTTGACCTGCTTTGTCATGGAAAGGGTAGAGTCGAGGATGAACCACAGGTTGTGTGTGTGGTTGGTGGGTGTTGGAGCTGTTTCCAGTGCGGTCGTCCACTAGGAGTTGTCCCAGGCCGAGGGGGTGGAGCCGAGGATGAGGACTTCCAGCTTGTCCGAGTTTAGCTTCAGTCGGCTGTTCTTCATCCACTCTGCGACGGCTTTCATTCCTTCATGGAGGTTGGTTGTGGGGGTGAGGGGGTCCTTGGTGAGGGAGAGAATCAGCTGGGTGTCGTCGGCATAGGAGATGATGTTGAGGTTGTGCAGTCAGGCAACGTGGGAGAGCGGTGACATGTAGATGTTGAACAATGTCGGGCTGAGGGATGAGCCCTGGGGTACGCCGCACATGATTTCGGTGAATTCAGAGCGAAAGGGGGGAGGCGGACGCTCTGGGTTCTGCCGGAGAGGAAGGAGGTGGTCCAGTCCAGAGCCGTGTCTCAGATCTCCGCGTCGTGGAGGCGTGTGCATAGGGTGCGGTGGCAGACAGTGTCGAAGGCGGCTGACAGGTCCAGGAGGATCAGGGCCGCTGTTTCTCCGTTGACCAGCAGGGCCCTGATGTCACCGGTAGCGGCGATGAGGGCAGTTTCGGTGCTGTAGTTGCTGCGGAACCCGGACTGGGATGGGTCCAGGGTGCTGTTCTCCTCGAGGTAGCGGGTCAGTTGACGGTCTTCTCGATGATTTACTCCCGGAACGGGAGCAGGGAGATGGGCCGGACGTTTTTGAGGTCCTTGGGGTCATCCTTGGGTTTTTGGAGTAAGGCATTGATCTCGGCGTGCTTCCAGCTCTCTGGGAAAGTTGCAGTCTCGAAGGAGATGTTGATGGATTTCCGGAGATGGTGTGCAATTGTGGTGCTGGCTTTGTAGAAGATGTGGTGTGGGCATGGGTCTGACGGAGATCCGGAGTGGATGGGGTTCATGATTTTGATGGTGACGGCCTCGTTTATGTTGGTCCAGGAGAGCAGGGGGTCAGTGCGGATGGTGTCTGTAATTTGGGTTTCAAGAGGAATGAGTTCCATGGCATTGTTGCTTAGTCCTTCATTTCTTACCGTTGGATTCTCAATGGTGATGAGTCTTTCAGTTTGAACCTCTTGGATAGTAGCTAGAGGAGTTTGTCTGCTACTTGGTCGGAGTCCACATGGCCTACTGCTTAGTATCGGCCACATAGTGTGGTTTGATGAGGTCGATGGACACAAATCTTTTCTCCTTTTTTCCAGCAAGGGGCGGCAGAAGTACTGTTCTTGATCCGTGGATTGCTAGGACAGGTACCGGTAGTCCAGTTCTGTAAGAAGGCCCAAATTCCTTCTTTGATATCAAATGGTTTATTTTCCACCACTGTGCCTTTACATTTGAGATCAGGAACCCACATTCCTGTCCCAAATAGGACCTCATATGGAGTGATACCTCCTAGAGAACTTCTAGGCAAATTGTTTGATGAGCGTTGGACCCCATAAAGATGTTCAAGCCACCCATCACCCGAACCTAATACCCTAGCTGTTATAGACCGCTTTATGTCCCGGTTTTTCCTTTCCACAACAGAATTTCCCTCAGGATGGAATGGAGAGGAGTACCGCAATGCAACGCCCAAACTGGCCATGGCTTCTTTGTTAGCCCGAGAGATAAACGCAGGGCCCTGGTCAGAGTGTAGCGGGCCTATTGCGTATGTGCCGATAAAGACTCGCAAATCTTTTATAACAGTTCGAGCGTCGGCCGAGCGCTGAGGCCTCATCCATCGGAACCTTGACTTAGTATTTGTGGGATTGCATTTGTCCAAAAGGACACCTGCGCATAGATAGTCTAATGCTGTCTAACAATGGTGTCTGTACTGGGCAGGCTACTTCGTAGTCTGGTGTCTGGTGGCGGTCTGCACTGCAATCTCTATTGCAGTCTATGCAGTTATTGATGAAGATGTGAATCAGTGTATTCATTCCAGGCCACCAGTACATCTCTTTTAATGTTAATATTGTTTTAGAGATCCCCTGATGTGACAGACCCTTTCCCAGATATGCTTCATAAATCAAAGCTGTTCTATGTTCCATGTTTGGATTTACCCTATCCCCCACTCCAGGGATTCGAGCAAATGGAATGTTGTTTGCATCAATTATTTACAAGTATTTGAGTGGAAATTTTTTAGGTAATGCTGCACCACTGCCTTTGCTTGAAGCATTGACAGCCAACAATATCTCACTGTCTATTCTCGTTTTTGAACGAGTGATCGCAGCTACAGAAGCCATTTGCACAGCCCCCTTTGCGGCTTCGTCAGCCAATGAATTCCCTGCAACGTGAACGCAATCACGTTGATGACTCAGTGTGTGTATCACGTGAGTGTTTAGTAGTCCATCTCCCAACTGAACTACTTGTTCCCAAAGCGCTTTATGCTTGATTGTGCCATCTTTGAAACCATGTTGAAGCCAATTCTGTAAATATTCATTATATGTATGAACACAGTAAAAAGAATCGCACACTATAAGTGTGGGGAATTCACGATCCGTATTTTCAAGTGCCAATTTGAAGGCTTGTAGTTCAGCTCGCTGAGCTGTACAATCTCCTAGAGATTGTGTTTTTGTCACCATTGGTCGGAATTTACCATTGCGTATACAACCTTTAACAATCGCGCATGCTGCACTGTAAGCTTGCTTACTTTCCGTAGCGGGTTGTGCTGATCCATCAGTATAAATTATAAATTCATACTGGTCAAGGGGAGAATCTCAATAGGCAGAGGACATTTGTGTTTGTATTGCAGGAATGCTTGTGTTTTTAAATTAGGATCAAAAACATATTCAACATCTGTTTCAGCAAGAGAATTAACCCATTGTATCCATCTTGGATGTCAAGCTTTTGCATTCGGAATGCTCGCTTTTGTAACTGCCTCTAAGGCTGGTACCGGAGTCACGACAATAATGCGTTTCCCCTGAGCTAGAGCTCTTTCTTTTGCTACAGCGGTTTGAACTGCTGTCAGATTTTTTTCTGTCGAAGTGAAGCGCATTTCCGCTTGTGTATACAAATGTGATTTGTATGCAATTGGTACTTTTTCACCTTCATTAAAAGTTAAGTAGGTGAATCCGCATTGACCCGAAATTATTCATATCACTAAATTGCGTGTATTTACGCGTGTTTTTAAGTGATTTGTTGCTAACATGTCAGCTTGAAGTGAACGCAGGATTTCTGTGTGTTCCTGTGTCCAATATTTTCTTTTTAAATCAGGTTTGATTAATTCATAGAGAGGTTTAACCCTTTCTGCGTAATTTAGAATTTTAGATTCTTACAAAATTTAGGAAATCTAGAATCAACTGTAAATTTTTCTGCGTTTTTGGAGGTTGGAGCAGCTCACACTTTTTTAAAAAGTTAGCTGCCAGGCTTTTGCCTTCACTTGAAAGCTCATATCCTAGGAAAAAGACATTGAGATGGGCAATTCTAGATTTGTTAAAGTTGAATTTATAGCCCTCAGAGGCGAAGCCCAGTATAATGGTGCTCACCCTGATCAAATGCCTATCTAGGTCATCGCCTGTCAGATAGATATCATCGACATATGACAATGCCTCGTCATCATAAATTTGTAGTAACTCTGTTACTCTTGCTGAGAATAACCCCGGGCTGTTCTTGAACCCTTGTGGGAGTCGACAAAAGTGACGATGAGTCCCCATTATCGAGAAAGCTGTCAAGTAACTACTTTCAGGTGCTATGTTTTGACAAAAGAAACCATTTGAAATGTCTAGTGTGGTTTTATATTGTTTACGCACAATGTTATTCATTAATGCTGTACTGTGTGCATTTTGCACTGCAAATGTCCTAGAACAAGTGTTCAGGTGTCTGTAATCCAAAACTAGACAATATGTATTGTCTGGTTTGGAAACATGAAACAAAGGGTTGTTCATTGATGAGGTGTGTGTTTCAATCACCCCTGGTATTCAAGTTGATCTAAGATCTCCCTGACCTGTTTTTCAGCTTCTTGCTTAATTGGGTACTGCCTTTGTGCAGTAGGTTAACATTTTAATTGGATTTTATGGTGAGGTGAGTCCTCATCCCATCCTACATGATTTTTGTATAATGCTGGGGCCTGGGCAACTGCCCATTTCCTAGCATAAGCATATTTTAAATGTATAGGAACATGGTTGGAGAAGGCTGGCATAATGATGTCTTCGCCATGTGGGCACTCCCTGACAAATTTTGGTGGCCAGTCTTGTTCTGCTAGAAGTATATCATAACCCCTTGAAAGTTTTTCCCAAAAGAGTGCATTCACTTTTCTTGGTATGTCTCCCTCCATTCGGAGTGTTATTTCATATAACTTTTGTGGAGAACCAACCCTGGTGTCTACAGTCTCAACTGTGATGTACTCATTCAAGTCCACTATCTCCAGAAGTTCCTTCAGGTTCTGGCGAGCTATTGTTACTTCTGCAGCACTATCCAGCATTGTCTGAGCCCATTCTCCGTTCTTGAATTGTGTTCTCAGAATTCTCGGCATGTCTGATCTTCAGACCTGCTACCTTCTTCTTAGTGAATTGAGGTTTTGGTTTGTTTTTCTGAACGTGTTGATCGTCTTTGGACTTCACGCGTTCTTCTTCGTGATTTGACCGTCCTCTTCTTTCGGATGTCTGTGAAGATGTCTGAAAGGTACGAGAGGAACGTGTATCAGTACCTTGATACCTGTCAGGTTTTCTCAAATTATCCCTATTCCTGAGGTTATACCTCCTTTCAGAGTGCTCCTTTTGAGGAGACCTACCTCGGGATTGAGAACGTTTCTCTTTTGAATGTTGTTTGTTGTTTCTCCACTTCTTTTTAGAAGATGTAGGATTGTGTTTAATTGAGTCCTTTTCAGGACCTTCAGACAGTTGTGGTTTAACTGTGTAATTCTATCAATTCTTGTATTTGATAAAGTAATTCCTTATCTGACATTGCTTCAATGTCAGGATGAGGTATGTAGCCGGCTAATATCGGCCATGTTGCCCCTGGTCTTCCTAGTGGACCGAGCCTGGTAATGTGATTGTAATGTTTTAGGGCGCCTTTAAACCAGAGCTGATGCTCCTGGTATGTGAGTGGAATTTCAACATCCTCGAAGGGAATGTATTCCTCAGATGGTTCATCTTCTTTGAAGTAGTGAAACACACGTGTTACTGGATTTGATTCTGGGAATATAATCCACGAATAGAATACCTCTGTCTGAAAAGATTCATGTGCCTCTATCACAAAAACTGCTCTACCACCTTGGTGTTAGGCCATGTTTTATAAGTTTGTGGCTCTCCTTAAATTTGGTGGGATGTGTATAACACGCACATCGGTTTCATTTAAACCTGTAGTATTAAAAGCTGCTACGACTTGGTCAGCCGCAGCCTCTGTATCAGACATTTGTTTAATGAAAAATGTAGAACAAGTTTCAAGGAAACAAAGATAAGGTGCACAATATTTTGGAACACTGTATCCTTCAACGTTGAACAAACCAAACAGCTAATTCATAGGATTCTCGTCCTACTCAGCTATGGCGGATATTATCCCTACCCACTCCAGACGTCTTATGGAGTAATATGAGTAGGGGTCTCTGAGAAAGCACGACTGAGTTACTTCAGTATCTAGTGTTAAATTAGTGCCTTACCAAATGTTGGGCGCCATGTAGTGTAGTTCCTATTTCCCTTATAGACTCTGTGCATTGGACTAATATACACTATAGTTTTTGCATAGGACTAAGGTCAGTATGCTCCTATCGAGTACATTAAACTTAATTACTTGTGTGTGCCAGCTAACTCAGAGGTCACTAGAAACTTCTCGAATAAAAAAGAAGGGATTAGTTTCTGACAACCGCATAAACATGACAACTTTGTTTCCCTTAGTATCGGAAGGCGTCTCAGAATCGTGGAAACTATAGATAACAGTTTAACTCAGTCAATCGTGCATGCTTAGTTTCTTCAGAGTTACACAGAAATAGATAGACGGACGTTTCAATAAAAGGATTTATTGAACAGTCTTGTTTCTCGTGTAAGAGATATGAGCTGTTACAAATTTTAGACAGTATGCAAAATATAATACACACAGCGTAAACAGTAAGAAGAAATAATACTGCAATAGCCTCTTCTTTTAGCTATGACATATATGCATATACACATACATAAATAACACAGGCTAAAAATTGAATACTCGTCTGATGCTTCTAAATAGTTCTACCCCAGTGTACCTAATGTAGGAGAGTAGGGTCTGCTTTCTATGTTCACCCCCACATTTTGCTTTTGCTTTACTGGTTTTCGACTTAGATGTGGCTGTGGGCCTGCTAATCAGACCCACAGCCCGGCTGTTCTCTCTCTAAATTAATACTATGTACTATAGGTGCATAACCCAATTGGATAGGATCACCTTATTGGCCCCTGTACAGTGTACCTTAGGTACCCAGGGCATAGGTGTACCCTAGGCCTACCAGGGGCTGCAGCATGTATTATGCCACCCCTGGCCTGGCCTTCCATTATGACACAACTGGCTGATCACTCAGCTGGGGCAAGGTCGTGTAATCACCCCTTTCTTAGGTGTAGTATTCCTATACCTACCTTCTATATAGACACATGTGTACCTATCAGTCACTCCTATGGCAGGCCTTAACAATCCTGGAGGCAGAGTGCTTGGTAACATGTGAGATGGTGCTCTAGCATGAGCTGAGCCTGTCTGCAGCTTTCGGAACCAACGGTTATGGTAACTATGGTTTGGCTTTATCAAAACATGTCGTGTAAGGTGTCTAACACTTTGGAATAAAACCCCCATCCCATTTCTGGGGATGAGGATATTATCCCTCCCTTCTAGAGGGAAAAGACATGTTGAAACCTACTTACCCGGTTAAAGTTAACCAGAGCCCCAGCATCACAAAATGGATGCTGCTGCCACGACACAAGCCTGACCTCCTGCTGCTGGGAGTGATCCCGGCACGGGAGGCTTGGACAATAGGTTTCCTGCCTTGGGAGGTGCGAGCACCACCCCAGACAGGCCTTAGTGTATTGGGGCAGGGAGGGATGAAAGAAACGAGACACTGCCTGGGGCACACAAGGTGTCCCATGCATAGTCCAGTTCAAACTGGTGCTGGGAAACACCAGCCCCAGTCCTGGCGCATAACTGGACAAAGGGAAGGGGGTGTAACCACCCCCCTCCCAGGTCCCACCCATAAGGCGTGACCTAGCAGGCAACCCAGCCCCCCAGATTAGTATAAGAGTGGTAGCTGGGCCCCAGGAGATTAGATTATCCTGAACCTGCAACTTGAACAGAAACTCGACGAAAGAAGAAGACTGAAGAATCTCCCTTGTGGCCAAGGAGTGGCTACCCTGTGCAAACAGGCACCATCAAGAGACTTACTCTTTGCTTTGCTGAAGTTCTACGAGGGACCGACTGCAGAGCCCGACCAGAGCCTTGACTTCCAGACTTCTCCGACCCTGATCCACATCCACAGCCGAGCTGAGATCCGTGGAGGCGACGAGAGACGTGGGACCGGCTACCTGGGAAAAGTGGCGAGTATCTTCCAGCGCAGCTTCTGAGGCACCCTCGAAGTTGTGCACCGGGGATTGAGAAGCCCCAACCCCAAGCACCATCTGCACCGAAGATCAGCCCCCCACACTCCACGAGTCCTGCTTTGGGCCCTTCTGCATTTTCCTGCTTGCCGCGTCTGTCCGGTTGCTTGCCCGTTGGCTAGCGGCCTTTGCGACGACACACCTTTGAACTTCCACTGCTGGTTTGCCTCCTCCAGACTGGCTCCTGCTCCTCTGCAAAAGAGAAGCACCCCAGACCTTCCTGGTCTGCAACAGAAGCAAGTCCTCCATTCTTCGTGGGTTCCGCTTGCCAAGGCTTGGTGAGTCCTAGTTCGACTTCGACGCCGCCGACAGCAAGAGCCTTTGTGGGACAGCTCGCCTCCTGGTCCTGGTTGTCCTCGATGTCTCCTGGTACCCGTGGCTGCTGCGACAAGCTTCACCTCTTCACCTGCAATCTTCACGACATCGCCTGATTCCTTCCTGGTTCCACGTGGTCACTGGCTAGTGACCCTGACTCTGTCCCTTCTGCTTGCAGGTACCCTTCCTTCTTGATCCCGGCCTTGGGATCCACCGGACACTCTTCACTGACTGCCTGTCAGCAACTTTCCTTCAGGCATCAATAGAAGTCCACGACGAAACCCGACGCAAGTTCACACCTATGCACCCGCAGCCCGTGGGCTAGGTAACTTGGGTACTTCGGTGCTCACAAGGGTATTGACTATCCTAGGGTCTAGTTTCTGAGTCTCGACTTTCTAGCTATACCAGAAGTGTCCTAAAACTGCTTATTTCAGAACTGTACTATTTCTATCGATTATACGCATTGCGCGTGAGTGTTTCCACTCTGCACCTGAATCCCGTGGGCCTCCCACTTCCTAACTGTTGGTAGTGTAGTGTAGCCCCAGCGATTCCCTAGGCCTAGGCCTATTCTATTCCCGTGACAGTGGTCCTTATACCACTTCTTTAGTATATGGTTTGCGTGGCCCCTAGGGTCTAACTGTATTACTTACCTGTGTGACTTAATGTATGCTTGAATAAGACTGTGTTGTACTTACCGCGAATCTCATAAAGAGTGCTGAGGGTTTGACTAGAATAAATACACTTTATTTTATATATATATCTATTGTGGTGTCCTTTCATTTGGTATTCAAGGGATTATATATGGTATCACAGCTGGCTTCACATGCCATTCAGAGTTTAGCCTAAGACTGCTCTTGTCCATGCTACCACTAGGATAGCTGGTCTATAAGGTTGACTTTACAACCAATCACCATAAGGGTTGTTTGGACTGATATAAGGTGTACACTAGAACTAGTGACATCATACATCAGGCCAACTTCTCACACCTAACTTAAGTGTAGTGCGAGGTAAGAGTAGGTGCTGTTTTCTATAGTATGGTATATACTAGGATTGTATACCAAGTGTCCCTCTAGGTTCTAGTCAGCTCCATACCTTTAGAATGAGAGAGATGGGATTCTCTTTCCGGGTCTCAAACTCTAACACCCCGCGAAGGGAGTCATAATACTGGAAGCTGGATTTCCTGTGAGCAGGGATGACCGCGTCTGGTCAGTGCGTCAGGCCGGGATACGGTCTCTTCCGAACTTGCCGTGGCGAACCGTGCAGCCAAGTCGTGCCGAGCCCTGCCGTGGTTTGCCATGGTAAGGGAAGGTATATTTATATCTGGAAGGTGCTTAGGAATGCTAGCATTGACGTAAAGTCGGGCAGAGGAAGACGTCATGGATGAACCCCTAAGGAATAGTAGTTCATGCATAATGGATGAGTTTTTGGAGAAATCAATAATCCTAGCTAGGGAAAGTCCCGATGGCTTAAGTGTCTCCTTTCTAAGAACTCGTTGTGACGTGGGATGGACGGATGTAGGTGACCATGCCTGTATTTGGATAGCATGGCTAACGCCTAAATAAGGACTGGGATTCTATGCCCAAATAGGGGCAATGCGAATTGTGCCTATATAAGAACATGACTTGGGGAAACCTATGTACGGGCATCTAAATCGAAACACAACAGAGGGAAGATAAGTGCAGAAAGAAGCAACACAATGTGCTGAAAGAGCCAAGAGAGGTGCAGAAAAAGGCAAGTGAAGTGCAGAAAGAGGCAAGTGAGGTGCAGGAAGAAGCAAGAGCAGTGCAGAAAGAACAAACAGAGGTGTAAAAAGACACAGAAAGGGGTAGGAAGGGTGCGCAAAGAGGCAAGAGAGCTACAGAAAGAGGCAGGAGGGGTGCAGAAAGAAGGAAGAGACGTGCAGAAAGAGGCAAGAGAATTGCTGAAAGAAGCAACAGAGGTGTAGAAACAAGCAAGAGAAGTGCAGAAAGAGGCAAGTAAGGTGCACATAGAAGCAAGAGCAGTGCAGAAAGAACCAACAGAGGTGCAGAAAGAGGGAAGAGGGGTGGAGAGAGATGCAAGAGGGGTGCAGAAAAAGGTAGGATGGGAGCACAAAGGCAAGAGAGGTACAGAAAGAGGCAGGAGGGTGCAGAAAGAAGCAAGACAGATGCACAAAGAAGCATGGAAAGTGCAGAATGAAGCAACAGGGGTGCAGAAAGAGGAGGCAAGTGAAGTGTAGAAACAGGCAAGAGAAGTGCAGAAAAAGGTAAGAAAAGTGCAGAAAGAGGCAAAAGAGGTACATAAAGAGACGACAGGGATGCAGAAAGAAGCAAGACAGGTACAGAAAGAAGAATGGAAAGTGCAGAATGAAGCAACAGGGGTGCAGAAAGAGGCAAGAGAAGTGTAGAAAGGAGCAAGTGAGGTGCAGAAATAGCCAACAGAGGTGCAAAAAGAGGCAAGAGTGGTGCTGAAACAGGCAAGAGAAATGAACAAAGAGGCAAGAGAATTGCTGAAAGAAGCAACAGAGTTGTAGAAAAAAGCAAGAAAAGTGCCGAAAGAGGCAAGTGAGATGCAAAAACAGTCAGGAAAGGTACAGAAAGAGGGAAGGCGCGTTCTAAATTGGGGGATTAAGTCCCCTTGAATACTGAGGGTCCCTGAGGGCCAACTAGCCCACCAGGTACCTCCAGTAAGCACCACACAGCTGGATTGCAGAGAGGTGGTCCAAGGCCACGCTGCAAACGCGTCTTCTGCGCTCGGAGGATGAAGTCCACTTGTGTCCTGACGTCCTCAGGACACAAGAGGACCTCATCACCCCACCAGCAGTGCACCAGAAGCCGCGTTTGCAGAGTGGTGTAAAAAAGGGTGTGGCCTCGGACCACCTCTCTGCAACACAGCTCTGTGGCGCTTACTGGAGGTACCTGGTGGGCTAGTTGGCCCCCAGGGACCCTCAGGATTGAAGGGGACTTAATCCCCCAATTCACAATGCGCCAGGGGGCGGTTTGCACACTTGTTATATCAGGCCCCGCCCCCTCCCTGCACCACTGTGCAAACGCGCCCCCATGGCGTGTTGTAACTTGGGGGATTAAGTACCCTTGAATCTTGAGGGTCCCTGGGGGCCAACTAGCCCACCAGGTACCTCCAGTAAGCCCCACAGAGCTGCGCTGCAGAGAGGTGTAAAAAGGGGCATGGCCTCGAACCACCTCTTTGAAACGCAGCTCTGTGGCGCTTACTGGAGATACCTGGTGGGCTAGTTGGCCCCCAGGATTGAAGGGGACTTAATCCCCCAATTTACAACATGCCAGGGGGTACGTTTGCACACTTGTTATGTCAGGCCCCGCCCCCTCCCTGCACCACTGTGCAAACGCGCCCCTCGTGCTTTATAACTTGGGGGATTAAGTCCCATTGAATCCTGAGGGTCCCTGGGGTCCAACTAGCCCACCAGGTACCTCCAGTAAGCACCACAGAGCTGCGTTGCAGAGAGGTGGTCCGAGGCCATGCCCCTTTTTACACCTCTCTGCAACGCAGCTCTGTGGCGCTTACTGGAGGTACCTGGTGGGCTAGTTGGATCCCAGCGACCCTCAGGAGTCAAGGGGACTTAATCCCCCAATTTACAATGCGCCAGGGGGCGTGTTTGCACAGTGATGCAGGGAGGGGGCGCGCCTGACATAACGTGTGCAAACGCGTCCCCTGGCATGTTGTAAATTGGGGGATTAAGTCCCCTTCAATCCTGAGGGTCCCTGGAGGCCAACCAGCCCAACAGGTACCTCCAGGAAGTGCCACAGAGCTGCGCTGCAGAGAGGTGGTTCGAGGCCATTCCCCGTTTTACACCTCTCTTTAACGCAGCTCTGTGGGGCTTACTGGAGGTACCTGGTGGGCTAGTTGGCCCCCAGAGACCCTCAAGATTCAAGGTGACTTAATCCCCCAATTTACAACGTGCCAGAGGGTCCATTTGCACAGTGTGAAGGGAGGGGGCTGGCCTGATGTGACAAGTGTGCAAACGCGCTCGTGGCATGTTTTAAGTTGTGGGGATTAAGTCCCCTTAAATCATGACGGTGCCTGGGGTCCAACTAGCCCACCACATACCTCCAGTAAGCGCCACAGTGCTGTGTTGCAGAGAGGTGTAAAAAGGGGCGTGGCCTCGGACCACCTCTCTGCAACACAGCCCTGTGGCACTTACTGGAGGTACCTTGTGGGCTAGTTGGAACCCTCAGGATTGAAGAGGAATTAATCCCCCAACTTAAAACCCGCCACTGGCGTGTTTGCACAGTGGTGCAGGGAAGGGGCGGGGCCTGTGAGGTGCTGGGTGGGTGAGGGCTCGGAGTGCTGCAGAGAGGAGCTGAGTCGGTGAGAGCTCGGAGAGCTGCAATGCCAGAGAGGTGCTGGGTGGGTGAGGGCTCGGAGTGCTTCGGAGCCAGAGAGGTGCTGGGAGGGTGAGTGCTCGGAATGCTGCAGTGCCGGAGAGGTGTTGGGTGAGTGAGGGCTCACACTGCTTCGGTGCCAGAGAGGTGCTGGGAGGATGAGGGTGAGGGTGAGGGCTCGGAGTGCTTTGGATTCAGAGAGGTGGGTGAGGGCTTGCAGTGCTGCAGAGCCTGAGAGGTGCTGGGTGGGTGAGGGCTCGGAGTGCTGCAGCGCCATTGAGGTGCTGAGGGCTCGGAGTGCTGTATAGAGATGAGGGGTGAGGGCTCTGAGTGCTGCAGAGAGGTGCTGAGGGGTGATGGCTTGGAGTGCTGCAGAGAGGTGCTGAGGGATGAGGGCTCGGAGTGCTGCAGAGAGGTGTTGGGTGAGTGAGGGCTCGGAATGCTGCTGAGCCAGAGAGGTGCTGGGTGGGTGAGGGCTCGGAGTGCTTCAGAGCCAGAGAGGTGCTTTGGGGGGTGAGGGCTAGGAGTGCTGCAGTGCCGGAGAGGTGCTGGGTGGGTGAGGGCTCAGAGTGCTGCAGTGCCAGAGAGGTGCTGAGGGGTGAGAGCTCGGACTGCTGCAGAGAGGTGCTGAGGGGTGAGGGCTCGGAGTACTGCATAGAGCTGATGAGGGGCGAGGGCTCGGAGTGCTTCAGAGAGGTGCTGAGGGGTGAGAGCTCGGAGTGCTGCAGAGAGGTGCTGAGGGGTGAGGGCTCGCAGTGCTTCAGAGAGGTGCTGAGGGCTCGGAGTGCTGCAGAGAGGTGCTGAGTCGGTGAGAGCTCAGAGTGCTGCGATGCCAGAGAGCTGCTGGGTGGGTGAGGTCTCGGAGTGCTTCAGAGCCAGAGAGGTGCTAGGTGGGTGAGGGCTCAGAGTGCTGCAGCACCAGAGAGGTGCTGAGGGGTGAGGGCTCAGTGTGCTGTAGAGAGGTGCTGAGGGCTCGGAGTGCTGCATAGAGCTGATGAGGGGTGAGGGCTCGAGTGCTGCAGAGAGGTGCGGAGGGGCAGGGGCGGTGCGCCCATTGGGGCGTTGGGGCGTTGCCCCACTAACCACATGGCCCACGGAGGAAGATTATCACTGCCAGGCGCTTCCTGACTTGAAATCCGAGTCAGTCAGGAGGACGCGTCGCTGAAGGGGGTGGGGCAGCACTGGAGGCTTGGGTTTGTCGTGACGTTGACTTCACTGAGTGACAGGCAGCAGCAGGGCAGGCCCACTGCGCATGTTCAGGTTTGGGCTGATCATTTTTCTGACCAGCCCGAACATGCGCACTAGTATAGCCTGCAGTGCCCTGCATTAGGAGAGCGAGCGAGGGTGAGGGCTGCTACTGGCCAGTGGCCGCAGCCCCCGTCTCCTATGCGCGGAGACTGTCCATGCTCTAGCCAATCCTGGCGCTGCTGGAGCAGCGTCTGGATTGGTTGAGAGCTAAGAGGGGTTGCACGGTGCACCAGCCACCCACGAAGGTGCCAACACGGCGCGGAGCCGGCGGCGGTCAGGTAAGTTTTCACTTTTTTTTTTTTTACTTTATTTTTAAAGTGCTTCACTCAGGGTAGTAACGCTTTAAACAGTGGTTCCTTGCAACGGAGATCTAGATCAATGCGCAACTGACCAGTGCAGTAAGGCTAGTACTGGAGTACTTCCAATCCACCCCGAAGGTCTTTGTGGACCTGGCGATTGCTTTTTGAATACGGATCTGCATGGCACCATTTTATTATTTCACAACTGTTATCCCTGTCTGTGGAGGTTTATGCTTTTCACCATGAAGTTTCTTCTGGGTATTTTCACGAATACCACTCGGGCTCGGCTCATTATGTGCATCAAGGAAGGTCTGAAGAGTGAGATGGGCAGGCTGCCTTTCCTCCTGAGCTGGGGATTGCAAGGGTCAGTGGGATGTGGGACTCTGGGGCCCGAGGGTCGGGGATGTGAGGGCAGAAGGGTGCACACTGCCGTGCAGCCCTCCAGGTCAGGTATGTGCTCGGCTCCTACGTGGGGTTCTCTGCGGGTGGCCACATTACACCGTCGGCCCAGATGCGGGGGACTGTGGTGAGGGCGAGGTTGGCGGAGCGGAGCTGGCAGGTTCGGGGTGTAGAAGCTGAGTCATCGGTTGAGGCATGCTGGGCCGGTGTTGTGGAGTGCCTTGTGTGCATGGGTGAGGAGCTTGAAGGTGATCCTCTTGTTGACGGGGAGCCAGTGCAGGTCTCTCAGGTGGGGTGTGATGTGGCTGCGGCGAGGGATGTCGAGGATCCGGCGTGCAGAGGTGTTTTGAATGCGTTGAAGTCGTTTCAGGAGTTTGACCGAGGCTCCTGCGTAGAGGGTGTTTTCGTAGTCCAACCTGCTGCTGACGAGGGCCTGGGTGACTGTTCTCCTTGTTTCGGGGGGGATCCACCTGTAGATCTTGCGGAGCATGCGGAGGGTGTTGAAGCCGGAGGACGAGATGGCGTTGACCTGCTTTGTCATGGAAAGAGTAGAGTCGAGGATGAACCACAGGTTGTGTGCGTGGTTGGTGGGTGTTGGAGCTGTTTCCAGTGCGGTCGTCCACTAGGAGTTGTCCCAGGCCGAGGGGGTGGAGCCGAGGATGAGGACTTCCAGCTTGTCCGAGTTTAGCTTCAGTCGGCTGTTCTTCATACACTCTGCGACGGCTTTCATTCCTTCATGGAGGTTGGTTGTGGTGGTGAGGAGGTCCTTGGTGAGGGAGAGAATCAGCTGGGTGTCGTCGGCATAGGAGATGATGTTGAGGTTGTGCAGTCAGGCAACGTGGGAGAGCGGTGACATGTAGATGTTGAACAATGTCGGGCTGAGGGATGAGCCCTGGGGTATGCCGCACATGATTTCGGTGGATTTAGAGCGAAAGGGGGAGGCGGATTCTCTGGGTTCAGCCGGAGAGGAAGGAGGTGGTCCAGTCCCGAGCCGTGTCTCAGATCTCCGCGTCGTGGAGGCGTGTGCGTAGGGTGCGGTGGCAGACAGTGTCGAAGGCGGCTGACAGGTCCAGGAGGATCAGGGCCGCTGTTTCTCCGTTGACCAGCAGGGCCCTGATGTCACCGGTAGCGGCGATGAGGGCAGTTTCGGTGCTGTAGTTGCTGCGGAACCCGGACTGGGACGGGTCCAGGGTGCTGTTCTCCTCGAGGTAGCGGGTCAGTTGTCTGTTGACGGTCTTCTCGATGATTTACTCCCGGAACGGGAGCAGGGAGATGGGCCGGACGTTTTTGAGGTCCTTGGGGTCATCCTTGGGTTTTTGGAGTAAGGCATTGATCTCGGCGTGCTTCCAGCTCTCTGGGAAAGTTGCTGTCTCGAAGGAGATGTTGATGGATTTCCGGAGATGGTGTGCGATGGTGGTGCTGGCTTTGTAGAAGATGTGGTGTGGGCAGATCCGGAGTGGATGGGGTTCATGATTTTGATGGTGATGGCCTCGTTTATGTTGGTCCAGGAGAGCAGGGGGTCAGTGCAGATGGTGTCCGTGGGGACAGAGGTCTCAGTGGTTGTTGGTCCAGCCGTGACGTTGAAGCTGTCATGGATGTCTGCGTTCTTGCGATGGAAAAAGGTGGCAAGGGAGTCGCACAGGTCTTGCAAAGGTGGGTTGTCGTTGGTGTTGGAGAGTTCCTTCACGATGTTGAAGAGCTCTTTGCTGTTGTGTGCGTTGTTGCCTAGGCAGTCTTTGAAGGAGGTCTTTTTGCGGATCTGATGAGGTGATGG
Source organism: Triturus cristatus (assembly GCF_964204655.1). NCBI lineage: Eukaryota > Metazoa > Chordata > Amphibia > Caudata > Salamandridae > Triturus > Triturus cristatus. The sequence continues at coordinate 250,895,373 of NC_140580.1, read as the reverse complement.
TGTCTGCGGGTGGCGTTCTTGTGGGCTACATGGCTGTCCGGTGTCTGTTTACGGTGCCATTTCTTCTCTAGCTTTCGGCAGATTTGCTTGTAGTCCTGGAGGTCTTCAGTGAACCAGATGGCTTTCTTGTTGGTGTGTCTGTTTGAGGGTTTCGTGATCGGGGAGAGTGTGTTGGCGCAGTCGTCGAGCCATTGTCTGAGGTTGCGGGCGGTGGTGTCGGGGTCGGTGTGGTCGGTGGGTGGGCTACGGGCGAGGTTGGTGGTCAGCTGGTCTTCGGTGACTTTGCTCCAGCAGTGGCGGGGGATCTGTTGGGTGCGGTGGTGTGTGGTGGGGTTCCGGAAGGTGAAGTGGATGCATAGATGGTCGGTCCAGTAGAGTTCGGTGGTGTGGTTGAAGGAGACGTGGGAGCTTGCGGAGAAGATGTGGTCAAGCGTGTTGCCGGCAGAGTGGGTGGGTGTTGTGACGAGTTGTCTGAGTCTGAGGTTGACGAAGCTGTCAATCAGGGCGGTGGAGTTGGTGTCGTTGTTATCCTCGAGGTGGAAGTCCAGGTCCCCGAGAAGGATGTGGATGTGAGGGTGTGTGTACTGACGAAGTAGGCGATGGAGTCGCTGAACTGTGGTTGGGGTCTGGGGGGTCTGTAGACGATCGTTCCTCTGAGGGTGGTGTTGAGATTGGTGTGGATAATGAAGTGCAGGTGTTTGGCGTTGCTGAGGATGTCGTCAGTGTTGGTCGAGACTCTGAGAGTGTTCCTGTGGACGATGGCAATTCCTCCTCCTACTCCGTTGGTGGGGTCCCTGCGGGTGATCTTGTAGCCGTCCAGGATGGCTATGGCGATGTTGTGTGCCGAGGAGGGGTTCAGCCAGGTCTAAGTCAGGAAGGCAACGTCTGGGGATGTTGAGTCGAGTAGGTCCCAGAGTTCAACGGCGTGTTTGCGGGCGGAGCGTGTGTTGAGAAGAATGCATCTGAGGTAGTTGGGTTCTTTCCCGGTGGGTGGATTTGCGGATCAGATGCTGGTGGAGCTGCAGTTCCGGCATGAGAAGGGTCCTTGTGTGTGTTTTGGTCCGGCCAGGAAGCAGGTGTGTGATCGTCCGATGTTGAGTGCGTGGAGGGTGCTGGCATCGTAGCGGCGTCTGGTGTCGTGGCATTCGCGGGGGCCAGGCGTTCTGGCACTGTGCGCAGTCCAGGCGCGGACAGGCGCAGACGGGCTTGCCTTATGTGCGCCTTCGGCGTGCCAGCGACGCGGACATGCAGCGCCCGCCATAAGAAGGGGAGGTGGGAGGGAGGAGCAGCTGGGCGGGGGAGCGGGACGAATGGCCGTGCGGGGAGGCGTGGCCGCAGGGGATGCTGCTGTGGGAATTGAGGGCGGAGACGGGCAGAAAAAAGCCAGACACAATACAGGCGAAAAACGAAAATGAGGAATACTACCAAATCAAGCAGAAGAGGGTACAGTGGGCAAAACAAAATTACACTGGCAACGAAGGTACAGAAGGCAGACGGTGAAGAAGGGGCACAGGGGATAAAACAAGATTACACGGGCTAAAATGCTGTGCCCACATTGATCAGATAGCACAATCTAGCAATGTACCAACTTTGACCCACGCCCATTGAGGAAATATGCATGTGTGATAATATGTACAAGTCTGTCGCAGGACACAAGTAGTGTCACCCTGAAGGATAGCAAACCATAATCTCCTGGCATATCTACTTACACTGGACGTGGTGGACAAAGATTGTGACATTGCGCATTGCATATCACATCCCTAGATGTGGAACACCAGATTCACATTGATGAGGAGACCTAAGGGCACATGTCTAAAATACATATATGGAACTACAAAGTAATCCACACTGTAGTTGAGTTTACAATAGTGACGGTAGCCAAAGTGCAAAGCGTCAGTCAGCCCCTACCTGTACACAAACAATGCCTAACAAATTCAGAGCCCTCTCATGCTATGCCCACTGTGAGCATATTGGCCAATGTGTCCATGGATGTCTGTTGAACTGCACTTAGCATATAGTCTTATTCAGTGGCAACATTTCAAGTGTGTCATCACTATGAGCCAATACCAAAAGTAACAACTGGGATGAGTGGCTATGACACTGTCGGTACAGGGAGCAATGCAACATGTCACCACGTGTGTGCAGCAGAACAGTGTGCCTGCAACAAAACGTCATCAGTGACTAAAGCATAACTTATTAAGGGTGTCACAAAAGGAAGATAGTAGAAGTTAAGTCAGTATACCTAACAGTGCAAATCCTAAATGACATCTGTGAATGACCTCAATTCCAAAGTCATAACTCGGTCCCACATTACTCATGTGAATCACAAACACTGTTGTGCCATGTGATGTTGCCAATGGACACACATTTGACCTACATCATGCATGTAAAGGAGATTGGTCGTCCATACACCGGAACATGTAAGGCAAAGTAAGCTGATGCACTGGCACCACGCATCAAGTGTGCCAAGGTCTGTGCAATGGAGATGGACTCAGAGCCTGGAGCATCTGATATGCATTTTTTGACGCTATATGTGGTAGCCGGGGCATACATACATCTCCATGATGGATAACTGTTGCAAGTTTGATAGACTCACAATGCTATGTACCTACGTTGAGTTGTAAATGTGCAACAATGTGCAGTAAAAGTCTGTGCATCACACTTAAGATGTTGGACGTCACAATAAATTGTCCCTAGACTAGGCCGTAAACTATACTTGCAAATCTGTCAGCCATGCAAGTTCACTGTGCTCACATCTAAGGTATCCGGACACAATCCATCCTGCTAACACGACCATAGTTACACATACAAGGATTAATCCAGTGATGGTATGGGTTGCATACAATGGAGCAAGCCCCACACCCAGCATCGTCCCTGACATCAGTGCAAGCAGAAATCAAAAATAACAAGATTTATTTGACAACTGAAATGTTAGAATTCCCTACACTACCACTAATCCCTAATACTACCACTAAATCTAAACTAACTTCAAATATTTTTAATTTCCTAAACTCGCTACCCTAACTAATCACAAACACACCAAAAGAATTCGGACATCAACTCCCCACCCAAAGCAAAATGAAACTTACCCCCAAATACTATCAAATTCTGTAACAAAAAAAAGAGTCAAAATCTACAACTAACTATGCCTACGCTAAAACTACTCTACCTAAAACAGACAAAACATCACTAACACCACATTACATGTAAACATTAACATTGTGGGAAGGGAGAAGAGGGGGATGGGAGACAACATGGGGAGGAATCACTGCAGTCCAAGGTGGTCACGTATTTCGTGAATCTGCCTGTTTAGGTACAGGAGTTCACTGCGAATGTCCATTAGCAATGAATTGTTGCGAGTGACCATACGCAGGAGCTGGGCATTCGAAGCCTCCCCGTGATCCACAGATGCAGGTGGTACTGGCACCTGGGCGGGTGTGGTCAGAGGGGGATTCACAGTCTGAGAGCCCACACGGGCACCAGAGGTTGAGGGGATGGGCTGCTTGCTGATCTGGTCGTACTCCGGAAGCACCTTCCAGGTCCCTGCCTTCTTCTCGTCACGATGCCTCCTCGCCATCTGTCGATAGCCTTTGGCGACCTTCTTCACATGGAGGTAGCGGTCCTTGGCCACCTGGAATATGTATGTTGCTCAGCAGGTGTCATGTTGTCTGTAAAATATGCTCAATGTAAATTTTCAGCCCCTCACACTATGTCAAGGTCCAACATGAAATCTATATTCCAAGTTCAAAACAACATGGGAGGCAACACACCAGCTTAACTCTGTTAAGTCACAAACTGACCTGTTCAGACAAATGTACAGGCTGTGGAGACTGACAAGACAGTGCATGGCATGGGACATGTACTGACACAAAAAAATGCTAATGACACGGTCAAAATGGCACCATTGTACACCCTGACTGTGGGTGACATATACAATTGACTTGAGTAGGGAGGCATTAGCCCTCCGAGCTCAGCACCACCCTCATCCGATCCTGTGACACACTGCAGCAACTTATGTACAATCCACATGTGTGTCCCCCAGCAACTGTGTGCAGTTCACCAAGTCAGTGCCAAGACTGGCACTCTTGCACAAGAGTGCAAGGGGGGCTGTGTGCAGCTCTTGCACAAGAGTGCAAGGGGGGCTGTGTGCAGGTGTGATTGTCAACCTATTGTAAGCTCACCCTACATGCACAGGTACAAGACTGGGATAACCCTACTCACACTTACAATCATGCTGCATCATGCAGCACACATGGAAACATGTTTGTTGTATGAACGCTGACTATTGCATGATGCGCTGTTACTCACTCCAACGTTACTTTACAATATCTGACATTTTGCCAATGCAAGGGGAGACATCATTTAACCAAAACTGCCACTCATGCATGTCTTGTAACCGCTAATCTCACTCCGTAGTAGATAAGAACACGCTTGCATTAACAACGCAAACTGTTACAATGGATTCCACATTGTATTGGCACCCTGGGGTCATGAGGGTTGTGTAATTCTTATGGCTAATGCCTACTCACAGATAGTGTCGTAGAGCCCTGCATTGTTAAATCGATGTGACATCAGATAATGCAGAGGGAAGGCATGCGTTGAAAATGTGTGTTGAGTAATGTCACCAATTGTGACAGAGGAGTTTGTACACATGATCCAGAGTCAAGCATGGAATGTCCCCACGGACACAGCCTGACAACACCATTGCAGTGCACAAAGATGCAATTGCAATTAATATACACATCTTTTGAATGTGTGTGTGTAACATGCCATTGATAAGTTTGGCTCTAAGCTACACACTGCCACTTCTGTGAAGCTGCTCTGCATGCAGCATACCTTAGAAATGACTGTGCCAACATGTCTGAGCTTGCACGGTCTGAAAAGCACTGCCTCCTTGTGCACGACGCAACTCCCACTGCACGCCCCTTGGACGATATACACAGCATGAAAGTGCGCCTTATTGACTAGGCAGCGCAACGCAACAGGGGCGAAAATCCAAGGAGCCTATTGCCAACACAACTTCAGTGAAAATGACTAGTTTGCAGGATTAGGTGCTGAAATTATGCACTTGAATTGAAAGGTGTATCACTGACTGTTGATGGGCAAAGTCACAACTGTGAATAAGATGCATTGCCCCACCTTCACCTACCAATTTGTACACAAATCTGAAATACCAAATACATCTTCACATTGTAGGCAAGGGACATGCGATACACACCCATTCTGCTAATCGACAACGTGTAGCATTTGGTACAGACATTCATGACACCGCAACATGCCAATATTTATTGTCCATACTCACCAGTGGTGTGTGGGTCCCGGAATCTGTCCATGTCCCCCTGTGTGACACATACCTGGTGATAAAAGGAAGGACCCGTACTGCAGCCTGTTGCACTTCGGGGATATTTGCTGCCCCATTGCTTGGTGCTCCGTGTGCTGCCTGCTGTCTCCCCCGCCGCCGCTGCCTACAAACACCTGAGGTGCGGCCGCTGTGCGGGGAGACTACCTGGCCCAGAAGCCCCTGCAAAGAACATCGCGGGACACGCCCCCTTCGCGCCCAGTGGCGCTTAAACATCAGCTTGCCCTTCGGATTAGCGGGACACATACCTGGTGATAAAAGGAAGGACCCGTACTGCAGCCTGTTGCACTTCCGGGATATTTGCTGCCCCATTGCTTGGTGCTCCGTGTGCTGCCTGCTGTCTCCCCCGCCGCCGCTGCCTACAAACACCTGAGGCGCGGCCGCTGTGCGGGGAGACTACCTGGCCCAGAAGCCCCTGCAAAGAACATCGCGGGACAAGCCCCCTTCGCGCCCGGTGGCGCTTAAACATCAGCTCGACCTTCGGATTAGCGGGACACATACCTGGTGATAAAAGGAAGGACCCGTACTGCAGCCTGTTGCACTTCGGGGATATTTGCTGCCCCATTGCTTGGTGCTCCGTGTGCTGCCTGCTGTCTCCCCCGCCGCCACTGCCTACAAACACCTGAGGCGCGGCCGCTGTGCGGGGAGACTACCTGGTCCAGAAGCCCCTACAAAGAACATCGTGGGACACGCCCCCTTCGCGCCCGGTGGCGCTTAAACATCAGCTTGAACTCCCGCCTCGCGGGACGCGCGCGGGCAGCGCCGGGGCGAAGGCCCCTCACCCTGACTACAAAAGACACGAAAGCCCAGCGTCTGTCAGAAGATAATATCTCCTGAGGCGGAAGCCGGGAGCTTTACTTAGCGAGCACCTGTTTTTTAAAACCTTTGAAAGTCACGATTGTAATGTGTTTTTTTTAATAACTGAGAGGTACGATAGAAGTGTGTTGATTTCAAGAACTCACCGTCCTGACACTCAGTCTCCCGTTAACAGCCACGCAGCGGATCATAGCGCTGCCGAGGTGAAATCGGACAAACAACTCTTGCCGCCATTCCCGGCGCACCCTAGGGCCACGCCCCTTTTCAGAGGCCACGCCCCTCACCCTGACTACAAAAGACACGAAAGCCTAGCGTCTGTCAGAAGATAATATCTCCTGAGGCGGAAGCCGGGAGCTTTATTTAGCGAGCACCTGTTTTTTAAAACCTTTGAAAGTCACGATTGTAATGTGTTGTTTTTAATAACTGAGAGGTACGATAGAAGTGTGTTGATTTTAAGAACTCACCGTCCTGACACTCAGTCTCCCGACCACAGCCACGCAGCGGATCATAGCGCTGCCGAGGTGAAATCGGACAAACAACTCTTGCCGCCATTCCCGGCGCACCCTAGGGCCACGCCCCTTTTCAGAGGCCACACCCCCCCCCGTCCCGGCGTCCACTCCCTATAAATTATGTGCATCTTTCGAACGCGCAGCGGGCGAGCGCAGCGGGCGCGACGTAAGGCAAGCCCGTCTGCGCCCGTCCGCGCCAGCTCCGTGCCTAGGGCCAGCCATGCTGTTAATCCTCAACTCGCGCAGAGACTTACATGGACCAGGTCACAGCTTCTAGACATTGGTAAGAGGTCTTGCACTCCCGCCACCATTTGCAACCTCCCTCTTCCTAGCCCACCTCCATACAAATGTCATAACTGCCAGTTCACTCTGCGCCCCAACTGGACTTGCCCCCTGGGCTTTACAACTAGTCTACCCTCTCCCATCAAAACTTACTCAATGGGATTGGTGAACTGTCGCTCATTACCCTGCCACGCCAGTGATATCTGGCTACTACTATCTTCCACCTCCTGGGACGCACTATTTCTAACTGAGACTTGGATTAAAGACTCCTCCAACCCAGACATATCTCTTGCCGTACCCACCGGCTACCGCTTCACCGGAATATGCCGTGTAGGCTCCAAAACAGGAGGGGGAATCGCAGTAATTTTAAAAAACCACCTGAACATCACTTCTAGGAAAATTACGAATATAAAGCCCATTGAAGCATTATACTTCTCGGTCACGGACTCTACATCAACCATTGCTTCAGGGATCTTGGTTTACAACCCCCCTAACACCCCCCAATCTGCCATCTCTGAACTACTGGCCATCACCGCAGATCTCTCTATCAAACATCCCCACTTCATGGTACTGGGAGACTTCAACCTCCACGTTGATATAAGCAGCTGCAACCGCGCCTCCCATTTCCTAGAATCCATGGAAAACCTAAATCTGATACAAACAGTTAAGGGCCCTACTCATACTGCAGGACACACCCTTGACCTTATCTTTTCTAACCATGAAAAACAAAAAATCCTTCAAACCCTGCCTCTGACATGGTCTGACCATTTTCTAATTCCATTTGAGGTATCCTCAACTCAAATTGTCAAAAAGGAGTCTGCCATTAGAACACAAGACAGAAAATGGCACAAGATATCATGTTCTACCCTAGAACAACATTTCCATAACAGACTAAACCCGCTCCCTGACGATCTCAACGAAGCGGTTCTCATATTTAGCAATGATCTCACAACTGCTATTGAGGAATTAGCCCCGTTACAAACCCTCACCTCCCGCAGACAAAAACCGTCAGCCTCCTGGTTCACTCAGGAACTAAGAGAACACAGAAGTAAGTGCAAAAAGATAGAATGACAGTGGCGGCAGGCCTATGACCCAGAAGCCAAAGCTCATTACAGACAAACCCTCAAGGAGTTTCGTAAACTTAAACGTAACTCCATGCGCTCCTATTTCGCGGACACCATTGCAAAGGCAAAAAACTCTTCCAAAGTCCTTTTTAATATTGTAAAAGACTTTACCAATCCCAGTGCTATATCCACCTCAGTCCCCCCTTCCCAAGCACTGAGTGAAAATTTATCAGACTTCTTCGGAAAAAAAAATCCAACATTGCGGAAACTATTCTTCAGAACGCTACCAATACCACCAAGGAACCTGTCGTTATCAGCAAGCATGCATTTACCGTTTTCCACCCTCTCACTAAGGAGCATGCCCTGAACCTATTCGTGAAATGTAAATCCGGCTCTCCTTTGGATCCAGCCCCGGCCTTAATTATAAACGAAATAGCCCCTCTAATTATCGATCCCCTCCTTGAAATATGGAACTCTTCCCTTCTCTCAGGTATGGTCCCTTCCGCTTGGAAACATGCTATGCTTATTCCAATCCAAAAAAAAACTGGCATCGACCCCTCCTGCTTAAGCAATTACCGGCCAATCTCACTCCTGCCCAAGCCCGCTAAAGTGCTTGAGAAAGCAGTCCAAGAGCAACTATCCTACTACCTTGAATCCAACTCTTTATTTCATGATTGCCAATCTGGATTCAGACCGGACTTTAGTACAGAGTCAGCTCTTCTTGAGGTATCCGAGTTGATTCGAGAAGGCACGGATAGGGGAGAGGAGGCCATGCTGGTCCTCCTCGACCTATCCGCAGCATTCGATACCATCTCCCATGACACACTACTGACTCGTCTGCAAGAGGTAGGTGTCAGCGGAACCCCACTCACCTGGATCAAATCTTTCCTCACGAACAGATTCCAACAGGTGATGCTGGGTTCTTTCCTCTCTACCAAGAAACCACTGATCTGGGGCGTTCCGCAAGGTTCTGCTCTTAGTCCGCTTTAATTCAATGTATATTTAAAACCTCTAGCAAAAGTGATCAAATCATGGGGTGTCAAAGTAACCTTTTACGCCGACGACACCCAACTAGTGTTCTCCTTCAAAGGCCACTCCGAAAAATCTTTCCATAACTTCCGCCAATGCATGGTGAATATTGCCTCTTGGATGTCGGCTAATAACTTAAAACTTAATACGGACAAGACTGAGGTCCTATTTTTTAATCAAAAATTCCCCACACCCCCCACCCTCTGGTGGCCGACTGAGCTCAACCCTCCCCCGGACCCAGTTCAAACTGCCCGTAACCTGGGCTTCCAATTTGACACTGCCCTCTCCTGCAAGACACAAATTAATAAAGTTACCTCAGCTTGCTTTGGAAAGCTTTGCATGATAAAAAAAATCATCCCATACTTACCAATAGACTCTCGTAAAACAGTTGTCCATTCTCTCATCACAGCTCACTTGGACTACGCAAATAGTCTATATGTAGGTGCCCCGGCGTACCTCATAAACCAACTTCAGAGAGTCCAGAACGCAGCATCCATGCTGCTCTGCAACATCCCTTACCGCCACTCCATTTCCCCCCATTTGATCAAGCTTCATTGGCTCCCAGTAAGACTCTGCATTCAATTTAAAGCTTTAATCCTGGCTTTCAGAGCTATGAATGATCGAGGCCCTCTTTACCTGCGCCATAGAATTAAACTCTCACAAGCCTCCCGAAACCTCAGATCCAACCACCTCCGCCTGATGATCAGCCCCCGTTTTCGCCTGGCCCGCACAGGAGGTAGAGGCTTTGCAGTGACCACCTCCAAACTGTGGAACCAGCTTCCCACAGAGCTAAGATTCTTGACGTCAGAGCCCCTATTCCGAAAAAAACTCAAGACCTGGCTCTTCTCCCTCCTCTAAATTATCTAATCCCCACATCATGCCACGGACCCTTTGAGAGGTAATATCTTCAGCGCCGGGACACCTCCGCTGGAGGTAGCTGAGCGCCCTACAAACTACTAAATAAATAAATAAATAAAGGGCGGGCCCGTTCAAGCCCGTTAATGCCTGTTTAAGACTGGACCGGGCCCCCCTCTCTTTATTCTTCACCGACCCTGCCCGCGTATATTTGTATGTATGCTTTGCTCCTTTGAACTATAACAGCTAAGTTTTCTGAAAGCGTTTATTAATATTACTATTTAACACCATGCCCACAAGGGGTAGCAGAAGTAAAATGGTTGTGGGTGGAGCACAGGGGATAGGCCCGTTAGATAATTTTATTATAAGGGCAAATGAAGCCATAGATCAAGGCATTATCCTTCTGGAGCGCAGAGTATCCCAAGATTTAGCTTTGGCCAAACGAAGAAGCTGTACAAAAGAATTGCTTACGAATTCTAATCTTTTAACCTGCCCATGTTCAGGATAGGGTGAAAAGAGTACAAAGAAGCAGTGGTAGGAAAAGACATAGGTTGGGAAGCGGGTGCAGAAGTCAATTGAGTAGAGAAAAACGATCCCACCCATAAATGACAATGTCATGCTTGAAAAGACACTAGAAAACACGTTATTAAGAACATATAAACAACGGGAGAAAGTAGTAACCACTATTGCAAATGAAATAATAGTTTTTCACAACCCTAAGCAAAAAGCAAATGCCAAAATTATCTAGTAACATTTTTAGGGCTCAGTAATTTCAGTAATTCTTGTATGTTCAGGTGAAACAGTGGTGACCCTCATCAATGCTCTAAGGTGAAAAGGGGGTACTCTTTCCACAGAAAATAGACTTTATTCTGCTTATACTAAACAGAATAGTACTTTAAAACAATGCCAGCAAAACAATCTGTCTCCTTAACACCTACTCTATACAATCACACGGAAACCTCTTGTGAAACCACCTATGCCCAGAGTCCGTTCAAAAAGCCTCTCTGGCAGGCTTCTATTGTCCATCAAATCTTATTCTGTTGTTTTCTTTTGCATGGGCCTCTTCATTCAAGCCTTACATGAGAAAAGTACTGCTTAGTTGGAGTGCCCTCCTGGCAAACACCCACAGCTCACTCGAGAGTCTCAATGTCTCAAGGCAGTGCGCCAGTATCTTTCCTTTGCGGCAGGCACTACAGGTAGTGTGCTCTCCATTGATCAAGGGCATAGGTCATCTCGTGCAGACCTGGGACCATTCTCAGGCTCCAACACTCATCATTCAGTGTCAGAGGACGCTCGGGCTGTTCTTCCATGGGCCCTAGAATTAGTGCCTTTTGTCAATCTTGGATCCGCCGGTGCACTGCACTTCCATTGGAGCAAAGGAAAGGGGGGTGTGTGGCCAAAAACTCAGGCCCAGGGGCTCAAGGGACTGCACACTGTCAGAGGTTACCAGCACATGACAGGCGCTCTTGTGCACTGAAATTCTGGTTCTGTGGCAAAACCAGCTCCTCCATCTTTTCTGATGTTGAACGCCTTCTGATGAAGCAAGTGCAATGCTTTAAACAGTTCATTGTATAACAAGGGGACTGCAAACAGGTGGCCTGTGGTCTTTCAAAGGAGTGGCCACACGCCATGGGACAATTTTGGTCTAGAATACACTGTCATTCTCAAAAAGCAATACAAATATAAAGGCAGTAGGTAAAACAGCGTCTCTAATCTTTTCAATTGGGTTTCCGTGTGAGAGCCTCCATCATTTAAGGGTAGATAACTACACGAGAATTCTGTCTACATGGATGTCTTCACATATGGTGGCATTGTGTAATGGGGCAAACACATTTTTTTTTTTCAATGATTAGGTGTTCCTAAATTCCTTATCTAGAACATCTCAATAGAGAAATCACATGGTACAGATTATCATGGGCATGTAGGAAACTTTCACATCAGGTGCAATATGCAATACACAGGCTAATAGTCAAATATGCAAACAAAAGACAAGAACTAGAGGGTCCTGATATTTGCATGATTAGAACACATCTGATCCCACCAAAAATTAAAGCAGCAGGAACAAAAGGGTAAAAACCACATTAAAAATAGACATTGAAAATTCGTCATGTTCAAAAAGTAAACGTAAGATATCTCCTTTTGAGATGGAAAACTTGTCTTACTATAATATTGAGTCAGTTAACCAGTCTATCGCTACTCTGACAGTCAGGCTGGAAAACATTGAAGCAGGCCTAAGGAAAATTCTTGGAAACCAGTCTGGTCATACAAAAGGGAATTATACATAATATGGGGAGCCCTGGTGCATCACTGCAGTCTGGAAGTGTGTACAATACACCTACAATAATAAATGGGCTGACTGGTGAAAGGAATACGGAAAAGGGAATTGGAACTAGGACACAACTAAAATCCACAATAACTAAGCATGATGCGACATCGGTCAGGGGAGAAGCAACAAAAGAAAAAAAAAATCTATAGGAAGAACAAAAATTATTTGGGTGATAGTCAGGCATGTGACACAACATCAAGAGTACGGATGATACACAAAAGGCCGGAGTTACACACATTTTAACTCTACCGCTGGTGACTACACCATATACGATACTCCTAGGTAATATTCCAGTTCCTTCTTCAGGAAAAAATGAAAACCTGTTTTTTTTTTTAGGAACAAGAGCCATATGCAACTTAGGAAACAGAACATCATAAACTAATGTAATATAGAAATTAGGCCACCTTGAGTCACAGATCTATAATTTCATCCTTAGGTCCAATCAAGGATACATAAATGTAAGGCTGCCTGTTCCTTTAAGGGAAGGGGCAGTAACGTGACTAACTACAGGTGACACACTTTGATCCTGTATATCTCTTTTATTTGCCTTCAATACAATTATAGCCAAATAGACATGCACTGGTAAAGTGTTGTCTCTCATGTTCACAGCATGAAATATCATTAGCTGTGAAATTTAGTAACCAGAACAAGTTCAACCAATTGTTGCGTAGCGATGGGCATCGTCATGACCATCCCCTCACAACACAGGTAAACTTGTAATAGTATCAAAAGCAGCAACAAAAACAACGAAAACATGCAAAAAAAAATCAAAAACGCACAAAACGTCAAGCCATCAGATATACTTGCTGTATATCAAGCACAAAAAGCATAGGCAAATTTTAATAGCATATGTGAGTAAGCGGTGACACACAAACACCATGTCATGTACTTTATGCACTGTAAAAACTGCAGCCCAAAACCCAATATTTGGGCCTGTTTAATTTGTCAGGTTTAAAATCCTTACCCTCCTTTTTGACAGTAGATCCCCAGTCAATGGAAATCTGCTGTCAAACATAACTTTACTGTCTCTCTTCTAACATACAGGACCAGCAAGAACAATTCATGATAGGACCAAATACACAAAAATAAATTTCCATTACTTAACTGTTACCCTCTTGTTGCAACATCAAGCCACCGTAGTTTTACCTTTCTGAAAGTAAAAATCGTTACATGACACTCCATATTAATTTGGCACCTACAATTTCCACTGTGAAAAAAAAAGGTCTTAATTGGCAATGCGTTCTCACGTAGGCATGTAGCCTTAAAAAATTTTTAGAAAAAGGCTGCATCTTCTTTTCTGTCTAAGACTTAATGCAACACTTCGTTTTCTGTTAAATAACACAAATGTATCAGTTCTGCAAAGCATTTAACATGATGTTTGGGCTTTCAAAGAAAACCCCTTTTCTATATTTTCCCTTTGGAATTAAGTTCTTTAGTTTTAGTGATGTTGTTATGGAGAAACCAGAAACCCCAGCTTTAGAGGCCCGTGTAGCAAGGTCATTCTGCATTCCACAGAGGCAAGGCCCTAATTTAAAAGGTCATAAATGTCAACTCCATTGTTTACGGGAAAGATAGCATCTCAGCAGCGTGACCGAGCCAGCCTCTGCAGCTCTCCCAGCCCCCAGCTTCTGCCACTCTGAATTTGTCAAAGCCAGAAGGCCTTGCTAATTCCTCCTAACTTGCAATAATTCACTCTATTTTGAAAAATAATTTCTCCTTTTTAGGCGCTAAAAAAATTATCCCTATTCCCAGATTGTTAAACTACATGTACTGTGAATAATTCACAAAACTTAATAACACACATACCAGTTTTTAGAATAAATGCTTGTTGCAATCCTATGCAATGGTACACATTTCATCAACTTTAAATTAATGAACTTCTCAGTAGGCCCAGCTGAAGTTAGAAACTTCAACCCTGATATTAAAACAAGCCGTTGTACTGGCATATTAACTCATTGAATCATAAGAAGGCACAACCTGTAAATATATATCAAACCTAAATGTATGTATTTACTGAAGCCTGAGACACTTTAAAAAGTACTCTGAATGAAAGAAAATGCAGTTAAAACAGCGCTTTTACCCAAATTCGACTTTGATATTTTAGGTATTAAAAAATGAGTATCCTACAATTTTCTTGCATAATATGCATTACCAGAATGTCCATTACATAACCCATGAGTCAGGCATTGGAAATAATAACTTATACTTTATAAATATGAGCTTGTTTGCGCCTGCGCCAAGGGAAAATTGTACACACGAATGCTCAAATCAAATTTTAATGCTAGGAGGCCATAGTATGAGTATTAAGCTTTATAAATATCAAAAAACGATTTTGAAAAGCACTTATTTTTTTAAAATAATTTTTCCATGATTAATAATTTTCTTTAAAAAAATTCCCAATTATTCGTTTTTGTGATAATTCCATGTATAAAAAACAAGCTGCATCCCTTGCCTATCATTTTGGACACATTTAACTCACAAGCCTAAGCGCATAAGCCCAATTTGAAACGCGTCACATTTTTGCGCCACTTTCATTTAAAAGGACGGTTATGCAAAATTCCACCCGTGTTTAACTGGGAAAGTGCTGGCTGAATGAACATTCCTATCAAATATACTGCAGCTGAAAAGTTTGCCTGTGAACATCTAATACAATGCATCTAAGGAAAATGCTGTAAATTTATTTACTTTTGCAAAAATAGATAATTTCGTTTTTGGGGCCTTATTTATATCTATTGAATGTGGTTCTAATTTTATTCTTGAAGCATTTAACGGCAGTTTTGTATATGTGCACAACTGCTCATTCTATAAATTAAATAGCAACACATAGCTATTTTAGCACATCACATTGTTCATTTCTGGATTTTTCCTAAGTTTCTACTTAACATTAATTAACCAACATTTTGCTTAACAGACTGAAAACATCAGAAGACCCACAAACACATATTGAGCTCATTTCAGACATAAACGGAAAGGGGGGTCAAACAGACAATACAGCGTGCTTTAGCCATTTTTCATAAATAGCGCTGTCTTAATTTACTTACGGAAGTTGCACTAATGAGAAAACCACATAGACATTTAAACACACAGTTGACTTGCAAATCAATACGCATGACAGAAAGAAAGAACAGCTCACAGACTATACTTGAACCAAACCATTTGCAAATACTAGTTGTAAGTCATATTTACAAGAAACGCTTCTCAATAGTATTCCAAAAGGCTGCATAAACAGCCCAACAGACAGATGTATGTCCAAGAAGTAGTGAGTGCGCTCAATTCACTAGCTTTGCCTAGCAGAACACCACACAAAATCGTTCTGCATATCTTTATTCATGAAACTGCGCAGAACGAAGGATCCTTGTTTTGTATTATGTCATATTTTAATTCCCTGGGGATACAAAATCACCAAGGAAGAAATATGTTTTCAAATCTAACCGATTTTAACTATGGTACCGTCCAAAAAAGCAACACATTTTTCCATGTGAGCTTACAAACAGGCATGCAACTAAACCAAATGGAGAAATATCTCCTCATTACCTGCCTACACAAATTGCAATTCGCATATCCAAACCTATACAAACCAAAAGTTGGCCAACACAAATTTCTACATTTCAAACTTGCTAAGATCAGGCATCTTATAGCTCACTAATCTAACTTCAAACTTCAAGGGGTTATCTCTATCAATACACTCGCAAATATACGAGACCCTTGGCTATGGTAATTGCAATGACCAAATTAAAAACCAAGAAACCAACCCCTCGGCTTTGGTAATTGCGATAACCAAATCAAAGACCCAAAGAACCAAAGGAGTGGGAGCGACCCACTTATACTTAACTCTTACTTTTATTAATCAAAAGGTTATCCAAATTCTAACTGTCAAGTTCTTCATAACAAAACGTCTTTTATAATACTCACGGCAAAAAGGGTTCTAATCGGGAGTGACATCTTTTGGAGAGTCAAAGTCAGAAAGATCAGAGATATACTGGGCTACAGAGACAAAGAATCCCCCAGAACCTCGGTACCTGCTTAGTGGATTTCTGTCCTGTTCTCCCCAGTAGATTTCTGTCCTCTGACAAGATCGCTCCTCCAGATAGTCACTTGTATTGATGCCGCGCTGTCTGGCGCCAACTGAAGTACCGGGGATTTTAGGACCCCAGGGGTGCCAGGGATAGCACCCTATGACTTCGGGTTATCCTGTTGCTGTAGTATTATAAAAGACGCTCTCATGGTAATGTAACAAAGAACTTGGCAGAAGAAGCTGAAATATGAAAAAGACATCTTTATTAAACTCAAATGAGTGAGACTACGTCGCACAGAAGCCTTAGCAACTGAATGAGGCAGTCTGCAGAACAAAAACCAGTCTTCTATTTTATTCAGAATATTACGCTTTGGGCAACACCGCCCCTGTTTTACAAGTGGTCATTCACATATTTTGGCTTCAAAGAAAAGGCAGAGTCATGGTGACAATCCCACATTCCTGTTCAACCAGCCCACAATTATTTACCCAGCGAAGCTCAGATCCCACATCAGATATCGATAGGCCCCAATAAACATGAGCATCTCCTGTTTGGGAAACAAGCCATAAAGCAGGAACAGTCAGGTGTGAAAGAGATTAGCTGGAGGCTCGTGTTTAATGTAAAGGCTTTATGGTGTGTCAAGCCCTGATGCTAATCACAGGTGGCCAGAGGACGGGGAGCTCGTGAGACCGGACTGACCTGGGGCAGCAGAGCCAAGCTGCCCAGGTCATAGAGAAGTCAAAGGAAGGCACATGTGCTCTAAAGGCCCGTATTTGCTTCATAATATGTAGCCTATGTGAGGGCAACCATAAGATGGCCACCGCTCTAAGATGGAACCCACTTAGTGATGTATAATATCGTATACATAGTGCATTTATCAATGAAACGTTATATAAAGCACTTGTACATACCGCATTGGCCATTCGCGGTTTGCTAATACCGGAAGAGACAGGGGTAGGGCCCTGCCTCCTACGCGGTCCCAAATTTTAAAGTACCACACATCATGTGAAACCACAGTCTATGAACCGCAATCCTCGCCGCAAGGGATGACGTCCGCACCCTACTGGACAAAGGAAACACTGCTGCCCTCATCATACTTGACCTCTCTGCGGCGTTCAACACTGTCTCTCAACACACCCAAATATGCAGACTCCACGACGCAGTGATCCAAGACAAGGCCCTCAACTGGATCTGCTCCTTCCTCTACGGACCCTACAACAGCCACCTGTGGAGTCCACCAGGGATCCGCCCTCAGCCCTACGCTCTTCAACATCTACATGACTCCGCCTGCCACAATCGTCATAACCTATGGAATCAACATATCATACGCAGACGACAAACAACTCCTCCTCTTCACATCCACATGACACAACTC
Organism: Triturus cristatus; assembly: GCF_964204655.1. Lineage (NCBI taxonomy): Eukaryota > Metazoa > Chordata > Amphibia > Caudata > Salamandridae > Triturus > Triturus cristatus. The sequence continues at coordinate 250,877,745 of NC_140580.1, read as the reverse complement.
CTCCATACACAACTATTGAGAAGGCATGGAAGCCCTCGCCAAATGGATGGCAAACAGCTGCCTGCAACTAAACAACAACAAAACGTCAGTTCCCTTCATGCTCCAAAACAGCGATGCATGGATTTACACCTGGTGATCCCGCGCACTTGGAAACCCCCACGGACAACGCACGCAACCTGTGAATCATCATGGACTCAAATATCAAAATGAACCGCGAGATCTACCCCATCTCCTCTTCCTGCTTCCACACCCTCTGCCTCCTATGTTAGACCATCAAATGAATCCCACTCAAACACGCATAGACAGTCAATCATGCCCTGGGCAACAGCTCACCTAACTGCAGCACCAATCTCCATGCCGGAATTAACACAAACCACATCCGCAAGCTACAGGACATCCCAAATGCCACCGCAGGACTGATCCTCACACTGCCAGGACACTGACACATCTCCCACCACGTGCGCACACTCCACTGTCTCCACATCGGAGCTAGAGTCACCTTCAAGATGTTCACCCACGCTCACACAGCCCTCCTCAACACTGGGCCAGCATCCCTTAACGTCCGACTCACTTTCCACACACACCAAAGGACCCTACGATCAGACCATCTATCCTATGCCGTGTTCCCCCGCACCAGAGACCAGATCGTGAGTGTGCTCCTTTTCCTACCTCACAGACATAGCCTGTAACGACATTCCATTCCACCTCCGACAGACAACATTGCTCACCATCAACAATGATAACCTCTGAACATCTTTCTTCGACAGACACCCCCCTTGATGTACTTCAACATGCAAAGCCCCCCCGTGCCTTGCGACCCTTACTGCTGAGTAGACGCTCAAAATAAGCATGTGATTTTTTGGATGGGTCACACGGGAGACCTCCGTTTCAATGTGGTCTTTACAGCGCAAAACTTTTTCTACGCGGTCATTACAACGCAACTCGTCACTACAACTTGCACTGGATGGCGCTCTAAAATAAGGGATATTAGGAGTGACTATTCAAACACCTTCCTTACTGTTGCACACACTGTTGTGGGAAGACTAAGTCATACAAATCCAAAGTCCCGTGCATCATGCACAAGTGTTTTTGGTGAATTGCATTGTCTTGACCACGTTGTTACAGTGTCACGGTGTTGAGACAGCATTATGACGTCATACCTTCTTGTCACCCACGTCATTTATGTATGTAACATTAGTTATGGACAAAAATAGGCTTTGTACTTACCACCCTGTAGGTCAGGCATTACTCCTGTGAAATTGAGGAGGTCGGCCTCACATGCCAGCATGTCCTGCCAGCAGTGCATCCACTGGCGCATGGTCCGGTCCACTCCAAAGCACCGGAGCATCTGCACACGTACACGCTCCCACCACAGCTTCCGCACTGAGCGACCACTGAGCCTTTGACCAGGCTAGGTCGCCCCCACGCTCCTCTGCTGCCTGCTACCTTCCAGGTAGCCCCCACATTTCCTGGTTGCCGCTTCTGTGTTTTTCCTGCCTCGGGCGACCCAGTCGCCGCTGAGCCGCCCGCCCGCCCCAGTCTCTTCCCGCCGCTGCCTCCCTGTGGCCCCGCCCCCCGCCAGCCCATTCGCCCCCGCTCCCGCCACACTGCTGATTCTCCCTCCCGGCTCCTTACTTAAGGGGACCGCGTCCACCTGGTAGGGAGCGACCACTGAGCCTTTGACCAGGCTAGGTCGCCCCCACGCTCCTCTGCTGCCTGCTACCTTCCAGGTAGCCCCCACGCTTCCTGGTTGCCGCTTCTGTGTTTTTCCTGCCTCGGGCGACCCAGCCGCCGCTGAGCCGCCCGCCCGCCCCAGTCTCTTCCCGCCGCTGCCTCCCTGAGGCCCCGCCCGCCGCCAGCCCATTCGCCCCCGCTCCCGCCACACTGCTGATCCTCCCTCCCGGCTCCTTACTTAAGGGGACCGCGTCCACCTGGTAGGGAGCGACCACTGAGCCTTTGACCAGGCTAGGTCGCCCCCATGCTCCTCTGCTGCCTGCTACCTTCCAGGTAGCCCCAACGCTTCCTGGTTGCCGCTTCTGTGTTTTTCCTGCCTCGGGCGACCCAGCCGCCGCTGAGCCACCCGCCCGCCCCAGTCTCTTCCCGCCACTGCCTCCCTGCGGCCCCGCCCTCGCCAGCCCATTCGCCCCCCGCCCCCGCCACACTGCTGATCCTCCCTCCCGGCTCCTTACTTATGATGCCCACGCGCACGCGCAGCAGACACGCGCAGCGGTCGCGCCGATTGTGCGCCAAAGGCAAGCCCGTCTGCGCCCGTCCACGCCTGGACCGCGCCCAGCGCCAGAACCCCTGGCCCCAGCCGATGCCAGCCCACCCGCCGGACCTACGACGCCGCCACACTTAACGCACTCAACACCGGCCGGATCCCCGGTTGCTACTGAGCCTGCCAATCCTGCAAACTCTCCTGCATCCGGACCTGTACCGCACCCGCCAAGCCGAGCACCAGCAGCAACCACCTGAAGTGCATCCTGCTCAACGCCCGCTCCGTCCACAGACACGCCGTGGAACTCTGGAACCTGCTCGACACCACATCTCCAGACATCGCCTTCCTCACGGAAACATGGATGAACGCCTCCTCAGCGCCCGACATCGCCATCGCCATCCCGGACGGATACAAGATCACCCGGAGGGACCGCGTCAACCAGACAGGAGGAGGCATCGCCATCGTCCACAAGAACACCATCCGCATCACGACCAACTCCGACGACACCCTCACAGCCGCCGAGCATCTTCACTTCCAAATACACACCGACCCCAAGACCACACTCAGAGGCACCCTCATCTACAGACCTCAAGGACCTCGCACACAATTCAGCGAAGACATCGCAGACTTCATCAGCCCGCACGCCCTAACCTCCTCCGACTAAATCCTCCTAGGGGACCTCAACTTCCACCTGGAGAACAACAAGGACAACAACACCACCACCCTGCTGGACAACCTTGCCAACCTCGGACTCAAGCAACTGGTGAACACCCCCACCCACTACGCCGGACACACGCTTGACCCAGTCTTCTCCTCCAGCAAGTACATCTCCTTCAGCCACTCCACCGGACTCCACTGGACAGACCACAGCTGCGTCCACTTCAGCTTCAGAAGAACCACGACTCACCACAACCCGCAACAGGTTCCCCGCAGGAGCTGGAACAAGATCACCACCGACCAGCTCACCACATCACTAAGCCAGAACCCTCCCGCCAGCTCAACGGACCCCAACCAAGCAGCCAACAACCTTGCACAGTGGATCACCAACTGTGCTGACAACCTCGCACCTCTGAAAAACCACCCCAGCAGGTCCGGCAGCAAGAAAGCCTCCTGGTTCAACGACGACCTCAAGAAATCCTCGACGAACTGCCGTACCCTCGAGAAAGCATGGCGCATAGACCCGACTACAGACAACATGACCGCCCTCAAGCACGCCTCCCGCAAACACCACCAGCTGATCCACACCACCAAGAAGACAGCATTCAAGGAACGACTAGACAACAACACACACAACAGCAAGGAACTCTTCAGCATCGTCAAAGAGCTCTCCAAACCCAGCGCCGGAAATAACGACATCACTCCCTCGCAAGACCTCTGCGACTCTCTCGCCTCGTTCTTCCACAGCAAGATCGCCGACATACACAACAGATTCGGCACACAGACCACGCACCCAACCACCGAACCGACGCCCCCCACCACCACCCTCGGCGCCTGTACCCCGGTCAGCACTGAAGACACCATCCACACGATGAACACCATTCACTCCGGTTCACCAACCGACCCATGCCCCCACCACGTCTTCAACAAGGCCGACTCCGTCATCGTACCCCAACTCCGGGACATCATCAACTGCTCCTTCAACACCGCCACCTTCCCAGAGAGCTGGAAGCATGCCGAACTCAGCGCACCCCTGAAGAAACCATCGGCAGACCCCACCGTCCTCAAGAACTACCGCCCCATCTCGCTCCTCCCTTTTCCTGCCAAAGTCATCGAGAAGACCGTCAACAGACAGCTGGCCACCTTCCTCGAGACGAACGGATCCCTCGACCACTCGCAGTCCGGCTTCCGAGCCAACCACAGCACCGAGACCGCCCTCATCGCTGCCACTGACGACATCCGAGCCCTGCTTGACAACGGGGAAACAGCAGCCCTCATCCTCCTGGACCTCTCCGCAGCGTTCGATACTGTCTGCCACCGCACCCTAGTGCAGCGCCTCAGCAACATCGGAATCCAAGAGAAGGCACTAGAGTGGATCATCTCGTTCCTCGCCGGAAGAACCCAGAGAGTCCGCCTTCCCCCGTTCAGATCCGAGGCCACCGAAGTCATCTGCGGTGTACCACAAGGATCATCACTCAGCCCCACCCTCTTCAACGTCTACATGAGCCCCCTCGCAGCCATCGCACGCCAACACAACCTCAACATCATCTCCTACGCCGACGACACCCAGCTGATCCTCTCCCTCACCAACGACCCAGCCACTGCCAGAACCAACCTACACGAAGGGATGAAAGACGTAGCCGAGTGGATGATGAACAGCCGCCTGAAACTGAACTCAGACAAGACGGAAGTCCTCATCCTTGGATCATCACCCTCTGCCTGGGACGACTCCTGGTGGCCCCCTGCCCTGGGCAGCGCACTCAAACCAACGGACCATGCACGCAACCTGGGCTTCATCCTGGACTCCTCCCTCTCGATGACCAGACAAGTCAATGCCGTCTCATCCTCATGTTTCAACATCCTACGCATGCTCCGAAAGATCTTCCGATGGATCCCCACTGAGACCAGGAAGACGGTCACCCAGGCACTCGTCACCAGCCGACTGGACTACGGTAACACCCTTTACACCGGAACCACAGCCAAACTGCAGAAAAGACTCCAACGCATCCAGAACGCCTCCGCACGACTCATCCTGGACATCCCCCGACACAGCCAAATCTCCGGACACCTGAGAGACCTGCACTGGCTCCCCGTCAGCAAGAGAATCACGTTCCGACTCCTCACCCACGCACACAAGGCTCTCCACAACCTGGGCCCCAGGTACCTCAACAACCGCCTGACCTTCTACACTCCCACCCGCCAGCTACGATCGACTAGCCACGCCCTCGCCGCCGTTCCACGCATCAGAAGAGCCACCATGGGGGGTTTATCCTTCTCCTACCTGGCAGCCAAGACTTGGAACTCCCTCCCCGTCCACCTCCGTCTGACCCAGGATCACCTCTCCTTCAGGAAACAACTCAAGACCTGGCTGTTCGAGCAGTAGCAGACCCCCCTTCCCCAAGCGCCTTGAGACCCTCCGGGTGAGTAGCGCGCTATACAAATATATTGATTGATTGATTGTACCCTTGCAGGATACATCCTCCCCTCTCCAACATCAATGGCAGGTAAAATTGGATCATCCAAAGGAAGCCCCCCAATGCCCCCTCAGTCATCCTTCCTGACCTGCCCACAGCCGGCATCTCCTTGCACCCCAGTAACCACTCAAGCCTAACAAATAATAACCCTCTAAAAAACCTGAAATTAAATACCCTTACACAAACACAACAAGACTGAGGACAGTAGACAGTTAAAAAATTTAAAACAATACAAACTGATTTAACAGACACTTATGACAGGACACAGCAACACTCTCTAAATCTCAGGCCAACACCACAAACCACCAGACACCTCCTTCACTCAGAACAATCACCAGCAATGTGTTCGAAAGTGAAGACCACTTCCCTGTGAGACAGGAAGCATGCATACATTACTTCCTGTGTGTTTGCGGCCCGTTTTTTGGAATGCGATATAAATCTGCACGTAAATAGGCCGTAAATGTCCTTAGTCTGATACTTTGATGTGTATGCGGCCCGTTTTGTTGAATGCGATAAAAATCTGCACGCAAATAGGCGGCAAATGTCCCAGTGCTGATACAGTATTGTACAGCGATGTTTTTTCCATAGCACGGATGAGAAAAACATCGCGTGGGCGTGAAGATTTTACGCAAAGACAAATTTCATACACAGATGGACAGTCAGAGCAAATTTCAAATCAAAGCACAATAATACAATGAAAGGATTGTTTTGCACAATGAAGACAGCCTACATTTTATATTTCATGACAGTTGACAGCCTAAATTGTATGTGACATGAATCCTCATGATGATTAATATAGCCACAGAAACTTTTAATATTACTCAGCCATTTCATTCGATGAGCACCCTCCAATTTTAAAGCGTCCCTCAGTATGAGCCGATTCAAATGGCACTCGTTTGTAATCCATACCCTGTGCCACAAAAGAACCGGCTGGATTCTAATAATGTCCTCAATATATAACATGCCAAGTTCAGCGTGGATGTTATAGGTGGATGTGCTCACTGGCGTAGTTAGGAGAAATCTCAGAAAGCTATTCTCTGTCAACTGTAAACTAGTTACATTTGAGAGGCCCCAAATTCCCGCGCCATAAGTTGCTACTGCCACACAACTAGATTTGTAAATGCGCAATAGCTCATTGACTGGTTTCTTACCCATCTTTTTACTAAAAAGTTTGAGGGCCATTATGGACTTAGTGAACAACATATTTCTCCCCTTAACTGCAGAATTCCACTGGCTTGTACAGTCAAACAGAATTCCTAAATAAGGGAAGGTAAAGATGTAATCTAATGGCTTAGAATCTAAGAACATGACTTTTTTTCTCTGTTTTGTTTTGGTGCCACAATTCATAGCAAAGGTTTTAGTGCAATTCACCTTCAGATCCAAACCGGTCATGAAGGTAGAAAAAGAAGTGATCATGGTTTGCATTGCAACGGGGGTCCTTGCCATCAAAACGGCATCATCGGCATAAATTAGTGCCGGAATATGACGTTTTGATGCCGTGGGCATATCTACACAATCCCTCAGCAGAATATCTTCTAACTCATTAATGTAAATTAAAAAGAGAAACGGGGCAAGGACACAACCTTGTCTTACTCCCCTCGCAATGTTAAACATTCTAGTACACTCTCCATTTAAACCATATCTAATTGTTGCCCTAGCCCCATTATACAGATCCCTTAAGAAACAGATAATATTATCCTCTACTCCCAATCGTGTTAAAATTAACCATAATTTGCTGTGATTAACACAGTCAAAGGCGGAAGTTAAATCCACAAAGGTTAAACATAATCTCCCACCCTTAGCCTTGGTATACTTTTCCAAAAAAATAAATAGGTTGAGACCTTGATCTACTGTCCCTACCCCTCCTCTAAAACCATATTACAGGTCACTAATGATCTTATGCTCATCTGCCCATGACTGCAGCCTATCTAGGATAACCCTACCCACGATTTTAACAGTTGAATTGAGTAGGGATATAGGGCGATAGCACTTACAGCTTGCCCTGTCGCCCTTTTTAAAATTAGGTACTATAATTGATTCGTACCAAGTATTAGGGAGGCCAAGCATACAGGCAGCATTCCGGAATCTAGTTAGTAGAGGAGCCCATAATATTAAGTTATTTTTTAAAACATCTACCGGTACACTATCTGGGCCCGGTGCCTTGCCCCCCTGGCTCGAACTGATGGCCTTCAACACCTCACTCAATGTAAAAGAGAGGTTCAAGCTCTTAAAATGTGTAGATGCTTTGGGCCTATCCTGCTTAGTCAATTCCCACAGAGGGTCAGCAGGACTATAAAGGGACTCAAAATAGCTCACCCATTCATCCTCAGCAATTGCAATCTCAACCCGCGCCTTAGTATCGTCCTTAAAGTTTGGTGCGTTAACTGCCCTCCAAAAAGCTGTCATATCCAATCCAATCCAAAGAAAGCTTTATTCGACAATTGTCATAAAAGCGATACAAAACAAGTACAAAATCTATAGCAGCAATACAACATATATACAATTCATAATTACATAAAGGATCTTTAGAAAATTACTTACTTAAAAATAAAATTAAAAACCAGGCCTTAAAATTTGTGCAAGGATTAAAAAAAAAGAAAAACATATTTCAAACATACTCGAGGTTAAATACAGATACGCATCCAGGAACAGCTATACGCATACAGGAACAGCTAGGACATCACTCTCGAATGCTGCGATTTCTTATAATCCACACCCATCCTAGAAATGTTGCCACAGCCACAACAATAACCGGTGCTGTACTAGTACATAGGATCCTTCTTGCCTCACCACTTTGCCTAGTGCCCAATAGTTTACAAATTGGTCTCAACCACACCCGCCTTGGAGATAAATAGGCAGGACATACAAAAAGCATGTTTATTGTTTCTTCGTGATACTTCCAGAATGGGCATAAGTTATTAACATTACTAGACCACCGGGCAGTGAATGAGTTCAGGGGCAATGAAACCACCCGTAACTGAAAGTACAACTTCCTATCTAATACTTTAATAACGAGGTCCCAAAAGGACTCCAACCTTGGGACAGATTTTATATTAAAAAAAACATCAGTTAAAGAAGGGGTGTTACAATCAGTCTTTATCTTTGTATTAATCAACTCCCAGTATTTTTCTTTCAACAGGTTTTTTGGTGGAAAAGAAACACCCAAGGGCTTCATGTGAGAAGTTGGCCTGATATATGATGTCACTAATTCTAGTGTACACCCTGTATCAGTCCAAACAACCCTTATGGTGATTGGTTGTAAAGTCAACCTTATAGACCAGCTATCCTAGTGGTAGCATGGACAAGAGCAGTCTTAGGCTAAACTCTGAATGGCATGTGAAGCCAGCTGTTATACCATATGTAATCCCTTGAATACCAAATGAAAGGACACCACAACAGATATATATAAAAATAGAATGTATTTATTCTAGTCAAACCCTCAGCACTCTTTATGAGATTCGAGGTAAGTACAACACAGTCTTATTTAAGCATACATTAAGTCACACAGGTAAGTAATACAGTTAGGCCCTAGGGGCCACGCAAACCATATACTAAGTAAGTGGTATAAGGACCACTGTCACGAACACAGGATAGGCCTAGGCCTAGGGAATCGCTGGGGCTACACTATAATACCAACAGTTAGGAAGTGGGAGGCCCACGGGATTCAGGTGCAGAGTGGAAACACTCACGCGTAATGCGTAAAAGTCGATAGAATCACTAGCAGTTAGAAATAAGCAGTTTTAGGACACTTCTGGTATAGCTAGAAAGTCGAGACTCGGAAACTAGACCCTAGGATAGTCAATACCCTTGTGAGCACCGAAGTACCCAAGTTACCTAGCCCACGGGCTGCGGGTGCATAGGTGTGAACTTGCGTCGGGTTTCGTCGTGGACTTCTATGGATGCCTGAAGGAAAGTTGCTGACAGGCAGTCAGTGAAGAGTGTCGGGTGGATCCCAAGGTGGAGATCAAGAAGGAAGGTACCTGCAAGCAGAAGGGACAGAGTCTAGGTCACCAGCCAGGAGCCGGGACGGAACCAGGAAGGAACCAGGCGATGTCGTGAAGATGCAGGTGAAGAGGTGAAGCTTGTCGCAGCAGCCACGGGTACCAGGAGACGTCGAGGATGACGAGGACCAGGAGGTGAGCTGTCCCACGAAGGCTCTTGCTGTCGGCGGCGTCGAAGTCGAGTCAGGATCCAACAAACCTTGGCAAGCGGAACCCACGCAGGATGGAGGACTTGCTTCTGGTGCAGACCAGGAAGGTCTGGGGTGCTTCTCTTTCACAGAGGAGCGGGTGCCAGTCTGGAGGAGCCGGACCAGCGAGTTGAAAGTAAAGGTTCGTCGTCGCAGAGGCTACTAGCCAACGGGCCAGCAACCAGACAACACGTCAAGCAACACAGGTGCAGAAGGGCCCCACGCAGAACACGTGAAGTGTGGGGAGCTGATCTTCTTTGCAGATGGTGCTCGGGAGTGGAGCTTCTCAATTCCCCAAGCACAGCCTCGAGGAAGCCTCAGAAGTCATGCTAGTCAGTTACTAGCCACTTTTCCCGAGTCGCCGGTCCCACGTTCCTCGTCGCCTCCACGGGTCCCAGCTTCGCTGGAGATGTGGATCTGGTTCAGAGGTGTCTGGAAGTCTCAGCGCTGGTCAGTCTCTACAGTCGTCCCTCGTAGGATTCAGTCGCAAAGCAAGCAGCGGTCGCTGCGTGGTGTCTGGTTGCCCAGGGTGGTCACTCCTTGGCCACAAGGGAGATTTCTTCAGTCTTCTTCCTGAGGTCGAATGTCGAAGGTCCAGAGTTTCTGTTCAAGTTGCAGATTCAGGTTAATCTCATTTAGCAGGGCCCAACTAGCTACTAATATACTGGGCTAGTGGGCTGGGCTACCTGCAAGGTCACTCCTATGGGTGGGACCAGGAAGGGGAGTGGCTACACCCCCTTTCCTTTGTCCAGTTTCGCGCCAGAGCTGGGGCTGGAGTGTCCCAGCACCGGTTTGAACTGGACTATGCATGGAGCACCTTGTGTGCCCCAGGCATGTCTCATTCCTTTCAGCCCTCCCTGCCCCAATACACTAAAGTCTGTCTGGGGAGGTGCTAGCACCTCCCCAAGCAGGAAACCTATTGTCCAGGCCTCCCTGGCTGGGAGGGCTCCCAGCAGCAGGAGGTCAGACTCGTGTCTGTGGCAGCAGCATCCATTTTGTGATGCTGAGGCTTTGGTGAGAGTTAAACAGCAAAGTAGGATTTTAACATGTCTCTCCCTCTAGAAGGGAGGAATAATATCCTCATCACCAGAAATGGTATGGGGGTATTATTCCAAAGTGTTAGACACCTTACACGACATGTATGATAAAGCCAAACCATAGTTACCATAACCGTTTAAGATTATAAGGTACTTTAAGAGTATATGGTAGGCTATATCATAGAACAGCTATAAGGACATGGTTCCGAAAGCAGCAGACAGGCTCAGCTCATGCTAGAGAACCATCTCACATGTTACCAAGCACTCTGCCTCCAGGATTGTTAAGGCCTGCCATAGAAGTGGCTGATAGGTACACATGTGTCTATATATAATGTAGGTATAGGAATACTACACCTAAGCAAGGGGTGATTACACGACCTTGCCCCAGCTGAGTGATCAGCCAGTTGTGTCTGATTGGAAGGCCAGACCAGGGGTGGCATAATACATGCTGCAGCCCCTGGGAGGCCTAGGGTACACCTATGCCCTGGGTACCTAGGGTACACTGTACAGGGTCCAATAAGGTGATCCTTACCAATTGGGTATGTACCTAGGGTACATGGAGTCCATTTTAAAGAGAGAGCAGACAGCCTGAGACCCTGAATGGCAGGATCTCAGGCCAACTAAGTCGAAAAACCAGCTAGACACTAGGCAAAAAGTTGGGGGTAACCATAGTCCGATATCCACCTTCCTACACAACCCCACCCCCCCCAAACGAAAGGAGATAAGGCTGTCCTTGACAAGGTAAGCCTCTATTGCCTAAGTGGCCATATAAGGAAGAACCAGCACTGGCACGGTTACCCCCTGTCTCATGGTCCACTAAGCAATCCCTCACCCTAAAGGTATCATAGGGTCTCCACCATAGGGAATCTCTACCTTTGGTGTGTCTTTGCAAAGTAAAAGGCTGGTGTTGAGATGGAGTACTGAAGTGAGTGTCCTCAAAGTGAGGCCTCAGCTTCCTCCAATCATCCTCCACCAAGGATGCCTTCCTTTCTTTAACTGAGTTTCACTGTGCTCTCAGGGTCAGCCTCTGGCTACCTAAAGCTGGAGGCTGGGTCCCTTTTGTGGGCTTACTGGAGGGACAGGTCAGGTTTGGGGCCCTAAGGTCCCATGTTTGCCTGTGCCCAACAGAATCCCTCTGGGGGAAGTCCCTAACTACCTGTAAAGGGGATCCCTCAGGAATGTTTTTAACCATCACCTAGCTAGGGCTACTAGCCAGGCAATCCTCATTCTTTTGATGGGGGGGGGTTCTTGTGGACAGGGGCCCTCTTGGGGTCCACTGGCCTCCCTGACCTCTGCAGCCCTGGGCTGACTGAGGCAGGGTAGAGAGAGGCAGGCTACCTGCACCAGACTGGGTCCCACCTTGGAAGGGGCCACTGACATCAGAGGCTCTGCCAGGCCAGGCCTGGCTACCTCTGGGGCAGTTCCTTCACAAGGGGTGAGGTCAGATCCCTGAGGAGGCTGACCTTTTCCTTTTTTTTTTATTTTTTTTATTCTCTTTATTGTTTTACCATTTTAGCACATATAATACATTTTGTTATCTTACATTTCATCCAGTTCATTAAGTTCTTAGGCAGCGACTGTACAATATGATATATAATCCTTAGATACATAACATTGAAGAAGAATGCATTAATACTTCAAATTATCAATAAAACAAATTAGCCACCATTATATTTATAACATATAATATGGTCAATTTCAACTAATAGTGTTGACTATAACCTGTCTTCCACCTAATTAAAGGTTCCCATATTTTAAGCCCAAGCAGTCTTTTTCTCTTTCCCTTTCTTTCATATATAGGTTTTTCTAAATTATATGCTGCCAAGAGGTTAGCCAACCATATTTGCCAATCTGGGGGATTCTTATCCAGCCAAGCCCTAGCTATCATAAGTCTATAAATTGCCATAGCCATAAACATAAATTCCCTCTGCGATGTATCAGCATCTGGGTTAATCCCCAATAATATCCACAATGGCGTCAGTGTAATTTGTATGCCTAGAGATCTAATTATAAACGCCTCTATGTCTCTTATTACAGTATACAGTTGGGGACAAGACGCAAAAATATGTACAATATCTGCACCTACCAGGTTGCAACGAGGACACAAAGTTCCTGCAGTACCCCCCCATTTGAGGATCCTGGCAGGCGTAAAATATAAACAGTATAAAGTCTTATAATGTTGCGATTGCAAAGGGGCTGAACAAAGAATTGTGCGACCCAAATCGAGTGAATCCTGAAACCAGTGCTCTACACCATTGAGGGTCACAGCCCACTTCTTACTAAACTTCTCAATGTCATCTGATTTCCTCTTAATAAGACTTGCATATAAACTACTAATTGTGCAGTCCCCCAGCATCTTAATTTTCTCTAATATTTCATTCTCTGCAAATCCTGCTGGTCCCCCTTCTTTGTTCTTCAAAAAACTTCTTACTTGGAGATATTTAAAAAAGTCTTGTCTATCAATACCAAACTTCTTTAATAGATCTGTAAACTGCAACACACCGTCAGAATCAAAAATATCTCCTATCTGAGTAATTCCCTTGTCTGCCCAGCCTGCCATTGTCCTGTCAGCAAATATTGCAGCAGGGAAAGACTTATTCCTATATAACTTAGTATATCTGTTGTATCTTCCCAACCCAGCATTCTTTAGGAAGGCTTTCCAGACTTTAAGAGCCGCACAGACAGTCTTGAACCTCGTTCTTTTGAAATACCCATAGTCGATACAGTTCAAGAAACAATTTTCCAGCTCATCCCCTAGTACAGTGGCATAAATTTTAGTGGAATTTAAGATCGATATTGAATCAGTTCCACTCCCTCCTATCAACCCTTGTATATATTGTAATGTTGCCGCCCAATAATATAACCTAAAGTCCGGTGCACCCCAACCACCCCTTTCCCTAGGGAGAGAAATAAACCTATATGCCCTCCGTGTCTTGCCTTGGGCCCAGATGAATCTATTTAATGTTGCCTCCAGCATATTGAACCACATAATTTCAAATGATAAAGGAATAGTCCTAAAAAAATACAGGAATCTGGGTAAAATTAGCATTTTAATAACGTTCGTGCAGCCAACCAGGGATAGGTGTAGATTGTTCAGCCTCTCCAAATCTTTTTTTACCTTGGTTAAAAGTGGGGTCATGTTTCCCTCTACCAGCTTGTCTAAGTCAGCTGTAATTGTTACCCCGAGGTATACTGCTGAACTAACCACTCTAGAATCATGGCAATCAGAATACCTATTCTCCACTATTTGTGTCTTCGGTCTATTCAATTTATATCCTGATAATTGACCAAACGTTTGAGTCATTGCTTCCACCTCCGTTATAGCCAGCATGGGATTAGATGTCAGAATGGCCACGTCGTCAGCGTATGCCAGGGTTTTAACCTCGACAGTGTTGTACTTCATAGGAGGGATGTTGTGATTAGCTTCTATCCTTCTTAATAGGGGATCTATATATAGAGCAAAGAGAAGGGGGGACAGAGGGCACCCCTGTCTAGTCCCCCTAGTGATCTTAACTGGATGCGAAGCTCCCCTATTGACTCTTACACTAGCTGTCGGATCTTTATATAGCGTATGGATAGCTACCATATATCTCGCCCCTATACCAATCCATTTCAGAACCAACCACAGGTAGCCCCAGGAGACCCGATCGAACGCCTTCTCTGCATCTAAAAAAAGGGCTGCCATTGGATCTCCTAGGGTGTTCGCTGCATAGAACGCTGTAATAACCTGTCTGACATGTAGCGTAGTTCCCTTCCCGGGGATAAAGCCATGCTGTGCGGGGCTTACCATAGTTTCAATAATGCCGGCCAGTCTAGTTGCCAGCGTTTTTGAGTAGATTTTCACGTCCGAGTTCATTAACGTGATTGGCCTATACGAGCCTGGTAGTGACGGGGTCTTACCTTTTTTTAAAATCACAATAATGTCTGCCCCTCCCCATGACTCGGGGATAGCCTCACCTTTCTGAGCTTGCAACATTATATCAATCATATCCTTTCCGAGTACCCTTTGAAAGATTTTATAGAATTCTACTGGGATCTGATCCGGTCCAGCTGCTTTCCCCGAAGGTAACGTAGAGAGGGCTGTCATAATTTCTTCCCCTTGGAATGGGGCATCTAGCATCTCCTTAGCTTCCACTGTTAGTGAAGGGGAAGGAATGTCTCCCAGGTAGCTCTCTATCTCTTTTGTCCGATCTCCCAAATCCGCGGTATACAGATCTGCATAGAATTGCCTGAAAACATCCCTCACTTCCTCGGATTCGGTAACTGTAGTACCTTGACTATTAATGATCTCTTGTACATCTGAAAATGCTAACCTCTGCCTAGTTCGAACAGCTAAAATATGGCCAACTCTCTCACTCAGTTCGTATGCATTTTCTTTTCTAGTGAGAAAATTTTCAGCAGCCTTCCTGGAAATGGATTTGGAGATTTCAGCTCTAAGTACAGTAATTTTAAGCAAGTGCTGCTCTAATGGGCGATGATGTTGTATAGCAAGGGCCAGTGCGTCTTCCTCGTTCCGTAAACTATTTAGGGCTTCTTCAGCCATAAGTCTCTCCTTTTTATTCCTGGCTAAAACGAAGCTCAAGGTTTCGCCCCTAACCCCAGCCTTAAAGGAATCCCAAACCACGCCTGGAGGAGCTGATCCCCTGTTAATATCCCAATAGTTTCTAATCCAGACTTCCATGAACCCTCGGTACACCTCATCTTTTAATAATTTCCTTTCGAACGTCCAGTGGGACAACCTACTTTGTTGCTTCCCTATTCTAATTGTTAAAACTAATGGATTGTGATCGGAAACAGCCCGAGGATATCTATCGATCTATGAACCCTGCATCAAGGACCTGGAAATTAAAAAATAATCCAGCCTAACCAGAACCTTGTGGGGGGCTGAGTAAAATGTACTGCCGTTTATATATGGATGTAATGCAATCCAGGGGTCATCCAGGGAATTGTGTTGAACCATATCTGTAAGAGCCCTATGTGTCTTCTTCTTCCTCCCATTATATTGTCCACCTGGCTTCAAAAATGAGCTGTTATGATCATGAATATTAAAATCGCCACAGCAAACAATTGGCTCTGGCCACTGTGCCAGCTCTATATCTAAGTATTGGAAGACGTCAGGGTCATCCTCTGTTGAGCCGTAAATGCTGACTATGGTAAACAATACCCCCTTGACAGTTACCTCCATTATGACCCAGCGCCCCCACTGATCTTCCAGTTTCCTCCCCACCGTCCCAACTCCAGTTCTCCCTAATATTGCCACCCCTCTCGTTCTTGTCCCTTGTTTAGTTTTAGCCAAGAGTGAAAAACCGAGCTGCTCGAGAATGTACCCTCTTGATCCTTCTATATGTGTCTCCTGGAGGCACACCAGATCTAAACGGAATGTCTTTAGTAAAGCAGCAACTCTAACTCTTTTATTGGAGTCATTAAGCCCACAGACATTCATTGTAGCAATTCTACAAGTCATTTTTAGGAACAAGTGACCTGACTATGAGTACCTCCGTTGTTTGTAATTCAAAAAGGATAACCATACAGTCATGAACATGCTGCCAGTTGAACAATGAAATTATTTTGCAATACATTATAATGTGCTGAACTAATCCAAGTGTACCAAGTGCTTGACCATTACCACCTGCCTCCCCACCCCCCCTACCCCCCCTCCCACTTCCCGAGCCACCCGTACCACCCAACCTCCCCACCCTACCCTCCCCCCCCCTAGTACAGGCAAATAGGTCAACAATGACCTATATGTGACTGCATGTGAGCTGTAGTTGTCGCCTCTCTCACCACTAAACTCCCGAATAACTACCTTTGGTAATACTTCTTGTTAGGCCCCACTTCTACCCAGAGCTGGGTCTTTTTCCCTTTCCCTCTACCTTTTTACTTTACTCAGCTGACCCCTTTTGGACTTTTAACTCTTCTAGGAATTGGTTTGCCTTATTTTCCGAAAAAAACATTCTTACGTGGCCTCCTGTAATTACTTTCAGCCTAGCAGGGAAGAGTAGATATGCTTCTGAGCCTAACTTTTGGAATGGAGATATTAATTGCCTTAGCTTCCATCTCCTCTCCACCGTCACGTGACAGAAATCGGGTCTTGCAAAGAATGAGGAACCATTGAAGGATTTTTTTGAGTCTGGTCTGGCCTTATCAATTATCTCCTGTCTCAGCAGATAGTTCCCTATGTACACTAGCATAGCTCTGGGTAGGGTCCCTTGCCCTGTTTTCCTTTGTGTAAGAGGGAACCTGTGCGCCCGCTGTATCTCCAGCTCCCATTGCCAGTGGGCCTCAGGAAAAGCCCCCTTAAGTAGATTAACAACAAACCCTCTCGGGTCCTGCCCCTCCACCCCTTCAGCCAGACCCAAAAGTCTAACATTGTTACGACGTTGTCGATTTTCAAAGTCTTCTAGCTTCCACTGCATATCTTCTACTAGTTTCTCTTGATTAGATTTGGAGGACCGCAGTACAGCCATATCATCTTCTAACTTCCCAGTCCTTTCTTCAACCTGTGCCACTCTGTCTGCGACCTCCTCATACAACTTATTCATTTTTTTGAGGGAAGATTGTATTTTTTTATTGTCTTGTCTAGCCCTCCGGCTCACTGCCCTTGCCTCCCCTTGCAAAGTAAAAGGCTGGTGTTGAGATGGAGTACTGAAGTGAGTGTCCTCAAAGTGAGGCCTCAGCTTCCTCCAATCATCCTCCACCAAGGATGCCTTCCTTTCTTTAACTGAGTTGCACTGTGCTCTCAGGGTCAGCCTCTGGCTACCTAAAGCTGGAGGCTGGGTCCCTTTTGTGGGCTTACTGGAGGGACAGGTCAGGTTTGGGGCCCTAAGGTCCCATGTTTGCCTGTGCCCAACAGAATCCCTCTGGGGGAAGTCCCTAACTACCTGTAAAGGGGATCCCTCAGGAATGTTTTTAACCATCACCTAGCTAGGGCTACTAGCCAGGCAATCCTCATTCTTTTGATGGGGGAGGGGTTCTTGTGGACAGGGGCCCTCTTGGGGTCCACTGGCCTCCCTGACCTCTGCAGCCCTGGGCTGACTGAGGCAGGGTAGAGAGAGGCAGGCTACCTGCACCAGACTGGGTCCCACCTTGGAAGGGGCCACTGACATCAGAGGCTCTGCCAGGCCAGGCCTGGCTACCTCTGGGGCAGTTCCTTCACAAGGGGTGAGGTCAGATCCCTGAGGAGGCTGACCTTTTCCTAATGTCTGGGGAGAGGGAGACTTTTCTTCCTCCCCACTACTCTCTGTTTGTGTGGAGTGATCCATAGTTTCAGGCTTCACTACACCTATGTCAGTCTGAGTATGGGCTGAGACCATTACAGCCTTGCCAAACTTTTCAGGGAGGCACTCAGTTTGGGTTTGAGCTGTGACTGTCACAGCTCTGCCAATCTCTACAGGGAAGTCTGTCTTTGCCTGGGCTGTGGCTACTACTGCCCTTCCAACCTTTTCAGGGTGGAAATCTACTTGGACAGGGGTTGTGGCTGGCACAACCCCACTACCCTTTTGTGAAAGGCCTACCATTTTAGAATGGGTGTCTTGTTCAACTCCAGCCCAAGCTGAGAGTTCTAAGTCATTCCCCAGTAAGCAGTCTACAGGCAAGGTTGGGGACACTGCCACCCTTTTAGGGCCAGTGACACCTCCCCAGCTGAGACATACCTCTGCCATGGGATTACTGTTCTGTTTGCCATCAATGTTAGTTACCTGGTATGAGAAACCAGGCAAAAGCTGCTCAGAGGGAACTAGCCTATGGGCCACCATAGTGATGCTAGCTCCATTGTCTCTGTAGGCCTCAGCTTTTCTACCATTGATGTAGGGCTCCTGTCTGTACCTATCCAAAGAGTTGGGACAGGCAGTGAAGTTGGCAAACCCCATGCCACCATCACAGACAAGAGTAGCTGCTGTAGGGGAATTGGCTAAGCCAGGATCCCCCTGTGTTCCCCAAGAAAACCCAACCAAATTTTTGGGGGCACTCCCACCACCTGGGGGATTACTGCTGACAGTAATAGGTGGTGTGACAGGAGTAATTGGAGGAACAGTTTTGTTTTTAGCCTTTGGGCAACTGCTGTCAGTTTTCCAATGCCCAGGAATTTTACATTCATGGCAGTAAGGCTTTTTAACTGTGGTAGAGGAGGGAGCTGGGGACCCACCACCCTGTGTGGAGTTTTGGGGCCCTGAGGAAGATTTCTCTTTTGTTTTATCCCCATCCTTCTCTTGAGGCTTGGTGGTATCTTTCTTTTAGTCACCACGCTGATTTTTAGGCCTAATCCTGGTCCTGACCCATTTATCAGCCCTCTTTCCCAATTCTTGGGGAGAGGTCAAATCTGAGTCTACCAGGTGTTGATGGAGAAGCTGGTTCTGACAATTACTAAGGATCTGCTCCCTCATAATCAAGTTGTACAATCCTGTATAGTCCTGCACCTTGCTGCCAGTTAACCAACCCTCCAAAGCCTTAGTGGCACAATCCACAAAATAAGACCAGTCCTGTGTCTGTGTCTTCTGGGTGTCTCTGAACAACAACCTATATTGCTCAGTGGTTAAGCCAAACCCATCTATCAGAGCACTCTTCAGGACTTTGTAATTGTTAGCATCCTCATCACTGACTGTGAGAAGCTTGTCTCTACCTTTGTCAGAAAAGGAGAGCCACAAGATAGCTGCCCACTGACACTGGGGTACCTGCTGTACTTTGCAGGCCCTCTCCAAAGCAGTCATCCACTTGTGGATGTCATCCCCATTCTGAAATGGGGGGACTATCTTGCTTAGGTTTCTATGGTCATAAGACCTATCTCTATCTCTAGGAATGTTGCTGCCACCAGTGGGTTCTGACCCACTCAATTTTTGCTCTCTGGCCAGAGCAAGCTTCTCTTTGGCAAGGGCAAGTTCTTCCCTTTCAATCCTCAGTTTGGCTTCCTTCATTCTGGCCTCATGCTCTCTCCTCTGGGGGGAAGTCATCCCCCTGTGGGATGAAGCATTGGAGCTTCTTGAGTGATAGGAGTGGAGAGAGTCCCCTGAGGGAGATCTACCCCTCCTATCTCTCTTTTTAAGATTACTTGGGGGCCTGTAAGGGAAGCTCTCATGCAAGCACCCATGCAAGCTTAAGTTAGCCTGACTAAGTCTTCTGACTGGGGTCTTGCTACCTCCCTCTTCCTCTGAGGTCTCTTCTAACTCATCTGTATCAGTTAAGTCAGGGGTCTCTTCTGTGGAGGGGAGACCTTTATCTACAGCTATGGCACCATACTTGGCAGCTCTTTCAGCATCATAGGCCTCCAGAAGCTCCACTAGCTGTCTAAGGGTAGGTTTGGAACCCTGTTTTAATCTCCTGGAGGTACACAGTTGTCTCATCTCCTGGAAAGTGAATGCATCATATCTAGAGGGAATCTGTCTAGGATTCTCCTCTCCTGAGGGAGTATCAGTGTGATCTCCATTCAGGGACATGATTCTAGTGAGGGTGTGGTGTGTTCACCTACCTACACTAGTTGTATCTACTAAACCTCTCTAGTAGTTGTAGTCAGGGTGTGCTAGGCCCTTCAACCTACAACAACTAAGTCCAGTAGGACTTAAGTATTTATAATCTATGTTATATGTACCTAAACAATATCTTATGTGATCTTTCAATTTAGTATCTCAAGATTACAATGGTATTACAACAGCAAGCTCAGATCCCAACCGCTGCTCACCAATGTGAGAAGTTGGCCTGATATATGATGTCACTAATTCTAGTGTACACCCTGTATCAGTCCAAACAACCCTTATGGTGTTTGGTTGTAAAGTCAACCTTATAGACCAGCTATCCTAGTGGTAGCATGGACAAGAGCAGTCTTAGGCTAAACTCTGAATGGCATGTGAAGCCAGCTGTTATACCATATGTAATCCCTTGAATACCAAATGAAAGGGCACCACAACAGATATATATAAAAATAGAATGTATTTATTCTAGTCAAACCCTCAGCACTCTTTATGAGATTCGAGGTAAGTACAACACAGTCTTATTTAAGCATACATTAAGTCACACAGGTAAGTAATACAGTTAGGCCCTAGGGGCCACGCAAACCATATACTAAGTAAGTGGTATAAGGACCACTGTCATGAACACAGGATAGGCCTAGGCCTAGGGAATCGCTGGGGCTACACTATACTACCAACAGTTAGGAAGTGGGAGGCCCACGGGATTCAGGTGCAGAGTGGAAACACTCACGCGTAATGCGTAAAAGTCGATAGAATCACTAGCAGTTAGAAATAAGCAGTTTTAGGACACTTCTGGTATAGCTAGAAAGTCGAGACTCGGATACTAGACCCTAGGATAGTCAATACCCTTGTGAGCACCGAAGTACCCAAGTTACCTAGCCCACGGGCCGCGGGTGCATAGGTGAGAACTTGCATCGGGTTTCGTCGTGGACTTCTATGGATGCCTGAAGGAAAGTTGCTGACAGGCAGTCAGTGAAGAGTGTCCGGTGGATCCCAAGGTGGGGATTGTGAGAAGTTGGCCTGATGTATGATGTCACTAGTTATAGTGTACACCTTATATCAGTCCAAATACCCTTATGGTGATTGGTTGTAAAGTCAACCTTATAGACCAGCTATCCTAGTGGTAGCATGGACAAGAGCAGTCTTAGGCTAAACTCTGAATGGCATGTGAAGCCAGCTGTGATACCATATATAATCCCTTGAATACCAAATGAAAGGACACCACAACAGATATATATATAAAATAAAGTGTATTTATTCTAAGCAAACCCTCAGCACTCTTTATGAGATTAGAGGTAAGTACAACACAGTCTTATTTATGCATACATTAAGTCACACAGGTAAGTAATACAGTTAGGCCCTACGGGCCACGCAAACCATATACTAAGTAAGTGGTATAAGAACCACTGTCACGGAAATAGAATAGGCCTAGGCCTAGGGAATCGCTGGGGCTACACTACACTAGCGTTAGTTAGGAAGTGGGAGGCCCACGGGATTCGTGTGCAGAGTGGAAACACTCACGCGTAATGCGTAAAAGTCAATAGCAATAGTACAGTTTAGAAAACGGTAGATTTAGGACACTTCCAGAGTAGCTAGGAAGTTGAGACTTGAAAACTAGACACTAGGATAGTCACTATCCTGATGAGCACCGGAGTACCCAAGTTACCTAGCCCACAGGCTGCGGGTGCATAGGGGTGAAGATGCGTCGTTTTCGTCGTCGACTCCTATGGATGCCTGAAGAAAGATGCTGACAGGCAGTCAGTGAAGAGTGTCCGGTGGATCCCAAGGCTGGGATCAAGAAGAGAGGAAACCTGCAAGCAGAAGGGACAGAGTCAAGGTCACTAGCCAGTGACCACGTGGAACCAGGAAGGAACCCGGCGATGTCGTGAAGATTGCAGGTGAAGGTGAAGCTTGTCGCTGCAGCCAGGAGGACCAGGAAGCGTCGAGGACGACCGGGACCAGGAGGCGAGCTGTCCCACGAAGGCTCTTGCTGTCGGCGGCGTCGAAGTTGGACTAGGACTCACCAAGCCTTGGCAAGCAGAACCCACGAAGAACGAAGGACTTGCTTCTGGTGCAGACCAGGAAGGTCTGGGGTGCTTCTTCTTTGCAGAGAAGCGGGAGCCAGTCTGGAGGAGCCAAACCAGCGCAGAAGATTTCAGGGTGCGTCGTCACAGAGGCCACTAGCCAGCGGGCAAGCAACCGGACAGACGCGGCAAGCAGGAAAATGCTGAAGGGCCCCACGCAGGACTCGTGGAGTGTGGGGGGCTGATCTTCGGTGCAGATGGTGCTTGGGGTTGGGGCTTCTCAATCCCCGGTGCACAACTTCGAGGGTACCTCAGAAGCTGCGCTTTAAGTTACTAGCCACTTTTTCCAGGTAGCCGGTCCCACGTCGCTCGTCGCCTCCACGGATCTCAGCTCTGCTGTAGATGTGGATGAGGGTCGGAGAAGTCTGGAAGTCAAGGCTCTGGTCGGGCTCTGCAGTCGGTTCCTTGTAGAACGGTCGCAAAGCAAAGGGTAGTCTCTTGATGGTGCCTGTTTGCACAGGGTAGCCACTCCTTGGCTACAAGGGAGATTCTTCAGTCTTCTTCTTTCGTCGAATGTCGAAGGTCCAGAGTTTCTGTTCAGTTTTGCAGGTTCAGGATAATCTAAAGTCTTGAGGCCCAACTCCCACTCTTATACTAATCTGGGGGGCTGGGATACCTGCTAGGTCACGCCTTATGGGTGGGACCTGGGAGGGGGTGGTTACACCCACTTCCCTTTGTCCAGTTTCGCGCCAGAGCTGGGGCTGGAGTGCCCCAGCGCCGGTTTGAACTGGACTATGCAAGGAACACCTTGTGTGCCCCAGGCATGTCTCATTCCTGGGGAAATACCTTTACAACGCAACTTTTACAACGCTGTGCTATTACAACGCATTTTTTACAACGCAAAATCTTTTACAACGCATGCTTTTACAACGCGTTCCATTATATGGTAAGTACTGTTACAACGCATATACTTTTACAACGCATTATTTGAAAATGCATTTACAACGCATGCATTTACAACGCATGCATTTACAACGCAAGATGTTATATGGTAAGTACTTTTACAACGCATATACTATTACAACGCATTTTTTTTGCAAAATATTTATCTTGTTTATTACTTGGGTAGCAGTAAAATTAATACTAGAGTATTATTATTTTTTTAATATAGCAATTCTAATTAAAAAAAGGTGAGTAGTTAATAAAAATATTAATACTTGAGTATTTTGTGTGGTAGAAATGTTTGGTTGGCAATTCTAATTTAAAAAAGGTGAGTAGTTAATAAAAATATTAATACTTGAGTATTTTGTCTGGTAGAAGTGTTTTGTTGGTTAGCAGTTAAATAAATACTTGAGTATTAAAATATTTTTAAAAAATGCAATATTGTTTTTAAATAAGTGAGTAGTTTATTAAAATATTAATACTTGAGTATTGTGACTAGTAGAAAAGTTTGGTTTGTTTGCTGATAAATTAATACTTTAGAATTTTTAGTTTGGTTTTATCTACTAAAAAATAAGTTTTAAAAAACATTAAAGAGTATATAATATTAAAATTTTAAGAAAAATGTTTGAGTACCTAATTTTAAATACTATAGTATTTTTAACACATATGAAAAGACAAGAGTATTTATATGTTGTAAAGAAAGTGTCCTTTTATATAGAAATGGAATTGAATTTTTGAATTATTTAATATATAAATAAAATAATAATATATTACAAATATTAACACAAACATTTAAAAATATTTACAGTAATAAATATAACAATATAACATTATTAAAATTTTAAAATAAGAAATAATAATTATAACTTACTGTTTTAATTTATTTCCCACGGTTTTCCATTTAAGTCTATGAGCGTGTTTGTCCTTCATTTATTTTGGCAGCCTCAGTATATGCAACCCGCGGAACAAGAAAAGAAGGTACAGAAAGTGAAGTAAGAGGAAGTTTTGAAAGGAAAAGACAATAGAGCCAAGGTAAGGAACATATTTAGTAATTTTACTTTTATTAAATTACAATATTGGAGTTTATAAAACTTAATTAAAAATAATGACAGCAAACAATTATTTATTTTACAATTTTATTTTATTTAAAAAACATGAAAAAAATAAACATATTTTTAAATTAATTTTGCAAAGTAAGTTTCATTTTTATAACAAAATAAAAATATTTTAAAAACATATATTAACATTTATTTACAGTTGAATGTAAAAAAGTAGTCCGCCATAAATAGAGAAGCACGCGATGACGTAAGGACGTGTGCGTCGACGTAATGCGCCATTTTGCAGAGCATCGGAGGAGGAAGCAGCAGGAAGCTGATCTGCGTCCAGGTAGGAAATATTTTCAGTTGATATTATAGATTAAACCTTTTAAAGGGATAGATATATAGTAAGGAAAGAATAAGGGGAGGTTGCTGGAAAACTAATAGATGTTTTAAAAGTTGGAAAACATGTCCACATTAATGTCATTAATACAGGCCTATGTCGGGTTATTAAAAGTAAGTTAGTTATTTTAAAAAAGTATGTAACTCTTTCTAAATTAAAAGTTACGGTTCAGACAGTTGATTTGTTTGTTTTCGAAGAAAAAAATGTACTGTCGATCTTCATTTCTTTGTTCAAAAATTGTGCGTACTTTTATATTTTGAATATCTAACGTTGAAATACAAATGATGATTCAGCTGCAATGTGCATTAAGGAATATGGTTTTATTTGTATTTTATACATCGGATTGAGTTTTGGAAATTGATTTTGACGGAATTTAAATTGGATTTTTTCGGTAATTTGAAAAATGGCGTACCGATAATGATAAATGGTTCAAATACTATGGAACAGTAAATTTGTCATCATTTGTTTATTTTGGATGAAATGAAGATTTGTTTTAAAAAATGGAAAAAACCCGACTTGTTAATTTGTAAAAAAATTTTTAAAAAAAATACTTTATATGCAAATTGAATTATTGTAATTAGTATAATTTTTGGCAAAGCAGGAAAGTAAGCAAATTCATTGTTTTAAAAAGAAAGAATGTTAGAAAGATTTTCCAGGTAGTCTATAGCCACACACAACGAAAACTGTTGTAGAATTGCCAATAGTCTCTCAGACATTTCCCTTGTTTTGACTGTTACTCGTGGGTTTAGACTACCTGCGAGTGTTTGTGCTAATCTCATTTCTTGGAAACTTTGCTCCTTCTTCAAAGTTTCCAAAAATGAGTAGAAGTTAGGATGTGGTTTTCCAATTGTATGATTGAAGGAGTTATGCCACCCCTCAATGGCATTGTTTGTTTTGGCCTCTCCCTCTAAACAACTCGTGTAGCAGTTCCACCACTCCACATGGAATCGTGGCTTCCTCCTGCGACCCGATCTGCTTAGGTGTCCAATCCATGTGTCCTCAAAATAATTTAGAATGGGTGCCAATTTTTCCTCGTTACTCGTATAATAAACAGATTCTATAATTGCAGTGTAGTACTCGTCCACACTATCGGGAGGAACAAAACAAAGTGCAGTTAATTTTTTTAGTTCAAACTGTAATTTGCTATCCCGAGAATATTCTGCAACTAGGGATGTTTTCTGTAGTTTACGCCAAAATGCCTGCGAAAAATGGAAGAAACATCCCTGAATTTGGGTATCCGTGTACGTTTTAGTGATCACATTGATCATGCTCAATTCGAAATCAATAATTATTTTTCGAGGACTTGCAGATGTTTTGCTTTTAATCACTGATAAAAGTTCAGTGTATGTTGCAGAAGTCTTATCAGGTAGCAAACTATACACTAAGGGAATTACACTATTGTTAATTTTCGCATGTATAGTGTAAATTTGAGTGAAAGGATGGGGTGTACTTTTAAACGTCCCATCCATCATCCAAATTTCACTACTTTCTAACTTAGCAAGGTTACGGGGGGTACTAAAAATTAAAATTCTTTTCTGAGGGTTTTCATTGTCATGCAGAAGGAAAGGTTCATCAGAAAAAGAAATAGAAAGATCATGAGGAATTCTAATGTCAGAAAATGTATGTGGTGTAGACAATTGAATATTACTTGCCTGCTTTTGTCTCTGAATAATTCTTCTCAAATTGGGTATTATAGGCATGTTGCTAGCAACATGACTGGGGACATGCTGTGCAACCTCCCTTAAAATGGATCCTGTAGAATCATTGGAGGTGCTTGCAATAGCTTTCATCTCATTAATTGTCTCTCTGATTTCTACATCCATTGCAGAGGCAGAGTGGTTATGTTCTGTGGTTTTCACAACCAAATTATCAACAGTAACCGCTCTGCCACTGCAATGGGTAGTGTAGTATTGCACGCACCTCCAATGATTTCTAGTTAAACTTATTCTTTCCTTACTATATATGTATCCACCATGGTTTAACAAATTTTTGCCCTTCCTGGATTTAATGAAGTTTGCTGCTCCAAGGCTAGACATTTTCTGAAAAAGGAGAAAAGTTAAAAAATTTAGCCTGATATTTTAAAATATATGTATACAAAACATAACATGTACACTATCCAACACTTTCCCTACTGCTGCACCTTCCTGGAGTTAGAATAGTAAATTGATACCCCTACACTATCCAACACTTTCCCTACTGCTGCACCTTCCTGGAGTTAGAATAGTAAATTGATACCCCTACACTATCCAACACTTTCCCTACTGATGCACCTTCCTGGAGTAAGAATAGTAAATTAATACCCCTACACTATCCAATACTTACCCGACTGATGCACCTTCCTGGAGTTAGAATAGTAAATTGATACCCCTACACTATCCAACACTTTCCCTACTGAAGCACCTTCCTGGAGTTAGAATAGTAAATTGATACCCCTACACTATCCCACACTTTCTCTACTGCTGCACCTTCCTGGAGTTAGAATAGAATATTAAGACCCCTACACTATCCAACATTTTCCCTACTGATGCACCTTCCTGGAGTTAGAATAGTAAATTGATACCCCTACACTATCCAACACTTTCCTTACTGATGCACCTTCCTGGAGTGAGAATAGTAAATTGATACCCCTACACTATCCAATACTTTCCCTACTGAAGCACCTTCCAGGAGTTAGAATAGTAAATTGATACCCCTACACTATCCTACACTTTCCCTACTGCTGCACCTTCCTGGAGTTAGAATAGTAAATTGATACCCCTACACTATCCAACACTTTCCCTACTGATGCACCTTCCTGGAGTAAGAATAGTAAATTAATACCCCTACACTATCCAATAATTACCCGACTGATGCACCTTCCTGGAGTTAGAATAGTAAATTGATACCCCTACACTATCCAACACTTTCCCTACTGAAGCACCTTCCTGGAGTTAGAATAGTAAATTGATACCCCTACACTATCCCACACTTTCTCTACTGCTGCACCTTCCTGGAGTTAGAATAGAATATTAAGACCCCTACACTATCCAACATTTTCCCTACTGATGCACCTTCCTGGAGTTAGAATAGTAAATTGATACCCCTACACTATCCAACACTTTCCCTACTGATGCACCTTCCTGGAGTGAGAATAGTAAATTGATACTCCTACACTATCCAATACTTTCCCTACTGAAGCACCTTCCAGGAGTTAGAATAGTAAATTGATACCCCTACACTATCCAACACTTTCCCTACTGCAGTACCTTCCTGGAGTTAGAATAGTAAATTGATACCCCTACACTATCCAACACTTTCCCTACTGATGCACCTTCCTGGAGTTAGAATAGTAAATTGTTACCCCTACACTATCCAACACTTTCAATAATGCTGCACCTTCCTGGAGTTAGAATAGTTAATTGATACCCCTACACTATCCAAGACTTTCCCTACTGATGCACCTTCCTGGAGTTAGAATAGTAAATTGATACCCCTACACTATCCAACACTTTCCCTACTGATGCACCTTCCTGGAGTTAGAATAGTAAATTGATACCCCTACACTATCCAACACTTTCCCTACTGATGCACCTTCCTGGAGTTAGAATAGTAAATTGATACCCCTACACTATCCAACACTTTCTCTACTGCTGCACCTTCCTGGAGTTAGAATAGTAAATTGATACCCCTACACTATCCAACACTTTCCCTACTGCTGCACCTTCCTGGAGTTAGAATAGTTAATTGTTACCCCTACACTATCCAACACTTTTCCTACTGAAGCACCTTCCTGGAGTTAGAATAGAAAATTGATACCCCTACACTATCCAACACTTTCCCTACTGAAGCACCTTCCTGGAGTTAGAATAGTAAATTGATACCCCTACACTATCCAACACTTTCCCTACTGAAGCACCTTCCTGGAGTTAGAATAGTAAATTGATACCCCTACACTATCCAACACTTTCCCTACTGATGCACCTTCCTGGAGTGAGAATAGTAAATTGATAACCCTTCACTATCCAACACTTTCCCTACTGAAGCACCTTCCTGGAGTTAGAATAGTAAATTGATACCCCTACACTATCCAACACTTTCCCTAGTGATGCACCTTCCTGGAGTTAGAATAGTAAATTGATACCCCTACACTATCCAACACTTTCCCTACTGTTGCACCTTCCTGGAGTTAGAATAGTAAATTGATACCCCTACACTATCCAACACTTTCCCTACTGATACACCTTCCTGGAGTTAGAATAGTAAATTGATACCCCTACACTATCCAACACTTTCCCTACTGATGCACCTTCCTGGAGTTAGAATAGTAAATTGATACCCCTACACTATCCAATACTTTCTCTACTGCTGCACCTTCCTGGAGTTAGAATAGTAAATTGATACCCCTACACTATCCAACACTTTCCCTACTGCTGCACCTTCCTGGAGTTAGAATAGTTAATTGTTACCTCTAAAGCATGGTACATTTTAAAATCTGCTGCACCTTACAATGTTGCTTGAAATTACCTTTTTCTTTCGAAATTGCTTTTCTGGCTGACTCTTGTTCAGTGGTATTGGTGTGTAGGCTTGTGTAGACACTTACAAGGTGATTTGTTGTGGAATCGATAAATAAATGTCTGGAAAAGTGAAAAAAGAAAAAAATTTGGAAACAGAACGATGTTGAGAAATGTGTTTTTTTAAAATTTCCTTTAAAAATCGCACATGTGATATAAGTTGCAGCACATAACAATTTCCGTAATGCTAAACCATCCTTTAGACATGAAATATAATTCTGAAATGGGGAAATGTAATCATAACTGCATTGATTTTTTTTGGAAAACTTTAGCAATGCGATAGTTAGTGTAGTATTTTTAAGGTTAAGAATCCGTGCTGAAAATATATACCTTGTTTCGTAGAACTCGCTTTTCTGGATGAGGTGGCTGAAGATGATTTCCTTTGTTGGCTCAAGATTTTAGTTGTGATTTAAAGTTGTTTTCTTTGGGAAAAAAAAGAGGAAAAAACAATAATTAACGGTGGTTACAAATGTTGAAACTGAGTATCTTTAAAATTATACTGACATACAATATAACTAGTACTACATGACACTGTCCTAATCAATGCACCTTACTGCAGTAGAAATAGAGATATGTATCCCTACACTACACAGAAATATCCCTAATGTTGCTCCTTCCTAGAGTAGAAATAGTATATTGTTTCTCTAAACTATCCATTAGTTTTCAAATTAGGTCCGTTAGAGGAGGAATAATTGCAAAAGGAATGATTAATAATGTATAGTATTAAAAAAATGGAAAAGGTTACATACCTTTTCCAGTGGTTTTTTTGTTATCGTCCCTTTAACCTGATGCTTGTAGGAGGTTGAAATTTTTTGGGGGAAAAGATGTTCACTGGTGGAAAAAAAAAAAAAAATATTTGTTCCTTTGTCAACGTTGGTTAGAAAAAAAAAAAAAAAATCACTTTTGTAATATGAAAAAGGAGTATGAGTAACAATTGGTGAGAGTAAACATACTACACATTTGATGCATTTTTCAACTAAAACATAACAGGTAATTTCGAAACTATTACGAAATTAGTAAAATGCAGAACATTCATGGACTTAGAATACAAATATTTGCCCTAGTAATATGAAACGCTTTTGCAGATGTGGTAACTAACTGAAGTCTTATTAGAAATTGTTACTCTAGCATCATGGTAATTTTTCCTTTATTATGTGGTGAGATTGAGTAATAATAAAAAAACACCTTTGCCAAACATGACTTTAGGAAATTTTTAAAAATAAATTTTACAAGTAAAACCATTACACATAAATAACATTTACCTGAATAATTGAGTTTGTCAATCGTTAACGTGGTGAGGATGCCAAAATAGGTGCTGCTATTGTGGAATGTCAAAATCTTCCGATTTTCTGGTTGTGGAAAATAAAAAATTTGTTTTAATTTTGAGTTTAATTTTGTTGATAATATATTGGAAACATTACATTTGTAAAGTTTTTATTATTAATTAAAATTATATTTTTAGTGGGTTATGAAAATATATTTTTCTAAAAACTAACGTTTAGAAATATATTAATAACTTACTAGTAGTTGTTCTGCTGTTATGCTTTAACGAGTGAATTCTGTGCTCTCTCTGAGGAGGTCGCAGTGCAGGTGACAGAGGGTCAGCTTATTACGTCTGCTCTCTCTGCTAGTTGATAATCAACTGAGTGCAAAATGGTGTCTCCCTTGTATTTATAAGTTTTACTCTGTGTCACTATTAATTTTTTAAAAAACTGCGTTCGATGTGTTTTTTTTATTGCTTTGTTTTACTGTGGAAAATGATAATTTAAAAATGCTTTTTAACAAATATTGTTTTGATTCATTTGCTCCGTTTTGGCATCCATTTTGGAACATGTCTTTTGGTATTGTTTGCATAGAAACTGTGGTAGGACAAGTTTTACAAGTGAGATGGGTAAAATGGCGCCTATGTGTATGTGTGTTATGTTACAGTTGGTTTACTTACTTTGCGATCTAATCATGTTAAAAATGTGTTTGTTATGTTATTTATTGTTTCGTTATTTTTTAAAAGCTTAGTAATGTGTGAAAACGGATTTTTTTGGGGAATTTTGAGTATTAATTTTAATACTCGAGTATTAATTTTAATACCCGAGTATTAATTTGGTAATGCGTTTCAGACGATTTACGTACAGTTCTTCTCCACGTTTTAATACACTTCCCCACCCTAAAACCCCTAATTTCCCTGCATCCCGTGCCAGATTTTATTGTACTTTTAATTTAAAAAAAAAAAAAATCGCGTTGTAATGGTATGCGTTGTAATATACTTCGTTGTAACAGCTCTTTTCTGTATTGTAATAGGTTTTGCGTTGTAACAGAATTCGTTGTAAAGTAATGCGTTGTAGTAGTACTAGCGTTGTAAAAAATGCGATGTAAAGGTATGCGTTGTAATAGCATGCGTTGTAACGTCATACATCCCTCATTCCTTTCAGCCCACCCTGCCCCAATACACTAAAGGCTGTCTGGGGAGGTGCTAGCACCTCCCCAAGCAGGAAACCTATTGTCCAGGCCTCCCTGGCTGGGATCACTCCCAGCTGCAGGAGGTCAGACTTGTGTCGTGGCAGCAGCATCCATTTTGTGATGCTGAGGCTTTGGTCAGAGGCTAACAGTTGAAGTATGATTTTAACATGTCTTTCCCTCTAGAAGGGGGGAATAATATTCTCATGTCCAGAAATGGCATGGGGGTATTATTCCCTAGTGTTAGACACCTTACACAACATGTTTTGATAAAGCCAAACCATAGTTACCATAACCGTCTAAGATTATAAGGCACTTTAAGAGTATATGGTAGGCTATATCATAGAACAGCTATAAGGACAAGGTTCCGAAAGCTGCAGACAGGCTCAGCTCATGCTAGAGCACCATCTCACATGTTACCAAGCACTCTGCCTCCAGGATTGTCAAGGCCTGCCATAGGAGTGACTGATAGGTACACATGTGTCTATATGTAAGTTAGGTATAGGAATACTACACCTAAGCAAGGGGTGATTACACGACCTTGCCCCAGCTGAGTGATCAGCCAGTTGTGTCAAAATGGAAGGCCAGGCCAGGGGTGGCATAATACATGCTGCAGCCCCTGGTAGGCCTAGGGTACACCTATGCCCTGGGTACCTAGGGTACACTGTACAGGGGCCAATAAGGTGATCCTATCCAAATGGGTTATGCACCTAAAGTACATAGTATTAATTTAGAGAGAGAACAGCAGGGCTGTGGGTCTGATTAGCAGGCCCACAGCCACATCTAAGTCGAAAACCAGTAAAGCAAAAGCAAAAAGTGGGGGTGAACATAGAAAGCAGACCCTACTCTCCTACAGGGATCAAGAAGGAAGGTACCTGCAAGCAGAAGGGACAGAGTCTAGGTCACCAGCCAGGAGCCGGGACGGAACCAGGAAGGAACTAGGCGATGTCGTGAAGATGCAGGTGAAGAGGTGAAGCTTGTCGCAGCAGCCACGGGTACCAGGAGACGTCGAGGACGACCAGGACCAGGAGGTGAGCTGTCCCACGAAGGCTCTTGCTGTCGGCGGCGTCGAAGTCGAGTCAGGACCCAACAAGCCTTAGCAAGCGGAACCCACGCAGGATGGAGGACTTGCTTCTGGTGCAGACCAGGAAGGTCTGGGGTGCTTCTCTTTCACAGAGGAGCGGGAGCCAGTCTGGAGGAGCCGGACCAGCGAGTTGAAAGTAAAGGTTCGTCGTCGCAGAGGCTACTAGCCAACGGGCCAGCAACCGGACAACACGTCGAGCAACACAGGTGCAGAAGGGCCCCACGCAGAACACGTGAAGTGTGGGGAGCTGATCTTCTTTGCAGATGGTGCTCGGGAGTGGGGCTTCTCAATTCCCCAAGCACAGCCTCGAGGAAGCCTACGAAGTCGCGCTAGTCAGTTACTAGCCACTTTTCCCGAGTCGCCGGTCCCACGTCCCTCGTCGCCTCCACGGGTCTCAGCTTCGCTGGAGATGTGGATCTGGTTCAGAGGTGTCTGGAAGTCTCGGCGCTGGTCAGTCTCTACAGTCGTCCCTCGTAGGATTCAGTCGCAAAGCAAGCAGCGGTCGCTGGATGGTGCCTGGTTGCCCAGGGTGGTCACTCCTTGGCCACAAGGGAGATTTCTTCAGTCTTCTTCCTGAGGTCGAATGTCGAAGGTCCAGAGTTTCTGTTCAAGTTGCAGATTCAGGTTAATCTCATTTAGCAGGGCCCAACTAGCTACTAATATACTGGGCTAGTGGGCTGGGCTACCTGCAAGGTCCCTCCTATGGGTGGGACCAGGAAGGGGAGTGGCTACACCTCCTTTACTTTGTCCAGTTTCGCGCCAGAGCTGGGGCTGGAGTGCCCCAGCACCGGTTTGAACTGGACTATGCATGGAGCACCTTGTGTGCCCCAGGCATGTCTCATTCCTTTCAGCCCTCCCTGCCCCAATACACTAAAGTCTGTCTGGGGAGGTGCTAGCACCTCCCCAAGCAGGAAACCTATTGTCCAGGCCTCCCTGGCTGGGAGGGCTCCCAGCAGCAGGAGGTCAGACTCGTGTCTGTGGCAGCAGCATCCATTTTGTGATGCTGAGGCTTTGGTGAGAGTTAAACAGCAAAGTAGGATTTTAACATGTCTCTCCCTCTAGAAGGGAGGAATAATATCCTCATCACCAGAAATGGTATGGGGGTATTATTCCAAAGTGTTAGACACCTTACACGACATGTTTTGATAAAGCCAAACCATAGTTACCATAACCGTTTAAGATTATAAGGTACTTTAAGAGTATATGGTAGGCTATATCATAGAACAGCTATAAGGACATGGTTCCGAAAGCTGCAGACAGGTTCAGCTCATGCTAGAGCACCATCTCACATGTTACCAAGCACTCTGCCTCCAGGATTGTTAAGACCTGCAATAGGAGTGGCTGATAGGTACACATGTGTCTATATATAAGGTAGGTATAGGAATACTACACCTAAGCAAGGGGTGATTACACGACCTTGCCCCAGCTGAGTGATCAGCCAGTTGTGTCTGATTGGAAGGCCAGACCAGGGGTGGCATAATACATGCTGCAGCCCCTGGGAGGCCTAGGGTACACCTATGCCCTGGGTACCTAGGGTACACTGTACAGGGTCCAATAAGGTGATCCTTACCAATTGGGTATGTACCTAGGGTACATGGAGTCCATTTTAAAGAGAGAGCAGACAGCCTGAGACCCTGAATGGCAGGATCTCAGGCCAACTAAGTCGAAAAACCAGCTAGACACTAGGCAAAAAGTTGGGGGTAACCATAGTCAGATATCCACCTTCCTACACTTCACCCCTATATCACTCATACCCAAAGCCTCAAAAACTTTTCGGAGATCCTTGCCCCACCCAATATTATGGGATCCAGCCATGGACAAAACATCCAGGAAACCCGCTGCATACTGAGCTAATGCCGGGGTTGACCACAGTCTACGCCAATATAAAATTGGACGCAGTCTAGCTACATCTGCAATAGAACTCTTCCCCAGATCATACCTAAGGGGAACTAGGGGCGTGCTCTGAGGGAGTGATGTGATGCCTCGAAAGAACTTGTTCTCTGAGATGGTTAAAGAGTACAAGTTCTCGAAGCCCCACAATTCAGCTCCATACAGTGCTGCACTAACAGCTTTAGCACTATAAACCTGGAGCACAGGTTTGATTGGTTTCGTTAAAGATTTCTTAAATTCACCACTTATTGCTCCAGTGAGCTGTCTGTTTTAAAGCTGCCAATTCTTTCTGATGCGTCCACTTAAGATTATTTTGGATATTAACCCCTAAATAAGTAAAAGCCTGTACTTGTTCTAAGGATTGGTTAAACAATAAAAACTTATTTTTAAAATGTTTATGGGGGTTAAAAGCCATGAACTTGGTATTCTTTACGTTTACTTCAAGTCCACGTTCCACACAAAAGTTCTCAAAAATACCTAATGCCCGCTGTAGACGGCTAGGAGACTTAGCAATTAAAAGCGTGTCATCCGCGAACATTAGGATCGGGATTTTCACACCTGCAAGGGAAGGGGCATCAGTGCTTGCTTCTAGAAGACGATTGGCTATACCATTAATGTATAGGGAAAATAAAGTAGGGGCCATTGCACAACCTTGACGAACCCCCCGTTCTACCGGGAAGGCCTCTGTTGTCTCGCCCTGACCTCCCCACCTAATTATGGCGGTATTATCATCATGAAGCCTCTGTATTAAGGACAACAGCCCTGGATGAAGTCCCAGATCTTTCAGCACCTTCCATAGTTTAAGACGAGGGACTAGATCGAAGGCTGCCCTTAGGTCCACAAAGACCGCATAAAGGCTCCCCTTACCCAGTGTCACGAATTTCCAGTATAGGAGGACAAAACGGAATACCTGGTCAACCGTACTAATATGCTGACGAAACCCGCCTTAAATGGAGACAAAATACTATTTGAGGCTTCCCACAGGTGAACACGATTTAAAATCAACCTGCCTATAATTTTCTGGGTAGCATCAATCAGACTAATGGGCCTATAATTTTCCGGGAGCGACCCCTTTTTGAAGACTGGAATTATCTCCACCAATTTCCACGCGCTAGGAATAGGTGCACCACACGCCAGGGCATTAGCAACCAGTTGAATGTATCTCCCCCATTTGACCTTGTCATTCAAAAGGAGGTCCGCTGGGACCCCATCAGGGCCAGGAGCCTTCCCAGGAGCTACACCGGTAAGGGCCAGCGTCACTTCCGCACTATTAAAATCAGGTTCCAAGATAATCACAGCAGCAGTATCTACACTAGCTGCTATATCCAGGTGAGAAGCATACTGGGGTTTAAAATACTCCACCCACCTCTCTGGGGGAACATTGTTTTGCGGCCGCTCTGACTGGCCACCATAGCCCCACTTCACGATGGCCCAGAACAATTTACTGTTGTTCTTGGTACTCGCTTCTAAAAGATCCAGCCACTTGAGGTCATCCCAATGACGTTTTGCCCTAGCAATGCTACTTTTGTAGTTATTTCTGGTAGCAGGCACAGCACCTACATCACCTTCCTTTAAAGCTTTCCCCAGCAATAGCCTCGACTGTCTACAATCCTCATTGAACCAAGTGACTCGGCTCGAGACCAATTTTGGACCAGATCTCCTTTTCTTTAAAAAAAGAGATCTCAAGAAAGCAAAGAGACTAGTATGAATCGATGTTATATCCCCTATATCGCTATTGGAAGAAAATATCTGTTCCATTTCTTGGATAGAGCTATTAACCTCACTTGCAATACTCTGTAAAGTAAAGGGATTGTCTTGAATACAAGACCACCTCAGACGACGCATATCATTAGATAACACGACATTCGAGGTGGGCAATTCTCCAGCCGCCAGAAGAGCGCAATCCCTTTTCCACCAGTTATGAGCTAGACAAAGGGGATTATGGTCACTTTCAGGTAGGTCAAAAACCTTCATATCAACAAGAGAGTGCCATAAACTCACGGCCGCAAGGATATAATCAATACGGCTCCTACTTTGTCCATTATTAAAAGTATAGGCACCGTTACGGTCACTAGACATCCTACCATTCAGAGCCCTTAGACTCTTCTCCATGCAAAGGGAGTTAATCTGGATTATTATTTCCGTCCACCTATTTATAGGAGGCAATTCTAGTGGGGGGATACCCCAAAGTGCCTCTTCATTCTCATATTCATTCCCCTCAAGAAGTACCAGGGGATCGAAGGTAGCATTGAAATCGCCTACTACTACCACAAGGGTACCAGTTGAGTGGAGATCAAGCAGCCTCATTAACTCATCAAAAACTGGTGATCTTACCCCACCCGAGCCCCTAGCATAAACATTATAAATATCGATTGTGCCCACAGAACCTAATTCTAACCTAAGCAATTGTATATCTCTACTCCCAGTAGGAATGGGTTTACTATTTAAATTTAAATCTTGCCGAAGCCATATCGTTAAAACCCCAGATGGTCGGCCATGCGCCCCTTTTATTGCCGAAATGTGGTAGTTTAAATAACCTACACAAAATCTTGGTTCCAGCAACCAAGTCTCCTGAAATAAGCATATATCCATATTATTAATAAATGCAACCCATTCAACAATGGGCAATTTAGCATTTAATCCAGCTTTATTCCAAGAAAGTAATGAGCCACCCCCCAAAGATAAAAACTTGTTAATAAGGGTAGTGGCTTGGGGGGCAAGGCTAACAATATTCTTCGGAAGAATAGGGTCCAGACTCTGCTCTGGAACAACGATGTAAGAACAGTTATTAGAACCTGGACCCATAAACGGGATAGAAGTAATACAAAAACCAGTACGGCAGCTATTAGCCCTATGCGGTAGGTTCCCTTCGTCTATTTCCCTTAAAGAAGGACAACAAAAACCTGTGTCCCCCAGGACATCTTGTCAATCAACACTATCCAGTGCAGACCCATCCTATCTGTTGGTACTCTGTTGGTAACACTTAACCCACCCAGAACCATGCAAAATAGATTTTCTTAGCCTGATGGGAGATCCATTAGGGGGACATGTCCTAAACTCCAGGGTAAAAAGATTCTCCACAAGTTCGCTAGTTCATAGACTTAGTTCAATACAATCGGTTGGGGACAATGGAGAAATCAATCTAGTAGCTTTAATAATGTCATCTCTAATAACAGAGCGACAACCTCTGACATATCTCAACCAGTGGATAGCCTTATTTTTCAGTGAATCACAATTCTCATAGCCCTGACTATTACACAATTTCGGAACATTAGTCATGAAAAAAAGTTTGTTAGTGCAACTGTTATCTATATTCGTATATTGCTCCGCACGTAGCCCCCTTCCTGCTAGGAGTCTCTGAGTGTTAGTGGCAGGAATCCCTCTCTCACCTTCGTTCCTCTTACAATTCAAATTAGACTGTGAAGCAGCAACGGGAGTACCCCCAGAGCGACGTGAGGAGCAAAAATTCCCCGCCCTTACTACATCGCTATATGTTACCTCCTTGTTAGCTTGGGCACCTGATTTTAACAGCCCCAAAGAGTTAACCTGGGAGTGTAACCTAGCATCCACAGGTAATGTGGATGCTTTCTTGGGAATACAAGAGAGAGGTTGTTGATCTAATGTGCAGTTACCAACAGCAACAGTCAAGGTGTTAATCACAACTTTCAGGGCACTAACTTCCTCCTGTAATGAACGGATTAACTTAAAAAGAGCTTGAAGGGGATCTTCATGGGTCCTGACAGTACTACATAGGGGAGTTATGGGTAAAGATGGTAAGGGGTCAATAATTTCTACACTATTCTCCCTCGACTCATTCATCAATGGGGCAAATCTATTAGAACATTGAACAGCAGGCACAACATCCACAGAGTGGATAGAGACGTCAGAAAACAAATCAACCCCTCCACCCTGGGCAACTCCCACCTCGACACTCCCCTGTCCCCTAGATGTTTTTTTAGCTTTAGTACGAAACATAGCTGGGATATTAGGGGATGAACTGGGAATAGTATACACCAGGGCATCAACAGGCACCCCAGAGGAAGCACCAGCTACTCCCTCATCAGACTCCAAAATAGCTTCACACTCCCCAACCAGCAGATTAAGACGGTCCAATGTCCCCACTGGGTCGGGCACTTTAGCAGTCCTCCGAACTCTCTTTTTCCTACGCTGTTTTAATGCAGTGCTACCTTCACCACCGACTCCTTGACTATCTATAAACTTGCATTTAACCATGGTAAAAGGAAAAGGACTCGGTGGGAGGCACAAGGGGAAATGTAAACAAGAACCCGTACAACCGGATATGATGGCACCAATAGAACTCACAGTTAGGTCAACAGGCCAGGCAAGGGGAGTAGCCCAGCCCGGCCTCCTACGGCCCCCGATGGCCACAGACGGCCCGCCCTTTGTCCGGGCTTCGTCCGGCGCGCCCGCTCGCGTCCCGCGTAGCTGAGCGCGATACGTAATAAATAGTGTTATGGGCGGAGTTCTACACTGGAACCAGGTGAGGCAGCCCCTCGGTCCTCTGGGATATTGAGTCCAGCACTGTCCAGCACCTTCTCTGCAACGCGTTTCCCACGAAGCGGGAAGCGCTAGGTTTCTTTAAAGGCGCTATGGGCGG
Source organism: Triturus cristatus (assembly GCF_964204655.1). Taxonomy (NCBI): domain Eukaryota; kingdom Metazoa; phylum Chordata; class Amphibia; order Caudata; family Salamandridae; genus Triturus; species Triturus cristatus. The sequence goes on along the minus strand of NC_140580.1, from coordinate 250,838,713 downwards.
AGTTCTACACTGGAACCAGGTGAGGCAGCCCCTCGGTCCTCTGGGATATTGAGTCCAGCACTGTCCAGCACCTTCTCTGCAACGAGTTTCCCGCGAAGCGGGAAGCGCTAGGTTTCTTTAAAGGCGCTATGGGCGGATTTCTACACTGGAACCAGGTGAGGCAGCACCTCGGTCCTCTGGGATATTGAGTTCAGCACTGTCCAGCACCTTCTCTGCGACGCGTTTCCCGCGAAGCGGGAAGCGCTAGGTTTCTTTAAAGGCGCTATGGGCGGAGTTCTACACTGGAACCAGGTGAGGCAGCCCCTCGGTCCTCTGGGATATTGAGTCCAGCACTGTCCAGCACCTTCTCTACGACGCGTTTCCCACGAAGCAAGAAGCGCTAGGTTTCTTTAAAGGCGCTATGGGCGGAGTTCTACACTGGAACCAGGTGAGGCAGCACCTCGGTCCTCTGGGATATTGAGTCCAGCACTGTCCAGCACCTTCTCTGCGACGCGTTTCCCGCGAAGCGTGAAGCGCTAGGTTTCTTTAAAGGCGCTATGGGCGGAGTTCTACACTGGAACCAGGTGAGGCAGCCCCTCGGTCCTCTGGGATATTGAGTCCAGCACTGTCCAGCACCTTCTCTGCGACGCGTTTCCCGCAAAGCAAGAGGCGCTAGGTTTCTTTAAAGGCGCTATGGGCAGAGTTCTACACTGGAACCAGGTGAGGCAGCCCCTCGGTCCTCTGGGATATTGAGTCCAGCACTGTCCAGCACCTTCTCTGCGACGCTCAGAAGCTCCTAATAAATCCTCCCATGCTTCCTTCTTTATTTTAGCCCTCCTATTCTTAATTGCCAATTTATAAGATTTCCGAAGCTCCCTGATCTGTTTCTTGTCTTTAACATGCCCATTCAGTGCCAGTTTAAGTTTAGAGTGTGCCTTAGTACACTCTTGATCAAACCAGCCCTTCTTATTACTATTATTGTGTTTTTTCGAACTGACCACAAACTTTCCTTAATACATGTTATAATAATACTAAAATTATTAAATAATTCGGGGTCCTTGGACGCCATGTCCAGGCAAGTATTAAAACATGTATTACAGCAGGCCTCAATTAGATTACAAAGAAAGTCGGCAGGTACAATTTTAGACCACTTTAGGGCATATCCATTCTGTCTAGAGATAGTAATATCTCTAGATTGCAACCTGGGAATGCTATCGGAGGTGGCACGAGGGTCGATAATTTCCACCCTAATGGGGAAATGGTCACTAAGGGATATTTCTAGTACATTATATTTCCCAACACTTCCCCTAAAACACGAGGAAATCAGGACATAGTCAATTACAGAAGAAAGTCCCCTGCCACAAAAGGTAGCAGAGAACGGAACCTCTGGTTGACATAATGTATTTGCAAACCCTATATCGTTCATAAAGAGGATCTCATTCAAGGCGTCGCCCTTTCCATTGTGTTCAAAGTGTGTAGAAATGGACTCCCTATCCAAGGTCAAGCCACAATTTCCTTTACCAGCTCTATTACAAATTGCACAGTTGAAATCCCCCCCCCCCCATATGGCAACAAACTCCTTTCCTTCGTTACAGAGTATAGAGTTAATTTCGGAGTTTAGCTTTTTAAATACTAGGGCTAAGTCAGCCGAGGGAACATTATTGTATAGGTTAATAACCAAAATGCAAAGATTTTTGTTCATGTGTAGACCGACGATATGGTAATAGGTGGTATTATTAAAAACCTCAATACTTTTACATATAAAACAATTAGAAACATATGTGCAGAGCCCACCCTTGGCTCTGCCATGTAATGAACCTATTGCCGGTGTAAAAACTGTTCTAAAACCATTCAAGTGAGACACATCTTTCGCTCACGTTTCTTGTAGGCATATGACATCGTGACCTTCAATTAAATTGAGCCAGAGCGGATTATCCAACTTGGCCCTAAGTCCGGCAATATTCCAAAAAGTGATAGTCCAATTTGCCTTAGTCCTATCACGTGTGGCATGTCTTGAATTAATGATCTTAGCTATGTTATTATCTATTTTTCCTTTTCTCTTTTGTTGGGCACCCATTTGTACAACGTCCGACCTTTCAATAGGTTTAAGTTAATTTTCGGCCGGGATCTGTACAACTCCATCTTGAAAAACCCCCTTTCCCCGACTGTCCTTTACTAAAGCGGGGTTGGTATTTACTACACAAATATCAAATACTTGTTCCCGCGCTGGTCAGTCCACCCCCCCCAAGCCTGATAAAGAATCAAATCTATTATGGGTTGAAACATTAAATAGATTCCCTATCTGTCGGTGATAATGGGGGTTATACGGCATGAGGCCACCATACGTCGTGGGCGCCCTATAAACATTATATCGGTTTCCAGTATATGGGTGCCTTTCTTCATATCGTTTTTTGTGTGGTCTCTGACTATCAGCAGCAACGAAAGGGGCCGGTGGATAAAAATAACTTAAGTCCAAAGAAAATATTCCACTAAAGGTTTCATGAATTGGAAATCCACTAATAAATTGCACAACTCTTGGGTCTCGAAAATTTACAATAATACAGTCACCACTAATTTCTTTAACTGTAGGTCCCAGCCAATTCACTCTACGGACGTTAATGATTTCCCCACACAGGTCAGGTCTAAGAGGTCTATTTTTTCCTAGCCAATGCATGACCTTATTCTTTACTTCATGCGGGGTTTCATCCCTGTTGTTTTTCCACTCCGGAACCCCAGCGAGTACAATTACATAAGGATAGGAATCCGGGGGGAGATCAACTCTCTTTCTTTGTCCTTTACTTTTAGTATCCACTATTTTATCTGATTCAAATGACATGTTATTATCTGAGGCCTTGGTTGTACATGTTTTAAGTCTATCTGTTTTAGTTTCTTTACTGGCCTTTCCGTTCAGCTTCTGATTCTTAACATCCATCTTTCCACCTTCTTGGTGTGGCGGATTATTACTACCTTGACCCGGTTTGACACTCGCTAATGACTTTTGTATATTTTTGGGTGATGCAAATGAGTTATTTATTATAGGTTTTGTATCCCTAAATTTTTTCAACAGAGGTGAATTATCTCGCGTAATTTTCTCAAAGGTTTCTAGCTGTATGCCTATCCTTCTTGTACGTTCCAGCAATGGAAAAATTAAGGACCTAACTAAATGCTCAATGTTATCCAATGAGCATACGGTGTTTCTACCATTTGTAGGCGGACTTTTCGTTATATCAACAATGGGACTTGTGTGTGTTAAATCTATACTTTCTGCCTGTGTTGAGTTTTTATTCCTATACGTGACCCCCTTATCTTGGCGCATAGGTAGGGCTCTTTTACTCTTCTTATTACGTGCGCCTTTATGCTGCTTTCCATCACGTTTACGTTTTAAATTTGGGACATTGCCCTTTGCTGAGTCTGAGTGAATACGATCTAATAGTGACTCACTACTAGTTGGCAGGAGGCTTTGCTGCCGGCCCGATTCCACGATTGGGTAGGCCATAAAGGAATCTAAACTTGCATCAATGCCACTTATGTCTAGTACGGTTGAAAGTTCATGTTGCTGGCATAATATTTGGGCATTCTGAGTCAATATTGATTCAGGAGATGGTACAGTGGCAATTTTCCCCAGTGATGCTTTCCTCATAAACACAGGATCAAGAGATAATCGTCGTTCAGTTAATGCTATCTCTTTCTCCAAAACAGTGACTGCCTTTGTAAAGAAAGCATCTATAGTACCAATTAATCCAGCTCCAGCACCCGTAGAGTGCGGTTTGGTTTTGAATGCCATATTTAAGATGCCCGTCTCATGTCCCAAAATCCAATAGGTAAATATACAATCACTAACACAGAAATTAAAGATATACAAATAGCAAAATCACAAATGTGGACAAAGCCTAAGAGTCTTACTGCAAAATAAGAACGAACAGGGGGAGGCCCAGTCCAGTCTCCACCGGTCTCTGACGGGCTCTCCATTGGCCCGGGCTTTGCCCGGCGCGCCCCACGCGCGATCCTGCGAGGCGGGGATCGCGAGGTTTATTTAAGGTCCGGTGCGGGAGGGAGGGGCCGCTGGTGGTCACTCTGCCCCTAAGCCTCCTGGAGCCTGTAGTCTTCCGGCAGTTACACAAACACCCACTTGAGTCTTCTCTAGCGCTGCGTGTCCCGTGAAACGGGAGGCGCAAGGTTTATTTAAGGTCCGGTACGGGAGGGAGGGGCCGCTGGTGGTCACTCTGCCCCTAAGCCTCCTGGAGCCTGTAGTCTTCCGGCAGTTACACAAACACCCCCTTGAGTCTTCTCTAGCGCTGCACGTCCCGCGAAGCGGGAGGCGCGAGGTTTATTTAAGGTCCGGTGCGGGAGGGAGGGGCCGCTGGTGGTCACTCTGCCCCTAAGCCTCCTGGAGCCTGTAGTCTTCCGGCAGTTACACAAACACCCCCTTGAGTCTTCTCTAGCGCTGCGCGTCTCATTCAAATAGCCATGCCTTGTTGTTCCGTCTGTAAGCGGGCATGGTGGTGGAGCGTTTGATGTGAACTGTCATCTCGTTCAAGGCTTTGCCAGCTACGTAGGTGAAAGCTCTTCCTCCCGCTCTGGATTTGCGGATCCAGGGAGTCTGCGAGGGCAAGGTTGACGGAGCAGCAGTTCCTCTTGGGGATGTTGTGGTGACTCTCTCGTGGATGTCTTTGTGTCCAATGATGTGGAGTGATTTGTAGGCGTGTGTGAGTAGTTGGACGGTTACTTTATTCTTGACGGTGAGCCAGTGGAGGTTTAGTATGTGTTGGCTAATGTGTTTGTGATGTAGGGTTCTGAGGACGGGTCTTTCAGCATCCTTCTGTATGTTTTCGAGCTTGTGTAGTGACGTTTTGTTGATCCCTGCGTTGAGGGCGTTGCGGTAGTCCAGTCTGCTGGTGATGGTGTGTTGTTGACATTTTTGATGCATTCTGGGGTTACCCATTGAAATGTATTGCGTTGGATCAGTAGGCAGTTGTAGCTGTTGCAGGCAATGGAGTTGATCTGGCAGGTCATGATGATGGCGGAGTCGAGGATGATGCCAAGGTTGCGTGTGTGGTCTGTCACTGAGGGCAGGCTCACAAGGGCAGAGATCCACCAGAGGTTGTCCCATGTGGATGGCCCGAAGATGAGTAAGTCATTCTTCTCTGAGTTGAGCTTTAGGCAGATGTTTTTCATCCAATCAGCAAGTTCCGACATTCATTCCTGGGCGCAGGGTTTTGTGACTTCGGCTTTCTTCATGAGGGAGAGGATGAGCTTTGTGTCCTCTGTGTGGGATGATATGCTAAGCCCGTGCTGGCTGGCAATAGCAGTGAGGGTGGCCATGTAGATATTGAGAAGCGTGGGGCTTAGTGACGGTCCCTGGGGTACTCTGCAATTGGTCTCTGTGGGTTCGGAGATGGAGGGGGGGGGTCTGATCCTTTGGGCTATTGCGGAGAGGAAGGAGTGGATCCAGGAGAGGGCGGTTCCTCATATCCCCGGGTCATGGAGTGTGGCATATGGGGTGCGGTGTGAAACGGTGTTGAAGGCTGCGTAGAGGTCTAGTAGGATGTGGGCCGCAATGTGACCCAGGTCAAGTGGCATGCGTATGTCATTCTTGGCAGCAAGGTGTGCGTATTTGGTGCTGTGCTTGCTGCCAAACCCAGACTGGGAGTGGTTCACGATAGAGTTCTCTTCAATGAAGGCAGTAAGCTGGGTGTTTGAGTCTCTCGGTGACTTTGTCCGCCACAGGTCAGATAGTTCGTCTTGTCTGTTGGGTCATACTGCCGATGAGCAGATTTGTTCGACGTAGAGACAGGTCTTGACGGTCTTCATGAAGGTGTTCAGTGATGGTGTGCATGTGAGCTCTGCTGGTGGCTCATTCAAAGTGTTGATGCATGCAGAGATATTTTTTCAGAATTGACCCCCATTTCACACCCAGTTTTCAGATTTGACCCCCATTTCACACCCACTTTTCAGATTTGACCCCCAATTTCACACCCACTTTTCAGCTTAGACCCCCCAGCTCTCCACAACCTGGGCCCCAGGTACCTCAACAACCGCCTGACCTTCTACACTCCCACCCGCCAGCTACGATCGACTAGCCACGCCCTCGCCGCCGTTCCACGCATCAGAAGAGCCACCATGGGGGGTTTATCCTTCTCCTACCTGGCAGCCAAGACTTGGAACTCCCTCCCCGTCCACCTCCGTCTGACCCAGGATCACCTCTCCTTCAGGAAACAACTCAAGACCTGGCTGTTCGAGCAGTAGCAGACCCCCCTTCCCCAAGCGCCTTGAGACCCTCCGGGTGAGTAGCGCGCTATACAAATATATTGATTGATTGATTGTACCCTTGCAGGATACATCCTCCCCTCTCCAACATCAATGGCAGGTAAAATTGGATCATCCAAAGGAAGCCCCCCAATGCCCCCTCAGTCATCCTTCCTGACCTGCCCACAGCCGGCATCTCCTTGCACCCCAGTAACCACTCAAGCCTAACAAATAATAACCCTCTAAAAAACCTGAAATTAAATACCCTTACACAAACACAACAAGACTGAGGACAGTAGACAGTTAAAAAATTTAAAACAATACAAACTGATTTAACAGACACTTATGACAGGACACAGCAACACTCTCTAAATCTCAGGCCAACACCACAAACCACCAGACACCTCCTTCACTCAGAACAATCACCAGCAATGTGTTCGAAAGTGAAGACCACTTCCCTGTGAGACAGGAAGCATGCATACATTACTTCCTGTGTGTTTGCGGCCCGTTTTTTGGAATGCGATATAAATCTGCACGTAAATAGGCCGTAAATGTCCTTAGTCTGATACTTTGATGTGTATGCGGCCCGTTTTGTTGAATGCGATAAAAATCTGCACGCAAATAGGCGGCAAATGTCCCAGTGCTGATACAGTATTGTACAGCGATGTTTTTTCCATAGCACGGATGAGAAAAACATCGCGTGGGCGTGAAGATTTTACGCAAAGACAAATTTCATACACAGATGGACAGTCAGAGCAAATTTCAAATCAAAGCACAATAATACAATGAAAGGATTGTTTTGCACAATGAAGACAGCCTACATTTTATATTTCATGACAGTTGACAGCCTAAATTGTATGTGACATGAATCCTCATGATGATTAATATAGCCACAGAAACTTTTAATATTACTCAGCCATTTCATTCGATGAGCACCCTCCAATTTTAAAGCGTCCCTCAGTATGAGCCGATTCAAATGGCACTCGTTTGTAATCCATACCCTGTGCCACAAAAGAACCGGCTGGATTCTAATAATGTCCTCAATATATAACATGCCAAGTTCAGCGTGGATGTTATAGGTGGATGTGCTCACTGGCGTAGTTAGGAGAAATCTCAGAAAGCTATTCTCTGTCAACTGTAAACTAGTTACATTTGAGAGGCCCCAAATTCCCGCGCCATAAGTTGCTACTGCCACACAACTAGATTTGTAAATGCACAATAGCTCATTGACTGGTTTCTTACCCATCTTTTTACTAAAAAGTTTGAGGGCCATTATGGACTTAGTGAACAACATATTTCTCCCCTTAACTGCAGAATTCCACTGGCTTGTACAGTCAAACAGAATTCCTAAATAAGGGAAGGTAAAGATGTAATCTAATGGCTTAGAATCTAAGAACATGACTTTTTTTCTCTGTTTTGTTTTGGTGCCACAATTCATAGCAAAGGTTTTAGTGCAATTCACCTTCAGATCCAAACCGGTCATGAAGGTAGAAAAAGAAGTGATCATGGTTTGCATTGCAACGGGGGTCCTTGCCATCAAAACGGCATCATCGGCATAAATTAGTGCCGGAATATGACGTTTTGATGCCGTGGGCATATCTACACAATCCCTCAGCAGAATATCTTCTAACTCATTAATGTAAATTAAAAAGAGAAACGGGGCAAGGACACAACCTTGTCTTACTCCCCTCGCAATGTTAAACATTCTAGTACACTCTCCATTTAAACCATATCTAATTGTTGCCCTAGCCCCATTATACAGATCCCTTAAGAAACAGATAATATTATCCTCTACTCCCAATCGTGTTAAAATTAACCATAATTTGCTGTGATTAACACAGTCAAAGGCGGAAGTTAAATCCACAAAGGTTAAACATAATCTCCCACCCTTAGCCTTGGTATACTTTTCCAAAAAAATAAATAGGTTGAGACCTTGATCTACTGTCCCTACCCCTCCTCTAAAACCATATTACAGGTCACTAATGATCTTATGCTCATCTGCCCATGACTGCAGCCTATCTAGGATAACCCTACCCACGATTTTAACAGTTGAATTGAGTAGGGATATAGGGCGATAGCACTTACAGCTTGCCCTGTCGCCCTTTTTAAAATTAGGTACTATAATTGATTCGTACCAAGTATTAGGGAGGCCAAGCATACAGGCAGCATTCCGGAATCTAGTTAGTAGAGGAGCCCATAATATTAAGTTATTTTTTAAAACATCTACCGGTACACTATCTGGGCCCGGTGCCTTGCCCCCCTGGCTCGAACTGATGGCCTTCAACACCTCACTCAATGTAAAAGAGAGGTTCAAGCTCTTAAAATTTGTAGATGCTTTGGGCCTATCCTGCTTAGTCAATTCCCACAGAGGGTCAGCAGGACTATAAAGGGACTCAAAATAGCTCACCCATTCATCCTCAGCAATTGCAATCTCAACCCGCGCCTTAGTATCGTCCTTAAAGTTTGGTGCGTTAACTGCCCTCCAAAAAGCTGTCATATCCAATCCAATCCAAAGAAAGCTTTATTCGACAATTGTCATAAAAGCGATACAAAACAAGTACAAAATCTATAGCAGCAATACAACATATATACAATTCATAATTACATAAAGGATCTTTAGAAAATTACTTACTTAAAAATAAAATTAAAAACCAGGCTTTAAAATTTGTGCAAGGATTAAAAAAAAAGAAAAACATATTTCAAACATACTCGAGGTTAAATACAGATACGCATCCAGGAACAGCTATACGCATACAGGAACAGCTAGGACATCACTCTCGAATGCTGCGATTTCTTATAATCCACACCCATCCTAGAAATGTTGCCACAGCCACAACAATAACCGGTGCTGTACTAGTACATAGGATCCTTCTTGCCTCACCACTTTGCCTAGTGCCCAATAGTTTACAAATTGGTCTCAACCACACCCGCCTTGGAGATAAATAGGCAGGACATACAAAAAGCATGTTTATTGTTTCTTCGTGATACTTACAGAATGGGCATAAGTTATTAACATTACTAGACCACCGGGCAGTGAATGAGTTCAGGGGCAATGAAACCACCCGTAACTGAAAGTACAACTTCCTATCTAATACTTTAATAACGAGGTCCCAAAAGGACTCCAACCTTGGGACAGATTTTATATTAAAAAAAACATCAGTTAAAGAAGGGGTGTTACAATCAGTCTTTATCTTTGTATTAATCAACTCCCAGTATTTTTCTTTCAACAGGTTTTTTGGTGGAAAAGAAACACCCAAGGGCTTCATGTGAGAAGTTGGCCTGATATATGATGTCACTAATTCTAGTGTACACCCTGTATCAGTCCAAACAACCCTTATGGTGATTGGTTGTAAAGTCAACCTTATAGACCAGCTATCCTAGTGGTAGCATGGACAAGAGCAGTCTTAGGCTAAACTCTGAATGGCATGTGAAGCCAGCTGTTATACCATATGTAATCCCTTGAATACCAAATGAAAGGACACCACAACAGATATATATAAAAATAGAATGTATTTATTCTAGTCAAACCCTCAGCACTCTTTATGAGATTCGAGGTAAGTACAACACAGTCTTATTTAAGCATACATTAAGTCACACAGGTAAGTAATACAGTTAGGCCCTAGGGGCCACGCAAACCATATACTAAGTAAGTGGTATAAGGACCACTGTCACGAACACAGGATAGGCCTAGGCCTAGGGAATCGCTGGGGCTACACTATAATACCAACAGTTAGGAAGTGGGAGGCCCACGGGATTCAGGTGCAGAGTGGAAACACTCACGCGTAATGCATAAAAGTCGATAGAATCACTAGCAGTTAGAAATAAGCAGTTTTAGGACACTTCTGGTATAGCTAGAAAGTCGAGACTCGGAAACTAGACCCTAGGATAGTCAATACCCTTGTGAGCACCGAAGTACCCAAGTTACCTAGCCCACGGGCTGCGGGTGCATAGGTGTGAACTTGCGTCGGGTTTCGTCGTGGACTTCTATGGATGCCTGAAGGAAAGTTGCTGACAGGCAGTCAGTGAAGAGTGTCGGGTGGATCCCAAGGTGGAGATCAAGAAGGAAGGTACCTGCAAGCAGAAGGGACAGAGTCTAGGTCACCAGCCAGGAGCCGGGACGGAACCAGGAAGGAACCAGGCGATGTCGTGAAGATGCAGGTGAAGAGGTGAAGCTTGTCGCAGCAGCCACGGGTACCAGGAGACGTCGAGGATGACCAGGACCAGGAGGTGAGCTGTCCCACGAAGGCTCTTGCTGTCGGCGGCGTCGAAGTCGAGTCAGGATCCAACAAACTTTGGCAAGCGGAACCCACGCAGGATGGAGGACTTGCTTCTGGTGCAGACCAGGAAGGTCTGGGGTGCTTCTCTTTCACAGAGGAGCGGGTGCCAGTCTGGAGGAGCCGGACCAGCGAGTTGAAAGTAAAGGTTCGTCGTCGCAGAGGCTACTAGCCAACGGGCCAGCAACCAGACAACACGTCAAGCAACACAGGTGCAGAAGGGCCCCACGCAGAACACGTGAAGTGTGGGGAGCTGATCTTCTTTGCAGATGGTGCTCGGGAGTGGAGCTTCTCAATTCCCCAAGCACAGCCTCGAGGAAGCCTCAGAAGTCATGCTAGTCAGTTACTAGCCACTTTTCCCGAGTCGCCGGTCCCACGTTCCTCGACGCCTCCACGGGTCCCAGCTTCGCTGGAGATGTGGATCTGGTTCAGAGGTGTCTGGAAGTCTCAGCGCTGGTCAGTCTCTACAGTCGTCCCTCGTAGGATTCAGTCGCAAAGCAAGCAGCGGTCGCTGCGTGGTGCCTGGTTGCCCAGGGTGGTCACTCCTTGGCCACAAGGGAGATTTCTTCAGTCTTCTTCCTGAGGTCGAATGTCGAAGGTCCAGAGTTTCTGTTCAAGTTGCAGATTCAGGTTAATCTCATTTAGCAGGGCCCAACTAGCTACTAATATACTGGGCTAGTGGGCTGGGCTACCTGCAAGGTCACTCCTATGGGTGGGACCAGGAAGGGGAGTGGCTACACCCCCTTTCCTTTGTCCAGTTTCGCGCCAGAGCTGGGGCTGGAGTGTCCCAGCACCGGTTTGAACTGGACTATGCATGGAGCACCTTGTGTGCCCCAGGCATGTCTCATTCCTTTCAGCCCTCCCTGCCCCAATACACTAAAGTCTGTCTGGGGAGGTGCTAGCACCTCCCCAAGCAGGAAACCTATTGTCCAGGCCTCCCTGGCTGGGAGGGCTCCCAGCAGCAGGAGGTCAGACTCGTGTCTGTGGCAGCAGCATCCATTTTGTGATGCTGAGGCTTTGGTGAGAGTTAAACAGCAAAGTAGGATTTTAACATGTCTCTCCCTCTAGAAGGGAGGAATAATATCCTCATCACCAGAAATGGTATGGGGGTATTATTCCAAAGTGTTAGACACCTTACACGACATGTATGATAAAGCCAAACCATAGTTACCATAACCGTTTAAGATTATAAGGTACTTTAAGAGTATATGGTAGGCTATATCATAGAACAGCTATAAGGACATGGTTCCGAAAGCAGCAGACAGGCTCAGCTCATGCTAGAGAACCATCTCACATGTTACCAAGCACTCTGCCTCCAGGATTGTTAAGGCCTGCCATAGAAGTGGCTGATAGGTACACATGTGTCTATATATAATGTAGGTATAGGAATACTACACCTAAGCAAGGGGTGATTACACGACCTTGCCCCAGCTGAGTGATCAGCCAGTTGTGTCTGATTGGAAGGCCAGACCAGGGGTGGCATAATACATGCTGCAGCCCCTGGGAGGCCTAGGGTACACCTATGCCCTGGGTACCTAGGGTACACTGTACAGGGTCCAATAAGGTGATCCTTACCAATTGGGTATGTACCTAGGGTACATGGAGTCCATTTTAAAGAGAGAGCAGACAGCCTGAGACCCTGAATGGCAGGATCTCAGGCCAACTAAGTCGAAAAACCAGCTAGACACTAGGCAAAAAGTTGGGGGTAACCATAGTCCGATATCCACCTTCCTACACAACCCCACCCCCCCAAACGAAAGGAGATAAGGCTGTCCTTGACAAGGTAAGCCTCTATTGCCTAAGTGGCCATATAAGGAAGAACCAGCACTGGCACGGTTACCCCCTGTCTCATGGTCCACTAAGCAATCCCTCACCCTAAAGGTATCATAGGGTCTCCACCATAGGGAATCTCTACCTTTGGTGTGTCTTTGCAAAGTAAAAGGCTGGTGTTGAGATGGAGTACTGAAGTGAGTGTCCTCAAAGTGAGGCCTCAGCTTCCTCCAATCATCCTCCACCAAGGATGCCTTCCTTTCTTTAACTGAGTTGCACTGTGCTCTCAGGGTCAGCCTCTGGCTACCTAAAGCTGGAGGCTGGGTCCCTTTTGTGGGCTTACTGGAGGGACAGGTCAGGTTTGGGGCCCTAAGGTCCCATGTTTGCCTGTGCCCAACAGAATCCCTCTGGGGGAAGTCCCTAACTACCTGTAAAGGGGATCCCTCAGGAATGTTTTTAACCATCACCTAGCTAGGGCTACTAGCCAGGCAATCCTCATTCTTTTGATGGGGGGGGGGTTCTTGTGGACAGGGGCCCTCTTGGGGTCCACTGGCCTCCCTGACCTCTGCAGCCCTGGGCTGACTGAGGCAGGGTAGAGAGAGGCAGGCTACCTGCACCAGACTGGGTCCCACCTTGGAAGGGGCCACTGACATCAGAGGCTCTGCCAGGCCAGGCCTGGCTACCTCTGGGGCAGTTCCTTCACAAGGGGTGAGGTCAGATCCCTGAGGAGGCTGACCTTTTCCTTTTTTTTTAATTTTTTTTATTCTCTTTATTGTTTTACCATTTTAGCACATATAATACATTTTGTTATCTTACATTTCATCCAGTTCATTAAGTTCTTAGGCAGCGACTGTACAATATGATATATAATCCTTAGATACATAACATTGAAGAAGAATGCATTAATACTTCAAATTATCAATAAAACAAATTAGCCACCATTATATTTATAACATATAATATGGTCAATTTCAACTAATAGTGTTGACTATAACCTGTCTTCCACCTAATTAAAGATTCCCATATTTTAAGCCCAAGCAGTCTTTTTCTCTTTCCCTTTCTTTCATATATAGGTTTTTCTAAATTATATGCTGCCAAGAGGTTAGCCAACCATATTTGCCAATCTGGGGGATTCTTATCCAGCCAAGCCCTAGCTATCATAAGTCTATAAATTGCCATAGCCATAAACATAAATTCCCTCTGCGATGTATCAGCATCTGGGTTAATCCCCAATAATATCCACAATGGCGTCAGTGTAATTTGTATGCCTAGAGATCTAATTATAAACGCCTCTATGTCTCTTATTACAGTATACAGTTGGGGACAAGACGCAAAAATATGTACAATATCTGCACCTACCAGGTTGCAACGAGGACACAAAGTTCCTGCAGTACCCCCCCATTTGAGGATCCTGGCAGGCGTAAAATATAAACAGTATAAAGTCTTATAATGTTGCGATTGCAAAGGGGCTGAACAAAGAATTGTGCGACCCAAATCGAGTGAATCCTGAAACCAGTGCTCTACACCATTGAGGGTCACAGCCCACTTCTTACTAAACTTCTCAATGTCATCTGATTTCCTCTTAATAAGACTTGCATATAAACTACTAATTGTGCAGTCCCCCAGCATCTTAATTTTCTCTAATATTTCATTCTCTGCAAATCCTGCTGGTCCCCCTTCTTTGTTCTTCAAAAAACTTCTTACTTGGAGATATTTAAAAAAGTCTTGTCTATCAATACCAAACTTCTTTAATAGATCTGTAAACTGCAACACACCGTCAGAATCAAAAATATCTCCTATCTGAGTAATTCCCTTGTCTGCCCAGCCTGCCATTGTCCTGTCAGCAAATATTGCAGCAGGGAAAGACTTATTCCTATATAACTTAGTATATCTGTTGTATCTTCCCAACCCAGCATTCTTTAGGAAGGCTTTCCAGACTTTAAGAGCCGCACAGACAGTCTTGAACCTCGTTCTTTTGAAATACCCATAGTCGATACAGTTCAAGAAACAATTTTCCAGCTCATCCCCTAGTACAGTGGCATAAATTTTAGTGGAATTTAAGATCGATATTGAATCAGTTCCACTCCCTCCTATCAACCCTTGTATATATTGTAATGTTGCCGCCCAATAATATAACCTAAAGTCCGGTGCACCCCAACCACCCCTTTCCCTAGGGAGAGAAATAAACCTATATGCCCTCCGTGTCTTGCCTTGGGCCCAGATGAATCTATTTAATGTTGCCTCCAGCATATTGAACCACATAATTTCAAATGATAAAGGAATAGTCCTAAAAAAATACAGGAATCTGGGTAAAATTAGCATTTTAATAACGTTCGTGCAGCCAACCAGGGATAGGTGTAGATTGTTCAGCCTCTCCAAATCTTTTTTTACCTTGGTTAAAAGTGGGGTCATGTTTCCCTCTACCAGCTTGTCTAAGTCAGCTGTAATTGTTACCCCGAGGTATACTGCTGAACTAACCACTCTAGAATCATGGCAATCAGAATACCTATTCTCCACTATTTGTGTCTTCGGTCTATTCAATTTATATCCTGATAATTGACCAAACGTTTGAGTCATTGCTTCCACCTCCGTTATAGCCAGCATGGGATTAGATGTCAGAATGGCCACGTCGTCAGCGTATGCCAGGGTTTTAACCTCGACAGTGTTGTACTTCATAGGAGGGATGTTGTGATTAGCTTCTATCCTTCTTAATAGGGGATCTATATATAGAGCAAAGAGAAGGGGGGACAGAGGGCACCCCTGTCTAGTCCCCCTAGTGATCTTAACTGGATGCGAAGCTCCCCTATTGACTCTTACACTAGCTGTCGGATCTTTATATAGCGTATGGATAGCTACCATATATCTCGCCCCTATACCAATCCATTTCAGAACCAACCACAGGTAGCCCCAGGAGACCCGATCGAACGCCTTCTCTGCATCTAAAAAAAGGGCTGCCATTGGATCTCCTAGGGTGTTCGCTGCATAGAACGCTGTAATAACCTGTCTGACATGTAGCGTAGTTCCCTTCCCGGGGATAAAGCCATGCTGTGCGGGGCTTACCATAGTTTCAATAATGCCGGCCAGTCTAGTTGCCAGCGTTTTTGAGTAGATTTTCACGTCCGAGTTCATTAACGTGATTGGCCTATACGAGCCTGGTAGTGACGGGGTCTTACCTTTTTTTAAAATCACAATAATGTCTGCCCCTCCCCATGACTCGGGGATAGCCTCACCTTTCTGAGCTTGCAACATTATATCAATCATATCCTTTCCGAGTACCCTTTGAAAGATTTTATAGAATTCTACTGGGATCTGATCCGGTCCAGCTGCTTTCCCCGAAGGTAACGTAGAGAGGGCTGTCATAATTTCTTCCCCTTGGAATGGGGCATCTAGCATCTCCTTAGCTTCCACTGTTAGTGAAGGGGAAGGAATGTCTCCCAGGTAGCTCTCTATCTCTTTTGTCCGATCTCCCAAATCCGCGGTATACAGATCTGCATAGAATTGCCTGAAAACATCCCTCACTTCCTCGGATTCGGTAACTGTAGTACCTTGACTATTAATGATCTCTTGTACATCTGAAAATGCTAACCTCTGCCTAGTTCGAACAGCTAAAATATGGCCAACTCTCTCACTCAGTTCGTATGCATTTTCTTTTCTAGTGAGAAAATTTTCAGCAGCCTTCCTGGAAATGGATTTGGAGATTTCAGCTCTAAGTACAGTAATTTTAAGCAAGTGCTGCTCTAATGGGCGATGATGTTGTATAGCAAGGGCCAGTGCGTCTTCCTCGTTCCGTAAACTATTTAGGGCTTCTTCAGCCATAAGTCTCTCCTTTTTATTCCTGGCTAAAACGAAGCTCAAGGTTTCGCCCCTAACCCCAGCCTTAAAGGAATCCCAAACCACGCCTGGAGGAGCTGATCCCCTGTTAATATCCCAATAGTTTCTAATCCAGACTTCCATGAACCCTCGGTACACCTCATCTTTTAATAATTTCCTTTCGAACGTCCAGTGGGACAACCTACTTTGTTGCTTCCCTATTCTAATTGTTAAAACTAATGGATTGTGATCGGAAACAGCCCGAGGATATCTATCGATCTGTGAACCCTGCATCAAGGACCTGGAAATTAAAAAATAATCCAGCCTAACCAGAACCTTGTGGGGGGCTGAGTAAAATGTACTGCCGTTTATATATGGATGTAATGCAATCCAGGGGTCATCCAGGGAATTGTGTTGAACCATATCTGTAAGAGCCCTATGTGTCTTCTTCTTCCTCCCATTATATTGTCCACCTGGCTTCAAAAATGAGCTGTTATGATCATGAATATTAAAATCGCCACAGCAAACAATTGGCTCTGGCCACTGTGCCAGCTCTATATCTAAGTATTGGAAGACGTCAGGGTCATCCTCTGTTGAGCCGTAAATGCTGACTATGGTAAACAATACCCCCTTGACAGTTACCTCCATTATGACCCAGCGCCCCCACTGATCTTCCAGTTTCCTCCCCACCGTCCCAACTCCAGTTCTCCCTAATATTGCCACCCCTCTCGTTCTTGTCCCTTGTTTAGTTTTAGCCAAGAGTGAAAAACCGAGCTGCTCGAGAATGTACCCTCTTGATCCTTCTATATGTGTCTCCTGGAGGCACACCAGATCTAAACGGAATGTCTTTAGTAAAGCAGCAACTCTAACTCTTTTATTGGAGTCATTAAGCCCACAGACATTCATTGTAGCAATTCTACAAGTCATTTTTAGGAACAAGTGACCTGACTATGAGTACCTCCGTTGTTTGTAATTCAAAAAGGATAACCATACAGTCATGAACATGCTGCCAGTTGAACAATGAAATTATTTTGCAATACATTATAATGTGCTGAACTAATCCAAGTGTACCAAGTGCTTGACCATTACCACCTGCCTCCCCACCCCCCCTACCCCCCCTCCCACTTCCCGAGCCACCCGTACCACCCAACCTCCCCACCCTACCCTCCCCCCCCCCTAGTACAGGCAAATAGGTCAACAATGACCTATATGTGACTGCATGTGAGCTGTAGTTGTCGCCTCTCTCACCACTAAACTCCCGAATAACTACCTTTGGTAATACTTCTTGTTAGGCCCCACTTCTACCCAGAGCTGGGTCTTTTTCCCTTTCCCTCTACCTTTTTACTTTACTCAGCTGACCCCTTTTGGACTTTTAACTCTTCTAGGAATTGGTTTGCCTTATTTTCCGAAAAAAACATTCTTACGTGGCCTCCTGTAATTACTTTCAGCCTAGCAGGGAAGAGTAGATATGCTTCTGAGCCTAACTTTTGGAATGGAGATATTAATTGCCTTAGCTTCCATCTCCTCTCCACCGTCACGTGACAGAAATCGGGTCTTGCAAAGAATGAGGAACCATTGAAGGATTTTTTTGAGTCTGGTCTGGCCTTATCAATTATCTCCTGTCTCAGCAGATAGTTCCCTATGTACACTAGCATAGCTCTGGGTAGGGTCCCTTGCCCTGTTTTCCTTTGTGTAAGAGGGAACCTGTGCGCCCGCTGTATCTCCAGCTCCCATTGCCAGTGGGCCTCAGGAAAAGCCCCCTTAAGTAGATTAACAACAAACCCTCTCGGGTCCTGCCCCTCCACCCCTTCAGCCAGACCCAAAAGTCTAACATTGTTACGACGTTGTCGATTTTCAAAGTCTTCTAGCTTCCACTGCATATCTTCTACTAGTTTCTCTTGATTAGATTTGGAGGACCGCAGTACAGCCATATCATCTTCTAACTTCCCAGTCCTTTCTTCAACCTGTGCCACTCTGTCTGCGACCTCCTCATACAACTTATTCATTTTTTTGAGGGAAGATTGTATTTTTTTATTGTCTTGTCTAGCCCTCCGGCTCACTGCCCTTGCCTCCCCTTGCAAAGTAAAAGGCTGGTGTTGAGATGGAGTACTGAAGTGAGTGTCCTCAAAGTGAGGCCTCAGCTTCCTCCAATCATCCTCCACCAAGGATGCCTTCCTTTCTTTAACTGAGTTGCACTGTGCTCTCAGGGTCAGCCTCTGGCTACCTAAAGCTGGAGGCTGGGTCCCTTTTGTGGGCTTACTGGAGGGACAGGTCAGGTTTGGGGCCCTAAGGTCCCATGTTTGCCTGTGCCCAACAGAATCCCTCTGGGGGAAGTCCCTAACTACCTGTAAAGGGGATCCCTCAGGAATGTTTTTAACCATCACCTAGCTAGGGCTACTAGCCAGGCAATCCTCATTCTTTTGATGGGGGAGGGGTTCTTGTGGACAGGGGCCCTCTTGGGGTCCACTGGCCTCCCTGACCTCTGCAGCCCTGGGCTGACTGAGGCAGGGTAGAGAGAGGCAGGCTACCTGCACCAGACTGGGTCCCACCTTGGAAGGGGCCACTGACATCAGAGGCTCTGCCAGGCCAGGCCTGGCTACCTCTGGGGCAGTTCCTTCACAAGGGGTGAGGTCAGATCCCTGAGGAGGCTGACCTTTTCCTAATGTCTGGGGAGAGGGAGACTTTTCTTCCTCCCCACTACTCTCTGTTTGTGTGGAGTGATCCATAGTTTCAGGCTTCACTACACCTATGTCAGTCTGAGTATGGGCTGAGACCATTACAGCCTTGCCAAACTTTTCAGGGAGGCACTCAGTTTGGGTTTGAGCTGTGACTGTCACAGCTCTGCCAATCTCTACAGGGAAGTCTGTCTTTGCCTGGGCTGTGGCTACTACTGCCCTTCCAACCTTTTCAGGGTGGAAATCTACTTGGACAGGGGTTGTGGCTGGCACAACCCCACTACCCTTTTGTGAAAGGCCTACCATTTTAGAATGGGTGTCTTGTTCAACTCCAGCCCAAGCTGAGAGTTCTAAGTCATTCCCCAGTAAGCAGTCTACAGGCAAGGTTGGGGACACTGCCACCCTTTTAGGGCCAGTGACACCTCCCCAGCTGAGACATACCTCTGCCATGGGATTACTGTTCTGTTTGCCATCAATGTTAGTTACCTGGTATGAGAAACCAGGCAAAAGCTGCTCAGAGGGAACTAGCCTATGGGCCACCATAGTGATGCTAGCTCCATTGTCTCTGTAGGCCTCAGCTTTTCTACCATTGATGTAGGGCTCCTGTCTGTACCTATCCAAAGAGTTGGGACAGGCAGTGAAGTTGGCAAACCCCATGCCACCATCACAGACAAGAGTAGCTGCTGTAGGGGAATTGGCTAAGCCAGGATCCCCCTGTGTTCCCCAAGAAAACCCAACCAAATTTTTGGGGGCACTCCCACCACCTGGGGGATTACTGCTGACAGTAATAGGTGGTGTGACAGGAGTAATTGGAGGAACAGTTTTGTTTTTAGCCTTTGGGCAACTGCTGTCAGTTTTCCAATGCCCAGGAATTTTACATTCATGGCAGTAAGGCTTTTTAACTGTGGTAGAGGAGGGAGCTGGGGACCCACCACCCTGTGTGGAGTTTTGGGGCCCTGAGGAAGATTTCTCTTTTGTTTTATCCCCATCCTTCTCTTGAGGCTTGGTGGTATCTTTCTTTTAGTCACCACGCTGATTTTTAGGCCTAATCCTGGTCCTGACCCATTTATCTGCCCTCTTTCCCAATTCTTGGGGAGAGGTCAAATCTGAGTCTACCAGGTGTTGATGGAGAAGCTGGTTCTGACAATTACTAAGGATCTGCTCCCTCATAATCAAGTTGTACAATCCTGTATAGTCCTGCACCTTGCTGCCAGTTAACCAACCCTCCAAAGCCTTAGTGGCACAATCCACAAAATAAGACCAGTCCTGTGTCTGTGTCTTCTGGGTGTCTCTGAACAACAACCTATATTGCTCAGTGGTTAAGCCAAACCCATCTATCAGAGCACTCTTCAGGACTTTGTAATTGTTAGCATCCTCATCACTGACTGTGAGAAGCTTGTCTCTACCTTTGTCAGAAAAGGAGAGCCACAAGATAGCTGCCCACTGACACTGGGGTACCTGCTGTACTTTGCAGGCCCTCTCCAAAGCAGTCATCCACTTGTGGATGTCATCCCCATTCTGAAATGGGGGGACTATCTTGCTTAGGTTTCTATGGTCATAAGACCTATCTCTATCTCTAGGAATGTTGCTGCCACCAGTGGGTTCTGACCCACTCAATTTTTGCTCTCTGGCCAGAGCAAGCTTCTCTTTGGCAAGGGCAAGTTCTTCCCTTTCAATCCTCAGTTTGGCTTCCTTCATTCTGGCCTCATGCTCTCTCCTCTGGGGGGAAGTCATCCCCCTGTGGGATGAAGCATTGGAGCTTCTTGAGTGATAGGAGTGGAGAGAGTCCCCTGAGGGAGATCTACCCCTCCTATCTCTCTTTTTAAGATTACTTGGGGGCCTGTAAGGGAAGCTCTCATGCAAGCACCCATGCAAGCTTAAGTTAGCCTGACTAAGTCTTCTGACTGGGGTCTTGCTACCTCCCTCTTCCTCTGAGGTCTCTTCTAACTCATCTGTATCAGTTAAGTCAGGGGTCTCTTCTGTGGAGGGGAGACCTTTATCTACAGCTATGGCACCATACTTGGCAGCTCTTTCAGCATCATAGGCCTCCAGAAGCTCCACTAGCTGTCTAAGGGTAGGTTTGGAACCCTGTTTTAATCTCCTGGAGGTACACAGTTGTCTCATCTCCTGGAAAGTGAATGCATCATATCTAGAGGGAATCTGTCTAGGATTCTCCTCTCCTGAGGGAGTATCAGTGTGATCTCCATTCAGGGACATGATTCTAGTGAGGGTGTGGTGTGTGCACCTACCTACACTAGTTGTATCTACTAAACCTCTCTAGTAGTTGTAGTCAGGGTGTGCTAGGCCCTTCAACCTACAACAACTAAGTCCAGTAGGACTTAAGTATTTATAATCTATGTTATATGTACCTAAACAATATCTTATGTGATCTTTCAATTTAGTATCTCAAGATTACAATGGTATTACAACAGCAAGCTCAGATCCCAACCGCTGCTCACCAATGTGAGAAGTTGGCCTGATATATGATGTCACTAATTCTAGTGTACACCCTGTATCAGTCCAAACAACCCTTATGGTGTTTGGTTGTAAAGTCAACCTTATAGACCAGCTATCCTAGTGGTAGCATGGACAAGAGCAGTCTTAGGCTAAACTCTGAATGGCATGTGAAGCCAGCTGTTATACCATATGTAATCCCTTGAATACCAAATGAAAGGGCACCACAACAGATATATATAAAAATAGAATGTATTTATTCTAGTCAAACCCTCAGCACTCTTTATGAGATTCGAGGTAAGTACAACACAGTCTTATTTAAGCATACATTAAGTCACACAGGTAAGTAATACAGTTAGGCCCTAGGGGCCACGCAAACCATATACTAAGTAAGTGGTATAAGGACCACTGTCATGAACACAGGATAGGCCTAGGCCTAGGGAATCGCTGGGGCTACACTATACTACCAACAGTTAGGAAGTGGGAGGCCCACGGGATTCAGGTGCAGAGTGGAAACACTCACGCGTAATGCGTAAAAGTCGATAGAATCACTAGCAGTTAGAAATAAGCAGTTTTAGGACACTTCTGGTATAGCTAGAAAGTCGAGACTCGGATACTAGACCCTAGGATAGTCAATACCCTTGTGAGCACCGAAGTACCCAAGTTACCTAGCCCACGGGCCGCGGGTGCATAGGTGAGAACTTGCATCGGGTTTCGTCGTGGACTTCTATGGATGCCTGAAGGAAAGTTGCTGACAGGCAGTCAGTGAAGAGTGTCCGGTGGATCCCAAGGTGGGGATTGTGAGAAGTTGGCCTGATGTATGATGTCACTAGTTATAGTGTACACCTTATATCAGTCCAAATACCCTTATGGTGATTGGTTGTAAAGTCAACCTTATAGACCAGCTATCCTAGTGGTAGCATGGACAAGAGCAGTCTTAGGCTAAACTCTGAATGGCATGTGAAGCCAGCTGTGATACCATATATAATCCCTTGAATACCAAATGAAAGGACACCACAACAGATATATATATAAAATAAAGTGTATTTATTCTAAGCAAACCCTCAGCACTCTTTATGAGATTAGAGGTAAGTACAACACAGTCTTATTTATGCATACATTAAGTCACACAGGTAAGTAATACAGTTAGGCCCTACGGGCCACGCAAACCATATACTAAGTAAGTGGTATAAGAACCACTGTCACGGAAATAGAATAGGCCTAGGCCTAGGGAATCGCTGGGGCTACACTACACTAGCGTTAGTTAGGAAGTGGGAGGCCCACGGGATTCGTGTGCAGAGTGGAAACACTCACGCGTAATGCGTAAAAGTCAATAGCAATAGTACAGTTTAGAAAACGGTAGATTTAGGACACTTCCAGAGTAGCTAGGAAGTTGAGACTTGAAAACTAGACACTAGGATAGTCACTATCCTGATGAGCACCGGAGTACCCAAGTTACCTAGCCCACAGGCTGCGGGTGCATAGGGGTGAAGATGCGTCGTTTTCGTCGTCGACTCCTATGGATGCCTGAAGAAAGATGCTGACAGGCAGTCAGTGAAGAGTGTCCGGTGGATCCCAAGGCTGGGATCAAGAAGAGAGGAAACCTGCAAGCAGAAGGGACAGAGTCAAGGTCACTAGCCAGTGACCACGTGGAACCAGGAAGGAACCCGGCGATGTCGTGAAGATTGCAGGTGAAGGTGAAGCTTGTCGCTGCAGCCAGGAGGACCAGGAAGCGTCGAGGACGACCGGGACCAGGAGGCGAGCTGTCCCACGAAGGCTCTTGCTGTCGGCGGCGTCGAAGTTGGACTAGGACTCACCAAGCCTTGGCAAGCAGAACCCACGAAGAACGAAGGACTTGCTTCTGGTGCAGACCAGGAAGGTCTGGGGTGCTTCTTCTTTGCAGAGAAGCGGGAGCCAGTCTGGAGGAGCCAAACCAGCGCAGAAGATTTCAGGGTGCGTCGTCACAGAGGCCACTAGCCAGCGGGCAAGCAACCGGACAGACGCGGCAAGCAGGAAAATGCTGAAGGGCCCCACGCAGGACTCGTGGAGTGTGGGGGGCTGATCTTCGGTGCAGATGGTGCTTGGGGTTGGGGCTTCTCAATCCCCGGTGCACAACTTCGAGGGTACCTCAGAAGCTGCGCTTTAAGTTACTAGCCACTTTTTCCAGGTAGCCGGTCCCACGTCGCTCGTCGCCTCCACGGATCTCAGCTCTGCTGTAGATGTGGATGAGGGTCGGAGAAGTCTGGAAGTCAAGGCTCTGGTCGGGCTCTGCAGTCGGTTCCTTGTAGAACGGTCGCAAAGCAAAGGGTAGTCTCTTGATGGTGCCTGTTTGCACAGGGTAGCCACTCCTTGGCTACAAGGGAGATTCTTCAGTCTTCTTCTTTCGTCGAATGTCGAAGGTCCAGAGTTTCTGTTCAGTTTTGCAGGTTCAGGATAATCTAAAGTCTTGAGGCCCAACTCCCACTCTTATACTAATCTGGGGGGCTGGGATACCTGCTAGGTCACGCCTTATGGGTGGGACCTGGGAGGGGGTGGTTACACCCACTTCCCTTTGTCCAGTTTCGCGCCAGAGCTGGGGCTGGAGTGCCCCAGCGCCGGTTTGAACTGGACAATGCAAGGAACACCTTGTGTGCCCCAGGCATGTCTCATTCCTGGGGAAATACCTTTACAACGCAACTTTTACAACGCTGTGCTATTACAACGCATTTTTTACAACGCAAAATCTTTTACAACGCATGCTTTTACAACGCGTTCCATTATATGGTAAGTACTGTTACAACGCATATACTTTTACAACGCATTATTTGAAAATGCATTTACAACGCATGCATTTACAACGCATGCATTTACAACGCAAGATGTTATATGGTAAGTACTTTTACAACGCATATACTATTACAACGCATTTTTTTTGCAAAATATTTATCTTGTTTATTACTTGGGTAGCAGTAAAATTAATACTAGAGTATTATTATTTTTTTAATATAGCAATTCTAATTAAAAAAAGGTGAGTAGTTAATAAAAATATTAATACTTGAGTATTTTGTGTGGTAGAAATGTTTGGTTGGCAATTCTAATTTAAAAAAGGTGAGTAGTTAATAAAAATATTAATACTTGAGTATTTTGTCTGGTAGAAGTGTTTTGTTGGTTAGCAGTTAAATAAATACTTGAGTATTAAAATATTTTTAAAAAATGCAATATTGTTTTTAAATAAGTGAGTAGTTTATTAAAATATTAATACTTGAGTATTGTGACTAGTAGAAAAGTTTGGTTTGTTTGCTGATAAATTAATACTTTAGAATTTTTAGTTTGGTTTTATCTACTAAAAAATAAGTTTTAAAAAACATTAAAGAGTATATAATATTAAAATTTTAAGAAAAATGTTTGAGTACCTAATTTTAAATACTATAGTATTTTTAACACATATGAAAAGACAAGAGTATTTATATGTTGTAAAGAAAGTGTCCTTTTATATAGAAATGGAATTGAATTTTTGAATTATTTAATATATAAATAAAATAATAATATATTACAAATATTAACACAAACATTTAAAAATATTTACAGTAATAAATATAACAATATAACATTATTAAAATTTTAAAATAAGAAATGATAATTATAACTTACTGTTTTAATTTATTTCCCACGGTTTTCCATTTAAGTCTATGAGCGTGTTTGTCCTTCATTTATTTTGGCAGCCTCAGTATATGCAACCCGCGGAACAAGAAAAGAAGGTACAGAAAGTGAAGTAAGAGGAAGTTTTGAAAGGAAAAGACAATAGAGCCAAGGTAAGGAACATATTTAGTAATTTTACTTTTATTAAATTACAATATTGGAGTTTATAAAACTTAATTAAAAATAATGACAGCAAACAATTATTTATTTTACAATTTTATTTTATTTAAAAAACATGAAAAAAATAAACATATTTTTAAATTAATTTTGCAAAGTAAGTTTCATTTTTATAACAAAATAAAAATATTTTAAAAACATATATTAACATTTATTTACAGTTGAATGTAAAAAAGTAGTCCGCCATAAATAGAGAAGCACGCGATGACGTAAGGACGTGTGCGTCGACGTAATGCGCCATTTTGCAGAGCATCGGAGGAGGAAGCAGCAGGAAGCTGATCTGCGTCCAGGTAGGAAATATTTTCAGTTGATATTATAGATTAAACCTTTTAAAGGGATAGATATATAGTAAGGAAAGAATAAGGGGAGGTTGCTGGAAAACTAATAGATGTTTTAAAAGTTGGAAAACATGTCCACATTAATGTCATTAATACAGGCCTATGTCGGGTTATTAAAAGTAAGTTAGTTATTTTAAAAAAGTATGTAACTCTTTCTAAATTAAAAGTTACGGTTCAGACAGTTGATTTGTTTGTTTTCGAAGAAAAAAATGTACTGTCGATCTTCATTTCTTTGTTCAAAAATTGTGCGTACTTTTATATTTTGAATATCTAACGTTGAAATACAAATGATGATTCAGCTGCAATGTGCATTAAGGAATATGGTTTTATTTGTATTTTATACATCGGATTGAGTTTTGGAAATTGATTTTGACGGAATTTAAATTGGATTTTTTCGGTAATTTGAAAAATGGCGTACCGATAATGATAAATGGTTCAAATACTATGGAACAGTAAATTTGTCATCATTTGTTTATTTTGGATGAAATGAAGATTTGTTTTAAAAAATGGAAAAAACCCGACTTGTTAATTTGTAAAAAATTTTTTAAAAAAAATACTTTATATGCAAATTGAATTATTGTAATTAGTATAATTTTTGGCAAAGCAGGAAAGTAAGCAAATTCATTGTTTTAAAAAGAAAGAATGTTAGAAAGATTTTCCAGGTAGTCTATAGCCACACACAACGAAAACTGTTGTAGAATTGCCAATAGTCTCTCAGACATTTCCCTTGTTTTGACTGTTACTCGTGGGTTTAGACTACCTGCGAGTGTTTGTGCTAATCTCATTTCTTGGAAACTTTGCTCCTTCTTCAAAGTTTCCAAAAATGAGTAGAAGTTAGGATGTGGTTTTCCAATTGTATGATTGAAGGAGTTATGCCACCCCTCAATGGCATTGTTTGTTTTGGCCTCTCCCTCTAAACAACTCGTGTAGCAGTTCCACCACTCCACATGGAATCGTGGCTTCCTCCTGCGACCCGATCTGCTTAGGTGTCCAATCCATGTGTCCTCAAAATAATTTAGAATGGGTGCCAATTTTTCCTCGTTACTCGTATAATAAACAGATTCTATAATTGCAGTGTAGTACTCGTCCACACTATCGGGAGGAACAAAACAAAGTGCAGTTAATTTTTTTAGTTCAAACTGTAATTTGCTATCCCGAGAATATTCTGCAACTAGGGATGTTTTCTGTAGTTTACGCCAAAATGCCTGCGAAAAATGGAAGAAACATCCCTGAATTTGGGTATCCGTGTACGTTTTAGTGATCACATTGATCATGCTCAATTCGAAATCAATAATTATTTTTCGAGGACTTGCAGATGTTTTGCTTTTAATCACTGATAAAAGTTCAGTGTATGTTGCAGAAGTCTTATCAGGTAGCAAACTATACACTAAGGGAATTACACTATTGTTAATTTTCGCATGTATAGTGTAAATTTGAGTGAAAGGATGGGGTGTACTTTTAAACGTCCCATCCATCATCCAAATTTCACTACTTTCTAACTTAGCAAGGTTACGGGGGGTACTAAAAATTAAAATTCTTTTCTGAGGGTTTTCATTGTCATGCAGAAGGAAAGGTTCATCAGAAAAAGAAATAGAAAGATCATGAGGAATTCTAATGTCAGAAAATGTATGTGGTGTAGACAATTGAATATTACTTGCCTGCTTTTGTCTCTGAATAATTCTTCTCAAATTGGGTATTATAGGCATGTTGCTAGCAACATGACTGGGGACATGCTGTGCAACCTCCCTTAAAATGGATCCTGTAGAATCATTGGAGGTGCTTGCAATAGCTTTCATCTCATTAATTGTCTCTCTGATTTCTACATCCATTGCAGAGGCAGAGTGGTTATGTTCTGTGGTTTTCACAACCAAATTATCAACAGTAACCGCTCTGCCACTGCAATGGGTAGTGTAGTATTGCACGCACCTCCAATGATTTCTAGTTAAACTTATTCTTTCCTTACTATATATGTATCCACCATGGTTTAACAAATTTTTGCCCTTCCTGGATTTAATGAAGTTTGCTGCTCCAAGGCTAGACATTTTCTGAAAAAGGAGAAAAGTTAAAAAATTTAGCCTGATATTTTAAAATATATGTATACAAAACATAACATGTACACTATCCAACACTTTCCCTACTGCTGCACCTTCCTGGAGTTAGAATAGTAAATTGATACCCCTACACTATCCAACACTTTCCCTACTGCTGCACCTTCCTGGAGTTAGAATAGTAAATTGATACCCCTACACTATCCAACACTTTCCCTACTGATGCACCTTCCTGGAGTAAGAATAGTAAATTAATACCCCTACACTATCCAATACTTACCCGACTGATGCACCTTCCTGGAGTTAGAATAGTAAATTGATACCCCTACACTATCCAACACTTTCCCTACTGAAGCACCTTCCTGGAGTTAGAATAGTAAATTGATACCCCTACACTATCCCACACTTTCTCTACTGCTGCACCTTCCTGGAGTTAGAATAGAATATTAAGACCCCTACACTATCCAACATTTTCCCTACTGATGCACCTTCCTGGAGTTAGAATAGTAAATTGATACCCCTACACTATCCAACACTTTCCTTACTGATGCACCTTCCTGGAGTGAGAATAGTAAATTGATACCCCTACACTATCCAATACTTTCCCTACTGAAGCACCTTCCAGGAGTTAGAATAGTAAATTGATACCCCTACACTATCCTACACTTTCCCTACTGCTGCACCTTCCTGGAGTTAGAATAGTAAATTGATACCCCTACACTATCCAACACTTTCCCTACTGATGCACCTTCCTGGAGTAAGAATAGTAAATTAATACCCCTACACTATCCAATAATTACCCGACTGATGCACCTTCCTGGAGTTAGAATAGTAAATTGATACCCCTACACTATCCAACACTTTCCCTACTGAAGCACCTTCCTGGAGTTAGAATAGTAAATTGATACCCCTACACTATCCCACACTTTCTCTACTGCTGCACCTTCCTGGAGTTAGAATAGAATATTAAGACCCCTACACTATCCAACATTTTCCCTACTGATGCACCTTCCTGGAGTTAGAATAGTAAATTGATACCCCTACACTATCCAACACTTTCCCTACTGATGCACCTTCCTGGAGTGAGAATAGTAAATTGATACTCCTACACTATCCAATACTTTCCCTACTGAAGCACCTTCCAGGAGTTAGAATAGTAAATTGATACCCCTACACTATCCAACACTTTCCCTACTGCAGTACCTTCCTGGAGTTAGAATAGTAAATTGATACCCCTACACTATCCAACACTTTCCCTACTGATGCACCTTCCTGGAGTTAGAATAGTAAATTGTTACCCCTACACTATCCAACACTTTCAATAATGCTGCACCTTCCTGGAGTTAGAATAGTTAATTGATACCCCTACACTATCCAAGACTTTCCCTACTGATGCACCTTCCTGGAGTTAGAATAGTAAATTGATACCCCTACACTATCCAACACTTTCCCTACTGATGCACCTTCCTGGAGTTAGAATAGTAAATTGATACCCCTACACTATCCAACACTTTCCCTACTGATGCACCTTCCTGGAGTTAGAATAGTAAATTGATACCCCTACACTATCCAACACTTTCTCTACTGCTGCACCTTCCTGGAGTTAGAATAGTAAATTGATACCCCTACACTATCCAACACTTTCCCTACTGCTGCACCTTCCTGGAGTTAGAATAGTTAATTGTTACCCCTACACTATCCAACACTTTTCCTACTGAAGCACCTTCCTGGAGTTAGAATAGAAAATTGATACCCCTACACTATCCAACACTTTCCCTACTGAAGCACCTTCCTGGAGTTAGAATAGTAAATTGATACCCCTACACTATCCAACACTTTCCCTACTGAAGCACCTTCCTGGAGTTAGAATAGTAAATTGATACCCCTACACTATCCAACACTTTCCCTACTGATGCACCTTCCTGGAGTGAGAATAGTAAATTGATAACCCTTCACTATCCAACACTTTCCCTACTGAAGCACCTTCCTGGAGTTAGAATAGTAAATTGATACCCCTACACTATCCAACACTTTCCCTAGTGATGCACCTTCCTGGAGTTAGAATAGTAAATTGATACCCCTACACTATCCAACACTTTCCCTACTGTTGCACCTTCCTGGAGTTAGAATAGTAAATTGATACCCCTACACTATCCAACACTTTCCCTACTGATACACCTTCCTGGAGTTAGAATAGTAAATTGATACCCCTACACTATCCAACACTTTCCCTACTGATGCACCTTCCTGGAGTTAGAATAGTAAATTGATACCCCTACACTATCCAATACTTTCTCTACTGCTGCACCTTCCTGGAGTTAGAATAGTAAATTGATACCCCTACACTATCCAACACTTTCCCTACTGCTGCACCTTCCTGGAGTTAGAATAGTTAATTGTTACCTCTAAAGCATGGTACATTTTAAAATCTGCTGCACCTTACAATGTTGCTTGAAATTACCTTTTTCTTTCGAAATTGCTTTTCTGGCTGACTCTTGTTCAGTGGTATTGGTGTGTAGGCTTGTGTAGACACTTACAAGGTGATTTGTTGTGGAATCGATAAATAAATGTCTGGAAAAGTGAAAAAAGAAAAAAATTTGGAAACAGAACGATGTTGAGAAATGTGTTTTTTTAAAATTTCCTTTAAAAATCGCACATGTGATATAAGTTGCAGCACATAACAATTTCCGTAATGCTAAACCATCCTTTAGACATGAAATATAATTCTGAAATGGGGAAATGTAATCATAACTGCATTGATTTTTTTTGGAAAACTTTAGCAATGCGATAGTTAGTGTAGTATTTTTAAGGTTAAGAATCCGTGCTGAAAATATATACCTTGTTTCGTAGAACTCGCTTTTCTGGATGAGGTGGCTGAAGATGATTTCCTTTGTTGGCTCAAGATTTTAGTTGTGATTTAAAGTTGTTTTCTTTGGGAAAAAAAAAGAGGAAAAAACAATAATTAACGGTGGTTACAAATGTTGAAACTGAGTATCTTTAAAATTATACTGACATACAATATAACTAGTACTACATGACACTGTCCTAATCAATGCACCTTACTGCAGTAGAAATAGAGATATGTATCCCTACACTACACAGAAATATCCCTAATGTTGCTCCTTCCTAGAGTAGAAATAGTATATTGTTTCTCTAAACTATCCATTAGTTTTCAAATTAGGTCCGTTAGAGGAGGAATAATTGCAAAAGGAATGATTAATAATGTATAGTATTAAAAAAATGGAAAAGGTTACATACCTTTTCCAGTGGTTTTTTTGTTATCGTCCCTTTAACCTGATGCTTGTAGGAGGTTGAAATTTTTTGGGGGAAAAGATGTTCACTGGTGGAAAAAAAAAAAAAAAATATTTGTTCCTTTGTCAACGTTGGTTAGAAAAAAAAAAAAAAAAATCACTTTTGTAATATGAAAAAGGAGTATGAGTAACAATTGGTGAGAGTAAACATACTACACATTTGATGCATTTTTCAACTAAAACATAACAGGTAATTTCGAAACTATTACGAAATTAGTAAAATGCAGAACATTCATGGACTTAGAATACAAATATTTGCCCTAGTAATATGAAACGCTTTTGCAGATGTGGTAACTAACTGAAGTCTTATTAGAAATTGTTACTCTAGCATCATGGTAATTTTTCGTTTATTATGTGGTGAGATTGAGTAATAATAAAAAAACACCTTTGCCAAACATGACTTTAGGAAATTTTTAAAAATAAATTTTACAAGTAAAACCATTACACATAAATAACATTTACCTGAATAATTGAGTTTGTCAATCGTTAACGTGGTGAGGATGCCAAAATAGGTGCTGCTATTGTGGAATGTCAAAATCTTCCGATTTTCTGGTTGTGGAAAATAAAAAATTTGTTTTAATTTTGAGTTTAATTTTGTTGATAATATATTGGAAACATTACATTTGTAAAGTTTTTATTATTAATTAAAATTATATTTTTAGTGGGTTATGAAAATATATTTTTCTAAAAACTAACGTTTAGAAATATATTAATAACTTACTAGTAGTTGTTCTGCTGTTATGCTTTAACGAGTGAATTCTGTGCTCTCTCTGAGGAGGTCGCAGTGCAGGTGACAGAGGGTCAGCTTATTACGTCTGCTCTCTCTGCTAGTTGATAATCAACTGAGTGCAAAATGGTGTCTCCCTTGTATTTATAAGTTTTACTCTGTGTCACTATTAATTTTTTAAAAAACTGCGTTCGATGTGTTTTTTTTATTGCTTTGTTTTACTGTGGAAAATGATAATTTAAAAATGCTTTTTAACAAATATTGTTTTGATTCATTTGCTCCGTTTTGGCATCCATTTTGGAACATGTCTTTTGGTATTGTTTGCATAGAAACTGTGGTAGGACAAGTTTTACAAGTGAGATGGGTAAAATGGCGCCTATGTGTATGTGTGTTATGTTACAGTTGGTTTACTTACTTTGCGATCTAATCATGTTAAAAATGTGTTTGTTATGTTATTTATTGTTTCGTTATTTTTTAAAAGCTTAGTAATGTGTGAAAACGGATTTTTTTGGGGAATTTTGAGTATTAATTTTAATACTCGAGTATTAATTTTAATACCCGAGTATTAATTTGGTAATGCGTTTCAGACGATTTACGTACAGTTCTTCTCCACGTTTTAATACACTTCCCCACCCTAAAACCCCTAATTTCCCTGCATCCCGTGCCAGATTTTATTGTACTTTTAATTTAAAAAAAAAAAAATCGCGTTGTAATGGTATGCGTTGTAATATACTTCGTTGTAACAGCTCTTTTCTGTATTGTAATAGGTTTTGCGTTGTAACAGAATTCGTTGTAAAGTAATGCGTTGTAGTAGTACTAGCGTTGTAAAAAATGCGATGTAAAGGTATGCGTTGTAATAGCATGCGTTGTAACGTCATACATCCCTCATTCCTTTCAGCCCACCCTGCCCCAATACACTAAAGGCTGTCTGGGGAGGTGCTAGCACCTCCCCAAGCAGGAAACCTATTGTCCAGGCCTCCCTGGCTGGGATCACTCCCAGCTGCAGGAGGTCAGACTTGTGTCGTGGCAGCAGCATCCATTTTGTGATGCTGAGGCTTTGGTCAGAGGCTAACAGTTGAAGTATGATTTTAACATGTCTTTCCCTCTAGAAGGGGGGAATAATATTCTCATGTCCAGAAATGGCATGGGGGTATTATTCCCTAGTGTTAGACACCTTACACAACATGTTTTGATAAAGCCAAACCATAGTTACCATAACCGTCTAAGATTATAAGGCACTTTAAGAGTATATGGTAGGCTATATCATAGAACAGCTATAAGGACAAGGTTCCGAAAGCTGCAGACAGGCTCAGCTCATGCTAGAGCACCATCTCACATGTTACCAAGCACTCTGCCTCCAGGATTGTCAAGGCCTGCCATAGGAGTGACTGATAGGTACACATGTGTCTATATGTAAGTTAGGTATAGGAATACTACACCTAAGCAAGGGGTGATTACACGACCTTGCCCCAGCTGAGTGATCAGCCAGTTGTGTCAAAATGGAAGGCCAGGCCAGGGGTGGCATAATACATGCTGCAGCCCCTGGTAGGCCTAGGGTACACCTATGCCCTGGGTACCTAGGGTACACTGTACAGGGGCCAATAAGGTGATCCTATCCAAATGGGTTATGCACCTAAAGTACATAGTATTAATTTAGAGAGAGAACAGCAGGGCTGTGGGTCTGATTAGCAGGCCCACAGCCACATCTAAGTCGAAAACCAGTAAAGCAAAAGCAAAAAGTGGGGGTGAACATAGAAAGCAGACCCTACTCTCCTACAGGGATCAAGAAGGAAGGTACCTGCAAGCAGAAGGGACAGAGTCTAGGTCACCAGCCAGGAGCCGGGACGGAACCAGGAAGGAACTAGGCGATGTCGTGAAGATGCAGGTGAAGAGGTGAAGCTTGTCGCAGCAGCCACGGGTACCAGGAGACGTCGAGGACGACCAGGACCAGGAGGTGAGCTGTCCCACGAAGGCTCTTGCTGTCGGCGGCGTCGAAGTCGAGTCAGGACCCAACAAGCCTTAGCAAGCGGAACCCACGCAGGATGGAGGACTTGCTTCTGGTGCAGACCAGGAAGGTCTGGGGTGCTTCTCTTTCACAGAGGAGCGGGAGCCAGTCTGGAGGAGCCGGACCAGCGAGTTGAAAGTAAAGGTTCGTCGTCGCAGAGGCTACTAGCCAACGGGCCAGCAACCGGACAACACGTCGAGCAACACAGGTGCAGAAGGGCCCCACGCAGAACACGTGAAGTGTGGGGAGCTGATCTTCTTTGCAGATGGTGCTCGGGAGTGGGGCTTCTCAATTCCCCAAGCACAGCCTCGAGGAAGCCTACGAAGTCGCGCTAGTCAGTTACTAGCCACTTTTCCCGAGTCGCCGGTCCCACGTCCCTCGTCGCCTCCACGGGTCTCAGCTTCGCTGGAGATGTGGATCTGGTTCAGAGGTGTCTGGAAGTCTCGGCGCTGGTCAGTCTCTACAGTCGTCCCTCGTAGGATTCAGTCGCAAAGCAAGCAGCGGTCGCTGGATGGTGCCTGGTTGCCCAGGGTGGTCACTCCTTGGCCACAAGGGAGATTTCTTCAGTCTTCTTCCTGAGGTCGAATGTCGAAGGTCCAGAGTTTCTGTTCAAGTTGCAGATTCAGGTTAATCTCATTTAGCAGGGCCCAACTAGCTACTAATATACTGGGCTAGTGGGCTGGGCTACCTGCAAGGTCCCTCCTATGGGTGGGACCAGGAAGGGGAGTGGCTACACCTCCTTTACTTTGTCCAGTTTCGCGCCAGAGCTGGGGCTGGAGTGCCCCAGCACCGGTTTGAACTGGACTATGCATGGAGCACCTTGTGTGCCCCAGGCATGTCTCATTCCTTTCAGCCCTCCCTGCCCCAATACACTAAAGTCTGTCTGGGGAGGTGCTAGCACCTCCCCAAGCAGGAAACCTATTGTCCAGGCCTCCCTGGCTGGGAGGGCTCCCAGCAGCAGGAGGTCAGACTCGTGTCTGTGGCAGCAGCATCCATTTTGTGATGCTGAGGCTTTGGTGAGAGTTAAACAGCAAAGTAGGATTTTAACATGTCTCTCCCTCTAGAAGGGAGGAATAATATCCTCATCACCAGAAATGGTATGGGGGTATTATTCCAAAGTGTTAGACACCTTACACGACATGTTTTGATAAAGCCAAACCATAGTTACCATAACCGTTTAAGATTATAAGGTACTTTAAGAGTATATGGTAGGCTATATCATAGAACAGCTATAAGGACATGGTTCCGAAAGCTGCAGACAGGTTCAGCTCATGCTAGAGCACCATCTCACATGTTACCAAGCACTCTGCCTCCAGGATTGTTAAGACCTGCAATAGGAGTGGCTGATAGGTACACATGTGTCTATATATAAGGTAGGTATAGGAATACTACACCTAAGCAAGGGGTGATTACACGACCTTGCCCCAGCTGAGTGATCAGCCAGTTGTGTCTGATTGGAAGGCCAGACCAGGGGTGGCATAATACATGCTGCAGCCCCTGGGAGGCCTAGGGTACACCTATGCCCTGGGTACCTAGGGTACACTGTACAGGGTCCAATAAGGTGATCCTTACCAATTGGGTATGTACCTAGGGTACATGGAGTCCATTTTAAAGAGAGAGCAGACAGCCTGAGACCCTGAATGGCAGGATCTCAGGCCAACTAAGTCGAAAAACCAGCTAGACACTAGGCAAAAAGTTGGGGGTAACCATAGTCAGATATCCACCTTCCTACACTTCACCCCTATATCACTCATACCCAAAGCCTCAAAAACTTTTCGGAGATCCTTGAACCACCCAATATTATGGGATCCAGCCATGGACAAAACATCCAGGAAACCCGCTGCATACTGAGCTAATGCCGGGGTTGACCACAGTCTACGCCAATATAAAATTGGACGCAGTCTAGCTACATCTGCAATAGAACTCTTCCCCAGATCATACCTAAGGGGAACTAGGGGCGTGCTCTGAGGGAGTGATGTGATGCCTCGAAAGAACTTGTTCTCTGAGATGGTTAAAGAGTACAAGTTCTCGAAGCCCCACAATTCAGCTCCATACAGTGCTGCACTAACAGCTTTAGCACTATAAACCTGGAGCACAGGTTTGATTGGTTTCGTTAAAGATTTCTTAAATTCACCACTTATTGCTCCAGTGAGCTGTCTGTTTTAAAGCTGCCAATTCTTTCTGATGCGTCCACTTAAGATTATTTTGGATATTAACCCCTAAATAAGTAAAAGCCTGTACTTGTTCTAAGGATTGGTTAAACAATAAAAACTTATTTTTAAAATGTTTATGGGGGTTAAAAGCCATGAACTTGGTATTCTTTACGTTTACTTCAAGTCCACGTTCCACACAAAAGTTCTCAAAAATACCTAATGCCCGCTGTAGACGGCTAGGAGACTTAGCAATTAAAAGCGTGTCATCCGCGAACATTAGGATCGGGATTTTCACACCTGCAAGGGAAGGGGCATCAGTGCTTGCTTCTAGAAGACGATTGGCTATACCATTAATGTATAGGGAAAATAAAGTAGGGGCCATTGCACAACCTTGACGAACCCCCCGTTCTACCGGGAAGGCCTCTGTTGTCTCGCCCTGACCTCCCCACCTAATTATGGCGGTATTATCATCATGAAGCCTCTGTATTAAGGACAACAGCCCTGGATGAAGTCCCAGATCTTTCAGCACCTTCCATAGTTTAAGACGAGGGACTAGATCGAAGGCTGCCCTTAGGTCCACAAAGACCGCATAAAGGCTCCCCTTACCCAGTGTCACGAATTTCCAGTATAGGAGGACAAAACGGAATACCTGGTCAACCGTACTAATATGCTGACGAAACCCGCCTTAAATGGAGACAAAATACTATTTGAGGCTTCCCACAGGTGAACACGATTTAAAATCAACCTGCCTATAATTTTCTGGGTAGCATCAATCAGACTAATGGGCCTATAATTTTCCGGGAGCGACCCCTTTTTGAAGACTGGAATTATCTCCACCAATTTCCACGCGCTAGGAATAGGTGCACCACACGCCAGGGCATTAGCAACCAGTTGAATGTATCTCCCCCATTTGACCTTGTCATTCAAAAGGAGGTCCGCTGGGACCCCATCAGGGCCAGGAGCCTTCCCAGGAGCTACACCGGTAAGGGCCAGCGTCACTTCCGCACTATTAAAATCAGGTTCCAAGATAATCACAGCAGCAGTATCTACACTAGCTGCTATATCCAGGTGAGAAGCATACTGGGGTTTAAAATACTCCACCCACCTCTCTGGGGGAACATTGTTTTGCGGCCGCTCTGACTGGCCACCATAGCCCCACTTCACGATGGCCCAGAACAATTTACTGTTGTTCTTGGTACTCGCTTCTAAAAGATCCAGCCACTTGAGGTCATCCCAATGACGTTTTGCCCTAGCAATGCTACTTTTGTAGTTATTTCTGGTAGCAGGCACAGCACCTACATCACCTTCCTTTAAAGCTTTCCCCAGCAATAGCCTCGACTGTCTACAATCCTCATTGAACCAAGTGACTCGGCTCGAGACCAATTTTGGACCAGATCTCCTTTTCTTTAAAAAAAGAGATCTCAAGAAAGCAAAGAGACTAGTATGAATCGATGTTATATCCCCTATATCGCTATTGGAAGAAAATATCTGTTCCATTTCTTGGATAGAGCTATTAACCTCACTTGCAATACTCTGTAAAGTAAAGGGATTGTCTTGAATACAAGACCACCTCAGACGACGCATATCATTAGATAACACGACATTCGAGGTGGGCAATTCTCCAGCCGCCAGAAGAGCGCAATCCCTTTTCCACCAGTTATGAGCTAGACAAAGGGGATTATGGTCACTTTCAGGTAGGTCAAAAACCTTCATATCAACAAGAGAGTGCCATAAACTCACGGCCGCAAGGATATAATCAATACGGCTCCTACTTTGTCCATTATTAAAAGTATAGGCACCGTTACGGTCACTAGACATCCTACCATTCAGAGCCCTTAGACTCTTCTCCATGCAAAGGGAGTTAATCTGGATTATTATTTCCGTCCACCTATTTATAGGAGGCAATTCTAGTGGGGGGATACCCCAAAGTGCCTCTTCATTCTCATATTCATTCCCCTCAAGAAGTACCAGGGGATCGAAGGTAGCATTGAAATCGCCTACTACTACCACAAGGGTACCAGTTGAGTGGAGATCAAGCAGCCTCATTAACTCATCAAAAACTGGTGATCTTACCCCACCCGAGCCCCTAGCATAAACATTATAAATATCGATTGTGCCCACAGAACCTAATTCTAACCTAAGCAATTGTATATCTCTACTCCCAGTAGGAATGGGTTTACTATTTAAATTTAAATCTTGCCGAAGCCATATCGTTAAAACCCCAGATGGTCGGCCATGCGCCCCTTTTATTGCCGAAATGTGGTAGTTTAAATAACCTACACAAAATCTTGGTTCCAGCAACCAAGTCTCCTGAAATAAGCATATATCCATATTATTAATAAATGCAACCCATTCAACAATGGGCAATTTAGCATTTAATCCAGCTTTATTCCAAGAAAGTAATGAGCCACCCCCCAAAGATAAAAACTTGTTAATAAGGGTAGTGGCTTGGGGGGCAAGGCTAACAATATTCTTCGGAAGAATAGGGTCCAGACTCTGCTCTGGAACAACGATGTAAGAACAGTTATTAGAACCTGGACCCATAAACGGGATAGAAGTAATACAAAAACCAGTACGGCAGCTATTAGCCCTATGCGGTAGGTTCCCTTCGTCTATTTCCCTTAGAGAAGGACAACAAAAACCTGTGTCCCCCAGGACATCTTGTCAATCAACACTATCCAGTGCAGACCCATCCTATCTGTTGGTACTCTGTTGGTAACACTTAACCCACCCAGAACCATGCAAAATAGATTTTCTTAGCCTGATGGGAGATCCATTAGGGGGACATGTCCTAAACTCCAGGGTAAAAAGATTCTCCACAAGTTCGCTAGTTCATAGACTTAGTTCAATACAATCGGTTGGGGACAATGGAGAAATCAATCTAGTAGCTTTAATAATGTCATCTCTAATAACAGAGCGACAACCTCTGACATATCTCAACCAGTGGATAGCCTTATTTTTCAGTGAATCACAATTCTCATAGCCCTGACTATTACACAATTTCGGAACATTAGTCATGAAAAAAAGTTTGTTAGTGCAACTGTTATCTATATTCGTATATTGCTCCGCACGTAGCCCCCTTCCTGCTAGGAGTCTCTGAGTGTTAGTGGCAGGAATCCCTCTCTCACCTTCGTTCCTCTTACAATTCAAATTAGACTGTGAAGCAGCAACGGGAGTACCCCCAGAGCGACGTGAGGAGCAAAAATTCCCCGCCCTTACTACATCGCTATATGTTACCTCCTTGTTAGCTTGGGCACCTGATTTTAACAGCCCCAAAGAGTTAACCTGGGAGTGTAACCTAGCATCCACAGGTAATGTGGATGCTTTCTTGGGAATACAAGAGAGAGGTTGTTGATCTAATGTGCAGTTACCAACAGCAACAGTCAAGGTGTTAATCACAACTTTCAGGGCACTAACTTCCTCCTGTAATGAACGGATTAACTTAAAAAGAGCTTGAAGGGGATCTTCATGGGTCCTGACAGTACTACATAGGGGAGTTATGGGTAAAGATGGTAAGGGGTCAATAATTTCTACACTATTCTCCCTCGACTCATTCATCAATGGGGCAAATCTATTAGAACATTGAACAGCAGGCACAACATCCACAGAGTGGATAGAGACGGCAGAAAACAAATCAACCCCTCCACCCTGGGCAACTCCCACCTCGACACTCCCCTGTCCCCTAGATGTTTTTTTAGCTTTAGTACGAAACATAGCTGGGATATTAGGGGATGAACTGGGAATAGTATACACCAGGGCATCAACAGGCACCCCAGAGGAAGCACCAGCTACTCCCTCATCAGACTCCAAAATAGCTTCACACTCCCCAACCAGCAGATTAAGACGGTCCAATGTCCCCACTGGGTCGGGCACTTTAGCAGTCCTCCGAACTCTCTTTTTCCTACGCTGTTTTAATGCAGTGCTACCTTCACCACCGACTCCTTGACTATCTATAAACTTGCATTTAACCATGGTAAAAGGAAAAGGACTCGGTGGGAGGCACAAGGGGAAATGTAAACAAGAACCCGTACAACCGGATATGATGGCACCAATAGAACTCACAGTTAGGTCAACAGGCCAGGCAAGGGGAGTAGCCCAGCCCGGCCTCCTACGGCCCCCGATGGCCACAGACGGCCCGCCCTTTGTCCGGGCTTCGTCCGGCGCGCCCGCTCGCGTCCCGCGTAGCTGAGCGCGATACGTAATAAATAGTGTTATGGGCGGAGTTCTACACTGGAACCAGGTGAGGCAGCCCCTCGGTCCTCTGGGATATTGAGTCCAGCACTGTCCAGCACCTTCTCTGCAACGCGTTTCCCACGAAGCGGGAAGCGCTAGGTTTCTTTAAAGGCGCTATGGGCGGAGTTCTACACTGGAACCAGGTGAGGCAGCCCCTCGGTCCTCTGGGATATTGAGTCCAGCACTGTCCAGCACCTTCTCTGCAACGAGTTTCCCGCGAAGCGGGAAGCGCTAGGTTTCTTTAAAGGCGCTATGGGCGGATTTCTACACTGGAACCAGGTGAGGCAGCACCTCGGTCCTCTGGGATATTGAGTTCAGCACTGTCCAGCACCTTCTCTGCGACGCGTTTCCCGCGAAGCGGGAAGCGCTAGGTTTCTTTAAAGGCGCTATGGGCGGAGTTCTACACTGGAACCAGGTGAGGCAGCCCCTCGGTCCTCTGGGATATTGAGTCCAGCACTGTCCAGCACCTTCTCTACGACGCGTTTCCCACGAAGCAAGAAGCGCTAGGTTTCTTTAAAGGCGCTATGGGCGGAGTTCTACACTGGAACCAGGTGAGGCAGCACCTCGGTCCTCTGGGATATTGAGTCCAGCACTGTCCAGCACCTTCTCTGCGACGCGTTTCCCGCGAAGCGTGAAGCGCTAGGTTTCTTTAAAGGCGCTATGGGCGGAGTTCTACACTGGAACCAGGTGAGGCAGCCCCTCGGTCCTCTGGGATATTGAGTCCAGCACTGTCCAGCACCTTCTCTGCGACGCGTTTCCCGCAAAGCAAGAGGCGCTAGGTTTCTTTAAAGGCGCTATGGGCAGAGTTCTACACTGGAACCAGGTGAGGCAGCCCCTCGGTCCTCTGGGATATTGAGTCCAGCACTGTCCAGCACCTTCTCTGCGACGCTCAGAAGCTCCTAATAAATCCTCCCATGCTTCCTTCTTTATTTTAGCCCTCCTATTCTTAATTGCCAATTTATAAGATTTCCGAAGCTCCCTGATCTGTTTCTTGTCTTTAACATGCCCATTCAGTGCCAGTTTAAGTTTAGAGTGTGCCTTAGTACACTCTTGATCAAACCAGCCCTTCTTATTACTATTATTGTGTTTTTTCGAACTGACCACAAACTTTCCTTAATACATGTTATAATAATACTAAAATTATTAAATAATTCGGGGTCCTTGGACGCCATGTCCAGGCAAGTATTAAAACATGTATTACAGCAGGCCTCAATTAGATTACAAAGAAAGTCGGCAGGTACAATTTTAGACCACTTTAGGGCATATCCATTCTGTCTAGAGATAGTAATATCTCTAGATTGCAACCTGGGAATGCTATCGGAGGTGGCACGAGGGTCGATAATTTCCACCCTAATGGGGAAATGGTCACTAAGGGATATTTCTAGTACATTATATTTCCCAACACTTCCCCTAAAACACGAGGAAATCAGGACATAGTCAATTACAGA
The DNA here is from genome assembly GCF_964204655.1 of Triturus cristatus. Classification (NCBI taxonomy): domain Eukaryota; kingdom Metazoa; phylum Chordata; class Amphibia; order Caudata; family Salamandridae; genus Triturus; species Triturus cristatus. Next base: position 250,797,387 of record NC_140580.1, on the reverse strand, counting down.
AGAAAGTCCCCTGCCACAAAAGGTAGCAGAGAACGGAACCTCTGGTTGACATAATGTATTTGCAAACCCTATATCGTTCATAAAGAGGATCTCATTCAAGGCGTCGCCCTTTCCATTGTGTTCAAAGTGTGTAGAAATGGACTCCCTATCCAAGGTCAAGCCACAATTTCCTTTACCAGCTCTATTACAAATTGCACAGTTGAAATCCCCCCCCCCCCCCCATATGGCAACAAACTCCTTTCCTTCGTTACAGAGTATAGAGTTAATTTCGGAGTTTAGCTTTTTAAATACTAGGGCTAAGTCAGCCGAGGGAACATTATTGTATAGGTTAATAACCAAAATGCAAAGATTTTTGTTCATGTGTAGACCGACGATATGGTAATAGGTGGTATTATTAAAAACCTCAATACTTTTACATATAAAACAATTAGAAACATATGTGCAGAGCCCACCCTTGGCTCTGCCATGTAATGAACCTATTGCCGGTGTAAAAACTGTTCTAAAACCATTCAAGTGAGACACATCTTTCGCTCACGTTTCTTGTAGGCATATGACATCGTGACCTTCAATTAAATTGAGCCAGAGCGGATTATCCAACTTGGCCCTAAGTCCGGCAATATTCCAAAAAGTGATAGTCCAATTTGCCTTAGTCCTATCACGTGTGGCATGTCTTGAATTAATGATCTTAGCTATGTTATTATCTATTTTTCCTTTTCTCTTTTGTTGGGCACCCATTTGTACAACGTCCGACCTTTCAATAGGTTTAAGTTAATTTTCGGCCGGGATCTGTACAACTCCATCTTGAAAAACCCCCTTTCCCCGACTGTCCTTTACTAAAGCGGGGTTGGTATTTACTACACAAATATCAAATACTTGTTCCCGCGCTGGTCAGTCCACCCCCCCCAAGCCTGATAAAGAATCAAATCTATTATGGGTTGAAACATTAAATAGATTCCCTATCTGTCGGTGATAATGGGGGTTATACGGCATGAGGCCACCATACGTCGTGGGCGCCCTATAAACATTATATCGGTTTCCAGTATATGGGTGCCTTTCTTCATATCGTTTTTTGTGTGGTCTCTGACTATCAGCAGCAACGAAAGGGGCCGGTGGATAAAAATAACTTAAGTCCAAAGAAAATATTCCACTAAAGGTTTCATGAATTGGAAATCCACTAATAAATTGCACAACTCTTGGGTCTCGAAAATTTACAATAATACAGTCACCACTAATTTCTTTAACTGTAGGTCCCAGCCAATTCACTCTACGGACGTTAATGATTTCCCCACACAGGTCAGGTCTAAGAGGTCTATTTTTTCCTAGCCAATGCATGACCTTATTCTTTACTTCATGCGGGGTTTCATCCCTGTTGTTTTTCCACTCCGGAACCCCTGCGAGTACAATTACATAAGGATAGGAATCCGGGGGGAGATCAACTCTCTTTCTTTGTCCTTTACTTTTAGTATCCACTATTTTATCTGATTCAAATGACATGTTATTATCTGAGGCCTTGGTTGTACATGTTTTAAGTCTATCTGTTTTAGTTTCTTTACTGGCCTTTCCGTTCAGCTTCTGATTCTTAACATCCATCTTTCCACCTTCTTGGTGTGGCGGATTATTACTACCTTGACCCGGTTTGACACTCGCTAATGACTTTTGTATATTTTTGGGTGATGCAAATGAGTTATTTATTATAGGTTTTGTATCCCTAAATTTTTTCAACAGAGGTGAATTATCTCGCGTAATTTTCTCAAAGGTTTCTAGCTGTATGCCTATCCTTCTTGTACGTTCCAGCAATGGAAAAATTAAGGACCTAACTAAATGCTCAATGTTATCCAATGAGCATACGGTGTTTCTACCATTTGTAGGCGGACTTTTCGTTATATCAACAATGGGACTTGTGTGTGTTAAATCTATACTTTCTGCCTGTGTTGAGTTTTTATTCCTATACGTGACCCCCTTATCTTGGCGCATAGGTAGGGCTCTTTTACTCTTCTTATTACGTGCGCCTTTATGCTGCTTTCCATCATGTTTACGTTTTAAATTTGGGACATTGCCCTTTGCTGAGTCTGAGTGAATACGATCTAATAGTGACTCACTACTAGTTGGCAGGAGGCTTTGCTGCCGGCCCGATTCCACGATTGGGTAGGCCATAAAGGAATCTAAACTTGCATCAATGCCACTTATGTCTAGTACGGTTGAAAGTTCATGTTGCTGGCATAATATTTGGGCATTCTGAGTCAATATTGATTCAGGAGATGGTACAGTGGCAATTTTCCCCAGTGATGCTTTCCTCATAAACACAGGATCAAGAGATAATCGTCGTTCAGTTAATGCTATCTCTTTCTCCAAAACAGTGACTGCCTTTGTAAAGAAAGCATCTATAGTACCAATTAATCCAGCTCCAGCACCCGTAGAGTGCGGTTTGGTTTTGAATGCCATATTTAAGATGCCCGTCTCATGTCCCAAAATCCAATAGGTAAATATACAATCACTAACACAGAAATTAAAGATATACAAATAGCAAAATCACAAATGTGGACAAAGCCTAAGAGTCTTACTGCAAAATAAGAACGAACAGGGGGAGGCCCAGTCCAGTCTCCACCGGTCTCTGACGGGCTCTCCATTGGCCCGGGCTTTGCCCGGCGCGCCCCACGCGCGATCCTGCGAGGCGGGGATCGCGAGGTTTATTTAAGGTCCGGTGCGGGAGGGAGGGGCCGCTGGTGGTCACTCTGCCCCTAAGCCTCCTGGAGCCTGTAGTCTTCCGGCAGTTACACAAACACCCACTTGAGTCTTCTCTAGCGCTGCGTGTCCCGTGAAACGGGAGGCGCAAGGTTTATTTAAGGTCCGGTACGGGAGGGAGGGGCCGCTGGTGGTCACTCTGCCCCTAAGCCTCCTGGAGCCTGTAGTCTTCCGGCAGTTACACAAACACCCCCTTGAGTCTTCTCTAGCGCTGCACGTCCCGCGAAGCGGGAGGCGCGAGGTTTATTTAAGGTCCGGTGCGGGAGGGAGGGGCCGCTGGTGGTCACTCTGCCCCTAAGCCTCCTGGAGCCTGTAGTCTTCCGGCAGTTACACAAACACCCCCTTGAGTCTTCTCTAGCGCTGCGCGTCTCATTCAAATAGCCATGCCTTGTTGTTCCGTCTGTAAGCGGGCATGGTGGTGGAGCGTTTGATGTGAACTGTCATCTCGTTCAAGGCTTTGCCAGCTACGTAGGTGAAAGCTCTTCCTCCCGCTCTGGATTTGCGGATCCAGGGAGTCTGCGAGGGCAAGGTTGACGGAGCAGCAGTTCCTCTTGGGGATGTTGTGGTGACTCTCTCGTGGATGTCTTTGTGTCCAATGATGTGGAGTGATTTGTAGGCGTGTGTGAGTAGTTGGACGGTTACTTTATTCTTGACGGTGAGCCAGTGGAGGTTTAGTATGTGTTGGCTAATGTGTTTGTGATGTAGGGTTCTGAGGACGGGTCTTTCAGCATCCTTCTGTATGTTTTCGAGCTTGTGTAGTGACGTTTTGTTGATCCCTGCGTTGAGGGCGTTTGCGGTAGTCCAGTCTGCTGGTGATGGTGTGTTGTTGACATTTTTGATGCATTCTGGGGTTACCCATTGAAATGTATTGCGTTGGATCAGTAGGCAGTTGTAGCTGTTGCAGGCAATGGAGTTGATCTGGCAGGTCATGATGATGGCGGAGTCGAGGATGATGCCAAGGTTGCGTGTGTGGTCTGTCACTGAGGGCAGGCTCACAAGGGCAGAGATCCACCAGAGGTTGTCCCATGTGGATGGCCCGAAGATGAGTAAGTCATTCTTCTCTGAGTTGAGCTTTAGGCAGATGTTTTTCATCCAATCAGCAAGTTCCGACATTCATTCCTGGGCGCAGGGTTTTGTGACTTCGGCTTTCTTCATGAGGGAGAGGATGAGCTTTGTGTCCTCTGTGTGGGATGATATGCTAAGCCCGTGCTGGCTGGCAATAGCAGTGAGGGTGGCCATGTAGATATTGAGAAGCGTGGGGCTTAGTGACGGTCCCTGGGGTACTCTGCAATTGGTCTCTGTGGGTTCGGAGATGGAGGGGGGGGGTCTGATCCTTTGGGCTATTGCGGAGAGGAAGGAGTGGATCCAGGAGAGGGCGGTTCCTCATATCCCCGGGTCATGGAGTGTGGCATATGGGGTGCGGTGTGAAACGGTGTTGAAGGCTGCGTAGAGGTCTAGTAGGATGTGGGCCGCAATGTGACCCAGGTCAAGTGGCATGCGTATGTCATTCTTGGCAGCAAGGTGTGCGTATTTGGTGCTGTGCTTGCTGCCAAACCCAGACTGGGAGTGGTTCACGATAGAGTTCTCTTCAATGAAGGCAGTAAGCTGGGTGTTTGAGTCTCTCGGTGACTTTGTCCGCCACAGGTCAGATAGTTCGTCTTGTCTGTTGGGTCATACTGCCGATGAGCAGATTTGTTCGACGTAGAGACAGGTCTTGACGGTCTTCATGAAGGTGTTCAGTGATGGTGTGCATGTGAGCTCTGCTGGTGGCTCATTCAAAGTGTTGATGCATGCAGAGATATTTTTTCAGAATTGACCCCCATTTCACACCCAGTTTTCAGATTTGACCCCCATTTCACACCCACTTTTCAGATTTGACCCCCAATTTCACACCCACTTTTCAGCTTAGACCCCCCAGCTCTCCACAACCTGGGCCCCAGGTACCTCAACAACCGCCTGACCTTCTACACTCCCACCCGCCAGCTACGATCGACTAGCCACGCCCTCGCCGCCGTTCCACGCATCAGAAGAGCCACCATGGGGGGTTTATCCTTCTCCTACCTGGCAGCCAAGACTTGGAACTCCCTCCCCGTCCACCTCCGTCTGACCCAGGATCACCTCTCCTTCAGGAAACAACTCAAGACCTGGCTGTTCGAGCAGTAGCAGACCCCCCTTCCCCAAGCGCCTTGAGACCCTCCGGGTGAGTAGCGCGCTATACAAATATATTGATTGATTGATTGTACCCTTGCAGGATACATCCTCCCCTCTCCAACATCAATGGCAGGTAAAATTGGATCATCCAAAGGAAGCCCCCCAATGCCCCCTCAGTCATCCTTCCTGACCTGCCCACAGCCGGCATCTCCTTGCACCCCAGTAACCACTCAAGCCTAACAAATAATAACCCTCTAAAAAACCTGAAATTAAATACCCTTACACAAACACAACAAGACTGAGGACAGTAGACAGTTAAAAAATTTAAAACAATACAAACTGATTTAACAGACACTTATGACAGGACACAGCAACACTCTCTAAATCTCAGGCCAACACCACAAACCACCAGACACCTCCTTCACTCAGAACAATCACCAGCAATGTGTTCGAAAGTGAAGACCACTTCCCTGTGAGACAGGAAGCATGCATACATTACTTCCTGTGTGTTTGCGGCCCGTTTTTTGGAATGCGATATAAATCTGCACGTAAATAGGCCGTAAATGTCCTTAGTCTGATACTTTGATGTGTATGCGGCCCGTTTTGTTGAATGCGATAAAAATCTGCACGCAAATAGGCGGCAAATGTCCCAGTGCTGATACAGTATTGTACAGCGATGTTTTTTCCATAGCACGGATGAGAAAAACATCGCGTGGGCGTGAAGATTTTACGCAAAGACAAATTTCATACACAGATGGACAGTCAGAGCAAATTTCAAATCAAAGCACAATAATACAATGAAAGGATTGTTTTGCACAATGAAGACAGCCTACATTTTATATTTCATGACAGTTGACAGCCTAAATTGTATGTGACATGAATCCTCATGATGATTAATATAGCCACAGAAACTTTTAATATTACTCAGCCATTTCATTCGATGAGCAGCCTCCAATTTTAAAGCGTCCCTCAGTATGAGCCGATTCAAATGGCACTCGTTTGTAATCCATACCCTGTGCCACAAAAGAACCGGCTGGATTCTAATAATGTCCTCAATATATAACATGCCAAGTTCAGCGTGGATGTTATAGGTGGATGTGCTCACTGGCGTAGTTAGGAGAAATCTCAGAAAGCTATTCTCTGTCAACTGTAAACTAGTTACATTTGAGAGGCCCCAAATTCCCGCGCCATAAGTTGCTACTGCCACACAACTAGATTTGTAAATGCGCAATAGCTCATTGACTGGTTTCTTACCCATCTTTTTACTAAAAAGTTTGAGGGCCATTATGGACTTAGTGAACAACATATTTCTCCCCTTAACTGCAGAATTCCACTGGCTTGTACAGTCAAACAGAATTCCTAAATAAGGGAAGGTAAAGATGTAATCTAATGGCTTAGAATCTAAGAACATGACTTTTTTTCTCTGTTTTGTTTTGGTGCCACAATTCATAGCAAAGGTTTTAGTGCAATTCACCTTCAGATCCAAACCGGTCATGAAGGTAGAAAAAGAAGTGATCATGGTTTGCATTGCAACGGGGGTCCTTGCCATCAAAACGGCATCATCGGCATAAATTAGTGCCGGAATATGACGTTTTGATGCCGTGGGCATATCTACACAATCCCTCAGCAGAATATCTTCTAACTCATTAATGTAAATTAAGAAGAGAAACGGGGCAAGGACACAACCTTGTCTTACTCCCCTCGCAATGTTAAACATTCTAGTACACTCTCCATTTAAACCATATCTAATTGTTGCCCTAGCCCCATTATACAGATCCCTTAAGAAACAGATAATATTATCCTCTACTCCCAATCGTGTTAAAATTAACCATAATTTGCTGTGATTAACACAGTCAAAGGCGGAAGTTAAATCCACAAAGGTTAAACATAATCTCCCACCCTTAGCCTTGGTATACTTTTCCAAAAAAATAAATAGGTTGAGACCTTGATCTACTGTCCCTACCCCTCCTCTAAAACCATATTACAGGTCACTAATGATCTTATGCTCATCTGCCCATGACTGCAGCCTATCTAGGATAACCCTACCCACGATTTTAACAGTTGAATTGAGTAGGGATATAGGGCGATAGCACTTACAGCTTGCCCTGTCGCCCTTTTTAAAATTAGGTACTATAATTGATTCGTACCAAGTATTAGGGAGGCCAAGCATACAGGCAGCATTCCGGAATCTAGTTAGTAGAGGAGCCCATAATATTAAGTTATTTTTTAAAACATCTACCGGTACACTATCTGGGCCCGGTGCCTTGCCCCCCTGGCTCGAACTGATGGCCTTCAACACCTCACTCAATGTAAAAGAGAGGTTCAAGCTCTTAAAATTTGTAGATGCTTTGGGCCTATCCTGCTTAGTCAATTCCCACAGAGGGTCAGCAGGACTATAAAGGGACTCAAAATAGCTCACCCATTCATCCTCAGCAATTGCAATCTCAACCCGCGCCTTAGTATCGTCCTTAAAGTTTGGTGCGTTAACTGCCCTCCAAAAAGCTGTCATATCCAATCCAATCCAAAGAAAGCTTTATTCGACAATTGTCATAAAAGCGATACAAAACAAGTACAAAATCTATAGCAGCAATACAACATATATACAATTCATAATTACATAAAGGATCTTTAGAAAATTACTTACTTAAAAATAAAATTAAAAACCAGGCTTTAAAATTTGTGCAAGGATTAAAAAAAAAGAAAAACATATTTCAAACATACTCGAGGTTAAATACAGATACGCATCCAGGAACAGCTATACGCATACAGGAACAGCTAGGACATCACTCTCGAATGCTGCGATTTCTTATAATCCACACCCATCCTAGAAATGTTGCCACAGCCACAACAATAACCGGTGCTGTACTAGTACATAGGATCCTTCTTGCCTCACCACTTTGCCTAGTGCCCAATAGTTTACAAATTGGTCTCAACCACACCCGCCTTGGAGATAAATAGGCAGGACATACAAAAAGCATGTTTATTGTTTCTTCGTGATACTTACAGAATGGGCATAAGTTATTAACATTACTAGACCACCGGGCAGTGAATGAGTTCAGGGGCAATGAAACCACCCGTAACTGAAAGTACAACTTCCTATCTAATACTTTAATAACGAGGTCCCAAAAGGACTCCAACCTTGGGACAGATTTTATATTAAAAAAAACATCAGTTAAAGAAGGGGTGTTACAATCAGTCTTTATCTTTGTATTAATCAACTCCCAGTATTTTTCTTTCAACAGGTTTTTTGGTGGAAAAGAAACACCCAAGGGCTTCATGTGAGAAGTTGGCCTGATATATGATGTCACTAATTCTAGTGTACACCCTGTATCAGTCCAAACAACCCTTATGGTGATTGGTTGTAAAGTCAACCTTATAGACCAGCTATCCTAGTGGTAGCATGGACAAGAGCAGTCTTAGGCTAAACTCTGAATGGCATGTGAAGCCAGCTGTTATACCATATGTAATCCCTTGAATACCAAATGAAAGGACACCACAACAGATATATATAAAAATAGAATGTATTTATTCTAGTCAAACCCTCAGCACTCTTTATGAGATTCGAGGTAAGTACAACACAGTCTTATTTAAGCATACATTAAGTCACACAGGTAAGTAATACAGTTAGGCCCTAGGGGCCACGCAAACCATATACTAAGTAAGTGGTATAAGGACCACTGTCACGAACACAGGATAGGCCTAGGCCTAGGGAATCGCTGGGGCTACACTATAATACCAACAGTTAGGAAGTGGGAGGCCCACGGGATTCAGGTGCAGAGTGGAAACACTCACGCGTAATGCATAAAAGTCGATAGAATCACTAGCAGTTAGAAATAAGCAGTTTTAGGACACTTCTGGTATAGCTAGAAAGTCGAGACTCGGAAACTAGACCCTAGGATAGTCAATACCCTTGTGAGCACCGAAGTACCCAAGTTACCTAGCCCACGGGCTGCGGGTGCATAGGTGTGAACTTGCGTCGGGTTTCGTCGTGGACTTCTATGGATGCCTGAAGGAAAGTTGCTGACAGGCAGTCAGTGAAGAGTGTCGGGTGGATCCCAAGGTGGAGATCAAGAAGGAAGGTACCTGCAAGCAGAAGGGACAGAGTCTAGGTCACCAGCCAGGAGCCGGGACGGAACCAGGAAGGAACCAGGCGATGTCGTGAAGATGCAGGTGAAGAGGTGAAGCTTGTCGCAGCAGCCACGGGTACCAGGAGACGTCGAGGATGACCAGGACCAGGAGGTGAGCTGTCCCACGAAGGCTCTTGCTGTCGGCGGCGTCGAAGTCGAGTCAGGATCCAACAAACTTTGGCAAGCGGAACCCACGCAGGATGGAGGACTTGCTTCTGGTGCAGACCAGGAAGGTCTGGGGTGCTTCTCTTTCACAGAGGAGCGGGTGCCAGTCTGGAGGAGCCGGACCAGCGAGTTGAAAGTAAAGGTTCGTCGTCGCAGAGGCTACTAGCCAACGGGCCAGCAACCAGACAACACGTCAAGCAACACAGGTGCAGAAGGGCCCCACGCAGAACACGTGAAGTGTGGGGAGCTGATCTTCTTTGCAGATGGTGCTCGGGAGTGGAGCTTCTCAATTCCCCAAGCACAGCCTCGAGGAAGCCTCAGAAGTCATGCTAGTCAGTTACTAGCCACTTTTCCCGAGTCGCCGGTCCCACGTTCCTCGTCGCCTCCACGGGTCCCAGCTTCGCTGGAGATGTGGATCTGGTTCAGAGGTGTCTGGAAGTCTCAGCGCTGGTCAGTCTCTACAGTCGTCCCTCGTAGGATTCAGTCGCAAAGCAAGCAGCGGTCGCTGCGTGGTGCCTGGTTGCCCAGGGTGGTCACTCCTTGGCCACAAGGGAGATTTCTTCAGTCTTCTTCCTGAGGTCGAATGTCGAAGGTCCAGAGTTTCTGTTCAAGTTGCAGATTCAGGTTAATCTCATTTAGCAGGGCCCAACTAGCTACTAATATACTGGGCTAGTGGGCTGGGCTACCTGCAAGGTCACTCCTATGGGTGGGACCAGGAAGGGGAGTGGCTACACCCCCTTTCCTTTGTCCAGTTTCGCGCCAGAGCTGGGGCTGGAGTGTCCCAGCACCGGTTTGAACTGGACTATGCATGGAGCACCTTGTGTGCCCCAGGCATGTCTCATTCCTTTCAGCCCTCCCTGCCCCAATACACTAAAGTCTGTCTGGGGAGGTGCTAGCACCTCCCCAAGCAGGAAACCTATTGTCCAGGCCTCCCTGGCTGGGAGGGCTCCCAGCAGCAGGAGGTCAGACTCGTGTCTGTGGCAGCAGCATCCATTTTGTGATGCTGAGGCTTTGGTGAGAGTTAAACAGCAAAGTAGGATTTTAACATGTCTCTCCCTCTAGAAGGGAGGAATAATATCCTCATCACCAGAAATGGTATGGGGGTATTATTCCAAAGTGTTAGACACCTTACACGACATGTATGATAAAGCCAAACCATAGTTACCATAACCGTTTAAGATTATAAGGTACTTTAAGAGTATATGGTAGGCTATATCATAGAACAGCTATAAGGACATGGTTCCGAAAGCAGCAGACAGGCTCAGCTCATGCTAGAGAACCATCTCACATGTTACCAAGCACTCTGCCTCCAGGATTGTTAAGGCCTGCCATAGAAGTGGCTGATAGGTACACATGTGTCTATATATAATGTAGGTATAGGAATACTACACCTAAGCAAGGGGTGATTACACGACCTTGCCCCAGCTGAGTGATCAGCCAGTTGTGTCTGATTGGAAGGCCAGACCAGGGGTGGCATAATACATGCTGCAGCCCCTGGGAGGCCTAGGGTACACCTATGCCCTGGGTACCTAGGGTACACTGTACAGGGTCCAATAAGGTGATCCTTACCAATTGGGTATGTACCTAGGGTACATGGAGTCCATTTTAAAGAGAGAGCAGACAGCCTGAGACCCTGAATGGCAGGATCTCAGGCCAACTAAGTCGAAAAACCAGCTAGACACTAGGCAAAAAGTTGGGGGTAACCATAGTCCGATATCCACCTTCCTACACAACCCCACCCCCCCAAACGAAAGGAGATAAGGCTGTCCTTGACAAGGTAAGCCTCTATTGCCTAAGTGGCCATATAAGGAAGAACCAGCACTGGCACGGTTACCCCCTGTCTCATGGTCCACTAAGCAATCCCTCACCCTAAAGGTATCATAGGGTCTCCACCATAGGGAATCTCTACCTTTGGTGTGTCTTTGCAAAGTAAAAGGCTGGTGTTGAGATGGAGTACTGAAGTGAGTGTCCTCAAAGTGAGGCCTCAGCTTCCTCCAATCATCCTCCACCAAGGATGCCTTCCTTTCTTTAACTGAGTTGCACTGTGCTCTCAGGGTCAGCCTCTGGCTACCTAAAGCTGGAGGCTGGGTCCCTTTTGTGGGCTTACTGGAGGGACAGGTCAGGTTTGGGGCCCTAAGGTCCCATGTTTGCCTGTGCCCAACAGAATCCCTCTGGGGGAAGTCCCTAACTACCTGTAAAGGGGATCCCTCAGGAATGTTTTTAACCATCACCTAGCTAGGGCTACTAGCCAGGCAATCCTCATTCTTTTGATGGGGGGGGGGTTCTTGTGGACAGGGGCCCTCTTGGGGTCCACTGGCCTCCCTGACCTCTGCAGCCCTGGGCTGACTGAGGCAGGGTAGAGAGAGGCAGGCTACCTGCACCAGACTGGGTCCCACCTTGGAAGGGGCCACTGACATCAGAGGCTCTGCCAGGCCAGGCCTGGCTACCTCTGGGGCAGTTCCTTCACAAGGGGTGAGGTCAGATCCCTGAGGAGGCTGACCTTTTCCTTTTTTTTTAATTTTTTTTATTCTCTTTATTGTTTTACCATTTTAGCACATATAATACATTTTGTTATCTTACATTTCATCCAGTTCATTAAGTTCTTAGGCAGCGACTGTACAATATGATATATAATCCTTAGATTCATAACATTGAAGAAGAATGCATTAATACTTCAAATTATCAATAAAACAAATTAGCCACCATTATATTTATAACATATAATATGGTCAATTTCAACTAATAGTGTTGACTATAACCTGTCTTCCACCTAATTAAAGGTTCCCATATTTTAAGCCCAAGCAGTCTTTTTCTCTTTCCCTTTCTTTCATATATAGGTTTTTCTAAATTATATGCTGCCAAGAGGTTAGCCAACCATATTTGCCAATCTGGGGGATTCTTATCCAGCCAAGCCCTAGCTATCATAAGTCTATAAATTGCCATAGCCATAAACATAAATTCCCTCTGCGATGTATCAGCATCTGGGTTAATCCCCAATAATATCCACAATGGCGTCAGTGTAATTTGTATGCCTAGAGATCTAATTATAAACGCCTCTATGTCTCTTATTACAGTATACAGTTGGGGACAAGACGCAAAAATATGTACAATATCTGCACCTACCAGGTTGCAACGAGGACACAAAGTTCCTGCAGTACCCCCCCATTTGAGGATCCTGGCAGGCGTAAAATATAAACAGTATAAAGTCTTATAATGTTGCGATTGCAAAGGGGCTGAACAAAGAATTGTGCGACCCAAATCGAGTGAATCCTGAAACCAGTGCTCTACACCATTGAGGGTCACAGCCCACTTCTTACTAAACTTCTCAATGTCATCTGATTTCCTCTTAATAAGACTTGCATATAAACTACTAATTGTGCAGTCCCCCAGCATCTTAATTTTCTCTAATATTTCATTCTCTGCAAATCCTGCTGGTCCCCCTTCTTTGTTCTTCAAAAAACTTCTTACTTGGAGATATTTAAAAAAGTCTTGTCTATCAATACCAAACTTCTTTAATAGATCTGTAAACTGCAACACACCGTCAGAATCAAAAATATCTCCTATCTGAGTAATTCCCTTGTCTGCCCAGCCTGCCATTGTCCTGTCAGCAAATATTGCAGCAGGGAAAGACTTATTCCTATATAACTTAGTATATCTGTTGTATCTTCCCAACCCAGCATTCTTTAGGAAGGCTTTCCAGACTTTAAGAGCCGCACAGACAGTCTTGAACCTCGTTCTTTTGAAATACCCATAGTCGATACAGTTCAAGAAACAATTTTCCAGCTCATCCCCTAGTACAGTGGCATAAATTTTAGTGGAATTTAAGATCGATATTGAATCAGTTCCACTCCCTCCTATCAACCCTTGTATATATTGTAATGTTGCCGCCCAATAATATAACCTAAAGTCCGGTGCACCCCAACCACCCCTTTCCCTAGGGAGAGAAATAAACCTATATGCCCTCCGTGTCTTGCCTTGGGCCCAGATGAATCTATTTAATGTTGCCTCCAGCATATTGAACCACATAATTTCAAATGATAAAGGAATAGTCCTAAAAAAATACAGGAATCTGGGTAAAATTAGCATTTTAATAACGTTCGTGCAGCCAACCAGGGATAGGTGTAGATTGTTCAGCCTCTCCAAATCTTTTTTTACCTTGGTTAAAAGTGGGGTCATGTTTCCCTCTACCAGCTTGTCTAAGTCAGCTGTAATTGTTACCCCGAGGTATACTGCTGAACTAACCACTCTAGAATCATGGCAATCAGAATACCTATTCTCCACTATTTGTGTCTTCGGTCTATTCAATTTATATCCTGATAATTGACCAAACGTTTGAGTCATTGCTTCCACCTCCGTTATAGCCAACATGGGATTAGATGTCAGAATGGCCACGTCGTCAGCGTATGCCAGGGTTTTAACCTCGACAGTGTTGTACTTCATAGGAGGGATGTTGTGATTAGCTTCTATCCTTCTTAATAGGGGATCTATATATAGAGCAAAGAGAAGGGGGGACAGAGGGCACCCCTGTCTAGTCCCCCTAGTGATCTTAACTGGATGCGAAGCTCCCCTATTGACTCTTACACTAGCTGTCGGATCTTTATATAGCGTATGGATAGCTACCATATATCTCGCCCCTATACCAATCCATTTCAGAACCAACCACAGGTAGCCCCAGGAGACCCGATCGAACGCCTTCTCTGCATCTAAAAAAAGGGCTGCCATTGGATCTCCTAGGGTGTTCGCTGCATAGAACGCTGTAATAACCTGTCTGACATGTAGCGTAGTTCCCTTCCCGGGGATAAAGCCATGCTGTGCGGGGCTTACCATAGTTTCAATAATGCCAGCCAGTCTAGTTGCCAGCGTTTTTGAGTAGATTTTCACGTCCGAGTTCATTAACGTGATTGGCCTATACGAGCCTGGTAGTGACGGGGTCTTACCTTTTTTTAAAATCACAATAATGTCTGCCCCTCCCCATGACTCGGGGATAGCCTCACCTTTCTGAGCTTGCAACATTATATCAATCATATCCTTTCCGAGTACCCTTTGAAAGATTTTATAGAATTCTACTGGGATCTGATCCGGTCCAGCTGCTTTCCCCGAAGGTAACGTAGAGAGGGCTGTCATAATTTCTTCCCCTTGGAATGGGGCATCTAGCATCTCCTTAGCTTCCACTGTTAGTGAAGGGGAAGGAATGTCTCCCAGGTAGCTCTCTATCTCTTTTGTCCGATCTCCCAAATCCGCGGTATACAGATCTGCATAGAATTGCCTGAAAACATCCCTCACTTCCTCGGATTCGGTAACTGTAGTACCTTGACTATTAATGATCTCTTGTACATCTGAAAATGCTAACCTCTGCCTAGTTCGAACAGCTAAAATATGGCCAACTCTCTCACTCAGTTCGTATGCATTTTCTTTTCTAGTGAGAAAATTTTCAGCAGCCTTCCTGGAAATGGATTTGGAGATTTCAGCTCTAAGTACAGTAATTTTAAGCAAGTGCTGCTCTAATGGGCGATGATGTTGTATAGCAAGGGCCAGTGCGTCTTCCTCGTTCCGTAAACTATTTAGGGCTTCTTCAGCCATAAGTCTCTCCTTTTTATTCCTGGCTAAAACGAAGCTCAAGGTTTCGCCCCTAACCCCAGCCTTAAAGGAATCCCAAACCACGCCTGGAGGAGCTGATCCCCTGTTAATATCCCAATAGTTTCTAATCCAGACTTCCATGAACCCTCGGTACACCTCATCTTTTAATAATTTCCTTTCGAACGTCCAGTGGGACAACCTACTTTGTTGCTTCCCTATTCTAATTGTTAAAACTAATGGATTGTGATCGGAAACAGCCCGAGGATATCTATCGATCTGTGAACCCTGCATCAAGGACCTGGAAATTAAAAAATAATCCAGCCTAACCAGAACCTTGTGGGGGGCTGAGTAAAATGTACTGCCGTTTATATATGGATGTAATGCAATCCAAGGGTCATCCAGGGAATTGTGTTGAACCATATCTGTAAGAGCCCTATGTGTCTTCTTCTTCCTCCCATTATATTGTCCACCTGGCTTCAAAAATGAGCTGTTATGATCATGAATATTAAAATCGCCACAGCAAACAATTGGCTCTGGCCACTGTGCCAGCTCTATATCTAAGTATTGGAAGACGTCAGGGTCATCCTCTGTTGAGCCGTAAATGCTGACTATGGTAAACAATACCCCCTTGACAGTTACCTCCATTATGACCCAGCGCCCCCACTGATCTTCCAGTTTCCTCCCCACCGTCCCAACTCCAGTTCTCCCTAATATTGCCACCCCTCTCGTTCTTGTCCCTTGTTTAGTTTTAGCCAAGAGTGAAAAACCGAGCTGCTCGAGAATGTACCCTCTTGATCCTTCTATATGTGTCTCCTGGAGGCACACCAGATCTAAACGGAATGTCTTTAGTAAAGCAGCAACTCTAACTCTTTTATTGGAGTCATTAAGCCCACAGACATTCATTGTAGCAATTCTACAAGTCATTTTTAGGAACAAGTGACCTGACTATGAGTACCTCCGTTGTTTGTAATTCAAAAAGGATAACCATACAGTCATGAACATGCTGCCAGTTGAACAATGAAATTATTTTGCAATACATTATAATGTGCTGAACTAATCCAAGTGTACCAAGTGCTTGACCATTACCACCTGCCTCCCCACCCCCCCTACCCCCCCTCCCACTTCCCGAGCCACCCGTACCACCCAACCTCCCCACCCTACCCTCCCCCCCCTAGTACAGGCAAATAGGTCAACAATGACCTATATGTGACTGCATGTGAGCTGTAGTTGTCGCCTCTCTCACCACTAAACTCCCGAATAACTACCTTTGGTAATACTTCTTGTTAGGCCCCACTTCTACCCAGAGCTGGGTCTTTTTCCCTTTCCCTCTACCTTTTTACTTTACTCAGCTGACCCCTTTTGGACTTTTAACTCTTCTAGGAATTGGTTTGCCTTATTTTCCGAAAAAAACATTCTTACGTGGCCTCCTGTAATTACTTTCAGCCTAGCAGGGAAGAGTAGATATGCTTCTGAGCCTAACTTTTGGAATGGAGATATTAATTGCCTTAGCTTCCATCTCCTCTCCACCGTCACGTGACAGAAATCGGGTCTTGCAAAGAATGAGGAACCATTGAAGGATTTTTTTGAGTCTGGTCTGGCCTTATCAATTATCTCCTGTCTCAGCAGATAGTTCCCTATGTACACTAGCATAGCTCTGGGTAGGGTCCCTTGCCCTGTTTTCCTTTGTGTAAGAGGGAACCTGTGCGCCCGCTGTATCTCCAGCTCCCATTGCCAGTGGGCCTCAGGAAAAGCCCCCTTAAGTAGATTAACAACAAACCCTCTCGGGTCCTGCCCCTCCACCCCTTCAGCCAGACCCAAAAGTCTAACATTGTTACGACGTTGTCGATTTTCAAAGTCTTCTAGCTTCCACTGCATATCTTCTATTAGTTTCTCTTGATTAGATTTGGAGGACCGCAGTACAGCCATATCATCTTCTAACTTCCCAGTCCTTTCTTCAACCTGTGCCACTCTGTCTGCGACCTCCTCATACAACTTATTCATTTTTTTGAGGGAAGATTGTATTTTTTTATTGTCTTGTCTAGCCCTCCGGCTCACTGCCCTTGCCTCCCCTTGCAAAGTAAAAGGCTGGTGTTGAGATGGAGTACTGAAGTGAGTGTCCTCAAAGTGAGGCCTCAGCTTCCTCCAATCATCCTCCACCAAGGATGCCTTCCTTTCTTTAACTGAGTTGCACTGTGCTCTCAGGGTCAGCCTCTGGCTACCTAAAGCTGGAGGCTGGGTCCCTTTTGTGGGCTTACTGGAGGGACAGGTCAGGTTTGGGGCCCTAAGGTCCCATGTTTGCCTGTGCCCAACAGAATCCCTCTGGGGGAAGTCCCTAACTACCTGTAAAGGGGATCCCTCAGGAATGTTTTAACCATCACCTAGCTAGGGCTACTAGCCAGGCAATCCTCATTCTTTTGATGGGGGAGGGGTTCTTGTGGACAGGGGCCCTCTTGGGGTCCACTGGCCTCCCTGACCTCTGCAGCCCTGGGCTGACTGAGGCAGGGTAGAGAGAGGCAGGCTACCTGCACCAGACTGGGTCCCACCTTGGAAGGGGCCACTGACATCAGAGGCTCTGCCAGGCCAGGCCTGGCTACCTCTGGGGCAGTTCCTTCACAAGGGGTGAGGTCAGATCCCTGAGGAGGCTGACCTTTTCCTAATGTCTGGGGAGAGGGAGACTTTTCTTCCTCCCCACTACTCTCTGTTTGTGTGGAGTGATCCATAGTTTCAGGCTTCACTACACCTATGTCAGTCTGAGTATGGGCTGAGACCATTACAGCCTTGCCAAACTTTTCAGGGAGGCACTCAGTTTGGGTTTGAGCTGTGACTGTCACAGCTCTGCCAATCTCTACAGGGAAGTCTGTCTTTGCCTGGGCTGTGGCTACTACTGCCCTTCCAACCTTTTCAGGGTGGAAATCTACTTGGACAGGGGTTGTGGCTGGCACAACCCCACTACCCTTTTGTGAAAGGCCTACCATTTTAGAATGGGTGTCTTGTTCAACTCCAGCCCAAGCTGAGAGTTCTAAGTCATTCCCCAGTAAGCAGTCTACAGGCAAGGTTGGGGACACTGCCACCCTTTTAGGGCCAGTGACACCTCCCCAGCTGAGACATACCTCTGCCATGGGATTACTGTTCTGTTTGCCATCAATGTTAGTTACCTGGTATGAGAAACCAGGCAAAAGCTGCTCAGAGGGAACTAGCCTATGGGCCACCATAGTGATGCTAGCTCCATTGTCTCTGTAGGCCTCAGCTTTTCTACCATTGATGTAGGGCTCCTGTCTGTACCTATCCAAAGAGTTGGGACAGGCAGTGAAGTTGGCAAACCCCATGCCACCATCACAGACAAGAGTAGCTGCTGTAGGGGAATTGGCTAAGCCAGGATCCTCCTGTGTTCCCCAAGAAAACCCAACCAAATTTTTGGGGGCACTCCCACCACCTGGGGGATTACTGCTGACAGTAATAGGTGGTGTGACAGGAGTAATTGGAGGAACAGTTTTGTTTTTAGCCTTTGGGCAACTGCTGTCAGTTTTCCAATGCCCAGGAATTTTACATTCATGGCAGTAAGGCTTTATAACTGTGGTAGAGGAGGGAGCTGGGGACCCACCACCCTGTGTGGAGTTTTGGGGCCCTGAGGAAGATTTCTCTTTTGTTTTATCCCCATCCTTCTCTTGAGGCTTGGTGGTATCTTTCTTTTAGTCACCACGCTGATTTTTAGGCCTAATCCTGGTCCTGACCCATTTATCTGCCCTCTTTCCCAATTCTTGGGGAGAGGTCAAATCTGAGTCTACCAGGTGTTGATGGAGAAGCTGGTTCTGACAATTACTAAGGATCTGCTCCCTCATAATCAAGTTGTACAATCCTGTATAGTCCTGCACCTTGCTGCCAGTTAACCAACCCTCCAAAGCCTTAGTGGCACAATCCACAAAATAAGACCAGTCCTGTGTCTGTGTCTTCTGGGTGTCTCTGAACAACAACCTATATTGCTCAGTGGTTAAGCCAAACCCATCTATCAGAGCACTCTTCAGGACTTTGTAATTGTTAGCATCCTCATCACTGACTGTGAGAAGCTTGTCTCTACCTTTGTCAGAAAAGGAGAGCCACAAGATAGCTGCCCACTGACACTGGGGTACCTGCTGTACTTTGCAGGCCCTCTCCAAAGCAGTCATCCACTTGTGGATGTCATCCCCATTCTGAAATGGGGGGACTATCTTGCTTAGGTTTCTATGGTCATAAGACCTATCTCTATCTCTAGGAATGTTGCTGCCACCAGTGGGTTCTGACCCACTCAATTTTTGCTCTCTGGCCAGAGCAAGCTTCTCTTTGGCAAGGGCAAGTTCTTCCCTTTCAATCCTCAGTTTGGCTTCCTTCATTCTGGCCTCATGCTCTCTCCTCTGGGGGGAAGTCATCCCCCTGTGGGATGAAGCATTGGAGCTTCTTGAGTGATAGGAGTGGAGAGACTCCCCTGAGGGAGATCTACCCCTCCTATCTCTCTTTTTAAGATTACTTGGGGGCCTGTAAGGGAAGCTCTCATGCAAGCACCCATGCAAGCTTAAGTTAGCCTGACTAAGTCTTCTGACTGGGGTCTTGCTACCTCCCTCTTCCTCTGAGGTCTCTTCTAACTCATCTGTATCAGTTAAGTCAGGGGTCTCTTCTGTGGAGGGGAGACCTTTATCTACAGCTATGGCACCATACTTGGCAGCTCTTTCAGCATCATAGGCCTCCAGAAGCTCCACTAGCTGTCTAAGGGTAGGTTTGGAACCCTGTTTTAATCTCCTGGAGGTACACAGTTGTCTCATCTCCTGGAAAGTGAATGCATCATATCTAGAGGGAATCTGTCTAGGATTCTCCTCTCCTGAGGGAGTATCAGTGTGATCTCCATTCAGGGACACGATTCTAGTGAGGGTGTGGTATGTGCACCTACCTACACTAGTTGTATCTACTAAACCTCTCTAGTAGTTGTAGTCAGGGTGTGCTAGGCCCTTCAACCTACAACAACTAAGTCCAGTAGGACTTAAGTATTTATAATCTATGTTATATGTACCTAAACAATATCTTATGTGATCTTTCAATTTAGTATCTCAAGATTACAATGGTATTACAACAGCAAGCTCAGATCCCAACCGCTGCTCACCAATGTGAGAAGTTGGCCTGATATATGATGTCACTAATTCTAGTGTACACCCTGTATCAGTCCAAACAACCCTTATGGTGTTTGGTTGTAAAGTCAACCTTATAGACCAGCTATCCTAGTGGTAGCATGGACAAGAGCAGTCTTAGGCTAAACTCTGAATGGCATGTGAAGCCAGCTGTTATACCATATGTAATCCCTTGAATACCAAATGAAAGGGCACCACAACAGATATATATAAAAATAGAATGTATTTATTCTAGTCAAACCCTCAGCACTCTTTATGAGATTCGAGGTAAGTACAACACAGTCTTATTTAAGCATACATTAAGTCACACAGGTAAGTAATACAGTTAGGCCCTAGGGGCCACGCAAACCATATACTAAGTAAGTGGTATAAGGACCACTGTCATGAACACAGGATAGGCCTAGGCCTAGGGAATCGCTGGGGCTACACTATACTACCAACAGTTAGGAAGTGGGAGGCCCACGGGATTCAGGTGCAGAGTGGAAACACTCACGCGTAATGCGTAAAAGTCGATAGAATCACTAGCAGTTAGAAATAAGCAGTTTTAGGACACTTCTGGTATAGCTAGAAAGTCGAGACTCGGATACTAGACCCTAGGATAGTCAATACCCTTGTGAGCACCGAAGTACCCAAGTTACCTAGCCCACGGGCCGCGGGTGCATAGGTGAGAACTTGCATCGGGTTTCGTCGTGGACTTCTATGGATGCCTGAAGGAAAGTTGCTGACAGGCAGTCAGTGAAGAGTGTCCGGTGGATCCCAAGGTGGGGATTGTGAGAAGTTGGCCTGATGTATGATGTCACTAGTTATAGTGTACACCTTATATCAGTCCAAATACCCTTATGGTGATTGGTTGTAAAGTCAACCTTATAGACCAGCTATCCTAGTGGTAGCATGGACAAGAGCAGTCTTAGGCTAAACTCTGAATGGCATGTGAAGCCAGCTGTGATACCATATATAATCCCTTGAATACCAAATGAAAGGACACCACAACAGATATATATATAAAATAAAGTGTATTTATTCTAAGCAAACCCTCAGCACTCTTTATGAGATTAGAGGTAAGTACAACACAGTCTTATTTATGCATACATTAAGTCACACAGGTAAGTAATACAGTTAGGCCCTACGGGCCACGCAAACCATATACTAAGTAAGTGGTATAAGAACCACTGTCACGGAAATAGAATAGGCCTAGGCCTAGGGAATCGCTGGGGCTACACTACACTAGCGTTAGTTAGGAAGTGGGAGGCCCACGGGATTCGTGTGCAGAGTGGAAACACTCACGCGTAATGCGTAAAAGTCAATAGCAATAGTACAGTTTAGAAAACGGTAGATTTAGGACACTTCCGGAGTAGCTAGGAAGTTGAGACTTGAAAACTAGACACTAGGATAGTCACTATCCTGATGAGCACCGGAGTACCCAAGTTACCTAGCCCACAGGCTGCGGGTGCATAGGGGTGAAGATGCGTCGTTTTCGTCGTCGACTCCTATGGATGCCTGAAGAAAGATGCTGACAGGCAGTCAGTGAAGAGTGTCCGGTGGATCCCAAGGCTGGGATCAAGAAGAGAGGAAACCTGCAAGCAGAAGGGACAGAGTCAAGGTCACTAGCCAGTGACCACGTGGAACCAGGAAGGAACCCGGCGATGTCGTGAAGATTGCAGGTGAAGGTGAAGCTTGTCGCTGCAGCCAGGAGGACCAGGAAGCGTCGAGGACGACCGGGACCAGGAGGCGAGCTGTCCCACGAAGGCTCTTGCTGTCGGCGGCGTCGAAGTTGGACTAGGACTCACCAAGCCTTGGCAAGCAGAACCCACGAAGAACGAAGGACTTGCTTCTGGTGCAGACCAGGAAGGTCTGGGGTGCTTCTTCTTTGCAGAGAAGCGGGAGCCAGTCTGGAGGAGCCAAACCAGCGCAGAAGATTTCAGGGTGCGTCGTCACAGAGGCCACTAGCCAGCGGGCAAGCAACCGGACAGACGCGGCAAGCAGGAAAATGCTGAAGGGCCCCACGCAGGACTCGTGGAGTGTGGGGGGCTGATCTTCGGTGCAGATGGTGCTTGGGGTTGGGGCTTCTCAATCCCCGGTGCACAACTTCGAGGGTACCTCAGAAGCTGCGCTTTAAGTTACTAGCCACTTTTTCCAGGTAGCCGGTCCCACGTCGCTCGTCGCCTCCACGGATCTCAGCTCTGCTGTAGATGTGGATGAGGGTCGGAGAAGTCTGGAAGTCAAGGCTCTGGTCGGGCTCTGCAGTCGGTTCCTTGTAGAACGGTCGCAAAGCAAAGGGTAGTCTCTTGATGGTGCCTGTTTGCACAGGGTAGCCACTCCTTGGCTACAAGGGAGATTCTTCAGTCTTCTTCTTTCGTCGAATGTCGAAGGTCCAGAGTTTCTGTTCAGTTTTGCAGGTTCAGGATAATCTAAAGTCTTGAGGCCCAACTCCCACTCTTATACTAATCTGGGGGGCTGGGATACCTGCTAGGTCACGCCTTATGGGTGGGACCTGGGAGGGGGTGGTTACACCCACTTCCCTTTGTCCAGTTTCGCGCCAGAGCTGGGGCTGGAGTGCCCCAGCGCCGATTTGAACTGGACTATGCAAGGAACACCTTGTGTGCCCCAGGCATGTCTCATTCCTTTCAGCCCACCCTGCCCCAATACACTAAAGGCTGTCTGGGGAGGTGCTAGCACCTCCCCAAGCAGGAAACCTATTGTCCAGGCCTCCCTGGCTGGGATCACTCCCAGCTGCAGGAGGTCAGACTTGTGTCGTGGCAGCAGCATCCATTTTGTGATGCTGAGGCTTTGGTCAGAGGCTAACAGTTGAAGTATGATTTTAACATGTCTTTCCCTCTAGAAGGGGGGAATAATATTCTCATGTCCAGAAATGGCATGGGGGTATTATTCCCTAGTGTTAGACACCTTACACAACATGTTTTGATAAAGCCAAACCATAGTTACCATAACCGTCTAAGATTATAAGGCACTTTAAGAGTATATGGTAGGCTATATCATAGAACAGCTATAAGGACAAGGTTCCGAAAGCTGCAGACAGGCTCAGCTCATGCTAGAGCACCATCTCACATGTTACCAAGCACTCTGCCTCCAGGATTGTCAAGGCCTGCCATAGGAGTGACTGATAGGTACACATGTGTCTATATGTAAGTTAGGTATAGGAATACTACACCTAAGCAAGGGGTGATTACACGACCTTGCCCCAGCTGAGTGATCAGCCAGTTGTGTCAAAATGGAAGGCCAGGCCAGGGGTGGCATAATACATGCTGCAGCCCCTGGTAGGCCTAGGGTACACCTATGCCCTGGGTACCTAGGGTACACTGTACAGGGGCCAATAAGGTGATCCTATCCAAATGGGTTATGCACCTAAAGTACATAGTATTAATTTAGAGAGAGAACAGCAGGGCTGTGGGTCTGATTAGCAGGCCCACAGCCACATCTAAGTCGAAAACCAGTAAAGCAAAAGCAAAAAGTGGGGGTGAACATAGAAAGCAGACCCTACTCTCCTACAGGGATCAAGAAGGAAGGTACCTGCAAGCAGAAGGGACAGAGTCTAGGTCACCAGCCAGGAGCCGGGACGGAACCAGGAAGGAACTAGGCGATGTCGTGAAGATGCAGGTGAAGAGGTGAAGCTTGTCGCAGCAGCCACGGGTACCAGGAGACGTCGAGGACGACCAGGACCAGGAGGTGAGCTGTCCCACGAAGGCTCTTGCTGTCGGCGGCGTCGAAGTCGAGTCAGGACCCAACAAGCCTTAGCAAGCGGAACCCACGCAGGATGGAGGACTTGCTTCTGGTGCAGACCAGGAAGGTCTGGGGTGCTTCTCTTTCACAGAGGAGCGGGAGCCAGTCTGGAGGAGCCGGACCAGCGAGTTGAAAGTAAAGGTTCGTCGTCGCAGAGGCTACTAGCCAACGGGCCAGCAACCGGACAACACGTCGAGCAACACAGGTGCAGAAGGGCCCCACGCAGAACACGTGAAGTGTGGGGAGCTGATCTTCTTTGCAGATGGTGCTCGGGAGTGGGGCTTCTCAATTCCCCAAGCACAGCCTCGAGGAAGCCTACGAAGTCGCGCTAGTCAGTTACTAGCCACTTTTCCCGAGTCGCCGGTCCCACGTCCCTCGTCGCCTCCACGGGTCTCAGCTTCGCTGGAGATGTGGATCTGGTTCAGAGGTGTCTGGAAGTCTCGGCGCTGGTCAGTCTCTACAGTCGTCCCTCGTAGGATTCAGTCGCAAAGCAAGCAGCGGTCGCTGGATGGTGCCTGGTTGCCCAGGGTGGTCACTCCTTGGCCACAAGGGAGATTTCTTCAGTCTTCTTCCTGAGGTCGAATGTCGAAGGTCCAGAGTTTCTGTTCAAGTTGCAGATTCAGGTTAATCTCATTTAGCAGGGCCCAACTAGCTACTAATATACTGGGCTAGTGGGCTGGGCTACCTGCAAGGTCCCTCCTATGGGTGGGACCAGGAAGGGGAGTGGCTACACCTCCTTTACTTTGTCCAGTTTCGCGCCAGAGCTGGGGCTGGAGTGCCCCAGCACCGGTTTGAACTGGACTATGCATGGAGCACCTTGTGTGCCCCAGGCATGTCTCATTCCTTTCAGCCCTCCCTGCCCCAATACACTAAAGTCTGTCTGGGGAGGTGCTAGCACCTCCCCAAGCAGGAAACCTATTGTCCAGGCCTCCCTGGCTGGGAGGGCTCCCAGCAGCAGGAGGTCAGACTCGTGTCTGTGGCAGCAGCATCCATTTTGTGATGCTGAGGCTTTGGTGAGAGTTAAACAGCAAAGTAGGATTTTAACATGTCTCTCCCTCTAGAAGGGAGGAATAATATCCTCATCACCAGAAATGGTATGGGGGTATTATTCCAAAGTGTTAGACACCTTACACGACATGTTTTGATAAAGCCAAACCATAGTTACCATAACCGTTTAAGATTATAAGGTACTTTAAGAGTATATGGTAGGCTATATCATAGAACAGCTATAAGGACATGGTTCCGAAAGCTGCAGACAGGTTCAGCTCATGCTAGAGCACCATCTCACATGTTACCAAGCACTCTGCCTCCAGGATTGTTAAGACCTGCAATAGGAGTGGCTGATAGGTACACATGTGTCTATATATAAGGTAGGTATAGGAATACTACACCTAAGCAAGGGGTGATTACACGACCTTGCCCCAGCTGAGTGATCAGCCAGTTGTGTCTGATTGGAAGGCCAGACCAGGGGTGGCATAATACATGCTGCAGCCCCTGGGAGGCCTAGGGTACACCTATGCCCTGGGTACCTAGGGTACACTGTACAGGGTCCAATAAGGTGATCCTTACCAATTGGGTATGTACCTAGGGTACATGGAGTCCATTTTAAAGAGAGAGCAGACAGCCTGAGACCCTGAATGGCAGGATCTCAGGCCAACTAAGTCGAAAAACCAGCTAGACACTAGGCAAAAAGTTGGGGGTAACCATAGTCAGATATCCACCTTCCTACACTTCACCCCTATATCACTCATACCCAAAGCCTCAAAAACTTTTCGGAGATCCTTGAACCACCCAATATTATGGGATCCAGCCATGGACAAAACATCCAGGAAACCCGCTGCATACTGAGCTAATGCCGGGGTTGACCACAGTCTACGCCAATATAAAATTGGACGCAGTCTAGCTACATCTGCAATAGAACTCTTCCCCAGATCATACCTAAGGGGAACTAGGGGCGTGCTCTGAGGGAGTGATGTGATGCCTCGAAAGAACTTGTTCTCTGAGATGGTTAAAGAGTACAAGTTCTCGAAGCCCCACAATTCAGCTCCATACAGTGCTGCACTAACAGCTTTAGCACTATAAACCTGGAGCACAGGTTTGATTGGTTTCGTTAAAGATTTCTTAAATTCACCACTTATTGCTCCAGTGAGCTGTCTGTTTTAAAGCTGCCAATTCTTTCTGATGCGTCCACTTAAGATTATTTTGGATATTAACCCCTAAATAAGTAAAAGCCTGTACTTGTTCTAAGGATTGGTTAAACAATAAAAACTTATTTTTAAAATGTTTATGGGGGTTAAAAGCCATGAACTTGGTATTCTTTACGTTTACTTCAAGTCCACGTTCCACACAAAAGTTCTCAAAAATACCTAATGCCCGCTGTAGACGGCTAGGAGACTTAGCAATTAAAAGCGTGTCATCCGCGAACATTAGGATCGGGATTTTCACACCTGCAAGGGAAGGGGCATCAGTGCTTGCTTCTAGAAGACGATTGGCTATACCATTAATGTATAGGGAAAATAAAGTAGGGGCCATTGCACAACCTTGACGAACCCCCCGTTCTACCGGGAAGGCCTCTGTTGTCTCGCCCTGACCTCCCCACCTAATTATGGCGGTATTATCATCATGAAGCCTCTGTATTAAGGACAACAGCCCTGGATGAAGTCCCAGATCTTTCAGCACCTTCCATAGTTTAAGACGAGGGACTAGATCGAAGGCTGCCCTTAGGTCCACAAAGACCGCATAAAGGCTCCCCTTACCCAGTGTCACGAATTTCCAGTATAGGAGGACAAAACGGAATACCTGGTCAACCGTACTAATATGCTGACGAAACCCGCCTTAAATGGAGACAAAATACTATTTGAGGCTTCCCACAGGTGAACACGATTTAAAATCAACCTGCCTATAATTTTCTGGGTAGCATCAATCAGACTAATGGGCCTATAATTTTCCGGGAGCGACCCCTTTTTGAAGACTGGAATTATCTCCACCAATTTCCACGCGCTAGGAATAGGTGCACCACACGCCAGGGCATTAGCAACCAGTTGAATGTATCTCCCCCATTTGACCTTGTCATTCAAAAGGAGGTCCGCTGGGACCCCATCAGGGCCAGGAGCCTTCCCAGGAGCTACACCGGTAAGGGCCAGCGTCACTTCCGCACTATTAAAATCAGGTTCCAAGATAATCACAGCAGCAGTATCTACACTAGCTGCTATATCCAGGTGAGAAGCATACTGGGGTTTAAAATACTCCACCCACCTCTCTGGGGGAACATTGTTTTGCGGCCGCTCTGACTGGCCACCATAGCCCCACTTCACGATGGCCCAGAACAATTTACTGTTGTTCTTGGTACTCGCTTCTAAAAGATCCAGCCACTTGAGGTCATCCTATGACGTTTTGCCCTAGCAATGCTACTTTTGTAGTTATTTCTGGTAGCAGGCACAGCACCTACATCACCTTCCTTTAAAGCTTTCCCCAGCAATAGCCTCGACTGTCTACAATCCTCATTGAACCAAGTGACTCGGCTCGAGACCAATTTTGGACCAGATCTCCTTTTCTTTAAAAAAAGAGATCTCAAGAAAGCAAAGAGACTAGTATGAATCGATGTTATATCCCCTATATCGCTATTGGAAGAAAATATCTGTTCCATTTCTTGGATAGAGCTATTAACCTCACTTGCAATACTCTGTAAAGTAAAGGGATTGTCTTGAATACAAGACCACCTCAGACGACGCATATCATTAGATAACACGACATTCGAGGTGGGCAATTCTCCAGCCGCCAGAAGAGCGCAATCCCTTTTCCACCAGTTATGAGCTAGACAAAGGGGATTATGGTCACTTTCAGGTAGGTCAAAAACCTTCATATCAACAAGAGAGTGCCATAAACTCACGGCCGCAAGGATATAATCAATACGGCTCCTACTTTGTCCATTATTAAAAGTATAGGCACCATTACGGTCACTAGACATCCTACCATTCAGAGCCCTTAGACTCTTCTCCATGCAAAGGGAGTTAATCTGGATTATTATTTCCGTCCACCTATTTATAGGAGGCAATTCTAGTGGGGGGATACCCCAAAGTGCCTCTTCATTCTCATATTCATTCCCCTCAAGAAGTACCAGGGGATCGAAGGTAGCATTGAAATCGCCTACTACTACCACAAGGGTACCAGTTGAGTGGAGATCAAGCAGCCTCATTAACTCATCAAAAACTGGTGATCTTACCCCACCCGAGCCCCTAGCATAAACATTATAAATATCGATTGTGCCCACAGAACCTAATTCTAACCTAAGCAATTGTATATCTCTACTCCCAGTAGGAATGGGTTTACTATTTAAATTTAAATCTTGCCGAAGCCATATCGTTAAACCCCCAGATGGTCGGCCATGCGCCCCTTTTATTGCCGAAATGTGGTAGTTTAAATAACCTACACAAAATCTTGGTTCCAGCAACCAAGTCTCCTGAAATAAGCATATATCCATATTATTAATAAATGCAACCCATTCAACAATGGGCAATTTAGCATTTAATCCAGCTTTATTCCAAGAAAGTAATGAGCCACCCCCCAAAGATAAAAACTTGTTAATAAGGGTAGTGGCTTGGGGGGCAAGGCTAACAATATTCTTCGGAAGAATAGGGTCCAGACTCTGCTCTGGAACAACGATGTAAGAACAGTTATTAGAACCTGGACCCATAAACGGGATAGAAGTAATACAAAAACCAGTACGGCAGCTATTAGCCCTATGCGGTAGGTTCCCTTCGTCTATTTCCCTTAGAGAAGGACAACAAAAACCTGTGTCCCCCAGGACATCTTGTCAATCAACACTATCCAGTGCAGACCCATCCTATCTGTTGGTACTCTGTTGGTAACACTTAACCCACCCAGAACCATGCAAAATAGATTTTCTTAGCCTGATGGGAGATCCATTAGGGGGACATGTCCTAAACTCCAGGGTAAAAAGATTCTCCACAAGTTCGCTAGTTCATAGACTTAGTTCAATACAATCGGTTGGGGACAATGGAGAAATCAATCTAGTAGCTTTAATAATGTCATCTCTAATAACAGAGCGACAACCTCTGACATATCTCAACCAGTGGATAGCCTTATTTTTCAGTGAATCACAATTCTCATAGCCCTGACTATTACACAATTTCGGAACATTAGTCATGAAAAAAAGTTTGTTAGTGCAACTGTTATCTATATTCGTATATTGCTCCGCACGTAGCCCCCTTCCTGCTAGGAGTCTCTGAGTGTTAGTGGCAGGAATCCCTCTCTCACCTTCGTTCCTCTTACAATTCAAATTAGACTGTGAAGCAGCAACGGGAGTACCCCCAGAGCGACGTGAGGAGCAAAAATTCCCCGCCCTTACTACATCGCTATATGTTACCTCCTTGTTAGCTTGGGCACCTGATTTTAACAGCCCCAAAGAGTTAACCTGGGAGTGTAACCTAGCATCCACAGGTAATGTGGATGCTTTCTTGGGAATACAAGAGAGAGGTTGTTGATCTAATGTGCAGTTACCAACAGCAACAGTCAAGGTGTTAATCACAACTTTCAGGGCACTAACTTCCTCCTGTAATGAACGGATTAACTTAAAAAGAGCTTGAAGGGGATCTTCATGGGTCCTGACAGTACTACATAGGGGAGTTATGGGTAAAGATGGTAAGGGGTCAATAATTTCTACACTATTCTCCCTCGACTCATTCATCAATGGGGCAAATCTATTAGAACATTGAACAGCAGGCACAACATCCACAGAGTGGATAGAGACGGCAGAAAACAAATCAACCCCTCCACCCTGGGCAACTCCCACCTCGACACTCCCCTGTCCCCTAGATGTTTTTTTAGCTTTAGTACGAAACATAGCTGGGATATTAGGGGATGAACTGGGAATAGTATACACCAGGGCATCAACAGGCACCCCAGAGGAAGCACCAGCTACTCCCTCATCAGACTCCAAAATAGCTTCACACTCCCCAACCAGCAGATTAAGACGGTCCAATGTCCCAACTGGGTCGGGCACTTTAGCAGTCCTCCGAACTCTCTTTTTCCTACGCTGTTTTAATGCAGTGCTACCTTCACCACCGACTCCTTGACTATCTATAAACTTGCATTTAACCATG
This sequence comes from Triturus cristatus, assembly GCF_964204655.1. Lineage (NCBI taxonomy): Eukaryota > Metazoa > Chordata > Amphibia > Caudata > Salamandridae > Triturus > Triturus cristatus. The sequence continues at coordinate 250,767,612 of NC_140580.1, read as the reverse complement.
GTAAAAGGAAAAGGACTCGGTGGGAGGCACAAGGGGAAATGTAAACAAGAACCCGTACAACCGGATATGATGGCACCAATAGAACTCACAGTTAGGTCAACAGGCCAGGCAAGGGGAGTAGCCCAGCCCGGCCTCCTACGGCCCCCGATGGCCACAGACGGCCCGCCCTTTGTCCGGGCTTCGTCCGGCGCGCCCGCTCACGTCCCGCGTAGCTGAGCGCGATACGTAATAAATAGTGTTATGGGCGGAGTTCTACACTGGAACCAGGTGAGGCAGCCCCTCGGTCCTCTGGGATATTGAGTCCAGCACTGTCCAGCACCTTCTCTGCAACGCGTTTCCCGCGAAGCGGGAAGCGCTAGGTTTCTTTAAAGGCGCTATGGGCGGAGTTCTACACTGGAACCAGGTGAGGCAGCCCCTCGGTCCTCTGGGATATTGAGTCCAGCACTGTCCAGCACCTTCTCTGCAACGAGTTTCCCGCGAAGCGGGAAGCGCTAGGTTTCTTTAAAGGCGCTATGGGCGGATTTCTACACTGGAACCAGGTGAGGCAGCACCTCGGTCCTCTGGGATATTGAGTTCAGCACTGTCCAGCACCTTCTCTGCGACGCGTTTCCCGCGAAGCGGGAAGCGCTAGGTTTCTTTAAAGGCGCTATGGGCGGAGTTCTACACTGGAACCAGGTGAGGCAGCCCCTCGGTCCTCTGGGATATTGAGTCCAGCACTGTCCAGCACCTTCTCTACGACGCGTTTCCCACGAAGCAAGAAGCGCTAGGTTTCTTTAAAGGCGCTATGGGCGGAGTTCTACACTGGAACCAGGTGAGGCAGTACCTCGGTCCTCTGGGATATTGAGTCCAGCACTGTCCAGCACCTTCTCTGCGACGCGTTTCCCGCGAAGCGTGAAGCGCTAGGTTTCTTTAAAGGCGCTATGGGCGGAGTTCTACACTGGAACCAGGTGAGGCAGCCCCTCGGTCCTCTGGGATATTGAGTCCAGCACTGTCCAGCACCTTCTCTGCGACGCGTTTCCCGCAAAGCAAGAGGCGCTAGGTTTCTTTAAAGGCGCTATGGGCAGAGTTCTACACTGGAACCAGGTGAGGCAGCCCCTCGGTCCTCTGGGATATTGAGTCCAGCACTGTCCAGCACCTTCTCTGCGACGCTCAGAAGCTCCTAATAAATCCTCCCATGCTTCCTTCTTTATTTTAGCCCTCCTATTCTTAATTGCCAATTTATAAGATTTCCGAAGCTCCCTGATCTGTTTCTTGTCTTTAACATGCCCATTCAGTGCCAGTTTAAGTTTAGAGTGTGCCTTAGTACACTCTTGATCAAACCAGCCCTTCTTATTACTATTATTGTGTTTTTTCGAACTGACCACAAACTTTCCTTAATACATGTTATAATAATACTAAAATTATTAAATAATTCGGGGTCCTTGGACGCCATGTCCAGGCAAGTATTAAAACATGTATTACAGCAGGCCTCAATTAGATTACAAAGAAAGTCGGCAGGTACAATTTTAGACCACTTTAGGGCATATCCATTCTGTCTAGAGATAGTAATATCTCTAGATTGCAACCTGGGAATGCTATCGGAGGTGGCACGAGGGTCGATAATTTCCACCCTAATGGGGAAATGGTCACTAAGGGATATTTCTAGTACATTATATTTCCCAACACTTCCCCTAAAACACGAGGAAATCAGGACATAGTCAATTACAGAAGAAAGTCCCCTGCCACAAAAGGTAGCAGAGAACGGAACCTCTGGTTGACATAATGTATTTGCAAACCCTATATCGTTCATAAAGAGGATCTCATTCAAGGCGTCGCCCTTTCAATTGTGTTCAAAGTGTGTAGAAATGGACTCCCTATCCAAGGTCAAGCCACAATTTCCTTTACCAGCTCTATTACAAATTGCACAGTTGAAATCCCCCCCCCCCATATGGCAACAAACTCCTTTCCTTCGTTACAGAGTATAGAGTTAATTTCGGAGTTTAGCTTTTTAAATACTAGGGCTAAGTCAGCCGAGGGAACATTATTGTATAGGTTAATAACCAAAATGCAAAGATTTTTGTTCATGTGTAGACCGACGATATGGTAATAGGTGGTATTATTAAAAACCTCAATACTTTTACATATAAAACAATTAGAAACATATGTGCAGAGCCCACCCTTGGCTCTGCCATGTAATGAACCTATTGCCGGTGTAAAAACTGTTCTAAAACCATTCAAGTGAGACACATCTTTCGCTCACGTTTCTTGTAGGCATATGACATCGTGACCTTCAATTAAATTGAGCCAGAGCGGATTATCCAACTTGGCCCTAAGTCCGGCAATATTCCAAAAAGTGATAGTCCAATTTGCCTTAGTCCTATCACGTGTGGCATGTCTTGAATTAATGATCTTAGCTATGTTATTATCTATTTTTCCTTTTCTCTTTTGTTGGGCACCCATTTGTACAACGTCCGACCTTTCAATAGGTTTAAGTTAATTTTCGGCCGGGATCTGTACAACTCCATCTTGAAAAACCCCCTTTCCCCGACTGTCCTTTACTAAAGCGGGGTTGGTATTTACTACACAAATATCAAATACTTGTTCCCGCGCTGGTCAGTCCACCCCCCCCAAGCCTGATAAAGAATCAAATCTATTATGGGTTGAAACATTAAATAGATTCCCTATCTGTCGGTGATAATGGGGGTTATACGGCATGAGGCCACCATACGTCGTGGGCGCCCTATAAACATTATATCGGTTTCCAGTATATGGGTGCCTTACTTCATATCGTTTTTTGTGTGGTCTCTGACTATCAGCAGCAACGAAAGGGGCCGGTGGATAAAAATAACTTAAGTCCAAAGAAAATATTCCACTAAAGGTTTCATGAATTGGAAATCCACTAATAAATTGCACAACTCTTGGGTCTCGAAAATTTACAATAATACAGTCACCACTAATTTCTTTAACTGTAGGTCCCAGCCAATTCACTCTACGGACGTTAATGATTTCCCCACACAGGTCAGGTCTAAGAGGTCTATTTTTTCCTAGCCAATGCATGACCTTATTCTTTACTTCATGCGGGGTTTCATCCCTGTTGTTTTTCCACTCCGGAACCCCTGCGAGTACAATTACATAAGGATAGGAATCCGGGGGGAGATCAACTCTCTTTCTTTGTCCTTTACTTTTAGTATCCACTATTTTATCTGATTCAAATGACATGTTATTATCTGAGGCCTTGGTTGTACATGTTTTAAGTCTATCTGTTTTAGTTTCTTTACTGGCCTTTCCGTTCAGCTTCTGATTCTTAACATCCATCTTTCCACCTTCTTGGTGTGGCGGATTATTACTACCTTGACCCGGTTTGACACTCGCTAATGACTTTTGTATATTTTTGGGTGATGCAAATGAGTTATTTATTATAGGTTTTGTATCCCTAAATTTTTTCAACAGAGGTGAATTATCTCGCGTAATTTTCTCAAAGGTTTCTAGCTGTATGCCTATCCTTCTTGTACGTTCCAGCAATGGAAAAATTAAGGACCTAACTAAATGCTCAATGTTATCCAATGAGCATACAGTGTTTCTACCATTTGTAGGCGGACTTTTCGTTATATCAACAATGGGACTTGTGTGTGTTAAATCTATACTTTCTGCCTGTGTTGAGTTTTTATTCCTATACGTGACCCCCTTATCTTGGCGCATAGGTAGGGCTCTTTTACTCTTCTTATTACGTGCGCCTTTATGCTGCTTTCCATCACGTTTACGTTTTAAATTTGGGACATTGCCCTTTGCTGAGTCTGAGTGAATACGATCTAATAGTGACTCACTACTAGTTGGCAGGAGGCTTTGCTGCCGGCCCGATTCCACGATTGGGTAGGCCATAAAGGAATCTAAACTTGCATCAATGCCACTTATGTCTAGTACGGTTGAAAGTTCATGTTGCTGGCATAATATTTGGGCATTCTGAGTCAATATTGATTCAGGAGATGGTACAGTGGCAATTTTCCCCAGTGATGCTTTCCTCATAAACACAGGATCAAGAGATAATCGTCGTTCAGTTAATGCTATCTCTTTCTCCAAAACAGTGACTGCCTTTGTAAAGAAAGCATCTATAGTACCAATTAATCCAGCTCCAGCACCCGTAGAGTGCGGTTTGGTTTTGAATGCCATATTTAAGATGCCCGTCTCATGTCCCAAAATCCAATAGGTAAATATACAATCACTAACACAGAAATTAAAGATATACAAATAGCAAAATCACAAATGTGGACAAAGCCTAAGAGTCTTACTGCAAAATAAGAACGAACAGGGGGAGGCCCAGTCCAGTCTCCACCGGTCTCTGACGGGCTCTCCATTGGCCCGGGCTTTGCCCGGCGCGCCCCACGCGCGATCCTGCGAGGCGGGGATCGCGAGGTTTATTTAAGGTCCGGTGCGGGAGGGAGGGGCCGCTGGTGGTCACTCTGCCCCTAAGCCTCCTGGAGCCTGTAGTCTTCCGGCAGTTACACAAACACCCACTTGAGTCTTCTCTAGCGCTGCGTGTCCCGTGAAACGGGAGGCGCAAGGTTTATTTAAGGTCCGGTACGGAGGGAGGGGCCGCTGGTGGTCACTCTGCCCCTAAGCCTCCTGGAGCCTGTAGTCTTCCGGCAGTTACACAAACACCCCCTTGAGTCTTCTCTAGCGCTGCACGTCCCGCGAAGCGGGAGGCGCGAGGTTTATTTAAGGTCCGGTGCGGGAGGGAGGGGCTGCTGGTGGTCACTCTGCCCCTAAGCCTCCTGGAGCCTGTAGTCTTCCGGCAGTTACACAAACACCCCCTTGAGTCTTCTCTAGCGCTGCGCGTCTCATTCAAATAGCCATGCCTTGTTGTTCCGTCTGTAAGCGGGCATGGTGGTGGAGCGTTTGATGTGAACTGTCATCTCGTTCAAGGCTTTGCCAGCTATGTAGGTGAAAGCTCTTCCTCCCGCTCTGGATTTGCGGATCCAGGGAGTCTGCGAGGGCAAGGTTGACGGAGCAGCAGTTCCTCTTGGGGATGTTGTGGTGACTCTCTCGTGGATGTCTTTGTGTCCAATGATGTGGAGTGATTTGTAGGCGTGTGTGAGTAGTTGGACGGTTACTTTATTCTTGACGGTGAGCCAGTGGAGGTTTAGTATGTGTTGGCTAATGTGTTTGTGATGTAGGGTTCTGAGGACGGGTCTTTCAGCATCCTTCTGTATGTTTTCGAGCTTGTGTAGTGACGTTTTGTTGATCCCTGCGTTGAGGGCGTTGCGGTAGTCCAGTCTGCTGGTGATGGTGTGTTGTTGACATTTTTGATGCATTCTGGGGTTACCCATTGAAATGTATTGTGTTGGATCAGTAGGCAGTTGTAGCTGTTGCAGGCAATGGAGTTGATCTGGCAGGTCATGATGATGGCGGAGTCGAGGATGATGCCAAGGTTGCGTGTGTGGTCTGTCACTGAGGGCAGGCTCACAAGGGCAGAGATCCACCAGAGGTTGTCCCATGTGGATGGCCCGAAGATGAGTAAGTCATTCTTCTCTGAGTTGAGCTTTAGGCAGATGTTTTTCATCCAATCAGCAAGTTCCGACATTCATTCCTGGGCGCAGGGTTTTGTGACTTCGGCTTTCTTCATGAGGGAGAGGATGAGCTTTGTGTCCTCTGTGTGGGATGATATGCTAAGCCCGTGCTGGCTGGCAATAGCAGTGAAGGTGGCCATGTAGATATTGAGAAGCGTGGGGCTTAGTGACGGTCCCTGGGGTACTCTGCAATTGGTCTCTGTGGGTTCGGAGATGGAGGGGGGGGGTCTGATCCTTTGGGCTATTGCGGAGAGGAAGGAGTGGATCCAGGAGAGGGCGGTTCCTCATATCCCCGGGTCATGGAGTGTGGCATATGGGGTGCGGTGTGAAACGGTGTTGAAGGCTGCGTAGAGGTCTAGTAGGATGTGGGCCGCAATGTGACCCAGGTCAAGTGGCATGCGTATGTCATTCTTGGCAGCAAGGTGTGCGTATTTGGTGCTGTGCTTGCTGCCAAACCCAGACTGGGAGTGGTTCACGATAGAGTTCTCTTCAATGAAGGCAGTAAGCTGGGTGTTTGAGTCTCTCGGTGACTTTGTCCGCCACAGGTCAGATAGTTCGTCTTGTCTGTTGGGTCATACTGCCGATGAGCAGATTTGTTCGACGTAGAGACAGGTCTTGACGGTCTTCATGAAGGTGTTCAGTGATGTGAGCTCTGCTGGTGGCTCATTCAAAGTGTTGATGCATGCAGAGATATTTTTTCAGAATTGACCCCCATTTCACACCCAGTTTTCAGATTTGACCCCCATTTCACACCCACTTTTCAGATTTGACCCCCAATTTCACACCCACTTTTAAGCTTAGACCCCCCATTTCACACCCACTTTTCAGATTTGGCCACAATTTCAGACCCATTTTTCCGATTTGACCCCCAATTTCACACCCAGTTTTCAGCTTAGACCCCCATTTCACACCCAATTTTCAAATTTGACCCCCATTCCACACCCACTTTTCAGATTTGACCCCCATTCCACACCCAATTTTCAGATTTGGCCCCCTTTTCACAACCTTAACAGTGAAATTTAACACCGACTAAACATTCAAACTCATTATTTACCACTTACAAACCCCTACATTTCAAGTTTTCATACCAAGTACCCTGTAAATCATGATTTACATACAATTTGACACAACAATTGATGAATTGGTTGCCACATTTTACTCCTTGTAAAGTCAAGTTGTGCACGATTGACACACTATGGCATCTCTGCAGTGAGGAGACATACACACCATGATTTTACTTTTGGGATCTTACTTGCAATTATTGTACAATGGTAACATTTCATAGTGATCTACTTATGCAGGAGAGTAACTTGCAGACAGGGTATGTGTGATGAGTTTGGTTATTGCCACAAACAGTTTTTGTGGTCAGTTTCCACAGACCTATCTTTATTTTTGTCATTCACAATGTGATGTGCTCACGGAAAGTAATTGTTTATTATACTGTCCCTTCGAGCAATTCCTGCTGCAGTGGCTATGGGGTGGGGTCCACCTCACTGATCTTCCTCCTCATCCTGCTCATCGTCCGGTGCTGCAGGCACTTGGATCCAGGGGGCATTTGTGCACACACAAATGTTGTGCAATAGACAACATGCTAGTGTGATTTTATTTACCATTTCTGGGCTGTACAGCAGTTTGCCACCTGTGATATCCAAGCAACGGAAACGTGACTTCAGCACGCCAAATGTGCGCTCCACGATACAACGTGTGCGTCTATGTGCAGCATTGTACTGCCTCTGTGCCTGGGTGGTGGAGTTTCGTATGGGTGTCATCATCCACAGGCAGAGAGCATATCCTTGATCACCTGTGACATGTAATAGGGAGATGGGTCCACGATTCATTAGGCATACTATGTTGGCAGTGTTGACAGTTTTGTGTATTGTCATTTTTGCTATTTTTAGACTTAGGTTAGACATGTGTTGCTTCTGGCTATTTAGTGGCATCAATGCTGAGTACATTGCCTCAGTGTTCATCCTCCAAACAGCCATTTTGCTAGGGTGTGCTGCACGGTTGCATGAGTGTCAATACAACTGTACAAAATGTGATTGAGACCTGCACAAAAAACACAGACACCAACAGGCACCCTGGCTCTCCTACCATCTAGCGATTGCACTGATCCACACTCCTCGCAGTGAACGCCTTGTGAATGTTCAAATGACATAGGCCATGCCTGACACAGCTCACATTCAGATATGCGTCTCATGCTGACGGCTGACCTGTGACACCACACAAGCCATGCAATTGTGTGTCCAGAGCTAACACAAAGCAACAGACAGCAGCCACCTCACCTGCAGGGCCCACTGAGGACAGTGACGATTTGCACACACCATCAACAACATCACATGATACGACGTAAACTTCCTGGACTGCGTCATCTGTCACGAGCAGAGCATCAAACTCACATGACACAACTTCTCAAAATCAATTACACTATGTGGATTATTTGACAAGATCAGACTGTCCACACACTTCACCACACTAATACACATGGAAGCGCTGGTTGATGATGCAATGTCGGAAGATGAATGCATCATGCACACTCCCTGAAAATTTGGCAATGACATTTGTGAACAGTCCGCAGTGGTCCACTATTGCCTGCGCATTCATTGAATAGGTGTGCTTCCTGTTGCGGTATATGTGTGCGCTGTCCGCAGGGGGCACAAATGATACATGTGTGCTGTCAATTGCACCCACCACCTGCGGGAAGCCAGCAATGGCATAGAATCCTTGCTTGATGGCAATCTGCTCCTGCACAGTGTTGAGAAAGTGAAGGTGCAGGTGAATCAGGCTAAGTATGCCATCCAAGACAGTGGGGAGGAAGGTTCAGAAGGCTGCCTGTGATACTCCACCAGCTATGGCTGTTGTTGGTTGAAATGTCCTAGAGGCCAAAAAGTGCAGCACAGCGAGCAGTTTTGTCTGCGGAGGGATGTTGGTTCTCCGCTGTGTTGGTGGCGTCAGTCTGTGAGCAATCAGGGTCAGTATATGTTGGATGGATGTCCTTTTGAGCCTGTAGTGGGCTATAACTTCCTCTGGTGATAAGTCTGCGAGGCAGACACGTCTGCGCAGTGCCCGCTGTCTTCTTCGTCGCTGCATCGGTGGTGGTGGTCCTGGGGGTGGTGGCATTGGCGGTGGTTGTTGTTATTGCCTTGGTGGGACTCCAAACTGCATGATGACTACCTCCATGGCTTCTGTGGCTGTTCTGAGAGAGCTCTGGCCTAGTCTTCCTTATATACACCCACGTATCTCCAGTGTTAGTCAGGTTTTTATCAGGTGTTAATAACTGGAGATAACAGGAGTTAGTGTTACTTTTTTTGTTTCTAAGCGGGTCAGCGATATCATTGATAATAGTGCAAAGCTATGTTAGCGACTTTTTTCGTGAAATTTCAGTCAGGAACGCCTACTTTGCATATCATTGGCGTTGAATATCGCTGACATGCAAGGCGATAAATGTTCCGGTTACTATCGCTGGAAAACTAGCGCTAAAGGGGGTTAGCGACCCATTGTTGATAGGGCGATAAAATTATAGCCGCTTTATCGCCAAAAAGAGACGCAAACGCGGCGATAAATCCCTTGATGATATGCCCCTAACTACTCTAAGATGTGTGCTTCAGTGTTACTTTCTAGTGACAGTGACACTATACCTAGCACACACCACCATAGTATCATATGGGTGGTACACATGTTTAGATACTTGGAGATTAATATTCATTACAAAGATTAGGAACTCAGGGAAGGGTGTCTGGGAACTACATTAAGGTCCTTAAAAGGAAGAGTGGAGTTTTAGAGGTCACTTAAATTGCCAAATGTGGCACGTCTTGCCCTAACCAAAATGGTAATCCTCTCAAGACTGCTCTATTTCTTTGCAAACCTACCAGTCTGGATCATGTTGGATTGCTTTAGGCAATTTGACTGTCTGATTAGAGACCTAAAATGGGATGGCCAGAAACAGTTTCCTTTAACATACTCAAATTGCCTATAGAAGAAGAAGCATTAGAGCTACGGATAATGAAATATACCTCCTGGTAGTGCATGCGTCACATCGGCCTGCAGAGGGTGCTAGAGAGCTGTTTCCTGCGAACGCCAGACAGAATTCTGTCTGTCGGTGAAGTGAAGCTGTGATACAGTGAAACCGTAGCCTCCAACGTTTCCCGTTCGCAAGCAAGCCGCGAACCCTGGCCTTTCAGACTTCAGTTCCAAGCCTCGGAGGGGTCCAGGCATCAGCACCGGCACTGGTTTTAGGCTTGTTTCCCTGTCTGCCCGAGGGGGCTGCAGGCTGCCGCGGGTAGCTGATGGAGCCGAGGGAGTCGCTTTGGAACTACAGAATCGGCAGAATCGGCAGGAGCTGGTGAGCCGTGTTTAACTGAAAGGCACCCCTTGGTCGGCCCCCCCCTGCGCTATCATCGTGACTGTGACTGTGTATCGGAGCCCTGTGTATCGGAGCCCTGAGGTGAAGGAGGAGGTACAGCGGTGGAGCTGAATTGACGGTGAGCGCAAAGGGGGCAGCGCAGCGCAACTTACTCATCTGAGCAGCAAAGTGGGTCAAGTTTGGGACAAGCAGCTACCTGCCTCGTCCTTGCCTTTGCACTCAGATTTCTGAGGTGAGGCGAGGGGCATGTAAAGAATCAGCGGTGGGCGAACGAGAGCAGGAGGAGCTGAGATCAAAGGTGCCAGCAGCCCTGGTCTCACAGAAGCGGACTGTTATCACTGAGGAGGGCTGGGAGTAAATTTGGACATCCCAGCACCCTGCGTGCACTTTTACCTCTGCTTCAGCGGGGCGAAGCGGGGTCCCAAGGTAGGACACCGCACGCCAAAGGAGGCGCTAAGCTAGAGTAGGTTTTGTAGTGAGGGATTGGTTGTGGAAAAGCCACTACGGACTGAGAGCTTATTGACAGGCACCAGGCGGCAGAAGCCTGAGGCTCGTATCAGGAACGCCGGAACGCCGGCTGCTAAAATCCCACCAGCCCTGCCAATTGACAAGCACCAGTTAAATTGCCCGGCCCCCTGAGGCTGTGCAGGAAAGCACTAACCCATATTACATTTTCTCGGCCGCTGGCTATTGGGCGCCATCGGGCGCGATCTAGACGGCTGGACTGCCCTAGCGATATGAGATCAGGGCGTGTTCGTGGATGCCCCACGAGTAAAGGGGGGGCAAACAAACGCACGAATAAACGCAAAAGATCGCCAAAAGCGCTCGATGGGACAAGAGAAGAGCCACTAACCAAATCCAGGCAAACAACTCAGAGCGAAGGCTCACTAATCGACATAACAAGTAATAAACTTGATCTTAACAGCCTGAGTAGTGAGCAATCGATAAAAGCAGAAAAGAGCAGCAAAACAAAAACCAGCCTCACAATGCTCCAACCGAAAATTTACACAAAGTTTCATTTTCTAAAAAATGCGGGGGCACACTATTCTCAAACATCAATGAATCTTTAGGCTTACAGAAACCCATTGAACCATCTCAGCTTTTTCAGCCTGTGCAGCTCACTAGCTCATTGCCAGATAACAACTGCAAGGGAAGCCCCAGCCCTATGACTAGGGGATCACTACAAGTGACATCAACCCCTTAGCGCGACAAAAGCTGCACCATAAGGGGAACTACAACCAAAGGGATACAGCCAGGAAAAAAATGTGTCTTAGAAGCAAACCTCATCCAAGTGCACAGGGCAAATAATAACAACAACAAAAAGCCAGTTTATAAACACACCTCACAAAAACTTCACAGACCCCGGTACTATTATTAATGAAAATTCTTGCGAGGGCAACACACTCGGTAAGGGAGGCGAAACCGACGGATCTATGAACTGTACTGCGAAAAGACAAGAACAAACTAAGCATCTCAGCAACCATAATGAGGCAAATGCAAACAACGAAAAGGGGTGCTGGGTAGTGAATGATTCAACTTTGAAAAATCAATCTTTAACTTATATCGAACAAGTAACGGACCATAACAGTACTTCGAGGCCTGGGAAAGATATGGCCCACACAGACAGGTTACCAACCTCGCCGTCAGGGGCAATAGAAATATCCTCATACCTGGGTAAGGAAGAGTGGGAAGATTTACTAGTTGTAAACACTCAAGTCAAAAGCAAAAGTGAGATAAATATCAAAGTGCCGATTACGCCTATCACAACAAGTGATGCCTCATACGAACATCCAGTGATGGTTGTGGGGGCATCAAAGAGGGGTCAAACAAGCCCCATAACGTCCGAAAACCACGATGAATCTCCAAAGCATACAAAGCATGAAAACGCCTGGTGCAGCTTGCTTAAAACAATACAACTCCTGGTAGAAGCCCTTAACTATCAATCGGATAAAATGGACACTCAATTGACGCTACTTGACACACTGGCTGTATTTGTGGTTGCCATTGATGGGAAGTTGGGCACGCTAAACACGCTTCTCCAAAACAAACTGGCTCAGCCGAACCAAGGATTTGGGAATTATAAAGAAGGATGCGGATGCGGCCCAATCATTGATAAATTGGCGACTTTACCAACAATATTGAGCAACCTGTGCACACAGCTCAGAAGGCCATCTAAGTGTAAACAAAGTAATCTCTGTAACAGCTCCTTCAAGGCTGATACAGACAACCCAAGGACTAAAGAAGCGCCGGTGAGCAACAGACAAGGTGACTCTAAATTAAGGGCCCCTTCACCTATAATACCAACAAGCACAGGGGTCAGCGAAATCAGAACAACAGAACCTCCACTCTTTGAAAACCTGGAGGAAGTAAAAGTAAGCTCAAAAATGAATGCCAAACAAAGACGTTTAATAAAACGCAAAGGCAGAAAACACAAAACTGACATTCAACGCAAAGGCTTTTTGAACCTCTTTGGGAATACTCCAACTATGGAACCAAGCGGAGTTCAATTCGAGAGTGCCATGTGTCTCTCGGAAATTGAGGAAGCTATCAGAACATCTGGGACTCCTACCAAGGTAATAATCCCTAATGAGATGGGGTGTAACAGTAAAACCAAAATAAAAACCACGGAAACACATGGGATCCGTATACAAAAAGAGCCCGAAACAGGATTACAAAATGTATGTCCCTAAATCGGTGAAGCTTGCAATATAACCCTTGAATCCAGTACGAAACAGGCACAAAAAAGCGGTAGGCAGCCCGACCCCAACCTCCGACAAATAAAAAATCAAGAACACACCTGGGGTGTGAAGCCTGGGAACAACCCAGGTTTAGGAAACGCAGAGACAGGCAAAGGGCTGCCAGAAAGCTATCTACCGATAACTACCCAAGGAGCACTGTCTATAAAGAGAGAAGAAGAACCATCCACTACAGGGACAGCGGATCTTATATGCAACATCTCCAGGCCCGGTGACAATCATCACCCGGCTAGGCAACCAGAATGGAATCAGCACACTTTCGGCCAAGAGTTAAGAGTAACTGCACTTAACGCAAACCAGGCTAACACAACTGCAATACGTTTAGTAGAGGACATGCGACCCAGCCTCCCCAAAATAGAGGGAGGGCTGTCAAACGCTGAGTCGTCTGCACGAAATCAGCAAATACCTGGCCGAGAGCTAAGAGTCATCGCACCCAATTCTAATCAAACAAAAACAACTGCAATAAGACTTGTAGAGGACATGCGTTCTAGCCAACCGAAAACAGAGAGTGGGCAGATAAGTGAACAAAGAAACGAAACAGGTGTCGTCTGGTTTAATCCGGACTACACCTCGCAAGGAAGACATGACATATTGAACAGGGGCAACATCCTACGGCTGCTACCTCACATTCCCTCTTTGGCAGAAGTAAAAAGCTCTGACCTGGTATCCATTGAATTTATAGTCGATGAGGGCACAGGCAGAGAGAAAACAAAAGCAACTTGGACAACCTTGGCAATTTCACAAAAAATAAATGCTGAAGCTGAAACCTTTAAAAACTGGGGGATCACTATAAAACCGTATATAAAGCCTAGATATCCTGACATCCTTGTCCCGATGGAAAATGAGGCAGAACAAGCTACCACGAAAAGTCTCAGAAACCCGGTCTTGAGAGGAGTGGTAGGGCCAGGGGACCAACATAAAGATAGTACTCGACTCATTGCAGATGAATATACACAACCACCTGAATTGCTTGACTCAAGATGGATAGCTAGAACTTTAAATAATACTGAATGACAAACCGCCCTTAAGCCAAGGGAGGGCGTTCATGACTCACTGAGAATATGTTCATGGAACATTAATGGCTTGGCCTCAAATATAATAGACCCAGAATTTATGACCTATATTAGAAACTTTGATGTCGTGGCATTTCAAGAAACATGGCTTGCAGATCCCCCGCACCTTCATGGCTACTTACGCTTTTATTCCGCTGCAAAAAGGACAGCTAAATACGGGCACCTTCAAGGCGGCCTAGCAAATTATATATCGGCCACAAGTATCTTGATGGGAAAAGAAGTCGGACCAACTTCTACAGCCTCGTTGGCTGTAAATATTCACCTGCCACAACTTAAAACAGGTACCGCCGAAACCGATTTTACTCTAATTAACGCCTATATCCATCCGAGAAGGAAAAGAAAAGTAGCCAACGATCTCTGTAGCTTTATGGAGACTTGCATAAGGGAAAGACCCACAACAAATGTTGCTCTTACTGGAGACTTCAATCTTAATCTCATGGGTGATACGCTAGAAGACGAGCCACGAATCCAAAACGCAATCTGGGACATTCCATTACAAGCGACTTCACAAATCTCCAAGCAAACAAAGCTAGGTAACAAGGTTCTAGAAGATCTGGTACACTTCAACATCAGGGCCCTAAATGGAAGGACCTCTGGTGATAACCCCCCAGCTGCAACTTTTCACTCAACAAGAACAAGCAGCATCCTAGATTATACCTTTATCTCCTTACCACTATTCCAGTTCTTAAAATCATATCGGATAGGCCGCAGCGGAGACAGCGATCACTGCCCCCAAGAAACTATTTTCAAGATCGCAAAACCCAACTTTGAGCTATTGAAAGAACCAAAAGAGTCAACTTATACTGTCAATTTAAAAAGAATTAAACACACAACAGTAATAGACGGGAGTTTAGTGGAAAGGGCAAAACAGCATTTTTGGAGCTGCTCTGGATTCAGCGAAACCACAAAATGGGAACAATTTACAAATATTATGTCCACGTACGCTACAAGACCCAAGCCACAGTCACAATCAGGCAATGAAAGATCGAGCAAATTCTCTCAAGAACATAAAGAAAAAATTAGAGGCATAAAAACCTCAATCTGTTGCACAATGAGAGAACTTCAACAGAATCCCTTGGACATAGCAAAACGCGACCAACTACGGAAATTAAAATGGGAAGCAAATAAATCCGCTGAGGATAATCTATGGGCAAGACTTCACTCTGACATTAAATGGAACAATGGGGCAAGGTTTTGGAAATCAATAAACTCTTTTATACGACCTACGCACCATGGGGTCTCATCTAACATCTCAGAGGATACATGGGCAAACTATCTTGGTACCCATTTCAACCAGGCTGAGGGAATTAATCAGGACCATGAGTTTGCTAGTCACAAAAAACTTCCAATGAGCAATGACATAAGTTCCATAGAATGGCATACTCCGAGCGAAAGAGAGAATCTGCCGAATTTACAAAACACCATTCAGCGTCTAATTAAGAAAGGAAGAAGTGAGGGAGCACCAGGGCCGAATAGTATCCCGCCAATTCTCTATAAACAAGATGTGGTAGGCTGGGCAGAAGCCCTTGAACCCCTTTTTTTGGAGATAAGACATTTTAACATCCTGCCAAGCTCTTGGAAGGGCTCAATTATCTCCCCAATTTACAAGGCAGGAGACAAGGCTTCCCCTCAAAACTATCGATTGGTGGCTCTAATTGACAATGAGGCAAAATATTTTGCAGGTATCCTTTTAGAAGGGCTGATGGCCTGGGCAACAGAGAGATCCTTAATCCCGGCCAACCAGACAGGCTTCGCCAAAGCAGTAGGCACAACGACTAACATTTTGAGCATGGGCATGCTAATAGACAAGGCGGAATCTAACAAAATGCCCATTCACTTCTGCTTCATCGACTATAAGGCCGCTTTTGATCACATAAACCGGGAACTCTTATGGTCTAAACTGAACGACTGGGGGATATCGAGACCCCTTTTGGACCTGCTAATTAACCTCCACACAGAGACCTGGGTACAGATAAAGGTGGGGGATGGATCCGTTTTGTCCAGGCGCATATCGACCAACAAGGGCCTAAAACAAGGCTGCGTCCTGGCCCCCACCCTATTTAATCTGTTCCTAAGCGATCTTGTCCCCATTTTAAACGATTGCAACTCCCATGCTCCCAAGCTGGGAGGACTGCAACTACCTTGTCTACTATATGCTGACAATATCGTCCTTATAAGCTACACCAAGGTAGGACTTCAGCATCTCCTGAATGCAACACAATGTTACTCAAATAAAAATGAGCTTACAATAAATCTTGAGAAAACCCAGACAATGACCATCAGCAAGAAAAAAAGGAAACTAACATCATGGTACTGGGATAAGACAAGAATTGGAAATACACCAATATATAAATATTTAGGAGTGAAGATTGACAACAGTGGGCAATTCTCCGCCCAGAGAACGAGTATACGAGGAAAAGGGCTATCTTTGGCAATCTCGCTGAAGTCTCTAAACAGCAAACATTCTGGCCCCTCCCTTCTGCCCTTGACGCAAGTAATCCGTGCTAAACTTCTCCCAACAATCACCTATGGGAGTGAGGCACTTAGAGGAAGGGACGCCAAGATCCTTGATAATACAATAACAGCTGCCTATAGAATCATCTTCATCCTGCCCAAGCAAACCTCACCAGCTCAAATCAGGCTCGAATTCGGCATCGATCAACAGCTCCTGGCAAGGCAGGGAGCCTACATGATAGCCTGGGACAAAGTGAGGAAATCTAAACAAGGAACACTAAATGAACATTTGTGGATGGAGTTAGTACAATACCCATCCTCACCAGCAGCAAAGTTCCTAGGGAAAAGCCTGACGAACACGGGATTAAAGCAGCTCTGGGATACTCCAGTAAATCATATAACATTCAAAAAATTGGTCAAGAAATCGATTAAACAACTATCATGGGTCCAAGATAAGGCAGCCCTCTCTAAAAGAACGCATGGCTGGATGACTCTAAACTCGTATACAACAAAGGCACCACAGAGCTACTTTGGCGAGTGATATTCAAAATCTGTCAAAATGTGCTTCTTAAAGCACAGGCTGGGCCTGTTACCCTGTATTCAAAATCTTCCAAACTGGATTAAAATAAAAGCGGATCCCCTTTGTTGGCTATGTGGTTTGGGGCAAGAGGACATGCTGCACTTGATATGTCCTTGCGAGAAACTACTTGATGAACGGAAACACTTGTTGAAACACCATTTTAATCATCAAGGGATCCGCACACGAAGGAAGGCAGTTCTCGCTTGCTTTTCCCCCCATGACCCTCGCTTGAACTGCAGCTTCGTAAAATTCATGAAGGCAGTGGGAAAAAAGATGCCAAAAATCAGTTTATAACGATCTCGGTACTATCGATTCAATATTGTTTTGTCGATCGACATTACATTCCCCACGAGCTCATGAGGAGATCGGGAAAGAAGAAATACCTTACAAACACAAACTTGAACTATCTTTTCAAAAAAACTTTTCTGCTCATGATGTTGTCGCGCGTACATACGAACTATGGAAATGTGAATGTTTTATTCTGATTTTATTAGAATTGTATTTTTATTACTTTCTGCTTTTAACCTATTTTGTACAGCAATGGTTTTAAGTAACTATGCTAAATAAATTACTTACTTACTTACTTACTCCTGGTAGTGCATTTATAGTGAGTGGATGGCAAATACCTGGAGGAAGTGGAGCAGTAAGGTGCAGAACCCAATGACAGTGTTTGCAGCTTTGTACATAGAAGTTAGCAAGACTCCACATGAAAACTGCAACTTCTCATGATTGCTCTGAAATGTTGTTGATGCTGTGTGAAGAAAACCTTGCAATTTCAATTATATACACCAGCAGTACAGTTGGTCGAACTTCTTGCAATGGGAAGCTTTTTACCGCTAACCAAACGCCAGAATGGAAGGTGGTGGGACTTATTATGTTAGGGTACAATTGAAAGGCTATTTAACTAAACACATTAGATATGTTCAAAGAAGAATTTGAAACACAAAAAAGGTGATGGTAGGGTCCTTGTAATAAGTGTAACCATTAGCAATCGCTCAGGGTAGCATTCCAGACCATCATTCTTTTGCCAGGCATATGCAAATCGTTCTTGACCCTGCTCCAATAAGAACCGTCCTCCCTGAACCAGAACACAAGGAACACAAGACGGGCTTCATCCTAATTGGGTTGTAGCTTGGTTCCAGTGGCACAGTGAGCAGGGGACCCACATCTGGCCATTCCCCTGGCCACTTAGGGCAGTACATCAAACACACAAAAGGTGATGGGTGGATGCTTGTAATAAGTCACTGGCAATTGCTCAGGGTAGCATTCTAACCCTGTCCTTGGTTGCTTGTGTTCCAGTTAAGGAATGACCAGGCCTGGCAGTTCGAGGTGGACTGTTCTCATTGGAGCAAGATCAAGACTGATTTGCATCTGTCTGGGTCTAAAGTGAGTACACATGGTATGCCAAATAATGATGGACTGGGATGCGGACCCGAGTAATTACTAGTGGCTGAGATGAATTCAAGCAATCCATCTTTCACTTTTTTGTATACTTTAGCCCCTGACATAGGTCCTGCGCAGACTTTGTCACTGGACCAAGCTATACCACGCTGATGAGCACTAACTAAAACAAAACTGGACCTAGGTTGCTTGTGTTCCAGTTCAGGGAGGCTCTGGCTTGGCAGTTTGTGCTCGACTGTTCCCATTCGAGCAGACTGATTTTCACATGGTTGAGTTCAAACTGAGGTGGCATGGTGTGCAAAATATCGATGCCCTGAGATTCAGTAGAAAGAGGAACAAACTAGGAGATATTTCTCCTCGTTACACCTCACTTTGGGAGGCATGAGATTTTGACGCATTTCCAAGTTTAAAAGTACTTGTAAATCTGCGAATGCATCAAAAACCAGGGGAGTTGCTTAGGAACACCCACCGCGACTCCCATGGAACATCTCCCTTTCGCAGAGTAAGACAACTCAGCAATTTGTGCTGCGTTGCATTAATCTATATTAGTGAAACCATTCAAAGACACGCAAGGTGTCTTGCATGGCTTCATAAATATGACTTGGGGCTTTGCATGGTATATGTACCACTTTGCGTGGTGCAAGCATGAGGCAAGGCCCTCATATATGCCCCTATGTCCTGACAGTAGCAGACAAGAAGCTACATTCTGGAAGGGGAATCTAGGAGTCATGAATAGTGGTGTGAGAATATTGAAATCTTCACCTGCATGATTAGAGGTAGGTATGAATTTACACATTGAAGACCACATATCACTGAATGTAGTTTGCCCAACCCCTTAATCTCAATTCACCTAATGATAGACTGAGCTGTACACAAAATCCACAAGTCATGTATGTTGATCGCACTATTCAGTAAACACGCACTGATGGCACTTTCCCTTAGGCTAAACAAAAGTAGAATATGCAAAATAGAAGTCTATTGAATCAGCAGCAAGTCACAATTGTCATGACAATGAGAATATAACTCGATACTTACTAGTTATGGGGAAAGTCTCCCGGATGAGCAATCTTGGGTGGGATAATCCTCGCCTTTTTTTCCTTAATAGATTTAGAATTTTCCGTTACGATAGCTTGGAAAATTTTCATTCTATGTCCCAACCCCAGGCAAGGAGTGTGCTAGTTTAAAGCTTACTTACCACCAAATTAGCCATATCTAACACTGGCTTGAAATAGAACCTTTTAAAGGTAGAATCCGAGGACCACTCAGCCGCGTTCATGATATCTTCAAGGCGGGCACCCAGACTGAACGCCTTGCAGGCCATCGCTCTTTGAGTGGAATGTGCTCCAAAGATTTTAAGGTCCACTACAGCCTCTTGCACAACCCATCATACCCAATGGGCTATGGTCAGGGAGGACTCAGCTTTGTGTGGTTTTCTGAGTGCGATTAAGAACTGCCTCTCACCCAGGGGCCTAAAGTCCAGGGATATCTCCCCTTCATAGGCCTTAACGCATTGAACTACACACAACTTAGGAGAGTCCAGAAAAGCTGGATATTCTATGGCCCTACTATTGGATTGTGTACACCTTCTGAGCATAAAAGACACATCGAGGGTGAGAAGGTCCTTCCAGTAATGTCTAAGGCTCTGACACCATCTCATCCAAGCAAACCAGTATAGCTTGATGGTGCTATCAGACCAGGCCTTTGACAAGAGGCCCTCAGCCTGTGCCCAAAGTGCAGAGAGCGACCATTGACCTCTGTAATCCACCACGTCATCAGGCAGAGAAATCCCTCCAGTACCATCTGGCGTGGGATCCAATCCTGATTGAGAAGAGTCGGAAATAGGGGGAGAAGGATGGAAATACCCTGAAAGTTCCAGAAGAACTAGAAACCAAACTTGACATATCCAAACCGGGGTGACCAACACTATGTCCACCTGCTGGCATCTGATCTGGGCTAATGCCCTCGTAATCATTACACATGGGGGAAATGCATACCTTGTCTCCTGCTCCCAATCCTGTAGAAATGTATCTGTGACCACAGCCAAAGGATAAGGCCTCCAACTAAAAAAATACTGAGAACTTGATGATCCAATCTGAAGGTAAACAGGTCCACAGAAAACGGACCCCACCTGTTCTGAAACCTGGCGAAGACTTCTGGATAAAGTTTACAAAGGCTGGATTCCCGGAAGTGATGTGACTACCAGTCCACCACCCCGTTCTCCTGATCAGGAAGATTTCCGCTGTGACAAAGATCTGATGGTCCAGGCATAATTGCAAAAAATTGGTTTCTAGATCCGAGAGTAACAAGCATTGGCAGCCAAAGAGTCTCTAGCCGCACCAAGTGAAGTAAACACTGATGGAAAGTTCAGGAATCTGTGGGGAGCCACAAACTTGCATCCATCCAGCCTTCTACCAAGTGTCCTGATAAAAATGGTACCTCGTTTGTTTGGGTAGGCCTCGGGCCCGTAATAGGAAAATGCCCAAACCACAAAATGGACGCATCAAATTTTTCCACTGAGATCTGACCCTTTTTTTCTAATGTAGGTAGCTATAAGTTGTGAACCTTAGCTTAGCCAGCACTTAGGGAAACCTATAAAACATGTACATTTTAAAATTAGACACATAGGTGTATCCAGGGTGGAGTGTCTGTGTGGCTCTCACTAGTTTTTTTTACCCAGAACCCAATGCAAACCCAGCAACTTTGCACATTTTTGGATACTAGGCACTGGGAAGAATCCCTGGGGGGAAGGAGGGGGGGGGGGTGATCTGCATGGCTCTCACCAGTTTTTTCTACCGAGAATCCTGTGCAAAGCTCAAAATTTGACTAAAAAACACATTTTCCTCAAATTTCTGTGATGGCAAATTCTGGAATCTGTTGGAGCCATAAACTTCCATCCAGCTGGCATTCTACCATGTCTCCTGATGTAAAGAAACCCCGCAATCATGTACATTGTTTTTAAATAAGACACCTAGGGGTTTCCAGGGTGGGGTGACTTGTGTTGCTCTCAACAGTGTTTTTTACCCCGAACCCTTTGACTTTGACTGAAAATAATACATTTTCCTCAGCTTTCTGTGATAGAACGTTCTGGAAACCGAGGGGAGCAACAAACTTCCATCATACCAGCATTTCCCCAAGTCTCCCAATCAAAATTGTACCTCACTTGTGTTGGAAGAACTCTTACCCATCACAGGAACCGGCCCAAAACACAGCATGAACTCATCACATTTTTCCACTCAAATCTGATCCTTTTTTTCAATGTGGGAAGTTGTAGAATTTAGGCCCTCGCTCAACCTCCCCCTAGGGAAACCTAGGAAAGTTGCACATTTTTTAAAACAAGATACCTGGGAGAATCCAGGGTGCAGTGACTTGCGTGGCTCTCACTGGGTTTATCCACTTAGAATCTCTTGCAAACTTTGATTTAAAAAAATTAATTTTCCTCACATTTCAATGATGGGAAGTTCTTGAATCTGCAGGGAGATACAAGCTTCCATCCACCCGGTATTCTCCCACCATGTTTTTCTACCTAGAATCCTGGGCAAACTTCAAATTGAGTAAAAAACACATTTTCCTCAAATTTCTATAATGGAAAGTTCTGGAATCTACAGGGAGACACACATTTCCATTCACCTGGCACTCTCCCAATGCACTTGATAAAATGGTACCTTGTCTGCGTTGGTAGGCCTAGTTCCTGCAACAGGAAAATGTCCAAAACACAAAATAGACGCATCACATTTGTCTACTGAGATCTCACCCTTTCTCCAATGTAGGTAGCTGTAAATTGTTGACCTTAGCTCAGCCGAAACATAGGCAAACCTGGAAAACTTGTACATTTCTTAAAATAAGACACATAGGAGTATCCAGGTTGGGGTGATTTATGTGGCTCTCACCAGGTTCATTTACCCAGAACCCTTTTAAACCTCAAACTTTGACTGAAAAAACACAATTTCCTCATATTTCTGTGATGGACAGGTCTGGAAACTGCGGGGAGCCAGAAAATTCCATCAACCCAGCATTACCCGATGTCTTCTGATAAAAATGGCACCTCACTTGTGTGGGTAGGACTAGTGCGTGCAACAGGAAAATCCCCAAAACCCAAGATGGACGCGACACATTTTTTCACTGAAAACTGACCCTTTTTTCCCAATGTGGGAAGCTGTAGATTGTGAACCCTAGCTCAGCCGGCACGTAAGGAAACCTAGCAAACTTGCACATTTTTTAAAACTAGACACCTGGGAGAACGCACGGTGGGATGCTTCTCCTACCCAGAGTCCCTTGCAAACCTCAAACTTTGACTAAAAAAACAACTTTCCTCACATTTCTATGATGGAAAGTTCTGGAATCAGCAGGGAGACACAAACTTCCATACACATGGCATTCCCCCACATCTCCCGATCAAAATGGCGCCTCACTTCTGGTGTAGGCTTAGTGCCCGCCACAGGAAATGGCCCAAAACATATCATGGACGCACCACATTTTCCCACTAAAATCGGACCCTTTTTCTCCAATGTGGGTAGCTGTAGATTTTAGACCCGAGCTCAGCCGGCACACTGGGAAACCTAGCAAACTTGTACATATTTGAAAACTAGACACCTGGGAGAATCCAGGGCAGGGGCGTAACAAAGGCCCCCACAGCCCCCGAGGTGCGGGGGGCCCCAAGCTCCAGGGGCCCCCTGCAGTGCACAGTACACTAATACTGTAAGTGTACGTCTAGTTTTAAAGTTATGCTTGTGAGGTTTACTGTTCAAGTGATTAACTGGGAGCCGTTTGCATGATAAAATGCCAGGAAATAATTTGCTTTTAGCATTAACCCAGAGTGTAGATCTCATTACGCAGAAATGGTGCGTAATAGTTGAAGTAAATTAACATTCAAACCAACGTTTTCCAGAGTGGCTGCTAATCACACGCTGTTAATTACTGCCATTACTGTGGGCCGCTGAGGAGGCTAACCAAGGAATCATTCTCATGATCTTGGTGTTTTAAAGTGATCTTCTCCGATAAAGAGAAGCGGCGCGGCAGCCTGACGTCATGATCCGAGGTAGTGTCCTAATGACCAGTCAGGTTGTTGCTCCAATTGCGCCGCGGGGGATGTCACATTGTGCTGCCGGGGAGCGGGAAGTTTGGAGGAAGGCGCGGATCCGCGCTGGCTGGTTTGGGAGCGACGCTGTAATAACAGAATGCAAGAAAGAAACCTCTTTGGAAGAGATTCTCTCGCATGAACCAGCCAGGGAAACGTCATAAGTCTGACAGTATCAAACAGGAAAAGTTGATCTCTGTTCAGACAGTGGACTTTCTCGAGAGATCAGTGTCTGGAGGGGGGCTGTCTTGACAGCGTGGGCGAGGCGACGATCTACTCTGCAGCAGGAAAAGAAGCTCCTCTGCGGGGTGAACTGTGCCAAGAAGCTTGTTCTAACCAACGCCAAAACATATATGCAGTAAGTCTGTTTTTAAAATGACATACATGGTTCCTCTTTGCTACAGAGTGCATGCAGTTCTCTTAGTTTATTGACTCATGCAAGTAAGTGATCTGTGTAGGGGGTGGTGCGCAGGTTCCCGGGGTCGCTCACTTTACTGGTATGATTTTGAAATAATACAGCCTGCCTGCCTGGCTGTGACCTCTGTGGGTGTCTCTCAGCCTCTCCTGAGGCTTGCCCAGCAATCATTCTGTCATGACACTGCTGACGGCGGCAGCCAGAGTCCACGAATCAGCTGACTCTAATTAATTTATGGCATATAGGCCTGAGGCAGCTGAGCTTTATGTTAGGGCCTCTCACATCCTGTTATAGAGTCCTGTGGTTCTGCAGTCTAAACGCAAGTCCTCGCTCTTTTTGGTGTTAATTCTTAGCTCAGCCATGTGACCTTATTTCTAGATGTCCGCTTTTTATTGTTTTGTAGTGGTGGCATCTGAGGCTGATATTAGTAGTTACTTCAAAAGTCTTACTTTCCTGCTTACAGCATTCGCTTATGAATAAGGTGGCCCCTGCAGTGGCAGGTTTACCAACTAAGTTCACCCCAGTGCAAGTGATAAACCTTTTCCCATCACATTCGTTTTTTGCTTGACCTCGTTTTGGACAACAAACACCACCTGGTAAAAGTGATTTGTTTATTATATGATCAGCATTGTACATGAGAAGCAATTAACCCCTTCGATGCTCATGACGAGCTGCACTCGTCATGGCACACAGTGGTCGTGTGCTCATGACGAGTCCAGCTCGTCATGAAACATCCCCCTGGAAATCCCTCTGGTGCGGGCACCAGAGGGATTCCCTTTATGCTGAAAGAGCCTTGGGAGCTGGGAAAGAGCTTCCCCAGCTCCCGAGGGCCCCCCCTGGTTCCCCTGAAATGACGATCGGCGCGCACGTCGCGCTGACGTCATTTCAGTGAAACCGAAACTGAAATGAGCCAAGAGGCTCATTTCAGTTTCAGTTTCTACGTGCTCAGGGGGCTATCTCAGCCCCCTGAGCACGTAGAAACTCAGAAGAGGTATCGTTGGAAAGGGGAGAAAGTGGATCCCTGCTTGGGGATCGGCCCAAGAGGGCACCAGGGAGGGGGAGCGTCCCCTTGGGCAAGGGCCTTTGCTCCCCCCATAATTATTTTGGCACGATTAGTCTTTCTGCCCCCCCTGGGGGGTAGATGGGGCAGTAGCCCCCAATCTACCCCCCCCCGAGGGGTAGAAAGCCCACTAGATACCAGGGATTTTTTTTATGGGGTATTCAAATTACAGCCTTTCTGCCCCCCCTGGGGGGCATGGGCAAAAAGCCCTCTAGTCGCCAGGGATTCTTTTGGGGCAAATTTGAATTAGGATGGGGGCTGCCCAAAATAGGCATGCCCATGCCCCCACCCTAATTAAAATTTGCCCAAAAAATCCCTGCCGTCTACTGGGCTTTTTGCCCCCGGGGGATTGATTGGGGGCTAATACCCCCATCTGCCCCCCAGGGGGGGCTGAAAGTCCTATAGACGCCAGGGATTTTGGGGCAAATTTTAATTAGGGTGGGGGCATTGGCATGCCTGTTTTGGGAAGCCCCAACCCTAAATAAAATTTGCCCCAAAAACTCCCTGGCGTCTATTGGACTTTCAGCCCCCCCAGAGCTTTTTTTAGGGCAAATTTGAATTAGTGGGTCTGCCCAAAACATGCATGCCCATGCCCCCACCCCCTCCCCCACAAAAATTACAGCCTTCCTACCCCCCCCGGGGGGCAGATGGGGCAGTAGCCCCCAATCTGCCCCTCTAGGGGGGGCTAAAAGCCCAGTAGACACCAGGGATTTTTTTGGGCAAATTTTTATTAGGATGGGGGCTGCCTAAAGTGGGCATACCAATGCCCCCACCAACAACAATCACAGCCTTTCTGCCCCCCCTGGGGGGAAGATGGGGCAGGAGCCCCCAATCTGCCCCCGGGGGGCAAAAAGCCCACTTGACGCCAACGATTACGCTGGCTTTTTTATGTGTGGGGCTGGGGGCTGCCCAGAATTGGCATACCAATGCCCCCACCCCCCAAACAAATAGCCACAGTGTTTTCCCCCTTGGGGGCATATCAGGGCAAACCCACCCCCCGATATCCCCCCCAGGGCAGCAGAAAGCAGACTAGGCACGGATTTGTTTTTAGCAATATGCCTACCTGTCGATTTTGGGCCCTAGTGCAGCCGGCAAACCTGTAAATCTTTACAAACTAGACACCCAGGGGAATCCAGGATGGGGTAACTTGACTGGCTCTCAGAATCCCTTGCAAACCTAAAAATGTGTCAAAAATAACTAATTTTCCTCACATTTTTGAGGTGGAAAGTTCTGGAATCTGCGTGGATCCACAAAATTCCACCCACCTTGCGTTCTCCAAAGTCTTCCAAGAAAAATGGTACCTCACTTGCATGGGTAGGCCTAGTGCCCGCAAAAGGAAACGGCCCAAAACGCAACGTGGACGCACCACATTTTCACAGTGAAAACTGACCCTTTTTTTGCAAAGTGCCTAGCTGTAGATTTTGAATCCTAGCTCTGCCGGCACCTAGGGAACCTAGCAAACCTATACATTTTTTAAAACTAGACACCCAGGGGAATCCAGGATGGGGTGACTTGACTGGCTCTCACCAGGATCTGTTACCCAGAATCCCTTGCGAACCTAAACATTTGTCAAAAAAACACATATTTTCCTCACATTTCTGTCGTGGAAAGTTCTGGAATCTGCGTGGATCCACAAAATTCCAGACACTCTATGATGACCCTCAACCACCACCATTTTGTACTGACTTAAGTGTGTTATGTTGCCCTAGCCTTAATGTAGGATGGGCTTGCATATGCCTGCTTTTCTTCTGTCTTTTAGTGGAATAGTCTTGCCAAGAATAGAAGGTATGGGATGTTGAGGAGCAGTCTTGTGGGTGGTGGTACACACATGTGCTCAATGTGGTATACTGAGGGATAAAGTCTATAGTGTTATTTGGGTTAGGTGAATTATGACTTTTACCTATTGGTTTTGACGTGGTCTAATGTCATTCTACCTTCTGACTTTAACTTGGTTATAGACGCATCACATTTGTCTACTGAGATCTCACCCTTTCTCCAATGTAGGTAGCTGTAAATTGTTGACCTTAGCTCAGCCGAAACATAGGGAAACCTAGAAAACTTGTACAGTTCTTACAATAAGACACATAGGAGTATCCAGGTTGGGGTGATTTATGTGGCTCTCACCAGGTTCATTTACCCAGAACCCTTTTAAACCTCAAACTTTGACTGAAAAAACACAATTTCCTCATATTTCTGTGATGGACAGGTCTGGAAACTGCGGGGAGCCAGAAAATTCCATCAACCCAGCATTACCCGATGTCTTCTGATAAAAATGGCACCTCACTTGTGTGGGTAGGACTAGTGCGTGCAACAGGAAAATCCCCAAAACCCAAGATGGACGCGACACATTTTTTCACTGAAAACTGACCCTTTTTTCCCAATGTGGGAAGCTGTAGATTGTGAACCCTAGCTCAGCCAGCACGTAAGGAAACCTAGCAAACTTGCACATTTTTTAAAACTAGACACCTGGGAGAACGCACGGTGGGGTGCTTCTCCTACCCAGAGTCCCTTGCAAACCTCAAACTTTGACTAAAAAAACAACTTTCCTCACATTTCTATGATGGAAAGTTCTGGAATCAGCAGGGAGACACAAACTTCCATACACATGGCATTCCCCCACATCTCCCGATCAAAATGGCGCCTCACTTCTGGTGTAGGCTTAGTGCCCGCCACAGGAAATGGCCCAAAACATATCATGGACGCACCACATTTTCCCACTAAAATCGGACCCTTTTTCTCCAATGTGGGTAGCTGTAGATTTTAGACCCGAGCTCAGCCGGCACACTGGGAAACCTAGCAAACTTGTACATATTTGAAAACTAGACACCTGGGAGAATCCAGGGCAGGGGCGTAACAAAGGCCCCCACAGCCCCCGAGGTGCGGGGGCCCCAAGCTCCAGGGGCCCCCTGCAGTGCCCAGTACACTAATACTGTAAGTGTACGTCTAGTTTTAAAGTTATGCTTGTGAGGTTTACTGTTCAAGTGATTAACTGGGAGCCGTTTGCATGATAAAATGCCAGGAAATAATTTGCTTTTAGCATTAACCCAGAGTGTAGATCTCATTACGCAGAAATGGCGCGTAATAGTTGAAGTAAATTAACATTCAAACCAACGTTTTCCAGAGTGGCTGCTAATCACACGCTGTTAATTACTGCCATTACTGTGGGCCGCTGAGGAGGCTAACCAAGGAATCATTCTCATGATCTTGGTGTTTTAAAGTGATCTTCTCCGATAAAGAGAAGCGGCGCGGCAGCCTGACGTCATGATCCGAGGTAGTGTCCTAATGACCAGTCAGGTTGTTGCTCCAATTGCGCCGCGGGGGATGTCACATTGTGCTGCCGGGGAGCGGGAAGTTTGGAGGAAGGCGCGGATCCGCGCTGGCTGGTTTGGGAGTGACGCTGTAATAACAGAATGCAAGAAAGAAACCTCTTTGGAAGAGATTCTCTCGCATGAACCAGCCAGGGAAACGTCATAAGTCTGACAGTATCAAACAGGAAAAGTTGATCTCTGTTCAGACAGTGGACTTTCTCGAGAGATCAGTGTCTGGAGGGGGGCTGTCTTGACAGCGAGGCGACGATCTACTCTGCAGCAGGAAAAGAAGCTCCTCTGCGGGGTGAACTGTGCCAAGAAGCTTGTTCTAACCAACGCCAAAACATATATGCAGTAAGTCTGTTTTTAAAATGACATACATGGTTCCTCTTTGCTACAGAGTGCATGCAGTTCTCTTAGTTTATTGACTCATGCAAGTAAGTTATCTGTGTAGGGGGTGGTGCGCAGGTTCCCGGGGTCGCTCAATTTACTGGTATGATTTTGAAATAATACAGCCTGCCTGCCTGGCTGTGACCGCTGTGGGTGTCTCTCAGCCTCTCCTGAGGCTTGCCCAGCAATCATTCTGTCATGACACTGCTGACGGCGGCAGCCAGAGTCCACGAATCAGCTGACTCTAATTAATTTATGGCATATAGGCCTGAGGCAGCTGAGCTTTATGTTAGGGCCTCTCACATCCTGTTATAGAGTCCTGTGGTTCTGCAGTCTAAACGCAAGTCCTCGCTCTTTTTGGTGTTAATTCTTAGCTCAGCCATGTGACCTTATTTCTAGATGTCCGCTTTTTATTGTTTTGTAGTGGTGGCATCTGAGGCTGATATTAGTAGTTACTTCAAAAGTCTTACTTTCCTGCTTACAGCATTCGCTTATGAATAAGGTGGCCCCTGCAGTGGCAGGTTTACCAACTAAGTTCACCCCAGTGCAAGTGATAAACCTTTTCCCATCACATTCGTTTTTTGCTTGACCTCGTTTTGGACAACAAACACCACCTGGTAAAAGTGATTTGTTTATTATATGATCAGCATTGTACATGAGAAGCAATTAACCCCTTCGATGCTCATGATGAGCTGGACTCGTCATGGCACACAGTGGTCGGGTGCTCATGACGAGTCCAGCTCGTCATGAAACATCCCCCTGGAAATCCCTCTGGTGCGGGCACCAGAGGGATTCCCTTTATGCTGAAAGAGCCTTGGGAGCTGGGAAAGAGCTTCCCCAGCTCCCGAGGGCCCCCCCTGGTTCCCCTGAAATGACGATCGGCGCGCACGTCGCACTGACGTCATTTCAGTGAAACCGAAACTGAAATGAGCCAAGAGGCTCATTTCAGTTTCAGTTTCTACGTGCTCAGGGGGCTATCTCAGCCCCCTGAGCACATAGAAACTCAGGAGAGGTATCGTTGGAAAGGGGAGAAAGTGGATCCCTGCTTGGGGATCGGCCCAAGAGGGCACCAGGGAGGGGGAGCGTCCCCTTGGGCAAGGGCCTTTGCTCCCCCCATAATTATTTTGGCACGATTAGTCTTTCTGCCCCCCCTGGGGGGTAGATGGGGCAGCAGCCCACAATCTACCCCCCCGAGGGGTAGAAAGCCCACTAGATACCAGGGATTTTTTTATGGGGTATTCAATGGGGTGGAGGCTGCCCAAAACGGGCATGCCGATTCCCCCACCCCCCGGGCACAAAATTAGTCTTTCTGCCCCCCCTGGGGGTCGATAGGGCAGTAGCCCCCAATCTGCCCCCCCGGGGGGGGGGGCAGAAAACCCACTAAACGCCAGGGATTTAGTTTTTTCACCCAATTTCTTTTAGGGTGGGGGCTGCCCGAAACGGGCACGCCAATGCCCCTACCCCCACCACCATTACAGCCTTTCTGCCCCCCCCGGGGGTAGATGGGGCAGTAGCCCTCAATCTGCCCCTGGGGTGTAGAAAGCCCACTAGACACCATGGATTTTCTTATGGGGTATTTATAAGAGGTGGGGGCTGCACAAAATGGGCATGCCAATGCCCCCACCCCATGGCCACAAAAGTACAGTCTTTCTGCCCCCCCTGGGGGTCAGATGGGGCAGTAGCCCCCAATCTGCCCCCCGGGGGGGGCAGAAAGCCCACTAGATGGCTTTTTTATGTGTGGGGCTGGGGGCTGCCCAGAATGGGCATACCAATGCCCCCACCCCCCAAACAAATAGAAAGAAAAGCAGAAAGCTGAATCACGAGCTGGCTCTGTTTTCTACATTATAAAATGTCGTGCTAATTCAAATGCAAGTTCTTTTCTACTAATGCACATTTAACAGTTTTCAGAAGTTAGAGTCACATTTTCATAGTGAGAACAACATCTAACTAAACACATTTAAATCAAACTATGAATTACTTGCACATGGGTTACATAAATTGCTAAATTAAAGTGTCTGGCTGAAGTCTGTGAATTTCAAGAGCTCATGTTTTATCCTGTGGCACAGAAATGTGCGTGTCACCTTTCAAATGCAGTTCTTTATTTCTGAAGCAAAGGCAGGGTTTCCATTAGTAAAGAAATCACAGGTTTAGGCTCTTTCAATCCTCCCTCTGATGATTTAAATCATCACACCTCTGAGGATTTGTAATCATCACACCAAGTTCATTGCACACGTGAGATCAATCAGATCAATATAGCCAGGCTCAAAGGTTCAGTGCAGAGTTCTGTAAGTAGCTTCTGAGAACGGTTAGTTTTCACAGAACAGTTCTTTTTTTTTTTTCTCTCATTGAGCAATACTTGTTTTCTTTTCAGCTTTTGACAGTTCTCAGTCATTGTTCAGCTTTGCTCAGTTCTCTTTTTGTCTCAAGCTTGAAATCAGGGTGGCTTGTACAGTTCAAATCCTGCATCACACAGTTCATCAATTGTGACGTTCAGTGCTTTGTCCATGCAACATGACCATTCACGTGCTGGATATCTCCGACAGAGTACCATTGATCTTTTGGGCTTTCTCAATCCAAGCCTTCCACCATTGCCTTTACTTTGTTCTGATTCAGACGTTTCAACTATGAGTGCAAATGTTTTTCCAGGGGACAACTGCAGACTTTTCGTGTACCCCTTTAGCCAGCTTTCTTCCACTCCCACTCGTAGGCCCACAGCACTAGTTCTTTCATCAGAGTCTTTCACCACTTCGACACCCATTTCATCCGAGCCATTTTCCAGTTCTTGCTTTTCGAGTTCCACCTCGGTTTGCTTTAGTGCTGCTTCAAACTCAGTGTGTTCCCCTACAGCTTGACTGACCCTCTCCCGTGGTCTTTCGACCACTGCTGGCATCTCTTCTGGAAGAGGAGCTGTTTAATCAAGGGGACACAGGACCCTACGAGCATGGAAGACATGCACCCAGTTCAGAAGGCCATCACTCTTCACAGCAATCATTGTGACCAGGATCATTTGGAACCGTCTTTTCCATTTTGGTTTCAACCAAGTCTTACGAATGTCATCATCTCTCAGATCGAGGTTGTCGCACCGTTCACTATGCAGATCTCGTGTAGCCACTGCAACTTGGTAAGAAACTGCATGCGCCACATCAGCCAATCGTTCACAGCAATGGCCCATCTTCTCATCTGCATGTGTCACAAGTGCTTTTACTGGTACATCATTAAGCCACTCCAGTGATGTTGAGACACAGTCTTTTGCAAAGCGAGACTCTATGATGTCTTTCTGTTGCACAATTATGCTTGAAACTTCAGGTCGATAGCTACAGTGCAATACTTGTTCAGTCTGTAGTTCTGCACATATCATTTTCTGTACCTCATTGATAGAGTGGGTCTTTTGATCTGATTTCAGAGAAACTTGCAATCTATACCTGGGGACCGATTTTTGCAATAACACATTTGCTACCATGTGGTTGTCAACTCTTCTGGTTGTGTAGGAATCAGGCATTTTGATGACAGTGTCCTTTTAGATTCTTTTGAAGGGACTTTCTGACCTATGTGACTCAATGTAGCGTGTGTTCTTTTCCCTGCATTCATTGGTTGACATGTCACATCTCGATGACACTCTTCTTCTGCGAGCTTCCTAAGCATTTGCTGGTATCTATATTTTCTAAAGAGACGTTTCATTGAATTCCTCTCTATGTCCATGCATGTATCGTGTCATTGGCAACGACAAACTGTCTGGCAACATTGATCTCCCATCAGCTGATACTTGGATATCATTTGCGTTTTTCTCAAAATCTGTTCTGATTCATCCTTGTTGTTCTTCCTCTGAAACAGTTTCTTGTACACCCTGCAACTCTTCACAAGATATTGACATCAACATTGGATAGACAGTGTCCTTTTCAGATTCACATGTGAAATTTCCCTTAAATGTGTAAGCTAGCAGAACACTATATTGGGCAACCACATTTGCATCTATCTTTCCCATGACAATTGTTACTCCCATTTGAGCAGTTAAACTGCATTCTATGGTAAGGACATTCAATTTTGTATCTTGTGCTGAGGTAAATTCTTGTAAACATTGGCCATTTACAAAATAGGCATGATCGGGCTCAATCAGGGGTCCATCATTAGCGCCTAACCTTGGCTTCATGCATTGATTCATGACACCTAGGCATTCAGGTTCAGCTTCATCACAAACATTTTAATTTACTAGCAGTCGACTCAATACATTTGAATTTTGATATGTGTCAGTCTCAAGATTTTTCAGTAACAATTCCACAAAACAAGAACCCATTTCAGTTATTGGACATTCCATCATTAATTTCTGACTCTTTTTGTGACTGACATCAACCACAGCTACTAAGTTAAGGCAGCTGGGCATTTCTGTGACTATGGGGTCAAAGGTCATTGGGAAAAACGTCACAGACTTTTGAACATCTTCATGGTAGTAAGCCCTCTATAAATATAACAATACAATACATTCAAGACAGCTTCAGCCCCTCATCACCTGTCTTTTTGGCTCTGTCCCTTTAGCTCCTGCCTTCTTGCAGCCCTACATTTAGATCGTCCTTTCTTGCATCTATCCCTTTACCTCCTGCATTATTGGCTCTTATCGTCCTCATCCAACTGTTGAGTGATTACCTCCTAATCCCATCCCTTCTGCTATTCCCTTAGCCCGTTGTATGCTCATGACGAGCCCAGCTCGTCATGAGGCACAGTGGAGCTGGGCTCGTCATAATGGTCGCGCCACTCCAACGCGTAATTGATTCCCTGCCTATGCGGGAGAATCAATTAGTGGGCAGAGTCGTGACGAGCCCAGCTCGTCATGAGCACAGCTCCACTGTGCAGCATGACGAGCTGGGCTCGTCACGGGCACAGCGCCGCCGCCGCCACCCCCTACGTGCCTCGGTGGAATTACCCCCGCGGCGCAGGGGTTAAATCTTGCAATTAGCATTGTTTACACTACAGAAATGATAAATTCAAACTGACAAACAACTGCAACTATGTTCTGAAGCATCCAAGTAGTTTTCATCATCAGCCTCGTTTACCTGCCTATTTTTGTCCTGCTTACTAGTAAAGACATGATGGTAGAAATTAAAAGTGCTTCCTCAGTCACCTTATTATCATGCACACCCTTGACAGTCGCAAGTGTGTGTCATGCAGATAATTCACTAGTTTATCTCTCTTGGGACTGGCAGGATACGGAGTTATATCTTGTGTACTTCTCATGTATATTGTCAGTCGAGTCTGTGAAATTGCAGGTTTGGGTTTGTCTTTCAAAGTTTCAAGTTATTGTCTATCAATGTAAATTCTAATACAGACCCTAAATAGTTCTTTGTTATTCAGCGATTGGCAGTTCCTAAGCAAATAGGACCACTCCTTGGCATTGTTCTGATTGTTGTCTCAGTTAAATAATCTGCTCTTGACAATAATGTTACAAATGGTGTAGTTTATATATTAAGAGTGTTTCCCACTTTCTTATTAAAACTTTGAGTGAGAGGCATTTCATTAAATGTTGGCGGTTTCAAATCAAAATATACCAGATTTTTGGGTGGTGGGGAAAAGAGGTAGGTGGAGGGATGGGCTGCTGGGAGGGGGCCCCCCTACATGTACTTTGCAGGGGGGCCCCCTGGAGTTTCATTCCGCCACTGATCCGGGGTGTGGTGACTTGCGTGGCTCTCATCATGTTTTGCTACCCAGAATCCCTTGCAAACCTTAAACTTTGACTCCAAAAAAAATGTTCCTTACATTTCTGTGATTTAAAGTTCTGGAACTTGTGGGGGGGCCACAAGCTTCTAACAGCCCAGCATTCTCCCAAGTCTCTTAATAAAAATGGTACCTCACTTGATAGAAGCGTCACATTTTTCTGCTGAGAACTGACCCTTTTTTACCAAGTAGGTACATGTAAATTATGGACCTTGACTCAGCCAAACCTAGGGAAACCTAGCACACCTGTACATGACACCAAGACTTGTGGGGACCTCATCAGGTTTGTTTTTTTACTCATGCAAATCTCAAACTTTGAGTAAAAAAAACACATTTTCCTCACATTTCTGTGAAGATAAAATCTGGAACCTGCAGGGAGCCACAACCTTTCACCCACTCTCAAGTTTCCTGATAAAAATGGTACCTCGTTTGTTTGGGTAGCCTACTTCCCACAACAGGAAAGTGCTCAAAACACAAAATGTACACATCAAATTTTTCCACTGAGATCTGACCTTTTTTTCTAATGTAGGTAGCTGTAAATTGTGGACCTTATCTCAGCCGGCACTTAGGGAAACCTAGTAAACCTGTCCATTTCTTAAAATTAGACACATAGTTGTATCCAATGCGGGGTGACCTGTGTGGCTCTCCCCAGGTTTTCTTACCCAGAATCCTCTGCAAACCTCAAACTATGACTGAAACAAACACATTTTGATCACATTTCTGTGATGGAAAGGTCTGGAAACTGTGGGGAGCCACAAGCGTCAATCAACACAGCATTCCCCCATGTTTCCCAATCAAATTCAAATTAAAAAAAAAAAACTTTATTCGGTTATAAAACATTGATAACCATAAAAGTACATGAGACATATTAGATACAGTTCAGACAATTTAAAAACAAATGAGGTAAATATACATTTTTAAAAGTACATAGGCTCAATAATCATTAAAACGTTATTGATTTCCTTAAATGAAAAACATTTCTAAGAAATACAGAGACAGATGTTACCGTGAATATATCTTCAAGTTTCCGAATTATCAGAAATGCAGGGCGGCATTGTCTAAAATTCATATACTTTAAAATTGGCTTAATCCACCTTTCCCTTGGTATTGAATAATATTTACAAAAGAATAAAATATGAATATCCGATTGGGTGGATATATTGTCACAAGGGCATTTACTGATTCCAGCTGTCCAATCATTATTGACAGGGAAACTCACTGTCCTAAAAAGAAACCCCAGTCTAAAACGTATCAGCAAAAACCTTTCATGTTCCGTCAACCGCAGGGTTAAGTAGGGTTGAATAGCCTGCGTAGTTAAGATCAGTTGATGGGACATCACTGTTTTTTTAATCAACTCAGTGTGATCTCTTAAATTTACAAAGTGCATGATACATAACCTTTTCAATTCCTTTTTTTGAAATCTTCACCATAGACTCGGGATCATCATAAAATTCGGGATGATTATTATAGCCACAGAAACTTTTAATATAACTCAGCCATTTCATTCGATGAGCACCCTCCAATTTTAAAGCGTCCCTCAGAATGAGACGATTCAAATGGCACTCGTTTGTAATCTATACCCTGTGCCACAAAAGAACCGGCTGGATTCTAATAATGTCCTCAATGTATAACATACCAAGTTCAGCGTGGATGTTGTAGGTGGATGTGCTCCCTGGCGTAGTTAGGAGAAATCTCAGAAAGCTATTCTCTGTCAACTGTAAACTAGTTACATTTGAGATGCCCCAAATTCCCGCGCCATAAATTGCTACTGCCACACAACTAGATTTGTAAATGCGCAATAGCTCATTGACTGGTTTCTTACCCATCTTTTTACTAAAAAGCTTGAGGGCCATTATGGACTTGGTGAACAACATATTTCTCCCCTTGACTGCAAAATTCCACTGGCCTGTGCAGTCAAACAGAATTCCTAAATAAGGGAAGGTAAAGATGTAATCTAATGGCTTAGAATCTATGAACATGACTTTTTTCCTCTGTTTTGTTTTGGTGCCACAATTCATAGCAAAGTTTTTAGTGCAATTCACCTTCAGATCCAAACCGGTCATGAAGGTAGAAAAGGAAGTGATCATGGTTTGCATTGCAACGGGGGTCCTTGCCATCAAAACGGCATCATCGGCGTAAATTAGTGCCGGAATATGACGTTTTGATGCCGTGGGCATATCTACACAATCCCTCAGCAGAATATCTTCTAACTCATTAATGTAAATTAAAAATAGAAACGGGGCAAGGACACAACCTTGTCTTACTCCCCTCGCAATGTTAAACATTCTAGTACACTCTCCATTTAAACCATATCTGATTGTTGCCCTAGCCCCATTATGCAGATCCCTTAAGAAACAAATAATATTATCCTCTACTCCCAATCGTGGTAAAATTAACCATAATTTACTAAAATTAACACAGTCAAAGGCGGAAGTTAAGTCCACAAAGGTTAAAAATAATCTCCCACCCTTAGCCTTGGTATAATTTTCCAATAAAATAAATAGGTTGAGACCTTGATCTACTGTCCCTACCCCTCCTTTAAAACCATATTGCAGGTCACTAATGATCTTATGCTCATCTGCCCATGACTTCAGCCTATCTAGGATGACCCTACCCACAATTTTAACAGTTGAATCGAGTAGGGATATAAGGCGATAGCACTTACAGCTTGCCCTGTCGCCCTTTTTAAAAATAGGTACTATAATTGATTCGTACCAAGTATTAGGGAGGCCAAGCATACAAGCAGCATTCAGGAATCTAGTTAGTAGAGGAGCCCATAATATTAAGTTATTTTTGAAAACATCTACCGGTAAACCATCTGGGCCCGGTGCCTTGCCCCCCTGGCTCGAACTGATGGCCTTCTACACCTCACTCAATGTAAAAGAGAGGTTCAAGCTCTTAAAATTTGTAGATGCTTTGGGCATATCCTGCTTAGTCAGTTCCCACAAAGGGTCAGCAGGACTATAAAGGGACTCAAAATAGCTCACCCATTCATCCTCAGCAATTGCAATCTCAACCCGCGCCTTAGTGTCGTCCTTAAAGTATGGTGCGTTAACTGCACTCCAAAAAGCTGTCATATCGCTCCGCTCAGAAGCTCCTAATAAATCCTCCCATGCTTCCTTCTTTATTTTAGCCCTCCTATTCTTAATTGCCAATTTATAAGATTTCCGAAGCTCTCTGATCTGTTTCTTGTCTTTAACATGCCCATTCAATGCCAGTTTAAGTTTAGAGTGTGCCTTAGTACACTCTTGATCAAACCATCCCTTCTTATTACTATTATTGTGTTTTTTCGAACTGACCCACAAACTTTCCTTAATACATGTTATAATAATACTAAAATTATTAAATACTTCGGGGTCCTTGGACGCCATGTCCAGGCAAGTATTAAAACATGTATTGCAGGCCTTAATTAAATTACAAAGAAAGTCGGCAGGTACAATTTTAGACCACTTTAGGGCATATCCATTCTGTCTAGAGATAGTAATATCTCTTGATTGCAACCTGGGAATGCTATCGGAGATGGCACGAGGGTCAATAATTTCCACCCTAATGGGGAAATGGTCACTGAGGGATATTTCTAGTACATTATATTTTCCAACACTTCCCCTAAAACACGAGGAAATCAAAACATAGTCAATTACAGAAGAGAGTCCCCTACCACAAAAGGTAGCAGAGACCGGAACCTCTGGTTGACATAATGTATTTGCAAACCCTAAATCGTTCACAAAGAGGATCTCATTCAAGGCGTCGCCCTTTCCATTGTGTTCAAAGTGTGTAGAAATGAACTCCCTATCCAAGGTCAAGCCACAATTTCCTTTACCAGCTCTATTACAAATTGCACAGTTAAAATCACCCCCCCCCCCCCATATGGCAACAAACTCCTTTCCTTCGTTACAGAGTATAGAGTTAATTTCGGAAGTTAGCTTTTTAAATACTAGGGCTAAGTCAGCAGAGGGAACATTATTGTATAGGTTGATAACCAAGATGCAAAGATTTTTGTTCATGTGTAGACCGACGATATGGTAATAGGTGGTATTATAAAAAACCTCAATACTTTTACATATAAAACAATTAGAAACATATGTGCCGAGCCCACCCTTGGCTCTGCCATGTAATGAACCTATTGCCGGTGTAAAAACTGTTCCAAAACCATTCAAGTGAAACACATCTTTCGCCCAAGTTTCTTGTAGGCATATGACATCGTGACCTTCAATTAAATTGAGCCAGAGCGGATTATCCAACTTGGCCCTAAGTCCGGCAATATTCCAAAAAGTGATAGTCCAATTTCCCTTAGTCCTATTACGGGTGGCATGTCTTGAGTTGATGATCTTAGCTATGTTTTTTTTTTTTTTGTTTTTTTTTGAAAACCTTTATTGCATAAGTCAAATTGTACACAGCTTGTTACCTACATCCTGCATTGATACAGGCCGGTAGCGACAACTCAGCATCTAGAGTGATAGGCATTGCAGGGCAAGTATCGACCATTTAACACAGCTCTTATGCCTACAACCCTTATGGGCCGGCAGCAGAACAGAAATAACAGGCTACCTATGTGGGAAGCGAGTGCATAGGAGAAAGCCAGATGAGGTCAAACAAGGAGTAGTCCAGGTTTCGGTTATCTATATTAACTAACTCAACGAAATCACAACAACAACACCCTCCCAGGGTGTGTCCACCATACACAGTATGTGGAATGCCGTATCTTACAGCACGGGGCTGCGGCACCGCGCAGCACATCACGGAAGAAAGTAGGAGCAGGAAGTGGCGCAGCGCAGTCCCGGCCAGCAACGCCGCTGTTCTGGGAGGGGGGGTAGGTATGAACCAGTCGGGAAGCCAAGAAAGTGGAGTTACCATTTAGGATGCCATGCCATCTATCCCAGTAGGGAGCAAGGGTCACCTGTCCCCGGAGCCAGGGGGGACCGCAGAGCTCCCGCACATCTCCCCCGAGCCGCAGGTCTGCGATATGTGAGTACCCCGGAGAGCGTGCAGCCGACCCGGATGTGTCAAGAGGCGTCGTGTGCGGTGCGTGCCAGGAGGAGGGGGGGAAGCGGGGTGAGGAGGTGCAGCAGCGAGGAGCGCAACTGGGGCTAGGTGTAGGTCAGTTTGAAACGGGCGGGCCATCCCTCCCCGAATCTCCACGCGGGCTCCCCCCCGCCTCAATCGCGTCCGGAGAGCGTAAAAGATATGCCTTGAGGGGTCCCCATAAGTCTTTGGGACGAGACTTGCGGGGTAACAAGTCCGCGTAATTGTGAAGTTGTTCCTGCCAGGTCGACATCGATGACAGCCAAGTCTTAAATTTGGGCGCTCGTGCACGTCCCCATCTGCACGCCACGTGCCGTTTAGCCAGCAAGAGCCCCAGCGCGAGGAACCTCCGATGTGCCTTTAGCTCGGGGCAGGAGCGACCCAGGAGGGCAACGGCGGGGCAGGGCGCTATGTCCATCCCAACCATCACGGACAGGGCAGCGAACACCTCAGTCCAATACGTAGCCACTGCACGGCAGGACCACGCCAGATGTATAAAATCCGCACCCGGTTCCCGGCACCGCTGACAACGGTCGTCATCCCGGAGTCCAAAGCGGTGCAATTTGGCAGGGGTATAATAAAGTCGATGCAAACATTTATAATGCACCAATCGAAGACGCGCATTTCCCGTCACTGCAGTGATGTAGGTGCAGCTGTCCTCCCACTGGTCATCCGACATGGGATCGCCCAGATCACTGTCCCAATCCCTCCGCGCCCTGAGCGAGGGGGGGGGGGTGGGAGCCGCCTGCACGTGTGTATATAGCAGAGAGACCACATGCGTCGGGGCAGGTGTCTGGAGCAGAGCATGTAGTGGCGCCACAGTCTCCGGCTCAGCAGGGAACTGCGGCGTGACAGCTCTGATATTTTGCCGAAGGCGGACGTAGAGGAATGTGTCCATTGCCGATGGGGTAGCGTCTCCAAAAAAGTGCGCAGCCGATCGAAAGCTCCCCTGGTGGTATAGGTCTCCCCACGTGTGGATCGCCAACCGAGTAAGCATTCGGCGCCCCAGCTCCTCGCAAGTAACACTCAGTCTGGGGTCATGCGCCAGGACCATACGGGGAGAATATAGAAATTTGACATCCATGTAGTCTGCCAGGCGCCTCCAGGCCTGCACTGTGCAATCGACCGTAGTGGGGTCGCGGGTCCCCGGAGGAACCACTGTGTATAGATACCCCGATGGTTGCGCAGGCCTCATGAACCCATCTTCAACTGCGAGGTGGGCCATAAAGGGGGGAGGGTGGAGCCAGTAAACCGCGAAGTGGCCCTGGGCGCAGTCATAATATTTCTGAAAATTCGGGACGTCGAGCCCTCCCTGATGATAGGGCAACATAAGTGTCCTTAGTCCGATCCGGGCCTGCTTCCCACCCCAGATTAGTCGAGAAATCTGGGAGTTCAGGGTCTTGAAAAAGTATGTCCCCGGGTTATAGGGGATGTTGGTAAATAGGTATAACAATTTGGGTAGCACCACCATCTTGATCAGGGAGATGCGTCCCGCCATGGACAGGGGGAGGTGGATCCACTGTGTGATTTGATCCGAGAGTTTATCCAGGACAGTCCCGTAGTTAGCCCGTATCATGGCTTCCTTGTTCCTGGTCACCCGAACCCCCAGATAAGTGAGCTCGTCCGCTTCCCACACCAAGGGATAATCCAACGGGAACCGCGGAGTACTGTCCGTCAGGGGGAATAAAGCAGACTTCGCCCAGTTAATTTGTATGCCCGCTATGGCTCCAAATTTAGTCACCTCACGCAGTAGTGGGTTAAGATTTTCTCGCGGCTTGTGGACGAACAGGGTCATATCGTCCGCATATAGCACGATAAGGAGTTGGCGCTCCGGATAAATAAGAGAGCGGTGTTTGTGGTGTTGGCGTAGCTTGGCCGCCAACGGCTCTATGGCAATGGCAAACAAGACGGGAGAGAGGGGGCATCCCTGTCGGGTGCCTCTGTGAATAGCGAAGGGGGCAGAGCGTGACCCATTCAGCAGAACCGTGGCCTGAGGATGTCGATATAACAACCGGATCCAGTCTAGGAAATTAAAGGCCACTCCCATCCGCTCCAACAACGCCAGAAGGTAGTCCCACTCCAGAGTGTCGAACGCCTTGGTGGCGTCCAGGAAAACCGCCGCGGCTTCACAACTGGGGTCGATATCCTGCAACACCGCTTGCAGGGTGCGCAAATTGTGGGAGGTCGCCCGGTTGGGTACGAAACCGGCCTGGTCGGGAAGGACCAGATGTTCCATAAGCAGATTAAGGCGCGTGGCCAGCACTTTAGCAAGGATCTTGCTATCCGTGTTCAATAAGGAGAGGGGTCGATAAGAGTCGCAATGTTCCGGGGGCTTACCCGGTTTCAGCAGAGATGTGATTAGGGCTTCGCGCATCGTTCCTGGCAGGATGCCCTCCTCCAGGGCAGAGTAGTACACCCTTTTCAGTATAGGGGCAAGAACATGAATGAAGGCTTTATAAAAGTCTATCGGCAAGCCGTCCGAACCCGGCGCCTTGCCAGATTTCATAGACATGATAGCCTCCTTTATCTCATCAAGTTCGAGTTCGTGGTGCAGGAATTTCTGCTGGGATGGGCCCAGCCACGCTATCGCGGTGTCCTCCAGGTAATCCTGCAGGACTATCGGAGTAGTCCTGTGAGAGGTGTATAAACCTACGTAATGGTCGGTAAGGACTTGAAGCTGGGCCGAAAGGTTCCTCTGTGGGACACCCTGGCCATCTAGTAGGGTGGAAACGTAATTTCGATACCTAGGGGGACGGACCGCAACGGCCAATGCTCTGCCGGGTCTGTCTCCCTCCCCATGTATCCGTGCCAAATAAGGCTTCCCCAGGAATTTACACTCTTTGGCAGCCGAGTCAGTGTATTCGGTCACTTTTTCCCGGAGACATGCCGCGACAGCGCGATCATGTGGGGCCCGTGCCATTTCTTGTTCCAAGAGGAGTAGTTCAGCTTCACGTTTGCGCACGTCCCCGCGTAGAACCTTAAGAACCCCCCCTCCCCTCGCAATGCACCATCCCCGCACGGTAACCTTGAAAGCCTCCCACACCGTAGTGAATTGGGAGACTGAGGCAGCATTACGATCAAAAAAGTCAGTGATATCCTCCATTTCTGCCATAAAGGCAGGATCCGTGAGGTGCGCGGGGTTGAGACGCCAGCTCAGGTATGGGGAGGTATCAAGGGGAACGTGGAGCGACAGTAAGACAGGGGAATGATCGGAGAAGGTCCGGGCTAGGTGACATGCCCTGAGCAGCCATGGGGCAATACCCGCTGAGAGGAAAATATAATCGAGACGGTCCCATGAAGAGTGTACAGCGGAGTGATGAGTGCCCTGGCGAAGCGTCGGGTGGAGGTGTCGCCACGCGTCTACCAGCTGGTGCTGGTCCGCTAAGTATGCCAAATTGCGCTGGGTTTGCGAGTAGTGTGACGGCTGTGGGTGCGACCTGTCCATCGCGGGGCTAA
This sequence comes from Triturus cristatus, assembly GCF_964204655.1. Classification (NCBI taxonomy): domain Eukaryota; kingdom Metazoa; phylum Chordata; class Amphibia; order Caudata; family Salamandridae; genus Triturus; species Triturus cristatus. Next base: position 250,725,014 of record NC_140580.1, on the reverse strand, counting down.
GGGCGGTGTTGAAGTCCCCCCCAGTACTACATGAGAGATACCCAACGTGTGTATCTTCCCCCACAGATTCAGAAGCGGAGCCGGGTCATCCACGTTGGGGCCGTAGTAACAGGCAAACAGTATGGTGTGTGAGTGTAGTTTCCCCCAGATCATGCAATATCTGCCACACGTCCCCACCTCAGTACCTGCTGGTATAAACCCTACCCCACGCCGCACCAATATGGTCACCCCTCTCGCGTAAGTCGAATAAGATGAAAAGACCCTGCACGCAGCCCACCGCGACGCGAAGGGGGGGCTTCCTCCCGGCCGTAAGTGCGTCTCCTGAAGCATGGCAACAGATACTTTATGCCTATCTAGGTAGCCCAGGACCTGGCGACGTTTTCTCGGGTCATTCAGCCCCCTCACGTTCCAGGAGACTATCTGAAACTGTTGTGCTGGTTCAGTGTTCTCTACGCTCCCCATGGATCCAGGCACAATAGCACCTGACCGGCACACATAGCTTGGGACAAGTCATAGCAAGCATGGTAACGATATAAAAGGACATTCTTAGGGATAACTTCTAATATCCAACTCCACCCCTCAGTAACTGGGGAGTACGTGATAGGAAATCGAAAGCAGAATACATGCCCACCCACACCGGCAACCCCAACTGGCCGGGAATAAGGACCCCACCCTGCCCACCCATTCCCAAACAATATCATCCCAACTAAAAAAACCTGCCCCGCATGGGGGGGGGTGCAATGGGGTTCGCCCGACGGGGGGATAGTGCCCAGGGGGCGCCCAACCAGCCTCCCATCTCCCTACTTACACCCACGAGAACCAGACAGCCAGTCCAGCCTCTCAGTGTGGGACGGAGATGGGTAACCGGGCAAATACATCTACAGTGACCAGACCAGGCATTGATAACAGTAGAGGGTTACCTCACCGGGATGCGTAGCAGTTCCAGCGGATATAGGCAGCAGTGGCACATAAGAATGTCAGTGTCCCCACAGCGGGGGGGGGTCAATCTTGCTGCGCCATCGGAGAGGGCGATCTAGAGCGATGTTGTCCATCTTTATCTCGAGCAGTGTCTCTCTTGTGGCGCTTAAGAAAGTCTTCAACCTGCTGAGGCTGCTGAAAGAAGAGTTGTTTACCATGGTGTGTTATTTTCAATTTTGCTGGATACAGCATGGCGTAGGGTATTTCCTGTGTTTGCAATTTCTTCTTGACAGCAGCAAATTTACGCCGAGACTCCTGGACAGAGGCGGTGAAATCGGGAAAGAAGGATAGGGTTTCATTGCCGTAGCGCACGGTGCCCACTTCCCGCGCCCGGCGCAACACGGCATCTCTGTCCCTGTAATTCGGGAAACGGGCTATGATGGGCCGCGGAAGAGCTCCAGGTGGAGGGCGGGCGGCCAAGGATCTGTGTGCCCTCTCCACGATAAGGTGTGGGGAAAAGGAGTCCCTTCCAAAGAGCTCGATCACCAGATTTTCAACAAAGGTCTCAACCTTCCCAGTATTAGTGGATTCCGCAAGACCCAGAATGCGAACGTTATTGCGTCGGGAACGGGCCTCCAAGTCCTCGTTCTTGTCCGCGATGATTTTTAGGAGCCTGTCCATTTGTGTCAGCTGTTTTCCCGAGGAGGCAGCGCCATCCTCAAGGGAAGATATACGTTCTTCAGTCTCCTGGATGCGGGCATCATGTTGATCTAGTTTAGCCACGACTCCATCCAATCGGGCATTCATGGTGTCGATTTTGGAGTCGATGGAGGAGAGGCTTTGTTTCATGCCCAGCAGGAGGGACTTCCAGTCCTCGTCCGGGGCCTCGGCGAGCGGGGGTCCCCCCTCCGCGCCACCCGACGGCGGGGGGTTTCGTTTGGCCTCATAGGGCAGTTTGGACTGACGTGTGTCGTTGCGGCCCATGGCGCGGTGAGGGGTCGACCCCACCGTCGATCTTCTATTCCACCAGGGGGGGAGGCTCGGCCGGGGCCCAGCGGGGAGAGCCCTCCGCCCCCAGCCGTCCAGATGGCGATCAAGCCCGGCCCCAAAGCAACTGACAGGCGGCGTGGGTACTAGACAGTCCAGGCGCAGGCAAGTGTCCGGTGGGGCCAATGGCGGCAACGCAAGCGAGGGCGAAGAGGATAGGAAGCAGGGGACTTCGCAGGCACAGCCGGGTGTATAGGTCCAGGGGCCGGCAGCAGTTTTTCCAGGTTACCGCTGCACTCCAGTCGGGGGGCACCAGCGTCAGAAGTGCGGGCCGCAGGCTCATTGAAAGGAAGGGTCAGAGCCCATCAGGGGTCCCATGAGGCAATCCCAGGCGGGCGGGCCTCCACGCAGTTCCCGCGATGTGGTCGCTCTTCAGGGTCCACCACTCACCCCAGGGCGGTGTTCAGGGAGGGTATCGCGAATGGGGGGAGAGGGACCATCCCAGGCCACGGACGCGTCCCAGGCCCCGATCAGTGTGGAGCGGCGGGGGCAGAGAGGGTCCCTCCAGGCCGGGGGGGGGGCCGCACAATGCAGCAGGCAGGCAGTCAAGATGGCGGACAGGACGCGGCAGCCTCTCTGAGGGTCCCACGCGTTCCCCAGCTCACAAGTCCGAGGTAGCGTCTCTCCCTCCACCAGTGGTCCTCCTCCCGGGCCCAAGGGGCGACTGGCAGCTGGCGATCCCGGTCGGAGTGGACGGGGTCTGTGCAACGGGGGGGGCGCGAAGCCCCGTGGCGCAGGAGAAGGCCTCCGGGGTGGGGATTCCTCAGCCAACGGTCCGGGACAGCCGCCAGCGGCCGGGAAGAGTCCGCGATGTGTCCCGCCTCTCAGCCCCGCTCACCTCGGCATCAGTCAGGCAGCAACTCCGCAGGCAGCACGGCGCCTTCCCCGCAGCAAGCAGCGCCCTCAGCGGTTCCCAGTCTCCGCAGTAGGGTGCAGGCCCCCGATCCCCGGGGTTTCCCAGCGTGCAGCAGCCGGCCAGGTCAAGTCCCGCTCTGAGGCCGTCCTCCGCTCTCCAGTACTCCAGCAAATATCTCGGCTCGCCAGAGTGCGAGCGCTCCGCTTTTTGCGCCGATGGATTCAGCAGGCTCTCACCAGTGCATCGGTGAGGGTTGTGGAAGGAACAGGCTGGTCAGGATAGCTTGAAGGATGATGATAATGCCCGGTCGGGCGGGAGCCTCACTACAGTGCGGCCATCTTGGTTTAGCGCCACCTAGCGCCCCCCATCTTAGCTATGTTAATATCTATTTTTCCCTTTCTCTCATGTTGGGCCCCCATTTGTACAACGTCCGACCTTTCAATAAGTTTAAGTTCATTATCGGCCGGGGTCTGTACTACTCCATCTTGAAAAAACCCCTTTCCCCGACTGTCCTTTACTAAAGCGGGGTTGGTATTTACTACACAAATATCAAATACTTGTTCCCGCGCTGGTCAGTCCACCCCCCCCCCAAGCCTGATAAAGAATCAAATCTGTTATGGGTTGAAACATTCCCTATCTGTCGGTAATAATGGGGGTTATACGGCATGAGGCCACCATACATTGTGGGCGCCCTATAAACATTATATTGGTTTCCAGTATATGGGTGCCTTTCTTCATATCGTTTTTTGTGTGGTCTCTGACTAGCAGCAGCAACGAAAGGGGCCGGTGGATAGAAATAACTTAAGTCCAAAGAAAAAATTCCACTAAAGGTTTCATGAATTGGAAATCCACTAATAAATTGCACAACTCTTGGGTCTCGAAAATTTACAATAATACAGTCACCACTATTTTCTTTAACTGTAGGTCCCAGCCAATTCACTCTACGGACGTTAATGATTTCCCCACACAGGTCAGGTCTAAGAGGTCTATTTTTTCCTAGCCAATGCATGACCTTATTCTTTAGTTCATGCGGGGTTTCATCCCTGTTGTTTTTCCACTCCGAAACCCCTGCGAGTACAATTACATAAGGATAGGAATCCGGGGGGAGATCAACTCTCTTTCTTTGTCCTTAACTTTTAGTATCCACTATTTTATCTGATTCGAATGCCATATTATTATCTGGGGCCTTGGTTGTACATGTTTTAAGGCTATCTGTTTTAGTTTCTTTACTGGTCTTTCCATTCAGCTTATAATTCTTAACTTCCATCTTTCCACCTTCTTGGTGTGGCGGGTTATTACTACCTTGACCCGGTTTGACACTCGCTGATGACTTTTGTATATTTTTGGGTGATGCAAATGAGTTATTTATTATAGGTTTTGTATCCCCCAATTTTTTCAACAGAGCTGAATTATCTCGCGTAATTTTCTCCAAGGTTTCTAGCTGTATGCCTATCCTTCTTGTACGTTCCAGCAATGGGAAAATTAAGGACCTAACTAAATGCTCAATGTTATCCAATGAGCATACGGTGTTTCGACCATTTGTAGGCGGGCTTTTCGTTATGTCAACAATGGGACTTATGTGTGTTAAATCTGTATTTTCTGCCTTTGTTGAGTTTTTATTCCTATACGTGACCCCCTTATCTTGGCGCATAGGTAGGGCACTTTTACTCTTCTTATTATGCGCGCCTTTATGCTGCTTTCCACCACGTTTACGTTTTAAATTAGGGGCATTGCCTTCTGCTGAGTCTGAGTGAATACGATCTAATAGTGACTCACTACTAGTTGGCAGGAGGCTTTGCCGCCGGCCCGATTCCACGATTGGGTAGGCCATAAAGGAATCTAAACTTGCGTCAATGCCACTTATGTCAAGTACGGCTGAAAGTTCATGTTGCTGACATGATATTTGGGCATTATGGGTCAATATTGATTCAGGGGATGGTACAGTGGCCATTTTCCCCAGTGATGATTTCCTCATAAACACAGGATCAAGAGATAATCGCCGTTCAGTTAATGCTATCTCTTTCTCCAAAACAGTGACTGCCTTTGTAAAGAAAGCATCTATAGTACCAACTAATCCAGCTCCAGCACCCGTGAAGTGCGGTTTGGTTTTCAATGCCATATTTGAGATGCCTGTCTCATGTACCAAAATCCAATAGGGAAATATACAATCACTAACAAAGAAATTTAAAATATACAAATAGCAAAATCACATATATGGACAAAGCCTAAGAGTCTTACTGCAAAATAAGAACGAACAGGGGGAGGCTCAGTCCAGTCTCCACCGGTCTCTGATGGGCTCAGACGGGCCCGCCCTTGGCCTGGGCTTCGCCCGGCGCGCCCCGTGCGCGATCCCGCTACACGGGGATCGCGAGGTTTATTTAAGGTCCGGTTCGGGAGGGAGGGGCCGCTGGTGGTCACTCTGCCCCTACGCCTCCTGGAGCCTGTAGTCTTCTGGCAACTCGTGGCAATTACACAAACACCCCCTTGAAAGTCTTCTCTTGCGCTGCGCGTCCCGCGAAGCGAGAGGCGCGAGGTTTATTTAAGGTCCGGTGCGGGAGGGAGGGGCCGCTGGTGGTCACTCTGCCCCTAAGCCTCCTGGAGCCTTTAGTCTTCCGGCAACTAGTGGCAATTACACAAACACCCCATTGAAAGTCTTCTCTTGCTTGCGCGTCCCGCGAAGCGGGAGGCGCGAGGTTTATTTAAGGTCGGGTGCGGCAGGGAGGGGCCGCTGGTGGTCACTCTGCCCCTAAGCCTCCTGGAGCCTGTAGTCTTCCGGCAACTAGTGGCAATTACACAAACACCCCCTTGAAAGTCTTCTCTTGCGCTGTGTGTCCCGCGAAGCGGGAGGTGTGAGGTTTATTTAAGGTCCGGTGCGGGAGGGAGGGGCCGCTGGTGGTCACTCTTCCCCTAAGCCTCCTGGAGCCTGGAGTCTTCCGGCAACTCGTGGCAATTACACAAACACCCCCTTGAAAGTCTTCTCTTGCGCTGCGCGTCCCGCGAAGCGGGAGGCGCAAGGTTTATTTAAGGTCCGGTGCGGGAGGGAGGGGCCGCTGGTGGTCACTCTGCCCCTAAGCCTCCTGGAGCCTGTAGTCTTCTGGCAACTCGTGGCAATTACACAAAGACCCCCTTGAAAGTCTTCTCTTGCGCTGCGCGTCCCCAATCAAAATAGTAGCTCACTTGTGTGAGTAGGCCTTTTGCCCGCGACAGGAAACAGCCTAAAACAGTATGGGCGCTTCACATTTCTTCAATGAAATCTGGCTGTATTCTTCCAAGGTGGGTAGTTGAAGATTTTGGAAGCTAGCTCAGCCGGTGCCTAAGGAAACCTAGCAAACTTTCACATTTTTAAAAACTCAACACCTAGGAGAATAGTGGAGAGGTGACCTGTGTGAATCTCACCAGACTTTTCTACCTAGAAACCCTTGCATAGTTCAAACTTAAAAAAACAAATCCTCAAATGTATGTAATGGAACGTTCTGGAATCAATCGAATTCCCCAAGTCTCCCGATACAAATGGTACTATACTTGGGAGGGTAGGCATAGTGAATACAACAGGAAAAACACTAGATGGATGTATCACATTTTTCCACTGAGAACGTACCCGTTTTTTCCAATGTAAGTAGCTGTATATTGTGGAACTTGACTCAGCCGGAGCTTCAGGAAATATAGTAAACCTGTATATTTTTATAAAAATAGAAACATAGGGGTATGCAGTGTGTGGTGACTTGTGTGGCTCCCCCTGACTTTTCTACGCAGAATCCATTGCAAACCTCAAACTTTGAATGAAAAAAAAACATTTTCCTCACATTTCTGTGAGGAAACTGCAGGGAGCCACAAACTTTCCACAATCCAGCATTACCACTAGTCTCCTGATGAAAATGGTACCTCATGTGTGTGGGCAGGCCTAGTGCCCGTAGCAGGAAAATGCCCAAAACCCAACATGGACGCATTGCATTTTTCCAGCTGACAACTGACCCTTTTTTCAGGTCTCGCTTAGGCAGCACTTGCGCTGTCACTGCACGACATGCTGCATTCAGGATATGTGCAAAAACAACAATTGATGGACAGAATGCAGAACAATGTCATACATTCACCCCAGTACAGAGATCTGGGCCTAAATCCATCGTTTTTTTGCTCACCATGCCATTCCAGTTTGAACCCAGCCATATGCAAATCAGTCTTGACCCTGTGCCTCATGGGAACAGTCCAGCCCGAACTGCCAAGCCAGGGGCTCCCTGAACTGGAAACAAGCATTCTAGGACCGGTTTCGGGGTTTTACCCCTCTTCAGCCAGGATAGCTTGATTCCAGTGGCATGGAGAGCACGGGACTCACGTCTGAGCATACCCGTCCCACTCGGGGTGACAAATGCAAAAACAACAATTGATGGACAGAATGCAGAACAATGTCATACATTCACCCCAGTACAGAGATCTGGGCCTAAATCCATCGTTTTTTTGCTCACCATGCCATTCCAGTTTGAACCCAGCCATATGCAAATCAGTCTTGACCCTGTGCCTCATGGGAACAGTCCAGCCCGAACTACCAAGCCAGGTCCTCCCTGAACTGGAAACAAGCATCCTAGGACCGGTTTCGGGGTTTTACCCCTCTTCAGCCAGGATAGCTTGATTCCAGTGGCATGGAGAGCACGGGACTCACGTCTGAGCATACCCGTCCCACTCGGGGTGACAAATGCAAAAACAACAATTGATGGACAGAATGCAGAACAATGTCATACATTCACCCCAGTACAGAGATCTGGGCCTAAATCCATCGTTTTTTTGCTCACCATGCCATTCCAGTTTGAACCCAGCCATATGCAAATCAGTCTTGACCCTGTGCCTCATGGGAACAGTCCAGCCCGAACTGCCAAGCCAGGTCCTCCCTGAACTGGAAACAAGCATCCTAGGACCGGTTTCGGGGTATGGGCTTTAACCCCTTTGGTACTCATGACGGAATGGTTCCGTCATGAGCACAAGTCCTCCTGTACTCATAACGGAACTATTAAGTCATGTGCATAGGCGCAAAAAATTCCTTTGCTGCAGACCGCAGATAGATTTCCTTTTTTTACATTTTTGCCTCGGGAGGTGGGGAAGAGCTTCCCCGACCTCCCGGGGCTTTTTTTTTTTTTTTTACTGTTTTTAATGAAATGACGGTTACACGCATGGTGTGCTGACGTCATTACATTGAAAATGAAACTGAAACTTATTTTCAGCTTAATTGTTTCATGCTAGTGAGGCTATCTGAGCCCACCGAGCACTAAGTTACATGGGAGAGGTATTGTTGGAAAGGGGAGAATCTCATCTTTCCAATGGTACCCTTCCCTAGTGGATCCCTGCTTGAGATCGCCCCAGGATGGTGATCCCCAAGCAGGGCTTCACCTACTAGGCACCAGGGAAGGGGGAGCGGCCCCTTGGGCAAGGGTCTTTTCTCCCCCAAGAAAAAGTCTCATGATCAGATTTTCTGCCCCCCCAGGGGGCAGTAGCCCCTAATCTGCCCCCTCAGGAGGGCAGAAAGCACCCTTGAAACCAGGGAATATTTTTTTTTAGGTCAGGGTTGGGGGCTGCCCAGAATGGGCAAGCCAGTGCCCCCACCCTTCCCCCAAAAAGGCAAAAGTCTTTCTGCCCCCCCAGGTGGCAGATGGGGCAAAAGCATCTGATCTGCCCACCGAGGGGGCATAAAGCCCGCTAGGCACCAGGGATCATAATTTTTTTAATACGTAGGGAATGGGGGCTGCCCAGAATGGGCATGCCAATACCCCCACTCAAAAAAAATTGCCACAGGCTTTCTGACCCCTAGGAGGCAGTTGGGGGCAATAGACCTTATCTGCCTCCCGGAGGGGCAGGATGCCCACTAGTCACCAGGGATTCTCTTTTTTAAAAGTTCAGGGTGGGGGCTGCCCAGAATGGGCATGCCAATTCCCATCCCCTAAAAAATACCACAGACTTTCTGCCCCCCGGAGGCATATGGGGACAATAGCCCCTAATCTGCCCCCTGGGGGGCAGAGAGCCCACTAGGTCCAAGGGATTATGCTGGCTTTTTTATACGTAGGGGTGGGGTCTGCTCAGAATGGGTATACCAATGCCCCCTTCCGCCAAAAAATGGCCACAGTCTTTCTGCCCCCCTTTGGGGCAATAGCTCCCAATCTGCCCCCCTCTGGGCAGCAGAAAGCCCACTAGGCACTGACCTTTTTTGTGCAGTGTGCCTAGCTGTGGATTTTGGGCCCTAGAGCTGCCGGCACCTTGGGAAACCTAGCAAACCGGAATTTTTTTTTAAACCTAGACACCAAGGGAAACCCAGGATGGGGTGACTTGTGTGCCTCCCACCAGGTTCTCTTACCCAGAATCCCTTGCAAATCTCAAACTTAGTTAAAAAAAAAACATTTTCCTCACATTTCTGTGATTGAAAGTTCTAGAATCTAAGGGGAGCAACAAACTTCCACCAACGCAACATTCCCCCAAGTCTCTCGATAAAAATGGCACCTCACTTGTGTGGGTAGGCCTAGTGCCAGCGACAGGAAACATCACATTTTCCAGTGAAAACTGACCCTTTTTTGGCATTGGATTTTGAACCCTAGCTCTGCCGGCACCTAAGGAAACCTAGCAAACCTATACATTTTTTTAACTAAACATCCAGGAAAATCCAGGATGGGGCGATTTGTGTGGATCTCACCAGGTTCTGTTACCCAGAATCCCTTGCAAACCTGAAACTTCGTAAAAATTAAAAAACACATTTTTTCTCACATTTCTGTGATGGAAAGTTCTGACATCTGTGCGGATCCACAAACTTCCACCCACCTAGTATTCCCCCAAGTCTTCCAATAAAAATGGTACCTCACTTGTGAGGGTAGGCTTAGTGTTCATAAGGAGGAAATGGCCCAAAAAGCAACCTGGACACATCACATTTTTCCACAGAAAACTGATCCTTTTTTGCAATGTGCCTAAATCGGAATTTTGGCCTCTAGTTCAGCTGGCACTGAGGGAAACCTAGCAAAGCTGTACATTTTTGAAAATCACACACCCTGCGGAATCCAGTATAGGGTGACTTGTGTAGCTCTCACCAGGTTCTGATACATAGAAACCCTTGCAAACCTCAAACCTTTGGAATAAAAACACATTTTCTTCATTTCTGTGACGGAAAGTTCTGGAATCTAAGGGGAGCAACAAACTTCCACCAACCTAGCATTCCCCAAAGTCACCTGATAAAAATGGTACCTCACTTGTGTGGGTAGGCCCAGTTCCCGTGACAGGAAAAGGCACGTAATGTACTATGGAGACTTTGATTATTGATTACAACAAGACCTTGTATTGTGAGGGAGTCACCTGCTTTTTGTTTTTCAGGCTTGTCGGCCATCTAAGAAAACTTACCAATCCCGGACATTTATGAAAACAAGAGACGCGGGGGAGTTCAGGGAAGTGTGACTTGCATGGATTCTGCAACGTTTTCCTACCCAGAATCCCCTGCAAACCTCAAATTTAACTTAAAAAACCCACATTTTTATACATTTCTGGATGGAAAAGTGGTGGGATCACATTCTTACCACCCCACATTCGCCCAGGTCTCCTAATAAAAAATGATACCTCACGTGTGGGTGGGCCAAGCACCTGCACATGCAAGGGCCTAAAACCTATTGTGGAGACATCAAACTTATCTATCACAAAAGGACCTGGTTTTGCAAGGGGGTCACATGCGTTTTTGGTCCCGGGCTCGGCGGCCATCTAGGGAAACCCACCCAGAATCCCCTGCAAACGTCAAATTCAGTGAAAAAAATCTAATTTTCCTTGCATTTCATGTGGGATCACTGCCCCGGCAAAAATGTCCTACCTCCCAGCAATCCCCTTGGTCTCCCGATAAAAATTATACCTCATTTGTGTGGGTGTCTGTCGGATTGTACAAAGTAAGGCTCAGAAAGGTATGAGGGTTTTCAGGGTTGTCCCTTATTTATTCGGATTATACAAATAAATCAATAGCCCTTTGAGCGGGGGTGGGTTGGTCCTTGATGGTCGTGTCAGGGAGCACCTCGTCTATTTCCAGTACGTCTTCTCTCTGGTTGTAGGGAGGACTCTCAACCCCATATAAACAAAAAGAAAAAGGAGCACGTATTAGTGCACAGTATTTCTCTGGGTTCTTATGGAAGGGAGTAAGGAAACCACCGTCGTCCTTTTAAGTGTGGGAGAGGGGAAGGAACCACCACCAATGAGCAGGAGATAGCAGCGGACAGGTCCTATGCGGTGAAGGTGATTCAAGAGCCTGTTACGGCATGGCTTTCCCCACCCTTCTCTGCGGTACCAACACCCACCCGACTCCCGGATCCCCAGAGACGTGCACGCACCTGTTGTAGCCATGACCGTCCGGGGCCGTGGCTGGGCGATGCGTCCTCCTGAGCGTCCCGGCTCTCGCGTCTTCGGTCGTCTGCTTGCGCGTCTCTCTCTGCGAACACCGGCTCTCTCCTTCGTCCTCTCTGAGTTCTTCCGGATGCCTCCGTCTTCCTCCCAGGCGTTGCCGACATCCTCCTCTGCGTCACGAGCTGAAGACCTCTCTCCCGTAGGTGCGTCCGTCCTCCAAGGGGTGTGTCCGGCGACAGCAGGGAAATCCTTAAAGGGCCAGCTGCTCTGTTCTTCACAACGGCTTTCATCTTCGGTTGTTGGTAGCTGTGGGGGAAAAGGGAAATCGCTAGTCCATACCGTCTCTTTGGCCCTCTTAGACGGTGAAGTCTGACACACCACCCCCCAGAGTCTTCCCGATCCGGGAGGAGTGGATATCGGGAATGAAAGTCAGCATTTGCATTTTGGCTGCCTTTGCGATGGAGGAGTTTAAAGGTAAATGGTTGGAGTGACAGGAACCACCTCATGACCCTCGGGTTGTTGCTTTTATTTTTAAACATCCATACCAGAGGGGCGTGGTCAGTATAAAGAAGAAACAGACGTCCCTCCAAGTAATACCGGAGCTTCTCTATGGCCCACTTAATAGCGAGGCACTCCTTTTCAATTGTGGGGTATGCTTCCTCTTGAGGAAAGAGTCTTCTGCTGATAAATACCACTGGGCGTTCAAGACCGTCCTTTGCTATCTGGGATAGGACTGCCCCGATACCAACATCTGATGCATCTGTTTGCAGTATGAAAGGTAGGTTGTAATCAGGTGACATGAGCACTGGTCCTTGGGTTATGGCGCCTTTCAGGTTTCTGAAAGCTGACACAGCAGCTGGTGGTGGTTGGGTTTGGAATCGACTCGGTACACCCTTCTTTAGGAGATCTGTGAGGGGGGCAGCTAACTCTGCATAATGAGGAATAAACCGCCTGTAATAACCTAGGAGACCCAGAAAGGCCCTGACCTCTTTTTTTGTGCTTGGGAAGGGGACCTGTGTGATAGCTCGGATTTTCTCCTGTTGTGGTTCGATACACCTGTTTCCTAGCAGATACCCCAGATACCTAACTTTAGAACATCCCATTCTTGACTTTCGAGAGTTTATGTGTAAACCGGCCTCTTGTAAGGCGGAGCATACTTATTGGCAATGTTGAAGGTGGTCTTTCCAGGATGAGCAGAAGATAATAATGTCATCCAGATAGGCAGCGGAAAACGTTTTAAGGGGATTTAGCACCTTATTCATAAGACGCTGAAAGGTGGCTGGTGCCCCGTGGAGCCCAAAAGACAATACTGTAAATTCAAAGAGACCATCGGGGGTGATAAAAGCGTTTTTTTCTTGGTCGCCTTGGCGTAGAGGAACCTGCCAATATCCCTTTGTTAAATCTTGGGCTTCTCCTAGTTGTTCGATCAGCTCATCTACCCGGGGCAAAGGATATGCATCTAATTTAGAGATTGCATTGACTTGACGAAAGTCGATGCAAAATCTGATGCTTCCGTCGGGTTTAGGCACTAGAACGATGGGAGAGGCCCAGTTGCTGTGGGAGGGCTGTATCACTCCCATCTTTAACATATCACTGATCTCGGAGGCGATGGCCTCTCGTCGTCCGGCGGGTATTCGGTAAGGTCGTAGCTGAACGGTTTGATTAGAAAGGGTTTCAATAAGGTGTTCGACCAGGGAGGTCCTTCCGGGTAGATCCGAAAAGAGGGCAGAAAAGGGAAGTAAGGTGTCTAAGAGGGACTCTTTCTGAGCGGAGGACAGATCTTCGTTTACCGTGAGGAGGTCCAGAGTGGTTGAGATGGTTGTCTGGGGAAGGGTTAGATGGTTGTTTACAGGAGGGGCGCCTAACCATTTCTTCAGAAGATTAATGTGATATGTCTGAGTGCGGTGCGGGGTAAGCTGTAGACGATAGGTGGTATTTCCTATGGTATCCACTACTAGATAGGGACCGTCCCACTCTTTTCTTTCTTTACCTAGGGTCCCTGGTAGCTTCACCAAAGCCCAATCATTGATTTGAAGGGTCCTACATTTATTCCCTTTGTCATATTGTTGTTTCTGTTGGGTTTGGGCTCCGGTGTGTCCCCCTAGGAGATGAGAGTGGGCAAAGAAACAGATCTGTTCTCGATATAGTGTTGGTACTAAAAGCTGGGGTTCCTCTTCTGCGCTTCCTTTTCTGTATATTAGATCATGGGTTATCTGGAAGCAAGGATACCTGAGATGACCGGGGTCTTGTGGTAAGCGAGCCTGTTGCCAGGCGTGCTGTAGAGAGGGGTCGTTGAGTTGTGCCCAGCGGAAACTTCTATCCCCTTCCCAGGGCTCCCGAGTCAAAAGGGTTCTGGTGATGGCCTTGGTTGTACCTAGTCTACTAGAGGAGGGGTCCTCTACTTTTGTTCGTAACAGGGAAAGGAACCGGGGGTTATCGGTACCTAAGATGAGTTCCTCAGGTAGGTTCGGAAGAACCCCAACAGTCACTTGAAGGACGGGCCCGTCCGAGCATTTGAGAGGCAAAGTCGCCGAGGGATATGCTTTTACATCCCCGTGCACACATCGTATAAACACAGGTTTCCCCTGACAGATTTGCTCTGGTTGAACCAAGTCACCCCTGACCACAGATTGCCTACACCCAGAATCAAGAAGTGCAGTAACGAGTCTCTGATTGAGGTAAAGACTTACATAGAAACATGTCCCCAATTCCTCGGTATACAGCAGATGGCGGGGAACATAGCTGACGTCCATCGGTTCTTCAGTCCGTCTCTTTGGGCATGTACGGGAGATGTGACCCCATTCCCCACACTCGAAACATTGAGGTCCTCTATGTATGGGGCTCTCATATCGGGGTTTTACTCTCTCGGGTTCCTTGATAGGGCGGAGGGGTTTTCGGGGTACTGGTACGGACCTTGATGGTTTCTCTACCTTCCATGATGCCCCCCTGGTTTGTGCCCTGGAAAAGGAGGCAGCCATTTCAACAGCCTGTTCGGGGCTGAGGTTATTATGTTGTCGAAGCCAACGCTGAGTGGGGTATGGTAACGCCTCTATAAATTGTTCCAAATATATGGCGTTCATGACTTGTTCCTTGGTGTTTACCTTCGGTTTAAGCCACTTATCCACTGTGGTTTTTAGCTTAAAGTATAGCGTTTTCACTGAATCCCCGGGGGACCCCCTTTCTTTACGAAAGCGTAAGCGATATGTCTCAGCGTCGAGTCCCAGGTGATCCAGGATAATGGCTTTGATTTCCTCATAGGGGGTAACCCCAGCGGGATTGGCCACCTGGTAGGTCGCCTGGGCGTCCCCTGTTAAGAGGGGGGCCAAAAAGAACAGCCATTTGGCCACTGGCCAATCAGATGCCCTAGCCGCTCGTTCAAAGTTTAAGAGGAAGGCGTCGGGATCCTCACCCCCCACGTACTTCTGTAGGGCCACCGTAGGGACAGAAGCCATAGTCCGGTTACTCTTTTGAGCCATAGAGGGATGGGCTGCTTCCTCCCCAACCCGTAAGATGGCCTCCATCTGTCCCTTCATGAGGTCCTTGAACATTTCTCGATCTGCCTGCGCAGACGTGAGCTGTTTTTCCACAACCCATTCCAATTTCTTTTGGCCCTCCACCATATGTTGTATCAGGTTCTCCATTTCCAGGCTCCCAATGGAGGGTCCGAAGACCGGGCAGAAGCACCACTTGTCGGATTGTACAAAGGAAGGCTCAGAAAGGTATGAGGGTTTTCAGGGTTGTCCCTTATTTATTCGGATTATACAAATAAATCAATAGCCCTTTGAGCGGGGGTGGGTTGGTCCTCGATGGTCGTGTCAGGGAGCACCTCGTCTATTTCCAGTGCGTCTTCTCTCTCTGGTTGTCGGGAGGACTCTCAACCCCATACAAACAAAAAGAAAAAGGAGCACGTATTAGTGCACAGTATTTCTCTGGGTTCTTATGGAAGGGAGTGAGGAAACCACCGTCGTCCTTTTAAGTGTGGGAGAGGGGAAGGAACCACCACCAATGAGCAGGAGATAGCAGCGGACAGGTCCTATGCGGTGAAGGTGATTCAAGAGCCTGTTAAGGCGTGGCTTTCCCCACCCTTCTCGGCGGTACCAACACCCACCCGACTCCCGGATCCCCGGAGACGTGCACGCACCTGTTGTAGCCACGACCCTCCGGGGCCGTGGCTGGGCGATGCGTCCTCCTGAGCGTCCCGGCTCTCGCGTCTTCGGTCGTCTGCTTGCGCGTCTCTCTCTGCGAACACCGGCTCTCTCCTTCGTCCTCCCTCTGAGTTCTTCCGGATGCCTCCGTCTTCCTCCCAGGCGTTGCCGACGTCCTCCTCTGTGTCACGAGCTGAAGACCTCTCTCCCGTAGGTGCGTCCGTCCTCCAAGGGGTGTGTCCGGCGACAGCAGGGAAATCCTTAAAGGGCCAGCTGCTCACGATGGCTTTCATCTTCGGTTGTTGGTAGCTGTGGGGGATAGGGGAAATCGCTAGTCCAGACCGTCTCTTTGGCCCTCTTAGACGGTGAAGTCTGACAGTGTCCAAATGCAGAATCTCCTTGGCCCTTCCCAGCCGCAGGCCCTTAGCCCACACACACAAGTGAGGTATCATTTTACTTGGGAGACTGAGGAGAATGCTGAGTGGTTGGGCATTTGTGCCTGCACTGTGATTCCAGTCAGAATGTAAGGAAAATATGATTTGTATTGTTAAATTTGAGGTTTGAAGGGGATTCTGGGTAGGAAAACATTGGGGATCCATGCAAGCCATACCTCCCTAAACTCCCCCGGGTGTCTAGTTTTCAGAAATGTGTGCGTTTGGTAGGATTCCCTAGATGGCCGCTAGGCCCGGGACCAAAAACACAGGTGGCCCCCTAGCAAAACCAGGTAGTTTTGTGATATATCATTTTGATGTCACCACAATACTTTTAGGGCTCTTCCCTGCCACTGGTACTTGTCCCACCCGCACAAGTGAGGTACCATTTTTATTGGGAGACCAAGGGGATCGCTAGGTGATAGTAAATTTGTGTCAGACCGGTGATCCTTCAACTTTCCCACACAGAAATGTGAGAAAAAATTGATTTTTTTTTCATCTAAATTTGAGGGTTGTAGGGGATTCTTGGTAGGAAAACATTGGGGGATCCACACAAGTCGCACCTCCCTGGACAAATCTGGGTGTCTCGATTTTGGAAATGTCTGGGATTGGTAGGTTTCCCTAGATGGCCGCCGAGCCCGGGATCAAAAACGGAGGTGAATCGCTCACAAAACAAGGCCTTTTTGTAATCGATAATTTTGAAGATTTGACAGTACGTTTTGGGCCATTCCTTGTTGTGGGAACTAGGCCTACCCACACAAGTGAGGAACCATTTTTATCAGGAGACTTTGGGGAATGCTGGGTGAGTGTAAGTTTGTGGATCCACTCGGATTCCAGAACTTTCCATCACAGAAATGTGAGAATTTATTTTTTGTTTTTTACAAAGTTTGAGGTTTGCAAGGGATTATGGGTAACAGAACCTGGTGAGAGCCACACAAGTCACCCCATCCTGGTTTCCCCTGGATGTCTAGTTTTAAATGTATAGGTTTGCTAGGTTTCCCATGGCACCAGAAGAGCTAGGGTCCAGATTCCACAGTTAGGCAGATTGCAAAAAAAGGGGCAGATTAACACTGGAAAAATGTGATAAGTCCACGTTGCGTTTTGGGCGTTTCCTGTCACGGGTACCAGGCTTACCCACACAAGTTAGGTGCCATTTTTATCGGGAGACTTTGGGGAATGCTGGGTGACTGGAAGTTTGTGGCTCCCTGCAGATTCCAGAACTTTCCATCAGAGAAATGTGAGGAAATATTTTTTTGGGGACAAAATTTGAGGTTTGCGAGGGATTCTGGGTTACAGAACCTAGTGAGAGCCACACAAGTCACCCCATCCTGAATTTCCCTGGGTGTCTAATTTTCAAAAATGTATAGGTGTGCTGGGTTTCCCTAGGTACCGGCTGAGCTAGTGTCCAAAATTCATAGATAGGCACATTGCAAAAAACGGTCAGTTTTTACTGGAAAATTGTGATGTCTATGTTGCATTTTAGGACGTTTCCTGTTGCGGGCACCAGGCCTACCCACACAAGTGAGGTGCCATTTTTATCGGGAGACTTTGGGGAATGCTAGGTGTGTGGAAGTTTGTGGAAACACGCAGTTTCCAGAACTTTCGATCACAGAAATGTGAGAAAATATGTTTTTTTTTTTTACAAAGTTTGAGGTTTGGAAGGGATTCTGGGTAACAGAACTGGGGAGAGCCACACAAGTCACCCCATCCTGAATTCCCCTCAGTGTCTAGTTTTTAAAAATGTATAGGTGTGCTAGGTTTCCTTAGGTGCCGGCAGAGCTGGGGTCCAAAATCCACAACTAGGGACATTGGACAAAAAGGGTCTGTATTCACTGGAAAAATGTGATGTATCCACTTAGTGTTTTGGGCCGTTTCCTGTCACGGGTACTAGGCCTACCCACACAAGTGAGGTACCATTTTTTCAGAAGACTTTGGGGTACACTGGGTGGCTGGAAGTTTGTGGCTCCCCGCAGATTCTAGAACTTTCCATCACAGAAATGTGAGGAAAATTTGTTTTTTTGCCAAAGTTTGGAGTTTACAAGGGATTCTGGGAACAGAACCTAGTGAGAGCCACACAAGTCACCCCATCCTGGATTTCCCTGGATGTCTAGTTTTAAAAAATATGTAGGTTTGTTAGGTTTCCTTAGGTGTCGGCAGAGCTAGTGTCTAAAATCCACAGCTAAGCACATTGCAAAAAAGGGTCAGTTTTCACTGGAAAAATGTGATCAGTCCGCGTTGCTGGTTGGGCTATTTCCTGTTGCAGGCACTAGGCCTACCCACACAAGTGAGCTAGCATTTGTATTGGGAGACTTAGGGGAATACAGAATAGTAGAACAAGTGTTATTACTAATTGACTTTCTTTGCATTTCTGCCTCCCAATTGTAAGACAATTTGTAAAAAAGAAGCCATTAAGAAAAATAACCTCTAATTCACATGCTTGTATAGATACACACTATTTTGGATATGTGCAAATAACCACTGCTTATAAACTCTATATTGTGTTCCCATTTCGGAAATATATATGTTTCATTGGTACCTATTTTTTACTCTTTATATTTTACCAAATGAATTGCTGTTTACCCAGTACACAATGAAAAACCATTGCAAGATGCAGCTCAGTTATTTGCTCTTGGTTCCTCGGGTTCTTGGTGAACCTACATGTCCTATATGTCCGCGCAACCAGAAGGGCCCAGCAGATGTAACGGTATATTGCTTTAAAAATGTTGTCATACTTAGAAGAAATTACAGGTGAAAACGTTGGCACAAATGGCAGTTTCTTTCAACTCAATTTCAATACTTTTTATTTTCAACAGTTGGTTTCTATCAAAAACCTTGGAGGATCTACACAAATGACCCCTTGCTGAATTCAGAATTGTGTCTTTGTTTCAGAAATGTATAGCTTATCGGGGTCCATTATTGCTTTTACCCCGATTTCTACCTCTAACTGGAAGGAGGCTGAAAGCACAAAACATAGCAAAAATAGGCTATGTCCCAGTACATCCAGATAGTGGGGAAGGCCAAGTCCCCTTTCCTACTCCACTTCTGGCTGGAGGAAAGGAGGGAAAATTAGTTAGATGAGGAGGAGGGTCCCCACTTAACCTGCACCACCTCTAGGGCGGGGCCGGTGAGATCATCCCCTCTCCTGAAATTCTAATTATTGAGATGGTAGGTGGAAAAACGACCTATCAGGGCTAGGTGAGTGCATCGTCCGACAGGAAGTGGTCACTAAAGGGGGTAAACAAACTAACGGTAGATAACGGAGAGTACCTGTCTCCTCTTGTAATGCCCTAAATTCAGTATTCAGGTGGCTCCCCGAGGCCTGAACCTGAGAATCGGACCAAAGAAGGCGAGGACAAAAAAGACCCGCTGCATGAGAACTGAAGCCCTGCTGCAGAAGAAAAAGGAACCAAACCCTGCTAGCTGCTCATGGGATTCGACAATCGCTGCTTGCTGTGTCATCCTGAAACTGTAAGGACTCTAAGAACCCCAGAGCCCCTACAGCCTTCAATAAATCACTGAGAAGTTCCCTCGAGTGAAGGTATCACTCTCCTACACACCGCAGGCACCAATCAGGTGAAGTCCAGTTTGTCGAATTGCTGCTCCCAAAGACCTCGCCACACTATCTAACCAAGAAGAGGTACAACAGCTCCAGAGGGTCAGATCTGCCTTCCCACCAGGTTTGGAGGCCCCAGGACCTACCGAAGCCGCAAACACAGAGAAGAAGAGTCTACTCCGGACTCCAAAAGCAGAAGAATCGAGCACCCATCGAGGGACGTAAAGAGACCAGAGACCTACTTCCTGAGTGGCTCAGCTGTCCTGAGATCGCCTCTCCAAGTTGCCTGCTCGTGACTGCAAGGCTCTCTTGACGCACGACGCCCGGTTGACCTGTTCACTCTGCACACCACCAATCCTGGCATTGTCTAACCAGCTGTGCTCCTGTGGTCCCCAGGCCTTCCTCCTCCAAGGAGACCCACTGGACTTACCTGAAAGTACACCTGTGCAGTGTGTTTCTACATGGCCCCCTTCATCTTTGTGCACCAGCTTCCAAGACCCTCAACACTCTGCTTCCGGGCGATCCGTGCTGGAACTTTGGACCTGATCCCGACATCGACCTAAATCAAGAAGGTGAACTTCGTGAAAGCATTGCCTGATTTTCAATTCATTTTTATTCCTTTTTCCCATTGTTTCCTATGCTGCGTAATTGCGCACAAAAGTGATATATGTTACGAACTTTCAAAACCATTACTCTAAAAGTACTTACCTTTGAACTGTGTTTTTGGTATCAAAAAGTACACTATATATAGAGCGCAAGCTTTCTACACCCTAGCTCAGCCGGCACCTAGGGAAACATGGCAAACTTGCACATTTTTAAAAACTAGACACCTGGATAAATCCAGGGTGGGGTGACTTGCGTGCCTTTCACCAGGTTTTTCTACCCAGAATCCCTTGCAAACCCCACACTAAAAAACACATTTTTCAAAAATTTCGAAGCTGTAGAGTCATTGAATCTGCAGGGAGCCACCAACTTCCGTCTAGTCGGCATTCTCCTAAGCCTACAGATAGGCTGTCTGGAAATCGGGTAAAACCGACTGTGCCCGACAGTACCCTACCGACTGAAAATAGCTGACCTGGTTTAAACCGAGTGTCACTGATTTTTTACATATTTGTTGCACCGCTTGGCCACTTGAGGGAGCCAAAGGAGTACAAAAAAGAACTATATTGGAACTTGCAATGCGGAAGCAAACACAGGGAAACAATGCGAGTCACTCCCATTAAATTAGGGGCGCCACATTGGTTGGCAACGCTGGTGGGCGGGGTCAGATCCTATTTTGATTGGTGTCACGACTATGTTTGCCCCCAAACATCTCCATCCGCATTGAATACCAAGACGAGACAACGATTGCTGGTGCTCCAAGACTCAGCAGATAAGATCTGTGAGGGAGCTGTTTTACAGGAAAGGTGGCGGGGCCTCGTTCAGTGGTGCATTAATTGACCTGCCTTTGCGGCCCGATCATTATGGAAACAAATTAGCACGGTTGGCCGATAAGATAGCTGGTTGAGTGGATGAGCCTTCTGCATACGTCTGGGTGTGGAAACAGCGAATCCAAAAGCAAAGGAGGACTGGCCAATATAGAAATCTTGAGTTTTTGAGGCAGGTCACTGCCTCAAAAAGCATGACAGAATTGGGGCCAAGTAAGTAATGTCAGTTACTGGCTGACAAATCGTTCTGCTTTTCTAGCACAGGTGCATGAAAATTCCCTAGCAATTAGGTACAAAATATAACGCATTTTCGAAAAGGCCAGTACATCGTGACAGACAGGGCCTACTCTGCCTCTCATCATTCAGCGGTCAATATAATTTGTATTATTTAGGTGAGCTTCCTTTAAGTACGACTAGCATTATTTACAAGTAACGAGGTTTGGGGTTGTGATTATTATCAATAATAAAATTAACGTAATTAATCAATGAGATGTACCCACCTGATGGGATGGCGCAGTAAGGAGGCCGTGTGGGAAGCTAGGATGCTACCAGGCAGACGTGCAATGCCCATGGACCTCAAAGGGCTGCAGCCTAAACCCCCCCACCCACTCACTCCCACCCACCGTCGTGTGTGGCAGCCCGGGCTGAGACAACTTCCGGGGCACACACACAGCCGCACCAGAGTACTTTACAGGTCTTTAAAAAGACTATTTATGTATTAACAAGGCTTTGCTGTGTCTGCACCACTTCATCTCTACTCTGCCTATTGCTAGAAGAATTAAGGATTCCCCCACTCAGAATTTGGCTCTAGTTGCGCCTCTGCTGCCAGGTGGGAATGGTGCAGGGCTAAGTGGAGTGTGCAGGACGCCGGATGCCTGGGATGCTGCTATTGCAGACTGGAGACGTGTGAACTGATTGAAATAGGAAGCCTGGCTTCCACGCACCCCCACAGTCTGATAGCAGGATGGATGGAACACATTTGTTTTCAATGAGAGTCACTGAGGGCAGTCAAGGGATAGGATTGCTTCAATTACACTGATAAAGAAATGTTCACCAAGTCCAGGAGAGAGTTGGACTTCTATCCCTTCACCCTTAATCTGACTCACAGGCGAGCCTGCTCAAAAATGATTGAGGCGGGAGAACGTTAAAAGTTAGACAAACGCATTCTTCATGCCATAAATCCATGACGAACGGCAGCAATTCATTTCCTATGCTCTCTGCTTTTTTATGCACGCACGCTCTATGGTGCATCATTCATGGTGCTGCATAAGGCAGCTGCTACTCAACCCTAACTTGCTCTGTGTTACGCCTGGCCCGGCCCTTACTGGTCTCGTTATGTCTCGGCCTGACGTAGGCAGCGCATGCACTCATGCGCTGCCTCGTCATACGAGGCTTTTGGAATCGATACGATTCCAAAAGCCTTGTCCCAGCTCCGCCTTACCTTTTCATTTGTGTACGTCACAAATTATGCCAAAGCCAGTGCAATGATTGCACTGGAGGCATGCCACTCGCTGCTTGTTGCCACCCTGTCTTCTTTTATCCACGCCCTGCGGGATTGGATCTCTTACTGGCGGCAGTACACACAGTTCTTCATTAGGCGGTGGGCACTTTTTTCTTCACTTTACTCTACACATGCGTTAATTGTACTGAGGGTGCATGTGTGTGCTTTTCATGTCTGCATGTTATGCAATGGTCTTATGTCCTACAGCCAGCCTCGAACCTATCCAATGATGAGTTTCTGGGACAGTATCCAATGATGAGTTTCTGGGACAGGTTCTCACAGGTTAACACGTGGCAGACAGTAACAACCGAGTGGGTAAGCCTCTGATTTTCACGAAATAGTGGTTTTGAAATAGAGGGAGCCTCGTTCTGTAACCGGTACTCCAAGGCGCTGTGGTAGAAGGATGCCTGCTGTCATTTTGGAAAAGTTGCAGCTGATAGTTGACTGTGTGAGCGGTTCGGGGTAATGCACCAAAAGCTGTGCATGTTTCGGGTGTATTGGAATTATCGTCGTGTTATTTTACAGCGCCCAGCGTGATGTCGAGGCTGTACACCCAGATTACCCCTGAGTGTTTGGTAAATCCATTGCTGCCAAGGTCCTGCGGCTGTTTAATGGGTCTGCTACGCCAACAATGTTTTGAACGTGTCTTAACATTAGGCTAAAATTAGATATGGACAAATTCCGTTTAGTAACTAAATTTGCATTTTTTTAATGTTGTGTGGTTAAGCCCATAAACCGGCTCCCTAGCATTGGCAGCATATGTGTCTAAAGCGCATGAAACAGGGAATGTCTATGTTGCGATACTCTTGCAGGCGGGTGCCCTGTCGTGCCCGCTGTATGATGAATGCATGTCGTGACTTGTCGATAAGTAATACTTGAATGCTTTAACCTTTGAATGGAATTCCAGTCCCACGTCTTTGTTGTTCACCTCTCGGGTTGTGGCACTGTCTGTGGACTGGGTGGAACAAGTACAGCATTGAAAACCTTACAGTTCAAGTGGGTTCGATGTTCTCTTCAGAAGTGTTCTGTGGGGAACTGTGATTGCGTAATTGTTTTGAAATGACGACGTGCTTATTACCCTACTACTCTACTACTCACTATCTACTACTCACTCTACTACTCTCTACTACACACTCTACTACACACTCTACTACACACACTCTACTACACACTCACTACTCTCTACTACACACTCTCTACTACTCTCTACTATTCTCTACTACTCACTCTGTATTACACACTCTCTACTACACACTCTCTACTACACACTCACTACTACACATTCACTACTCTCTACTATTCTCTACTACTCACTCTATACTACACAGTCTCTACTACACACTCACTACTCTACTACACACTCTCTACTACTCACTCTCTTATACACACTCTCTACTACTCACTTTCTACTACTCACTTTCTACTACTCACTTTCTACTACTCACTCTCTCCTACTCTACTACACACTCTCTATTACACTCTCTACTACACACTCTCTGCTACACACTCACTACTCTCTACTACACTCTCTACTACTCACTTTCTACTACTCACTTTCTACTACTCACTCTCTCTTACTCTCTACTACTCTACTACTCACTCTCTACTACACTCTCTACTACACACTCTACTACACACTCTCTACTACTCTCTACTACTCACTCTCTACTCTCTATTATTTACCTCTCTCTCTACCTCTCTCTCTACTACTCTCTACCTCTAACTCTCTACCTCTACCTCTCTACGCGCACACATATATATATATATATATGTATATATATGCATATGCATTTATATATGTATGTGTATATATATATATATACATACATATATAAACATATATATACATCTGCATATCTATATAAATACATGCATATATGTTATGTACATGACAGTTTGAAAAACACTAATAAAAGCAAAGCTAGAAAACCACCTAATTACAAACAGAATTGCTTTAACTTAAACGAGGGCGAGACCTATTGCATTTTCTATGCTTGTTTTATTAGGATGTACACATGGTGACGTTAAGGCTAGCACCTGGAAGATTTGAGAACTGAACAACCAGGCCCCCTGCTTGGCTCACGTGGAGGAAGAGGAGCTGTTGGGGTCTGCCATCTGTCTTACTGTGGCCGCACCCAAGTACTTTCACAGGTCTTTAAAAAAAATGTTTACTTAACGAGGCTTTGTTGTTCTTTCGCCCCTTCTTAGAGCCCCTGCAGCTACACTCTTACATGGAAAACAGCTAGAGCTGGAGCACTCTGCCCCTAAAAAACTAAGGTAATTCATTTATTTTTTCTAATTCATGTGTGCGTGCTTTTTTGTTGGGAATACAGTGGCAAACACGAGACTGCCCCATACATTGTTTGCTGTATAATCACAGATCCGTTCTAATGAATGAAATCCTTGTTTAAAGCGCTATGTGCCCTGCAGTGTAAATCGTGTTGTATTTAACGTGCAACAGGCATCTCAAGTCAGGCAATTTATAAACGTTGTTTGTGGAAGTTGGCTAAACAATGCGTTTTATTGTCATTTGAATGTTACACATTTGAGCACCCCTGAATGTGTGCCCTGCCCATTAGCAGCCCCTGCCCATTAATGTTGGAAACTGCTTGTGTAGTCAAATATTTTGGTGCTGGCTGCAGCTCCGTCCACGTGATTTGGCAGTTAAACCAAGAACGATAATTTGAAATGTTGGTGGGAAACTCAATTTTACTGTTTATTCGGTGGGATTATTGTAATATGAGCTTTGGGTTACGTGTCATGGGAGGGGCACACCAAGTTACAATTAGTGCGAGGCCCTGTTGTTGGTGCCATTTTGTTTATTTTTGACCCCATCTTGTGAGAGGAGAGGAACTCCCAACGGGTTATTGAGCAATAACATCCGGGGTTAGCTCGAGAAACCATGTGGTTGGGTGGCCTGTGAGCTACATCCAGGGGGATCCCACATATGGAGTGAGAGGCACTCTAGCAGGCTCCATCGTGGCGAAACTTTGAGCCAGTGTTGCGTTGGAGATTCGTCCCCTACTTGAATCTCTTTCTCCATGTTCTTCCTAGAATGTTTTCTATGCTGGCCCCACTACCGCAATGTAGTGGAGACCCCTTTTAAATGGCTTGGATCGAGGAGTTTTCTAGCAGACGTTTGAAATACAAATATTAGCTAGTGTGTTAATCAGCCTGCGTGGGTGTAGGCAAACATTTCTGCTCTGTCAGTCAGGCAGTCATATGTTTCAGAGCCTATATTTGTCTGTTCTGTTGCTCAGCCTAGTATCAGAACATATTTTCTGTTTTTTGTGGGGTAACTTTTGGCAGGTCACCCCCTTCGGAGCTCATAACTGAGCTGGCAAAGTTATCTTAATCTTTAGAGACGCCTACTTCAGTTTAGTTAATTGCGGGCCTAGGCTGAGAGCCACCACAGCAACTAGGGCCTTTTCTGTGACTCCTATGTGTGGGCGTAGAGACAATTTGAGAGTATTCACTATGTCCGGGCCTCTGCAGACTTTGGTTTTTGCTCCTCCTTTAGAATAGAAATGTCCCTTCACCAACCATGGCGTTTAAAGTTAATGAAGCCTCACTGTGGTACTCTGCACAAGTCTTAGATCCCTACTGTAAAGGGGAATTTTCTCCAGACTTTGCAAAGTACAGCTTCATTTTTGACCGATTTAATAACTCTGAGGGCATATGCACCCAGTTCAACGCATATGTTGCAGAACCTGTCCCAGAGAATGTCAACCTTCAGGTGCACCAATATTGGCATGGAAAGCTACGTCAGTGGCCAGAGTTGGCTGTTTTGGCGTTGCCAGTCTCAAGTGCCAATGTCGAGAGGCCTTTTCACAAATAAAAGGTTACATGGGAAGGACAGAGAGAGCACGAATGACCAAATACTCACTGAAGAAATATTGTATAGTGTACTACAATAAGTTTGACTTGTAAGATTGTATTTGGACCTCATTTACACTGTACGTACACTGTCTATATACCATGCATCAATGAAGAAAGCAAGCAATAATAAAAGCAAAGCGTTCCATAAACACCGGTAAAACACTGTTTTAGTTGTTTTTTATGGCGCGAAAATGAGTAACCACTGACAAGCACTGTTTTTTTGAGGTATGAAATCACTGGAAAACACTGAAAAAACACCACCAGAATTTACCAAAAATGGAAACTACAAACAGGAAAGCCTACCTACAGACAAAAATGGTACCTCACTAGTGTGGGTAGGCCTAATGCCCGCAACAGGAAACGGGCCAAAACACAAGATCGACAAGTCACATCCTTCCACTGAAAACTGACCCTTTTTTTACAATGTGAGTAGCTGTAGATTCTGGACCCTACCTCAGCTGGCACCTAGGGAAACATAGCAAACTTGCACATTTTTGGAAAGTAGACACCTGGGAGAATCCAGGGCGTGGTGACTTGTGTGACTCTCACCAGGCTTTTATACCCACAATTGAGTTAAAACCTCAAACTTTGACTGAAACAACACATTTTCCTCAAATTTCTGTGATGGAAAATTCTGGAGTCAGCAGAGAGCTATAAACTTCCATCCACCGAGCATTCCCCCAAATCTCCCGATAAAAATGGTACCTCATTTGTGTTGGTAGGGCTAGACCCTGCGACAGGCAACAGCACAAAACACATCAGGGACACATCGCATTTTTACACCTAAAACTGACGCTTTTTCTCCAATGTGGGTAACTGTAGATTTTGTACTCTTTCCTATGACAACTGACCCTTTTTTCCAATGTGAAAAGCTTCAGATTTTAGACCCTAGCAAAAGTACACATTTTTCAAAAACTAGACACCTTTGATAACTCAGGGGGGGGTGAACTTGTGTGGCTCTCACCAAGTCTTTCTACCCAGAATCCCTTGTAAACCACATTTTTTTACTAAATAAACGCATTTTCCTCAAATTATTGTGATTGGAAATTCTGACATCATCAGGTACCCACAACCTTCCATTTACCTGGCATTCCCTCAAGTCGCCCAATATACATGGTACCTCACTTGTGTTGGTAAGCCTAGTGCCTGCGACAGGCAACGGCCCAAGACATAACATGGACGCATTGCATTTTTCCAATTAAAACTGACCCTAATTTCCAATGTGACCAGGTGTAGAATTTGGACCCTAGCTTAGCCGGTACCTAGGGAAACGTAGCAAACGTGTACATTTTTTAAACTGGAGACATCTGTGTGAACCCAGGTCTCATTAACTGGCATGGCTCTCATTAGGATTTTCTACCCAGAATGCCTTCCAAACCTCAAACTTTGACTGAAAAAACATCTTTTCCTCAAATTATTGTGATGGAAATTCTGGAATCATCAGGAAGTCACAGCCTTCCATTCACCCAGCATTCTATAAGTCCCCCAATAAAAATGGTACCTTACTTGTGTTGGTAGGCCTGTGCCCATGACAGGCAATGGCCCAAAACACAACCTGGACGCATCTGTTTTTGCCAATGAAAACTGACCCTTTTCCCCCAATGTGGGTAGCTATAGATTTTGGACCCTAACTCAGCTGGCACCTAGGGAAACCTAGCAATTATGCATTTTTTTTAAAACAAGACACCTGGGAGAATCCAAGGTGGGGTGACTTGTGTGGCTCTTACAGGCTTTTTTTTACCCAGATTTACCTTGTATACCTCAAACGTTGACTAAAAAAATGCATGTTCTTCATATTTCTTTGATGGAAAGTTCTCAAATCTGTGGGAAGCAGCACACTTTCATTCACCCAGCGTTCTCCCTAATCTCCTGATAATAATGGTACCTCACTTATGTGAGTAGGCATAGTGCCCACAACAGTAAAATGCCGAAAACACAAGATGAACGCATAACATTTTTACACTGAAAACTAGCCCTTTTTTCCCCAGGTAGGTAGCAGTAGATTTTAGAGCCTAGCTCATGTGGGTAGCTGTACATTTTTTACCCTAGCTCAGCAGGCACCTAAGGAAACCTAGCAAACTTGAACATTTTTTAAAATTAGAGACCTGGGGGAATAAAGGTTGGGGTGAATTGCATGGCTCGCACCAGGTTATTCTACCCTAAATCCTGTGCAAACCTCAAACTACAAAAAAGACACATTTTCCTCATATTACAGCTACCTCCATTGGAAAAATCAAGCCAGTTCTCAGTGGAAAAATGTGATGCGTCCATGTTGTGCTTTGGGTATTTTCCTGTTACGGGCACTAGGCCTACCCACACAAGCGAGGTACCATTTTATCAGGAGACATGGGAGAATGCTGGGTGGAGGGAAGATTGTGGCTCCCTGCAGATTCCAGAACTTTCCATCACAGAAATCTGAGGCAAATTTGTTTTTTTAGTCAAAGTTTGAGGGTTTCAAGGGATACTGGGTATAAAAACCTGGAAAGAGACACACAAGTCACTGCACCCTAGATTCTCCCCGGTGTCTAGATATAAAAACGCTGCTTGTTTGCTAGCTTTCCCTAGGTGCTGGCTGAGCTAGAGTCCAAAATCTACAGTTATCCATATTGGAGAAAAAGGGTCCGTTTTCAATGGAAAAAATGTAATGCGTCCAACTGTGTTTTGAGCTGTTGCCTGTCGCAGACTCTAGCCCTACTCACACAAGTGAGGTACCATTTATATCGGGAGACTTGGGAGAATGCTTGGTGGATGGGAGTTTATGGCTCTCTTCTGACTCCAGAACTTTCCATCACAGAAATTTGAGGAAAATGTGTTGTTTTAGTCAACGTTTTAGGTTTTAACTCGATTGTAGGTAGAAAAACATGGTGAGAGTCACACAAGTCACCACACCCTGGATTCTCCCAGGTGTCTACTTTTCAAAAATGTGCAAGTTTGCTAAGTTTCCCTAGGTGCCAGCTGAGGTAGGGTCTAGAATCTATAGCTACTCCCATTGTAAAAAAAAAAATAGTGTCAGTTTCCAGTGGAAAGATGTGACTCATCCATCTTGTGTTTTGGCCAGTTTCCTGTTGTGGGAAGGAGGCCTATCCATACACATGAGGTACCATTTTTATCTGGATGCTTAGGAAAATGCCGGGTAGACGGAAGTTGATGGCTCCCCACAGATTCCAATGCTCTACATCTCAGAAATGTGAGGAAAATGTGTTTTTTAGTCAAAGGTTGGGGTTTGCAAGAGATTCTGAGTAGAAAAACCTGGTGAGAGCCACGCAAGTCACCCTACCCTGGATTACCCAGGTGTCTAGTTTTCAAAAATGCACAGGTTTGCTAGGTTTCCCAAGGTGCCGGCTGAGCTAGGGAGTAGGAGGCTGGCTCTCTATACAGTGTACTAAATGGAAGTACACTGTGCAGAGAGTCCAGATAGTACCCAAATGGTACACAGAGGTAAAAGCAGATTATTCTAATGCTCTTTTTGTGGTAGTGTTGGCGAGCAGTTAGGCTTATCAGAGGGTAGTGCTAAGCATTTCATGTACTCCACAGAGGCAATAAATGAGACACACACTCAAGATTAAATCTGAGACCAATTTATAAAAATAGTGTAGATTTGTATGTAATTTTTAGTACCAAGAACACAGTTCAAAGGTAAGTACTTTTAGAGTTACGGTTTTCAAAGATCGAAAAATATATCACTTTTGTGCACAATTACGCACCTTAGGATGCAATGGGAAAAAGAAATAAAAATAAATAGAAAATCAGGCAATGCTTTCACAAAGTTCCCCTTCTCGTTTTAGGTCGATGTCGGAACCAGGTCCAAAGTTCCAGCAGGAGAGGTTCGGTTGCATCTCAGTTCTCCCCGAAGTAGAGTGCTAAGGGTCTTGGAAGCTGGTGCACAAAGATGAAGGGGGCCATGTAAAAACACACTGCACAGGTGGACTTTCAGGTAAGTCCCGAGGGCCTCCTTGGAGATCTTGGATTTTCCCAGTTCTCTAGTTTTCACAAATGTGCAAGTTTGCTAGGTATCCCTCAATGCCAGCTGAGCTAGGGTAAAAAATCTACAGCTACCCACATTGGAGAAATACTGTCAGTTTTCGTTGGAAAAATGCGATGCGTCCATGATGTGTTTTGGGCACTAGGCACTAGGCCTACCAGCACAAGTGAGGTACCATTTTTTATCGGGAGACTTGGGGGAATGCCTGGTGGATGGAAGCTCATGGCTCTCCTCTGACTCCAGAACTTTGAACTTGTTATGTCTGGTGCGTTTAGGCCACCTTGTTGTACCACCCCTAAATTGTGGACATTAACTCAGCCGACACTTCAGGAAACCAAGCAAACCTGTATATTTTTTTTTTTATTGAAACGGAGGGGTATCCAGTGTGGGGTGATTTGTGTGACTCTCACAAGGTTTTTTTTTACCCAGAACCCCTTGCATACCTCAAACGTTGACTGTAAAAACCACAATTTCCTCAGATTTCTGTGATGGAAAGTTCTGAAAACTGCGGGGAGCCACGAACTTCCAACACCCCAGCATCCCCCCAAGTCTCCTGATAAAAATAGTACCTCACTTGTGTGGGTAGGCCTAGTGCCCACAGGATGAAAATGCTGACAACACAAGATGGATGCTTAGCTCAGCTGGCCCTTAAAGAAACCTAGCATTGTTGCACATTTTTAAAAACTAAACACCTGGGGAAATACAGTTCCAACACCCCAGCACCCCCCCAAGTCTCCTGATAAAATGATACCTCACTTGTGTGGGTAGGCCTAGTGCCTGCAGGATGAAAATGATGAAAACACAAGATGAATGCCTAGCTCAGCGGGCCCTTAAAGAAATCATACGAGTTATGAGCTCAGGCTCAATACTTACACTTTTGGTTACATCCTGTGCCTTTCCGGCTACACGTGGCAGTAGAGACAGACATGGCTTCCCCGGCGCCTTTACCCACTGCACTATATCAAACATATAAACCCCCCATGCACGGAGATCGACACTGTGGAGTGTGTTCGGTGGGCGTGGTATGGCCTACAATGCAGAGCTAAATTGCACTGCATTTACCCCCCTTCCATCTCCTTAGCGCGTAACCCAGTGCTGCCGGCCCTACAGGATGACGGTGCTAGAGCACGAACACATAGGAGGAAATTATTTACATTTGCTGATCTTAATCCTGATGGGCAGTTCCTCCCCCTGGTCTGCACTCGACGAAACCCCATTCCAAAATTGCACTGGATATACTATTCTATCACCAGATCTGTGCCACATGCCAAGTCCGACATGTCACTTTCTCTGAGCCCCCGCCCATGCTACATGCCCTTGAACAAATTTTGACCAATGCAACCCCTCGGAGACAGGTCACATAACTCTACGCCATTATGCAAGACAATGCGCCCATCCACTTCCTCACGGCCCATGCTAAGTGGTCAACAGACATAGACCGTCCACCCATGGATGAGCAATGGACCTTTTGCCGTGAAAAGACTGCAGCCTTTTCGCAAAACTACAGACTGAGACTTATCCATTTCAAGGTTCTTCACAGGCTATATTGCAGTCCAACACAAATGCAGAG
Source organism: Triturus cristatus (assembly GCF_964204655.1). Classification (NCBI taxonomy): domain Eukaryota; kingdom Metazoa; phylum Chordata; class Amphibia; order Caudata; family Salamandridae; genus Triturus; species Triturus cristatus. The sequence goes on along the minus strand of NC_140580.1, from coordinate 250,693,365 downwards.
CATGGGCCAGTAGGCAGAGCCACATAGCGAGAGATGTTCAGAGTCCCAGGCTTCATTCTTGCTTGAGGCTTCGGACTGCCTCAAAGTAGCAGACTACTGGCGCGGGGTACATTCCATCCTTCAAAAGATCACTGGTCACTCTATACCGCAAACTCCATAGATAAGCGTATTGTGCTATGTCAGAGATGTCCCACCTAAACACCAGAATCCCCCCAAGTGACAACGCAACCCCATTACCTGATAGGGGAGAGTGAAGGACCCTGTCTTGGTCTCGAGTTGTAAACTCCTTACCGAATGTCAGACCGGTGCATGGTGATTTCTCAGCATGCAGAAACCTTCGGTGTCAGCAGAAGTGCCTTCTCTACCAATATATCAGGATGCCTATTATTTATAATAAAAAGCAGCCTTTGCGATGTTCACATTAGAATAGTGATGTTATGGATATGTAGATAGTGCTGTCGCCTCGTGGATAAAGATATGACGATTTTTGTACCTAGTGCATAGAAAGGCCTAATACATAGTGTTCAAGCCATCGTGATAATGTTGCGCGAAGCTGGATGTGTAAGCAAAGTAGTTTCAGAGAAACAAATCCAACATTGCTGTGCATGCAAATGTGTGCAAAAGTTCACCCCTAAAATGTTATTTTCCAGGACAATGTAAGAAATAGGCTGCTTCGCTACATGGGCCTAACTCGATAGTATAACATTGCCAGGAGCAACTGCCCAACTACTGGGAATTTATGCCACCGACTTCTCGCTCCGAAGATATCTAGGAACCACTGTTAATATATTTGCGACTACAAGACTCCTCCCCACCCCAATCCCTAACAGATGGAGCTAATACTACCCTCTGAACTTTGCTGCTGAAGAACCCACATTGACACCATTGCGTGATATGACGATGACGGATTCCCCTTCACCACTGGCGGTTTTTGGATGGGGTACCATGCAATACTATATTTCACTATGCTGGATCCTGTCTGAGCTTTGTCTTTACTTAACTGATTTGTTTTCACTTGGGCAGTTAGTTTTCATTATCAGTAACTCTGGGATACTGAAATGTCTTTATGGAATTGACCTGCCTTCATTCCCCTACAAAAAAAAAAAAGGTTTTCTGTGATGGAAAATTCTGGAGTCAGTGGAGATCCATACTTCCATCCACCAGGCATTCCCCCCCCCAAGTCTCCCGATAAACATGGTACCTCACTTCTGGGGTAGACCTAGTGCCAGCGACAGGAAACAGTCCAAAACACATCATGGACTGTTAGACCTGGCACCATTGGAGTGAGTCTCCCTTCCATTTTTTCGCTGTGCCTCCTCTGTGTTTTTCGGTGATAGATGCTCTGGGCGCTGCGCCACTGCCATTCAGTGCCGCAGCGCGGATGCTCCCTGTGTAAAGATGACATATGAAATGATGTATCCCTGATTGGCTTATTTGGTCTAACTTTTAGTCCCTAGTAATGTGGCCTGTGTGTGCCCAGCGCTGGTAAACCAAATGCTGCTGGTGGGCCTGCAGCGCTGGTTTGCGCCACCCACAGAAGCAGCTTGTAAAGTGTGTCTCAGACCTGCAAATGCAGTGTCTGTGTGCAGTCTAGAACTGCCATCTTGGCTGTGAAGTGCACCCACTTCCCAGCCCCTCAACCTTCCCTTGGCATCATGTAAGCCACCCCAATGGTAGGGTGCATTGTATGTCTAAGGTAGGACATGCTCTGATGTGTGTAGCATGTAATGGTAGTGAATTACACCCAATTTCGTTTTCACTACTGTAAGACTACCTGTTCCCCATAGGCCAGAATGGGAGGTTTGGCTATTACATTCTATAGTCATAACTGACCCATAGAACATGGTAGAAACACGAATTTAGTATGCCTGAGCTCAGACTTTCAAAATACATCTTTTAGTGAAGTTTATTTTTATATTCTGTGTTTGAAAATACCACTTTTAGAAAGTAGGTATTTTCTTGCCTAAGCCTTCCAGTGTGCTCTGCTGTTATGTGTATTGGCTGTCTGGTTTTGGAGGGACAGGGCAGGCTGGGTCAGACCTGGGTTGAATAGAGAGATCTGCATTGGAGTGTGGGGAGGGGTAGCTCCTGGACCTGAACAGGGCTGTGCCTGGCAAGGTGAATGCTGGCTCCACCTCCCACTGTGCGTCTGATGGCAGACCCCCTCTTTCTGAAAGGAAGGATGCAGCCTGGTAAACAAAGTGCTCCAGAGCTGGGCAGAACTGGTTCTGGCTGGGTTCAGTGACTTGTAGCTTCCGAGAACAAAGGCTTTTGGGGTATAAATATCTGTGCTGCAACCCCTACATGTGGTATTGCCCCTGGATCTCAAGACCAACCTCTGTCCGTGAAACTGAAGGAAACTGCAGGAGAGGACTGTCCTGGGTTTGTGTGCTGTTCCCTGGATTGGCCTGCAGTAATTATTACTGGACTGGAAAGAAGAGGGAAAAGGAGCTGTAAGAGAACTTTTTAATCTTGAACCTGCAATCACCCAAGGGCTAGAGAGAGAACTAGCCTCCTGACTGACTGAAGTCTCAGGCCCAGTAGACTTCATTTCGTCGCTAAAGCCTATTAGCGAGCCACCGCAGCCGAGGAGCGTCAAGAAATTTGTCGCACTGCTGCCCCTGAGTGCTCGCTGACCAAATCATCACCCCGCACGTTTGCGGGCCTCGAAACCATCGCTAAGGTCCATTTGCGAGCCGCCGTGACCAAGAGCGTGAGGAAAAACATCGCGCTGCTGCCGCTGAGTGCTCGTTGACCTGATCATCGCCCTGCACGTTTGCGGGCCTCGAAACCATCGCTAAGGCCCGTTTGCGAGCCGCCGCAACCAAGAGCGTGAGGAAAAACATTGCACCGCTGCCGCAGGGTGCTCGCTGACCTGAACATCGCCCCGCACGTTTGCGGGCCTCGAAACCATCGCTAAGGTCCGTTTGCGAGCCGCCACGGCCAAGGCCGTGAGAAAAAACATCGCTATCATGCCGTAGCGGCATTTTGTGGATTATTGACACCAACATCCAGGAACTGTGAGTAAAAGGGTCGCAGAGACCACTGCCCTGACTGAACTTTGCATTCCCCATTGGAACTATTGTTGCAGCATCAAGAGAGTATTATTTTTGTACAGTATTGTGGCTTTCTCGTTATTTGGTCTTGTGATAAGCCTTAACTATTTTTGGTAACTACCTGTGTTGTGTCCCTTTGTAGTGTTCCTCACTGTATTACTGTGTATGGTCATAGATGCTTAACACACTGCCTCTGAAATTAGCCTAACTGCTCGTGCTACATTACTATAGGGTGGAGCAGGGGTTGTCAAAGGGGTGCAGCCCGTCCCTCTGACTTAGAAAGAAGGGTCCCTGCTTGGACAGTGGCCATCCACTGCCAACCAGAGACCCCCATTTCTAACATTGGTGGTCAGCGGTGGGGATCTGGACTTGCGTTTATGACCGCATACAGTAATTATAGTGTACACTACTAGTGAGTGCAGACCATAATGTACATACATATTTGAGGATTTTTTTTTTTAGTCTATTTTTGATTAGGAGCGCCAGTTGTTGATACAATGGCCAAGCCCAGAGCTGTTGACCCAGAAGAGTTCTCCTGGGAAGAGGAGAAGATAGATACCTACACTTCCAAGGAGCGAAAAAGAAATTGCGAGAAATTTACAGTCCCTACCACAGGTTTCACCAGGAAAGAAGAGTTTTGCAAGGCACTGAAGGCCTGGCTAGCAGCCAGGGATGCCCCTAGGAATATGGGAGAGCCTGTGGTGGAGGGAGAGAATGTGGATGAAGTGATTGATGTAGTAGGTGATAAAGTGCTTTCCAGCCCGGGCACGAGTGTGTCGGCGAGGGGACTGTCCCCAGAGGAGATGGAGGACAGGGAACGAGAGAGACGCCATAATATGGAGATGGCTAAGATGCAACTAGAAGAGCAGAGGAAGAGAGACCTTGAGAACAAGAAGCTAGAGTTTGAAATGATGAAAATGAAGCTTGAGCATGAGAGGGCACTGAGGGAGATGGAGAATAAGGCAAAGAGTGGAGAGACCTCCAGTCCCTCTGGTGGCAGCATACCAGTAGTACAGACAGAGAGCAGAGTATACATTCCTAAAGAAGTTATTAAAGATTTCCACAAGAGTGAGGATATTGGGCAATGGTTTGCCGCTTATGAAATGGCCATGGTGTCCCACCGGGTCCCTGAGAAGGATTGGGGAGCCGGGTTGTGGGGATGGTTTGTGAGTGAGGGGAGAGACACCTTCTTGGATCTGCCCCCAGAAAGGAGAATGGTTTATGAACACATGAAAGAAGCGCTGATGACCCCCTATGGGTTGACCCCTGAGATGTACAGACAAAGGTTTAGGTCCTGTAAGAAGTTGGAAGGTACCACATGGGTGGATTATGTGTCTTTTTTTTGCAGAGCAATGGAACGCTGGGTAAAAGGTAGCAAAGTAGAAACTTTTGAGCAACTGTATGATTTGATTGCATGGGAGCATCTATCTGTTAACTGTTTTCCTGAGCTACACCAACACCTCATTGATTGCAGGCTGACTAACCCTAGGAAGCTTGCTGAGGAGGCAGACCGCTGGGTCAGCACCAGGGTTCACAAGGGTCCAATGGGAGACTTTGCCAGAGGTAGGCCAGGTCACCAGCAGAGAAGTGGGGGGGACAGGGGTCAACCAAGGGAGTTCTACCGAGGGCCCCAAAGTAATGCCCAAGGGAACCAAGCAGTGGTGTCCCAGCCTCCCCAAGAAAGGAAGCCAATGCCCCCACAAGTAGTCCTGTTCACAGGGGGCCCCCTACTTGTTATCATTGTGGCCAAGTGGGCCACCGGTCCTTTGATCCCCAGTGTCCTCAGAGGGCTACTGCCGCACCCCCCATGCGCCACCCTATCAGATGGCTAGTGTAGCCTAGGAAGGAGATGATATGGATGCCCAATAGGGGTGGGACCCTGTACAGTTAACCCTTGTCTCCCTAGGAGACTGCGAGATGGTCCCTAAACCTGCACTGCCTGACAACACTAAGAAATACAGGCAGTGGGTGACCATCAATGGCCATAAAGTGGAGGCTCTCAGGGACACAGGAGCCAGTATAACTGCTGTCAGCTCCCGGTTGGTGTCCACAGGACTGAGAGAGTAGGTGATGTGCCCAAGATCACAAACAGGGTCTGATTAGGTGTTTGATGTGAAGAACAGCAAATGCCATTGGTGGAAACATCCTGTTAGAAATGGGATTTCTGGGTGGCTGAGGCTTGCGCTAAAGCCAGGCAGAAACCACCACTCTAGTCAAGATAAGGGAGTTACACTCCTAAAATAACCCCTGCTCACCCAATTGGTAGCTTGGCACGAGCAGCTAGGCGTATCCTAGAGGCAGTGTGTAAAGCGTTTTCACATAACCAACAGTAATACAGTGTAAGCACTACGAAAGGACACCACACCAGTTTAGAAAAATAGCCAATATTTTTATATACGTTAAGACAAGACCGAATACGACAAAAATCCACAATACTATATTTAAAATCTGCAATCTCAAAATAAGTTTCACACAAAGTTCCTCGATGTCGATAGCTCCATCCGGGGCTATCACGGCATCGTGAACCACAAATCCAACAGTTCTGGCTGGTCGTGTGGTCGCGGACCAGCTATGGTGTCGGGAAGACCCGCAAACAGTACCTGTGAGAAGTGCAGGGCGATGGGGCCCTTGAAGTCACTCGCGGTGCAGGTCGAGCTCCTCTCTGATGGAGTCAGGAACGCTGGCGTCAGCAGGCGTTGGATGCTGCGGTGCGAACTGCAGTAGTGTGGCGTGCGGTGCCCCCAGGTTGCGGTGCGAGCAGCGGCTTGGTGGCAGCACCAGATGGCTGCGTCGGTGAGACCAGGGTCGTGGTGCGAGAGGAAGGCGATGCTCGTCACAATGCTAGCAGGTCACAGTGCAAGCAGCGTCGTTGCTGAAGCGCTGTTGTCGGCTGACGAGCTGGAGTTGATGGTGCCGGCGTTGGTAGGCCAAGGCTGCGGTGCGGGATGAGGGAGGTGCTTCGTGTGACTTACGAGCGGTGCCCTCAAACCACGATGCAAGCAGCGGTGTTGATTTCAGTGTGGAGGGGCAGTGTCAGGGAGGCCACAGCATCCTCGTGAAGCCCGGCGGTGCGGAGTGCAGTGCCCACAGGTCACGGTGCAACCTGCGGCTCGGTGGCGGCATCAACAGGCGTCGTCGATGAGACCAAGGTCGCGGCATTGCGGCAGTGCTCTCGGCGGTGCCAAAGCTTTGGCGTGAACCGAGGCGGTGCAGAGTGCGGTGCCCACAGGTCACAGTGGCTCGAAGCGGCATCAACGGGCATCATCGGTGAGACCAAAGTTGCGGTGCGGCATTGTGGCAGTGCCCTCTGCGGTGCCTACAGGACACGGAGTCAGCAGCGGCGTCATAAACGTCGTCAAGTTGCTTTTCCTCTGTTACAGCACAAAACACACACAGTCCCCAGTGCTGTGTCAGAAGAGCTTGAAGTCTTTGCTGTTCCTGAGACTTCGTGAACAGGCCCTCAAGCCCTTGGAGAGACTCACAAGTTAGGTTGCAGAAAGTCCAGTCCAGGCCTTTCACTGCCCAAGACAGAAGCAGCCACTGCTGGTCAGCCCAGCAAAGCACTCAGCAAAGCGGTCGTCCCTTCTCGCAGCTTCTCCAGCTCTTAGTCTTGGCAGTCTTCTTGATCCAGATGAGTTCTAAAATTCAGTGGTCTGGGACGCAATATTTACGTCCAAAAATCCTTTGCTCTCTTAGGCAGAGAGGGCCTGTGCCCGGCCAGAACCAGTTATGCCTTCTCTGGTGTGAATTCCTGGCAGGAGGTGGAGACGGCATTGTCAGAGGCAGACCAGGCCCTTTGAGGTGCAAGGAAATCTCCTCCCTCTTCCCCATCACAGCCCAGGTCTATTCAGCCCTTTCCTGACCTACCTAGACTATCGGGAGCAACTCTGGCTTCTTAGCCATCTGTCGTCCAAAACCCAGACAGGCAATCCACATTCCAGCAGAGGCACACGGGATGACTGAGCAAGAAAATACCCACTTTCTAAAAGTGTTATTTTCAAATACAGAATGTAAAAATCACCTCCACTAAAAGATGCATCCTTAGATTCTGAGTTCAGGCATACGCAACTTCATTTTCTTACCTAATTCCCTGGGCCAGTTAACAAACCTCGCATTCTCTCCTATAGAGAACTGGTAGCCTTGCAATAGTGAAAAACAAAATTGGCTGTAATTCACTATCGGGACATGCCACACACACCCGGGCATGTCCCACCTTTCACATACACTGCACCTTGCCCACAGGGCTACCTTGGGCCCACCTGAGGGGTGCCTGAAGTGTAAGAAAAGGGAAGGTTAGGAACTGGCAGTGTGTGCACTGACCAGGTTGACATGGCGGTCCCGGACAGCACACAGGCTCTGCGATGGCAGGCCTGAGTTACCTTTTTACGGGCCGTTCAGGTGGGTGGCACAATCCAGTGCTACACCCCACCGACGGCGCTTGAGTCGCAGGCCCTGGCACACGCAGTGCACTCTACTAGGGACTGACACACGAGTCAAGCAGGCCAATCATGGAAACGTCAATTCATACACATTTTACTATAGGAGCACCTGCACTTTACCACTGATCAGCAGTGCAAAGAGTGCGCAGACACTCAAGTCTAACACATTTTCCCTCCAACTAAAAGTAGGGAGTCTAACACTTCCGCTTTGCCACGCCAGAGATAAAATCCCACCACATTTAAAGCTTTCAAACAGTGGTGCCAATTCAGAGGATACAATGTTGCAATGTGAGAAGCAAGGCCAGGGTCCTTCTAGGAGTGAGGTGCGCTGTGGCGGCTTTCGGTCACCAGCTACGGATGGTCCTTTCCAAGGGTGGAATGATAGTGGGGTAAAGTGGGGTGAAATGAGGGCAGTGACTACCTCAGAAACCCACTCAGTGTTGATGTATAAAAGACGAGCGCAACCCGGGCTCACAGAGTCCTGCTCAAGAACCAAGATCATGCAGTGTCATCATCTGAAACTGAATTGTTCTGAGCTGAAATGAAGGATAGTGCCAGCTTCGGAAACCCATTGATCGTTGGCATTTAAATCAAGACTGGAGTGCATCACGGGCTCACAGGTACCTAGTCAAGAACCAGGATCACACAGAATGTCAGCATCTGTAACAGAGTCACACGGATGTGAAATGATGGCCTGTGAGGGACAGTGACTGACACTGACCACCCCGGAACGCACTGAGTTTGGCGCATGGAGTGCAACACGGATTCCCAGATACCTGGTCAAGAACCCAGATCACACAGAATGTCAACATCTGAAACAGAATCACACCGAGATGAAATGAGGGATAATAACACCCTTAAGAGTGCACTGAGTGTTTGTGTATAAAATACAATTGACGTGAGACAGAGGGGAAGAGATGCCTAGTCAAGATCCAAGATCACACAGCGTCTCACAATATGAAACAGAATCATATTGCGATCGAAACATGGGCTCACAGATACTTAGTCAAGAGCCAAGATCACTCCGAGTGTCAACATCTGAATCAGAGTCACACTGATGTGAAATGAGGGACAGTGACCGACACTGACCACCGGGGTACGCACTGAGTGTTGGTGCATGGAGTGCAACACAGGCTCACAGATACATGGTCAAGAACCAAGATCACGCAGAGTGTCAGCATCAGAAACAGAGTCACACTGATGTGAAATGAGAGACAGTGAGTGGCTTATGAAGTCAGAGTTTCTCATGAGAAACAAAAGTAAAGGAAAGCACCAGGGCCGACAGGTGCTTAGACAAGAACAAAGATCACAAAGTCTCTTAGCATCTAAAATAGAATTACATGAGATGAAATGAGGGACACACTGAGTGTTTCTCGTAAGAGTGTAAAGTGAAGGAAAACACCGAGGCTGAAATATATCTATTGACGAACAAGATCACACAGAGTGTCGTCGTCTATAAGTGCTGCATGGAAGATCTTTGAAGGAAGTGTTGAAGATTTCATTAATCTCTTAGCGTGAGCTGAAAGCCATTTTGTACTTGGCAGCCATTTTAGTTAGCTATGTTCTGGCCATTTGCTGTTTCCCTCTCCCAGAGTCTTGCACATGCTCAGATGTGCTTAGCTAGTAGAGTGCACCTGTTCCTAGTATAGAACTGTCAGGCTGTTCTAACTGACGTCAGCAACTTATTACTCCTCCTACTTGTTGACTGTGCAGTTTCTGTATGACCATCTATGTGCATAACTCTTCTCATGTGTACTTGTACTGCCTTTACCAGTCTCTGTTCTCTGTACTTCTTAGAGAATGTCTCATACAGTGATTTGAGAATGCTGTGTGACACATTTTCTCCCTCTTTAGAGGTTAAATAAAAAGATGTCTTTTATATTACAGCTTCTGTGCCAATCTCTTCTTTGTTGGTTTAAAAGGACCAGGTGTATCAGTGAAGCCCCTGAGAGGATTTTCTTTTCTACAATTGGCGCCCTCTGTGAGGCTCATCAGAGAAGTGGCTATCCAAGGGAGTGATCCTGATGGGAGACAGGCATCTACTGAGGAGAACAGAACAGGACTCTAGTAAAAAGGTACCCTAAAACTGAGATTCTGTCTCTGCAGCCCAGTATATTTCTGGTCTTCCTGATTGGACTCCTCCAACTGGTTACCACTCCTGACTGAGAACATTTTTGGCATGAGTATTCTAAAAATGACCGTTTGGTCACTCAGAACTTGGCAGTTAGAATCTGGAAACTTGTGCTTGGTAAGGTCGTTTGTTACGACGCTTCTTGGATTTGTATGGAAATTGGCCAATATTTGGAATTTGGAAATATGTAAACTGCAGTTTATGTAGGCAGGTAATGAGAAACTTTTGTAAAGTTGAACGGCACACTTTGAGTTAAGTGCTACTTTGTGTATAATATTGTATATGCTGCAATATTTTTGGCATGCCTGTTTTTAGCACACATCGTAGAATGTGTTGCCTGGTTTGTAGGTACCCTTGGAACTTGTATTGAATTAGCCAGCTCCCCTATAGGGGATACTTAACTAGGTTTAGGTATAGAAACGTATTTCTTCCTCGGTGACTAGTACCCCGAGGAACTAAATATGTACATAGAAAGGATCCTGGTCTGTGCACTTAGTAACATTCATAAGTGGTGAAAAGCAGAGCGTTTTTCCTGGTGTTCTGCCAGCCAAATCTAGTGAATATGACTTGCAACTAGTATTTACAAATGGTTTGGTTTAAGTACAGTCTGTGGGCTGTTTTTTGTTTCTGTCTTAAGTGTTGATTTGTGGGTTAAATGTGTGTTTAAATGTTGTGGTGTGGTAAATTGTGTTTTGGATGTTGCTAGCACTGGAAAAAGCGTGTGATTGAATGACTGTGAATATGTGAAAGAATTCTGAGAAGTGAAATTGTTAAGGAGTAAGTTTAATTTGGTCTCATCACCATCAATGAGTCGTAAAAGGAAATTGAGAAGGGTGTAGCTACAGAAAGAGCAACCCCTGTGATTTGATGACCCCCTTAATGTCCACAAGTATTTATGAAAAGTTATTAGGGATTGGTTAAAAGTTTAGCTTGAGAAAATTGTGGGTATTTCGAATTTGCAAATTGTTCCTATGCAGCTTTGTGTTCTTGGTGATTCAGTAAGCCAATGTGCTTGGTCCAGATGGTTGTAGGTTCTAATTTAAGCTGAACCTGCTAATCTGAGACTAGAAAATAAAATTATGACCCCTGAAAAGAAATTGTATATCAAAATTAATTTTACCATAGGGCAAATTATTGCAGTTTACATAGAATTAGGAAGGCTTTTTGTCTTTGACAGCTTCAGGGCTGTGCGAGGCATATTTTGACCTTGAAGCCTGTAAGGTGGGGGCAAGGAATGTTCGTGGTGGCTGGTTCTGCGCTGAGGGGCTATTTTTTGGCTTCTCTGATAAGACAGGGCAGCTGAGGAACGAAACTCAAGGAGCCTTCCTTGTTCCTGTTTTGTGCAAGACTAGTTAGAATTTCCAGGGAAAACTGTTTTTATTTCTTTTTTTTTTTTAAATGTTACAGCATTTATCCTTCTGTATTAGGTATTAAAAGGCATTCACATTATACAGCACGACAGATTTGTGTTGGCTTGAAAGGTTTACTTGCAAGGCGTGTGAATTTCGACGCCTTTACGTGTTAAACAGCTGTGTCAACAAGACCATTTCTATCTCGGACTCCGGCCACAGAGAATAGTTGAAGTCAAAACACGGAGTAAAATTCTGCATTTCAGACTGCTGTTTCCAAAGTTAGAAATGTAGTTTCATTATTTTTGCAGATTGACAGTAGGGATTTCTTTTCTTAATGCCTTTTTTTAAAAATAAGGATAAGAGTGGTTTTTGATGTTAAATAATAATGACTGTCCTTCATTTAAAAGTGGCGCAGACTTAAGATGTTTCAAGATAAGCTTCTGTGCTTAGGGCTAAGAATTAATGTGTTTCAATATAATAGGCAAGGGATGCAGCTCGCTTTTCATATGTAGACTCATCAAAATGATTAGATTTATTAACAAAAAAAATATATTTTGATTATATAAAAAAATGTTATTTCAAATAGGTGCAAAAAAAAATTCGTTTTTTACTATTTATAATGCCTAATAATGATACTGTGACCTCCTAGCATCCAAATTGAATTTCAGCCATGCTATACAGCAATAGGGGGTCGCTTACATGTGAAATGTCACTTTACCCAGGCGTACAAAACTCATTTTTATAAGGGTATACATTATACTTTTTTGATGCCACATCTCTGGGATATGTAGAGGACATTCTGGGGATGACTATTATGCAAAAACATTGTAGGATATTCATTTTTAAATGCCCTAAAAATCAAAGTCGAAATTGAGTAAAAATTCACTATTTAAATGAGTTTTCTCCAGTCAGATCAGTTTTTAAACTGCCTTACGCCCCAGTAAATGCACATATGTAAGCATAGACCATCTATACTGCTAGACAAACGCTTGGCACACTGCTTACACATATCAATGTACAAAAATTGGCAGAAGTTATTAAGCTTACCTCTGAATTGCTGGTAGACAGGATTGGAGTGGGTTTCGTTCTTCAGCCTTTGGTCTTTAGGGTCACTTTGACTTGGAAGCACCGCATGAAAACCTTGCATGCATGCTGGGACAGCTGCATAGGTTATAGGTCAAAGTCCTACATTTAGAAGCCTGCAGGGCTCAGCACAACGTTGCTTTGACATTTCAATATTTGCAAGACGAAATGGCAGGGCAGGGACAGAAATAGGTTTTAACCTACCTTTTTTTGGGGGGGCAAAAGCAAGTTTTTGTGCACTCAATGAACATAGTATAATGGTAAATGTGACCTCTCTTTCAAAGACAATGGCTCTGCCATATATATAGCCCTGATGCTTTTAGAGCTGGATTAAGGCAGCAATGGGATTTAGTTTGAATTCATGTGCCCTCGTGTTACACTTGCACATTTGCTAAAGGAATATGTTCTTTAGCTAAGCTGAAATGTGCAATTTCGCTCCTCAGAGTTTGTTTATGCCCAGTTGTTACAAATTGGGGTTGATAATGTTGACAGAATGAAACCTGTTACAGGTTTCCTACTGTCAAAACTGGGGAGAAGAGGCTAGCTCCTCTACAAATTAAGGGTAGGCAAATTTATGTTTTCTCTCTCTTTTTCTCAATTTTTTTTCTCAATTCTTTTTTTAAGCCTGTCTAAACTGTGAATAAATACATTTGTTATGTTATTACCCATCCTCTCTGATGAAATTATGAAAGGATGAGTAGTCTAGATTGCTGTTTCCCTATTTGATCTTTAAGGGGAACTAGCTGTGGGTAGTTTTTATTCTAAAATTCTCAGGTGATAACACCACTATTGTTTGTTATTCTCATGCTACATACAGTTTTTGCAAGGGCATTGCTAGTTTTTATTAGCTAGTCTGTGTAAATAAACTGACAGTCCTTGCTAGAGCTGATGTTGCATAGTTTGGATTGTGAAAAATAGAATGCAGAGAAGATGCCCATGTGAACCTTAGCAAACATTTTTGAGGAAAATATTGTTTTACAGGAGTCTGTTAGTCACAAGATGTTCCGCTGGAGAACATGTACCCATTATGTTGAAGTTTTTAGTTCTGTATGTAATAGGAATCCCTGTAAAATTAGCAGTTTTAGATTTTCCTGTTGCTCCTATAACATAAGAGCATGGTCCTAAGTATACAATGTAGGTGCTTTTATTAAGAGAAATCATTTTAAAAGTGTCTGCAGTCCTGTACTAGTAATGCAAAGTCTATGAGTAAAAAGTGTAGAACATTTGTTTTTTTCTTGAGGGTCTTTAGATGATTAAGATAGGAATATACGGATGTAAGGATTTGGAGTATGTCTGTATTGTTTTTCTCTTTTCCTCAGAAATTGGTAAATGAACAAAGACTTCCTTGGCTGCTTGAGATTGGGTGACGTATTACTCTTGTCAGTTCACCAAAGAGTTTTTTTTATACTTGCCAATAGGTCCAGACTGTTGTTTTATTTACTCTCACATAGATGAAAGTGGTTTTTGCGTGCCTTGCTAAATATATGGGGTGTCCCTAGACCAGGAAGTATTCTGAGACTATCTTCTCTGTTGATAGATTATTTCTGTGCCTTGTCTAAAGACCTTTTGTTCTGTCCACCAATAGATATTTGCTGCTGTACAACCATTGCCAGAGGGGCGCGGACATCAGATCCAGCTTGAGGAGTCAGCACCAGTCCAGCTTGAAGTCAAAGTGAAGGTAACCAGCACAGGCACTGCTGGCAACCACGACCTCAGTGAAGGTAGAAGGCCGGAAGCACTGGGACATCTGTATGTACCCCTGCTACTGTCTTGGGCTTAAGACGGGGTCACAAATCAGAAAGGAGAAATTGTGGATCAAGTTTTTGATGCCCAGCTGAGAGTCACAGACCGACCAGGAAGGCAAGAAGGTTTTTGCTTGAGGTAACCCCCTTTGAAACAAGGGTTGCTTCAGAGATCCTAGCATCAGGCCTCTGAATCCTGGTCCCAAAGTGGCTGTAAAGGAGATACCTGGGCACACTGAATGCAATCCATGGCCCCAACGAAAGAGCAGTATGCCAGCAGAGCAATACAGGAGTTAGGGAAGGACTTGAGTTCAGGGTACAGGTGCTGTGTCTCTGGTGCCTGTTAGATTGAAATGAAGAAAACTGGTGCACTGCCTGAGACACTGGACAGGATCGCTGAGAGCATTTGCCCTGATGGGTGATTGCCCTATCCTGAAAGAAGAAACTTTTCCCTTGAAACTGGGCCGTGATTCCTGAGTTGCGAGTTGTGCAGCTCCACCGTGGGAACAACAAGAGCCTGCCTGTGAGGCTCAAACGGACACAGGGAGAAGACTCCCCTCTGGTTGGTTGTACAGTGGCTTTAATTTCCCAAGGACTTCTTTTTCTTTTTTTGTTGAAAATGTACCCCATTGGTCGTCCCATTTTTGAGGAGGAGCAACCCTTTGCAGCTCTTCGTCCTAATTCTCATGGTCCTCCTGGTCCCCTGGATCCAGGATCATTTTTGTAATAATATGTCTGACTGCTTTCATAATTGTATTAGGAATAATGTTTATTCTATGAGAGAAAAGTTCATCTGAGCAGTAGAGAGATGTTGCATTTCCTTAATAATAATAGATACTCTAGCCCTCATAAAGGAAACACTGGAAAAGTCTAGCGAAAATGTTTTTATTAGATATGTACTGTTGGATACTTTGATATTGAAATTGATGGTAACTGAAATGCATAGGAACCTTGAAAATGTTTTTACTGGATGGTTCTAGGATTTGCTTAGGACTAGAAAGCTAATAGTTCTGTTTCTGATAATAGTAATTACTCTCTCCTGCTATCTGTATGACCCAATTCTCTGTTCCCTTTGTTCTTCTGCTTATACCTTATATATACCAGCTTAACAATATTTAGAATGAGAAATGCCCACCTAGCAATGAATTAGGATATTGATAAATTAATGAAAAAATTAATGTGCATATTTTCTGTTTTCCTACTGGATTATGGGAAATGTCTTTAGCTCACGCTAAAAGGACCATCTGTTGAAGATTTCATTAATCTCTTAGCGTGAGCTGAAAGCCATTTTGTACTTGGCAGCCATTTTAGTTAGCTATGTTCTGGCCATTTGCTGTTTCCCTCTCCCAGAGTCTTGCACATGCTCAGATGTGCTTAGCTAGTAGAGTGCACCTGTTCCTAGTATAGAACTGTCAGGCTGTTCTAACTGACGTCAGCAACTTATTACTCCTCCTACTTGTTGACTGTGCAGTTTCTGTATGACCATCTATGTGCATAACTCTTCTCATGTGTACTTGTACTGCCTTTTCCAGTCTCTGTGTGGGTATATAAGACCCCTGTTCTCTGTACTTCTTAGAGAATGTCTCATACAGTGATTTGAGAATGCTGTGTGACACATTTTCTCCCTCTTTAGAGGTTAAATAAAAAGATGTCTTTTATAATACAGCTTCTGTGCTAATCTCTTCTTTGTTGGTTTAAAAGGACCAGGTGTATCAGTGAAGCCCCTGAGAGGATTTTCTTTTCTACAGAAGGAGACTACCTGCCAAGTCAACAAAGGAAAAGTATTTGAGAAAGTTACTGTAGGCACCCGGCAAAGACAGCGTGCAGGCTCAGAACCACCTATTGGGAACAAGACAGCGTGTGGTGTGCGCGCACTGCAAGTAATTTAAGGTGTGCAGTTGGCACCCGGCCGCGCTGCTGCTTGCTCCCGAGACCCCTAGGCCATGGGAGTCAACGTTTAGAGACAAGGCTGGACATGGACCCGCATTTGCCCAATTGCGGGCGATGGAGTAGGTAAAGCAAAATTTTGTATACCTCCTCTATTTTGCATGAAATTTAATTACGTAATCATTCTAAATATTAACTTGTACTAATTAGTGTAAAATGGCATGACTAATCAACCTCTACACCGTAATAAACACGAGATTCATGTGGGACTAAAATGCTGATTGCATGGCAAATAATTAAATGATTAACTGTGGTACGCAAACTAACTTTAGAATGTGGTGAAATAGAGAATTGCATGATTCATGTTGCTTTTGTGATGGTTTGTGCTTCCAGTGCTGCAGAATGGTGAGTATTATTGCTTTAAATGTTGCTACAAGCTAGGAAAATAAGGATGAACACAAAGGTATGAGAGGCAACACAAGAGCGAATTAACTAATACAGTGTGATACTGAACAGATTGTGTAATCCACACAGGACTTATAAGGTTTCAAATTTTCTTTATTCCATTGATGTTGTCACATTCACAGCCAACGCGTTTCGCCCAAACATGGGCTTCTTCAAGGCTGTTGGAGATCATACAAAAAGTCATATCAGATTTATTTGTAATGAAAACATGTGTAGTTGACAAACAAAATAA
This sequence comes from Triturus cristatus, assembly GCF_964204655.1. Taxonomy (NCBI): domain Eukaryota; kingdom Metazoa; phylum Chordata; class Amphibia; order Caudata; family Salamandridae; genus Triturus; species Triturus cristatus. The sequence continues at coordinate 250,676,978 of NC_140580.1, read as the reverse complement.
TCATAATCCAAAGAAAAATAGAGAAGTGAACAACACACCATAATTTAGATGTTTGTCAAGCCAAGGACCTAAAAACAAAAAATAATAATAAAACGTGAAAAAGAAAGATAAAGATGAATTTCAAAGTTTTTAGCAATGAAGCCCAGAATATCTTGTCACCAGAAATAGTGTTGATTAGAAAAAGGAATACACCAGTGTAAGAGAAAGTACTAAAAATGAGACTGAGAAACAGAACTATATGGATTTAGAAATGTCGCTTACCAAAAAATCAGACTGGGTGGCGCATAGAGAATGGGTCACAACAACGCAGAATGTTCACGACGGATAGAGTCTAAAAATAGTAAGAAGAAACATAAGTAATGCCCAAAATTGGTAGAAATGCAAAGATTTCAGTTAAAGGGTACTGATCTCTGGTCAGTCCACAGTCACTGACCTTGTTAAAAGCTAGCGTGTCATCTATGTACGAGAGTATACTGTAATAACCGTCAATGAGAACTTCCTGTTTTAAAAAATCCTTAGCCGAAGTTATCTGTAATGTAATTAGAATGGTAATAGTAGAGGTATATGAGAAAAAAAATAAACGTAGATCTACAGAGTCGCTTTGAAAAGCACACTCGAAATCAGTACCAACTGGCCTTACCGAAATGTAGCGAGAGGCCGGTAGACAATCGTAAGAAATGATGAGTGATCCAAAGACAATGGTTTCCAGAACAGTTCAATCTGTATTGTTCTAATAGTGAAAGAACAAGATAAAAGCTGAAGTAAGATTCAAATTTGTTAAAAATTTTTATGTATAGAAATCAAACACGCACAAATAAACCATAACGGTCAAGAGCACTCCGCTACCCAATCCTGCATATCTAAAAAGTAGACCGAGGTATTTAGAAACAGGTATTGGCCCAAACGAGAGCATAAAAATGTTGCTGGTTTAGAAAAGTATAAAAGATATATCTAAAACATTATGGACAGCGGACCAAAGAAACGTACAACCCATTGTTAGGCACTCGCCCATGCGTAAACTATACACAAGGGCAATGCTCTAGAAAAATTAAGTTCAAAGCCCCAAGAGGCCATTAAAATCACAAATCCAAGAACTAAATGTGCAAACTAAACATATATTCCTCGAGAATCTGGCACCGTTTCATCGGCATTAAAGTGCCCACTACTGAGTCCAGAGAGCCCCAATATCACCACCCATCCACCTTACTTTGTAAAGAGCGTACGTCCAATTCTGAGTAATGAAGTCGTCTGCACAGGTACGAGCACCGTCGTGTAGGAGCGGTAACCGATTGAATGCTAAGGCGCCCATGTATATATGTGTGTTTTTGGCGTCCAGGTGAAATTCCCGGAAGCGGGGAATGACGTCAATGCGCCAAAGCGTATCCTGCCTGAACGTCCTCCATCTTGAACTAGTTCCGGTTTATGTAGTTGTTCCAAGAATGACATACAACAGAAATAATGAGATGGCAAAATTACTCATATATCGTCTGTCCTTGAAAAGATCTCGTCCTCGTCCTAGTTCTCTATCGAAATAGTGTCATCTAAAATACGAGACGAAGTTTCAAAATGACAATTTAGGAAATAAGAACAAAGGTACGGAATTGCATATTTATAGTTAAAACCGCAAATAACTCCAAAAAGTGCGCACAAGCACAGGGCGCCCAGAATTGTCCATTAATATATCTTCGGCGCTAAAATGAAGCATCCGTAATTGCGGGATAATCTAAGTAGGCTGAAAAATCGCTCTAAAAGAATCAGCCATATTGGAATGGTTCCGAGTGACTGGACAGTTATACGACTTTTTTCTATCACATGAGGCGATGGATACTCAAATCCACAACAGACTGTCAGCATATTGAGAGACATTACAAAAAACATCTAAGAGCAATAAGATTAAAAATAAAAGCAAACAATAAAAATGAAAACCGGAAGTGCATAAATGTGATATAACCAGAACTCAAAAAGAGACCAAACAAAATTCCATATGAAAGTGGTTAAAAAACGTAAACAAGAATAACTGAAAGTATCAAAAAACGAGTAAACAAACAACGCAGCAAAAGGTCCTATGTCCATAGATAAAAAACATATAAGTGTTCTAAAAACCAAACATTGTGTAAGTGGGGGGGACGTACTAAGCTTAAGTTTGTCAACCTTGAGGTAAGCGACTACCAATCATTTCAAAGTTATATCTTCAGTACTACTTGTGTAGCACATTCAAGAGACATTCCCTCACATCATTTGACAGGACAAAATAATGTGTAAGCGTTCACGACCACAGCGACAATCCGTTCTCAATTCGAAAAATGGAAGGATATAAGGCATGCAGGATCAAAAGAATGTAAAAGTGGTGCACTTAGTGTGCCAGTTCATTAGAATAGATTAGTACAGTGCTTGATGGACATAATATAAGCATGGGCAAGAGGGCCCAATCACAGACAATGTACATAAGATTTTCCATTCGTATTTGGTGTATTGGTTACACAAACATGAGCAACAGGCACAATGTGCGAATGTGAGTATTTAAGACTCAAAGTGCACGATAGCAGTTAATACATTGAAACACAGTAATTATGATGGTAAAGAAAATCATCCAATCGACAATGAGAGCAAACATCGAGTTCTGCCTGATACACTTAGATTTTTAGAGAAAATAATGCATCTCATTGTCACTGTTGAAACCCTGTGTGACCGATCGTAAAGTGCAAATCCATCTCGCCTCCAATTGTCTCAATCTGAGTTCTCTATCCCCACCCCTTCTTGCGGGCACGGCTACATCAATGCCATGGAAGCGAAATTTGGATCTGTCTACACCTACTACACAGTTGTGTGTCACCAATGCATATGTGGTATCACCATGTAAGGCAGCTCTACGATGTTCCTGTATGCAAATTTTTAAAGGTCTAACGGTGCTGCCAACATATATTTTACCACACCCACAGATCAAGACATAGACCACATAACTGGTGAGGCAGTTAATGAAGTGATAGATTTTGTGATCTTTGTCAGAGTTGTAACTAAACGTTGTGGTCTTGTTGCATCCCAAATGGCAAACGTTGCAGGAGCTACAGGTAAAAAATCCCAACGGTCTCTGTAGCCAACAAGACTTAGGTGGTTGGGACAACGTGTAGCTGGGGCAAAGATTGTCTCTGATTGTTCTACTTTTTCTAAATGTCAGAGATGGTTTTGGTGTGATGATGCTGTTGACACCTGGTGCTCCCTTGAGAATAGACCAATGTCTATTTAAGATCTTAAAAACTTCATGATTCAGAGTAGAGTGAGTCGTAATAAAGGCAAGTCTCTCTTTTTGTCTGTGAGCAGATCTATTGGTGTTCTTAAGTAGATCCTCTCTTTTAAGTTTGATGGCCCTACTTTTGGCTCTTTGTAAAGTGATTTGCTGATATCCTCTCTTCTGCAATCTGTTCATAGCCAGTATGGTTTGGTCCTTAAAGTTTTCTTCTTCACTACAATTCCTTCTGATTCGAACCAATTCACCATATGGTATAGAATTTCTTGTAGATGCCGGGTGCGCACTGGTGTAGTGTAACGTGCTGTTGACTGCTGTGTCTTTCCTGTGTAGTGTACTGTGTATTCTTTTGCCTTGAACATAAAGTTCAAGGTCCAGGAAGTAGATAGAGGTCTGTGACGCCTCCATGGTAAAAGCCACATTGAATGTATTTTGATTAAAAATATTAAAGTACTCTTTAAGTTCTAGTTCAGTGCCTGTCCATAAGATAATAATATCGTTAATGTAGCGACCCCAGAACTGAATATGTCCAGTCCAATTGGATGCCATCCGTGACCAGGCATGCATATGTTCCACCCACCCCATGAATAGATTTGCATATGAGGGGGCAAATTTAGAACCCATTGCGGTACCTTGGTTTTGTTTGTACCAAATTTGGTTAAAGAGAAAGAAGTTGTTGTCCAGAATCAAGTTGATCATAGACAGAAGCATGACGTTATGTTCCATTAATGTAGCTGATCTTTTACCCAAGAAGAAGTCAACAGCCTTTATGCCCAGATCCTTTCTAATACACTTGTACAGTGAAGTCACATCCAAAGTGGCAAACCACATGCCATCCTCCCATTCTAGATCCTCCAATTTGTTCAAAATATCTGTACTATCCCTAATGTATGAGGGTAAATTAATAACTAGAGGCTGTAAGAAAGTATCGACGAATTTAGCTAGAGCTTCTGTCATGGAGCCAATGCCCGAAATTATGGGGCGACCAGGGGGGAAGGGTTGTTTTTTATGCACTTTGGATAGAAGGTATATGCAAGGAAATCTGGGATTGTGAATAATGAGAAATTTGTACTCTGTCTCTGAGAGAAGGCCAATCTCCTTCCAGTGTGAAAGATGATCATTTATTACACTTGTGGCTAGAGGGCAGGGGTTAGATGACAATCTGGTGTAGTTAGTGGTGTCATGAAGTTGTCTGAGTACTTCACCTTCATAATCCTCTCTATTCATGATCACTATATTTCCCCCTTTATCAGCCTCTCTAATGATGATTGAGTCATTTGCCCTAAGGGTATGTAGCGCTGTTCTCTCTTCCTTGGTCAAATTGTCATTAGTGTACCTTTTAGTACGTGTGTGAAATCTATCTTCTAGAATGTACAAGTCTCGAGATACAACTTCATAAAACGTATCAATGCTATAAAGGTGTGGGCCTTGTGGGGTGAATTTACTACGAGTATGAAGACCACTGTCACATGAATAGTCCTGTCTGATATTGAGATCTAAAAGAATATTGTCAATTGATGAATCATTCTCCTCATCGATAGATAAGAGTAGCAACATTTTTTACATGAGAGACAGTAATATCCGTATGTACAGTAGGCCCCTCCATGACGTGAGATTCGTAATTGTTCATGGAGTAATGACATTTGAGTTTGGCATTCCGTACAAACTTATACAAATCGATATGTAAATCTGAAAAGAAACCCTTGGAAACAGGGCAGTATCCTAATCCTTTATTAAGCACATTATTTTCATATGTCGACAATTGATACTTAGACAGATTAATCACCAAATTCTCAGAAACAGAAGCTGTATCCATACAATTCGCAGACACATTTATGTCATAAATCAGCGTTTCTCTATCTGGCTCTTTTGATACCGTGTCAGAACTCTGTCCTTTCCTTGCATTTTTCCTCCTCCCTCCTCTCCTGGTTTTTCCTTTGACTTTTTGTTCCCAATTCTGAAGCGCAGGACTTCGTCTAAAAAAGTCGATGAACTAAGTCCCTGCGCTCCAGTCTCCGTAGGCCCTGCTGTGTTAGTCTCTTCAATAGAAGAAGCATCAGAGCTAATGCTAGAAATACTGCCAGTACTATGTACAACCGAAGTATTAGACTTTGGTAGCTGTATATTATCAAACTTGGCAGCAAAAGTAAACACACGACCATTGTCATAATCACGGTCATCTCGTATGATCTTATGTAGTTTTCTACTTTTTACCGCATTCTGATGTAAATTGATTTGTTCTTTTAAGATTACATAGTTTTTAGCAGTTGCCTCAATTAGGTTTAGTTGTTTGATGTCATCCTCTAGAATCTTAATTTCAGCCTGTAGTTTAATACATTTTCTTTCTGCATTAGTTATTAATATTCTCATCATGTTAAATGATGAGTTATGCAGATTATCCTCCCAGTTGAGGAGTAAGTCCGGATCAAGGTCGTCAAAGCTAGGGAATGTTAGAATCCTAAGGCCCCTTGGCACCTTCTTATTCTCAAGGTATCTTTTGAGGGCGACACCATCCCACCATTTGGATAGTTCGTTTTGTTTGAGTCTTTCCAATCTTTGAAATTTGAATTTCAGACCCTCCTTGGGATTGCTCCCATCAGAAACTACTTGTACAATATCTTTATTTTGTTTGAACAGGTCCTTCACTAATTCTTCTCTATTATCATCAAAATTCATTTTTTAATCAATGATAGTGCGTCCGGCGTGCAAAACACCCTAAGACAATTAGAAATTTGAAAAATAAGCAGCTAGGTTAAGCACATATGCACTGCCTGGACATGTCACTTTTAAGTAGTGAAAGTATTGCCCACCTCAAATGGCCAGCTGCTTAGAAGACCATAGACAATAAGGATGAACACAAAGGTATGAGAGGCAACACAAGAGCGAATTAACTAATACAGTGTGATACTGAACAGATTGTGTAATCCACACAGGATTTATAAGGTTTCAAATTTTCTTTATTCCATTGATGTTGTCACATTCACAGCCAACGCGTTTCGCCCAAACATGGGCTTCTTCAAGGCTGTTGGAGATCATACAAAAAGTCATATCAGATTTATTTGTAATGAAAACATGTGTAGTTGACAAACAAAATAATCATAATCCAAAGAAAAATAGAGAAGTGAACAACACACTATAATTTAGATGTTTGTCAAGCCAAGGACCTAAAAACAAAAAATAATAATAAAACGTGAAAAAGAAAGATAAAGATGAATTTCAAAGTTTTTAGCAATGAAGCCCAGAATATCTTGTCACCAGAAATAGTGTTGATTAGAAAAAGGAATACACCAGTGTAAGAGAAAGTACTAAAAATGAGACTGAGAAACAGAACTATATGGATTTAGAAATGTCGCTTACCAAAAAATCAGACTGGGTGGCGCATAGAGAATGGGTCACAACAACGCAGAATGTTCACGACGGATAGAGTCTAAAAATAGTAAGAAGAAACATAAGTAATGCCCAAAATTGGTAGAAATGCAAAGATTTCAGTTAAAGGGTACTGATCTCTGGTCAGTCCACAGTCACTGACCTTGTTAAAAGCTAGCGTGTCATCTATGTACGAGAGTATACTGTAATAACCGTCAATGAGAACTTCCTGTTTTAAAAAATCCTTCGCCGAAGTTATCTGTAATGTAATTAGATAGGTAATAGTAGTGGTATATGAGAAAAAATAAAACGTAGATCTACAGAGTCCCTTTGAAAAGCACACTCGAAATCAGTACCAACTGGCCTTACCGAAATGTAGCGAGAGGCCGGTAGACAATCGTAAGAAATGATGAGTGATCCAAAGACAATGGTTTCCAGAACAGTTCAATCAGTATTGTTCTAATAGTGAAAGAACAAGATAAAAGCTGAAGTAAGATTCACATTTTTTTTTTTTTTTATGTATAGAAATCAAACACGCACAAATAAACCATAACGGTCAAGAGCACTCCGCCACCCAATCCTGCATATCTAAAAAGTAGACCGAGGTATTTAGAAACAGGTATTGGCCCAAACGAGAGCATAAAAATGTTGCTGGTTTAGAAAAGTATAAAAGATATATCTAAAACACTATGGACAGCGGACCAAAGAAACGTACAACCCATTGTTAGGCACTCGCCCATGCGTAAACTATACACAAGGGCAATGCTCTAGCAAAATTAAGTTCAAAGCCCCAAGAGGCCACTAAAATCACAAATCCAAGAACTAAATGTGCAAACTAAACATATATTCCTCGAGAATCTGGCACCGTTTCATCGGCATTAAAGTGCCCACTACTGAGTCCAGAGAGCCCCAATATCACCACCCATCCACCTTACTTTGTAAAGAGCGTACGTCCAATTCTGAGTAATGAAGTCATCTGCACAGGTACGAGCACCGTCGTGTAGGAGCGGTAACCGATTGAATGCTAAGGCGCCCATGTATATATGTGTGTTTTTGGCGTCCAGGTGAAATTCCCGGAAGCGGGGAATGACGTCAATGCGCCAAAGCGTATCCTGCCTGAATGTCCTCCATCTTTGACTAGTTCCGGTTTATGTAGTTGTTCCAAGAATGACATGCGACAGAAATAATGAGATGGCAAAATTACTCATATATCATCTGTCCTTGAAAAGATCTCGTCCTCGTCCTAGTTCTCTATCGAAATAGTGTCATCTAAAATACGAGACGAAGTTTCAAAATGACAATTTAGGAAATAAGAACAAAGGTACGGAATTGCATACTAATTTATATTGGGATTAGTGTGGGTTTAAACATTAGAATCTTCATTTCTATATTTTAATTATTGTTATGTTTGTTTTTGCTTAAGTTGGCATTCGGGCCTACTAAGCCGCAGTACTTAAGATGGAGTTCTGAAGTTGCCACCGTCATGTGAGCGCGATGTCTACTGCGCAGAATCGGATGGCTCTGGAGATCTCCAAGCGACCTCCATCGTGAACCCAAGTGTTCCATGTCAAGGATAGGAACATGGAGGACTGCCAAGATGAAGAATGGTGCGAATGACCGAGGGGACAATGAAGGACCTGTACAAGAAGGTTTGCATGTTGTTACTTCAGAACTTTTGCCTGTGACTTACCAAAAAGAATACAATTGAGAAATGTCATGCCCGGTCTCATGGGAAATAGGCAAACCTGGGAACATTTAGGAGAGTTGCACGTTGCAAAGGGTTTAGCAAATCAGAACACTTTCTACCCCTAAATTGTTGCACATTGACCTAAAAGTAAGGAGAAAAAGGGTATAAAAAGTCCGTGATCTGGTTCGTTGGGTCGATCGTTCGGTCATTTGGCTGATTTGTGGGGACTGCGTCGAGCTGAAGGAGATTTCCTGGTTTACCTGGGTTTTCTTTGATTACAAGAGGACGATTCCATCTGAAGGGTTTTGATTATTGCTATGGGTTGACGGGTTCTTCTGGAGATTGTCGCAGAGACTGGAATAATGTTCGAGGTGGTCGGAAGTTCGCCAATGTTGAAAATTCGGTAAATATAAATGTTATGTGAATTTTATGTTAAAGATCAAAGATTGGAAGTCTCTCAAATAGAGAAATTATTTGAACTGTAATCCTGAATATGCCAATACAGAGTGAACTAAATTAGATAAACTAAAATTGATTAATAAGAAATGAGTTTGTGATTCTTTAATAAGGTATTGAAAGTTAACCGAATGGTTCCGAAGCTTTAAATGTGTTTTAGGTGGTTCTAAATCACCATCAACCAGTCCAACTAATTGATCCATCGACCAAGTGGTGGAGTGCCTTGATGTTAAAGTTAGGATTCTATAGGTTCAGATGTATATAATGTAAAGGAATTACTTCTGATAGGTAACAAGGTACCCCCACATGTCCCAGCGCTTCTTTTTCTCCTGTGCGCAGATTCGAGTGAGACGTATGAGTGTTGGTGTTATGGGCCCCACCAATGAATGAATGTATGAATGAGTTAGTGTGGTGACGAGTCTGTGACATAGGGGGAATATGTAAATTTGCCCTTTCCCCTGGATCAGTTTTCTGGTAGCAGAGGATGGTTACTTTTGGCTAGTTTGGTGATTAGTAATGGGTTTATTGCATTGGTTTGGTGATTATTGATTTATGTTTTAACACTTTATGTTGAGTCGTGTTACGTTTTATGTTGTCAATTGTTTTAAAGACTTTTGGGATGTAGGAAGCTGATTGCCCTGTATGTAGACGGGGAAAAGTGTGGCAAGTGAAGTCGCACAGTGCATTGTCTGGTTGCCCTGTATGTAGACGGGGAAATGTGTGGCAAGTGAAGTCGCACAACGCATTGTCTGGTTTCGAGTTGATAACATCGTCGTGTGTTATCGGTAGGGACATTTTCCGTGTGAATGTGCGTGAGTGGAATAGCAACAGGTTCTCTTGTGAAACTCTGGCCTTAATTCTCAGGAGCATTGTAGTCTCTACATGTGTTTTATCCCCAGAGAAATGGTTAGCCTTTTTGCTTGTTAGAAAGGTATGGTAGAGGGAAGTGCTACTTTATCGGCGGAACGGAATAATTCTGTGGTAGGGTAGAGGTAAGCGCTGCCTACTGGAAATACAGAACTCTTGTGTAAATGAACAAAACTATCCCTTTGGATTAGCGAAACAGGCAATGGAGGTGTTTTTATGTTGTTACTAACAGATTTTGATTATAGAAAATGTAAGAAAACATTGCCGATAACATTTTGTAAAGGAGGGGTCAGCAGAAGCAGGAGTAGCGAGAAAAGCTGACGTCAGAAAGACCGCGCTGGGATTGGCCAGCCGTAGAGAGACGAAGCTTTCACGAATTGGTGCGTTGGTGTGAGCCGCGCTAGGAGTGGATAATTTGCCAGTGTGACGCAGACGCACAGGATTGGTGCGTTAGTGTGAGTCGCGCTAGGATTGGAGAACATACGGAATAGTTGCAAGGGAAGTGATTTGAAAAATCTGGTGATTCAGAACTAGGAAAATTAAAGATGATGTACTATGATCCACCTGAAAAAGAAAAGAAATCATGGTTTGGGAATATTAAAAACCTATTTAAAAGGGATAAGCCGATTGTGACTAGGGAAGGACAGATACTTCCTCCACCGAAATCGCCTGCATCTTTTATGGTAGCGAAATATGGGTACCATATATGTATTTGGCTAGAGAATTGGGCAAAGTATACAAAAGAAGATGGAGTCCTAGAGTTTCCAGAAAGTGGTTCGTTTAGTTTAGCTGTATTAAGAAACTTAAGAGAAAGCATGATGAGATTAGAACCGAGACCTAGACCTACTCAGTTCGAGGCTTTGACGGAGTGGGAAGAAGAGATGTATGAAAGGGAACGGCATCGGAGTGGAAGAAGGTATAATTACATGTTTGGTAGACAGTGTGGGCAGGAAAGTCATGAGGACCGAATGAGAAGATGGCAGAATGCAAACATGACTTATGGTATGTTTCCTTTGAGAAATACTGAAGAGACAAGTGGCAGAAAGTGTACAGAAAAGAGAAACAATACAGGGTCAGAAGGTTATAAATATGGTGTGAGTGAATCGGAGGATGAAGTGCTAGAGGGCATGTTTTATAAAAATCCTCCCCGGTATCAACCAAATTCTACGTTGCTGACGCCGAGTGCGCCGGTGAAGAAACCATGCTAACTAAAAATCTTGAGAAAACGCCACCTGATTTAGGAAAAATGTATCCATTTAGAGACTCTGAAATGTCACAACCTGTTAGGACTGGATATGAAAATTCGGTTGAACTAGCTAGAACTACTCTGGAATTAACTGAGAAAATTAGAGAATTAACCAAAAATATGGAAGCAGTGATTGTGCCTGTAACTATAGGGCCGGTGATGCCTGTCTTTGATAAACAGAAAGATAGTGAGCACTGTTTAACAGTTCCCTACAATTGTAGTAAACAAATCGAGACAGAAAGAAGTGGATCTGGAGGAAATGCATGGAAAAATATGTCAGAAACATCAGGTTTAAGTACTCCTAAAAATCTGACTGTAAATCAAAGTCCAGCAAGTAAGACACTGATGACAACATAATCAGCAACAGATACCCCAGAGAGAAATACGGATAGAATAAGAAGTGAATCAACCCCTGTAGGTCCCACTTCTGAAGAATTAAGTGATTGGTTAAGATGTTTATAGCGAAAAGATACAGAACCTCAACCTTTAGATGTGGCAAAATTAAAGGTAACCTTGGAAGAATTAATAGTAGGGACTATTCCAACTGAAAAATTAATAGGACGAGGAGCTAATGTTTCTCTGCAAAAGTATAACTTGGAGAGCGAGGAGTTTGCATGAGAAACTGGAAGAGACAGCGAGTGAAATGGGTATTGACTTTGAGAAAATAAGATCATTACAGAAACCATATAGAGTAGATTTTTCTGAAAAGGATATTAAAAATCTGAATACTGCGGGAAGATTGACTGAAATTAAAGAACTGATTGCCTTGTTAAGGAAATGGGGTGATGTAGATAGGTGGAAAAGTAGATAGTTCCGAAAGAGATAGGATACGACAGATAAGGCTTTTTCGGCATTTCCGGTAAGAGAAAAGGAGCCAGTAGTAACTGAATGTCCCATGAGGGAGATCCCAGGAGGGGGTTATGTACATGTTCCCTGGACTAGGCAGGATATTTTGTCATTTACCATTGATTTTCCGAGGTTAAGAGAAAAACCAGTTGAATGGTACCGACAGGTAGAAAGGTTTGTTAAATTGTCGAAAGCGTTGTGGATAGACCTGAATGGTCTTTTTGATATAATTGTACCTGCAGATTTATGGGCAGAATGTAAAATTACAATAGGTTGGCCAACTCAAGAGTACCCTAGGGATCTTAAGACGGGAGCCCCTGATCCGGAAGTAACGAGGAAATATGAACAGGTAATTACCTTTTTGAAAAATAAAGTGCCACCAACAGAAACTGATTGGGTAAAATTTGATAGAACTCACCAAGAGGTTAAAGAATATGTTCATGCTTACTATGAAAGGTTACTGTTAGCTTTTAAGCAATACAGTGGTGATGAGAAATTAAGTGAGAAGGATTTAAGTCATTTTGTATATCGATTTGTCTATGGTTTAAGACCTGAGGTAAGCAAAATTATCAAACAGCATACAGTGGATTAGCAGAATAAAAAGATAGATGAAGTGTCACGACATGCAAAATATTTTAGTGATGAAATCGGAGCCAAAGAACGCAAACTGAAAGAGAAGGCAATGTGGGCACAAGTTAAGGTAGCGGAGAGACAAGAAGCCCAGCTGATTGAGCAAGCTAATGGCATTGGCCAAGTTAGACAAAAACCTAATATTGGGAAAGGAAAGGGACAAATCAGCTTAGAGCAGAGTTCTTCAAACTCTGGGGAGCACCCCCCTGGGGGACCGTGGCTGCATTCCCAGGGGGGTGCAAATTACTGTTCAAGTACTTGCAAATAAGGAGGGCCTGGAAGCGCAACTTTATTCATTGGGTGCGTTTCCAGGCAACCTTGATTTATATACAGCAGCTGAAGGGCTTTAACCGAGAAAATGAACTGTGATCATGGTAGGGTCAAGGATGTGGTTAAAAAGAGAAATATATTCTGTTACAGGTTTGTTATTTTCCTAACCTTAAAGTATGTAAACAACAATGTGCACATGTTAAATGGAAAATAAATGGAAGTTAAACGAATCCATTTTTACTAGGAAACCTCAGTTTCCTAATGCAATTAAGGCAGATGTCTGTTTGTGGCCAGAAAGCAGCACCAATAGAAGTATGCAGCAGGAAAGGGCCAAAGTTATGCAGAAGGGTTAAATAAATTATATTGCAAGAAAATGCAAATAATACAACTTGATGTGGCACATTTTATGATAGTACTTCATTATGTGTCCATTTGCACACATGTGGATACTGTCTGGGCAAAGATTTAATTTCATTGGTAACAGTTTACCATCCGAAATACCCAAAGGAGTAACTGAAAGGTGACTAATCACCTTTCTAATACCTTTTAATCCGTTTGAGCTAGAAACATTTTTTCTTAAAATTTGCAGATTTTGCCACGGAAGACTGATTAAGTGCGTCAAAATCCATAATTATATGGAAAATGCAGCATAATCGTATAAGTTCAATGGTCCTGCCAGAAAATCACAAAACTGAATCCTAGTTGGCGCAGTGGGGAATAGCAGCATGTGCATAAATAGTGCTAAATAGTCCAAGCCTGTGACAGAAAACACTGTGAATATGTAAGTCATCATTTTATCTATATATTTTAGTAATAAGTAAACAGACTACACCTAGAAACATTTTCATGAGTGTTCATTAAAAAGATCAAGAACTCAGCTGGTGACACCCTCACATTACCTCTCAATAATAAAAAGCCTTTGCGGAGCTATAATTGGCTCCATTAGTTCAAGCCTTTACTTAATCTCCATGTGCCTAAAAACACAACAAAAAATCTGACCCTGTGTAATGTAACTGGTGCTTGTGTAAGGGAGCACTCCAATGCCTTTGGGCCGCGTTTGTGCTGAATAGAACTCCCAAAAAATAAAAGGTACAGAACCTGTTTCAAAACGATAGTGATTATCAGGCATTGGTGGGAGAGGGTGAAAGAGACGGAGGAGATATCATTCTACTCAGGGCCACTGCTATCTATCACTAGTGCAACAGGTGTAGTTGCATCGGCACCAGGTGAGCAAGGTGAACACAAGGCACCGATTATGGGGAGCAGATTTTGTTGGTCAATTTCTGTTTTTGTTTGAGGAATTTGCTCTTGTAGCTTTCAGATTTATTGTGGATTACGAACTACTGAAAAAGTATTGATGAAAATATCTCATAAACCCCGATCCCCTGCGTTCAACCCTGCCCTCCACTCCCCAGTACGTGCCATAGAGTTTTGAAGGGGGGGCCCAACTTTAAAATATTTTGCTTTGAGGGCCTCAAAGAAAAAAAGTTTGAAGACCTCTGGCTTAGAGAAAGCAAAAAAGAAATGGCCATGTCATAATTGCGGAAAAATAAGGCATTAGAATTCCAAATGTAAATTGCCCCTGAGTGCTAATGGTGATAATGCATCATTGAATCCACAGGTGCAGAATGAGGTGAGTTGTCAACCACCGCGACAGCAGCAGGTTGTTACCCAACAGTGTCAGGTGCCAAAGCCACCCTTTCCACAGAGCGTAAATCCTCAGAGATACAGTAATGAGACATAATTCTACACCGAGGAACAGGTAACAAAGCTACCGCACCCTAGTGCTGTTTCGCAGTATTGGCTGCAGCGCAATGAGAGTGAGTCAGAAGAGAGTTATTGACGGTGCCTAGGAGAGGAAGAGGAGTGCGTACTTGGCGCAACTCTAGAGGTAGACCAGACAGGACCCTTTGTGGATGGAAAGGTAAATGATGAAAATATTACTTTCCTAGTAGATACTGGTGCTACTCGTTCAACTGTTAGATCAGCTGACGTTAAAAATCTTCCTCTCTCTGGCGACACAATCCAAGTAGTTGGAGTCTCAAATAGACAGATAAAAACGTATCTTACTGATCCTGTTAAGGTTAAAATAGGGAAATTCACCGACATGCATCGATTTGTCGTATGTGACACTAGCCCCGTGAATTTGTTAGGGAGAGATTTGTAGTGCAAAATGAATTGCACTATCTTCTGTACCCCTGATGGCATAGCTTTTGAAACTCCTGATGAGGATGTACTGTATAGAATGACAATGGCAAATGTGGAACCTGAAACTTCTGAGGCATTTGTTGTATTTGATCCGGAGGAATTGCTCAGGAATTGAAGAAAACAGTGAAACTAGAGGTATGAGATTTCACAGGAGAATATATGGGATTGATGAAAAGAGTAGATCCTGTGAAAATAACTGTAAAGGAAGGAGTAAACTACCCGAATATTCCCCAGTATAAACTGACACCAGAAATAATTGCAGGAGTGACGCTTGTAATAGACAAGATGCTTGAACAAGGAATTTTGAGAGAAATAATGAGTAGTCCATGTAATTCTCCGATCATGGGTTTAAAGAAGCCTAACGGAAATGTCAGGATAGTACAAGATTTGAGAAAAGGTAATAAAATTGTTGTTCCCTGCTACCCTATTGTACCGAACCCTTCGGTAATCCTATATCAGATTCCCCATGATGCGGAATGGTACACAGTCATCGACCTGTGTCATGCTTTCTTTTCTATCCCATTGCACCCCGATAGCCAACACATTTTTGTGTTCTGGTTTGGCGAACGTACTTTGGCATGGTGCCGTATCCCACAGGGGTATACAGAAAGTCCATCAATATTTAATCAGATTCTAAAGAAGTCCCTAGAAGATTTGAAAATGCCCGAAAGTTCAGTGCTCGTGCAATACATCGATGGCCTATTGGTGGCATCGAAGATGCGAGAGGCATGTGTGGTGGACACAGTTGCATTGTTGAATTATTTGGCGGATGGAGGACTCAAGGTATCCCCATCAAAATTACAATTTTGTTAGAAGGAAGTACAATACTTAGGTCATAAGATTGAGAAAGGCCTGAGGAAAGTGACTGCAGACAGGATCAGAATAATAAAAGGAATGAGAGCACCAATGACTCAGAGAGAAGTGAGAATGTTTCTTGGGATGGTGGAATATTGTCGCCAGTGGATCAGCAACTTTTCGCTGATTGCGAAACCTTTGGTACGCTTGACAAAAAGTGATGTGAAAGATCCCCTTGAACAAAATAAAGAGGAGATGAAGGCTTTTAGACAACTGAGAGACAGCTTGTGTGAAGCACCCGCTCTTGGAATGGCTGATTACGAAAGAGAATTCGAGCTCTATTGCAGTGAGAGAGATGGATGTGCACTCTCTGTGTTAGTACAAGGCATGGAAAATTAAGACGACCGGTTGCATACTTTTCGGCTGTACTAGATCCTGTAGCCGTAGCTTTGCCTGGTTGCTTGAAAGCAGTGGCTGCTACCTGTAAGAGTCTGGAGCAGAGTGAAGGAATTGTGATGGGATATTCTGTGAGAGTGTTTGTTCCCCATGATGTTGCAATCCTTTTGACAAGAAGCCGAACACAATTTATGACGCATAGTCGTCTAACTAAATATTAAAAGGTCATTCTGGGTGCTACAAATGTGAGCCTTGTAAGGAGCCTTAATGTAAATCCATCAACATTGCTACCTGATGCTGTGAATATGGAAGTGAAGGATGATGTGGATCATGACTGTTTGGAACTGCTTGATTTTTGCACTAAGCCGCGTCCGGACATAAAAGATGTGCCTCCGAAAGAAAATGACTATGTTATGTTTGTGGATGGGTCATGTCTGAGAACTGGAGAGGGAATTTTGAGTGCTGCATATGCAGTATGTACTGTAGCGGCTGTGTTGGAAGCGTCTTGCCTGAAAGGAGTAAAATCAGCTCAGGTTGCTGAATTGTTTGCACTGATCCGAGCATGCAAGTTGGGAAAGAACCTACGAGTCACTGTGGTTACTGATAGTCAGTATGGGTTTGGAGTGGTGCATGATTTTGGACAGATTTGGTCCCAAAGAGAGTTATTGACGTCGAGTGGAACTCCAATCAGAAACGCTGAAGTGGTTGGAAAATTGCTTGAGGCAATACAGCTGCCTAAGCAAATTGCAGTTGTAAAATGTGCGGCCCATTCAAAGGGTACAGATTACGTGTCAGCGGGCAACGAATTTGCAAATGACATAGCGCAGTATTGCGCGTGGAACCAAAATTCCTTGAATCTGAATCGGGAAAAGGAAATGGACTCATGTTCCTTGCGTTTTACTAACACTGTGAGTACCTGGGATGAGGTGAGGCAGTTACAGGAAGAGGCAGGAGAGGAGGAAAAGAAACAGTGGATAAAATCAGGATGTGCACCACACGAGGTAGACAGGGTTTGGGTTTATCGTGATGGAAGACCAGTAATGCTTGATATATGCCATGGCACGGATGCACCATGGACAGGCACATATAGGTAGGGATGCCATGATTAGACTTTTCAAACATACCTGGTATAACGCCAAGTTCCGGCTTGTAGCTGAGAGCCTTTGTCAAAGATGCCTTATATGTCAGCAATATAACCCAGGAAGAAAAACGGTGGTGAGTTTGGGAACTATAGGACGGGAGGGAGGTCCTTTCACCAGAATGCAGATTGATTTTATTGAAATGCCCCCATGTAATCGGCTAAGATATGTCCTAGAAATTGTCTGCCTGTTTTCACGTTGGGTGGAAGCTTACCCGACCAGAAGGAGCGATGGAGTTACTGTAGCGAAACTCCTATTGAGAGAGTTCATTCCTAGATTTAGTTTCCCAGTAACGATTGAATCAGATAGAGGAAAGCATTTCCAGAATGAAATTATAAAATTGATTTGTGAAGCATTGAATGTACAACAGAAACTACATTGTGCCTATCGCCCAGAGGCTTCTGGAGTAGTGGAACAAATGAATGGCACCATTAAAAACAGATTGGGAAAAATGTGTTTGGCCACAGGTCTAAAATGGCCAGATGTCTTGCCTCTGGTGCTCATGACTATTAGGTCGATTCCTGATAGGAGCACTGGCCTGAGCCCCCATGAAATTATTATGGGTAGAGCAATGAGACATGTTTTCATTCCTGTCAACAAACCACTGCCTATATCTGATGATTTCGTTTTGGATCATTGCAAGGGGTTGGCTGATACCGTTCATTCTGTGTTTCATCAGGTTGGACCAGATGCAACTACCCTTGAAAAGAAGCCAGCTCATGATTTGAGTCCTGGAGAAATTTTCTGGTCCCACGCTGGGGGAAACCACGTCAAGTGATTCTGACCACGACGACTGCTGTGAAGTGTGCCAAGGTAAAGAATTGGATTCATGCTAGTCATACTCTTCGAGTCCCTGGTCCTATAAATAGACCTGAGGAAGAGTATTTGGAAGAGTCTGATACCAGTTCTGAGTCAGAATCAGAAGAAACAAGAACAAAACAAACCTCAAGAACAGGAGAAGCGGATTTGAGCCAAGTTGCGGAGCCGGAGAATATACCACTAAGGAGATGACTGGAAATTTCCGACACTAGCTCCGAATCAGAGACTGAACAGGTGGGAATACAAGAAGGGATAAAGGAAAATATTGAAGAAACTGAACAAGACATTTTCGATAAAGAAGCACCAAGTACAAGCACAAGAGAAATTCCGCCTGAAATCATAGAAATAGAAGGTGAGGAATTAGATACAGAGAGTGAGGGTAAGATTATTGCGGAAGACCCCCGAGGAGGTGTAGGGACGACACACATCCAGGTAGGAAAAGGGACAGTTAGTCAGCAGGAAGATTGCGTGGAAGAAACACGAGGAGGGATAAACGGAGATAGTGAACCTGAGGTCCTGAGAATAAAATCCAAAGAAAGTAAAAGTCAAACCGATACGGAATCTGAAGAAAGTGAAGGAGAAAGCCACGAACTTTGAGGAAAAGAGCTTGGAAAACAGAGCGAGGTGAGAAGGGTGTGAGAAAGTGGCTCTGTATATACTGTTCCCAAATAGGTACAGGGTGTACAGAGTCCACAGTCCCCAAAGGTTTGGCAGAGGCTAAAGTTAGATATAACCTTACTCTCTAAAGTGGTAGCTTGGTCGAGCAGTAAGCCAGTATCAGAGGACAGTGTAAAGCATTTGTTGCACACACTCAGCCAGCACATGGTCTCACACACTCAATAACTGAACTCTAGGCCAATGGTTTATATATAAAAAATATATGCTTGTTTTATTTTAGAACCAACAATAGGTATTAAACTATACTTTCTCAGAATGAGATGCTTTATATAAATACTTTTGCAATAGGCAATTGACTTTTGTAGAAAGTTACAAGTGGTTGCAATAGGCAACACAATTTTAAACACAATAATGCATTGAGTTCAATGGAAGTTTCAAGTTATTTGCAATAGATTACTTTTAGGATTACTTTTGGAATTCCAGGACTGGATCCTAGATTCAGTCCTGGGTCAGTACTTAGAATCAAGTGATAAAAGTCCACTTAATTACTGTGATGATTTTTAGACAATATTTTGCTATTTTAAAAGTTGACACTTAGAAAATATTTCATAGAAAACAGTCAATGATTCCCTATGGAAGAAATTTCAAGTTGCAGGTATAGTATGTTCTCGTTGCTTTTGTAATCCAGTACTGGGTACCTAGACTCAGTACTGGGACCTTTATCCAAAACAGGTAAGCAATTACGTTTTCAGAAGTTATACGATTTATAAAGACTATTTAAAGTTTGCAGAAATTGACAGAAGAAATTTCACAGAAAAACAGTCAATGGTTTCCTATGGGAGAAAATTGGGTTACTGGTAAGTACAGTTGTAAGTATTTTTCAGAGTCAGTGCTGGGTGCCAAGATCCAGCACTGGGAGCTCACCTAATAGCAGGTGAGTATTTTCGTTTTCGTTACTCGGCTGATTTTTGGTGAAAAGTCCACACTTAAGAAATTTCAGGAAAAAGCCAGTCAATGTTACCCTATGAAGAAAATTGAGTTATCGGTTTAAAGGTAAGTACTCGACTGGCAGAGTTAAGGTTCTGGGCATAGACTCAGGGGTCTCCCAGGGTCAGGTAGGTACAGTTGGTTCACCCTCAGCGGCACAAGGGCGGCCGGGTGCAGAGAGAGTTAGGCCCAATGTTATCCTATGAGAGGTAGGGGGGCCTTGGTTGGTGGCTGCTGACTAGCAGGCCACACGGCTGTGGGAGCTGGGCTCCTGGTCACTTACTCAGGGCAAGTGGGGAAGTAGGTAGGTGTAGAGATTGCATTGCCAGAGCCACTCGGGTGGCTGGGTGCAGGGTGCTTTTGAGCCTTCGGGCGCTCAATTGATTTTAATGGGAAATCTCCGGTTTAGAAAAAGACTGCAAGCTCAGGGAAGAAGATTCTTCAGGTGCCACCAACACTTCGAGAGGTAAATTGGGTAGTTGGAGGATAGGTAGGTACCCCGGGATTGGGCACCGGGGGCCGCGGGGCACCGGGTGCAGGGGTGCCTTTTGGTGTCGGGAAATCTTACCCTCTGTTGATCGCGGTTGGGGGGGCACCTGGTTCTGAGGCTGCAGGCTTCTTCAGGAGTGTCGAGGGAGGTCCTTGGGTGCCGGACTCGGGGTCACAGTCGCCGTGCAGTCGTCCTCATGGTCTTTGTTCACTCCGGCACAGACCAGGCTTGGCTGGTACAGAGTGGGCTGGGTTCGCGGTTCCGGGCTGCTGCCAGGGATTAGAAGTAGATTTTGAGTAGAGCCTCTACTCATGGGAGTCCCAGGGGGCTTAGAGTCAAAAGGTAGCCAGGTCCTCCGGGGTTTGTGAGGTTGCTGGCCACAAGAGATGCCGGGTTGGAGCAGGTTCGAGGGTCGACAGGCCGGTAGGGCTGTGGCCAAAGCAGTTGATGTCTTCCTCTTCTTAGCAGCTGCAGGGCAGGTCTTTTTTCTTCTAGCTCTTCTTCGGATTTCGGAATCTGGAATCTGGGGAAGGAAGGTTCAGGGTGCCCCTAAATACTAGATTTAGGGGTATACAGG
Organism: Triturus cristatus; assembly: GCF_964204655.1. Taxonomy (NCBI): domain Eukaryota; kingdom Metazoa; phylum Chordata; class Amphibia; order Caudata; family Salamandridae; genus Triturus; species Triturus cristatus. The sequence goes on along the minus strand of NC_140580.1, from coordinate 250,656,337 downwards.
TAGGTGAAGGGCAGGGACCAATGGGTTCCTGTCCTGGGGTGGGTACACCCCCTACCCTGCCTCTCTCCTGTGGGAGGGGGGCAGTAGCCTAATCCTGATTGGGCAGGTCTCCCCATCTTCAAGATGGTGAGAGCCCGGGGATGTGCTTCACCTCGCCTTTCCTACCTGAGGGGTGGGGTGGGCAGGCTGGCACATCCTCTGTCCTTATTTGGGGTTTCCGGACAAGCTTCCCGCCAGAGTGGGGGGTTGCAGTGGCCTGCGGAAGCTCACAGAGGCGGCATGCCTTTGAAGCTTCCCCCTGCCCATCCTGGGGGAGGAGATTTAGCACCTCGCCCAGGATGTGCATTGTTGCAGACCCAGGAGAGCAGGGGCTCTCCTACCCAGGGGTCCAGCAACATGTCTGCTGTGTGGCAGCCTAGGCAGCCTCAGAACAGACGTGGATTGTAGGTTAGGTTTCAGGGGGCCTCTCTAAGATGCCCTCTGTGGTGCTTGGTACATTAAATCCCACACTGGCATCAGTGTGGATTTAATGTGCTGAGCAGTTTGACACCAAACTTCTCAGTCTTCAGTGCTGCCATTTTGGTGCTGTGGAGTTCGTGTTTGACAAGCTCCCAGCACCATGTACTCTTAAATGGCAGCACTGCACTTACAGGGCCCAGGAATGGACCTGGGTACTGTAGGGGCACAGGGCTTCTGCCTCTGTGCTCACACCACTGGCATAGGGCACCCAGCTAGAGGAGTGGCTGATGTATGCCAGTGCAGTGTAGGTTGTGGGCATGGCACACAGGGATGTGTGCCATGTCGTCTCTCTGTTTTGTCTTGTACCCAGACACTCAGCCTGCCAGGGCAGTGTGTGTGTGTTAGGATACAGGGCCTCTAAGGGTGGCACAATGAGTGCTGCAGCCCTTAGAGGCCTTCCCTGGTCACAAGGTCCTGGGTACCTAGGGTACCACTTACCAGGGGCTGACATGTGGCCAGGGTTTGCCAATTTAGTTTTGAGGTTTCTGTTTAGGGAAGGAACATAGGCCCTGGGCACCTGATTGGCAGGAGTCCAGGGCACACTCAGTCAAAGTACATTCAGCAATTCAGCAAAAAGTGGGGGCATACCATGCAAGAAAGATGGCACTTTCTCACAAATGGGAAAAGGTTGAAGAGGCCGTCGAAAGAGGAAATTTGGCCTAATAAACTTAAAAGATTGAGATACCGACTCCAACGCTGAACAAGTGAAAGAAGTGACTAGTCAAGAGAAATCAGAAGACACTGATCAGGCACACTTGAAAGGAGCAAAGAGGATAAAGAAACCAAACCAGAAGTACAAGTCACCAGAGTGGACGTATGTGGCACTTCCTGATATACAAGAGGAAGCAGACAGCCAAGGAAGTCTAGGAGTGACTGTACAGGAAGTGGTTGAAGAAGAAGAAGATTCGGAAATACTGAGAGTTATCTTATCTGATATCAGAGAAGAGACGGATGATCCAAGATTGTGAAAACAGAGACAAAGACGATCCATGCACGGACTGAAGTGACAAAGAAAGACGCCAAGAATTAAAACGCTGGACAAGACACGTAACTGAAAGAACCAAGTAGGCACTCAAAGCCTTAGGTTTAGACAAAATTAAATTGTGAATGAAAAGAGGCTGAGTCAAAAGACACTGATCATTTCCGAAATGGCAAACACAGAAGGTAGAAAACCTACATGTGGGTTTCTCCAAAGATGGTGTAAAATATGTTTTTGTTGTACAGGATTACTAATGCTTGTGTGGATCATATTAGCAATAACGGATTCATTTAAAGTAACATTTGAAAGGGTAGAAAACCACACTGAGAACAGGACTAATAGAGGAGAGATTTATGATACTCATGTTACTAAACTGGTAGATAGAACAGATTTCCATAAGGATACGTCTATAAATGATTTTTCTAATAATGTTTTTTCAAAGTTGCTGTACGAATATGTAAAGACTATGGAAGTTAGAGATTGTTATGTTTGTATGCAGTCACCTGCATCGGTGTCAGAAGGTGTCACCTATCATCACCTTCCTTTGACATATGGGATAACTTGTAGTGTATTAGTAAGCTTGTTTTATAGAACAGGTAAATTAGAATACTATTATACTGATGTAGATAATGTTTTCTCACAGATACCTGTAGTCCCGAACTAAACAAGGTGATTCCTGGTAGAATTTTAGGTGAATTTTTCTTAGAAACTAGAGAATTAACTTTAGAAGAAGTGTTTAAGAATAATCTTACTTGTAGTCTGAGGAAAGAACAAAAAACCTTCTTTGAACATGGTAGAGGAGAGGAGAATTAAGATGCAAAGAAAAGTGTCTGGGGAAAAGATGGAAACAACATTTTGGGATGCTGAAAAGGAAAACCATTTAAAGGGAGAAACAAATCCCTCAATGGCTTTGGATTGGCCTCAGAGAGGGAAATTGTGCATCAGTAGAGATAACACTGCTTATGATAATTACTTTGTAGGTGCAAGTGAATGCCACGATTTATATAAAATCATAGGAGGATGGGGATTTAAAGGAGGAAATGATACGGTATTTCCTGGAATATATTACATCTGTGGGAACGGGGCTTATTATGGGTTACCGGACGGGTCCTCTTGTGAGTAATAGCCTTCCACTTCTCACTTGTGGCACATCACTAGTTCACAAAGCTGTACATTAAGCAATCCAGGTAATTCACACTCCATGTCCCCCTTTTTTATTTCTCGCATTTGTGCCGGTACATGAGCCTTATGCTCTTATTATTTCATTATAGATGTCCCTGCATCACTAGTCCTGAGGAGACCCCGTAATGATAGAGGGTCGAAACGCCATCGACAATCTGAAAGAGCGAACCATTGCCCAGCGCGTATTATTATATACAGTTGCTGTTTACAAAGAAATTATACAAGAATGGTCGCCTTTTAAGATTTATGGAAACCTTGTATATAAATATACACCCTGTCACTTACGATTAGGTTCCATTTTTCACTTTGGGACACAGTGCACAAATATCTGTTCTATTGTAAATTTAAACAATGTATATAATAAGTCTGTTGTGTTTATAAAACAAGTCATAATTGTACAAATGTGTTGGTGTTCCTTGCCCTCTGACATTATTCTACCCTCTTTTTATTGCGATTGTGCAAATTCTATTGCTTGAATCATTTTTTATGAGTCCACAGGAACAGTTGTTTCCCTTTATTCAATTTTTGAAAGCCACAACCAAAGGCCCTGGAATGTGTGGGAGGAGGCGACCCACACGGAGAAGTCTCTTGGAAGCTGGAGTGATTCCAAGAGGCCCTCTTCTAGAGGAGCGCATGTGCGCTGCTCTAGGCGAGTCCTAAAAATGAATGTGTCCTTGTTTAACGTAGCTGGTGCTCATATAAAAGCGTTCCGATATCTTCAGGTCCAGTTTGCGCTATATAGATCTGCAACAACAACAAACAAGTATTTGCAATGCAATAGGTCTCGCATTTACTCGACTTTAAGCTATTGGCATTGTAAATGACAATGCCCTTTATTTATGTTTTAAAAACCATAACATAAACGGCATAGTCATTTACAAAGCCAACAGCTGAAACTCGCGTAAATGTGAGACCTATTGCACTGTAAAACAAGCATTTGTGTACTAGAATAATACTTTATGAGAACTGACTGATGAATCTTCATATACTGTGAAGCTAAAATTCGTACTCTGTGAGATGTCCAGTCATGCACTGGGGTTGTGGCCAAGTATACTAGCCCCTGGGGGAGAATGGCTGGAATAGATTTAGTGCACCTTTGTCCTTGCTCCCAATTTCTTTTCTTTTAAATGAATGCATATGTTGACTGTCAGACCCTGATTTTAACCCGTCTGCCCCGCGAGAATCCACAGCCTTTTCTCTGCCACACGGGGCCCCAGTTTATATTATTCTAGTGATGGAGCGGGTAGTGCAAAATGTTGTATACCTCCTCTATTCTGCATGAAAATACTAATTATATAATCTATTAACTATAATATTATTAAACGAGTTTGCATGTACATTAACCAACATTATAAATTTTATTTCTATTCTTAAAATCAAATTACATGTGGGATTTGCATTTTGCTTGGCTAAATAATCTTTATAACTAAAATCCGTACGCATATTAACAATAGTATATGTGGTAATAGAATACTGCATGATATATGTTACTTTTGTAATGTTGCCCAGGAGGAGGACCGAAAAGGTGAATATAATGGCTTTAAATGATGCTATATGCTAGATAAATACAAGCACATAGAGGGATTAGTAAGGGGTTAACATTAGATTCATTATTTCTATGTATTAATTACTCTTTTGTGTTTGTTTCGCTTAAGTTGCCATTTGGGCCTAAATCAAAGATGGCCGCTAACTCAACACGACGAAGTGGCCACTGTTCCATGAGGTGCGGAGTGAACTGCACAAGTACGACAAAATCTCCTAAACCTCGTTGCGACCTTTGTTCACCATGTACCCGAACAAGGACAGAACGGGATGCCTGCCAAGACAAGAGAACAATCAACCTTACTATAAGCCGGAACAAGCCGACTTTTGGACTAACTTATGACCTCACCCCTCGAACTGAACTGAGAACCTAAAACCCACATCGGACGATCTCAACTAGCCAATCACGACTGTCCTAAAATATTAAATTGTATCTTCTTTACTTCATTGTATTATAAAAGAAGTAGTAGAATAGAGAGGAATAGGCTATTACGGTTCGCTTCGCTCTTACTTTTGGGTCACGTCGCTTTCTCCTGAATCTTTGAGGGTTCGGATGCTGCCCGATCATCTGATGACTGCGAACTTTTCCTAAATCTACGGGCAAATGATAGATGCTTGCACGTCTCTGGTCCTTTGCTGATCTTTGGGAATGTAACGTGCTGAGCAAAGAACTTAGAGCGTTGGCCTGCTTCCGGACGATTTGCGACAAAATTATGCAGAGCCAATGAATTAGAGGACTCCAAATAGCCAGATTAGGTAAATATGATGTTCTGCGATTTACTCAAATTTTGATATAAAACTTTCTAAACTTGACGAGACAAATGTGAATTCAAATCATTATGACATTTTAGATAAACAATTATTGATTAACGAGAAATTATGAGTTGTGAGTTTCATTTAAGAAATAGATTCCGAAGTCTTAAAATGTGTTTTAGCTGGTTCTAAATCACCATCAACCAATCCAACTAATTTGGTCCATTGACCGAAGTGGCAGGAGTGCCTTGATGTTTAGGATTAAGGATCTGTAGGTGAAAGGGTGTAAATGTATATTTTGTAAATTACTTTTTCTTCCCTATAGGTTATAAGGTGTTCCCCTCACATGTCCGGCGCTTGAACTATTCATCCCTCCTGTGTGTGCAGACTGGTGTGGAAGTAACGTGTGAGTGTTGGTGTTATGGGCCCCACCAATGACTGCATGTGTGAATGTGCTAGTGTGACGTTGGGTCTGTGACGCAGGGAGGATACGGTACGGGTTGTTTCCCCGTTGCCAGGGGTTTTGCGCTTGATCAGTTTTTCTGGTAGCAAGATGATGTTTTTTTATTGTTTTGGTTTGGTGATTATTGTTTGTAAATTGCTTATTGATTATCGATTGTGAATAAGTATTGGTTTATGTATTAACACGCTATGTTGAGTTGTGTTGAGTTCTATGTTGTTTGACGGCTTCTGGGATGTAGGAAGTCGGAAGTTTGTAACTGTTCCGTAGTAGAGCAGAGGTAAGCGCTGCTCTCGGGAAAGACGGAATTGTTATTGCCCTATAGGCACACTAGAAAAACGTGTAACGATTGAAGTTACACGACGCATTGTCTGGGTTCAATTCGGTAACATCGTCGTGCGTTACCATTAGAAACATCTCCGGTATGAAAGAAGTGTATGGTAGCGAAGGTCACCTGTGAAATTTTGGTCTTAGGTACCAGTAGTCCAAAAGATACTCTGATAACGCTTATCACTGGAAAGGTAATAGGTGTTCTCTAAGCTTGCTAGAAGGATAAAGTAGAGGGAAGTGCTACTTTATTAACGGATGTTATAATTCTGTAGTAGGACAGACTGTTCGCTGTTCTCGGGAAAGACAGAATTCTGTGTGAATGTACTACATTTTCCGTGTGAAAGTGCGTGAATGAAAAGGCATTCAGGTTAATTGTGAAACTCTGGTTTTATTTCTCAGGAGCATTGGGTCTCCCACTAGGTGTCTTAATTCTGGAGAATCGGTTAGCTGAAGCTTGTTAGAAGGGTGAAGAAGAGGGATGTGCTACTTTATCAACGGAAGTAACGATTCCGTAGTAGGGCAGAGGTAAGCGCTGCTCTCGGGAAAGACGGAATTCTTGTGAGAAAGGCCATTAACTATTCTTGGTTAGCGAAACAGATAATGGTGGCGTTTTTATGTCGTTACTAACAGATTTGTAAGTTAGAAGAACGTAAAGAGCTTACCGAGAGAATTTTGTAAAGGAGGGGTCAGCAGAAGCAGGAGTAGCAAGAAAAGCTGACGTCAGAAAAACCGTGCTGGGATTGGCCAGTCTGTAAGAAACATAGACGCTCCTGATTGGTGCGTTAGTGTATGCCGCGCTAGGAGTGGAGAATTACAGGGTGACGTAGACGATCCTGATTGGTGCGTTAGTGTGAGTCGCGCTACGATTGGATAAGACAACAGAATAGTCGTAGGAGAAATCTAGCAATACACAGAATAGACAAAATGATGTATTATGATCTACCAGAAAAAGAGAAAAAGTCCTCGTTTGGAAAAATCAAGAGTTTATTTAAAAAGGACAAACCGATTGTGACTAGAGAGGGACAGTTGCTTCCTCCACCAAAATCGCCCGCATCCTTTATGGTTGCGAAATATGGATACCATACTTGTATTTGGTTAGACAATTGGGCAAAGTATACAAAAGATGATGAGTTTTGGCATTTCCAGAACATGGTTCATTTAATTTAGCGGTTTTGAGAAATTTGAGAGAAAGAATGATGAATCTAGAACCGAGACCTAGACCAACACAGTTCGAAGCATTGACAGAATGGGAAGACGAGATGCATGAGAGAGAAAGGAGTGGCGGAAGGTATAGGTACATGTTTGGTAGATCATAAGGACAGGAGAATCATGGTGACAGAATGAGGAGATGGCGAAGTGCAAATATGACTGATGGTTTGTTCCCTGTGAGACATGCTGAAGAAGTTAGCGGTAGAAAATGTATAGAAAAGAGACATAATATAGAATCAGGAGGGCATGGAGTGCATGAATCGGAGGATGATGTTCTTGACGACATGTTTTATAAAAATCCACCCCTGTATCAACCAGATTCCAATGTATTGACACCAAGTGCCCCAACGAGAGAGACTTTTCAAAACCTAAAAATTTAACCAGTACCACAAGAAATAGGGAGAAAAGACAGGATGGTAAAATAAGTAATGAAAATTCGGCAGAATTAGCGAAAACCACTTTAGAGTTAACTGAAAAGATTAGGGAATTGACTAAAAACTTAGAAGCCGTGACTGTTCCCGTGACTATAGGTCCTGTAATGCCTATTTTTGATAAACAAAAAGATAATGAGCATTGTCTAACAGTCCCTTATAACAGTAATAAACAGATTGGGAGGCCAAGGAAAAGTTCAGATGAGAACCCATGGAGACAAACAGTAAATACGTCAGAACAAAGTACGCCTAAAAATCTGACAGTAAATCCAGGTTTAGTGGAAAGACTGATAATGACTACAGAATCTGTATCGGAAACCCCAAGAGACTCAGAACGAAGTAATAAGGAAAAACCAGTAGGACCTACTTCAGAAGAATTAAGTGAATGGTTGAGGAGTTTACAGAGAAAAGACAGAGAATCCCAATCTATAGATATGCCAAGCTAAGGATGGTTTTGGAAGAATTAATAGTAGGGACTATCCCCACAGAGAAGTTAAAGGCCTATCAGGATGAAGAATTATTATTTCTATGCAAAATCATAACTTGGAGAGCGAATAATCTACATGAAAGACTAAAAAAAGTGGCAAATGAAATGGGTATAGACATGGAAAGAGTAAAAGCTTTACAAAAACCCTATAGAGTAGATTTTTCTGAAAAAGATATTGAAAATCTGAACACCACAGGAAGAATAACTCAGATTAAAGATATAATCATTTTGTTAAGAAAATGGGGAGATGTAGATAAATGGAAAAGTCGGTGGTACAGAAAACGAGATGATGCCTCAGATAAAACATTTGCAGCTTTCCCCGTAAGAGAAAAAGAAAAGGCAGTAACAGAATGTCCTATGGGAGAAATTCCAGGAGGAGGATATGTACATGTCCCTTGGACTAGGCAAGATATTTTGTCGTTTACAAATGATTTCCCTCGACTACGCGAAAAGCCAGTCGAGTAGGATAGGCAAGTGGATAGGTTTGTAAAATTATCGAAAGTTTTGTGGATTGATCTAAATAGTCTATTTGACATAATAGTACCAGCAGATCTATGGACAGAGTGCAACTTAATGATAAATTGGCCTACACAAGAATACCCTAGGGATCCAAAAACGTGAGCCCCTGACCCCGAAGTTATGAAACAATGTGAACAAGTAATTGTTTTCCTGAAAAACAAGGTACCTCCTAAAGAAACTGATTGGGTAAAAATTGACCAAACTCATCAAGAGACTAAGGAGTCAGTACACGCATACTATGAGAGGTTGATCCTTGCCTTTAAGCAGTTTAGTGGTGATGAAAATTTAAGTGAGAAGGATTTAAGTCATTTTGTATACAGATTTGTATATGGCCTACGACCATGATTAAACAGCATACAGTGGATTAGCAGAAAAAGAAAATAGATAAAGTACTAAGACATGCAAAATATTTTAGTGATGAAATTGAAGCCAAGCAGCGTAAATTAAAAGAAAAGGCTATGTGGGCACAGGTAAAAGTGGCAGAAAGATAGGAAGCTCAGCTGATTGAACAAGCAAATAGTGCAGGATCAAAACCTAAATTTAATACTGGAAAAGGAAAGGGACAATTCAATATAGAGGAAGACAAAAAGAAATGGCCATGTCATAATTGCGGAAGAATAGGGCACTGGAAATCCGAGTGTAAATTTGCCCCGAATACTAATAGTGATAATGCATCATTGAATCCGCAGGTGCAGAAAGAGGTGAGTTGTCAACCGCAGCGACAGCAGCAGGTTGTTACCCAACAGAATCGGGCGCCAAAACCGCCTTTTCCACAGAGCGTAAATTCACAGAAATACAGTAATGAGACAGGATTCTACAACGAAGAACAGGTAACTAAGCTGCCGCGCGCTAGTGCTGTTTCGCAGTATTGGCTACAACGCAATGAGAGTGAGTCAGAAGAAGGATATTGACGGTGCCGAAGGGAGGAAGAAGAGTGCGTACTTGGCGCAACTCTAGAAGTAGACCAGACAGGCCCTTTTGTGGACGGAAAGGTAAATGATAAAAATATTACTTTCCTAGTAGATACTGGTGCTACTCGATCAACTGTTAGGTCAGCTGATGTTAAGAACCTTCCTCTCTCCGACGAAACAATCCAAGTGGTTGGAGTATCCAACAGACAGATTAAAACATATCTCACAAAACCAGTAAAAGTCAATATAGGGAAATTTTCTGAAATGCACCGCTTTGTCGTGTGTGACTCAATTCCTGTAAATGTGTTAGGAAGAGACTTACTGTGCAAGATGAATTGCACCATATTTTGTACCCCTGATGAAGACGTACTGTATAAAATGACTATGGCTAATATGGAATCTGAGATTACTGAAGCATTTGCTGTATTCAACCCTGAAGGACTACCAAAAGAATTGAAAAAGACAGTAAAGGCAGAAGTCTGGGATTTCACAGGAGAAGATGTAGGATTAATGAAAAATGTGGATCCCGTAAAAATAGCAGTGAAGGAAGGAATAAGCTACCCAAATGTTCCTCAATATAAATTGACACCCGAGGGGGGGCGTGGCTTGATGCCGGCGTGAGGAGCAGCGGACCTTGGAGCTCCTCCGTGGCCTCCTCCCATAGCCAGATATCCTGAATAGCGGAGGGGGCCCCTGAAGTCGCGGCTGGTGGCGGAGGTCCTGGTGCCCACCTGAGGGCAATTTCGGAGTGCTGGGGAGCCGGGGCTCACAGGGATCAGCACTTTTGTTCCCGGTTCGCGCTCGGACGGAGTGGCGGACAAAATGGCGGTCGCGCCTCACCACTGAAGTCGGAGCGCCTAGAGCTGCCCTGCCGAGCTGAGGGTGCCTATTACATGGCAGAGTGCAGCCTGCTTTCCTTGAGGACACCGGGCAGTGGCATGTAAGAGCAGCCGCGATGGTGTTCACGGAGCGGTGCGGTTTGCACAGCGTGCAGCGGTAGCCGCCTGACCTTAAAATAGCGACGCGCGCTGCGTCAGGCAGGGCGAGAAGCTGAATTCAACCACCGAGGGAGAGCAGCATTTGGGGTCTCCTGCACAGGCAATCACCCTCTGGTCCTGGCACCTGGCCTTGGATGGGACTCTTGGTGCTGGGGTCGGAGCAGGCGAGGAGCCTGCATATTGGAGAGAGCATGCGACTGTGAGGAATGCTCCGGGGACAGTACTCGTGGAGGCCAGGGATCATTGTGGAGGACGGAAGCCTGCGCTTCGCATGGTGGCTGAGAATCGCGTCGGCACAACTATAGCGCCCACTGCATGCCCTAACCGGGAGTTGGAGCTGTACTGTTGCCTTATGTGGAGCTGCGGAGGCTCTGGAGACCTACTGGTTGGTCTTGTGTGAAGGGGACGATGGCCTGCATGAGACGGTCGGGAGGAGCGAGACCGGAGAACCGGAGGATCGTGGGAGTGCGCACCCCACAATCTGGGGGGGGACGTACACCCGGTTCCCCTTCTAGGCTGGCGAATCTGAATGGAACGCTCTGCTGTGTAGTCCCACGGAACTGGTCGGGGGCACTGGGGTAGGTCTACCGCCTTTGTCACTGGACACTGCCTATACTGACTTCTACTGACCCCCTGTGGTCCCCCACCAGAGGCCCGGTGTGCCCCACTGCAGCTAGTTCGAATGGGCCGTACATCTCGCTGGAGGGGCTTCACGGCCTTGCATGTAGAACCCACGGGGCGACAATCGGATGAAGAGGAGGACATGGCGGAGCAGCGGAGACACGATGCAGCGGAGGGCCCCACGTTGGTAGACATCATACAGGCCATCACCTCCTCGAGGGAAGCTTTGGAGACCAAGATGGACGCCATAGGGGTAGACCTTAATCTCCTGAAGGATGACCACCGCAAGCTCAAGGAGCGGGTGACAATTACTGAGACGACCCTGGCGGGGGTCCCAGACACAATTTCTACCCTGCAGCGCTCTCTGAAAGTGGTGGAAGAGAGGGTCCGGATCTTGGAGGTACGAGCGGAGGACAGCGAAGGGTGCTCTCGCAGGAACACCCTGGGAACGACATTGTTCGATACCTGGAGTATTGGCTTTGGACCGAGGTTGCCCCGGAGGGACTCTACCCCTTCTTCACCCTGGAACGCGCGCATAGGGTCCCAGCCAGACCTCCAAAGCCGGGCACACCCCCGCGTCCGTTGGTCGTGCGTTTACTCCATTACCGCGACAGAGACCACATCTTGCAGCAAGCGCGAGGAAAGCAGAACCTCCAAATTGCGAATGCTAGGGTGATGATTTTCCCAGATTTCACCAGGGAAGTACAGAGACAGCGTGCTTCCTTTCTTGTCCTGAAGCGGAAGCTTCGACAGTTGCGATTACCATACGCCATGTTGTTCCCCGCACGCCACAGAGTAGTGGATGGGGCGACTACTCACTTTTTTACCACACCACAAGATGCATGGCAGTGGTTGGAGGCGCGAAAACCAGGATCGGAGGGGGCTTCTCCGGTGGGTACAGCGGAACGCAGCTCACCTGAGCCTTCGCGGTCACAGAGATCCATGACCCCGCCAGGACTCCAATTGGAAAGAGATAGGGCGGTTGGGGCAGTTGTGGAGATCAGCCGTGGTGCCACTAGCCCTTGCTCTACTGTTGCTAGCAGTGATGTAGGTGGGCTTGGAACTTCTCCTGCCGGCAGCACAAGCGGGGACTCTGAGCCTGAACTTCCTGTGGTTACACCCCAGACGGCAGACCTCTTCATGTGAAATGGATCAATGATGTTGGGGGCGAGCGGACCAAGCTGCCACTAGGGAGCAGCTACTGGTCGGACTGAATTCTGGGGGCAGAAGGGGGGTGCCTCTTGTCCAGACCGATACCTGGGTCCCTTTTGCCTGCTATGGGTGGGAGGGGTGTCTGGGGGGGCTTTGGGTCCTCTTGGGTCAGCACACGCCTCACAACGTTTAGTGACCGGTTGATCGTTGCATTAGTTTGGATGGGAGCTAGTTTGAATGTACCTGTCCTGGGGAGTGGGAGTTGGGAAGTTTCTTGGGGTTGGGGGGGTTTTATAGGGGATTGGCATGCCGTTGAGATGGGGCAAGAGGGAACACCACTGCGATTCCAGATCTGGGTTCCACCGTAGGGCTTAAATGTATGTCATGGTATGTCAGGGGCATGCACACTATGACACGCCGGCACAAGATTCATGCCTATTTGGTGAGGAGGGGGGTACAGATTGCTATGCTTCAGGAAACGCATTTAACGCAGGTGGAGGGGGCGGCGTTGCAGCGTAGATGGAGGGGGCAGTTGTTCCACACCTCATACTCGGCCTTTTCCAGGGGTACGTTGATTTGGAGACGAGCGGGGGTCCCGTTTCAGAGCATTAGGCAGTTGATTGACCCAGATGGTAGATACGTAGTGGTGGCAGGCCGGCTGGACGGTAGGGATATAGTGTTGGGGAGCCTCTACGCCCCCAACGTAGCTCAAGCTGACTTCTTCGAGCACCTCTCCGGGAAGCTGGCTCCCCTTTTGACGGGTTTGGTGCTATTGGGAGGGGACTTTAATTGTATTGCTGATGTAGACCTGGATCAATCTCACCCACCTCTTCCAGATGCTCCCGCACACAGGCTTGCCGCGACTAGACGGGCATGGCAGGGCCAGTGGGGACTGATAGATACTTGGAGGGCCCACCACCCGGGGGATAGGGACTACTCCTTCTTCTCTGGGCTGCATGAGCTGCATGTTCGTCTGGACTCGTTCCTCTGCTCCCCAGAGGTACACGGAGGGATTACCCATAGTGAATATTTGAGCAGGACGATCTCTGATCATAACCCGTTGCTAATATTGCTGGATTGGACGCGGGCAAAGCCTGCCATTCCTACTTGGCGGTTGCGACCGGAGGCGCCCGACGATCCGGTGTTTAGGGCCTCGATCGGATTGGCGATAGACGACTATTTTCTAGAAAATGCGGGGTCTGCATCGAGCCTGCTTATCAAATGGGACGCATTCAAAACAGTAATCAGAGGGCGTTGTATTGGGGAGGTGGTGGGAGTCCAAAGGGTGCTGACACGGGAGGTGCTCAGGGCAGAGGATAGGCTCTGAGACCTGGAAAAGGAGAGACGGAGCGGCCTGACAGGCAGGGGGACTTGCTTGCGGCACGTGAGTGTGGAAATTTGCAAACTGAACATTATCTGCGCCATCTTGTCTCTCCCCAGCGCGACTCACAGGAAAGCGCACGGCAGCCATTTTAGGCACCCTGGTCTCTCCCTGCTCATTGCCGATCGCCAGCGCGTCCCCCTGGCGCTGCAAGCATCCCCCGCGCGCCGGCCACCCCCGCTCTCTCATACAGGGGCCATAAACCCTCTCCTTCTGCGCGACCCTGCCATGGAATCACACCCCGCGCCTGACCGACATCCCATACATGGTCATGCATCTCTTTGATAACCCCCTTCCTCTGCGCCCCATTGTCCGAACCGATCCCAGGCTATCACCTAGCCCTGCGGATGCAGTTTATTGCCCCTACTGTAAGGGAAACACCCCACATCAAAGGGATTACAGTAGATAAAAGCCCCTACCCCCTGAGACCCGGCCGGTCGCACACACCCCCGGAAATTGGCGGAATGTCCAGCTGTGTGATAGCCATCTCCTACTGTGGATGGGGTGGGGACTTCCACTGTAGATATGTGTGGGAACGAGCTCGAAGTGGGGATTCCGAGGATGTTCTTTCTTGTATCAAGACAATCTCAAGAATGTGCCATGTGTGATAAACCTGCAATAAAGTCATAAACCTGTGTATAAGAGGCTAGGCCTCAGAGATGCAGTTAGAGCACCTCGTGACGATACCTTGCTGTCTGATCTGATGTGTTCTGCTCCGACGGAATAAAACTTTGTTTCCTGCCTTCCAGTCTCCGGCGCCTGCCTCTTTATTGGTTTAACATCGAATGGTATAAGAGGCGATTACCGCCGGGCAATACTTGAAAGGTTATCGACTGAAACTGCCGCTACCGTTTAACAATTAGCGTCCCAAGCATGGGGCCCATCAGCGACACGTGGATCCAGTGGGAGAGGTCCTGACGACAGAGTGAACGACTGCAACGATCGGGAGAGCTCCTGCCCGATAGACCCTCGTCTGGCAGCCGATCATCCGAACTTCACTGGTTCCGAGCAGACCTCTCTCGAGTGATCTACGGTCCTGACTGGGAACCATCAGGAGTGCCGCGGCAAATACGGAGAGTAGAGGACGATCGGGCGCTGGAGGCGGAAGACGAGAAACTGTCCACGCGGTCCGGGTAAGGTCGTGAAACACGACAAACTGCGAAATAATTGATTGATTGTTTGAAATACTAGTATTGCTCATTGATTGTTCTCTTTGAGATATTCGCTGTCTACAAACGGGGAGGAGTAGAAATACTCTCTCTCTCTCCCTTTGCAGATAGTGAAGGGTAGGTAACGCAGACTTTTGTCCCCGTTGTAACCCGTCGTGCCTATCTTTATCTCCCCACTGATTGATTGTCCGAACATTGATTGTTTTGAAGAATAGTGCTCTTTGAGATATTCTCTGTTTGCAAATAACGTAGAATAGAAATATTCTGTCTAGTCTTTGCAAATAGTGAAGGGTAGGTAACGCAGACTTTTGTCCCCGTTGAAACCCGTCGTGCCTATCTTTATCTCCCCATTGATTGATTGATTGTCCGAACACTAGCTGTTCGATATTGGTTCTTTTGGAGGTATTCTCTGCTTACAAATAACGAGGAATAGATATTCTGTCTAGTCTTTGCAAGCAGTGAAAAGATAGGTAGTGCTGACTTTTGTCCCCGTTGAAACCCGTCATGCCTATCTTCTCCCCACTGATTGGTAGTTGGTTCTGCCCGGACCGCTTATTAGAGGTGGACCATCCGGCTCCACTGGAAGGCACCCCTAATAAGGACATGTTCACTAAATATGGACTAGTCGCCGTAGCTTATAGCAAGCTATGGCATAAATATACAAGGAAGGACCCCGAGAGTCAGTGGCCACTGATGGGATCCTTCGACGACCATAAGATAGAAATGCTAGAAATAGCTCTGCATAGCAATAAGACGACACCTACTATGCTTGACAGTATCGGCATGTGGCGCAAAGAAGCAACACAACGGAAAAAGAGGGAAGAGGTAAAAGCAGAAAAGGAATTACGAAAGGCAGCTCACCTTGCCGCTAGAAAGTTAGAAGAAGAAATAAAGGAGAGAAGGGAAACTAAACTAAGACAGGAGCCCGAAACATCAGGCCAGTACGCTGTTAGGACCCCTTCTATGCTCTACCCTGAGTTGTCCTCTAAGCAACGGACGAATGATGAATTACTATTAGGTCCCCCGATCATTTACATGCCCCCTCCATACGCACCCTCCCAATCGGTAGTGCAACACCCACAACCCCCAAACACAAGCGAAAGCAGTACAGGGGCCTCGGTCCTCACGGCCTCCGCGCCGGACGAGCCTCTTGTACTGAACAAAACGTCGGCAATAACGTTGGATGACCCTGAGATGAGAAAGAAAGATTCCACCAGAATGAATCGACTAACAAGGGATGAACGAGCAGGAATCGACAAGATAGTAGGGACACTGGTGGAGCGAAAGGAAAGTGAGGAGTATATAACAGACGTGTATAACTCATATGCCGACAGCCGCAGACGACACTTTGTCGTACGACTTTGTTATCACGCCCTGAATACATATGAGGATAGGTACCACGATAAAGGTCCCGAAGGCTTAGCGGCCCTATATAGGAAGGTAGACATTGGGGAAGAAGGAGAGGGCGATGTGACTAACCTCTTCACTCGTACACTCGAGGTCTATCGACACCTTAAAGAACACAGACAGGCCACCAAAGCAGAAACCCCCATAGCGACTAAGCCCCAGGAAGGAAGGACTGATACCATGATGCCCATCAAAGAGGCCGCCCCCTACTGGGTCCCCCCACGAGGTCAGGGAACACATGACGACATCAACCACCAAGATGCGAAGGGAAGGGTTGTATATAATTGGGTCTACCAGCCATGGGACCGACAAGATATTTTGACCTTTAGAAAAATTCTACCCGACTTAAGAAAGAACCCGACTGCCTTCTACACCGAACTAGGTACAGCCTTAGGCTCAACAATAATGACTTTAGCAGATATCGACTTGTTCTTCGGATTATGTCTGCCGGCTGATGTGTGGAAGCAAATCCGGAAAGTTGACCACGCTGAGCCGTTCGGATATACCTGGGTACAACTCGATACCATAGATAAACAGCGAGAACCAGGACAGAAACCCCCGAAAGCCATATTGGAGCTCCCAGACAAGATTGTACAGAAATTGAAGACTCTAATCCCAGAAAGAAAGGTAGACTGGTCGATAATGACGGCTTGTCGCCAGAAACCCCAGGAGGATGTGTCTGAATACTTCTCTCGATTCGAGACTGTGTTTTCCGATTATAGTGGCCAGGACATGACCACTGCAACCGGACATCACCTCTTTGTCCAGAATTATGTGAAGGGTCTGTCACAAGAAGTCTCCCAGAAGCTACAGACCAGCGAGAGTAGTTGGGCAGCCTCCAAACCCGCAGCAATCCTCCAGATGGCCCAATACTACGAAAACCAAAAGAATGAGAACGATAGGGCGTCAGAGAGGAAGAAAAAGGAACTGAAGGAGAAGGTAATGATAGCACAGTTGCAAGGGGTGACCATAGGAAGGGAGCCCCCGAAAGGGAATTACCAACCAACCGCCCCTAGAAAGCTACCCCCTAGAGACCATACCCCTGCACCCTACAACGGACGGAGAGACTTAGATGGGAACCAATGTGCGTTCTGTAGAGGGTTCGGACACTGGAAATCCCAGTGCCCGGTCCTTCTGGAATTGAACAAAAATAGGGACCCCAGAGACACAGCATATGACCCCAGAAATAGAGGACAGGGACGAGGGTACACGAACGACGCCATCAACGACAGGCCAGGCAGACCAAACACCTTTGATCGCCCCCGACAAAACCAGTGTCAGCAGTCCGACTACGAAAGCACCCATGACTTCGCATAGGACCGCCAGGGGCAAGGGAGGGATCCAGTCGAACTCCGTGTTGACCAGCAAGGTCCTTACGTCACTGCTAAGGTCTTGGGCACCAAGTCTCCATTCCTGGTAGATACTGGGGCGACACGTAGTGCGTTATCTAAACGACTGATTCCTAGGGCACCCTTATCTGGCTCACACGTAACCTCAATAGGCTTCGATGGAACGCCCTCCACTAACCCCTTATCAGCACCAATCTCCTTTGACTTAGAAGATAACGCCACTGACACGACCTTTCTACTCTCCTCCAACACCCCCGATGCTATTATGGGACTTGATTTGCTAAAACATTTTCGAGCTACCATCAGATGCTCCCCAGACGGAGTTCGAGTCATCCTGCACGATAACCCAGATCTGTTCAGACCTTGTCACACACGGCGTATGCTCTCTATAACCGATGCTGACCTGTCCCTACTCGACACGTTACCTTCACATCTATGGGCTAAAACCGACTCAGATGTAGGGCGCATGGTGATCGACCCAGTACACATAACCGTCCAACCGGACGCAGTGCTCCCAAAGCTTCCACAGTATCGGATATCGCCCGAAGGCGAGAAGGCATTGGTGGAAATCATCGAGTCCCTAGTCGATGCAGGAGTGGTAGAAGAAGTAGTCAGTAATGTTTGCAACAGCCCTATCCTACCCATTGTAAAAAAGCAAGGCGAGGGAGATGAGAAAGCATACCGCTTTATTGTTGACTTACGAGAAGTTAACAAAGTAGTCATACCTCAGTACCCCGTGGTCTCAGACATCACCACCATCCTCACCCTGATTCCGTCCACTGCCACCACTTTTACCGTTATTGATCTCAAGAACGCATTCTTTTCCATCCCCATCCACCCAGACAGCCGCTACCTGTTCGGCTTCACTTTAAAAGCCCGTTCGTACAGATTCTGTAGGGCACCCCAAGGCTACACTGAGAGTCCCAGCATTTATAGCCAAGCCCTCAAGAGACAACTAGATGCAGTCCAACTACCCGATGGAGTGGTGTTAATACAGTACGTCGATGACATTCTTTTGGCGGCCGACACCACTCCACTTGCCGTCACAGCCACCATTCACCTCCTCCACTTCCTCGCGGAAAACGGTCACAAGGTCTCCAGGAAGAAGTTGCAATTCTGCCAACCCCAAGTGACATATCTAGGCCACCTACTATCCAAAGACGGGAGGAAACTTACCCCTGACCGAATTCAGACCATCCTAGAAACCCCTGTTCCCAAAACTCAGAAGCAAGTGCGGTCTCTAGTAGGCCTCACCTCCTTTTGTCGACAATGGTTGCCCAACTTCAGTCTTATTGTAAAACCTCTGCTTTCCCTGCTGGCTAAAGCTGTCCCCTTCCCCCTCCCCTGGACACCCGAATGCCAATCCTCCTTCAAAGAATTACGAGACGCCCTCTGCTCGGCCCCAGTCCTAGGAACCCCAGACTACACTAAACCTTTCTCCCTCTACACCCACGAAAGGGAGGGATGTGCGTTGTCTGTTCTAACCCAGTCCATAGGCCCTAAACAACGCCCTTGTGCCTACTTCTCTGCCACTCTTGACCCTGTAGCCAGAGCTTTGCCCGCCTGCCTTCGAGCAGTAGCCGCCGCTGCTGTCTCTATCCGGCAAAGTGAGGGGATCGTGCTCTCGAACCCCCTCACAGTATTGGTACCCCATGCGGTTGACACCCTCCTGAACCAAACCAAGACCCAACACCTGACTAGCGCACGACTGACTGGTTACGAACTAACTCTGCTTGCACCCCACATCACATTGAAACGATGCACCACTCTGAATCCAGCTACTCTACTACCTCTCCCTGACGCTGACCCCAATGCGTCCCCTATACATGACTGCGTGACCCTCACCGACGAACAGACCAAGAGTAGGGTTGACCTCCGGGATACTGCCTTCCCGGACCCTGACGGAGAACTGTGGGTGGATGGCTCATGTATCAAGCTCCCCGATGGCACCACCTCAGCTGCCTATGCAGTCACCACAGCCCGAACAGTTGTTGAGACAGCCCGCATCACACAGCGATCCGCACAGGCGGCGGAACTAATTGCTCTCACACGAGCATGCATCCTGGCAGCAGGGACAACCGCAAACATTTACACAGACAGTCAGTTCGCCTTCGGGGTAGTTCACCACTTTGGGCTCTTATGGAAAGAGAGGGGATTCTTGACTTCCCATGGCACACCCATCCTGCATGGAGATCTAGTCTCTGCCCTGACCGAAGCAGTCCTCCTCCCCACACGGCTGGCTGTGATCAAATGCCAGGCACACAAGAAGGTGACAGACATTATAGGACAGGGAAATGCACTAGCTGACATTACTGCCCGAACCACAGCCGAGAATAGGTCCACGACCCATATGTACGTGACCAGGTCACAAACTGAGAAATGGAAGGATGCTAGGGAAACGATTAGGGATATCCAACTAGCCAGCACACCACACGAATTAACTGAATGGGCCCGGGTGGGATTGAAGGACGATGACGGTTGCTGGCGAACTAAAGACTCGAACAAATGGTTGCTACCCGACTCATACTTGATCCCCATGCTGACCATGGCACACTCCCCCGCACACATAGGGTCTGCCCCCATGATCGAACTCATCTCCAAAGTCTGGCACAACGACAAAATCCCAGACTCAGCCAAACGTCTGGTCCAACAATGCCTGGTATGCCTCCAACACAACCCTGGGAAAGGAACTGCTGTACCCCGGGGAGGGTTTGGGGTTCCCAATCACCCCTTTGAAGTCCTACAAATGGACTATGTCCAGTTAGAAAGGTGCCAAGGTTTTAAGTACGTACTTGTCGTTGTGTGTGCCTTCAGCAAGTGGGTGAAGGCCTACCCAACCCACGACAACACCGCTATGACTACCGCAAAAGTACTACTGAAAGAATTCTTCCCCTGATACGGCCTTTGTCGAATTTTGTGGAGCGATAATGGCCCCCACTTTGTAGCCGAGGTTATCCAACTCATCTTAAAGGGGCTGGGTGTGAAACAGAAATTCCACGCGGTCTTCCATCCCCACTCTGCAGGCTTGGTTGAGCGACATAATGCCACATTGAAGCTTAAGATAGCAAAAATAGTTGCCACCACAGGACTGAAATGGCCAGACGCTCTCCCGCTAGCATTGCTATCAATGCGTTCCACCCCCACTAAACACCACTTAACCCCCTACGAGGTCGTTTTCGGGCGGCCCATGAACCTTTGGACTGCACCAAAACCAACATCCATCCACGACGTCCCGGACGTCCTCATGTCTGACTATTTGTATAACCTAACTAAAACGTTGTCTGTTATCCATCAGCAGGTGCTGCAAGCCATTCCCGATGTTTCCAGGGGCCCCGGGCACGACATCCAACCCGGCGACTTTGTCTTAGTGCGTAACTTCCAGCGCACCAAGAGTCTGGAGCCCCGGTGGACGGGCCCCCTGCAAGTCCTGATCACCACCCGAACAGCTCTTCGAGTGGAGGGGAAACGCAATTGGCTGCATGCACACCACTGCAAGAAGGTATGACCGACCCTGACGACTACGGACAACATCACCGCCCAAGAAGAACTTCTGGACAAAGACCGACCATCCCTGAACCGCCGCCCAGATACGGAGACACTTGAGCTAGTGAAATATCCCGATCCCACCGTGCCATCCAAGGAAGGGTATAACTTGCGACGAAAGGAGAGAACTTCGGCTAAGCAGACCACAAACTAAGTGGAAATCTCAGAGCGGTAGCCTAGTCACCTCAAAGGCCACCAGGAGAGAAACTAAACAAAGTCTGTGGTTCTGCCCGCTACCGAGTCTCTTGAAGGTGATGGAAGCGCCCGACATGAAGATGATGGAAGCAACCGGACGTCCGAAGATCCACTACAAAAACCCAAAGACTGACAGAATGCACAGCTCAAAGACTATTACACTTTTCATTACCCTTCTCTTTTGCCTTCTCCTCATGGTCACCTTCTGGATCATGGAGGAGAGCACACCCGCTCATAAGACATCGCTGACCACCGTTCAACCTACCACCATGAAAGAACACCATCTGATCTCACTTTCACCCCAACTCCGAGAAAGGCGTAAGGAGTTCTGGAATAACTCTTTTGTGCAGTTGCTCCACCAACACAATCTTGCCGCCAACGCCACTAATTGCTGGATCTGTGGATTGCTACCACATGCCACTGGACACTCTATCCCTTTCATCCCTTCACCTTTTTCTGCCCATGGTTCCTGCCTCGCCTGGCTAATCCTCCTGCAGGAAAGCTACAGGGACAATGCCACTTCCGGCAAAACTGTGTCGCACTTCTACCATGGGTTCTGGCTGAACAAAACTGGAAAAACTTCTGCCCCCTTCTGCCCTCTGAGATCAAACACTTCCTTTCACATGGACATCCCTGCCAAAGAACGAGTTGAAATGCAAGTGTTCAACAACCCAGCCAGACCCACCTTCTCTTACCTCCGGAAACGGACGGCCGCCACCCTAACAGTGGCCCTATCCGTCATCAACATCACTGGATTTGTGTGCCTCGAAGGCCTGGGGGCGCAGCTGGTGGGCCACAGCTCCTGCCTCATCACCCGAACATTGGACTCAGTTGATACACCCTCCTTTGTTGCCTCCCCGAATATGTACTTCGTCTGTGGTACTAAGGCCTACACCTGGCTTCCGAAAGGTTGGGGAGGCACCTGCTACATCGCCTTTGTCCTTCCTCCGACATATGTGGCTCCAGCAAACCATCACCGACAGAAACGTGCCAAAGACATTGTGCAAGCCGACTCCACCGGAGCACAGTTCATGGACGCAGTAAAAGGTCTTGTTCCACTCTGGGGTCCAATGGCAAACAGCCGTGCCATCCGCCACTTAACCCAGGCAGTCGAAACGGCGATGAACATTACGGCTGGCATCCTCGCCAACAACACCGCCGAGCTCCAGGCCGTCCGCCTAGTGGCTCTTCAGAACCGCCTCGTTCTAGATGTGGTTCTGGCTGATCGTGGAGGAGCATGCCGCATCATTGGGTCCAGCTGTTGTACCTACGTACCGGATAACTCACCCTCAGTCTACAAAGCAATTGAACACCTCCACAGACTTTCCGCAGAGGTTCATCAGGAGCAAGAAGAATGGTCACTGGGGAGTTGGTTTTGGGACACTATTAGAAGTTGGGGATGGAGGCTGTTTTCATTTATCCTAATACCAATTGTGATACTATGTGGATGCTGCTTGGGGATTCAGTGTCTGCCACCTTTATGTTCGCTTTTTATGAACTGCATCTGCCCTAAGACTTTGAACTTTGAAGCGGAACGAATGAAAGCTCTGTATGAGATGGAAGTTCGTAGTATTATGGGGATAGATCCGAACTAGACAAGCTGGCGAGACATGTTAAAAGGGAGGACTGTGGAAATTTAGCTTGCAAACTGAACATTATCTGCGCCATCTTGTCTCTCCCCAGCGCGACACACAGGAAAGCGCACGGCAGCCATTTTAGGCACCCTGGTTTCTCCCTGCTCATTGCCGATCGCCAGCGCGTCCCCCTGGCGCTGCAAGCATCCCCCGCGCGCCGGCCACCCCCGCTCTCTCATACAGGGGCCATAAACCCTCTCCTTCTGCGCGACCCTGCCATGGAATCACACCCCGCGCCTGACCGACATCCCATACATGGTCATGCATCTCTTTGATAACCCCCTTCCTCTGCGCCCCATTGTCCGAACCGATCCCAGGCTATCACCTAGCCCTGCGGATGCAGTTTATTGCCCCTACTGTAAGGGAAACACCCCACATCAAAGGGATTACAGTAGATCAAAGACCCTACCCCCTGAGACCCGGCCGGTCGCACACACCCCCGGAAATTGGCGGAATGTCCAGCTGTGTGATAGCCATCTCCTACTGTGGATGGGGTGGGGACTTCCACTGTAGATATGTGTGGGAACGAGCTCGAAGTGGGGATTCCGAGGATGTTCTTTCTTGTATCAAGACAATCTCAAGAATGTGCCATGTGTGATAAACCTGCAATAAAGTCATAAACCTGTGTATAAGAGGCTAGGCCTCAGAGATGCAGTTAGAGCACCTCGTAACGATACCTTGCTGTCTGATCTGATGTGTTCTGCTCCGACGGAATAAAACTTTGTTTCCTGCCTTCCAGTCTCCGGCACCTGCCTCTTTATTGGTTTAACATCGAATGGTATAAGAGGCGATTACCGCCGGGCAATACTTGAAAGGTTATCGACTGAAACTGCCGCTACCGTTTAACATGAGGAGGTGGCAACACAGGTGAAAAGGCTGCGCTCCTTTGATTACAAGGCTTATACCACTCCGGCCCAAGCGGAACGGGACAAATCAGGGGCGCTGCTGGCATGGTTGGCAAACCCGGCGCGCAGAGGCACGCCGATTCTGGAGATTAGGGATCAGGAGCGTGTGGCGTATTATACTCAACAAGCCATCAACGCACATTTTCTGGACTATTATACCACTCTCTATCAGAGTAAGCTTGCTCCTGGGGCTGCCAATGGCGCGGGAATATTAGAAGGGATAGAACTCCCCCAGCTGGATATCGAGGCAGCGGAGGAGCTTGGTAAAGATGCTGAGGTGGGAGAAGTGCGCAGCGCTATCAAACATATGGCTCGGAACAAGACGCCGAGGACGGATGGCCTTCCGGTGGAATTTTATTCGGCATTTGTAGATGCCCTGGCCCCGAAGTTAGTCGTAGTATATAACAAAGCACGACGGGAGGGTTGCCTTCCTGCTTCCACGCGGGAAGCAATCATTGTGCCTCGCCTTAAACCGGGAAGGCTGCCCTGGGACCGGACTGCATACAGACCGCTTGCCATGCTTAACCTGGACTACAAGATACTCAGTCGAATCCTTGCTAGTCGGCTGATGGCCCACATGTCAACGTTGGTCCACGTGGACCAGGTGGGTTTTATCCCAGCAAGGAACACAGCAATGAACATAAGGAGATTACTGCGTGTCCTGCGGGCGGACACCTACTGTGGGGAGGAGGCCTGTATCTTTGCAGTTGATATTGAGAAGGCCCTCGATAGCTTGGAATGGCCATATCTTTTTACGGTCCTGAGGTCGTTCGGCCTAGGAGAGCGCTTCGTGGAATGGACAGCAATCTTGTATAATAACTCCACTGCCAGGGTCCGAACGGGGGGCTGATCTCTGCTGCTTGCACAGTGGGTAGGGGGACGAGGCAGGGATGCCCGCTGTCACCCCTGCTCTTTGCTCTGGCAATGGAGCCCATGGCTGTTCAGGCCCGATCGGGACGTCACTTCTCGGGGCTAGTAGTGGAGGGACACTTGCACCACATAGCGCTGTATGCTGACGATCTACTACTCTTTCTGGCCGACTCGGAGGAGGCTCTCCGGGGAGCAAAGGGACTGTTGCATTCTTTGGGAGAGGCAGCAGGGCTTCGCGTGAACTGGTCAAAGTCCTGTCTTTTCCCGACTCGCCCAGGCAGGGATGCTACGCAGCCGGCGGAGGGGGTCCCGTGGGAACTAGCTGTTTGCCTTACCTTGGAGCCCAGATCTACCACAACCCTAGTGACATGCTGGAGGGTAATATAGGGCGGGCCATACGTAAGGCTAAGGCCTGTTTTGAGTTTCGGGGACAGCTTCCGCTATCGGTAGTGGGCAGGGTTGCCTTGGTAAAAATGGTCACACTACCCAGGTTCCTCTATTTTTTTGGGACGCTTCCAATCTGGATCCCAACTCAGGTGTTCGCGCAGCTTAACACATTGCTCACAGGATTCTTGTGGGGTGCGGGGCGTCGGAGGGTGGCCCTGATCATCATGCAGCGCCCCAGGGCGGAGGGGGGATATGCCTTGCCGGATCTAGAGGCATATTATCATGCAGCGCAGTTACAATCGTTCACTAAGTGGATGGCGGACAGACTTAGACATGTAGAGGAGCCTGGTGGGCCGGACCCACCCTTGGTGCTACTATCCCGGGTACTGCTGTGCTTACCCATAAGGAATAGGGAGCTCCTGACTGACTTACAGGTGGTGCGCAATGTGCTTGAACCGTTTGGCCAGGCGCTCGGGCATGCGTATCCCCTATGCTCCGGAGATCCCGCTGGTGGTGTGTGAGGCCCTACCACACGGAGGTGACTGGCGTAGACTACGGGACTGGGAGGAGACGGGGGTACTTGCAGTAGGGGACCTATTTGAAGATGAAAACCTCCTTCCTTTTAATGACCTGGTGGAGCGCCATGATCTACTGCGAGGGGATTTCCTGCTTCATGCCACACTGACGGCAGCCATTAGGAGACACTGTCGGGAGGGGATGGCAGAACCTCAGACCTCGCTGGCCTGCCAATATGTCGCAATGGCGGCGGGAATGTTCAAGGCGGTCACGTGTCTCTACAGGCGGATTACCCACAGCCTGCGAAAGCCACTGGTGGCTCTACGTCTCAAGTGGGAAGAGGACTTGGGGGAGCCCATTGGGAAAAAGCCATGGGGGGAATTGGTAGAGCGGGCCTGGAAGTGTTCCAGGAACGCCCGTTTCCAGTTAATCCACTTTTACGTGCTACATAGGGTTTACCTCACCCCAGGCAAGGTGAGTGACTACTTCGGGGTTTCGGCAGCGTGCCCACGGTGCAACCTGGAGGGGGCGGGGTTCCTCCACATGCTTTGGGATTGCCCGCTTCTGGGAGAGTTCTGGTGGGGAGTGACGTCTGGGTTGGCGGCCGCAACTGAAAGAGGGGTAGCGCTCACACCGAGTTGTTGCTTGTTGCATTGGTTTCCACACACTGCCAAGACCAAAATCACAAGGCAAGTTTATTGACCTGGGGCTGGTCTTGGCCCAGAGGGAGATCACCAGCCACTGGAAGTCAAGGACGGGCCCCAACTTAGCGCGATGGACTAGGGAGTTAGTGAAATGGGCGGAGGCGGAGGGGAGCTGTAGGTTGCGTATGGCCGCCCGCACTGGGAGTGACAACTCTCTGGAGATGGCGCGAGCGTGGGTTGCATTGGTGGAGCTGGTAAAACATCCGCCTGGAGATACTGAAAGCTCCCCTGACCGGGGGGAGTCAGCAGCGGATACTTACGGTTGGGTGGCACTGATGGTGCATGGAGCAGGGCGCAGATACGGTGGGATGCTCTTGGGTGAATACTTGTCCCTCACACTGACATTTGCGGTTCGGAACGCATGAACTGTGGAATATCACTGTCCTGCCCGCGGTTTCGGCTCTGAACCTGTTCTTAACTCAGTGGCATGCCGAGGGGGGAGGGGGGAGTGGGAGGAGGGGTTAGTTGGGTTGGGGGGGATGGGGGGGTTGGGTGAGTTCCAAGCTACAGCAGTTGATTGGAGAGATACCTACTAATAGATTTTGCTGGCTTCTATTGCAAGACGGTGGAAGAGGTGCCGAGGATTATCCCCCAATTGGATTACATTTCCCCATGTTAAGCGGGGGTTCCTTTCTTCTTTGTTTGCAGTTGATTGGTGATGCACCGTGGAACTGTAATATCCTGCTCAATCCTAAATTTGTACTTAATCTGTCCACTTGCAGCCTTCTTTGAGTACGTGTATGTGCCTATGTCTTTGGATAACTCAATAAAATTTGTTTAAAAAAATAAAATAAAATTGACACCCAAGATAATTGAAGGAGTTACTTCTATAATTGAGAAAATGATTAAACAAGGTATTTTGAGAGAAATAATGAGTAGTCCATGTAATTCACCAATTATGGGTCTGAAAAAGCCTAATGGAACGTTCAGCATAGTACAAGATTTGAGAAAAATAAACAAAATTGTTGTGCCATGTTGTCCCATTGTACCAAATCCATCTGTGATTTTGTATCAGATTCCACATGATGCAGAATGGTATACAGTGATTGATCTGTGTCATGCTTTCTTTTCCATCCCATTGCATCATGACAGCAAATTTTTGCGTTCCGTTTTGGTGAACGTATTTTGGCATGGTGCCGAATCCCACAGGGGTATACAGAAAGCCCCTCGATATTTTATCAGATATTGGAAAAGTCCTTAGAAGACCTAGAAATGCCCGAGAATTCAGTGCTAGTTCAATATATTGACGACCTGCTTGTGGCGTCAAAGACTCGAGAAGCTTGTGTAATGGACACCATAGCATTGCTAAATCATTTGGCAGATGGAGGACTTAAAGTATCCCCATTGAAATTACAATTTTGTCAGAAAGAAGTACAATATTTAGGCCATACAATTGAAAAAGGACTGAGAAAGATAACTACAGACAGAATCAAGATAATAAAAGGAATGAGAACTCCAATGACGCAAAGAGAAGTGAGAATGTTTCTTGGAATGGTTGGATATTGTCGTCAGTGGATAAGTAACTTTTCCCTGATCGCAAAACCTTTGGTACGCCTGACGAGAAGTGATGTAAAAGACCCCATTGAATTAAATAGGGAAGAACTGGCAGCTTTTAAACAATTGAGAGACAGTTTGTGTGAAGCACCAGCATTAGGAATGCCTAACTACGACAAGGAGTTTGAATTATACTGCAGTGAGAGGAATGGATGTGCACTCTCTGTATTAATACAGAAACATGGAAATATGAGAAGACCAATTGCATATTTTTCGGCTATGTTAGACCCTGTAGCTGTAGCGTTGCCAGGTTGTTTGAAAGCAGTAGCTGCTACTTGTAAGAGTCTGGAACAGAGTGAGGGAACTGTGATGGGATATCCTGTGCAAGTGTTTGTACCTCATGATGTGGCAATCCTTTTAACAAGGAGTCGCACTCAGTTTATGACACATAGTCGGCTGACTAAATATGAGAAGGTCATATTAGGTGCAACGAATGTGAGCCTTGTGAGATGCTTGAATGTGAATCCTTCAACGTTACTTCCTGATGCTAAGAATGTAGAAGTCAGACACGAAGTGGATCATGATTGTTTGGATGTACTCGACTTCTGTACCAAACCACGTCCTGATATAAAAGATGTACCTTTGTCAGAAAGTGACTTTGTGATGTTTGTGGACGGGTCATGCTTGAGAACAGACGAAGGAATTCTAAGTGCAGCATATGCAGTATGCACAGTTGCAGCGGTAATGGAAGCATCTTACCTGAAGGGAGTAAAATCAGCCCAGGTTGCTGAACTTGTTGCTTTGACTAGAGCATGCAAGTTGGGAAAGAATGTAAGAGTGACTGTGGTAACTGATAGTCAGTATGGCTTCGGTATTGTGCATGATTTTGGACAGATATGGCTGCAGAGAGGATATCTGACTTCAAGTGGAACTCCCATAAAGAATGCTGAAGTGGTTGGGAAGTTGCTTGAGGTGATACAGCTGCCTAAGCAATTGGCCGTTGTGAAGAGTGCTGCTCACACCCAGATGGGAGACTTTATCGCAGTTGGGAATAAGTACGCCAATAATATGGCTCAATATTGTGCCCGCAATCAGAATTCGGTTAACAGGGCGAAAGAAAGGG
The DNA here is from genome assembly GCF_964204655.1 of Triturus cristatus. Classification (NCBI taxonomy): domain Eukaryota; kingdom Metazoa; phylum Chordata; class Amphibia; order Caudata; family Salamandridae; genus Triturus; species Triturus cristatus. The sequence goes on along the minus strand of NC_140580.1, from coordinate 250,627,567 downwards.
AAATGAATTCTTGTCCCCTATTGTTTACTAACATTGTGAGTACCTGGGAAGAAGTTAGGCAGTTGCAGGAAGAAGCAGGAGATGAGGAAATGAGACAATGGGTAAAAGCAGGAAACAGATCATGTGTGGGTTTATCGAGATGGAAGACCAGTCATGCCTGATAGCATGGTGTCTGCCATGGCACGGATGTATCATGGACAAGCACATCTAGGGAGAGATGCGATGATTAGGTCCTTTAAGCAAACATGGTACAATGCAAAATTCAGACTTGTAGCTGAGAGACTTTGTCAAAGATGCCTTATATGTCAGCAGTTCAATCCTGGAAGGAAAACAGTGGTAAGTCTAGGAACGATAGGTCGAGAAGGAGGGCATTTCACCAGAATGCAGATTGATTTTATTGAAATGCCTCCCTGTAACAGGTTGAGTTATGTTCTAGTAATGGTCTGCTTGTTTTCCAGGTGGGTAGAAGCATACCCCACAAGAAGAAGTGATGGAATTACAGTAGCAAAACTGCTTTTGAGGGAATTCATCCCTAGATTCGGGTTCCCAGTCACAATTGAGTCAGATAGAGGAAAGCATTTCCATAATGAGATCATGAAGCTAATTTGAGATGCATTGAATGTACAACAGAAACTACATTGTGACTATCGCCCAGAGGCTTCTGGTGTGGTGGAACAAGTAAATGGCACTATTAAAAACAGATTGGGAAAAATGTGTTTAGCCACAGGTTTGAAATGGCCTGATGTCTTGCCTCTAGTACTCATGACTATTAGATCTATTTCAGATAGAAACACAGGTCTGAGTCCCCATGAAATTGTCATGGGAAGAGCAATGCGCCATGTGTTCATACCAGTCAACAAGCTGTTGCCTATATCTGATGACTTGGTGTTGGATTACTGTAAGGGGCTGGCTGACGCAGTTCATTCTGTGTTTCATCAGGTTGGATCGGATGCCACCACCCTTGAAAAGAAGCAAGCTCATGATCTGAGCTCAGGAGACTGGGTAAGAATTAAAGTACACAGAAGAAGGAACTGTCTGGTCCCACGTTGGGGAAAACCACGACAAGTGCTTTTGACCACAACAACAGCTGTGAAGTGTGCTGGAATCAAGAACTGGATTCATGCTAGTCACACATTGAGAATTCCAAGTCCAGTGGATAACAAGGAAGGAGAATATTTTGAGGAGTCAGAAACTAGTTCTGAATCGGATGCTGAAGAAGTAAGAACAAGAGAAAATCCTGAAAAGGGGGAGTCGGAGCAAAATTTGACCTTTGCCCCAGAAAATATTCCCTTGAGGAGAAAATTACAGATTTCTGATACCAGCTCAGACTCAGAGACTGAACAGATACTGGTACATTCGGGAAAAGAGAAAAGCAGTGAAGAGACAATCAAAGAAATTGTTGACAAAGAAGTTCCAGATGGAAAGCTAAGAGAAATTCCACCTGAGATAACAAAAGTAGATGGTCAGGTGACAGATACAGAACGTGAGGGAAAGATTATTGCGGAAGACCCCCAAGGAGTAGTAGGGAATTCAAGCAATCAGTTAGAGGAAGGGACAGTTAGTCAGCAGGAAGATTGTGTGCAAGAAACACGAGGAGGGACAGAAGTAGGGAGTATTGAAAAGGTGGTGGAATGAAGAACAACGGAAAGCAAAAAGCAGGTTGGAACAGAATCAGAGGATAGTGATGAAGAAGTACCAGAAGGCCGAGTCCTGAGAAAGAGAGCATGGAGAGCTGAAAAGAATGATAAAGGAAGTATATTGAAAAGATCAGCAAGAGATTAAATCTGGCCAAACAAAATAAAGAGATTGAGATATCGACTGACATGAGTGAATTCACCAAGAGCAGAACAAGTGAATGAAGTATCTAGTCAAGAAAAATCGAAAACCGAGAAAATCACTACAGTAGAGGAAAACAAAAGAACGAGAAAACCTAACCAGAAGTATAAGTCGCCAGAATGGTTGTATGTGGCCCTGCCTGAAATAAAAGAAGAGGCGGATAGCCAAGAAAACACAGAGGTGACTGTACCAGAAGTGGTTGAGGAAGACGAAGAATCGGAGATCCTGAGAGTTATCTTGTCTGATATTGGAGAAGAGACTGATGTTCAGGAAGTTCTGTATCCAGATTATGAAAGGAAAGTGAAAGTGAAAGATGATCAAATGCCAAACTGAACAAGACAAGAAAGACAATAAAAATACTGGAAAAGACATAACTGATAGAACCAAGTAGGTGCTTAGAGCCTTGGGTTAGACAAAACTAGTTGTGAAGTAGAAGAGGCTAAGTCAAAAGACACTGATCATTTTACGAAAATGGCAAACACAAAAAAGTAGAAAAGCTAGATGTGTATTTCTAAAAAGATGGCTTAAAATGTGTTGTTGTACAGGATTACTAATGCTTCTATGGAGTGTATTGGCGTTGATGATCTCATTTAAGATTACAATAGAAACAATAGAAGGACATAGTGAGAATAAAACTAATATAGACAAGATTCAGAAAGTATATCCGACTAAAATAGATAGAAATTACCTACATAAAGACAGGTCTATAAATGATTTCTCTAACAATGTTATTTCAAAACTACTGTATGAATATGTAAAGACAATGGACGTAAGGGACTGCTATGTCTGTATGCAGTTACCTGCATCTGTATTGGAGGGAGTGACCTATCACCACCTTCCAGTAACATATGGAATAACATGTAGTGTAATAGCTAGTTTGTTTTACAAAATAGGGAAATTAGAATATTATTTTTCAGATGTAGATAACATATTTTCAAAAGTACCTGCAGTTAACAAATTTAATAAAAGTAAAACCTGCAAAGGTGTTAGGTGAATTTTTCTTAGAAACTAAAGAACTAACATTAGAATATATATTTAGAAATAATTTGACTTGCAGCTTAAAGAAAGAGGAAAAGACTTTCTTAGATATGGTTGAAGAAAGGAGATTGAAAATGCAAAAGAAAGCATCTGAGGGAAGTGAGGAAAAGACTGTCTGGGATGTTGAAGTGGAAAACCATTTGAAGGGAGAAGCTAGTCCAACTATGGCTTTAGATTGGCCTCATAAAGGAAAGTTGTGTATTAGAAGGAATCAAACTGCATATGATAATTACTTTGTAGGTAACATTGAATGCCATGATACATACCGAATCATGGGAGAATGGGGATTTAAAGGAGGAAATGATCCAGTTTTTCCTGGATTATATTTTATCTGCAGGAACAAGGCATATTATTGTTTACCAGACCATTGGTATGGTTATGTAGGTCTGGTTTTCCCAAAGATATTCCACATGGGAAGAGGAGAAGATGGTGTACATAAGTTAGGTAGTCTACTAACACGTAGAAAAAGAGAATCTTGGTCAGAAATTGTTGGAGACAATTTTTGGAGCATTGATACCAGCAGTGGGAATATCTCTGAATGCACACAAAATTAGAAAATTGTCAACAGTAGTGGATCGCTTGTCAACAAGCACCGCTGGAGGATTTTTATTGGTAAATACTGAAATGGTTGCCATGCGTGCCATGATAATGCAAAATCGACTTGCCCTTGATATAATATTGGCAAAAGAGGGTGGAGTCTGTGGAATGCTGAAAGTTCAACATTGTTGTACTTACATTCCGGACGAAAGTAAAGATCTAAAGATCTATATTAAAAATATAACTGCATTGCATGAGGAAATTGCACCACTGGAGGTTGAAAGTGTTTGGGAAAAGATTGGAAAGAAACTTTCTTCCATTAAAGATTTCCTGTTAAACCTAGGTGGTACTTTTGTAGGTAGGATCCTATTTCCATTCACTTGTGTGATTTTTCTAGTACTAATTTTAAGACTAGGATGTTTATGGTATAAGAGAAAGAAAATACAGAAAAGGTTAAAAAGAGAAAATTTTAAAAAGAAGACAGAATAAGAGACAAGAGAGGGAATTTGAAGAAGTAGAATTAGAAGAGATGAAAGATAATATGTATAAAACAGCGAGAAGAGATGATATTGGGGAAACAGAAATGTGAATTAATACTAAGAATTCATTTCGCTTTCATTACAAATTGATACAAAATTTTAATGGCATGGTGATAAAATCACCAAAGGGGGGATTGATGGAGCGGGTAGTGCAAAATTGCGTATACCTCCTCTATTCTGCATGAAAATACTAATTATATAATCTATTAACTATAATATTTTTAAACGAGTTTGCATGTACATTAACCAACATTATTAATTTTATTTCTATTTTTAAAATCAAATTACACGTGGGATTTGCATTCTGCATGGCTAAATAATCTATATAACTAAAATCCGTAGGCATATTAACAATAGTATATGTGGTAATAGAATACTGCATGATATATGTTGCTTTTGTAATGTTGCCCAGGAGGAGGACCGAAAAGGTGAATATAATGGCTTTAAATGTTGCTATATGCTAGATAAATACAAGCACATAGAGGGATTTGTAAGGGGTTAACATTAGATTCATTATTTCTATGTATTAATTACTCTTTTGTGTTTGTTTTGCTTAAGTTCGCATTTGGGCCTAAATCAAAGATGGCCGCTAACTCCACACGACGAAGTGGCCACTGTTCCATGAGGTGCGGAGTGAACAGCGCAAGTGCGACAAAATCTCCTAAACCTCGTCGCGACCTTTGTTCACCATGTACCCGAACAAGGACAGAACGGGATGCCTGCCAAGACAATAGAACAATCAACCCTACAATAAACCGGAACAAGACGACTTTTGGACTAACTTATGACCTCACCCCTCGAACTGAACTGAGAACCTAAAACCTACATCGGACGATCTGAACCAGCCAATCACGACTGTCCTAAAATATTAAATTGTATCTTCTTTACTTCATTGTATTATAAAAGAAGTAGTAGAATAGAGAGAAATAGCCTATTACGCTTCGCTCCGCTCTTACTTTTGGGTCACGCCGCTTTCTCCTGAATCTTTGAGGGTTCGGATGCTGCCCGATCATCTGATGGCTGCGAACTTTTCCTAAATCTACAGGCAAATGATAGATGCTTGCACGTCTCTGGTCCTTTGCTGATCTTTGGGACTGTAACGTTCTGAGCAAAGAACTTTGAGCGTTGGCCTGCTTTTGAACGATTTGCGACAAAATTATGCAGAGCCAATGAATTAGAGGACTCCAAATAGCCAGATTAGGTAAATATGATGTTCTGCAATTTACTCAAATTTTGATATAAAACTTGCTAAACTTGACGAGACAAATGCGAATTCAAATCATTATGACATTTTAGATAAACAATTATTGATTAACGAGAAATTATGAGTTGTGAGTTTCATTTAAGAAATAGATTCCGAAGTCTTAAAATGTGTTTTAGCTGGTTCTAAATCACCATCAACCAATCCAACTAATTTGGTCCATTGACCGAAGTGGGAGGAGTGCCTTGATGTTTAGGATTAAAGATCTGTAGGTGAAAGGGTGTAAATGTATATTTTGTAAATGACTTTTCCTTCCCTATAGGTTATAAGGTGTTCCCCTCACATGTCCGGCGCTTGAACTATTCATCCCTCCTGTGTGTGCAGACTGGTGTGGAAGTAACGTGTGAGTGTTGGTGTTATGGGCCCCACCAATGACTGCATGTGTGAATGAGCTAGTGTGACGTTGGGTCTGTGACGCAGGGAGGATACCGGTAAGGGTTGTTTCCCCGTTGCCAGGGGTTTTGCGCTGGATCACTAGCACTGGATGTCCTGACCCCTCTCTTCCCATGAGGTGCTGCGGCTCTTGTCGCTTTGTAGTGATGAACTTAGGAAAGAATATTACAGCAGAGATTTGGAAATGTTCTAGAAGCGCAAAGCTGGTCATCAGATGGGAAAGGATGACGTCTTCCACTCCAAACTATTGGCTCACATCATCACTCTCACTTGGGGTGACGCGCGGGTGTTTGCCTCGTGAACTACCCCTCCCATCTTTTCTTTATAAAGGTTTAGCCTCCCGAGTCTATAGAGAAACAAGTTGGGAATTCTGAGTGTAGGTACTTATTGATAAATTACACTTGTGTGGCACATATATACTGAACATTTTCCTTACTGGTGAAGTGTTCACTGCGTGCACAGGTATACTGCTTGTGATTTACAATAACATAAATACACAACAGCTTTATGTTATTAGCAGTCGAATAGTGAATTTCTACCTTTTATCCCACCTTATAGCACTATGCGCATCAAACATTTAGCTCAGCTGAAACAATCTCTGTGGCAATAGCACATACACTAAGTAGAGCATGTAACATGGTAAGCGTTCTTCTGAACAAATACATTTGTTTTTTCAGTTAGGACTGTAAATTAAATCTTCAGCGGATGTAGTCTGGTGCTAGAATAACTTTATTGCAGATACTTTCTTCTGTGACTCACAAAACTAGAGACGGCCCATGCCCTGTGACATCCGCGGCAGGGAGCTGATAAGAGCCCTGACACTACCCCACCTCCCCCCCCCCCCCCCCGCTTTGCAACTTGTACGAAACAGGCCCAAAAACACAGCTGTTCGTAAGTTGGAGAACTAAATGCCAGAGAGGAGTATCACATACCGTCAGTCCATATTCCCGGATGAACTCCCCCGGCTTCTAGGGAATGCAGAGAGCAGGCAGCGCGGACGCGAAAGGGGGAGAATAGCACACTGGTCACCCACTCCTGCTCGGCCACCATCTTGCCCAGGCACCGCTGATACCGGGTAGAGCTTGTGGCTCGCGAGTGTGGGCAAAAAAGTTGTGCAAATACAGAGATTTATCTTCCGATTTTAAAGTTGATTCTGCACAGAAAACGCGTCGCTTGACACACATTCAGTGATGTCAGCTTGTCTGAGTCACAGACAGACGCGCTTCACGGTAAACCAGCAGGAGTGAGCGCCCTGAGGTTTCCCTCCGTTCTCAAGCTGCCCATATGTGAGAAAGCAGGGAATGCGAAAAGGGGGGACATGGGGCAGGAGCAGGGAAACTTGGACTACACGAGGGGAAAACAAGGATGAGCACTGAATTCAATAAACAATCCCGCTTCTGATACATCACCACTGCCTGACAGTATGTTCTGAAACACACACAGTTAAGATTAAATACATGTTGGCCAAGGTATCAGTAGAGGTTGAACAAATGCAGCAGAGAAAGTGTGTGCACTATGATCAAAGATACAAATAAGTTTGTATAGGTTGCACAGTGAAACACATATGGAATATACAAGAAGGAAATGATAAACAAGTCAGCCTTGACTGCAATTGTCATATTTGCATGTTTGACGTTTACAATGTCCCCTGCAATGCTTTCTTGATACATATAAATATATTCCACAGCCATAAATCACATTCTTAGAAAACCCTCGATCTTTCCCTTTGTAGACCTAGTTTTTATTATCACTGGCCTTTCGTTGACGCACGGCATAACATTTTAGCTCCTAACCTAGGCGTGTGCTCATACTGGCATCTAGTGGCTGTATTTAGAACTGCAGTTATACAATCTGCTAAAGCTTTACTGCTAAACAAACAAGAGCTAATAAATCAAGCGCTCGGTGGGAGCGTGTGAAAGATCCTATCAGTAACAAGCATTGGCATAGCCAATAGGTCTCGCTTTTGGGACCTTATAAGTGTTTAGTTATGCAACTGTTGCATGGCTAAACACTTATAAGGTCCCAAAGGCGAGACCTATTGGCTATGCCAATGCTTGTTTTTCTTTTGATCTTATGTGGGGAAGTGTTTCCATATCGTGAGTGATGACCACCGAGGTTCTGTTATGGGATGTAGCGCCTAGCAGTGTTGTGGATGATAAAATGCTCCAATACTCTGTGTCTCCGAGATGTAGTCAACCAAATTACTACAGGAGGGTGTTCTAGTGGCTAAGTTGCGCCTGCCAGGAACAGGTATTTTTACCTCAGCCCCTGCACTTGACTACAAATTGTGTAATTCTGGTTAAATCACTAAATCTCCTTTTATCTAAAATTGTACATATGTAAACAAATATCTATAATGCCATTGTGAAATGCAAATGTGTAAATCCCCAACTGATGTAGAGTGATCCGTTGCAGCAACTAGGTTCGCACTTTATAAATACAAATAAGTTGACTTGCGATGAGTCCTTGTATCCACTGACGAGCCGCGCGGCAGCATTACATTTAAGCGCTGTGAAACCTGCTGCACTAAAAATCCTCATCCGGGACCAACAAGACCCAAAGGACCCCGAGCGATGACCATCCACACAGTATACACACCCCCATCTGCGCTCGTGCTTACACGAAGCAGGGTTGCAAGTGACGTACATCCTTAAACTGAGGCAGCTCGAAGCCACGCACGTAAACACGCGTGAGGCGAAGTGTCCCCATCAGAAAGCAGAACAGAAACCACTAAAGTTGTTGATGTCGAAGTCCGGGCCGGCAACACTTTTCCCGCCGCAGACTGCAAGGTGGAGACAAACGAACAGGCTGTGTGCTCTCTTGGGATGAGACGGCGCTGCCGGGGTGTGCCCCCTTCCTGGTACCTGCTCAGTGGCGGGTTACTGGAGGGGTTGACGGGAGGCTGGCTCTCTCACCCAGGACCAAAGTATAGAGGGGCAACCGGAGTCAGGGTCAGGATGGGGGTTTATGCCTGGTGTGAATGGCTGGGTAAGCGGTAATCTATCCATAAGCCCATTTTTGAGATCGGCTAACTTCCAGTGGGCAGTCAAAGTCAAACAATATGTATTTCTATTGGATGCAGCCATCAGAGAAGGGCCAGAACCGGATACCACTTCTATACGTTAAAAATATCAGTTCACGGGCTTGGGGATATCGGCTGCATCCCCGGAGAGGGGTGCACGCAGTGTTGTTTTTTGTGTTCCGCTCCCCTTCGCGCTCAGGAAACAATCTCTCGGCATGCTGTGGCGGGGGCGGGGGAGCACATTCCAGGCGGGGGAGCGGACCCTTTGAAGTATGATGCCGAGGCTGTGGCTACACGTGCACGCGCCAGTGGCCTGAAGCGCTGCCCCAAACGGATTGCATGGCGGCACGATGCACGTGATTGTGCACGTGCTCGCCATGCAATCCACTTTTGGGAGCACTTTGAAATGCCCCTCTTACTAGAGTCTCGCATAGCGATTGCGTAAACGCAATAGCTAGGCGAGACCTAAAAACAAGCATTTGCAAAGCAATAGGTCTCGCATTTACAAGAGTTCAAGCAATTGGCATTGTAAATGACAATGCCTTTTATTTATGTGTTATGATAATTAACACAAAAGCATTGTCATGATAATTAACACAAAAGCATTGTCATTTACAATGCCAATAGCTCAAACATGTGTAAATGCGAGACCTATTTTATTTCAAAGAAGCAGCCGCCATTGTCCCAGAGAAGCGCGCATGGCATTGCTATAACTGAACAGAGCCTCTGGCATAATGAGCAGCAATGCTGACATAATTGCCATTATTCAGCAACACAAGTGGTGTAACTGAACTGCACCACTAGTGTGAGAAGTTGGCCTGGCATATGCTGGTCACTAGTTATAGTGGCCACCTTGCACCAGTCCAATTCGACTCTTATGGTAGATAGGTTTAAGACAACCTTTTAAAGAAAGCTATCCTAGTGGTAGCTGTGGAGTGCAGCCTTCAGGTTAAGTCTCTGAGGAATGTAAAGCAGCTTGTTTTACCTTATAATCTCTTGAATTACCAAATGAAAAGGACACCACACAGGTATATATATCAAATATATATGTATTTATTTCTAGATACACTCTACTAATCTCTTTATGAGATTAGAACCCAGATACATATTCAAATGTCAACAGTTCTCAATAAATTAAGCACAAATATGGCTGTAGCCCTAGGGGCGTACCAGACCATCTACTAAGAAAATGGTTTAACAAAGTCGACTTGCAAAATGACAAAGCCTAGGGCCTTGGGAATCGCTGGGGCTTCACTACTGCAGTGTTAGCAGGTAAGTAACAAGCCCACGGGAGACGCGTGCAGTGTCTAAACACAGCCGCGGGTTTCCTATAGGTTACAATGGAGCAAGTCGCGGTTTGTATTTTAAAGTTTTAGGGCACTTCGAAGAAGTCAACAAGCAAGCCACTTACAGGGTAAGGATTTCGAGGGCCAACACACACTTGGGCACCGGAGTGCACGAGTTACCTCACCCACGGAAGCCGGGTGCATAGGTGTCTTTTGGTGTCGGGTCGCGATGCTGTTTTCAATGAAGACCAATGAAGACTTGCTGCTTGAGACGACTGAAGAGGTGTCCGCTGGAATCCGAAGGTGGATTGAAGATGAAGAGGACCTGAAAATTGAGGGGACAGTGTTCAAAGTAACTTGCCAGTGACCGGTGGCCAGCAGGATGGATGACCACTGATGTCGCGTCGTTTCAGGTCGTCGATGGTGATTTGTCTCTTCGCTCACGAGGTCCAGGAGGGATCGACGGTGACCAGCAGCTGGATTCGGAGGGTCCCACAACGTGTGCAGCTGATGACGGTGTCGGCAACCGGATTGGAGCCAACAAACCTTGGCAACTGCAAGTCTCGTGTGGAGTGAAGATTGAAGATGGTGCAGACCAGCAAGATCTGATGGACTTACCCAGCGAGGGTAAGTGAGGGCAGGCCCGGAGCAACCAGGAGAGCCCTTGAAGTCGATGAGAAAGTCTTCGGTTGAGTCACTAGCCAATGGGCAAGTAACAGCGAAGACGCCTTTGCAGGAAATGTTTCACAGGAGCCCACGGTCACTCAGGATGGGGTAGGCCGCTGATTTTTGGAACCAGACCTGCTAGGGACTTAGACTACAGATGGTCCAAAGCACAAGTTCGTAGAATGTTGTTTAGGGTTTGCACTCGAAATCAGTGCACGGTTCCCTGGTATTGCTGTTCCTCGTCACTCGTGGGGTCCAGATGCCACAGCTTCGCTGGGGACTCAAAATGGCCGTCGAGAGGTCAGGAAATCTGCTTCAGGGGACGCAGGGACTTTGGACTCCAGCGGGAGCGGTGAAGTTTGCAACCGTTGATTGAAGTTACAGGTGCCTGCCAAGCAGGGGAGTCACTCCTTGACTCCAAGGGAGATTCTTCAGTCTTCCAGAGATAGTGGAACGTCGAAGGGCCAGGATTCTTCTTTGTAGAGCGTCGTCCAGGGTAATCTGAATTGCATTGGGAATGCTTGCTATCTTATAGTGAAGATAGGGGAGGGACTAGCTCTATGACCACTCCTCTAGGAGGGTCAGGGTAGTGGGTGGTTACACCCACTTCCCTTTGTCCAGTTCGTGCCAGAGCAGGGGCAGGTAGCCCCTGAACCGGTTTGAGCTGCCATATGCACAGAGGAGCCTACTGCTCCCCCAGTGCAGGACTTCAAAGCACTCTAAGAGTGCACCCACCCAGCTCCAATACACTAAATCCTGTCTGGGAGGTGGTGACACCTCCCTGTGACAGGATACCTTTTGTTGGGCTTCCGCCACTGCGAGTTTCGGTCAGCAGCAGAAGGTCAGCCCAGTGTCTGTGCTGGTGCCATCCATTTTGTGATGCCAGGGCTCTGAGATTTCACCGTTTAGTACAGTGGGTACATGTCATCCCCTCTAGAAGGGTGGGATCATACTCCCACACCAGTTACTGGTGTGGGGGTATGATTCCAAGTTGCTTGACACCAAACACAATATGTTTTGATGCAGTCATTCCAAAGTTAGCATTTACCGCGAGGTTATAATGCACTTAAGAGTATATGGTTTAACCGCATCCACAAACAGCAGCAGAGAATAGGCTCTGCCAGCTGCAGAGGGGTCCTGCTCATGCAGAAGCACCCCCTCACATAGTAAGCCAAGCACCCTGCCCTCAGGATTGTTAGGGCCTGCAATAGGGGTGACTGATAGGTTTATATGTGTTTGTATGGTGAGATATAGGAACCTATACCTCAGTGAGGAGTGCTAACACTACCTCACACAGGCTGCAGTAGCAGGCCTGTGGGGTCAGATTGTGAATGCTTCCCAGGGGTGGCATAATACATGCTGCAGCCCCTGGTAGGCCTGTGAAGTACCAATGCCCTAGGTACCTAAGGTACCATATACTAGGGGCTCATAAGGTACCACAGTATCCAATCACTAGTGCATCTAATATGCACGCCAATCATTTAAGGGAGTAAGCAGATAGGCTGGGATCCTGGATAGTAGGATCCCAGCCAGACTAGTCAAAACCCATTCAAACACCAGCAAGTGGGGGCAACCATATAGTCAGATTCCACCTTCCTACAACTAGCACAATTGGCCTGCACTCTTGTTGAAGATTGCATTAATCTCTTAGCATGAGCTGAAAGCCATTTTGTACTTGGCAGCCATTTTAGTTAGCTATGTGCTGGCCATTTGCTGTTTCCCTCTCCCAGAGTCTTGCACATGCTCAGATGGGCCTAGCTAGTAGAATGCACCTGTTCCTAATATAGAACTGTCAGGCTGTTCTAACAGATGTCAGCAACTTATTACTCCTCCTACTTGTTGACTGTGCAGTTTCTGTATGACCATCTATGTGCATAACTCTTCTCATGTGTACTTGTACCGCCTTCGTTTCAGCCCCTGTGTGGGTATATAAGGCCCCTGTTCTCTGTACTCCTTAGAAAATGTTTCATACAGTGATTTGAGAATACTGTATGACGCATTTTTTCCCTCTTCAGAGGTTAAATAAAAAGATGTATTTTATATTACAGCTTCTGTGCCAATCTCTTCTTTGTTGGTTTAAAAGGACCAGATGTATCAGTGAAGCCCCTGAGAAGGTTTTGATTTCTACAATTGGTGCCCTCTGTGAGGCTCATCAGAGAAGTGGCTATCCAAGGGAGTGATCTTGATGGGAGACAGGAATCTTCTGAGGAGGACAGAACAGGATTCTAGTAAAAAGGTACCCTAAAACTAGGATTCTGTCTCTGCAGCCCAGTATATTTCTGGTCTTCCTGATTTGACTCCTCCAACTGCTTACCACTCCTGACTGAGAACATTTTTGGCGTGAGTATTCTAAAACTGACCGTTTGGACATTTTGACATTTGAAAGACGAAATGGCAGGGCAGGGACAGAAAGAGGTTTTGCTTACTTTTTTTTGGCAAAAGCAAGTTTTTGTTCATTCATATGAACAGATTGAATAATAATGGTATATGTGAGCTCTTATTAAGACAATGGATCTGCCATATATATAGCACTAATGCTTTTAGGGCTGAATTAAGGAAGCAATGGGATTTAGTTTGAATTCATGTGCCCTCGTGTTACACTTGTACATTTGCTAAAGGAATATGTTCTTTCGCTAGCTCAATGTGCTATTTAGCTCCTCAGAGTTTGTTTATGCCTAGTTGCTACAAATTGGGGTTGATAGTGTTGACAGAATGAAACCTGTTACAGGTTTCCTACTGTCAAAAATGGGGGGGGGAGGCTAGCTCCTCTACAAATTAAGGGTAGGCAAATTTATGTTTTCTCTCTCTTTTTCTCAATTTCTTTTGAGCCTGTCTAAACTGTCTGTGAAATAGCCAAGAGACATTTAATTGGCTATTCAGTAATACTGTTTTAAACATTATTAGCATTAATAAAATGAATAAATAAATTTGCTATGTTACTGCCCATCCTGTCTGGTGAAATTATGTAAAGGATGAGTAGTTTAGATTGCTGTTTCCTTATTTGATCTTTAAGGGGAACTAGCTGTGGGTAGTTTTTATTCTAAAATTCTCAGGTGATAACACCACTATTGTTTGTTATTCTCATGCTGCATACAGTTTTGCAATGGCATTGCTAGTTTGTATTAGCTAGTCTGTGTAAATAAACTGACAGTCCTTACTAGAGCTGATGTTGCATAGTTTGGATTCTGAAAAATAGAATGCAGGGAAGATGCCCATGTGATCCTTAGCAAACATTTTTTAGGAAAATATTGTTTTATAGGAGTCTGTTAGTCACAAGATGTTCTGCTGGAGAAAATGTACCCATTATGTTGAAGTTTTTAGTTCTTTATGTAATAGGAATCCCTGCTAAATTAGCAGTTTTAGATTTTCCTGTTGCTCCTATAACATGAGAGCATGGTCCTAAGCATATAATGTAGGTGCTTTTATTAAGAGAAATCATTTTTAGAAGTGTCTGCAGTCCTGTACAAGTAATGCAAAGTGTGAGAAAGTGCCATCTTTCTTGCATGGTATGCCCCCACTTTTTGCTAAATTGCTGAATGTACTTCGATTGAGTGTACCCTGGGTTCCTGCCAATCAGGGGCCCAGGGCCTATGTTCCTTCCTTAAACCACACAAACTCCAAATTGGCAAACCCTAGCCACATGTCAGCCCCTAGTAAATGGTACCCTAGGTACCCAGGGCCTTGTGACCAGGGAAGGCCTCTAAGGGCTGCAGCACTCATTGTGCCACCCTCAGAGGCCCTGTACCCTTACACACACACACTGCCCTTGCAGGCTGAGTGTCTGGATGCAGGACAAAACAAAGAGTCGACATGGCACACATCACTGTGTACCATGCCCATCACCTACACTGCCAAGGCATATGTCAGCCACCCCTCTAGCTGGGTGCATTACGCCTATGGTGTGGGCACAGGAGCAGGAGCCCTGTGCCCCTACAGTACCCGGGTCCATTCCTGGGCACTGTAAGTGCAGTGCTGTCACTTAAGAATACATGGTGCTGAGAGCTTGTCAAACACGAGCTCCACAGCACCATATTGGCAACACTGAAGCCTGGGAAGTTTGGTATCAAACTTCTCAGCACATTGAACCCACACTGATGCCAGTGTAGGATTTAATGTACTAAGCACCCCAGAGGGCATCTTAGAAGATGCCCCCTTACAGCTAACTTGCAATCCACGTCTGCTCTGAGGCTGCCCAGGCTGCCACACAGCAGACACGTTGCTGGACCCCTGGGTGGGAGAGCCCCTGCTCTCCCGGGCCTGCAACAATGCACATCCTGGGTGAGGTGAGAAATCTCCTCCCCCAGGATGAGCAAAGGGAAGCTTCAAAGGCATGCCGCCAGTTGGAGTTTCCCCAGGCCACTGCAACCCCCCACTCTGGCGGGAAGCTTGGCCGGAAACCCCATACAAGGACAGGGGATGTGCCAGCCTGCCCACCCCACCCCTCAGGTGGGGGAGGCGAGGTGAAGCACATCTCCGGGCTCTCGCCATCTTGAAGATGGGAGGCCCTACCCTATCAGGATTAGGCTACTGCCCCCCTCCCACAGGAGAGAGGCAGGATAGGGGGTGTACCCACCCCAGGACAAGGACCCATTGGTCCCTGGCCTTCACCTACCTGTAACGCCCCTAAATCTAGTATTTAGGGGCCCCCTGAACCTTCCTTCCTCAGATTCCAGATAGAAAAACGACAAGAAGAGCAAGAAGAACAAAGACCTGCCCTGCAGCTGCTAAAAAGAGAAGAAGACACCAACTGCTTTGGCCCCAGCCCTACCGGCCTGTCGACTCTCGAACCTGCACCAGCGCGGCATCCCACGTGGCCAGCAACCTCACCAACCCCGGAGGACCTGGCTACCCTTTAGCTCTAAGCCCCTGGGACTCCCACGAGTAGAGGCTCTACTCAAGAAACCTACTTGCTATCCCTGGCACCAGCCCGGGACCGCGGACCCAACACACTCTGCACCAGCCAAGCCTGGCCAGTGCCGGAGTGGACAAAGACCCAGAGGACGACCCCACGGCGATTGTGACCCAGAGTCTGGCACCCAAGGACCCCCCTCGACATCCCGGAAGAAGCCTGCAGCCTCAGAACCAAGTGCCACCCCAGCCGCGATCAACCAGAGGGTAAGATTCCCGACGTCAAAAGGCACTCCTGCACCCGGCGCCCTGCGACCCCCTGTGCCCAATCCCGGGGTACCCACCTAACCTACAACTACCCAACTTACCTCTCGAAGTGGTGGTGGCACCTGAAACATCCTCGTCCCCGAGCCTGCAGCCTCTTTCCAAACCGGAACATTCCCATTGATTTCCATTGAGCGCCCTAAGGCTCAAAAGCACCCTGCACCCAGCCGCCCGAGTGGCCCTGGCAGTGCCCTCTCTACTCTAACCTACTTCCCCACTTGCCCTGAGTAAGTGACCAGGAGCCCAGCTCCCACAGCCGCGTGGCTTGCCAGACAGCAGCCACCAACCAAGGCCCCCCTATCCCTCATAGGATAACATTGGGCCCAACTCTCTCTGCACCCGGCCGTCCTGAAACCGCTGAGGGTGAACCAACTGTACTTACCTGACACTGGGGGACCCCTGAGTCCATGCCCGGAATTTCAACACTACCAGTCGAGTACTTACCCTTAAACCGCTAACTTCATTTTCCTCATAGGGTAACATTGACTGGCTTTTTCTTCAAAAATCTTCTAAGTGTGAACTTTTCAAAACTGCAAAAATTCACCAAAAATCAGCCAAGTGACAAAAACGAATTTACTCACCTGCTCCTAGGTGAGCTCCCAGTGCTGGATCTTGGTGCCCAGCCCTGACTCTGAAAAGTGTTCACAACTATACTTACTTCTAACTCATTTTTCTCCCATAGGAAACCATTGTCTGCTTTTCTGTGAAATTTCTTCTAAGTGTCTACTTTTGCAAATTTGAAATATTCTTTTAAAATCGTACCATTTCTGCAAACGAAATTACTTACCTGCTTTTGATAAGGACCCCAGTCCTGGGTCTAGGCACCCAGTCCTGGATTACTAAAGTAACAATTAAGTACTCTACCTGCAATTTGAATTTCTTGCCATAGAGATCCATTGAATGTTTTCTGTGAAATATTTTCTAAGTGCTAACTTTTGAAATAGCTAAATCTTATTTAAAAATCATTACAGTTATTAAGTCGACTTTCATCACTTGATTCTGAATACTGACCCCAGGCTGGTTCTAGGATCCAGACCTGGAATTCCAAAAGTAATCTGAAAAGTAATTTATTACAAATAACCTGAATTTACCATTGAGCTCAATGCATTGTTATGTTTAGGAAATAGGATTGTTTTATTGCAACCAACTGTGACTGTTTACACAAATTTATTGCTTGAAACAAAAGTATTTATATTCAACCTCTCATTCTGAGAAAGTATATTTTTACCCCCCTTTGTGGTTCTAAAAATAAAACAAGCATATATTTTATATATACAAATCATTGGCCTAGAGTTCAGTTATTGAGTGTGTGAAACCATTTGCTGACTGAGTGTGTACAATAAATGCTTTACACTGTCCTCTGGTACTGCCTTACTGCTCGACCAAGCTACCACTTTTGAGAGTAAGGTCATACCTAACTTTGACCTCTATCAGCCTCTGGGGGACTGTGGACTCTGTACACCCTGTACCTATTAGGGAACAGTATATACAGAGCCACTTTCTCACATTGGTGGATCAGCGGTGGGATACAAACTTGCATTTGTTGGACTACTTGGTTACCATCTGATCACACGACAGAACTCTTAAAAATTGCCTTTAGAATTCTGATTGGTTTTTCCAAAATTACTAAAAGTCTTGCTAGGGCCTTGCTTAAGTCCCATTAGAATTTTAGAAAAATAAAAGTCACTATAGTCAGGGTAGAGGGTTAGAACTGTCAGGTTAGAATGTCTCAAACAAACCCAGCTATTAGTGATAATAATAACATGGACCTGGTGGAGGAGCTCGACCTCACACCTTACTTACACTTGTCTTTCAAGGAATTGAGGTCCTTATGTAAACTCAAAAATTTACCAATGGTTCAGCATCCAACCAAACAAGGGCTCCAGGAGCTCCTGGCTGAGTATGCTAAAGACCACCCATCTGAACATGGTGATGGCCAGTCAGATGGGGAAAGGGAATCAGGGGAGGAGGACAGCAACCTCCCCATACTATTCCCTAGGGAGGAGATGGCACCCATACCCTCCAACTCAAGACATAGCATCTGGGCACCTAGAGACCACACAGGTGGCTCTGGTCCCAGAGACAACACTGGGGGACCCCCCAGTGAAGAGGACAGCCTTGTGAGGCTGGCCAAAAGAATAGATCTAGAGTCCAGGCTCCTGGCTCTAGAAAAGGAAAGGAGAGAGATGGGTTTAGCACCCATCAATGGTGGCAGCAATAATAAAAACAAGGATAGGGAGGAAACTTCTGACCTTAAAATCCCCAAAGGGATTGTCCCTAAATTTGAGGAAGGTGATGATATCACCAAATGGTTCACAGCCTTTGAGAGGGCTTGTGATATCAGGAAAGTAAAGAAACCTCCCTGGGGGGCACTCCTGTGGGAACTGTTCTCTGGTAACTGCAGGGACAGGCTTCTGACTCTCTCTGGGCCAGAAGCAGGATCCTATGACCTCATGAAGAAAGCTCTGATTGAGGGATTTGGATTCACCACTGAGGAGTATAGAATTAGATTCAGGGGGGCTCACAAAACCCAGACCCAGTCCTGGATTGATTTTGTAGATTTCTCAGTGAAGACACTGGATGGTTGGTTAGCTGGACATGGTGTGCAGGATTTTACTGGATTGTACAATTTATTCATGAAGGAACATATTTTGAGTAACTGCACAAATGAAAAGTTGCATCAGCATTTGGTAGGCCTAGGTCTAATTTCTCCCCAAGAATTGGGAAAGAAGGCAGACCACTGGGTCAAGACTAGGGTGACCAAGACAACCACTGGGGGTGACCAAAAGAAAGTGGTCACAAAACCTCCCCAGGGGAAAGGTGGTGAGAACCCCCAAGATAAAAAGTCTGAGTCTTCCAAAGGGCCCCAAAAACCTGTTCAGGTGGGTGGGACCCAAACTACTCCCTATGTGCCCCAACCATATAGGGGGAAGAACTTTGATCCCTTAAAGGCCTGGTGTAATACCTGTAAGAAGCAGGGACACCTAACTATATCTTGCCCCCAAAACAAAGCCCCTAAGGCACCCAGTACAGCCACTCCTGGGGCAGCAAGTATACAAATGGGATCAGAGGTGTACCCTGAGCATATCTGGGAACACACTGAAGCAAGTTTAGTCTCCTTGGGAGAAGTGGAGTTTGCCACTGTGGCTGTGTGCCCCCCCAACTTAAAGAAATACTTACAGTACCCCTGGGTAAATGGAACTAGGGTAGAAGCTCTGAGGGATACAGGTGCCAGTGTCACTATGGTGAAAGACACACTGGTTTCCCCTGAGCAATACTTGATTGGGAAGTCTTACCCAGTCACCAACGCTGACAGTGTCACCACTAGTCATCCCATGGCCATGATAACATTAGGCTGGGGGGGGTTACTGGCCTGAAACAGGTAGTGGTCTCTCCAAAGTTGCCAGCTGCATGCCTGCTTGGAAATGATCTGGAAACCTCAGCCTGGGCTGAAGTTGAGTTAAAGGCCCATGCAGCCATGCTGGGCATCCCTGAATTGGTGTGTGTGCAAACCAGAGCACAGAGCAAGAGGAAGGGTGAAAAAGTAGGTTTGGGGCCTGGAATAATGGCCCAACCAACCAAGAGGAAGGGCAAGGAGACTGGGGGACCAGCTTCTGTACAGCCAAACACTCAGAACCCCTCTCCCCCTGGAGAGGATGTAGATACCCCTGAGGGAACTGAGTCCATGGAGCTTGACCCTTACCAGGTTGAACTCTTGGGCCCAGGGGGACCCTCTAGGGAAGAGCTGTGCCAGGGCCAGCGAGACTGTCCCACTCTTGAAAGCCTGAGACAACAAGCTGCTTCAGAAGCCAGGGGAGATGTCAGTGGTACCCACAGAGCTTATTGGGAAGAGGGATTACTGTATGCTGAGGCAAGAGACCCCACTCCTGGAGCCACCAGGAGGGTGGTAGTGGCACAGAAGTACAGGGAGTTCCTCCTAACTTTGGCTCATGACATCCCCCTAGCTGGGCATCTGGGGCAATCCAAAACTTGGGAAAGGTTAGTGAGTCACTTTTACTGGCCCCAGATGCACCAAAAGGTGAAGGAGTTTGTCAGCTCCTGTGTTACCTGTCAGGCCAGTGGCAAGACAGGTGGCCACCCAAAGGCCCCCCTCATTCCACTACCAGTGGTGGGGGTCCCCTTTGAAAGGGTAGGTGTGGACATTGTGGGTCCACTTGAACCTCCCACAGCCTCAGGGAACAAATTCATTCTAGTAGTAGTGGATCATGCTACTAGGTACCCTGAGGCAATTCCACTTAGGACTACTACAGCTCCTGCAGTAGCCAAGGCCCTCCTGGGTGTCTTCACCAGGGTGGGTTTTCCTAAGGAGGTGGTTTCAGACAGAGGTTCCAACTTCATGTCTGCTTACCTAACACACATGTGGAAAGAGTGTGGAGTGCAGTACAAGTTTACTACACCCTACCACCCACAAACCAATGGCCTTGTTGAGAGGTTCAACAAGACATTGAAAGGTATGATCATGGGACTCCCTGAGAAACTCAAAAGGAGGTGGGATGTCCTGTTACCATGCTTGCTTTTCGCTTACAGGGAAGTGCCACAGAAGGGAGTAGGTTTCTCACCCTTTGAACTTCTGTTTGGTCATCCTGTAAGGGGACCACTATGTCTTGTAAAAGAGGGCTGGGAGAGGCCTCTTCAGGAACCCAAACAAGACATAGTGGACTATGTGCTTGGCCTAAGGTCCAGAATGGCTGAGTATATGGAAAAGGCATCCAAGAACCTTGAGGCCAGCCAGGAGCTCCAGAAGCACTGGTATGACCAAAAAGCTGCACTGGTTGAGTTTCAACCAGGGCAACAGGTGTGGGTTTTGGAGCCAGTGGCACCAAGGGCTCTCCAAGACAAATGGAGTGGCCCTTACCCTATCCTAGAGAGAAAGAGTGAGGTCACCTATCTAGTTGACCTGGGCACTAGCAGGACACCCAAAAGGGTCATCCATGTGAACCGCCTTAAACTCTACAATGATAGGGCTGACATCACCATGCTGATGGTGACTGATGAAGAACAGGAAGCAGAGAGTGAGCCACTCCCTGACCTCCTATCCTACAGCCCAAAAGATGGGTCAGTAGATGGTGTGATTTTCTCAGACACCCTCTCTGCCCAACAGCAGACTGACTGCAAGCAAGTCTTGCAACAATATGCTAGCCTCTTTTCCCTGACCCCTGGTCTGACAAGCTGGTGTACCCATGATGTGGACACTGGTGACAGTGCACCTGTCAAGAACAAAATCTATCGACAGTCAGATCAAGTCAAGGAAAGCATCAAAGCTGAGGTCAGCAAGATGCTGGAGTTAGGGGTCATTGAGCCTTCAGAGAGCCCCTGGGCTAGCCCAGTGGTTCTGGTCCCCAAACCTCATCAACAGGGTGAAAAGAGAGAGATGAGGTTCTGTGTGGACTATAGAGGGCTCAACTCTGTCACCAAGACAGATGCTCACCCTATCCCAAGAGCAGATGAACTGATAGACAAATTGGGGGCTGCCAAATTTCTCAGTACCTTTGACTTAACTGCAGGGTACTGGCAGATTGGCATGGCCCCAGGAGCAAAAGAAAAGACAGCATTCTCCACCCCTGATGGGCATTATCAGTTTACTGTGATGCCCTTTGGGTTAAAGAATGCCCCTGCCACCTTCCAGAGGTTGGTGAACCATGTCCTGGCTGGGTTGGAGTCCTTTAGTGCAGCTTATCTTGATGATATTGCTGTCTTTAGCTCCACCTGGCAGGATCACCTGATCCACCTTGGGAAGGTTTTAGAGGCTCTGCAGAGTGCAGGTCTCACTATCAAGGCATCCAAATGCCAGATAGGGCAGGGCACTGTGGTGTACTTGGGCCACCTTGTAGGTGGAGGCCAGGTACAGCCCTTACAACCCAAAATCCAGGCCATCATGGACTGGATAGCTCCAACAACCCAGACCCAAGTCAGGGCATTCCTTGGCTTGACTGGGTACTACAGGAGGTTTGTGAAGGGGTATGGGTCCATTGTGACCCCCCTCACAGAACTCACCTCCAAGAAAATGCCCAAGAAAGTTAACTGGACAGTTAGTTGTCAAAAGGCTTTTGACACCCTAAAAGAAGCAATGTGCTCAGCACCAATTCTAAAAGCTCCAGATTATGCCAAGCAGTTCATAGTGCAGACTGATGCCTCTGAGCTAGGGATAGGAGCGGTCCTATCCCAGACCAATGATGAAGGCCAAGACCAACCTGTTGCTTTTATAAGCAGAAGACTACTCCCTAGAGAGCAGCGTTGGAGTGCCATCGAGAGGGAGGCCTTTGCTGTGGTTTGGTCCCTGAAGAAGCTGAGGCCATACTTGTTTGGCACTCACTTCCTAGTTCAAACTGACCACAGACCTCTCAGATGGCTAATGCAGATAAAAGGGGAAAATCCAAAACTACTGAGGTGGTCCATCTCCCTACAGGGAATGGACTTTGAAGTGGAACACAGACCAGGGACTGCCCATGCCAATGCAGATGGACTTTCCAGGTTCTTCCACTTAGACAATGAAGACTCCATAGGACAAGGTTAGTCTCATCACCTTTCGTTTGGGGGGGGGTTGTGTGAGAAAGTGCCATCTTTCTTGCATGGTATGCCCCCACTTTTTGCTAAATTGCTGAATGTACTTCGATTGAGTGTACCCTGGGTTCCTGCCAATCAGGTGCCCAGGGCCTATGTTCCTTCCTTAAACCACACAAACTCCAAATTGGCAAACCCTAGCCACATGTCAGCCCCTAGTAAATGGTACCCTAGGTACCCAGGGCCTTGTGACCAGGGAAGGCCTCTAAGGGCTGCAGCACTCATTGTGCCACCCTCAGAGGCCCTGTACCCTTACACACACACACTGCCCTTGCAGGCTGAGTGTCTGGATGCAGGACAAAACAAAGAGTCGACATGGCACACATCACTGTGTACCATGCCCATCACCTACACTGCCAAGGCATATGTCAGCCACCCCTCTAGCTGGGTGCATTACGCCTATGGTGTGGGCACAGGAGCAGGAGCCCTGTGCCCCTACAGTACCCGGGTCCATTCCTGGGCACTGTAAGTGCAGTGCTGTCACTTAAGAATACATGGTGCTGAGAGCTTGTCAAACACGAGCTCCACAGCACCATATTGGCAACACTGAAGCCTGGGAAGTTTGGTATCAAACTTCTCAGCACATTGAACCCACACTGATGCCAGTGTAGGATTTAATGTACTAAGCACCCCAGAGGGCATCTTAGAAGATGCCCCCTTACAGCTAACTTGCAATCCACGTCTGCTCTGAGGCTGCCCAGGCTGCCACACAGCAGACACGTTGCTGGACCCCTGGGTGGGAGAGCCCCTGCTCTCCCGGGCCTGCAACAATGCACATCCTGGGTGAGGTGAGAAATCTCCTCCCCCAGGATGAGCAAAGGGAAGCTTCAAAGGCATGCCGCCAGTTGGAGTTTCCCCAGGCCACTGCAACCCCCCACTCTGGCGGGAAGCTTGGCCGGAAACCCCATACAAGGACAGGGGATGTGCCAGCCTGCCCACCCCACCCCTCAGGTGGGGGAGGCGAGGTGAAGCACATCTCCGGGCTCTCGCCATCTTGAAGATGGGAGGCCCTACCCTATCAGGATTAGGCTACTGCCCCCCTCCCACAGGAGAGAGGCAGGATAGGGGGTGTACCCACCCCAGGACAAGGACCCATTGGTCCCTGGCCTTCACCTACCTGTAACGCCCCTAAATCTAGTATTTAGGGGCCCCCTGAACCTTCCTTCCTCAGATTCCAGATAGAAAAACGACAAGAAGAGCAAGAAGAACAAAGACCTGCCCTGCAGCTGCTAAAAAGAGAAGAAGACACCAACTGCTTTGGCCCCAGCCCTACCGGCCTGTCGACTCTCGAACCTGCACCAGCGCGGCATCCCACGTGGCCAGCAACCTCACCAACCCCGGAGGACCTGGCTACCCTTTAGCTCTAAGCCCCTGGGACTCCCACGAGTAGAGGCTCTACTCAAGAAACCTACTTGCTATCCCTGGCACCAGCCCGGGACCGCGGACCCAACACACTCTGCACCAGCCAAGCCTGGCCAGTGCCGGAGTGGACAAAGACCCAGAGGACGACCCCACGGCGACTGTGACCCAGAGTCCGGCACCCAAGGACCCCCCTCGACATCCCGGAAGAAGCCTGCAGCCTCAGAACCAAGTGCCACCCCAGCCGCGATCAACCAGAGGGTAAGATTCCCGACGTCAAAAGGCACCCCTGCACCCGGCGCCCTGCGACCCCCTGTGCCCAATCCCGGGGTACCCACCTAACCTACAACTACCCAACTTACCTCTCGAAGTGGTGGTGGCACCTGAAACATCCTCGTCCCCGAGCCTGCAGCCTCTTTCCAAACCGGAACATTCCCATTGATTTCCATTGAGCGCCCTAAGGCTCAAAAGCACCCTGCACCCAGCCGCCCGAGTGGCCCTGGCAGTGCCCTCTCTACTCTAACCTACTTCCCCACTTGCCCTGAGTAAGTGACCAGGAGCCCAGCTCCCACAGCCGCGTGGCTTGCCAGACAGCAGCCACCAACCAAGGCCCCCCTATCCCTCATAGGATAACATTGGGCCCAACTCTCTCTGCACCCGGCCGTCCTGAAACCGCTGAGGGTGAACCAACTGTACTTACCTGACACTGGGGGACCCCTGAGTCCATGCCCGGAATTTCAACACTACCAGTCGAGTACTTACCCTTAAACCGCTAACTTCATTTTCCTCATAGGGTAACATTGACTGGCTTTTTCTTCAAAAATCTTCTAAGTGTGAACTTTTCAAAACTGCAAAAATTCACCAAAAATCAGCCAAGTGACAAAAACGAATTTACTCACCTGCTCCTAGGTGAGCTCCCAGTGCTGGATCTTGGTGCCCAGCCCTGACTCTGAAAAGTGTTCACAACTATACTTACTTCTAACTCATTTTTCTCCCATAGGAAACCATTGTCTGCTTTTCTGTGAAATTTCTTCTAAGTGTCTACTTTTGCAAATTTGAAATATTCTTTTAAAATCGTACCATTTCTGCAAACGAAATTACTTACCTGCTTTTGATAAGGACCCCAGTCCTGGGTCTAGGCACCCAGTCCTGGATTACTAAAGTAACGATTAAGTACTCTACCTGCAATTTGAATTTCTTGCCATAGAGATCCATTGAATGTTTTCTGTGAAATATTTTCTAAGTGCTAACTTTTGAAATAGCTAAATCTTATTTAAAAATCATTACAGTTATTAAGTCGACTTTCATCACTTGATTCTGAATACTGACCCCAGGCTGGTTCTAGGATCCAGACCTGGAATTCCAAAAGTAATCTGAAAAGTAATTTATTACAAATAACCTGAATTTACCATTGAGCTCAATGCATTGTTATGTTTAGGAAATAGGATTGTTTTATTGCAACCAACTGTGACTGTTTACACAAATTTATTGCTTGAAACAAAAGTATTTATATTCAACCTCTCATTCTGAGAAAGTATATTTTTACCCCCCTTTGTGGTTCTAAAAATAAAACAAGCATATATTTTATATATACAAATCATTGGCCTAGAGTTCAGTTATTGAGTGTGTGAAAACATTTGCTGACTGAGTGTGTACAATAAATGCTTTACACTGTCCTCTGGTACTGCCTTACTGCTCGACCAAGCTACCACTTTTGAGAGTAAGGTCATACCTAACTTTGACCTCTATCAGCCTCTGGGGGACTGTGGACTCTGTACACCCTGCACCTATTAGGGAACAGTATATACAGAGCCACTTTCTCACACAAAGTCTATGAGTAAAAGTGTAGAACATTTCCTTTTTTCTTGAGGGTCTTTAGATGATTAAGATAGGAATATACAGATGTAAGGATTTGGAGTATGTCTGTATTGTTTTTCTCTTTCCCTCAGAATTTAGTAAATGAACACAGGACTTCCTTGGCTGCTTGGGATTGGGTGACGTATTACTCTTGTCAGTTCACCAAAGAGTTCCTTTTATACTTGCCAATAGGTCGAGCCTGTTGTTTTTTTTACTCTCACATAGATGAAATTGGTTCTTGGGTGCCTTGCTAATATATGGGGCGTCCCTAGACTAGGAAGTATTCTGAGACTAACCTCTCTGTTGATAGATTATTTCTGTGCCTTGTCTAAAGACCTTTTGTTCTGTCCACCAATAGATATTTGCTGCCTTACAACCATTGCCAGAGGGGCGCGGACGTCAGATCTAGCTTGAGGAGTCAGCACCAGTCCAGCTTGAAGTCAAAGTGAAGGTAACCAGCACAGGCATTGCTGGCAACCAGGACCTCAGTGAAGGTAGAAGGCCGGAAGCACTAGGATGTGAAGTGTGTACCGCTGCCACTGTCTTGGGCGAAAGACGGGGTCACAAATCAGAAAGGAGAAATCGTGGATCAAGTTTTTGATGCCCAGCCGAGATTCACAGACCGACCAGGAAGGCGAGAAAGTTTTTGCTTGAGGTAACCCCCTTTGAAACAAGGGTTGCTTCAGAGATCCTAGCATCAGGCCTCTGAATCCTGGTCCCAAAGTGGCTGTAAAGTCTTCACCTTTGTTGGTCAAGAGATACCTGGGCACACTGAATGCAATCTATGGCCCCAACGAAATAGCAGTGTGCCAGCAGAGCAATACAGGAGTTAGGGAAGGACTTGAGTTCAGGGTACAGGTGCTGTGTCTCTGGTGGCTGTTAGATTAAAGTGAAGAAAACTGGTGCACTGCCTGAGACACTGGACAGGATCGCTAAGAGCATTTGCCCTGGTGGGTGATTGCCCTATCCTGAAAGAAGAAACTTTTCCCTTGAAACTGGGCCGTGATTCCTGAGTTGCGAGTTGTGCAGCTCCACCGTGGGAACAACAAGAGCCTGCCTGTGAGGCTCAAACGGACACAGGGAGAAGACTCCCCTCTGGCTGGTTGTACAGCGGCTTTAATTTCCCAAGGACTTCTT
This sequence comes from Triturus cristatus, assembly GCF_964204655.1. Classification (NCBI taxonomy): domain Eukaryota; kingdom Metazoa; phylum Chordata; class Amphibia; order Caudata; family Salamandridae; genus Triturus; species Triturus cristatus. Next base: position 250,600,882 of record NC_140580.1, on the reverse strand, counting down.
TTTCTTTTTTGTTGAAAATGTACCCCATTGGTCGTCCCATTTTTGAGGAGAAGCAGCCCTTTGCGGCTCCTCGTCCTAATTCTCATGGTCCTGTTTGTATTAGGAATAATGTTTATTCTGCGAGAGAAAAGTTCATCTGAGCAGTTGACAAATGTTACTTTACCATTTCCTTGATAATAATTGATACTCTAACCCTCATAAAGGAAACACTGGAAAAGTCTAGCGAAAATGTTTTTATTAGATATGTGCTGTTGGCTATTTTGAAGTTGAAATTGATGGTCACTGAAATGCATAGGAGCCTTGAAAATGTTGTTACTGGATGGTTCTAGGATTTGCTTAGGACTAGAAAGCTAATAGTTCTGTTTCTGATAATAGTATTTACTCTCTCCTGCTATCTGTATGACCCAATGCTCTGTTCCCTTTGTACTCCTGCTTATACCTTATACATACCCGCTTAACAATATTTAGAATGAGAAATGCCCACCTAGCAATGAATTAGGATATTGATAAATTTATGAAAAAAATCTAATGTGCATATTTTCTGTTTTACTACTGGATTATGGGAAATGTCTTTAGCTCATGCTAAAAGGACCATCTGTTGAAGATTGCATTAATCTCGTAGCATGAGCTGAAAGCCATTTTGTACTTGCCAGCCATTTTAGTTAGCTATGTGCTGGCCATTTGCTGTTTCCCTCTCCCAGAGTCTTGCACATGCTCAGATGGGCCTAGCTAGTAGAATGCACCTGTTCCTAATATAGAACTGTCAGGCTGTTCTAACAGATGTCAGCAACTTATTACTCCTCCTACTTGTTGACTGTGCAGTTTCTGTATGACCATCTATGTGCATAACTCTTCTCATGTGTACTTGTACCGCCTTCGTTTCAGCCCCTGTGTGGGTATATAAGGCCCCTGTTCTCTGTACTCCTTAGAAAATGTCTCATACAGTGATTTGAGAATACTGTATGACGCATTTTTTCCCTCTTCAGAGGTTAAATAAAAACATGTCTTTTATATTACAGCTTCTGTGCCAATCTCTTCTTTGTTGGTTTAAAAGGACCAGGTGTATCAGTGAAGCCCCTGAGAAGGTTTTTTATTTCTACAATTGGTGCCCTCTGTGAGGCTCATCAGAGAAGTGGCTATCCAAGGGAGTGATCTTGATGGGAGACAGGAATCTACTGAGGAGGACAGAACAGGATTCTAGTAAAAAGGTACCCTAAAACTAGGATTCTGTCTCTGCAGCCCAGTATATTTCTGGTCTTCCTGATTTGACTCCTCCAACTGCTTACCACTTCTGACTGAGAACATTTTTGGCGTGAGTATTCTAAAACTGACTGTTTGGACATTTCGACATTTGAAAGACGAAATGGCAGGCCAGGGACAGAAAGAGGTTTTGCTTACTTTTTTTGGCAAAAGCAGGTTTTTGTTCATTCATATGAACAGATTGAATACTAATGGTATATGTGAGCTCTTATTAAGACAATGGCTCTGCCATATATATAGCACTAATGCTTTTAGGGCTCAATTAAGGAAGCAATGGGATTTAGTTTGAATTCATGTGCCCTCGTGTTACACTTGTACATTTGCTAAAGGAATATGTTCTTTAGCTAGCTCAATGTGCTATTTAGCTCCTCGGAGTTTGTTTATGCCTAGTTGCTACAAATTGGGGTTGATAGTGTTGACAGAATGAAACCTGTTACAGGTTTCCTACTGTCAAAAATGGGGGGAGGAGGCTAGCTCCTCTACAAATTAAGGGTAGGCAAATTTATGATTTCTCTCTCTTTTTCTCAATTTCTTTTGAGCCTGTCTAAACTGTCTGTGAAATATCCATGAGACATTTAATTGGCTATTCAGTAATACTGTTTTAAACATTATTAGCATTAATAAAATGAATAAATAAATTTGCTATGTTACTGCCCATCCTGTCTGATGAAAATATGAAAGGATGAGTAGTCTGGATTGCTGTTTCCTTATTTGATCTTTAAGGGGAACTAGCTGTGGGTAGTTTTTGTTCTAAAATTCTCAGGTGATAACACCACTATTGTTTGTTATTCTCATGCTACATACAGTTTCGCACTGGCATTGCTAGTTTGTATTAGCTAGTCTGTGTAAATAAACTGACAGTCCTTACTAGAGCTGATGTTGCATAGTTTGGATTGTGAAAAATAGAATGCAGGGAAGATGCCCATGTGATCCTTAGCAACCATTTTTTAGGAAAATATTGTTTTATAGGAGTCTGTTAGTCACAAGATGTTCTGCTGGAGAAAATGTACCCATTATGTTGAAGTTTTTAGTTCTTTATGTAATAGGAATCCCTGCTAAATTAGCAGTTTTAGATTTTCCTGTTGCTCCTATAACATGAGAGCATGGTCCTAAGCATACAATGTAGGTGATTTTATTAAGAGAAATCATTTTTAGAAGTGTCTGCAGTCCTGTACAAGTAATGCAAAGTCTGTGAGTAAAAGTGTAGAACATTTCCTTTTTTCTTGAGGGTCTTTAGATGATTAAGATAGGAATATACAGAAGTAAGGATTTGGAGTATGTCTGTATTGTTTTTCTCTTTCCCTCAGAATTTAGTAAATGAACACAGACTTCCTTGGCTGCTTGGGATTGGGTGACGTATTACTCTTGTCAGTTCACCAAAGAGTTCCTTTTATACTTGCCAATAGGTCGAGGCTGTTGTTTTTTTTACTCTCACATAGATGAAAGTGGTTCTTGGGTGCCTTGCTAATATATGGGGCGTCCCTAGACTAGGAAGTATTCTGAGACTAACCTCTCTGTTGATAGATTATTTCTGTGCCTTGTCTAAAGACCTTTTGTTCTGTCCACCAATAGATATTTGCTGCCTTACAACCATTGCCAGAGGGGCGCGGACGTCAGATCTAGCTTGAGGTGTCAGCACCAGTCCAGCTTGAAGTCAAAGTGAAGGTAACCAGCACAGGCATTGCTGTCAACCAGGACCTCAGTGAAGGTAGAAGGCCGGAAGCCCTGGGATGTGAAGTGTGTACCCCTGCCACTGTCTTGGGCGAAAGACGGGGTCACAAATCAGAAAGGAGAAATCGTGGATCAAGTTTTTGATGCCCAGCTGAGATTCACAGACCGACCAGGAAGGCGAGAAAGTTTTTGCTTGAGGTAACCCCCTTTGAAACAAGGGTTGCTTCAGAGATCCTAGCATCAGGCCTCTGAATCCTGGTCCCAAAGTGGCTGTAAAGTCTTCACCTTTGTTGGTCAAGAGATACCTGGGCACACTGAATGCAATCTATGGCCCCAACGAAAGAGCAGTGTGCCAGCAGAGCAATACAGGAGTTAGGGAAGGACTTGAGTTCAGGGTACAGGTGCTGTGTCTCTGGTGGCTGTTAGATTAAAGTGAAGAAAACTGGTGCACTGCCTGAGACACTGGACAGGATCGCTAAGAGCATTTGCCCTGGTGGTTGATTGCCCTATCCTGAAAGAAGAAACTTTTCCCTTGAAACTGGGCCGTGATTCCTAAGTTGCGAGTTGTGCAGCTCCACCGTGGGAACAACAAGAGCCTGCCTGTGAGGCTCAAACGGACACAGGGAGAAGACTCCCCTCTGGCTGGATGTACAGCGGCTTGAATTTCCCAAGGACTTCTTTTTCTTTTTTGTTGAAAATGTACCCCATTGGTCGTCCCATTTTTGAGGAGAAGCAGCCCTTTGCGGCTCCTCGTCCTAATTCTCATGGTCCTGTTTGTATTAGGAATAATGTTTATTCTGCGAGAGAAAAGTTCATCTGAGCAGTTGACAAATGTTACTTTACCATTTCCTTGATAATAATTGATACTCTAACCCTCATAAAGGAAACACTGGAAAAGTCTAGCGAAAATGTTTTTATTAGATATGTGCTGTTGGCTATTTTGAAGTTGAAATTGATGGTCACTGAAATGCATAGGAGCCTTGAAAATGTTTTTACTGGATGGTTCTACGATTTGCTTAGGACTAGAAACCTAATAGTTCTGTTTCTGATAATAGTAATTACTCTCTCCTGCTATCTGTATGACCCAATGCTCTGTTCCCTTTGTACTCCTGCTTATACCTTATACATACCGCTTAACAATATTTAGAATGAGAAATGCCCACCTAGCAATGAATTAGGATATTGATAAATTTATGAAAAAAATCTAATGTGCATATTTTCTGTTTTCCTACTGGATTATGGGAAATGTCTTTAGCTCATGCTAAAAGGACCCTCTGTTGAAGATTGCATTAATCTCTTAGCATGAGCTGAAAGCCATTTTGTACTTGGCAGCCATTTTAGTTAGCTATGTGCTGGCCATTTGCTGTTTACCTCTCCCAGAGTCTTGCACATGCTCAGATGGGCCTAGCTAGTAGAATGCACCTGTTCCTAATATAGAACTGTCAGGCTGTTCTAACAGATGTCAGCAACTTATTACTCCTCCTACTTGTTGACTGTGCAGTTTCTGTATGACCATCTATGTGCATAACTCTTCTCATGTGTACTTGTACCGCCTTCGTTTCAGCCCCTGTGTGGGTATGTAAGGCCCCTGTTCTCTGTACTCCTTAGAAAATGTCTCATACAGTGATTTGAGAATACTGTATGACGCATTTTTTCTCTCTTCAGAGGTTAAATAAAAAGATGTCTTTTATATTACAGCTTCTGTGCCAATCTCTTCTTTGTTGGTTTAAAATGACCAGGTGTATCAGTGAAGCCCCTGAGAAGGTTTTGATTTCTACACTCTGGGACCTGGCAATTATCCTAAACTACTCTCTCTTTCTCTCCAGTAATCTCCTGCATTGTGCTGTTGGGTGACCCTGGCATACCTGAGTAGCAGTTTAGAGCTGAAAAGCCCCATTGTGCTACCCAGTTACCACAGGTGACATCCCACTCCAGAAAGATGCACGATTGTGTCAATTTCGTAAGTGGCGCTGTACAGTTACACCATGGATGGTCCACATTCACCTTTGCCCCTTTCTACTATGTGCATCATGTGAAGCAGTGATAATGTTGTGCTGTAGGAAGTGTGTGATGAGACAGAAGTTTGTATAAGTGCAGAACTGCTCCCATCACAGCGGGCACTGGTTGGCGTGTAGAAGGTAGGTAGGTTATATAAAATGAAGCTGCAAAGTGAATTCATTTGTAAGTGCTTGCTTGTGTGTTTGGAAAACAGGATGGATGAGATGGAAATCAGAATGAGTGTGGTGGAAATCAGGATGAGTGTGGTGGAAAACAAGATGGATGAGGTGGAAATCAGGATGAATGTGGTAGAAAACAGGATGAGTGTGGTGGAAATCAGGATGAGTGTGGTGGAAATCATGATGAGTGTGGTGGAAAACAGAATGGATGAGGTGGAAATCAGAATGAGTATGGTGGAAAACAGGATGAGTGTGGTGGAAATCCGGATGAGTGAGGTGTGCTGGAAGGCAGGGGTGTTTGATTGATTCCAAATGTATCAGATAGAAAATGGGCAGGTGGGCAGTAGTGAGCGTAGGAGGATAAGGCCCCAGAGAGGGATGATAAGAGGGCAGGATGAATACTTTAATCTCATCTGATGACTGAAGCGACTCCAGCTAGGCAGCTGATAAATCAGGGACTTGTATTAGAGTGAAGAAGAGTGGATGTGATTGTAGAAGAAAATGAAAGGAAGTAAGAAATGCTGATGGCAGATTTATGAATGATTTCAAACGAAGGTGAACATTCTCACAATTAACGTTTATAACTATTCAGCCAGGAGGATAACCCCCCCCCCCCCCTCGGAAAACCGTCAGACTTATCTTCCTAGATGGGATAAACGTCACTTTCCTTTGATAGTTAATAGACATAAAACACTGAAGAAAAGAAAAACGAGTTTTATATATAGCAGAAGTTTGTGGTTTAGGTAGACCGGCACTTTTTACAAAACCATGGCTCTTGAAACAAAGTACATATAAGGATCAGGATGCTGCCGAACAGGAAACTACATGCCTAGTCACTGGTGTGCTGATATGAACAATTTGCTTTCTTGATGTTTTGCAGCTAGGCCTCGGTTCATTTGTTGTTCGGTAACGCAGAAGCAATACAGTGGACAATGTTGTGAAATATGGAAAACATAATGTCAAAAATGCCAGGAAACTCGAAATTATTAGAAATGGTTTATTATTGCTCCTACTTTGTGAACTTTTAAAAATTATGTGGTGCAAAAGCCCTCAAAATGGCAAAATTATGATATTTCATGAAGCAGGCAGTTTTTCAAAACTATCAACGAATAGGCTCAATGCAACATGCATCATTTTTCCACAGGTAGATTTTGCCTGTTTTGCTTTTCCTCTGGAAGTTTTGCAAACCACTGGTCCAATCCGACGAGAAATGACCCCGATTGGTAATTCCTGAAAAGGATCCTTAATTCCTTGTGCGTGGCTGCCGGATTTTGGAGCGCTGCAGAATTCTGAAGGGAACTGTTCTGCAAATATTTTCTGTTCAAGCATGGCATCTTGTGAGCTGAAAGAACGCCTCTCACTACGGTGGTAGTGCCGATAGGGGGCGGTGGCCATTAACTCTTAGCACAGCCGTACCACCTTCTTCCGGCTCACTCACATGCTAATCGCATCTCAAGTTTTTAGAGGCAAGTTTTACATCACACAATTTTAGCAACAAATCGGAGGGCCGCGCTCCCACTGAATGGTCAAGTGTAAGCGTTGATCCATTCACTTGACCCACATGAGTGCCCAGTTTACTATATATTAAAACCGAAATTAAATAGTTACTTTCCGCAAATCGTATGTAATGATGTACATTTACCCGGTCTTCAGGCTGCATGATTCAACCAATAAAATTTTTGAATTTGCAATGTATTTTTAAATCCAAGGGGAATGTGTATCTTTTTGTGGAAAAAGAGGTTTTGCAGTGCAGCTGCACTCCTACGAGATATTTCAACCTGCACAATTGCACACCGCATAAATTACATGTGGTAGAATGCTGTCAAGTTAACATAACGAGCTAATAAATGCCCTACGGATCAAAGGACCAATTAAATCCTGCTCCGGCAGTGAATGCTTGCAAGAGCTAATAAATCAAGCGCTCGGTGGGAGCGCGTGAAAGCTGCTATCACTACAAAGGAGACACCAGAGAGGAGACGCCATGCGCGTGCCCATCGCCTGTCCCGGCGTGCAAATGGTTTGTCTCACTTCGCAAACGAAAGCGACAACAATAGAGTCTCGCCAAGGCGATTCAACTGCGCTGCGTTTGCTAGGCGAGACCTAAAAAACGAGTCAGTGCAGCCCCTACGGCCCAAGTCAGTGGAGAAAAAAATTATCGACTATGCCAAAAATATGAAAAACTCCTTGGGCAGACATAACTAGTCGATGTTGGCCTGCTTTTGTAACCTTTTGAGGTCGGTGTATCAGCTTGATGTGTTTTAGGCTTCTTTCTAGAGGGGAAAGAGCGTATTTTATAACTTGATAGAGCGGAAATTCGATGAGGTTTGGCTTTGAATACTTAACCTGGGAAAAGTGACTGTCGTTTCTGGGGGACCCACGCTAAACTACATGGAAGTGATGGATAGTCCTCTGAACGCGGTGAGTGTTAATTTCATTCCGTTCAAAGAACCTTTGGTGTTGACTACCAACCTCCTTCCCATGCTGCCCGCACCCGCTTTCTGCCCCCCGGCAGCCACTTTAATGATGGCACAGCAGCATTCTATCTACCACTGCATATCTCCCGTGATAATCGTACAGTCGTAATGGTGATCTGACAGGTCCCTCCCTTTCTCGCCGTCGACATCGTACAGGCTAGTTGTTGCATGGGACGCAATGCATATCCTCTCAGTAAGTATATCATTGTTGGAATTGTATTTGTCATCGGCCTGTTGCCAGGTGACGGGATTGGAATGTAAGAAATGAGACAGACACGACGTGGAGGTGGCCGGTTGAAGATATGTGCTCCGTTTTTCCTTAACTGTGGCTTTCTTTATGTACATCAATAAAACCTTTATTTTTATCAACTCATCGGCTGATTACCATCTTTATAAATGCCGACGAGCGGCTAGAATGGTGTTCGCCCACTGTGAAGAAGAACCGGAAAATTCTAATTCTGATGTAGCTGTTATCCTATCCGCCTGGAATACGAAGTTGGAGCTTTGTAGGAATTCTACCCCTCCAGCGGCAAGAAACCTGTTTGGTGAACGAGCGCTATATAAGTTCCTATTAACATAACATACCGATGGTGTACTCGTTACAGTGTTCTCTAATCTATGATTAGAGATTTAAGGTACATCTTACTTTTATCTATGAAATGGTTGACGGTTGCTAGTTGTGAACCCAGTTCTAGCACGCGACCATTGTCCAGGTGCTCGCGCTGCTGTATGCTCTAGTCACTCTCGACAACACAAGCTTAATCAACGCGTCACTAGTTTACGACTGGCGCTGGTGTAGGAAGGCCGATTTCCATTAAAAAACAACGCGCCAACGACGTTGACGGCCATATTGGATCGGGACGTAGGGTTTTATCTGGTTTTAGCTCGTCGTTCAGCATTTCGATTTGTGGCAGAGTAAAGTGTATCAGTGATACACACACTTCTCATTTTGAACTGCGCGTCAACATTTTATGGCATCAACCTCTTATTGGACACTTATGTATTTATGTGCATGGTTTGAACCGTGATGCGCACACTTTGACTTTTTCAAGTACAGCACAGTGATTCGCACACTCAGTTCTGGTGCGTATTTTACGTCAGTGATGCGCACACCTTTGATTTTGTTTTACGTTTTTGATCAAACACATTACTTCTGGATGTTCATTCTGCATGTCCTGATGCATATGTCTGGGACAATTTAAGTTAGTTTGTGTACCTTTTTTTTTTTTTTTTAATTATACATTTGCATCGGTAGTACAAGTTTTTTTTTTTTTTTTTTTTTTTTTTTTTGCTTCAAGGAAAATTTGTTTGGTGTGGTTTACTCTTGTTTCTCAAGGTAAAAATTGTACTGTGTAATTTTTACTTGGTTTAGTAACAGTTTGCATATTCCTGCTCATTTTGGTTATATAGGGAATATCTTCCTTTCATAAAAGTCGTAATTGCAATTGGGTTGTCATGGCAAATTCATAAATGTGTAAGCCGCCGTCTATATTTTTAGTGATACCTGGGAAACCAGTACTTATTTGGAAGAAATGGTATAAAACTTTCGAGAACTACTTTGCCATTGATGGTAAAAAAAAATTGTGCTGAGAGGAAAAATCACTTTTATTCACCTATCTAGGATCAGCAGCTATTAAAATATTTGAAAACTTACCATCCATAATGGCACAGGCAGATCAAGGTGATGGGATTTATTTAAGGAAGCTGTTGCGAGATTAGAAAAACAATTTACTGATGAACCTAATGTGGTGATGAAGCGCCATGCTTTTCATAAAAGGAAGCAATTTGGAGAGGAATCAGTTGAATATGTTTCCGCATTGAGAGTACTTGCAGCTAATTGTGAGTTTGGGGCCAATGTGGACATCTGTATGAGAGAGAAATTTGTGTTTTAACTGTGAGTCCAAGAAAAACCAGGAAAGGTTATTGGCCTATCGTATCCCACTTTAGCTGGAGTGTTGGATATAGCTTAGGATATAGATAGCTCTATCTGTTCAGTCATCTAAAGTTTAGTGTTCGGAAGACTGTAATATCAACAGTCCTGTATGTGCAATTTAGTTGGAGAAGAAAAATGTTACGCCTAGTGGTATCAAATCTAACTAGTTGTTATAGATGTGAATCCAAGTCACATCTTGCTAATAGCACAGAGCGTCCAGCTGCTAGGAGGAGGTGCAATAAACGCAATAAACTTGGTCATTTCCAAAGCGTGTACAGAAGAATGAAGAGTGGGACAAGTACAAGTGATAATGCAGTCAGTGAAGTTAATGACAACTTGTAGAATGTAATTCTCACGTATGATCTACATGGATGCTTTGATGTGGATGTTGTGGGTGTAGATTTTAAAGCACCTTTAGGGGTGGTATGTATTGGGGATGTCAAGTTGTAAGTAATGGCAGACTCAGGATCACCTATTACTATTGTGTCTGATGTTAACTTTAAGGAAAAATAGGAATGTGCGCATTTAAAAGAAATGGATATCAATCCTAAGGCGTTTGGCAATTTTGACTTCGAAATGTTGGGTTATTTTGAAGATGATTTGCAATTTCAAGGCCACAACATTTTTACTAAAATGTATGTTGCAGTTAATGGTAAAAACATCATTGGATGGTATGATTTGGGCAAACTGGGAGTAATGCTGTGCCCTGGCACTGACTGTCCTATTGCATTACGAGATATTTCTGTGAACCAAATTGACGTTCAGAATCCCAGGATAGATGACATCATAGCAAAGCACAATGCCATGTTTACTAATAAAGTAGGCCAAGTAAAGGGTTTTTCTCATCACATCAAGTTAAAACAAGCATTTGCAATGCAATAGGTCTAGCTTTTGAGACCTTATCAGTATTTAGTGATGCCGCACAGTATCGCACATTATTGCAACATAGATCTCCTTGACTATAAATGTATCATTGTGTAAGCGCTCCATCAACTATCAAAGCTGAAGCATGTTGAAAGTACTGCCTTCTAGATAATGTCTGATACAAGAGATCCCACATCAAGCTGATTAAAATAACAGCTACTCAGTTCTCTTGTAAGGAAGCACTGATTTCTTGAAATCATGTTAAAACAGATTGTCTTTTTCCCAAAGTTAAAGACACCAAGGCAGTGAAGCATCAAGTGAGAATAAATACACAGCAACCTGAAGCTAATGATGTCTTTTTGACATGAAGAATAGCAAGTCACTCACTGTCTCTCCTGATGCTAAAAGCTGCCCCAGACGTGCTCTGTCATGTTTGAAACCTGAGGCATTCTGCAGGTATGTGCACTTTTCCTAACATTTTCCACGGGTGCTCTCTACAGCTCCACTTCTATTAAAGTCTTCTCAGAGCCATTCAGCTGCCTCCCTCTGTCCGTAGTGCAGCGCTCGGCAGATCCGCACTCAGGTAGATTGGCTATCTTAGGTGAAGGGTGTAACATGAAGGAAGACAAGCATGCTAGTATAATCACACACTAAACTTTGGAGTCTGCAAGAGCTTCCCAAAAGCCCGGAGAAACGGAAGCTGCACGTGCACGAACTGTTTGAGAGCAGGCAGTAGTAACCTTTATTGCTTGATTAGTTAAAATCAGTCAAATCGAATTAAGGATAACAAAAAAAACGCTGATGGAACCTACCTTCGTTTAATAGATCATAAATAATATAACAAATGGTACCGGCTGACAGTAATCACCACAACACAGGGAAAACCCAACTGTATAAAAAGGGTTGTAGAAAAGGGGCTAAATGTTCCCTCTCTTTGGTATAATGACATAGATGGGCATACCGCTGCAGTAGTTTTGTGTACTCAGCAGACATGAAGTGCGCATCTGAAGCGATGGCCGATTCGATAGCTACTAGGAGGAACGCAGTGTTGTGACAGCTGACCCAAAAGAACAATGAGTGAAATCGCTTGGGATGAAACCAACAACCAAAAGAGGGCCAATTACAACAAAAGCACCAATAAAAGGCAGTTTTTTCTGAATGCCGCAACATATAGCCAATGGCAATCAGATGTTTGGTTAGTGAGTTTTGTGCCTATGTACTGGAATTTTAACTCCACAAACCAGCCTAGTCAGAATTTGGAAATATACTTAATTGAATTTCCCGTGGCATTACAATTCACATTTTTAGAATTTCATTTTAGTCTCACACACAAATAGCACACTCATTTTCATTTTTAGACAGAAGGCATTACGTGATTTGTCCTGATACAAACAATTTACAGTCAAATGCATGCACCAAGATTCTAAGCATGGTTGCTGGAAATATGTGATTCTGTGCTGGGAAGTTGTCAGCATACCTATGGGTTTACATTATTTGCTGCACAATTGTCAGACTACAAGAGTTCAATTTTGTGATGCAGCATATTTCTGGTGGGAATAATGTACCAGCAGATTGTTTATCAAGATTACCATAAAAAAATTTAGCGAGGAAAAAGTTGTTGATCAGCAAAAGTGTGTGGTTGTAGTTGTGGATGGGTTATACAGTTGTAATGGCAAGATTTCTGAAATGGAGTGGATAAAGTTTTCCAAAGAAGATGTGATATTGAATAAAGTCAAAGAATATGTTGTGGCCACCCAGGAGAAATCTGGACTCTGGGCTGCAAAGTTATGCTCAAATGTCTAGTGACCTTAGCATTGAGAATGACATACTGGTGAGACATGATCTGTTTGTTCCTCCGGTGGGTCTTAGGACCAAACTTATTGAGTTGGCTTGTTATGGTCATCTTGGTGTATCTGGCACACAAAGGTCACTTAAGCAGTACTATTGTTGGGCCAGAATGGATGCTAATGTGGAAAGGTTTGTGGATGCTTGTACAGTGTGTGTGTGCAGTCAGACAAGCATTGGAAGGTGTCTTGTGAACCTGTTGGTTTACAGGTTAGTCCACAAAGACCAAGGGAGAAAGTATATTGATTTTTCAGGACCGTATGAGGCTTTAGGCAGACAACACGGATTTTTGATAGTACTTGTGGACAATTCTTCTAAATGGATCTATCATACTTTTGTCGAGAACCGCAACACTGATGGGGTTATTACATTTTTGGAAGAAGTTTTTCAAATTGAAAGCTTTCCCAAGTTAATAATGTCTGACAACTGTGTTCAGTTTATTTCATCCAAGATGGTGCAATTTCTCAATAAATGTGGTATTCATGCTGAAAGAGCTCCTTTTATATTGTACCAAAGCAAATGATTAGTTGGAAAGGGCTAACAGGTTTATTAAAAAGGCATACAAGCTGTTCTTGAAAGTTAAGAGATGTGTTTAACTTCCTTAAAGAAACACTGTGGAGTTATCACACCACACCTCATTCAATGACTGGAGAGTCTCCATATTTTCTGATGAGAGGGAGGAAAAGTTGTACCTTTTTATCTCCTGATTTTGATACCAGTGTTCACGAATTGAGGATATCGTGAGAAAAGTCAAAGAGAACTTGAATGATGCTCAATTGAAAGACAAAAAATACCATGATGAATTGCATAGGACCAAATCCAAGTCGATTTGCGCAGGGGACGTGTCACAAAACCTATTTTACAATGCAAGGGGATTTCTAAGTTTTCTGCATCGGTGCAAGTTGTTGAAGTGTCAGGCAGTGGAGTGTTTTTACATAAGAGGTTGGTGGAATAATAGTTCCATAGTGGTCCTTAAACCTGGTCAAGAAAAAATGTTTTAAGACTTTGATTCTGATTATTTATTTTTCGATGGTTTCTTGGAAAAGTTTTGTTGAGGGGTATTTTAAAGGGAGTCTGGAGTTGCCTGCTCCAGAGTCGGCCAATTCAGTTAATCTCCATGAGACTATTGTCTTCATATCCAGATGTGTCTGTCACTTCTCCTGATCAGAAGGGACCTGTGCATGAAAATGATGGCTTTTCTGTTCAATCTAAAAGGGTTGTTAAAATACCAAAGAAGTAAGATGACTTATTTTAGAGAATCAAATTTGTATCTTTTTGTTTTGTTCCATCTTGACAAGTGTATATATATTTTTTTTAGTTTGTCTTTCACTGCTATAGTTTTTCATACCTTCATACTTATGAAGTTTAAAAAAAAAAAAAAAGGGGGCATATTGAATGGAATGCATATTATCTCAGTAAGTATGTCATTGTTGGAATTGTATTTGTCATCGGTCTGTTGCCAGTTGATGGGATTGGAATGTAATGGATGGTACAGAAAGGTTGTGGAGCTGGCTGGTTGAAGATATGGGCTCCATTTTTCCTCACCTATGGGTTTATTTATGTACATGAATAAAACCTTTATCTTCTTCGGCTGATTGCCATCTTTTCACTAGTGTTGACAAATTGCCCAGATTTAACCCCTACCCTGGTGCTGGCGGTCTCTTCTGTCGCAGAGCTAGCGCTTCCTCCACCTCTGCAAGATAGTTCAGGGTTTCCCCCAGTGAGGGTTTAGCGCTCTACCTCAGGCTTGTGTCTTGCATGTGTTGCAGAATCTGGCAGAGCACCCGCCCGCTCTTCAGCGTTGCTTTATTTTGGAGCCCCTCTCTAGCCCCAAGCCAACCAAAAAGTAGACCAATAATGCCTCTACACGGATGGGGGCGAGGATGTGACCAGTGCTGCAAACTTTGGGACTGGGGAACCAGGATGTAGTTTCACGTCGGCTAATCAACCCGTGATTCTGAGCAATAATCACATAATCTACCCGTAACTTAAAAAAAAGCATTGGCAAAGCCAATCGGTCTTGCCTATGCATGAGCTATTGGCTTTGCCAATTTGTTTTATTATGTTGTAAACAAGCGTGTTTGCGCTTCAGTGTTAAAAGCTAGTGGCTTAGAGTGTCGTGATGTAGTGGGGAAGAATGGAGGGGCATACAGTAGAGTGGAGTGGCATATAGAGTCGTAGACTGGGGCTGCTTAGAGTGGCGTAGTGTGTCGTGAAGTGGTGTGTCATAGAGTATCATAAAACATAGGTGCTGGAAGTAGGGGTGCTGCGTGTGCTGCTGCATCCCCAGAAAAAACTGCTGGCATTCAGAAGGTGATTGAGCAATAAAGATGTCTTTATCTTGCCACATGTGCTGTGCATTCAAAGAGGGAGGTCAAATGTCTTTAGAAAAATTGTTGATTATTCCTTTAACATGGAGAACGGTGGTTACTTTTCATTCTCTGAATACAAAGTGAAAGCGATATTTAAATATCTTCAAATGGCCCAATCATCCAAGATTTCTGGAGACGAGTGATGAGGACGATGTCACAGGTGTGCAGAGTGTCATTGGTGCCTGAACCCCGGCGATGCTTGTTAAATGTGTGGGAGCCCAATGACCTCAATCGGCAGGCGCAGAACTGGGTGACACTGGGGATCATCACGGCTAAAAGGAACATAGCCCAAAAATGGGGGGCGGAGAGGGGACCAACACTGACCGCATGGAGTAGGGACATGGATGCAGCAATGTTTGCGGAACGCTCTGTGTTTATCAGGCGGGGGTGCCCCCGAAAGTGGGACAAGGTTTGGGGGGCTTGGAACAAATTCAGAGGGGAAATATGCAACCCTCCACCACTGTCACAAGATGAATCTTCGGACTCGGACTGAGGGGGAGGCTCCGGGGATGAAGGGGTCAGAGACTGTTGCCGGCTATGCGGCACTGTGCTGGTCTGGGATCCACTTATTTATTGCCAAATGGTGTATGTTATTGACAGACATGATGGGAAGTGTGCTGTTCCAAGTGTCTTGTTGGTTTGCTTACAAGAAAATTAATAAAAATGTAAAAAAAATATATATATCTTCAAATGGGCTGTATATATATATATATATATATATATATATATATATATATATATATATATATATATATATATTCACTGAAAAAACCATAGGTTTCACACATGTTATAGTTAGCGGAAATTTTACTGATAAAAAACCAATGAAATTCCCCCGTTATAGTTAGTGCAGGCAACTATAACTCACGCGACCGCAATCCTCTGCTGATGCTAATACTGTATTTAGACACTTATTTGCCCATGTCTTCTTCCATACATTTTTAGCTATACATATATTACAAATATTTTTTTTTCATAAAGACACATATGTCATCAGCAGAAGATTGCGGTCGCGTGAGTTATAGTTGCCTGCACTAACTATAACGGGGGAATTTCATTGGTTTTTTATCAGTAAAATTTCCGCTAACTATAACATGTGTGAAACCTATGGTTTTTTCAGTGAATTTGTACGTTTTTTTAAATGCTAAGTTACTTTACGCCATTCGTGGCGTGCGCGCCCACTTAACGCAGTTCGTTCCGTGCACGGTGCACCGTGCGCGCACAGTGAGCACGCGGTGCGCTTTGCGCACCGCGCGCCCACTTTACGCAGTTAGTGCCGTGCACGCACGGTGGGCACGCGGTGCGCTACGCGCACCGCGTGCCCACGTTACGCTAGATGGGCCATGTACGCACGATGCGCTTCGCGCACCGTGCGCACATGGAGGACATATGATGCACTTCGTTTTGAAAGGTAATATTTTAATTTTTCGTATATTTTATAAGCCATGCACAAATGGTGCCCTTCGGGCACCATTTGCACACGGGGTGGAGAGAGAGTGGATAATTTTTTTTTTTATTATTTTTTTTTTTAATATTTTAGTTTATCTCATCTCTAATAAGCCATGCACAATTGGTGCCCTGCGGGCACCAATTGCACACGGGATGGAGAGAGTGTGGATAATTTTTTATTTTTTTTTAAATTTTTTACCGTACGCGTACGGTAAGCGTAATCGGCGAAATTACCGAAAAAATAAAAATTCCGTTTTTGGCCTTGGGGGATCTTTGGGGACTCCCTCAACATGGCTATGTGTGTGGGAGCTGTCTAAACAGCCCCTTTACATGTTTTTGGGCTTTATATTTTAGAAATCACTCTCAGTGCAAGAGAGAAAATGGCGGCCGCCGCTTCCTGGTTTCGGCCGATTCGAATGTTTACTAAGATCTAAGAGCCAATCAGAATCGCGCTCGCGCACGCCACCGTACGCGTACCGTAAGCGCACCGTAAGCTGGCTCAGATATATATATTGATTTAAAGGCTACTTTCTCAGAATCTACTGAACAGATTTACACCAAACCTACAAAAGGCACTTCCTTGACCTGAGGACTACCTCTCTGCCAAATTTCTAGTAATTCTGTTCAGCCGTTCGGGCTGTAGCCCTGTCTAAAGGTCCTATGGAAAAATGCATGGGAAAAACGCGTTTTGGGACCCCCCTTTTATCTCAGCCCCCGCTTGACGAATCCCCCCGAGACTTTCAGGGTAGGAGCGGAGCGTAGCGCCCCACCTATTTTGAAAAATTCGCGAGGATTCGTCGACCGGCGCCAAAGTTATTCAAAATAGAATGTTGCGGATTTCCTATGGAAACGTGGTCCTAACTATAACTACCTACTGGCGACCGCCAGTAGGTAATATATATATATATATATATATATTTAAATATTAGCGGAAGAAAGTATAAATTAAGCACTTTTTTAATTTCAAAGTGTGATAGAGGCACAGGTTTTTGTTAGGATCAAAACAGATCAGGACACTTTACTTAGTGATGAGCAAATGATAATTATTCACTGTCTTTAGTGCGCTATATAGTTTTACTAGCAGATTCAGTGCCCATTTCAGTAAAAAATGTGCTGTCTGTAAATGACCTATCTAAGTCATGGTGCAGTAGTGTACAATTTGTGACTGTGTGCTCCCAAATTCACACAAGTTGGCTACATACCACACCTTGACCACTCTCTTGCTTAGGTGACTTAGGTGATGTAAAATTTCTGCCACCTTGAAAATTGTACCAGCACAGCTGTCATAGAGTGGAGTAGGGTGGTATAGAGTGTAGCGTCGTGTAGAAAAGATGACTAAAGTGTTGTAGTGTGGCATAGAGTGGAGGGTCTTAGAGTGGAGTAAAGTGTCAGAGGAATAGCGGGGCATATTTACAAGAACATAACCCAAAAAACTGCAGATAAGTCCAATTAGAGGTGTTTTTTTAAAGCCAGAAAATAGCTGGTCTTACAATTGATGCAAACATTTGGACCCACATATAATATGTTTGGGTGCTGGACAGCACAGCAAGGAATATTGTGGCGCTGACCTGCACCAAAACAAAAGGTCAGCAATGCGCCCTTTTAATAAAATAGCACGCATTCCTGGGCCCCATTTATGAAAAGAGTTGCATTGCTGCGATTAAACAGCGATTGGACACTTTTATCGGCACCCTCCTTGTGACACCATGGCTGCGCTGCATTTTCTGTACGGCGCTACATGTCGCAATCAATGACCAATACGTCTGAAATCCCGATGTATCTGTCACTAAAGTCATGCATTGCTGCAGTTGTGTCGCAAGCATGACGCAACTCCAGCAATGCATGGGGCCAGCCAATCCCTATTGCACTGCGCCACCTTTACGCCTGCCATGAGGCAAGCGTAGGGTTTTGCCACAATGGCGTCCTAGAATTGTCACAGTGAAATCTAATAGATTTCACTGCGCCACTCCTACGAGTCTTTGTTGCATGGGAACGCCCACCCTGCATACATTATACCTGACGCAGGTATAATGTGGCACAGGGCTTTACAAGGTCACGCATATGTCTAGATGCATCACTTTGTATATACAGCGCAACATGGTGCAAAATTCACGCTGCAAGAATGTGAAGAAAATTATACACCGGCGGCGTTGAACTGTTAAAAGGGGCTCATGAATCGGCCCCCCTGTCTCTTTCCCCTATGTTGGCGCACAATGACTGCCATGTGCCAACGCAGGGGCCCCTTGTGCTGAGATGAAAGGGTGACTGGGTTGCAAAGTCGATTGACGTTGTGCAGGAAGGGACACCTACCTGCACAAAACCTATTAATCCAGGGTATTTCCTCTTTCTCTGAATGCTGCACACACACACAAAAAGTGAAAAAAAGAGGAAATGAAAACATGTATCGTTGTAGCACCTCCCAAGCGCCACCCTTGGGGTGGTGTTAGATTCTGACGCATTACGAAAGGTTACGGTTTCTCGTAAACCTGGAATGCTTCAGATTCTATTGGTTTGACATGAACACCCATTGAACGCACTTTTCACACTGTTTAATGCGTGAAAGAGGCACATATTTACACAAGCACAAGGCCATGAAGAGCCACGTAAAGTGGCTTTGTGTGGCCTTGTAAACATGCTGTGGCACATTGCACCATAGGAACATCAAGTGACGTCGCATTGTTGCAAGAGTGCTGCTAGGGTCTCGGTTAATAGAAGAACTCCCTTAATTCATCCTTGGTAAGGTCAACGACGACGGGGAGAGGATGTGGTCCATCGGCTAGACTGCCGACTTTGGTGCTGGAAACCAAGGTTCGAGCCTCGGGGTCGCGTCCACATCCTATGATTCTGGGCAAATCACTTAATCTCCCCGTGCCTGAATGTGTCCTTGTGTAACATAACCAGTGCTTGTGTAAAGCACTCCAATACCTTCGGGTCGAGTTTGCGCTATATAAATCTGCAAAACAAAAAAAACAACACCATAGACCACCTGCCATTGCAGCTTGGAGCATCAAGTAGACCACCACCCCCCCTGCCTGGCATGTATTTGATGCCCAACTCTCGGAGTACTTGCTTAACCACGAAACGCCCCCTCTGCACCCCCGTGGCTTAATCAGGGAAGAAAATAACTGTGGCTTAATTCACTTTCACCGCCCCCAGTTTGCGTACCTCCCACACGATAACGTCACAATCCCTGTAGGAGGCAGAAGAGAAAGGGTCTAGGACCTGTCCCTGGCAGCGGGCAGCTCAATGGCACTCGATGGGCCTGCTCCACAACAAAGAATTGGGGAGAGTGCACCTGCTGGCAGTAGGTCACGCAACCATCACTCAGTGTATGCCACTGCATCAGCCCCTTCTGCTCCTTCAGGCAGACCCAACACCATCACACTGTTACGCTGGAAGCGGCCCTCCGCATTCTCTGCTGTTCTTGCCAGTGGCTTCACATGTGGCATTAGCTGCTATACCTCGAACGCTGCGCTCTGGGTCCTCTGGGTGACTTTGGCCAGTTCCTGCTCAATGTTGTGTACCTTGTAAGTCAGATTGTGATGATCTGCGCGCTCCAGGATGAAGTCAACTGTGATTTTGTCTATGCGGCCCTGAAAGGAAGTGCCCGTTTGTCTGAGGGAGGTATCTATTGCGAGTACCGAGTCCAGGCTGTCGCCTACCCCAGCGGCCAGCAATCCCCAGCCGCTCGGTTCACCGACACGGAGTAGCTGGTAAATGTCGAAGATGCCCCACATCTGCAGGCATGCCATCGTTGCACCAGACGCCCAGGCACTATGTGTGACCTGAGGTGCAGTGCAGTGTGGCCAGCCAGCCCCGCTCCTCCAGTCAGGTGTATGCTAGCCAGGAATCTTCATTTGGGTGGCACCAATGGTAATCCCCCATACACCCAAGAGCTCACTACCAAGGGGTGAGGAAAGGCAACACCACATGGTCGCCTCCTCCCATCTAACAGTGGTAAGTGGATTCCGTGTGCCCCAGTGAGTGACGATATATCTAGCTGCACAGCCAAGGGCCTAGGCCTGAACCGACTCCTTGACACCCGCCGCCACCAATGACCGATATAGGCGACTAGAGCCAGTTAGTGGATTCCTCCACCAGTCATGTGCGGTTCCCTCGGTGTTGTAGGTCAGTCGCAGCTAGGCCTGGGCCAGACTCGACCCCCGGGTCTCCTCCTCTCCATGGCCCATTTTCTCCTCACCTGAACATCGACACCCGGGCTCAATCCGCCACACTCTCCGAATCTGGGACTCCGCTAATCGGAGCCTTAGCCAGGTGCGATTTCACAAGCGGGGGTTCAGCAGTCCCCTCCAAGTCTGCTGGGGAACCTCCTGATGCAGGTGATGCAACAAGGCCCCCTTAGGCATGACATTGCAGCGCTTCTGCCACCTAAGTTCGGTCACACCCTCCACAGCCTCCAGGAGCTCCACATTCTTCGGCCTGTGATGCAGAGAGGCACGGCCCACAATTGGGAATCTCCTCCGTACACCCTTGTGTAGTGGTGGCTCGTGTTATGCAATGCAGACCCCCCTACATTGGTGCGCAGGAGCGCCTCTACCGATCACAGCTCCAAGGGGCACCAGGTGGTCTTCTCACACAAGTCAGCAACTTGTCTCCATGAGACCTGCCAGACTTTGCCACCAGGTAAGGGCCATCGCCAACGCCTCAATCTCTACCACCACATGCTATGGCCCGACCTGGTCAGCCTCCATCATGAGGCTACAGTGACTCCACAGCACCGCCGCCTCCCACTCCGGTTCTTAGACGCAGGCCCAGTGAGGCCTCCAGGCTCTGGAGACTGTCCGCGCTTCCAGACTTCGGCTGCTATGGTGTTGTAAGGATGGCGCTATGAAAAGTGCTGCCTCACTGCTTTTCCCCAGCGATGCGCCTCTCTTCATGAATGAGGCCCTGATTCTGCATTTTAGCTTCCCTTGGGACTCTGGCTGGTCATCGTATCTGTTGGGGAGTTTGAGGGGGTTGTTGACCTGTGCTGAACGTGGCCCTGGCTGCTCCATTCTGCATTTCATTCCATTCCATTTGTTTTCTTTTTTCATTCGAGGTGGATTTATAGGCTATTTTTACCTCTAGAGGCTGAAAAGTGACGTTGGGCTGACTAATGTGAAGTTTTTTGCCACTAATTGGCCTTTCGTCACTTTTTTTCTTTCGCTAACGTGAAATTGTTTATCGCCTTGACGCTACTGTTGGGGGCAGTTTTCACCGTGACTAGCTAATACTATCACCATGTAGCGACGTATTGTAAATAGTTTAACTGGGTGATAGGTTTCGGCGATAGACAACATTAAGAAAATTGACGCTTCCCAACGCAAAAAACTGGTTAGCCGAAATTCTTGTAAATATACCCCAGACTGTCCATTGAGCAGAGTACAGTGGCATCTAGTGGAGTATAGCCATAGAGTGGAGTAGCTTGAAGTGGACCAGAGTGGCCTAGCATTAAGTGGCATAGAGTGTTGGAGTGAAGTGATGTGGAGGGGCGTAGAGTGGAGTAAAGTGTTATGGAGTGGAGTAGAATGGAATGGCATTGGGTAAAGTGGGGTGCTGTGGAGTGGCGTTGAGTATGCATGGTGTGGTAGTGCACTGCCATTACAGACAACACATTTTCAATTGAAATGACCATTACATTTGCACAGCCATAGTCTTCTTTTTTTTTTTTTTTTTTTTTTTTTTTAATTCTTTTTATTGGCATTTATGAATATAAGCATACATGCATCACATTCCGTGAAAATGAGTATGTTACATGAGTAGCAGAATACACCGTTATCAATACAGAAAGCACATATGTGTCTTGTTCCGTGTAGATGCGGCACAGCCATACAGTCTTACTGATAAAACTATACAGCTCACAATCGATAATATGTGGAATTTACATCATCTAGTGTATTCAAATTCAAAAGACCTTTATTCGAATTACTTGAATTCATAAAAGTACAGACATAAAAACAATTCATCATTACAATATACACAACACAATATCTCTAAAAATTATAAGGAACTAAAACAACAGTCTTTCAGGGATTTTCCATCATATTGCGTACACGAATTATTAATCTTAAAAAGGTGCTAGTGCGAAAAATCAGTTCCTCAGAGTCCAGAGAGAGTAGCATTTGACAAGACTCCATAACAGAGAGGGGTCTGTGTTTCCTAAAATAGGGTGTTAAAAACCAGTTAATGTATTTTAGATAAAATTTACAAAAGAATAAAAAGTGTAACTCATTCTGCTTACTGGTGCTATCACAGGGGCACGGGTTACGGTCAATAGTTGAGTTGTAGCCCAAAGGGAAACCCAACATGAATTTTATGGAACCTGCCCTTAATCGAAATAACAAAGACCTCTCCCAACTAGTCATAGGAAGGGTAAGATAAAGTGGGAGAGGTTGCCTGGGCAGGTCATTCTCAATATATCTAATAACCGTGGCTTTCAATGTTTCCCTTTCCAACCGTTCTGCCTCATAAAGTGCATATAGTGCTTGTTTGACCTCTACCTTATCTTGGCATCCAATACTGGAGGATTCTACAAAGAGGTCACCTTTATTCACGGCGCTTAATGATTTTGAAACTCCAGCTAACCATGGGATTAAAAGCCCGTGATCACATTTAAGACAGTCTTTGATTATGTCTTGTGTTAGTGAGGCTGCGTTATTCCTCCAAATTCTCAACCAGAATAAAACTGGTCTGCTTCTAATGAAATCACAGACGTAAGGGAGGTTTAGCTCTTTGTGGCAGATAAATTCAGAGGTCGAAATTGGGGCACCCAAAACTTTTCTGCAGAAACGTGTCTCTTCTCGTTGGATGCCGGGATTTTTAGCAGTAGCCCAAACTTCGGCCCCATAGGTGGCAACAGGAACACACTGTAATTTTAAAATTTTTTAAAATAGCACTGGTTGCACCTAATTTCTTAGGGCGTGGGAGACTCAGTATTGAGTTGATGGCCTTCGAGAACTTGCTCGTGGCGTGGGCAGAATGCCCGCTCCACGAGTTGTTCGCAGCGAAGGCCACCCCTAGGTATATAAAAGAATTTACGGAGTCAAGTTTATCAGACCCGATATGGATGGTGTTAAGTTTCCGTTTACCAGGTCCGCATGACATAACAAAGGATTTTTTAAAGTTCACACGCAGGTCTAAGCCCTCCATATGGTGTACAAAATTTTCCACAAGCACACGGAGGGCATTAGGGGTGCGGCCCATAAGGACCGCATCATCTGCGTATAGTAGGACTGGCAAGGGGTGCCCCTGAACAGTTGGGACATCTCTGGTTACTTGTTTTAAAGCCTTTGCTATGCCGTTGATATAAACAATGAACAACAGGGGTGCTAAGACGCACCCCTGTCTGACCCCCCTGCCGATTTTTATAGCACCAGAAACTTCTCCACCTGACCCAATCCTGACTTGTGCCCTGAGATCGGTGTGGAGATATGCCAAGAAGTGTACTAAGGGCTCGTCCAGTCCATAACTGAGAAGCATTGACCACAGTTTTGATCTGTTTACCAGATCAAATGCGGATGAGAGATCCATGAAAGCGAGATATATGGGAGAGGATCGGGCAACGGTATACTTGTCAATTATTAATTTTAAATTCAAGCATTGCTCGACCGTGCCCACCCCACTCCTGAATCCCATCTGACATGGGTCCAGTAGGTCAGAATCTTCAGCCCACTCTACCACCCTATTGTAAATAACTCGCCCAAGTATTTTTAGAGTATTATCCAGAAGCGAAATTGGTCGGTAGTTTGCTGGATCTGACCTGTCGCCCTTTTTATAAATTGGAACAATAATACTAAGGGACCACGTCTCGGGGATGGACGCTCTTGACAAACTATTAAAAACATTATATAAAATTGGTGCCCATAAATCTGTGCTGTGTTTTATAAAATCTATAGGTAGGCCATCTGGTCCAGGGGCCTTGTTACCAAGGCTCTCTCTAATGGCTGTCGCCACCTCAGGGAGATCAAACCGTAAGTCTCCCAACTGTTTCAGATCCAAGGTGATTATTTCTTCAGCGGGAGCAGCATAAATGTTGGAGAAGTGGGCTTCCCAGGTAGGGCCAGTTATATTACAACCAATAGGGGATACATTTTTACCCATATCGCGCATTTTCCTAACAGCGGGCCAAAATTGCCCGCTGCTCTTCAAATTGGCGCTATCAACCAGGGACTCCCACTGTTCCATCAAAAGTGCCGCCTTCCTTTCAGCTATTTTTTGTTTATAAAATTTCCTAGCTGTTTGTACCTCCGCTGTGTTCCTTGGTTTGGTGGTTAATGCCCTGCGTAATTCCCTATTTGCCGTAGAGCAAGCTGAATCGAACCATCTAGGGTCCTTCGTCTCGGCGGGTATGGGGACTAACAAATAGTTTTTAATTGCCACGCATAATTTGCCAAAATCGGCAACTATTCTGTGACAATCCTCATCCATTAATAGACAGGAGTTTACCAATGCTAGGTGGTCGTTCTTTACGCGGTCAAGTAGGGCTTCACAGTCAATTCTCCTCCATTTAAGACGGAGGCCGTCACCCGATGGCGTGATATCTCTAGCGCCATTGAATTTAACATATACTGGGCTAGGGCCCAAATACAAGGTGACTGTAAGGGGATTATGGTCTCCATATAGGGTCTCTACCACATTTGAATCAGTGACACAGTCTGTTAAGTGGGGGGATGTAAAAATAAAATCAATCGTCGATTTTGAATCTCTCCCTCTAAACGTGGGTACGCGGGTCAGTCCTGGGGATTGGCTTGCTTCCATAACATTGCTGAGAATGTGTTCATTTAAAATCTTAACAAGCTCAATACCTCTGCGATCTACTAGATCGGGGCAACTTTTGTCCTCTGATTGGTATTTATCTGAGATTTTTGCATTAAAGTCACCCCCAATGAGGATCCCTGACTTCTCGCCTGGGCCTATGTTCATGTTTGCATCAAGGTGTACCAATAAATTAGAAAGTGCTGCATAATTCCTATTTGGTATCGAATTAAAATCATTATTATAAAAATTGATTAAATAAATCAAGGTCTTTCGTTTATATTCGAGAACCTGGATATTTGGGTTCCCGAATGATAGATCCTTAAAAGTGCCACCAGCCAATATTCTGATCCCAATAAAGAGTCCTCCCATTGCTCGACCGTGAGCGGGCTTAGAGGCGGGTACACTAAAACAATGATAGCCCTCTAAGTACACATTCCCTATAGCCCAGGTCTCTTGAAACATAATGACATCTTTGCCGTCCAATAGCTGGACCCATTGGGGGTCAGACAATCTTGATTCAATGCCTGCAACGTTCCAGCTAAGGATGGACAGTTCATAACCACTTTGCCTGCCTAGATGTTTAACAATGGTGGTCTGCCTGTAATTAGGTTGTAGCATTAATGTTGCGTCCTCGCATACAGCTGGGGATTTAACAGTAATAGGCTGTGTGGCCATAGGTTGAAATGGGATAACATTAAAAAGTGTGGTTCCAGGCCCCACTGAAATCGGGGATGCTAACGTAATGCTAACAGTGGTGGCCGGTAAATCAAAAGGTCTGCCACAGACATTCTCCACCAATGATGTGTCGATCAAAGTTCCAAGAGCATTGGTAACATTAGTAACATTATGGGCCAATAAATTATCCAAGACAGCCCGATTGTTCAATGGCTCGTCCAATTCAACAGCAGTCGAGGTAGATAACTTAGGAGAACTGCAAGCACCACAATCCACAGCCATTGGTTTATCACTAGGGAGTCAATCGACCCCATCCAAGCCATTCAGGCAATTAAAGCGATTAAAATGGAAGTAGGGCCTGTCTTGCACCTGAAAGTTTGGACGTTTTGCATAATCCCTATATCTATGTCTATGTTCCACCCTCACCCACTCATCTGATGTCGGGATATGATGCATATGGGTAGGGGGGAAGAAAAAGGATACTGGCATGGTCTGGATAGTAGAATCCGGTGACCTGTTTATTCCTTTGCAAATGTGTCGCACAGTGCCCGGATCCTTAAAGCTTGTCAGGATGCAGTCCCCTATTATTGATTTCCTAGTTTTACCTAACCAGGAGACCCTTCTTACCATAATAATCTCATTGTTAAAATGGGATGGTAGGGGTCGATTCCAATTCAGCCATTTAATGACCTTATATTTTAGTGATTGGTAATCCTCATTCTCCCCTAGTCTTAAGCGGGGGCCACCTGCCAAGACCACCGTTAGACTGTTAGCCTCTGGTGGCAAGTCTGGTCTCCGTGGACTTGGAGCCAGCCGACCCGGGGATGGTAGAGAGATACCACCAGCATCTAGGTTGCCGACAATAATCCCCGAATGGGAACTTTGAGAGGCAGAATTCAGTGTCTCTCTGGGCCTATTGGGTACATTGCAGCGCGGTGCATGGTCTAAAACAGCCATCAATGGTTGTAAAGGAGGGGCAGTAGTCTCTCTGAGGGGCAGTAGTCGCTCTCTGGGGGGAGACTTTGTTATTACCCTTCGTACTTCCCTTTTTAGTAAGGTTTCCTGCGGAGGGATAGGATCCCATATTATTGGATTGCTCACTAACTAAGGTATTCAGATTAGTAAGAGCTGTTTCCAATAGGGTGAGCCTGCTCTCTACTTTTATCAGACTATCGCTAATGGGCTGTAAAAGAGAACGCAGTAGCGATTCTAAGCTCCCTATAGCTGTAAGAGGGTTCGGTATAACAGCCACTGGGGTGTTTAGAATAGGGGCTCTAGTTGGACTAGAGACCTTTGAGAGAAGAGCAGTGGGAGCGTTCTTATTATCCCTCCCAGGTTCGGGTACAAGTGTGTGCTTTTTACCGAAATCTAGATGCGACGGTTTAATTTTCCCCCTGCCCCCCGTTGACTTTTTACTGCGTTTGCTCGGTGGGGGCCTGTGCAACTCTACCTCAACTCTTTGTTTTTGTTTAGGCTTGCTTTTCTTGGCTGCATGCGAAGGTGGGGTTTGGGTGACCAGGTTAACAAGAGTAGGACAAGTCCCAGAAGGGGTTATATCTGGGAGTTTTCCATGGGCCAGCTCAGGGGAAGTGGGGATGTCCCGCAATAAGAGAGGAAAGTCCTCAGGGGTTAGAGGTTTTAAGCTAGGTGGGGGCGTGTCATCCTCTTGGGTAATAGGATACGGGATGATCTCTGGCAGGGGCGTATTCTTCAAGGAGTCAATGGAGCGCCGCCGATCAGCCCTTCGTTTCTCCAGTGATTTTTCCTTACCTACGTCATCTTTAGTAGGTTTAAAGTACTTATCCAGTGTCCCTGCATTGCAGCCCCCTTCCCTGGCAGTCGATTTGCAAAGTCCTGGAGAGGACATCCTCCTGGACAGATTATGTTTGGGAAGAAAGGGATATGGCCCGGCCCGGCCTCCTTCGGCCCCTGACGGCCACAGACGGCCCGCCCTTTGCCCGGGCTTAGCCCGCGCGCGTCCCGCGAGGCGGGAGGCTCGAGGAGCTAATATCCGTGCCCCGGTGTCAGGGGGCGTGTCCTCTGGTGTCAGCACGGCTCGTGGGCTCCTGGGACAGGTAGTGCAGTCCTGAATGCCTGTGCGCTCACCCCCACAGCAAACGAAGCGTCTCCCGCGAAGCGGGAGGCGCGAGGAGCTAATATCCGTGCCCCGGTGTCAGGGGGCGTGTCCTCTGGTGTCAGCACGGCTCGTGGGCTCCTGGGACAGGTAGTGCAGTCCTGAATGCCTGTGCGCTCACCCCCACAGCAAACGAAGCGTCTCCCGCGAAGCGGGAGGCGCGAGGAGCTAATATCCGTGCCCCGGTGTCAGGGGGCGTGTCCTCTGGTGTCAGCACGGCTCGTGGGCTCCTGGGACAGGTAGTGCAGTCCTGAATGCCTGTGCGCTCACCCCCACAGCAAACGAAGCGTCTCCCGCGAAGCGGGAGGCGCGAGGAGCTAATATCCGTGCCCCGGTGTCAGGGGGCGTGTCCTCTGGTGTCAGCACGGCTCGTGGGCTCCTGGGACAGGTAGTGCAGTCCTGAATGCCTGTGCGCTCACCCCCACAGCAAACGAAGCGTCTCTAGTGTATTGATTTTTGATCATATTCAGATATTTATATTCGGGACACGTCAGAATTTCAAAAACGTGCTACGTTTCTGCTTTCCTAGTTCTGAAATATTTGAAGTTAATTTACATTTGTTGTGTGCTAGAAAAAAAAATGTGTAGAGTGCATAGTACCCAAAGGTGTCACAGCGCTAGCGAAATCCAGAAGCTGCAACAGAGGCAGGGAAAGCAGATGAGAAAACCCTGCACAGAATCCAAGGGAAAAAGCCACCCCCTTTCCCACACCCCAGATTGTCAGATAAAGTATCGCTAGTAAACACCAAGCACCATATATATGACTGAGCCCGACATTTCACCTGTCTTTGAATGCACAACCGATGTGACAAAATAAGAGCAGAATTTAAAGGATGGTTATAGAAAAACAAGCGCTCATAGAAGAATACAAGGAACAATGGTAAACAGACCAAGGTTCATGGAGGGACGAACTCAAGCTGGACAGCCTCCAACAAATAAAGCCAGCAAATAGAAAGCAAGCAAACATGAGTTACAAACCACAAATTTAATGGTAAGAAATGGGCAGAATGCATTCCCAGGGAAGCTTTCCAAATGTCCCCAAGATATCTTTAGCAAAACAGTCAGCTGTAACGTCTGGTAGGCTTCAACCTAAAACCTTTTTAGGTCTCGCTTAGCGAACGCAGCAGCGCAGCTGCTTCGCTTGGCGAGACTCTATTGTTGCCGCTTTCTGTGTCGACGAGAGACAGGAGATGGCACGCGCGGACAGGAGATGTGCACGCGTACGGACAGGAGATGTGCACTACGTACGCGTGCACATCTCCTGTCCCCGGAGGCTGGCAGCGCGTGCATCACGCGCTTTGTTTCCCTTCCCCCGTCGGCTCTTCCTGATGGCAGAAACAGCGAAATTGTATTATCTTCCCCCTTCCGCCACCTCCTGGGCACCCGCCTGGTCCGACGTCATTGCCTAAGTACTGCAACCATTGTTGTGATGTGTGTTACCCGAAGGTCACGGCTCCAGTTTGCAGACGGGGCACTCAGCCTTAGCATCTTTGTGATAACTTCTAAAAAGCACATCGTGTTGGGTAATAATTAATTCATGTTATCAGCGTCCTCCAGACAAAACAAAGCCTAAAGTTTATACTGTGATTGTACTAAATATTAACAGAGCCTGTCAGTCACGGGTGGCATTACGTGAACGTGAGAACTGGAAGTATATTACATAGTCCTCCAGGTCTGCGCGTGATTACGTCAATCAATCCTGATTTTCAGTTTGCATTCTGGGATTTGTAGTTATGATTATTACATTAAAGAAGACACTCGTACTGGACTGGATGCTTATGCATGGAAACTGAAAACGAGAGCACTTTTTACAGCTACTTCTACCTCTGGTGGTCCGGTTCTTTCCGGTATATTCCTGTATTGGGAGGGAGGGGGAGGGGGGCAGTGGGGGAGTGGCGAGGCACTGGGTGTGTTATGCACTGCTGTGAAGAAGCAGTCGACGAGCTTGGAGATCCAGTAACTAACAAGTGGCAGGAATCCGGAGAGCTCACGCGCCTGAACCCTCCCTCATCACAACTGCTCCCCCGAACCTTGCGCGTTCCATTCAGCTAACCTGTGCGGACCTGTGTGTACCTCCTTTATTGCCCCTTTAGGTGGAAGGAAATACTGTCTGTTCCCCAGACTTATCTACCATAGAGTATAAATGACTACAGTAAGCTTATTTTTGCACATTGTTTTGAGCAATCATCTACAATGAGTTTCGCACTCACTACAACACATTGTCTTTTTACAGTGTAGGGGCAGGTACTATTTCCTATCGAAAGTCAGATCATCAAAAGCAGGAGCTGTCACAGTGAACAGAATCTTTTCATTCACATTATTTTTCTAAGGAAACCTGTCATTCACGTATTAACTGCGGCGAGCGAGTACTGGAGGTACAATGATGATGTAGCGGTAATACCAGTGATGACGGCTTTGGAACTCGGAACCGGGTTCGAATCCGGCACCGGCTAAACATCCCGTGATTCTGGGCGAATCATGTGTTCTCCCTGTGCCTTAAAAAAACAAGCATTTGCAATGCAAAAGGTCTCGTATTTACAGGAGTTTGAGCTATTGACATTGCATAACAATTCCTTTTATTTTTGTTTTTAAATATAAAAAAAGGCATTGTCATTTACAGTGCCAATAGCTTAAACTCACGTAAATGCGAGACCTATTGCATTGCAAATGCTTGTTTTAAAAGTGCCCATGTGCAATGTAAATGGTGGTAAAGCGCTCAAATACTTTCGGGTTGAGTTTATGCAATCTTTGTGTTTCCCAAACTGAGTGGGTCACGAGCTGATTTTTAGTGAGTTGCGAAAGTCTGAATGCTTCCCTGGTAAAGGACTGCCCAGAGTATGTAATCGACAGATGGACACCTGAGAAAACTTGTATCCTACATGTGCCAGTCTATTTTGTTTGTCTTTTCTTGTTGAACTCAATAAATATATTAAAAAAAATACAGATGCCTTTAAATTCTGTTTTTATCGTGTCACATTTGCTGTATTTAAAAGACTGAGTCCAAATGTCAAGCTATGTGTTAAGACAAATTGCTGCCTTTTTTAGATCTCGCCTGACCCAGCGCATGCGCTGGTCTGGCGAGACTTATTGAGAGGGCTCCAAAAAGTGCTACCAGGTCAGCCTAGAGCTACAGTGCATGTGCGCGGGCGCGCGCGCCGCACTTTACCGCGATTGCTTTCACTTTCGCGGCCACTTTGATGTTTGAACGCGATCACTTTCACGGCCGCTTGGCATAGCCAATATGTCTCGCTTTTGGGACCTTAGAAGTATTTAGTTATGCAACTGTTGCATGGCTAAACACTTATAAGGTCCCAAAGGCGAGACCTATTGGCTATGCCAATGCTTGTTACTAATTGTTTTTAAATATGGGGATTTGTGTTTACACAGTCCTCTAACTCGTAGAAAGCAAAGTGAATTATGTGTATATCTTGCTAAGGTACAGGGAGAATGAAAGGAAAGGCTGTGGAGTATACATTTTTTGTAACACAACAATATGTAAATACCTATAAATGAACTGTAACACATTCAGTTGTCAGGAAAGCAACAATGAAGCAGAGTTATTTTTTTTTGGGGTAATTTTTTTTTGTAATTCTTAAATGTGATGGAAATCATTTTTTTTATAAAGGTTAAAACAAATCGAGACTACTTGGTGATGCACAGATGATAAATATTCACTGAAACACGATTTCTGCACATTATCATGTGTGTGCATTATAGTTTTAGCACTAGAACTGTATGTTTGCATACGTTTAGTGGTCATTTCAGTGGGAAATGGGATGTCTGTAAAAGCGTGTGCTACCACACAATGCTTTAGTTACAAAAAAGTTTGTCAATCTGAAAAGTTGGTTGTGGTTCTAAAACGTTTGGGAAGCACTGCACTATATAAAACTATAAAAAGTGGTCTGTGACCCTGTAATGTTGGTAGGATTTTCATTTTATGTTTTACAGTTTTATGTGGCATAATCTTGGCCAGGAAAAGGCATTAGAGTGCCTTAAATGAGCACCAAATTATATTATACATCATTCCCCCATGAAGATTGAAGGTTGGCGGATCGGTCAGAATCTGTCCTGTGTTACTTATTATAAAGTTCCTTCATAAAACAAGAGAATACTTTAGGAAATATTTGCACGCAGGGACCAGTATTGTTTTATTTGCAACCCTTGTGATTAGTTGTAACACCATTACCTCATTAATCATACGTCACCCCAGGCCTTACATTAATGAGGTGGTTACACCTCCACACCCAAGGCATCATGTGCCAGCATAAAAAACTTTTTATACATAGATTATTACAGTAATGTTCACGACGCCACCCTTCCATGTGATGTTAAAAGGGGAGATTAAGTGATTTGCCCAGAATCACAGGATGTTGAGCTGTGCCATGACTCGAACCTGGTTCCCCAGCTCCAAAGTCAGCAGTTCTGTCCATAACGCTTCATCTCCTCCCTAGTAAGTATGGCAGAATCGGGGCTCCCTGCTGCTGTGCTAGGTATAGACCGTTTCCCATTGGTGGAGCGAACTGTGTAAGCTGTCCTTCGGTCCTCTAGTGTTAATGTTTTTCCAGTACCTCGCTTTGGGTACTTATTTTGTGGAGTGGAACTCTTTGCCAACCCAAGACAAGTTCTATTGACTGTTGAAGGTTCTAGGCTAAGTATGGCAGGTCCCCACCTGTAGTCAGTCAAGATCCTGATGTCTATTGAGTGCCTATTTATTGAGCGACAAGACAAGAATCTGTGTTAATAAGATATGAGATTCCTTTTTTGTTGTTGTTGCTTTTTAATATATATGTGTGTGTGTGTGTGTGTGTATATATATAATATAATCTACTGGCGGTCACCAGTAGATAGTTATAGTTACAACCTAGTTTCCATAGGAAATCTCAAAATTCTATTTTGAATAACTTTAGTGCCGGTTGACGAATCCTCGCGAAATTTTCAAAACAAATGGGGCGCTCCGTTCAGCTCCTACCCTGAAAGTCTCGGGGTGATTCGTCAAGCGGGGGCCGAGAAAAAGGGGGGGTCCCAAAACGCGCTTTCCCCATGCATTTTTCCATAGGACCTTTAGTCGCAGCTACAGCCCGAACGGCTGAACAGAATTGCGTGAAATTTGGCAGAGAGGTAGCCATAAGGTCAAGGAAGTGCCTTTTGCAGGTCTGGTGTAAATCTGTTCAGTATTTCCTGAGAAAATAGCATTTAAAAGCATATCAATATCTATACGCGCGCACCGTGCGCGCACCCTGCCGTGCGCGAGCACAATTCTGATTGGTTGTTAGATGTCGGTAAACATTCGAATCGGTCGAAACCAGGAAGTGTCGGCCGCCATTTTGTCTCTCGCAGTCTGAGGGGGTGAAAAAAAAAAGGCGGAGAACGTGAAAAGGGGGCAGAGTGGACAGTTCCTGACCCCCTAGCCTTGGTCAGGGGGTCACAGAAGGACCCCCAAGGGAGAAAAAAACAATTTTTTTTTTTAAATCGCGAGGAGCGCGCACGCCACGCACTGCGAACCGTGCAACGAGCACCGAGCGCCCACAGCGCGCGCACGGTGAAAAACCTGAATTTTTATAAATACATAACTTAGCATTTAAAGAACGGTACAAATTCACTTGAAAAACCATAGGTTTCACACACGTTATAGTTACGAATTAGCATTTAAAAAACCTTGCAAATTTACTTAAAAAACCATAGGTTTCACACATGTTATAGTTAGGTGGACATTTCACTCGTAAAAAACCAATGAAATTCCCCCGTTATAGTTAGTGCAGGCAACTATAACTCACGCGACCGCAATCCTCTGCTGATGACGTCAGCTATTACATCACTGATGACATATGTGTCTTTATGAAAAATAAATATTTGTAATATATGTATAGCTAAAGATTAATGGAAGAAGACCTGGGTAAATAAGTGTCTAAATACAGTGATGTAATATCTGACGTCATCAGCAGAGGATTGCGGTCGCGTGAGTTATAGTTGCCTGCACTAACTATAACGGGGGAATTTCATTGGTTTTTTACGAGTGAAATGTCCAGCTAACTATAACATGTGTGAAACCAATGGTTTTTTAAGTGAATTTGCAAGGTTTTTTAAATGCTAATTCGTAACTATAACGTGTGTGAAACCTATGGTTTTTTCAGTATATATATATATATATATATATATATATATATATATATATATGTTACGTAGACGCTTCTTTGCAGCACACATTATTGTCCATGTGCTTCTTTTATAACAAATGCATCTGTATTCTTCTTTCTTGGTCTATTATTTTTGTCATAAGACATATCATGCATCATGTCCAAGGTCGTCTTCTATTTCATCCTGGCCGGCATGGTCCTGAGCCTATTACTAACTGTAAATTATTTCAGGGATTTGAGCTTTCTGCTGTGTTGTAGTATTTAGCAGAAAAGCTTCACCTGAACTTTGAGGAAGTGCTTCCCAGCACCAGTCCAGCTGTGTTTCAGTACTTTATAGCATCATCCTCAGCCAAGTCTTTCAGTAAAGTAGGAGAGTTTGTGATCTATTTCTAACATGGCGGAAGTATCCTCGAAGGCTGACTTACCCAGTTTTTTGGAGAGAGACTATTCTTTGGCCAGAGTTGAACTGTATCTTCTGACTGCTGTTCAGTTGGACCTCATGTTGGTGAATTTGGCTGGTCATTCCTCTGTGGCTTCTGAGGATGCAACCTGCCCTTAAAAAGAATTATGCTGTTCTCAACTTGATGATGAGAGCTGATATATATGCTGGCAACGCTTCCCATTCGTTAGCCAGATTTCTAGGCGTTTGTTGTGGCTCATCAAGCAGATAAAGGCTGTTGTAGTTTACTAGCTACTACAGAGTTCTAGGCAAAGTTTTTGATTGATGTAACTTGTGACATACCGAAAGCATCAGCTTTTTCCACAGCATCCAGTGTCGCAGCTCTACATCTGATACAACTTTGAGGCTGGAAGGGCAACTGGGTTCAAAGGGATGGCTTTCTGCATTTTCCTTTTCAAGGATCCCAGCCTTTTGGTAATCTGTTGGAATATATCACGTGGTGAGTGTTTTAAAACTAGAACCATTCTCAAGCATTCAAAACTCAATCTACTGTGGAAGAATCTTTATTGAAGTTCCTCTAAAGAAACACTGCTTTAAGTGTCCAAGAGGGCCTTCAGTAAAAAGAAGGTATCAGTCCTCCTTCTTTCGATCCTCCAAGACAATCGGAGATCCATTTCTTCTCTGCTAACCAAACAGCAGGCCTTTCTATGACACTCCTCTTCAAGAAGTTCCAATGGTAGTACATCTCTCTTCTATGTAACCTGGTTGGATTCAGCCTCAGATGTCCGAGTGTTGGAAGTGGCTCATTGAGTCTGTCATCTGGACTTTTTGATAGTTCCTCCAAATTCCAGAACAATTCAGTGTTTAGGCCCAGGGAACCCCGCCTTATCCATAATGGTACAGAGAATTTCAGATTTATTTCAAAAGCAAACCTTTTTCTAGGAAAAGGCTTTTTTAGTGTTGAAACCTTCAGGGGTATGAAGATTAATCGTCAATCTCAAGAGGTTAAACCGTTTTGTGAAAAAGATGCATCTCATGATGGAGACCTTGCAGCAAATCATTTCACCATTAACTCCAGGTTAATAATTGACCGCCTAAGATCTTTAGTACAGTATGTTCACATACCAATTTATCCAGACTGTCAACCGTTTCTGCGGTTTTGTGTCCCTGAGTTCCACTGGCAATTAAGTGTTGCATCTCAGGCTAACTTGAGCTCTGAGGATATTCACCACCATGTTAGTCCTCCTTGAAGTCCTCCATCAAATTCGGGAATAATTGCATTGTTTTTGCATTTATATAGTATTTACTAATCCTGATGAGGGGTTGAGTCACTTTACGGGCTAATTTTCTTTACATCTGCAGGTCTGGTGTCTCAGGACACAATCGAGGTCTATCGACCTCTAGTGCCATATGTATTTCCTGTCAACAGCAGGAATTCCCATTTCATTCCATCCCAAAATCTTGAATTAATCGAAGGCAGATTACAGATGTAAGAGGGATTTGCTTACCTCTCAGACCCGAGAAGAACCACGTTGAGACTTCAACTAGCCAATCTTCCTACCCAGCACAGCCCTGTAGCCAGGGTTTGGCTTGGAGTACATCATTTACAGAGAATACATGGTAAGTTCCACATTTGGAGACTTCTAGCATGCAGACTTTCCTTTATCTGGGACTAAACTAATATTTTCAGTTTTGTTTCTTTTACTCTAGGTGTCCTGTGTAGTTGTAGTTCCCCGGACACTGCCTGCACTTGGGTCTTCAGGTCAGACATTTTCTATAATTCAAACCCCTTCCTCTCAGTGCTGTGCCATTGCAATTCTAAGATTCTCTCCAGTTAAGGACCGTCTTCAATGATGGTTACATTCTGTAAACCTCAAATGAAGAGTTCCTCTGCCCTCCTTCTCCTGTGATTAGCACAACACATGCTAGCAAGGTAGATTGGGGAGCAACTCTAGGGTCCCTGTCCATTCTGACTGTGGCCTCGTGTAGGAAGGTGGATATCTGACTATGGTTACCCCCAACTTTTTGCCTAGTGTCTAGCTGGTTTTTCGACTTAGTTGGCCTGAGATCCTGCCAATCAGGGTCTCAGGCTGTCTGCTCTCTCTTTAAAATGGACTCCATGTACCCTAGGTACATACCCAATTGGTAAGGATCACCTTATTGGACCCTGTACAGTGTACCCTAGGTACCCAGGGCATAGGTGTACCCTAGGCCTCCCATGGGCTGCAGCATGTATTATGCCACCCCTGGTCTGGCCTTCCAATCGGACACAACTGGCTGATCACTCAGCTTGGGCAAGGTCGTGTAATCACCCCTTGCTTAGATATAGTATACCTATATCTACCCTTAAAATAGACACATGTGTACCTATCAGCCACTCCTATGGCAGGCCTTAACAATCCTGGAGGCAGAGTGCTTGGTAACATGTGAGATGGTGCTCTAGCATGAGCTGAGCCTGTCTGCAGCTTTCGGAAACATGTCCTTATAGCTGTTCTATGATATAGCCTACCATATACTCTTAAAGTACCTTATAATCTTAAACGGTTATGGTAACTATGGTTTGGCTTTATCAAAACATGTCGTGTAAGGTGTCTAACACTTTGGAATAATACCCCCATACCATTTCTGGTGATGAGGATATTATTCCTCCCTTCTAGAGGGAGAGACATGTTAAAATCCTACTTTGCTGTTTAACTCTCACCAAAGCCTCAGCATCACAAAATGGATGTTGCTGCCACAGACACAAGTCTGACCTCCTGCAGCTGGGAGCCCTCCCAGCCAGGGAGGCCTGGACAATAGGGTTCCTGCTTGGGGAGGTGCTAGCACCTCCCCAGACAGACTTTAGCGTATTGGGGCAGGGAGGGCTGAAAGGAATGAGACATGCCTGGGGCACACAAGGTGTCCCATGCATAGTCCAGTTCAAACCGGTGCTGGGGCACTCCAGCCCCAGCTCTGGCGCGAAACTGGACAAAGGAAAGGGGGTGTAGCCACTCCCCTTCCTGGTCTCACCCATAGGAGGGACCTTGCAGGTAGCCCAGCCCACTAGCCCAGTATATTAGTAGCTAGTTGGGCCCTGCTAAATTAGATTAACCTGAATCTGCAACTTGAACAGAAACTCTGGACCTTCGACATTCGACCTCCGGAAGAAGACTGAAGGAATCTCCCTTGTGGCCAAGGAGTGAGCACCCTGGGCAACCAGGCACCATCCAGCGACCGCTGCCTGCTTTGCGACTGAATCCTACGAGGGACGACTGCAGAGACTGACCAGCGCCGAGACTTCCAGACACCTCTGAACCAGATCCACATCTCCAGCGAAGCTGAGACCCGTGGAGGCGACGAGGGACGTGGGACCGGCCACTTGGGAAAAGTGGCTAGTAACTGACTAGCGCGACTTCTGAGGCTTCCTCGAGGCTGTGCTTGGGGAATTGAGAAGCCCCACTCCCAAGCCCCATCTGCAAAGAAGATCAGCTCCCCACACTTCACGTGTTCTGCGTGGGGCCCTTCTGCACCTGTGTTGCTCGACGTGTTGTCCGGTTGCTGGCCCGTTGGCTGGTAGCCTCCGTGACGACGAACCTTTACTTTCAACTTGCTGGTCCGGCTCCTCCAGACTGGCACCCGCTCCTCTTGAAAGAGAAGCACCCCAGACCTTCCTGGTCTGCACCAGAAGCAAGTCCTCCATCCTGCGTGGGTTCCGCTTGCCAAGGCTTGTTTGGTCCTGACTCGACTTCGATGCCGCCGACAGCAAGAGCCTTCGTGGGACAGCTCACCTCCTGGTCCTGGTTGTCCTCGACGTCTCCTGGTACCCGTGGCTGCTGCGACAAGCTTCACCTCTTCACCTGCATCTTCACGACATCGCCTGGTTCCTTCCTGGTTCCTTCCTGGCTGGTGACCTAGACTCTGTCCCTTCTGCTTGTAGGTTCCTTCCTTCTTGATCCCCACCTTGGGATCCACCGGACACTCTTCACTGACTGCCTGTCAGCAACTTTCCTTCAGGCATCCATAGAAGTCCACGACGAAACCCGACGCAAGTTCACACCTATGCACCCGCAGCCCGTGGGCTAGGTAACTTGGGTACTTCGGTGCTCACAAGGGTACTGACTATCCTAGGGTCTAGTTTCCGAGTCTCGACTTTCTAGCTATACCAGAAGTGTCCTAAAACTACTTATTTCTAACTGCTAGTGATTCTATCGACTTTTACGCATTACGCATGAGTGTTTCCACTCTGCACCTGAATCCCGTGGGCCTCCCACTTCCTAACTCTTGGTAGTATAGTGTAGCCCCAGCGATTCCCTAGGCCTAGGCCTATCCTGTGTTCGTGACAGTGGTCCTTGTACCACTTACTTAGTATATGGTTTGCGTGGCCCCTAGGGCCTAACTGTATTACTTACCTGTGTGACTTAATGTATGCTTAAATAAGACTGTGTTGTACTTACCTCGAATCTCATAAAGAGTGCTGAGGGTTTGACTAGAATAAATACATTCTATTTTTATATATATCTGTTGTGGTGTCCTTTCATTTGGTATTGAAGGGATTACATATGGTATAACAGCTGGCTTCACATGCCATTCAGAGTTTAGCCTAAGACTGCTCTTGTCCATGCTACCACTAGGATAGCTGGTCTATAAGGTTGACTTTACAACCAATCACCATAAGGGTTGTTTGGACTGATACAAGGTGTACACTAGAATTAGTGACCTCATATATCAGGCCAACTTCTCACATTGGTGAGCAGCGGTTGGGATCTGAGCTTGCTGTTGTAATACCATTGTAATCTTGAGATACTAAATTGAAAGATCACATAAGATATTGTTTAGGTACATATAACATAGATTATAAATACTTCAGTCCTACTGGACTTAGTTGTTGTAGGTTGAAGGGCCTAGCACACCCTGACTACAACTACTAGAGAGGTTTAGTAGATACAACTAGTGTAGGTAGGTGCACACACCACACCCTCACTAGAATCATGTCCCTGAATGGAGATCACACTGATACTCCCTCAGGAGAGGAGAATCCTAGACAGATTCCCTCTAGATATGATGCAATCACTTTCCAGGAGATGAGACAACTGTGTACCACCAGGAGATTAAAACAGGGTTCCAACCCTACCCTTAGACAGCTAGTGGAACTTCTGGAGGCCTATGATGCTGAAAGAGCTGCCAAGTATGGTGCCATAGCTGTAGATAAGGGCCTCCCCTCCACAGAAGAGACCCCTGACTTAACTGATACAGTTGAGGCAGAAGAGACTTCAGAAGAAGAGGGAGGTA
Organism: Triturus cristatus; assembly: GCF_964204655.1. Taxonomy (NCBI): domain Eukaryota; kingdom Metazoa; phylum Chordata; class Amphibia; order Caudata; family Salamandridae; genus Triturus; species Triturus cristatus. The sequence continues at coordinate 250,561,470 of NC_140580.1, read as the reverse complement.
GCAAGACCCCAGTCAGAAGACTTAGTCAGGCTAACTTGAGCTTGCATGGGAGCTTGCATGGGAGCTTTCCTTACAGGCCCCCAAGTAATCTTAAAAAGAGAGATAGGAGGGGTAGGTCTCCCTCAGGGGACTCTCTCCACTCCTATCACTCAAGAAGCTCCAATGCTTCATCCCACAGGGGGATGACTTCCCCCCCAGAGGAGAGAGCATGAGGCCAGAATGAAGGAAGCCAAACTGAGGATTGAAAGGGAAGAACTTGCCCTTGCCAAAGAGAAGCTTGCTCTGGCCAGAGAGCAAAAATTGTGTGGGTCAGAACCCACTGGTGGCAGCAACATTCCTAGAGATAGGGATAGGTCTTATGACCATAGAAACCTAAGCAAGATAGTCCCCCCCCCCCCCCCCATATCAGAATGGGGATGACATCCACAAGTGGATGACTGCTTTGGAGAGGGCCTGCACAGTACAGCAGGTACCCCAGAGTCAGTGGGCAGCTATCTTGTGGCTCTCCTTTTCTGACAAAGGTAGAGACAAGCGCCTCACAGTCAGTGATGAGGATGCTAACAATTACAAAGTCCTGAAGAGTGCTCTGATAGATGGGTTTGGCTTAACCACTGAGCAATATAGGTTGTTGTTCAGAGACACCCATAAGACACAGACACAGGACTGGTCTGATTTTGTGGATTGTGCCACTAAGGCTTTGGAGGGTTGGTTAACTGGCAGCAAGGTGCAGGACTATACAGGATTGTACAACTTGATTATGAGGGAGCAGATCCTTAGTAATTGTCAGAACCACCTTCTCCATCAACACCTGGTAGACTCAGATTTGACCTCTCCCCAAGAATTGGGAAAGAGGGCAGATAAATGGGTCAGGACCAGGATTAGGCCTAAAAATCAGGGTGGTGACCAAAAGAAAGATACCACCAAGTCTCAAGAGAAGGGTGGGGATAAAAAGAGAAATCTTCCTCAGGGCCCCAAAACTCCACACAGGGTGGTGGGTCCCAAGCTCCCTCCTCTACCACAGTTAAAAAGCCTTACTGCCATGAATGTAAAATTCCTGGGCATTGGAAAACTGACAGCAGTTGCCCAAAGGCTAAAAACAAAACTGTTCCTCCAATTACTCCTGTCACACCACCTATTACTGTCATCAGTAATCCCCCAGGTGGTGGGAGTGCCCCCAAAAAATTGGTTGGGTTTTCTTGGGGAACACAGGGGGACCCTGGCTTAGCCAAGTCCCCTACAGCAGCTACTCTTGTCTGTGATGGTGGCATGGGGTTTGCCAACGTCACTGCCTGTCCCAACACTTTGGGTAGGTACAGACAGGAGCCCTACATCAATGGTAGAAAAGCTGAGGCCTACAGAGACACTGGAGCTAGCATCACTATGGTGGCCCATAGGCTAGTTCCCTCTGAGCAGCTTTTGCCTAGTTTCTCATACCAGGTAACTAACATTGATGGCAAACAGAACAGTCATCCCATGGCAGAGGTATGTCTCAGCTGGGGAGGTGTCACTGGCCCTAAAAGGGTGGCAGTGTCTCCAACCTTGCCTGTGGACTGCTTACTGGGGAATGACATAGAACTCTCAGCTTGGGTTGGAGTTGAACAAGACACCCATTCTAAAATGGTAGGCCTTTCACAAAAGGGTAGTGGGGTTGTGCCAGCCACAACCCCTGTCCAAGTAGATTTCCTCCCTGAAAAGGTTGGAAGGGCAGTGGTAGCCACAGCCCAGGCAAAGACAGACTTCCCTGTAGAGATTGGCAAACCCAAACTGAGTGCCTCCCTGAAAGGGTTGGCAGGACTGTAATGGTCTCAGTCCATACTCAGTCTGACATAGGTGTAGTGAAGCCTGAAACTATGGATCACTCCACACAAACAGAGAGTAGTGGGGAGGAAGAAAAGTCTCCCTCTCCCCAGACATTAGGAAAAGGTCAGCCTCCTCAGGGATCTGACCTCACCCCTTGTGAAGGAACTGCCCCACAGGTAGCCAGGCCTGGCCTGGCAGAGCCTCTGATGTCAGTGGCCCCTTCCAAGGTCGGACCCAGTCTGGTGCAGGTAGCCTGCCTCAGTCAGCCCAGGGCTGCAGAGGTCAGCCCAGGGCTGCAGAGGTCAGGGAGGCCAGTGAACCCCAAGAGGGCCCCTGTCCACAAGAACCCCCCCATCAAAAGAATGAGGATTGCCTGGCTAATAGCCCTAGCCAGGTGATGGTTAAAAACATTCCTGAGGGATCTCCTTTACAGGTAGTTAGGGACCTCCCCCAGAGGGATTCTGTTGGGCACAGGCAAACATGGGACCTTAGGGCACCAACTCTGACCTGTCCCTCCAGTAAGCCCACCAAAGGGACCCAGCCTCCAGCTTTAGGTAGCCAGAGGCTGACCCTGAGAGCACAGTGCAACTCAGTTAAAGAAAGAAAGGCATCCATGGTGGAGGGTGATTGGAGGAAGCTGAGTCCTCACTTTGAGGACATTCACTTCAGTACTCCATCTCAACACCAGCCTTTTACTTTGCAAAGACACACCAAAGGTAGAGATTCCCTATGGTGCAGACCCTATGATACCTTTAGGGTGAGGGATTGCTTAGTGGACCATGGGACAGGGGGTAACCATGCCAGTGCTGGTTCTTCCTTATATGGCCACTTAGGCAATATAGGCTTACCTGGTCAAGGACAGCCTTATCTCCCTTCGTTTGGGTGGGGGGGGTTGTGTAGGAAGGTGGATATCTGACTATGGTTACCCCCAACTTTTTGTCTAGTGTCTAGCTGGTTTTTCGACTTAGTTGGCCTGAGATCCTGCCAATCAGGGTCTCAGGCTGTCTGCTCTCTCTTTAAAATGGACTCCATGTACCCTAGGTACATACCCAATTGGTAAGGATCACCTTATTGGACCCTGTACAGTGTACCCTAGGTACCCAGGGCATAGGTGTACCCTAGGGCTCCCAGGGGCTGCAGCATGTATTATGCCACTCCTGGTCTGGCCTTCCAATCAGACACAACTGGCTGATCACTCAGCTGGGGCAAGGTCGTGTAATCACCCCTTGCTTAGATATAGTATACCTAGATCTACCCTTAAAAAAGACACATGTGTACCTATCAGCCACTCCTATGGCAGGCCTTAACAATCCTGGAGGCAGAGTGCTTGGTAACATGTGAGATGGTGCTCTAGCATGATCTGAGCCTGTCTGCAGCTTTCGGAAACATGTCCTTATAGCTGTTCTATGATATAGCCTACCATATACTCTTAAAGTGCCTTATAATCTTAAACGGTTATGGTAACTATGGTTTGGCTTTATCAAAACATGTCGTGTAAGGTGTCTAACACTTTGGAATAATACCCCCATACCATTTCTGGTGATGAGGATATTATTCCTCCCTTCTAGTGGGAGAGACATGTTAAAATCCTACTTTGCTGTTCAACTCTCACCAAAGCCTCAGCATCACAAAATGGATGCTGCTGCCACAGACACAAGTCTGACCTCCTGCAGCTGGGAGCCCTCCCAGCCAGGGAGGCCTGGACAATAGCGTTCCTGCTTGGGGAGGTGCTAGCACCTCCCCAGACAGACTTTCGCGTATTGGGGCAGGGAGGGCTGAAAGGAATGAGACATGCCTGGGGCACACAAGGTGTCCCATGCATAGTCCAGTTCAAACCGGTGCTGGGGCACTCCAGCCCCAGCTCTGGCGCGAAACTGGACAAAGGAAAGGGGGTGTAGCCACTCCCCTTCCTGGTCCCACCCATAGGAGGGACCTTGCAGGTAGCCCAGCCCACTAGCCCAGTATATTAGTAGCTAGTTGGGCCCTGCTAAATTAGATTAACCTGAATCTGCAACTTGAACAGAAACTCTGGACCTTCGACATTCGACCTCAGGAAGAAGACTGAAGAAATCTCCCTTGTGGCCAAGGAGTGACCTCCCTGGGCAACCAGGCACCATCCAGCGACCGCTGCCTGCTTTGCGACTGAATCCTACGAGGGACGACTGCAGAGACTGACCAGCGCCGAGACTTCCAGACAACTCTGAACCAGATCCACATCTCCAGCGAAGCTGAGACCCGTGGAGGCGACGAGGGACGTGGGACCGGCCACTTGGGAAAAGTGGCTAGTAACTGACTAGCGCGACTTCTGAGGCTTCCTCGAGGCTGTGCTTGGGGAATTGAAAAGCCCCACTCCCGAGCCCCATCTGCAAAGAAGATCAGCTCCCCACACTTCACGTGTTCTACGTGGGGCCCTTCTGCACCTTTGTTGCTCGACGTGTTGTCCGGTTGCTGGCCCGTTGGCTGGTAGCCTCCGTGACGATGAACCTTTACTTTCAACTTGCTGGTCCGGCTCGTCCAGACTGGCACCCGCTCCTCTATGAAAGAGAAGCACCCCAGACCTTCCTGGTCTGCACCAGAAGCAAGTCCTCCATCCTGCGTGGGTTCCGCTTGCCAGGGCTTGTTGGGTCCTGACTCGACTTCGACGCCGCCGACAGCAAGAGCCTTCGTGGGACAGCTCACCTCCTGATCCTGGTCGTCCTCGACGTCTCCTGGTACCCGTGGCTGCTGCGACAAGCTTCACCTCTTCACCTGCATCTTCACGACATCGCCTGGTTCCTTCCCGGCTCCTGGCTGGTGACCTAGACTCTGTCCCTTCTGCTTGCAGGTTCCTTCCTTCTTGATCCCCACCTTGAGATCCACCGGACACTCTTCACTGACTGCCTGTCAGCAACTTTCCTTCAGGCATCCATAGAAGTCCACGACGAAACCCGACGCAAGTTCACACCTATGCACCCGCAGCCCGTGGGCTAGGTAATTTGGGTACTTCGGTGCTCACAAGGGTATTGACTATCCTAGGGTCTAGTTTCCGAGTCTCGACTTTCTAGCTATACCAGAAGTGTCCTAAAACTACTTATTTCTAACTGCTAGTGATTCTATCGACTTTTACGCGTGAGTGTTTCCACTCTGCACCTGAAGCCCGTGGGCCTCCCACTTCCTAACTGTTGGTAGTATAGTGTAGCCCCAGCGATTCCCTAGGCCTAGGCCTATCCTGTGTTTGTGACAGTGGTCCTTATACCACTTACTTAGTATATGGTTTGCGTGGCCCCTAGGGCCTAACTGTATTACTTACCTGTGTGACTTAATGTATGCTTAAATAAGACTGTGTTGTACTTACCTCGAATCTCATAAAGAGTGCTGAGGGTTTGACTAGAATAAATACATTCTATTTTTATATATATATCTATTGTGGTGTACTTTCATTTGGTATTCAAGGGATTACATATGGTATAACAGCTGGCTTCACATGCCATTCAGAGTTTAGCCTAAGACTGCTCTTGTCCATGCTACCACTAGAATAGCTGGTCTATAAGGTTGACTTTACAACCAATCACCATAAGGGTTGTTTGCACTGATACAAGGTGTACACTAGAATTAGTGACATCATATATCAGGCCAACTTCTCACACCTCGGTCATATCTAAATCACTTCTAAAATTGGGAGACAGCTGGTAGGAGTTTTCAAAACTGTTCTCTGAATTTCCCCAGTTGTTTCTGTTCTGACAGTTTTAATTGGGTCCAACAAAACTAGGAAAATCTGTATCCAGTCAGAACTGGCTCTGTTGGCTGCAGATCTAGATGGCTAAGAAAGCTAAACTGATCAAAGAACTAACTTTTGGAACCTTCGGCCTCTTATATTAAGGTAATTTGTAATGTGAGAGCAGATGATTTGAACTGAGTTTTCCCTCGTTCGTAGGATATCTGTCTAGCTCTGCCGGTTGTTTTAGGGATTTTCAGGATGTTTTAATCTCAAAGTGTTCTCTATCCTTACTCCCTCATTTCTCTTCTGTGTTTTCTCTCCTGGGTTCCAGTGACCGGAACCTGGGATTAGAAGTTCTTCTTGGCTTTCTCGTCCCATGCATGTATTGTCACATAATAACTCTGATTCTTAGACTATTCTTTCGACTCTGCACAGAGAGGGCACACTTAATGTTGATCGTCCCCTTCTGACCCAGGATGAGTTGGCTTCTCCCTACTGAGGCAAATGGCTCCGGCTCTGGTGTGGATTTTTCCTACAAACCATTGTCCACTTCAGATTCCTCTTTTGTCTCCAGTGTCCTCTCAATTGCTTAGTCTTTCAGCCAGGAAGTTGAGAGGAGGGGTGTGCAACATGAAGGCCTTTCCTCCTCAATGCTGCATAGATTCTGGATTCTTGTCATCGTTCTACTCGACTGTACTATGAGCACCACTGGAATTCCTTCTCTTTTTGGGCAAATCTTGATCACTGCACTTGTGAGCCTAATGGATTCTTCAATATCTCCAGGATGGGTTTACCAGTTTCCGCCCTTGGAGTTAAGTGGGCAGCAATGAAGGCAGTAATTGGATCTTGGTTGGCATGGTCTTTCTGCTATAGAGGAGCCTGGGAATTGACCCCTGAAGGGCTTTGTCTCTTCAGCATCTGCCCATTCTACTTTTGGTATCCTGTCGGAATTTACCTTGGTTCTTAAAGCTCTACCCCTTCCACCATCTGAACCTCCAGAACAAGTTTCCTTGAAATGTCTATCCTTCAGAGTTTTCTTTCTAGTGACTGTTCACACTGCACACTCGTTGGGTGAATTGGGATCATTATCTATTGGACCTCCCAGGTTATGTGGCTAACCGCCGAACATGGCTGCCGCACTATAGTGGAGCTCCATTCAGGACCTCATAATCCTGTTAAAATCTACGGAGCTGGGGGCATTCAGCACTTCCCCTCCTCCCCACTGTGCACACATATGGAGGCGACTCGATGAGAGTGACGAGGCTCTGACGGACAACAGAGCCACAAAACCCACAGAAAAGTGTGGTGGCAAGCCACGCACGTACTGGGCCTGGTGAGTTGGCTGGCCGACCAACGCTGCTCCTGAGGACTGGGGGCCTCCTCGCTGTTACCTAGAGAATGGCGCCGAGGACCTGTGCTGTCCAGAGGTGAGATCCTGCAAGTATCGGACCAAGTCCAGAATCAGCAACGGAGACAGCATCTAGGCCTGGAACAATCCAGTGCCTTCCCCCCTTGGATCGGCTGCTCTGCATGGGCTGAGTCTGGCAACCCAGCTCCACATACAAGAAGCCGCGATCCTGAGCAGATACACTGCAGGGGACCCCCTACAGACGAGTGAAGTCAACGCAATGATGTCCCCTACCTAAAACGGCTGCGAATAAGAGTCCTTGCACAGGTCTTCACCAGTCTGCTCGACGAGCCCCGAGGGGCGCTAGCCTGTGAGGCGACCAAGGTGCATCCTTTGGCAGAGCGGTGAGTCGATTTCCCCCTGCGGAGCAGAGCAAAGCTCCAATACTTAAGGGTCCTCTGAGTCTGACCCTCGGCCTCCCCTCTCCACTCCCTTGGGCAACGGACGGATCGACTTGGGCCTACTTTATCAGACGCTGCCCGAGTACCGGCCTGCTCTCAAGATGAGTCCTCCCTGGACATCTGGAACACTGATCGTGGGATGAAAGCCTGTCGGACTGGCTTGTCGGATACGGTGTGCAGTACTGTCGGAGGTTGGACCCACTTAACTGTACCCATTTTCTACCGCAAATTGGCCCACCTCGATATACGATCTGCCTGAGGCCTAGTAACCCCTCACAACAAGCGCCTGCTGTCGCTGCATGGAGCGGATTCCCCCCGCCCCCCCCCCCCTCTGCCCCAGGTGCTGGAACCGAGTGACTCATAAGACAGGCCGAGGTCAGCAGTCCGCAGCCATACTCGCCGGACCGCCGGCCTTGTCCCCCGTGCCTGTGGAGGCCGCTCCCACCCACCCAAAGATCAGCCCGCATCTTTACTACCAAAATCCCCTCACTGGAGCAGGCTCTACAGGGGCAGGAGTCGGCACTAGCGGCAGCTGCCGCAATTTGAGACCCCAACCCTCCTTAGTCTCCATAACATTCGGACGACAATACCATGCACTCGGATTCGGAGAGCAACGGTGTACTATTTCCCTCGCTCAATCCAGAGACGGTGAAAGACCGGTTTGGCTGAGGATGCCTGTAGTGAAGGATGATCAGGATCCACGTAGTTGAAGTATATTTATTTAAAGTAAGGTGGTACCGGATAGGAGTACATTTATTAAGTAAAAGTAAAGGAAATAATAACCCCACCAGGAGCAGGATGGTGCCAGCTCAGCCCGAACTCTCAACTGAAATCCTAGAGCAATGCAGCATTCTATTACATCATAAGAATGACCATATTCTACAGGGCTAGGCAGGAGACTATGGGGAAGGGGGTATAAAGTGCAGACACTACACATCTTCCCCTTTTACGAACACAATCAAAAAGTACACAATATAACCATAGCAATAACATAATGACCCAGTGAAGAACATTAAGAGGGAGCATTAAGAAACGCACTTAAATAAAAGGCAGAAAACCCAAACAGCAAGAGTAAGAAAAGGAGAACAAAAAACTTAGAAATACATAACACAGAATAAAGAAGGAAGAATAAAGAAGGAAGACAAGACATCTTCTCATTAAGTGACAAAGAAAGCAAGAGAACGCACTACAGAGGTTGCAGAATGAGAGGGAAAAATCGAACACCAGAAAAGGAAATGGGCACATAAAAACAGAGAAAATCGTTAAGTAAAACGTTGAAGGTTACAGCAAGGCATGCCAGTTGGCCAGACTGGAATGGGGTTGTGAACCGACGAACGCAAAACACTAGAAGGTAAAACAAATAAAGAGAAAAGTAACTGAAGTACTCCAAACAGGAGAAACAGAAGAAATCGCCAATACAGAAAGTGACAAGAAAAGTGAAAATTACACCGAACAGGAGTACGAACGAGAAAGAATAAAAGGTGAACCTCAATTGCCAGGAAATTTACAAATGAAAACTTTGCGCAAATTTAAACAGAACCTGGCATAACCTTAGAAGAAAATTCAATAACAGGGGTTCCGTGCACAGAACCGCTGTGAAAACTCATGAGTGAACATAAAGAATGAATAAGAAAATGCAGGAGTCAACATCCTAGAACAAGAAATTTTCATAGAACTATGTGAAATGAAACATTTTCTAAATTAAAACCTGTGAGGAAATACACAGTGCAAGATCTTCAGCGAAGGTGCTAAAAATCCTGCCAAAATATGAGCATTCGAACAAGCATAGTAAATTCAAATGCTCATTAAAATACGAAGGAAATGTGAACAGCTCTTTGAAATAAGTATGGAAAGTCATATCAGAACATAACAATATGCATAGATGGTAATTCCCAAATGAAATATGTGCAGAAACACAACATGCATCAACTAAACGAAGGAGCAGAAATTCTGAAAATGAATGAACAGTCAAACCTGCGAAGAAAATACAATTTTTCATCAAAGAAAACGGAAAAGATGATAACTTTGAAATCTGTATAGCAAATAAAATGGGAAAGAAGTAGTAAGCATTTGAAAATTACATTTTTTTTTAAAGAGTTAAAACGTAAAATTCATGCCACATTCTGAATTAAAAGTAATAAATGGCAGAACAAAACAAATCATAATAAACACATACAGGGAGCACAACATTAGATAAATACATATTGCAGAAGCAAACTCCGGTGAGCGAACTCTCACCCGAGGAAAATTATTGTCCCAAGAAAATAATAAAATAAAAGAAGTAGTCACTGTGGTCATGCTCAAACTTGGAAAAGTGTAGAGCGCAAACGTGGAAAAAGAGTACCTTAGTTGAAGATTAATCACTGAAGAGCGAGCAGAAGTGCAGGGCAGCAGAAACACGATTTCAGTATAATTAAGGAGTTTAGTCAACTAGGATCCAACGATGTTCAAAAGACATCTGTGGTGAGACCCAATGCTCCGATAAGGTTCAAAGCGTGAAAGATGCTGAAGTATACTGAGGCAAAAAAGGGAGAGACCATGCAGGAGACTTGGTGGTTAACAGGAGACGCTGAAAATCTTTGAAGCGCAGAAAAGGTTTGGTGCAGCAAATTGAAATTTTATTGTGCTGAGTGCACAACCAAAAGAACAAGCATGGTTGGCAAAAGCAACACAGTGCAGGACTCGTGTATAAATCCAAAATGGCGGCACCCTAGTCGACGGCATGCCGGATGGCTAAGGGCACGTCTAGGGAACAGGACGTCTATCAGCAGTCCTGAGTTGCTGAAATGCACACACGTCAGCCGGGATCCATGGAGAGATGCTGGAGGGCTCGAGGACACAAAGCACGCTCTGTATGTATTTGAAACCGCAGAGACAGCGGTTAACTGTCAAAGTAGCCATGTAAAAATATGAGTGGCAAAGCTATACTAACACGAAGAAAAAAAATATATAGGCTTACCGTTAAGGTGAAAGGCAACCATGGAAGTCCCGTTTATTTGAAAAGTGGACTAAGTTAAAAAAAACTCTTCCCTTAGAAATGTCTCTTTTTTTACAAGTAACGGGCTCTGGAAAGAATAATGTACAAGGCTCATGGTATCCCCACAGACTCGCACAGCTCACCAATAGAAACATCCGAGAAAATGCCAATAATAAATAAACTCTCCCGGACAGGCTCTGCTGATGAAGACCGGGTCAAAATGCACAGATTAACACGGCATTCACAAATTCTCTTTGTAAAGCAAGATGTAATGCCTTTGCGGTAATTGCGTGAAAGTATACCAGTGTTTGTTTTCATTGTTGACACCGTAAATGGCTCACAAAAAAAAAATAAGAAGTGCCTGCCCACAAAACACAATATACATGTCTTTGGTTAGCACGTAGATGGCAGGTAGGATGAAAGTCAACAGCCAGGCGGAAGGTTACAGCAGGGACTGGCACTTTAAGGAAGAAGAGGGCGACCGGTGGATTAGTCCCTGGTGGGGCTAGCCAGTATGCTTGAGAAAGAAGGCGAAGATCATTACCTTGAAGTTGCTTGAAATGGAAAATCCTTGTAGGTTTCTTAGTTGCTGAAGGAAGGTTACTTGAAGTGTAAGTCCATAGAATTTGAATCCGCGCAGGGTTTGAAGATCAGCTTGTCGCCAAAATGTGTTGTGAAGGATGATCAGGATCCACGTAGTTGATGAAGTATATTCATTTAAAGTAAGGTGGTACAGGATAAGAGTACATTTATTAAGTAAAAGTAAAGGAAATAATAACCCCACCAGGAGCAGGATGGTGCCAGCTCAGCCCTAACTCTCAACTGAAATCCTAGAGCTATGCAGCATTCTATTACATCATAAGAATGACAACATTCTACAGGGCTAGGCAGGAGACTATGGGGAAGGAGGTATGAAGTGCAGACAGTACAAATCCCCTCAGCGGGGTGATTCCTTTAGGAACTCTGCCATACTACCGCACTATGGAGAAATGTGATTCTACTCCTGCATATGTTTTTTCCTCTCCCTCCCCCCCCCCCCCCCCCAGCTTCCTTCGACCATTTATGTAGAATTGAGAGTCCTGTCATACATATAGTACTACCCCAGCTGGTGTAACATTCAAGGAATAGGAACCACTTCTCCCCCCCCCCCCCCCCCCCCGCAGCAGATGCATATCGAAACCAAATGAAAGTTCACACAGTAGTGTAAAATGTTTTGACCAGCATAGTTTGTGCGCTAGTCCTAGTATTGGGAGTTACAGTTGTTTTATTTTTGGGGATTCCTGGCTCACCCCGCCACACACCCCACACACTATTCGTCTCACGACCCAGAGAGGACCATAAGATCGACCAAAAGCATACACTGCGACATTAGGTAAATACACCATACTTACCTGGAACGTCCGGGAGATGGGATCGGCAGAAACGCCATAGGATCCATGCCCAGCTGAACAGACGTACGGCACAGATTGCTTTGTTATAGCCGTCCCACCTCCCAGACTCTGAGGCAGATAAACTCCACAAAAAATAGAGGGGCCAAATATTCACCACATCATTCTCGGCATTTGCGAGGGGGAACAGTCATATGGGGAAGGCATGGGGTTCTGTTCGAGGCCCTCGAGCAACGCACAGACACTCAAGGCAGATGTGTTGGTCCGTGGCACACTAGATGGCACACACATAGTCATTAGCAGCATATACGCCCCAAATTACGAACAGGACAAATTTCTAACAAGCCTCAACGCGGTGTTGGTAGACTGGGTCGGCTTACCATGGGTGATGGGAGGAGACTACAACTCTATTCTGGTTGTCCACCTAGACCCCCCCCCCCATCTCCCCCCCCCCCCCCCCCCTTCAAGGAGCCACCTCAATCAAACAAGCAGAATCCTTGTGGGCATGGGCGGCGGGCTGGTCACCAGAGGATGTATGGCACCTCAAAAATCCGAGCAATCGGGAGTACTCCTTCTACTCCCCGCCCCACCAGCTACATACCCGACTCAGTAGGCTATTCTGTTCCCTCCCCATCACACCCCAAGTGTTCCATACTACATACTTGGGTAAGACCCTCTCCAACTACAATCTACTGGAGATTACTGTATCATGGGGAGGAATTCCTACCCATGTCCCCACTTGGAGGTTGTGGCCGCAGATGCTGGAAGACGTGGTCTTCGGAGAAACTTTGGGGTCGACTGTCACAAGTTATTTCAAAGAAAACACTAACGTAGCCTCCTCATGCCTAATAGAGTGGGATGCATTCAAGATAGTGATCAGGGGCGCAGCTATCGGCGCCACTGTGGGGGCCAGACAAGAAATCCATAAGAATCTAACGGCATTGGAAGCCACATTAAACACACTAGAACAAGAGGCGAGTAATAACCCCTCGACAAAAGCTGACCTGCAAGAGGAGGGTATACGACACGCTGAACTTCTGGAGCGGCTCCGAGTGATAGATTACCAGATGGAACATTGCTTGCATGATTGCTACGAGAAGCGCCACCCCCATACACAAAGTGGCCCTACCGGATGGCAAGATGGTACACACACAACACACAATAAATCTGTCCTTCAGTGCATATTATGAGACACTATACCGCGCCCCTAACAGTGTAATACCAGTGCCCATTGGCAACCTTTCTAGATACCTTACTTACCCCAAGCTAACGGGGGCCGATTCAGCTGTTATGCAAACTTTTTCATATACTGACAAAAATATGCGAAGTTGCAATCCATGTTCTATCATTGTTTTCAGGAAACACTGCAACAACGTGTTCACTAGCAACTCCCGTATTGGTTTGGATATGCGTCAATGAGGACATTTGAATTGGCTATTTTGTTCACACAGGAAGATGCAGCTGTTGCGTGTTTTCGAAGGACAACATTATTCAGTTAATATCTTGTTCGTCCCGGCACCAAAAGAACAGTGTATCAGTTCACAAAACAGCTAGTGATTAAAATATGTGGTGAGGAAATATTTCAATTAGTAAATGCATAGGGCAACATAATTCAGTTAGTGTGTCGTTCCTCCTAAAAGCAGGAGAATGGTGTGTCAGTTCGGAACCTAACTAATGGAGCAATGAGGATGATATAGGACATTACTTAGAATTATACCGCATCCTTGTTATGCTGAAAACAGTGTGTCTGGCCAAAATTGCATCAAGTCGCAAGAGTACAGAACTAGACTGTTAGTTTACCTGTTGTCCAAGTGCCGGCATACCGCTTGCCATGCCAAAGAAGGGAAATCTTGTGCGGAGCCGTGTGCATGTTTAGGTCTCGCCTGGCGTTAGCAGCGCGCATGCTCCGGCCAGACTTCGGTGGCAGAGCTTGGGGCAGTCTTCCGCCCCCACACCCGGCACACCACAGTGCTTCCAGCTAAGTGAAAAGAAACCCTCAGCTGTTGGCACTCTCCAGTCCCCCCTCCCTTCATGCTCATGTCATTTATAAATAAAATAAGTGTAAACGTGTTAAGGTTACCATGTTGTTCCTGCTTACATTTCACATGGTGTATCTTTTTGATTTTGGCGGCCGAGCAGTTTGTTCTGCACGGCGCAACTCACCTACCTCCATTTTATTAAAAGACCATGTTGTTCCTGCTTACATTTCACATGGTGTATCTTTTATTGTGGCGGCCGAGCAGTTTGTTCTGCACGGCGCAACTCACCTGCCTCCATTTTATTAAAAGACTAACTATACTTTAACTCTCAGTGAGGCGCCCAATTCACGAGCGAGCGCAGTGCTTTATCTTCTGTCGCTCAGCTGTTACTACCGTTCACCTATTACAAATGACAGTATTTAATTTACATTTTCATTTGCATGCCTCCCCCCTACCTTCACATTTGTGGCTTCACACATGCTTTCTCTTTTGCGCTACACTTCTGGTACAGCATGGTGAGAGCTCGGAGCACTCTACCATCCCCCTCACACAGCGCACCACACTGTTCCGTTTTACGGTTGCATAATCTTTCAGGATGCCGTGCTACGGGCCAGACTTCGGTGCCATGACACAGCGAGCGCTCAGAACAGTCTTTCGCACAATAACTCACAATCCACCACTTCTTTATTAGCAAAAAAGGCCACTTTATTAAGACAGGTGCCAAATTATCATTTTCTCAAAACACCATTTTTCATTATCTGATAATCAAATCCCCAAATTTTCTTTGACATCTATAAAACACCTAACCCCCAAGGTAGACCCCAATCAAAAACAACTAAATGACTCCTGTTGATAAATCCCCCTCATTCTCATTTCCCGTCTCCCCGACTGCGTCCCCCCCCCTCCCCCATTGGAGGATGGGCAATCCCGCTCCAGTCTGCCCACCCCCCCATCAAAAACTCGCCTACCAGAAAAAATATCTAACCGAAAAACCTGTCTTATCGTGGCAAAAGAAAAAACCCAAGCCTGGCAGTAGCCAAACCTGATATAAACAAAACATAGCAGGAAATGGAAAAATGCCTAAAAGAAACGGAAAAAAGGGGGAGGGTGGGTGGGACAAATTCAAAACCTTTCCTCCCCGCTCCCTGGACACACTGACTTTCCCGCCCCACAGCACCTCTACATAATACCTCGCCTCTCGCGCCTCCCTAATTACCCATACCCCGCACCTGGGTGGCCGCTCCATTGTGCGAAACCACCCAGGGGGAGACTGGCTCGCGCTCAGCGCCCCCTGGGTCCCACCCCCCCCCCGCTCCCTTACCCAGTGCACCACACTGCTTCCCTACTAAGTGGAAACAATGCTCAGCCATTAGTACTCTCCGGCTGATGCCGCACCCGAGCACAGCAACCAATCGGGTAACTCTCCCCTTGTGGTATCCTTATCTCCAGAAGTCGTCAAGCCATCTGCAATGTAGACTTTAATTCAGCAATCGATAGAAAGTCTCCGTTGTTTCCCCAACCCCGTTCCTATTTTCCCAGGGCACTCAATCTGAAAATATTGCAAGACTCTTGTGTAGGGCAAGTATTTGCACCTCTATTTTAACAACAAACACTACTTAAATACCATGGCTTGTTTAAACTGTTGAAATAGGTAAGTTCAGTCAGCACAGATGACAAAACGGTACACTATCTAGCGTATTTGTAGCTTTTAGCAACCGCTTTTTTCTTTAAGGTATGACTGGAGAATACCTCTACAAAATGCAGCAATGAGCAAAAAACGTGAAAATAACTCTTTAACATACCAGCCATAAGGTCGCTGAATGCAAAAATCACAGTTTAGGTGAAAACGACCATTCATCTAATAACACTCTATGAGCAACTAGCGCAGCAGAAAAACAAGGTCACATTGAAGATATGTTTTTCTTATGTTTATTTTTTTCTACATGGGAGTTAATGTCTCAGAATGTACTTATAAAACTTGGCGAAATGATGTACATGGTATATAGAGCCACGTCTGTTGTTTTCTTGTGTCAAGCTTGTAAACATTTTATTATTCTCAGGTTAAAACGAGCATTACAAAATGCAATAGGTCTCGCCTTTCATTACGTTAAAGCCATTTGCTTTGCTATACAATACCATTAGCAAAGCAAATGGCTTTAACTTAATCAAATGTTTTTAGGAACAAGGGTACCCCAATATGCGAACCAGGGGTGATACAATGTGGAGAGAGACAATGGTTCTTGATGGCCTAAAAAGGTCCAGGACAGAAAATTACCCTAGAGAGGGCAATGAGTTTAATGAAGGATTTTAGAACTTAAGTCTTAGAAGAGAGCGATAATTAATATAGAGAGAGGGACATGAAGGTCAGAGTATGACAAATATTTATTATACATAAATAGAATTCAGGTGCTCACATATTCAGTGACCATAAGCGTGACGTGAAAGGTGAGAGAGAACTTAAAAAGGACATCGCATTAACAACAATTGTTGAACCACTTTCTTTTTAACTTAATATAAAGGGTTCATGTTGTGAGAGGTCGACGACGTTTCGAACTCAGTTATTCGAGTTCATCTTCAGGACAAATTGTGAGCAGCTAGAATCTAAAATAAAATAAAGGATTCAAAGGTAGGTATAAGTAAATCATAGTCTAGTCCCTGAATATAGCATCACAATCATTTAAATGTATAGTTCATAGTGCTCTCTATTAAGTGATGCAACATAGACATCTAATTTAGAAAGAGCAAAACTGGTGGTAGAAAATTATAATAATGAACATTAAGGCTGTGTAGTGAATAATTATACATATACCACAATGTTCATTTGTAGAAACTAATCGGAATTGGCGTAATTTTCATACAGAGGGCAAGGGGGCATGAGGAATTTAAACACAGAATAAACATATATAGTCTAAACGCCATCTGTATCATGGGAATCTGGAGGATCGCTAGAGAAATTGTCAGCACTTACTTTGAATGTGGACACGGTGTAAATGGTCCGTATCTGTGGGCTTCAAGGAAGTTTAGAATCAAAATGCGAGCCGGATGTGGTAAATTGCACATTAATGAGGCCCTTGTCGGAGCAGGAGGCCTGGGGAGAGAGGGGTATTTATCGGTTTAAGGAACGAATAAAACGGAATTGAAGGAAAAATAGCGGGATTTTGCCAGGGGTAGCGAACTTACTTGAACACCGCGCTGAAGAAACAAAGGAATCACTTGTCCGTTGAGCGATGGTGTACATGCGCCGGGAAATTAATCTGCAAAGAGGGGGGTGAGATTAGGGTCAAGGCGACAGCTGGAGCAGCGGTGGGGAGTAATGTGGGGAGGAAGTTTCTTCGAGTATTACTTACTAGTTTATTGCCGGTAGCAGTGCAATGAATGAAAGCCTCAAGGCGGGGTGGAGCGAGTCCTGCTCGGGTGCTGCTTCGCGCTGGGAATGAGGGCAAGGGCCAGGTGAACTCGGTATTTATACCTGTAAGTCGCTGGGGGTGATCTACGCTGAGTGCCGATAGGGAACAGCTGAACGCGCGGGCATGCGCGTTGAGCAGGGGGCGATAATTGGCTCGTGATGAGTCAGTAGTGGAACATGTGGTAGTTCTCTATAGTCACAAACCGGAGCAATGAAAACGCTCAAGAATTAGCGAAGTAAGATTTTCAAATGCCGTACTGTTGAAAATGGGTTGAACACTCTGGATGAATATAATACCATTCTATAAATAGAGATCTCTGCTGTACACACTCGTGATCCTCTACATCATAGATCATGTTTTTCAGCTTCTGTTGGCCACTCGTAAAGAAAACTGATTGCTATGTATAAGATTAGCTGTTGATAACACTGTAATATCCTTTGTCAATTAATGAGCGCTTCCTTGCTCTTGGTTGGAAATAGCCATGATGTTTAGTTGTTGTTAACTCGGTAAATACCACTCTTTCACTGAGCACAGCCTTACTTCGCTAATTCTTGAGCGTTTTCGTTGCTCCTGTTTGCAATTAACCATGATGTTTAGTTGTTGTTAGCACACCTCCAATTAGCACAGCTGTGACTATAGAGAACCACCATCGCTCCACGGACAAGTGATTCCTTTGTTTCTTCAGCGCGGTGTTCAAGTAAGTTTGCTACCCCTGGCAAAATCCCGCTATTTTTCCTTTAATTCCGTTTTATTCGTTCCTTAAACCGATAAATACCCCTCTCTCCCCAGGCCTCCTGCTCCGACAAGGGCCTCATTAATGTGCAATTTACCACATCCGGCCCGCATTTTGATTCTAAACTTCCTTGAAGCCCACAGATACGGACCATTTACACCGTGTCCACATTCAAAGTAAGTGCTGACAATTTCTCTAGCGATCCTCCAGATTCCCATGATACAGATGGCGTTTAGACTATATATGTTTATTCTGTGTTTAAATTCCTCATGCCCCCTTGCCCTCTGTATGAAAATTACGCCAATTCCGATTAGTTTCAACAAATAAACATTGTGGTATATGTATAATTATTCACTACACAGCCTTAATGTTCATTATTATAATTTTCTAC
Organism: Triturus cristatus; assembly: GCF_964204655.1. Classification (NCBI taxonomy): domain Eukaryota; kingdom Metazoa; phylum Chordata; class Amphibia; order Caudata; family Salamandridae; genus Triturus; species Triturus cristatus. Next base: position 250,543,289 of record NC_140580.1, on the reverse strand, counting down.
CACCAGTTTTGCTCTTTCTAAATTAGATGTTCTAAATTGTCTATGTTGCATCACTTAATAGAGAGCACTATGAACTATACATTTAAATGATTGTGATGCTATATTCAGGGACTAGACTATGATTTACTTATACCTACCTTTGAATCCTTTATTTTATTTTATTTTAGATTCTAGCTGCTCACAATTTGTCCTGAAGATGAACTCGAATAACTGAGTTCGAAACGTCGTCAACCTCTCACAACATGAACCCTTTATATTAAGTTAAAAAGAAAGTGGTTCAACAATTGTTGTTAATGCGATGTCCTTTAAGTTCACTCTCACCTTTCACGTCACGCTTATTGTCACTGAATATGTGAGCACCTGAATTCTATTTATGTATAATAAATATTTGTCATACTCTGACCTTCATGTCCCTCTCTCTATATTAATTATCGCTCTCTTCTAAGACTTAAGTTCTAAAAACCTTCATTAAACTCATTGCCCTCTCTAGGGTAATTTTCTGTCCTGGACCTTTTTAGGCCATCAAGAACCATTGTCTCTCTCCACATTAACTTAATCAAAGGCGAGACCTATTGCATTTTCAATGCTTGTTTTGAAGATGCGCTGGGACAGTGACATAAGAACGTCAAAGTGAGCGTGTGTGTCTGCTGGGAGAGGTATTCCCAGAACAGACAATAATGCCAAAGAGGCCAAATGTTTGATTGGAAGTATATTTACTGCATTAAGTTTTGGAATTTAGGGTGCTGAAATCACGGATGGTAAAGCATTGTACATCTCCATAGTATGAAACTCGTGTGAAACTAGGCACTGTCTAAGGCACATTGCCATATAGGAATAACCACAAGAGGACACATCATATTGGACACATTAATTGTGGAGTTATGGTCTCTAGCATAGGTAACAGACATTTTGAACCTTCTATAGTGTTATTTGCTTGTGTAAGTGTAGGGACATGATATTTCATTTACAGGTCAAATTCCTTAGAGGCTAGACATGAATATACTGAAATGGGTAAACAGCCCTGCATATCACTCCGATGTTACTAGGTAATTGCCCACGGTATCTCGTAATTCAAGCCATGTATATCGCTCTGTAGTTTGAACACCCACCTCTGATCTCTGATGAAAAGTAGTCTAGTGATATTGGTAACTGGGTGAGAAATTTTGGTTTATCGAGCACTGTCCACCCCATGCGGACTATTAATGGTGTGGGCATGCAATGGCAGCTATCTTTCTTTAAATACTCTGATCAGGATTTACCATTAGCCTGTGGTGTTGCTGAAAGGGAACCGCCTACGAGCGATCACTACCATCAAATCGCAGATGCTGTTTTGGCAGAGCCTGCCCCTAACAGTCTTGGGTCGCATAGCCCTACTCAAAATGGTTGTGCTGCTCCGGCTCTTGTACTTCGTCACTAACCTGCCAATATACATTCCACCCCCTCCCCCGTCTTTCATTCCAACAAATATACTATGCAGTGGTTTATTTGGCATGGCTCACGATGCCGAGTTGCGTTATCTGGCGGCGCAACTGCAATGGGTGGCCTAGTGAGCCAGCGGGCTGAACCTAGGGGACTCCGCCATGCACTTACCAGCGTGTACGCACTCTTTAATCCTCAGGCGGTTTCAGCCCAGGAGGCGAGGTGTGACACCTGCCCAGCAAATGCTGGAGGTGGTCCATAGATGCTTTCGCTTAAGCCTGAGCATCATGAGCGCGACGGTTCCCTATGCACTTGCATTGCCTTTACAGGACGCACCAAGGGGCCTATGGGCCACTACCATGGCAAAGCTCTCCACCTGGGGGAAGTGGGGCTGCAGAAGTTGGAAGACCTCTACCGTGTCGGCCAGTTGGCACCCTTTGATGTCCTGGCAGATGAGGACAGTCTGCCGCGGGGTCAGTTCTTCCTACATACCTTGCTGATGATGGCGCTGCGAGCAATGTGGGGAGATATATTGCAGGAGCCCACAATACATCTCCCTATTCAGTACATACATGTGATGGGTACAGAGAGACACCTCACACAATGGTTTGCTGACTCGTTACGTTACCATGTGGCACAACCGCTAACATCCCTTAAGCGCCACTGGGGCGCGGTTCTCCTCTGGCCATGCACAAAGAATGGGCGGCTATATTGGAGGGTTCCACTTTCATCCCCAGAAACGCTAGGTTCTGACTCCTACAATATAATACACAGAGCATATCTAACACTGGCCATAACAAATAAGTATTTTAGGCGCACCGATGCCCAGTGTCCTCAATTCCACTTGGTGGACGCAAATCTTAATCACAGGCTGTGGAGCTGTATGGCACTCTCTACTTACTGGCAGTCTGTCACCCGCTTGACCGACTGCACTGGACGTGTGGTGGAGTTCACCTGTGAGGTGTGCCTCCTGGGCCTCTACCACAAGTCCAACAAGTATTAGCATAGACAATAGGACTCACCTTTGGGACCTTATAAGTGTTTAGCGATGCAACAGTTGCATAACTAAATACTTATAAGGTCCCAAAAGCGAGACCTATTGGCTATGCCAAGCGGCCGCGAAAGTGAAAGTGATCGCGATTGCGATCAAACATCAAAGCGGCCGCGTAAGTGAAGGTAATCGTGGTAAAGCGCGGCCCGTGCACATGCACTGTAGCTCTAGGCTGACCTGGTAGCACTTTTTGGAGCCCTCTCAATAAGTCTCGCCAGACCAGCGCATGCGCTGGGTCAGGCGAGACCTGAAAAACGCAAGGTGACATCTAGGTTCATTGACTTGGGGTTAATTATGGTTAAGCGTTTGATCACTAAGCTGTGGAAGCGGTCGGAGGCCCCGCCTGTGGCGCAGGCAGAAATCGTCGCCTTACATCGCAAAGACACCCTGGAACTTCGCAAGTTGCCGATGGCAGCTGCATGGGATGCAATCATCCTGACGAACCCCAGACACCCACCACAGATCCTGAAGGGGCTTGCTGCGAAGCGTAGCGGGGTCACTCTGGGGATTCAGCAGGTAGACTATTTATCACCCTCCATTCTTGAACCTCTTACACATAACTGGGAAATACATCATATGTCGTGAAAGGTAGATACTGCCATCAAACAAATTATGGGTGATAGGAAAGTGTTGGGGGCTAACGAGACCTGAGTTGGGCAAAGTTTATTTGTTCATACCCTGACCTGCCTCCCCCCCCCTTCTCCCACCCTTCCTCCTCCTTCTCCCACCCTTCCTCATCCACCCCAGACATGCCTCATGCAGACACTGGAGCCACTAACACCAAATGTAGCAACTACTTCTATATACCATGTGTCACCCTACAACATGCGCTTCTGTAGCGCACAATCTGGAAAATGTTAGCATCTGTACTATGCACTGCTGCTCCCCCAATTTTGAATTGTGACATCAGTCTCATAGCTTACTTATGACTGATGTTCTCTTTTATGGTTGTGGAAGGAACCGAATGAAGAATATATGACTGACTGACTGACTACTTATGAGTGATGTATGTGCATGTTTGACACCTGTTCTTAAATCATAAACTCAAAGAAATGTAAACAAAAAATAAATAAATCCAGCACCGTCCATTATGAGCTAGATGTCCTTTTTCCAGAAAGAGATTGGACAGTTTGGTGGATTGCCTCCTGCATCTAATGGTGCTCTTGTGTTCCATGATTCAAGTTTTTATTTTACATGTTGTCATCCCGACATATCTGAGGTTGCTAGGGCAAGAAATGAGGTATACAAGTTTGTCGCTATTGCAATTAGTGTGCTGGCTTAATTCCCATGGTCTCCCTGTACCAATGTCAGTCTCTAATGTGGTATTGGTTTGTGCACACACGCTGCATGATCCACATGGGAAGTGTCCCTTCACTAGTGGAAGCCCCCAGAGTGTGTCTTGCCTATTGGAATTCGTTACTCTGGATCTAGTTTGTACCAATTTGTCTTTCAAATTATGGCTTCTTTTGAAGGTTAAGAGAGGACATTGTAAAACTCTTTCGCCTTTGTTTAGAATATGCCAGTTTCTGTACACGGATCTCTTTATCTAACTAGATAGAGAGAGAAAAGGTGTTCTCACACACACACACACACACACACTAATCTTTCAGAAGGTTCTTTAGGTGGCTGGACTTCCAGTAAAACCTCCCGATTGTTACAAGCTCCCTTTACTGATCTCTTTATCAGTGAAGGAGGATATTGTTTAACAGTTGAGTGGAGAGCCCTTTAGCGTGTTCCTTGTATTTGGGGTCGCTGGAACAGTTATGATGAAGTTGTAAAAATCGTCCAAATGGAAGGTTGTGCCAAAATGCTTTATTTCGAGCCATGGGTTCTCTGTAAAGTTCGGTCTCCAAAGTGCTTGCTAATGGAAAGATCTGTAGGTCAAGAAAGGGCAATCTTTTCTTGTTAAACTCATAGGTGAATCTCAAAAACGGATATAGCGATTCAGCCAGTAATGAAATGCCGTGATGGAAATAGCTTCTCCATGCCAGATGACATAAATATCATCTATATACCGCTTCCCCCGAACCACGTCCCCCCACCCACCTGCCGCCCCTTGTGAACTTTGATTTTTAACCCAACATTTTAATTTTGCACTATTGCTGTTCTCTCAATACGCATAGCTATAACTGACATGATGTGGCACCCACTGCCTTCTAATCTTTAGGCGTTTGGGCCACTCTATCAGATTGCCTTGCGTTATGATCATTATGTGGTCATTTTTAAAATTTGCCTATGCATACTTCTGGCGTTTCCTCCTCCATTGTTTTTAAAGAACTGTCTCTTTTCCTTTCTCTGCTATGATGCTTGCATAGGACTGAGACCCCTCCCTCCCTTGCCAAGGTCGGTTGAGGCTTGACAATCGACTACGGCGGGTAAGCCCCTACACTATGGTGGTTCTTAAAGTTTCACTATGTTTTATGTTTAATGTGTAGTGTCTTAATGTCTATCCATCCTGCCTCTTAATTAGAAGGTTGGTATTACTGGGGATAGACCACAGTATATACACAATTACTATAATGACAGATGCCTTACAAATGACTATTCTATTTGTGAGATTGGTCTACTATATTCATATATAGTTGTATTGCCCTATGCTGTACCCTAACTACTTAAACTCTTCATTTATATTTTTCCATTAAGAAAAATTGTTTGAATGTCTTCCAGAGGTACCGCCAGTGAATCCTTGAACCTCTGATGTGTCATGGAATCACTGGATGGTTTCATATACACTGTCAATATGCTTGATGTTTGTTTGATTTGAGCACATTGAGCAGCAGCATCATTCAGTCTGGAAGAAAGCCCTGACCCTGCTTGGGTCACAGGCTGAAACATGTTGACTTCTGTGGCACGTAAACAGATTTCATTTTTCCTGCCGTGCCACACTGTTTTTAACCCTAGCCCAGGGTCGCCGTATTAATGCTTTTTACTGATGTTGTCGTTAGTTTTAAATCACTTTTCCACCTGCTCTGCTGCCCTCATCACCCTCATCATGCTCCTCATTTGGGTATTTAGTATATATTATATACCTCTTAGTATGAAAACATCCCTGAGCTCTTCCCTGTACAACTAGGCAATTGATACATACAGACCCAAGGGTTCTTTCCTATGTTTTGATTTATAAGCAGGTGAGCAAACCCTTGCACGTCTATAAATCTTCTCTGGCCCTCTTCTGTTATATAGATATCAATCAGTACACTTTAAGTGATAGGCAGTCCATAGGATAACATAGGCTTGCACCTGGACAGACCCGGGGTCACTAGCTCCTTTATGGTACCACCTAAAAACATTGAGTTTGGTATCGAACAATGTGCCTTCTCACTACTGATCTAATCTTGTGGCGAGAATAACGTGTCATGCAACCTTAGAGGTTGGCCACCTGATTGCCCCAGCTTCTCCGTGCTCTGGCTGGCAGCAAGCGCTTGTTGCTGTCAAGACAGGATTCTAACCTACTGCCAGGCAGTGGGATCATTCCCAGGAGTCCAGAACAAAGGCCTGTCTGGAAGGAGGTCACACCTCCTCCCTACCAGGAAGGTAAGTGAATTTGTACATCAAGTCAGTGAGCTTCAAAGGCTGCACTGCCTCTGATAGGCATTCAGGCTTTCTCCCAGAGGAGTAAACAGCCCTCCCCCTTTCCGAGGTAAATTTGCACCCAGGCAGGTGGCAAAATTATGTAGTCAGCAGGGGTACATTCCCAGAAGACTAACCACACCTCTAGGGCAAGCTTCATGGTCTGTACGCCTAAGGAAGACTTCTGTTCTTTTTAAAAGTGGTAAAAATAGTGGGTTCTGGGTAGATAAGGTGACTTGCACCCCCAGGTATGGTCCCCTCGGGCGGATTAGCTGCAGGTATTAGCAGCACATTGACTACTTGCTCCCACGCCCCTAAATGTAGGATTTAAAGGACATCCCTGACACAAGAACCTCAGTTCTGTACAGCCTGCATTGAAGAGGACAACAGACTTTGTCCTAGGCTAACTCTCGGTTCCCCCAGATCGAGGGACCCCTGTGGAAGCCTGAAGCACCCTCGGACTCCCCTGGAATAGTGACACTAGTCTACTGTAAATTGCAAGTAAAACAGCACTCCAGATTCTAAGAATCACTGGTATTCGGGCCTTCTGTGGGATCACCCAAATCCAGATCTAGTGCATTGTGGGAACTGTTGTCCTGCCTTCCACAAAGTTACAGGCAGCTACTGCTTTCCTTGGGACCACCAGACGTGGAAGTGCCTTTTTTCAAGGATTACCGCTGCCAAGGCTTGTTGGTCACCAGACCGGCAACTGACCCCTGCACTTAAGGCTGCACCTAGAGGGCACTCCATTTGACCTTTGACTGACGTCAGCAACCACCCCGTTGTGTTTTAGCATTTTGTCCCCCGCAGCACAGTGTGAGCGGTAAAAGCAGCTCTTCTGTGACTCGTTCAGCACCAGGAACAGCTAGGACAACACTGCACCCTGGCTCCACAGACCAGGTAAAATGTAACTGACTTTCGTGGCCTGGTCCTGGGACCTACCTCACTTTTACTCTGCAAGGGTACTACGCAACTCGACCTGCAAGTGAGCGATTGTCATTAGTGTTTTTTCCCATTGACCACTATGTTAAAGTTTCACTGTATTATTTTGCACTGATTTTATATTGCTTCTAAAATCTATAACTCTGGTTATATGTATGCTATTCTGTTTGTTTTGGTGTCTAAATTAAGTTAAAAATACACTCTATTTCTATAAGTTGGTGTTGGCTTTCTCTCGAGTTGTGTCTATTACTTATCGAGGGTTGAGAGTCCTTATCTTTCCAACTTTCGAGGACCTAGATCCTGATCTCTTACAAGAGTGGGAAAATCTTATCTCGTCTTCATCATTTGGCATGATGGATCTTTTGATCCGTCATGCAGAAAGAAATTGAGCCAAACTATTAGAAGAGATTGCACAAGTGGAGGAGGAGATTAAAAAATTGAATTTGGAAGAGGCTACTGATTTTTTTTTTTTTTTAAATATTGAGAGAAATACTAAGTGCACATCAAACTTATATACGGGATAAGAAAATTCGCAAATTGAAAAGGGATGAAAACGACTACAGGAATGGTCGCATTTTCACTTTTGCAAAGAAATTTGATGAACTTAGACCTAGAGTTGGAACTAAGGATTTGGATAGAAAGAGATTGGACACTGAAGTTACAACCAGTGAGTCAGATCTTTCTAGCATTGCCAGTGACATCAGTGACATTAGAAATGAAGGTATCTCCACTACAGGGTCCAACAACACCACTCCAGGTACCTCTTCCTCTTTTTTATCAGAACTAGAGAGGTACAGGAAGGGCATCAGATTGGGTTTCAACAATCTGAGATCGGCAGGAAGACAAGAACCAGGCGGGGGGGACGGAAAAACATACACAGAGGAAAGCAAAAGGATCACGAGATCGGTGTCGCGAGTACAGAAGAAGTGAGTGCCGGTATGGGGTCCCGTGATGTTGTTGCATCACTTTGTACTGATAACTCTGTTGTTAAAGCAAGAGATGATGTTTCTATTATTAATCTTTCCAAACAATCATTGAGCAATACAGAGATCAATGTATTAACAAGCATTGGCATAGCCAATAGGTCTCGCCTTTGGGACCTTATAAGTGTTTAGCCATGCAACAGTTGCATAACTAAATGCTTAGAAGGTCCCAAAAGCGAGACCTATTGGCTATTTAAAGCGGAAAGTGAAAGTGATCGCGATCGCGTTCACGATCAAAAATCAAAGCGGCCGCTTCATTGTTGCTTTCCTGACAACTGAATGTGTTACAGTTCATTTATAGGTATTTACATATTGTTGTGTTACAAAAAATGTATACTCCACAGCCTTTCCTTTCATTCTCCCTGTACCTTAGCAAGATATACACATAATTCACTTTGCTTTCTACGAGTTAGAGGACTGTGTAAACACAAATCCCCATATTTAAAAACAATTAGAAACAAGCATTGGCATAGCCAATAGGTCTCGCCTTTGGGACTTTATAAGTGTTTAGCCATGCAACAGTTGCATAACTAAATACTTATAAGGTCCCAAAAGCGAGACATATTGGCTATGCCAAGCGGCCGTGAAAGTGATCGCGTTCAAACATCAAAGCGGCCGCGAAAGTGAAAGTAATCGCGGTAAAGCACAGCGCGCGCCCGCGCACATGCACTGTAGCTCTAGGCTGGCCTGGTAGCACTTTTTGGAGCCCTCTCAATAAGTCTCGCCAGACCAGCGCATGCGCTGGGTCAGGCGAGACCTAAAAAAGGGACTTCGCTTCTGTCCAATGTCAAGGCCGAACTTTACTCAAATTCACATAGATTTGTTCAAATTTACACGTCGACTCAAATTAAAAAAGTTTTTTGACAATCAGAACAAATTGTGTTCTATACCTATCTATACTACTGATACAAGTGGGCAAACTATTCAGGACATCTACAACTTACAGAGGCTAATGTCGCTTGACGATAGTCTGGATACAGTCCCTGATATGGAAGAAATCATGCAGGAATTAAACATCACTACGAATTTACAAACTGACAGTGGGCTAAAAACCAAATCCTCCTTTATTCCAACTTTGTCTCCGGATAACATGATCGACTGTTTCTTTAAGGCAGTCACAACCGATCTATATAAATTGGAGGATAAATTACATCGTTCCCCAGGTAAATTTAGGGACAATCTTACCAAAAAAGAGAGGATTGCGCTTCTCCAAATGAAAGGTTACTCACATGTGACGATCAGGGAAGCCGACAAAGGGGGCAACAGTGTCCTAATGGACAATGAGTACTATCTAAGTGAAATTGACAGCCAATTATGGGACATCAAAGCCTATACTAAGATCACTTATAACCCCATGAAAGAGGTTAACATCTTGATTGAGAAAACATTAAGATATTGGTTCAGTGCTGGGCTTCTTTCTGACATTGAATTCAAATACTTGTTTAATTTGACGCCTAGAACGGCATACATTTATACCTTGCCTAAGATTCACAAAAACATCACAGCGCCACCAGGAAGGCCAATTATCTCTGGTATAGGAAGGCCCACTGAGCACATATCTGAATATATAGATATTTACTTACAACCTATTGTACGTCGCTTACCAGCATTTATTGAGGATACGAAAGATCTCCTTAATAAATTAGAACATTTTTCATGGACTGATGATCTTACTCTTGTCACATTGGATGTCAATGCATTATACACCAGCATTCCATTGGACAAGGGCATGGAAGCATTAACATATTTTCTTTCCAAACGGGATGCAACCTTGTATGATCACACTAGAATGGTCCTGGAACTCACTAAACTAACCTTAGAGAACAACTATTTCAAACATCTTGACACATGGTATAGACAACATTCAGGAGTCGCAATGGGGGCAAAATTTTCGCCTCCATTTGTGAATATCTACATGGGCTTCTATGAATTACAACACATTTGGAGGATATGTCCATCTCATTTGACCAACCACATCGTATATTGGGGTTGTTTTATTGACAACATCCTACTTATATGGGGGGGTGACATGGAAGATCTGAAGGATTTCATTTGCCATCTAAATACTAATGATTTTAATCTCAGTTTCACTTACAATTACAGTAAGACTGAAATTGATTTTTTGGATGTTACACTCTATGCTGAAAATGGGATTTTGGAGACAAAGCTGTTCCGTAAAAATACTGCATGTAACTCTGTTTTACATGCAAGTAGTGCTCATCCTGCCTCCCAAATTCGGGCCATCCCATTTGGGGAGATGACCCGATTGAGGAGAAACTGTAGTACTGAACAAAACTTTCAAAGGAGCTGACTAGCCTTAAAGAACGATCCACCACTAGGGGATATGACAGGGCAACTCTTGACAAAGCACATACTAGAATAAATAGAACAAAACGATCCAACTTCCTTAAGACCAATAAGAGGATCAAGGACAATTCATCAACAAGACAAATTGCTATGATTACGCAATTCCACTCACACAGTAATGAAATATATCAAGCTCTTCAAAAACATTGGCATCTTCTAAAACTTGATCGTGATTTGGTTCCATACCTCAGGAACAAACCCCACATTACATATGTCGGAGGTAGGACATTTAAAAATATTCTTAATCAAACAGCACAGACAAAAATCCAATCAGCAGGCACTTGGTTACCTGCAAAACCAAATGGTTTCTTCAAATGTTCTATGTGCAATGTGTGCCAATTTGCACAAGACAAGATCACAAGCTTTAGTTACAACACTGGACATGTGTATAACATCAATCACTTCATTAATTGTAATACCAAATACGTTGTTTACTGTATTGTGTGTCAATGCAATAAGACAGTGGTAGCACTATAAGACCACTTAAAGAGAGTATTCAAGAGCATATTAGAGCTATCAAGATCAACAATGTTAATTACCCTTTGGCAGCACATTACAATATTGAACATACGTTATCAGAGGTACTGCACATTAAATTCCATGCTATAGATAAAATTGTTGATGATCCCCGGGGAGGAAACAAAATCTTGGCTTTAAGGAAATTGGAATCTAAATGGCTTATTAGATTAAGATCTGTTGATTAGGGACTTAACACCGACAGGGAATTGCATGTTTTTTTAAAAGATTGATTACACTATAGGATACTGATATATGATTCCTATAATGCTACAACATTGCTGGTTATACTCCAACATCTCACCATTCCAGTAACCTGTCTTGTTAATTGATTTCTAAACCAATCACTATGCTATACTTGCAATTTTATTATTGATATTTGGCATTTATATGTTTTTAGTAACCGCCATGTCAGTGTGGTATGATTTCTATAGAATTACGATTTATATTGTGATTGCAATATGACAATGTATGATTTTTTTCAAAATGTTGCCTTTTCTGATGTAATCTAAGGCATTCTTGCTTATGCTCTGGGCATACCTACCTGTGGATACATCATTCGGGTGTACCTTACACTAACTTGTTCTTTGGTGTCTCTTTTTACATCTATTAGGGATGCCTTCTATATCACATCTAACACAGTTAACATCCGGTTGTACAACCTGACACTAAGGTCCTTCATGGACAATTTTTGAACTAATTTTCTTTGCCTTCTTCCTCTTTGTTTTTCTTTTCCTTTCTCCTCTCCTTTGATATAGGACACTAGTGTATGCAGCAATTATGATACACACTTGCTGTCCTCACTTTAAGAATTATCGATGTGTCTTACATGATTACTTGGCTCAAACTGCAATAGACTTAGCAATACGTTTCGCGGGATGTTACATATGTGGCTGATCAATTTTAACACTTAACTGTTATTTGCACAAATATTATAATTTGCTCTCGAACACATGCACATTGTTTAGTTAGAGACTCGTACCCGCAACGGTGAGAGTTTTTACATATAACTCGTGGACATTTCAAGATGGCGCCCGTGATTCTGGCATCAGTCCTTTCTTTATTTTCATCTATTCTATCTCGTGACGTCTCGTTCTCGCGATACGGTCCAGTTATTTCTACGATGGCGGACATATGTTGCATTTGGCATTCCCAAATAGCGTTATCAGGCGTGGGTTACTATACGTGCTACTGACTATACGGTAAGAGGACATGCGAAACGTTAGATAGTTACATATTTGCTCCGTGACTTAAATACATTCTAGGATTTCTCGTTACATGGGGCCTATTGCCACGAGATTATTAGGTGGCATCATATGCATTTTTTGTTTGAAAATAGCTTTTTACATTTTATATATTTACATATAGTTCTAATGAGTGTTGGTCTTTTTTCAGGTTTCTTACTGACTGGACACACCTTATTTAAGTGTGATTATAGACGCAGGATCGGATTACAGCCAAGATTTAAATTAACACTGCTACACAATTGCTCTGGGTGAGTGCTTACTATATTGATGTCTCAGATGTACTTTTGAGTTATAATCTCTAGCCAGGGGGTTAGCACTCGACGAGCAGGGGTTGCTTGTGATATTGCAAGAGTGGATATCACTCCCATTGAGGTTGATGCATTGGGAATCGGATATATGAGATAGCTCTTTCCCTGAAGCAACTCTTCTATATTGTGGAGGTTGTGCTTGTACATTGCATCTTTAGGTTATTTTTGTGACTGTTCATATCATTATTACATTTTTTCGCTGCTATCAGGGACGCAATATTGATGCAATGCTTGGTGGATGTATTGTGGACACTGGGTTTTGCCCGTTGATATTAGCTAATTATGTTTCCATCTACATAGGAATGTTATTAACAACTCCTATGCTGTACGATATAACATGGTTTTATTGTTGAACTAATTCTCTACATTTTACTCACTTTTGTATGATATTTGAATCGTGTTTACACAATTTTCTTACATAGTCATTTATACTTTTTCTTTTTATCAGATTTCATGAGACTTTTGTTTATATACTATGGAGATGTCTTATTGACTTGATATCTCGTTATCATGCTTTGAAGTTTGGAAGCAATAAACCAACCATTAGGTGGGTCTCTATTATACACCCCCGTTTTGTCTTCTTACATCTTACTTCCTATGAGTATATGTCTTATACTCGTATTGCACGTAGAGCTGGGTCAGCACATAAAATAATTTTGGGTGCAGTACTAGGCAATTCTATATACATTTCCTTATCATCATAGGACTTTATAATGGGTGTTTATGACGTATTCCGACCTTTCTATTATACAACACATCATTATCGGATCACTATATTCTTGTTCTTTCCTTTTGATCTGTCTCTCCTTTGGTGATTGGTATTCACTACTTTGGGTGGCAGACTTTGTCTACAGAATTTTGCATTTGAGCACTTCAACTATTGTTTGGACATCCTTCTCTACTATTGGTGAGATCTTTTCTACTCTTTTTCGTTTTAAAGCAACATTTGAGATGGGTTTGCTAATATAAAATATTGTTTTCTTGAAGTTTTATCATATTGCTTATGTACACATTTCTATGTCCACAGTCTTGAGAAAGTCATTGTGCATATCAAGCACGGACGAAACACGTGTTGGCTGCTTTGGATATTGGATGGCTGTTTTGGATATTGAATATGGGTTTCAAAACCAATAAAAAGAACATCTGTTTGAAGCTTTGACTAGTATTTCATCCTATCCAGTGGAACTGTGGAATATTCTGAATCCTCCAAGAACTCTTTTGGAATTGTTTACCTACTTATCAGAAATACTGGTCTTTTTACAATGTGTTGTGTTTAGACCTATTGTACTTTAGAAAAGGGTGTGCGTTATTAGCTGGTCTCTTTTTGATAATTGTACAGATGAGTTGATTTTTCAACTTGCCAACGGCACTTCTAGGTAGTGAGTGTTTACAGTCATATCAGCACCCCGTTATACTAATAGCATTTGTAAATTTAAATACGCCATTGACTGGTTTTACATGACATGTGTCTATATTTGATGTGCAGTTCTTCACCCATTTTGGGAACACTACTACCTTGTATGTCATTTTACTTATCGTTCATGTTGTTACTCTGAAATCCTTAAGAAATGTTCTTCTAGTAAAGCCTGACTGCTCTTTGCCACACTACTAGGACTGAGCTAAGGATTTATTACTGTGAATCCAAGGACCATCTTTCGGGTCTGTGAGAGTATTGCATTGTGTGGCATAACCGGCATCAGCACATATTATTACACCTTTCTGCAGGTAGTGTTCAAGGTGCAATGTTCATCTACAGTAATCTTTTTCTTTTTATTCTGATTCTTTCCTTGTCGTAGTACTTGTATTGCACTCTCACTGCCATTATTGCTAACCTGTTTTGATTTTGAATGACCGGATGTGAGGTGGTATTCCTCTTTTGACTACAGGTGAAGGGGCACAGTTATAGAGGGACATTGAGGTTGTGGAAGCAGTCTATGGATGGATAGCAAATCTTTTTTTATTTATTTATTGGGGGGGATAATTTTATATTTTACTTAGTGCCAGGGGGAGATGTGATCACTTCATTAATCACTAGGTTTCCCTATTTAGACCGTTATCATGAAATGCTTTATAACCTATCTTAGATCTCCTAGCAGCTCCCTCTCGATGATGGAGGTGCAGTTCCTGTTTATTGTGTGGGTGATAGTTTACCAGAGCCCAAATCATTTTGACCGATTTTGACTAAACCTAAAATCTAAGAGCAAATACACTAATCAAACCTGCCACAGTCAAGCGGAGTGTAGATCACATATCTTGCTGTCAGTTTTTCCAGAAATCCAAAAGCCTGAATAATTTTGTGATGTCTGGGTAGTTAACCATCTCCATTTATCTCTATGTAATGTAGAATCTTGAGCACATGGAGCTATGTGAACTTGTCATCGAATTAATAGAATGTTCGCTTTAGAATGTAAAAAGATTCCCACCGGGGAACAGCTAATATACCCTGCATCTATAACGATGATGAGGAAATTGGTTTCCTACTCAGCTGCATGTTTTGAGTATAGCCCAGATTGGAAACAACCACCGGTGTATACGCCAAATATGTGGGTGGGGAAGGTATGGTCAATATACGCAATGGAGAAACCCATAGCACTGTTACATTAGAGGACATCCAAAAGACTCTGCAAGCCCTCGGCGTTTGTGAAGTGGCCGCCTGTAGTGAAGTATATACAAAATAGATTCAGGAAACAAATATACTTCAAGATCTGTGTTTATTAACCACAGCCTCAGCAGTCCAACAGGTAACTGGCACAGATAGAATCTGCTCATTACAAAGTACATTACGACATTCTACATTCCAGTGATGTAATGCTGGAATATAGTATACATAAGATCACAACAATATCGCCCTTTCTTTACTGTAAACAAAGTAAAACCAATAACACAAATAATGTTAAAAGATAAGCATACTCCAATACTCAAACATAGTTTAGTATGAAACATTAAGAAAATTCAATCACGAAACCTTACTGGTTTAACAATATTGCGACCACTGGTCCTCTGTTCAGACATTGGGTGAAAAGAATGACTCGCTTCTGAATCATTAACGGAAGAAGGAGAAGGAACAGCACGAGGTTGCGAAGACTAATTAAATGGAACAGAAAGACCACGAGGATGAACATCATGAGGATGTACTCTCACAACTCTTCCTTTATTCCACCATTCATTCCTGCTTGTTCTCACTGCATTCCTAGTCACAACTTTAATTCTGACTGGAGGTTTAAACTTGGACATCCCTTTGGGAACATGATTGGGGTCTTTAAGACGGACCCATTCACCCACACGTAGCTCTCTTTCAGTAGGTTTTACTCTATGTAAATTGTCATACTGATTTTTCATTTTAACTTGAAATTCTGCAACTTTAGGTCTTACAACCTTGTCTATTTTTGACATGTGATCACTCTTGGTCTGACACTCTCACCACCAAGCAGGACACCATCTGGAAGCAGGAGGACGACCCCTTAGAATTTCTTACAGTGAAAGACCAGAAACAGCATTTGGGCATGATCTATGTGACCACAACATTTCTTCAACAGCCTTGTACAAATCTATCTTGTTTTGAACAGCCCACTGTATACACTCCACCAATGTGCGGTTCATTTTTTCAACTTGGCCGTTTGATGGAGGATGATATAAAGCAACACATTTGTGTTTAATAGCATTGGAATCAAGAAAACTTTTCATTTCTTTGGAAATAAATTGAACACCATTGTCAAACTATTCTTTTGGAAAACCTTCCCTCAAGAACAAGCTTTTCAGAAATTTGATAACACCAATCGTGTTTGGTTCTTCTACAAATGTAACTTTCCACCATTTACTATAATAATCAACCCCCACAATGGCAAATTTAAATTTACGTGGTAAAACACCAAAAGTGCCAATGAAATAAATTGTAAGTTTCGACCATACAGATTCAGGTAATTTTACAGGCTGAAGTGGTACAGCTCGAGTCTTGAGGCTTTTATCACTGGTGGCACAAATAACACATGTACGAACACTAGCAATAGTATCCGAATCCATCCCAGGCCACCAATAGCTGTCTCTTATTTTTCTTTTGGTTATGGTCTGGCCTTCATGTCCATACAAAATAATCCTATTTCTCAAACAAGTAGGTGGAATAAATGTATCCCCCCTTACCAACATACCATTTTCTTCAAACAACAGTTCGCCAGCCACTTTAAAATAAGCTTGACGGTCTTTAGGAAGAGCTTTTTCTTTAGGCCATCCATTCATTACATATTTCCTTACATTTTCAAGTTCAACATTCATGACAAACATCAACACTTGCAGTTAAACACTCTTCATCATTTTCATCGTTATTGTCAGGGTAATCAGTGAAACTTAAAGGTGAGCGAGACAAATCATCCGCACGGATATTCTGGCCACCTGGAATATGTTCAACATTGAAATTATATTGTAAAAGTTTTGAACTTAATCTTGCTATTCTTGGCGTGTGATCTTTAATGGTAGAGCCACTTAAGATACTTATCAAAGGTTTATGATCAGTCTTGAGAACACATTTTCTCCCCCAAATAAAACATTTAAATCGTTCAACTGCCCAACAACAACTCAAAAGCTCTTTCTCAGTGACAGAGAAAACGTTTTCATTCGATCTAAGCGACCTAGAAGCAAAACACATCATTTCCTCCCCTCATCTGAGCGATGGTGGCTCCTAAACCATCATTGCTTGCATCAACTGTAATGATGCACTCCTTAGCAGAATCAAAAGGTGCAAGGACACCTGCAGAAACAACTTCATTTTTCAACCCCTCAAATTCTTCCTGACATTTTTTTCCCAAACAATTTTTTTTTTCTTTCTTCAACAGTTCTCATAACATAGCAGTTTGGGCAGAAAACTTTTGGATGAACTTAGAATAGAATTCACAAAGACCTAAACTTGAAGCAACGTTTTCTTTGTTTTGGGGCATTGGAGCTTTAACAATTGCATCTACTAATCCAGGTCTGGGTTCAACTCCCTTTTCAGCAATAAAATGACCCAGATATTCAATAGTGTTTTTGCAAACTCGCATTTCCCACGATTCGCAACCACTCCGAATTTTTTCAATCTCTCCAACACTGCATGTATGCGTTTATCATGAATGTACAAATGTTCTCCTGCTATTAAAATGTTATCTTGGAATGTTACTACACCTTCGATTCCTTCAAAAACATTTTCTAAAACTCGTTGAAAAACAGCTGCCACAGACGCAAGACCAAAAGGCATCCTTTTAAACTAAAACGTACTCATTGGCGACACAAAAGCTGTAAAATGACATGATGACTCTTCCAGTACTATCTGATGATAAGCAGATGCTAGATCAATCTTGGAGAAAAACGTTGCACCTGAAAATGTACTGATGTCATCTATTCTGGGTAGGGGGTGAGAGTCGATGCAAATAGCCTTATTAAGATTTCTAAGGTCAACACAGACTCTCAGTTGCCCATTCTTCTTCCTGGCAATACGATAACCATAGAGAAGACTCAATAGGTTCTATCACACCTTCATTGCACGTTTTTTTGAGAATCTTTTCTAAATCATCACGCACACTGAAAGGTACATTTCTCAACTTGTGTTTCACAGGTATGACGTCATTCTGTACTTTAATTCTGTGCTTGAACCCTTTAATCCTACCCAGTTTGTAATGAAAAACCGTGGGAAATTTGTCAAACCACTTTGAACCCCCGTTTTCAACCTTATCAACTGAACTTGTGTTCCCTTCACAGTCAGTTACCAAGGAAAACTGAACATCTTTACCAGGTCTGAGAGTCATACCGAAAAGGACTTGGTGGTACCTGCCAAGAATGTTGAGGCCTTTTTTAGCCAAATACACTTTTCCAAAAATGGTTCGAGTTTTACATTTAAGTTGGCATTCAAAATATCCAGACAATTCAATCTTTCTCCCATCATAGGTTACAGGATTCCTGTCTGGTGGAAATAACTCTTGTTTGCCCCAGATCTCTCCAAACAATTCATCAATCACCATGGTCATCCTGGCACCAGAATCCATAAGTCGTCTCAAAATGTTACCATCGACTTCAGTATCTTCATAGGGGTCTACACAATTAGACTCATCGTCTTGTACAACAACAATCATATCTCTCACACCTCTAACATAACTTTGTTCATCATCTGAACTATCCGAAACATCTCCATCCGGGATGGTGTTTTTTTTTTTTTCTTTGGGTGTCTGGCATACACAATTTTCCCACACAGCTTACATTTTACATGTTTTGCTGGACGCGGCCGACCATTTGGGCCATGATTAGCGTAACCACACCTGAAACAGGTGTTTTTCTGTGAGAAAAATCCACCTTTGTATTATTTTTTTCTTAGCATTTTTCTTTAAATTAGTATGTTTTGCTACTGTATTATCATTCACCACAGACACACCACTATTTTCTTTACGAGTAAGTTCCTTTAAGGCCTTACGAAAGACTTCAATACCTTTGACTATATCAATTGTTTCTAATAAATTTGGATTTCTCATAGTAAGTTTTTCTTGTACATTTTTGTCCCAACAATGTACTACTACCTGATCAGGTATAAGTTGATAAGTGAAATTCTCGGATTCACATTCTGCAGCTAACATGCGTAATACAGCGACATGGGTATCGATAGATTCATCTTGTTGCTGCTCTCTAGTAAAGAACTTATGCCTGTTTACAATAAGACTTGGTTGTGCATCAAACTGTTTCTCTAATTTTTTTAACAGCCAATTCATATTCATCTAGTTCTTCTTGATCTTGCTGAATGGGATAAGGCGGAAGATGTTCGCAAATGGATTGCCCATTAAACCTAAATTGTGTACTAAAAAAAATCTTACGTTCTGGAAGATACCTATTACCTCCAATTGCTCCTAAATACTTGGTAAAAGCCCTGTTCCAATTTCTCCAAGGAACAGGAGGATCTCCGGGAGTTTGAAGAAAAAGAGGAGGGGTATTCACAATTTTCATATTAGCCATGGTGTTATTTTCCTTTTAAAACAACCAAAAAAAATAAAGTAAAAAAAATGAACAAACACAAAATGCAGATGTGAATTAAACGTAAGTCTTGTAACGCAATAATACTTAAAAAATAGTTAATTTTGACAATGTGTGCACATCACGGACGTGCAAATTCTTCTGTAATAATCCTTAACTTGGCTCTGGGTGTTTAGTATTCCCCTTTTACGAGTTGTTACCTTGGACTGCGTGTGCACATCACTGGTGTGTGCCAAAACAAACTTGTGTAATTTAATTTTCCTTTTTCCTTTAACTTCTTCAGTCTGGCTCAGTTTTAAACAATTTTTTTTTTCCTTGTGCTTTACGCTTTGTTTATGCAAACTGTATTTTCCTTGTCTAGCTCCACAATGCATTAGTTGAGTGTTGTTGACTTAGAAAATCACTTCCTGGAAACTTCTATAAATGAGAAGGTTGACGTTCTAGTTGACTCAAACTGGAACTTCCTTTGTGGACATGCGTAATGCGTGTCAAAACTTGAAATCAGCTTAACACAACCGACGCTTCAAACAGAGATTTTAAGACGTAAGGATAATCGCCGAAATCACAGATGAAAACGTGCAAAAATTAGTAAGGGTGAAGCGCTGGAAGACTGTATTTCAAAACGCGCTTACTTAAACCAAGTTTAATATGCTCTCGGGAAGGATCACGTGCTGCGTGAGAGGAAGCGCGCACGCAGTGTGCTTGTGTCAGAGATTTCTAATGAGCAGGACCACGCGCAATGCTCTCGAGGAATAACCTTTAGTTGTTTTTTGTTACTTTAAATGTCACATCCAAAATGTTATCTTTTAAGCATACGCGTGCTCACATAACTGGATGCCTAATTATACAATTGCACAGACAGTCAAACCTCGGCATAGCTTCCAGACATTTCTTCCGACGGGCACAGTTTTTTTTATTTTAAAGTAAAGTGCGATAGCTTACTTCTCTCCTCCAGAGTCGATAGTAACAATTAGATGAGAGCTATAGATATCGCAGCGCTTCAATAATAGTCTTAAAAAAAATATACAGGCACCACCCTTGATCCCGAAAGCCAGTCATCCCTAACAGCACAACTGGACTAATACCATCGTTATAATTGTATGACATCAATGAAATTTGATTTTGCCATGGCCAATTGGCCAGTCCACCTACTGGACACTGACAAAATGGCTCACCGGAAGAGGCCTGCCGATACCCTGTGCAAGTGTATTTATGTACTGCAGACTGTAACAAAGTGATGTCAATATGTGTGACCTTTCCAATGCTAAAACTTTAAATAAAGTTGTGTAAAAAAAAAAAAAAAGGAATGTAAGAGGATTTGTCAGTATGACAGTTGATGGACTGTTCTAGGATGCATATATTAAAGCTCTTTCTTGAGCATCAATGTTATGCTGTTCTTTAATATGGGCATCTCGTTACACTGGCAACAAACTTGATTGTGGCGACGAGTGTATAATCTCAACAGAAAGCAGTTCAGTGGAAATACTTAGGAACTTAATTTAGGGTCTTTAATCAAAAGGATCTGAGGAGCGATAACTTATCTAAAGGAGTGCTGGCGAAGAGAAATTCTGGTGAGCGCTGATTGATGACATTTTCGCCGTTAGCGTGTGCTCTTGCCCCTTAACTCTCCAACATTAATGCAGCAATCTGCTATAGAAACAGACCTTCATGAAGATGGCGGCCATCTTAGGTGCAGTGAGTCAGTCTTGTGTACGAACACACCGAGCCAGAATTAAGTACACCGTTTATGGTCTGGAGCACAGCTAATACATATCTTGCAATGACTTCTACCAGCTGTTATCTGCCTCCTTACTGCATTACAGTCCTCAAGCATGGGCCTTGGAATGCAGTTACTTAGCAACATACATGACACATCCCCCCTCCTTTATTAAAAGAACATTACCAATACATAACAAAATCATTTATAAACAATATACCTAAGCTAACTGCACGTAAATCCTATAATAACCTAAAATATACATAGTACATAATAAATGAAAAAAGTAATACAACATACATGTAGTAAATTTCACACGACACAAGCATCTTGACCAGTCCTTTTATTGGAGCATCCTAACCGCAGTACAATCATCAGATAACTGCCCCCTAGAAAACCCCACATCCCAATCTATTCAAAGATGCACATTCTCAACCAACATTCCTAGAATATTGGTCATGCATTGGAACACTGGAATCTAAGAACAGAACATTCCTATATTCCAACACCTATACCAAGTACATGACTACTACAAGTTATAGAGTTTCAAAAACAATGCATCATGCCTAGCTCCCTTTGTAATGATGAGATCATTACAAAGGGAGCTAGGCCTGATGCATTGTTTTTGTAACTCTATACTCCCAGACCGCTTTAAATAACTGGACTTCCCAATCTAACTTATTGGCCATGGAGGACTGAATGACACCCTTTACCACTCAGTTTAACCTTTTAACAGCTCCATTTCCATTAGGATTATATAGGGATGTGGTTTTATGTACACACCTACCTTTTTGAGGTATTCTGTAGCTAAGAATTTCTCTTCATTATCGCCAAGTACATAATTGGGTAATCCTTCTGACATAAAAATGGTGCCCACAAATTCCATACAGTAGTGGTACCTACCTTCTCTACAATAGTTGCCACTGGCCATTTGGAGAACCAGTCCAAAAGATCAATGACAAACTTTTGACAAATTCCTACAGGGCCTAGCACCTCAATAGCTACTGTATCCCATGGATACCTTGGAGTAGACTCCCAGCACATGGGTAGTCTCAAAGTCTTTATAGTCTTGTCAGTGGAAGCACAATCTGAACAATCTCTAACAAATCTTTCAAATTCAGCATCTACTACTGGCCACCAAAATAATTCCATGATCACACTTTTTGTTTTCACGATGCCAAAATCACCCTACGTAAACTCCCAGGTGGTACAATCCTTTCACCCCTAAAAATTGTCATTATCGATAGTAAGATGTGACCTTACTTCCCAAAATGGTCTGAGGTCAGCATTAATCTTACCACCGTTTGCCCAATTATTGTGAATACACTGCTTCACTTGTTTAAGTATAACCTCCTTTTCACATTCAGCCAACCACTTTTCCTTACTTACAACATTATCTCCGTTCCATACTACATCCTCGCACCCCTCCAATTTGGTGGGCAATCTAGACAAGCAATCGGCTAAGACATTTTCTTTACCAGATAGATTCATAACTTTGTAAATATAATCCTGCATATGCATTGATGGTCCAGCTATCTTGGCTGATGCTCCCACTGTCCCTTCCGTGGTCAAAAGTTTAACCAACGGTTTATGATCACATCTCACAGTAATGGGTTTCACCTACAAAGGCCCTAAAATGCTCAGGAGTCCATGCACAGGCTAAAGCCACCCGATCCGATTGCTGGATACCATTCTTAAATGGGAGAGAGAGCACGTGAAGCGAATTAGATTAATAATTCCTTGCCCCCTTTATCTGTTTGCGATAAGACGGCACATAATCCCTCTCTACTATGGTCAATGGGCTTGGGGGTGGGGGGGGGGAGGGTTTAGGGTCAAAACACTTTAATGCTTGAACCTTGTCAATTGTGGAGGTTATGGCCTTGAACTCTTCCTAGCATTTGCTACATCAGTCGAATTCAGATTTATTATTTAATAGTTGGCTCATATGAAAACTCCTGGCAGTAAATTGTGGAATACATTTAGAAGAATACTCCACTAGTCCCAAAAAGGACCTTAATTCAACTTTGGTGCTGTCGGAAGGAGCTTCCTTAATGGATTCACTAAGGATGGTTTAGGTTTAACTCCCTCTAAACTTATTTCAGACCCAAATATGCCACCTTTTCCTCCGCAAATGTACACTTGGATAATTAAACTGTCAGACCTGTCTCTTAAAATACTCATGACCTTTCGTAGTCTGGAATTATCTCCAAGGATCAAGATGTCATCTTGAAATTTTTTTACTCCCGGTTCCTTCCCAACAGATTGAACATAAGTCTTTGAAAAACCGCAGCTGCGGATGCTAACCCAAAGGACTTTTTCATAAATTGAAAGCACCCGAAAGGTGTAATGAATGCTGTATATTTTTTAGAATCGGGAGTGAGATCTGATATGCGGATGACTTGTCCAGTGTAGAAAGTTTTTGGGCTCCTTTTAAACACTTCACCATTTCATTAATTTTTGGTAATGGAAAACAATCAATAACAATATTATTATTTAATGATGGAAGTTAACACATAAGCAGATTTTTCCGTTACGTCGTGCCACAACCAACAGAGAAATCCACCCTGAGCATTGGATTGGCTCTATCACCCCTGAAGCTACCAGTTTATCCAGTTCACATGAAACTTCATCTCTAAGCATAATCGGTACATCCCTGACCTTATGGACTTTGAGCTCCGCGTTGTTCTTCAAAACAAAGCGGTGTTCAAAGTCAATCAAATTACCTAAGGTCTTGCTAAACACCTCAGGAAAGTCTTTTGCTATCTTATTTGCCACATTCAATCCTTTATCAACCACTTTTACCTGGTCAACACTGTTTGGGTCAAGAATGATAGGCAACTTCTGTTGGTCTACCCATCGTAAGACAAGAGGGCCTTTCTTTGCAATGTAAAGTTTAGCCCGTGCACATCTGCCTTTTGAATTTGAAAGAAAACGACTGAAACCTAAAATGTAAAAAAAAAAATTTCTCCAGAGTAACTCTGAGGTTGTATATCGGTTTCACACACTGTCCTTAACTTTCTTTACAAATATATTTTTTTCTTCATTGACTATTGTATATGATGAACCTGAGTCAGCCTTAATCTTGACTGTAACACCACCCATTGTAATCATGCGCTCAGGCTTGTTCATGGATACATTTCTCCAATATTGAGGATATGTTTACTGAAAGGTTCATTACTTAAGCATAACCATAATTATCATTGTGAGGGTCTCTTTAATCATCTTCCTCCAAAATACACTTAATACCTAATTTTCTTCTTCCTGCAAACTCAGGCAAAGTGGCTACATATACCACAATTCCTACATCTTTGCTTAAGAGCAGGACATCTCCTACTGAATGCTAAATGGTCTTCGATGTTGCATCTGAAGCATCTACGCTTAACATTAGAACTAGTGTTCTATTTAGTCTTAATATTAAAGGGGCTTGCTGTTTGTCCCAACACTAATTTTACTTGTAATTTCAGTATCCTTGCTTTTCGTAATCATTTCTTTTGTAAATCCCCCAGAAATGTCAGCTTTATGTACAATATTGATCACATTAATTAAAGGAGCATTCACATTTACCCATAACCTTTCCTGAATGGATTGATTGTTGACATGCATTACAACCTGGCCTCTAATCAAATCTTGTGTGTTTCCAAATTTACAGTCAATTACTAGTTTTTTGTAACTCTGCCACATAATCATCTACTGACTTGTCTAATTTCTATTTGCATTGAAATAATGTATATCTGGTTATTCCAATGCAAACCTTAGGGGGGGGAGATGGACCAGAAGTGGGAAAGAGGTAAAGAAAACCCCTCCTGCTTCTCTCGATTGTCTGGGACCACGACCATGGATTTACTCTGCAAATAGATGGGTCTAGTCCCGGCAGCTGGCTGTGGCTAGAACTGAGGAAACTGGTGTAGCGCCCCATCTGGATTTGGACCAGCAGGAGCTAGCGGAGCGAACAGGTGATAGTGAAGAAAGAGGCGGTTCGGCTGATGGCCTGGAGGGCACTGTGGTATGGAGGCACCTTGTGCTTCACTGTGGCATGTGGGTGCTTCCAGCCACGAGCACAGTGTATCAATCAAACATCATTCCATGACTGAGCGCAGAACGATGTGTGCGAAGACTCTGTGGATGTTGAGTCAGTTGACAGAGACCATTGCACTCATCGGGAGCCGTGGTCATGGGTGTCGTTATTTCTAAAATAAAATCCTGAAAATACCCGCTTGGACGACATCATTTTTTTCTCGTAACATCTTGGCGATGGCCAGCATCTGCTCGTCCTGTATTGAAATCGCGGGGTCCTGCAGCACCCTGCTTGTGGCATCTGCTTTCTACCTGATTGCCGGCTGATTCCTGGACCCAACAGCCTGGGGCTAAGCTGCTCTCGACTGCCAGGAGCCCGTCTGACTGCGACGTCAGCATTTGAGAGCAGCCAGCCTTAAAGTCCGTCACATCATCGTGTGCGGATGTGCAGATGTGAGCGTCGCGTGCAGGCAGCCATCTTGATTTGGGCTTCAAGTCTAGGCCCTGTCTTCTTCACTGCTTACAGGCATAAAAGCTGATTCACTCGCATTGCTGACGGCCGCATTTCAGGTAGGATCCATGCCTGCCTGCACTTACGGTGACTGGCACACCTTCAAACTCTATTTAAAATTGCTACTTTCATTCTGTTCTTTCGGTTTTTGAAACTTTGAGCCAGCATTTTCGGTGACAGGCTCACTCTATATTAATTGAATTGCTCATACATAGTTGGAGCTTTTAATATCGTGATGGGCTCACCTAACAATTATCTATGGTGACAGGAACACCCTTCTGTCTACAAGCTGCTAGTGTTCCAGTTACAGGCTCACTTGTTTTAAACTGCTGTGCCTGCTAAATTAACAACTATCTTGCAGCTTGTAAAGTCAGATTTGACATAGTAGCATTACTTGGAACTTGCCATTGTTGCCCATATTTAATATTTGTGAAATTTTCTGCTTTGCATTTTGTCCACTTTGCAGCAGTTTGAGCAGCCTCCTCCATTTTTACAACATCCAGGGAAACCTAACATTAAGTGATGGCAGTGGGTCAAAATTTCTGAAAGTCACTTGGTGGCTATTGACTGTTGAATTTTCCCCTGTTCGCAAAGTTGCAATATTATGCTGATTGTATGGGGCTTGCAGTTTAGAGTTTAGCAGGATTTTGAAAAATTACCTTCCATTGCCTCCCCCCCCCCCCCCCCCAGTATAATCTGGAGCCAAGCATAATGTTGGAAAGACATAGTACAGAGTTTTGGCATCCACATGCAAATTTGAGGCCCACACTGACATTTATATTCGTGATCAATTTGTTTTTGCGTGCTTTTCAAAAAAAATTCAGGAAAGCCTACTTAGCTGCAGAAAACCCTCACTCATGGAAACAATTGATATTGCTAAGAGCATCTGGCTCTCTATGATCACTTAAAGGGCACTTCTCAATGACCAATCTGTTAATGCGGTGAAAATTCCTGGGAATGAAAATGCAGACTGTGTGAACGTAGTGAATGTAGCTACACCCGTTAAACAACCTTTTAGGAGGGGTAGCACCCGTTGCTTTAGTTGTGGGTCAAAGTCGCATCATAGCAATAATCCCACTTGCCTTGCCCTAGGCAAGAGATGCATGCTTTGCAAGAAAATAGGCCATTTCCAAGGTGTGTGTAGGTCTGGAAGAAGGACCACAAGAGTCAACAGTGTTGAGGTCTCTGAGGCCGTGGAAGGGTTTGCAGAACAATTGCATGATGTATTGTTGACTGTGGAATGCAATGCTGTTTTTGATGCCAAGAAGGTCAAAGGACCTTGGTGTAATACATTGTTTAGCAGAATTGAAGTTCCAGTCATGGCAGACTCTGAGTCGCCCATTACAATCTTATCAGAATTGTTTTTGGGGACAAATGGAAAGGTTTTATTTCTTTAACCCACATCAATGTAAATCTCAAAGCATTTGGTGAATCCGAAATAGACATGTTGGGCTATTTCATGTCCAGGCTGGAATGTTTGGGAAGATCAATTTGTACAAAGGTTTATGTTGCTGTCAAAGGACGCAACATAATTGGGTTGCAGGACCTAGCGAGAATGAGCTTATATTTTTTTCCAGTTACCGATAATCCTGTTGCTGTTGGAGAGGTACCTGAGGGTTATACAGAAGTTGGTTATTTTGATGAAGAAACTCAGGTGGGCTGTCTAGGAGTCGAAGAATGCACTTTGTACACCAAGAACTGTGTGGACTGTTTCCCAGGTTTATTTTCTGATGAGCTAGGAACTCTTCAAGGTTTTCAGCATCAAATCCTACTTAAAGCTGATGCCCAATCCACTGTTCATAAGGTACGTTCTCTTCCCCTGAGTGCCAAAGACGAACTTAGGTCCTTGTGTGATGTCATTGCACCGTGTGATTCCTCGGAGTGGGTTTCCCCCATTGTTGTAGTCAGGAAGAAGTCTGGGGAGGTTCGGTTATGTGCTGATTTGCGTTCTTTGAACAAAAATATATTGATTGTCACCCACTCCCCAAAATTCAAGAGATGTTCTTGCTGTGTCCAAAAGGTTTTGGTCACCGTCTTACGTTTGACGTACCATCAAATGCCCCTAACAGCGGACTCTCAGGAGTTCACCATATTTGTCACTCCTTTTGGAGTTTATAAATATCTCTGATCACCTTTTGGTCTGGCCTCCGCAGCCAGTGTCTTCAAGAAATTGATTGATAATCTTTTTGGAGACATTCCCGGGGTCCAGGCTATCAGGGTGACATTTTGGTGTTTTCAAACAATTGGGAAACACATTTGAATAATCTGACCAAGGTTTTAGGCAAACTGAACAAGGTAGGCATGACCATTAGGTTGGATAAGTGCAAATTTGCTACTCCACAATCTGACTATTTCTGTCGCACCGAATCCTCAGAGGGCATCAAACCCAAATTATCCTTAAAGTGATTAGTGATGCTGCTTGTCCCAAAGATAGAGATTGCCTTTTCTCCTTTTTGGGATTAGCAGAGTACTGTGCTTGATTTGTAAAGGGTTATGCTCAGACTGTTGAGCCCTTGCGTGCTCTGCTGCGGAAAGGTTCAAAGTTTGTCTGGTCAAATGCAATTTCTCAAACCTTTGATCAAGTCAAGAAGTTGATTGTTGAAGCACCCACTTGCATGCTTTCCAGGACAACAGTAAATGATGCAAGTCTCACCGGGTTAGGTGCAGTTCTGGGACTGAGGATCGCTGGGAAAGGAACACACCATAGCCTTTACCTCCAAAATGCTTAGACAGTCTAAAACACATTGTAGTACAATTGAGCCCGAGGCTCTGGCTTGTGTGTGGGTAATTGACAAAGTTAGGAGTTACATTTGGGGACAGCTGTTTTAGGTATTTACCGACCACAAACCCCTCATGCACATACTTAATGGAACTGGTTTGGGAAAGGCATCGGCTAGGCTTCTTAGGTTGTTGTCAAAATTACAAGAGTTTCACTTTGCAATAAAGCGCGTACCAGGAGAAAAACATTTCAGGGCTGACTGCTTGTCACGTATGGCCTTTTCTGATGAGTCTGATTTTTGGAGATGTTGGAGACACTGAATGTGTAGTGGCACCCTTGGATGCGGCCAAGGAGTGTTCTGCAATAACTGAGCAATCCTGGTTGGCAGCTTATGACAAAGACACCAATCGCAAGCAGGTCAAGGTGTTCATTGCAAAGGGATGGCCGGAGAGTAGAAAACAATATAAAACAATATTAAGTCTGCGTATTGTGGTTATTTAGGTTTTTCTAAGACATCTCCACTTATTAAGTTGTACTGTTGGTGGCTTTCTTTAGAAACCCAGGTTACGTTTTGGATTAACTCTTGTGCTGAATGTCTTGTATCTGACAAAAGATGAAAGTTGATGGATACTCCCTTGCATCCGGTTTCCTTTCCAGACAGTCCTTGGATCAAGGTTGGTCTGTGTTTTTCAGGTCAATATGATATTTTGCCTGATAACATCAGGTCTCTGATTTTGCTGATTGATATCATTCAAAGTGGATATGTCATATGTTTTGTGATGCACCCAGCATTGATAATGCAATCAAGTTTTTACAGAGGGTTTTTGCAACTGAGGGTTCGCCCTCTATTATTGTGACTGACAATGGTACACACTTTGTTCTCACAAGATGTTCACATTTTTGGCACGTAACCATGTGAGACACTTCAAAGTAGCCTTGTATTCCCTATCTTCCAATGGGTTGCTTAAGGGCAAACAGATTGGTGAAAGAAGGCATACAAGTAGCTCTGACGTCTTGCGAGGATATTCAAGAAAAAAGGCCAAAGTGTGGTTGTATAACATTTCACCTCATAGTGCTTCAGGTCTGCTACCTTTTACTCTCTTAAGAGCAAGGAAAGTACACACAGATCTATGTCCTGAATGGTTACAGAACACACATTGTGTTAAAAGGGCATAAAGTGAGGGTAAAGCTCTGGTGTCTCAGATGATGCAGAAGCAGCAGGCCATGACGTTGAGGCTGGATGATGGCAAAGGTTTTAAAAATATGGGTCTAAGACTAAATAATTAAGTCCTCAATAATCCTAAAAAAGTTTCTAAAGGCTTATCAAAGTTCTCCTCGCCAGTTCAAGTGACAAATGTGAGCAAAGGCTCTGCACTTCTTGGGAATAAGTGTAGGTTGAACAAGAGGTCGGTTGTGCGTATTTCAGTCTCTCAGGCGCGCTCCTTGATGAAATTGACAAAACGGGAGGTTGAACAATGTGATTTGTCCAGCTGGTTGCAGAATACAACCTCAGATGTTTCACTGTCTGCAAATGGAGATGGCACTAGGGAAATCACGGATTCTCAGCGCATCACCCAATCTGTTTATGTGGACACCACTCCTGTCACAAAGGGGTTTGTCCAAGGGTATATTTGTTCGCCGCAAAATGTTCCTCTGCAAACCGTTAGCTTAAGCAGTCGCCAGAGGAGGTTGCCTTCCAAGTTTGATTATGTTTTGAGTTAAAAATGCTAATTTTCAGTCATGCTCTTGTTATGCTTTGTGTTTGCTCATATTGTTATGTATGGCTATTGCATTTTAAAGGAGGGAGAAGTTGTGGTATGGAGGCACCTCGTGCTTCACTGTGGTGTGTGGATGCTTCCAGCCACGAGCACAGTGTATCATTCAAACACCGTTCCATGACCAAGCGCAGAACGATGTGTGCGAAGACTCTGTGGGCATTAAGTCAGTTGACAGAGACCTTCGCACGCATCAGGACCCGCGGTTGTGGGTGTCGTTATTTCTACAATAAAATCCTGAAAATATTCACTTGCTTGAACTACCTCATTTCTTCTTGTAAAAAGGCACCTTCAAGGACAACTAGCTGCAGAATCGGAGGTAAACCATCCCACAGCCTCTCTTTCTCATGAAGTGGTGTGTCACGACCCAGAAATGTTTTTTCAGTCTGGCCCAGATACTTTGTTATGCTCCGACACGGTACAGAGAGGAAGGTGGGGGAGGTGCTGGCAACTGGAGAGGGTGGCCCACAGCTGGCTTGTAGGAGAGCACGGTATATGAGGGATGGGGGGGGTCCTCAGACCAGAGCCTAATTATGAAGAGCCCTTCAGAAAATCTCTGCCCCAAAAGTCAAGCAGGCACAATAGAAGTTTGCTAGCTGGGGCTGGGAAAGCTGGCTCCAATCTAGATGCTAATGAGTGCTTTTCTAACTATCTGATGGGACGGTGTGGTCCGAAGAGGACTCTAATTTGACCAGTGTGCGTAGGGTAGTGCATCCAGTGAGATCAATGATGCCTTGGATGGCATCGTTTTGTCAACCGCTCCTAAGGTTGCCAAAAAGGGTGAGTGGCAAGCAGCCGCAGGTAAGGGTGTAAAATGGTTAGTTAGAGACTCAGCAGAGGGCCCTCAAGATCCCAACAATTTTAATCACCCCATCTTGGAGACTATATTCCAGGTTCCAGTGTATTGTGACACACAGGGATGAAACTTGTATTGACAGCCGCGGGGTTAAAGCTGCAACACATAAGCTGTAAGGGGTAGTTCACACGGTGGGCAAGACGTGCCGTTGTAGTTAATCGAAAAGCTGACCTTTAAACCAGGGCTTGGTTCGAATCTGATGTTGCTGGCACTCAAGGGCAGACTGAGGCACATGAAACCCAGCTGATTGATATGCAGTGGAAATTGGAAGACGAGGCATTTCGGCAGCGACTAAATAACCTACGGGTTCTAAGGGGTGGCAGAAGGCAAAGAGGGATCTGATGCAAGACTGTTTATGGTGAACTTGTTTCAAAAGGCCTTTCCCCAAGTTGGAGGGGTGGCACTGGGGCTAAGAGATCCAAAGAGCTTGCAGAATTCCATTAGGACTGAAATGCAAACTAAGAAGGAAGGCGGGAAGCCCAGGGCAATTCTGACCTACATCTGTAACTTACTTCTGAGACGAGCACTGTTTAAGGAAGCACGTTCAGAGTCTGAGCGCAGTGTGGAGAATTGGTCTTTTTGATTTTTTTGTAAAACTTGCCTTCTGTCACATAACAGTTGAGCTGCTGGAGGCTCAGTAAACTGACCGAACCCTTCCAGGACAAGGGGGCTCAGGCATTTATGTTGAACTCCGAGGCTGAAGGTGGTCTGGAACAATAACACACGGATGCCTACATCTGAAATTAAACCAACAGAGTTCTTGGAGGGTAAGAGTGTATACATTTTGAGGGTCTGGGTTATTACTAATTTTGATGCATTATGTGTTTCTTCTCCCTTGCTTAGGGGGCTGTGATCATGGGACTAGAATTATTTTTATAATCGAGTATTGTGATGTAAGTGTTTTAAGTGTGACTATGTAGAAGTGCTCGTTTTGGTTTAAGGTTTATAGGGAGGTTTTGCGCTCTGGTGGCAGGATGGAGTGTGCAACATTCTTAACAGACCCATGTGTGATCTGTACGCTTCTCATGGGAGCAGGTAGGTCAAGAGGGTGTCAGGGTGTTTGGGGGGGGTAAGCATAATAAAAAAAATAAATTAAAAAAAAAAAGCCAAGTCAAGAGCCAAGGTAGGGGTGAGAGAGATCTAATTGTGATTCGGATGAGCTGGGGCCTCATTGCCACTTCTTTAAGGGATAGAGAAATTTACCCTGAAGTGGTGGATTGGAGTGTCTGTGTAGTGGTAAATATCCGAACGATAAATGACGCAGGCTGGTAAAATCCGTATTTGTTCAATTAATGTGTATGGCCTAAATGACCATTCTAAGAGGCAAAGGATGGTGGAGATACTCAGAACCCTGGGACCAGATATTGTCTGTGAACACAAGAAATATATCCCTTGGGGTAAAATGGATCTGTTGAAGGTGTGGGGGGTACTCACTCTTTGCTTGTACAACCCATAGTACTGCCTCTAGGGGAGTGGCTATATTGGCAAAAGTGTGTCTGGCTTGAGAAGGGCAAGATAGTGGACAGATTGGGCAGATGGGCGGTTGGTGAATATCACGTTGCAGGGGGCCCCCTCTGTTCCATATATGGGTCCGATTTCGATCAAGCAACTGTCTTGGATTAATTTATGGCAATCTGGCCACCTGGCATACTCCACTGATTGTGTGCATTGATTTAAACCTGCATCTTGATGTCAGTAGGGGAGGAAACCTCAGGCGCACAGAGCTATACAATACCTTATTAGCAGCCGTGGGTTGGTGGATGTATGGGATAGACTTAAAGCTCCAGACCCTTGGTATACTTACCTTTTGTCTCCACATAGAAAGTATGTTCAGTTGGTCTATTTCTTCTTTTTATATCTTCTGGGCTACTGGGCAATGCTGATATTAGGAGACTCCTCAAATTTCTTTCTGACCACAACCCCTTAATTTTTTAAATATATGACATAGGGATAACTAGGGGTCAGAATAAGTGGACCTTGATGGGAAGCTGCATCTCAACATCCAGTATGTTGACCACTTGTGAAAGTTGGTCACAGATTTCCTGGGAATTAATAGACATAGCGCATCAAGAGAAGTTGTTTGGACTGCATTAAAAGTGAGAGTAAGGGTAGAGACAATCTGCTTTGTTTCATATACTCGGAAACAACAGGCTAAGTAGGTTAGCAGACTCTGAGCAATTAGCAGAGCTGGAAAAACATCATATGGAGATGGTTTGCCTAGATTAAGATGCTCCAGAGACTCAACAAAAAAATAGCAGTGGTAAAAGGTATGATCAATAGTCATTACACTAGGAAGCTGGTGGAAAGGTTTCAGACACACAGAGCAGAAAGCTATGAATACGGGGAGACTGTAGGTGGATATTGGACCTTGGCACACGGCAAAGGGATGTGGAAAGCCATATCGAAAGCATTGAAAGGTGCGATGGCAGTCTGGTCGCAGAACTGGCTAGTAACGTTAAAGGGTTTGATTACAGGGAACTATATCAGGAAGATGGTATTCCTACGCTAGCTCCGATAGGAGGCTTACTTTAGGAAGCAAAGATTTATTTTTTTAGATGCTGATGAGATCAAGGTGTTAATGTTTAATTACGCAGGAGAAAGTCACTAATGCTTTAAAATATTTTGCCTCCTGTAAAGCAGCAGGTCCTGCCTGGCAGAGGGACCACTGAACATGTTTGATGGGCTTTTACATTATTCTATATGGCTGAGATGACTGGAAACCCTGAGGCTATGATCTTCCTTGATGCAGAGAAGGCGTTTGACAGTGTCCTGGAATAATCTCTGGGCAGCTCTCTGGTGTAAGGAGTTTGGCCCAAGGCTATAAGGGCATTGAATCACTTTCCATTCACTCATCTTTAAATTATGGGTCTAGAGTCGTGCAGGATCACAATAACTAGAGGAACATGACAGGGATGTTCCTGCTCCCCATTCTCTTCACCCTTTATATCGACTTACTGGTAAATCAATTATCAAGGAAGCAGATTATTAAACTGATAAGTGTTCACAACTACGAAACAAAAGTATTTGCATACACCGATGAAATCGCTGTACTTACTCCAGACCCCCTAAATGAGCTGGCTGAAGTGGCAAAACTGGTGAAGAAATAGGGGTCAATCTCAGGATACCTTCTTGATAAGGAAAAAACAGATTGTATGTACTGATAATATAGCAAACACAAGGAGATGATGGACGGAGCGCTGAAACCTTTCAGACACACACCCCCCCAGTCACAGATATGGGTTGAATCCATCATCGTTCTTTAGCTCACTTTGTCACCCCAGTTCAGACCCAGCATGTTCGTCATGGAAGACTGATTTGCATATGTCTGGGTCTGAACTGAGACCCAGCATGTAATTCATGGAAGACTGATTTGCATATGTCTGGGTCTGAACTGGGGTGGCGAAATGAGCTAAAGAACTATGGATTCAACCCAGATCTATGACTGGGGGTGAGGGTGTGAAAAGTTTCAGCGCTCCGTCCATCATCTCCTTGTGTTTGTTTTATTCTGATAATATAGACATGCAAAGATAGCTGTAGGGTAGAGACTGCTACTTACTTGGTCATTAGAATATTGCCAAAGGTAGGTTCCATCTATGAGCTAAACCTCGACCCGTCATTGGGTAAGATCAGCTCAGACCTGAGGCAAAATAGTTTACATCTTACTCTATTTGGAAGGTGTTAAAGATGACTGCTCCCAAAAGGGCTTTATTTTGTTAAGAACCAGAACACTCAAGTTAGAAGGGTTGCTGCTTAGGAAATTGAATGCGATTTGCACAGATTTTGTTTGGAAGTATAAAAGAACAAGGCGGGCCCTCAAATATATAACGCTCCCTCAATTATGGGGGGGTTGGGCAGTTCCCAATTTTATGTTCTAATATTGGGTAGCACTCCTGCTACATATGGGTTTTTTTTCCGGCAAGGAAGGGTAAATGGATGGCTGCATGCAATGCACTAATCTTCTAACCATCTATTAACTATCCCTAGGGGAGCAGGCAAGGAGGTGCCTGTTAAGGCAGATTGATCTGAGCTACTACAAGAAAGTGCAGTTCAAGACCGTGGGTGCAGCTTGGAAAATTTGGATTAAGGTTTAGAAACAGCTGGGAACTAAAATATATAAATGATGTAATCCATTGTTGTGATCTCCCATTTTCCCTCCAACATTTCATGATAGGATCTGAAAGCAATGGGAGCAATCTGGGCTGAGTAGGCTGGGAGACCTCTTCTCCCGAGGGCAGATGTACTCGTTTGCTGATCTACAGCAGAATTTTGGGTTGGGGCGAGGACGTTTTTTACATATCTACAGATCAGGGAATTTATCAACAAGCTAAAAAAAGGGTCCATATTGATTGATAAATCCCCCTTTGGGACACAATCCAGCAGTTGAGAAGTAAGGTTGGCCAGATCTATGAAACCCTTATGGATATGGTGCTAGACAATTTAGAATTACTAGAGGCAAGATGAGAAGAAAAGCTGGGGATGCAGAGTATAGATCTACAGGCCTCAATTGAGGTCGGAACAAAAGTACTTCTCTCCTCTAGCTTGAGAACTTAGCATTACAAAACTATTTAATTTGTACTTCGCACCCACCATCCTGTCCAGTTAGAGTAAAAGAGCTGATAGTTGCCCCCGCTGTCGATTGGGACCAGCGAGCATGGTGTATATGTTCTTTGGTTGTCAGAGGCTGTAGGAGTTTAAAGAATGGATTGAGTATTTTTGGAGGAAGTTGTTTGCAACAAAGATCCATATCAGCCCAACCATGATGTTGTTTGGCATTGATCAGCGCCCCTCAGGGGATCTGGGGCAGGTGCATTTTGTTTTTATGTCTATGGCGGTAGCATGCCTCCTAATAGCAACAGCTTGGAAAAGTGCCAAACCACCTACTGGTTTGCCCATCTACGTATGTATAATTTAGAGAAAACGCTTTTCAACTGCAAGGAGAGGGGTGCTAAGAGGCGAGGGAGGAGGATCTGGTCACCAGTGGTAGACTGCATAACCGATAATCTGGGCTTCGATGATTGGCGAGTGGCAGGGCAAGATGGTACTGGGGATTAAACGAGTGTCGTAGAGGGTGTATATATTGTTTCACATTGTCAGTTATTAGAGGTGAGGGCCACAGGAAGGTGTATATGGTATTGGACAGGCCTGAACTTGGAATCGTGCTGTTTTACATTTGGGGTAAGCTAGGAATCCTACATTTATTAATTCCAGAGTTATGATATGGCATTTTATTTATGATGGATTAATGTCCCAATGTATGGATTTATTAATCCGTGATGCTGGTGGCCACTTAAGTGCCCGGGTAACCATTGTTGTATAATAATGAATTGTTTTGAATGGCTTTTTATAATGATGAGATGGTGTTTCTTATGTATTTTTGCAACTGCTCCTTTTTGGAAATAAGAAAAAAAAGTTAACCCTTTAGTGAAGTATAGCAAAAAGGGTAGAAAACGTGGTAAATTGGGTAAAGAAATTAAGAAGCTTGCATATACAACAGGAAACAAAATATTAAAACTGTGTAGTGAGACAGAAACAAGATCTTGTAAAGTAAGGGAAAAACATATTTAAGGGTGTATGTTTTTGTTCTGCTAGACAACGTCAAAGAACCAGTCCAAGTGATTGTCCTGCGCTTAATGTTGCCTACAATCCATATAAAAAGAGGGTTTTTTGGAAGTGCTGTAAAAGCAAACAAGTGTTTGCAATGCAGTAGGTATCGCATTTACGAGAGTTTGAGCTATTGGCATTGTAAATGACCATGCCTTTTATTTAAGTGTTTTAAAAAAATAAAAAAAAATAAAGGAGTTGTCATTTACAATGCCAGTAGCATGAACTCTCCCAAATGCAAGACCTATTGCATTGCAAATACGTTAGGAGAGAGCGTGTCCTGCCATTTCCTGTCAGCAAGAGGAGGCAGGACAAAGCTCTTTTACAAAATAGTACTCGGAGGCTCTAATTAAAGCCTACCGAGCAACAACACACGTAAAAGGGGGTGTCCTCATGGGAGGTTACAAAATGGGAAAAGGTAGTACTGTGGAGGGACTATTAAGCCTATTGACTAATGAAAAGCCACAGTTTACAATGGACAATGACACAAGCAAATGAAACAAGCATTTGCGATGCAATAGGTCTCGCATTAGGAATGTTTGAGCTTTTTGTATTGTAAATTGACTAATTTTTTATTTATGTGTTGGTATTGAAAATATTGAATTACTAGCTTTCTCATGTACAATGTCAATAGTTTTAACTGTTGCAAATGTGACACCTATAGCATTTGTAATGCAATATGTGTTGTATTTATGTGACTTAGATGTATTGATATTACAAATAACAATGGCTTTTAATTTTTGCAAATAATTGATACTTAAATAAAAGTTAATGCAATCGTTTAAACTTTTGTTAATAACTCTTGTGAAGATTATGTTTAGTGTATTTAATTGCGCCTAAAATCCAAGAACAGAAGTTAAATATTATCATTTTTTTTTGCCATTTGTAATAAAGCCTAAATATTGAGAGAACATATTAGAGCCAGTTGTTTTTGAATGGTTGTACAGATTGATACTGTGGTGGCGGTGAGTGATGTTGTGGTGGTGTCGAGTGATGCTGTGGCGTTAATTGATGCTGTGGTAGCGCATAGTGATGTAGTGGTGCCCTTGAGTGATGCTGTGGTGGTGCTAAGTGATGCTGTGGTGATGCGATAGATAGATAGAGTGCATTAGTCCGATAGATAGATAGATAAGATAGATAGGATAGATAGAGAGTGAGGGCGATAGATCCTTAGAGTGTAATTATGTAGAATATAATTATGTGGCACTGAATGGTTTTGTGTGGAGTGTATGTTGATTTTAGTGGCGTGTAATTATGTGGCATTGAGTGTTATTTTGAGTGTATCTTGCATTGTTTGCAATGTAATTAATTGGCACTGAGTGTTATTTGGAGTGCATGTGGCATTGAATGTAGTGTAACTATGTGGTGTGTAATTATGTGGCGCTGAGTGGTATTTGAAGTGTATGTGGCATTGAACGCTGTGTAATTATGTGGTGTGTAACTATGTTGCACTGATTGGTTTTTGTAGTGTCTGTTGTATTGAGTGCATTGTAGTTATGTGGCATGTAATTATGTGGCTCTGAGTGGCATTCGGAGTGTATGTTGCCTTGCCTTGTATTTCTATGGTTCCTTAAACCCTTAGAGGCAATTCTTTTATTTTAACTAAAAGAATGGTAGTTAAATGGTGGCTACGGAGAAGCTGTGTGCTGAAAGGCAAAGAGAACATGGGCATGAAAGTGAAAGCGAGGATGAAAATGGAATGAGTGTGGCAGGATGTTAGTTAAATGGTGGTTACGGGGAAGCTGAGTGCTGAAAGGCAAAGAGAACACGGGCCAAAGCTGGAAGAAAACACGAGATGCGAGAGGCATGTGTGTGTGGCAAACACTGGTGGGGCTCAGAGCATTCTGTTGCTGCCTTGATGCCTGTGTGTGTGAGCAGTGGGGCTGTGTGTGTGAAGTGCCTAAAGTTGCTAGAAAACATATGGTTATTTAAATCCTTAGACGTAGAATCAATGGAGCTAATGTTATCGACCTTAGAAGGATGAAAAGGGAATGAGCGCGGCATATGTTAACTTTGTAAGCGCAGAAAGCGTGCAGGGCAAACTTATTATTTTGGTTGTTTGAGACTCAGATCTGGGCAAAGCTGCAAGAAAACACGGAGGGGGGAGGGCGGGCTGTGTGCTGAAAGGCAAAGAGAACACGGGCATGAAAGTGAAATCGATGGATGGCAATGCGTCCGTGAGACTAGCCCTGTGGTGGGGGAGGGACAGTTGTGAGTGGCGCCATGAGGAAACAATCTCTCGGCATGCGGGGCGGGGGAGCGCATTTCAG
Organism: Triturus cristatus; assembly: GCF_964204655.1. Taxonomy (NCBI): domain Eukaryota; kingdom Metazoa; phylum Chordata; class Amphibia; order Caudata; family Salamandridae; genus Triturus; species Triturus cristatus. Next base: position 250,504,442 of record NC_140580.1, on the reverse strand, counting down.
GTGGGGGAGCGGACCCTTAGAAGTATGATGCCGAGGCTGTGGCTACACGTGCACGCGCCAGTGGGCTGAAGCGCTTCCCCAAACGGATTGCATGGCGGCACGATGCACGTGATTGTGCGCGTGCTCGCCATGCAATCCACTTTTGGGAGCACTTTGAAATGCCCCTCTTACTAGAGTCTCGCATAGCGATTGCGTAAACGCAATAGCTAGGCGAGACCCAAAAACTGGGGAGAGAGTCGGCGGAGCTTCACATCCATCCCTTAATAGAGCATACCTTGCAGAGCAGCAAATGGTCTGCCCAGGCTCGACTAAAAAGGCAAAAGAATAGAGTTGCAAGAAGTTACTTGAGATATTTTTCAAGATGTAAATTGTGGTTCTAAGAATGATGCATCTGATTGTTCATTTGAGAGTGAGAGTAGGAATACCAGACATGAACATCCTTCTGAGGCAGTAAAAATTTACTTATCGGATATACTTGTGAGGTTAGTCATGCTCCCATTTAATCATTTCAAAATACATTTTGAAAACAAATTTGAAAAGAATGTTAATTTATACTAGTTAGTTGTGCTACCTGGAGCCTGTGGGCGGTTTCCAATCGAATAGCTATTTCAATACCAATTTAGAGAGGGGCAACTGTACAATTATAGGAAAAGTGTATGTATCTATCAAAGACGATAATTTTAATTGGATGGCCTCATCAAAAATTATTAGGTGTCAAGTTGGATCCCAGTTCAGACAGCAAGTGCAAACTCAAGAAGTTTAACCAAAGAAAACAGATTGTGCTGGAATGCAAGCATCTGTTCAGTGATCATTTATGATGTTTGAAAGGGTATAAGCACCATATTAAGCTTAAGAGTAATGCTGTACCAAGTTGAGCCATGGTTGGATGCATTCCGTTAAGCATGCAAGAAAGTGTGCATGTTGAATCTCAAAGACTAATTGAGATTAGTGTGTTTGAAATAGTTGGCCCCATTGTGGTAGCCAGGAAAGCAAGTGGTGATATTTGGCTGTGCATTAGTTTGAGGGCACTTAACTGTGAGGCGAATGATAGGTTTTCTCTTTTTTTATTTATTTTTTTAACATTTTCTTATAGTCTGTACATTGCACGTCATACCAGGTGTATCATATGGTGCGATAATATACATAACATTACATCTTACTTTCAGAGCATGTTAGCATGGCTACATTACATTTTCATCATGCCGGGACGGAGAACATGTGGCAGAAAAACTAGTATAAAGCATTAACGGCACCATTGTTTATTAAACATTTCCTGATTATCTTATATGAAGATCAACTCCTATATCAATTAGTATAAATGTGTGCTATCTTTGTGGACCTATCTGTGGGGATGGTCCAACAGCAACCTACATCCCTTCTGCATGCGCTTGCTATATACCAGCGGTGCACCACTTCTCTGTTGGTCCCTTACTGTAGTGGTCTCCCTGTACACCGTGTTATATCTCCTGCTGGTTCCCTATCACCTGTGTCTCTGAGGCGTTTGGTGCAGTGTGTAGAATGGAGGTGAGGTAAGTTTTAAGGGGGTCCCAAATGTCGTTAGATTTTGATGAGGGTGGAAGCAGTTCTGCATATATAATGGCCTGTTCCTGGCAAGTTATCATATCCAAGAGCCATTCTTTAAATTTAGAGGCTCTGCCCCTGCCCCATCTGCAGGCGACTTTGCGTTTCACGACCAGTAGGCCCAACGCTATTCGCTTCTTATATGGATTGTCAGTCCCATCCAAGTATCCCAGTATGGCTGTCATCGGGGAAACCTGGAGGTGAGTACCTGCCGTTTGTTCCAGGGCCCCAAACACCTGTTGCCAATAGTCGTTGACTGGTGGACATTCCCATGCCAGGTGAAGGAATCCTGCCCCTTCTTGTCTAAAGCGCGCACACCTGTCATCTATCAAATGGAGCCGAAACAGCTTAGCGGGCATGTAGTGTAGTCGGTGTAGGAACTTATATCTCAGCGAACAGCAGGTTAAAACTGGTACATTATATCTTGTTTGTTTACAACAGAATTCCCACTGTTTGTCTGGTATTGGTGTGCCTAAATCCGCTTCCCTGGCCTGTCGGGACAGTATCTGGGGCGTTTTGGTAGTGGTTTGTACATTGTGATAAATGCGTGACGTCGCATGGTGGGGTGGTTCTGCCTGAAAGGTTTTCTCTATTTAAAAGGTTCCCAAAAAGTCCAGTGTTAGCAGAATGATCTGTTGGAGTATGGAAGAAACATGGTTGAGCATGACACAAGAGTTGGGCAAGTTTTAAAGAGGTTAACAGATGCAGGTTTGTCACAAAAGAATATAAGTGCAAGTTTGGTGTTAAGGTAAACTATCTAGTTCATCATCACATTTCTGGAGCAGGTATGATATTTAAATTTAAAAAAAAAAAAAAGTTTTAGTTGATCCTGTTGTAAACTTTAAAAGAACCAGCACACGAGGCGGCATTGGTATAGTTTCTTGCAATAGTAGAGTGTTACAATACGTTCCTTCGGAATTATGCTGACAAAACTACTGAAGCAAGGTTAGTGTGTAAAAGAGCAGAATTTCTGTGAAACAATGACAGTAGAACAGATTTTGTCTATCAAGCAAGACTTAAGGACTGCTCCCAGTTTACAAGTTTTTGTACCAGGGGATGAAACTTGTCACATATCCAAGCTTAAAAGGTTTAGTAGCTGTTTTATTACAAAGAAAAGATGGTGTTGAGCAACTTTATTGCCTGTGCATCGCTTTGTTTTAATGGTTCAAGATGACCTACCTCTGATTGAGGCCCTTACAATAAATGTAAAAATCCAGGATTTGTAAAGCGCACAGCTACCCGTAGGCATCCCGGTGCTGGGCGCCCTCGGGAAGATTAAGCAAGCTATTGCCCAGAGTCGCATGGAGCTGGGCTGATCTGCTGCTGGTGCCGGGGATTGAACCGTGATCCCCAGCTTCCAACGTCAGTCGCCCTGGTTGCTGCGCCACACCTCTTCCCTATTGTAGGCGTTGAAAGAATTTTGCAGTTTTATGTGTGTTATTTCTTTCCTAGTTCGCTTAGATCATAGTGGAGAGACTCCCAACGGCTGGACCCAAAAAGAATGTTATTCTAGCTTGATCGCCCAAAACTGTTCCAGGTGGATGATTAATTCTTCATGGGGTATGTAGGGCCAAGAAAGGAAAGGCTGTGCAGGAACTGGTCCATCTCCAGATGGATCGTGCACTACATTAAAATCTGCTATGCATGGGCCAAGAAGCAATCGCCAGAGGGCTTGCACTCTTTTCCACCAGAGCAAAGGATGCGACCACTGCGTTAGCACTCGGAGGTCCGGTCCTGGACATCTGCCAGGCAGCCACGTGGGCCTCTCAGCACGCGTTCACTAAGCACTACTCCCTGGTACCTCTGGTACCTCTGGACAGGCACTTTGCACTTTTGGTCCTACAGGACTTTGAGGTGTGAAATTGTTTTGTGGACCCACCTCCGGAGAGGTATTTCTTTGGTATGTCTTCCAAGGTAAGGAATCTGCGGCTAGAAGTTTCTATGAGAATGAAAAGTTACTTGCCTTCAGTAATGCCTTATCTGGTAGAGATTATCTAGCCGCACATTCCTTAACGATCCTCTCAGCTCTGTGAACAGATTTCTAGGGACAGGGCTGTTCCCTTTTCAGGGCCCTAGTTTCCCACACCTTTTTTCGTGGCTCTGCATTACTGATGTGGAAAGTCACAAAAAGAATCGGATGTCAGCATGCTGAGGTGGCGCTACTATAGGCACTGTGGATGTCACTTTCATCGTGGAAGATGACACCACATGGAGCCGAAGGACACTACCAGCATGCAAGGGTACTGCGCGCAAAAAAATTCTGCATCCAGTCTGATGCCTGGTGATAATTCTAAGGTAAGGAATCTGTGGCTAGATAGTCTCCACTGGATAAGGCGTTACCGAAGGTAAGTAACTTTTCTGTATGGAATTTGAATATGTGATATGCTGTAACGGTTTAATATGTTGGATTTGCATTGGCTTTTTTTTGTTTTGAGCAAATAAATGTAACATGAGACTTGTATGATTTTTGTGTTTATTTAAAGGCTCATCAGCAAGGCAGAAATGCTGATCGACTGTTGGCGACTGGAAAGTATGAAGAAGCAATTGCATGTCACAGGAGAGCATCTGGTGAGAATTAAAAAATATATATTTTGGGCTTGGAAATCCTAGTTTAGCTTGGGCTTCAAGTATTCACCTCCTAGTTGATGTTTGGATGGCTTTTTTTGCCTTTACCCGTTCCTTGCTCTTTATTGAATGATATTCCTCCCTATTCTTGTACTTTCCCTGCCCATGGAACATTTTTTCTTTACCCTCACTTTTCTATGGCCAAGTTGTCTCCTTCTTCCGCGGACGTCATGCAGGGGTGGGGGGTGGAATTTTCTGAAATATCTTGTTGTCCAAGGGACGGGATACTTACTTCATACATTAAGTTGTCCTGTAAAGAAAATACACTTGTCTCTTTCAGTGCCATGCAGTGAGGTGACAGATTATGGCAGCATTCTGATCATTTCAGAACTCTGCTAACAGCATCTATTATGACAGGGCGCACCCAAAAACTTACTTGTTTAAGGGTTTTTAGCAATTCTTCTCCAATCTCCTCTCATCTTGGAAAAGGTTGGAAATGTACATCTGTCAAGGATAAAGATTTCCATTGTGGTGAAAAAAGGGGGTGTAGGACACGTGAATCTGCAATTACTCATAAGAATTATGCATGAGCAAATATGCACAGGTATATTTTCTCATGAAAAATAGAATTCATACACGTTTGCTACGAATATCATTTGCAGACCTATTTTGCGAGTTGTACATCTGCACCAAGCACAGACATGTACCTCAATGTGCACTTTTGTAACATTCATTTAAAAATTGGGCCCATGATTTAGTTCTGTGTTGCCCATAATGACTTCGTCATAAATCTTTTTTTTATTTTTTTGTTGACATGCATTAAACAAGTTTTACTAAATGTTGCCTTGGAGAAATTGTATCTAAAGTTGAAAAATAGTTTATCAGAGCTTTTTTTTTTCTGCCAAATAGCGACATTTGTTTTGTATGCATTGTATTTTGAAAACAAACAATCGCCAATATTGGTTTGAGGCTTTCGTGTATATTTGCATATAATCAAGGCACATTTTGATAAATTATATGTAGCCTCTAATTGATATATATTTTTAATTTCAGAAGTCTTCATTGAGTTTTTGTTTTAACAAAAGTAGAAGGATAGAGAGTACACTTAGAGATGGGTACATCACGCAATGTAAGACTCATTTCCAGGGGTCCTTGACTGTTATCATCACTATGATATAATTATTAGTTTATGAACTCAGTACAACGGAAGACAACTATACAATTATGGCATAACTGTTGGACCTGGCTTTTTTTTGGAGGGTTATCCCCATACTTTTTCCCTTCCTCCGTCTATTTTTCTGACATTTTGTTGCTTTAGGACTCTGGGCACTTTACCACTGGTAATCCGTGCTAAAGTGCATATGCTCTCTCCTCTAAAAAATGGTAAAATTAGTTTCTCCATTATTGGCATATTTGATTTACTGATAAGTCCCTAATACAGTGCACGGTGTGTGCGCAGGGACTGTAAATCAAATGCTACTAGTGGGCCTGCAGCTCTGATTGTGCCACCCGCATGAGTAGCCCTTCCAACCTGCCTCTTGCGTGCCACTGCTGAGCCTGTGGGTGCAGTTTTATACTGCTAAGTCAACCTGTCAATTTCAACTTCTTGCCAGGCCCAAACCTTTCCTTTTATTACATGTAAGGTGTCACCCTTAAGGTAGGCCCTAGGTAGCTCCATGGGCAGGGTGCAGTGTAATTAAAAAGTATGACATGTACTTTTGAGTTTTACATGTCCTGGTAGTGAAAACTGCTAAATTCGGTTTTCACTGCAGCAAGGCCTATCTCTCCCATAGGTTAGCATTGGAGCTGCCTTGTAACTCTTTACAAGTAGTGTAACTTCCAATTGGGAGCAGATAGAAAATAGGAGTTTGGTGCCTCTGGCCAATTTTAAAACACATCTTTTAGTGAAGTTGTTTTTTAAATCCAGGTCTGAAAATGCCACTTTTTGAAAGTTGGCATTTTCTTACTTAACTATTCTGTGCCTCTGCCTGTCCTTAGAATACATGTCTTGTTCGATGATAGCTGGGCTTTGTGAATTCACTTTAGACAGTCACACACAAAGGGAGCTGAAGTGCGCCCTGCATATCCTGATGGCCCGTTACCCGGCTGATAAGCCTTCCTGACCTAGAGTGGTAGGAAAAGCTGATACTTGTACATGAATGGGGCTGTGCCTGTCCCCACACAAAGAGCAGCATACCCCCCCCCCCCCTGTAGTGTGTCTGGAGCCAGGGCCAGAAAGGGCAGGGTCTTGTGCACTACAAAGACCTTTCCTTGAAGTCCTCCTACTTCAAAGTCTAAAATGGCTGTATGTACTGGACCTCTGACACATATACGCAAAACACTTCTGGACTGAGGACATCATGCCAGGAAGAAGAGCTACTGTACTCTCAGTAGGGACTGCCACTTTGCTGATTGCTTTGCTTTGTTTGCCTGCTGCTTCTTTCTTGGAAGTGAGAAGACCGGACTTGTTGTCTACATCCTGCTTTCTAAGGTTCTCCAATAGTTTGACTGAGCTTGCCTCCTGTTGCTGAAGTTTTGTGGACAACAAAGACTTCACCTGCATCTTGCTACCAGCACCTGGGCTTCTCTGCTGTGATTCCTGCTCTGCCAAGTGGTGGCAAATCTAGTCCTGATCCATTGGAAGTGATTTTATGTGCTGCAACAACAAATCAACACATTGACTCCAAAGTGTCAGTTCGAAGCCAGTGCATCCCTGCAAAATCGCAGCTGCCTGCCACGAATTCTTGGTCATCGCTCACTGAGTGCACAATGCATTGACCTCCATGTTCAGCTCAGGCCCGACTTTGCCACTGCGCCTCCAAAGAATCGCAGTGCTTGAGTCTTGCACAATGCATCACTGAAGTCAGTGGTGCACTGTCCCGACTCTGACACAGTGGCTTTCGACCGACGCACCGTCTTTCACCCAGTGGTTCGACTTTGACGCTGTGGAATTGACGCATCACGACCTTGATGCATCACTGACGCCCCATCGCCTTTAGGAACCAAGGCCTTGCACCAGCAACCGAGGCATCACCTTCTCTGTGCAACACATCATCCCAGAGCATGAAAGCTCAACAATCCTGCACTGCCTTAAGGAACCAATGCATCACCTGAATCTCTGATGCCTCACCTCCTCCGCATCGCCTTTGATTTCCAATGCATCCAAGGTACTGTAAAAGGTTCTGTGTAATGGCTATAGCCGGCCCCCGCAGTCAGACTGAACTTTTGGATTTGTCCCAGTCAGGTGTGACCAGATAGCCCCAGTTGGAGCTATTGACTTCGAAGCACTGCATTTTGATTTAATTCTTAAAATTTTGTATCTTGACTTGTGTATGTTGGATTTTTGTAGTTTTGGTCTCGTTTTACTCAAATATAGGCTATCTTTCTAAACTGTTGTGGCGTACTTTTGTGGTGTTTTCACTGTTGGTGTGTGTGTGCGTTCACAAATACTTCACACATTGCCTCATTAGTTTAACCTGACTGCTCTATGCCAAGCTACCAGAGGGTGAGCACAGGTAAATATACAGAGTGCACTACATTTACCCTGACTAGAGTGCAGGTGCCTACTTGTACAGGGTGCATACCCCTGCCAACTAGAGACCCCATTTCGAACAATAACCTTCTTAATATATGTTTTGTGATAGAGTGTTCTGGTAGAAGTAGATCTTCAGCATTATGTGACAAGGTCTTGCAGAGTTGTGATCTTTATTTGAAGTGAGTTGTAGGCCAAGATAGAAGACAGACCTTGAGAGTGCAGAGTGAGATAGAAGGGAATAGGGGGGCTTAGAAGAGAGGGAGTGAGTGAGTGGATGGGGTGCGTTGATCTTCCAGAGTCATCAGTACCAACCGACCTAATTGCCTCTTTTGGCTCATAAGTGAGGGCAGAGGGTATAGGGTGTGCATATAATAATTATCTATCTATACATGTCTGGAAGCCCAGGCGGCAACTGTGCGCAACACGGGTGAGAGGTCTGGAAAATCCCAACACGTAGATGACGTGCAACTCTGTGCGATGAATGAAAAATCTGGCGTATAGTCACAAAATTCCTTACAGTGCAAATATCATGCACAGAAACAGCCTGATGCGTTTTGGCGTCTAAAATGCATTGCTCAATGGTAAATCCGAAGTGAACAAAATCAACAACATTGAAAACTAGTTTGATGCACCCCCAACAATAAACAAACAAATGTCTGTCATCTTAACTTGGTGTCCTGCTGCATGAAAACTAATAGACATGTAGCAAATTATACATTGTCAAAACACTGGCATGAATTTGGAGACTTAATATGATGTAATGTCCACAATTAAACATATGATATGCTGCAAAACCAAATTTAAATTAAAACGTACAAGGAAACCGTGTTGAGCTTAATCCAACTTGGTATATCTTTGTTAATTCATAAATGTTTTCGTAGTTTGGCAGTACACAGTTGATACACTTGCATAGGTACTGAGGCTTATATTCATGGTGAATGTATAGACCAACTGATATAGTCACTTGACTTGTGAAAAAGAGCATGTGGCAATTTTGGAAACCTGTTTACAGTATGAAGTAGCCCAGAGATGCAGAGATGACTATAGTTACTTTGAATATCAGAATGGTATAAATTGAGCCCAACTGGGCATCATACAACCTCAGTGGACGATAGACCTGATGGACTAATTCCGTATCAGTACTTTTGTGGGTGTGTCACTGGATGTGTAAGTAGCTGTGTAGGTGTGTACTGGGTGTTGTAGTGACTGTATGCGTGTATTCCAAAGATGGACATTGTATAGTATTTTAAGATGGTTTTTATCGACTGATTTTATGTTTTTAAAAATTTATATAGATGGATTTTTTAAATACAAATGGGATGTTCAACAAGGGTTTTTTTTTAAATGTATAGTTTTTATTGTGTGTAAAAAATATTTGTAAACTCGACAGTATATGGTGATTGAAAAGCATGGTTCAAACTGTATGCATTAATTTTGCTGTCTTTTATGATTTTATTATCGAAATAAAGACATTAAACCTGGAAAACCTGGACTGTATGCGTGTCTAAATGGGTATGTAAGTGGCTGTATGGATTGGTACCTGTCTTTGCTAGTGGGTGGTTGGGTGTGGAACTGTATGGGCAAGTGGCTCCGTTAATGGCGGATACAGAAGTGCTTTTTTGGGATGCACCACTAAGGTCTCAGCGCGGCTGCCCTCTGCAAATCCACATTAAAGCCCTTAAAAGCATTCAACAATCTGCTGTTAATGCTTTTTATTTATCTTTTAGTTTGTGAAATATTGTCAATTACATGACATACACTCCCTAATAAGCAATTTTTGAACACGTCTGCTTCTCACTTTCCCACTGCAAATTCTTATGTTCCCTTCCCCAACACTTTTAGCTCAGTTTCTATAGTAACTATGTTTCCAGTAGTCTCTGCTTAACAGTAGGTCAAAACTTCACTAGACTCTCTCAATAGCATACTAGTTTCACATTAACTGTAGAAGGTGTCGATTACTGTTTGCAATTCTAAGCATATCCCAAACAACATAACTTTTTATTTTTCCAAAGCCAATCAGTTAGTTCATTTTTCTTAAGCCAATCACAGAGTTAGTTACTTTTTCTCGTAAAGTCACTACCTAATTTTAGTTCCCTGCACATCTCCACCATCCACTCAAATATTTTCTTTTATATTTTACTTGCTGTCCTCTGTTGTAACTGCCTTTCATCTTCAAAACTGCCTCATTCTGGGGCAGCCTTTTCCTGAATGCTACTCCTTCTTGTCTCCAAAATTGGTCAGAATTTGGATGAGAGAGTGCTAGTAATTAGGGATAGAATTAGTCAAACGGGATTTGGATAGCGCTGCTAATTACCCTCAAGGGTAACCAGGTCCTGCGGGTTGTGCTGTTCGGGTGAAATCAGTTGAACAACGAGGTCTTGCATGCCTTCCTGAATTCCTGCAGGGAGTGTGAGTTCCGGAGGTAGAGTGGATGGCTGTTCCAGGCCTTCGCAGCCAGGTAAGAGGATGAGTGTCCACCACTCTTGCTTCAACGGATGTGCCGGGGGGGGGACGGGTAAGGGAGAGGGAGAGTGATGTGGAGCTCAGGTATCTGAAGGGTCGATGGAAGCTCAGGCAGTGCTTGATGTATGCTGATCCTTCATTGTGCAGGGCTTGGCAGGAGTGGGTTAGAATTTTGAATTAGCACCTCTTGTGGACGGGGAGCCAATTAAGTTTCCTGAGGTGTGTGATGATGTGGGTCTACCGGGGGAGGTCGAAGATTAATCTGGCGGCTGAGTTCTGTATGACCTGTAGTGTCTTCAGTAGGTGTGTGGGGATTCCTGCTTAGAGAGTGTTGCCGTAGTCCATGCGGCTAGTGAAGAGAGCTTGGGTAACTGTGCATCTAGTGCTGACCAGGAGCCACTTAAAGATCTTGTGGAGCATGTAGAGGGTGAGGAAGCAGACCGAGGATACTGTGTTGATCTGGTTTTTCATGGTGAGTTTGTTGTCCAGAATGATGCTCCGGATCCGTGCATGGGTTGTTGATTGGGTAAGGGTCCCAATTCGGCAGGCCACCAGGAGTCGTTCCACAGAGAGGTGTTGTTCCCAAAGATGAGTACCTCTGTTTTGTCAGTGTTAAGTTTAAGGCAGATGTTTTGCATCCAGTGAGCGACGCTGGTCATGTACAAGTGGAAGTTGTCCCTCGTGGAAGATGGGTCTGCGGATAGAGAGAGGATATGCTGGGTGTCGTATGCATGGGATATGATGTTGTCACTTGGTCCTGACTATGTTGGTCGGGGGGGGGGGGGTCATGCAGGTGTTGAATAGGGTGGGGCTGAGGGATGACCTTGAGGGAACACTGCAAATGATGTACTTGAGATCCAAGGAGGAAGGCGGACTTTCTGGGTTCTTCCAGTTAGGAAGGATGTGATCCATTTGAAGGCATACTCTTTGATCCCAATCTGATGGAGCCTCTTGATCAGGGTGTTTTGGGAGACTGTGTCGAAAGCTGCTGAGAGGTCGAGGAGGATCAAGGTGGCCGTTTCTCCTCGGTCTAGGATAGTCCTGATTTTGGCTGCGATTATGACGGTTTCCATGCTGTGATTTGAGTGGAATTTAGATTGGGATGGGTCCAGAAGGTTGTTATTTTCCAGCTAGTCTGTGAGCTGGCAATTGATGGCCTTTTTGAGGACCTTGGTGTAAAAAGGGAGCAGGGAGATAGGTCAGTAGTTCTTGAGCTACTTTGGGTCTCTGGACGGTTTCTTGAGGAGGGGTTTGACTTCAGCACGTTTTCATTCTTTTGGGAAGGTGGCTGATGTACTGAATGTGTTTAATTTGGTGGTGAGCTAGTTGCTGATAGTCTTGTTTCCGAGGTTGACCAAGTGGTGGGGGCAGGGGTACGTGGGTGCTCCTGAGTGGCCGTGGTGCTCTGCGCAGTGAACTGTGTCTTATGTGGTGATCCGGTGGTTGAGGTAGGCGTTGGTGGGGGCGAGGAGGCTAGGAATGCTGGAGCCAGATGGTTGGGGTCAAAGTGTTTGTAGATGTAGGAAATCTTGTAGTGGAAGAAATCAGTCAGGGTGTCACAGAGATCTTGCGAAGGGGTGAAGATGTTTTTGGCTGCTGAGGGGTTGAAGAACTTCTTGACAATGCTGAAGAGTTGTTTCATGTGGTTAGAGGTGGCGTGGAGGCAGTGGTCCAGGCCATTCTTTTCCATCTCTTTCTGGAGTTGGTGGCAGTGGTTGAGCGCTGTCTTGAAGGTGGCACTGTCAGTTGGCTCCTTGCTAGTGTGCCACTTCATTGGCAGGGACCTAGTTTTACCTAATATAGACATTACTTAAGTTGGCAAGCAAGAGAGGGTGAAAGTGGTATTAAGTGCTGCCTTTGGTTGAAAGCATTGTGGATTAACAATATCCAAACCTCATGATTGTGCAATGTGGTGGCAATGACTTAGGCACAATAAATGCGGGTAGGACTGGAAATCCTAATGAAGGATACCTTTGCTAAATTAATGTCACTTTTTCAAAATGCTGCCTTGGTGTTTTCCAACATTTGTCAAAGACAAAAGTGGCAGTGCTCCACCCAATATTATCCATAGATGGAAAAACTCAGGAAACATGTCAATAAAGCGGTTTCTGCATTTTTCCAAGACCACAACATGGACTTTATATACCATAACTCCTTACTCTTTGACAATGTACAGAATATATTGAAAAGACAAATTACATTTCATAGACACAGGCAACAGGGTATTCCTCAACAACTTAAAAGACTGCATCCTGTTCTATGTGTAATTATCATCTACACACCTTAAATGCAAAGGTTCTTTTCAGAGCCAACCCTTTTCCTAAACACTGGTTCCTTTTTGTTTTCAAATCCTTTTTTCTAATTTCTCACTCAGATCCGCCGCAGATTATCTGCCAAATAAGGGGTCTGCCGGGTATTTTGCAGGGGGATCCTTTCCCAACCAATAGCACACATTCAATACAAAACAACAACACATTTAATACAAACATATCCTAATACAATTTATATACCTTTATCGCTGCCGTGTGTGAGTAGCTGTCTAGTGCCTATGTGGGTGTATGACTATTTTTTTGGATCTGTGATTTGGGTGACTGTATGGGTGTGTGAGTAAGTGTGGGTGTGTAAGTGGTCTGTGAGTGGGTGTGTGACTGACTGTAGGCAGTTTGTAAGTGGCTGTATGTGTGTGAGTGGGTGACTGAGTGGTTGTGTGGGTATGTGGTGGGTGTTGGTGCTTGTATGGGTGTGCAGGTGGTTTTCTGGGTATCTGAATGGGTGTGTGACTGGCTCTGTGGTTGTGTGAGTGTGTAAGTGAGTGTGAGTGTTTTGGTGGGTGTAAGTGGCTGTGTGGGTCTGTGAGTAGGTGTCACTGGCTGTATGATTTTGTACAGGGGTGTGTGAGTTCCTGTGTGGGTGTATGAATGGATGTATGGTTCTCTGGGTCTGTAAGTGGGTGTGCGAGTGGCTGTATAAGTATATAAATGAGTGTGAGTGGTTGTGTGAGAGTGTATGAGTGGGTATGTGAGTGGGTGTATGTTAAGTGGGGGCTGGAGCTGCAGGTCCGCTGTAGTCACACAGGAATCCACGCTGAGCGGCACGGTAGATCCTGCTGATCCTCACACCCCCCCAAAAACACTTTTGGACAATTTCTTGCCCATGAGGGGTCCCTCACAGACCCCTCTCTTAAGTCCCATGGGGTCAGGATACTGCTGTCCTGACCCCTTATATCCTACATCTATTTTATCCCCCTATCCCTGTCCTCCTAGGAACAGTGTCCCGATTCATAAAATTACAGCCACAACTTTTCTCTCCGGTTGTGGCTAGCCAATCATGACATTGCTGTAGGAGCATGGGTCCGCGGATCCACCATGGTGGATACGCATCTCTAGATATACACAATTTTTATTTTCTTTAATAACTCCAAAACCACTGAACAGATTTACACCAATGGTGGAGTTGGGGGGGGGAGGGTGCATGGAACGTTTCAGGCTGATCTTTCAAACAAGGGCCTCGAAAAAGGGGAGTCCTAAAACTCATAGACGTCCTTAAGAAGCACTACCGCAAAAACTGCTGTACGGAATTACATCAAATTTGTCCGGAAGCTAGGTCTTGGTCTGCAGATTGTGCTTTTTGTGATTTGGTGTACACTTGTTCAGTGTTTATTATAGAAATTAAGGTTTAAACATATTTGTATATCTGGGCGGTTGGGTCCGTGAGAGGCTCTCAAGAGTTTGGCAGAAAAGCCAATTTAAAACTAGTGTTCTGATTGGCCCTCTTCCTGATTTCCATTTCCTGGGGCTGCATTCTTTCATTAAGGTTAGGAGGGCATGCGCCCGCCCCCCCCCCCTCCCCAAGCCATTATTGGCCCCTGGAATCCCATCCCCGGGGCTGTGATTGTAATTAGAAGGGAGGGGGCAGTGCAGCGCCCCTTCCTGAACCCTTAACATCCCCAGGACCCCAGTCCCTGGGGCTGGTTCACTTACTGTGTACCGGGGAGTCATTTGTAAAAACAACAATTGATGGACAGAATGCAGAACAATGTCATACATTCACCCCATTACAGAGATCTGGGCCTAAATCCATCGTTTTTTTGCTCACCATGCCATTCCAGTTTGGACCCAGCCATATGCAAATCAGTCTTGACCCTGTACCCAATGGGAACAGTCCAGCCCAAACTGCCAGGCCAGGTTTTTCCTGGACTGAAAACAAGCATCCTAGGACCGGTTTCAGGGTTTCACCCCTCTTCAGCCAGGATAGCTTGATTCCAGTGGCATGGAGAGCACGGGACTCACGTCTGGGCATACCCATCCCACTCTGGGTGACAAATGCAAAAAGAACTGTTGATGGACAGTGTTAGACCTGTTAGCCCTAGGGTGGTCTTACCCTGTTTTTTTGCCCTTGTCGCCTCATTTTTGCCACCATCTTTTTGTTGACCCTAGGTCTCTGGGTGCCTTACCACTGCCAAACAGTGCTGAGGTGCAGGTGCTCTCTCTTAATAACATGGCTGCCACAGGCCCCTGCTACTGCGGAGTGGCTGTTGCATACACACACTAGTGGTTAGGAGCAGGCTGGGACATCTTGATATTGTATCTTTACCATCCCGCCTTTTTGTCCCATAGACAGATATGTGGAAGCTCCTGGAACCTTCCAGCCCTGGGAGGGGGTTATGGTTTGCCGCCTTTACTGGAGGGTCACCTGACCTAGGGGTATAAGGGGAAAGGAGGGAAACTGAACTAGTCAGTTGGGGCACCACTGGACCTGGGGGAACCTCTGCCGGAGCGTAGGCGGTTGGGCCTAGGGGAGACACCTACACTACTGGGACTGACTGAGTCTAGGCCCTGCTGTACCCAAGTTAGATGAGGGACTCTGTCTGCCTGCTGATCTTGCCTGGTGAGGGGGAAACCCAGGGGACCAACTCCAGTGTGCTGCGGGGACCCATCCTGCCTCTGATGCCTGCCAACTCAACCCCCTTCTCTCCTTCCAAAGCCTGCAACTGAGACCTTCCATCTTCCTCCCCCCTGAGATAAGCGCTATACTGAGGACGTGGGCTGTTTGTTGTGAGCCACTGGAGGATCTACAGGTAAATCGCTGTGCCCACCGAGCGCTGCTCTGCCAGAACTGTGCCCCCCAGAGGAATAATCCACCCGTACTGTCCCCGCTGTGTAGCCTCTAAGCGCTATTGTGCTAAAACCGCACCCAACTGCTGCTGTGCCCCCTGCCTCTGATATCTCCCGAGCGCTAGTGCCAGGAAGCGCTGTGGGCCCAGGACTGGAGCGTGGCGCTGCCGCAGCTCGCGCCCTGTGCCCCAGATCATCCGCCCCCGAGAGGAGAAGCGCGTATGTGGGAGACTCACCGACGCTGGCCGGGCCTCCGCCTGTAAGCGCTGGGTCCAGGAGAAGCTCTGCGGCCCGATTCACCGCCGCGGCCCCGGCGCCGCTGAAGATCCCCGCTGCGGCCCCCGAAGCCTGGGAAAGCCGCGCTAGGCCTCGGAGCGTTCCCTCGTGGCGGACGTCATCTGCTGCGTTTAGTGGCAGGCGTGGCCCCATTGGTTCCTGCGGCTGCGCCCCCTGAAAGCCGCCCTCCAATTGGCTTCCGCGCGCGGCCCCCAGAACACCACAATCCCGTTGGCTCCCGGGCCGAGGAGAGACCCGGAAGGCCCGAAACCAGCGGTGAACACCGACGCTGGGGTTCCAAGGAGAGCGGGAGCCTCCGGCCTCCCCCCACCAAGCAGAGACAGGGTCGCGAAGGCCTACCGAGGCCCCAGGCACACAGGTAACCCCCCTGGGGAGGCGGAAGGAGGGCGAAGATCACCGGGGATAGCGAGGCTGCTGAGGAGAGTCCCGCAGAATAGTGGCAGCCCCGCGACCGCCCCTCCCCTCCGGGGAACTGCAACTGGGCCTTGAAGGCCCCATTTAAGTCTTGCTGTGAAGCTGTTGGGGCCAGAGTGGACATAAGACTGCCCTGGTGATAGACATTCAGCGACCTAAGTTAGCCCTGATTCGAGGAACTGCCCAGAGTGCACTAAAAAGGGAGTGGGGGGGGGGGGAGAATGCTCACAGGAAAATCTATCTTTAGGGGCGGAGAGCTATATACATGTGGGGCATGATGCCTTGAGGGCCCCCCTATCTCGGCAATGTTGTGATGTTCTCTCCACACCCTGATGTCCCTAAATGAATTTGCGCCTGTGTTGGGGCTAGAATGAGTTACTTGTTGTCAAGAGGTTATTGGTGCTATTTACTTGAAGACATTTTCACCTGTTTTGATCTGAATTAATTAATTGTTGCCCTGAAATTCACTGCTTCATTTATTTGAATGAATTAATTGTTGCCCTGCGATTATCTGTTGTAGCTACTCGAATG
Organism: Triturus cristatus; assembly: GCF_964204655.1. Classification (NCBI taxonomy): domain Eukaryota; kingdom Metazoa; phylum Chordata; class Amphibia; order Caudata; family Salamandridae; genus Triturus; species Triturus cristatus. Next base: position 250,487,942 of record NC_140580.1, on the reverse strand, counting down.
AATTTACTGCTGTCTTGAAATTATCCGAATTATTCCTGAAATGAACTGATTTGCCATGACGTGAGATAGATAAAAGATCTTGTTTTATCAAACAACTTGGTGTGGCGTCCTTCATTGTGTGCGCATGACTGAGTCCGGGTAAGTGAGTGCTGCACAACCGCTTTACACATTGCCTTCGGACGCCTTCCTACCTCTCCCCAAGCTACCACGTCGGAATTGGTGACCCCAGTTCTAACAGACAGAATGCAGAACAATGTCATACATTCAACCCAGTACAGAGATATGGGCCTAATACATCGTTTTTTTGCTCACCATGCCATTCCAGTTTGGACCCCGCCATATGCAAATCAGTCTTGACCCTGTACTCAATGGGAACAGTCCAGCCTGAACTGCCAGGCCAGGTCCTCCCTGGACTGAAAACAAGCATCCTAGGACCGGTGTCGGGGTTTCACCCCTCTTCAGCCATGATAGCTTGATTCCAGTGGCAGGGACACAGTAGTTATCTCTGCTTGCGCTGGCAGGTGGCATTTTTTAAAAATCTTCCACCAAACTAGAGCAGACACTAATTCAGCCCCCAGCTTTAAACATGCTCCTGCCAGATGGGAGCTGTCTTGTGTTCTGTTATCCTGACCGGGGATGGGGACTCCAGGGCCAATATAGGCTTAGGCAGGTGGGTCGTGCGCCCCCTCCACTTTTTGAAAATAAAATGGGCATAGCCCCGGGGATGGGTTCCCCGGGGTCTATAAAGGCTCAGGGAGGGAGTGCTACACGGCCCCTCTCCCCTTTTATTCACATTTCAGCTCCAGCGGATGGGGTTCCCAGGGCCTAATTTCATCACACACAAAACTCTTCACTCTCTGGCCCCCAACTACCTGAACAACAAACTGGTAAGAGCAGGTCAATCCAGAACTCTGAGAAGCTCCAACTCACTCCTTCTTATCCCTCCGAAACTGAAAAAGAAAACCACCCAGTATCGATTTGTTTTCTGGCAACGCTCCCAGGATATGGAACGCTCTCCCTAGAGTCCTCAGATGCAACCCCTCCTTCTCCCGTTTCAAAAGGGACCTGAAACTCCATCTCCTTAACAAATACTTTCCTGACCAACATCAACTAACCTAGACTTCATTATCCGAGCTGACTCCTCTCCCTCTCTTGACATTCAAGGATAGTTGGTGAACGGACTGTGTTAGCCACCCTCGTTTGTTTTCTCTCCCTCCCCTGAACTGTTTACCTATTTTTCATGTTGTATTTTTTATCTCTGTTTTGCTTCCATACCACCTTCCTACTATGTAATGCAATTTCCGTCTGTTTTTACAGTGTGAATGTAAAGCGCTCGGATACCTACGGGTCAAGCTAGCGCTATATAAAACTTTAAAAAATAAATACAATAATTAGGCTCATGGGGGGGGGGGGGGTGGCACACCACCCTCCCTTTATTAATTACTCTGCCCTGGGGATGGGTTCTCACAGCCCTAATAAGGCTTGCTGATTGCACACCACCTCCCCTTTTTAGGTCTCGCTGGCGTTGCAGCGCTAAGCGCTGACGCCAACGAGAACTATTGTTGCCGTGATGCCTCTCAAGGTAGACAGACCGGGGCACGCGCAGCGATCTGGGTCTGTGGATGCGCTTCTGAGACGCGCTTGCACAGACGCACACACACAGACACACGACTGCCTAACACGCGCGCACACACCTCGCCACCGAGATGCCTCTCAAGGGAGACAGACCGAAGCCGCACTGTTCGAAATTTACAGATTATATTGGCATTGTCAGCAAATGGCAGCTTGCGGGTGAACGATAGGGTATGGGGGGGGATTAGTCTCTGCACTATGTGGTGCACAATGGAGATTAGTAAATTATATAACGATGGTGTGGGTATAGGATGGCTATGGGTACACACCCTTTAAAATTAGTGTTACGTACAGTACGATTGCATGTGCACACCCTCTTATTATTATGGTGAAACTACACTGCACACCCTTTATTTTCATGTACGAATAGACATGCGCACAACCTATATTATGTATGCTGGTACTATATGTTCATCTTAAAAATAATAGTTCAAAATGCACAAAAGAAATGCACCGATGCTTATTCTTCTAGCTGAGGAGGCAAAATCATGATGCGACGGCAGGCTCTTGCAACACGCATGGAACTTGCTTGGAGTAAACAAAACCATGTCACCTTGCTACAGAAACAACTGAGATTTTGGAAAGAGGCTGCAGGACGGAGAGAATATTCTGGCCACAAAACAGGATTACACACAACTGTCCCATATGACTGCAGCTGCTCCACTGAAGACCACTCCCAGCGATGACCCCCCACACTCATCACGCCGCCCCTAAGACACACAGCCGCGCCACTCCCACCATGACAGTCTCTGTCTCTCCTCACCTGCTGTCACCCTGCAGCGCCGGCTCCTGCAGACGGCCACTGCACACCTCCATCGCCGCTCCCCTTCACTCCCAATCCATAGCAGCTGCCTGGCTGGCCCAGCCTCGTAGGTGTCCCGCCCCCACTTCCGGCTTCCGGGAACGAACGAACTACAGCTCCCGGAGTACCTTGGGTCTACAGCTTCCGGCGCACACTGCGAGTGCTGCCTGCGAGCTCATCAGGCCCCACCCACTGCCTGCAGATGTTGGGAACGTTAAGGAGAATACAATAAATCTTTAGAGTTGGACGAGCTAACAAATAAACAGGGGTAGCAGAGGCACGGATCGGTTCTGGCTCCGAGAGTCAGTGCACAAGCCGAGTCTTTAAAATATTTGGCCTTGTAATAGGGTGACCAGATTCTCAAAACAACAAGCATTTGCAATGCAATAGGTCTCGCAGTTACACGAGTTAAAGCTATTGGCATTGTAAATGACAATGCCTTTTATTTATGTTTTGAAAACAAAAATAAAAGGCATTGTTATTTGCAATGTCAATAGCTCAAACTCACGTAAATGCGAGACCTATTGCATTGCAAATGCTTATTTTAAATTACATTTGGCCCCAGTGTTTGGTTCCCCTGGACCCAGAAGGCTCGGGGGGGGGGGGGCTTGCATGCCCCTCGCCTATTTAATTGGCTTTAGCCCCGTGTGATGGGGTCCCCATAGCTGATAAGGCTCAGGGAGGGACTGTGCAGCCCTGTCCCTCACCTTTTCAGCAACAATAATGTCCTGGGGATGGGTTCCCCAGGGCCTATGAGGGCTGGGGGAGGGGGCCACACCACCACTCCCCTTTTTTATTTGTATGGCTCTGGGAGAAGGGATCCCCAGGCCCCAACAAGGCTCCGGAAGAGAGCACGCAGGCCACCTCCCCTTTTAAATGATATTTTGCCCCAGGGTATGGGCTCCCCAGGGCTTAATAAGGCTCCTGAAGGGGGCTGCACACCCTCCCCTTAGATTTTTGGCCCCAGGCATGAGGTCCCTGGGTCCCAAGCAGGCTTGTGGAAGGGGGGGGGGTCACACATGCCGGGCCTGGAGGCAGCGCGCATGCGCTGCTCTGCAAGGCATACTGTAATACCTCTGTGGAGTTTGAACACACTGATCACACACCCACAGCTTTTCATTGGTTGATTGGCCCGCCTTTATAAATTCCATAGTTTTTGTTTATAAATAGTGACTTTTGTCTCGCCTTGTGGCTGCTTTGTTGCTGTCCAAGCGATTGACCCTGCTACATGGATCCTTTAGATATAGGCAATATATAGTGTCCATGCACTACTTTTTCTTTAGCCTCTGCTTTCCCGTTCCGAGCTCTGCTGCTATCCTGGAGGCCCTCGTTGTCCGTCTTCAATTTCTCACTCGACCCTTCCCCTCCACCCCCCCCTCCTGTTGTCTGTGTTAACTTTCTTCCCGCTCCCCTCCTGTACTCCATATTAAGTCGCGTGCTGTTTGCTTCAATGTGGCTGCCAAATTTCTGGCAGCTTGTGCAGCAGGTGACCTGGAAGAGGCCGAGGCCATGCGACCGGGCAAAAGTGGGAGCGACCTACTGATCAACACTAAATTCTGTGACATCAGCACACTTCATCAGATGAGGGACATCATGGATTGCATGATGATGTGACATCGGAGCCATTGCTGCTTTTAGCGAGTTTACTTAAAATTACGTGTTCCGAGCTCTGCTGCTATCATGGAGCGTTAGCCGTGTTGCATAGATTTCAAACATACCTGAAAAACTGAGTGACAATCCACCACATATACGAAATCCTGATAGGCTGTTGCTAAAGTTTACCTGTGGAAACAGCCATTTCTATTCTTAGAATCACATGATGGTAAGGGGTCACTCCAGGCTATTAATTACACAGGACAACTGCAGCGTGAGTCACATGTGTTGGTAGCTGGGCTCACCACCGGTGTGTCTTAAACGGCTGCATTGAGATGAGCATGGGTTGCTTAATGCGCAGCATTCTTCAGTACCTAGGTTCTCTGTTTGACGTGCAGATGCATACGTTGTAGCGGTTATAAGAAAAACTAACCTCAATTGCTAGAGTAAATCAGGGCAAATGTGTTCAGAACCTGTGGGTCAATATCTGAATATGAGTTAGCGAAAACATGAAATATAAATAGTTTGCCATCCCTGACTCATTAACCCACATCTGTGTGTCCCATGCGACTCGTGAAATAAGACGTTACAGAAGTATTTGTCATTGGCGTTGAACAGGAGCAGCTTGATTTTGCAAATTTCATTTGGAAACTATTTATAATAGGGAAGTGGATATAAATGTGTATAGCACATGCAGACTTGTGTGCACTTCCCGATCACCATATCTTTTGTGCTGTAAGAAAACGTCAGCTAGTTCTTCCCGTCAGAAACCTATCGCTTGCATCTGGTGAAAGGTGCCGTTGTGATCGCACTCATTCATTGGAAAGCAATGTTTAATTTCTCCATATTTGTATTAAGCAGGGACAGGCGTTAGAAAGTGCTTTTAAAGAGCTGCAAAAAAATTAATAATTGTTATTGCTGTACTCTCGGCTTGCCTGAAGCACACACCCAGGCCTTTCAGATGATTCACTCTGCCCAATCCACCCGTTAGTTTTCCTGCCTGTCTGAGCGTCACCTTTACAGGCCTCGCGTCTGACAACTGCTTTAAGGGTTCCCCACTCATGATGACGGTGACGCATTCACGCACACGTTCACACTCAAGTGTATTCTACACATCTGTGAGAAGGTGGCCTGATATATGCTGTCCACTAGTTGTAGTGGGCACCTTGTATCAGTCCAAACAACCCCTTATGGTGATAGGTTAAAGACAACCTTATGTGAAAGCTATCCTAGTGGTAGATATGGAGAGCAGCCTTCAGGCTAAGTCTTGAAGGAATGTAAAGCAGCTTGTTTTACCAGTCTATAATCTCTTGAATGATCAAATGAAAAGACAACCACACCAGGTATATATTCAAAATATATGTATTTAAGATAATACACACCCCTCTAGTCTCTTTATGAGACTGGAGTTCGAAGTACCTCAGTTACACGTGTTTAAGCATCAGTAAAAGCACAAATATACGTTTGGGCCCTAGGAGCGTACCAAACCATATACTAAAATAGTGGTATAAGAACCACGACTGAAATAGGCAAGGTGCCTTTTACCTCTAGAATCGCTGGGACCCCAAGGAACCACCCACGGTAGTGACACAGGGGACCCACGGGAGCCGTATGCAGTGTGGAAACACAACCGCGGGTTCCTATTACTTTCTATGGGGAATGTCGCGGTTGGAATTTTAAAGATCAGGGACACATCAAATCGAACTAGGACAAAACCCTTTTGAACTTAGACAGTTCTAGGGCCAACACCCTCGACAGTACTGGAGTACTTGAATTGCCTCATCCAGGGAAGCCGGTGCATAGGTGTCTTTTGGTGTCGGGTTGCGTCGTCGATTCCAATTGAAGCCTGCAAAGAACTGTGGATGCCGCGAAGAGGAGAAGTGTCCGGAGAGATCCAAGCCTGGATCTAGGATGTAAGGAACCTGAAAGCAGAGGGGACAGAGTCTGGGTCACTTGCCAGTGACCTAGGGCAGGATGGACCAATGCCCACAGATGTCGGGTGCTTCAGGTGAGTTGACGGGTGTCTTGACTCTTCAGCCACGAGGTCCAGGAGGCGTGGACGAAGTCCATGAGCTGGATTCGAGCTGTCCCACGAAGTCTGTCGAGTGCTGCGGTGTCGGCGACCAGAAAGGACCCAACAAGCCTTGGCAACGGCAAGTCTCAGGAAATCGGAGAAAGGACTGCGGTGCAGACCAGCAAGGTCTGATGGACTCACCCAGCAAGGGTAAGTAAGAGCAAGTCTGGAGCAACCAGAAAAGCACAGTTAGAAGTGGAGTTGCCTTCATGAGGACCTGCTAGCAAACGGGCTAGTGATCGCGAAGGAGCCTCGAGTGGTCGCACTTGGAGCAGGCCCACAGGTCACTCGTGGAGTGGAGGCCAACAATCTTCGGTGCAGGAGGTGCTCAAGGCTGGGGCTACTCGGAGCCCAACGCACAACTTCGAGGATGACCAGGAAGGTGTTGTTGCTGCAAAAGTTCACGGTGTCCAGGGGTCACGGTTCCACGTTACCCACGATAGCCACGGGCCTCAGCATTGCTGTGGACTCAGGGTAGCCTCGAGGAAGTCTGGAAATCCACCTCTGGGGATGCAGAGACTTTAGCGTCCGGCGGGAGCTTCAGTAATGCAGACCGGTCAGTTGCTTCTTTGGTGCCTGCCAAGCAGGGGAGTCACTCCTTGACCCCAAGAGAGATTTCTTCCGTCTTCTAGTCGTAATAGAAAGTCGAAGGTCCAGGATATATGTTTCAGATGTTCGTCCAGGGTAATCTAAAGTCCTAGGGACTGGATTCCTATACTTATACTAAGTTTAGGGGACGGACTAACTCTAAGGCCCCAGCTATGGGTGGGCCTGTGGTGGGGGTGGTTACAACCTTTCCCCTTTGTCCAGTTTCGCGCCAGAGCAGGGGCAGGGAGCCCCTGCAACTGGTTTGAACTGGAGTATGCACAGGGACACCAAGTGTGCCCCAAGTGCAGGACTTCAAAGCACCAGAGAGTGCTCCCGCCCAGCCCCAATACACATCTGCGTGTCTGGGGAGGTGGTTACACCTCCCTTCGACAGGAAACCTATTTTCCAGGCCTCCCCTGCTGGAGTTTCGGTCAGCAGCAGGAGGCCAGACCCGTGTCTGTGGCAGAGGCGTCCATTTTGTGATGCCAGGGCTCAGGAAAGTCCTACCGGGTTTAGCCAGTGTGAACATGTCTCTTCCTCTAGAAGGGTGGAATGCTACCCCCGCCGCCAGAATTGGCGGGGGGGGGGTAGTATTCCAAAGCGTTTGACACCAAACACGACATGTTTTGATGCAGCCATTCCAAAGTTAGCATTTACCGCAAGGTTATAATGCACTTAAGAGTATATGGAATGGCTGTATCACAGAACAGGCATAAGGAAGTATTTCCGAATGCTGAAGAGGGGCTCAGCTCATGCTTGGGCACCCTCTCACATAAAACAAAGCACTCTGCTTTCAGGATTGTCAAGGCCTGCCATAGGAGTGGCTTATAGGTTTATATGTGTCTGTATAAGGTAGTGATATAGGTAGCCTATACCACCGCAAGGGGTGCAAGCACACCCTTACCCAGGTTGCAGTAGCAGACCTGTGGTGTCATTTTGGAGTGCTTCCCAATACATGCTGCAGCCCCTGGTAGGCCTCTGAGGTACCTATGCCCTAGGTACATAGTATACCATATACTAGGGGCTTATAAGGCACTCCAGAATCCAATTAGATATGTACCTAATGTAAGTGCAAACCATTTTAGAGAGGAAGCAGCTAGGCTGTGGTCCTGATTAGCAGGGCCACAGCCAGACTAAAGTCGAAAAACAGTGAAACACCAGCAAAAAGTGGGGGTACCCCTGTGAAGCAGATCCTACTCTCCTACAACATCTTTGTAGTAGCCTCCGCGCGCACAAGATGTCCATGTCTATGTCTTTGTTTTTGTCGGCCCCAAAGAATGTAACTGCAGGTAAAAGAGCAACAAAAGAAGCTATGATAACCTTTCTTCATTGTACTGTATGGAGGTCATCTCTTTATTTGGAAAACTGTGATTTTCGCCTCTACCAACCAAACCGTCCCCACTGCTTTGGAGGAAATAACTGGAGAAATGGTTGCATGTATGGTACTTGTTAAAGTCTGGCTGTGAGCAGTTTTCATAAGTTCAATATACTTAAGGGTGCATTTAGCTAGCTCTCTTCAACCATTCATCTGTTATTGTCATTCACATTTCCTTATGCCACTACACATTAAAGCATGGCTGATGGGCCAGCCCACTTCAGCCATTGGCTAACTTCACAGTGAGTAACTGCATTCTGGCCTTTTACAAAGTAATGAAAATAAAGCAGAGCGAAAAATAGAACTTGTCAACATGCTGCACGCACAGCACCCATTCTGCCCTACAATATACCTGAAAAACATTAGCAAAGCCAATACCTCTGGCTAAACACTTATAGTGCCCCAAAAGCAAGACCTATGCATAGGCATAGCCTAGCCAATATTATTGGTTTGGCTCCAGTAGATGGGATTCCCGGGGCCTTATAAAGCTCGAGGAGGGGGCGCAAGGCCTCCCTCACCTTTTACATTGTATTTGGCATCGGGGATGTGGTCCCTGGGGCCTATTTAGGCTCGGGGGGGGGGGGGGTGTAGCTGCACCCACCTCCTCCCTTGTTCAATTGTGTTCGGCCCTGGGGGGTAGGGTCCCTGGGAATTTTTAAGGCTTGGGGAGAGTGGCCTCCTCTTTTGAACTGGCCCAGAGGAAGTGGTCCCCATGGCCAATTGAGGGTTAGGGAGGGGCTACACGCTACCCCCTCCTCTTAACATATATGTTTTGGCCCCATGGGATGGGGTTCCCGGGGCAGAAGGCCAACTATGTTGCGCACGCCAAAGGTGGTGAAGGTGTTCTGTTTGGGGCTGGCTCTCTAAATAGTGCACTAAAACGAAGTACACAATGCAGAGAGTCCAGTGGAGCCTAGATTGGTAAACAGAAGCAAAAGTAGATGATTCGAATGCTCTATTTGTAGTAGTTTCGGTGAGCAGTTGGGCTTATCAGAGGGTAGTGCTAAGCATTTGTTATAATCACAGAGGCAATAAATGATGTACAAATTCAAGAATAAATCTGAGACCACTTTATAAAAATAACATCGATTTTAATATAATTTTTCAGGCTAAGAACTTCGTTCTAAGGTAAATACTTTTTAAGATCTAAATTTCCAAAGTTCACAAAATACCACATTCTTGTGCGCAATTACGCACCATGGAAGTCTGTGGGAGAAAATAGGAAAATGCATATAAATCATACAGTTGGATCTCGAAATTCAAGTAGCAAGGCCAGGTTCAGAGTTCCACCAGCGGATTGTCGGGAGCGTCCCGGATTTGTCCCTCGAACGGTGTTTGCTTCTTGGACATTTGGAGTCCGGATTTGATTCTTCGTCTCGTGTAGGTTGCAGAAGGTCTGGTACCCTGGGTATTGGCACAGCTCTGGTAGGTCCTGGTGGCTTTACACTCTGGATGGGAAGGGGCAGATCTGACCCTCTGGAGCTGAAGTGCCTCTTTTCGCTTGGATACTATGTCGGAGTTGCCAGGAAGCAGCAAGTCGGTAAACCAGACTCTGCAGGTTCGGTGCCTGCGGACTGCAGGGTAGTAGTTCTTTTACCCCAAGAGAATTCTCTGGCGAGTGGCGAAGGGCTAGAAGTGCTCCAGGGTTCTTGGAGGCCTCACAGTGGCAAGACGAGAAAGTACACCACGATGGTTGAATCCTGGGAGCAGCAGGCAGGGTTTTGCACCAAAAGTCTACAGCAGGTCTTCAGTTCTCAGGTCAGCAGCTCTTCTTTGTCCGTGTCTTCTTTGTATCCATCGAATTGAAGTTAAGGGTCAATGGATGCCACCTGAGTACTAAATTTGTGGGGCGTTAAAGGAAGTGACAGGTAGCCAAAGGACTACTTACCTTTAGGGTGTCTACATCCTCTAAGTGACCACTTCCTGTGGAAAGGGGCACTACCCTAGTCCTGATAGTTTACTTCCTGCCATCTCAAGATGGAGGAATTGGACAAGTAGTGTCCACATCACTTGCCTCACCTTAAGGGTGGTGCTGACCGAATGTGAGCACACCTCCTGATCTAATAATCTTCCTGCTTGTCCTCCTATCAAATGTGTATCTGGTGATGCCTAGGTTGCATTTCAAAGGCGGCATCGCCTTTGAAGCTTCCAGCCCTGTAATGCCATTCCGGCTTGAGGAGGTGTGAAGTACCTCCACTAAGAACAGGCTTTATTCCTGGACTCAGAGTGCTGGCTCTCACCCCATGAGGTCCGAAATATGTCTGGTGGTGGCAGGCTGGCTAAGACTAGTCGTATACCATATCAGTGTTTGGTAGGTTTTCAGGGGACCCTCTAAGGTGTCCCCTGTGGGCATTTATGAATAAATCGAACACTGACCCCATTAAGGATTTATTAAGACCAAAGATGCTTGGTACTAAACAACATATAGGGTACAGTAAAGCCATCATGGATCTAGGAAATTCGTAATCCCGTATGACGCACATGCACTCTCTAGCTTCCCTGGGCTTAGATATCGGAAGGTCATATCTGCTCATGCAGATATATATACACATGGATATAGTGCACTGTGCCTTAGGGCAGTAGGGCCTGTAGTAGGGGTGACTTACTTATACCTCGTGCAGTGTCTGTGGGCATGGCACACAGGGCTCTGTGCCAAGTAGACTCTTCAGTTTCTATGTACCAAGACACACAGCCTGCAATGGCAGTTTGCATGGTCTTGGTGAGGGTTCCCTAGGGTGGCACAATTTATGATGCAGCCCTAGTGGGCCCTCTTCAGTACCAATGCCTTGAGTACCATTTACTAGGGAATGATAGGGGTTGCTGAAGTTGTGCCAATCGTGGACCAGTTTTAAGAAAGATCTGGCACTAGGAACCTGGTTAGCAGTGGTTAGCAGGGATCTAGTGCGCTTTAATTCGAAACCACATCATGCACCAGGCAAAAAGTGAGGGCTAACCATGTTAAGAGGCTCTTTCCGAGAAGGTCAAGGTCCCCATCCTCCCGCCACACGAGATCACAGGAGCGGTCTCGCTTGCATCATGTTTCCTCTCCCAAGAGGAGGAGACTAAGATCACCAACGTGGTCCACATCCACCAGATCGTCGATCAAGGACTATTCACCAACTCTGTCTGCAGCACCACCATCCAGATTGTCTCCGATTGACGACATCGGAACCTTCACTGACGTTCTCTGCAGAGGGGCCAAAAAACTCAACATCATTATGTCAGTCCCGACGGTCTCCACATCCGTTATCTTTGAGACCATCAATCGTCTACCAGGTCTCTACTGCCTCTAGTCCCAGGCTTCCTAGAGCCTGCTATGCAGACTTTCTAAACTCCTTCCACTGTGGGCCCAGTACCATCTTGTATTGCCAATAAATATAAAGCCCCGGATCAGGACCTGCTTTTTCTACGCTCTGGTCCCCCACCAGACTCGATCATTGTGGTGGCGGCCAGGAAGTCACATTCTGCCACTTCTTCGTCAGTCCCTCCCGAGAAAGACAGGAAAAATATGGACTTACTGGGCAAGAGGATGTGTGATACCTCTGCCATGAAAGTGGCCAGCGCCCATACAGTGAATTTGCACCAAGATAGCTGTATTCCAGAAATTAACATGGACATCAGCAAACAGGTCACAAATGTAATGTGGAGAGGTATAACCCTGCACTATTGTATATAAATTATTGTAATAGGTATTGAAAACTAATGGCTACTGTTACATAATCAAACTTACCTGTATGACAGCAACTGTATAGAACGGAAAATTAATAAAATTTGTTATAAAAAAAAAAAAAAAAATGAAAGTGACCAGTGCCTCAGCTCTCCTAGGAAGGTACGGTAGGTCTCTCTGGGATTTCCTTGCCAGATTCACGGACAAACTCCCGAAAGAAGACCAGCAGGACTTTCAGAAGTTGCTGCAAGAAGGGGGCTTGGTGGCGAACCAGGTGATAAGTACAGCTGCAGACTCAGCGGATCTGCCTGCACACGGCTATTCGCACGGCATCTGTTCCAGACGCTCGGCCTAGCTGCGTCTCACAGGCCTGAAACCAGATGCCCAACGGAGGATTGTCAACCTTCCATTCAATGGGTCTTCACTGTTTGGGTCTCACGCAGATGATGAGATGGCCAAAATTAAAACTGAATTGGACACGGTGAAGGCTGTTGGCCTAGAAAAGCAAAAAGAATTCTGCAAAAGGTCCTGCCCCTACGACAGGCGCTCCTTCCAACAGAGGGTTCAAACCCCTCAGGGGTCATCCCAAAATCAGCAGCAGCAGAGATCGCAATTTCACTAAAGACGACCTGGTAGAGGTGGAGGAAACAGGCAGCAGGCTTCAACTGCTAAGCAACCAGCCAAGCAATGAGCAGAAGCTTCCTCCGTGCCCGTTCGCCACTCCGGTGCAGGGAGTATCACTTGTCATCTGGAAGAGTGGAGATCAATAACAAATGACAAATGGGTGCTGAATATTGAATTAAAAGACCAAGTGTTGGTGAGCGGTCGGGCATACAACTCTCTGCATTGGTGGAATCCACAAAACCTTTGCAAGGGCCGACCGTTCCAAGAGCCTGTTCCACAAATAATACTGACGGCGGACGCCTCTCTCCAGGGTTGGGGAGCTCATGTACTCACTTACACAGTGCAGGGACTATGGACGACGCAACAAAAGAAGATGCACATCAACGTTCTGGAACTGATGGCAATCTTCCTGGCCATGAAGGCATTCAAAGTACACTTGTGCAACAAAGTCGTGTTGATCCGGACGGACAACATGACTGCCATGTACTACATACAGAAGCAGGGAGGAACACACTCTCCACAGTTGTCTCATCTGGCTCAGAGCATGAGGAAGTGGGCCATTCAGAGGAACATATTCCTCATGGCGGAACACCTCCCGGGCAAGGACAACCAGATGGCGGATCTGCTCAGCAGACACAGCCACCAGATGCACGAGTGGGAGCTACATCCGTCAGTACTCCAACCGTACTTCCAACAGTGGGGTCAGCCAGAGATAGACCTATTCGCCACAAACGAAAACGCAAAATGCCAAAGCTTTGCCGCCAGGTTCCCACATCCGCAGTCTCAGGGCAATGCGATATGGATGAACTGGTCAGGCAGATTTGCGTACGCTTTTCCCCCAGCGCCATTGATACCGCTAGTGGCACGCAAACTGCGACAGCACTCACTGACACTCATCCTAGTTGCTCCCACATGGGCGCGCCAACCATGGTACACCACCTTTCTAGAACTTTCCGTAGAGCCGCATCAAAGGCTGCGGATCAAACCCGCACTTTTAACACAGAACCATGGCGAAATTCAGCACCCAGATCCGCAACAGCTGAACCTGGCAATCTGGCTCCTGAGGTCTTAGAGTTTGGCTACCTGAACCTGCCTCCAGAATGTATGAATATCATCAAGGAGGCCAGGAGACCCACGACCAGAGCTTGCTATGCGGCTAAATGGAAAAGGTTTGTCATTTACTGCAACAACAATGACATTAACCCTCTGGACGCATCCATTCAAAACATCATCTGTTACCTCTTACACCTATACCGATGCAATCTGGCATACAACTCAATACGTATCCATTTAACCGCGATAGCAGCCTATCTCCAAAACAGGCAACACCTCTCTTTATTCAGAGTGCCTGCCATCAAAGCCTTCTTGGAGGGACTCAAACGAGTAATTCCCCCAAGACACCCACCGGCACCGGTGTGGAACCTCAATTTGGTCCTCACCAGATTAATGGGCCCACCCTTTGAACCTCTCCATTCATGTGAGATTCAATTCCTCACCTGGAAAGTAGCTTTCCTAGTGGCAATCACTTCGTTAAGAAGAGTTAGTGAACTCCAGGCACTAACCATTCAAGAGCCATTCATACAGGTTCACGCAAACAGGGTTGTACTACGTACCAACCCCAAATTCATGCCCAAAGTGATATCGCAGTTCCACATGAATCAAACGATTGAACTGCCTGTTTTCTTTCAAAATCCACAGAATGTCGCAGAGAGAATGCTCCATACACTAGATGTAAAGAGGGCCCTCATGTACTATATAGACAGAACTAAGGACTTTAGGAAAACAAAACAACTTTTCGTTGCCTTTTCTCCACAACACAAGGGCAACGCCATTTCCAAAGCAGGGATAGCCAGATGGATCGTTAAATGTATTCAAATTTGCTATCAAAAAGCTAAACGCACATTAACGATTCCCCCACGAGCCCACTCAACACGAAAGTTAGGGGCGTCCATGGCTTTCCTAGGAAACATTCCTTTACAGGAAATATGTAGAGCAGCCACATGGTCCACTATACATACATTTACCAAACACTACTGTGTAGATGTACACTCAAAACAGCAGGCAGCTGTAGGACAGGCTGTTCTCAAAACTCTTTTTCAGACTGCTGCAGCTGGCACGGGTAGCCGCCGCTAATGGAGGAACTGCTATGTATTCTATGCACAGATATGAATTCAGCAGCCCACATGCCTCGAACTGAATATGCTACTTACCAGTATGCATCTGTTCTTGGCATGTAGGGCTGCTGACATTCATATCGCCCACCCTCCTCCCCGGCGCCTGTAGCGGCTGCAGCACTCAGAATTACTGTATAGCATGGTCATCACTTACTGTATCTACTCCATCACTGCCACAATGGCGAAAAACAATCTAAGGATGGAGAGGATGCCCATGCGCACTGTAGTCCAGGGGAGGAGCCACCTATCTCGTGATACTTCGAAGACTCTTCCAGGACAACAATGTGCAATCATCCGGACCCAACACTAGGCGGCGATCTATGCACAGATATGAATGTCAGCAGCCCTACATGCCAAGAACAGATGCATACTGGTAAGTAGCATATTCAATATTTTTTATATGCTCCAGGATGCCGCACGTGGGCAGGGGATTATTCAGTGTTTATGACTTTGATGAGTATACCCTTGGAAGAGAACTAGGATTACAGGTAAGTAACTAATCCATATCTACTAAGAAAAGTGTACACTCTATGCAACACTTGTCAAAGAAGGCACTATTCCTTTAAAATAACCAAAGTCTGAAGGTACTATAGATCATAGTACCTGTGGCCTTAATGATATGGTGAAAACTTTACAGATCGCCCATCTTACTCCAGTATTGGAATTCTCATAGATTCACATGCTTGAATCATTCCCCGTCGTCGAGATGGGAGTCCCCAGTATTATTAAAAGTAATGTCCTATTATACATAGAACCTAAGGCCCTAGGCCGTAAACTTTTGTAACATATCGCTGTTCTTTAGTAAAAAAAAAAATAAAGGCCAAACTTAGAACGAGCCAATTAGTAGACACCACCCTGTAGAACCTTCCTGAGAGAAGCTCCAGTCCCTCAGAATTTCTACCACACGTCGTGCTAAGGGAGTCACCACTGATCTCTGCTCACGTATAGCTTCAGCGTTTTTCAGCTTCAAATAGCCCAGACAGAATGCGGAACGTCCTTGTCTGTTGAAGACACGGACGGAGGCATATGTGCTCCGCATAGGATTTTCTGAGGAGCAATTTATTGCCGGTTACAATTAAGATTTGAGTTCTCACACCGCGCTTTTCAGACAGCGGAACTCCAGGGATTTATTCCCTTTTTTCCCCAGTACGGCTTGACTGGGATCAATATCTTTTGACTTTATCGCACTACTAATTCGGATAACCCACCTTCCGGGGGCATCTTACATGACATGATTTACATAGGTCCACATCCCCCTGTCCTGAGGAAGACCCACAGCAGAGGAGTACACTCACCCTTTTGCACCAGGGTCGAAACGTCGACATCTACCAATCGGGCCTGCACTCTATATGTAACCCCCCTATCCTCTACCCCCAAATCACAGATGACATTTTGCTGTGCATCTGACTGAATAATTTTTGAAACGTGTATTGTGAATCTAATCTTGGGTCAGGCCCACTACAGTAGGGTTACTGGCCATATTGGGAACCAGAGCCAAATCCCATACATATCAAGGAATTGTAACTACTTTTTAGGTCTCGCTGAGCCCAGCGCATGCGCTGGCTTGGAGAGACATTTTGAAGGTGAGTTTTCAAAGTGCTGCTGGCTGGCCTAGTGCTTGCGTTCACGCTCGAACCGCTAGCCTTCAGCAGCACTTTGAAAACTCTTGCTTTAGGCGTCATCGCGATCACTTTCGCTTACAGAGCGATCGCGATGACTTTTGCTTTTACGGCCGCGCGGCGTTACTTTTACTGCCGCGCGGCCAATGCTTGTTTTTCATGCCTTCCATGCTGATAACCTCGCTTTCAAGGCCACTCAGTCACCTGTAAATATAAGTGGCGCTTGTGCATCGGCATTACTTAGATTAAGGAGTAACATGTTGCCACACGAGGCAGGGCGGCACAGCATAGTGCCATAATGCTAATCCTTGGGATAGGGCTGTGTTGCTCCTTTGCAATCGAAATTTGATTTGGGTTGGGAAGCACCTCGCAGCTTCTTTGTCTTTATTTAAATGTTTTTGCTTAGCGCATACTACTGGCATTCAGTGAATTTCTAATCGCCCGTTTAGGCACATTACATAAAATGATTTGCAAGAATAACCACAAGTGGTCAAGCGACGAGGAAAAAAAGTCTTACAGCCAACATCTTAAACACAAGACCATATTACTTGCTCACTTGCTAGCTAAATAAGGGCATAACCCTGCAAAGTTTGATATCTGAGCACTATATTGCCTGTGAAAACGTTGTCTTGCTAACGCCTAACTCCAAGACGAGCTCTCGTCACTAAGGGGTCGTTTTAGAATTAGTGGCAGAATTGGCGATAACCCTAAATAATCACCCAATGCTAGCTGCCAATTGTCCCAGGTTATTTCTTTCTTTGCGCCGCGAGGTATATAGTCCTTGAAATCTGATGTCTTAAGAACGGCTACATGCCCCAGAATGCAAAAACTCTGGACCGGAGCAGCTAGTCACATCCACCTGGGAAACATGGAGGATTGTCACCGAGGGGTGGCCAACTAGTTCCAGGAGAGTCGGATCCATGTCAAACTAACACCTTTCATTTGAGCTCGATCTGTATTAGTTTTGTGTTGAAGCATTTTAGACCAACATATCCGTTCTAAAATATAGGTTAATTGGTAGACGACAAAGCAGTACAAATACAGCAAGGGGTTCAATGAAATTCTTTATTTGTATGATTAATAAAACCCATTGCAAAATTCTTTAATTCCACATACTAAGAACAATAAAAACTAATTTAGCATTGTATTCAAACACATTTCTCAAAGGAGAAACCGAAAAGCAAGGAAACTAATTACATGTCCCATACATGAAAGGGCTAACGGCGACAGACATGACAACGTTCCGACATCACCTTGAGAGTCTCTGTATAAATACTGTGTTAATGTCGAGAGGAAATAGCAAGCAGGAACCGATAAAAACATACATGTTAAAATGTACGTATTAAAATATGGGTATCAAGGCCTACATATCAAAGCATACGTATCCAACAGCAGTAGCCAACATGTTCCATCTATGTTGACATCTAGCGCCAAGATGCTCCCTGGAGTGATAGCTGCGCTATATAAATGTACCTTCCATTCCATTCCATCCTTCTCTTAGGCTGTTGCAGGTGCGCTTCTTTCCTTTCTCTTCTTTGGTTTTCCCATAGCGCCTTGACACCTTCGGGTATTAGTGCGCTTTAAAAATAATATCCTATTCTATCTTATCCTGGTCAGTTCTAGGAAGCCATACCAAATTGTGACCGTAACCGGTGACAAACATCTGCATGCTAACATGTTAACAACTTATTCGACTTAGGCTCAGAGGGATACTGAATTGGGACTGCACACCTTCCCAAAGTAGAGAAATCCCAAATAACCTATGGCTGCTTTGCCAATCCTGCAAAGAAACACGTGTGCACATCCTCTATCTGCCCTACCCTTCCGTAAGAAAGGCAGGCTCTATTAAAACCTCAATGCCCATCACTGGGCATCTGCTCCGGCAGACCTGAGGGAATCCACCCTCTGGCATGGAGATTTCTGAAATGTATGCAGGTGTTTGAGGGAACATTGAACAATGTAGTCCATCATGATTAAGGCTCACTGTTTTCCGTTTTTACTGATTATTTCAGATAAATACAGACAGAAAAACATTTCTTTTCCTGTCTGTATTTGCTTTTAAATGTAGATAAAAACGGAAATTGGGTTGTTTTTGAGTGATTCTAAATGCTGTCAAT
Organism: Triturus cristatus; assembly: GCF_964204655.1. Taxonomy (NCBI): domain Eukaryota; kingdom Metazoa; phylum Chordata; class Amphibia; order Caudata; family Salamandridae; genus Triturus; species Triturus cristatus. The sequence goes on along the minus strand of NC_140580.1, from coordinate 250,469,677 downwards.
CATGATTGCCAGGACAATAGTTCTGCGGATTGACAGGTAAGGAGATAAAAAAAAAGGGGATTTTAGTATAGAGCCTTAAACAGAGGTAGATTTGCATAACCTTGGTACTAAAATGAACATATTTTCAAACTGGTGCATATTTCACCATCTGAGTGTGCATATATCATTGAAACCTGTCAGGCGTTCAGACACGAGTGCACAATAACTGGTTAAATAAATGCAAAAATATACAAATTTCAGCCTTCATATTTTCACAAAACCTAAAATAAATATGGATAAACACAGGTTAAATTAGCAAAAAATAAATATGGATAAATACAGACGGAAATGACAACAAGCATTGGCATAGCCAATAGGTCTCGCCTTTCGGACCTTATAAGTGTTTTGCCATGCAACAGTTGTTGTTGCACCAAGGATATTGTGCTGCATAACTAAATACTTATAAGGTCCTAAAAGCGAGACCTATTGGCTATGCCAATGCTTGTTTATAAATGTCTTTGATGATCTTCATCTATTAAACAGGACTGTTTTCTATATGATTTTAAAGAACCTTACAAAAAATCAGTAAGGTCTATGCCTATTATTGATTACATTTGGAAAGAAGGATAGAGAATAATGCTAAATCCAGCTACTGTCCCACCTGTTGCCAAAGCTGGACAAAAAATATAAAGCTCCGGAAGACGCTCCGGCTTACTTAATAGGTCATCCAAAACCTGATTCAGTGATCTCGCATGCAGCGCAGTCGTTCTAAAAATTCTTCAGCTCATCTAACCGCTCCTCCCGATAAAGAAGGCAGAAGACTTGACAACATCGTGAAACATTTTTTGTCTATGTCAGCCTTGACAGTAAATGCTGCAAATTCTCTGGCTTTACTGGGCCGTTATATTAGGCAAATGTGGTCGGACAGGACACCATTCTTGGAGAAACTGCCACCAGAGGACAGGGAGGATGCTAAAAAGATTATTCTCGAAGGCGAGCGGTCCTGCTCTGAAGTAATAGACTTCGCTATGGATGTAGCGTCCACTTGTTTCTGACAGCTAGCGGGAGCGACTGTCTTGAGGCGTCAAGGTTGACTAAAAGCCACTTCATTCAGACCTGAAGTGCAAACTAAGATTCTCGATCTGCCTTATAACGGAGAAGAATTGTTTGGCAGCCACGTCGATGAAGCTTGACAAGCTATTAAGAAGGACACAGATACGGCTAGGTCGCTAGGTGCTTTACAGTACAGAAAAATGCCTTTTCCTGGCTCCCGAGGAAAAGATTACCAATCATAGAGGAGGCTACCAACAATCGCGTTACCCAGCCTATTCTTTCTCCGCCCAACAATATAGGCCCTAGTTTTCTCACCGCCAACCACCTGCGGCTGCTTACACCAAGGCTTCCTTAAGAGGAAAATCAGGGAGCCAGGGCAAGGAGACCGGTCGCCGCCAATGACCTCCCACAGCTGTCTGCCTCTATCCCGCCTATCCCATTCTCGGTGGGCGGCAAAATATCCCAGTATTTTCATCAGTGGCAAACCATAACATCGGACCGATGGGTCCTGAACCTAATCCAATTTGGACACTCTTTAGAATTTATGAAGATCCCTCCACCAACTCCTCCTCTGCCTCCCTTTCAAAAGCACCTGCATCTCTTACAGATGGAAGTCACCAACATGTTGCAAAAAGGAGCAATAGGACAAGTTCCTCTAAAAACAAAAAGGGAAAGGTTTCTACTCCAGTTTCTTCTTGATCCGAAAGAAGGTAAAGAAGTGGAGACCCATCTTGGATCTAAGAAACTTTAAACAAATTCCTCAAAAAACAATTGTTCCGCATGATCTCTATTCAAGATGTGCTACACCTCCTCCACAGAAATGATTAAATGGCGTCCCTTGACCTCCAGGACGCATACTTTCATATACCCATATGCCAAAAACACAATAAATTCCTAAGGTTCACAGTGGCCGACCGTCACCATCCATTCCGCGTCCTACCTTTTGAACTAAAGTCTGCTCCCCGCATCTTAACAAAGTGTCTAGCGCCAGTTGCAGCTTATCTAAGGCAACCATATCACATGTTTCCTTACCTAGACGACTGGCTTCCCAAAGCCCCCACTTACAAAGCGATACCAAAGGGGATAATGGACGGAGCGTTTGAGCAAATCAAACACTTGCCCTCAGTCAACTGATCTGGGTTTAATCCATCATCATTCTTTAGCCCACTCCACCACCCCAGTTCAGACATGGCCATATGCAAATCAGTCTGACCCTGTGCCTTATGGTAACAGTTCAGCCCGAACTGCCAAGCCATGTCTTCCCTGGACCTGAAACAATCCCATGAAGCACAGGGTCAGACTGATTTGCATATGGCCATGTCTGAACTGGGGTGGTGGAGTGAGCTAAAGAATCATGATGGATTAAACCCAGATCAGTTGACTGGGGGTGAGTGTTTGATTTGCTCAAACGCTCCGCCCATCATCCCCTTTGGTTTTGCTTTGTTCCCATTTACAAAGCAGCATGGACATCCACCAAAGCCTGTCTGCAATTTTCAGGAAATTAGGCCTCGCTTTAAATGTGAAGAAATCAATTCTGCAACCATCTCGTCTGCTGGTCTTTCTAGGAGCTATCCTGGACACCACGGAAAACAAGGTGTATACTACCTTGGAAAGACAACAAAGGCTAATATCCTTGGCAAAGCTTGTCCAAAAAAGGTTTCTTTTCGTTTGCCTCTTCAAATCTCTCCTAGGAATGATGCCTTCTTATATTCCTCTCATACCTCACTGCCGGTTCCACATACGTCCTCTTCAAGAAGCTTTAAACGAGCAATGGCTGCTGACAGAGGGCACATTTGACGATCTGATCCGAATCACTCCTTCCATGAAAGTGGCTTTGGACTGGTGAAAACAACCTCGCCAGTCATCTTAGGGTTTCCTGTTCCTATCCCAAGCTGCTTCTCTAGTAATTACAACGTATGCATCCCTAGAGGGCTGGGGAGCTTTCCTCCAAGACTTGCAGGTCAGCGGAAGACGGCCATCTTCCCACTGAGATATTCATAGCAATCTTCTCGAGTTTAGAGCAGTCTTCCTGTCGCTCCAAGCGTTCCTGCCAAGAATTCAGAACACATCGGTGCTTGTCAGAACAGAATACCACGACAATGCACTACCTCAACAAACCAGGAGGAACGAGATCTCTCTTGCTCTCTCAGGAAGCCCAGCAAGGTGATTTATCAGCAGAGTACGTTCCAGAAAAACAGAACATACATATCAGACACGTTAAGCAGATTGAAGACAACCTGCCACGAGTGGGAATTGTATCAACGCACTCTCGACAACGTCTTCTCCCAATGGGCCAAACCGAACATAGATCTGTTCGTAACACCAGACAATGCGAAATGCCAGTACTTCGCAAGTTGGCGTCACCATCAGGGTTCGGGGGGGAATGCCTTTTCAATAGCTTGGTCCGGCATATTTGCTTACACCTTGCCCCCCAGTCCTATCCTTCCATGAGTACTGAAGAAGTTGAAAACAGGACCCTGCAAGATCATTTTAATAGCACCAGCCTGGCCGCGCCAGCACTGTTACACAGAACTTCCCCTACTTTCACTCAAGCCTCCTATCCATCTCAGACCATTTCAGTCTCTTTTAACAATGGACATGGGGCAAGTATGCCATCCGCACCCCAGTTCTCTGAAATTGTCAGCCTGGCTCCAGAGTTCCAGGAATTCCAACACTTAAAGATCCCACAGGAGTGAAGACGAGTGCTGGATAGAGCAAGAGCAGGGCGGCACTAACAGGACTTGCTCTTTTAAATGCAAGAGGTTCTATATGTGGTGTGCATCTTCGAAAGTCTATCCTCTCCACTCTCATCCAGAGGAAATCTTACTTTAGCTGCTCCTCGTGGCACACTCTGGTTTAGCTCACGCTTCAATTAAAGTACATTTAGCTGCCATCTCTAGTTTCTGCAGATCAGCTAAAGTTCCATCTCTGTGGTGCTGTAGACTGGTCAAGCAATTTCTTAAGTCTGTTCAGGATGTTTACCCCAGTAATGGCCCCTCCACCCACATAGCAGCTAAATATGTTGCTGAGTCAACTAATGAAGCATCCTTTTGAGCCGATTCACAAGACTGAAATGAAGTTCCTATCCTGGAAGGTGGCTCCCCTCCTAGCTCTCTCTTCAGCGAGGAGGGTTGGTGAACTCCAGGCCTTTACTACCCAAGAGCCTTTCTTACAATTCAAACTTGACAAAGTTATTCTACGGACAAACCCCAAGTTCATCCCCAAAGTTCCATCGGCTTACACCTCAATAAGCTGATTGTTTTGAAATCATTCTTCCCAAACCCACAGACTGCAGTGGAGCGTGCTCACACTCTCTAGATGTTAAAAAGTGCCTGAAATTTTACTTGAACAGGACAATCATTTTGCAAGTCAAACCAACTTTTTATAACTTACAGTGCACCTAGGAAAGGTTTCCCTGTTACTAAACAGAGCATTTCCAGATGGATATCCGAGTGCCATTGTTTTCTGTCCTCAACAAGCGGGCCACCCTCTGATGTCAAGAGTACATGCCCACTCTATTAGAGCAATATCCACGTCTACAGCGCTGTTTGCAGGAGTGTCCCTGCCTGACATTTGTAGAGCAGCGACTTGGAGAAAGCCGCACACATTCACCAAGCACTTCTGCCTGGACGCTGAGAATAAGAGAGATACGTCAGTAGGACAAGCGGTTCTCAGACCTCTTTCAATAAGGTGAGCCTTCTTTTACTCTGTTTCCTTCCCACTATCCTCGACTGTTTCACATTTTCGATGGTATATGGTATACATGTTTACTTTCTGTGACTTTAATTATGTTTCTATATGAGTTTATTAGGGTATGCAGGCAGTACTAATTTGAGTGCCTACCTGCAGTTACTATATGACACGAAAATGTGTTTTCTCACTGCTAACTACTCTGATTCAAGCATGTAAATCTGAGAGTTCCAATACCGGAGTAAGAAACAAGTTACTTGCCTATAACTATATTTCTCCAGTATTGGAATCTTTCATAGATTTTACATGCGACCTGCCCACCTCCCCTGGAGAAGGCTCAATTTGATATCTGTTTTTCTATCTATACACACTTGTGCTTGTAAAAACTGAGGGACTGGAGCTTCTCTCAGAAAGGTTGTATAGGGTGGTGTCTACTGATTGGCTGGTTCTAAGTTTGGTCCTTTTTTACTAAAGGACTGTGATATGTTACAGAAACTTTAAGTCCTAGGGACTTAGGTTCTATGTATAATAGGACATTACTTTTATTAATACCGGGGACTCCCATCTCGACAACTGGGAATGATTCAAGCATGTGAATCTATGAAAGATTCCAATACTGGAGAACTACAGTTACAGGTAAGTAACTTTTTTTTCTTCTGAAGCAAAAGGTCCACCCATATATAGGTTAGTACCTGGTACACACATTCTTCTATGTTATGAAAAAATTGTCATGCTGAGATAATTATGTCTAATCACTCAAAGCAGCTTACAGTACTTGGCATCTTCTACTTAGAATCTTTTCCCTGTTGTTATGTTATGTTGTGTTACGTTAATGAGATTTATAAAAGCGCACAAATACCCAAGGGTGTCTTGCTGCGAGGGAATACAAGCAGCGAGCTCTGCACCTATTACTGGAAAAGCCAGGTTTTTAATTGCTTTCTAAAGCCAGTCAAAGAGCTGGCATTCCTAAGTTCAAGTGGGAGAGAGTTCCAAAGTTTCGATGTACCGTAATGAAAGCTACGGCCACCCCAATGAGCTGCGCAAATTCTAGGTACCAGCAGCAGTCTTGCCCCCGTCGACCGAAGATGTCTGGCCGGTTGGTACCATGCAAAGAGATTTTGAAGAAATAAAGGACCTATATGATGCAAGGCTTTGTAAACAATACACAAGGCCTTGAATTTTATACGCTGAAGCACCGGGAGCCAGTGCAAGTTGCGGATTTCGTTGGAAACCGGACTTTGCCTGGGAATATTAAGCAATAAACGTGCCGCAGAATTTTGAATCATCTGGAGTTTCTTCAGACACTGCTTCTGGGCATTAAAATATAGCCCATTGCAGTAGTCTAATTTGGATTGAATAAGAGAAGTGACTACTGTTTTCCTGGTATTTGCTGGAATATACGGAAATATCTTCCTTATTTTCTTTATAAGGAAGAATGATGCAGAGACAACGGCGTTAGTTTGTTGACAGTGTTTATCTGTTGTCAATCAGCACACTCAAGTTTTTTACTTGCGACGCTGGCTTGGGTGGTATACCCATCTCCGCCGGCCACCACATCTTACTCCAGGAGGGCTGCAGACTGCTGAAAATCAGGACTTCCGTTTTATCGGAATTAAGTTTAGGGCAGTGTGCCGTCATCAATTTATTAATAGTACTCATGCAGCTTTGAAACTGCAGAGCGGGGAAGTTTTGATGTTTGTGTGCAGCTACCACAATCTGGGTGTCATCAGCATATGTGGTCAGGCTAAATCCGAATTCCCGGATTAATGGGGCAAGTTCGGAGACGTAGATGTTAAACAACGAGGGGCTCAACGAGCTACCCTGAGGAACGCCACAAGGCAAAACATAAGGGGCTGAATTAAAGGCATCAATGGACACTGTAGATTTCCGATCCGTTAAGAAGGAGGCCAGTAACGCCAGAGCCGCTTCCCCCACTCCCAGCTTCTCCAGCCGACTTTGCAAGAGGGTATGATAAACTGTATCAAAACTATTTTTGCAGAACCAAAGACTTGTGTAGAACATGCTGGACACAAGTCTTCAACTGTCTTCTGCACACAGAGTTACTCTTCAGTAAAGAAAATGTATTACGAGTTCAGTACCTCTACACGCTTATGATGCATTAGAATCACTCGCGTTTTGTAAACACTACACCCATTAGCTGGGCATAGGCTGTACAAAATTAGGTGGAAAAGTACTATTGTAGCTACCTGCCACTATGTAAACTATAAAACAAACTAACACACTCATTGGATGATGTCATCAGTGAAGTCATTTGAGATGTAATAAATGATGTCCTACAATATGCCATGAGTGATGTAAAATGTGGGGTCATAAGAAGTGCATGGGCACGTCCTAGTTAGCTCTGCTAACTATAACTGGTGAATTTCTGTGTTTTTTTCATTTGTTTTTTTTTTTTACTTCAAAAGGTTAATGTGACTAACCTATTTACCGAACTGTAGTGTTACTTTAAGAGAGAGAGTGTGTGTTTGTTTGTTTGTTTGTTTGTTTGTTTGTTTGTGTTACCTACTGGCGGTCACCAGTAGGTAGATATAGTTGGGACCTATTTTCCATAGCAAATCCGCAACATTCTATTTGGAATAACTTTGGCGCCCGTTGACAAATCTTCACGAAATTTTCAAAACTTTTGGCCAGCTCCGGTCCGCTCCTATCCTGAAAGTCTCGGAATGATTCGTGTAGCGGGGGCTGAGAAAAAAGGGGGGACCCAAAATGTGTTTTCCCCATGCAATTTCCCATAGGACCTTTAGCCGCAGCTACAACCAGAACTGCTGAACGGAATTACACCAAATTTGGCAGAAAGGTAGACCTTGGTTCAGAGTCGTGCCTTGTGCTTAAATGGTGTAAATCCGTTCAGTAGTTCCTGAGAAAATCAAAATCACATATATATATATATCTGGCCGGAGCCTAACCACACATCTCATCGTGAGATCTGATTGGCTGTCAGTACTTCATCCAAGAAGAGTTGGCAGCCATCTTCGGACCAACATACATGATAGCACCTCATTTAAAAGCATTGCAGTTAATAGAAGGTTTTAAGACTTTAGTTACATTATAAATCATTTGTTAATGGTACCATGCTCATTTTAGGAATTGTGGTGTGTTCTAAGGTGGTTTTACCATGTGAAAAAGCCTTCTGCTGTGATATCATGAATCGTGTTTGAGAGAAAAGTATTTTCTCATGCTTTTCCCACAGAGGTTTGGAAGGTGATCTATAAGCTAAACTGAGAGCATATTTTCTGTAAATTCACATTATCTTTCTCAGTCATGTGAGAATGAAGTCTGACATTCTCAGTAAAACGTGTACATCCAACAAGGGCAGAGACTTTCAGTTGATTCCTTTGTGTTATACTGCATCTTCCCAGAGTGTTCTAAAGAACAACTAGAGCGCTAACAGTCCTACTTATGACAAACGTATTGCACACCTGAATCCATCTTGATTGGAATAAGGTGGTAACTCTTAAAACATTTAATTTAAAAAGGAACAAAATGATGGGGCTCATTTTGCCATAGAAAGTATGATTAGTGCTGCAGAAAGAAAAAATAGTGCATTTTTTGACTTCTCAAATCCTCTTCTATTTCATAAACAAAATTCCGACTTGCAGACTGAAACATGCACTTTCAATACCAGCAGCAGACTTCCCTGGTGAGCAGTAGCTTTACTACAGTGATCTAATGAGCAACTAGAGTGCTAACATTCTGAATTTATGGCAAATGTGTGACACATCTGAATGCCTTCTTGATGGAATCAAAGTAAAAAACAAAGTATTTCCTACTGAGGAGACTGTAGTAAATGAGGAAATTAGGAAACTTCATAACAAATAAGTCTCCCAAGATGGCCACCAGAGACAAAAGAGCCCAAATGTAGCACAAATATCACCCATGTGTAGCCCAATGACAGAATGTCCCAGAGTGTTCTAACGAACAACTAGAGCACTAACAGTCTTACTTATGACAAAAGTATGGCACACCTGAAGCCATCTTAATTGAAATAAAGTGGTAACACTTAAAACATTTAATTTGCAAAGGAACAAAATGAGGGGGTTCATTTTGCCATAGAAATTATGATTAGTGCTGCAGAAAGAAAAATTAGGGCACCTTTTGAGTGACTTCTCAAATCCTCTTCTATTTCATTAAAACATTCTGACATGCAGATTGAAACATGCACTTTTAATGCCAGCAGCAGACTTCCGTAGTGAGCAGTAGCTTTACTACAGTGCTCTAATGAGCAACTAGAGTGCTAACATTCAGAATTTATGGCAAATGTGTGACATATCTGAATACCTTCTTGATGGAATCAAAGTAAAAAAAACTGAAAGCATTTCCTACTGAGGAGACTGCAGTAAATGAGGAAATTGGGAAACTTCATAACAAATAAATCTCCCAAGATGACCACCAGAGACAAAAGAGCCCAAATGTAGCCCAATGACAGAAGTGTGCAAAACACTTATTTTTGTAGTTTTATATAGTGCAGACTTGTCAGGTATTGGAGTGCTTTACATGAGCATTGGTTACATCACACAAGATCAAATTCATTTTGGTTGTAGACATGGGGAGATTAAGTGATTTGACCAGAATCACAGAATGTTGAGCTGAAGCAGAAACTCCAACCTGGTTTCCCAGTTGCAAAGTCTGCAGCTCTGGGAGTAACACCACATCCTCTCCCCTAAGTGCAACATTTAATCAAGTGGTCAACTGGATAAAAAAACCATAAAGATAACAAATAATTTTAAAGTGCTTTGTCGCTATTTGAAACCTCAGAAAATATGTCCTCATTTTAGTTTTTTAGAGCACTAACCATAATTTTGATGCAAATAAGACCCTCTCATATATGTAATTTCTAAAGGAAATGCTCTAGGTGTTAGTTTTGATTACATACAGATGACGTCGGGCGTTCCACACTTTTGTAATAAATATAGAATGTTAGCAATCTAGTTGTTCATTAGGATATTGTTGAGAGGCAGAGGCCAGGGGCACGGACTCCTGAAAATTGAAGGCAGGTAGGAGGGTGCAGAGGCAACAATTTGACCACACTGGGCAGGCAGGAAGGGCAGTGGCAGCCCAACAGACTATGGAGGGCAGTGGAAAGGGGGGCAGGGGCAACAAACCAACAATACAGGACTGGCAAGAGAGGCTGTGGCAATATAATAGACCATTGTGGGCAGAAGGAAGAGGCAGTGGTAGTACAACCATTCATGCCAACAGACCCGATTCAGCCAGGAAACGTCCAATGTTTTTAAGCTCAAATGGGCTTTATTTGATCTGTCTCCTGTCTACAATCTCCTCTTTTTCAATGTAACTCAAAGGGGAAAATCAATACCCTAGTTTTTTTTCAAACTCGCCCTCTTACCAAGTTCAAAATGTTCGCAAGTATGGTACATTGGATCATGGAAGGCAGGAGGAATTGGGGTAGGGACATGGACTCGGATAACAGAGGACAGGAGGGACATGGAGAGGTGCACCAAACTGACCCTACAGGGCAGGCATCAGGATTTGCAGCAGCACAATACACCACACAGGGCATGCGGGACGGGAGTGCAGCACAACAATCCATAGAAAGCAATAGGGAGGGGACAAGACCATGCACATGGACAACAGAGAACAGAGGGGAAAGAGGCAATGGTAGCTAGCTGACCATAATGGACAGACAGGAGAGAAAGCTGCAGCATAACAGACCATAAAGGGCAGGAGGGACGGATCAGGGGCATTCCAATGGAACAGACAAGACAGGAGGGAGGGAATAGGGGTCTGTACATGGAAACAGAGGGCTGGGGGCAAGGCAGGAGCAGCAAGATGACCATGGAGGTCAGGCAGGATGGGCACTAGAAACAAGACACACCATGGAGAGCAACAGTGAGACTATGATGGCATACACACAGACCATGGAAGGAAGGTGGGAGGGGGGTCAGGGGCAGCTAGCTGACCACACAGGGAAGGTGGGAGGGGCCGTGGCAGCACAGAAGACCATGCATGACAAGCGGGAGGGTTAGTGGCAGCACAATGGCTATGATGGGCAAGAAGGAGGGTGCAGGGGCATGCACAAAGGACAATGGAGGCTAGAAGGGAGGGTCAGGACCTGGACCTGGGCACAGACAAGAGAGTTCAGGGGAAGGGGCCTCACAACAGACTGCGCGGGGCAGGCAGAAGGAGCAGTTGCAGCACAACAGACCAGGGAGGGCAGAAGGTTGTGGCAGTAAAATGGACCATGGAGGAAGGGGATAGGGGCATGGCATGTGGACAGGCAGGGTGGAGGTGGAAGGGACAGGTTACAGTCATCTGACAATGCTAGGCAGGTGGGAGGGGAGTGGCAGCTCAACAGAACACTCAGTAGATAGGAGTGGCAGGTCCATGGAACATGGTGGGCAAAAAGGATGGAGTAGGGGCATGCACAAAGACATCGGAGGGCACGGGGAAGGAGAATAGGGGCAGTAGGGGCATAGTTTGGACAAGGCAACTATCATTACGCTTAGCGCTTAGGCATCGTGCGCTTTAATCCCTGCAGAATCTCGCGTCACACTTGGATATTTTAATACCCCGTTTTGCTGTATATGTTTAATTTTTTATTTCAGATTATCCCCTGTTTTTAACCCACCTCATCTCCGCATACCTGCATTGTAAATTGTCAGACACACCGCGGCTTCAGCGGGTCCCCAGCGCGGTGTAATGGATACTTTGCGCCATCTTGGGGGTAGGAAGGGACGTCTGGCGGGCGCCATTTTGGTTAGCGGTCTAGTAGTCAGGCTGACACGCTAGACCTCTATATAAACCAATCATGCAAGCGCGCAGCGTGTGCGCGCAGCGGGCGCCCCGTACTCACGCCGTACTCACGCCGGAGTCACGCCAGAGTCCAGCCCGTCTGCGCCCGTCCGCGCTAAGGATGGGCTAGGGGACGGGCCGGGCGGAAAGGCATATGGACATAGTGGTGTCAGTCATGTAAGTTTTACGTATTCATATCAGGACTTAACTGCCCATAGACACCCACGGTTACCGTGTCACTATTCTTGCCTTCCGGAGGCTCTTTTGGATTCCTCTTGCTGTTGCTGTTTTTCTAGAAATTACACGTCGCCGACAGAGTGTGCCTCCAATCTATGCCCGCCTACTAAATCTCTCTCTATTTCTATTACCGCTAATGAAAGCGGCTTTCTCATCAATGCAAGATCGCTGGTGAAGAACAATATTGCTTTTAGTCAGTTTGTGTCTGTAAGAAAGCCTACCTGGGTTTTTATTACAGAAACTTGGGCCTCTGATTCCTCTGGGCCTGATCTGGTGGACTCCATTCCTGATGGTTATGCGCTAGCCAGGATGGATCGAGTGGGACGCAGAGGAGGAGGGCTGGGGATTCTTTATAAGATATCCCACATCTGTCGCATTACTACCCTAACTGCCCCCTCAGATACTCTTCAGGCCCTACATTTCTCAATAATTTCTCCCCGTGCTGCTCCTTTTGTGGGCATACTGATTTATAGACCGCCAGGGCCCAGAGCAAATTTCAGCCAGACCCTGTTTAATATCCTAGAACCCTATTTTGGCTGTGCTCATCTGACGGTTCTGGGAGATTTAAATGTTCATCTTGAAAACCTAGATTCTGGAGAAACTCTCTCCCTTTTGGATTCGCTGTCCGCTTGTGGCCTTCAGCAGTTGGTTAAAAGCCCTACCCATCAGGCGGGTCACATTCTGGATGGGGTGTTTTCAAATGATCTTAGGTTAACGACAGACTTGCCTATTCCGTTGGTTTGGTCTGATCATTTAGCTGTCCCCCTGGAACTTCAGGCCTCTCCTGCAGATACTAAGCTGAGCGGTCCTAGTAAGAAAGAACCTAAGCGAAATTATAGGAGGATTTCCAACGACACCCTTGCTCCTCTAATTTCTAATATTGCAATTGCCACAGCGAAGGATGTTAGTACGGCGGCGCTTGAACTGACTAGTTCTATCACCGCGGCAGTGGATTTGTTGGCCCCTGTCTCTTTTCGCTACTCCGCCAGGAAGAGACCTTCGGCCCCCTGGTTCTCAGAGTCTCTGAGACTTAAGGCAGGGCTGCAGGAAGCAGGAAAGGCTGTAGCGAGCGAGTTGGGACTATCAAGAGAGGGAAAAGCACAAACTTCTTCTCAAAGGGTATAAAGCGGAGGCAATCAAAGTAAAGCAGGAGTATTTTTCTATCGCCCTTACCTCTCCCAGAGAACTCTTTAGAATTGTAGACTCTTTGTGCACCCTGCAAATGCCCGGCCCTATTGTTAGCTCCCAAGATCTTTGTGACAAGATCGCCCAATTCTTCCATTCTAAAATAGCCGACATTTATTCGGCCCTTGAATTGCAAAGGGCATCAATGCCTTCCCCCCCCCCCCCCTCTTTGGTCACCTCCCCAGAGGATGTGGAACCTTGGCTTCCTCTGCGAGCCTGTCTAATTTTCCGCCGCTCTCGCTACAACAACTGGACCTGCTCCTAAGTAAGACTAGGTCGGGGGCCCCACTGGACCCATGCCCTCTTAAAGTTCTTAAAGATTGTAGGAAAACCCTATTGCCCCCTCTCCTGGACATTATGAACCGGGCGATGCAGGAGGGTATTTTTCCTTCCCCGTGGAAGAGTGCTGTGGTTAAGCCCCTCTTAAAGAAGCCAAAATTAGACCCTGAAATCCTTAAGAATTTTCGCCCCATTTCATTGCTTCCGGCACCAGCAAAGATGCTGGAGACTCATCTAAATCAGCATTTGGCGGCTTTCTTGGATACTTCGGGTCTTTTGGATCAGTCTCAGCATGGCTTCCGGAGGTGCCACAGTACGGAGTCTGCTCTCACGGTAGTGCTAAACAACATCCGCACTGAGGTCGACCTGGGCCACACCACCCTACTGGTTCTACTAGACCTGACAGCCGCCTTTGATACCCTATCTCCCTCGGTTCTAACATCTCGTCTTAGTGAGATAGGGGTGGAAGGTTCGGCACTGAGCCTTCTGGCCTCCTTCCTCGATCAGAGGGAACAGAGGGTCAAATTGGGAGAGTATCTATCTCCATCCACACTGGTGCAATGTGGGGTTCCACAGGGGTCGGCTTTAAGTCCGACCCTCTTCAATATCTATGTGGCCCCACTTGCCGGGTTAATAAGATCTTATGAGATGGAGGTGGTATCATATGCAGATGACACCCAGATTATGGTGTCCCTCTCCCACTCGGTCAGTACCTCCGCTTTCAGTTTCAGGAACTGCATGGAGGCAGTTTCTCAGTGGATGATTCACAATTCACTGAAGCTGAACGTGGAGAAAACCGAGGTCCTTGTTTTTGGTGGCAATATGGACATTTGGTCTTCTGAATGGTGGCCTCTTTCTTTGGGAGCGTGTCCCACACCTACGGACTCGGCTCGTAACCTGGGAGTTATGATCGACCCCGCCCTTTCCATGGCTCAGCAGGTAAATAGGACGGTTGCTACTTGCTGGGGCATCATTAAGATCCTTAGGAAAATTAAACATTACCTATCTCTGCAGGCTCGTAAACAGATTGTTGTTGCACTGGTCGCCTCACGGCTTGATTATTGCAACGCTCTCTATGCCGGCATAAATAAGGGCCTCGTGCAACGCCTGCAAACTGCCCAGAATGCGGCGGCTAAATTTGTGCTCGATTGCCCTAGGCTTTCTTCCGCTACAGCTGCTAGGAAGAGTCTAAACTGGCTCCCGATCCAAGCCAGGATTGCTTTCAAGACCCTTTGCCTGACTTATGGGGCGCTATCCGGCGATGGGGCTGGGGGGGGGGGGGGAGGATCTGCTGGTACCTTATGCCCCTTGCAGAAACCTCCGCTCTTCGAGAAAGAGCCTGTTGTCAGTGCCCCGTTTTCGAAGAGCTGAATGGGGAGGAAGGGCTTTTTCGTCTTTAGCCCCTAAACTGTGGAATACTCTTCTCCCTGAAATCAAAACTCAACATTCTGTACTGACGTTCAGGAAGGCATTAAAGACCTGGCTCTTTGCCAAGGCATACCCGTAATTTGGTCCCTGGTCCGTATTATTTTTCTTAGTTAGGCGCCTTGATGCCTTTGGGCTTAGTAGCGCATTATAAGATTTCTTTCATTTCATTTCAGAGGCTAAGCAGGAGGTCAATGATGGGGCATAGAATTGGGCAATGGAGGGCAGGAGGAGTGGACGGGTACATCATGCTAAATGGAGGGCAGTGGCAGAACATCCGACCATGCATGGCAGGAGGGAGGAGGCTAGTCCATGGATTCAGACAACAGAGGATAGGGAGGAGGTGGATGGGGCAGCAAGCTAACTGTTCAGAGAAGGTGGGTATTAGGAACTTTATTGTTTTTAAAATGTGTGTCTGTGCGAACTACTTAAAACATGAACAAGTATTCAGCATAATCTCACTTTTATTCAGGAAGAAGAGGACGTTTGTGACTGTGAAACCGGGCTCACTTGGCAGAAACACCCCCTGACCCTCCACCCCCCATCGCAAAATGTAATGCTCGTGAAAAGGGTAGGCGAACGCAGTGTTCTATAGAACATAGTCCTGAGAGCACGATTGAAAATGAAAACTAGATGTAGTGTATGGTATAATCTATGCACCAAAAAGTGTGATATTAGATGAACCGGGGCGTGAAATATAATATGCAATACATTGTGCGCAATGACCGATTCATTGGAGAGCGCGAGATAGCACAGGCACTAGCGCGTGCTATGCGATATGCGCCTTGGAGTGTAATATGCACAGGGCAGTGCTGTGTAACCTAACTAGTCTCTAAAGTTGTAATATAAAATATGTGCTGGGGAGTGTAACGTTGCATATGCACTGTGACAAAGATATGGATCCCAGATTGTAATATGTATGGCATAGCGCTGTGCGTTATAAAATAGGCATCGAGGAAGGCATGTTAGATGGGGCAATATAACCCGTGCGAAGGCAAGTGTGGCATGACATATTCACGGGGTGGTGTTACAGTGCACATGGGCTAGAGAGTGTCATAGCATACGCACTAGCTTGTGGAATACAACACAGAGGTGTGTGGCACTCGGCGGGCACTGGTGGGTGTAACACAGCATTGGGCTCAGCCAGGAGCGCGCTGTGACTCTCAAGTGATGTTCGTCTCCTTTCCAGAGAGTAAAATAAAAAGTATTACACATCCGGCGGTTGATGTGTGTTTTATTAACCGTGAGGGGGGTTTCTTGCATAGTTTTGGTCGAATTTTTGTGGAATGGCTTAGTGTGCGTGTGTATTAAATGTGCCCGTCAATAGCTACCCATGTTTGTATAAATAAACGACAAGGGTGTCTACTTGGAGAGTACCCACCGGCGGGGGCGCCGGGATTAGGCACGGTAGGGCGTCAGACACGTCCGAGCTTCACTAGTGGTGTAAATACATTCCATGTGGATTCATTGTATGAATAGTCGCCTTTTAATGAATATCACGCAAATCGTCATGGTGATAGGTACATACGGATTGTCCAGCAAGTCCTAGGTGTTTCTATAAATATATATATTTTTTAAATAATAATAAACAAAGGCCGGCCCCGGGGGATGGGGTCCCCGGGGCCATAAGTGGCCTGAGGAGGGGGCAATTTTTTTTTTTCCAAAGAAAGAAATTAGGGCGCAAGCCCTGGGGGATGGGGTCCCCAGGGCCAATGGGGGTCCACACAGCCCTCCTTCTTAGAAAAATAAAATAAATAAAAGACCGGCATCGCGCCGGAGGCCACACCCCCTCCTTGCAGCACTCTGCAAACGCGTCCCCTGGCCAGTTGTAAGTTGGGGAATTAATTCCCCTTCAATACTGAGGGTCCTTGAGGGCCAACTAGCCCAACAGGTATCTCCAGTATGCACCAGGGAGCTGCGTTGCAGACAGGCGCTCTGAAGCCACGCCCCTTTTTACACCTCTATGCTACGCAGCTCTGTGGCGCTTACTGGAGGTACCTAGTGGGCTAGTTTGACCCTAGGGACCCTTAGGATTCTAGGGGACTTAATCTCTCAACTTAGAACGGCCACAGGGCGCGTTTACACAGTGGTGAAGGGAGGGGACGGGGCCTGAGGTGACGTGTGCAAATACGCCCTGTGGTGCGTTTTAAGTTGGGGAAATAATTCCCTTTCAATCCTGAGGGACCCTGGGGGCCAACTAGCCCACCAGGTGCTTTCAGTAAGCGCCACTGCTCTGCGTTGCAGAGAGGTGATGCAGGCCGTGCCCCTTTTTACACCTCTCTGCAATGGCGCTTACTGGACGTACCTAGTGGGCTATTTTGCCCCGAGGGACCCTCAGGATTCAAGGGGACTTAATCTCTCAACTTAGAACGGCCACAGGGCGCGTTTACACAGTGGTGAAGGGAGGGGACGGGGCCTGAGGTGACGTGTGCAAATACGCCCTGTGGTGCGTTTTAAGTTGGGGAAATAATTCCCTTTCAATCCTGAGGGACCCTGGGGGCCAACTAGCCCACCAGCTCCTTTCAGTAAGCGCCACTGCTCTGCGTTGCAGAGAGGTGGTGCAGGCCGTGCCCCTTTTTACACCTCTCTGCAATGGCGCTTACTGGACGTACCTAGTGGGCTATTTTGCCCCGAGGGACCCTCAGGATTCAAGGGGACTTAATCTCTCAACTTAGAACGGCCACAGGGCGCGTTTACACAGTGGTGAAGGGAGGGGACGGGGCCTGAGGTGACGTGTGCAAATACGCCCTGTGGTGCGTTTTAAGTTGGGGAAATAATTCCCTTTCAATCCTGAGGGACCCTGGGGGCCAACTAGCCCACCAGCTCCTTTCAGTAAGCGCCACTGCTCTGCGTTGCAGAGAGGTGGTGCAGGCCGTGCCCCTTTTTACACCTCTCTGCAATGGCGCTTACTGGACGTACCTAGTGGGCTATTTTGCCCCGAGGGACCCTCAGGATTCAAGGGGACTTAATCTACCAATTTAAAACGGCCACAGGGCGTGTTTACATAGTGGGGCAGGGAGGGGACGGGGCCTGAGGTAACGTGTGCAAACACGCCCTATGGCGAGTTGTAAGTTGGGGAAATAATTCCCCCTTCAATCCTGAGGGCCCCACCAGGTGCTTCCAGTAAGCGCCACTGATCTGCGTTGCAGAGAGGTGGTCCAGGCCATGCCACTTTTTACACCTCTCTGCAACGCAGCTCTCTGGCGCTTACTGGAGGTACCTAGTGGGCTAGTTGGACCCTAGGGACCCTCAGGATTCAAATGAACTTAATCTCCCAACTAAAAACGGCCACAGGGCGCGTTTACACAGTGGTGAAGGGAGGGGACGGGGCCTGAGTTAACGTGTGCAAACACGCCCTGTGGTGCGTTTTAAGAGTTAGTTTTAATCCCCCTGCCCAATTATATGCAAGGGGCTTACAGAGGAGGTCATGCTAATCACAGGGGGACCCCAACGCATAGTGTTCCCTAGTGTATGTAGGTGTTTTCACTGTATTCTGAGTGTCTTTAAACATAGCACTGGCTCTAGGACTGGTTAGTCAGACTCAGTTACCACCAGTATCCGTCTGAAAAAGTTGAGGGTACAGGATGATTTTGCAACAAGGCTTCTTTCTGCTCTTCTGTTTGTTCTTTCTGCACGTTATCCTTCTTCCTGCACTTTTCTTCGTCTTTGAGGACTTCTGTTGCTTCTTTCTGCATTTCTTTTTTTTTTCTGTGCGTTGTTTCTTCTTTCTTCACATGTCCTATCTCTGTAGGCATAGTTAGAAATTAGCATTTAAAAAACCTTAGAAATTCACTGAAAAAAACATAGGTTTCAGGGGCGTTTTAGTTAGCTGGACTTTTCACTCGTACAAAACCATTGTAATTACCCCGTTATAGTTAGTTCAGCTAACTATAACTCGCGCGCCCGCAATGCACTGCTGATGACGTCACATATTACATCACTCATGACATGGTCAGTGACTTCACTCATGACATCACTGATGATATCTCAAATGACATCACTGATGACATCATCCTTGTGATAGAGTGGCAGACCTCCTCTCACCCTAATATAACCTTTGATGCACACATTCAAAAAAAGAAACTAACATTTTCAAAACAATGGACATACCAATACCAGTTACAACAACCAATTCAGTAATTCTAAGAGCCACATACACATCCACCCATTCACCAACAGTCCTATACAGTCACTCATACATGTACTCACTCATCATATGTACTCATACTCCTATACATCATGTTACACAACGCCACTCATCCATAGAGTTACTCACACACAGTCACTCATGCTAATAAAGAATCAAACATCCATTTACTTGCATATACAGTTATACACACCCCACCACACTTACTTCTACAGAAACTTACACATACTTAGTCTTTTAAACAATCACTTATAGAAACACATACTTATTCATACAGGAACTCTTACAATCTCTCACTCTCACATATAATCACTTATATACACCAATCGTCACGTATACTAGTTTAAAACGTATGTAGTTACTCATAAAGACACTATTGAGACAGTCATTCACTCACTAGCACAGCCATACACACACTCATCCACCCATACAGTCCTGCACACATGCTGTCTTTAACACATACAAACAGTGAGTCACTCATTCATGCACCTATGCACTACGTAATACGCCCCAAGGAACCATACAGACACTCATACTGATACTCAAAAAACCAACTAATAACCTATATAGACACTCATGTAGCTACTCACCAACCCATGCAGCCACTTATACACAAACTGATACAGATATTTACATATTTAAACATTACTCACTAATCCATGTATTCACTAAGATACACTTAATCAGTCAGTTATACAATCAATTTTTCAAAAACAAATCATCCATTTAGACACTTATATACCCATTTATTCTTCCATCGACCTTGAGATATACATATATAAAACATATTTAATTTTCAGAAAAACACACATTCACGGGATGATGTCATCAGTGATGTCATTTGAGATGTCATCAGTGATGTCACTGACCATGTCATGAGTGATGTAATATGTGACGTCATCAGCAGTGCATTGCGGACGCGCGAGTTCTAGTTAGCTGAACTAACTATAACTGGGGAATTTCAATGGTTTTGTACGAGTGGAAAGTCCAGCTAACTATAACGCCCCTGAAACCTTTGTTTTTTTCAGTGACTATATATATAATCTACTGGCGGTAGATAGTTATAGTTAGGACCGTGTTTCCATAGGAAATCTGAAAATTCTATTTTGAATAACTTTGGCGCCGGTTGACGGATCCTTGCGAAATTTTCAAAACGAATGGGGCGCTCCGCTCAGCTTCTACCCTGGATGTCTCGGGGTGATTCGTCAAGCGGGGGCTGAGAAAAAAGGGGGGTCCCAAAACGCGTTTTCCCCATGCATTTTCCCATAGGACCTTTAGTCGAAGGTACAGCGCGAACGGCTGAACAGAATTACTTGGAATTTGGCAAAGAGGTAGTCCTCAGGTCAGGGATGTGCCTTTTGCATATATGATGTCAATCTGTTCAGTAGTTCCTGAGAAAATTCCAGTTAAAAGTACATAAATATCTATATGCGCGCACCTTAACGTGCGTGAGCGTAATTGTGATTGGTGGTTACATGTCAGTCAACATTCGAATCGGTCGAAATCAGGAAGTGTTGTCCGCCATTTTGTGTGTGACAGTAAAAAAGAAGGGTGGAGAACGTGAAACGGGGGCAGGGTACAGAGTTCCTGACCCCCTAGCTTTTGTCAGGGGGTCCCTGAAGGACCCTGAAGGGTGAAAAAAACATTTTATTTTTTGTTAAAAAATCGCGGGGTGCGCGCACCGTGCGCGCACCGTCGCGAGGTGCGCGCACGGCGGAAAAAAAATCATTAAAAAAATAGAATTAAAAATCAAATTTAAGTGTTTAGATGTTAGTTGGCTCTAAAAAGAGCCGTTGTGTTAATTGAGGAACAGAGGAACAAAAAAATGAAAAAAATTATAGGGTGCCCCATGTGTGCTGCTGTATATTGCTCTCTATTAGGGGAATGCTGGTGTCCCCATAAGAGAGAAGAGCATTGCACGCATTGCACCGTATATGCACCCTCTTGAAAAGAGGGTGTATATCCAGAGGAACAGAAGCAGGTGAAGCTGCCGCCGCAGATGATGTGCTCGGCTGAGCTGCTGCGGATGTGCTCGGCTGAGCTGCTGGAGGGTTGTCTCTAGCAGCTCGAGCAAAAGCCACAGGATGTACTCCTTTAACGTGCCTGATCATAGTGAAGATACTAAAAGAGTATTTCTTTTTAGGATCTCCTCTTGATAAGACAACACCACAAATAGTGCAGGTGACTTTTGGAGCATTCACCTTCTTCTGCCCCTCTGGAAATCTAAAAAATTGCCAGATAAAAGAGTCTTTCTGTTTCTTCTGTCTCACAAGGGTCTCCTGCTCACTCCCAGAAGATGACTGCTGCTCTGCCATTCTCAAGTACTGGAGTACTGGAAAAGCTGCTCAGCTCCTTCTCCCAGGGAATCAGAAGAAATAATGAGAGGAGTGGGTGTGGTGTTGGAAGTTTCTGGAACTGAAACTACTATAAACCAACGAAAAGTGTTGTTTCTAAATCACATGACTTGCCATGCGCGCACGGAGCACGCACGATGTACGCATGCGCACACGGGGCACGTACGCATGCGTGCACCGTGCGCGCACGGTCAAAATCCCTTTAAAAAAAAAGTGTTTATAAGTTTATAGAAGATATTAACTATGCTGTTCAACTTTATCCAAATTTAAAAAAAAAAAGAGCTGAGCCATTCCATATTACAGGATAAAGTCAATCTATAACTATATACATAGGTAGCTTATTGTAAAATAAATATTTAAAAAATATAATAATACATTCATAAATTAGCATTTAAAAAACCTTGCAAATTCACCTAAAAAAACCATAGGTTTCACACACGTTATAGTTAGGAATTAGCATTTAAAAAACCTTGCAAATTCACTGAAAAAACCATGAGTTTCACACACGTTCTAGTTAGGAATTAGCATTTAAAAAACCTTGCAAATTCACTGAAAAAACCATAGGTTTCACACATGTTATAGTTAGCTGGACATTTCACTCGTAAAAAACCAATGAAATTCCCCCGTTATAGTTAGTTCAGCTAACTATAACTCGCGCGCCCGCAATCCACTGCTGATGACGTCACATATTACATCACTCATGACATGGTCAGTGACATTGTGGAAATATGAATTTTTATGGTCAATTGTGTCCCCTATCTTAGACCCCAACGGCTCCATGTACATGCTATAAGTACATGTATGTTCCCTCCAGTTCCAGCTATAAAGACGCAAATACATGTGCGTCCAACGTCAACATGCCCTCTTTCAGATCCGCCATGAATGGGTCGAATATTCCATTCCTAAGTATGAAAGGCCACCGACTTTATGTGGTTCACTTTTCTAGTTTTGTAGTTCAGGCGAGTAGGCCCTGAATTCTGCCATCAAGCCTTTTTCTGCTTCTGCCTCTGAAATGCTCCAGCTTGGACCTGCACCCGTGTCCATGAACTTTGTCTTACTCCCTGCGCGGCTAACGGTGCCTGACGCGGCCTGTTGCCTGCCAAAAACTGTATTCAGCCTTCAAGTTATCTGCTCCGCTCCTCATCCAATGCATTCCTGTCTAGTAGTTTAGGTAAATATCCTTCCAGCTACTGAGCAAAGGGCCCGGCCTCGCTGTCTTTTTGCAAGTAATTCATAGCCCCTGTTACTATGGAAGATGCCTGCCCCCTCGCATCGCATGTAGACACATAGACGCTTGTACACGCACTAACAGTCAGTATAGAATAGGATCTGTCCGAGAAGACCTTTCCTTCCAGATAATATAGTTCCTTAAACACAAGATATCAGATATGATTTAGGACTAGGTTGTCCTGACACCCCAGACTTCTGTCTCCACATGTAGGGCCAAATGTCAAGTTCCCTTCACCCTCTAGTTGTACGTCAATCACACGTCATGCGGCTGCGCGCGCATCTCTGCCAAATATTTCTGCTGACACTGCAGGATTCTCTTATGGATCCACCCACTTGTGACATCATTTTAAATGACGTCTCTAGTATACGCCTGTATTTACGCCTATTTTCATTACGTATGTGTATTCTTATCTGTATTATCAGCTGTTACGCCTCCTGCATCTGTCTTAATGCAATGCTTTTTATATATATATTGTTACTTGCCAATAATGTATTGCCTATCCCTTCCTGAACCTTCGTGGTGATGGAATAAGATTGCCTGGTTCGAACTATAATTCCTTTGTAAGGAATAAAGTCCTTTTTAGAACCTCTAATACCACGGATTCTGCCTCTTATTTTGACTGAGTTATTCTTACTAGACTTTACCGCATAAAAAATAGTACAGGTAATTTAAATATTTACCACATAAATTGGCGCCCGAACAGGGACACTTTCTCATCTCACGCGCCGGAGGTGCGTTGCAGGCCCGGTCTCCTGCCACAGCTAGACGGACAAAAACGCGTACCCGCAGGATTTCCTGTATCTCCCTCCGGCCAAGCGGGGGTGACTGAGGCTGCGATCAACACCCAGACGAGGCGGTGAGAAGTGCGAAGTATCCCGACCAGAGCCTAGCTGAGAGAGCAAGATCCGAGGTATACAGAGGCCCACCAGGTTCCGAAGTTCCGAGTCGAGTCGAGTCCAGTCGAGTCCAGTCCGGTCCAGTTCAGTTCAGTTCAGTTCCGAGGCCTTCCGTTCCGTGCTACCCGGTGAGTACCGTTGCTGGGGAGGCAGTTAGACGTGCACATTAATTCGTGCCGGTCCTGACGGGTTTGGGTACACAGATCCGGTCTGCACTGTTTTAGCAGTGTATCTGTACTGTTTAGCAGTATATCCAGTATGTTCATGTATATAATTCAATATCATCTAGTATTAGTATTATGTCAGTAACTAGTTTTCTTCTAATTATCATTGTTCGTTAAAGGTTAAATGTTAAATGTTAAATGTTTTACGGTGTTCAAAACTTGTGGTATGAATGAGTGTTTATTATTGTGTTTTTTGTATTCATTGTGTTCAAGTCCGGTTCAAGTAAGAATCAAGTAACAAGGTTTAAAGATGCCGTTCTTTTCAAAATTAAGACAGATCAAAACTAGAAAAGGAGTACTCGAAGAAGCTGTTCCCATTCCACCTAGGGACACTCCAGGGTATTTTATGTATCATAAACATGGCCTAGATGCCATATTATATCTTGACTTATGGGTGGACTACACCAAGGATCTAGCAGAAAGTCAGAGGTGGCCCGCAGCTGGGACATGGGATGCAGATTGCATCATGAGAGTAGAAGAAGAATTATGGAAAAAGAAAGCCAGACAGTCACAGAAAGATGCTATTGAGTTATGGTGTAAAGAATCGCATAGGCGTACAGAGAAAGCGCTCAGACTGGAAGAGAAAAGTAGGGAGAACTCAAATAGAGCCCGAGAAAACGTATTAGTTGAGGAAGGTATCCGAGTAAAAACAGAACAAGTAGACAGACAACGAAACACTCTTATGAATGGTATGTATCCTCTTTTGGCCGAAGGTTTACCTAAGGCCACCCCGGAAGTACCGAAAGATTTGCCAACCCCATTACTCCCGATTAAAGCACATCCCAAGACCGCAAAAGATATTTTCCTTTCCTCCTATTTAGACGATGTAGCTCCAGAATATGTTAATGGTCCACCACACACGCCACCTGTCGATGGTGCTCAACGCCGAGATCATCCGCCCCCACATCCGCAACAACAAACTCCTCCGCACAATCCCACAGGTCCATCTGTTTCCACCGCTTTTCCTGCATCCACAGTCTCTACCTTATACCCCACAAACCCTTTTGTGCCTAGCACCTCAGAAGGTGCGACAGCGATTTTTGCCACGCCACCATCACAAAGTAAATCGTCTCTTAGAGATTTAGCAAACCAACGTACACCCCAAATAGCAACGTCCGACATGTTTAAGGAACATCTTGTAGATTGTAGATATGATCCAGTGCCCGGTAAAAATGATAGAATGCTGCTATCATCACTACGTATACGACGGGCTTCACTATATTTAACGACGCTACCAGGAATGATTAAACATTTAGACAATATATATCGCTTTGTCCAAACAGGGCAAGGCCCTGAAAGTATTGACGAAGCCATGGAATACCAGAAAGCGGATATACAGAGACAACTGTTACGTTTCTTCATAAACTGCTTGATCAGAGACAGAGATAGGTCCGAGGTAGACCAGGATGAAATGCAAGTACTTACCCGATGGGGTCAGAATATATCCGAGGGAAAACATGATAAACAGACATGTATAGCAGCTATGTGCCGAAAGATCCGCAAAGAAGTAGAACGAACACATAAAGCCAGAATGGAGGCAGACAAAACTGAATCAGAGGGAGAGGAGGAGGAAGAATCAGAAATGCCCACAGGACAATTAGAAACGATAGCCTATGTAGGTAGGGGAAGACCTTGTAACAATACCAGATACTTTAATGACCCGACACGTCTGATACGTCCAGAATATAACAGACATTTCCAAGCCCCTATGTTAAATACTAAGTCCCCTGAACACTTATTCCAGGCTGCTGATAAATTACTCCGAGATCGAAGGGGGTATCATATGCTCGATTCTATGGATGAACAAGAATTAGCCAGGTCAGCGGTACAATGGGCTGACAGTTCTGAAAAATACAGTGATGATGCGTTGGCACACACGTTTTTGAATCTTACCCCAGACGAACAGCGTTTAGCTGGTATATACATGATACAACACCTCCTTATATTATATAGAAGCCAACACTCCGATCCTGGTCCCCTACCTGATATACTGATGGAATTACTCACGAATAAATGGAGAGGTTCAGGTACTGATTTAATTAAAGAAATTCTAGAATATCGACATCAGTACATTGTCTTCGTATGCCCAGAACATGTTTTAGTTCCCCCCCAAGTTGGAAAGAAAAACGTATCACATAGACGGACAGAATCCCTTACGCGAAGTGCACCCAATAAGAGGTGAGGACAATAATTTTAAACGCGTGTTTGTGTATGCGCCCATAACTAAAATTGAATTATTAGAAATGAAGAAAGTAGTACCTAGCCATGACAAAGACCCAGCAGGTTTCCACCGTGAGATAAAAGACATGTTACTCATGGGAGAGTATACTTACCCTGACATTATGAAAATATTAAAAGTCCTATTACCCGCCGGTATTTACGAGAAACTCAAAGAAAAGGAATGGGAGGTGGGAGACCAAAAGATAGATTGGACAGCATTAGAAAACGAAGAAAAGGCCTGAGCTGCAGGTTCAGGGCTTGGGGAAAGGACTACAGCATTACCAGGATTATTAGTGCAGGTACTACCACGTTTATTAACTACGAAAAAGGAAGATTGGGGTGCAATCTCAGCCTGTAAACAAAAACAAGATGAAGACACTAGTGATTTCTATTCCCGATTTGAAAAATGTTTTGGTATTAATAGTGGCATAAAAGCAAGTAGTGAGTCGTATCCACATCTGTTTGTGACAAAATTAGTTGAAAATTCCCTGCCCCAAGTTAAGAGTAGAGTATTAAAATTCGAGAGTACTTGGCAAGGTAACACACCGTCACAGATGTTACAAATGTTACAATATCATCACAATAGAATTAGAGAAGAACAAGAACATGAACAAAAACGTATGAAAGACACGAAAATGAAAATGCTTGTTGCTCAGTCAGTTCCAGCTGACGGTCATAAAAAGGGTATGACACAGTCCAATGATTCAGTAGGTCCTGTTAGAGGGACATGCAACTATTGTAAACAGCCAGGTCATTATATACACGATTGCGCAGTTTTGAAACATAATATCTCTACGGGTATAACAAAAGAGAGACCACGTCCGCCTAGACAGGATCAGATCCAACAACAAGTACCTCAGAATATACAGCCTTTGACAGCTGCACAACAGACCGAACCACAACAACAGCCACAGCCTATTGCTGCAATACAAAACACGACCCAACAAATGTACCAGTATGCACAAAATGACTATCCAGAGTATCAACGCTACACATGAAATAGCCTAGAGAGGGAAGGTGGCCTACCCCTTATCGAGGTTCCCGTAGATCAAGAGGGTCCTTACGTACAGAGTCAAGTATTAGGGAAAGACAGAAAGTTTCTACTCGATACAGGGGCAAGCAGAACCACTATCAGTCACAGCGAAGTCCCAGGGGCACCCCTCTCAGGCTCACAAAATATTTCCCTTGGTTTTTCAGGAAAGCCTACTATTAACGAAGTATCGCAACCACTTGCATTTACAGTCGGTCCATTAACACGGACTACAGATCTATTGCTTACGAAATCATGTCCAGAAAACTTGTTAGGTATAAAAACATTGAAAGCTCTAGGAGCTGTAATATGTTGTTCTCCGTAAGGAGTGCGACTCTTTTTGCGTGACTTTAAGGGTCACTACGTGTCTAGAGACATGGATCACCGGTTACAGAATCTACCTGCACATTTATGGGCACAAGGCCCCACTGATGTAGGTTGTATGCACATTACACCATATCGAGTCACACTCAAAACAGGAGTGGTACTACCACGAATGCGACAATACAAATTACCGCCAGATGCTGTTGTGGCTTTACTGCAAATCATTGACGAGCTCATCGCACAAGGAGTGGTTGTAGAAACCGACTCCAATATATGTAATTCCCCGATAATTCCGATTCTTGAACGAACTGATCCAAAAGCACCACCAGTATATCGATTAGTTATTGATCTGCGAGAATTAAATAAATGCATTGTACCACAATACCCTGTGGTCCCAGATATCTCTTCATTATTAACCGCCATAGATTCAGACGCAACGTTCTTTACTGTAATTGATCTCAAGAACGCTTTCTTTAGCGTCCCAATCGATCCGGAAAGCCAATATTTGTTCGGATTCAGTTTAAATGGACGAAGTTTTAAATTCACACGCGCACCTCAAGGATTCACAGAAAGCCCCAGCATCTATAGCCAAGCACTGAAAAGAGAACTTGACAGTATTCACATGCCAGCTAACACTGCCCTGCTTCAATACGTCGATGATCTGCTGATCACCGCACGAAGCGAACCTGAATGTGAAAAAGCATCACTGACGGTTTTACATTTCTTAGCCGACAAGGGGCACAAAGTGTCCCCTTCGAAACTACAATTCTGTGTCCAGCAAGTTGTGTACCTAGGGCACTTGCTGTCCAAATGGGGGAGACAGCTCACACCTGATCGCATCCAGTTAATTGTAAACATGCCACCACCCAAGACACAAAAGGAGGTACGGGCCTTCATAGGCCTCACTTCGTACTGTAGGCAGTGGATCCCCCAATATGCATTTTTAGCTAAACCACTCATTCAGTTGACAATACAGGAGGCAGCGACACCGACTGTCCTCCCTTGGACTCAGGAACATACACAAGCTTTTGAAAAATTAAAGAAAGCTTTATGCCAAGCACCTGTTTTAGCAACGCCATGTTACAGCAAACGTTTTACACTTTTTGTTACAGAACGTGAAGGTACTGCTTTGTCAGTACTCACGCAGGAACAAGCAGGATCACACAAGCCATGTGCTTATTTTTCTAGTACATTAGATCCCGTAGCTCAGGCTCTTCCTGCGTGCCTGAAATCAGTCGCAGCAACAGCTTTAGCAATCAGACAAAGCGACGCCATAGTGTTAGGACATCAATTGACAGTACAAGTACCACACGCAGTAGAGGTTCTCCTGAACCGGACCCAAACACAACACTTGACTATAGCAAGACTGACGGGTTATGAATTAACATTATTCCAGCCACACATAGAAATCAGACGTTGTAGTACATTAAATCCTGCCACACTTTTGCCATTAAATGGAACAGACCCATTGGCACATGATTGCATTGAAGTTATTACTATTACGACGAAACCCAGACAAGACTTGACAGATATTCCATTATCAGATCCAGACCTGACATTATATGTAGATGGTTCATGCATGAGAACAAATACAGGAGAGTTAGTGGCCGCTTATGCAGTCACAACAGATACTGAAATTATTGAAACAAATTGTATCGATACCTTGTCAGCTCAAGCAGCAGAGCTCATCGCTCTGACACAAGCCTGTATTCAAGCCAAAAATAAGAAAGTCAACATATACACAGATTCACGTTACGCATTCGGAGTCGTCCATGACTTCGGCGTACTTTGGCGAGAGAGAGGTTATTTAACTTCTCACGGTGCCCACATCCAGCACGGTCCCCTTATACAAGCTCTGTTAGATGCAATACATCTGCCTACTTCAATATCTATCATGAAGTGCAAAGCCCATACGAAAGTGACGGACATTATTTCTCAGGGTAACGACCTAGCCGACAGAACAGCTAAACAGACTGCTCAGAATCAGACTCATCCAACTGACACGACAAAAACAATAGTTCCGACACCAACACACTGCATGACAGTTAAGGATCCCACCCTTGATGTAATTGACATACAGACACATGCTACACCAGAAGAAATAAAGAGATGGACTGAATTAGGAGGGATCCAAACGGATCAAGGATGGATGACGAAGGGAAAATCTATATGGTTTCTCCCCGACTCAATGGTTCAGGTCATCATTAACACAATACATAGTCCAGCGCACCTAGGAGAGAAAGCTATGCTAGACAGTATTCAACACATTTGGTTCAATAAACACTTGCGAGCAGCAGCTAAACAGAAAGTACGTACCTGTATGATTTGTTGTCAGTTCAATCCAGGAAAAGGCGTACCTGTAGACCAGGGTGGATTTCAACCCCCCGATCACCCTTTTGAAGTCCTCCAGATGGATTATATCCAGATGGAACGTTGTCGAGGATTCAAATATGTCCTCGTAGTTGTATGCGCTCTTTCCCGGTGGACAGAGGCGTATCCCGTCTCAGATTACACTGCCCCGACTACTGCCAAACAGTTAGTTCGAGAATTCTTCCCACGGTATGGTTTGCCCCGTATCGTGTACTCAGATAATGGCCAGCCGTTCTCATCCGAGCTAATGAAACATGTTTCACTTCTGTTAGGCTACCAATGGAAATTCCACTGTGTCCGACATCCCGAGGCAGCAGGTCTAGTGGAACGACATAATCAAACTCTGAAAATTAGACTGTCCAAAGTATGTAGAGAAAAAGGTGTCGACTGGATAGTAGCCTTACCAGTTGCGCTCTTTTACATGAGAATGGTAGCACATTCTCGAACAGGGCTACCCCCGTATGAGGTGATCTTCGGCAGACCACCAAATATGTGGGGGACGCCTATACCTCGTAAAATCACTGATGTCGACTGTAATATGCTGACAGATTACCTGGCTTCCTTGATGTCTGCACTACAATCTTGTCGTTCACAGGTAGCTGCAGCTTTTCCCGACAACACTGAGGTGAAGCCCCACGACGTGGTTCCGGGGGACCTCGTGTTTGTGAGGAATTTTGACAGGAGAAGCCAGCTGGAGCCTCGGTGGCAGTCGCCGAAGCTCGTCTTATTGACCACAAGGACAGCCGTGAAGATTGAGGGACGTAAAGGGTGGTTGCACTCGAGCCACATCAAAAAATTTCATGGACTACCGTCCGATGTGAACCCTCAGCCCTGCATTCCCTCACAGACTGATTCAAAACTACCTCTGGTTGAAAAAACCAAGAGTGAAAACTATAAACTGAAACTAAGGTCTAGCAAGTCAGACAATTTGATTGTTTAAGTCCTCTCCAAGGTGAATCGGTTGAATTTGTCTCTGACATGTATCCTCTAGACCGAAATAGAGAGAGAAATGGACAGAAACATGCGTACTGTAAATCACTTCGTAGTCACTGCATAGTGACATTGTTAATTATGTTTTTTCTAAGTCTTCTGATTATTATTTCCAGTATATTATTACACATGTATTACCCTATTTCCAAGCGTGCTTTCAATGCTACTGCCGAACATTCTTTTAGCGAATTACCCCCGCATGAGTTGTCCTATAGATTTGCGCTGTGCAACAACACCTTCATTAGTATGTTACATCATTCTCATCAGATCAGCAATGCTGCAAATTGTTGGATATGTGGCCGACTTCCTCCCTATCAGGAATACAAGGGAGTTCTGCCCCTCTTTCCGTATCCATTCACACACAATGGCTCCTGTGGAGCGTGGTTTAGTTTGATTAATTCCCTAGACTCAAATACAATAGTTTATCAAGACAATTGGGTATGGGGAAACCTGAACCTGGTTTTACTTAAAGTCTGCTACCCTAACAAGGAGGGACTTCCCAAAAGAACAGGAACTGATCTAGAAAATGAAGTATATGGATTAGGTAACTTTACACTTAATCTCATGATCCTGAATGTTGAATCCGAAGCCACATCAGTCTTGCCCACTATGTCAGTATTTCCAGTTAGAGGCGAATTATGTGTAAGAAAGAATGGTTCAATACACATGGGCCATAGTAAATGTACCACTGTAATAGAATTCAGTGATAAAGGCGAGTCTACATTTAGAGCTTCTCGTCACTCCTACTTCATCTGTGGTCACACCGCATACATACGCCTACCCCTAGATTGGGATGGTACCTGTTACATTGCATTCCTTCTGCCACCTGTTTTCCTAGCCCCGCCTGATTATCATAGGAACACCCATTTAGTACACAATAGACAGCAGAGAGATCTCCCGATTGTCGACTACACTGAAACAGCATGGGAGAAATACACAGATTTCAATAAAGGTTTCTTTCCCTACATAGGTACAGTCACTAATAGTAAGCTGATACGTAGATTAACTAGAACACTTGAAGCAGTAGTGAATGAAACCACTTCCGCCTTGGGCAACTTAACAGAGGAGCAGTCTGCGATGCGGATTGTTGTTCTCCAAAATCGTCTTGTCCTTGACGTCATTCTGGCCGATAGGGGCGGAGCTTGTAGGGTCATCGGATCAAGTTGCTGTGTTTTCATACCAGAAAACGCGCCGTCAGTATATAAAGCCATAACTCGACTTCATAAGATCGTAAGCCAGATACACCAGAATCCAGGCACCTGGACTTGGTCCGGTTGGTTCTGGAGCGTGTTGTCAGCCTGGGGATGGAGGATCCTATCCTTCCTAGGTATTGGCTTTCTCATACTATTCAGTTGCTGCTTGTGTCTACAATGTGGGCCAGCGATTTGTGGTCTATGTGCCACATCGTGTATCCCACCTTCAAATTTTCATTCGAGATCCCGGAAGAAGAAAGAAGAACAAATGATGCTATATGAACAGATTGATGGATTGATGAAGATGGATATTTCATGAGGGTCCGTAGGGGACAAGGAGGGAATGTGGAAATATGAATTTTTATGGTCAATTGTGTTCCCTATCTTAGACCCCAACGGCTCCATGTACATGCTATAAGTACATGTATGTTCCCTCCAGTTCCAGCTATAAAGACGCAAATACATGTGCGTCCAACGTCAACATGCCCTCTTTCAGATCCGCCATGAATGGGTCGAATATTCCATTCCTAAGTATGAAAGGCCACCGACTTTATGTGGTTCACTTTTCTAGTTTTGTAGTTCAGGCGAGTAGGCCCTGAATTCTGCCATCAAGCCTTTTTCTGCTTCTGCCTCTGAAATGCTCCAGCTTGGACCTGCACCCGTGTCCATGAACTTTGTCTTACTCCCTGCGCGGCTAACGGTGCCTGACGCGG
Source organism: Triturus cristatus (assembly GCF_964204655.1). Taxonomy (NCBI): domain Eukaryota; kingdom Metazoa; phylum Chordata; class Amphibia; order Caudata; family Salamandridae; genus Triturus; species Triturus cristatus. The sequence goes on along the minus strand of NC_140580.1, from coordinate 250,437,366 downwards.
CCTGTTGCCTGCCAAAAACTGTATTCAGCCTTCAAGTTATCTGCTCCGCTCCTCATCCAATGCATTCCTGTCTAGTAGTTTAGGTAAATATCCTTCCAGCTACTGAGCAAAGGGCCCGGCCTCGCTGTCTTTTTGCAAGTAATTCATAGCCCCTGTTACTATGGAAGATGCCTGCCCCCTCGCATCGCATGTAGACACATAGACGCTTGTACACGCACTAACAGTCAGTATAGAATAGGATCTGTCCGAGAAGACCTTTCCTTCCAGATAATATAGTTCCTTAAACACAAGATATCAGATATGATTTAGGACTAGGTTGTCCTGACACCCCAGACTTCTGTCTCCACATGTAGGGCCAAATGTCAAGTTCCCTTCACCCTCTAGTTGTACGTCAATCACACGTCATGCGGCTGCGCGCGCATCTCTGCCAAATATTTCTGCTGACACTGCAGGATTCTCTTATGGATCCACCCACTTGTGACATCATTTTAAATGACGTCTCTAGTATACGCCTGTATTTACGCCTATTTTCATTACGTATGTGTATTCTTATCTGTATTATCAGCTGTTACGCCTCCTGCATCTGTCTTAATGCAATGCTTTTTATATATATATTGTTACTTGCCAATAATGTATTGCCTATCCCTTCCTGAACCTTCGTGGTGATGGAATAAGATTGCCTGGTTCGAACTATAATTCCTTTGTAAGGAATAAAGTCCTTTTTAGAACCTCTAATACCACGGATTCTGCCTCTTATTTTGACTGAGTTATTCTTACTAGACTTTACCGCATAAAAAATAGTACAGGTAATTTAAATATTTACCACAACATCACTCATGACATCACTGATGACCTCTCAAATGACATCACTGATGACATCACTCATGACGTCATCCATGTGATAAATTACCACATCTTCTCACACCCTAATATAACCTTTGATACACCGATTCAAAATTTCAGAGTTCCATTCTCAAAACCATACATACTGCAATACAAATAACTACATACCCACTTATTAACTCTTAGGTCTACATACACCTCCACTCATTCACCTGTACAGTCACTCATACTTACAGTCACTCCATACAAGACTATCATATGCATTTATACACCTATATAGACACTCACACACCACCAATCATCCATAGAGGTACTCTCACACCTAGTCAGTCATGCAAATAATCACACTCCCATTTACTCACCTATGCGGTTATACACACACAAGTTCACTTACTCATAAGAATAGTACCACATTCTTACGCTCTTATAGAATCATTGATACAAGCACACACTCATCCATACAGTCACTCTCACAATCACACACTCTCACATCTACCCACTTATATACTCTTACACGCATATATACTGCCTTTCAGATATGTAGTTAGTCACAAATGTACCACTGAGATATACATTCAATCACAAACACACCCATACATACACTCACTCAACCATACAGTCCATCACAGATGCACTCTTAAAACCATGCACCCATAGAATTACCCACTCACACATCTAGTCACAGAGTAACACACACCCTACCCACACAAACACTCAGGAACCCATACAGATACTGAGACAAGCAATCCATAACTCATATAGACACTCATATAGCTATTCACAAAACCATGCAGCCACTTATACACCAACATACAGACACATACAAACATTTACACAGTTTAGTCACTAGTCTGCAGTAAGATACATTTAATGACTCACTTATAGAGTCAGTTACGCACCACAGAAAGTCATCCATTTACACACTTGTACACGGACTTATTCTTCAACAGGCCTTTCCCTATATATATTCAACATATTAAATTGTTCAGAAACACATACTCAATCGATGATGTCATCAGTGATGTCATTTGCGATGTCATCAGTGATGTCATGAGTGATGTCACTGACCATGTCATGAGTGATGTAATATGTGACGTCATCAGCAGTGGATTGCGGGCGCGCGAGTTATATTTAGCTTGAACTAACTATAATGGGGGAATTTCATTGGTTTTTTACGAGTGAAATGTCCAGCTAATTATAACATGTGTGAAACCTATGGTTTTTTCAGTGAATATATATATATATATATATACTACTTTACTATTTAATTGAAAGCCTGCAAGGTTTTTGGGATGAGTTCCCTATAGTAATTTAGATGATACATTGATTTATTAGAGTTCCTTGGAAACGCTTGTACAACATGGAAATGTGTCCTTCATTCTACTACAGTAGAATTTGGAGTATTATTTAATTTACTCTCTGGGTTTTCAGATGAATCCTTACAGCCACTTGTTTTTTACTGCACTGGCTGCTGCAGTCACGGACTTTGGTTGCTACTGCTGGGGGTAGGAGGAGGAGGAGAAGAACCACCCCCCCCCCCCCCCCCCCCCCCCAGCACCCATAGTACTTCCGGCCTGGAGAGCGACTGTGTCTGGAAGTACCGGAACGCCATAAATTCCATGGAGGAGTCCCGCAGCCTCGGATCCTCATGGCCACTTATTGTTTTTACCAAGCTGCCTGCCTTAGTTTTGGACTTTGGTTGCTGCTGGGGGTGGGGGGGTGGTGGGGAACTACACCCCCCAGCATCCATACTACTTACGGCTCAGGCTGTGGCTGTGTCTGGAGGCGCTAAAGCGCCATAAATTCCATAGAAATCCTGCAGTCCGGGATGCATGTGGGGTGTGCCAGGACTACGACCGGGCCGCCGCCGGACAAGGCTGGGCCATCCCTCTAACGTGAGTACTTTAAAAATATTTTTGGGACACTTTCAGGGCAATTTGACAAGCGCAGGCGTGTTTTCCCATATTCTTTTATCATAATGGGGAAGAGGAAAGCCACAAATATGGGACCAGCACCGTCTAAACAGACCAGTATTGACACTATGCTTGAGAGATCAATAGGGGTGGTAAGCACTGAAATCGCCGTTACCTGGTCAAGGAAGCAGTCTAAGTGTAACAATGCACTCAGTGCCTACTGTTTCCAACTCTGAAACTGAAACCAGGCTGATCCCGGGAGGGAGGACAAGAAAGAGCATTGTCTGACAACTGATATTACACGGCCCCCTCCATGCATAAAAGCAACGCTGAGGCTATCATTAGCACTATTTTAATTTCAGACCCAGTAGTTTAGAGAAAACGAGTGCCTAATTGTAAGACTCACTCAAAGACAAACTCTATTGAAAGTATAAATGGAATGGGGATGGAGTCCTCACTGATCAATTCAATCTGGCGCTTACTAGTTGAATCCTTGGACAAACAATTAACCCCCTATCAAAGAGCACATATCCAGCATAGAAAAGTGTTCTTAATGGTCTGACGAATGAACTGGGTTGGGCCTTCTCCAAAAAACATACCTGGTAACCAGTGGCGACCGGCATGGCTCGTGTGTAGCGGGGCGGACGGGTTGCGCATATTAAACTTATCTATGCGCCTGTCCCGCGTCTCCGCTCCTGCTCTTTTCCGTCTCGGATGGAAGCACAGCCAGACCCCACTGACTAATCATAATGCTGCAATGCAGTGTTGTCATTGGTTTTGAGCGTCCTGGTTCGACGCTCAACCAGGGAATTGGTGTGAGAAGTGGGCATCCTATACCATTCCACACAACCATTATGATGTATGAGGTCAAAGATAACCTTTAGAAAGCTATCCTTTTGGTAGCTGTGGAGAGCAGCCTTCAGGCTTAATCTTGAAGGAATGTAAAGCAGCTTGTTTTACCAGAATATCGCCTCCTAAATGACTTAATGAAATGAGAACCACACAGTAGTTTTATAAAAATCTGTATTTATTAATATAACACTCTCTCCTAGTCTCTATACGAGATTAGGGCACAAAGCACACAATACTGAATCAATAGAACATTCGTAAGTAGCAATTTACACAGCGTGCTCCAGGGGTAGACCAAACCATATACTAAAAAAATGATATAACAATCACGACTTGAATAGAGACAGTGCCTAGAGCACGTAGAATCGCTGGGACCCCAAGGAATCACCCAGAAGAGTGACACAGGGAGCCCACGGAGGGCGGGTTGAGTGAGGAAACAAGACCGTGTGCTCCGTACAACTCTATGGGAAAGTCGCTGTTGCAAAGTTACAATTTAAGGAAACTTCTACGAGGACTTTGAGCATACCCTATGGAACATAGGACATTCTAAGGCCAACCCACCAGTGAGAACCGAGGTACCTGTGTTATCTATCCCAGAGGAGCTGGGTGTCAAGTGGTGTTGGAAACCTTCGTCGTTTTCAGTGGAAAGTTGCAAAGAAGTACTGCTGCCAGGAAGGCGCAGAGTGTGCGGTGGAATCCAAGCCTGGATTCTAGGTGAGAAGAACCTGAAAGCAGAGGGGACAGAGTCTGGGTCACTTCAGGTGACCAGGGGCTCGGTAGTCGAATGCCCACAGATGTCAGATGCTTCAGGTGCGAAGAAGGGTTGCTTGACTCTGCAGCCACGGGGACCAGGAGATGTCTAGGATGACCAGGATCCGGAGGTGAGCTGTCCCACGAGGGATGTAGAGTGCTGAGGGGTCGATGTCCGGCTGGAGCACCAACAAGCCTTGGCAAGTGCAACCCACGGGGTCAGAGTAAACCGGTTACAGTATGGACCAGCGAGGTCCAGGAGACTCCCCCCCCCCCCCCCCCCCCCCCCAAGCAATGTAGAGTCAGGGCACGTAGCCAGGTAACCCACTTTATACCCATGGGAAGGGGTGGAAAGATTCTGTGGACCCAGGACAGAGAGGGGTGGCTACACCCATGTCATTTGTCTAGTTTCGCGCCAGAGCAGGAACCATTGGCTCCCAGAACTGGGTTGAGCTGGACTATGCACAGAGACATCAAATGTGCCCCCAGTGCAGACGTTCTGGCACTCGGAGTGCACCCACCCTAAACCCTGTCTGGGAGGTGGTCACACCTCCCTGTGACAGGATGCCTATTGTCATGCCTTCCTCTGCTCGAGCTTGGCTCAGCAGCAGGAGAGCAGAATCGTGTCTGTGGCTGACAGCGTCCATTTTGTGCTGCCCGGGTCGAGAAAGCTGGTACCAGGTAGACCAGTGACCCACATATGTCTCTTTGGAAGTGTAGAATCGTACCTCCCACATGATTCCAAGGTGTTTGACACCAAACACAACATGTTTCTAAGCAGCCATTTTAAAGTTGGCATTTACAGCACGGTTATAATGCACTTAAACATATATGTCTGGCTGCATCACAGACAACCCCGGAGAATGGTCTCCGAAGGCTGCAGAGGTGCTCTGCTCAGGCAGGGGCACCCTCTCACGTAAAACCCAGCACCCTGCCTTCAGGATTGATAACGTTACCGGAAGGGTAAACCCAATTAGTGTCACTGGGACCTGGGTATGCGAAAGTACAGTATGGGAACGGTCCCAGTACAAAATTATTCACCATAAACGTAACATAAGGAAATAAAGAAACAAAACACGACTCAACCTTGGCTTAAGGTTGAGCTGTTTTTTTTCTTGTTGAGAATTACGAGATTTGCACCGTACTTTTTCTATATACCCTTGTACCTTCACTTCAATCACCAAATCCCTCTTCAAACCCCCCTTTCCTGGGGCACTTATTTATACCAATGTCTTGATACTATTGTATGTTCATTGTGATTAAATAACATTGAACTGTCTAAATTTAAGATGTGTTTGTCTTATGTTTCTTTATTTCCATATGTTGTGTTTATGGTGAATAATTTTGTACTGGGACCATTCCCATACTGTACTTCAGGATCGATAAGGTCTGCCATAGGGGGGACTAATAGATTTTTAAGTCTAGTGATTTAGATAGATATAGTGAACCTATATCTGAAGTAAGTGGTGCAAGCACCAGCTCACACAGTCTGCTGTAGCAGGCATGTCGTTTCAATTTGAATGGCCTCTCATGGGTGGCATAATCCATTCTTCAGCCTATGGGAGGCCTCTGGAGTACCTATGCCCTGGGTACATGGTGTATCGTATACTAGGGACTGATAAGGGTACCCCAGTATCCAATCTGGAGTGTACCTACAGTCTATACATAGCAATTTAAGGGAGAAAGCAGATAGACTGGGGTCCTGAATAGCAGGATCCCAGTCAGACTAGTCCAAAAACAGTTTGACATCAGCAACAAGTGTGGGTAACCGTAAGAAGCAGATACGAATTTCCTACCCCCCCCCCCCCCAAACGCAAGGACAATAAACTACTCCCAGGTCTATGTTCCACTGTATAGTCCATCCCCTGTAGGGAAATGGACCACCTCAAGAGTTTGGGGGTTTTCACCTTTTACCTGTTTTATCCAAAAGAGGGGCTTATGGTCTGTCTGAACAATGAAGTGAGTGCCATACAGATATGGCCTCAACTTCTTCAGAGCCCAAACTACAGCAAAGGCTTCCCTCTCAACAGCTGACCAGCGTTTCTCTCTGGGGGTCAGCCTTCTGCTTATGAAAGCTACTGGCTGATCCTGACCCTCTTCATTCAGTTGTGATAAAACAGCTCCTACCCCCAATTCAGATGCATCTGTTTGAACAATGAATTGCTTGGAATAATCAGGACTTTGCAGAATGGGAGCAGTGCACATGACCTGCTTCAGGTCATCAAATGCCTTTTGCCAGCTAACTGTCCACTGAACATTCTTAGGCATTTTCTTGGAAGTTAAGTCATTCAAAGGGGTCCCTATGGAGCCATATTCTTTGACAAACCTCCCATTGTACCCAGTAAGGCCCAAGAAAGCTCTGACCTGAGTCTGAGTAGTTGGAGCAACCCATCCATGATGGTTTGGATTTTGCTCTGCAATGGTTGAACCTGTCCTCCACCCACAAGGTAGCCTAGGTATACAGCCTTACGATGCCCTATCTGGCACTTGGTGACTTTGATAGTGAGGCCTGCCTTTAGCAGGGCCTCCAGAACATTTCTCAGGTGGACCAGGTGATCCTCCCAGGTGGAGCTAAAGACAGCAATATCGTCTAGATAAGCTGCACTATAGGCTTCCAGACCTGTAAGAACTTTATTCACCAGCCTTTGAAATGTGGCAGGTGCATTCTTCAAGCCAAAAGGCATCACCACAAATTGGTAGTGCCCACTAGGGGTCGAAAATTCTTTGTTTGGTTAGGCATCCGCAGCTAACCCGATTTGCCAGTAACCAGCTGTCATGTCAAATGTACTTAAGAACTTGGCTGAGGCCAAAATATCAATTAGTTCATCTGCCCTTGGAATTGGATGAGCATCAGTCCTACTGACTGCATTGAGTCCCCTGTAGTCAACACAAAAACTCATCTCTCTCTTACCACCCTGGGTGTGAGGTTTTGGTACCAAGACTACTGGACTAGCCCAAGGGCTATCTGAGGGCTAAATCGCTCCCAGTTCCAACATCTTCTGGACTTCAGTCCTGATGCAGTCGATAACATGGTCAGGTTGCCTGTGAATCTTATTTTTAACAGGCAGACTGTCACCTGTGTCCACCTCGTGTGCACACCAGGTAGTCTGACTTGGAGTCAGTGAAAACATATATCTGTACTGATTGAGGACTTAACTACAATCAGTCTGTTGCTGTTCACTGAGACTGCCTTCCAAGGCTATACCATCTACCGAACCATCATCAGGGTTCTGTGAGAGGAGGTCAGGGAGTGGATCACTCTCTTCATCCTGTCCCTCATCAGAAGCCATGAGCAAGCACATGTCTGCTCTGTCTACATATGGCTTGAGCTTGTTTACATGGAGCACCCTATGGGGGCTCCTGGGAGTTCCAAGGTACACCAGGTAGGTAACCTCTCCCTTCTGCTCATGAATGGTATGGGTCCCACTCTACTTGTCTTGGAAGGCTGCTGGGGCCACAGGCTCCAACACCCATACCTTCTGTCCTGGCTGATACACAGTCAACACAGCCTTTTAGTCATGCCAGGCAATTCCTGGCTAGCCTCAAGGTTTTTGGATGCCTTCTTCATGTACCCAGCCATCCTGGAGCGGAGACCAAGTACGTAGTCCACTATGTCTTGTTTAGGTGGTTTGAGAGGTAACTCCCATCCCTCCTTAACCAACATAAGGGATCCCTAACTAGATGTCCAAATAGAAGTTCAAAAGGGCTGTAGCCAACCCCCTTCTGAGGAACCTCTCTGTAGGCAAAAGGATATCCCATCTACGTCTAAGCTAATCAGTGAGACCTTTTATCATGCCCTTGAGGGTTTTGTTGAATCTCTCAACTAACCCATTGCATTGTGGGTGAGTGATTGGGTGTGGTGAATTTGTAATTCACTCCACACTCCTTCCACATAGCAATAAGATAACCAGACATAAAGTTTGCATCTGTCTGATACTACCTCCTTAGGGAAACCCACTCTGGAAAATCTTCCTAGTATTGCCTCTGGATACCTAGTGGCATGGTCCACCACCACTAGTATGAATCTGTGGCAATATCCATCCCAACCCTCTCAAAGGGAACCCCCGCCACAGGTAGTGGTATCAAGGTGCCTTTGTAGTACCACCTGCCTTACCACTGGCTTGGCAAGTGATACAGGAGCGACCAAACTCATTTGTGTTTTCTGACGTGAGGCCAGTGAAAGTGAGGGACGAGCCTGTCCCAGGTCTTACTTTGGCCTACGTGTCCTGCTAATTGGATGTCATGTGCCAGTGTTAATAGGAAGCCTCTAAACGTCAGAGGTATAACCAATCTCCTGGTAGCACCAGGCTTGGGGTCTCTACCCTCTGAATACAGAAGTCCATCATCCCAGTAGATCCTGTGGGACCTACTGGCACTCCCAGCAGCAGCTTGCTGTCTGAGGGGTTCAAGAGAGGGGCAACTCAGCTGCTCCTGGCTCAGATCTGCCCTGGAAGCGCCCCCTGTCCCCAAGAACTCAACCTGGTCAGGTTCATGTTCCTCTGAGACAGTTCCTTCACTGGGGTTGAGATCATCTCCCTCATGAGACTGATCCTCACTCTGAAGCAGGGAGAGAAGACCCCTTCTTCTCTTGAAAGGCACCTGGTCCATATTTTCAGGATCCAGGGCCTGTTCAGTGGAAGATATTTTTGCCTGTGACCTAGTCATGGCAAGCACATCTGCAGGGATGCCCAACATTTCTGCATGTGTCCTGAGTTCCACTTTAACCCAGGCTGAAGTCTCCAAATCATTGCCGAACAAGCACTCTACAGGGAGGTCTGAGCTAACCACAACCTTCTTAGAGCCAGTTACCCCTCCCCAGGTGAAATTCACTACTGCCAAGGAATGTTCTGTCCTGACATTGCTTGCATTGGTCACTTGGTACATCTCACCAAGTATGATCTGTTCAGAGCCCACAAGATCTTGTGTCACCATTGTGACACTTGCACCTGTGTCCCTGTATGCCATGGCCTCCTTACCATTAATCAAAGGCTGTTGTCTGTACTTTCCCAGATTACTTGGACTGACAAATAAGAAGGCAATATCCATGCCTCCATCACAGACCAAGACTACCTGAGTTGGAATTCTGACTAGGCCAGAATCCATCTCAGATCCCAAAGTTAACCCTACTATAGCCTTGTTCTGTAGACCACCACTTGAAACTGAGCTAGGGGGAACTGTTGCCTTAGGGGCAGTGGTGGCTAGAGTAGATTCCTTGTCCCTTCGACAATTGACATCCTTTGTCCAATGTGTCTTCTCTCTACAGATATGACAGCAAGGTTTCTTTTTGCCTTTTCCCTTGTTAGATTGTGACTCCCCTCCAGATGCAGGTTTTTGGGGCCCTTGTGAAGACTTCTAGTATTTTCCCTTTTCCCCACGCTTATCTGAAGTTTTAACATCTTGCTTCTTTTGGTCACCACGTTGATTCTGAGCTTTCTGCTTCACCCTGGTTCTGAACCACTTGTCTGCCTTCTTTCCCAATTCTGGGGAGAGGTCAGGTCAGAATCAACCAAGTACTGATGCAGCAACTGATTTTGGCAATTAAGGATCTGCTCCCTTATAATTAAATTGTACTATCACTAAAAAAGCATTAACTGTACTGCCAAGTAACCAGCCTTCCAGAGCCTTAGTAGCACAATCTACAAAGTCAACCCAGTCCTGAGTCTGTGTCTTCTGGGTGTCTCTGAACTTAATCCTGTATTGTTCAGTGGTTAAGCCAAACCCATCAATGAGAGCACTCTTCAGGACTGAATAATTGTCAGCATCCTCTTCTCTAACAGTGAGGAGCTTATCTCTACCTTTGTCAGCAAAGGAGAGCAACAATATAGCTGTCCAGTGCTCTTGAGGAACCCTCTGTACCTCACAGGCCCTTTCTAGTGCAGTTGTCCATTTGTGGATGTCATCCCCACTCTAGTAGGGAGGGACTATCTTGTTACGGTTCCTATGATCATGAGTATACTCCTTAACCCTAGGGACACTGTTGCTACCACCATGGTACTCTAGTTCCAATCTCTTTGTTGCTCTCTGGAGCTCGAGGGACTCCCTGTCTAGGGCCAACTGCTCCTTCTTGAGCCTAAGCTTGATCTCCTCAAGCTCCAGAAGTTGGCACTGTCTATCATAAGAGGATTCCCTCTTATTTGATATGAAAGTCCCTACAGAAGTTCCTGAGTGATGAGATTCTACAGAGGGAGATCTGGATCTCCTAGGTAAACTCTGTACTCTTCCTGGTGGAGCAAAGAGAGGGCCACTGGGGCCTTCTCCCCACCTAAAGGAAGATCTATGTTGTCCAGGTTAGAATCCTCTTGATTCTCCTGGTCAGGGGTTGAGTCCAGATCAAAGAAGGTTTCACTTCCTGGCCTTTCTTCATTCCCTGCCCCACCCACTCTATCTACCTCATCAGACCCTGGGGGTCTTCCTAAGGTCATCTAAGAGCAAAATCTCAATGAGACGTTGGCTGTTCTTCCTGTCCTCAACTTCCTATATGCACACATGACTCTTAATTCTGGGAATGAGAGGCCATTGTAGCTAGTTGGCAGATAGCCACTGGCTTCTCCCCTAGAAGACCGACTAGTGTTGTGTGGTGTAGGCACCTACCTAACGTAGTGGAGGCTAAACTCTCTTGAGTTGGAGAAAGGGTGTGCTAGACCCGTGGCTTACCCAACTCCGCCTAAGTTCAGTAGAACTTACTTATTCTAATCTTGATGCATTATATGTGCCTAATACTTAGTGGTTTTCAGTTAATCATTCAATGAGATTTATCTGGTAAAACAATAGCCAGCTTGAATCCCAACCGCTGAACACCAGTATGAGAAGGTGGCCTGGTATATGCTGTCCACTAATTAAAGTGGGCACCATGTACCAGTCCACACGACCCTTATGATGTATGAGGTCAAAGATAACCTTTAGAATGCTATCCTAGTGGTAGCTGTGGAGAGCAGCTTTCATGCTTAATCTTGAAGGAATGTAAAGCAGCTTGTTTTACCAGAATATCGCCTCCTAAATGACTAAATGAAAGGAGAACCACACAGTAGTTGTATAAAAATCTGTATTTATTAATATAACACTCTCTACTAGTCTCTATACGAGATTAGGGCACAAAGCAATACAATACTGAATCAATAGAACATTCTTAAGTAGCAATTTACACAGCTGGCTCCAGGGGGAGACCGAACCATATACTAAAAAAATGGTATAACAATCACGACTTGAATAGACACAGTGCCTAGAGCACGTAGAATCGCTGGGACCCCAAGGAACCACCCAGAGGAGTGACACAGGGAGCCCACGGAGGACTGGTGCAGTGAGGAAACATGGCCACGTGCTCTGTACAACTCTATGTGAAAGTCACGGTTGCAAAGTTACAAGTTAAGGACACTTCTACGAGGACTTTGAGCAAACCCTTTGGAACATAGGAGGTTCTAAGGCCAACCCACCAGTGAGTACCGAGGTACCCGTGTTAACTATCCCAGAGGAGCCGGGTGCATAGGGGTCAAGTGGTGTCGGAAACCTTTGTCGTTTTCAGTGGAGAGTTGCAAAGAAGTACTGCTGCCAGGAAGGCAGAGAGTGTCCGGTGGAATCCAAGCCTGGATTCTAGGTGTGAAGAACCTGAAAGCAGAGGGGACAGAGTCTGGGTCACTTCAGGTGACCAGGGGCTCGGTAGTCGAATGCCCACTGATGTCGGATGCTTCAGGTGCGAAGGGTTGCTTGACTCTGCAGCCACGGAGACGAGGAGACGTCTAGGATGACCAGGATCCGGAGATGAGCTGTCCCACGAATGATGTCTAGTGCGGAGGGGTCGATGTCCGGCTGGAGCACCAACAAGCCTTGGCAAATGCAACCCACGCGGTTAGAGTAAACGGGTTACGGTGTGGACCAGCAAAGTCCAGGGGACTCCCCAAGCAATGGAGAGTGAGGGCATGTCTGGAGCAACCAGGTAAGCCCAAGAACAAACAAGGTGACCCTCTCCAGGATCCACAGGCCAACTGACCAGGGATCGCGAGCAGACCACAAGCTAGTTTGCAAAGTACCAGCCCACCGGACACTCGATGAGTGGAGGCCGAATATCTTCGGTGCAAATATTGCTCGGGGTCGGGACTACACGGAGTCCAATGCACAAGCTCGGGAATCGTCAACAAGCATATGCAATTGCAAATGTACGCAGTGCACAGGGGTTCAGGTTGCACGGCCCCCACGAGGGATATTGGTCTCAGAATCGCTGAGAGGTCCGATCTATCTCAGGGACCTTCGGGGACCCACCTTCTGTGTTGCTGAAATCTTAGGAATCCTCAGGAGCTCGGGAGAAGCAAACCGATCAGATGTGTTTAGGTGCCTTCTTCTGCAGGGGAGTAACTCCTTTACTCCAAGGGAGATTTTTCAGTCGTCCAGCATCGTGCAGGCAGTCGAAGTACTTGGTTTCTTCTTAGTAGAATCTTGTCCAGGTAAAATCTAAAGTCCTGTAGCCAGGTAACCCACTTTATATCCATGGGAAGGGGTGGAGATATTCTGTGGACCCTCCTAAGGGAGGGGCAGGACCGAGGGTTGGCTACACCCATATCCTATGTCCAGTTTCGTGCCAAAGCAGGAGCCAATGGCTCCCAGAGCTGGTTTGAGCTGGACTTTGCACAGGGACACCAAATGTGCCCCCAGTGCAGACTTTCTGGCACTCTGAGTCCACCCACCCAGCCCCAATACACTAAACCCTGTCTGGGAGGTGAACACACCTCCCTGTGACAGGATGCCTATTGTCATGCCTTCCTCTGCTCGAGCTTGGCTCAACAGCAGGAGAGCAGAATCAGGTCTGTGGCTGGCAGCGTCCATTTTGTGCTGCCCGGGTCGAGAAAGCTGGTACCGGGTAGACTTGTGACCTACATATGTCCCTTTGGATGGGTGGAATCATACCAGTTACTGGTGTGGAGGTATGATTCCAAGGTTTTTGGCACCAAACACGACATGTTTGTAAGCAGCCATTTTAAAGTTGGCATTTACAGCAAGGTTATAATGCACTTAAACATATATGTCTGGCTGCATCATAGACAATCCCGGAGAATGGTCTCCGAAGGCTGCAGACGGGCTCTGCTCAGGCAAGGACACCCTCTCACGTAAAACCCAGCACTCTGCCTTCAGGATTGATAAGGCCTGCCATAGGGGGGACTGATAAGTTTTTAAGTGTAGTGATTTAGATAGATATAGTGAACCTACATCTTAAGTAAGTGGTGCAAGCAGCAGCTTACACAGTCTGCTGTATCAGGCTTGTCGTGTCAATTTGAATGGCCTCTCATGGGTGGCATAATACAAGCTTCAGTCCATGGGAGGCCACTGGGGTACCCATGAGCTGGGTACACGGTATACCATATACTAGGGACTGATAAGGGTACCCCAGTATCCAATCTGGAGTGTGCCTAAAGTACATAAATAGCAATTTAAGGTAGAAAGCAGATAGACTGGGGTCCTGAATAGCAGGATCCCAGTCAGACTAGTCCAAAAACAGTGTGACATCAGCAAAAAGTGGGGGTAAACATAAGAAGCAGATACTACCTTTCTACAATGGGGGCCTGGGCTTGTTCTCCACACAGTCTGTAATGCAGCCTGCATGGAGAATGGGTAAAGTGCGCATGACTGGTTTCACTGGCCCCAGAGGGCTGACAAACGGTCATTGCTCACTTTGGAGTGGACAAACCACTGCTCCCCGGCCCTGCTCCAAGAGCAGAGCAGCCCTGCTCGCCCACCCGCCCGCAAAGCAGCACGAAGCATATAATGATAATAACTTAGTTATCATTTTATGCATCCTCTTTGCACTGCTTAAAAGCAGTGAGGCGACGCTCCTCATAGCGGAGGATCCACCACTGCTGGTGACTGTATTGTAATCAACTTTCGAGGACCTTGCACCGTGGAGAATCTGCTGTGTTATAAACCCCTAAGGCCATCTGTGAAATCAGTCATGGTCACACTTCCATTGGGTTATTTTTACAGACCCCCTCCAATGCCACTTCACACTCTGCTTGGTGACTATCATTCGGACACTCTGTGGGGCTTAACAAGCAGCAATAGATATTCTCCACTGGTTGACTGTAATGAGGGCGATTGACTGGGTGTTCCCAAGTCAAATAAGTTGTACGTCCTTACAGTAAGGCCTGGGACTGTGAACTTTTTAATTCCCTTGGATTTGACATCACAGGCAGAGCAGGCCCTCAAAGTTTTATACTTGTCTTCGAATTCACCCTGTTTTGAAGAGATTAACACCATGTTTGTTCCTAGTAATTTATGCTCATTATCTACTTTAAGTTGGAACATCGCTGGTATATGCACCAACATCTTGCTTCCAGAGTGCAACCTATTAATAAAAACCTACGACATTTTGCTATTCCAGGAAACGTGGGATTTTGCCCCTATTGCTTTTGCAGGTTTTGTTTGTTTTTCTCAACCTGCTGTACCCAATGCAACAGGGCGACCATCTGGGGGGCTTTCCATCTGGATAAACTTGCTACTTAAGGGAAGAATACAGGTCATAGAAGTAAAGGAAAAAAAACTTTCAAGTAGTCGTATACGGGGGGGGGGGGGGGGGGGGGCTTGGACCTATACCTTGTGAATTTTTATAATAACTACTTTAATAATATCCCCAACAAAATATTTGAGGTTGTATTTGATTTTATTTCTTCTTTATTGGGAAAAAGGGTAAATGTGGGTCTACAATTGCATGTTTGCCTGTCTGGGGATTTTAATGCCAAGCCTCCAACTAAAAGCAATTGTAGTATCACAATGGGTGATGGGAGGGTATATACTAGGGCTGGGCGGAATTTGCGGAATGCCTCTTCGCGGAATTTTGAAAAAAAAATTGTGGAAAACGAGCGCACAACCTGAGGGACCGTGTGCCCGGGACTGGGGTCCCTCGTGCTTGGGCAGGCTCCCCGATCTCCCCGGCCTGGCAGCGTTGAGAAGCAGGGACCGGCCCCGGGCCTCCTGATTTTTGGTCAGGGCCTGGGATCCCACGTCCTGTAGCCTGCCAAGTGTCCATCTGCCCGGGACAAGGGACCCTGGTGCAGAGCCCCGGAGCCCTGCAAGGGCAGGCGGGAGCCCTACCGCTATGGCTCGGTGTGGGCAGCTGTGAGTCCTTTCGGTCCCGGCCATCTGGTCGCACCTTTCCCTCGGCCATCTGGTCGCACGCAATGCTTTCCAATGGGGCGACCAGATGTCCGGGCCAGTCTGGAAGTCCCGATGAGGGCTCATTTGACTCCCGGATCCCAGTCAGGGCTCCAGGAGGTCGGGCGCACCCGCACCTAGGATCCCCTCCGTCACTCGGAGCGCGAGGGTTACAAGAAAGGTGGGTAGCCTTCCTCCGGATTAGTAGGGGCAGGGTATGCCGGGACACCCCTCCCGGGGATGGCGGTTCTCTGGCGGGGACCAGATGGGCCAAGCCCGGACGACACTTCCCCGGGGCGTCCGGTGCTCCCTCCTCCAGCCCGCGGCGAGGCAAAGTGTTCAGGACGGGCTCCATGGGTCCCCCGGGCGTCCCCCGAGGCCTGCAGGCCCGGAGCCCTGCAGGCCCGGAGCCCTGCAGCCCCCGAGCCCTGCAGCCACGCAGCCCTGCGTGGGCAGGCGGGAACCCTAGCGCGAAGGCTCGGGGTTGGACAGATGGGAGTCCTTTCAGTACCGTCCATCTGGTTGCACCTCTCCCCTCGGCCATCTGGTCGCGCGCAATGCTTTCCAATGGGGCAACCAGATGGCCGGGCCAGCCTGAAAGTCCCGATGAGGGTCCATTCGCCTCGCGGATCCCAGCCAGGGCTCCAGGAGGCCGGGCGCGTCCGCGCCTAGGGTCCCCTCCGTCACTCCGAGCGCGAGGGTTACAAGAAAGGTGGGTAGCCTTCCTCCGGATTAGTAGGGGCAGGGTATGCCGGGACACCCCTCCTGGGGATTGTGGTTCTCAGGCGGGGACCAGATGGGCCAAGCCCGGACGACACTTCCCCGGGGCGTCCGGTGCTTCCTCCTCCAGCCTGCGGCGAGGCAAAGTGCCCAGGACGGGCTCCATGGGTCCCCCGGGCGTCCCCCAAGGCCTGCAGGCCCGGAGCCCTGCAGGCCCGGAGCCCTGCAGCCCCGGTGCCCTGCAGCCCCGGAGACCTGCAGCCCCGCACCGGGCTCCGTCCGTGGACCGGCCGTGTGGCAGGGTGCCTGGGCAGGGTCAGGAGGGCCCGGGGAGGCTTCCCCTGTGCCTGCGGGCCCGGGGGCCCCGGTTGGGTCCAGGGGCCCGGCCGGGCCCCGGGTCGGGGTCTTTGTCCCCGGGCCCCGTCTCCCGGCCTGCGGCCCTGCCAAAGGCCCGGGATGGGGTTCCGTTGTGTCCGGGGAGCCTCCCCTCGCTCGGCTGGGTTCAGGAGTTCCATCCGGGCCCCTGGCGGCCCTGGGGAGGGCGGCCTCCCCACCCCGGGCTCCGTCCGGGGTCCTGCCACGTGGCAGGGTGCCCGGGGCGGGGTCCGGAGGGCCCGGGGAGGCTTCCTCTGCGCCTGCGTGCCCCGACTGGGTCGGGGTCTCCGTCCCCGGGCCCCGTCCCCCGGCCTGCGGCACTGCCAAAGGCCCGGGGCGGGGTTCCGCTGTGTCCGGGGAGCCTCCCCTCGCTCGTCTGGGTTCAGGAGCTCCAGCCGGGCCCCTGGGGGCCCCTGGTCGCGCACGTCCCTTCGGCCATCTGGTCGCGCACAATGCTTTCCTATGGGGCGACCAGATGGCCGAGCTTGCCTGGAAGTCTCGATGAGGGTCCATTTGCCTCCCGGATCCCAGCGAAGGCTCCAGGAGGTCGGGTACATTCGCGCCTTGGGTCCCCTCTGTCACCTCATGCGCACGAATTACAAGAAAGGAGGGTGATTCTCCTCCGGATTACTAGGGAGAGCGTCCGTCAGACCTCCATGAGGGTCTGGCGATTCTGAAACAGGGATCCCAGCGAGGGCTCCAGGAGGTCGGGTACATTCGCGCCTAGGGTCCCCTCTGTCACCTCGTGCGCACGGATTACAAGAAAGGGGGTAATTTTCCTCCGGATTACTAGGGAGAGGGTCAGTCAGACCAAAGTGAGGTTTGGCGATTCTGAATCAGGGGAAGGCAGACCCGGGGCCCGCCCGCTGGGGCCCCCAGGGGCCCTGGTACGCTCCTGCCTCTCAGCCCCTTCCCGATGGTCCTTTCTCTCTGAGTTTTCTGGGTCAGAGCCCCATGAGGTCCGTGGATCCCGAGACAGGGGAAGGCAGCACCTGGGCCCGCCCGAAGCGGGGGCCCCCAGGGGCCCGGGTGCGCACACCTGCCTCTCAGCCCCCTTCCCGATGGTCCTTTTTCTCCGAGTTTGCTGGGTCAGAGCTCCGTGAGGTCCGGCGATCCCAAGACGGGGGAAGGCAGACCCGGGGCCTGCCCACCGTGGTCCCCAGGGGCCCGGGTACGCTCCTGCCTCTCAGCCCCTTCCCGATGGTCCTTTTTCTCTGAGTTTGCTAAGTCAGAGCTCCGTGAGGTCCGGTGATCCCAAGACGGGGGAGGCAGACCCGGGGCCCACCCACCGGGGCCCCCAGGGGCCCGGGTACGCTCCTGCCTCTCAGCCCCTTCCCGATGGTCCTTTTTCTCCGAGTTTGCTGGGTCAGAGCCCCGTGAGGTCTGGCGATCCCGAGACGGGGAAAGGCAGACCCGGGGCCCCCAGGGGCCCGGGTACGCTCCTGCCTCTCAGCCCCTTCCCGATGGTCCTTTTTCTCCGAGTTTGCTGGGTCAGAGCTCCGTGAGGTCCGGTGATCCCGAGACGGGGGAAGGCAGACCCGGGGCCTGCCCGCCGGGGCCCGGGTACGCTCCTGCCTCTCAGCCCCTTCCCGATGGTCCTTTTTCTCCGAGTTTGCTGGCTCAGATCCCCGTGAGGTCCGGCGATCCCGAGACGGGGAAAGGCAGACCCGGGGCCCGCCCACCGGGGCCCCCAGGGGCCCGGGTACGCTCCTGCCTCTCAGCCCCTTCCTGATGGTCATTTTTCTCCGAGTTTGCTGGGTCAGAGCTCCGTGAGGTCCGGCGATCCCGAGACGGGGAAGGCAGACCCGGGGCCCACCCACCGGGGCCCCCAGGGGCCCGGGTATGCTCCTGCCTCTCAGCCCCTTCCCGATGGTCCTTTTTCTCCGAGTTTGCTGGGTCAGAGCTCCGTGAGGTCCGGCGATCCCGAGACGGGGGAAGGCAGACCCGGGGCCCGCCCGCCGTGGTCCCCAGGGGCCCGGGTACGCTCCTGCCTCTCAGCCCCTTCCCGATGGTCCTTTTTCTCCGAGTTTGCTGGGTCAAAGATCCGTGAGGTCCGGTGATCCCGAGACGGGGGAAGGCAGACCCGGGGCCTGCCCGCCGGGGCCCGGGTACGCTCCTGCCTCTCAGCCCCTTCCCGATGGTCCTTTTTCTCGGAGTTTGCTAAGTCAGAGCTCCGTGAGGTCCGGTGATCCCGAGACGGGGGGAGGCAGACCCGGGGCCCACCCACCGGGGCCCCCAGGGGCCCGGGTACGCTCCTGCCTCTCAGCCCCTTCCCGATGGTCCTTTTTCTCCGAGTTTGCTGGCTTAGAGCCCCGTGAGGTACGGCGATCCCGAGACGGGGGAAGGCAGACCCGGGGCCTGCCCGCCGGGGCCCCCAGGGGCCCGGGTACGCTCCTGCCTCTCAGCCCCTTCCCGATGGTCCTTTTTGTCCGAGTTTGCTGGGTCAGAGCTCCGTGAGGTCCGGCGATCCCAAGACTGGGGAAGGCAGACCCGGGGCCTGCCCACCGGGGCCCCTAGGGGCCCGGGTACGCTCCTGCCTCTCAGCCCCTTCCTGATGGTCATTTTTCTCCGAGTTTGCTGGATCAGAGCTCCGTGAGGTCCGGCGATCCCTAGACAGGGAAGGCAGACCCGGGACCCGCCCACCGGGGCCCCCAGGGGCCCGGGTATGCTCCTGCCTCTCAGCCCCTTCCCGATGGTCCTTTTTCTCCGAGTTTGCTGGGTCAGAGCTCCGTGAGGTCCGGCGATCCCGAGACGGGGGAAGGCAGACCCGGGGCCCACCCGCCGTGGCCCCCAGGTGCCCGGGTACGCTCCTGCCTCTCAGCCCCTTCCCGATGGTCCTTTTTCTCCGAGTTTGCTGGCTCAGAGCCCCGTGAGGTCCGGCGATCCCGAGACGGGGGAAGGCAGACCCGGGGCCCGCCCACCGGGGCCCCCAGAGGCCCGGGTACGCTCCTGCCTCTCAGCCCCTTCCTGATGGTCCTTTTTCTCCGAGTTTGCTGGGTCAGAGCTCCGTGAGGTCCTGCAATCCCGAGACGGGGAAGGCAGACCCGGGGCCTGCCTGCCGGGGCCCCCAGGGGCCCGGGTATGCTCCTGCCTCTCAGCCCCTTCCCGATGGTCCTTTTTCTCTGAGTTTGCTGGGTCAGAGCCCCGTGAGGTCCGGCGATCCCGAGACGGGGGAAGCCAGACCCGGGGCCCTCCTGCCGGGGCCCCCAGGGGCCCGGGTACGCTCCTGCCTCTCAACCCCTTCCCGATGGTCCTTTTTCTCCGAGTTTGCTGGGTCAGAGCTCCGTGAGGTCCGGTGATCCCGAGACGGGGGAAGGCAGACCCGG